>NC_141683.1:30088709-32644543 GCF_028749965.1 Puma concolor
AGAGCAGGAAGGGGACTTGGCATCTTCCAGTCTGATCCCTTCAGTGTTTAAATAAGAAACAGGCGCACAGAGGCGTGTGACTTGCTCAGGGTCCCGCAGTGAGACTAGAACCCGGGCTCCCGCCCCCCACCCCCCACCATCTGAGCCCGAAGCTGACATAGCACTGACAGCCGCCTCTTGCTGCTCTCAGGCACCATGGAGTGCTACACGGAGGAGAAGGCCAACAAGATCAAGGCGGACTATGAGAAGAGGCTGCGGGAGATGAACCGAGACTTGCAGAAGCTGCAGGCCGCACAGAAGGAGCACGCGCGGCTGCTCAAAAACCAGTCCCGCTATGAGAGGGAGCTGAAGAAGCTGCAGGCCGAGGTGGCTGAGATGAAGAAGGCCAAGGTAGGGCCGAGGGGGTGCGCAGCAGGGCTGAGGGGTGGCCGTGGGACGTCCTCTTAGAATCCACTTACTGTGTTAAAAATAACCATCGCTATCAGCGTGGAAATCTTCCCGACGCACAGCATTGCGTAATTCAAGCCCGTCCTGGCCCTGGACACTGTCATCTGAGCCGGGTTCACGGTCCAGGGTGAAGCCACCTCTCCCAGTAGAGGGGCAGGGGAGGAACTCGCGGGACGCTGCTCAACACTGCCCCCTGTGGTAGGAAACTGCGCCACAGTTGCCCCCAGTCCTCCCAAGTACATGTGAGGGATCGCCCGGGTGCTGGGCCTTGGCCTACAGTGATAATAATCATTACTGTTGTCTGAATGCTTACTGTGGTCAGGCTCTAGGCTAGTGGTCTCACATGCATGAGCATACTAAGTACTCAGGAGAACCTCATGAAGGAGGCCCTATTATTATTCCCATTTCGTGCATGGGAAAGTGAGGCTCAGAGAGGTCCCTTCCAGCTACCCAAAGTTAGCGCTGGGATTCAAACTCACTTCTCTGCCTCCTAAGCCAACTTGAGTCCTGTGTGGCATGGTGCCTTTTCCACTTTGCCGTCACCCAGAGTACTTAGTCTCTGGGGCCTGGAGTCTGCTCCTGAAGCTCTGGTTTCTTGGCTCAGGTCTTCTGCCTCCGACGTCTGAGTATGTTCTTGTTCTGGCCTGCGGCCCGGCACCTCCACACTCCCTTCGTGTCCTCCCTCCCCCTGGCCTTCCTGGCCCTGCTGTCCTACCCTGGCCCTTAGCCCCTCATGCATTCCAGCTCTCCCCAGCCCTGGGCCAGGCCCTGAAGCTAGACCCCCTCGCAAAACCTGGCATTGGCAGCCGTCCCAGCAAGCTGTGGAGGGCTGGCCTCAGAAATGGGAGCACCAAAGGTGCTTCAGGCTGATGGGACAGCAGTATGGACTTGGGGAGCCGTTAGTAACTGTGGCCTCACCGCTGACTCACGTGTTGACCTGCGTGCAGAGGAAGGAGGCCATGCGCTAGTGATGCATTCTGAGAGGAGGTGGGCTCTGAGCCATCGGGTAGTCCTGGCCACCTCTCCCGGGCACGCTCTGTCTCCAGCCTCAGCTGGGCCACAGATCCAGGGGCTCCATCAGCCTGGCCAGGCTGTTGCTTTACTCAGGTTGGCTGGCCTGACCTGGTCCCAAGGAGTGCCCTCTGGTGGTGTAGAAGGGAGTGACCAGGGGGCCTTGGTTTTTCCCTGGGGGAAGCAGCGCACCCATCAAGGTTTGTGTTGTGTAGTCGCTCCTGGGCCGTGTATCTGTGTCCTCACTCTGTGTCTCCCTGGAGGCTCACTGGCTAACGCCCCTGCAGCCTGAGCTGGCCAGTGCACATCCTAGCTGGGGTGACCCTAAATAGAGCCTCGTAAGGGAAGCCTGGCGAAATAATATGATGTCCAGGATATCCAAAGGACCGAGGACCCACCAGTCTTCCTGCATTTCAGTCTCAGGATTGCCAGGGCCCTTCAGCCAGCTGCCCATCTAACTGTGTTCTCATGAGCCCTGGCTAGAGGTAGAAAAGAACCTTCCAGGGGTGCCCCAGCAGGGCCCAGGGTTCTGTTAGAAGGACAGATGGTGCAGCAACCTCGGGTTCTAACCTGATGCCATGAGAGCCAGTGTCTAAGAACCCTCCCGCCTCGGTTCAGCTGCAGTGTGATTCACAGAATTGAACCCATGTGGGGTCCACGGTCCCCAGGGTCTCCTGGGAGATGAGACAATGCCTCCTACTTCAGATGTACAGAGCAATGCTGGTCTCAGGCACTGTGACCCATGTCCGCACTGCTGTGTGCCTGGGATATTCCTGCCCCTTCTGAGACCTTCCCCTCTGTGCAACTTGGCCACACATGTGAAGTTGGGTGGGTGGGCTTCTGTCTAGGGGTACACAGTTCTTCCCCAGGAAGCCTCTGACCCCTGACCCCAGCAGGTGCCATCTCAGGTTTGCACACAGCTTCTAACATGTTCTCAGGTCAGCCCGGGGCTGTCTGCTCAATGCCAGTTCTTTGGGAAAAAACTCATTCTTGACCTTGAAGACCCAGCAGCTGCCAGCCCTCCTCTACAGATTCACCCCTGCAGGGCCTGCCCTCTGTGGGAGAAGCCAACCTCCCCAGCCCCCAGCCCCCTTGGAGCCTCCTTCCCTCCCATGCCATTTCCACTCGAGACTGTCTTCAGGGCACTGCAGGCTGGTGACATTCCTGGAGATGTCTGAGGCCTCAGTGGCAGAGAAGGATCAAGCTCTGTGTGACTTTCATTACCCTGTCACTTGGAAAGTGTCTAAAACCCCGTGTACATTGCCCTGTCCTTCTTTGGCCACCAGCACTTGGCAGGAGGGGGCGGATGCCGTGAGGTCCCAGGCACAAGCTCTCTATCATGTTGGGTCATCTCTGGCCACTATGATGATGCTCTCTGTGCCTTTGTCACAGCTCTGACAACCCCAGGTTCTAGGCTTTCCAAGCTTTGATCACTGGCTTTGCTCTGAACTGGCATGCGGTCCTCCCTGGGGCTAGAGTAACAGCTGGAGTTTGGGGACAAAATGACCGGGGCCAAAACTCTGACCGTTCATTACCAGTTTTATGACTCAGTCATTGGTCTCTCTGGGGCTCACTTCCTTATTTATAAAACGAGAACAGTAATGCCTCTCTCATGTGACTGTCACAAGAACAGTGCCTGGCGTATTGCATGTTCTCGATAAATGGTGGTGGCTTTTATTGTTGTCACTGGGAGCCTGGCCCTGATATGTGGCCTTGACCCCCACCTCAGCCCTGTCTGCAGCTCAGTTGTCAGTGGGAGAGAGGAATGTGCCCCACCCAGGTAGGATTACCTGCCTCCAGCAACCTGGGCTGGGTCTCCAGGGGCCAGACCCAGGACCCAGGTTTGGGTAAAAGCCACCAAGAGCTGTGACATTTGGAAGTGGGGGGCCAGGATTAGACCTGGCAGAGTCATTGCAGCTGCACATCTGGGCTGGCAGCTTGCCCGGGCATGGGGCAGCTTCAACTACCACGGAAGAGGAGGGGCAGACCCCTGAGCCCCGGGCCACCACCCTGCCCAACATCCCCAGAGCCAGCTGCTCCCCGGAGGGTATGGGCCCCCCACTGCCCAGACCCCCTCACCCTTGCCATGCCTGCCCGTCCCAGGTGGCCCTGATGAAGCAGATGCGTGAAGAGCAGCAGCGGCGGCGGCTGGTGGAGACTAAGAGGAACCGGGAGATCGCTCAGCTCAAGAAGGAACAGCGGCGACAGGAGGTGCGAGGCAGCCCTTGGGGACCCCCAGCCTCCCTGTGTGCCTGGCTGCCCCTCGGTTCCCACAGCAGGGCATGGAAGGGCCAGGGCACGGCAGGCTTCTGGTCCAGCCCCTCTAGTGTCTGGGGGTGGGGGGCGCAGGGCATGGGGGACCCGAGCCCCAGATGGCAGGACCCTGCCCAGGGTCACCAGCAATCCAGAGCCGGAACTGTGCAGCGTCCAGCCCCGAGCCCCCTAGTCCCGGATCCCTTGCTGTGCGGTGGAGAAGAGGCTCAGGGAATTGCCTGCACCGAGAGAAGGGTCTGCACTGTGACCTCCGGGAAGGGGAACCAGACTCCGCGTCCCCTTTTATCAATAAGTTTTGGCTACACAGGAATCAGCCCGAAAGCCAGGCCGTCACCTACAGAGGTGGGCAGACCAGGCTGCGGGGCCGAAGTGTGGACCCCAACCCCCTTCTCTCACCCACAGTTTCAGATCCGAGCTCTGGAGTCCCAGAAGCGGCAGCAGGAAATGGTCCTGAGGAGGAAAACCCAGGAGGTGAGCGAGACACAGTTCCCCTTCTCCTGAGTTCCTCCAGAGCCGGGAGGGAACAAGTGCCCGCTGGCAGTGGCCCTGGCTCTCCCTTTTCTCTCAGCAAACACGATGGAGCAGAGCCTGCGCGAGGCCTGCTGTAGGGCCTTGCTCAACAAGAGGGCCGAGGCCTGAAGACAGGCTGCAGGCTCTGGTCCCAAAGGCCTGAGACCTTAATTCAAAAGGTGGAAGTCTCTTGTATTCATTTCATATCAAACAGAGAGCCCTTGGCTCTTTCTCAGTCCCAAGCTCACCCTGGATGGAGCAGCTCCTGTAGTCTCCCCTTCCGGCCCCTCCCCCCCAATTTGGGCCTTTTCACAGGTCCCCGGGTGCCCTGCTCACTGGGTTCCTCTTTTCTTGGCCACAGGTTTCTGCACTGAGGCGCCTGGCCAAGCCCATGTCTGAGAGGGTGGCGGGGCGTGCAGGACCGAAGCCACCCATGCTGGACTCGGGGGCTGAGGTGTCAGCCAGTACCACCTCATCTGAGGCCGAATCAGGGGCCCGCTCTGTCTCCAGCATCGTGCGCCAGTGGAACCGCAAAATCAATCACTTCTTGGGGGACCACCCCGCGCCTGCCGTCAACGGCACCCGCCCCGCCAGGTGAGCCGGGCGGGCAGTACCCTGGCTTCCGTGGGCAGAGCGGGCAGAAATATGGGGGCAGGAGCAGAGAGAGGCAAGCTCAGGGGAAGTGTGGTCCTGTGACGGGTCCCCATGGCCGTCGGCTCAGGGCTGAGGGGGACCACGGAGCTACAGAGGCTGAGAGTGCTCCCTTCCAGGTGGTGGGGGGATGGGGATTAAAGAGTACACTTTTCATGATGAAATAAAATGATAAAAAACATGCATTTGCCCCCAAAAGAACATATTATTAACATTGTTTAATTACAAAATACTATAGAGAACCTGGGGGTGGGGGAGGGAAATGTAGAAAGGGAGCGTTCCCAACCAATTCCCTTTGCCTCTGTCTCCCAGAAAGAAGTTCCAGAAGAAGGGGGCCAGCCAGAGCTTTAGTAAGGCTGCCAGGCTCAAGTGGCAGTCCCTGGAGCGGAGGATCATTGACATCGTCATGCAGAGGATGACCATTGTCAACCTGGAGGCTGACATGGAGCGGCTCATCAAGGTGGGCTTGACCACAAGGAGCCTGGGGCTCCCGTCTCCCCTTCCTTCCCGTCTGCACTCCTCCTCCTATCCTCTGCCACTTCTGACTCCTCCAGCTCATCAGACCTTCTCATCCCCATTCCGCTCACTCCTTGTGCCTGCTCTGGAATCCGGAGGTGCAGGGGGACCCAGGGACCCCACCTGGGGGGGAGCTGTGGGCAGGGCTGGGCAGCAACCTGAGGCTTGTCCTCCATCACCCTCCCTGCAGAAAAGGGAGGAGCTGTTCCTCCTGCAGGAGGCGCTGCGGAGGAAGCGGGAGCGGCTGCAGGCTGAGAGCCCGGAGGAGGAGAAGGGGCTGCAGGAGCTGGCGGAGGAGATCGAGGTGCTGGCAGCCAACATTGACTACATCAACGACAGCATCACCGACTGCCAGGCCACCATCGTGCAGCTGGAGGAGACCAAGGTGCCCACAGGGCCTGGCCTGGCCTGGGCGGAGGCAGAAGGGATGAGGGGGGTGGGGGACAGTCTCAGTGACAAGGGATCTCTACCTCCCCATCGTAGGAGGAGCTGGACTCCACGGACACATCGGTGGTCATCAGTTCCTGCTCCCTGGCCGAAGCCCGTCTCTTGCTGGACAATTTCCTCAAGGCGTCCATTGACAAGGTGGGCCAGCAGCTCACCTCCCGGGCGGGGGGCCCAGCAGTCACGGGCGCCTCCGTGATCTACCCTCATGGTGAAGCACACAGGCCTGGCTCCTGAGCTGCGTCACTTACAGGCTAGGACAAGCCGCCCCACCCCCAAGCCTCTGATTCCGAAGCTGTAAAGCTGGGGTGATGACAATAGCAAGCTCTTAGCTTGCTGCGTGGCTTTAACAAGATGATGCATGCAAAGGGCTTGGCATGATGCCTGGCACATAGCAGGGCCTCCCATTAGAAGTGACCCTACGTGTCTGGTCCAGGCCCATCCACAGCAGGGCTCGAGTCTGCTGGGAGAAGCATGTATCTGTATGTCAGGACAGGGGCAGCGGGAAACAGATAGACCACATTCCTCTCAGGAAGATTTACACTCGGACATCAGATCAACCTGTCCTGTGCTCCTGTCCTCTCGCCCTGACAGCTGGCCAGGGGATGGGCCTCCTTCCCCCTGGGGCCTGTGGTCTTTGGGGACAGACACCATGTAGAGTGTCTGGCAAGGTGGTGGGGAGACCCGCTCTGCTCGCACTAAGCTCTTAGCTCTACTCTGTGTTTTAGGGGACTGTGTTAGTCTCCTAGTGCTGCCATGACAAAGGGCCGCAGACTGGTGGCCTAAACAACACAGATTGATTTTCTCAGTTCTGGAGGCTAAAAGTCCAAGATTAAGATGTCGGCAGGATTGGTTGCTTCTGAGGCCTTTCTCTTTGGTTTGTAAGCAAGTGCCTTCTCGCCTCGTGCAGTTTTCCCTCTGTGTGTGCCTGTGTCTTAATGTCTTCTTATTAGAAGGCCTCCAGTGATACTGGATTAGGGCCCACCCTAAGAACCCCATTTTAACCTAATCACCTGTTTAGAGACCCTATCTCCAAATACAGTCACATTCTGAAGCCCTGGGGGTTGGACTGTCAGCATGTGAATTTGGGAAGGTGGGGGCACAACTCAGCACATAACAGGGGAACGTATCTAAGGCGACCTCTCCTGACATGTGTACACGGGGAAAGTTAGAAGGGTGGGGTTGCATCTCTGGTCTGGGGCAGGTACGAGGGTGATGTCTAGGAGTTAGCCCAGGTCTGGGACAGCAGGTACACGGGTGATGTCTGGGAGGGCCACCCTCCAAGGTGCCTTGGGAGCAGGTTGTCTGAGGGTGGTGATGAAGGTGCCCACAAAGCCAGGCTGGGAATGGTAACCCCTGGCCTGGTTCCTTGCCCACAGGGGCTACAAGTGGCACAGAAGGAGGCCCAGATCCGGCTGCTAGAGGGACGGCTGAGGCAGACAGACATAGCGGGTTCCTCCCAGAACCACCTGCTCCTGGATGCCCTGCGGGAGAAGGCTGAGACACACCCTGAACTGCAGGCCCTCATCTACAACGTGCAGCAGGGTATGGTGGGTGTGGGCAGAGGCCTCGAAGCTCCTAGATTCTTCTAGTGCTCCCTAGCTCCAACCCCTGGGGTAGGGGGACCTTCAGCTCCCCAGAACTCCCCCAGAAGTCCCAGTCTGATCCCAGTGGGTGAGGTGTGGGAGGGAAGCCATCCCTTCTCCCCTCACTCTGTTGGGGCCTCTCATTACTCATCCCTCCTCCCTTCCACAGAGAATGGTTATGCCAGCACAGATGAGGAGATCTCAGAGTTCTCTGAGGGGAGGTGAGTTTCCAAGTCATGAGTGAGAGGACAGCTCATAGCATGAACCTGGGGCTGGGGGTGGGGGTTGCCATAGGATCCCAGGGCTAAGCCTAGATTTGGGGGCTCTTTGGAATCCACGTGTCTAAGGCTCAGAGAGCCAGAGGACAGGCTCTCAGTATCCTGAACTCCCTCTGCTTCTTCCTTAGCTTCTCCCAGTCATTCACCATGAAGGGTTCCACCAGCCATGATGATTTCAAGTTCAAGGTGAGCCCTATAGGAAGGCAGACAGGCTGCAGCAGGGCCAGTCTCCCTGTAGCCTGGTCTCCCATCTTTCTGTAGCTCTGCCCCCACCCCCCAGCCCTGACCCAACAATATTGCCTCCAGCTGGGATGGAGATGCCCTGGGTTGGAATTGGGAGGTGCTCGGATATGTGACCCCGGTTACAACCCAACCCTTTTTGAGATAGGTGGAAGGTGGGAGAAATGGCTGGAGTCACAGCCTAATGATGTCACCAGAGCCAGAGGCCCTGCTTTCAAAAATTGCCCCGTTCCCCACCAGACTCTGCCTCATGCTCTGAGTCAAAGACTAACTTGAGACCTCTAGCTATTCTGCATGCAGATTATTGATTCAATAATATGGGAGTCAACAATGGGGGAGTTCACCTACCAGTGAGGGGTCAGTTATTAATCTGAACCAAGAAAAAGAATTTATTAAAGAGAGAAGGGTAGGGACTGCAGACTGGGAACAGTGAGTTGTGCATAGTTTTTGGATAAACTGATTAGCTGGTGACCAGGAAAGAGGTCAGTCTGGGCATTCTGTGTGTGCAGAGTCCAAATAAGGGCAGTAAAACCCTTTCAGTTGCTTTGGATTCTCTACAAGTCTTGAGAGATGGTCTCTGGGTGGTGTTCACCTGGATCTTCCATTAGTGGTTTCACCATCGGCCAAGTGGCACTATTTCCTTCATTAGAATTCTCCCAGCTCTCCTGTTATGTTTGGGCAAGTTGGTTCACCACAGTCCTTCTGTTCCCAGGGTGAGCCCAAGCTGTCTGCCCAAATGAAGGCTGTGTCGGCCGAGTGCCTGGGTCCCCCACTGGATATCTCCACCAAGAACATCACCAAGTCCCTGGCCTCCCTTGTCGAGATCAAAGAGGATGGAGTGGGCTTCTCCATCCGAGACCCCTACTACCGGGACAAGGTCTCACGCACCATCAGCCTGCCCACCAGAGGCAGTACTTTGTAAGGAGGAGGGCCAGCCATGTGGGTCAGGGTGGGCAGGGAGTTAGGTCTGGGCCTCACTGGACTCTTCTGTTCTAGCCCCCGGCAGTCTCGAGCCACGGAGACATCACCACTGACCCGAAGGAAGTCGTATGACCGAGGGCAGCCCATTAGGTGAGAGCATGTTCCAGAACCTGCACCAGAGTCACTGCTGTCCTTGGATGCATGAATCGCTGTGATGTTCTACTCTGTAGATAATCAGGCATACTTTAATCTGGGCTGGTCTGACTAAGTCATTCAGCTTCCCCCAGTGGCCCCTTCCCCATCCTGTCAGGCATGGGCTCAGGAAATATCATCTCCATAAGCACCTTGAACTGGATGGCTAAGCCTGCTGCCCAAAACTGTTGGCTGATATGAGCTCAACATTGGTGGCTTTGTCGTGGCTTCAATTAGTCATTGTACTGATATGCTTCAGCTCCTTTTCATAACCACGGGTACTTGGGAGGTCTCAGCCCTTTCTAAAGTCTTGTCATGTGAGGAGCGTAGAAGTTTAAAGAAAAACCAGGAGATGATTGCAGAATGGTGGCCAAGTCTCTAATTGGTTAGCCATTCATAGCACTATGACCCACAGAACTTCTGCTGGTCACCAGATGCCTCCTGGGGTCATCTGGCATGCACTTAGTTTTCAGAGAGCTTTGAGGCTTTCTCCAAGTCATACAGCTTTGTACTAGAAGAGCAGGGGCTCAAGATGACCTCTTGCCACCACGCGACCTGATGGGAGACAGGAGGATTTGCTCAAGCTCCCAGCCCTCCCTCCAGTCCAAAGCCGGGGCAGATGCCCATACCAGTGGCTTGTGGTGGGGGCCTTCAGTGGGGAGGAGTTGCATGGATATCTGTATACTAGGGGCCTCACAGACCATCATCACTTCACCCGGGAACTGAGAGAACACACTTGAGCTGCGGTCTGAGGGCTTTAGGCTGAACTCATGAAGACCCTTCAAAGGAAGGGAGGGTGTAGGTCAAACCCGATGACAGCTTTCCAAGGAGAGGAAATGTTGGGCTATTGCAATGGGGTGGTACAGTGAAGTCTTGGACCCTTCCCTGACGATACAGTCAATCTTCAGTATTCATGGTACTTAACGTTCTATCTAGTCACTGTGAACATGGAATTAGTTCACTGAACTAATACTGAACCACTGCTTGTGGGGAAATTCAGGGGTAGGTTCCGGAGAGCTTCCGGTCATGACATTTTTGTCAGCCAGTCGATATAGAACCTTGTTTTATGTGTGTTTCTGTTTAAAGACATCCCATTTAATATATATTGTCAATTCATTAACATTGAACTTGCAGCCAACAGCACTGTAACTCACACCTGAATGAAGCTTTTCTAACACATGTATTTTCTCCATAAGACACATTTCAGCCTTCATGTGCTTAGACATGTGCCAGACAGCCCTTCAGGACTATGCTTTGGGGGTATTTTAAGCAGTGAAATCACCAATGAAAAGCACAAAAATGCAAAAAACATGGCCCTAAATAGACCACAAGAAGGCCACTTGTTTACGGTAGGAGAGCAAGAAGGCAGAGGGACGCCTCATTTGACCTCTGCTGAGAAGGTGTGCATCTGGGGACTTGAATTTTTGGCTGCTCTGCTCCATGTCTGGGAATGACCCCAAAGCACTGTGAGAGTTAATTTGGGATCACAAATCCGTTTTAATGCGCAAGTAAACTCCCAGATACAGAAGCCATGAATAATGAGGATGGACTGTTTCAGAACGGCATCCAGGAGCTTAACCCGGAGCCGGGATCATTGCACAGCAGGCCCTGCCCTGCAGGCCTTAGAACCAAGACAGAAGGTGGTGCGGGAAACAGTGCGCGTTTGAGGCTGTGGGCTGGGGGTGTGGTCACTGACAGATGCTGCTGTGTCCCCACTCGCCAGGTCCACAGATGTGGGATTCACGCCCCCTTCGTCCCCTCCTACTCGGCCCCGCAACGACCGTAACGTCTTCTCTCGTCTCACCAGTAATCAGAGCCAAGGGTCAGCACTGGACAAGTAAGAACCAGGGCGGGCCAGGGAGGGCGCTGCAGAGGTGGGCTGATCCTTGACACAGGCAGGGTTGGGGCAGCCGGCAGACCCTGACCACGCTGCTCCAGCCCCTCTGAGAGACGAGGCTCTGAAGCTCTTCTGCTGGTGTCTCTGTTCTTTCTATTCTAACTGTGGACCCTTCCTCCCCACCCCCCCCCACCCCCCAGCATGCTGGGACCTCAGGAGAGGGCAAGAAGGAAGCCACAGGGACAGGGGGCAGTCAGGTGGGGATGTTCACACAGGTCAGACCCCCCCCCCCCCCCCCCCACATAGGGCCTCACCAGAACTGTGCCTTGAATCCTCTGCTGATTCTTTGACTCTTGGATTCTTCTCTGAAGCCCCTTCCTGGCACTTCAGCCACTCCCTCCCTGCCACACATGCTCAGGCGAGGTCCCAGTGGCCCTTGTGCACTGTCCCAGCAGAAAGGGACTCCCTAATTGCCTTCACATGGCAGGATCAGCCCGACTGATGTGTTCAGCTCCCACTGGGCTGCTGTGACAACGGATAGTCGAGTGGGTGTTAACAGCAATCCTGTGCGTTCAGAAGGTGCCTTCACTGTGCACCCTGCTTTCATATATGTGATTCACGTGGACTATAATCAACCATGAGAACTCTCTTCCCTATTTTACAGAAGAGGAAATGAGGTTTAAAGAGACCCAAGGACATTTACCTAGAAGGTGACAGACTTGGGCCCAGAACGTGGGGCCTCTGACGTGCTCCAGCATACGTTCCTCCCAGTGGGACTCTGCCTTGGGAGAGGGGGGACCCTGTCCTCCCCGTGCTCCTCTCTGTGCTCCCTACACTCTGGACCTTGCCCCAGCCCTCTGCAACTCTCTGCAGCCTCTGAGAGGGCTCTTCTCTTGGCTCCCTAAAAGCATCTCTACCCTGGCAGGGAGGAAGGCGGCAGCGCTGTTGTTCAGGGCAGCCCAGGCTAGAAAGTGCTAGCTCTTGCACCTGGTACCTGACATCAGCCCTTCTCCACAGAACTGTCTCTTGCCAGGTCAAAATACTGCTCCCTCCCCAAACCCACCTTGGCTCAGTTTCCGTTTTGGAAGGAGCATACGGAGCCTGGACCAGACCCACCAGGGTGCCCCCACCCCCACCATACCTTTACAGTCAGCAGGTCCCTTTTCCAGAAGCATGGAGGTGGGACTCTGGCCATTCCAGCCTGGTTGTCTTGCAGACCTTGGCCCTGTCCAGTGGACCAGATCTTGGAGCCCAGGCATGGTATAGACTCAGCTCCTAGGCCCATCCCAGCGGGCTTGCTGGGGACAGTGGGCTTTGTAAATAAGTTCCTGAGGAATCGCTGGAAGAAGCCAGCTCCTGGGGGTGGGGGGTGGGGGGGGTAGATAGGATCAGGCATGGCTTTTGGCCTCAGGCATGTAGGAACGTTGCTGGGGCAGGGCAAGGTGTTCCCAGCTTGTACGATGGGGCAGCCAGGGGCTTGGAACTGGCAAATGACCCACGAGCTGAACATCGCCCTGGAGCGTGGCCCTCTCCTCACTCCTACCCTGTTAGCTGAGGGACCCCTGGCGGCCGGCCCCACCCCACCTCCTCTCCTGCTTCCCTTAGCGCCCTTGCCCTCTGCCTCTCCCCGCTGCCCTTGAAGAGAATAACCTGCCCTCTGACCTTCCACGCTGCTGCTGCCTCTGCCATCCCTTCGTGTGTTTTCCTCTCTCCCCTAATCCAGCTAATTTTCTGCCCTCCCCAGGTCTGATGACAGCGACTCCTCTTTGTCGGAGGTCCTGAGGTACACACAGAATGTCTCCCGTGTTGGCTTCCCAGCTCTCACTCTCTACTGTCCCCTCTCTGCCTCTTGCTCCACCTCCCCTCCCGCCTGCACACCTGAGTCCTCAGCATGCCGCCCTCCCCACTGGCCTGCCTCTCCCTCCCCCGTGGTTCCTCCCTCTCAGGGTTGCTGCGTGGCCTCAGACTGGCCAGGCCCGGCTGGAGCTGGGGGCTTGGGGAGGGGTGCACAGTTGCTTGCCACAGGCACTGTTCTCTTCTTATCACCTGAGCATGGGAGCCCGGGGTTGTCTGGGGCTGGGACCGAGCTCTGCTGAGGGGCTAGGGTGAGGGGGCAAGGCTGTGGAAAGCCTGGGGGCCTGTAGGGCCCAGCTGGGCAGGGGTTGGTGGCCGTCCCCACCATCCTTGTGACTTGCTCAGCTTGTGCCAGTGAGGTGCACATTTCAGACCTTGGCTCTGAGAAGAGCAGCAAGGGGGGCGGTGCCTGCTGCTCACATCTCCTGGTATGTGGACCTCGGGTGCTAGGAGACCTCCTTTCCCAGCTTTGGGATGACCAGTGGCCAGTTTCTCCAGCTACCCCAGCATAGCACCCTACTACGAGGAGCATGTCCTAGGACCTGGTGGGCCTGAGCTCCTGCTGGGCAGAGAGCTCCCTCCGGCTCTCCCAGTGCCCACTGCTCACTGCACCTGCTGCCCGGGCTCTGATGTCTTTGCAAACCTGCCTGCAGGGAGCAAGGCTTTACCACCGCGAGAAGCTAGCCAGACTACCAGCCTCTCTCATAACCTTAAAGAGGGTTATCCTTGTGATACACTTTCCACAGCAGTCTTGGGCTTTTTTTCCCAGCCACACAGCTGGGCCCAAACCAGTGTCCAAAGAAGCAGGTATCTTTGGGGGCTCAAGTGTGTGACATCCAGCTGGCACCTGGCCCTGTCTGATTGCCATCCTTGCAGGGGGGCCTGGCTGAGTCCATGGGGGCTCTGACCAGCACTGTGGGAAGAACACTGGTCACTTCAGTAGCCCACAGGCCACGGCATCACTGTCAGGATCATTGTTCTCTTTGGAAAAGAACTAGAACATATTTTTAGACTTGCACATAACTTGGCCAGGGTCTCATTCCAAAAGACCCTCCTTGAGAAAAAAAAAAACATCCCCAGAACCTCCAGCAGGCCGGCGTAGCAAAATCCTCTTGCTCACTGAGGACAAGCCTTATTCTTCCTCCCAGAATGTTCGTGGGAAATGAGGAGGTGCTTCTCCAGGTGTATGTGGCCTCATTCCCCAGGGGGCCTCGACATCCCTAACCCAGAGCTGAGCTGAGGGCCCCTAAAGGGATTAAATTAGGCCTTTGTAAATGACAGTCACAGGTCTGACCATGCAGGTCCAAAAGGGGCTCATGGGTGGGCGGGAGTGTATGTGTGCACACTTGCACACACGTGTGCATTTATCAGCCCCAGAAGTCACTGACAGATGACACCGAGGTGCTTGGGGGGGTGACAGCCTGAGCATCCTCCCTCTCTGCACTCCTCACCTCACCCTGGGTTAACTGCAGCAGCAAGGAGGAGTCATAGTTGCTGCAGGAGCCAGTGCAGCCCTTGGGCCTCTGCCCTGCCTCGCTGGGGCGTCCATGCATTTACGTCTCAGGATCTGGTCGGGCGGGCATCAGATGGCAACTCCCCCATGGGCAGGGCCCACGTCTCCTTCCTGCTGTGCCTAGCACACGGTTTGCTCCCAGAAGTGCTCAAGATGGTGACTGACAGGCTGTTGTGCAGACAGGCCCTCCCCACCTGCACAGCCTATTCCCAGCTCTCAGGCACTGAGGGCATTTGGCCGGAGTCTCTGGGGTCTCCTTCATTAGGCCTTAGTCCTCTCTCCGTTCTGCCCCCTCTTATCTGTGTACCTCACTCAACCCGGCCTCAGTCTTCCCGGCTGACAGGTGCCCCCTTTCTCCCTCTCTCCTGGGAAGGGGCATCATCACCCCCGTTGGAGGAGCCAAGGGTGCGAGGACAGCCCCACTGCAGTGCGTCTCCATGGCCGAGGGCCACACCAAGCCCATCCTCTGCCTGGACGCCACGGATGAGCTGCTGTTCACAGGATCCAAAGGTGAGTAGAACCCAGACTGGCCTGGTAGGGTTAGGTCTCACACCCATCCCTGCTTGCTTTGCCAGAGTGGGCTGTAAGGATGAAAACACAGAGCCCCCAGGAGTTGAGGATGTGGGGTCGGCTTGCTCGCTACCTTGTCTCATGGCTCTTGCCTTGGCTCAAGGATCCCTGGCCTGGGTGCCCCTGACCAAGTCTCCCCTCATAGCTCATCCTAGTGGCTCCATTCAGCATTTCCTTCCGAAGCTTCCTCAGAAATTCCAGGAAGCTTCTCAGGTGCCCCACCCTGTCTCCTCATCCCAGTCCCCCAACACTACTACCCCCTGACATCTACCCCAGCACTTTCATCTAAGAATCCCTATGATCTTGGCAGTGGGACCTCACACAGTCACGATTACTTAATCACAGCAACAAAATCAGAAAAGTCTTACCAGCAGAAAGAACAGTTCTGCAGTAGACCTGTCAATAGAAAGACAGTCATATATATATATATATTTGCACGGCGAGAAGGGGCCGAGTTGTCAATCTAGGTGTGATCTGTTGATTCCAAGTTTTCTCCGTAAGATTTGCTCGCCGTTTGTTCATTGATCGTGTCAGCTATTAGCCATTGTAGGAATAGACACCAAAAGCTTAAGAATTTTATTTTAGCCCAGGGCACCTTGGCCACACACACAGAACTCTGGTCTTTGTATAGAGTTTGCTTGAGAAACCCTGGCCTAAAGTTCTAACGGACTTCTCGCCGGGGTTTTTCTGGGCGCGCACACACCACGTGAGCATGCACGAGCCCATCTTTCTCTCCCTTAGACCTAGGGCTCCTCCCTCTGGATGTCTGTGGACCGTCTCCCCCATCCTTTACAACCCCCGTGCAGGGGGAGCGTGCGTGACCTGGCCCCTGCTAACGGACACCTGCCCTCCCCCTCGCCTCTCTCCCTGTCCCTTCCAGACCGCAGCTGTAAGATGTGGAACTTGGTCACAGGCCAGGAGATCGCGGCGCTAAAGGGCCACCCCAACAACGTGGTGTCTATCAAGTACTGCAGCCATTCTGGGCTTGTGTTCTCCGTGTCTACCTCCTACATCAAGGTGTGGGACATCCGGGACTCTGCCAAGTGCATTCGGACCCTCACGTAGGTACTCCCCCAGTTGGCTTGTGGTGGTGGGCTGGGTGCCAGTACTCAGCCCTGGTGACCTACTCAGTATAGCCGAGTCCAGCTACTTGGACACGGAGGCCCTTATAGTCACATGGATTTGACCTGAATCTGGGGAACAAAGTGAGATCCCTGGGCTAGGGGACAGCGTCCAGGACAGCAACTTGAATGAGCCTTTGCACTGTTTGGCCCCCTCGCTTCATCTCAGCCTCCCGGGCTCTGGCCCTGGGGTGTGCTGGGCGGCCCCCTGTGAGCCTGAAAGGGGAGCCGGGAATCAGGGTGGCCCCAGCAGACGGCAGCAGACTCCAAAGCCGCGCTGGCCACCTAGCTGCCTAAATGAGCCGCCAGAGCTGGTCCTGATCCCCGACCCTGACAGTCTCAGGTGGACAGACGTGCGGGAGACAGAAGTGAGACAAGGGCTCCAGCAAAGTGAAATTGTTTCCTAACAGAAGTCTTGCTCACCCTTGTGTTTACGTTATAAGCTGTCATCTGTGATTTAACTTGATCCTTTCAAAAGAGTAAACACAGAGGATTTTTAGGGCAGTGAAACTCTGCTGTGTGAGACTATAATGGGGGATACGGGTCATTACACATTTGTCCAAACCTCACACCATGAGTGAGCCCTCAGGTCAGCTGTGGACGGCGGGGGATTATGATGTGTCCATTTGGGTCCGTCGGTTGTAGCAAACACACCCTTCTGGTGGGGATGTTGGTAAGGGGGGGAGGGCTGTGCATGCGTGGGGGCAGGGGATACGGGAAACCTTCCCCTCAATTTTGCTGTGATCCTGTAATTTCTCTAAGAGTAGTCTTTTTAAAAAACCAAAGAAGCGCAGGAAATAGAATGCATATTATCACCTCTTTTTAAAGAGGAGGAAACTGAGACTCAGAAAGATTAAGCGTTTTCCACCAGACCCTGGTTCAAACCCAGTTCCCTGACTGAGTCTTACCGTCTTTTTCTGCTGGGTGGGGAGTGGCACTATCACCATTGATCTCCCCCACCTCAGACTAGAAACTTCTAAGAGGAGCTTGGCTCCTCTCCGTCGGTCAGGGAAGACTTCTTGGAAGAACTGGGTTATCAGGTCTGGTCTGAGTGACGTTTGCTCGGTTTCCTGCCTGTGTGGATGGACCGCTTTGATCTCTGACCTTGCTTTCCTTGCTTGTGGCAGGTCCTCGGGTCAGGTGACCTCAGGCGACGCCTGTGCTGCCACATCCACCCGCGCTATCACCAGCGCTCAGGGGGAGCATCAGATCAACCAGATCGCCCTCAGCCCTTCAGGCACCATGCTGTATGCTGCCTCGGGCAATGCCGTCCGCATCTGGGAGCTCAGCAGGTCAGGGAGATGCGTGGGGGGCAGCAGGGGGCTTGGCATGGCGGAGGTGGGTACGCTGATCGCGGCTCTGGGTGCCATACCCCAGGGCTGGCAGGACCCGGGGGTCCTCTGCTTCCCCGTGCTGTCGGCCTTGTGTCCCTGCTCTGAGATGCAGGTCCCATGTTCCCCAAGATCCCTGGGACCCAGGACAGCTTATGTCTAGATTGTTCATCTTGTTTTGAGGGAGGGAGAGTGCCCTGGCCAGATCTATTCATTCCAGGATGAACCCGGCCACCACAACCCAGGGTTCCCTCTGATCTATCTCCCCCCACCGGTGGGCCTCTCCCCACCCGCAGGTTCCAGCCCGTTGGCAAGCTGACTGGCCACATTGGCCCTGTGATGTGCCTGACGGTCACCCAGACCGCCAGCCAGCACGACCTGGTGGTGACGGGCTCCAAGGACCACTACGTTAAGGTACCTAAGAAGACCTCCCTCTGCGGCCTGGGGCAGAGGGTGGGGGGCATTCTCTGCGTTTCTTCTGCCTGCTCCCCCCACCCCGTCGCCTTGGGAATACTCATGAAATATAATGAGACTTCTGGGGATTTATGCTGAGGAAATCACCCCAAAGAAGCAAGCAGGTGTGTGCAGAAAGTAGATGGCAGCGATATTTTGTAAATGGTGAAGAATTTAAAACCACTAAATGTCCAAGGGTCGAATAGCAGTCACATAAATTAGGGAAAACCTGCTGAATGGGCTGCAGCGCACCTACTAAAATGATAAAATGAGAACAAAACACAAAGGATACAAAACAACACTAATTCCGTTTGCTCCCCGATTACATCATTGAAAGCTACATGTACACAGTCAGAAACTGGAAAGCGATAGAGAAGCAGAGGGTGGTCGGTGCTATGATGAATGTTTCTATTTAAAGTACAAGTAATATTTATTACAAAATAAAAGGAATTTAAAAGGAGGTTCATACTCCAAACCCACCTTTCTCCAGATCGGCTGCATGTTGAGCTGTGTTAATTTCAGCCAGTCTCCCCCTACCCCTTGCCCCAGTCCCCTTAGGAAGGGTCAAGACCCGAGCCTTCAGAGGCCTCTGTCCTTGGAAGAAGCAGTGTTCCTCCGGGACCCCTTTCCTGCTGGGGACACCTCTCTCCCCCAGGACAGTGGCTACTGCCCTGGGCCGGGCAAACTGGGTCTGTGGGCTCCTGGGGACCACAGTGCTGTGTGATAGCAGGGGGGTGGCCCTGGCCCTGGCCCTCCTCCCTCGGTCTCTACTGCCTCGGGCCCTCCCTACCAGCCTCTCCTCCTGCAGATGTTCGAGTTGGGCG
This sequence comes from Puma concolor, assembly GCF_028749965.1. Lineage (NCBI taxonomy): Eukaryota > Metazoa > Chordata > Mammalia > Carnivora > Felidae > Puma > Puma concolor. Next base: position 30,107,283 of record NC_141683.1, read on the forward strand.
AGTGTGTGACCGGCACCATTGGCCCCACCCACAACTTTGAGCCCCCGCACTATGATGGCATCGAGTGTCTTGCCATCCAGGGAGACATCCTCTTCAGTGGCTCCCGGGATAATGGCATCAAGAAATGGGACCTGGAACAGCAGGAGCTCATCCAGGTATGGAGGGTGGAAGGGAAGGGGGGGGGGGCGCTAGGGTGGGGCTGTTCCCCAGTCCAGGCAGGGCCTTGGGGACCCAGGGTCTTGGGCCAGAGCCTCCTCAGCTTTCCTGTTGTCCACCCTCTTCCCCTTTGTGTCCACTCCCCTGCCTCCCTGCAGCACCGCCCCCCCCCCCTCCATTTTCCCCATTACGCAGCGGCTTTCAGGAAAGGGGGCTGCTCTCAGCCGCTAGGTTTGACTCTAAAGCTGAGTCACCATGTTCCCTTTCCTGAGCATTTAACCCTGGGAGGGCTGAAGAGTTCTCCACCAGTGCAGGATCTTGGGTTTGTCCCGGGATGGGGGAGCACCAAAGGACCCATCTCTGGGCCCCTGCAATCCCTACTATGGGCCCGCCTGGCCTGCCTCCTGGACCAGTGATGCCTACCTGGGGACCTCAGAGGCAGAGGGGCTCCTGGTAGCTGTCCTTCGTGGCACAGGGTCCTCTGCTGGCTTCTGCCCACTCAGCACTGGCCCCAGCCCTCACTGGCGCTGTTCCTTCCGCAGCAAATCCCCAATGCACACAAGGACTGGGTGTGTGCCCTGGCCTTTGTCCCGGGCCGCCCCATGCTGCTGAGCGCCTGCCGCGCGGGCGTCATCAAGGTCTGGAACGTGGATAACTTCACGCCCATCGGAGAGATCAGGGGTCACGACAGCCCCATCAACGCCATCTGCACCAATGCCAAGCACATCTTCACTGCTTCCAGGTGCGTGCTGGGCAGAGAGGTCTGCTTTTGTTCCCCACCCCGGTCCCCGGTGTGGGCAGGGCAGGCTGGGGAGCCTCGGGCCCCCCTGCAGCTATCCTAACAGGCTCGGTTCTTGGAGCAGACCCCACAGCGCCTGCTAGCCTGTGCTGGCCTTCAAAGAGTGCCCAGCGGGGGCAGGGGAGCAGGAAGGTGCTGGGCCCCAGGTCAGGACTCACCCCCTTATCTGCAAGCCTTTCCTGCCCCTCACAGAGCAGCCCCCACCCTGCTGTCTTTACACCCCCCCTCCCCCATCCACGAATCTCAGACCACAGAGCAGGCCTGCCACCCCCTGGACTCGCCTCTCTCCCGCCCCAGCTCTGGTCCCCATCCAGGGGATGGCCAGGCCCTCTGTCCCACAGGGGAGCTCCTCAGAGGGGTCTCTTCTTTTTCCTTCTCGTCCGACCATGTCCCTTCTCTCCCCTCTTTCCCTCCCCATGTCCTCTTGCCTCTCCTCTCTGCCTCTCTGCCCCAACAGTGACTGCCGGGTAAAGGTGTGGAATTACGTCCCCGGACTCACCCCCTGCCTTCCTCGCCGGGTCCTGGCCATAAAGGGCCGAGCCACCACCCTGCCTTGACACTCCCCTCCCGTCTCCTCTCTCATTCCCCCCTCTTTCCTTTTCCCTCTCTTTCTCCACTTCGGTCTGAGCTGCTTCTCAACGGTATGAGATTATTTTACTCCTCCTCCCTACTCTCCCTTCACGCCCTGCCTGGCCTGGAGTGAATGCCCTGCCTGCCCCTCTTCCTCCCACCCTCCTCTTCCGAGCATGACCAGTGGGACAGACCCCCAGGAGAGGGGTGCCAGGTGGCAGCAGGCAGAGGGGGGAGCAGCCAGGCCTGGACAAAACAAAACAACACAACACCAACGAAAACCCGTGATGAGAATTCTGTTGGGGACGTTGAGAGCACAGGCCCTCTCCCTCTGCCCAGCAGCCACCCCTCCACCCCTGCAGTCCGCCCTCATCCTAAGCAATGCTTGCCCTTTGGCCCCAGCCACATTTGGGGAGTTTGGGGAATCTGGCTCATCCTTTGCTTTGGGGGTAGCCAGCCAGGCCCCCTTCGATCGCTGACCAGTCCCTCTCTGTCCTCCACCCCAGTGACCTGACGGTGAAGTTCTGGAGTGTTCGGCGGTTACCCGGTGGCCCACCCTAGGAGCACACAACAGTCCTCACCCTGGCTGTCTTTCAGAGGATGGCCCCCAGACCCTCGGCCCCCGGCAGCCTGGACAGCACAGAAGGGAAGCTGTGGCCTGACGGGGCCAACTGCCCTAGGGACAGAGGGTGTGGGCATCGGGTGTTGCCCCTCTCCTGTTATCCTTCCCCTCCCTTGACCTTCCTATGGGATACTATTCCCCCAGCCCCTGCCTCTTGGGGAGAGAGGGAGGTTGGGGGGGAATTTAAGCTGTGAAGCCAAAGGGCATTTTCCCTCTCATTTCTCTCCCTGCAGCCCCTCAGGCTCCCCTTGCCCTCCCTCTGGCCACATTTTCTCCTGCTGAGCTGGCCATGCCCTTCCTCAAGCCTCTGGCCCAGTGGTGGGGCCCCGTAGGGGAGGTGAAGCGTCTCCAGCCCCTGCTGCGCCCCCTCCGATGAACAGGCCTCCCCCTACCTCCCCTAATGCAGCCTCTGGAGCCACCGCACCTGCCTCTGAGCCCAAAATGATAGTCCTCAGGTAACCATGGAAACCAGGTGGAGGCAGCTGGGCCCTGCGGCTGACCCTTAGCCCCTTGGCCACCAACAGCCATTCCCAGATGACCCCAGCAATTCCTTGGGGTCCCTTTCCGACGGGGCCAAGGTTAGAGCTGCTAGAAAAAATTCCTTTGGGGAGATAGTCAGAAATACTTCAGCTATTTAATTTATTTTATTTTTATTTTTATTTTTTGCTGTTGCCTCCTGGAAACTGACTTGAAGTTTCTCCCCACATGTTCTTTCCCTCTGCTCTTGGGGGTCGGGACTCCCAAAGGGAATCCGCCCTACCAGCCCCTCCAGGACCACCTCCTCTGTTTGCGTTGCAGCTCGGGCCTGTCCCCAACATTGCCCCCAGGGACCATTCTAGTGCACCCCTGACCTCTAGGCCGCCTGATGCTTCAGTGCCTTCCTCCACCCCGGGGCCTGGCACCCATGCTGGGCAGCCTTACACCAGCCATGCCCGCGGCACCACATGTGTCTTTTCACTCGCGGGGTCTCATGCCCGCTGCCCCCCAAAGGCGGGGGAGCTCCACCCTACAGCCCAGGGCCAGGGGTCCCCCGTTCCCAATGTCCCGTGTGGGCCACGTAGGAAGCAGCTCAGAGGATTGTGTCTACCAGGAAGTGGCTTGGATGGTGAGGATGGCCCAGCCTCTTCCCCAGCTCACCTGTATTTTCACCCCGACTGGGCAGGAAGTCCTTCCAGCCTCTTTCTCTCTGGTTATTCAAGAGAGACATTTTCAAGCCTTAAAGCTGGCATGGGGCAAGAGGTCCTCCCCTTTAGATTAGCAGCAAAGAGGGGAATTCCTAGTTTCTTTTTGCCTTGGGGCTGTGGAGTCAAGGCTCCAAGGGTGTGGTTAAACCCGTGTTCCCGCGCCCCCTGTTGGGGCAGTTCTGAATTTACAGGACTGGGCCTTGGAAGGAGTCGCAGGACATCCCTCCATTCCTGGGCCCCAACCCGTCCACAGTGTTTTTCCAATGCTTAACTGGTCTTGTGCTTCCTGTCCTCAGTGAGGGGGCCAGGAGCCCCAACTCTGTTCTGAGATATGCAGTGACTTTTAGACTTTCCAGAGGTAGCTCTGTGTTTGTCCTCTGTGCCTCTCCCTATTTGCCCAGGGGATCGGAGCCCTCTCTGTGTGGTCCCCGGCGTGGGAGCGTGCCGGTGCACTGGGCAGAGGAGGCGGTCTTAGCTGTGAAAGGGAAAAACACCTGCGGGGGCCCGAGTCCCCAGCCCAGCCTCTGCCCTGTTCAGAGCTGCCCCCAGGACTAAGAAGGCTGTCCTGCTGTTAGTGGCCCCTGCTGGACACGCTGGTGGAGTCTGGGTCAGCTGAAGCACATACCCTTGAGTACTGGCCTCCTGGAGGAGCCGGGGACAGTCTGTCTTCAATGGCCGGAAATCCCTCCTCCTCCAGTCGTCACAGGGGTGCCCGGCAGCTCCCTCAGCCCCTTGGAAGTAAGCACCTCTCCCCCTCCCCAACCCTCTCTCCACCCGATCTGAAAGCTTCAACCTTGCAACCTGTAAGAAAGAATCTGTCTGCATGACTGTTTACAAACTGTAGAAACACAAAAGACTGCACTGTCCCCATGGGCCAGGGAGGCCCCAGCCTGGGGCGACTGTACTGTAGCTGCAAGGCCCGTTCTTGCGCCAGATACGACCTTACGGCCTGCGAGAGGTGCTCAGCGTCGTTGCCCGTTTCCTGCTGTTTCTGATGGCTCAGCTACCTCATGGCGGGCTGGCTCTGCTGTCCTGGCGAGTATCACTGATTCGAAACTTGAAGTCCCCCGGGAGCCCTGAGCCCTTCCAAAAGCTGTGCTCCAAGAGCATTGGAGTCTCTGCCTACTCCTTCAGGGATGTCCAAGGTACATAGTTAGGGGGCAGGCCCCCAACATCCGAAAGGTTGGAAGCACAAAACGGTTGTGATTTGAGCACAATAGCAAGGCTTGTGGCAGGTGGCCTGGGCAGACCCGAGTCCGGGAGGCTCACCCCAGCTTGGTTCTGTCCAAAGGTAGACTGGGTATGTCTGTGTCTGGAGGGGCCTGCCCTCACTCAGACCAGGCCTCGGCCCATGGCTTGTCCTGACTCTGGGCTCATCATACTGCTTCTTACTTTTCTTTGCCCATCTGCAGCCCTGAGTCTGGGCCAACGCCAGCCCAGCCACATCAGAATGCGTAGCTCCCTCACTCGACCCCACGCCCCAGATCTTTAAACGTCTGAGCCCGGACTGGGTGCCAGCCCTATTGAGCCTAAGGAGCCCAGAGCCACAGTGCCTGTCATGTAGGCCGAGCCCCCTCGAATGCTTTTGAAGCTGACCGCCTGTGGGCCTTCTCCGCACAGTCCTGCGCCGGGCTCTGTTCTCAGTATTAACCGGTTCGGTGTTTGCTTTCATCTGAGTGGCCGATTCGTCCACGACAGCCAGAATTCCCCAGGGGAGCCCCTGCAGCTGCCCTTGGAGATTGCCAAGGAAGAGGAAAGGCGCACCCAAGCCTTTGACGTGGTCACGGCGCCACCTTCAGCCCCTTGGGAGGGGACACGTGTGGATCTGGGAGTGGTCTCCGTGCCCACCCACCATCACGACAGCATCAACCGAGGACAACCCTTGGTTGTCTGGCCCTGCTGCCCGCCTGGGGCGGTGTCGCTTGGGCAGAGGGCAGCTTTAAAGCACAAAACCACCGTAGGGAAGACTGTTGCTGGGACTTTCTCACGCCACCCAGTGTGGTGGAGACGCAGGCAGGCCGCTGCTGTGAAGTCAGAAACGCCCTGCTCTCTTCCATCACGCGGACAATGCCGACTCTTGGGGGCATCCTCGGACGCAGCCTGGGCGGGGTGCAGGCACAGCCCCTGGCCTCTTCAGCGCCTGCCTGTGCCCGATGTGTTCACCATCGTGTTTGTCTGGACAGGGCCTGCCCTGCAAGAGCGGTGAGTCTCTTCCCGCCAAGTGGCCCAAATCTGTGGCATCTGTCCGCTTGCCATCCCAAACAGGAAACTGCTTACTGCTCTCTTAGCTTAGCACAGCCTCCTGGCCCGGCCTCAGGAGCCAGGGCTTGGCCACTGGCCCCACAGGCCTCCCCGGGCCTGGCCTTCCTCTCCTGGCTCCCAGATCCCTCACTGCCCTCTTATGTGCGAGGACAGAGTCTACAAGGAAAGTTCTGTTTTCTGTGGCATCTTTGTTCTATCCCCCACCCCCTACCCATCCCCGGCACTCAGATGAGCTCCCAACCCTTACCGTACCCCAGTCCAATTTTTTGAACCCTTGTCCCGAGAGCTTTGCAGGGAAGTGGGAACGACTCCAAGAAGAGCCAAGGGTCAGAGAAGACCCCTGAAGTGAATCAGGGCCCTGCCCTGCCCACCAGCTCTTTTCTAGTGATCACCCCCTGCCCAGGCTGCAGGGTTTCATTTGGCTCCGGCCCTCCTCGCTATGTGGCTAGCACAAGATGTATATATGTTTTGTACCTCTGCCGACGACTGTACATAGTGTATGAAAGTTATTTAAGCCTCATGCTGTACATTTCTGTTCCCAGACTGGATGTGTGTGTTCAAAGAAGTTGTCCTCAATAAAACCCAAATGACCATCATCTGTCGTGATGTGGCCCCCGAGAACTGCCCGCTTTTAAAATTTTTTTTTTTTCAATGTTTATTTATTTTTGGGACAGAGAGAGACAGAGCATGAACGGGGGAGGGGCAGAGAGAGAGGGAGACACAGAATCGGAAACAGGCTCCAGGCTCTGGGCCATCAGCCCACAGCCTGACGCGGGGCTCGAACTCCCGGACCGCGAGATCGTGACCTGGCTGAAGTCAGACGCTTAACCGACTGCGCCACCCAGGCGCCCCTGAACTGCCCGCTTTTAGCTGGCGGCCCTTCTCTGGGGTGGGAGGTCGGTGCTAGGCAGGTGGGGCAGGCCTCTGGGCGAGAATTCCCGGGCTGTGAGTGTGGGGCTTAATTAAAAAACGGTGTTGAGAGTGTTGCATTGCCTGCAGACTCCGTATGTTGTCTCTCCTGGGATGGGTACATTAGCTGCAAAGGGGGCACCAGCATTTAATGAGCACCCGCTGTACTCCAGGCACTATTTCGGGCATTTTTCCTTAGATCTTCGCTCCCCTGGGTGACAGGTAGTGTTCTCATTTTCCGAAATGGGAAAGTCTCCGAGAGGAAGTGACTTGTCCAGGATCTGAGCTAGGAAAGACAGCGCCAGGATTGGAACCCAGACCTTCCCGACCACAGCACCTGTTTTCCTTTCACGCACGCATCGAGTGCCTTTCCGAGAGCCCGGAGGCTGCCGTGCGTGACACCTACAAGACATCTTTCCTTCCCTTGCCACTTACGAAGGGACGACAAATATTCAAAGCTCGTATAAGAAAACAGCTCCGGGGCGCCTGGGTGGCGCAGTCGGTTAAGCGTCCGACTTCAGCCAGGTCACGATCTCGCGGTCTGTGAGTTCGAGCCCCGCGTCGGGCTCTGGGCTGATGGCTCAGAGCCTGGAGCCTGTTTCCTATTCTGTGTCTCCCTCTCTCTCTGCCCCTCCCCCGTTCATGCTCTGTCTCTCTCTGTCCCAAAAATAAATAAACGTTGAAAAAAAAAATTTAAAAAAAAAAAAAAAAAGAAAACAGCTCCACAGTGGTCTTGATTTTTGTTTCTAGATCAGTGCTTTTCAATTTTTAAAAACTAATATTCCCTTTTTTTCCTAAGGCCCTAAAATCCTGCCTCTGCCTATTAGCCTCATTATTTTCAACATAAAAAGAAGTGTGAGAAGATGCCAAGCAAACCTGTGATGGGCTCTTCCCCCCGGGAGATGCAGGGTCGCTGCTGTGCACCCGAGATACTCGCGTGCTTATAACTCCATGTATTCGCCCGTTACCACTGATTTTCAGGAGCCCAGGGCCCCCATATAATTTTAGATTGTGCTTCACTCGCTAAAATTATATGGCACCGGTGGCCCTATGTTCGCTCTGTGTGCAATTATCCAGTTTGCCAGGCTCAGTTCTCAAGAAAATATTTTTAATGCAAGTTTTATTGAGATATAATTCCCACACCATAAAACTCACCCTCTTTTCTGTTTGAGGCTAATGATTTTATTCTGGTTACTTCCATATTCCCTGTCAGTGCCTCGCGGCGACAGATGCCAAACAGGCCTTGAACGAGTGGGTGAGCCAGTGAACGAAGGAAGGGCAGAAGTGGCATATTTGGGAGCGCTGAGTTATGGAGTGTCATGAAATACCTTCCCCGAAGTTTTCCTTTGCTTAACGGTCACCTTCCCTTTCGATAACCACAGATCGTGCCACCAACTCCTGGAGATTCTGGCCCATCCCCTGGGCATGGTGGCCTCTGGGGGACGATCTGCATCTTCGTCACCAGCCAAGACTATTCTGAAAGCTTTACTTTCTGATTCTTGCATTGTGAAGACAATAGGGTCTCTCTCTGCTGTGTTTTCCGAATATAAAACCGAGTTTGTCCTGCCAACCTACACAGTCCGTGCTGCTTATCTAGACCTATGGCTGTTGACAGGTGATCCAGCCAGTGAGTTCTGTGGGTCCGTGGGAGGCAGAAGTTATCGTGGATTGGAGGTGGGAGGCTCCCTGAGGGGGGGCAGGGGGGGGTGGAGATCCACCCAAGAGGCTCCTGGTCCTCAGAAGGGTCTTGGCAAGCAAAAGGGGACCCCGAACCACAGAGGGGGACCCAGGTGGGCAGAGTTGCCCTGATTTCCCAAGGCCGTCCAGCAGGCACAGGAGCCTGGCCACCCTGGGAAGCAAGGGTAGCTTCTAAGGATGGTTGTTTTTGGCCGGCTGACCAAACCTTCCCCATGCCACCCTCCCTGCCCCACCCTCCCACCTGGTCTTGTCCCACCCTTGCTCCCCACAGGCCCTTCTTTTACAGAAGATCCCACCCTATGGGACAGAGCCCACTGTTGACTGTGGGAGGTGACAATTGGGTGTGGCCAGCTGCAAGCCTGGGGGGTGTGGGTGAAACCAGAAAATGGAGGCCCAGGAGCTGCTGAACTTGTCAGGAGCAGGGCCCTGGAACAGACTCCAACTGGTTCTACCTTGTGACTGTGCCGCTCCCCTCACCCTGCAGAGGCTTTGCCTCCAAAGGTGGCTTTTTCAAACTCAGGTCACCCTGTGTCTTGAAGATGCCAAAGCACTTAGGGGTAGGGAGGCAGGAACACCAGGTGAAGGGACATTGTTCTTTTATTCTTTTAATGTGCGATTTGGTTCCCTCCCCTGCCAAACTGTAACAGTAATATCTGCTTATTATAGAAAATTTGGAAAGGAGAGTGTGAAGCAGAGAAATACTATTTAGGATGTAATAGCACTTCTCAGAATTTGATAGGAGCCATCCATTGTCAGGCCTGGTGGCATCATCAAAGAGGGTTTTTTCCAACGCTCTCGATTTACAGATGAGAGGGACGGAGGCCCAGAGAAGCCAACAGAGTTGGCCCCAATCCTACCAGGACAGAGATGGCCTGATGGACTTCCATTACTTCCCCCATGTGGTCTCTTCCCATCGTGCCTGTTAACTTGGCTTGACCAACGTGAGGGGGTGACTTGGGGAGGGGGGGCATCAGAACAGTCTCTGAAGTGGGTCCCGTACAGACACACTTGACCCGATTGTGCTTCGGAGGTCAGGGAAGGGAACGTGAGTGTACCACTGTCTTGTGCTATTCTCTGCTCACCTCCGTCTATAAAAGGTGCAGCTGATAAGGCCCCCAGCATCAGCCGGCGGCTGCTGATGTGAGAACCAGAGACCAGGCCAAGGGTAGTACGTGAGAAGAGCCCTCTGGCCAACACAGACCTTTGTGTGGGCTTTAATGCTGCCTCCCTCTGAGGTTTGTTTGCAAGCAGACCCCAAGCGACTCCAGCGGCTGCACCGGGGCTGAGAGAATGCTATGAGGAGCATGGCCACCACTGAGAAGGAGGCCCGTCGGGGTGGAGAGGGTGAACGAGGGCAGAATGCCACATGTTCCTGGGGGCTTGGATGCAGGTGACAGTAGCTGAGCACTGCAGGACGAGAGCCTAGGAATCTGCTTCACTGTGGCCCGAGCTCCTTTCGAGTCAGAGCAGGTATGGCCAAGGGGGAGCCCACATTTTAGGACATTGGGTTACTGTCCTTGTGCCCAGAGCTTTGGGACCCGGCTGACTGGAGGTCAGGTGCAACAGGTGACGCCTGGCTCAGAGGTGGGAGTGGGCAATGGGGGGTTGGAGGTGGCATGGGAGCATCCAATGACCCTGTGTAAACCTAAAGATAAACTCCAGGGACTGTGAGACGGCGCTGGGTTAAGACGGATTCTAACAGGAGCCCCGGAAGATCGCGCTCACCCAGTTCAGCCCTGGGAGCGGGAGGAGGAAACATCCGGCTCTTTGCACAAATGGTGGCGGAGCTTCTGAGAGCCGGTCCTGAGTGTTGTCACCTGGGCTGTGGTTTGGGCTGCGCAAGGGGGCAGCCCCACTGGTGTTTTTATAGAGCCGCCCTGTTCCTGATGGGTAGTCTCCAAACTCTCTGATCTCCAGGGATATTTTATGAGCTGACTAATGCCCTTTAATAAATCACTGCCCTGCTTAAACCTGCCAGAGTGGACCCTGTGGCCTGCCGCTGGGAACCCTGCCCGGTGCAGCCGGAGCCTAGAATACCTCACGTGTCCCAGTATCACTTTCCTCCCACTTTGTGGTTCAGGCTGATGTTACAGGAACATCCCACGCTCCGGCCTCCGATCGCTGGGCTACGTGGGAGAGGGGCAGGAGGGGCGGGGCTGGGAGAGGCCAGCCTGCACCAGGTGTTCAGGCAGAGGAGACAGCTCACAATGAAGGGCTCTGCCCCAGAGAACCAACTGGAAAGGCCAGGAAACACTCCACAGAAATTCATGCGTCTTCCTTTTATTACAGAGGTCCTGCAGGGACACATACCCACTTCTAGGACAGGGCTCAGGAGCCTGGCCCCACTGTCACCATTGTCACAGTCTCGATCGCCCTGGCCAGGACCCAAGGACACAGGCTCAGGAGTAGGTCTTTCGTGGCCTCCTGCTGCAGAAGCAAGAGGTAGGGGGGTTGACCAGCAGCTTCTCCTTGGCTTCCAGGATGTAGAGGGTCTGAGCGGCGAGGCAGCTGACCATGGAGTCGGGGTCTTCCCGCATGTACTTTAGGGCTGTAACACAGAGACCGCTAAGGTGCTTGGAAAAAGTAATGCCATGGGGCTGGACACAAGGTCTGGACCCTGCCGGTGGGCTCACCAGGACGGCTGTGCAGAGAGGGGCAGCACAGGGGGATGGGAACCGGCAGCTTTTAAAATCCGAGAATTCCCGCTGGGAGGGAGTCCACACTGCTCAGTCACAAGCAGGATGCCATGCCCGCCCCGGGCTCAGGGAGCCGGCCACTTCTTGTCCTGCATCCACAACCAACCTATTTGGCCCCCTCCGCCACCCCCTCCTGCCCAGCTGTGCTGTCCTCTTTTCCAGAGAGTACCTCTGAGTGAAGTCCTCTGACTTCAAAGGACTTCGGGCAGTACCAGGGAACCCAGCGGTGGATGAGATATGGGACTCGAGAGAAACAAGGCAGAGGAAAAGAGAAGAGCATGGGGTGGGGGTGGGGGGTTGTGTCTCAGAGGGATGGGTGGAGAATACGTGGACCATAACTGGAGCGGTCCTGGGGGCTCCACAAGGGAGGGGCTGGAAACCCCTACGTCCCCCAAGTGAGAAAATCATCATCATCCAATGATGGCTCTTTTTATCAAGAGTTGAAGGAACTGGGGCGCCTGGGTGGCTCAGTCGGTCAAGCGTCCAGCTCTTGATTTCAGTTCAGGTCATGATCGGGTCCCGAGTTAGGTTCTGCACTGACAGCGTGGAGCCTGCTCGGGATTCTCTCTCTCCCCCTCTCTCTGCCCTTCCTCCCTGCTTGCCTGTCTCTCTCTCTCAAAATAAATAAACATAAAGAAGAAGGAGAAGGAGAAGAAGAAGAAGGAGAAGGAGAAGAAGAAGAAGAAGAAGAAGAAGAAGAAGAAGAAGAAGAAGAAGAAATGAAAGAGTTCAAGGAACTGTCCTGGCTGATGAATGGCCTGGAGTTCAATGCAGGTGCGGGTCAGTGAGTGGACATGAAGAGGAGGACGACTCTGGCCAATGCCCCAAAGCTAAACGCCTTTAAGATGAACCTACCTCAGGGGCGCCTGGGTGGTTTCAGTTGGTTAAGCGTCTGGCTTCAGCTCAGGTCATGATCTCATGGTTTGTGGGTTCGTGAGTTCGAGCCCCACATCGGGCTCTGTGCTGACAGCTCAGAGCCTGGAGCCTGCTTTGGATTCTGTGTCTCCCTCTCTCTCTGCCCCTCCCCCTCTCAGGCTCTGTCTCTTTCTCTCTCTCAAAAATGAATAAGCATCTAAAAAAATTTTTTGAAAGATGAGCCTACCTCTCCATTCTTTCCAGTGATCCTTTTCATGAACTATCTGCCCATTCTCCCTCATTTCTGAGACTTCCCCACCAACACCACTACCCTTAAAAGATGCAAGAAATAGCAAGCGGGTTGCTACTCACCTGTATATACTTCCTCAATTTCATTGGCCTCTTCCGCACCCAGGGTTTGGATGATCTGGCCTACAGGGGCACACACAGCACCTCAGGGGCCCCACAAAGACCCACAGGACCCTGGCTGCACCTGCTCTTTTGTCCCTTCCCAAAACGCACACTTCCTTTGGTCTATATTTCCCTCCCCCCTAACTGGCCTTGCCTGGACTTTTTCCGCAAGTAGAAATTATTTCCCCTTCTTCTGTCATCAGCGAACTGAGCTGGGGCAGGGGGAGGGTATCCCTCTGCACTAAAGACGCCTGTCCTTGGGGTGACACGAAGAAGTCCTCACCAGTCTCTGAGTTTTGTAACAGAGCAGCACCCACACCCTGACGTCCCGCCCCTTGGGAGCTTTGCTGGTCTGGCCTGGCCTGCCAGGACCTGGCCTGTTCCACTGGGAAAGGTCCTCAGGCTGTTTGAAGGAACTAGGACAAGGACACGGAAAGTGGTACCTGCAAATCGTACAGCTGTCTGGCGAATGGGGGCCTGCGGGCTCTTGAAGAGAGCCAAGCACTGCTTCAGAAACCAGAGGGCTCTGTTTCCCTCCTGCTTCAGCTGTAAGAACAGGAACTGCGTTAAGTAAGGAACTCATGGCCAGGTCTTCTGCCTGCCCCTCCCCCACCCTGACAATCTGGAGACATCTTCTCAGTGCCAAAGCCCATCACAGCATTCTAGCGGTGCCTGGATGGTTCAGAGCGTGCAACTCTTGATCTTGGGGTCATGAGTTTGAGCCTCCTGTTGGGTTTAGAGATTACTTTCAAAACATAAATAAATTATATTTTAAAAAGTTCTACATCTCCGTCCCCTCCCCCCCCCCCCCCCCCCCCCCCCCCCGGTTCCTGAAGTCTTGTTTCCTCTATGAAGCCTTCCTGGATTGATATGGGGATCGCTTTCCCTGTGGGAGGCGTGAAACCTGAATAGATTTACCCCAGTCTTTTGCTCGTGCATTTTTTTTTTTTTTCTCCTACTCCCAACCATAGAGGATTGAACTCAGTTGTTGCAATATTGTTTATTTACGGCTTGGCTTAAAATCTGCAATCTCACCGTCATCCACGTTAAGCTGCAACAGAAACAATCATGTAACAGAAACCTTTCTGTTTAAACACAGCCTAGCAGGGCCACATATAATTAAGTGTTTTAAGACCTTCCCCTGCCTAGGCATGCACCTACTTCTGCCTGCATCCAGACTCTCTCCCTTGAAGGTTCTGGGGGATGGACGTGTCCTGTCTTTTGCAAAGACCACGAACGGTAACCCCTTCCCCTGTGTGTCCTTCCTAGCGACTCTTCTCCTCCCCCTTTGCACTGGAGCCCCAGTTCCTAAATGGGAGGCTCTATCCATGGTGTGTCGGACTGTTTTGGTACAAAAACAAAAACAAAAACAAAAACAAACTTTTCTTCAAATAAAAATCCTAACTGGAAACCTAATATTCCGACCCAGCAGAAGAGGACCTGTTCTGGTCCAAGGTGGTGTGGGCGGAGCCCCACCCACTTCTCATCTTCCCCGGGTTCGAAGTTACCCTGAGAAACCCTTGGGTTCTCTGTGTGCTGGTCTCCGTCTACCCTCCCACTGATCGAGGTCTGGCTCCCATGGTCCCAATCCAACAGGCACATCCAGTCTTTATCTCCCTGGACTTGTGCTATTTGTCGCTACACTGTTAACCACTCACTGCTTTTCCTGAAACTATCTCCTTCCTAAGTGACCACCACCCTCCTCTCCTAGCCTGGTTTCCTTTCCTAGTCTCCTGCATGGGATCCTTGGAATTGATGCTTCCTGGGATCCCAGTATTGAACCATATGCTTCTCCCTCTATGCTATGTCCCTAGATGGGTGCAGCCAGGCTCGTGGTTGCAGCTCCTATCTACAATTCAGCTGTGTGCTCAGTGTCCACAAATCTGTATCTTTAGCACAGCTCTGTTCTCCAAGCCTCCGTGGTTCAGTGAGCGCATCTACTTCCAGTGGGATAGATCTCACAAGCTCTACAAACTCAACACGTGCCAAATCAAGCCACTCTTATCTTCGCCTCCACACCTGCTCTTCCCTCTGTATTCCTGACCTCAGTCCATGACACCAGCATCTGCTCGAGTCAGAAACCCAAGAGGTGACCTTTACCTTCACACACTCCACATCAGATAGCTCTCCAGCACCGGCCACTCACTCCATGTCTTTGTCTTCATGACCTCATCTTCTCTCCCTGGACCCTCTCAACTACAGACCCCAATCCTGTCCCTTGTGAACTTATCCTCCAATCTGCAACCAGGTGGTCTGTCTAAAACACGCAGCTATCTAACCATGTTATCCCCTTGCTTAGAGCAGTTCAGTGGCTCCCCATTGCCTACAGCATCAAATCCTGTTCCTTATTGTGCCCAAACCCCCACTACACGGTACAGCCCCGACTCCTGCTTCCTGCTTCCCATACCAAGCCCGCACACTGCCAGTTCATGAGCTAAATCCAGCTTGCAGATTTTTTCTTTCTTTTGCTCCACACGATGTTTTAAACACTGTAAATTATTTGCCAATAAAATGTAGTAAATATCACCTAAAGTCAGGATTTTCTGCTTGTCTTAAGAAAGTGGAAAATCTAGCAACACTAAACTCACTCTATGACATAGAATCATTTAGTTGGTTCTCAACCCTCTCAAATGGGGACTGTACTGTCCCCAGGGGAATTCAGAACTTGGGGGGGGGTGTTTTTGGTTGCCAAAATGATGAAAGGGGGTACACTAATTTCCAATTCCCCACTGCATATTTGTATCAAAGATCTGTTTCTAATTATCTGTGCCTAAAACCCAACCCTGTCTTTTATATAAACGCAGTATTTTTTCACAGTTCAGATCCACACCGGATTTCCCAGGGATGCACCTACAATATGAAGCAAAGAAAGACTATACTTCACTGCATGTAGATCTTCACCAAACATTGTCCCTCTCTTTGAAAGTCATGTCACCAACGACAGCACTTCTTATGGCATTTGAGTCCCCAGCACAACAGTCCGGTACCATTCTGCATTTGTAATAGGTCAAGTCACAGAGGTTCCACACGGAGGGACAAGGAGCCAACTCTTCATCGTGTCTTCCGGGGGAGTGAGGCCCAGACACTTACATATCCTTATGTTGTGTTATATCCTATCATGTCATGTAGTCGCATCATTTATGTTATACTGTGTTCCATACGTACACATTATTTCATTTAAAATTACTTTTTCCATTGGAGTTAGGGCATTATATCGATTTTGGAAATCCATATAGGTAGAGGGTATCACCTATGAACTTCGTTTTAGGATAGCAAGGGAGGCGTTACTGAGTACGTACTAGAACAAGGCTGTGCGGTGTCTGACCATTCTATGAGGCACTGCCTTTGCTGGACCCCAGGACCTTCGATTCTCCTCCAGGCCCACCCAGTCGGCTTCCCTCATTAATGTTCCCTGCACAGCCTTGTAGGCCTTTGAGTTTTCTGCCCCTGCTCTCATTATTCCAAGTCCCTGATAGCCGCCCCGCAGACCAGGCTCCTCTAACCTTATTTCCCAGGATCAAATTATATAAGGCGACATATGCAAACTCCCCGGAACAGAGTGAGTGCTTTGCTCCACATCCCTGTGTATGGCAGCACTTTGGCCCGCACTACTGATTGCTTCTCTTTGCCTACGTGAGATCCTGCTTTCCATTTCCCCCTCTTCCCAGATGACACCTCCTCCAGGAAGCCTTCAACTCCCAGACTGGGCTGGGCACCTCTCCTTTGTACTATGAAGTACCTTCCTCTCTTTTAGCCCTCACCACTGAAATCGTCCAGTGGTGTGCCTAGCTCCCCAACTTCGATAAGGAGCAATTGGAGGAGGGCGGGAACCAGGTTTAGGTGCTGGGCTCAACTAGATGCTCCGTGGGCATCTCATTGTTGAACTACAGCTGCTGCAAATCCCAGACGCCTCAGGGAACAGCGCAGACTCTCTGGCCACCCCGCAGCCACAGAAGGGTGAGTAAGCTGCCGCCTTACCAGGGCTCTGAGGATAGTCCACACGTCTTTCTCGGCAAATATCGCTTTGAGTCTCGACCAGCCCAGTATGGTGGCCGTGTGGCAGAGGGCAGGCCGGCAGATCTGGAGGGACAGGAAGGCGCCGCGTGAGGAGTTACGGGGGTGGGGCTGGGAGGGGACACGGAGGGACACAAAGAGGGGAGACAAACAGCAGTGAGCCCAGCCCCGGAGGGATGGAAGTCTCCAGTGAACCCAGAGGGACCCAGGGGTGAGGAGGAAGGCCGGGTCTTCTAGAAAGTTTGGCTTTGCTTACACCTGTTTCCCACTAACGAGCAGGTCAAAACATGTGGTTGCAATGATTCTCCCAGTTGCTATGGTGCTGCCCCGAGAGCCGGCACAATGAACCTGTCCACCTCCTAGCCTCATGCACCCACCACACGGCTTCCCACCCCCCCCAAAATAGTCTCTCTGAAACAGATCTCCCCAAGTGTTGATCCCTCCACTGGCGTGGTCGCTCCTCTGAGTCAGGGTGGGTGCTGTCAGAACTGGGTTCCCTGGGAGGGGCTCCACCCCACAAAGGTAATATCCCAACGTCATCGCTGGTTCCAGCAGCTTCGTCACATGTGCCCATCAGGGGCCTCGCCCTGGCAAAGTAGCCCCATTTGGAAACTCAGCGTCCTGTTACCAACCGCATCAGCCACTTTGCAGCTTTCCCCAGCAGCAGCCCACAGCCCTGGCCCCCCAGAACACGGGCCAGTTCCGGGCTCGCTCTGTCCCGCCCACCATGCTACCTCACGGGAGCCTCTCTGCTCAGGGAGGCCCCTCTCAGTTCAGCGCGAAGGAGTGTGCGGGGAACAGCGTGGAGGGAAGGCCGCTGACGCCAAGGGCAGAGAACCAGGGGGAAGCCCTGTGCCTGACGGTAGGATTTTCCTCCCTGGAGTCTTTACACCCACTTCACATCCCACTGTGTGCTGCGGGCCAGCTGGAGAGAGCCAGGAGCTGGAGAAAACCCCGGCGCAAGCATCTGGTCACATCGGGCCTCTCACTGCAACTCTCCAAGGTCAGAGACAAAGCAACTCCTTCAGCAGCACCTTCCAATCTTGCTACAGCCCCTTCCTTAGCATCTAACACCTGTTAGCATTTACCGCCTGTGACAACTGGAGATGGAAGACCAGGCTCCGTGGCCTGGCCCTCTCACCTGAGCCACGTTGACATTCGCATCCTCCAGGTGGAGCACAAGGAGGACTATCAAGTTGAGGACCTGGTGCTTCAAGGGGAAGACAAGCACTGTCCTCTTGACCTTGGCCAAGAGAGCCCCGTAGATCTCAAAGGCCATCAAGCGCAGATGCTCTGACTCCTGGGTGAGAAGACACACACGTTCACCCACCTCTGTTCACTCACCACCTCTGTTCACCCAGGAGGGACAGGTGGCCCCCGAGCTCGCCCCTCCCACCACATGCCCCTATGCACCCTCCTGTCTCCCCAGGGATCTGCTTTGACTGTGCAGCATCCTGATCCTCCCCTGTCACTGCCGTCTGCTCTTGCTGCTATTCACCCCTTTTACAGCCATTACCCAAGAGGACGTACACAATCAGACCATTACAGAATGGCCTCGCAGAAAGGCCAGAAGGGCCTTTCAAGATAATTCTGCCCAACTCCCTTGGACGCCCAGAGATGGGAAATGGCCCCCCAAAGGGCTTCACCTCCTCAAAGAGGGGCCCCAGTATGAAGGTGAGCTGAGTAAGGAATGAGGAGGAATGCTTCCAGGTGAGGTGCTCGACGAGACACTTGAGCACCGTGAAAGTCTCCATCACAATGTCATCGTCCAGCGAGTAGCAGCAGCCCAGCACGTAGGGCTCCAGGATGCGGAACTGTTGCACCTGCCGAGGGAGAGCTGCTCAGGAAACGAGGAGTCAGAACAATTCCTGCTACATCAAGGGACTCGCATTTCCACTCAGGCTGACCCACAAGAGCCAGTGCTGACGTGCTCTGGGACTGGGACCGGGCCGGTAAAGGGGCGGCAGTCCTTTGTCCTCATGGAAAAAGGGGAGAAGGCAGAGGAGACCCTTCTTCCCACTAGGCCCATAAGCACCCATCTCCATGGCCTTTATCATCCCTGGTGATGACATCTCCAGGACACCAGGATGGTCTGGGATCTTGGAATTGGCTTGGTCTCTACCCAGAAATGACCCATGGAAAACCCTTCTCTTTCCTTTCCTAGAAGAGAGAAAGCATGAATGGCTCAGGTCCTTGACCCCTGTATTCAGTGGCCTGGCTTCATGAGGGTTCTCTCTGTCTGACCCTGAGAGTTTGGTCCACCCTCTATGTAATGACACACCGGACCTCTGGACCTCTCTATTGCTTCCCCGGGTGCCATCTCTTGAGAGCATGCCCTTGGCCTCTGCCTCATCTCACCATGTTCCCGTGCTTTGCGAAGGTCTCCACCACCCGCAGCAAGAGCTTTACTATGGCCGGCTCCTCACACTGGAACCAGTTTGCCAGGATGTGCACAGTGACTTCATCCACAGTGGCTGCCACATCTGGGCACCGAAGCAGCTGCAAAAGGAGACCAAGAAAGACTGGAATGGTGGGCAAGGAGAACAAAAATCTCCAGTGATTTTTTTGAATCTGGGTTCCTATTATTCATAAAGAAATGTTCTTAAGGATTTGGAAAGACAGGTAAAGAAGCCAAAGCTTAGTTGAAAGGTAACATCGCACTCCATGTGAGAAGGCATTCACCCATTCTGCAGGTTTTCCCTTAGGCATCTTTGATGAGGGGAGCTGTTGGGGATAAAGTAAGAAGTGTACCCGTGTGTGTGTGTGTGTGTGTGTGTGTATGCGTGCGTGCATGTGTGTGTGATTATTTGAGCACGGAGAAAAATATGGAAGGATACATATTTGGTTGCTTGCATATGAAATACTCAGGAAACGAAGAGGCGGCATGTAAAACTGATATAGCAGAAGGGAGGAGGCAAGATGGGAAAGAACAGGGGCACCTCGGTGGCTCAGTCGGTTAAGCATCCGCCCTTGGCTCAGATCATGATCTCGTGGTTTGTGAGTTCAAGCCCTGCGTCAGGCTCTGTGCTGAGAGCTTAGAACCTGGAGCCTGCTTCGGATTCTGTGTCTCTCTCTCTCTGCCCCTCCCCTGCTCATGCTCTGTGTCCCTCTGTCTCTCAATAATGAGTAAACATTTAAAAATTGGGAAAGAACAAAAAGGCTACAATAAAAAAATAGCATGCATGACTTCCTTTGTATATTTATGTAAAATTATATGGGTCTATACGTTATTTGAAATAGAATTTTAAAAGACAAAATCCAATCAGATACATTTAAACGAGAGGAACTTGCTTTTGTGTGTATGCACGCATGCACAAATGTATGTGTATCTGTGTTCACAGTGTGATCCTACTGGCAAAAAAAGTTGTCATGGACAGCGCAGTCTTTGGCAGGCTGCCAGGCAGACTCACCTAATTTACTTACTACCTGAGCAAATTTCTTAAATTCTCTGAGTTTCAGTTTCATCCTCTACAAAATAGAGATAATAACACCTTTTTCACAGACTTACAATGAAATCATAATAACTGAGGTCTCCCCTGTTCCCTAAGTACCGTGACGACAAGTACACAGCCCTGTTTTCAATGTTTCTACTTAACGATCCTCCCAGGGAAATGGCCGAGGGTAACAAAACAAACAAGGGCGTTGCAAAAGGCTGTGAAATATTAGAAAGCTTTCACAGCTGTGGTCTCTTGTTTATAGAGTTTGATCAGCTTTTTTAGCCGGTACATCAAATCCTGTTCTCCACCTTTTTTTTTTTTTTTTAGTTTATTTATTTATTTAGAGAGAGACACAGCGGGAGTGGGGGAGGGGCAGAGATCCAGGGAGACAGGATCCCAAGCAGGCTCCCTGCTGTCAGCATAGAGCCTGATGCAGGGCTCGAACTCACGAAACCGTGAGATCATGACCTGAGCCAAAACCAAGAGTCGGATTCTTAACCGACTGAGAGCCACCAGGTGCCCCGGTTCCCCACTTCAAAACTGGGTCTCTGTTTAAATGCCCAAGAGTGAGTTTCACCTAGCTCCTTACTCAGGGGCAGTTGGGAGCCTTCTCCCCAGCCTCCCTCCCCTCTTCTCAGCCCGAAATTCCAGTAAGGGTGGCAGGTGAATAACTGCCATTCACGCGTCCGCTTGTTTAGTTGGGTGTTGTGTATTTGGGGGAACTTCTCGAGTGGTTCTCAATACTGTATTTCTAGAATAGAGCTTTAAATTCGGGAACTTCTAAAATAAACCAATGCCTGGACTTCATCCCAGAGCACTTCAAACAGAATATCAAGGCAGGGAGTTAAGACGAGGGAGTGGAGTTGTGGTTTGGCATTAGCCTTTTTAAAGCTCTCCAGAGGATTCTAACATGCAGCCGGAGGTCAGAACGACTGCTCTTCAGAGAGTGCCGTCCACCTTCCGGTGTCCCACCCAGGCTTGCACCTCGTACTGTTCCTCAAAGCTGGGGCCAAGGACCACCTGTACTGCATCAACCCTGGGAGTGTTGACAGAAAACTAAGACTTCCAGGCCTTACTCCAGAGCCACCGAACCCAGGTCTCTGGGGATGCGGCCCAGGAATCTGCATTTAAACAGCTTCCCTAGTGACATGAGGTCCACTAATATTGGACACCCACTGAGCTAAGGCATTCTCTTCCATGCAGAGTTCTGCACCTTGCATGAACATTCCCACATCCCCACATCCCTAGCAAGAGTTCTGCCAACATGACATACATCCTTGAATGCATATATCAGCACTCCTGCCACCGTGCACATATCAGCTCATGGCAGTGGGCACCTTCCAGCAGGACAATGTCCCCCAACCTAAGTAAGGACACATTATGACACACTAGGAGAACATCTGCTTATATTCCAGTATTAGCACTGTATTATCTTCAGTTATGTTGAAATGTAATCCTGCTCCTGTAAAAAAAAAAAAAAAAAAAAAAGCCAGGTGGCTTGAATTTTAAAAGGAGCCTATTTAAAAATATTGTGAGCCAGAAATCCCAAAACCTTCCCCAAACACTGCTGGCGGAAGTGCGATTTGGCCCAACTTTACTGGAAAGTAATTTGGCATTCATGCCAAAATCATAGAAGACATTCGTATTTTCTGAGCCAACACTTGTACTTATATTCAATATTTAAAGAAGTAATCTAGACTATGGGCAGAATCTTTTGCACAGAGATGTCCATTACAGTAATACTTATAATAGTATAAAATTAGAAACAAAATGTCCAATAAATTATAGAACAGCTTTGTGATGAAATATTACATCACCATTAAATTCTGGTTTGAGGAATGCCTGGGTGGCTCAGTCCGTTAAGCGTCCGGGTCTTGATCTTGGCTCAGGTCATGACCTTGGGGTCGGTGAGATGGAGCCCTGAGTCAGGATTCTCTCTCTCCCTCTCTCTCTGCCCCTCCCCTGCTCACATGCATGCACATTCTCTCTCTCTCTCAAAAATAAAATAAAATTTGTTTGAAGATGCTTGAAGAGAGCAGGATACAGAATATTAATAGGAAATGATGTCAACCCTGATAAAGAAACACACACATGGGAACACACACACATACCCCCCTCCATTCAGGCCAAAACCTGAAAGTGCTTTCCCCTGGGTATTGTGATTAGTAAGGGCTTTATAATTTTTTGACTTAGTTTTCATATTTTCTAAATTTTCTATACCTTTTTTCTGTCAAATGGCTGGAACATACTGACTCAATCAGCGGTGCTTAGCAAAAATTAGGCTTTTTCCTTAATGTTTATGTATTTTTTTCATTTTTAAATGTTTATTTATTATTTTGAGAGACACAAAGAGGCAGAGCTCAAGCAGGGGAGGGGCAGAGTGAGAGGGAGACACAGAATCTGAAGCAGGCTCCAGGCTCTGAGCTGTCAGCACAGAGCCCGACGCAGGGCTCGAACTCACAAACCATGAGATCATGACCTGAGTTGAAGTCGGATGCTTAACTGACTGAGCCACCCAGGTGCCCCTTTATGTATTTTTGAGGGATGGGGGCAGAGAGAGCAATAATCCCAAGCAGGGTCCGCACTGTCAGCATAGAGCCCGACGCGGGGCTCAAGCCCACGAACTGTGAGATCAAGACCTGACCTGAAACCAAGAGTCGGATGCTTAACAGATTGAGCCACCCTGGCACCCCACAAAATTTTAGAAGACTGATGAGAGCTGAGGTGGCTGAAGGAAAGAGCTATGTTTTCCCATGAAGTTGGGACAGAGTTGAGTTGCCTTAAGATTCAAGGAGGAATCACACCACATACATTCAAAGCCTGTGACTCAAGGTAACCTTACCGTCGTAAACAATGTCCCTCAACCCTTCTGTGAGACAGGGAGCCACAGGAAATTAGGCCTCCTCCTCCTCCACTGGCCATCCCTGGAGGTGTCCCCTGGGACACCTCTGCTTTCCAGAGGAACTACCCTCACCTGCCCGCCTCCCACCAAGGACTGCTCACTTCAGTCAAGAACATGAAGGCCGTTAAGCGATTTTTGTGGTCTCGTTCTTGGAGAATCCTGATGAGGAAGCTGAAGATGGGGCGGTTGTGCCAACAGTTCTTGATGACCATGGCCCTGCCGAGGAGAGCGGAACGCTCAGGATCGGGCCCGGGCCCCAAGAGAGAGCCAACAGGATGGCACAGACCTACCTGGCCAGTAGAGTGACACCCTCGTAGTGTCCTTCAGGACTGGTGAGCAGCTCCCAGCCTCCAAGTTTCTGAATGTAAGACACATAGTCCCCATACCCGGTACTTCGCATCAGCATCTTCAGGGCCTCCACGGAGGAACTGTGGAGGGGGGGGGGGGCGCAGAAAGCAGACAGGAAGCCATCCCCCACCATCTGGGCTCCTCTCCCATCTACAGGAGCCTCCCTTAGAACAGTGAACTGATAGAGGTGGGGCAGCCTGTAGAGACAGACCCAGGCTAACATTTTACAAATGAGAACCGAGGCCGAGAGAGATGCGGGGTTCCCACGGTGCTGCAGGAAGCCAGCAGAAGGGTAGAGAGTGGAGTGCAGGTGCACTTCTTATCCATTATACTGATTTTATTTTGGAACAGAATCTCTGTGTCAGGCCAGTGAGTCAGAAGGAGAGAGTCCTCTCTAAAAAGTCCAGTAAGACTTGTGGAAATGATGTGTGGGGAGCACACCCAGTGCCCTGCCCAGGAGGTGCAAGAAGGGTGTCCAGAACCAGCAGCCTGGGACCAGGCCAGGCAAGTGGCAGGGGGATACCTGGACACACATGGGAGCTGAGCAGATGGGCCCTGGGGCACAGTGGCTAGAACTCTGGCCCAGAGGCCAAGGATACCTGACAGGGTCCATCCGTTCGGTTGCATGCTGCTGATCCTGAAAGTCAGTGTCCCCTTCAACCACGAGAAAGGAGATCTGGAACAACAGGGCCATACACAGGGAGGGGAAGAAGGTCTGCACCTCCGTCCGCCGACTCGGTTCCAGAAGGAGCTCCTGAATGGCCCTGGTGGCCTGTGGGTGGGGAGGAGAGCAGGGGCATTATCATTTTATATTCCAACTCTTGCGTCCTGTCATCATGAAATCCCTGCCCATAACCTATCACCATGAAGGGCTGGCCCCGAAAAGCCCATACTGCCAGGGCAGGTCAAGACTAAATTAGTGTGATCCAAGAAAATAAAGGGCAATTTCCAGAATGTTACTACTTTAAAGTGCTCTCATCATCGTGGTGGCTGTTTCATTCTCTTATCATCCTTGAGAGTTAAGGAGGGGTTGGGGGGGGGGGGTGTGTCTTACCTAAGCTCACCGGGGGAGAACGAGAAGCTAGTTTTTCTGTCTCCCTACAAGGCAGAGGCAACTAGAAAACCCTCCCTCCAAGCACCCCCAAGACTCTGCCATTAAAATGTTCAACCAAACATGGATATGTAAAAGGGAGAGGCTCCAAGAGCTCAGGACAGCCTGGGACAGGGCACTGGGATGTCCCCCACCCAGCCCCCAGCCCCCTCTGGGGACCCCTCCATACAATCAACGGAGAGATCTCTGTACTGTGGCTGGGCTCCTGGCCCTTTGATTTCTGGTATGGAGTCAGCTTCTGCAGCAGAAATTCCATGACGACTTCATAGCCTTTGGGGAACGATGCCAGGATTTCCCAGGGCTTGCAAACCCCTCTGTAGAGGCAGAACCCCACCAGCGTGGTCACTCTCCACAGATTCTCCCTGGAAGGGACCCTAGGCTCCTTTGCCCAGTGTTTCTAGCCCCTCGCTTTCTCCCTTCTTCTTCCTTTCCTCTGTCTCCATTTTCTTTTTCTCCTTTCACTCCTAATTTTCCTTCTTCTTCACCTCCACACCTCCCTGTTCTGTATCGTCTCACACATAGGTAAATCTGAAGATGTTCACTTGGCCTAGGAGCCTAAAATGAGAAAGCATCTCAGGCCACACTTCGATGTTGCAGATCAGTCAGAAGAGCCCCCTGTGGTGTCCTCTCTATTGCCTTGTCCAAGCTTTTGTTACCTACTCAGTACTCATTAGACGTTAACAGGCAATCTTAATTTCCCCAAGATTAAGAGTCTCTCAATTTCCTTAATTTCTTTGCAAAGAAATTATGTCCTTTCAGGGCTGCGCTGGCCAAGACAGAGCAAGCACATTACATTTGATCTCTTCCTCTGATTAACGCTAAAAGTGCTGGTCAAGTACGAAAGCAACTACTTGAAGATTTTGAAAATGATTCATAGCAAGGGGACTGGGTGATGAAAGCCACAATTTGAAAAGGAACCCTTACTGGATGAGTGTCCCAGATTTTTTTCTTTCTCTTTTATCTCCCAACTTTGACCAGAAGCTGGCCGCAGTGTTAAACTTTGCAGCAGGCACATGAAACAAAATCTCTGAGTAAAACCCTGCCATTCTGCAGAAGATCTGGTAAAATGGGAACCTAGGAGTTGTGACTCTATGAGAGGATGGGTGGAATCTCTCTTTCTTTGTCTCTGTCCTGGGGATGGTTCCAGATGCAGAGCTGTGTAGTGGAAATGGAGGTGGCCGCAGCAACAAAGGGGACTAATGACCTAAAGAGTATGTGTGTATGGCAGGGGATCCATATTTGCTCTCTCTCTTTTCTCATTTTACTGTCCTCAATGTGGACCCAGCTGTGCAGTTGTAGTTTTTTAAATGTTAATTTTTGAGAGAGAGAGAGACAGAGTGCAAGCAGAGTAGGGGCAAAGAGAGAGAGGGAGACACAGAATCCGAAGCAGGCTCCAGGCTCTGGGCTGTCAGCACAGAGCCCGACGTGGGGCTTGAACTCATGAACCACGACATCATGACCTGAGCCAAAGTCGGATGCTTAACCGACTGAGCCACTCAGGTGCCCCTATGCAGTTGTAGTAACACAAGCGGTAAAATTCTAAGAGAAAGCCCAGCTTTCTAGACAGAGGACCTGGAAAATGCATTTCTGAAAGCCGGAAAATAGGAGAAGTCTCCAAGAGAAGAGAGTGAGAGAGAAATTCCTGTAAGTCCTGGGATCATTCCAGAGCTACACGTATGGGACAGACCCAACAACCCCTGAGAAGCACATGCATAAGACAGACCCAAAGCAGTATAGCAAAGACTTTAAAAATATAACAGACACTGAAACTACGTCCAACAGAAGGTGAGACAGAACTTGCCGTCTAAACCATACACCAGACTGACTGCTTAAAAAAGAATCAACGTTCTCCAGGAAAATTTAACAAGACTAAGAGCCTCACAACATCGTATTAAAAATGTCCAGAATACAATCCAAATTTACTTGACACTTGTAATCCAAATTTAACAAGACTAAGAGCCTCACAACATCATATTAAAAATGTCCAGACTACAATCCAAATTTACTTTACTTGTAATCAATTCTCAAGGAAAAATAAAAAAATCAGCAGAGGCCAATCCTGAGATCACCCAGATGCTGAAATTAGCAGTTGATAAAGACATTGTGTAAATTTCAGGTGTATAACATAATGGTTTGACCTACACATATTGTGAAATGATTACTGCAATAAGTGTGGTTAGCATCCAGCACCTCACATAGATAAAATAAAAAGAGAAAGAAAAGAAAAAAAATTCCCCTTGTGATGAGAACTCAGGATTTACTCTTTTAATGACTTTCACATATATTATATGGCAGTATGAGCTACAGTCATCATGTATATTGTTAGATCCCTAGTATTTTTTTATCTTGTCACTGGAAGTGTGTACCTTTTGGCCACCTTTCTCCAATCCCACCCTCACCCCACCGCCTCTGACAACCATCAATGTGATCTTTTTTTCTATGAGTTTGTTTGTTGTTGTTTTTTAAGAGTCCACATATAAGTGAGTTCATACACTATTTGTCTTTCTTTGTCTGACTTATTTCACTTAGCATAATGCCCTCAGAGTCCACTCTGCTGTCACAAATGACAGGATTTTCTCATTTTTTATGGCAAAAGAAAATTCCATTGTATACAGATAGATAGATATGGTTGGATTTAAATCTACCATTTAATGATCTGTTTTCTGTTTGTCTCCTCTGTTTTTGTTCCAATGTTTTAGGATTTCAGTGGGTCTTAGGATTCTTTACATACCTAACTTTTCATAGTCTACATAGAGTTGATATTTTACAAAACTGTTTAAGTTTAGAAAAGGAAATTATAGGGCACTTGGGTGGCTCAGTCAGTTAAGCACCCAACTCTTGGTTTCAGTTCAGGTCATGATCTCACAGTTCATAAGTTCAAGCCCCACATTGGGCTTCATGCTGACAGTGCAGAGCCTGCTTGGGATTCTCTCTCTCCCTCTCTCTCTGCCCCTCCCCCGCTTGCGCTCTCTGTCTCTCTCTCTCTCTCAAAATAAATAAACTTTTTAAAAAAATTATAAAGGAAATTATAGTGTAGTAGATTCATACCATATAATATTATCCACTAAAATTATGTTTACAAAAAGGTTTTAACTTAGGAAAATTCTATGATTAAGATGTTAAATGAAAAATATGCAAATTGGCATGTACAATATGGGCTTGATAATCCATTTTTAAAAACCATTTTAAAAATTTTTTTATTGAGAGAGGGCAGGGAGAGAGAGAGGGAGAGGGAGAGAGAAAGAGAGTCCCACAAGGGGCAGAGAGAGAGAGAGAGAGAGAGAGAAGTGAGGCTCACCGGAAGAGGGCCTCATGTTCACCTGAAGCAGAGCCTGAGCTCACCTGAGGAGGGACTCGAACTCATGAACCGTGAGATCAGGACCTGAGCCGAAGTCAGACACTTAACCAACTGAGCCACCCAGGCACCCTCTATAAACCATTTTTAAAAGGTAGACCAATTATAAATTATACTTAGGTGATAAAAGATGTATTTTTTTTCTTTTTCTTTTTTTAAAAAAAAATTTTTTTTTCAACGTTTATTTATTTTTGGGACAGAGAGAGACAGAGCATGAACGGGGGAGGGGCAGAGAGAGAGGGAGACACAGAATCAGAAACAGGCTCCAGGCTCCGAGCCATCAGCCCAGAGCCTGACGCAGGGCTCGAACTCACGGACCGCGAGATCGTGACCTGGCTGAAGTCGGACGCTTAACCGACTGCGCCACCCAGGCGCCCTTTTTTTTCTTTTTCAAAAAATTTTACAGGCTTTCAAATATGCCCCAAGAAGTCCATATGACTTTTACAATCACCCTGCTCCCAAATAAAATATATAAGGAACTGACTTGTATTGAAAACTGGGTACATTTTAAGAATAAGCAAATTAAAAGAGTGTTGGGGGCTTGTACGGGGAATTGATAGGGTCACCTACCTCTGTGACCCGTCTTCCATGTTGAATAGTGTCAGGATAACCTCTTCCGTGTAGGTCTGAGCCAGCAGGTAGAGGATCTTCTTTATGGTATCTTGGGCTGTGGTTTCAGTAATTCTGTTCATATTGTGGTAAATGTACTGGATGATTTCTGGCACCTGAAGTTGGAGGGGGCCAAGGAAGAGCAAGGTTCTTTCTGGACACTCAATGCCAGCTCATCGGGAGGCATGTAACTAAGCGCCCACATAAAGTCTGTGGATGCACACAGATCTGAACCTGTCCCCAGCAGTCACTGTCCCGTTCTGGTTAGGCCACACCTGTGTGGCTGGGGGCTGTCCTGTCCCCATATGTTAACAGGGGCAAAATGGAGAGCATCAGGGAAGGGTGACTCAAGTTATGTCTGGAAAGCATGTCATGAAGAATGAAGCAAGTGTCTGGGATGAGCAACTCGGAGAAGGGAGGACGGGAGACATAAGGCCTATGGTAGTGGGAAGGGGAGGGCTCAGGTCTCACCATTTATTGGCTACATGGACTCAGCAGTGTGCCTAGTGGTGAACAGCATGGGCCCTGGAGTCACATTGCCTGAATTTGAGCCTCACTTCCTTACCTACCAGTTGCGTGACCTTGGGCAAGTTTTCATCCTCTCGATGCATTATTTCCTCATATAGAAAATGAGAACAACTTTACCCACCTCCATGGTTCTGAGCTACTACATCTACATTGGCTGGAACAGGTCTGTCACATAATAAGTGCTCAAGAAACTTCAGCTACTCAGGCTCATAGCCTTCTTGAGACTTTTCCCCATTTCTAAAAAGAAAACCATTACTTCCTCGCAGACCTGTTGTAAGAATTCAACAAAATAACATGTGGATGAGGCTAGGACCACACATGGCACCTGGTTTTAGTAAAGTGTGAATATTAATTGATTTCCGCATAACTCCAAAAAGTAAACTAGGGCCAGAGTCTGGAAACTATGGGGATGCAGATTTCAATCCACAAGGTGGAACTTTCTTATAATGAAAGATTCACAAATTAGAATGAGCTATGGTTTAAGGTAGTGAGCTTCCCAAAAGTGCTTTCAGCAGAGGCTGGCTGCTCAGGGGTGTTCTGGAAGGGGTTACAGGCATCGAGTGGGAGGTTGCAGTGGCTGACCTCTGGGGTGGCATTCAGCTCGAAGAGCGTATTCCTAGTCTACTCTGAGGCATTCGGATGAGTGTTCAGGCCAGAGAGAGTGGCAAGGGTAAGAATCAGTTTGCTAATTGGACCTATCATGGAGGTGTCATTAGCATCATAGAGGAGTGGGTTAGGCCATTAAAATGAGAGTGAATCTATCAATCCGTGAGACCTTTAAAAATGGCATAACAAAAAGACAAAGATAAACTATGCTGTCTTAATTTTACTAAGAAACAATCCCACCTCTGACAAAAGAGTCTCTGTATTCCATTTCTGATTCAGGTCAGTGTCTCATAAATTCATACACATATAATATAGATATATGAGATCGATCGATCGATCGATAAACAGACCTCTGTCTTCACCTTGTATTCTCCCACCTGAATGAAGATGAAGGCGCCCACAGACCTAACATACCGTCTGGAAGCAGGAGAGATAACTGAGTTCTCTTCTGGTCCTACGCCCCCACAAGTAGCCTCCTGCTACAACTTTATTCTTCCCTTTCTGGTAGAAGTGGAGACTGGGAGGTCACCTTTTCCAATGGAATGGCCTTCCACACAATTGCAAACAACTCCTCCTTTAACTTTTTCTCCTCTGGGCTAAAGGATTGCAATTCCTTGAACCCCAACCAGTAGCAAATCAAACAGAACAAGATCCAAAACAGAGTGGAAGAATCCTTAAGTTGACCTTGAACCATTAAGTCCCTCAGAGCTGGTACCTTCCCAATCTCTGGCATAGGGTGCTTCAGGATCATCTTTAACATCTTGGAAGCTGCACAGACATCATGCCTGCTGGCATTGGTCATGGCCTCCATTGGCACCATTATCACATCTGCTCTCTCTTCGGGGGTCAGGTATTTCCTGAAGAACTGAAGAGAGAACAACAGTTGTCTCTGCAATGTCAGCATCCCACTCTGGGAGTGCCCGAAGCCTCTGGACTCCAAAGAGACCAGTCAACCAGGGTCCAGTGGAGGCAGCCCCTGGCTACTATCTGGCTGTTCCATGGTGTGAGGCCAGGCTCCCGAGTGTCATTAGCTCTTAAGTCCTCAGGTAACAACAATGGTCCAGACAACATGATACTGAGAAAAATGCAATAAGGCATTTCTATTTTGAATTTGGAACATAATTAGGTGATTCCATTTGGAAATAAGTTCTGATGTTTAGTGAATTTGCAGCATTCCAAAGCAAGCAGTGACTGCCAGGGTCTAAAACAGATGTGCCTCCTGTCTCTAAATGTACACACCTCAGTGAAGCTCATGCACTCACACAAGAAAGAGAGTCTCAACTCTGTGCCTGGTTTTATGCTGGGAGCTGGGGAAGCCCACACACAAGGCACCCTCTGGCTTTGCCCTCAAGGAACTTACTGTCAGGGCAGGGCAGGGAAATAGGCAGTCGTGGTGCCATGTGAGAAATGCCAGTGAGGGACACAGTGTGGACAAAGCTAGACTTGCAAGATTAGACAAGGCTTCCTGGAGGAAATACCTCTGAAATCCATACTTGGTGAAAGTGGGGGAAAGAGTTCCAGGCAGGGAACAGACTCTGCAAAGGCCTAGGGAGGAGTTTTGTGTGGTCACTGTGTCCTGCAAGGGACCTGGGCCAGGTGGGAAAGGGGAATCAAGACAAGATGAGGCAAGGGAGTCAGGCAGGAGCCAGATCGTGCAGGACCTCATTGGCTATATGAAGTCTGGCCTTTAGGATAAGAATAATGGAGAGTCAGTGCAAAGTCCAAAGAGGAATAATATGATGATATGTGCATTTTAGAACTAATTCTCTGATGACAGTACAGAAAATGGTGTGACAAGAAGCATGGTTGGAAACAAGGCAATTGACAGGAGGCTGTTGCAATAACCCAGGCAAGAGATTGATGGTGGAATAGCTGTGGTGGGGCCAGAGCAGAGTGGATGGATTCAAGAGCCACTCAGGACGAGGGTGGACAGACATGGGATTAAATTGGATGTGGAAAGTGAGGAAAAGAGGGAAGGATGACTCTTGGATTTCTGGCTGGCGTGTCTGAAGTAGATTAAGCTTGAGGACACCATTGTTAAGACAAGCAATACACCCTTGCTGATTGAATAGGGTTAAAGCTAGTCCACAAATAAAGGTACATGAACACAATCAGTGAGTGGAGGATAGGGTCGACTATGCCCCTATTTTAAAACTCTCTCAATAACCTCAAACTTCAATCAACTCAAGTGCAGCTAGGGGAATGGGCCTTACCCCTCCAGCATGCTGTCCATGAGACCTTGATTTGGGGGCAGTTCCCTGTGTGGGGGAGTACTCTTCTGTGACCCCAGCCAGGCTCTCTGTAATCTCTACTCGGCCATCTTTCTCCCCTGTGAACGCTCCCCATCTGGGCATCCCATACACCCATGGAGAGCAAGGGTTACCATTGCGAGATTCTGTATGTTGGCAAACCATCCTCCGCGGAAATTCTTCTGCAAATCCTTCAGGATGATCTCTGTCTTCTGTTTCATACCTCCGATCCAAAAACAACAATTAAGGGGCAGGGCCTTCACTGGGAGAAAGGAACGCACCCTCCCTCACTTCCCCTCCAAATCTCAGAGAAGATCAACAAGGTTCAACAGGTGGAGTAATGTTTGCCCAGCAGAATGGGGAGAGTTCCCTAGTGCCAGGTTGATGGGTGGAGGGAGATTGTAGTTGGCAAGGTGGTCTGGTCCCCTGGCCCCTGCTGTCCCCGTACCCATGCCACAGTGAGAACTGTTCCCACTCCCCACCCCCACAGCTAGCAAAACAGGAAGTACATCCTACTGAATCAT
This sequence comes from Puma concolor, assembly GCF_028749965.1. Taxonomy (NCBI): domain Eukaryota; kingdom Metazoa; phylum Chordata; class Mammalia; order Carnivora; family Felidae; genus Puma; species Puma concolor. Next base: position 30,139,128 of record NC_141683.1, read on the forward strand.
AAAAAGCTAAGGTTTCTGAAACTCCCTCTAAGGCACATTTGCAAATTCCTCTAGCACCTCTGTAAGTGTGTGTGGCTGTCTGTATCTTTGGTTTTTCTGGGACAGAGAAGGTCTAGACCAAAGATTCCCAAGTTTGTTCCCTGAGAAACAATGCTCATTTTCTCAGTCCTACACCCAAGCAGTAGCGACGGGACAGCGGGAAGTTTTGGAGATGGAAGCTGATCTCATAAGTGGCTGCAAATCTAGGTCTCCCTTTTTGCCAGGGATTTCCTAGAATCTTTTATAACAGGGCATTTCATCAGCAATGGGATTGGAGTTCATTTAGATAAAGCAGATTTATTCCAGCACCCCCACACGAGAGAACTGCCCTTTGGTGTGCCTGTCACAAGGCAGGCACTCAGTGGCTGGTGCTTGTATGCTCCTGCTACTCAGTGGGTCCCCCAACTGCAGCCACATGATGGTCCAGGCTCATATCACTTACTTCTATGAAGCACAAGGATTTTGAAAAAGTAATGCAATGCCTCCGATGCCTCTACGCTGATCTCATGGTTGGCGTTCATGCAGGAGAGACCTAAAATGCCCATCATCTTCCCAGTCATCGAGAACTCCATCATGTGCTGCTGGGAAGAGGAAACCATTACCTCCTCACTGTCCCCAAAGGAGCTCCTCCCCACCATGACCATCATCCACCTCCAACCTTCCCTTTCTTCCCACATCACTAAATTATTTGCTTGTGTGTGGCCTCTCACCCCACCAGCGCCATGTTCTGTCCTGGCGTGGGGAACCTTCCAAACTGACACCCAGGGAAATGGGACAGCCAGGCACCTGAAATACGTTAGCCGATGCAAAGCTGTGGACCCATCCCAGCTCTCTAGGACAAGTTGCCCCACCAAGACTGAGATGTGTCTGGCCAGTTAGTTAACTAGGCTGAGGGCAATATCCCATGGAAGCAGAAAAGGCACGAAGGCTAAATAAACAAATAAATAAGGTGCTCTGGTTAATCCTTGCAGAGCCTCAGGCTCAGTCAGGCACCCCAGAGAGGCAAGGCCCATCGGGTCAGCCTTTCCTGCCACCCCAGGCACTCACCGACAGTCTAGGGAAATTGCAAATAAATCTCAGCATCCGGGAAATGGTGCCCAAGGCCCGGATCTGTTGATGCACTTTCTCTGACAGTGTTAGCCAAGGCAAGATGATCTGGAAAGGCAGCATAGAGACACCAACAACACCTTCGATGGGAAACATCCCTCCTTGTTTTGAGTCTACATCTCTAACTGCCGAAAAGACAAACAGCTGCTCGCTCTGGCGGCGCATATACCAAAAAGACAAACAGGAGGGAGTCGCAGCAGGTGACAGCTCCGTGAACTTGGCAAAGCAAGGGTGTCTTTGGCCCTTCACCTATTACCTTCTGAGACTCTTCCTATAGAAACGGTTAAAGACAGTGATGCACTTGGAGGAGGAATTGCAAAGCAGAAGAGCTGGGAGGGACGAGATGCCGTGGAGAGCAGGGGTTCTGTTCACATCATAAATGCACAAACTCTTCCCCACTAAGCCCAGGCCAAGGTGGAAATAGTCTCCGAGAGATGAGATTTGGAAGCATTAACTTCTCTTACTAGTAGTAATACTCCTAGTGACCAAACATATAAGTTGTCTGTGTATAATAATTCACTTTATCCTCCCAACAACCCTATGAGACAGGCTGAGACACCATCAGGTGGGAGAGACCTATGTCCTATTCGGCACAAACCTTTGGAAAAGTGTGTCCTGCTTGCATAGGAGCTGGACAGACGCCCTTCAGGGTGGCCTTTCTGCCAGAACATTAAATCCTATCGTGAACATTCGGAGGCAAAAAACAAATAAAAATAAAAACGAATGAACCACCACCCATACGTACCTGACACCCAATCCAAATATTAATTCAGAATTGATCACAGGCATAAATCTAAAACCTACAACTATAAACTTCTAGGAGGAAAATAGGAGAAAATATTTGAGATCTTAGGTTAAGCAAACAATTCTTAGGTAAGGCAATAAAAGTATAACCATAAGAGAAAAACTTGATATTTGGGCTTCATCAAAATGCATACCTACTTTTCGAAAGACCCTGTTAAGAGAATAAAAGACAAGCCACAGAATGGGAGAAAACATCTGCAATTCACGTATCTGACAAAAGCCTTATGTCCAGAATAAAGAACTCTCAAAACTCAAAAATAAGATAATAAACCAATTTTTTATTTTGTAATGTTTATTTATTTTTGAGAGAGAGAGAGGAAGCTGGGAAGGGGCAGAGAAAGAAGGAGAGAGAGATCCCAAGCAGGCTCTGCTCTGTCAGCTCAAAGCCTGACACAGGGCTCAAACCCATGAACTGTGAGATCATGACCTGACCTGAGTCAAAGCCACAAGTCAGATGCTTAGCCAACTGAGCCACCCAGGTGCCCCAATAATACCCCAATTCTTAAAAATGGGCAAAAGATATGAATAGACACTTCACCAAAGCAGATATACAGAGAAAAAATAAACCCACGCAAGGTGCTCGACATCATTAGTCATTAGGAAATGCAAGTTAAAACCACAAGGAGATACCACTACGCACCCATAAGAATGACCATCTTTAATAAAACACACTAACAATACCACGTGCTGGCAGGGACGCAGGCTGGCTACATTGCGGATGGGATCACAAAATTATACAGCTACTCTGGCAAATACTCTGGAAGTTCCCTATAACAGTAAAATATGCACATACAATTCGGCAATCCCGCTCCTAGGTATCTGCCCAGGTGAAATAAAGAATCTATGTATGTACCCATTTGCAACTATGTGGATGGAACTGGAGGGTATTATGCTAAGCGAAATTAGTCAGAGAAAGACAAATATCATATGACTTCACTCATATGAGGACTTGAAGACACAGAACAGATGAACATAAGGAAAGCAAAAATAATATAAAAACAGGGAGGGGGACAAAACATAAGAGACTCTTAAATATGGAGAACAAACAGAGGTTTACTGGAAGGGTTGTGGGAGGTAAACAGAGGGGTTAAATGGGTAAGGGGCATTAAGGAATCTACGCCTGAAATCACCATTGCACTATATGTGAACTAATTTGGATGTAAATTAAAATAAAATAAAATAAAATAAAATAAAATAAAATAAAATGTATTAAAATCTTCTAAAATATGAACAGTAAAAAAAAAAATCTATGTACAAAAGCCTGAATGCACATATTTATTGCAGCTTTATTCGTAATCACCCCAAACTGGAAACAAGCCAAATGTTCCTCAACTAGAGAAGGGGTACACAGCTGTGATCCATCGGGACAATGACAAAATAGAAAGGAATGGATTAGTGATATATATAACAACATGGGTGAGTCTCGGATACACAGTGCTATATGAAAGAAGACAGACATAAGAGGCTATATGATTCTGTTTATATGACATTTTGGAAAAGGCAAAACAATAGGGACAGAAAACAGATCATCTATTGCCAAGGTGGGTACAGGGGTTGACTACAGAGTCATGGGGGGATTTTTGGCGTTGGTAGATCTACTCGGTAGCTTGATTATCGTTGTGGTTACATGACTGCGTTTGTCAAAACCCGTAGAACTATATGCACTAGGAAGGGTGCATTATACTATATGTAAATTACACCTTAACAAAAATATGAAAAATAAAACAAAGACAAAAAGAGAGAGGAGCCCTTTGGAAAACTAAATAGGCCTTAAATGGTTTTTTTTTTTTTTTCAAAATTAAAACTCTTTCTGATCCTGCTGTGCAAAGTCAAACATGAAATAGGTGAAGTGTCATGCAATCATATAATTTTGTGGGAAAAATTATGTCTAAAATAGCCACACTTGATTTTTTTGTTTTCAGAATTACCTCGAAGTAGCAAATATAATCCAAATGTTGTTGCATATAATAATATCTATTTTTCTCATTTAAATTTCATTTATCAAGATAAATCAATAAATGAAATTTTGGAAACTACATCAAGCAGTGCCTTTGGGGGGCACCATTTATCTTTGGATAACGAGGACCCCAGTAATGGATTTCCTGAGGACTCCACCCTGATGGAGAACCAAAGTTCAGCATCTCCATTCCCCATAAACTCAAATTATAACAGTGCATTTACTAGTTCGCTTACAGTGAAGGTACCCACAAAGCACAGAAACACATCTCAACAAACGTACCAGAAAGGATACATTTCAAAAAAATCACGTCACTAATCCCAATATGGATATGTTTCCTCTCTAGACACAGCCCTCATCAAAGTTGTTTTTATTATTTCTTATAATGTTTATTTATTCTTGAGAAAGAGCGAGAGACAGAGTGAGCACGGGCAGGTGGAGGGGCAGAGAGAGAGGGAGACACAGAATCCGAAGCAGGCTCCATCCAGGCTCTGAGCTGTCAGCACAGAGTCCGACGTGGGATTCGAACTCATGAGCTGTGAGATCATGACCTAAGCCAAAGTCAGACACTTAACCGACTGAGCCCTACCAAGTACCCACAAAAAAGTTTTTTAAAGATATCCAGGCGATCCTGTCTCTGCATTTGTAGTCACACATAATGTTTTATCCAAAATTATATTATCCTCATTAATTACCATCTTGTTGATGAAAGTAGGTTTCATGTGACTCTGGGCTACTTCCCCAATTCAAATTCAACCCCGAGAGATGACAACGTATCATAACTAAGAATATTTGAAAGGTTCTAAAGACAGTGAGAAGGAGACAGGAAGTGGTCTCCAAGTCATTGTGATTGCTCTCTGAGGTTTGAGAACTTATGGCCTCTGTGCTGAAAAGACCCCCAGACTATCCCCATACTCCTTATCTTTCCTCCCAAAGATCAGACTTAAAATAGGGCTTCCGTTTCCCCGATTTCTCCAGTCACTTACCTCCAGGAAGTTCTGCAGCAGAGACATGTCGGGGTCCATATCTTCCATTACAAGAGCTTGTAACATGTCATCTAAGGCCTGGACCGTCTGACAAGTGAGGAAGCATGGAGCGTAGGTGGACCGACAGCCGCTGTGCTAGCTTGGCTCCCTGGGGCACTCCCCCCTGTCCCTCAGATCCCACCTCAGGAGGAAAGAAAGTGGGGGCTGGGCTAGCCTTGCTGCCACACTCCCATCTTCCCAAGTGCTGACCTTTCTTGACGTCACTGAAGGCTGGGCCAAGGCCAGCCCAAATTGTAAACCAAGTAGTAAAATGTAGGCATTGGGCAGTTCTCCCCAACAAATATAGCCCCCATGATATTCTCACCATTAGAGATTCATTCTGGTAGATTAAGGAAAGTTCTATTTTTAAAACTGAAAACTCTTGAGAAGATTTGGCAGTCCATTGGCCGGTTAAGTTATTCCATAAAATTTGTGGGTTTTATCATTAGACTGTCTCTTCCTAGAGAAATAGGAGACTTAGCGAGAGAGGACACAGGTAGTGTGGCAGCATGGGCCAGTCCTCGGGGAGACAGGTGATGATGAGGCAGAGGGGTTACTTCGAGCAGCACGAGGGCCATGGAGCTATGAGCTCCTGAAGGTCAGAGAGGAGGGGAAGAGGGTCTAGGAGCTAAGAGGACCCAGGAAGCCTCTGAAGATAAATCCTCTCCTGTGGAGACCTCCACCAGGAGGCGATGGTGGGGATTACCTGGAGGTAGAGACTAGCACTCTCTTTTCTGTCTAGACTAGGCATGATGAGCGGCAGAGAGAATATGCTAGAGAGGCCAGCATTCACCAGATCCAGTTTCTGGGATAAGTAGAATGGTGGATTCACCTGGCTGGGGTGAGAGGGGAGGAATGACAAGAGAGCTTTGGAGGATATCAGTGGCAGGGTGGGATATGTTTCTAGCACCCTGGGGCAGAACCTTCTCTGCTCTCCCTTCTGAGGACAGCAAACAGTAAGGACCTGGGCTCCCAAACACCTTCCAATGACCTACTTGCCAGGAAAAGAGGTCCTGGGCTCTTGGGGAGCCTTTCCTACACTGGATGTCCTAATAGGCTTCTGATAGTGAAACTGGGGGTACGTCCACCACCCCAGGATGCTGGTAGATGAGGCAGCCATCATGGGGCCCTGCCACCCACAGCGCAAAACTCAAGTCCCCAAACCTTGCCCTTCCTCCCAACCCAAATGTTCACAGCATCAAAGGCCCAGGGGCTCAGAAGAGGTAACAGCAAGGAAGGAACCTCAGGGCCACGATGCAGAGCATGGCTCGCTGATGCACACTGCTGACCAAGACCTCGGTGGATTCTTCGAGGATTAATACCTAGAAGCGCCAGGAAGAAACAAGAATCTCTCTCAGAGAGAGATGCCAGCCCTTGGCTCTGGGACTTGGTCATCCTCATCCCTGGATGACCAACTCCCAGAAGAGCTTGGGTCTCTCTCACCTCAATTTTCTTGGCCAGAATGGTTTTGGGAAAGTAATCATTCATACTGCCGTTTGCCTGGGCCTGAACAGTGGCGCTCAAGGTTTCCACAGCCCTCAGGAACTTCAGTTTTTCCGACTCTGACTAGGGAAAAAAACCACAGAAATTTCTTGCCTGTGAACCAGGCCTCAGCCCTTCACTTCTCCTACAGGCTGCACCCAAAAACCTGTACCCCAGACCCTGCCCCACACACCCAGCCCAGACCTCAGAGCAGCCTGGATGGATAGCTCACTTGATTTCCTCAACACAGTTCCCCCATACCCTAGACTGACACTCATCAATGTCCCAGTCCCCTCACGGCCCTCTGGGGACAGTGGAGCTAGGGGTCCCCATGGAAGATTCTTTCAGGTCAGATTGTCCAGGTCAGAAGGCAAAAATGGGCTGAATTTCAGGTGCTTTTCAAACCAGGGCTAGTATCCAAAACCCAAGGAAACGTGAGTTCTCATTTTTTTCTACTTTCTCCTCAGCTCCCAAAAGGTCCAGTCAATTTCCTTACCGGTTGTCCTTCTTCTAGAAATTCCTGAATGAACTCACAAGCTTCTCTTTCTGACTGGCGCAATCCTGCAAAGGGATGTAGTTGGGAGGAGGCTGGCTGATTACCTCAGATGGAACAAGAAACCAGGGCCATCCTATCCCCTTATCCTCTGCCAAGAAGGTTCAAAACCATCAGGGCCTGGGCGGGTATCTCAGCTCCAAGAACCAGCTTCTCCAAATCTAGGGCCTGGTGTGGATCTCTGAAGACTAAGTGGAAAAGCAATCATGTGGGGAATCAGGTAAGACTCCTGGCTTCTCACAGAGGCAGGTCTGACAATGGACAGGTGTCTGCATCACGAATGGCCAGATATAGAAAGGTAATTATAAAGAGAGAGATCTTTAAGTCACCCCCAGTGGCCACGAACTACTGGAGCTCTCCTAGACAGGCTTTGAAATCCTGTGAATGGACTTGAAATCTCAAATGAGCCTTGGAACCTCCCTTGTCAATTGGGCTGGTAGAGCCCTCTGGGAAAGCCTCCCCGAGTAGGGCCCCAGAGGCTGGGGGGGAGGGGGGGCAACGCTAAGAACGCAGACTGAGCACCCCCAGGGTGTCAGGAGGGATGAATCAAGAGGCTGGAGATGGTAGCAGTTCTAGAGCGAGAAGCAACAGAAGCAACCAGACCTGGGTTCAGGCCAAGTCACATTGCCCGGCCAGCAGAGCGCACTGAGGGTGGGGCTTAAAGCCATAGCACAGCAGTCAAACCCCAAACTGCCTGAGTTCAAAGCTCAGCTCTTCTACTTTATTGGCTCCGTGAGCTTCCGCAAAGCAAACTCTCTCGACTTGTATGTCCCCATCCATACGATGGCAAAGACGATGGTTAACTACTACCGTTGTAAGGCTTAAATGGATGAATGTATGTAAAGAGCAAATTGAATGTCCCCAGCTTCAGTTCTGTCATCTTCACATGGGGATGATAATCACGGTATGTATTATTGTGATGAGGTCTGAATTCATTCATTCATGTAAAATATTAGGAGAATCCCTGGCACATAGCAGGGAAATCAATGAATTCATTCTTTGGCATCTGTTTATTGAGCATCTTCTAGGGAAAAGGCTCTCTTCTAAGTAGAGCTTACAGGCCAAATGGCTCCTTCACGGAAACTCTGGTTACTATTGTTTTAAAGGTATTCTTTTTGTATTTGCTCATATAGGTTTGTATACATACACGGAGGTCAGAGAAAAGCTCACTGACTCAATTTGAGCAGTCTTGAAGGGCCGGTCCTTTACGTGAGGATCAAACCATACAGACATCTAGGGAAAGAGCATTCTAGGCCCAAGGAACAGCAAATGCAAAGGCCCAGAGGCAGGATCATGCCTGGCATGCTCATGGAAAGCAAGGACCGTGTGCCTGGAGTGGAGGGAGCAAGGAGAATGGCAGGTGACAGAAGCGGAGTGGTAATGGGACACGTCACAAGGGCCTTTCAAGGCCTATGGAAAGGGCTACTGTAAGGACTCGGGCTTGGGCCCTGAATGGGACGGAAGCCCTGGATAGGCTTTGAGTAAAAGAGTGGTATGGTCTGACTTTTGTTTAACAAGATCAGTCTGGCTGTTCAGCTGAGACAGGCATAGAGATGCACACGGCAAGGGGGCATGGGAGTTGGCTCCCTGAACAGCTGTGAGCTGGGTGAGCTTTAATTCAAAGCCCCAGCGTCCTGTTCCCCGCCTGGCTCCAGGCTCCTCGCGGAGGCAGTTCTGAAGACAGACAAGAGCCCAGAGCTGTGAAGGAGGCAGCCGGAAGTGGGTAGGCTCGTGCCCACCAGGTGACATCTCGAGCAAAGGCTGGGCCTATCACCTTCACCTCTGGAAACGCAGCCCGGTCCGGGGCCAACTGCTCACCCGTTAAGTCAGGATTCCAAGAGACTTGGTGAGTTGATCGCGACAAGGTGACTCTGCCTAATTGGTGCTTGTGAGGATATGGATTCATCTGCATCCTTGGGGTAGCAGCCTGCAGCCTGTGAGGACTGTAGCCAGGTCAGGCGTTAGATGCTCCTTCCTAGGGATACAGCTTCTCCACCGAGGGGTGAAGCTGTGCGAGGCAGGACATTTACAAGAAAAGAACTGGCTGAGCAATGCCAGTGCCAGCTTCTCACCGTCAGCTCCCTTTCCCTCCCCCATGGGAAGATATGCGACCCTCGGAAAGGGCCCTGACTCATCCCGACTTGTCTACGAGTCTTCCATTCAGGGCGTGACCTGCAAGGGCAAATTTCAACTGCAGACGTGGTCTCCTGGGGGCCTCATCACTACTGTCTAAAAGACAGAATGAGGCACCAATGATATCCGTCCCTCTGCCTCTGGGTCAAATTGACTCTGGGAGTCTTGTTGCTAAAATCCTAAAGCTCCCACGGTGCCTGGGTGGCTCAGTGGGTCAAGCGTCCAACTCCTGTTTTCAGCTCAGGTCATGATCTCACAGGTTCAGCTTGTGAGTTCGAGCCCCACCTTGGGCTCTGCACTGACTTTGCAGAGCCTGCCTGGGGTTCTCGGTCTCCCCCTCTCTCTGCCCCTCCCCCTCTCGCTCTCTCTCAAAAATAAACATTAAAAAAATAAAATAAAATAGAATAAAATCCTAAAGCTCCCTTATACCAGAGACTTCTGTCCCCCTTCCCCAATTCATCAATCCCATTTTGCCCTGTGGTAGGGGAGCTAAGAGCCCCTAAATATCTGTCCCCGCCCGCAGACACTGCCCAGGAAAATCTTCTCGTGGACCAGGAGACCACTGCCTGAGCCAGTTCTCTCACTGCCCTGCCCTTGGGGTCCCCAAACTTGGGTATCCCATTATGGGCTATTCTTAGAAGAGCCTTGACAGAGGGCCTGCCCCTGCCTTCTTTTGTGTCCCCATGTGTTAGCTGGTCTCTGTCAGTCCTGTGGCTGGGGAGCTTCCTCCTCTGACTGGTTGCCCCCTCGGAACTCCCCAGCACTTGGTCACTTTCCCTGGGCCTAACTCATCCCAATTGTCTACAATACAGAATCGAGCGCCCTGTTATGAGCAGTTCGGTTAAGTTGAAGATCCTTAGGTCCACAATTAGGACGCTCACTCCTCCAGAGACCCCTAGAGACCTGCTCCACCCACGCACCTCTACCCAGAATGGAGTCTCCCCCAAGCCTGAGAAAGCCAAGCCCCTGAAGCCCACAGATTCCCCCGGTCCCCAGGGCTCAGCACCAAGGGCCAGGCTGGAATCACCCCTACCCGTAGCCATCGGCCCTGTGTGTGCTGTGGAGAGCGACAGGCAGGCAGGGACCCCTTTACCTGACACACCGGGCACCTCAGATCCAGGGCACGCGCTTCTCCCGGGCATCGTGGCTCCAGGGGGCGCTGTGCCCCGGGTCCTATAGCGGCCCCTGCAGGGCCGGCAGGGAAGTGGGCTGAATTGGAGCTTTCCTCCCCCTCCCCTCCCCCTCCCCGCGCAGGTCCCCAGGTGGGAGGGGCTGTGGGCAACCCTGCCCAGAAGTGGGGGAGGAGACCTTGTGGAAAGCGCCTCCCCCCACCACCCCAAGGAAACTCCTGCGTTGTAGAGCTTTGGAGAAGCTCCTATTTCTCATGGAAACCTCCACTCTGGGCAGGCCAGAGCTCCTAGAACCGCTTCAAGGAACGGGAGACTCAGCCCCACTCATCGCCATCCACTGCCTAGCCTGGCCTGGGGGAAGCCTTCAGACTTCCTGGAGCGGAAGTCCCTGCCGTTGAGAAAGTGGCTCCCAGAGCCCATCTCCTCTGGCCCTGGGGACCCAAGGAGCTCTGGCAGGAACTGTTCCTCATTCCATCCTGCCAGGGAGCAGAGAACCTCTACCACCCCGGCCATCCCCCTGCTTCCCAGGGACCAGGCCAGACCCGCTGGAGACCAGGCGACTCTGCCTCCCTGGGCAGGCATCTTGAGGGCTGGGCAAAACCTCTGCTCAGAAAACTTGGCACAAAAGAACGCTTCATCAGCTCAGGCCAATCACAAAGAACAGACTTTATTGACATATTTGGCACTAAAACCCACACAGTTCCAGCCCCGCAGCCAAGTATGCAGCCACTTCGCAACTGCGCTAGGCATTACACAGGACCAATAAGTTAACATAAAGGACCCTCATGTGTGTGTGGGGGGGTGGTGCGGTGCTGGGCTGTCTCCTGGCTCAGCCTAGGAGCTCTGGGCTCCCAGGAGGACACGGGGAGGGGAGATAGCTTTACACCAGGGACAGGCGCTCAGAGATAAAATGGAAGCGAACAGCATCCGAACTAGGACATTCTAACATAATGGGGCCAGAGTCCACCCAAAAAGGAGGGAGCTGCAGGATGTGGTAAGAGGGCAGTGACAGAAATGCGGGTGCTTCCCCTCAGGCTCTCCTCTCCTCCCCCAGATTCCTGACAGGCCACCTAAGTTCCTCCCTCGGCACCCTTGTGCAGTTGGCTACACTGCCTTCTGTCCAGTGGGGAGAACTGTGTTTCTTTGGGGTCAGGCATCAAAGTGATTGGGAGTTTAAGCTGTATTTGTAGTTTCTGTCCAAGTCCAGGCCACTCAGAGGGGAAAGGGGTCTGCATGGGCAGAATCAGAACTCCGTTCTTCCTAACACCACCAAGCTTCAACTCTGTGCTTTCTCCTTGAGGCAGGAGATCTGAGTATGTGACCAGGCAGCAAAAAGGCCCTGGGACGAGAACCCAGAGACTATCGGATGGTCTTAGCACAGGAAGTGTCCAGGCCTGCTCAAGTCTTAGCAGATGGGATGATTAATGAACGCCCTTAAGAGTATTCCCATATTTGTAAAAATAAGGACTTGCCCTCTTTCAAGGAAATCCAGTCTCAAAAGCAGAAGCACAGCTGGGTGAGGGGTAAAAAGGGCAGGGACCCCTACCCCCTCCTAGGAGAACATGCCACAACAGTGGTGCCTCTCCAAAGATATCTGGAAGGTTTTCGTTTTTAGGACGACAATGAAAAGATGGCAGAGAAATGGGTGGGGTTGCAAGCTCTCACGATGCCCAGAGACGGTGGTCAAAGCGTGGGCTGCTCTCCACCAAACACCAGCACGGGCCAGCCCCCAGCCCGGGCCTCCTAATGCTACAGTCCGGTGAAGCCTCAAACGTAAGGCTCAGAGGTCTGGGTAGATGTGGGAGCCCACACGGCACAGAGAGCATATGGTGAGTGACTGGGGGCCCTCCAGAGGGGGTTATGGGGTGAGGAAAATAGGGCCCAGGGAGACAATACTCCACCAGGATGTGTGGTCTTTAACCTACCACTTCGTGTGTGCATCACAGAGCACATTATAAAGGGGGAAGAAGATTCTCCCCCTGTCAGGCACCCCTACAGTACCCAGAGAGCTGGGAAATGGGGGTGGTGAGGCGCACTAGTGTGCCTCCAGCTGCAGTGAGACAGGAGCTGTTCTCCAGGGACGTGCTCTGAGCCAGAGAATAGTCTGTGAGGAATCCCGACGTGGCCCTCTCTGCTCCACGTGTCCCCTGCCACTTGTCTTGCAGAAGGAGACAAATGCTGTCAGTCAGACAGGCAATGCCTCAAGTCCAGTAGACCAAGCTCTGGGGAATAAAGCATCATCATATTATTGGGATCTTGAGGACAAATCACAATATAAATCCTAAGGCCAGGGTTTCTGAACAAAAGACATTAAAAAAAAAAAAAAAAAAAAAAAGGCTCAGCTCCAGGTCATCGACCCGCGATGGGGTAAAGGAGCCGAAGAAGGCACTCGAGGCAGGGAGGTCTCGGCTCCAGCCCTGCTGTGGAACAGTCTTTTCCGGCAGCCAGGTTGAGGCATTCAGGGCACACGGTGACACCCGGCCTTGGTTACACCTGGCTGATGATCTCGCCATTCTCAGGCACAAAGACTTGCACAGGGGCCCCTTCGGGCGATCTCCGGGGCACATACACTGTGGTCACCTGCCGGGGTCAGGAAGAAAGGAGAGATCTGTAAGCAAACCAGGTAGAAATGTCAAACAGCAAACACAGGTACACCATCCCTTTGCCTTAAGGACACTGACTGGCAGCTACAGGGGCCCAGGCACTCAGCCCCTGCCTTTCCAGGAGGTTCTATGTCCCCCAGTGATCACCCTTTATCCATTTTCCACTCCACTTTCTTTGGGGTGTGCCAGGCGCCCTGCCCTCCTCCTCCCCGAATTTCCTGGGCTCACTTCTTGTCACCCTCCCTGTCTGGCAGGTTGGGATAGGCTGGGCCTGAGCTGAGGACAGGTCCAAGCTGGCAGGAAGGGAAAAGCAAAAGCACGTCAGCTGGAGGGTGCGGCCTGGGACCCAGGCCGGGCCACTGCCAGGCCAGGATGCCAGCTGCAGCCCAGAGACCTGGTGGGTGGGGGAGGGATGTGCAGCTGGGCCTGGTAGGGATCTTGGGTCTCAAAGAAGCAGCCTGTTGGTAACTTCTGGAGGCTGCAGAGCCCTCCATGCCAGGGAGAAAGAAGACAAGACGCATGTGTGTTATCCCTACTTCCAGAATGAAGAAACTGGGTCACTGAAACCAGAGTGGGCAGCCTTACCTCATGTCTACCTTACCAATCTGGTCCTTGGTGGATAAGAATACCGCTTACTTATACTTACTCTACACTGTTCTGATCATTTTACACATAATAACTCATTTAGAGTTCATGGCCCTCTGAGATAGTTGTCCAATCATTAATAGGAGCAGGGCTGAGATTTGAAACCCCCCCTGTAGCCTGGCTTGAGAGGCTGATAAGCCTGTGCACTTAACCATTAGCCACCCTGCTTCTCAGCCCTGCAGCCAGGAGGGCCGCCGGAGGGAAGGTGGACCCACAGGCAATCACAGGTCCTGGCTTCTGCAAACACGTGTCCAGACTCTCCCTTTGTCCTGGGCCTTCACATCAGGAAACTTGGGGGTTAATTCGGATTGGACTTCTGCTTCTGAATACAGTCTTATCTGCTTTGCGGATCATCTGTGGAGCCCGTAAGGAAAAGAGCCCCGCTCTCTTCCAGGATTACCTCCACCAGTGTACGTGGGTGAGCGCTCTTGAGCTAGAGGCAAAATTGGGAGGTGCGTGGGGGGAGGGGGGGTGTCACGAGTGCCTTCCAAAGCCAAGAGGAAAGGTTCTGTGGCTTGTCCTTCCCAGCTGGGGACGGCGCGGCCACCAGCCTAGTGGCATCAAACCTCTCTACTCTGGGGCCCGCTAGAATCGCAGCCCGCCCCCAGCTGGAAGGCCCCGTGACCCCGGGGCCGCCCGTACCTGTGTCCGGGGAGCCGGGGCTCGCGCGAAGCCCTCTCTCCCGGGGGGCAGGCTCCGGACGCGGAAAGCCCCCTGGCGGTCCAGCGAGTGCGGGCGGCCGCTCCGGAGGCGCGCGCGCTCGTGCCACGACTTGAGCTCCTCGGACACGGCCGCCTTGCTGAGCGCGCGGCCCGCGGGGCTGTCCTTCAGGGAGGGCGTCCGCACCAGGCGGCCGCGGGAGGCCACCAGCCGCTGCCAGCGCAGCGCGGCCGCGTCCTCCTCGTAGGCGGGGCCCAGGGCGGCGCGGCCCAGCTCCCACTCGCCGGGCGGCGGCAGGTGGCTCTCGGCCACCAGCACGTAGCGCCCGGGCGGCGGCAGCAGCTTGGGGTAGTGCGCGCCGGCCGGGACCCAGGCCCCGCGGGGACGGGGCGGCTCCGGCGGGGACAGGGGCCGCAGGAAGGAGATGTCGGGGCTGCTGCTGCCGGGCGACGTGGGGTGCGAGATGCTGGAGACGTCGGAGCCGCTGTCCTCCGAGCAGGAGTGGTAGGCGGGGTGGGGCAGCGGGGGCTTGGTCGGGGGGAAGCAGGAGTCGGGCACCGTCACCGTGTAGTGAGTGGGGCGGCGGCGGGGGAAGGCGCTGCGGCCTCGGCCCTCGGGACCCGCCCGGAAGGAATCCATCCTGAGGGGGGAAGGGGAAACGCACTGAGCCGGGGAGGCCGAATCTAGTCCTTTGGGCCGGGGGGGGGGGGGGGGGGGGGGGGAAGGGGATAAACAGGTGAGGCAGACACTCTACAAACCTCCCCCGCCCCCCTCCAGGAAGCATCCAGACACCCTCCTGGCCTGGTGTGCCATTCAACGTATCCCTCCTGCTGCATTCACACTTCTGTGCTTTGTGCAAAGCGTGCCACGGCCACGTGGGCTATTTTCAGCTGCTTTAGGGACCCTGTGTTCAGCCACATGACACCCACAGAATCCGTGGTCAGGTATCTAAGCTGGACCTGTAAAGCTGTCATGTGGTAGAGACCGTGTGAAGGAAGTAGATGGCCATGCACAAGGCAAGGAGAAGCCTTAGAAGAAACCAACCCCACCCTGATCTTGAACTTCCAGCCTCCCGAACGGTGAGACCATAAATCCCTGTCATTAAGCCACCCACTCTGTGGCATGTTGTTCTGGCGGCGCCACCAAACTACCATAGGGGGACTGCACGCAGGTCGACCCTCCACAAGGGGGCAGCCCAAGACCCGCAGGGGCTGAAATCCAGCCCCTTTTCCCAGTTTGCACAAAGGCACTGTTTGTAAAATAGCCCCGGGAGTATGTAAAATATAAAATTCATGGCCTGACTTGAGAGCAGTTGTCCCAGGCTGCACCCAGTCCAGTGCTGCCTGATGAGTGAATTTAAACTGACAGAAGAGCCCAGCAGTGGTGCCCAGGGCTTTCCGTGGGGTGTAGCTAACAGTGCCTTTCATAACGCTGTCACTGAAACTATCACCAAGAATACTGATAAAGCAATTGGAAAATAACATACAACTGACTCTCATTATTTGCAGATTCTGTATTTGCAAATCCCCCCCATAGTCAAAATGCATTTGTAGCCTCAAAGTCAACACCCACAATACTTTTGCGGTCATTTGTGGACGCACACACAGAATGGTGAAGACTTTGACATGCCCAATAGGCACATTCCCAGCCGAGACCCAACAAGGCAATGCTCTGACTCCTTGTTTCGGCTTTCGTACCATAAATGAGTATTCTTGCCACAGTCTATTTAGTGTCACACGTTTTATATTCTTGTACTTTTTCTTGGTGGCTTCACTGTTTAGAATGGCCCTAAGCATAGTGCTGAAGTGCTGTCTGGTGTTCCTAAGGGCAGGAAGGCTATGTATGAAGGTGCCTTCAGTAGAATATACATAGGAGATGAGTTTTATTCGGGCATGAGTGACAGTGCCATTGGCCAGTTCAATGTTAATGGGTCAACAGCATATATTAAATAAGGTGTCTTTCAACAGAAACACACATAAACAAGGTTATGGACTGATCGATTGACAAAAATGTTGTGACCAGAAGCTCTCGAGAGCCTCACCCTGTGCTTTCCCTAGGAGCAATGGTTCAGTATTGCTACTTTACTATCTGCGGTGACTTTATAGGACGTCAGACTCCCACAAATAATGAGAATCGACTGCACATCAATTGAGAGAGTGAATCATCCACTGTCAGCGACCAGTAATACAACAATCTTAAACAGTTGCAAAAGTATCTACCAAGGCACATAGTCTCGTGCCATAGGAGAATATAGGTGGGGGGGGGGACTTGAATTGGGTTGTGCAGAAAATAGCTTGCTTCACAAGTGACTTGCCTCTGGTTTTGCTGATTGTGGCAAAGCCTCTATTGAGAGGTGCCCCAAGAAGGGATGGAGAAGCCACAGCACTAGCCATGTGTCACCCAGTCCCACCTGTATCCTGGAAGCCACCACCCTCCAAATGTAAGCTCTCAATAGTGGGTCTCGCCTCCCCCTGCATCTCTGGGATGACCTGTCTCTTACCTCAGAGACTGCGCCTGGCCCCTCCTCCCCTGCATCTCAGGGGTGGCTGGGGCACTGGTGCGGCCCTGCCGCTGGCCAGGAACGCTGCGGATGGGAACCACATGGTAGGAGGCAGGCTCCAGCAGCCATAGGCTGGAGGCACCGGGTCCGTCCTGTGGCGTGGTGGCTGGGCTGCTGCAAAAGAATTAGGGACAGGTCAGTGGCAAGAATGCCTCCATTCAGGGCCTCAAGCTGTGCAGAGGAAGGGGGCACAGTGGAAGGGGGCCCCAAAACTCACATCTCTCACCATCACACAGTTAAGGAGAGGGGCAGTCTCCCACGCCTTGCCCTGCCTGTACCCCCCTGGCCAAGCACAGCTCCCACCCACTTCCAGCCCTCCCCTTCCTCCCCGTCCTGACCTGGACTCGCTGTT
Source organism: Puma concolor (assembly GCF_028749965.1). Classification (NCBI taxonomy): domain Eukaryota; kingdom Metazoa; phylum Chordata; class Mammalia; order Carnivora; family Felidae; genus Puma; species Puma concolor. The sequence goes on from NC_141683.1 coordinate 30,156,178, forward strand.
GGGTTCAGAAGATTTTCTGGGCTTCTCATAGGGGTGGTCCAGGCTGGTCTCCTTCCAGGGACTGTTCTGGATGGGGGCCCGCTCCAGGCCCCCAGTCTCAGGTCCTGCTGGCTTCAGCCCCTCCAGGCTCTGGGGTGGGAGAGGCCGGGAAGGTGGAGCTGGGGACTCTGGGGGAGGTTTTGGCACTTGGGATTCCTCTGCGGGGAGTGAAAAGAAACCTGGTGAAGGCAGTAGCTAGGAAATCGGCCCAACAAGAACCTCCGTGGCCCACGCCTTGCTCTCCCTCCCACCGCTGCTTATCTGGCTGTTCCAGGCTGTGGCTCCAGGCCCAGATGCTCAAAAATGTTTTGTTCTCCTTTGGGACTTCCTCACCCATAGCTCTATTTTACACCTGCCTCCTTCAAGAAACCTCCCCAGATTGACTGCCTTTAGTTCACATCATTCCACCTTCTAACCTTTGCTCCTAGTATTATATCTGCAGCTACCTTTCCGCTTACCTAATTTTCTTGTTCATGCTGTGCCCAGGTGCACTATTTCCTTATTGACCTGGACACTCCCCTACATAGGACTGCGCTACCCTCTTGGTCCACCTTGACCCCCAGCATCCTTAAGGTTTATAAACAGGGTTCTTAATCGATGGACAGTGTTTCCTTCCCCAGTGCCATCCTCTATTCAAAGAGGGCAAGGATTGTGGCCAGATGGCTCTTAGGGTCCCAGGGCAAAGGCAGGGACCCCAGAGCCCATAGGCTCTGCTAGAATTCACCTTTTCCTTCCCTGTCAAAATGATTGAACTTCTAGAATGGCAAAGGGTCAGCACATCCCCACCCTCAAATGAACGTGTGCAAGGGCACATAGAAATTAGCATCAAGTAGGAGCAGAGACCTGGAGCCCAGCCCGGCACTCCTGCCTTCACTAGTTCAGTAAATCTCCACTCCCCATTTGAAGTCCTTAGCAGTGAAGTCTGCCAAAGCCCCACTGTCTTCTGTTATGAGCCCAATCCTGACAATAGGCCCTAAACTACCCCTCTCACCTTCCTCCAGGAGCAGCCCATCTGATAGAGAGCTGTCATCTGAGGCACTGAGCTCTGGAAAAGTCAAAGAGGAGAGAAAGAGGTGAGGAAATCAACTCCTAGATCTGGCTTATCCGGCAGTATTGACCCCACCCCCTTCCCGATAGCATCCCGTATCAGGAAATACCAACTGTGTACTAAATACTATGTGAGATATGAATTTACTACTGGAAGTGGAAAAAAAAATCAGAAGCTAGGAGGACACGGGAAGCCTGATTTCAATCCTAGCTCTTCTATTAGCTACACAACCTTGAATAAGCCATTTCAATGCTCTAGGCCTCAGTCTCCCTGTCTGTAAGAAAAAAAAAAAAAAAAAAGCCAGGGCTTTTTCTGACAGGGTTTCTCAGCAATGGAAGGGAAAGGCGAAGTGTCATTCTGGAAGGCCTTTGGGATGGAAATAATTTGCCTAACGTTTCTATAGTCTTCTGAGATCATGAATACAACTCAACTCAAAGACCCCAAATCTGAGAAGCCCTGCATTACCAGTACCAAGGGCAGCGCAAAGTGGCAGTTTGAGTTGTGGAGTTGTGGGATCAATTCACAGCGATCTGATTCTTCAATTGGTGATATGGCAAGTCGCTTGCATGAAATGGGAGTGTGACATTTCTGCATGGCACAACAGCAGCTGTGACCCAGGAAATCAGAGGGAACTTACATTTGCCATTGCCCTTGAACAAACTGAAACATTTAGACCCTGAGAATACTCTACTGACCTGGATGGAATTCACAAAGTATTTTCAACTATGTTTGATAACAATGATGAGGGGAAATGAACAATAGCCAATACTTCTGTTGTACCAGTCAGTAGTTTTCTAAGTACTTTATGTATATTAATTTATGTCATCATAACCACCGTGTAAGGTAAACACTATTATCATCGTGTAACAGCTAAGAAAACCAAAGCTTGCAGGAACTGAGTAACATGGCTTAGGCCAATCCACCAAAAGGTGATTGAGTCAGAATTCATACCCAGACAGTCTGACCAGAGTCTGGCTTGTCACCGCTACCTACCATTTATGGGTTCTCCTGTTAGCTAGCATCTAATGCACAAGTCATTATCTAGAAAGTTCTAAGACAGTTAAACAATTCCAGGCATCTTAAAATCCTTTGTACCACGACTGGTAAACTATGGGCCCTTGGGCCGAATACAGTTAACTCACTGTTTTTATAAATAAAGTTTTATCGAAACACAGCTACAGATTTATTTACATAAGGTCTGGCTGCTTTTGCACCACAATGGCAGAGTTGAGTAGTTGCGACAGAGACCTTATAGCCCATGAGGCCTAAAATATTTACTGAGCCTCTACAGAAGTTTGTCAACCTTTGCTCCACAACTTAAATGAATTAAAAAACTCTACCCAGAGTAGTTCTTAAACCATGTAGGGCATACTGCCCAAGGAGCTGGGCGACTCCCAAGTAGCCAGCTAGGCCATGCTGTGCTTGGCTCGTACTAGCCTTTGCTTTGGGGTTCAAGTGAGGCTACACCCTTTTACTGAATTCTGGTTCTCTGCCTCTGATCTTTTACAAAACCTCGGAGAATAAAGAGTGTTCTTTTTTACAGATCTGTCAAGTTGAAGAATTTGTGGGACTGTTACTATCATGGTCCTGTGATGCAGCTGGGGTTAGTGTCATGTGTTTTGGTTTGACTCTATGATCTGGGAAGAAAGACATCATCTCCCATCATCCCTAATCTTCATAAAAACAAGCATGTCAGAGACTCATTGGCCAAACAAATGCAATGCAAAGAGGGTGATCTGGAGACCCGCTGCTTTTGTAGAGTTAAGACATGGAGGGAGCACATCTATCTGCCAGCCAAACACAGCCGTTCCCGAGGGCCGCTCACTGTCTCAGCCACACTGCCCCAACCCAGCCCCGGATCAACCTCACCCTGCCCTCAGTCCAGCACTGGCAGCTGGACCCCCCAGGTGAGGAGGTAACTACAGAGGTCACACCCACCAACTCTGCACATTCTCAAAGGCCGCACTGTTCAACGGGTCGCCACTAGCTGCATGGGGGTTATGTTAATTAAAATGAAATAAAATTAAAAATTCAGTTCCTCGGTCAAACCAGGCACATTTCATATGCTCTAGCGGCTACTATAGACAGCACAGATATGGAACATTTCCATCACTGCAGAAATTCCAATAGATAGCATTGCTAAAGGAAGGTATTGTCAGTCCACAAACGCATTCCGAGCACCTACTAAAATTAGAGGTGTGTGTCATGGGGGCGTGGGGGGATTTCTCATCAAATTCACTGTGGTGAATTAGTTTAACACCTGACTGCTCCCTGCCACCTGCAAGGTACTAGCTAATTACCCCCACTTGGCATAATTAGTAATTATCCTAAATTGAATAAGCCTTGTGTGGAGACCAAGGGGGCAGGGTGGCTTTTCCTTTCCTTTTTTTTTTTTTCTGTTTGCTTTTTTTTTCCTTTTTAATTCAAAACACCTCTCAGCTACTAACTAATTATTAATCCCTTTCTACTTCCTCCTTCTGGGGAAAGCACAGCTGGGCAGAGGAGCCAGAGAAGGAATCACTGGTCTAGAGCTGCTTCCTCCTGCGCTCCCAAGGCAGGACATTAGAACCCAGGACCTCAGGCCCACCGGCAAGACAGGGTTTGAAGGTGGAGGGTGCAGCGTCTTTTTCTCTGATCTGGAGGGTGAAAGGCGGCCGCTACCCCAGGTTTCTTCTCTACAGCTGAGTGCACCGAGGTTTCAGAACCGCCTGTCTCCCATGAAGGTTAACCAAAGCCCCAGGCACGTCCTGACCCGCTCATACCCCCAACGAGAAGCATCACTGGTCACAATGGCAGCAGCAGTGTGATATCCCCTCACACCCTCTGCCACCCCAACATCTGCAGGCTGCTGAGCAGTACGGGGCTGGAGAAGACACAGGAGGGGCTGAGGCAAACTGGGACAGGGGCACTTCTCACTCCGCCGCCGGCTCCCTACCAGCACAGCGCAGGTAAGCCCCTCAGGGACTTCCACAAGCCAAGTCAGTGGCTGCCTTTCAAGGGGGGGGCTCAAGTCCTGGGGATCCTGTCGGAGTGGAGGGAGGATGGAGAACTTCTTTTCCATCTGAGCCTGGGAGACCACGAGCATTATCTTGCAGCCAGGCCAGAGACAGTCGACCCAGAGAAGTCTGGCCATCTGAGCCTGGGTCAGGTGCACGGTCTCCTGGGTTTACTGGGTCAACTGTCACACGGAGGTACCTCCTCCCTCATTCTCTGCTTCTGCTGGAGGTGACCTGGGAGGTGTCTGGTCACACCCTTTCTCACCTACATCAGAGACAACGTGAGGCAGCGGGGACTCTGGAGACCTGTACTAGGAGCATCCCCTTGCCCACAGCATGGGCCACAGGGCACGGGGGGTTCTAAATACGAGCGTCCCCAACCAGAAGAGGAGAGCAGCCTCTGTGAAAAGCAAACCCAAGGTGCAGGGGTAGGAGCCGGAGGGTGTGGGAGAAGTAAACAATTCCCCAAGCCCAGACCAAGGCCTTGGTCTCCAGTTCCAAGGATGGCCCCAGGCCACCCCTCCCTTCTTCACCCCAGGTCCCTCCCCTACAACTGGGCCCCATGAGAGGCCAGGGGTTGAGGCAAGCGACGGGCATGATGCCATGAGAAGTAGAAGGTAGGGCTGCGAGTGGACTTGACAAGCTGGGTTTGCATCAGGAGAGGGCAAAGCCAACACAACTGAGGGCTCAGAACCACTTGTTGGAAGGTAACCCGGGCTGGGTGCACCGGTGTCCAATAATGGCAGGTCCTGGGCAGGGACGACTTTCTAGGTGCCCCACAGCCCCAGGTCTCTGGGCCACAGGGCTCAGGGACTAGACTAGAGGCACAGTAAGAGCAAAGAGCAGAAGTGGAGGGATTCCGCTTGACCAGGGTGGTTCTAGATGCTTAAGGGATGGTGGGGTGTGGCACTGGTGGTGCTGGATTTCAACCTAAACATCCCACGAGTAGCCCTGGGTCCCTGAGCAGCCTCGCTCAGGCCGGGGGACAGTACGTCAGCTCAGAGCCTCAGACTCACGTCAGCCTCACGCTTCCTGACCATATAAGCCAGCCCCTGGGGCCTGGAGGGCAGGAGGGTGGACCTGGCTACCGCAGCTGCATAGACCCTGGGAAGAAGCTCGAAGTCAGCCTGGGGAGCACCTTTCTGCCTAGAAGGCCTTCTTGAGGGCAGTGGGTTTTGAGACGGACGTGGAAGGAATGGGACGCTTCCTAAGGAGATTGGGGGAGAGGGCCTCATGGGATGGAGAAGCCCTGGGCCACAGCTTGTTGGGGTTGCAGAGGGTCAGGATGGGGTAGAGGTGAACCGAGGAAGCAGGTTTCCCAGCTAAAGCCAATCTGGACTATTAAACACAGTGCTGGGCACGAAGGCGAATGCAGTGGCCCCGGGGCCATGCCACCTAAGCTCACACGAGGCCCGCGTGGCCCGGGACGGGACTCTCAGGGCGACCGGCTCACCTCGGCCCAGGGGCAGGGCAGCGGCAGGAGGGGGCCCGCTGGTGCGCCGCTGCTCGCCCAGGCAGCGCTCCAGCTCCCTCAGCTTCTTCTCCTCCTGCAGCATGGCATGCTTCCGCTGCCGGCGGGCCTGCCTGCTGAGGTTCCCCTCCCGGCACAGGCGGCGGGCCGCTTCGGCGATCTGCAGCTGCAGGGCTAGCTCCCGCTCCAGGCCGCTCAGTGGGTCCTGAGGAGTGGGAGAGGCAGGGGGCTCAGTGGCCGTGGGGACCCAGGGAAGGGCCCCGACGGACCCCCAGCCCGGGAAGCAGACGGCAGCACGGGCGGCCCTGGGGCCCTGGGGCGGAAGGTGGAGGGGTGGGAGATGCCCGAGAGCAAACCTGTGGGCCCGAAAAGCCGGCACGGGGACCCACCCGCCAACCTGCCCACTGAGCCGGGCAGAGCGGTCACCAACGTGGGCCACTCTCCCTCCTGACCCCAAGGGCCAGGCAGGCGAGCCCAGGGGACACTTGCCACCTTTCGCACCACGGGGAAGGGATCCCGGGGCCCGAGCCGCCCCCTCACCACCTGACTTCCCCCACTGAGAAAGAGGACAGCCCTAGGGGCCAGAATAACCTGTTTAAATGGGCCATTGCCTCCCTGGGCTGGTGGTTGAGCTCTTAACTGATCTTCTGCCTACTGGCCCAGACAAACCCAGGGTCCTCTCGTGAGTCCCCAGCTCTTGCACACCTTCCCCATGGCCACTGGGCTACATGTGAGTGGGTACCCCTCATCGACACGGAGCCGAGCACCCTGACTGGGTGTGATGGCGGGGGGCGGGGGGTGGTGGAGATTGCCAAAAACCAGGAGAGGGCCCTGTGCCTCAGAAGCTACCCCTCCAGACAGTGAGGCCTTGGCTCAGGGATCAACATTTGGTGGGGGGGGGGGGGGGTTGAGAGACAGCCCCCTGAGGTGCCTCACCTCTCTGTGCAAGGCCCGCTCGTCCAGTTTATAAGCTGCTCCAATCCTGCGGCGGACCTTGGGGGCCTTTTCCCCTGGTTTGAGGGGATACTCGGCCGGCAAGACACCCGTCAGCTCCTGCGGTGGAAGCAACGTCAGCCAGGCCCCGCTCCAACTGCCCAGCCCTTGGCCAACCAAGCATAGCCGGTACCCCCTTTGCCTGTGCCCATCCTTCCCCAGAGGCCCCTGCCCACTCCCCACCCCATCCCGTCCCCCAGGCCTGTCTCACTGGCCTCTTCAGGGCACCCTCCGCATTCCCTCCTCTTTCCCTTCTACCTTCTGCTCACCCCCGCCAGAGATCTACTCTGGCCCTGGTTACATTCCCACAGGCACCTCTGTCAACTCCCTCTGTAGCCCCTCTGTCTTTCCCTCCCGTGTCTGGGGGCCCCACCTTGGCTACTTCCTTCCCTCAGGGCCGCTCAGGGCCCAGGTGAGGGACTCCAGGCACCACACCCCCATCTGATTTCCAGAACTCTCCCACAAATGGGGTTCCCTTCCCTCAGCCCAAACATCCCCAATGTGGCTCTAGGGCTCCTCAGGTTAACCCCAAGTTATTGGGAGGAACCAGGGGCCGGCCGAGGCTCTCACCGCCTCCCTGAGGCAGAGTCTCTTCAGCTCCTCCAGGTGTGCCTCCAGCCGCTCTTCCAGGGCCCTCTGCTGCTTGCGCACCGCGTGGGTCAGCTCCTTCACCGGGGACACCGGGCTGTCAGGGCCTAGGGGGGGCCACAGGGCACTGGCTCAGGGAAGCCGAGGTGGGTAAGCCCCTCTCAGACACTCGTTAACTATCCCAGGCCCACACGTGTACACACACACACATACACACACACACACACACACACACACACACACACACACACACACAGCCTCATGCCTGCCCGCTGATCACAGATCTCAGGTGCTGCGGCCGGTGTCATAACCACAAACGCCTCATCTCCTGGCTGTCCGAGGTGGCAACATGACAGCTCAAAAGGAAGGGCCGCCTCACCAGGCCATCTGCAGGGGGTGGGAGGGCTACCCGGTCAGGGCTCTGTTCTCACCCTTCCCACCCTCCACCCACACAATTCACTGCTGCCTCCTCCTCCTTCTCCTTTCTCTCTCTCCCTCTCTCTTTTTCTCTCTCTCATTCACACACATGCTTCTTTCTTCTCTTCTGTCAGGACTAGACCAGGCCCACAGACTCAGGCCAACCAAAGAGACAGGACCTTTCCATCAGCCAGATAAGATTTTTCTACTTCTTAGTAATCACTAGGGCCAGAGTTGCAGAGACCTGTTCCAGATAGGATCACACCTCCAGGCCAGACCATCCAGGAAAACTGTAGTCCCTCTCGTATTTAGCCCCCAGCAGAGGCCTCTCCCACCCCTCCTGCCCTCCCCCTACTCCAGTCTTCCAGCTTCTCAGCCTGGCCGGCCCTGGGGCCTGGGGCCTAGGGCCTGGGGCCTCAGAGAGGCAGGGCTAGGGGGCCCACGTGGCGGGATTCCCCAAACCACTCACCAGACTGCAGGATGATGCCACTGTCAGTGTCGCTGACCTCATCCTTACTCTCCATGGTGGATTTCTGGGAGGAGGGGGCACAGAGTAGGGAGGGGTGACACCGTTCCCAAGCTGAGCCAGGATGTGTCAGTGGCCTGCAGTTTCCCCAGCTTTTAAGAGAACAACAACAAAAAGATAGATGTGAAACCCCTTAGTTCCAAACAGAGCCTAAGGATCAGATATCTGAGGGCACGGGGAGTGGAAGTGAGGGCCATATTTCTGGAACAGTCTGGCCTGGGGGGTTCTCAGCTCTGGGGGTGCTACCAAGAAGGCTCTGTGGGCCTCACCATCAAAGCCGCTCTCGGGGGTTCTCTGGGCCCACCCTAGCCTCCTGCCTCCTCCTTCTGAGAGGGGCCTCTCAGCCCAAGAGAGTCAACAGCAGTGGTGGCCACAGGGACCACTGAGACTGGGGACAAGGACAAGGACAAGGAAAAGAGCAAGAAAGAGAATGAAAAGGAAAAAGATAAGAAAAAAATGGGTGGGAGGACAAAGCAAGGAGGAAAGGAAAGCAGGAAGGGGAAGATGTCTTCTTGGGGCACAGCCGTCGATCGCCATGGGGCTGTCCTCAGCCCGAGAACCCAGGAGGCATGAGACCCATCCCGCTGCCCCAGTGGGTGACAACACTTCAAAACTGGCTGGGCACTGGGTACCCACCCAAGCCTGTGCTCTCGGGTCCTCAAAGCCCAGGCTGCCCTGCCCTCTGGACCAGGGTATGCATCCAAAGGCAGGTGCCAGAGAGCTGTCCCAAAGTTCTGAAATAATTCCCAAGCCACTATGTCTAGGAGACCCCTCAAGGAGGAGTCAGCTGAGATCCCCTATCCCCCACAGCCAGAGGAGACCTGGCGTGTGTGTGTGTGTGTGTGTGTGTGTGTGTGTGTGTGTGTGTGTGGTGTGTCAGGGTCACGGGGAGGGGGAGGGGCTGTGTGACTAGAGTGGAAGCCGCCCGAGGACAAGAAGTCCACCCACTCCTCTATCTCCCTGGAGCACTTGGGTGGCACAGGTACAGTCTCAGCATGTGTCGGCCCAGCTAGGGGTACCAGTCTCCAAAACAACACCTGCTCCTCACCGAGCCCACATCCCTGGGTCAGGGTCTCAGCTGGCCGCGGCCTGGTAGCTGTTGGCTGGAGCAGGGGTAGGGAGGGGTGGGAGGAGCCCAGGCAGGCGGTCTGGAAGGAGAGCCCAGCCACCTCCTCACTGAGTCAGCCCATTGAGCAACAGTCCAAAAGTCCTCCTGAGTTTCTGTCTGGAGCTTATCCTGCCTCCCCACGGCACAGGGCCACGGGGTGGAGGAGGTGGGCTCCACCCCTCTGCCACCAGCCAACAGCAGAGGCAAGTCAGCCCTGGGAAAGCCAAGCACAACGCAAGGCCAGGAGAGGGAGAAGGGACTTCGCACAGCCAGGTCCCCAGTAGGACCTCTGCCTCTCGAGACTGGAAGAGCAGGACCGATGGAGCGCTTTTATAGACCTCCATAAATGGCACAGGCCAGCGAAGTACCGTGGGCAATAGCAATAAAAAGGTAGCCTTGATAACAATATGTACCTGCACTGTGAAATTGCATTTTTCCCAGAAAGTCCAGAGAATGGATGATAGGATGAAAGAAAGAAAGAAAGAAAGAAAGAAAGAAAGAAAGAAAGAAAGAAAGAAAGAAAGAGAAAAAAGAAATGTTTACGTAGGGCCTTTGTAAACATGCCAAAGAGAGAGACCAGCCCGTGTTCTAGAAACCCAGAACAGGGTAATTAGTGTGAGAGTTACCTCTGCATGGCCCATCCCTCCCAAACCGTCATGCCCCCTGGAGATGAGAGCAGGACAGAGGGGCAGGCGGCTCACCCACCTCCCACCCGCCGCGGGCAGCCTCTGACCTTCCCCAGAAGCCAGGGCCCGGGCCCAGCCAGAACTAGGAAGCAAGGGTGTCTCAGCTAGCACGGTGAGCGTTCTGCTTTGCACAAAGGAGGAGGTAATGTGGGAGAGAAGCCATGAATTAGTCACACTTGCTAATTAATTATTAACCACGAAGGAGTTGCCTTGGCAAGTTACGATAACTCAGCCCCTGCTTTCCTCCTTGACTGGTGCGGTGTGTAGGGTTATGCGGACAGAGGGGTGGGTATGAGAGGAGAGCCCCCTTGGCACACCCCCTCTCCTCCAGTGTTCACCGCCAGGGTCAAGGGCACACGCTGCCAGGGTCTGATGCTGGGCACACTCTGGGCTAACTCACGGCTCCAAGCGAAGCAAAGAGCACAGGACCCAAAGTTGAGAGCTTCAAGTTGTAGTTCGGCTACTGCCTGTGTTGTCCTGAGAAAGTTACCTGGCCCGGCCAGCCTCCTTTCCTCGTGGACACAAAGACTAGACAGTGTCCAGGGAAGTCCCTTTCCAGCTCTCCGCTCAGAATCTGGACCTCTTGGACAATGCCGGGCTGAGCAGGAACCCCAAACAGCCATGTAGCAGTCGCCCTCATGTGCCCTGCCAAGGCAGCCCTCCTGGCCGTGGGGACCCTGCCCCGGGAGCCCAAGGGATAAGCTCAGCTCCCGCCTCCACCAGCCCCACAGGAGTCCCTTGAGCCTTAGATATTTAAGGCATTGCTTTCAGATAAAGATAGTTCAGGGAACATGCCCAACCCCTTCCCAACGCCGGAATCTCTCCCTGCCCTCCAGACCCTCAGCTCTAAGCGGCAAGCCCCAGGGCTGGGTCCTAAGAAGCAGTCCACCTGACTGAACAATGTCCCCAGGAAAAGGTAGACAGGAAAGAAGAGGCATAGAGGAAGGAAGGGAAACACCAGTGCAGCGTCCCTCAGGCTGAGCCACTGAGGACCCTCCTCGATCACCCGTGTGCCCCCAAAACCAGGTCCTGGGCCTCTCGCTTCTTCCTGTGGAGACGGAGGCCTGGGGACTACAGCAAAACTGTAGGAAACCTACAGCAAGGGGCTCCTCATCTGGGCCCACCAGCACCCCCCTATCATCCCACGCCCCAGACACAAGGCGGAGGAGGTGGTGACGAGGGCTACTACAGGGGCTCCCCTCACTCCCGGGCCGGCCTGCCCCCCAGCCCCAAAGACCTGTTCCACCCTGCCCTGCTCTCACCTGCTTCTGGGGTTTAGTCCAGGATTCCGGGAAACACCCCCATTCCCAGGTCAGGGGGCCGAGGGGTGTCGCATGTCGCCTCAGGGTGTCCCAGGCCACAGGCCAGTCTCCCTTGTGCTCTCCTCTGACCTGGCTCCAGCTCTCTACTTGCCGCTGCTGATGGCCGCCCCTCCCTCTGGTCCCGCCTGCTGGCCTGCCTGCCTTTCCTTGTAGGCTGCCTTTCCTCCTAGGCTGCCTGCCGGGCCAGGGGAACCAGGTTACTTGTTACGACTTGAGTCAGAGGGGAGGAGCAGGTGAGCAAGTCCTTCCCTGAACTAATCCTGCCGTGGCTGTTGCCAGCAGGCAGCTCCTGGGCCTCTACGCTTCCGGGGGTGGGGTGAGGAGGGAGAGAGGGGCTCCCCGTGGAGGAACCCCAGAAGAAGGCAACGGGGGGGTCATGTCTTCATGGCCTCAGGGGACTCCAATGCAAAAGTGGTGAATGGTTAGGGTGCACAATTGCTCTCCTAACCCTTAGTCTCCCTAGCAAGGAGAGAGATCAAGGCATTTGAGACCCCCAGGAGCAGGGTGAAAGGCCACCGTCCATGGGGAATACCAACAAGAGGTTGACAGAATGACAAGAATAGGTCATGACTCTTTCCATACACAGTCATGGAAAGCAAGGCCTGGGTTTTGTCTCTCCCAAATCAGGTTTAAGGAAATTTCAGGAAGGCAGTAACTATGGAAGTCCGTATGGGAAGGCTCTAGGGTCCCCAAGAAAGCAAGAGTGGTCTCTCTTTTCATCCTAGTCATTTCCTCCCAGGATCATCAAGGCCTATTTATTTCTTACATCCATCCCTCAACAGGGTCCACGGCGCACTAAGCTGAACCCCAGTCCTAGCCCCTACGCCACAGGAGAGCCACTGGACCCCAGGCTCTAAATCCACTCCCCAAACATGAGGGACCAGGGACCAAAACGGAACTTGTTTTCTACAGGAAACAAGCCTCCAGGTCTCCCACCCCACTGATCCTCAGACAAACCCAAAACTGTTTAGAATTCAGCCCACTTCATTGGGGGAAGCAAGGGCTAAGGCTACCTGTGGCTCCACGTGGAAAACACACAGACGTGATACAGATTAAGGACTACACCCCTCAAGGCTTACATCGCACCACCTCCCTTTCTCCCACTCTGATGTTCCCACTGTGTCCCTTCACGCTGGGGTATCAGCACCTCAGCATCTCTCTGGATCGCTCCCCTCTCCCAGCCCCATCTCCAAACGCCCTCCCCTTCCCCATGGCAGGGCAGGTAGAAGTGTGCTCCACCAAGTGTCCCCTGTAGAGCAGAGCTGTGTCACCGGACAGAGTTCCTGTCTGCCTCCTTCCCTTCACCTGCATCCCCCACAGTCCCTACACACATACCCAGCTCACCTTCACATCCTATACACACCCTCTTTCCAAACAATGCTAGCCCCAGAGTCCTCCAGGCTGACCACTTCCTCCTCTCCCCAGGCTGAGGCTACGGGGGCCCCCCCAACCGGGGGCAGACCCCTCCCGTGATGTGGAGCCAGCTTTGGGTGTCCCAAAGAGCCTGCAGCCCTCCCCTCCCCCTACTGGCTTGTCACATTCTTCCAAAGAAGACAAACAGAGAGATTGACTCTGAGTGGAACTAGTCCCCTTCTTCCACCTTGCCCATCCCCCAGCTCCAGGTGGGGGGTGTTGGAAATCTCTGGAACCAGCCCATGGCATGTTTTTAATGCACAAAAAAGAAATGAAGAGAATCACCAGGAGAACGAATTATATTAAAATACAGTTCTAAAAACAAACACATAGTAATATATAATGCTTCTTTATTAATGTTAAACGGGATGTGGCAGTGGATAGTTTCATAGAAGCGATGAATGTAAACGATGCTTCGAGACAGAACAACTGCGATGTGACCATAAACTATCTGTGAATTCTATCAACGGCAAAGCCACAGCTACTGCCAATGGTTTCTTGCCTTCGTGATTGAAGGCAATGTTAAATTTTTGTTAAAGGTTGGTGTGAAATAAAGGTATTTCTTCCCATCTAAGTTCACAAACCCTCTGAATTCTATCCACAGATGCTTTGGTGCCCGGGACCCAGTGAAGAACCCCACTATCAGGTAATCCCCCCTCTCTGAGTTCAGAGGAGAGAAATGCAGATAATCAACTCATCGCATTGATCCTCTGGAATTTTTGTAAACCCCCTGCTCCCTCAAACTCACATGCAGCATTTCCTGACCCAGCAGAACGTGAGGTCTGGAATGCAACTAGCCAACCAATTCTCCCAAGAACCCTAGATCCAATGGGTTGGATCTCACTGTCTGCCAGGCCACTCAACGCAAAATACCAAAAGGGAGGTGGGTAGTACCCCCAGGAGCTGGCTGGGGTTCAGTGCCCTGCTGCCCGCTGGCCTAAGGGATCAGGGTTCTCAGATCAGTGCCCTGCTCCAACCCCCAGAGCATCAACACCCAGAGCACAAGTTGGTGAGGACGTGGAGTGTCCTTGAATAAAGTCAGAGTACTTGGAATCTGATTGTTCAAAGGAGAAAAACTGCATCTCTTTAGGATTTTCACTTCCCAAGGAGAAGTGCTGCATCAGGAAACTTCCACACTCTGTGGCCATCCACTCCCACAGTTTCAAAAAGTCCCTTTGAGTTTCTTCTGATACACGAGATTGGAAGTTCTTGAAAGCAAGAGCCTCATCTACCATCTTCGCATTGCCTCCAGCACCCAGCAAAGAACAGTCTCAGGCACTCCTAAGATCCCACTTAATGAATTCACAGATCAATGGTCAGCCGCCGGAGCCAGCAGTGCAGAAAGAAGGGGAATAGCCCGGGACCCTCAAGGCGAAGGAGGGTGTAAGAGGGTCCCTTAACTGGTTTCTTTCTCCACTCTTCTCCGTCCCCACTGGGAAAGGTGTTCGCCTCCAGCAGGCGATGGTGGAGTGGGTTCTAGCCAGGAATGCGCCCTGAAATCAGACCTCTCGGCTTTCCTTAAAAAGCCCCTTTGTCCGGTCCACCCTGCTCCCCTCCCCCACCACGCCCCTCCGCATCCAGGCGGCCCGAGACTTTGCTCCTTTTGTTTGGCTGCTTTCTGGCTTCCCGGAACCTGGCCAGGGGATCCACAGGCGTGGGGAAGGTCGAAGGAGAAGGGTTGAGGAGTCGGAAATGTGCACTTTGGGTAGGAACTTGAAATTCCCACCCCCTTTGTAAATCACTCCGTTCCTGGTAGGGCCAGCTCCGCTCAGGCCACGGACCACGGGTTCAGGAGCTGGAGCCCCCCAGTTCACCCGCGCTGCGTCCCCCTAAGTTTTCCCCCTTACCTGTCCCATGGAGCTCTGGCGCCGCCCGCCTGTCCCCGCGCCCCCCGTTCCTGTCTCGAAGCTTCAGGACCTGTTTGTCCAGGCCATCTTCTCTCTCCCCGACCCTCCTCCCGGCCTTCCCTCCCGGGAGGTATTTCATTTAACTTCGGCATTTGCAGCATCCCAAATGTTAAAGATCCCAAGACATCTGTCCCCTGGGGCATACCAAGGCCCAGAGGAAAGAGGGGAAAGACGCAAGAAGGGATTCGAGATTCCGATCCAAGAGTCGGGGCGGGACCCCATGGCGGGGTGGTAAGATGCCAGCGAGAATGGGTACCCTTTGGGGACCCCGGCCCGGGGGGGCGAGACTGCCCCCTTCTCCCGCTTCGGGACGCCGGCGTGGCGGGCCACCCCCGGCACTACCAGTTTCCTCCGCCCAGGCGGGAGGAGGCTCCTCTCTCCGTCCGAGGGCCGCCTTTCATCCGCGCGCTCCGGCCTGGCCGGGGGCCGTTTCCATTCCTGGAGACCCCGGGGTGAAAGAATGAGAGGAGCCGGCAAGAGGGCGCCGCGCCCCTCCCCCGCAGGCCCCGTCCCCCCTCCCCGCGAGTCCGCTTCCCCCTCGCTGGGCACCGCGGTGCTGCCGAGCCACCGCGCGCTGGCGCAGCCGCAACCGCCTCCCCCTCCTCCGGCCCGAGCCCAGTCCTCCTCCTGGGCGCCGGCTGGCCGGGCTCCGCCGCGCAAGGAAAGGAGCCCACTCCCGGTGAGCGCCTCCTGCTGTTACCGCTAGCCTGGTGCCCTCCCTCCCTCCATCCGTTCACTCACTCTCTCTCTCACTCACACGTCCCTGTTTTCGTTTGTGCGAGAAGTTTATGGAGCACCTACGAGTGCCCAGCACGGTGGATCAAAGTTCAAATTCTTCCCAGGATGATTCCCCAACCTAGGCGAGTAATCAAGTAGCAATAGCATCAATGAAGCAAGGGCTGAAACTCAGAGCAGAGAGAGAGAGAGAGAGAGGCCGTGCGCGCGGCTGGGCCAGGCTGAGGGTCGCAAAGTCTGGCGGGAGAAGGCATGTGCCCGGGGAACTGGCGGGAGAATGCGAGAAGGATCTTGAGGCAGCTATGACGGGATATACAAACGCATAGTGGCAAAGAAGCACGGGGACCTAGGAGCTGCGTGGACCTTAGGGTGTCGGATGAGGAGGAAGGAAAAGAATGAAAACAAAGACAAGGCTAAAGTGGCAGGCAGAGGTTCATCAGGAAGCAGGGCAGCTCTGTCTGGTCGTCCACGTTTCCACCATACTAAGAGGGAGGGCTCACCCGTGTTCCACCCACCAAGCTGTGTGCCCTGCCTAGAGGTGGTGACTTTTTCTCATTTGTACAAAGGCACTATTTGAGCTAAATTGACTGAAGAGCCTCGTGGGCTAAGTAAGGATTTAAGGTTTTTACCCTGAAACTGAAGAGAAGCTAATTGTATTAGTCAAGGTTCTCTAGAGACACAGAATCAATAGGATATATGTATATAATACATATGAGAGAGAGAGAGAAATGGGGAAAGAGATTTATTTTAAGGAATTGTTTCATTCTGTTGGAAATGCCGTCGAGTCCAAAACCTACAGGGTGGCCTGACATGCTGGAGACCCAGAGAAGATAGCAGTTCGAGTCCAGAGGCAGTCTGCTTGCAGAATTCCTTCTTCATCAGAGGTCAGTCTTTTTTCTGTTAAGACCTTCAACTGATTGGATGAGGCCCACCTACATTATGGAGGATAATCTGTTTTACTCAGTCTACTGTTGGTTTAAATGTTAATCTCATTTAAAAGTACCCTCACAGGGGCACCTGGGTGGTGCGCAGTCGGTTAAGCATCAGACTTTTGATCTTGGCTCAGGTCGTGATCTCTCGGTTCAAGAGTCGAGTGGAGCCCCGCATCCGGCTCTGCACTGATGGTGTAGAGTCGGCTTGGGATTCTGTCTCTCCTTCTCTCTGCCCCTCCCCCACTTGTGCTAGCTCTCTCTGCCTCTCTCTCTATCTCTCTCTTAAAATAAATACATTAAGGGGCGCCTGGGTGGCGCAGTCGGTTAAGCGTCCGACTTCAGCCAGGTCACGATCTCGCGGTCCGTGAGTTCGAGCCCCGCGTCGGGCTCTGGGCTGATGGCTCAGAGCCTGGAGCCTGTTTCCGATTCTGTGTCTCCCTCTCTCTCTGCCCCTCCCCCGTTCATGCTCTGTCTCTCTCTGTCCCAAAAATAAAAATAAAAAAACGTTGAAAAAAAAAATTTAATAAAAAAAAAATAAATACATTAAAAAAACTAAAAAAAAAAATACTTTCACAGAGGGGCACCTGGCTGGCTCATTTGATAGATGAGTGTGCAACTCTTGATCTCGGGCTTGTAAATTCAAGCCCCACATTGGGTGTAGAGATTACCTAAAAATAAAATCTTTAAAAAAATAGAAAAATAAATATACCTTCACAGAAACATCTAGAATAATGGTTGACCAGATATCTGGGTACCACGGGCCTAGCCAAGTTGACACCTAAAATGATCCATCACACTACTGAAAACCGTCGATCCGGAACCTAGGCAGACTCCGTTTTAGATCACTTTGATGAATGAGCGAATGGAGCGGGGGGCATTCAGAAACAGCTTTTTAGGAGGTAGACCTGGCCTGACTTCACAGTTGACCGACTACAGACGTGGCAGGGAAAAAGAGGGAAGAGTCTAGGGGTTCCCAGGTTTTTAGCTTGAGGGTTCAGCGTAAGATGTGTTCACCTGAGGACATTGAAGGTAATGTCCAGTGAGCAGCCTGGCTGGGGGTTCTAAAGCCCCAGGAAGTTTGGAGAAGGGGGCTTGAGAGCCACTACAGAGCTGCAGCTCTGGGAGTAGGTAAAATCACCCAGGAAGGGTGTGGACGATGAGAACAGGACAGGGAAGGGGGTGGGATCCTGGGAACGTTTAAGGGGTAGACAGAGGGGAAAGTGCCTTTGAAGGTAAACATTATTGGGGCACCTGGGTGGCTCAGTCGGCGTCCGACTTCGGCTCAGGTCATGATCTCACAGCTTGTGAGTTCAAGCCCCGCGTCGGGCTCTGTGCTGACAGCTCGGAGCCTGGAGCCTGCTTCTGGTTCTGTGTCTCCCTCACTCTCTCACCCTAACCCACTCACATTCTGTCTCTGTCTCTCTCAAAAATAAATAAACATTAAAAAAAAATGAAGGTAAACATTATTATTATTATTACTCATGCAGTGGGACAATTTGCTGAAATATTGATTTGCATTCCTTTTCCCTTCCCATTCACCCCTCTCTTTTGTCTGGGTGGAAAGTGGAAGCTTCCCAAAGGCCTTAGCCCTAAGCCTGCTGAGACAGTGCCAGGGGTCCCCAGGGACAAGGGCAGCGAGGTGGCTTTTGAGAGCCAGGAAGAAGAGGTGCGATGGCCTGGGAGCGCGAAAGAAAATGGTGTGTGTCCTGAGCAGCAAGGACCTTCATGCAATGCCCTTCAGAGGCGGCAAGACCTCAGCGGGGCTGGGAGGTGGGATGCCGGGCCCCAAGTTTCTAGCCTCGACAGACTCTTGCACCAAACACATCCAGGAAGCAGGAGCCCGGGCTACAAGAGGTCCCTGGGGGCTACAGCATCTAGATGTCCACCCTTACCCTGCTTTCTGGCATCCCCCTAAACCTTCAGGATTCTGCTGGAGAAAGTAGACGGTTTTTGCCATCCCAGCAGGCCCGGAACAGAATCAAATTGATTTAAAAGAAAAGAAACGACCTGTGTGCCTTGCAAACCTGAGTTTGTAGCTGGGGATTTGTAGCATTACTATTATCTTCATTTAGAGATGAGGGAACTGAGGCCTAGAGAAGCTAAGTAATTGCGTCAAAGCCACACAGCCAGTTAAGTCCCTCTCTCTCTTTTTTTTTTAATTTAAATTAAATTTAATTAATTAATTTGTTTATTATTATTATTTTTTAATTTACATCCAAGTTAGTTAGCCTATACTGCAATAATGCAATAATGAGTTCAGGAGTAGAATCCAGTGATTCCTCTCCTACATATAACACCCAGTGCTCATCCCGACAAGTGTCCTCCTTAATGCCCCTTGCCCATTCAGCCCATCCCCCCACCCACAACCCCTCCAGCAACCCTCTGTTTGTTCTCTATATATGTCTCTTATGTTTTGTCCCCTTCCCTTTTATATTATTTTTGCTTCCCTTCCCTTATGTTCATCTGTTTTGTCTCTTAAATTCCACATATGAGTGAAGTCATATGGTATTTGTCTTTCTCTGACCAATTTCACTCAGCATAATACCCTCTAGTTCCATCCCCGTAGTTGCAAATGGCAAGATTTCATTCTTTTTGATTGCCAAGTAATACTCCGTTGTATAAATATACCACATCTTCATTATCCATTCATCCATCGATGGACCTTTGGGCTCTTTGCATACTTTGGCTATTGTTGATAGCGTTGCTATAAACATGGGGGTGCATGTGCCCCTTCGAAACAGCACACCTCTATCCCTTGGATAAATGCCTAGTAGTGCAATTGCTGGGTCGTAGGGTAGTTCTATTTTTAGTTTTTTGAGGAATCTCCATACTGTTTTCCAGAGTGGTTACACCAGTTTGCATTCCCACCAGCATTGCGAAAGAGATCCTCTCTCTCCACATCCTCGCCAGCATCTGTTGTTGCCTGAATTGTTAATGTTGGCCATTCTGACAGGTGCGAGGTGGTATCTCATTGTGGTTTTGATTTGTATTTCCCTGATGATGAGTGATGTTGAGCATTTTTTCATGTGTCGGTTGGCCATCTGGATGTCTTCTTTGGAGAAGTGTCTATGCATGTTTTTTGCCCATTTCTTCACTGGATTATTTGGTTTTTTGGGTGTTTAGTTTGATAAGTTCTTTATAGATTTTGGGTACTAACTCTTTATCCGACACGTCACTTGCAAGTATCTTCTCCCATTCTGTCGGTTGCCTTTTAATTTTGCTGATTGTTTCCTTCGCTGTGCAGAAGCTTTTTATTTTGATGAGGTCCCAGTAGTTCATTTTTGCTTTTGTTTCCCTTGCCTCTGGAGACGTGTTGAGTAAGAAGTTGCCGTGGCTGAGGTCTAAGAGATTTTTGCCTGCTTCCTCCTCTAGGATTTTGATGGCTTCCTGTCTTACATTTAAAATTTTTATTTTATTTTTGAGAGAGAGAAAGACAGAGCATGAGCAGGGGAGGAAGAGAGAGAGAGGAAGACACAGAATCTGAAGCAGGCTCCAGGCTCTGAGCTGTCAGCACAGAGCCTGACACAGGGCCCGAACCCGTGAACCGTGAGATCATGACCTGAGCAGAAGTCGGACGCCTTACTGACTGAGCCACCCACACACCCCAAAGTCACACAACCAGTAAATGACTGATGCAGGATTGGAAGACAGATCTTTCTAATTCCATAGCCCTAAACCAGTGGTTGGAAAACATCAAACACCTAAAGGGCCTATCAGATAAAGTGAAGGAATGAAGTATGTCAGGTAGAAGAATTCTGGCATTCCAACATGGCCGTATTTAGTTTGTCCCACTACAACTTGTACCTTGGTCTTGGCATGTGTTGTGGCTGGAGGGGAGCATGGAAAGGCGTGGTAGAGACTATGGCACATTCCAACACTGAGGTTCTGTCTCAAAGGTGGTTGTCACTGCAAATGTCACAAGCAAAGGGCTTCTATTTTAAAAACAAATGCTGGAAATCCGAATGCTTATGCGAAATCTGATTTGTACACATTTGACTTTTTTATTAAAAAATCAAAAGGAGTCAAGGGGCGTCTGGGTGGCTCAGTCGGTTAAGCGTCCAACTTCGGCTCAGGTCATGATCTCCCAGTATGTGGGTTCGAGCCCCGCGTCGGGCTCTGTGCTGACAGCTTGGAACCTGGAGCCTGCTTCGCATTCTGTGCCTCCCTCTCTCACTACCTCCCCCTCCCCTGCTCCTGCTCTGTCTCTATGTCTCTCTCACGTATAAATAAACGTTTAAAAAATTTTTTTATTCAGAAGGAGTCAAGAAAAATGTGTCTGCCCTCCTTGGGCTGAAGTTTGAGTTGCTGCTGCACAGCTCTGAGCACAGGGCCTGGGGCTGATTTGAACGGGGTCTGCTGAAGCCGGGGCTTGGGAAGCAAGTGTCCTGGAAGCAGAAACCAGAGCCTTCACTGGGAACAGACTGGTTCACCCTATGGAAGGAAGGGAAGGGGTGCAAGTTGGGAGAGGTTATCAAGTCCCCAGTACATTCCTCTCCTCACTTTGGCTGAAGGGGCAACCGTTCATCTCTGTCAGGTGGTTATTCCTGAGAAATGGTAGAGGAGGGGTCTTGGGAAAAGTTCTCTGAGCTCTTGCTGGAGAGGAGAAAGAGGAACAAGCTGGGATCTCCGTGGCGTAGCTTCTAAAAGCCTCCCGGGGGCTGGGCGGCTGCCTTTCTGCACTGCACACAGCCCTCCCACACACACTGGGATGGGGACTCGCCCCAGACCTCTCCCTGCCCACGGGTGCTGCTGACTCAGGCAGCCTCAGGGCCGCAGGCCCAGCAGAGGATGAGGCTCACCTTGTCCATCCTCCCCTCCCCCTCTCCTTCCTCTATGGGCTGGATGAGGAGAATGAGTCGATTCTCAGCGGCCCAGACAGTGCCCCGTCGATGCCCTCAGCAAGGAGCTCTTTGGAAACCCCAGAATGACTCGGAGCCGGAGGCCCTGTTTCCTCTCCTGACCGCATCCTGCAGCTCGCAGCAGGGGGCAGGTGCAGGAGGGGCAGTGCCCGTCTGCCTCTGCCTCTGTGGGCCACAACCCGCTCGACGGGGCGCAGGCTGGCTGCAGGCAGGTGAGTAGCTATGGGAAAGGCATATGACCAACTTCGGGGGGTCAAGCCAGGCGGCTGTACTTAACTGCCTCAAGGGAAGAGCACCCCCTTAAGAAACTGGGGCTGGGGGACACGGAGTCTAGGGAGCTGCTTGGAGTGCAGGGCAGACCTATCACTGGGACTCAGACTCCCAAGTTGCATGAGATGGGAAAGGACCCACTTCCCCAAGCCACACCAGCATCCTCCAGGCCAGCAATTCTCAGCTGGTTTCTGAACGCGGCCCGGTCCTCTCCACAGTGTTCAGGGTCCTCCTGCCCCTTACCCTCCCCGCCTCCTCTCTCTCTTCTCTTTCATCTTTCCTCCGCCTTCTCTCGTTCCTTCTACCCCTTCCTCTCCAGCTTCTCCTTCCTAGCCACGAGGGCTTCCACAGGATTCCAGGGACCGCAGGATTATGTCTGAGCACCTGTACAGAGCACTGGCCTCTGAGCCGCCTTCCTCCCCTGTCCCTTACTCTGCAAGCCCCTGTTGTAACTTGCTCTCCCCGGTGGGACCACCAGGGGGCGAGAGTTGAGCGCTCTTGGGTCTGGACCAACTACGTTCCGGTCTTTCTTCCCTGCGCCGTGGAGAAAAAAATCCTGAGAGCAAAAGTGATGGAGGGCAGAGTGGAGTTGCCTGTAGGCTCTAATCTGGCCTGAGACTCTTCCATGCTTCTTACGGCCCAGCTGGTGCAGGACGTGGACCCTTCCTCTCCGGAGATCAGGACTGGCCCCTCCTTCACTGCAAGCCCCAAGTCCCCAGCCTACCTTCCCTTCCTTCTGGGACCACCGCCCAGCAGGCCCGAAGGCCCTGGGCTCTAGCCATTCCCTCTTCTGTTTCGAGAGACCCACAGAGAACGTGAAACTAAGAAAAGATAGTGAGTTATGTTAAAAACAGCACCGCTACAAAGATACAAAGCTAAATACCAGAGCTGAGAGAGCAGTGACTTTTGGGGGGCTTTCAAATGTGGCAGCATCCAGATAGACAGGACACCTGGGTCCCGAGGGCGCCTCTGCTCCAAGCTCTTCACACTGCCCCCCCCTTCCAGTTCCCACAAAGAAAGCTCATATTTGCTTGTAGTCAGATGGCATGTAGTAAAGACACTTTGTCAGCCTGGTCCCCACTGCATTTCTTCCCTGGCAGGGTTATGTGTGGTAGAGAATTCCCAGGCCCCTGGGAGCAGACCCCTGGCCACCCAGCCCCTGTCTGAGCTGCACCTCCGGAAGGCTGAAGACTGGGCAGCTGACAGGAGACGTGGCGGGAAAGGTGGAGGGTGGGGTGGCGGTGCCTGCGGCTCTCATTGGGGCTGGATTATTATCAGAATTCTAATAACCGGTTGCTTTTCTCAAAGGCCTAGAGATAGAGGTGCCCTCCAAAATAGCACTTGACCTACATGGGGCCTTTTCCTCACTTTGCCTGGTAGGTGGTTATTAACCAGCTCAGGTACCTAGTTTAGGAGAGACATAAAAAGTATGTTTTGGAGCCAGACAGCCTCAGTTTCTTCATATATAAAATGGGGGTGTAGATCAGATGCCTTTTAGAGCGCTTGGGTGGCTCAGTTGGTTGAACGTCTGACTTCAGCTCAGGTCATGATCTCACAGATCGTGGGTTCGAGCCCCACATCGAGCTTTGCCCTGACAGCGTGGAGCCTTCTTCGGACCCTCTGTCTCCCTCTCTCTGCCCCTCATCCTCTCTCTCTCTCTTTCTCTCTCTGGGGCTCATTAAACATTTTTTTTTTAAGTAATAAACATTTTTTTAAAGATGCTTTTTAGCATTATGCTTTGCCCATAGTAGGCACCTAAGGAAAGGTAGTGATTTTTTTAAGAGACATTTTTTTCCACATTCTTCGTCTTAAAAGAAAAATAAGTTCCTCGTCCTCACACCCAACTCTCAGGGAAAAAAAGAAAGCAAGAAACTTCTGCATGATAATTACATCTTCAGTGGTCCAAACCTGTTTACTGGTGACCAAGTTTCACTTCCTGTGGTTTTGCAGCTCGAGGCTTCAAAGGGCACCTTCCTCCTGTGACCAGGCCCGGGCCTGGGGCCTTGGCATGGATTAACTAGAAACAAATTAGTACCTCATGCCTCTGTCTCCTCTTAAAATACTCCACATGATGAGAAAGGAAGAGAAAAGGGTGTATTTTAAAGGGAGGATGGTTTAATTTGAGGTACAATGCTGTTGAAATCAATTGAAATGGTCCATAAACCTGGTGATGTGTGACCTCTTCACACCTCCCACCCCAAAGCTCTTGTCCCAACCCCTCTGCACCTGGTCAGTGCATTTCCATCTATTTGTTCATAAACACATGCACTGATGTGTTCTCAGTGCTTTGATAGCTCTGTGGGAGGTTGGTGGAGAGAGAGGGCTGAGCTGGTCCTATGGAATGGTTGAAAGACGCTATGCTGGGTCTGATGGAGGATCCTGAAGCCAGGATCCTGAAGCTAGGTGCTCATGATGGACAAAAAGCCCCCTAAAGCTGAAACCAGGGAGGAGAAACCAGTTAGTTTGTCCAAGAAGCTTCAAAAATGCCTTGGATGCTGGAAAGTAGGTGATGTCTATTTTATATCCTTGCCCACTGCTGAGAGCTGGGATTCTAGCAGGAGCAGCTAAGAAATTGAAAAATAGTCTCTATACACCCAAATGCTGGGGTGGAGTCTGGCCTAGGGACTGGGGGGCAAAGAGGAGTTGAGCTTTACTTATCATTTCTGTGTGGACTTTTTGCTGTGAAAATGTATTCTTTATTCATGTGTAATTTCTGTAATTAAAATTAGTAGTTTAAAACTTTTTATTATGAATACCTTCCAACGTAAGTGAGAGTCTAGTATAATGAACTCTCATTTATCTATCACCTAGACTTACTGATATCAACATTTCCCTATATTTCCTCAGTTCACCTTTTCTTTAGCAAAATATTTTGTTTTATTTTTTTAAATTTAATGTTTATTTATTTTTGAGAGAGAGACACACACACAGAGCATGAGCAAGGGAGGGGCAGAGAGAGAGGGAGACACGGAATCTGAAGCAGGCTTCAGGCTCTGAGCTGTCAGCACAGAGGCCGACGTGGGGCTCAAACCCATGACCTGAGCCGAAGTCTGATGCTTAACCGACCGAGCCACCCAGGTGCCCCTTTAGCAAAATATTTTAAATAAAATCCTAATCATGGTGACATATCACTTGCAGATGTTTCAGAACGCATCTATGAAAAAAATTGGACACTTTTCTTACATAATCACATGACTGTTACCACAATAACTCCTTAATATCACCCGACACCGAGTCACATTCAAAGCTCCCCAGTTGTCCTTTCAAGGTCTTTTCAAGTTGTCCTTTCAAGGTCTCAGGACCGTCCTGTCAACGGTCTTTTCAAGTTGGTCCGTTTGTATCTGGATTCAAGTAAGGTCTACACTTTGCATTTGGCTCTTTTAATCCTGTGTAGGTCCCCTTCCCCCACCCGATTTTTTTCTTATCATGTCAGTGCCTTGTTGAAATCAGGTCAGTTGTCTCATGCCCCACATTCTGTGTTTTATCTGCTTGCCTCCTCACATTGTCATTTAACTGACTCCTGACCCCCGTATTTCCTGTAACCTGGACATTAGCGGCAAAGGCTTGAATAGATTTCGGCTCATCATTTGTGGCAAGAACACCTCACAAGTGGTGCTGGGCATCCCATCCGCCTCGTCATCCTCCACCCTCACCCTCACCATCCTCGGTTGTCACATCGTGTTGTCTCTCTTATCACTGAGAACTAATCCCTGAGGCGACACGTCAGCATCTTGTAATAGTCCAGCTCTCGCCTCGTGGTTTTAGCACCCACCAATGATTGTTGCCTGAACCATTTTCTTAGAGGTTGCACAAGGTGATTTCTGTTTCTATTTAAAATAATTTTTTTCTGGGGCACCTGGGTGGCTCAGTAGGTTGAACATACGACTTTGGACCAGGTCACAGTCTCGCAGCTCATGGGTTCGAGCCCTGCATCGGGCTCTGTGCTGACAGCTTAGAGCCTGGAGCCTGCTTCAGATTCTGTGTCTCCCTCTCTCTGGCCCTCCCCTACTCGTTCTCTCTCTCTCTCTCAAAAATAAATAAAAACGTGGGGCGCCTGGGTGGCTCGGTCGGTTAAGTGTACGACTTCGGCTCAGGTCACGATCTCGCGGTCCATGAGTTCGAGCCCCGTGTCGGGCTCTGTGCTGACAGCTCAGAGCCTGGAGCCTGTTTCAGATTCTGTGTCTCCCTCTCTCTCTGCCCCTCCCCTGTTCATGCTCTGTCTCCCTCTGTCTCAAAAATAATAAACGTTAAAAAAAAAAAAACTTAAAATAAATAAATAAATACGTTAAAAATTTTTTTAATACACAAAATAAAAGAAATAAATAAAGGGGCGCCTGGGTGGCGCAGTCGGTTAAGCGTCCGACTTCAGCCAGGTCACGATCTCGCGGTCCGGGAGTTCGAGCCCCGCGTCGGGCTCTGGGCTGATGGCTCAGAGCCTGGAGCCTGTTTCCGATTCTGTGTCTCCCTCTCTCTCTGCCCCTCCCCCGTTCATGCTCTGTCTCTCTCTGTCCCAAAAATAAATAAACGGTGAAAAAAAAAAAATTAAAAAAAAAAAAAAAGAAAGAAATAAAATAATTTTTTTCTTAAAAACCAATAGACTGCATTATGATGTGAGCAATCACCTTCTTATTGACCTACCTTCCAAATTCAGATTGTGATATAAGAAAACCCCCAAAAGACGCCTGTAGTGATTTATTATATTATATTTTAAAATAACTTCCCTATTCATGCAGTCTGCTGGGGAGCCCCTGGCAGGATCTGGTCAGGAGTCTTTCAGGCCTTGAACCTCTGAGAGTACCCAGAGTATGTATGCATGGATTTCTCTTGGTGTAGGACCACAGAGAAACAGGTTTTCAAGTGTCAAAAAGCGTTTATTAAGTGGGCTGATAAGTGAATTTTACATTCAGACCTAATGTAAGTTGTTTGTCTTGCCTTGATCTCCTTTTGATGGGATTGGTTGTGGTAATGGATGGCATGGTCGAGTTGTTGCCTTTGTGTGTGTGTGTGTGTGTGTGTGTGTGTGTGTGTGTGTGTGTATGGATTGTTTTGCTTTGATTGTTTAATTTAAAAAATTTTTTTAATGTTTATTTATTTTTAAGAGAGAGAGGCAGAGAGAGCACGAGTAGGGAAGGGGCAGAGAGAGAAGGAGACACAGAATCTGAAGCAGGCTCCAGGCTCCGAGCTGTTAACACAGCTAACATGGGGCTCGAATCCACCATGAGATCATGACCTGAGCCGGAGTCGGACACTTAACCGACTGATCCACCCAGGCGCCCTGATTGTTTAATTTTTAAATGATGGATATGTGTTTCCAGCCTTTTGATGAGTGCATTTTATAAAATATTTAAAATATTTTTGAAAGTAATAAATTCGATATATCTCTGGAAAACAGACTGGACCTGTATTCATGGGACTATGGAATCTTTGGTCTGACAGGGACCAGAGAGGTCCCCTCATCCTACCCCCATCCAGGGCTGACTGTCCACCGCTGGACACAGTTGTTCAGCAAGGCTGTTGCTGTGCATAAGTCTCTGAGTCGCACTCATTTCAGGGAATGCTTTGGGCTCAGCAGGAAATTCCCAGCCCTGAAAGACAGAATAACCTGGGTCTATACACAGGTTTTCACTCAAGAGACACTGTGATCAACCAATTCTCTGGAAATCAATGATCTACAAAAGTGACTTATTCATAGGACAGAAGTCTTTGTGTACTTTTTAGTTTCAAGAAAAAGGAAAGAAGAAAGATAACATTCCCCCAATTAACGGTCCACATGGCTTTTATTTCCTTCTTTTACGCCAGTAAGCCCACATTTCCCATCTTATTTGTGTGTGTAGGACAGAGACTTGAGCTTCGGTGGTTGTTCTGTAGAGGGACTGGAAGTCTTTAATTTCTGTAGCCCCATGGCCTCGCTTACTAACTGGTGCATCATAAATGCAAAATAAAAATGTGTTGAATCCATGAATTTGAGAAGAGAAATCCAAAGCCACGGTATAGTCCGGTTCCAGTTAACAATAGTTTGTATTGTTTGTTTTACTCCCAATAATCGTAGCAAACATATGATGCTTAATACGTGTCACATAGTTCTAAGCGCTTCCTATTTGAACACATTTAACTCCTGCACACGCCCAATGACATAAGAAGCATTGTTCCCATTTTACAGATGAGGATTTTGAATTGGAAAGGGTTGAATAACTTACCCAGCTAACAAAGAAAGTGAGAAGCAGAGCTGGAACTTGAACACGGGCAGTGGCACTGGTTTACAGACTAAAGCCCTACATTATATTGTTTTTCACCGTTGGTTCATTAGGGTCTAAAATAATAATAAACAACTACTGACATGCCGTTCATTCCACTAATGTGTTGTGCTACTTTTCAAAGTGCTTCCAAAATGCATTGTTCATGAGTCCATGGCCACTGTTCTTGAGGTGAGGGGGTTTCCCTGTTTCTGCTCCTCACAGACCAGAAGAGGTGATAGAATCCCACGAAGGCAGCGAAGGAGAGAGGCTAAAGGAGGGGGAGCAGGTGTCAGGGAGTTTCGTTCGGTTTGGAACAGACGTTCAAAACCAGTCCTGAGCTAGATGGGAAAGCTGCTCACTGCAATGTATTTATCAAAGCGAAAGGTCTTGAGCAAGTTGAATGTCTAATATGGAGGATTGTTGTGTTACATGGTGGTTTACCCACAGAGGGAAACCTTCAAAAACGACCATTATGAAATCTACATAGGGGCAGAGAAAAACGTTTACAGTATATTCTGCAAAAACAAAACAAAACACAAAAAACACCCAACAGTGACAACAACCCCCAAACACCAGAATGCCTCATGAGTAACAGCAATGTAAAATGTGACCATGATAGAGAAGGGTTCGGGA
The DNA here is from genome assembly GCF_028749965.1 of Puma concolor. Classification (NCBI taxonomy): domain Eukaryota; kingdom Metazoa; phylum Chordata; class Mammalia; order Carnivora; family Felidae; genus Puma; species Puma concolor. Next base: position 30,184,357 of record NC_141683.1, read on the forward strand.
AGAGAATGTGCAAACAAGAAAATTACTGCAATTAGGCTGGAGGGTCTGGAGTTATTTTACTCTTAATATGACATTTTCTCTCTTTATGGTAATAAGAACTTAAAAAATGAAACCTGAGAAGATTTGGAGCTATAGGTTATAAAAAAAAAAAAAACCCAAGATTTTGTTTAAGAAGATAGAAATTCAGCAAGCCTTGTGACCTACATCGTATGTTGTGTCTTTGTGTGCATAGGGCCCAGTATGGGGCTAGTATAAGGCATGACCTTCTCGCTTTGGGGGGTTCGGGGGCTGCAGTGAAGAGACATATTGGATTAGAGAGGGGATGTGAGCATGCACATCATGAAGACAGTCATTTTCAGAGCAGGGTGAGTGAGATTAATCACCCTGTGTCTAGCACATCTCCCTGGGGCAAACCACAGCCTCTACCAGACGCTGGCAGCCGTTGTCTCGGGTCTGCACTTCAGGCTTTGCTGCCCACCAAGGCCAAGCCCCTCCACTTTCGCTTGCCAGTTAGGACTATGCAGGCAACATGGTGGGTTTTCGCACTGTTTCTCCCATTTGGACCCCTTACCTCAGCACATCTGTGAAGAGCCCCATTCACCCTCTCAGTCAGATGCCCAAGTTCTCCTTAGTGAGAGAACCCTGGTTATATTAGTCTGGATTCTCCAAAGAGACAGAACCAACAGAAGAGATATAGTTCTATGTCTATTTATAGATCTATCTCTAAATCCACCCATCTATCTATCCATCTATCTCTAAAGACATTTATTATAAGAAATTGGCCCACACCCCTGTGGAGGCTGAGAAGTCCCAAGATCTGCAGCTGGCAAGCTGGAGACCGGAGAGAGTCCATAATTTAAGTTCAAACCCAGTCTGAGTCCGCAGGAAGAAGGCTGATGTCGCAGCTCAGACGGCAGAGAATAAATTCCCTCTTACTCAGTCTTTTTGTTCTCTTCAGGCCTTCGATGGATTGGGTGAGGCCCCCCACCCCACCTCGGGGAGGGCAACCCGCTGTACTGAGTCTGTTGATTCAAATATTAATCTCATACACACCTAGGGACACACTCAGAATAATATTTGACCAAATGTCTGGGCACCTTGTGGCCCAGTCAAGTTGACACATTAAATTAACCATCAATTAACCACTGATCTTTTGATAACAGAAGCAGGGTGATTTCTCCGCAGGGCCAGTAATGGTGGCCTTGACCTCAGTGTGCCCTTGGTTTAGTACTGATTAGTGATAAACAGGGCAAGGCAGGTGCTGGAGGAGTAGTAGAAGATGGAAACCGACTTGAGCTGTGGTCCAGGATGCATGGGATTTGTGTTCTGCTGTGTGTGTGTGACCCCGGCAAGTCATCAAACCTCTTGGGACTTTAGTTCCTCCATCTGTAAAATGGGGATAATAATACAAGCTCTTTAGAGAAGATACTTGCGCAAGTTACATAAACTCAACGAGACTCAACTCTTTAGTCTGTAGAACAGGGACAATAAATTCTATACCTCATAAAGTTGTTGTAGGATAAATAAGACAATATATATAACCTTTAGCTCGATGCCTCTCATATAGTGTGTGCTCATTAAATATTAGCTGTTATTTTAACATCTCCTTCAGAGGGATGTTGTGATCACACATTATGTATAAAAAGTCTTTGGAATAATACAATAAGATGGCATATTCTTTCAAAGTTTGGTGGAAACCAAACTGACAAAATATTTGTTAAAATAATAATGCCTACACCTCTAGAGAGAATATAAATTTTTCAACAATTTGGCACAATGTACTGAAAGTCTCAAATTGTTTATAATCTTTGATGAATACTTTCACTTCTAGGAATTTGTCCTAAGAAATGAATAAAAGTTTATTATAAAAATCTTTGTACAAGGATGTTCATCATAGAATTATTTATAAGGGCGAAAACTTGAAACAAGATTAGGGGCTTAGGGACTCCCGGCTGACTCAGTAAGAAGAGCATGTGATTCTTGATCTTGGGGTCGTGAGTTCAAACCCCATGTTGGGTATAGAGACTACTAAAAAAATAAATAAATGTAATAAAAAAAGATTAGGGGCTTGGTTACATGAATGAGGTTTTATTTCATATATTGATGTAATGTTACCTTAAAAACGTGTTTTAGAAAAATATCTAATGATATAAAATATAGCATATTGCTAAGTGAAGAAAGCAGGCTACAAAATAATGTATACATTGGTGCTTGGCTGGCTCAGTTGGTAGAGCTTGTGACTCTTAATCTCAGGGTCGTAAGTTTAAGCCCCACATTGGGTGTAGAACCTACTCAATTAAAAAAAATTATATTATAAATTTTATATTATAAATAAAAAAATGTATATCATATACATTATTTTGACACCAAAATAATGTATATGATATACATTCCACATATAGTTACTGAGTCCCAATTTTGTGCCAGGCACTGATTATACACTTGGGAACACAGTAGTCTTTGGTCTCATGTAGATTGTCCCCAATTTAGCTGAAAAAAAAAAAGGGGGCATGTCTGTATTATCATCTACACAGAAAAATATTCTAAGGTGTCTCTTCATGGTGTAATAATGGGTGTTTTTCATTTTTACCTTTATGTTTTCCATAATATCCATTTTTATTAATAAAGAACCTGTGATTAATAATCAAGGGAAATTAGGGGAAAACTTGATTAGAGGAAAACTCTTAAAAATTAAAAAAAAATTTGAGTATAGCTGATGCACAATGTTACATTAATTTTGGGTGCACAACAGTGATTCAAAAACTCTATAGATTATGCTGTGCTCACCAAGAGTATAGCTACCGTCTGTCACCATACAACACTATTACAATATCATTGACTATATTTCCTATACTGTACTTTTTATTCTCGTGACTTATTCATTCTGTAACTGGAAGCCTGTATCTCGCACTCCCCTTCACCTGTTTTGTGCACCCCCTCATCCCTCGAGCAATCACCATTTTGTTCTGTGTATTTCTAGGCGTGAGTCTGCTTTTTGTTTGCTTATTCATTTGCCTTATTTTTTCGATCCCCCCTCTAAGTGAAATCAAATGGTGTTTGTCTTGGAAACTCTTAAAATTTTTAAGAGAGAGCCTGGGTCAGGGAGTCACTGAGTATGACTGGGTTCAGAATGGAGAGATCATCTCTTTGGGTCTCACAGGGGCGGGATGGCAGGGGAAGAGAGGGCAGGGTTAAACAAAGGTTTGAGCTGCGATATTTGCTTCTCTGTGACCTTGACCAAGCCTTTTTACTTGTCAGTTTCATCATTGATACAATGGAGCTAATCGTTCCCGCTTGCTTCGGGGTCACAATAATTGATGAAATCATGTGTATGTGCTTTTTAAAAATTTGTGATGTGTTACAGAGACCTAAGTGGTGTTATTATTACCTTAAGCAAGTGACTTTCACCTCTGATCCTCAGTGTCTTCTTAGAACGGAGAAAATGGGTCTCTAGCTCTAAGTTACTGCGATGGAGTAAATGTGAATCTCAGGCACAGTCCACTCTCGTGGAAGATGTGATTAATTACACACCCAATAAACACTTTTTGACTTTGATGATAATGACGAGGAAGAGTGATTTCACGTCTTTGCTTCCTCTTTTCCTCTCACTTACCAAACATTCCCTGCTCCTTTGGCTGTGGGTCTTTCCGTCATTCTCCCCACTGGACTGAGGCTGGAGGGCTCGATGCCCAGCAGGGGTGGTAGGGAGCTTCCTGCCGGCCACTCAGCCTGGGTAAGGGAGGGATTTAGATCTGATAAACTCTGCCACCTGAGATGTCCTCACAAGTGTCCAGAGCCCTCTCTTTACCCCCAGAGTGACATGGGGGGGGTGGTGACACGGGGGTGAGTCATATCACCAAGTACAGCTTTGCCAACTCTGCCATTCTTCTGAACTCCCCAGATCACTCATCACCCCGGGAGGCCCTGGGTTCCCACACTGTGCCCTGAGAAAGAACCCTGGGGTCAAAGGAGGTACCAAAAAAAAAAAAAAAAAAAAAGCCCAGAATTAGTCACAAGAATGAAATCAGAATCACACACAGCCCATGTGCCCAGGCTTTGACCAGGTGCTGACCTTTTTTTTTTTAATACATTTTTTTTTAATTTGAGTATAGTTGATGCTGACCTTTTAAAAACCCAGAGCAGCTCCACCCTTCTTGTCTCCACAGAGAGGGCGAGGGCGAGGGCCTGGGTGGGGGTGGTGGTGACGGGGACGGGAAGGGGGCAGCCGGGCCTGGAACCAGACAATCCCAAGGGCGGGGCTCCTGTGGTTTGTTTGTCTAAAACACCACAGCTTGCAAAGTACTTTCAAGAACATGATTTCCTTTGATCTACCAGGCAGCCCAAGCAGACATGATCATCTCCATCCTTCAGATGAAGAAAGTGAGGCTCCTGAGGCGGAGAGATACCTCAGCACGGCGGCCAGCTGGGACAGTGGGAGACCAGACCCAGGCTGATTTTAGCCCGAGCGCATCAGCGGTTTCACAGCGCTTTGACAACTGCCCTTAAAAAAAAGGTTATAGGAAATTTCAAGAATGAAGAGAGGGAGGAGAGAAAGAATCTGTAATTCCCTTACTTTGACACAATCACTGCTAACATTTATTGAATTCTCTAGACTTTCTTGTGTACCCTTTTCTCAAACATACATAAAATGCAATAACCTTCCTCTTCCTCTTCACAGTGCATCATATTATTTTATACTGCGATGTGGTTCTGATGAGCATTCCTTCGACAGGCAGTTCATGAGCGCCTACTGCATGCCCGGCAGTGTTCCAGGAACTGGGGATACAGCACTAAATAAAGCAGACAAACTCCTTTCGCTATGGAGCCCATATTCTGATGGGAGAGACAAACAATGAACCAAAAATTAAAATAGATGACATTTCTTACCTTAGCACCAAGAGGAAAGAAATATACCTATGATGCTTAAAACTTGTGCTAAAGAAAGAAAAGAGCGAAAGATAGTTTTTATCCAAAGGACTTTGTGGCACATAACGTCTTGCTTCAACAAAACCAATGCTAACAATTATTTAGCTTGAAGTGTGGGGGTATTTAACGCAAGTAATTTTGTCACCTTTTTTAAAATTTATTTTTTTAATGTTTTTTATTTATTTTCGAGAAGGAGAGATAGAGCGCGAGCAGGGGAGGGGCAGAGAGAGAGGGAGACATAGAATCTGAAGCAGGCTCCAGGCTCTGAGCTGTCAGCACAGAGCCCGACGTGGGGCTTGAACTCATGGACCATGAGATCATGACCTGAACTCAAGTTGGATGCTTAAGTGACTAAGCCACCCAGGTGCCCCTAAATTTCTTTTTTTTTTTTTAATGTTTATTTATTTTTGAGAGGGGGGTGGACGGAGGGGCAGAGAGATGGGGACAGAGGATCTGAAGAGGGCTCTGCGCTGACAGCAGTGAGTCTGATGCGGGGCTCAAACCCCCGAGAACCATATGATGATGACGAAGCTGGACGTTCAACTGACTGAGCCACCCAGGTACCTGTTACCTTCTTTTCATTCACTGTCAACATTTTCCAATCTGACATTAAAGCAACATCTTAAAATTTGCATAACAACAGTCCCATATACTAACGAGGGCATTACACCACTGTTGAACATTCAGGTTGTTTCTTTCAGGCGTAAGTCTTTCAGAATGTCTTAGAACTCAGTGCATCAAACTTGTTTTATCCAGGAGTACTGGCTTAGAAGAGAGTGGCAGACAAGAAAGCACAGGGTAAAAGGAATGAACATTTTGGGGGGATGGGATATGAATATTTTTAAAGCTGGGGATATTGATTGACAAATTGCTTACTTCTTTTTTTAAGTAGGACTGCCCTTAATTTTTTTTTTTTTTTTTTTTTTGAGAGAGTGTGTCCGTGCACCTAAGTGTGGGAGGAGTGGAGAGAGAGGGAGAGAGAGAGAATCCCAAGCAGGTTCCATGCTTAGCGTGGAGCCCATCCGGGGGCTCGATCTCACGAACCCAGAGTTCGTGATCTGAGCCAAAATTAAGAATCAGAGTCTTAACTGACTGAGCCATCCAGGCCCCCCAACTGACAAATTACTTTCTAAAAGAATCTGCCACTTACACACCTCCCAGCAATCTGTGTGGGAGTACTTATTTAACCCGTTCTTTCCTGAACCTGTGCCTCAGCTGCCTCAGTAGCAACTGGAAGCTTACTGGTCCCCTTTCATTCCTGACTGAGTATAAAAGAAAATTGCCAAGGGACACATGGCAGACTAATTCGGTGACCTACCCAAACGACGGGAGAGAACTTCCTCTCCCCATCAGCCATAGTTCTGCAGTGGGAGAGAAACACTGAGTTTCAATAATTCCTGCAGGAGGGGCTATGAAAACTCACTCAGGCATGGAGAAGCCTTCTTCCTGCCTGCCTTCAGGGAGCTCAACTGGTAAATCAGGAGAAGTAAATTGGCAGGAGTGGAGGTGAGGACTCAGTCAGAACAGCCTCGTCGTTGGACGTTTTGCCACATGCCGACCCAGATGAGAGCCGGCTTCCCCATCCTGCAGCCCCACCATATGACACAGAATAATTTCTTGCCCAGAGAAGAACGGTGAGGATGAGAAGAGCCATGATATACTTGAGTTCTTAAACCTTAGTGTGTCTGAAATTTGTCCCACTGGCACCAGCAACCCCACAGGCTGCAAGGCTTGTGACTCTCTGGGTATGTGGGAGGAATGTGGTTAACGTTTCTTAACAGCCTCACCTGCTAGGGGCAGCTGACAGGTGGGGTCAAGGTGGAGTGTGACATTCAATGCGCTCTAATCCAACAGTCCCAAATGCTGAACGCAAATGCAGGTATTAGGTAGGGGGTTAAGCAGCTTGAGAAGGAATGCCCAGGATACAGACCCAACCTCACATTGCCGTGCCGATCTGAGTGGACACTGCCCCCAGAGCCTACAACTTTATGATTGGCCTGGTGGGGATCTGGCTGGGAGGTGGTTTTCAAGAATTACATTCCTTTCCCTGCCCCGACTAACATTTCTTTAAGCCAAATCCCCTTAAATCAAAAGTATACACACCGAATTTCCAAACCCTCCAGAAACCCCAAGGGGTAAGTTATAGTCAGAAAATGGATAGATAGGCCCAAAAAGGATAGGAAAAAATGCCCAATACATACTTAAAATATCACATTGACAGATACCCTTTTTCAAGTGACACCTGGCTGGCAGATGCTCTTAAATCTGTTTTTATTCTCCCCGTAACCTTCAAAATGTGAAACGTCCTTTAAAATAATAAGAGTATGGGGCGCCTGGGTGGCGCAGTCGGTTAAGCGTCCGACTTCAGCCAGGTCACGATCTCGCGGTCCGTGGGTTCGAGCCCTGCGTCGGGCTCTGGGCTGATGGCTCAGAGCCTGGAGCCTGTTTCCGATTCTGTGTCTCCCTCTCTCTCTGCCCCTCCCTCGTTCATGCTCTGTCTCTCTCTGTCCCAAAAATAAATAAACGTTGAAAAAAAAAAATAAATAAATAAATAAAAAATAAAAAAATAAAATAATAAGAGTAAATGGGCACCTGGGTGGCTCAGCCGGCTGAGCGTCTGACTTCGGCTCAGGTCATGATGTCCCAGTTTGTGAGTTCGAGCCCCACGTCGGGCCCTGTGCTGACAGCTCGGAGCCTGGATCCTGCTTTGGATTCTGTGTCTCCGTCTCTCTCTGCCCCTCCCCCTCTTGTGCTGTCTCTGAAAAATAAATAAATGTAAACATCTAAAGAAAATTGAAATAATAAGAGTAAATGATTTGCTGCCTTTCTGTAGGATTACTGCACCCACAGGTGGTACAGGTCTTTGACCTCGCACCAAATTCTGATCGTCCTGAGGGCAGCCTCAGCTACTGGCTTGAATTTTGTCTGGCGCAGTATTGGCTTTGCCTCCCGATGCTCATTTCACTCCCATCGCTCAAGTAAAAAAAAGACACGGTTGTCAGATTCAGGCTAGCAACAGTGTTTATTGAGAAAGGTGAACTGATGCAAGAGATTCCGGTGTCCCTGGCCAAGTGACAGAGACTCTGGTGAACGATTTCAGAATCTTCTGTCCAGAGGGAAGGGCCGAGATACTTTCCAGGGTGAGTCCTTCAGCTTCGTGGGAAGGGGGAGAAGATACAAAACCAGGGCAGGCCAAGCACATGTAGGGAAATTGTCCGGAGGGATAAACTGGGCAGCTCACGCTGGGGCTGGTTCCCATGGCTTTGGTGAGCTTTGAAAATGAAAGTCTGAACTGATAGTGACTAATGATACAGCAAAGACAGCTACAAAGATGACTAAGTACGAAAGGGCTGTCGATTCCCATATTCTATAGAAATTTTGGAGAATGAGAGGGCCAGAGAGTCTGACTTTGAGAAGGTATTTCTCAGAAGGTAGTAGCTATTTGTAGGGGTTCAGAGAAAGCATAGCCGGAGACAACAGTCACTCTTGGGGGAGTCTGGGTTTGGTATTCTGGCCAGTGTTATTCCCGATGGGGCAGAGGAGGAAACCCACTTCTCCTTCTTCTACTTGGCGAACATGTATGTGGGTGTCCAGATTGCTGTCTGCACGGTCTCATAGGACCTTTATTGGACTGGAGAAAATTACCGCCCCCCCCCCCTACGCCCACTGGGCTGAGAGAACAGCTGGTCTCAGCAGACTGGTTTTGGGGCGGGGGTGGGAGAGAGTTCAAAAGGCGCTGAGGTTCTGAGAAAGCTAATGAAGGAGACCCTGGGAGTCCAGGCAGCGCCGGCTGGGGCGGCCCGCAGCCAGCAGAGAAGGCATGTCTGGGGAAGCCGGCACCACCCCCACCCCCTACGCACTCCCGCGGGTCTTGTCCCCCCGCGGGCTCCGGGGCCGCCACCTCCACCGGGCCGGGGCGGCTACGGCACTGCCGAGCCAGCGTTCGCCGGCCGGGCTCGCTCCCAGCTGCCGGCCGGACTCCGGAACACTGAGCTGTCGTCCCTGCAGAGCGAGGACACCGAGCTGCCCCTGCGCGCCGGGCGGTCGGCGCGCAAGCAGACTCCGCGCCAGGCTCGGGCGCGGAACGAACGGTCCAGCAGCAGGTAGATGAGCGGGTTGGCGCAGCTGTTGACGAAGGCCAGGCAGGTGGCGATGCTGAGGCCCCAGCGCAGCGCCAGCAGCAGGCCGCAGGGCAGCGGCACCGCCCCCAGGCGCGCCAGGTGGAAGACGGCCCGCAGGGCGCCGAAGGGCAGCCAGGAGCCCACGAACGCGCTCTCGACGGCGAAGATGATGCGCAGCGAGTTCCTCCGGGCCCGGCCCAGGTGCGGCGGCCGGCGCAGGCGGCAGGAGATGCGGCAGTAGCAGACCAGGGTGACGCCCAGGGGCAGCACGCAGGTGAGCAGCAGCACCAGCAGGCTCAGGCCCTGGAAGGCGTCGGAGGGCTCCTCCCCGCACTGGCTGCCCCCGCCGCCGGGGAGGGGCTGCAGCCGCCGGTAGGCCAGGGAGGGCAGGCCGGCCAGGAGCGCCACGGCCCACACGCCGCAGCAGACGGCCAGCGCGCAGCGCGGGGTGCGCAGGGGCCGCGCGTCGAGCAGCTTCACCACCGCCAGGTAGCGGTCCACGCTCAGGCCCGCCAGCAGCAGCGCGCCTGCGCAGCGCGTGCCGGCCAGCGCGAAGCCGCTGAGCTTGCAGAGGCCCTCGCCGAAGGGCCAGCGGCCGCCGCTCGCCGCCGCCGCCGCCCACAGCGGCAGCGTGAGCACGAAGCCCAGGTCGGCGGCGGCCAGGTGCAGCACGAAGGTGTCCACGAGGCGCCGCGGGCCAGGCCGCGCGGCCAGCAGCCACACCACGAAGGCGTTGCCCAGCAGGCCCACCACGAAGGCCGCCAGGTAGAGCGCGGGGATGTAGGCGTAGCCGTAGGGCAGGTCCGGGGCCAGGCACGGCTCCAGCTCCTCCAGGGCGCCGGACCCCGAGTAGTCCCAGGACGCCGTCCCGGGGCTGGGGCTCCTGGGCTCGGTGGGGTGCATGGCGGGGGCCGTCGGGCCTGTGCCGCACGCAGCCTGGGTGCGGGCTCTCCCAGGGAGAGGTGGGGGGTTGCTCTTCACGGCCGGTGCCCAGCACCTCCCTTCCTGCCACCCTCGACCCAGGCAAATGCGTGGGCAGGAAGGTGGGGGAGGAGGGGGTGGAGTGGGAGGGGCAGGCTCCTGGGGGTAGAGGCCGACGATTTGGGGCTGGCCCCAGGGGAAAGACCGGGACCTGGCGGAGGGGGCTTCACAGCTGGATCCTCCGAGGACAAGGCCTCGGGGCTGGGAGGCCCGCTCTGCCCCCCAGGGGGAGTCTGATGTCAGGTTGCAACAGGTGGCGGGTGCCCGAGAGCCTTCCTCCCTTCTCGTCCCCCACTTCGCTCCTTCCCATGCTCCGCGCTGCTGCTTTCTCTAGTTTTATTAGGGGCGAGGGCCTAGAACTCCAGCTGAGGGTTTTGTAAGGCTGGTGCCTCAGCCTGCTGCGGGTCCCCCGTCCTCTAGGAAAGAGGGTTTCTGCTATCTGGTGTGCAACGGGGTTGGGGTGAACTGGGGAGCCTGTGGCTTCGAGGCCTGCCTCCTAAACAGGCATCGGCCATCAGAGCTCTTCAGCTGTTGTAGGTTCAATGTCTTAACTCAAACAGTGGCTTTTCTGACCAAATCAAGTCTTCATGGAGCCACGTGGGAAGGTTTTCAGCTAGAGAGGGAGAGCTACCCAGCTAGAAAGGATCAGAGCCTGGGATTTTAATCCCAGCTCTTCTCTATCTGCCCTCATCTGGCCAAACGTCCCTATTAAGCCAAACACAGAAGCAAGTAAGCTCAGTACAAAAGATGACTCAAGATGGTACCCAATTTCGCAGCACATTAGTTGTCTTTAATTAGGAGTCAGGAGTTTAGAGGAGGATGAAATCCCTTACCTACTGAGGGAGTCAGGGGAAGATTCATGAAAGGGTAGGAATGATGCCTGACTTTGAAAGGACTGGTGGCCCCAGGAGAGGATGGGTGAGAGAAAGTCACCCTTACTCCAGAAGGTGCCCTTTCTTCTCCCCATTTTGTTTTGTTGATGATTTCCTTGGTTGTGCAGAAGCCTTCTATTATGGTGTGCCCTTTCTACATCAGGGATTTGGGGCAACTCCAGTTAGGTCGGGATCCTTTTTTATCTTTTCAAAAAGTTTTTATGATTTGAAAAATTATTTTTAATTGGATTATTTGTGTTTTGTGTTTAAAGTATAGTTGACATACAATATTAGATTAATTTTGGGTGCACAACATAGTGATTTGACAATTGCATAGTGCTTACCACGAGTGTAGTTATCACATCACCATGCAACATTATTACAATATTACTGACTATATTCCCTATGCGGTACTTTGCATGCCTGTGACTTATTTGTTTTATAACTGGAAGTTTGTACTTCTTAATCCCCTACCTAATTTGCCCACCCTCCAACCTTCCTCCGCTCTGGCGACCACGAGTTCTCTGTATTTGAGTCTATTTCTGTTGTTCATTTGTGGGGTTTTTTTGTTTTGTTTTGGATTGCACATATAAGTGAAATCAAATGGCATTTGCTTTTCTCTGAATATTTTACTTGGCAGGATCTTGGTCTTTTTTTTATGGCTGATTAATATTTCATTACATAGAATTAGAGTATCCATAGAATAGACAGTGCGTGTGTATATATACATATATATATGTATATATACACACACACATTTCCTTTGTTGATTTGTCTACCAATAGACACAAGCTGCTTCCATATCTGGACTTTTGTAAATAATGCTGTAATGAGCATAGGAGTGTAAGTATCTTTTTTAATTAGTGTTTTCATTTTTTCTGGGTAGATTCCCAAATGTGTGATATTTCTGTTTGTATTGAGGAACCTTCATACTGTTTTCCATAGTGGTTGCACCTGTTCGCATTCCCACCGGCAGTGCATGGAGGTTCTCTTTCCTCCACATCCTTGCCAACACTTGTTATTTCTTGTCTTTTTGATATTAGCCGCTTTGACTGGTGTGAGGTGATCTCTCGTGGTGTTTTTGATTTGCAATTCCTTGACGATTAGTGATGTTGAGTATCTTTTTATGTGTCTGTTAGCCATCTGTATGTCTTCTTTAGAAAAATGTTTGCTCAGGTCCTCTGCCCATTTTTTAGATTGGATTCTTTGGAGCGCCTGGGTGGCTCAGTCGGTTGAGTGTCTGACTTCAGCTCAGGTCATGGTCTCATGGTTCATGAGTTCGAGCCCCGCCCCAGGTTCTGTGCTAACAAACAGCTCAGAGCCTGGAGCCTGCTTCAGATGCCGTATCTCTCCCCGCGCCCCCCCCCCCCCCCCAGCTCATGCTCTGTTTCTCATAAATAAATGTTAAAAAATTTTTTTAATTGGATTATTTGTGTTTTCTGGTGTTGAGCTGTAAGTTCTTTGTGTATATTGGGTATTAACTCCGTATCAGATACATCAGTTGCAAATACCTGCTCCCATTCGGTAGGTTGCCTTTTCATTTTGTTGATGGCTTCCTTTGCTGTGCAAAAGCTCTTTATTTTGGTGTGGTCCTGCTTGTTTATCTTTGCTTTTGTTCTGGGTCCGAATTCTTCCTAGCAGACATCCCTCCCATGAGATACTGTGCTGGAACCCATGTTTCAATATGTGTGCTCTCCCAGACCCCACCACACTGTCACCAGGAGCGAGTGACTGACCCATTGGGTGGATTATCAATTTTATTTGATTCAGTTCACTTAACAGTGAGCTCCTTCATGTGGCAGGCACTGTTTTCAGGCATTGAGAGAGAGATGCCACCTCGACCTTGGAAGTTCGTTGTTTAGGCAGGGGAGATACATACATATACAGTATGTGCAGGGGCCAACCTGCCAGAAGTCAAACTGGTAAATGTGAAAAGCAAAGTTCTCTTGGAGCTTAGAGGAAAGAACAGTTACTTCTGATGGGAGGGGGTATCAGAAAAGGTCTTCCAGGAGACGGCCCTTGAGTTTCAGTCCAGGAAGGAGCTGAAGGGTGAACAGAGCAGCAGTACATGGGCCCAGTGTGACCAGAGCCCAAGGTGGGAGGAGGGTGGCAGGAGAGAAAGCAGGGAGCAGATCACAGGGTGATCTTGACTTCATTCTGTAGGTAGTGGAGAGCCACTGGACCTTGGAGAGCAGGGCATGACATCCGTCTGTTTTGAAAGGATCACTGGCAGAACTATGGATTGGACAGGGTGGAGGCCCAGGCCCCAGAGCGGACTATTGTGATTATTTGTGTGGGGATAGGGAGCATATGAAATAGATTACTGGCAGTGGGGACAGAAAAACGAGGATCTGTTCAAGAGATCATTGTAACATTGTGGATCTCAGCAGAGAGGAGTCAAAAGATGGGTCTGGGTGGCTGTGTTTGGGAACTGTATGAATGCTGTTCATTGGGCCTGGGAATACAGAGAGGCTTGTGTGTGTATGGATTCTGTTTCTTGTTGATTTGAGGTCGGGTGATGAAATCATGTATGATCAAACCGGAGCACTTCTGAGAGTGAAAAAGGATCTATGGTAATTAACTCAGGCCACAAACCAGGACTGTTCTGGGCAAACTGGGACCTACGGTCACCCTAGCTTGAGGTCCCTGTGGCCCAGGGGAATACCCAGGGAGTGGGAAAAATTACGGAGAGTTGGGTATGTCTATGTCTAGGCTGTTCTTGTCAAGACTGTTTCTGCCCGGCCAATTACAAGAGGGGGACAGGCACGCAGGAGAAGAGGCCAGGGAGTCATTGGTTTCTGGCCCGTCCCTCCATGGGCATCCCAAACCTCAGGCTTGAGTTTCCTCTGAAGACCACCCAGAGAGGGTGAGAGCCTATGGGCTGCTGGAGACTCAGAGCAGTTTTTCTAATGTCTGGTCCCACGGTTGCTGGTGAGTGGCACTGAGGCTGGGTGGCCTAGGGGGCCTCAGCCTCCTTCCCTACAAGGCTGGCAAGGACAGCGCTTGCTTGCCAGAGCCTGGGGACAATCGGGGACGGGCCCGGTGCTGCTGGACTTCACCTCCCCTCAGGCATAGTCCGTCTGGGGCAGAGAAGGCATGAGTGACCGTGAAAGCTAGAGATGAATGGGCCGGGAAACCACCAGGTAAGAAAGAAGAATGGGGCAGGGGACTGAGAGGGAAGCCTAGGCAGGGGATTGAGGGGGAAGGAGAAGTAGGTTGTTTAGCAAAAACACAGAGATTCTGGCTTCCTGGGGCTATGGTCTCATACCCGAGGGAAGTCTGTGGCCTGGGGCACGTGGTGGATTCTCTGTGCCGTGGCCAAGTCCTGTGGGCCTTTGTGGACCTGTCTGGAGGGGAGGAGGCATCAAAGACTGGATAGATTTCTATCCAACTTGCAGTGACCAAGGCTAACTAACTCCACGATACTCTCTCTCTTCTCCTCCTCAGGGGGACTCCCCACAGGATTAGAAACAAGCCAACGAATAGAATATTCTTCCTGCTTAGCTGAGAATCTCGGCCAGTCTCTGACAGGTGTCAACAAAGCAAAGCAGAAGTGGTCTTCCCTTGTTCTCCATCTTGCCCTCAGGAGCCTTCTCTGGCCTCTGTACCTTATGGGCCTTCCTCTCTCTGGACGACTTTGTTATGTGGGTCAGCCTCGCCTTGCGCATAGAGCTTCCCTCTGTCCGTCACCATGATTGGTACGAGCCTGAGAACAAGCTACATAACAAAATACCCATTGCTTTGAACTAGGTTACTTTCAAGAGTAGGTTCCTTTAATTTCTGCCCTTTTATGAGCTATATGTGTAAGCTGTTACATCTTCTCCCCCGCCAATTTTAATTTTTCCGTACACAGAATTTTAACCTTTAGGGAAAATTTTGAACGTTATATTTGCCTTTTTCATGATAAAAGCCATGTGACTAGATTGCAGAATATAAAACAAGCCAAGTCCACTCAGGCCTGGTACTGCACTTTGGTGAATTTCTTTCCGACCAGAGAAGGAGAGAATTTATTTGTAATCCCATATTCTTAGATTTTTGTTTTCACATTCCATTTCAGAGGTTCTCCACATATTTTTTTACACAGCTACTTCAGAGTCATTTGTAATTAGAATGTACATACTTTTATAGGCTGCTTTTTTCGATTAATGCCATATAAATCCACATTTTTCTAGGCTGCTTCTAATACTTTGATTTTGAATATTTTGGATTTTTCTAGTGGTTTTTTTTTTTTTGCTATTCTAGAAATTTGTAACAAATAGTTGCACTTATGAACTTTTTCTTTCACATCGTTCTCATGATATAAGGTAAAAGTCTATGAAAATGGCTTGATATAGATGCTTATAGTGACAGTAATTGTATGGCATTATACAAGGGTAACAGGTTCAACATAGTCGTGTCAGAAATATTCATCAGCAAAATATACTTTTTCCACTTTAATAGGTAATGAGGTAAAAGTGGTTCCTCATTTTAATTTACATTCCCTTGAATATAAATAAGATTCAAAGTCTTTCTGTACTTAATTCCTCTTATGTGAACTGTCTAATCATGTCCTTCATACATTTATCTACTATAATCTTATATTTTTTAATTTATATGAACTATTTAGGATGAAGCATTATCCCATTTATTTTTTTTATTTTTTTATTTTTTTAAATTTTTTTTTTTTCAACCTTTATTTATTTTTGGGACAGAGAGAGACAGAGCATGAACGGGGGAGGCGCAGAGAGAGAGGGAGACACAGAATCGGAAACAGGCTCCAGGCTCCGAGCCATCAGCCCAGAGCCTGACGCGGGGCTCGAACTCACGGACCGCGAGATCGTGACCTGGCTGAAGTCGGACGCTCAACCGACTGCGCCACCCAGGCACCCCATATTTTTTAATGTTTATTCATTTTATTTATTTTTGTTATTTTTTATTAAAAATTTTTTTTTTACATTTATTCATTTTTGAGAGACAGAGAGAGACAGAGCACAAGTTGGGGGTGGGCAGAGAGAGGGAGACACAGAATCCGAAGCAGGCTCCGGGCTCTGAGCTGTCAGCACAGAGCCCGATGTGGGGCTCGAATTCACAAACTGTGAGATCGTGACCTGAGCTGTCAGATGCTTAATCGACTGAGCCATCCAGGCGCCCCCTGTTGTTTTTAATTTTAATTTTTTAAAATTTACATCCAAATTAGTTAGCATATGGTGCGACGTTTCAGGAGTAGTTTCCTTAATACCCCTTACCCATTTAGCCCACCCCCCTGCCCACAACCTCTCCAGTAACCCTCAGTTTGTTCTCCATATTTATGAGTCTCTTCTGTTTTGGCCCCCTCCCTGTTTCTTATATTATTTTTGTTTCCCTTCCCTACGTTCATCTGTTTTGTCTCTTAAAGTCCTCCTATGAGTGGAATCATATGATATTTGTCTTTCTCTAATTTCACTTAGCATAATTCCATCCACGTAGTTGTAAATGGCAAGATTTCATTCTTTTTGATTGCCGAGTAATACTCCATTGTATATATATACCACATCTTCTTTGCCCATTCATCCATCAATGGGCATTTGGGCTCTTTCCGCACTTTGGCTATTGTTGATAGTGCTGCTATAAACATGGGGGTGCATGTGTCCCTTTGGAACAGCATCCCTGTATCCCTTGGATAAATACCTAGTAGTGCAATTGCTGGGTCGTAGGGTAGTTCTATTTTTAGTTTTTTGAGAAACCTCCATACTGTTTTCCAGAGTGGCTGCACCAGCTTGTGTTCTCAATAATGTTTGTTTATTTTTGAGAGAGAGAGAGAGCACAAGTGAGGGAGGGGCAGAGAGAGAGGGAGACACAGAATCTGAAGCAGGCTCCAGGCTCTGAGCTGACAGCACAGAGCCCGACGTGGGGCTCAAACTCACAGACTGTGAGATCATGACCTGAGCTGATGTCAGACGCTTAACCGACTGAGCCACCCAGGTGCCCCAAGCATTATCCCATTTAATTCCAATATTTTTCCAGACTTTTTTCTTAGCTGTTTTTCTTTTTTTTTTTGGTTTTACATTTTCATAAGGTCAAATGTGTTGGTCTTAGCAACTTCAGAGTTTAGAATGTTACTTTTTCTTTGATCTGAAAACATTCAATTGTATTCTTGTTAAAAATAATTCTCTAGCATCTTTTTTAATCTACCTAAAGTGTAATTTTTTTTTAGATTTCTGTCCAATTTTCCCAACACCGTTGAATTACAAATATTGTTTTAAACCCTGCAATGTTGTGATGTCAAACTTATTAAATACGTATTTTATATGTCATTGTGTCTGCTTGTGGTCAGTGAGCAAACAGAACAGGTCAGATTATTAGCGGCACGAGTCTGGCTTCTGCATCACTTCATAACGTGACAGCGGGGCGATCTTGGGCTCCAGTTTCTACATCTTCAAATGGGTTTGATTCTATGTACCTGATTGGGTGTCGTGAAGGTCATACTAGCCCCAGCGGAATGAAGGCCCTGTCCCCAAGTGGGGGATCCGGTAGAGGCCCTCCCCTCCCTATGGGCTCTGCACCTGCACCCCCAGCACACTGTGTTCCAGCCTGCGCCGCGTCACGGAAGACTGCCCTTGTGTTCACCTGTCTTGATGCCAGAGTCGCCTCCTCACGCCGCTTCTCCTCCCCTCCAGGACATGATGCTTTCTTTGCACACAGTGGGTGATCAGCAAATAATTTTGGGATTGCACTGGGAATCCAGGAGATAATCCCCATGGGGGGGGGGTGTCTTCAAGCCTTAAACAACCAGAGCTCCCTGGGCCTGGCCTCACCGATGGTGAATTTCACAGTGATAGAATGCTGCAGACAAACTGCTGACAGGACCAAAGCGCAGACAGATGGCATTACGCCAGCGCAGCTGTGGCCGGCAGGGAGGTTAACGGTGACGACTCTGCGTGCTGAGTGGGAGGGCGACCTTGAAAGCCACGTCTCCTTGGGCGTCCACGCCCTCTCTTGCTGAGTTATTGAATTGGGAATGGGGAGTCGTCTGTTTTACTCACTGTTCCTGACTGGTTGCCAAGATGAGGTTTCCCATAGACCACATCCCCTTGAGTCCCACAGGAGAAGCTTGTGTGTGTGTGTGTGTGTGTGTGTGTGTGTGTGTGTGTGTGCGTGCGCGCGCGTGCGCGCGCATGTGCACGCATATGTCAGGCAGGGGTAGTAGATTAAAAAAGGCAAGGACAGTCCTTGCCCCTGCCCTGCAGCCTAACCACCTGAGGGATGGCGGGCACACACCAGGGAAGGGACCCCACCCTGGATGCCGGAGGCCACGCAGAATGTTTCAGATGTTTCTTTCCGAAACTTTCAGATACTAAATCTGGGGTGGCCGGGAAAGGACAGCATCTGAGTTAGACATGAGTGTTTGGGTTCCAGCCCACGCTGCTGAGGGGTGACTCAGTGTGAAAGCCTTGTGGCCCACAGCTGTGTAATGGTCCCCTGGCCTGATATCCCCCAGACTTCATTGTTGGTCCTTAGGAGGCCTGGGGGAGGAGTTAGGGTGGAAGTGGAGGGTGAGGGGAAGAGTGTGGCTTTCAAGGAAAGTGAGGCTCCCATCTATCTGCCCTCCCTCGCAGGTTTCCAGAGCTCAAAGGCTCAAGGCAAAAAAACCAACCCATCAGAAACTTAAAAGACCAGCAGCAGGGAAGTCCCTCAATATAAAAATGGACCCAGAATTTGTTTGGAAAGGAAGTAACATTTTCTCTTTGCAATGATTCTGCCCACAGAAGCTTCTAAACTGGGACTTGCCATTAACTTTTCAGTGACTTCACAGAAAGTTGGAGTGGGAAAGTTAGTGTGCATTTCCAGTCATTCGCAGCAGGAATTCAGCAGTGTTCCCTGTGCATGGATAGGGATGCCCCACCCCAGTGCTGTGATTCCACCACTGACCAGGGAAACCAGTTTCTAAGGTCACCTTCAATTCAGACTGACTGTAAACAGCCCCTTCCTACCACGGGGCAAGCACCTTCTTTCTTTTTTTAAATTTTTTAAAATTTATTTGTGAGAGAGAGAGAGAGAGAGAGAGAATCCCAAGCAGGCTCCACAGTGGCAGCACAGAGCCCAGTGCAGGGCTCCAACCCAGCAACTGCCAGACCATGACCTGAGCCGAAATAAGAGTTGGCCGCTTCATCAACTGAGCCACCCAGGCGCCCCAAGGACTGTCTGTCTGTCAGGCAGCATTATGGATACCAAGATTTTGACATGGTGCTTCCTCTCAAGCAGCTCACACACTACCCGAGAAAATGAACTATACATGTCTTTGACGTGAGGCTGACTGTGATATCCTGCCTTCTATCAAGGTCAGAGCAGGTCAGCCTCTCTGAAGAAGAGGTGTGTGTATAGGAAGAAGCACTTACAACATGGCGAGTGAGACCGTTAGTAGTCCCAAGTGCCAAAGGGTTACAGATCACAACACCCCAGCCCCCTCCTCTCTCAACCCTATCATGCTACTTCTCGTGATTACTTTGATGAGTTACCTTGAAACGTCAATTTTTTCTGAGTTTTATTGTGCCTCTTGGGGTGTCTATGAGATGTTCTGACGTCGCTGAAAAGCCAAGTTGGGGCAAGCCTGTGAGGGCTTTAAATGCTGCTCTCAGGAGTCTGAGTTCTATACTGTGATCATAAGGCCCTGTGGGAGTTTTTGACCGGTGGGGATGACAAAGTGAAAGCAGTGTTTGAGGAAAATTGAGTACTGGTTGGCAGGATTGTTTGGGGAGGGTGGGGGGGGGGCAACAGAACTAGGGAAGGACTACTTGGACGCTCTTGCAAAGTTGAAGTGCCTGGACGCAAGACAGTGGCAGTGAAAATGAGGAACAGTTTAAAAGTGTGAAGACTGATGGGATTTGGTGGTTGTCCGGGCATAAGGCGCCTTCCATGTGGGAAAGAGGAAGGAGTAAGAGAAAACGTGGAAGGTTCAGGCCACGGTGGCTACATGTGCGCCAGGAAGGAGTCGGTTTTACTAGGAGGTTGATACCAGTTTTTTGAGGTTGAGGACAACGGAATTTCCAGGTGAAAGGCCAAGATGGAAGTTGGATGCACGAGTGGGGCCACGGGCCGCTTTCGGGGCTGGAAATGGAGATTGCGGGCCGAGGGGTCGGTGGAGCTGGTACTGGCGGCCTTCTTGGACGGAGACTAGGAGGACGAGCAGGGCACGGAGGAGGACTGAGCCGTAATTCGGGCAGGGGCAGAGTACGAGGAGCTAAGAGAGAAAGTAGGGAATCGGAACGTCGCTGTCACAGCCACCAGTGGTTTGAATTTTCAAGCTGCACTTGGGTCCCCTGAAATGGTATGTGTGAACCACAGGGAGTCAGAGCAGGGAAGTCAACGTCGAATTTCCATTTTTAGGGCAGGAGTATCTATAGCAGGAAATTCGTGGGGGCCTAGCAGAAATCAAACTAAATTTTGGGCATGATTTTGAAGTTGACCCAGACAGTACGAGGCAGCCTTCTTTCATTTATTCATTTGACAAATTTCAGAACACCTGTTGTGTTTAGGCACCGACTGTAAGGATAAAGAAGCTAAGCATGAACTGCCTCACGTGCAGATGTGTCCGTGGTTCTCTCAAGTGTTCAAGGTCAGCCCTCTGAAGGGACTGCACAGCCAGACTTTCTGTGTCTGGTGGGAGGGGACAACAGAGGAGCGAAAACAGTGCAACACAGGTGCCTCTGGCTAAGGAAGTAAAGAGGACACAGTTGACAATCAGCTAGTTGTGTCAAGCGATGATGATCATAAAGTAGGCCTCTAAACTCAGCTGCCAGAACCGAGGTCTCTGCAGTTCAAAACTCAAGTCGAAAGAACACTAGGATGTGGCATCTTACTGGCTTACCTGCCCTTTACTTTGGGTCCACCCTCTATTAGCGCATAGAGTTTATGAGATGTTTGTAAAGGTCTAACCGCATCCGCCCCCAGACAGCGGGCTCCTTGATGGAGGAGCCCCTGTGTCTTTGTGACCCGGTCTCTTGCACCTAATTACTGTTTTCTGGATACATCTGATCAGCCTGCTGGCAGCATTCATTTATTTCCACCACACCTGTAATTTCTCCATTCTTCTGTCCTTAGAAGTCGAGATGTTTGAGAGCACAGGAACACTAGTCTGGTATTGGCTGCTGTTGTGTGGATGCTGGTTACAGTTATTAGGCGAGTTCTCAGTTTTCCTTCAATGGTAAATACGTTACTGACCAGTGCAACTGTCACGCTTTTAAGTATTTTTTTCTTAGAAAATTTTTAACGTTCACTTATTTTTGAGAGAGAGCAAGCGAGTGAGCACGAGCGGGGAAGGGGCAGAGAGAGAGGGAGACACAAAATCCGAAACAGGCTCCAGGCTCTGAGCCGTCAGCCCAGAGCCCGACGCGGGGCTCGAACCCATGGACCGCGAGATCATGACCTGAGCCGAAGTCGGACGCTTAACCGACAGAGCCACCCAGGTGCCCCCAGACTTCTAAGTAGTTTTATTACAGCAGTGGAAAACGTGCAGTGTGTGGCACAGTGAAGGGGACGTGAAATCGAATTTAGGCTCCAGCTGTGATGCTGCCACCTCCTAGCTCTGGGTCCCTGCTAGTTCCTGACTTTTTAGCCTCATCAACCTCATCTGTGAAATAGAGATGTTAATGGCTCTTCACAGAAAGCAAAACAAATAAGTAAATAATAAGAAACTTTAAATCCTAAAGCAGTATTAACGTGAAGAGTTTCGATTTGCTTCAGGCTTGAGAGCCGCACTTCCTTTCTCATGTAAACATGCAAACTGTAAAGTATGAATAACTGGGTGGAGTCAGGAATCACTGCAGCTGAATATAATCGTAAACTGTGGCACAGCAAACGACACATGCCATCCTGTGTGTCGTTGAGCCCTGTGATGCTTCTGATGCCAACAGAGGCTACTGAAGAAAGGAACAGATAGCCACCTAAAATAATGGATTGAGGTTAAACAGAAAAAAATACATCCGTGCTTTTAAGTACCGTGGTGACTTTGCTTAACATGTTTTAAGAAAAAAAAAAAAGCCTTAGTGGGTCTTAAAACATTTTTTTTGTCGGGGCGCCTGGGTGGCGCAGTCGGTTAAGCGGCCGACTTCAGCCAGGTCACGATCTCGCGGTCCGTGAGTTCGAGCCCCGCGTCGGGCTCTGGGCTGATGGCTCAGAGCCTGGAGCCTGTTTCCGATTCTGTGTCTCCCTCTCTCTCTGCCCCTCCCCCGTTCATGCTCTGTCTCTCTCTGTCCCAAAAATAAATAAATAAACGTTGAAAAAAAAATTAAAAAAACAAAACAAAACATTTTTTTTGTCAACTTGTTTGCTTGTATCTTCTTCAATGGAAAGTGAAAGAAGTCATTTTTTTTTTTCCTTTTTCTGACATAAATATAAGCCACTGTGGATAGAGGAGTTTAGTTGCAAACACCACAGTGACATGGGACAGAAGCACAGATTAATTCTTGCTGTCTGAGCATCTGGACTTGGAATCCCGAGGTGCTCGCAGGCCCGCACACCACACAGGCCAGAAGCACACGACCGAAGCTAGAGGCTAGATAGCCTCATGGGAAGAGCAGCTGGGATGCCCCAGCCCAGACACACACACTGCTCCCTCCCCAAAAGGACTCGGAAGTTTTCATTTGCTTCTTTTGAAAGCAAAACTGTCCTTTAACGAGATACAGATTTGTATTTTAAGCATTTATACACTTCCGAGGGATGACAGAACTTCACACTCATTTTATACGTGTGCTTTTCCAATGCCTGACTCCTAGGTCAGAGTATCACAACTACGTTTCTTTCACTGGATGTTATTCTTTATTACCTCTGTGTGGACAGGTTACAAAATAAAAACGCTCCTCTGCACTGCAGAACATCTTCCTCTGCCTAGTTAAGAACTATCGAGTAGCCAGATCGTGGAGCACCCTCTTAAATTATGTGTGGGTTCTAAGGCACTTTGGTTTCTATGTCCTTCTCCAATACTGCCTGAGTCTTATGATTATTTTTATTTCTGAAAATTACATTAGAAAGTATTGTGGAAGCACGGCTCTGTTCTGAGCTTTGAGTACCCTGTCAAAGGATCAAAGGTAGAGAGCCATGCTTCTGTTTAGCAATGGCAGATATTTCTTCAGGTATATAATTATTAATGAAGATTTTGTCGTTTTGTTATCAGGTCTTTTTTTTTTTTAATTGCTCCGGTCTGAATGAACAGAATCCTCAAAATCAAAGTGAAACTTACAGAGTAAATCAGGAACTGTTTTGGCTACGGTGAGTTCATCAGCCATTCAATTTCAAAGGTACAGAGTGTTAACTGTGGTACAATTTAATGATTCACCAAAGGAAAGTGATTTCACATGGACAGAATTAACGTAAGATGAACAGAAGCATTTATACACCACTAGCACAGAAAGTTATAGACTTTTTAACACTGCCTAAGTCAGTATTCAGATAATGCCTCATTAAAAGTTGCCTCTTCAGACTGTTACGTTTAAACATAGGTTAAGAGATAAACCATACGATGAGTTCACCCAAGTTCAAACATTAGGGGGAAAAAAACCACAGTTTATTCAGGAAACAGAAAAGGCGTCATTTGGTGCCATGCTTTTTATTCAAATGAAAGGGGAAAAACTACACTGTACCAGGAAATAGCAAACAGGACAGTATCTTACAGCACAGCATATCTTAAAAAAACCTGTAAGCAATGCTCTAGAGTGGACAGGTAAGCACACCATACGCCGTACATTGCCCAACAGTGTCCGTGAAACCATAATTAAAAAGCTGAATTTGGCTTTAAACAGCCAGATAAAAACTGTAACAGTCATTCTAAAACAAAACTGAAAAGTCAAGAGGAATGAAAAGCTTTCCAAAGCTGTGTCAAATAGCAGAATTTGACAGGCTGCACTGGAAACCATGACAAGTGTTTGGCAAAACCTAACTGAATAATCGTCATAGTAATTTGACCTCTAATGATGAAAGCACCAGTGTGTTTCAACAAGGTTGATGGAAATCTCCAGACTTCATGAAATGGCATAATTTTCCTTTGTATAG
This sequence comes from Puma concolor, assembly GCF_028749965.1. Lineage (NCBI taxonomy): Eukaryota > Metazoa > Chordata > Mammalia > Carnivora > Felidae > Puma > Puma concolor. The sequence continues at coordinate 30,208,259 of NC_141683.1, forward strand.
TTTTTAAAACATAATTTTTTTAAAAATCTGCAGACTTAAAGAAATATATCCATATTCCTTCTGTATTAATAAAGTAAAATATTATACTGAGAGCAATGAACTTTTGTAGCAATGTTCACATTCTACCTTTAGACATTATGGACATTCATTGTTGAACACACATAAATTTAAGAAAGGGTGGTCCTACTTAGTTTTAAACAGTCCCTCCACTATCTTGGCATCCAATTTTTAAAAATTTAATGGCCAGGTAATATCACAAAGAAGATGGATTTGATAAGGGAAATCTGATTGAAAAGAACAAATTTAGTAATGTAAAGTGCTTATTCTCCTTTTGACTATTATTTACCATATTTTGATTAGATTTACTATTTTTTAAACTAGTCTTAATCTAAACATGTATCTGACAATCATTTCCTTCTGTGATAGAAACTGTTGTCTGAAAGGTAAAATGTGCAATTCCCCATTCTTAATATTCATATATTATATACACAATATGTATACACCTAAAATATAAGAGTTACATATCCTGGTCTCTTACATGCAAACAGATCACAAATAGTTTTGAGCTACACATATATCTTGCACAGGTATTGGAAAAAAATCTGAAATTTTCTTTACAGTTTTAACAAATATACATAAATATAAGAACATAAATTACAGTAAAATATTGACAGCGTTTGAGAAAATGTTGATAACCCAGATGCACTGATGCCTAAAGGCCTTATAATAATAGAAAAGTACAGTTCAGGGACATCTCATTCCTATTCTCTTTTAAAATAAGTAAATACATCATATGAGATATTAGTTATTTCTCTAAACACCTCGATTAGAGAAATGTATATATTTTAGTCTCTACTTCCCACAAAAGAAAACAAACCCCGCATCTCATTTATGATACAATACTGTCTCTCCCCTCTACGTTTACACAGTTATCACAACACTGAAACATAACAGGGTCACATGATCATTCAAGTCTTTTCCTGAGAATGAAGTTTTTCCCCAACTAACCCTCCGATATACATTGTTAAAGGAACAAAGATCATGAAGAGAAGATTTCAAGTGTGTACTTTAGGCTGTTCCACTTGAAGAGAATAAAAAAAGAAAAACTCAATATAAGTAAAATAATGTGAAGCTATTTTAAAATTAAAATGTAGCCCTTTGTACATGTTTAAAAATCCTAAATATAATTTTTATGTCAGTTATAAATATAAGGGAAAGACCTCTCGAGAACTTGTGACAGAGGCCCTACATCTTCAGATTGAAAGACGACTCTCAAAGTGTCATTTACTTCTGCCAGCTTATAAAGTGACTTACTTTAAAAGAGATAGAAAGCCTTTTTTGTTAAAAGAACGATCTAAATTATTCTGAGTTGGCCAGAAGTGGTGTAAAAACAGCACTGATTTAATCAGCAATTTCTTATACACATTCTTGGTTAAGCTCATGTGGTTTAAAGCGAACCTACTAGCAGCTCTTGACAAAACCTCCTCTTATTTAACAGAGAAATGTTAATACTTGAGTGAATAATAAATACAGAATTGTAAATACTTAGAATAATTCTTGCAAATGCTCTAACACCATTAAAACATGAGGGTTATTGTGAAACTAAACACTAGTGTTTCTCTTAGCATCGTAAGAAAGGTGCAAGTTACCTCTGAAGGCGCATTTCCTACGCTCATGGTCTCCACATGAAACAAAATACAAAGGTATCTTAGAATAAACCTCCAGGAGAGAAAAAAAAGCAAAATCAACTATCTGAAGACAAGCATGTACATTAAAAGGTTTAAAAAAAAAAAAAAAAAAAGGAACAAATAAAACATACACTTTGTAATCTTAGCCGCATCTCAACCCTAAGTCCAACTAGTGTCCGTGAGAATTCAGTGCTTCAGTGTGTCTAATATCAAGCAGGTAAACCCGATGACACAAATCTCCATTTGTGAATCAAAACGTGTCCTTCATCACCTGGACTTGGACTTACCACCTACGTCAGCACCTTCTGCGCTCCAAAATACTGTGGTTTACATTCCAGTTGTTCATGACAACAGAGCTTAGTGTTCAGTTTCAATTAATAAAAGTCTTGTTGGCAATTAGAAAGATTCTCTATAGGCAGGAAAGATGAAGTGCAAATTTACCATAAATGTTCTGAAGCAGATACTTCCCAAGTCCTATGCTTTAGTGGGTAGGAGTTTTTTGGGTGTTACTGGTCTCTTGGTCTGCCATAGATGACTATGAATGGTAATGGCATCGACACTGGCAGATAAAGTTTTAGCAGGTATGTGGCTAAACTGTTTCCTGTCAGAATTATATTTGTAAAGTCCCTCAATCATTTTTTTAGTGATGGATTTAGGGCCTATCCCAGTCAGTTTATTAATTTCTTCAGTTTCTGGGCAGTAAGTATACAAAGACCTGAATTGGCAGCCTGAATCCCGGAACAAGATTAGAAAGTTGTTGGCATCTGACTTCTCCATTTCCTTTAGAATGAAACAAAACAAAACAAGAATAAAAACTCTTAAACATTTTGCTGTATAAAATTTATATAACTAATTCTGAATAGGCAAGATAAAATGTATATTATAAAAACAAACTACATTCTAATTAAAAATGTATGTGAACACATTACTACTGAGGTTCGGTTGGCTTTCTGTGAATATTATCATGTAGGAAACTTTTTGTTTGTTTGTTTGTTTGTTTATTTTGAGGCAGAGCAAGCGAGAATACTGAGCAGTCTCTGCACTGTCTGTGCGGAGTCTGATGCGGGGCTTGAACTTATGACCCATGAGCTCGTGACCTGAGCTGATATCAAGAGTCAGATGCTTAACCGACAGCCACCCAGGTACCCCTGGTGTAGAAATAGCTGCCGAATCTTGATCTTAGTCAAACAAGCATTAACAAACCAGGCACTGAGGATCTCCTTTGCAATACAGCCTCATTTTAAAAAAGGAAAATTATGTTATTTACATTTACGAAACATGAATGAGTGACTGGACAAAAAAAAGAATTTATAATTTTACATTATCATCCAAGTCCATCCCAATCTTAATGAAGCCTGCAGTCTTCTAGAAAAGTGAACTAATTCAATCTAAAATTAAAACGTAGTTACAGATCTTTTATATGCTGTCGAAATCCCAGCAGGGGATGAAGAGCATTTTCTCTTGGATTGATAGGAAAGATTCTTTTTTTTTTTTTTTTTTTTTTTTTTTTTAAATTTTTTTTCAACATTTATTTATTTTTGGGACAGAGAGAGACAGAGCATGAACAGGGGAGGGGCAGAGAGAGAGGGAGACACAGAATCGGAAACAGGCTCCAGGCTCTGAGCCATCAGCCCAGAGCCCGACGCGGGGCTCGAACTCACGGACCGCGAGATCGTGACCTGGCTGAAGTCGGACGCTCAACCGACTGCGCCACCCAGGCGCCCCAATAGGAAAGATTCTTAATTACAATTTTACAGTTGTTGCCAAATTTAATTTTTATGCAAACATGCTTACCTCCAGTATTTTTTTCTTCTGACCTTCATTTACTTTTCCAGCCAAACAGCAATGAGCTAAAGCATTTTGTATTATGTGCTTATTGGATTTTGCACTGGGTTCTTTGTAGAGCTTTGGTCCTGTAGTAAGAATTTAGAAGCAAAATAAAAATACCATTCCTAAGTGAGAAATACTACCATGTTTAAATGATACAATTGTTTCTATACTGAGGAAACACTATAACAAGAAGTCAAATTCTGTGTTTGAAGGCCTCTCCTGACCGGCTGTATACTCCATTAGAAAAGTCTTATCCACACAGGGATGTATCTTGAGGATATTCCCAAAGCTGCTCTGGGAGAGTAGTGCTGCAAATTAGACATCGCTAAGATTATCACACTGTCTGCGTCACCTTTCTCAGATCTGATAAGGTTACTGGTGAACTTCAAGCAGAATGGATCCATGAACAAATATACCTTTTAAAAAGACAAGAAAAAGCTACATCTTTTTCTTCTTCCACATATATTAGTTTTTTAAGCATTTGCTTTCTTTAACCAATGATACTCCTTGGTCTGGAAAGCACAGAAGCACTTTTTGCCATTTTCCTGGAACATTCCTACTGTGAAGGGAACTTTCTACTATGAAGTCTCCTCGCTTCATACTAACTAAACTCTATCCTGGAAGGCAGGGACTGTGCCTTACACTCAGTAGTGAGCTGAGAAACCAGTTTTTTTGGGGGGGAAATTAGCATTTACCTATTTCTGGGATATAAATTACTCCTACCATGGCTAATATCAAGCTGCCAATGGTTTTACAGCTTGCATAATTCCTGAAAATTTAACAGTTTAGCCCTACAGCAGGAGCTGGTCGGGCACATCGCTGCTACTCTGTAGCTCTAAGTTTGGAACAGCAAACCTGGTAAACATGATTGTTAAGTGAACCTAACATAGAAGCAGGGTGGAAAACCACGGAAATACTGTCCAATTCCAAGCATTAAAGGCCACGGGAGGAGGCTAGTAAAAGCCACTGAATAGGGAGGGGGAAAGTAACAGAGTGAAGTACACATGGAAAGTTGGCAAGTTCTAGCCTCCTTAGACCTTCATGGGGCTTCCATTTCCAGTGGGTCACCAGCAGATGGAGGCACTCTCCACTGCCCCCTGCTCCACCCCTGCATGTCCTTCTGTGCCTTTAACACTTCAGATCTCAACGGCTGCTCACATTTCTTCTCGTTTTCCCTCCTGCTGCACTTCTTTAAAAGCATCTTACCTACATTCTGTTCTTCAACTTGCTTTTGCTTGAATAACGCCTACCCAAACAAAGGCTGGAAGAGGACCTGATAGAGATATGTGAGGCTGGATGATCTCCTGGATCCAATGCATTCTTCTTATCTTTTAGAGCCCCTTAATACGTTTGAGCCCAACTTGGGGCTCAAACTCACAACCCCTAGATCAAGAGTCACATGCTCTACTGACTGAGCCAGCCAGGTGCCCCACCCCCCCTTAACATGTTTTAAAGATGCACAACTCTAGATACCTGAAATCCCGATGTTAGAGAGGCCTTTGTGGATTCTAGCCTTTTCTTGGTACTTAGGACCTATGTATTGCTGAATAGAACCTCTCTCAAACTTCTTCAGACCCAAACCACAACACAGAAATGGCCAGCATTTTAAAGAAGTAGACGGATGAGGTGTAAATGTTATTGCTAATTTTGTTTAGAAATTGATCTCCATTCATCTGGGACAAGTCACTACCTCCCTAAGTGCAACTGTATCATTGAAACTGAACTCCCTGTAAGGGACCATCTGCACTCAGTGTTCTTGATCATACTTTCCCATGTCTAGACCAAGAGATGAGCCCATGAAACGGTAGTATAGCCTGTATTTATTCTCATGACTGTGTTAAATTAAAATGTCTCTCTAAAAATGGACAGACACTAACCCGTGTATTCTGTTCCAGAAGCCACTGAAGAAGTTGTTGATGCATTTTCCCAGTCCTTTTCCCCATTTCGACTGCCACAACGACTTGGAGACAAGAAGCCTTCTACAGACTCGGATCTAAATGGTAAATAAAATATTTTTTATGTCTCAAACAAAAGAAGAACATTTGGGGGCCAGAAGAGTATATGTGACAGTTCATATCACCCAAATCACCCTGGAAGCTTACAAGTCAAAAGATGCTGTAACTGTCTTACTCATAGCTATACATCCAAGTGTCTGGACACAGCAGGCACTCCATAAGTCCTTGCTGACGGAAAGGATGAGTGTTTTCCACAGGAAAATTGGCAGTTACTGGCTTAGGATGGTAATGCAAAGATTAAAACTCAACGCTGATGCCTGTCACTACAAACACTCTCTTTATATATGGGTATTATAGTATAACGTAGTAAGATATGACCTTTAGTTTCTAATCTATATCTGACAGAGACAGTAATACAAAAGAGATCTTTCCTAAGTCAGGCAACCTACTTCAGAAATATTCTAAGGGGAAAAAACTATATTGCATGGGAAATAAACTAGAGAGGCTGGCACTGACATAAAACATGTACTATTTCTGCACACTGATTTTATCACAACCATATCAGCAATTACTGTCAATGTTTTACAGTTTATAAAAAGTACCTTATCAATGTCAGGAACTAAAATTCTAAAAGATAAAAAACAGTCAAATATGAATAGACCTCTTTATATGTAAATTTCTTTTAACGGAAACACAAATAGTCCCAGTCAGCAAAACTATAAAAATTTGTGCTATGATTCATTCATTATAAAATATAACATAACTGTGGGGAACATATTCTTTCTATGAAAAATGTTCACATTATGGATTTACCTTGGTGTCCTCTTGCCTGAATGCACACTCTCGTTATCACCTGTGTTCAGTGATGCCAAAGAAAGGCTAGAGACTGAAAAAACACGATAAATTCGTGATCCTGAATAAAAACAAAATTAGAAATTTAAAAGGAGCAGCTAGAAAAGAGTCTGTTCATTAGAGAACACCAGCATATGAAAATTGAGCTTCTATAGTTTTTTTTTCTTTTAATCTAAACACATGATATGCTTGCATGCATATATACACAATTTATATTAAATTAGCACACACAATTAAAATTAGCAATGAACTGGGGCGCCTGGGTGGCTCAGTCAGTTAAGCATCTGACTCTTGATTTCAGCTCAGGTCGTGATCTCACGGTTTGTGAGATCGAGCCCTGCCTTGGGCTCTGAGCTGACCATGTGGAGCCTGCTTGGGATTCTCTCTCTGCCCAACCCTCCTGCTTATGTGCACATGCACTCTCTCTCAAAATAAATAAATAAACATTAAAAAATAAATAAAATTAGCAATAAATAAAATTAGCTTTTAAGAAATAACAGTAAAACTAACTGTTGTTAGGATTTATTCCACAAGGAAAGTGGTAATATACATTGATACTTTAATCATAAGAAAAAAGTTAACAAAAGAGGTCTCTTTAAACAGTCAATGTTATGTTATTTTCCCTCAGTTTTAGAATCACTATGGGAATACTCTAAAATTCTCCAGTGTTTAGTTTTAATGCAAATTTTTTAAAATGTCTATGCATGTTAAATTTTAAGAAAAGACACATTCTCTAAGTTCCAAAAATTATAGATTTGGACGTTTGACCATTTCTGTCTTAAAGGAGGGACTCATGAACTCGTTTTTATATTCCTTATTATACCAGTGTGTTTCTACATATTTCCATGCACACAATGTTTATCCTTAAATGTACGAGTATAGAGAGGGTAGTTAATAATTCAGAGAGATTATATCTGAGGGCAGAGTTCCCTACTAGGTTAGTATTTAAATTGCATGTTTCAGCATTCACATGTGTTCTATTGAATATATGCATGCACACATAACACATCAAGTCATTAATGTGCTCATTTGCTTTGCTCATTTTGGTTTTCCAAATAAGGAGCATGCATCATCTCAAATAACGGATCCAATTTAGCATACCAAGGCACAGTTGAGTTAGTATGACAGAGCAGGCTGGTGTTTTTTTTTATGAACAGACCCTTCATGGTAAGCTGTGTTACCTGGAGGACCTTTTATTGGTGTTTTGGGAGATTCGATATGGTCTCTGTGAATAGATTTGGGACGCTGTTTTTTTTGTTTTGCTATTTGAGGACGGGGTTTAATTACTGTATCCATGTCTTCCATCAGCTTCAGTTGTTTTCGCCTCATATATTCTTGTCTGATAAATTCCCTGCGTGCTCTCTCGTCTTCCTTCTTCTGGCGCTCTTCCTCAGTTTTACGCCTAAGAAACCAAATGGTTAAATTTCTTATTCTGTATACTAAAGAAACCAGACACTGGAGAGTATGTGGTGTGAGAAGGGAGAATTATTATATTTCAGCACCTTGGGAAAAAATGGTTTGGTTAAAATATGCTTGAGATAATTTAGAATGTTAAAATATACATAAACATACCATAAGTAAATGACTGCTTTAAAAAAAAATATGTGTGTAAAAACCAGTGAAGTTATCTTAAACCAACATTTCTGGAGAACTTTACTTTGAAATGCCTCAAACTGAGGATAAAAATGTACAAGCAACCAATACTCTGGGAAAAGAAAGCACCAGAAATCAGCATTAATTCAGTTGTCTATTACCTTGTCTCTTCTTTCTTATGCTCCATTTCCGCTTCCAGCTGCTGCTTCCGAAGCTGAGTCTCCTTCTCCCTCCGTAGTCGCTTCTCCAACAAAGCTGCCCGTTTCATTGCCATATCATTTTCTGCTTTTTGATCATCCTAAGTAGGAATTCATTGAAAAACATGAAATGTTGTAGGCACCTGTATTCTTATTTTCAATTGTGGTCACATTTATAACTGAAAATATGAACTAACTATCCTATTCCAACCCCACCGTACATGGACACATTGCAGAAATTATGGAGGAAGAAATGAATTAAACTTACTTAATTACATGTTTTCAAAACCTATTAAGTTCACAAAGAACAACCATAAAAAGGAGATAAAGACAAGATTTTTTTGGACCCTAATAAATAACTTAAAAGTAGGGAGTTTCCCCTCAGTTTTTAAAATTGCATTAAAATTGGGCGCCTGGCTGGCTCAGTCAGAAGGGCATGTGATTCTTGATCTCAGGGTAGTGAGTTTGAGCAGTCCCACGTTGGGCGTGATTACTTAAAAATCTTAAAAAAAAAAAAAAAAAAACTGCATTAAAATTTTGCTTAAAATATATACTCAACAAAGAAAACTCAAGTAAAAGCACCAAAAAATTACCTACACAGTTCTATCACATAAATGATGGAATGGAAATGAAGGTGTAGATGTGTTTGCCCGTTGGACACTAAAGCATTTCCTCCCCTCTGTGTTCCTTTCTCTGCAAGGAACAGAGGTAACAAGGGTCTCCAAAATTAGTAAACTGTATCCAATCATGTCTATAGTCGTATTCTACTAAAAAAGTCATCTTGCATGGTTAAGAGACAAAATATGACTCATGTTCAAATTTCTAAACATTAAAAGAGGCATAAAGGGCAATCACCCTGAGATCAACTTTAAAATAAGTTACAAATTTCCAATATTAAATAACCAAAAGTAGAATTAGCAGTTGTAATCACTTCAATATTCTTGGGTTCTTATTCCAGTAGGATTTGCTGTTTCAATTTAAAATCTTTTTTTTTTTTAGATTTTTAAGAAACAAACCTAAGGAAAGATGTTGAAAATTAAGAAAAAAACAAAACCTAAAATACGCTTACATACAATGCCAAGTTATGTGCTTTTCACAAACTGGCAATCTTTGAAGAAATCCAAATAGCTGAACATTTTTTAAAAGGCTTTTGTGAAAGTGAGCAAGAGAGGCAGTGGAGCAAGAACAGTGTATCTACACACGTCTGGTGGCTGTGGTGAAAGGAGGCCTGTTCGCTGTGCTTTAATGTTACTATGGTCCACCAAGGGGAGCACCAAAGTGTATTTCAGGGTTAATGGCAGCTTGTAACAAAAGGGGCTACAACGAAAAAAGCTACACCCATCTAATGATAATGCCTAAAACTGGGAAGATTAGTATTACCTTAAAAAAGAACCCACAGCATACTTTCTGGTCATCATCAAATTGTTCCTTATCACTTTCTCCATCATATTTTTCAAGGGATACATCAGTCTTTTCAGGAGGTTTCAGATCTGAGAGGGAAACTTCAATCAGATTAACATTTTTTGGAGCAGCAGGTGGGAAAACAGGTTTAGGAGGAGGCTCTGAGGGTTGGTTCAGCTGGTCCTCATTTGGTGTCAGACGTACTGTCTCTGTGATAGGCTGCGACAGGACTTCAGAAACTGTGGACTCAAGAGGCTTGATCTCCTTTTCTTCTGGGTTATGTACATGCTCTCCCAAAGTCCCTCTGGGTTTCAATTCCTCCTTTTTAACTTCTTCCTTAGGTTTGGATTCCTTTAACTGAGGTTCTCCATCATCCCCAAAACACACAAACGACCTAGTCTGAATAGGAACTTGACTTGGTGAAAACCTCCGTAACCGAGGAAGACTATCCACAGACCGAGGGGGCGTCAGTGTTCGATTCAAAGGTGTTATTTTTAATTCATTTGGCCTAGGAGTCCTTTGATTCTTAACAGAAAAAGATGTGCTCTTCCTGTTGGAAGACTGTGGAGATGGGTGGGTAGGACGGGGAGAGTCTGACGAGAAGGGTGCGATGGTTGACGACAGGCCCGCCTGCCTGGAGGGTTTAAAATCTCGAATCTGTTTTTGTGGAGAGGGTTGAGGTGGTGAAATCACCCAGGACTGTTGCTCCCTCATCTGCATTAACATCTCCTGCTGAAGGGACAAGCGCTGCATTTCTTGTTGTAGGAAATGCAGAGATGAATTTAACTTTTCAATGGACTTTGTATATTCTAAGATCTCGCCTTCGTTTAAAGTTTCCTCTGAGGGGCTTGCCAGGTTCCACTGCTTCTCTGGATCAACGGGTGTGGTTGGAGACTTTAGCCATTTGGCTTGAGGATTCTCCATGCTTTCTTTGATATCTGCCAGAGACTTACTCCTCTGTCCATTAGCCTTTTGCAAATCCTTTTCTTTTGCTCGATCAGTATATACTTTCTCATCTTCTGCACCGGCTGCTTCCTCTCGAAGAGGGGAAATCCCTTCCCCTTTCTTTTTCACAACAGTAAGAAATGCTGTCCTTCCCATTTTCTGCCTCTGTTTAGTAAAAGCGGCTTCCATTTTCTTCTTCTGGGCTTCTATAGCACGTCTCTTTTCTTCAAGTTTCATCCTGAGATGCACCATTTCAGAGGCCAACAGCTGGGTAGTGTCCCGTCCTTGTGGAAGGCCTGTTTCTTCTGGAATTTGTCCCCAAGCAACCACGTGAGGGATATTAAGTTCAGAGCCCTCTGGTGTAGTTTTCTGAGAACTGCTTCCGCTACTTTTCCCATCAGTATGGTTCAGTTTCCTGAATTTCTGTTCTGCAAAGCTGGTCATTTTAACTCCAGAACTAGAAGAAGCACTGCTACCTGGCTGAGACTTGGTACTTACAGTACTTGGACAAGGACTCAAAGCTTCTCTGGGATTGCAGGTTCGAATATCATAATCCTGAAGAAATTTAGAGGCATCGTCCATGTCAGAGTCTAAGCTTACAGTATAATCTCTCAAAGAAGAATCTTCATCCATAGTTTCAGGGATGTCTTCAGAAGGAACATGAATTCCAGTGTCTACTTCAGTATTGTCAGTTATGGGACTCAAGGCACCTTTTGTATCAGTTATGTTATCAGGACTAGACTGATTTAGCTTGATGTTTGAATTTAGGACACTCATTTCCTGGTTATGAAGAAAGAAGCCATTGGCAATCTGATCTGGCTGAGATGTATGGGGAGATTTTTCAGTATCATGAATTATTTGTAATGCTTCTTCAATGCTTGGTGTCTCAATCTGATTGCCAAACTCATCCAGAAGTACTCTGTTTTGTAAAGCTCCATTTGGAAGCTTATAATGAATATTCTCATTAGAATTTAGTTCATTTGTATTAAGGGGCATGTAAGATTTGAGGTCACTGTGACAGTCTGTATTAAGTTCTTCTTCAATGCTTTCTGCTTCCTCTTCTCCATTTACTGGCTTGAAGGACAAATTTTTCCTAATATTTTTAGATACACGATTATTGTTCAGAGTAAGTCCTTCATTACTAATAGAACGAGTGATTCCTCGGTTTGGAGTGGATCTGTGTACAGTATTTTCTTTATCAAAAGAAATATCAAACGAAACTCCATGCACTGATGATCTAAAAAAAACATTGAAAGAGAAAATCCTTAAACACTCCCAGAAATGATTTGGTAATCCTTTAATAATTATTTGAAGTGAAACTTCCTTTCTTTTCCCATTTCTCATAATCCTATTGTCCTCAAGGTAAGCATAGGGCTACCAGGCGACCTTTAACAAATTTAGCCCCATTTGCCTGTACTGCCCTTTTCAAAATTAGGTACTAATTAAAAGCCTACTGCAACTTGGCTATCAACAACAGCTATCAACAGAATTAGCATTTCTCTCTTTTTTTAATTACTGAAGTATAGTTGACAATGTTACATTAGTTGCAGGTATACAATATAGCAATTCAAAAAACTGCACTTGTTGATAATGTGAATATACTAAAAATAATTCCCTCTGTTTACCTTTTCTCTTTGGGCCACGTCCCTATGAAACCATCAACATAGGACATAGATGAAGACCTTCTAATTCCTCCTTCAAATGCAAAAAAGAAAAAGTCATTGAAACTATGTAAAAAATTTTAACTTACAGCAACTTAACAGATTTCAAATATTTGCAGATTAATAGCACTAAAAAGTAAGTAGTTATATATGGAGAAGCAGATATCATTTTATTAAGAAAAGCAAGTACATCCAAGGGATACAGGTGTGCTGTTTTGAAGGGACACATACACCCCCATGTTTATAGCAGCACTATCAACAATACCCCAAGTATAGAAAGAGCCCAAATGTCCATCGATGGATGAACGGATAAAGAAGATGTGGTACGTGTGTGTATACACACACACACACACACACACACATATACACACATATATACACAATGGAGTATTACTTGGCAATCAAAAAGAATGAAATCTTGCCATTTGCAACTACGTGGATGGAACTGGATGGTATTATGCTAAGTGAAATTAGTCAGAGAAAGACAAATATCATATGACTTCACTCATATGAGGACTTTAAGAGACAAAACAGATGAACATAAGGAAAGGGAAACAAAAATAATATAAAAACAGGGAGGGGGACAAAGCATAAGAGACTCGTAAATATGGAGAACAAACTGAGGGTTACTGGAGGGGGTGTGGGAGGGGGGATGGGCTAAATGGGTAAGGGGCACTAAGGAATATACTCCTGAAATCATTGTTACAGTATATGCTAAGTAATTTGGATGTAAATTAAAAAAAAATTAAAAAAAGAAAAGCAAGTACAGAGAAACAGATCAACCTATTTGTGTGTATGTAACACTTCAAAAAAAAAAAAAAAGACTGGATATTTTTATTTACATTTATTCTCAATCATTTCCCAGTTAACCAAGGCTTTTTCAAAAATATTACCTGAGGCTGAAGAATGAGCTTGGGGGTGTGAATGTCTAGAAGGCAAATGATGATGAGAGTGTGTAAATGCAGCTCCTTCCCCACTGCAATGTAAAATAAATTAAAAATGTTTTAACATGTTTTAGTTCTTTTATATAAACTTTGCATAAAATGGCTGAAATTAGAAACATTATCACCTCTGATTCTTTATCCTAAATAAAAAAAATTAAGAAAGCAATATATTGTTTAAACCAAAGTAGCAGTGCATATATGTATCTATATTTTATGTCTTTTAGTCAAAGAGCCTGAAATATTTTCATACACACCTCAGTGTCCTTGTGAGGTGAAATATGGCATATTATTTTCATTTTACAAATAGAAAAACCAAGAAATGAAGAAGTTAAATGAAAGTCATCCATCAGTTTGAAATATCTTGGTCAAATTTAAATCTCTTGAAAATACAAGTGTAATAAAAACCCTTGCAAAAGATCCTGGAAGCCTCCCTGCTCACATACCTCTGTCTGTACATCTCTAACAATTATATCAAAATCAATATCGCGAGCTGCACCTTGAAGACTTCAATTCCTATAAAGATATGAAGCTTTCCTGTTATTTCTTCCTATTTAATTCCACCCTATTCAAACTAACACAGGGGATTAGGTAGTCTAGTTCTCCAATTAATAATGACATTTGGCCTAAATTTTTCTCCAAGTTTCAAGTGTGTCGTAGCCTACCATGTAGTCAAGTGCACAAGTTAAGCATCCCCACCCCCAATGAGTTGAGAATAAATTGGGGGAACAGGTTGTATGTAGTGACTCTGTAGATCCCTCAAATCACATTATCTTTTGGCTATTGTAAACTAAGAAGATGCACTAGTCAACCAAAAAGTTCAAAAGTAAACAACAATGAATGCTCAATCAGTGAGCAAAAAAAAGCTCACTAAAGGCAACAAGACCTGATGAACTTGCGTGCCTTTGTTCTCTCCAAAGCAGATGTTTATCTGCTTCCCTGTGCCTTTCCTCCCTGAACTGCAGACCATATTTTCTCTCAGTTTTGTCTGTGATCGTTTGTTAGGGACTATCAGGGAATACTCAATTGCCCCGTCGTGTTTGTTTGTTAACCCTGCCTGTAAAATCACCCAGTTTCTACTCTCCCTTACATCTATGACGGGAGGCTAATCCTGAATATACAAGTTGGTAATTAAAATATATTCACTCTCTTCTTCTCCAAATAATGGCTAAAGCGTTTTAAATTCCTATTAATTGTTTCACTTCCACATCTGCATAGAGACTTTTGGTCTGGTGTAACTGCTGAGCAACTTAGTAGCCAAGTGTGTGGAGTAGCTGCTACAAATGTCTTTTGCTTTTTCCGTCTTCGTTTGTTTTTTTTTTTTCCCCTCATAACTTCATTATTTAGAGGCAATCCTGTTTGTACATGTGACTGCATTATTATCAGAAAGTGTTGAAACTTGACTCCTTCCTGAAAAGCGGTTTATTTTTATTTTTTTTAGAGAGACAGTGAGCAAGCGTACAGGCAGGGGAGGGGGCAGAGTGAGTGAGTGAGTGAGTGAGTGAGTGAGTGAATGAGAGAGAGAGAGAGAGAGAGAGAGAGAGAGAGAGAGAGAGAGAGAATCTTAAGCAACATGGGGTTCTATGCCACGACTCTGGGATCATGACCTGAGCTGAAATCAAGAGTCAAACACAACCAACCGAGCCACCCAGGTGTCCCTCCTTCCTGAAAAATTCTACAATGGGAGAACTCCAGTGAACCACATGGAGACTTTGACAGGATTACTAGGATCCTAGACTGACAGCTACACAGTATCTCTTCAAGGAAAAGAATTTAGACATCCATCTGTAGGGAAAATGAGTAAGGGTAGCCACTCAGCTTATCCGAGAAACAGAAAAGAGAGTTTTCCAGAGGGTCTTAAGACATTTTCCAGGGTCAGAAATGTGAAAAGTGTCCAACTCAGATTCCTAGAAATAATAATTATGGGGTAATCGAGTCTTGAAGTGGAAAGTTTTAGAGATTTTATTTTTTTAATGTTTTTTTTTTGAGAGAGAGAGAGAAGGAAAGGGGCAGGGAGAGAGGAAGAGAGAGAGAGAGAGAGAGAGAGAGAGAGAGAGAGAGAATATGAGTGAATGAATCCCAAGCAGGCTTTGGTGCCGTCAGTATGAAGCCTGACACGGGGCTCAAACTCACAAACCGTGAGATCATGACCTAAGCCGAAGTCAGATGCTCAACTGACTGAGCCACCCAGGCACCCCATAAAGATTTTAAAGATTTAATAGTACAAGAGTTAGAACCTAGAATACTGAACGCCTTCTAAATTTTCAAAGAAAGGAAATGTCACTATGTAACCAACCCAGGAAAACAATGAGGAAATGAACACGTAGAAAAATGTTTCCCATGGGAAAAAACATGCAGAAGCTCCTAGATCAGCAATATCTTAACCTCTTCCTGGAAAATCTCAGGCATAGTTACAGAATAGAAAACTTAATGGAAGTAGTAAGACAATTCATAGTAGTAAATCAGAGGGTAAGGGAAGGAAAATGCTTTCTTAATTTGTAGGAAGTACTTCACAGACATCAGCCAGTTCAGAGGTAAGAAGCCCTCACAAAGGGATGAGGGTGTTCTGAGGGTTCTGTCAAGGTCCCAGTTTCACACTCATTTACACCCACTTGAGAGAGTGTGTGAGCAGTGGGTGACAGCTCAGTACAAGCTCATATTTTTACATTAAGCCAAGAATTCATAAAGTATTTTCAATGTCTTACTCATCATTTTTAAAATGTATTTTAATGGATTTGCTCGAATTTCTAAAACACCACAAAATACATCGATTTAAAACTTTAAAAAATCAGATAAATTAGGGAGTCCAAAGTCAATATAAATGTTAGGTTCTGATAAATACACATAAAAAGCTACTTATAGGATCTGCTGAAAAACATTTTTAAACAAACTAATGTCTTTACCACATGTTTGGGTCAGAAATCAGGATTATCCTGATAGTAAATTTTTACTTTGCTTTGAATTCAGTTCCTGATATTGAAAACTAAAACATTGCATATAAAGATTCAGTATTACAGTAAACATTTTATTGTGATCTTTGATTAGCTATAGTAACCAGCAAAGAAAACAAGAGAGAAAATTAATGTCAAAGATTTTAAAAAATCATTAAAAAGTTTTAAATACAAACAGAATTTTAAAATTTCCCCCTGAGGCCTAAAGGTTGCCTACATTTAAGCAGTTCTCAATTATAAACAAGTTCTACAGCGAAAGTATGGTTTTAAGCTGGTTATCTGAACTCAGAATGTATTCTCCCACTTTTCAGTGTGATTCATAAAAACCTATTTAAGAAACACTCATTTCTGCGTAAATTTCAATTACATTTAAGTTAAAACAGGCTATAATTCCGTAAGTTAATTAAAACTTATTTCAAAGTGCAACTGAAATTTTAAAAAGTAACAAAATTTTATTTTTATTTCATTAGCAAGTAGAATGGAAATAGTGAAAATAAAGTCACTCTGGAATCTACCTTGAAGTGAAGTCAGAACTACACGAACCGTCCACAATGTTTGTTTTGGCAGCATTCAAGACAGGAACTGAAGGCATATCGTTCATAGATTCAGCTACAACGAAAGATAAAAGCCTCAAAATTATGTACTTAGCATGTTCCAACATTATTTCATGAATTAATCCCAATTTTTCTTTATTTAAAATTTTCTTCTTAAATAATTTTCAAAGGTAAATTTTAAAACTCTTCCTAAACTGTTCTGGCTTAAAAAAAATTCACTTGATTAAGGCTAACTGATGGGGGTAGGGCAGGGAAGAGGCCTAACATAAAATAAATACAGATATTTAAAAAATAAATCTGAATGTCTAATTTTGCTGAAGCTCTTATAGAATCTGTTACATACAGTCATTTTTGTCCCTTTATGAAATAGCTGGTATTTTGGTAATCAGGAGACAGAATTTCACTGGTCAATAATTAAACCCATTGGTAGAGTTTACATTTTTGTAAATAACTCGGGGGAAGACTCCATTTACTTTCTGCCTTTGAAACCTAATGTAACAGCTGTTGAGTATTTTGAATAGTGGGCTTCACAGATAAAAATCACAGAAAGCAGGGGCGCAGGCCTGGGTGGCTCAGTTGGTTGAGTATCTGACTTCGGTTCACTTTAATGTCATGATCTCACATTTCGTGAGTTCGAGCCCCACATTGGGCTCTGCACCAACTGCCTAAAGCCTGGAGCCGGCTTTGGATTCTGTGTCTCCCTCTCTCTCTCTGACCCTCCCCTGCTTGTGCGTGCTCTCTCAAAAATAAATAAAACATTAAAAAAAAAAAATCACAGAAAGCAGTGTATGTGAAAATTCTATATTAATTGTAAAAAGTTGGGGCGCCTGGGTGGCGCAGTCGGTTAAGCGGCCGACTTCAGCCAGGTCACGATCTCGCGGTCCGTGAGTTCGAGCCCCGCGTCGGGCTCTGGGCTGATGGCTTAGAGCCTGGAGCCTGTTTCCGATTCTGTGTCTCCCTCTCTCTCTGCGCCTCCCCCGTTCATGCTCTGTCTCTCTCTGTCCCAAAAATAAATAAACGTTGAAAAAAAAATTAAAAAAAAAAAAAGTTGTACAAATACTGGTTATGATAATTACTAAAGACACCTGAATTCACTTCATGGCCTTAGGGAAGATCTCAGTTTATCTGTAGGTATTCTTTGATACAGGATGGCTTAATATTCAGAGTCTGCCTTAAGCAGCTTAGAGATGGAACAGATGAAATACTCTTTTTATTGCGTATTTCACAGAATTTTGCCTGAGATGGAAAGCTGGAAGCAAGCTCATTCTACTCACTAGAGTTACATGCCTCTCCCATCTTTTTTCCTTTTTCTTGATCTCCTTCTTTTAATTTTCTTAGAAGGGAGGATACAGGGAAGAAAACAAGGTAATGGCGAGAAAAATACCAAAATCTGGAGCCAAGGAAAGGAGCTAGGTAGCTGGGATGCACAGTAATCATGTTTTGTGTTTGGCAGGACACCCACTGGCAGCAGAAAGAACTGGTCCCATAGTTATGCTGGAAGAAAGTTCTTTTTATTTGTTTTTTGTTTATGTATTTTTGAGAGACAGAGAGACGAGCACAAGCAGGGGGGAAGGGCAGAGAGAGAGAGAGGGAGACAGAATGTGAAGCAGGCTCTAGGCTCTGAGCTGTGAGCAGAGCCTGACGGGGGGCTCGAATTCATGAATTGGAAGATCATGACCTGAACTGAAGTCAGACACCACCCAGGCATCCCTGGAAGAAAATTCTTTAGTGGAACTAAACTTATAATTTAGGATTCCTTTTTCCCAATAGAAATAAACCTCTGGTTTCATAATGGAAGCCAATGGAAAATCTGTTTGTTTAGAAAAATGATTTTTTTTGTTCTTTATTTCTAGGGATCTTTACGGTGACCCTCTTATTCCGTATTAGTTTCCTTATGTGCAATCAATACAGCATGATACTGTAATAATCATAAAACATACCAGGCTTTATATATAATATATATATAAACCTTTTTATGGTTTAATGGTAAATTCAAATTCTAGATTAAAGCCAAGCCATCATTTAAGTGGATTCTAGGGAACAATATTAAAAATTCAGAATCTAACGGGGAATAAAAGCTAGAGATGGGGATAAAAGATACAACAAGAAGTAGGCAAACAGCTGAAGCTAAAAGTTCCACCACACAAGGCTTCAAATTCAGAGCCGTTCTCTCCTACATCACCTGTATCTCAGAAAATTTACCTGTTTTATAACAATAATAGGATTCTCTCAAATAGAATAACCAGGTGAGGTTATATAAACTTTGTTTGTTTACAGGAACACTTACTACCTCCTTGTGGACGAACAACACGAGGCTGAACAAATGATGGCTTCACAACTTCAAACCACCAGAAGAGTTCTGCCATGAACACCAAATAATTACTCTACATAAGAGAGTTAAGAAAATCAGAAAAAAAAATAAGTAAAACTTGACCAAGAAAGTAACAATAAATATAATTTTATTGTTTTACTTATTAAAACACAGGTTTAAATCTCATTCATCATTGGACTAGATTTACTCTAGGTTATTAAGTCTGGGACAGAGTATTAACACTTTTAGGTAAAATTTATCACAGCTATTCAAAACCTCTTTGCTGCTTCTCTACATTTCCAGGATTGCAGTCCAATTTATGTGGCAGGCATTGATACCTCTGTGTAGAACTTTTAATATGTAAGATACTCTTCATCCAAAGTCGGTAAAAAGAAAAACAGCCTTTGACACCAAAGAGTGTCTATCATTTAAAAAAAAAAAAAAAAAAAATTAAGCTCTTTCCAGATCCCTAGAAATTTCTCCAAACCTTAATCAGGTATCTGTTGGCTTGATGATGCTAAACTCAACAGTAATTCAGGTACTAAATAACAAAAAGATTCTAGATTGTTAAAATTATTAATTTTGAAATACGTTATTTATATAATATATCTACCTAACTTTGAAAAGGTAATAGTAAGTTAACAAGGTCATTTGCCTCTAATGATTTATATTTGAAAACGTGAGTAACTTTTAAAATAGCTTAAAATTATAAGAAATACAAGAAAAGACTAAGAGGGTCCTCAAAAGCACATTTCTACTACAAGCTTATATTTTAAGATGTATATATCCTGAAAGCTATAAACCATGAAAAGTTATTTTAATTGTAGGCATCTGGCAAGTTTAAAATATAGCACTATACAAAATCTGTTTTTATAATACTTAAAATAGTATGCCTTTAAATTGTGGGTATTTGGCATCTTATTGTTACTACTGATTAATATTTAATGAGATCTTATTTCATATTAAATTTCAGTTTTCAAAATTATCATTGGAAATATCGGTGTTTTCCAATGCCTTGCCCTCCTCCTACCTGTTAATTATGAATAATCCTCAGAGTTCTATATACTGTCATTTAGAGTTCATCCATTCTCTGTTTTCTCATATTTAAGCTGGTGACTTTCAAATATCCGTCTCTTACCTGACAGTTCCAGAAGGCTACTATGTGTGTAGGAAGCGAGAGAAAGAGAAGAGTCAAGGGTGACTTAGGTTTTTGTCTTCAGTAACTTATAGTTTCCCATTTAATGAAATGGGAAAGATTGGGATAAATAGGTAGTGGAAGGAATTCTGAGTTAATACTCTTAGATGTTCATTAGACATTTAAGTGGACTTGTCAGGTAGGTGGTTGAATGCAGGAGTTTGGAGTGTTATACAATATCAGGCATGATTGGTGAAGAGAATTTGGTAAGTTTCCTACTTTCAGCATTTGCTTTGAACTATAAATTCCCAGAATATTCAAACATATACAATATATACTATTTTAAGCAGTCATTAAAATTTGATATTTTTAGAAAGGAAATGAGAATGCTCATAATCCCTAAGGCTATGTGTTGGATCCCATCCCTGCTTACCTCCTCAAAAACTTTACATTCTTAATTATATTTCTTTCTCCTATATATTTATCCTTCCCCTCAGCTGAATCCTTCCTACTTGGCTTTTAAACATGCTCAAATCTCCCACATGAAAAACAAAAGAAAACCTTCACTCAGTAACTCCCCATTCTCCGGTTTTTCCTTACTCCCATCTTCTTACCTCTTCACACACTTCTCTATGGTAGGCCTGTGCTAACGATCTCCTTTCATCCTTCCTGCTCCCTAATCCACTCCAGTCTGGCCTTCAGGTGCATCATTCCTCCAAAACAGCATTTGCTCAAGTCACCAATGATTTACATATGTTGCTAAATCAAACAGATTTTTCAGTCTTCATCTTACTTGACCTCTCAGCAGCATCTGATATTCCTGATGTCTCCCCTCTTTGTAAACTGCCATCCACGCCCATCAGCTACCAAATAACTCCCATCTGTACTTACATATGCAGTGGTCTACAGAGCATTCTCTTGGATATTCCAAAGGCACCTCAAATGTCCAGAACTGAACTAGTGATCTTCCCCACAAATCTGACCTTATTCCAGTCTTATCTCACTGAATGGCATCACTATCCCAGTATGCAAGCCAGAAATCTAGGAGTCCTCCTTGATGCCTCCTTCTTTCTCCCTCCACATATCCAGTTCATCACCAAAGCCTGCAAATTTTGCATATCCTAAATATTTTTGGAATCCACCTACTCCTCTCCATATTCATCATAATTACTCTGATTCAAACTGTTTCCACCTCTTGTTTAGAACACACTAGCTTTCTATTAAGCCAAACAAACTTTTCAAAGTATAACACCCCTTCCTCTACTTCCACTGCTCTTGGGAAACTGGTTATGGGCTTTAAGAAGGTACTTGATTGGGTCCCTTTTTAATTTCTCCAGCTTCATCTAATACTGTATTTTCCAGGGTTCCTCAAACTATCAGACTATAAAGTCTAGAAGGACAAAGCTCATGTTCATCATTACATCTTCAGTTTTTAAAACAGCGCCTGGGGGGCGCCTGGGGGCTCAGCTAGTTAGGCTTAGGACTCTTGATTTTGGCTCAGGTCATGATCTCATGGTTGTGAGATGGAGCCCCACATCAGGCTTCACTCTGAACATGAAGCCTGCTCGGGATTGTCTCCATGCCCTTTCCCTGATCATGTGCTCTCTCTCCCCAAAACAAAACAAAACAAAAACAATAAAAACCAACCAACAAACAAAACCAGTGCCTGGTACATAATAGATGGCCAATAAATATTTATTGAATGAATAAATATATAACAAAAGGTCACCTGGCAAAATACCAAACTGTTGACAGGCAATATCTCTGCGAATAAGATCACCATGATTTACAGTTTTTCTTTACACTTATCTCCACAGGGTATTTTCTAAAGCCAAAGTACAAAATTATATTTAAAGTATTGGTCCTAGGTTCCACTCTACTAGTGTATAGTTAACTGAAAGCTGTCTAGATCTTTTGGAAAAGCACTAAGTGTTCAACTAAATTGTCAATTGATAAGAAATTAGTATTTTAAGGACTCTGGTGTTCAGCATCACTAAACATGGGAGAAATGCAAATCAAAGCCACAAGGAGATAACTACCTCACACTTGTCAGAATGGCTATCATCAAAAAGACAAGAATAATCTTATCTTGGCAAGGATGTGGAGGAAAGGGAACCCTTGTACATTGTTGGTGGGAATGTAAACTGGTACAGCCACTATGGGATGCAGTGTGGCAATTCCTCAAAAAATTAAAAATAGAACTACCATATGGGTCTAGCAATTCTACTTTTGAGTATTTACCTGAAGAAACGGAAACCAGGATCTTGAAGAGAAAATCTGTATTCCTGTGTTCATTGCAGCATTATTCACA
Source organism: Puma concolor (assembly GCF_028749965.1). Classification (NCBI taxonomy): domain Eukaryota; kingdom Metazoa; phylum Chordata; class Mammalia; order Carnivora; family Felidae; genus Puma; species Puma concolor. Next base: position 30,230,584 of record NC_141683.1, read on the forward strand.
ATAGCCAAGATACATACATACATACATATATAATATATATGGAAACAGCCTAAATGTCTGTCAATATCAGATCAATGGGTAGAGAGACTGTGATGCATATATACAGTGGGATATTATTCAGCCATGAGAAAGAAGGAAATCCTGCCATTTGCAACAACACTGATGTACCGTGAGGGCATTATGCTAAGTAAATAAGTCAGACAAAGAAAGACAAATTCTGTATGATTTCACTTATCTGCAGAATCTAAAAAACCTGAACTCAGAAACAGAGAGTAGAGTGGTATTTACCAGGGACTGGGCGGTTGGGGAAATGGGGAAATTTTGGTCAAAGGGTAAAAACTTCCAACTCTAAGTGAATAACTGGGAATCTAATGATTATAGTTAATGATACTATATTGTATACTCAAAAGTTGCTGAAAGAGTAGATCACCACAAAAAAGAAATGGTAATTATGTTACGTGGTGGAGGTGTTAACTAATCCTCAGCGGTAATCATTTTGCACACTTTAAACTTATACAATATTGTATGTCAATTATATTCAATAAAGCTCAGGGGAAAAAATACTTTGGTATTTTTTTTGGAAGATACCATGTTTGACCACAAGATGTCAGCATAGTAAGAGACAGTTTTCCCAGTAACTAGAGCTTAAAAAAAATCATTTCTTTCTGGATTTATGATAATTAAACAGCAATAAATCTGTTACCATATTCCAGGCATGATACCAAATTAATTTCACTTAAAAGCTTTTCTTTCCTTTTAGTTAAGACAGACAACTGTAGGGGCGCCTGGGTGGCTCAGTCGGTTAAGCGGCCAACTTCGGCTCGGGTCATGATCTCACGGTCCGTGAGTTCGAGCCCCGCGTCGGGCTCTGTGCTGACAGCTCAGAGCCTGGAGCCTGTTTTAGATTCTGTGTCTCCCTCTCCCTGACCCTCTCCCATTCATGCTCTCTCTCTGTCTCAAAAATAAAATAAACGTTAAAAAAAAAATTTAAAAAAAAAGACAGACAACTGTATATTAACATTCTTAAACAATGTAAACAATGCTAAAAAATTAAGATACAAAAAACACAGAATTTAAATTATGCTTTAACTACTCTCTCCTAAATTCTAATCACACTCAGAAGAAATCACTGTTGGGGCGCCTGGGTGGCGCAGTCGGTTAAGCGTCCGACTTCAGCCAGGTCACGATCTCACGGTCCGGGAGTTAGAGCCCCGCATCGGGCTCTGGGCTGATGGCTCAGAGCCTGGAGCCTGTTTCCGACTCTGTGTCTCCCTCTCTCTCTGCCCCTCCCCCGTTCATGCTCTGTCTCTCTCTGTCCCAAAAATAAATAAAACGTTGAAAAAAAAAATTAAAAAAAAAAAAAGAAGAAATCACTGTTAACAGTTTTGTGTTTATCTTTCTAATTGACCTTTTTCCATGCATTGATTTGCATACAAATACAAAAAAATTGTTTTTAATATATAAATTACATCATACTATGGTACTTTAATAACATCTTGGAGGGCTTTCTGAATCAATAAAAAATACCTACACCTCCTTCCTTTTAACCAGCTTGGCTATATGACAAAATATTTTAATTATGTCCTTCCTAAGATGAATTGTTTCTAACTATTCACCATAAACAATCCTCATACATGACTTCTGTGCATTTCAAATTTGATTAGACAATGGCACACTGGTGTCTAAAAGGACCATACCAGTTTATACATCCACCAAGAGGGGAAGAGAGTGCTCACTCCCTTTATTCTCATAAACACTTGTTATTAAAGTTAACCAAGTAACAAGGTGCCCAGTATCATAGACCAAGCAATCCCTTAAAGGTTTGAAGTCTTCAAATATTCAATGTAAGTCAAAGTTGTGATTCTAATAATTTACCAAAGAATACGGAAAGTGACCAAAGCCTTCTCTGCGGTTACTTTTTTTTTTTTTTTTAAGCCCCTTTATTTTACCCATCCTTCCACCTACCTTCCCTCTGGCAACCACTAGTTTGTTCTCTGTATCTAAGAGTCTGGGGGTTTTTTGTCTCTTTTTTTCTTTGTTCATTTGTTTTGTTTCTTAACTTCCACATATGAGTGAGGCCATATGGTACTTGTGTTTCTCTTTTTTATTTCATTTAGCACTATACCCTCTGGGTCTATCCATGTTGTTGCAAATGGCAAGATCTCATTAATTTTTATGGCTGAGTAACGTGTGTGTGTGTGTGTGTGTGTGTGTGTACACACCTCATCTTTATCCAGTCATCTATCGACAGACATTTGGGCTGCTTCCAAATCTTGGCTATTGTAAATAATGCTGCAACAAATATAAGGTGCATATTTCTTTTTGGATTAGGGTTTTCATTTTCTTTTTTAACAATTTTTTTTAATACAGAGAGAGACAGAGCGTGAGTGGGGATGGGGCAGAGAGGGAGGGAGACACAGAATCCGAAGCAGGCTCCAGGCTCTGAGCTGTCAGCACAGAGCCCGACACGGGGCTCGAACTCATGAACTGTGAGATCATGACCTGAGTTGAAGTTGGACGCTCAACCGACTGAGCCACCCAGGTGCCCCTTAACAATTTTTTTTTAATGTTTATTTTCGAGAGACAGAGAGAGACAGAACATGAGCTGGGGAGGGGCAGAGAGAGGGGGAGACACAGAATCTGAAGCAGACTCCAGGCTCTGGGCTGTCAGCACAGAGCCTGATGTGGGGCTCAAACCCATGAACCGTGAGATAATGACCTGAGCCGAAGTCGGATGCTCAACCGACTGAGCCACCCAGGCGCCCCAGAGTGTTTTCATTTTCTTTGGTTAAATACCCAGTAGTGGAATTACTGAATCGTATGGTAGATCTATTGTTTGAGGAACCTCTATACTGTTTTCCACCGTGGCTGCAATTTGCATTCCCACCGACAGTGCACAAGGGTTCCATTTCCTCCACATTCTCTCCAACACTTATTTCTTGTCCTTTTGATTCTAGCCAGGTGTATCTGTCAGTTATATATTTTAAATATGCCTGATGTAAGAAAATGTCTTTATATCTGGATCATGCCCAAGTTGATTTAAACATCAGGGCTACATGTTATTTGTTGGCAGTCCAAGGTAAACAACTTAAACAAATGTTCTTGATCTTATGTCACCATGTATTTAATGATATGATTTCTTTGTGATTACAGGGGTAGTATTTAAATTTTTTAACAGACAAGTTTAAGAAAAGGCATTAACAAAATATATATGGAAATAGTTATTCCCCAACTTCCATTTTGATCAAAATAAATTAACGTTTCTATTCTGATGCATCAGATAGTGGGGAGTGGGCACTATTTTTGGTCAATAGAAATAGTGGCTTATTTTGGAAATGCCTTTACCATTGGCTCTATCTTCTACCTGTGGTAATCCAGAAATGAGTGAAAGAAAAAATAGGTATCAGAGAATAAGAATTTAAAGAACCCCAAGGCACTAATCTTATGGTAAGAGGGGTCCATTAGCAGTTTCTGTTAAGGCTGACGCTGTGATTGGAATGATAAAAAAGCTGTTCCTCTCAGCCAGACTTAAAAAAAATCTATCATCAGATGATTTATTCCTAAAATCCTGAAACAGAAGTGGTCAATTTAGGTCTATAAAAGACATAGAAGAACTTTGTAGCTATGGGCTGCTGGGAATAATGAGGTATTGTGTCACATCATGAAATTCTGGGACAAGTGGCTGCTTTTTAACTCACTCAGGAAATTCTGGGACAAGTGGCTGCTTTTTAACTCACTTAGAAGCAGTTATGCCTGACACACATCTCTCTTCACTACTACAAAGCAAGTTCCACCGGAACAGGGATCTTTGTTTTGTCCACTTAATTATCCCAAGCACCCAGAATACTACTAGGTGCTCACTAAATAGTTCTTGAAAGAATGGCCGTAAGCAGTGGCCTGAGACTCACAGGCAGTGTGTGTATGATATTCTGAAGCAAAGCACACACTCATGAAATTGAAGTCCTTTTTAAAAGGTTCATTTCCAGACTATTTTCACATTTCCTTCCCTTCTTTCTTTCCCTAGGTTTTGTCTCAAGTCCTGGGACCTGAACGATTCCTTCTTCTGGACATATTCCATGGTCCTGTTGAGCGGTGAAAGTGACCAGAACCTCCTTTATGCTCCCTCCTTTATGCTGTACTGGCATCTACCTAAGACTCAGAAACATGTAGTGGCTTATCCTCCATTGTGCTAACATTAGGGCAATAGATCAATTTTGTACTATAACTTTAAGTTTAGCTTTATATTGTAAAAGAAACCTATAGCTAACAGTGTATTTAAACACACACACACACACACACACACACACACACACACACACACAGAGACATAAAATAAGCAGAAAAATAAAACTTTTTTCAAAAGCTCTTTTGACTAATATTACAGTTAATTTCTAACCTTACTATGCCATTTATATATCTAGTTATATTTTTTTTCCAAAAACTTAAAGCAAAACACCCAAAAAAACCCAAGAACAAATTACCTTTATGGATGAAGCAGCATACAGCATGTCTTCCAGGGTAAAATGGCAACACTGGTTCAAATATTCTTGGCAAAATTCTTGAATCAGCTGCAGATTATACAGGCTATCGGCCAAAGACATGGTTTCTTTCAAACAAATATCTTCAAATAGGAAAAGAGCAAGGTGATGACTTGGGGCTAATTTGATATTATACATTTCATATTCATTTTGTAACTAGTGGCTTAGAACAAACACACAATTACGTGGAATCTGGTTTACACACTCATACAAACACAGTGGTCACTCCACAAAGAGACTTAGCACTACCACACCTACTCAACTATCTTCCTCAGGGTGATACGTAAGGAGGTTCTTTAAGAGCCTTCGTTACTTACTAAATACTGTTACTGTTGTCTTAATATCTGTTACCATCTTTCTGTAGTCCAGCAAGATTTCACTGGAACACTTACCCTCTAATCTGACCACACCGGGACAATAAAAATGAATAAGAGCAGCTAAAGCACAGCCATCTGTACCATCTTTCAACAAATTTTCTACCAATGGAATGCAAGGCAATTGCTTGAGCAATGTTTGCTCCTTCCTATAACGAGCCTACAATAAAAAAAAAAAAGAGAGAGAGAGATGAAAATCAGTAACTAGCAGCCAACATACAGGAAAAAAAACCAGTATTGTAGATTATATCAGTAATACAAATCCAGAGAAATAAAAACTACTCACCAACATCCTTCTTTTCTAAATAATACCAAATATTACCAAAGTAAAATACAGAGCAACAGCATTATAGTTCCAAAGTACTTAATATAACATGATATTGCCAATTTATATGAAATGACATTTAGCCTAAACATTTAAATATAAAAGCATCACAAAATAGATTCTGAACACTTTGTATCCAAATTGTCAGTTCTGTCCTTTTGCAGATAATAAAATGCATTTATTTTAATGCTAGAATTTAGACCACAAGCTATTTTATGGGAAGAGCAAGAGTGCCACTTGAGCAGAATTGTAAGAATTTTCAAAATTGGGGAGCAGGTCTAAGAATATGATACTATTCCTACAGGAAATTTGGCAATAAGAAATATCACTTTGAGGAACTGGAATATCACCAAGATATTCTGGCTTGGTATCTGAATGTTAAGATAACATAAATGAAGTGTAGTAACTGTGGAACTGAAAAAACCCTCCCAAGTGAGGTTTTCTTCAATGACAGAGCAAATGTAAGGATTTCTGTTCCCCCTCAGAAAAACAGAAGAAATCTTTGTTTTCCAAAGAGTGCCTGGTGTGACCAGATACAACTTTACAAGAGTTTTCTAAAAACCGAGATGTGCTATAGAACTCAGTGGTGACAAGAACAAGCCCTTGAGTCAGATGACCTAGGTTCAAATCCTGTTTCTGACATTTACTGGCTCTGTGATCTTGGACAAATCATTTAAACTCTCATTTCTCAGTTTCCCCATAGGTAAAATGGGGATAATAATAGTACCTATTTCACAGGATCACTGAAGGAGGAAGTACGGTGACGCCCGTAAAGTGCCATGCACACTGCTGGGCACATAGCCAGCAATCACGAAAGGCTGGCCTGCTACTAGCATTAGCTCTCCTAAAGCCAAGAGAATAATGCTGATGACTTGAGGATGCATACCGAAGTACTTTATTAGGAAAATGTATGATTATATTGGTTACTGATATTTTAAGTTTTTTAAAAAGTAACCAAAACTAATTTTTCTTCTAACTCCATCTGAACTGGTCATCTCTACATTTTATAATTCAAATATAATTATGAAATAAAATACTTTTGTGAGAATAAGAACAGAAAAATAATTTACTGAAAAAGAATATTTACTATTAGGTGGTGAAGTGATATCCCTCAGCAAAGTATATGCATTAATGAAGAATTATTTATTCCTATTTCTGTCTACCCAAGATTCATGGAACATTTTTTCCTTTTGAAGATTTTCAGAGAGCTTGTTCTTTTTAATCAGTGCACACCAGGCATCCACACTGAATGGTATGTTCCAAACTCAGAGTACCTATATTCAGAAAAAATTTACATACATGCATTATATAAATTCTTCAATGGATTATTGATTTTAATATCCTTAGAAAACTCCCTTACTCTGCTGCTAGTAGACAGTTTAAAATTCAACCATGAAAAAAGAGGAGAGAGGAGGTGAAGGGAGAGGAGAGAAAGAAAGAAGAAATCAACCAGTAGCATCTTCTAGCCTTAAGCCACCCTTCTCACATTTGGTAAGTAAGCCACAGTTCCAGATCCTTACACCCCTTTCTCTGGCCAGCTAGAAACAAAATAGTCTCCCTCTCAGAAATCCTCCAAACTGGCTGGGCTCATTCCCAAACTTCCCAGATCTCTAGGAGTAGCTTGTTTTCAGCCTACAGTCTGAACTGGACTGAGTCGAGCGCTCAGGGTCATGAAACAAAGAAGTGAATTGTGTAACTTGTCCTACTGCTTGCTGCCAAGTAGCACTTCTGTACAAGGCACACACACAAAGCCTTGTGAGGCTTTAGCACTAAATGCCAATGGTTTAGAATAGACTATCAGGGATTTATGAGTGGTATGCTAAAACATTTTCCTGAAGCTTATATCCTAGAAGATGTATCAGGTAAATCAACTTAATCCTCAAGTCCTGTACAACTCCCATTTGCAGTTCATGAGAATCATAGAGTCTTTTGCACTTTATCTTACTATATGGCTTTATAAAGTTACTGCATGGAGACATTCTGTATTCTTTCTACAAACTGAGAAATTTAGCATTTAAAAGGGCATCATATTTTCTCTTTCAACATTATATTGTATTTCTAAGTTATATTTTTATTTCTGAGGGCATAAAATACTTCTTACGTGGTCTATCCACCCAGATTTAATCCTGAAAGAATCACCCTTCAGGTCAAATCAGAACTGAATACAGTTTAGGTCCAATACTGGTAGGACCACAGGGAATAAGTCACTTTTTATCAAACAAAAAATGTACCCTACAACTCAGGCTGAAAGTAAATGATTCCTTCAAAAATATTTTAAAATACAAAAAATTTACATATACAATTCATACTCACTTTTCTCCTAAAGTTATTAAAACTAATGAGAATCTCTATCCATACATTTTTTTTACACCTATTTACCGACAGTCTGTAAATATCAGTAGGACTACCAAAATAATGGTTACCTTAAACTATTTTTAAAGCTTCTAATCCAAATTTTGGCCAGATTTTTTTATCTCTTTATTTTACATTATGATCAAATACCATAAAATCCAATCTCTATGCAGCAACTAACAGAATTACAGGAAATGATTATACCAGCAAGACATAAACAATACCATTCTGTAATTACACTTCTGGAGAGCAAGTTGAAGTAGTTGGGCAAACTTACTGGAACCAGTTTCCAAAACCATTTGGAAGGAGACTTCAGAGGAAGCAGCAGGGAAAAAAGGGAAAGCAAAAGGTAAAGGGAAAATTCATCAGAATGGTTTTTAATTAACAAGTGACAGTAAAGTTTCTGAAAGTGGAGTTCCAAGTTATAGTTCTCATAGTATTTTTTAAATGTTAATTAATACTTTAAATATACAGGTTCCTACTAATAAAGACCTCCACCTTCTCCCCTCATCTCCTCTCCCAATACAAAAATTCATTTTTCAGATATTCAGGATATTCTGTATACTTTGGCAGCAAAGAATTTTATTTCTGAGTTCTAGAATCACACATCACATTAAAAAATAAATCCAGGGGCACGTGGGTGGCTCAGTCAGTTAAGCATCTGACTTCTGATTTTGGCTTAGGTCATGATCTCACAGTTCATGAGTTTGAGCCCTGCATCGGGCTCTGTACTGACAGTGCAGAGTCTGCTTGGGATTCTCTCTCCTCCTCCTTCTTCTCTCTCTCTCTCTCAGTAAATAAATAAACATTAAAAATAAAATAAAAATAAAAAATAAAACTGTATCACAAAAAGGCAAGTAGAAAGATTCTAGAGCTAGATTTGCAATCATTATCATTCTTAAACATTAGTAAAGCAAGTCTGATCAGGCAGTGTTTCTTTCCCAAGGGAAAAGAAGAAAGACTGTATCAGTAAATATACGAATAAAGCAAACCGCATTGCAGACTTGAAAAACATAGTTTCTTTCAACTATATGACAATTTCATTTAATTAATGGACGGAAGACTAGTTGGCAATTCTTACTAAGATTTTTACAGAGTCTCTAGGGCAAGTAGCTACTTACATAAAGAGAATATAAATGTTATTAATTTTACTATCTGGAGGTATCCCAAAGAATATAATTTTATTTCTTCAAAATGATAAATACAATAAACCCATAATTTCAGTTAATATGAATTAATAATTTGTGATTGTTTAACTCTGTATTTCCTAGCACAATTTCTAACAGCCCTGAATAAACATTTGTTGAATGAACCAAACTAAATGGGGTCTGAATTAAAATTCATATTCAACTTTTATGTAAAAAGTTTATCCTACAGGGGCTCCTGGCTGGCTCAGTCAGTGTGACTCTTGATCTCGGGATTGTGAGTTCAGGCCCCACACTAGATGTAGAGATTACTTAAAAATAAAATTAAAAAAAAAAAAAGTTTTTCCTACATAAAATTAACTGTAAAAATAAGACTATTTGGAAAATAATATGAATAAAGTATTTTCAAGAACTTCAAGAATCAGAAAAAATGTCATCTCAAGACTCAGAAAAATTCCAACTTTCCATAAAGAGAGAACATGTCCAGTAAGTTTTTCTTATTGCATCAGGAAGAATAACCTTAACAATTTTGTTGCACATATTTTAATCTGTCATTTAACCAGAAGTCTTTGGCAACTGCAGTTATGATAACCATAAAAAGTATAAGAGCAGAAGCAAAAAGAAGGAAGCCACTGATAATGTGTCAGGATTCCAACGGATAACAGAAACTTCAAAAACGGGTTTTCTTCTTTTTGAGACTAGAAAAATCCATTATACGGAAACTGATAAAAAGCAATTTATTGCCAATTATTCAAAACAGGAGAGGTGTAAAGGTTCAAGTTACTCCATATATCTTGTAAAATATTCAATGTGACTTTTCACTAATTCAGACTGCTCTGGCCTTCTTCCCACCTCTCCACTGACCTAATTTAGTGATAGCGATCGTATTCAAGGGAACAGGAAAACCATATGGATTGGCTATTTGAAGGAAATATGACTAAAAAAAAAAGTAAATATACTAAAAGAACAAATAAATATCTATGCTATTCATGGTTATAAACTCATACTTCAATAAGTTCAAATATACAGCAAAATTTCCTTGCTGAAGGACAACTGTATTTCTGAAGTGAATAGCAACTTCCCCTCCTTTTACTTTTCAGAGAACTAGGCAAACAGCAACTTCAAATCCTGTTTTAAGATGTAATTATGAGACCAAAACATTTTAAAAGGCCACAGACAACAAGTGAAAAATTTCTCATTTTTATTAAGTCCTTACTGATGACAGGGGCCAACCTGGGCAGTTCAGATTTTCTGGAATAGTTCCCATTTCCAGCATTCCTTTGCACTGTCTTCAACACACATATGTATAACTCATCGTAAATCCTGGTTAGTTGTTTTAGGACTTGCCATTAATACTCCCCAAATAGCTCTATGTCATCCTCCGGGTATCTATAACCTCTCTGGGATTTGGGATAATTCCTGAACTTCTTCTAGGTGTTCTCAAGCCACTTTGGGAGGATGCTGGTTTGACCGGGCCTTTCCTGGAGACCTCACAAAGTTGGAATTCTTTAAGGAGTTAGAGCTGTGACCTGTCACCTCATGACTCGTGAGACCGAAATGTCTTCTCTTTTGTACGTCTGAGAGCTATGCTACATTGCCAACAGGAGTGTAAAATGGTACAAACCCCTTGGACACTTTGGCACTAGCTACCAAGACTACAAATGCATTTACCTTCCAATCTAGCAATCCAAGTCCTAGGGTATTTACCCTGAAAATCCAAGAATACAGAAGGACATTATTCTTTGTAGTATTATTTGTAATTGCAAGATACTAGAAAACACTTAAATGCCCATAGGAAAGTCGTAGAATAAACTATGGTACATACACACAACAGAGTACTGTGCTGCTGCAAAAAAAGGATGAGGAAGGTATCTAGGGACTGTATGGAGTAATTTCCAGGATATACTGTTAATGAACAACACAAATTGCAAAAGATTAAATATATTTTGTTAGAGGAGAAAAAACATATATATATATAAAACAGTATATATATCTGTTATATATCTGTTACCTGTATATAAAACAATATATAATACTGTGATACATATATATATATATGTAGGTAACCAACTGGTTACCTACAAGGGTTAGCAGGGAGTGAGGGGTAGGAAAGAGGTAAAAGAGATACAGGGAGGGAGTAATACCTTTCTGATTATCACTTTTGTTGAGTTTTGACTTTTGGAATTAATATAATTTGGAAATCATATAATGTTCTATATATTCAAAAAAACAAAATTAAATCAACAGGATGGTGCAAAAAAGTCACTACAACTAAATGAAAACAGAAACCAATAAACCCAAATATATTTCAAAGGCATAACCCAAGCAACTTCAGAACACAGTATTTTGACCATATATTATCAATCTAAAGAAAGAAGAATTATATTGTACTACATGAGATGACGGATGTTAACCAATATGCAGTGCCATATGTCAATTATATTTCAATAAAACTGGGAAACATGTAAAAGCATTATAAGGGTAAAACAAACCAAAAAAGAAGAAGAAAAAAGAATTGCAAACAAATCTTAAACTCCTTAGTGGGTTTCTTTTTCACATTGGTATACACATAGAGACTCTGAAACTATTATATACATATTGTAGTATTGAGCAAATTAAAATTAGTACAGTTGACCTTGAACAATACAGGCTTGAAACTGCACAGGTCACTTCCACATGGGTTTTTCTAATAAATACAGTACCATCTTGGAAATGTATTTTCTCTTCCTTATGATTTTCTTAATAACATTTTTTCTCTAGCTTACTTTATCATAAGTATTCAGTATAAAACACATATAACATACAAAATATTGTGTTAATGAACTGTTCATGTTATCAGTAAGGCTTCCAGTCAAGAGTAGGCTATTAGTGGCCAAATTTCTGGGCAGTCAAAAGTTATAATCTGATTTCTGACTGCATGGGTGGTTGGCACCCCTAAGATCCTGCATTTTTCAAGGGTCAAATGTAAATATCAAAGTATGTCATCTCAAATTACTTACTGTAAAAGTAAAAATAATAACCATGAAGTTAAGAAACCAGACAATATCTTAACCAACTAATGAAAATCAACATCACCTAGTAGGGGCAAATGGGTATCATGTGCCTCTTGATATAATACTGTGAGAAGGACACAACTTATATAGCATTCCAGTCTAAAAAAAACAACCCCTCAATTTAATTATGAGGAAATATCAGAAGAAAACAAATGGAGGGATTTCTTTAAAAATGTCAAGGTCACGAGCAAAAAAGAATAGCTAAAGAACTAGTCCTGTCTAAAGACTATAGATATGACAACTAAATACATGACATGATCTTGTACTGAAAAAAAATTATAATGTACAATTGAATGCAACTGGGACAAGTGACGAAAGTGGAATATAGGCTCTAAGTCTGATCAAAGTATGATACTGACATTAAATCACTTGTACTTTGATTATATAAACAAACAGCCTTGTTCTTAAGAAATACACCTTGAAGTACGAAGGGGTAATGGGATATGATGTGTGCAACCCTCTTTCAAATGTTTCAGAAACATTTACATACATATGTGTTTGTGTATGATGTATATGTGTGTGTGTGTATACACACACATACATACCTGCATACACACACATATAGAGAGAGAGAAAAAAATTTTTTTTTTTTTCAACGTTTATTTATTTTTGGGACAGAGAGAGACAGAGCATGAACGGGGGAGGGGCAGAGAGAGAGGGAGACACAGAATCGGAAACAGGCTCCAGGCTCCGAGCCATTAGCCCAGAGCCTGACGCGGGGCTCGAACTCACGGACCGTGAGATCGTGACCTGGCTGAAGACGGACGCTTAACCGACTGCGCCACCCAGGCGCCCCTATATAGAGAGAAAATTAATGTGGCAAAATGTTAGACTGATGAATCTGGGTCAAGAGTATACAGGGTTCTTTTCTATCTTGAAACCTTTCAGAAGTCTGAAATATTTCAAAATAAATGTTCTTAAAAAGCTACATTAAGGGGGCACCCGGGTGGCTCAGTCAGTTAAGCACCTAACTTCAGCTCACGTCATGATCTCACAGTTCGAGAGTTTGAGCTCCATGTCAAGCTCTGCGCAGACAGCCTGAAGTCTGCTTTGGATTCTGTGTCTCCTCTCTCTCTCTGTCCCTCCTCTGCCCACACTCGTCTCTCTCTCTCTCTCTCTCTCTTCCTCTCCCTCTCTCTCCCTCTCTCAAAAATAAACATTAAAAAAAAATGTTATATTAAGTCTATACCAGTCCAAATCTTTGTTGAGTCTGTATCCAAATGTATCCAACAACACCTATATATCTGTTAAAGAAATCTGTTCTACAATGTTCTTAGGCAAAGATGAAAATCATAGTGCTAGCATACCTAACTCATATTTACATCTCTCTAGGGCAAGCCATCTTTGTAAAATATTGCTTGGAGAAAAAATATCACGGTACCATCTCTGAATTTTAAATATGTTTAAAATGCTAAGTTCCTCATTTAACTATACTAAATAGGTTGATAATACAACAGAGGCACATTCTAGATTGGGAAGTTGCTTTACCAGTAACCACAAGTAAATGACTATGAAAGAAAAATAGTATATTGGCAATAGGTATAAAGAAAGAATCAGCATTGACCACAGAAGTCCACACAAGAATAAACTATGATTATAGAATAGAATCTTAGGGGTAGAATTCCTTAAAAATGATCTAATTTAGGCAGGTGAAGTCTTCAAAATTATTTGACTGAAATAATGGTATGAAAAAGAAACCAGGTAAATAAGTCTAAGAATCAAATCAAATGATGTATCTGAGAATGATGTACTATATTAGAACTTTAAATGTTTTATATATTTATATATGAAATAGGCAACTTCATCAATTACAAAATTATAGGTTACAAATCAATGTTCCCCAAAGCATGCTGCAAATAACAGTAATTCCACAGGATGTTAGTAGAAATCATTCACAGAAGAGGTCAAAGATTAAATATATTTGAGAAACAGGCTTCTTATGTAGGCCTTCAATGTACTAAAATGGGTTGTAACATTTTTAAAGGGGCACAGACAAGGCAGCATTTCCCAAATGTATTTGACTTTAGACTCTTTCTTCTGGGGTGCCTGGCTGGCTCAGTCAGTAAAGCATGTGACTCTTGCTTGATCTTGGGGTTGTGAGTTCAAGCCCCACATTGGACATAGAGCTTTAGAGCTTACTTAGAAAACAAACAACAAAAACAACTGGATTTAACAAAACTTTTAAAAAGTTGATGTTATTTAAAAAAATTTCTTTCCAATAGTATCTAAAGTACTGTTTGAATAAAAAGAATTTTAAAAGTTGGTCATAGTTTTTAATTGCTAAGGAACTCGGGTCAAAGTGGAAATTCACATAGGCTGAGGTAATCAAGCAAAGATGTAGAAGCATTCACCTACTGTCTCACTGGGGAAAGTGTGGTCTATTTTGAGACTATACCTTTAAATGAAAAGCAACTAGAACTCAGTTAATTTCTATTCTCCAAAGGCAATTCCTTAACCCAGTTCCCACCCTTCTATAAAATATCTCACCAGTATTTCTGTTTTAAAAGTGAAGAATGTTGCACCGAGTAGACATGTATCTTTTAATACTGTGAGAAACAAACTTTACTCTCTATAGAGCTACTACTGTAAATTTAGGAATATAAACCCATGAATATCCAAATGGTCTACTTACCAATTCCTAAATATACATTTTACTTGTAACTTATGTTATTCCCTATGACCTAGTGTCCTCCTTTGCAAATATCATAAAACCTACTAAGGCCATGTTCAAGTCCCACATCTTCTAGAAAATCTTCTTAGGTATTCCACAGTTATCATAAAACTACAAGTAACATATACATATATGAAACTTTATGATAACCAACTGCTTAATATTTTCACTAACCTTTTGCTTTGAATTCCTTACTTTTACTAATATACTGAGAAGGAAAAATTTGAAAATCATTTTAGTCACAGAATTTAGAAGCCATTTAATTCAACTTTAAAATTTTTGCAGATAAAGAAAATGAGGCCCAGAGAGGTCAAGTGCCTCGGCAAAAGTCATGAATTTAATCAGTGGCAGAACTATTCTACTTTGTCTATACTCATTTTGCCATAGCACTCTGTACAAACCCCTTAAGAGAATGAATGTTGGGCTTAATGTCATGGCTATAAACTTTAGAGATCTTTTATGTAGGGTTGTCAGATTTAGCAAATAAAAATATGAGATGTTCATGCAACTACACCAAAAAATTTTTGTTTATCTGAAATTCACATTTAACTAGGCATCCTCTTTAGAATAAAAATGAATATTAGAAGCAAAAGAGCAACTTGAAAAAAAAAAAAGAGAAAATAACATTAGTAAACTTTTTAAACAAAACATTTTCCTAAAACATGGCACTACTTAAAATGCCTTCCTTTTAAGGACACCAACCAATCCAACAGTCAGAAATACACCATTAGCAGATTTAACAATCTAAAGAAATAGCTTTGGAATTCTACTTGTCATCCAGCATTAACAATATACAGTGCAAGTATCCCTCAACATATGTATATATTTTACCAGGAAGATGGTTGTAAAAAAAAAGTTTCATAAAATAGATTTTATTGAACATCTAAGTTGGGAATAGGTGGGCAAGGACAAAAAGTAAGAAATATCATCCAACACCATGGGCTCTGTCTATAGCTGGATAAATCATAGAAAACATGGCTAGCATCTGGGTCACTAGGCAAGCTAGCTTAAGTAGGTGGAAGGCATGGCAACTTCCTACCAATCGTATAGCAATAAGGAAGAGCAAGTCATTCTCTCATCCCTAAAAACAGGACAGGGTCAAGAATGTCGCTTTTGTAGGAATAAAAATCAAGAATGAAATGATTAAATTTCCAGCCAAATCAACTAGTTCAAATGCCAAAAATCTCACTGTTAGGTAATAGAGACTGCTTTCCCTAGTTTATGCTGTCACAGAGTGATTCTTCATGATGATGATACCTACTCTGCAGTAAGACTATGTAAAATTGACATTGTCAATTTCACATAGATTTCACAGAGATTCTATCAATGGGAAAAAAAAGAAAATTCATTTGAAAATAAAAACATGTGTTGTGCTAAGATAAAAATATGTATTAATCCACATATTTAAAAATGAATCACATTCATTCCTTCATTTACTCAGTCATTCACTTAACAAATATTGGTTGTGATGTTAATATGTGAAATTGCATGGGGAAGTGCTATTATAACACCAAAGTGGTAGTGGCGTCCGGGTGGTTCAGTTGGTTGAGCATCCAACTCTTGGTTTCGGCTCAGGTCACAATCTCATGGTTTGTGGGTTCAAGCCCCTCGTCAGGCTCTGTGCTGACAGTGCAGAGCCTGCTTGGGATTCTCTCTCTCTCTCTCTCTCTCTCTCTCTCCATCTCTCTGCCCCTCCCCTACTCATGCTCTCTCTCTCTCTCTCTCAAAATAAATAAATAAACTTAAAAAATAGTTTTAAAAAAGTCAAAGAGGTATAATACAAGTGGTGTCCAGATTCCATATAGCTTTTAAGAAAAGTAAGGCTTACTTACTCTGTTCGGAATACAAATGGCATTTTTCCCCCAACAGAAATAATGTTTATTGGGTCCTATGCCAGCATATAAAATCCCTATTTAGTTCATGATGTGTATGCAATACTATAGGATTTAATCATTTAAATAATCATGGAAAAAGGCCATTAGTATTATAATTTAGGATGATGCCATCTAACTTACTCCCAATTAGTTCCAGGCACAAAACTGGGGGCAGAGGTTTCAACTCCTACGGGATGAGAAAGAGAAAAGGAGGGAAACTAATAGGGAAGGACGGCAATGGCGGGAGGTGGGGGAGGGTGAGGAAGCAGGAGGGAAGAGAGAGGCAGAAGCTGGTAGAAGGCAGGGAAATGGAGTATGTGATCTGGGTGATGAAAAAAAATATTTCCATTCTCATGTACCTTTAGGGGGAAAGGACATCAACAAAGTTAGGATGAAGAATCAAGTACGGATAGTATTTTCAGGAGCTAGTCAGTAAGCTAAATGAGGGAATTCACTGTGATGCCGAAACATCAAGTTCTGACAAAATTTTAGGTGGTGTCCCACAAAGTTTTCTGTTGAAGTTGATAATACACAAAATAGCTTTCCCTTTCCTTCCTTTTTTCTCTTTCTCTTCTTACAGAGGTATCAGTGACCAGGAGCATTAGCCCAAAATGGATAGAAAAACTGTATATTAATAAACTTTAAATAATCCAAATTGGAAAATAAGGTTGCTGAATAATTATAATTTCTTACACCTCAATTCAAATGCTACACAACATGATTAAAGAGCTCTCATTATAACAAAAACACAAATTTTCAAAGAAGGAAACTCTAAAAGCCACACGAATTTTTAAAAAATGAATCCATATTAATGTTGCTTCTTTCTTCACAGAATAACCACATGTACAACTTACAATTACTGGAATATATTTAAAAGGCTGGTCTTAAGAGAAGTCATTGTAAGGCTGGTACACTGAAAATGTTTTCTGTTGTTTCATACGTTTTGCCAAAGGCAAAGTCATTATTTCTGCCAAGTACTCCACAAATTGAGTTCTAATCATTAACAATTTTTCCTAAATACCTCTACCCGATTAACCTTCATTTTGCACTTCTACTCACTTGGTATTTATGACCTGCTTTCTAGGGCACACAACACCACCAAAAAACAATTTAATGAACATATCTATTAATTAATATATGTATTTCCCAAACAACACATACATGTGAACATAGTCTCATAAAGACACCTTATTTTCTTTGAAATATATACCTTTTGACCTCCTGGAGCTTCAACTGTGTGATGTTCTTTCAATTTCTGTTCTTGTTCCATAATGTCTTTCAAATGCTCATTTACCTTAAAATATAAAAACACTAATTTGAATTTATATTCAAATATGATGATAAAATAACATGCACCTTGAAAGGACTGTGGTCAGATCTCTGATGTCAAATATCAGTACTATTCAAATGAGAAAGTTTCATTTTCCCAACCAGAAAAAAGTATTTTACAAGTGTTTCATTTGATATTCTGAAATTAATTCATTAATTTATTAAGTATTTGTTGACTACCTACTATATGTCAAGAGTTGCTTAGAGTGCTAGAGAAAAAAGGGTACTCAACAACTTCTAACTTTAATGCTTAGGAAACAATAAAACTTTATTTTTTTAATAAATTTTTTCTAATCTCTTATAAAAGAGATTAGCAAAAAAAATTACTTTCCCTAAAATTAATGTTTTCTTATCATTAGAAAACACTTTAGGAGGGGCGCCTGGGTGGCTCAGTCAGTTGAGTGTCCAACTCTTGATTTCAGCTCAGGTCATGATCCCAGGGTCTCGGGATCAAGTCCCGTATCGGGCTCTGCACGGACAGCATGGAGTCTCTTTAAGATCCCCTCTTTCCCCCCGCCCCCTCTGTTTCTCCCTCTGCCCCTCTCCCCCGCTTGCACTAAGAAAGAAAAAAAGAAAATAAAAGAAAAAAAACACTTTAGGGTTTTTTTTCAAATGGCACAAAGCATTATTTTATTTTATTTTCAATTCCAGTGTAGTTAACATACAGCATTATAGTTATACTAGTTTCAGGTGTACAATACAGTGATTCACCAATTCTATACATTACTCTGTGCTCATCAAGACAAACTTTTTTTTTTTTGGGGGGGGGGGGGCGGGGGAGGGAGGGAGAATCCCAAGCAGGGTCTGCACAGTGAGCACCGAGCCAAGGCTCAGAACCGTGAGATCATGACCTGAGCCAAAATCAAGAGTCATTTAACTGAATGAGCCACCCAGGCACCCTAAGATAAGTATATTCTTAATCCCCTTCACTTATTTCACCCATTCTCCTCTACCCCCTGATAATAATCTGTTTGTTTTCTATAGTTAAGAGTCTGTTTTTTGGTTTGTCTCCTTTTTTCCTTTGTTTACTCTGTTTCTTAAATTCCACGTGTGAGTGAAATCATATGGTATTTTCTCCGACTTATTTCACTTAGCATTATACTCTCTAGATCTATCCATGCTGTTGCGAATGGCAAGATTTCCTTTTTTTTAGTGACTGAATAATATTTTATTGTGTGTGTGTATATATATATTATATATATATATATACATATAAAAAACCCTTTGAATCAAGTTCTTAATCTGTAATTTCATAGATATGTCCTTGAACCATGAGCGGGTTTTAGTGTGGTCATAATGCCACAGCTAAATTAGATGAAAAAAATTTCTGTATGAGAACTTTTCTGGGAGAAGGTTTAATTTATCTCCCAAAGATTATTCAAACAGTCCATAATCCAAAAAGGTTAAGAAACAGTCTATGTACTGCATAAAATATTTCTTAAGAATAGTTTAAACAATTCTGGATTTTGAGCTAATAATTTTAAGGTCACTCTAATAATAATAAAGTTCAAATTTATTAATTCTGGCACTCTGGAAAACATTATGCCATTATCAACCACTATAACTCTAAACTAAATCAATAATTTTCTGAACTCTTCTATTGCCTAAAATTCAGTTCATTGGCTAAAAACAAATAGAGAATTTGAATTTATGATAAATTTAATGAACAATAGTCACTAAGAGTCTTCTATACTCATGATATTTCTAAGGGGTTGTAAGGAATTTAATCAACAAATTTATTTTGGTACGTGAATCTGCAGCATTCTAAGATTTCCTAGTTGCTCTCTTACTTAGATCATCGGTTTGGTTAAACAAAATAGAAGAGACAGCAGAATTAGAAAAGACCTAGGTTAGATTCAAAACCTGTACTTACAAGCTGTGACCTCAATAATTTCTTGATACTTCTGAGCCTTAGATACTTTTTAATAAAAGCTATTTCATAAAGCAGTTGGGATATTATGGCTCTAAAATGGTCCCCACTGATCCCCTGGAGTGTGGGCTGGACCTATATTTCTAACCAACAGGACACAACTAAGGTGATGGGATATCACTTCAGAGATCAAGTTACATAACATTCTAATTTCCATCTTGCTAGCCAACTCTGGCTGGCTTCGATGAAGCACGCTGCCAAACTGTTAGCTGCCCTGTGGAGAGGCCCACATGGCAAGCACCTGCCAACCTTGCGTTCAGCCTAGTGACAGTAAGAAACTGGGGCCCTCGGTCCAACTGCCTGCAATGGACACTGCCAACAACCACATGAACTTGGAAGTGGATCATTCTGTAGTCATACGTTGAGATAACACTACAGGTCTGGCCAATGCCTTGACTGCAACCTGGCCGGACTCAGAGAGAATGCAAGGAAGCAGGGCCTGGATCTGTGACCCACAGAAACTGATAATACTGAAATAATTAGAATAAATAGGTAATTAAATAAATAAGCAACTGAGAAAACACAGAGGACAGCAGAAATAATATATAAAATATACCAAGTAAAGTACATGATACATAGCACATGTTCCATAGATTCTTATAAACAATATATCCTCAAAGTTATACCAGATAGTTAAATCTCTATAAGGGCTTTAACAAACCTTAATAAAATACTTTAAGGTGATGTAATGGTATAAGTCATCCTAAATACTAAAATCATGATTATAAGAAAATTTTACATGTTGATAATTCATTAACTTTCATAATAGAATAAAAGAAAACTACAAGACATGTTGCAGACATGACAAGGCATGACATGCTACTTAACCTACTTGGGTACCCAAAACAGTTAAGTAAAATAATTAGCTTATTATAATAATTAGCTTTATGAATATAATAATCAGCTTATTAATAATTATTAATAATTAGTTCCCAAATGCTGGTTAGAAAGTTCTACTACTGAAGTTGAATCATGATATTTTTTTGTACATCTCAAGGAAAAAAATTAAAGGGATGTGATGGATTAGAGAGCTCATCATGACTCAGAGGGAGGTCACCATCTGAACAAGTGCTGAGGACTAGTGAACTAGAGAACAAAAAACAATATTTGGCTTTAGTAGTATGAATTAGGTAAAAATAAATTTGTTAAAATGATATATTAGATTTAAAATATCTATTAATTTAAAAATATACATTAGCTTTTCATTTTTTTCATTTTATTTATTTATTTATTTATTTATTTATTTATTTATTTATTTTTAATTTTATTTCAAGTGAGTTAATATACAGTGTAGTCATGGCTTCAGAGGTAGAACCCAGTGATTCATCTCTTACATATGACACCCAGTGCTCATCCCAAAAAGTGCCCTCTTTAATGCCCATCACCCATTTAACCCATCCCCCACCCATCTCCCCTCCAGCAACCCTCAGTTTGTTCTGTCGGGAAGCCTGACTGACTCAATCTATACAGCATGTGACTCTTGATCTGGGCGTTGTGAGATCCACCCCCACAATGGGTGTATAGATTACTTTAAACATTTTTTTTTTAATTTAAAATACAAATAGTAATGTGTATCCTTGCCTTAGTATAAGTCTAAAGTTATTCAGTATTTTACCTTCCTCGTGAACAATACAAAAACCTCAGAAAGCCTTTAAATCAAATCATACCCTTTCATCTCCATGCTTTTTCATTCAGAATTATAGTTTGCTTCTTATGGGCCTCAAAATGAGATATTATGATTTTTCATAATACTTATTTAGATTTACACAAATGTGTAACAATTCTGCTTTTTATCATCGCTTCCTACATCCCACCTCTTTTTTCTAGGTTCAATTTCTTTCTTACTGAAGTACAATCTTTTAGTAGTTCTGCAAAGGTGAGTAATGAACTGCCTTTCTTTGTTTGAACAAATCTTAGTATCACCTTTAATCTTGAATAAAAGGTCTAGAACCCTAAGTTCATTATTATTTTTCTTCAGCACTTTGAAGACTTTGCTACATTGTCTTCTGTGCGCAAATATTACTGCTGAGAAGGCTACTACAGTCTAACTGCCATTCTTTTCAGAGACTCTGTCTTGTATTTTTGTGGAGTTCTGCAGATTTATGATATGTATCGGTATGGATCTGTATTAATTTATCCTGGTTGGAACTCATTGTGATTCCTAATTTTGAAAGTTTATATCTTTCAATGGTTGTAGAAAATTTTGTATTTCTTCAAATATATCCTCTCTTCCCCGCTTCTCTCTGGTAATCTCTTTTTGGAATTCCAATTAGGAATTCCATTAATCTTGATTTCATATATTCCACCTCATCTCTCTGGGCTTCATTCTGGGTAACTTCCTTTCGGCAAGTAATTCCCTCTTTACATCTAATCTTCTATTTTAAACTTTTGATTTTTAATGAACGACATTTTTGATTTCTGAAGTCATTTTGGTTATTTTTCCGTTATGTCCCCATGGGGCCTTATTCTTTCCTATAGTTTTTATTCCATGTTTTATTTCCAGTCATTTAACCATTTATTTTTGGGGCCCCTGGGTGGCTCAGTCAGTTAAGAGGCCAACTTCGGCTCAGGTCATGATCTCACAGTTTGTGAGTTCAAGCCCCGCATCGGGCTCTGTGCTGACAGCTCAGAGCCTGGAGCTTGCTTCGGATTCTGTGTCTCCCACTTTCTCTGCCTCTCCCCCATTTGTGCTCGCTCTCTCTCTCTCTCTCTCAAACATAAATAAAATGTAAAAAAAAAAAAAACAAACCCACACATTTATTTTTTATAGTCTTTTTCAGACTGTCCTTACTCTCTGAGGTTCTTGCAATGTAACCCTCACTTCTCCATGTGTTTCATAATTTTTGATTGTCAGTACTTTTGAATTTGCAGCAAAGACTCTCCCTCCCCCGCTGCCTTTGGGTGTGGAAGTGAACTTTCAGAGTATTTTTAAATTTGCTTCTCTGACAGGTGTCAGAAAGATTATTACTGGCCTAGTACTAGTATTTTGTTAATTTGTTGCCTTTTCCCATTTTCCTTGATCATCAGCTGAGTGCTCATCTTCCTGCATGTTCAGTTAAAGAGGTCTCTTTCCCAGACCTGGAGGGAAACTCATAAACAGCCTAAGAAAATCATGATAGCCTCATTCTTCTTGCTAAAAGATGGTTTAGGTACAGGCAAAAGAATCTATCTTAGACAACAGGACCTCCTGGTGGGAGGACAATCTGAGGGCAAGTTTTCTTTGTAAACCAAAGAGTCCAGAAGACCCTCTCATCTTTGCTAGACATTATTGTGACTGGGTATGATCCCTGGAATCACTGGTGCCATTATACAACCACAAATGGAAACACTGTATAGAATTAAGAATAACAGAATAGAGGGGCGCTTGGGTGGCTCAGTTGGTTAAGCATCTGACTTCAGCTCAGGTCATGATCTCGCAGTCTGTGGGTTCGAGCCCCGCATCAGGCTCTGTGCTGACAGTTCAGAGCCTGGAGCCTGCTTCGGATTCTGTGTCCCCCTCTCTCTCTGCCCCTCCCCAACTAGCACTCTGTCTCTGTCTCTCAAAAAACAAAATAAAAACGATTAAAAAAAAGAGTAACAGAATAGAAAAGAAGGAAAGCCCCTATATTCTTGTTGCTGCTGTTGAGTCCCTAAATTAACTAACCCTGGATATGTCCCACCTTCAGATATGTTGCTATGTGAGATAATAA
The DNA here is from genome assembly GCF_028749965.1 of Puma concolor. Taxonomy (NCBI): domain Eukaryota; kingdom Metazoa; phylum Chordata; class Mammalia; order Carnivora; family Felidae; genus Puma; species Puma concolor. Next base: position 30,253,864 of record NC_141683.1, read on the forward strand.
ATCCTTTAAGCTACTTGTATTTGGATCTTCTGGCAGTTAAAAGCATGGCTGATGTGCTCCCTTTCACAGAGGGTCCAGCTTTCTGTGCATCTTTTGTGGGTCTAAATAGCGGTTGCAGTTCCTACTTCCCACAGCAGGCAAAACCAAGGCCTTTCCTTGCGTCCAAATGACTTTAAAACTCTAGCATATGCTTGACAGCCCAGTGGGAGAGCCACCAAAACTTCCAGGCCCCACTTTTCCTGGCACCTGAGGACTTCCTTTTCCTTCTTTAAAGCTCACCTCTGTAATATAAACTTTTCTAATTACAGTTTATCAAACATATGTCTAGGTGTTTATAAGCAGGAGGTTGTAGTCTTAATCCAACATGTTGCCAAAATCACTAACATTTTCTGTCTTGGTAATTTATGTGCTACAAAGCAGCTTTATAATTTACATGCATCTTGACATATTTTGATCAATTTACCAATTGTGTGGTGGGGAGAGTTAGGCAGAAAGAGGTGATGGAACTAAAACCTGGGACAGTTTATAAGTTATTCTGTTGTTTTTGGGGGGTGGTGTGTGTGTGTCTTTTTTTTTCTAGGTTAAAAAAGAAATACTTTCTAATTCACTGCTATGTAGTCACAACTGATCTATCAGTTTGGAAATGTCTTCATGATTTTTTAAAAAGTTTTTATCTAAATTCTGTTCAAAAAGCAAATCGGTCATATATTGATACTTTAAACCATTATTCATTCATTTATTCACACATTCAACAGCTATTTACTGAATGCTAGTTATGTAACAGACATTGTATTAAGAGGCTAGGGATACAGTGATATATATAAATCCAGAATGGTCCCTATCCTCATAGGACCAAAAAAAAAAAAAAAAAAAAAAAAAAAGGGCAAGAGATCCCCAACTCCACCCCGCCAAAAAGTCAATTTATTAGGAGAGCTGTAAATAGAGAGATAAGAAGAAAATAATGGGGGTGAGAGGGAGGACCTATTTTAGGAAGGCTGGGTGTGTCGGAGAAGGCCTCCATGAGAAGTAACTTAAGCTGAGACCTAAAAATGAGAAGCTGGCCACGGTAAAAATAGAAAAAAGAGTATTCCAGACAAAGAATAAACAATATAAGCTAAGGCGTTGTGGTGGGGAAAATCTGGTATGTTTGAGGAACTGAAAAAACAGTATGGCTGAAACATGGCAAGGAAAGGAGGGGTTACAAGATGAAACCGGAAAGAGAGGTAGAACCAAATAATGTTAAGGTTCATGTATTCATAACTTGTGGGTACCCCTGCATGAGTCAGTCATTTAGTACAATCTTGTCTTCTGTGATTTTGCTTATTTTTAAATTCAAATTCATTTTCTGCCAATCATGCTATTTTAGCCATGTTATTCTCACTTTTCTATGGTAGGTTTTTTATACCTATGGGTGTATTATCCAGAAAAAATGGCAACTGAGTTAGGGTAACCCAAAATAAGAGCCAAAAGGAACAAGGACATACTAAATCTGAGAGGCCAGAGTGAAGTCATGATGAGAAAATAAGTAACAAAGCTGGTGTTCGTAGATTGGAGCAAGAAAAAGTACACTAGGAGGTTCAGGTTGAATCAAATGTTTTCAACCTCTATCTAAAAACTGAATAGGATGGATATGGCCGCATAAAGGTGCTGAACATTCTTAATTAAGTGATTTCTTTATCCTTCTATAAATTCCCAAAGTTCCAAAAGGCCTAGCTTAATTCTGTAGCTTTACCTACCTCTTTTATTTATTACACATCATCTCTCTGCAAACACTGCACTAGTCTAGGCACCAAGACTAAAAAAAGAAAGATGGGCATTGTACCTATCCTCACAAAGATTATTCTACTTAGATTTCTTTTTAGTGTTCTCTTTTTTAAATGTGTATTTATTCATTCTGGGGAGAGAGAGACGGAGAGAGAGACAGAGAGAGAGAGAGACAGAGACAGAGACATTGTGCGCGCACAAGCAGGGGAGGGGCAGACAGTGAGGGAGACACAGAATCTGAAGTAAGCTCCAGGCTCCAAGCTGTCAGCACAGAGCCCGAAGTGGGGCCTGAACCTATGAACGTGAGATCATGACCTGAGCTGAAGTCGGGCACTTAACCAACTGAGCCGCCCAGGTGCCCCAAGATTATCCTAGTTTGTTTAAGCAATTAAGCAAAATAATTACAAACTCTCGGAAGTGCTATGATGAAAAGAAGACGTGTTGCAGCAGAAAATAAGACTTGACAGGTGCCCACTTCAGACAAGGTTGTGAGGAAAAAGTGCTGTCTAAATTGAGAAATGATGTGGGGTGCCTGGGTGGCTCAGTTAGTTAAGTGTCTGACTGCTGATTTTGGCTCAGGTTATGATCTCAAGGTTTGAGAGACCAAGCCCCACATCGGGCTCTGCGTGGAGAGCATGCAGCATGCTTGGGATCCTCTCTCTCCCTCTCTCTCTGCCCCTCCCCTGCTTACTCTCTCTCTCTCTCAAAATAAATAAACACTAAAAACATAAATACACTGAGATGGGGCAGCTGGGTGGCTCAGTCAGTTAAGTGTCTGACTCCTGATTTTGGCTCAGGTCATGATCTTACAGTTTGTGAGTTTGAGCCCCACACTGGGCTCTGTACTGACAGTGTGGAGCCTCTTGGAATTCTCTCTCCTTCTCTCTCTACCCCTCCCGTGCACTCTCTGTCTCTCAAAATAAATAAAAAAAATATTTATCAACAAAGAAAGAAACAATGGAATGGAAGCCGTGCAAAAACCGGGAGATGAGCTGCCCAGGAACGGGACACATCATGATCAAAGGCCCTGTGGGGAGGCAGACAGCTAGAATGAAGTGAGTGAAGTGTGAGAGGAGAACAGTGGCCCCAAGCTGAGAATGGAGAAATGCACAGGATGTAGGCCATGGTGCATTCTGCATTTTAAGTGTAAAATGAAGCCCCTAAAAGTTTTAATAAAGGAATGACATGATTCAAGTTACACTGTTAAAAAGATATTCTGAGATTTTGTTCTGATAACAGTGGAATAGCATGTATCACACTAAGCTCCCCAGAACAGCAGTTATAAACTGGACAAAGTACAAAAAAAGCAACTGCTGAAGGTATTGGAGAGCAATCAAAAGCAGACAGAAATGGGAAAGGATGTGACCTTTGAAAGGAGGCAATATGCTGAGTGAAATCTATGTTTTTCAAGGGCTTTCTCCTCAATTCACACAATGCACAGTGGATAGAAACAAGCAGAAAACTAGTTGTGTTGGATTGAAGAACTGAGGGAGAAATCGGAGACTGTCAGAATGGCTGGATATTGAGGAAGATCCTGGAAAAGAAGGAATCACGGTGGAGGGACACCCCAGTTGCACATCTAAACTGCCCTCAAATCCTTGGCTGAGCTCTGAACTATGCACGTGTAGGAAAGACTCAAAAGAGTCAAGGGGGTGGTGGGGGAGGGGGGAGGAAGGGGGGGGGAACAACTGCTGAGAGGCTGAAGAAGCTGCCTGCTACGGGGGAGCTGGTGTGGCACTCGAGTCCCACACCAAGGTAAACACCTTGGGTTCTCCACCAAAACTTTAGAAGGGTCACACATGATTTAGAAGTAAAGGCTGAATTTAAGAGGAGTACAGAGAAGTATTCACTCGATTTGTCAAGATGAAAGCCAACTCCCAAACCAACTCAGTATAGGGGTGGGGATGAGAGAGAATGCAGAGAAGTCCAGTGAATGAGAAAATAACTCTTTGGAGAAGTTCTGTGTATGGAGGAATTGGGTTGGGGAAGTTTTATCAGAATGGGAAACACTAGTGTAAGTCTGTATTCTTGTAAGAATGGTCCAATAGGGAGGGAGAACTGGATGATGCAGGAGAGTGAGGGAATCACAGTGTGGTCCACAGACCAGTAGCATTAGCATCACTGGAGCTTCTTAGAAATGCAGACTCTCCACCCCAACCCCAACCGCAACCCCATAAAGTCAGACCCTGCATTTTAACAAGTTCCCTGGGGACTGTAACGCACATGGAAGCATGACAAGAACTGAACAGAGGACCAATGACAAAGACAAGGGAAGAAAGCAGAGTTCTAGAGTAATAAGTAATGAGAAACTGGTCTTTGACAGGAAGGGGGAGGGGTCACTTTCTCCACTTTAAAAGCAGGAAAGAGGGGCGCCTGGGTGGCGCAGTGGGTTAAGCGTCCGACTTCAGCCAGGTCACGATCTCGCGGTCCGTGAGTTCGAGCCCCGCGTCGGGCTCTGGGCTGATGGCTCAGAGCCTGGAGCCTGTTTCCGATTCTGTGTCTCCCTCTCTCTCTGCCCCTCCCCCGTTCATGCTCTGTCTCTCTCTGTCCCAAAAATAAATAAACGTTGAAAAAAAAAAATTAAAAAAAAAATTAAAAAAAAAAAAAAGCAGGAAAGAAAGACAGACAATGAATACTGATGTGGAAAGGTTTACAGATTTGGTAGCAAAAAGAAAATTCCCACCTGATGACTTCCCATCTCTGGTCTCAAAAAAAGGATGAGGCAAGGTCCTCAACTGACCGTTAACAAGGGACGGGCTATGGAAGGTCTGAGGATTAGAGAAGAAAGGATGAAATAATTTTCAAGTGTGGGAAAGTGAACTTCTTAGGGACACACTTGTTGGCCTGGCAGTAAGCACTGAGTGTTTATCTGAAGTCTGTGCTTATAAATTTAAAGCGAAACTAGCTTCCTTGTGTAAATTTCTCCTTTATATCCATAGCTGCACCCTAGAGAGAAAGCAGGTAACTGAGCTCAACCAGGGTTGTGTCACATAAATCACAGGGAGAGAAAAGGAGGCAAAGTAACTGACAGTACTTGCAAGAACCTAGTTCAAAAAAGAAATCTTTTTTTTTTTTTTTAATTTTTTTTTTTTCAACATTTTTTTTAATTTATTTTTAGGACAGAGAGAGACAGAGCATGAACGGGGGAGGGGCAGAGAGAGAGGGAGACACAGAATCAGAAACAGGCTCCAGGCTCTGAGCCATCAGCCCAGAGCCCGACGCGGGGCTCGAACTCACGGACTGTGAGATCGTGACCTGGCTGAAGTCGGACGCTTAACCGACTGCGCCACCCAGGCGCCCCCAAAAAAGAAATCTTAACTGAGACTGTAAGAATTAACAGCCGCAATGGTTTGGAACTCATGATGAAGCTGAACACTGTTAACAGTAGGCGTATTTGACTAAGTGAAGGAATTATTTAAGAATGAGATGTTTGTGGGGTGCCTGGGTGGCTCAGTCAGTTGAGTGTTCAACTCTTAATTTCAGCTCAGGTCTTGATCTCACGGCCATTAGATCAAGCCCCTCCATGCTCAGTGCAGAGCCTGCTTAAGATTCTCTCTCTCTGCCCCCCTCCCTGCTCACACTCTCTCTAAAATTAAAAAAAATAATAATAATAATAATTAATAAAAAAAAAAAAAAAAAGAATGAGATGTTTGCAATAAGATGTGAAGGTTACATCCTGATGATTGTCCAGAGCTAAGGAGGAAGAAATCAAGGAACTCCAGGAGCAGAGTATTAAATGGGCTTTCTACCTTGATACTGATAACGATGATAAATGAAGTTTTTTACATTTAGCTTCTCATTATGCAAGCATTCAAGGAAGGATACCTGAAGGTACAATTTCTTTTAGATCTGCTCAGGTCTTGCTCATGGGTAAGGTTTCATTTTTTTCTGGAGTGATAGTTACAAACAAATGCAAATCAGGAGGAATTAACTACTCAATTTGGCAAAGGGAGTAATAAGCTGACAATTTAAGCATCTTCAGAGCATAAATAACTAATCACAGTTCCATAAAAATTTCCAAGAGAAATCTACAATCAATACAGTCTTATGCAACTCAGTCAAGCAAACCTAAGAATCAGAGAATAGGAAATAGGAATTACTTCATTATTAGATTCAAAAAATACTCACTGAACACCCACAGTGTATAGAACACTCTACTCTGAGTGCTGGAAATTTTCTAATAATCTGATATGAACTAAATCATTATTAAATGTAATTACAGATATTGTAGAATATACAGAAATCTATTTTCATCATTTTAACAGATTTTTTAATCAAAAGGTAATGGGAAATTTTAAGTAACTTAAACAACTTTAGCTTTCATTTTGATTTAAAACAAAAACAACAATGGAGTGTGCCTTAGTCTGTTCAGACGGCTGTAACAGCAATAATCACAGAATAGGTGGCTTATAAACAGAAATGTATTTCTCATAGATCTAGATGCAGGCAATTCCAAGATCAAGGGACGAGCAGGTCTGGTGTTTGGGGAGGGCCTGCTTCCTGGCCATCTTCTTGCTGTGACCTCACATGGCAGAACGAGCAAGGGAGCTTGCTGGGGCCTCTTTCATGTGGGCATTAATCCCATTAATGAGGGCTATGACCTAATCACCTCCCAGAACCCCACTTCCTAACACCATCACATCAGGGGTTGATTTCAACATAAGAGGGGTGTCTCAGTGGCTCAGTCAGTTGAGCATCCAACTTCGGCTCAGGTCATGATCTCATGGTTCATGAGTTCGAGCCGCATATCACGCTTGGAGCTGTCAGTGCAGAGCCCACTTCAGACCCTCTGTCCCCCCTTCCCATCCCTCCCCCGCTCACATTCTCTCTCTCAAAAATGAATAAACATTAAAAAATATATTTGAGAATAAGAACTTGGAGCAGACAAAACCTGCAATCTACAGCAGAGTGGCAATATATGATTAAAGATTGTACTTTTTCTGGTTAGGAGACTCATTTTTACTCAAGTGAGCATATTCCTACCTTGTTTATCCAGTACATGACAGCATCCTCAATATCATAGGGCAAATCCGTGGCTTGAAAAAAAGCTGAGTACTGTTGAGCACAGGCAATTACTTTCTCTATACTGACCATTTCTACGGTATAAGCCATCATTAGGGTATCTATCATGGCCAAATGAGCACTCTGAAAATATAAAACAAGAACAGAGTTTAAAAATTACACTTAGAAACTGCTATTTATATATTTTACAATATTAGTAACAATTCCTAACAAAAAGTAACAGAACTAAAGACTACAGAAGATAAGCCTTAACAAGAAAGCACAAATGAGAGATAAGCTAACTGAACCAAACAAACTTATCACTGAAATAATTAGTGAGGATCTTTAAGACACTCATTTTCTTCTATTCAGGGAATGTTCCTTTTCCTGTTTTTCCTATTTTTGATAATGTTGTAATCATTTACCCATAATACAATTTACAAACTTCAGAGCATCTTTGACTATGCTCTTTCCTCAAGCTTCATAACCACATAGTAGAAAAAGTTTATAGATCCTGCTTCTTCTAAAATGTCTCTCAAATCTGCCGTCTTCCTCTTTCTGACTGCCACAGTTCCCGCGCAGACCATCAACATTTCTCACACTTGAACAAGGCAAAGGACTCTCTGATTCTCCTGGGTCCAGCTTTTTCCTTATCCTATTCGTCCAGCAACCCAGGACCTCCAGTCTTTCCTTTGCCTTTTTGTGTTGTGCGTGTTTGCTTGTTTTTAAATACAAAAGTGTTGTTACACCCTGATGCTTAAAAGTTCCAAACATTACAAAATACATAAAGTAGAAACTACCCCTCCCGGTCCTCCTCCCCTAGCAATGTGAACAGTTTGGTAAGTATTCTTACAAAAAAAATTTAATGCACACCAAATAGATAAACATTTACATCGTTTCCTATTCGCTGGCATTATAAACAATTCTACAACACTGTATTTCCCCAGGGATAATTCTTCACTGTGGGGCTACTGGACCCAAGAGCAATCACATTTTAAGTGTTCATAAATAACCATTAATCTGCTCCCTAGAAAGTCTGAAGCAACCTTTATCTCCCACCAAGAATGTTATCACTGTGCCTGTTTCCCCACATTTTTTTCTTTGTCAACATTTGGTACCATTCACTTTTTATCATATGTGTCAGTCTGAAAAGTTAAAAAAAAGAAACACACACACCCTCATTTGACTTTGCATTACGCTGAATAATGATGAGCATCTTTTTACATGTTAAGCAACCAACTTGTATTTTGTCCCTTGGAAAACTGCCTGTTCATATCTTTTGCCTATTTTTCTCTTTGAGATGTTCATCTGTTTTTATTTCTTGATTTGTAAGAGCTCTTTATATATTAGGTATATTAGCTCTGTGTCATTCAGATAGCAAACACATCTTCCTAGTGTGCCTTTGGATTTTCAACTTTATTTGGAGTATAGTTAGCTACAGAGAAGTTCTAAATAGATACTTGGTAAAATCTGTCAATCTTGCTATTCTCCTTTATGACGCAGAACTTATCTCACGTTTGCAAAAGGTTTCCCCACCCCACAAATACAGAAATATTTTCCTCTATTGTTTTCTATTGCTTTAAATCTATCTAGAATTTGCTTTTGAAGATATTATAAACTAGGGACTAGTTATTTTTCCAAATCAGAGATTTCATCATATCACATTCTCTCATGAAGTCTACCTCATTTATTTTATATTAAAGTCTATACTCCTTAAACAGAGGTAAAGTACTTTAACAGCTGGTCCCTACCTATTACTCCAGCCTTTTAACTTACCATTTCCTTCCCCCAAATCACACTCCTTTCAAAATAGCCAGAGAAGGCTGCCATTCCCCAAATCTGTCACCAATTTTCAAGTTTCCATGCCCTTGCTGTTGCTGTCCTGACACTGGCCTGATTGTTATCTTCATTCTAAAGGCTTTTTCCAACTCACTTTCCAATCAAAATGACTCATTTTTCCTATAGAATGAGTACAGGTTCCTACAAAATAGTGTTTATACCTGCATTAAATTCTGACTTATCTCAAGTAGGGCATGAGCACTGGTATTTTTAAAAAGTTCCCCAGAAGCCAGGGCTGAGAATCACTGACTTCTCTCATCATAGTACAGTTACCCATATACAACCCTGTTTCCCTCGTTAGACAGTAAGACTCTTGAAGGCAAGGACATTATCTTAGTTATATTCATACTTCCTACACCTAACATGGTACCTGGCAACTAGTAAGAACTGAAGAAAGTTGGAAGGGAAGAAGCTAGTCTGGGGGGTCACCATAAGGAATGGGGAGCTAGCTTTACACTGGAGCTTAAGAAAGTGGTTTTGACTAGGAGGTAGTAGACTAGCCTATCAAAAATTTAGCACTACTTATAGAAAGGCAGATACTTTATCTTAATAACAACAATCATACAACCAATGGTGACTCCTACTTATTAAGTCTAACTTATGTACCAGATACTGTGCTAAGTATGTCATTAATATATTAGTTCTTTCATGTCAAATCTCTTCTGAAATAAAGCCGGAGATAATATACTTTCTACAACCCTCACAACTCTCTAAAGGAAATATCACTTACACATTTTATATGTGAGGAAGCTGAAGTTCAGACAATTAAATAGTTTGTCCAAATCTAATGGGCTCTTTCTATTGTATCATGCAGTTGGCAGAAATTAAGTTATTTAGTTAGGCAAGAAATATGTTTTGGAAATTCTAAATAAACATATGCACGAAAGAAAAATAAACATAAATAATTGTTTCAAATTCAGATATTTTCATGTTCTACTCTATCCAGTAAGTCTTTTCCAGACTGCTACTGCCCAGGTAGCCCAGTTATTCCTTCAGAGTCGAAGCGGCACACTGTTATCACTTCTAGCACCTCCTTTCACTCAAGTCATTTATTTGTATGTGTCCTCTCCATTCAACTCTTCTGGCCCTAGTGAGCAGACTGTCTTTCTCATCTTTGTTCCTAGCACAATGATTTAAGGAAGAAAGTTCTCAGAAATCAGTATTTGATAGCATTAAAAAGCATAATTTGAACAAAAAGGTGGGAAAACATTTCAAGAGCCACAAAACTATTTATGTACTCTTTACCAAGATTTTTTCTCTTGGCAATTTATTCTACAGACATAATTTGAGAGGAAAAAACAGCTATGTGAATGAAAGTGACCATTACAGTATTATATATAACAAAAAGGAAGGAAACAATGTTACAACCATAATGAGCTATTTATGGTATCCTGAACTATTTAACAATAGGGATATGCACAATACAATACTGAGTGGAAAAAACACCGTACCATAATAATGTTCAAGATACACACACACACCCCTATACATATACATACATATATGTATATACATACAGGTATGGATATATACATACAATATATATAAAAAGAGGAAAGGAAAAAGTGCAAAGAAAAAACTTACTTAGAAATTACCTTGTTATAGTATGCAAAACATAAAATCTATAGTTTACTTCAAAAATTAGGATGGTAAACACTAAGTATAATTAGTAATACATTTTCAAAATAAAAACATTTTCTCATATTGTCCTTATAGTTATGTCTATATGATAATCACCCACTTCTTTAAACTTTCAAATTTTAATATGACTTTTTTTACCTTTTAATTTTACAATATGAGGTACAGATAAATTAAAAACTATATAAAACAGAAAGTAATGAATCTAGAAAAGATCAGTAGTAAGAAAAAAATAATAAGCTCTAGGTCACAATCAATATACAGTAATTTATATGTCTAGATAAAGCACACATATTTAATTTCTCACCTAAAGAGTTAAGATCAGAATAACAACAACTACAGCTAACACAGATACTATGTGCCATGTAATATTTTCAGCATGCAATGTTTTCAGCACTTGTATTAAACTCATTTAATACAACAACCCTGTGAGAGGGACTATTATTACACCTGTTTTCCGGATGAGAAAATTATGTAACCTGTTCAGGGTTACTCAGCAAGGAGGTAGTGATGTAGGGATTCAAACCCAGAGGCCTGGCTCTAGAGCCCATAACCATCTCACATCCACACTGCAGACTCCTCCCAGTGCCCCACTCTATGGGGCTGCATACTGCAGCAGGAGGCAAGACAGAATCTTGCAGTTCCAACAGCCGTGGCAGAAGCAACAGTTGTGCACTGAGGCCACCGGGGGGCAGAGCAGAATATGCTAGGATCAGCAGTATAAAGACCGCTTACGGAATAAAAAGCAGTTCCAATGAAAAAGGAAAGGCTACAGAATTCCACTGAATTTATTGAATAGAGCTTAAAGTATCATACAAAGGCCAGTATTAGGTTCTGTATCTGTGTTACAAAAATCGTATTTTTGTTACCTCCAATCAGTGGACTCTACACAAAACAAGTTACATTTATGTATTAGAAATTAAAGTTAATGCTATTACACAGAGGCATCTGGGTGGTTCACTTGGTTGAACATCCACCTCTTGATTTCCACTTCCAGTCATGGTCCCAGGTCATGAGACGGAGCCCCGTGTGGAGCCTGCTTGGGATTCTCTCTCTCTCCCTCTGCCCCTCTTCCCTACTCATCACATGCTCTCTCACTCTCTCAAAAAAAAAAAAAAAAAAACAATTAAAAAGAAAATTAAAGGGGCACCTGGGTGGTTCAGTTGGTTAAGCACCCAACTCTTGCCAGCAGCTCAGGTTGTGATTTCATATTTTGGGGAGATTGAGCCCTGCCTCAGACTCTGTGCTGACGGCACAGTGCCTGCTTGGGATTCTCTCTCTCCCTCTCTCTCTGCTCCTTCCCTGCTCTCTCTCTCTCAAAAATAAAGGTTTTTTTTAAAAATATATTTCTTTTAACATTTATTTACTTTTTGAGAGACAGAAAACAGTTTTTTTTTAATATAAAAATAGCTATTAAATAAGGAGAAGCATTTAAGTGTTATAGGTGAGAAATTTATTAGTCTCAAAAATTAGTAAGATGTAAGTCCTAGTATTGCATGTCTTTTATTATTCTTATATCAGATTTAGACATGGACCTTAAAAAAAATTCCTAAGAAGAATCCAGGTCTTGGCCTACTGTGGTATAGTAGCTCTAAGTGCCCATGTCCAAGTAGTCCTAGAAGGGTATAAGAAGGAGCCAAGACTTAACAAATCAATCATGAACATGAAGTATTTGAATCGTTCTGCTAAAGTGATATGCACAGCATATACATATCAGACTGGGGTTTGTCAGAGTTAATTCCAATTCAGAAAATTATACTTTATCATTTATTTATAAAACAAGCTTACTGTAAGGTTCATTTATCTTTAATTAACATGGAGATAAAAGTAAAACAGCACTTATAACCCTACTGAGATACCACTACATATCCATTAGGAAGGCTATAATTTAAAAATCAGATAATAACAATTGTTGGCAAGAATGTGGAGAAATCAGAACTCCTATACACTGCTAGTGAAAATGTAAATGATGTAGCCCCTGTGCAAACAGTTTGGCGTTCTTCAAAAAGTGAAACAAAGGTTACCATTTGATCCTGTTATTCTTTTAGGCCTATATATCCAAGAGAAATGAAACTATGTGTCCACACAAAAACTGTTCACAAATATCACAATAGCCAAAAAGGTAGAAACAACCCAAATGTCCATCAACTGATGAATGGATATACAAAATATATACATTCTATACAATGGAATATAATTCAGCAATAAAGAGTGATATATAGAACACAGAGGAAACCTGAAAATAATATGCTAAGATGCCAATCACATACACACAAAAATACATATATTATTCCATTTATATGAAATGTCCAGAATAGACAAATATATAGAGATAGAAAGTAGTTAAGTAGATGCTTACTTAGGGTTGGGGGGATGGGTGGGTGGGGAGATAGGATGGGTGACAATAAAGGGTGTTAAGTAGATGCTTGGGTCTCTTTTCAGGGTGATACAAATTTTTTTAAATTGTGGAAATGCCTGCACACATCTGAATATACTAAAACCCACTGCACTATACACTTCAAATGAATGAATTATATGGTACGTCAATTATATAACACAAGCTATTGCCAAAATAAAAAATCAGATTAATTTCTGATGCTCTCCTCCCACGCTTTCAGTATAAATACCCCATAAATCACCATTTATGGCTTTAAGTAATCCATTCCATATGTTTGCAAAGTATCTTTATAAATATTTCAAGGTGAAAGGTGATTTATTTTTCTAGGTAGTGAAGTATTTTAGTATTTTAAGGAATGTCTAAGAAAGATCATAAAAGATCTTTAAAAATAAACTATATATATTTTATCTAGATTAGTTGGAGCCATAAGAAATTGAAAATAAAAAACTGCAAAAGGAAAATAGAATTTAGCATATTTATTTATTTTTCTTTTTATCATCAATATATAGATATTTCCTGCTTAAAGATAAGCAGAATGCAAACTTATGGAAAAGCAAATGTTATTTTTAATAATATCTAAAATAACTCATTGTTTAGAAAAATAAATCACCCTTCAACCTTGAAGTAGCCAGAATCTTAGAGATAGATGTCTATAGTTGATATGAAAATTGAAATTTTCAAGAAAAAAAATTATGCCTTTTAATTGTTTTTTTTTTTTTTTTCAACGTTTATTTATTTTGGGACAGAGAGAGACAGAGCATGAACGGGGGAGGGGCAGAGAGAGAGGGAGACACAGAATCGGAAACAGGCTCCAGGCTCTGAGCCATCAGCCCAGAGCCTGACGCGGGGCTCGAACTCACGGACCGCGAGATCGTGACCTGGCTGAAGTCGGACGCTTAACCGACTGCGCCACCCAGGCGCCCCTGCCTTTTAATTGTTTTAATGTTTAGTTTTGAGAGAGAGATAGAGACAGAGTATGAGTGGGGGAGGGGCAGAGAGAGAAAGAGAGACACAGAATCTGAAACAGGCTCCAGGCTCTGAGCTGTCAGCACAGAGCCCAACGTGGAGCCTGAACTCACTAATCGTTGGAGATCATGACCTGAGCGTAAGTCAGATGCTTAACTGAATGAGGCGCCCAAAAATTTATGCTTCTAAATCATAAGGTCTGTCCTCTGGTATAAGGAAATCTTCACATATCAAAAATCCAGCCTATCAAAAGTAAGTTGATCCAAAGAGCAAAAAGCACTAGCTTTAAACACAAAGTCAGGAATATACGTTGACCAACAAAGATTTTAGTTGTTATTAGGGCACTGTTGTTCCTGACATACTGATGTTGTACCCAAGCTGTATTAAACATGGTCAGGACCAAAAGTGCCACTGTTGCTCTGCTATCACCAGATGGAATGGTGAAAACGGCAGCTATGCCAAAGGAGACGATGTCCATGGGATTCAAAATACCCCTCTCATGAGATTCAACATTAGTTCTGCCCAAATTTAACAAATCGAGCACACAGCAAAACAGCTGAGAGTTCTCTATAATCTGTTTCTATAAGGGTAGTATGAGCATCTGGTTTATATTCTGTCATTTACATTTGGTGAATTTGACAATCACAGTACCCAATGGTGAACTATTTTCAAGATCACTTGAAGCAAACTGATACTAATCTTTACTGAAAAAGAATATATACAAAAAAAACAGTACGGCTCAAACATCTATTAAAAGCCCCTGACCAATGAAAGATATTATGTGTCCTGAGGAGTTCCATCAACTTCATCTGGAATACGTTTAACGTCTAACAGCAAGTATACTTTTGCTGGGTGGACATATAAAGGAACAGCATACCAGTAGTCAAATAAATATGGTAAACAAAGGAAATAGTTTACAGCAGTGGTTCCAAATCTGGCTTATCATCAAAAAATTACAAATTCCCTAGCCCAAACCTTAGAGATGGTGATTCTTTAGATCCCCAAAGAGGCCCCAGAACAACATCCTAACTGGAATCTTGCCTCCAACAGTCTCCACAGCCACAAGAAATTAACCTTCTACAGCACATCTCTAATCACAACATTCTATAAGCAAAAGCCTTCCATGACTTCCTAGAGCCTACCAGAAACATCCAAAATTATTTGATTAATGAACTTCTTCATGGTCTTAAAATAACCACTCATCAGGTCTCATCTTCTACTACATCTTATTTAAACCCTATGGTCTAATAGCATAAATTAAGAGCTATTTAAGTAGAGTGCCTGGGTTCAACCTGGACTCTGCCACCTACCATATGGTTTGGGGCAAAGTCCTCAATTTCTCTGTGCTTCAATTATCCTCATCTGGAAAATGGGGTAACAATAGTACAAGGCATTTCATGCTCTAAAAAGAACATGGTTTTATGTTAAGAATAGTGTTGGGGTGGACTACTCAAAAGCCATGCCATTTTGTAACCAGGAGGTAACCTGGATTGTCCAAGCAGACAGCTCATCCTGGCTGGAAGTAGCTGCAGTATACATTGAAAAATGCACAAAAACAACTGTAGAAATGCTTCTGGCACTCTAACTACAGCATGGCTGGTGGACGGTGAGATAGTGCTGATGGAGGTAGATCTCAGCTGGTAAAGCTGTATTAAGGTGGGCACAGGTGGCAATGCAACTGTCCCCAGGCAAGAGCTGCATCAGGCTGGGGGTGCACCTCTCTGGGAAGGAGTCCTGAGGGCAGGTAGTTATTTTAAGATTCAAATATGGAAGAACCCTATGGTTTCAGTTTTGAATTATAACCAATAAAGAACTCATGATTATATACATCTATTTTTCCTAGCCTTAACTTGAATAAAGGGCCTAGAAGCAATAACTACTAAAGTAGCAATAAATACGTTTGTGCCCAGATCTTGGTATCTAAATAACAGTTCCCCATTAAAATAAAACTAAAGCTCTTTAGAAAATGGCTGATTCCAAGTCAGAGGCAAAAAAAAAGAAAAAAAAATACAAAGTGAGCTTGGAATATACAGGCGTGTCAAAGAGAAAAAAATATTCAAAGACTGATGGGGAGATGTCAAAAGATTATACAAGCCAGCTTGCATGGGGCTCCCACTGGCCAAATATGGGCCCACATGGGTATAAAAAAGATTCATGACAAGGGCACCTGGGTGGCTCAGTCAGTTGAGCATCGGACTTCGGCCAGGTCATGATCTCACAGTTCGTGGGTTGGAGCCCCACATTGGGCTTTGTGCTGTCAGCGCAGAGCCCGCTTTGGATCCTCTGTCTCCCCCCACCCCCTGCCCCTACCCGGCACATGCTCTCTCTCTCTCTCTCTCTCTTTCTCTCTCTCTCTCTCTCTCTCTCAAAAATAAATATTTAAAATAAAAGATAAATGACAATAATGAATTATAATACAAGGAATTAAAAACAAAAAGCATCCATGAGTTCATGATGATAATCATTTAGGGAGAAAGAAAGACAAAGCTCTTCTTTACAGAATAATGCCAAGTAAGAAATGTAAAAGGAATGACAGTATTTTAAAAATCCCCATATTGCAACCACCAATGCTGTAATTAATTTGGCACAGATCATCAACAGACTATGAAACCACTAGATGGAGCATTACTGGGAACAATATGCAATCAACTCCACATAATGCTTCCCAATTACAAAAGAAAATATGGTCAAACTTAGTATCACCAATAATGGGACCAATTGACATGATATGCCTCCTGATGAGATTCAACTGAAAGTATACAACATGACATATGTAGCATTCATGCCAAAAAATTTCGATCTGAATCTAATTAGGAGGAAACAATCAGACAAGTCAGGATTAGGGTATAGTCTACAAACTAACTTGCTTCCATTTTATGGAATATGAATGTCATGAAATAATAAAACAAGGTGGGGGGAGACAACTGTTCTAGACTTAAAGAGAACAAAAACATGACAGCAAAAAGTAATAGATGATCTTTGATTGGTCCCTGGCTTGAAAAAGGAAAAGAAAAAGCTATAAAGAACATTTTAGGCATGATAATTGCAGAAATAAAAATATGGACTATGTGTTAGATAATATTATTGTAACATTTAATTTCTTGGTGTAATTACGGCCCTGTGATTATGCAGAAAAATGTTCTTGTTTTCATAAGATTCTGGAATGACTGTGTGTGTGTGTGTGCACACACACACACTAGCAGAGACTCTAGAAAGAGAGAGGAAGGGAAGGAAAGAGGAGAGAAGATAAAAGCAAATATGGCAGAATGTTAGTGTCAAATATTTTTTAACTTTTTAGCAAAACAAAGTTTTGCTAAACATAAAACTCATATTCATTTTTCACAGAAATCAGTTAAGTACATTTTATACATACATCCTTATATATGCTATGCCTAAGTCAGGTAAGGTCTAAAGATGAATTTACAGATCTTGTACTGATATTCTTATCCCAAAACATTATGTTTATAGAGCAAGCTCTGTCTGAGTGATATCTGGCTAAAACTGGAGCTGCTAATACATCCACAGAATAAGTGTTTCTGTTTACTTCTTTAATTCCTAGGTTATTGGTGGCTTTCTTCCCAAACTATACCTCATAAGGAATGTATTTCAAATGTTTATTTGTTCAAAAAAGAAGTCATTAGATGGGTACAGGAAAATACAAAACCTTAATGTAGTTCCAATTAAGCAATACTTGTCAGTCTTGTTGCTACCATCAGATACAGTACCTGAGAAAGTTTCAATAAGCCAAAAAAAAAAAAAAAAAAAAAAGAAAAAAGATTAAAAACTCAAGAAAAACAGCTTTAAGAATGAAATGCCTTCAATTGGGGTTTCAAAACAAATAGAAGCCACTTTACTGCAGCACCTGAATTAAGCATCTGACTTCAGCTCGGGTCTTGAAATCACGGTTTGTGAGTTCAAGCTCCACATCGGGCTCCACGCTGGCAATGCAGAGCCTGCTTGGGATCCTCTCTCCCACTCGCCTCTCTCTATATATCTCAACATAAAACTTAAAAAAAAAAAGAAATTCAAGCCACTTTACTGATACCATAAATATATGGAAAGCAAGACACAAATGTTTTTAGGTCACAACACTGTCCTGGCATCAGTAACATCCACATGAATCAGGTTTCTTTCCAGGAATCCTTCCAAGACCAATTTTATTCTTGTGCAATTTTAGATCTGAAGTGAAAATAAATTGTATTCCTTTTAGCTATTATTTTGTTTCATCATATACAAGTAATCATTTTTTGTGAGAAGACAGAATTACTCTCAGCAACTTTCAAATATAAAACACAATATTTTTTAAAAGTATAATTGACATAAAACATTAAATTAGTATAATGTTAGCTATGGGTTTGTCATATATGGCCTTCACTATGCTGAGATATGTTCCTTCTATGCCCACTCTGTTCAGAGTTTTTATCATGAATGGATGTTTAATTTTGTCAAATGCTTTTTTTGCATGTATTGAGATAATTATATGATTTTTATCCATTTTGTTAATGTAATATATCACATTGATTGATTTCCATATATTGAGCCATCCTTGCTTCCTGGGAATAAATCCCACTTGATCATGGTGAATGAGCCTTTCAATGTATTTTTTAATTCAGTTTGCTGATATTTAGTTGAGGATTTTAACATCTATGTTCATCAAGGATATGGGTCTGTATTTTTTTTTTTTTTTTTTTTTTTTTGGTAGTGTCTTTGGTTTTGGTATCAGAGTAATGCTGGCTTCATTGAATGAATGTGGAAGCAATTCTTCCACTTCTTTTTTTTTTGGAACAGTTTGAGAAGGATAGCTATTAACTCTTCTTTATTTTTTTTTTTTTTCAACGTTTATTTATTTTTGGGACAGAGAGAGACAGAGCATGAACGGGGGAGGGGCAGAGAGAGAGGGAGACACAGAATCGGAAATAGGCTCCAGGCTCTGAGCCATCAGCCCAGAGCCCGACGCAGGGCTCGAACTCACGGACCGCGAGATCGTGACCTGGCTGAAGTCGGACGCTTAACCGACTGCGCCACCCAGGCGCCCCTATTAACTCTTCTTTAAATGTTCAATAGAATTCACTTATAAAGCCATCTCACCCTGGACTTTTGTTTAAGTAACCATTTCTTATATCAATACATAGAGGGGTGCCTAGGTGGTTCAGTCTGTTAAGTGTCTGACTCTTAATCTCGGCTCAGGTCATGATCTCATGGTTCATGGGATCGAGCCCCACCACAGGCTCTGTGGAGCCTGCTTGCAATTCTCTCTCTTGCTTTCTGCTCCTCCCCCACTCACGCACATGCTCTCTCTCGTTTTTTCTCTCTCTCAAAATAAATAACCTTAAAAACAATACAAAGCTATGTTATTTTGAATTAATTTGTACAGAAATAAATTCAACTTTTTAAAAACGCTAGGAATAGAAGTCGGGCAATAAAAACCCATCATAATTACTAAAGTTTACTGATCTCTTATTATAGGTCAAGTACATTAGATGCTTCACAAGCACTATTCTATTTAATCTTCACAGTCACAGAAGGTAGACAATATTTTCATTCTTCAATACCAATAAAAAAACCATAGCTCCAGTTTTAGAACTAGTCCAAAGTCAAACAGCTAATTGTGCAAACCCTAGTCTGTCCTACTGTAGAAACAAAATACTCAATCACTACAATTCAGCCTCGCTGGCAGTGAAGCATTTGCCAAAAGTCACTGAAATTATTTCTGCTCCAAACTGTGGCATTTCTTTTTAATCTTAAACATCTATTCTTCAAAAACATTTTTGTGATTAACTTTTTATTTTGAGAAAACATGCAATTGTAAGAAACAACATAGAGATTCCATGGACCCTTTACCCAGCTTCCTCAATGGTAACAACTTCCAAGTCCATAGTACAGTATCACAATCAAGATACTGACAATGATACAATGAAACTACAGAACCTTCCATCACCAGGATCTCTCCCTGCTGCCCTTTGCTAGCCACATGTACTTCCCTCCTGCCCTTCCCTCTCCTTAAACCCTAACAACCATTAATCTGTTCTTCACTTCTACAGTTTTGTCATTTAAAGAATGTTACATAAATGGAATTATCCACTATGAAATTTCTGGGGTGTCTTTTTAAAACAGCATAATTCTATGGAGATTCATGTAAGCTATTGTATATATCCATAGTTTCATTCCTTTTTTACTGCTGAGTAGTATTCCAATAAGCCTCTTAAAACACTGATTTGAAATTACAATAATCAATACTTTTATAAGTGTGAACACATCAGCTTGAACTACACATTAACATGCAACACAAACTATCTCACTTATACCTTTAGAAGACTGCTAAATATAGTAAACTGAAGTACTAAATTATTTAATATAATGGGTAGCTCAATTTTCCCAATTTACCTTTCTTGTTTAAAGTTTTAGCTGAATTAAAGTTTTCACTCTCAAAAAGAAGAGCCCCAAGTTATAGGCACAGTTAAAATTAAAAAAATAGTGGGGCACCTGGCTGGTTCAATCCATGGAGCATGCGACTCTTGATCGCAGGGTCATGAGTTCGAGCCCCACATTAGGTATGGATCCTACTTAAAATAGTTTATTTTTGGTCAGTATTAATTTAATTTTTAACCTAACTAGTTCATACACAAAGTAAACGCCTGTGAGGGTCTTTCAGGAAAGGAAATAATCACAGGAGGCAGCTGCCCCAGAATACACCTTTGAAGGAGAACACAAGAATAAGACCAGAAATATAAGCCTTTCTTGTTTTCAACTTGCAGTAATATTTCAAATTATCAAAGAAGTAGTAATATGAGGCAGCCTACTCAGAGATACTCATATAAGCACAAATACACATGCATGCATGTACACACACACACACACAGAACTGCCAAACCATAAAAGTCTAAAAATGTTTTTAAAAATTTCACAAGTACTTATGTGGCAATGAATAAAATACACATCTTCTTTTCTGTGCTTTTAAATGGAATCATCAGTCAACTATTCCTTTTACCCATGAGAAAATTTTAAGCTAATTTCTATGCATTTCTTTAGTTTTTAGACAAAATATCACAGTATCCAGAAAGTTCCCTCTCACCACTAATCCCTACCTCTGACTAGATTAGGATTAGGTGCCTTCTGATAGGTTCCACAGCACTTAACAGTAGCAGTTTCCATAAAGTAACTGCCTAGTTTCTTGTCTGCTTCCCCTTCCAGATTCTAAGTGTCCTAAAAGCAAGGAATGTGTTCCCATGATGAAGCTCCACATTTAACACACATTAGTGATCACATTTGCTGAATGAATATGCATGAAACACGTATTATAGTAATGACTAGAAGACTTAGAAACTAGTTCCATGACATTGAATACAATGTGCTTGTCCATGGTACCCATTTTGACAAAGGCAATCATTTTATACATATATATATATATATATATATATATATATATATATATTAATGTTTACTTCTTTGAGAGAAAGTGAGCACAAGTGGGGGAGGGGCAGAGAGAGAGTGAGAGACGGGGAGAGGGGGAGAGGGAGGGGGAGAGGGAGGGGGAGAGGGAGGGGGAGAGGGAGGGAGAGAGGGAGGGAGGGAGGGAGGGAGGGAGAGAGAGAGAGAGAGAGAGAATATGCCAAGCACACTCCATGCCCAGCACAGAGCCCAATATGGGGCTTGATCTCACAACTGCAAAATCATGACCTGAACCAAATCAAGAGTCAGATGCTTAACTGACTGAACCACCCAGGCACCCCTTGCTGGAGACTATTACTATTTTTAAATCAGACACCTTAAGATATAATGCTATGCTTGAAAAATAATTACTATCATAAAAAGAATAAACACCACTCTACCTAAATCCTCTAGAACCAAGTCATTTTTCAGTCTAACATTCACTTACCATGTAGACTGGAACGTTAAGAACTTTAGAGGAGGGGCACCTGGGTGGCTCAGTCAGTTAAGTGTCCAACTCTTGATTTTGTCTTAGGTCATGGTCTCCCATGTTGGACTCTGCACTGACAGTGCAGAGCCTGCTTGGGATTCTCCCCTCCTTCTCTGTCCCTCCCCTGCTCGCTTGTTCTCTCTCTCATAATAGAATAAACAAACCTTTAAGAAGGTGTAAAAAATATACAAAAAATGAAAGATTCCTGGATGAGCTTAACAGCAGAGGAAGCACTGAAGTAAACTTGAAGACACATCAAGAGAAATTATCCCAAATAAAGCACAAGAAAAAAAAAAAAAAAGCATGAAATAACAAAAAAGAACAGAGCCTTAGTGACCCAGGGGACAACAGCTATGTAAATGTAGTACAAAAAAGGGGGGGGGGGGGGGAGACAGATATATTCAAAGAAATAATGGTTGAAATTCTCCCAATTTTGGTGAAAACTACAAACTCACAGATTCAAGTAGTTAAAAAAAAATCCCAAACAGAAAATCTCATTAAGGCATATCATAACCAAACTGTATAATAATAAAGAAAGAAATCTAAAAGTAGCTAAAGAAAATGGCACATACATACAGAAGAATGGTGATAAGAATAACATCTGACTTCTCTCAGAAACAAGGCAAGCCAGGAAGTAGAATGCCATCTTTATTGTTCTAAAAGAAAAAGTTGCCAATCTAAAATTCTATAACTAGCAAAAATATCCTTCAAAAATGGAGGAAGAATAAAGACATCTTTAGATAAGGAAACACTGAGAAAAGATGACATCAGCAGATATGCACTACAAAAAATGTTAAAGGAAGTTCTTCAAGCTGAAGGAAAATAATACCAAATGGAAACTAAAATCTAATCAAAGAAATGAAGGCACCAAAAAAGTTTACATACACACAAATATGAAAGATTTTGCTTCTCTAGTTTTTTAAAACTCTTGCCAAAAAAGAAAAAAATTCTAAGGTTTATAAAACCTGTACAAATCTCATACAAAGGACAAAACAGAGGGGTTCCTGGATGGCTCAGTCAGTTAAAGCATCTGACTTCAGCTCAGGTCATGATCTCATGATTTGTGAGTTCGAGCCCCTGTATTGGGTGAGCACAAACCCCGCTTTGGGTGAGCCCTGCTTCCCCCCCACACCCCCACTGCTCTCTGCACCTTGTGGGAACTCTCTCTCTCCCCCCTTCCTCTCTGCCTCTCCCCACCCCACATGTGCATGTGAACATACGCTCTCAACAAAAAGAAAAAAGAAAAAACTAATTGGCCTCCATCAAAATTTAAAATTCCCTGAAAGAAGACACCATTAAGAAAATGAAAAGGTAGGGGCGCCTGGGTGGCTCAGTTGGTTGAGCATCCAACTTCGGCTCAGGTCTTGATCTCACAGTCTGTGAGTTTTAGCTCAGAGCCTGGAGCCTGCTTCAGATTCTGTGTCTCCCTCTCTCTCTGCCCCTACCCTGCTCACACTCATGTCTCTCTTTCTCTCTCTCAAAAATAAATAAACATTAAAAAAAATTTTTTTTAAAGAAAATGAAAAGGTAAATCACAGATTAGGAGAAAATATTTGCAATAGATGTACAGTATTTGACAGAAGACTTGTAGTCAGAATATATAAAGAACTCTCAGAGTAATAAGAAAATAAAAAGCCCAATAAGAAAATCAGAAAAAGATTTAAACAGACACTTCACAAAGGAGATTTATGAATGACCCAATAAGCACATTAAAAAAAACACTAAATTACATTAGTTAACAGGGAAATGCAAATTAATTCACAAGAAGACACTAATTCACACCAGACTGGCTAAAAGTAAAATGATGATACCAAAACTGTTGGCAGGAATCTGGAGCAAATGGAACTTTCATACACTGCTAGTGGCAATATAAAAAGCATAACCACTTCGGAAAACTGCTCAGCAGCTACTTAAAAGTTAAATATACACTTACATAAATATGGCCCACCAATTCAACTCCCAGGTATTTACCTAAGAGAAACACAAATGTTCGCTCACCTACTTATAATAGGTGAAAAACCTGGAAACATCAATGTCCAACAACAACAGGTGAATAAACAAATTGTGATATTCACACAATGGAATAATACTAAGCAATAAAAGGAACAATCTACACATAATATGGATGAATTTCAAAAATATTAGCAAAAGAATCCAATTTTAAAAGAATTCATACATTATGCTTTCATCTGTATGATATTCTAGAACAGGCAAAAATAACCTACAGTGACAGAAAGGAGATTAATGGGATCCTGGAGTAGGGTGATGGTCCGAAGGGAAAGAGACACAAAGGAATTTGGAGGCTGATAAAAACATTTTATATCTTAACTGGAATAGTAGTTACAGGAATGCATACATTTGTCAAAACTCAAAACTATTTACTTCAAACAGGTATATTTTATTTTATTTAAACTATGCTTCAACAAGGTTTGTTTTTAAAAGGAAAGATCTGACCTTAGGAAGTCATTTAGACCTCATGGAGTTTCACCTTCCTCTGTTAAATGTGGATAATACCTGATTTATCCCCTCACAACATCACTTGAGATGTGTACCAAAGTAGTCAAAAAAGTTCTAAGTGATATAAAGATTTACAGTGTTTTTATTACTTAAGGTATTAGTCAGTATATGACTACGGAATTAACCTACAGAATAGTCTATTATTTAAAGATAATCTTCTAACTTCATTGTAATCATTTATTTTTATGTTTTCCCAAACAAACAGTATTATCCATTAATAGTTTAAGGAATTAAATTAGGAGATTTCTGTAACATCACCTTCACGTGCCTAGTCCATTAATAAAGGAGTTGTCAATGAGCCATCAAAGACATGTAAGCAGGAAAGAAACAACCAGCACCAAGATAATAAAACCCTGTCTTTATGAAAAAAACACTAGAATAGATTATTATATCCAAAAGATGCAGATTTAAGTACAGAATATATGTATTTTCCAAATGTCCTAACCATAGTGACCTGGGCAAGATTTATTTTTATGATAGTTTATACATGGCAGCTCAGGCCTGTCCACCACCACTCAACATAATTACTGCCACCTTATGCCAACAATGTAAAATGACAGCTATGTTCTTTCATTTGCTAACCAAGATGACATTCCTAGTATATTTTAACCAGTCACATGTGGTGTACTTCAAAGTATGTTTGTGCTTTACAGCTTTCCAGATTTGAAAGTTTCCCAGGCATATGTGATGCTGAGTCAAAAACTGCTTCAAATCTCAAATCTAAAACAAGCTACATAAAATACACTGAAATATGCTTTATCATATGAAAATAAGCATCAATAAAAGCTCCACTTAACCCTGAAAAAACTGCCTGAAAGGAAGTCTGTCAGCAGATTTCTTTCAGCTGGGAGTGTATGAAAAATGCTCCCGACAGTACTCACTTTACCAGAAAAAAAAGAAACACAACACAATCATAGCTGTCTCTAATTTGGCCCTACTACCCAGTCAGGCTTCATTTCCCAACACTACCTATGAGAAAGACAAAAAGGAAGGTCACGATGTCTTCCTTGGTAACTACCAATCCTAGGTTTAAGAAAATGCAAAGACAATTTAAGACAGAGAAACAACAGGGGAAGTTTCACCACATTTGAACATAGCTCTGGCAGAAACTCAAACAGCATAGTAAAAGCACAAATACCTTTCCTCCAACCTACCAAGTATCTAGAGGTCACCCACTTCCTTCTAGATGAATGCCCGTTGGCAAGCAGTGCCCAGACTAACATGGCATAGTGGTGGGACTAAATGATTACATTTTACCTAAGCCAGTCTCATGGCCTCTACACACAGACACTGACCAGAGCCCACAGAGCAACAGCTGTCAGAAAAAGCAAAGAGCTACAGATCTGGGAGGTACCTCACCAGCTAAGTTGCAGGGATGCTCACTTGAAAGACGTTCAAATACCTGAACCAGTGTGCTTAAAATGGATGCTAGTCAGCTACAAAGCTATTTTCCTTGCCCCCCCCCCCCAATAACCTGATGACATAATTCTCAAGAAATGCTCTTACCTACAACAGAACTGTCAAATCTTTACTCTGTGAACTCTAAGGTGAAGAAAAATGCAAAGAGATCAAAAGTCTCAAGTTTTATTTTACCCTCTTGGATGGCAACACATGACTAGCACAGCTTCAAAAAGTGGACAAGTACTGCCCATATAAAATGTCACCTTCATAATTTGGGTAGACCAAGATATATACAAATCCATTAAAACATTAATTTGTAATGAATCATTAAATATTGACATTATTAAACTTAAATTCTAATTTAGATCATTAAAATTCAACAAATGATGATATTATTTAATAATGTTATTTAATAAAAGATTAAAAATTAGTTTTCCTTGCATTTTCAGGCCTTCTCTAAGGCCTTCTTCTTATAACTATAGGGAAGCTAGTGGTATGACATAAACTTTGTTAAAGATGAGAAGGAAAAGCTTATTATACACAAGTGGTACCAAGACAGTATTGCAGGTGATAAAATGTCAAAATATCCCCCAAATTTCTGAACCTATGTGCTGCAAAAATTTTTAATTAAAAAAAAACAGTACTGTTAGTTTTTATTTCAAAACTACTTTAGAAAAATCTGTAAGATTACTATACATATATCCTGATGTTCTGTATTTATTAAACAGGTTGCTAAAATATTTTCCCTATCTGAGATAAAAAGACCAAAAAATGATTAGCAAACTGGGGGAAAAAATCAGAAGTAGGTATCATATAGATCAAGAAGACTCTGATACAACTCAGGGTTGTTCAATTTTTATCCTACACTTTTGACTCTTCTCCACAGTATCTTCTATTCTATGCATTACTTAAATATTTGTGTTTCTATCCATGGCCTTCTTTTCATTCTGAAATATCCCCTCCCTGGGAATTTTAACCCCATGGCTTCAACTAACCATTACTACTCAGGTGGTTCCCAAATCTCTGTCTTCAGCCCACACCTCATAGGGCATGTCTTCTTAGTGGAAGTCCTGAAGGCATTTTAAACTTAAATCTGTCCAAAACTAAATCCATGATCAATTATTCACTCTACCATAGCTATCTCCCCCATTTCAATTCCTTCCTCTCCTCTTTTCCCTATTTCAATAAAGGTCACTACAATATATACTCAGCCTGCTTAGCTAGGTAACATAGCCTCATTATTTCTATCTTTTAAAAATTGAACTCTGATCATGTCATTGTTTTGCTTAGAAACCTTTTGGTGTGAAGAAGTCCAAAACATCATCAACAAAGGATTAGGCAACTAAATTATGGTATTTTCATGCCACAGAGTATTGGGAAGCCTTAAAAATGAGTGTATGAATCTATATTCACCAATATGGAAAGATGGTTATGAAGCCTTTCTAGGCACTCTCCCTATCCCTAACAACATGGTTTGCCATGGCTCCTCCAGCCCTAACTCTACCTCAGGACTCTGCTTAATTTCCTAATTTGCTAACAAATAAATTCCTCCCATGATTTGTTCAGATTTCTGAGGTAAAGAATCTGATCAGTGCACTCATCATCTTATGCAGGGCAAGTGAGCAGAAGCCACAGGTCACTTACTACTCTTTAAATTTTATCTATGCTTACAAAAAATGGCTCTGGCCAAAAAAATAAAACTCTGTATCAGCTTTTATAATTAAAATATTTCTAGATCAATACAATGCAACTACATAATGAAAGAATATGAGCAAAAATTTAAACTATATTGTAACTGGATTTAGTTCCTAAAATACATCCTTAGTATTAATAGACCTAATTATATATCGTGCATGCTTCACTTCATGAAAACAAATTGGTAAAAATACAGGTGTTACATATGAAACAGAATTGTTAATTTTTTTTTTAATTTCACCTTCATTGAAGAATAACTGACATATAAAAGTGTAAGAAACTTAAAGTGTACATTGCGGTGATTTGATACACCCATATTAATTGTTATATTCTAACAACACAGCTGAACACAAAAAGCAAAGGTAGAGAGGGGCTACTGAAACCAAAAGTCTATACTCTTTTACTGATGATTATCTGAAAGTGGATAGACACTTATTATGTTAAAACGATAAAGTAGAAAGCTAACAATCTAATCACTTAATCAAATTCTATTATAAACTCCCTGAGTTCAGGAGCCTCCCCCAGAACACCTAATGCTGGAAACTCAATAAATACTCACTTTAGAAATAATTACAGTTCGCTCTATTCAAATCTCTAGGAAAACCAAAACCAAATCTCCACTGCTCTCTTAGTGGTAATTCTAAATGACTTCTCTTTCAAAATATACTTAACTCTTCATTTAAATGTTCACTAACATCTCTTATTCCTTCACTGATTCAGTTATCTTCTATGGCCCAGGTACTGGAAATAGGAAAAAATGATCAACATGGCCCTGTCTTTGTGAAGCTGATTCTGTATAAAAAGCATACTTTCTATTAGCCTTGCTTGGGTGGAACAACTGTAAAGTAGTAAACATTTTTCCCTATTAAGAACTTGATTTGAGGAACTGCACCTTGGCTCGAACACATATAAATAAACTGAAATCTATAATACACCTTTCCTAAAAATGACTTCTAGAAGTTTACAAAAACAGGCTTTAACAGATAAAGTTTTTTAGTACTTATAGTGTATCAGTACCATCTTTCTTCATTTATCACAGAAACAAAAGTCTCAATAATGGAGAAATAACAAATGTGGTAATCATTTCACAATATAGTAAAACCTTGGTTTGCAAGCATAATTCATTCTGGGAACATGCTTGTAATCCAAAGCACTTGTATATCAAGGCAAATTTTCCCACAGGAAATAATGGGAATTCAGATGATTCATTCCACAACCCAAAAATATTCATATAAAATGATTACAATACTGTAATGTAACACAAAATAATAAAGAAAATACAAAATATAAAGAAAAATAAACAAATTAACCTGCACTTACCTTTGTAAACCTTCGTGGCTGGTGTAAGAGAGACAGGAGAGAAGGGGGTTATTGTGTAGGACAACTTTCACTATTACTAACAGAATCACTGATATCTATTGGTTCAATGGAAATCTTTTGCTGCATGGGGGCCATTGTATACACTTGCACAGATGTTGACTACAGTACAGTATTAATAAACTCTTGTCATATACTGTATTTAATGTAACTGGCAATAAGGCAGCAGAGGAAAGGGTCTCTGTCTGCAGGTAGCCAGAATGACCTAGAATGAAGCTTACTCTTGCATGGTGAAACAAATAACTGTCCATAGGTGCTTTGAAGTGACAAAAAATACACTATTGCCAGTTGTGGGCACCTTCCAATGCTCTGAAAAATCACTGATTTCTGCCAAATGCTGCAGTCTGAGACCAAGCATCCGAGCATGGGAGAGGATCACTCACAATCCCTCAGAGAGAAAGAGAGAGAGAATAACCACTGGCTCAGTTGTGATCATGTGACATTCGCCATCATGTACTACTCATGTTGCAAGACATCGCTCATTTGTCAAGTTAAAATTTATTAGAAATGTTTGCTTGTCTTGCAGAACACTCACAGAACAAATTACTCGCAATCCAAGGTTTCGCTTATATACATATATCAAATCATTATGTTGTATACCTAAAACTAATACAGTGGTATATATCAATTACATCTCAATAAAAACAAGACACTAAAAGAAAAAGCAGAGATAAATGCAATATTCTATATCCTTTCAGATTATTACACAAGATGTTTCACCATGTCTCCTCCAACTAATTTTAAGTGTTTTTTTGAAGTAGCTTTATCATATAGACAAAAAATTTAAAATCTGAATCCTTTTGACTTAAGGAGAAGGAAATATTCTTTCTCTTCTGAGCAACCCCATCCTTTCCTTTACTCCATACCCAAGAAAGAGAAATACTGGTAAGAAATACACTCCAAAACACTGACTAGGCCCCCACATTTTGCAGGGATGGTGTATTTAAATATCAATGTCACCACTAGGTCATGCACTGCCTCTTCTCTGTTGGCTGCCCATGTGTCAGCAGTGCTCATGAGCTCAGGACCTGCTCCCTGTAAAGGAAAGGCCAGTCGTCCTTCTCTTGTTCTCTCTTCTCTATGACCAGTAAGATATGAAGATCATCTGTGACAAAAACCAAGTTCTCTCCCTCTTCTTTAGAGATTTTCCAAGAGAGCTAGAGGCAGCACCTGCCTGGATGCTATCTTCTCCCCACTCCAGCTCCTTTCCCCACCTTCAGTCCTCACTGCCTGTCCCTCCTTCTGCTTCTCACTCAAGTTCTCCCACTCCTTCCACCAATGAACAGTTCTCTACTTTTTCCTGCCCTCCCTGCACCCTTGCCCAGGCTTCTCTCTCTTATTCTCAGGTTCTTTTTCCTCTGAAACAGGCAGGATAGCCACTGCCCTACTGGAGTAATCAGTCCAACGTTTGGTTGTGACAGGAAAATAAAGGACATCTTATTATTACTTGGTTCTAGGCCAACATAACTAAGGACAAGAGCCCTTTCACTTGGGCCAGTGTAGCACCCGAATTGTGTACTGGGGGCCAGAACCAAACCTGAGCTAACACATTTTAAATGTTTTCTCTGCCTTGCTTTGCTTTTTCTGCCTTTTCTTTCAAGTATTTCTCTACAAAGCAATCTGAAGTCTTACTCAAAGGACAACATGAATGTTCCTCAGCTCCCTGACCAAATACTAAGATAACAGCACCCAACTCCTTGCATTTTCAACACTTAAGACTAATTTTTTCAAAAGAATATGCTTGGGAGAACTTTATGATAGGAGGAAGAAGCTTTTGAATGTTCTTACCTGTTAACTCACTGGTTCATCACATAAGAAATAGTGATTTTATATTAGCACATAGTACTATGTACTTACTAAAGTTCTCACACACGTGTCTTTTCTTTATAGTCTTTTCTCAAATTATTTTGTCTTACTATAATGTTACTATATTAAAATGCTGACAATCCTGAGAAAGGAAGCTTCTCTGCTATAATTACTATAATGGCTTTTAATGATTCTCTATTCACATTCTTTTCCTAAGTGCTTTCATTCAGTCCCATGGACTTCTAATGCTCATGACTCTCAAATTTAAATCTCCACCCAGGACTTCTGAACTTCAGACTCACATATTCAAGTACTGACAGCCAAAAGGCACTGAGAACTTAACATGTCTAAAATACAATTCCTGATTCTCCAGACGCTTCACCCCACGCTTCACCCCAGCCTTCTCGCTGCCCCCAACCTCACCTTCTACACCTATTGTCTACAAAGCAACCTGAAAGCACTTTTTAAAAAGTAAACAAGATCAAACTCATCGTCCTACTTAAAATCCTCCAATGATTTCCATGTACACTCAGAATAAAATTCAAACTTCTTATCGTGGTCTACAGGGCTCTACCTGCTTTGGCTACAATCTTTAACCAGGTCTCATACCACTCTCCCTATCAATCTTGCTCATGACTAACCTCACTGGCCTTCTGTTCCTAAAACATTCCAAACTCACTCCTACATCAAGGCCATTAACCTTACTCTATTCCTTTTTGCCTGGAATGTTCTTTTCCCAGACTGTCACATGCCCATTCCCTCTGGTATTCAGGTCTCAGTTCAAATGTCAACTTTCCGGACAGGACTTCTCTAACTACCTCCTATGAAAATATCGTGTTCTGCTTCTTCTAGCCCCTTCTTCTGGATTTATTTTCTTAACAGCATTTTAACTATCTGAAATTGTTGTGATTTGTTTAGCTTTTTACTGCTTGTCTTTGCTACTAAAATATCAGCTCTGTGAAAGCAAGGGCTTAGTCTGTCTTCTCATTACTGCATCCCATTGCCCACGCCAAGAAATTTTCAACAAATGCTTACTGAAACATGTACTTCATATTATACAAATTATATAAGCTTATGGTAAATAAATGCAACCCTAAAACTTCAATTCCTGAAAATGTTTCCTCCAGGAAATTCTCAGTTAGGAATCTTATCACCCAGACATGAAGTTTATTTACTTTTTGGACAACCTATCAATTCAGGGCCTTTGAATTTGTTCCTTCTGTCAGCAATGCTCTTTCCCCTTATTTTTGCCTAACCGGATCCTCATCTAGACCTCTGCTTGAATACATTCCATTTAAGGGTGCCCCTAACTATTCTAATTAAAGAGAATAGCATACAATTCCCTCAGATCACATTATCCTGTTTTTACTTTCTTCATAGTCCTTACCATTCTCTAAAGTTACCTTGTTTTGTTTACTTGTTTGACAGCTTAACCATAAAGTAAAATGTACAGATTCAGGCAAAAAATAATCAGCATTCTTACATTCCTGCAAGTTTATCAGAAGAACTTCCTGAAAAGAAACATCTCTGGGACAGCTTTGTAACATATCTCACTTTGTAACATAGTTCACTGTAACCCTCTTCAGCCACAAAACAGTACAGACTCGGAAGGAATCTGAGTATTATAAAGATTGTTTTTTTATTACAGAAGCTCATTTATCCAGGTGTCTGAACACAAGCAAGCATCCAAATGGCACAGTTGTTAAAGTTTTTTTTTTTTAATGATCGTCTATTCTTTTTAAATCCACATCACTGACATGAATTAAAAACAATTTGTTAAACTGCTATAATCCACCAAGCTGCAAAAATGGATTGGTATCACAGGGTTGAGGTGGGAGATCCCTCTGTTCAACACACGGGGGAGGGGGGAGAGGGACACCTACAGACAACTGCTATGAACACCCACTGCTCTATAGCAATGGACTATAAATATGCAAATTAGAAAAATCTACATTTCTATATCAAACCTGCTGAAACATCTCAATCTCTGTGCTCCAATTATATAAGTATATGTATAATTACATAGTAATAATTATGTATCATATATAAACTATCTTCTACTGTACCATCTACTGAAGCTTAGTAACCAACAGCAAATATATACTTATCTTTCTTCTTGTTTCAAAAGATGAAAAGTCCTAGCTAATATATGTTTAATCTTCAATAAACATTAAAAATTATTGCTGGCAGGTCTGTAATATCAGACAACATCCTAAGTATCTTAGCTTTTGCTACTTCGAATGAGTTACAAAGATGGCATTAATTACAAACAAAAAGAATATAAAACTTTCATTATTGCAGAGTGAATTATCAAAACATTAACTGGAAAAGATATATGTACTCCCATGTTTATTACAGAATTAATATTGTAAATACCAAGATACAGAAACAACCTACATGTCCATCAATGGATAAAGAAAATGTGAAATGTGAACACACACACACACACACACACACAATATTATTTAACCATAAAAAAGAATGAAATCTTGCCAACTGTGAGAACATGGATGGATTTAGAGGGCATACGCTAAGTGAAATCAGTCAATCAGAGAACAAATATCATATGATCTTACTTGTATGTGACACCTAAAAAACAACAACAAAAAAACAAGCTCACAGATATAGATGACAGACTGGTGGTTACCAGAGGTGGAGGGTGGGGAGTGGGCAAAATGGGTGAAGGGGGTCAAAACGTATGTACAAACTTACATGACTTAAGTTATGAGGATATAATGTATAACATGGTATCTACAGTTAATAATACTGTATTGTATATTTAAAAGTTGCTGAGAGTAAATCTTTTTTTATTTATTTTTGAGAGACAGAGTGTGAGCTGGGGAGGGGCAGAAAGAGAGGGAGACACAGAATCCGAAACAGGCTCCAGACTCTGAGCTGTCAGCACAGATTCCGATGTGGGCCTTGAACCCACAGACCATGAGATCATGACCTGAGCCAAAGCCAGGTGCTCAACCGACTGAGCCACCCAGGCGCCCCGCTAAGAGAGTAAATCTTAAAAGTCCTCATCACAAGGAAAAGAAAATTTTGTAACAATGTACGATAATGCCTGTTAACTAGACTTACTGTGGTTGTCTCACAATACATACAAATATCAAATCATTATGCTGCACAACTGAAACTAGTATAATATTACATATCAATTATGTAATAAATAATTCAATAAAAAAACAAAAAATATTTTAAAAAGTTTTCCATCATCTTTAGAGGCTAACTATGAAAAGGCAAACATATTAAAAAAAAAAAAGGAATGATTACAGTTTTTGAATTGAGAAATAAGATAGATATCAAGTGTCATTTCACGAAAATTAATCTGGCAGCAGTATACCATAGAGATTAGATAAAATAAATCTTAAGAAGGCAAGTCTACATACAAACTCTCTTCCCATATTTTCTCTCATTAAAACAGAAGCCATTGACAACGGCATATTAAAATGCAATTAAAAAATTTTGTTTACATTTATTTATTTTTGAGAGACAGAGAGAGACAGAGCATGAGTGGGGTAGGGACAGAGACAGAGGGAGACACAATCAAAAGCAGGCTTCAGGCTCTGAGCAAGCTGTCAGCACAGAGCCTGACAAGGGGCTCAAACCCACAAACAGTGAGATCACGACATGCACCGAAGTCAGATGCTCAACCGACTGAGCCATCCAAGAGCCCCAAAATACATTTTTAAGAAAAACATGGGAATGTTATTTAGTTTTCAATACCAAGACTGTCATTTATTGCTCTTCTCTAGAATAATAAAGGAATTACTGAGTTGGTTTTTTTTTTAATTTTTTAAAACAATTTTTTAATGTTTATTTTTGAGAGAGAGACAGACAGACGGCAAGCAGGGGAGGGGCAAAGAGAAATGGAGACACAGAATCTGAAGCAGGATCCAGGCTCTGAGCTGTCAGCACAGAGCCCCATGCAGGGCTAGAACTCAAAAATGGTGAGATCATGACCTGAGCTGAAATCAGCCGCCCAACCTACTGAGCCACCCAGGTGCCCCTAAATTGGCTTTTTAACGTGGGTTTATAATCCATTCATGGGTCATAACATAAAGTCAATTCAGTTAGTCACAACTAATATTTTTTCCAACTAAACTGAACAAAAATCAAGTCACAACTATAAATACTTTTGTTTCTGTAATATACATATAACTAACTAGACTATGGTAAATACATTTGCAGTAAAATGTACTTCTGTGAGTCACAGCCAAAACAATTTCAAAACTCCAGACCAAATGATTGCTAGGGTCTTTCGGCTCTAAAATTTTAGGGGCAACTGGGTGGCTCAGTTGGTTAAGTATCTGACTTCAGCTCAGGTCATGATCTCACTGTTCATGAATTCAAGCCCCGCGTCAGGCTCTGTGCTAATAGCTCAGAGCTTGGAGCCTGCTTCATATTCTGTGTCTCCCTCTTTCTCTGCCCCTCCCCTGCTTACGCTCTCTCCTTCTCTCTCAAAATAAACATAAAAAAAAAAAAATTCAATTTTACCCCTATAGCTAAAGTCAGTCTTCAACTGGGGAAAAAAATCAGTGAATGGCTTTTTCTTTACTTAACGTATAGCTACAGTTCTAATAGCAAGCAACCAAATATAAATGTTGAATTAACTATGCTAATTTAAACAAAAATTGGGACTTATTGAGAGGACACTAGAATAGTTCATAGAACCTACAGAAGAGCTGAACCACTAAGCTCGGAACGACAGACACTGAGCAGTTCCAAGGAACTCAGCAGCAGGGGCTCACAGATTTCTCTGCCTAGGGCACTGCCTTGGTATGACGGGGTAGTTCCAACCACCTACTATCACTGTGCTGTGATGTGCTCTCCATTTAGGGTTTCAGAGATTCTCAGTAAACAATCCAATCAGCCCACCATACACCAGGTATCTTCACCCTTAGATAAATCAGCAATGGCCAGGAGCAGGGTCAGAAGTATATACATGGTCTCTGGAGAATTAAAAAGTTGTCCATCATCCCATTCGTCTAAAACATCTGTTCTTTGTGGCCAGAAATTAGCACTTCATTTATTGAGCCCTTATGAACCTGACACAATACTTGGGTCAATATGATAAATATATACAATATGTATACTAAAACATTAAGTTGTGCACCTTAAATATATGCAGTTTTTGTCAATAAAGCTAGATAAAAAAGGGGAACTACAAAATATGTTTCAATATATAAAGAAGAAAATGGATTTGATATAAGAACAAAACTTGAAATACAATGAAAATATACTGAACGTTACAATATTTTTCATTTCACATGTTTTTAAAAACTTAGATATTGTAACTTCTATTTTTCTAAACCAGCATTATGAAAACGAATCCTAAAATATTTTTAAAATAAAAACAGTATTTTGCAAAGTGAATCACTCTATTTCTTAAAATATGTAACTTTATATGCCAATGGTCACTAAATGAGATACATCACTTATATAAGAAAAGAGTACCTGCTATGGTCTAGATGTTTGTATTCTCCCCAAATTCTTAAGTTGGATCCTAATGCCCATGGGAATGGTATTAAGCGATAAGGCCTCTGGCAGGTGATTAGGTCATGAGGGCCGAGCCTTCATGAATGGGATTAATACCCATATAAAAGAGGCCCCAGAGAAATCCCTGCCCTTTCCACCATGTGAGGACACAATGAGAAACTGGCAGTCTACAACCCAGGAGGCCTTCACCAGAACCCAACCTGCTGATCCTTGATCTTGGACTCTAGAGCCTCCAGAACTGAGAAAAATTAGTTTGTTCTTAAATTACTCAATCTGTGGTATTTTTGTTACAGCAGCCTGAACAGACTAAGACAGTCCCCTTAGTGACCAAAACAACCTCCTTTCCCCCCTACTACTCCTATTCTTGGGATTCCCCTTCATTGCTGCACAGTCTCTCACTGTTATGACATTGTACTTCATGCTGACATTCTCTGCAGACCTCCCCAGAATCAGTGCACATTATAATCGACAAGGACAAGGAAAAGTATGGCAGCACAATTTATCTGTAGGACAAGTATTGGGTTAGGAGTCAGGAAGACCTGGGAAGTATCTCTGCTCTGTCACTAACTAGCTATTTGATCATGATCTGTTCACTTCCTCTTTCTATACCTCTTTCAGAAGGAACTAAATAAGAATCGATTAGGGGTGCCTGCGTTGCTCAGTCAGTTAAGTGTCCGGCTTCAGCTCAGGTCATGATCTCGTGGTTCGTGAGTTCAAGCCCCGCATCAGGCTCTGTGCTGAAAGCTCAGAACCTGGAGCCTGCTTTGGATTCTGTGTCTCCCTCTTTCTCTGCCCTTCCCCTGCTCATGCTGTCTCTGTCTCTCAAAAATAAATAAACATTACAAAAAATTTTTTAAAAAAGATCTATTAAACAAATCCATCCATAAAGTTTCCTCACTTGTCAAAAGGAGATGATAGTAACTGCCCTATCTTTTCCGTTACAGAAAAAACAAAAATGTAAATGCATTATAAACTATTAAGCACCATAGAAACAGTAGCTTTTTTACCTGAGGTCTAAGTGACATATAATAGTATATTAGTTTCAGGTGAGGTGTACAACATAATGACTCAGTATTTGTGTATATTGTGAAATGATCACGATAAGTTCAGTTAACAACTGTCACCGTACATAGTTATGTGGGATTTTTTTTTCTTGTGAGAACTTTTAAGATTTACTAACTCAGCAACTTTCAAATACATAATATAGTATTATTAACTGTAGACACCATGCTGTGCATTACTTCCCCATGTCTTACTTATTTTATAACTCTAAATTTGTACCTTTTGATCCCCTTTGCCGCTTTTGCCTACACCCTACCTGCCACCTCTGGTAACCACCAATCTGTCCTCTGTATCTATGAGCTTCTTTGTTTTGCTTTTTGTTTTTTTAGATTCTATATACAATCTCACTTGTTTTCCTACTTGTTAGCCTGGCTGGACTTTTTGAAAGGCCATGTGGTATAAATGTTATAAACATGGCTTTGGAGGCAGCAGACACAAGGTTTAAATCCTACCATCATGCTTTATCACCTATTTGGCCTTGGGCAAGTTAATGCACCTTAAGGGTGTTAGTTTCCTCACCTAGACAACTTGTAGCCACTTCTCTCACATGTTGCATTAACAACTGACATTTGTCAAATATGCTCAATTCTG
Source organism: Puma concolor (assembly GCF_028749965.1). Classification (NCBI taxonomy): domain Eukaryota; kingdom Metazoa; phylum Chordata; class Mammalia; order Carnivora; family Felidae; genus Puma; species Puma concolor. The sequence continues at coordinate 30,291,339 of NC_141683.1, forward strand.
CTAATCCCTCATTCCATCCTCACAAATCTGCACCTTCGGTCCCATCCCAGTTCCACACTGCAGCTCTTTCAATCCCACATAACCCCTAGGGCAGAGATCATCCAACTTCTTCACCAGTGTCTAACCTAGTATACACAGTAGGAACTAAATATCTGTTAAATAAATGAATTCCTATCTGTCCTCATGGTACATATATAACATAAACTAAAAAAACAGCAAGATATTCTAACAAAATGCATATCAATCTTATTTCATTTTCTGTATATACAAAGACTCACTTTCATTTATGTACAACCTTTTTTTTTCCCCAATGGTCACTAAGAAGAAAAAAGAAACAGGACAAAACAGAGTCACCTCTATCTTTCTCATCAAAAATAAGAGATTTAAGATTTCTAAACTTGTAGCTGTCCCTTTACTTGTTTGTTTGTTTGTTTGTTTGTTTTTACCATCATTATATGAAAATATCAGGGTTCAAAAGCACCAGGAGCAACAGAGGATGGAGAAGCTAACTAACATCTAGACCCTTAGCCTCCCAGAAGAGAGTGAAACCAAGAAGCTATTTTTTCTCAGCTTCTAGTAGTTAATCACCAATTAATTAGAGTTGATACAAAGGATAAAATCTTTCTGCTGGTCCTATTCTAGCTTCTCTTTTCCTTCATTTCCCAGCTCTGATGAGTCAAAAATCTTCTCTACCTTAAAAATGCTTCTCCCAATCAAACTGTCTTCTGCATCTCAAAGGCCTCTGCTTTAGTTCAGGTCTCTAGTTATTTTAACAGCCTCATAAGTGCTATCTCTTTCACAATACCACCAGAGTGAAATTCTGTAACACAAATCTGATGGTATCCCTTCTGGTTTAAAACCTTATACTGGTAGCTCCCTATCATTTCCAGGATAAAGTACACACTTGGCATGACATAAAAGGTCATTCATGCCCTGTCCCCATCTAACTCTCTGGTCTCATTTCTCATCATTCTCTAATACGTACCCAATTTCTAAAGCTACAATCAAACAAACCCCTTGCTTTTCCCTAAGCATATCATGATGCTCTCACATTTCCTTTTAACATCCTGTTATATTTTCATATAAACCACCTTATAACATGCCCTTCATGTGCCTACCTAGTAAATTCCTTCAAAACTCAGCATTAAGAGGACCAAGTTTGCTGCCTCTATACTCCTAAAATATATGTATTATAATTTGATTATTTTTCTATAATTCCCAGTAGAAAGTAAGACCCTAGAGGACAAAAACTCTTTTTAGTCACAGTAGATAATACACAGTACATAGCAGAAGCTCCATAAATAAACTAAATAAGTTAATAAAAGGCCTGAATGACTTTAGTTTTATTATGAATATAAAAGGTTTTTGTGAGATCATCTGGCAAAATAAACACCAGTCATCACGTTATTCCTACAAGAAAGTAAACCTGGAGTTCTAAATAAATTACTACAAATAAACACTAATTCAAACATAATAAACATGGTTATAAAATATCAAAAGATAACATTAATTGGTAACTAAGGTGTATATAATATGTTACCTAGAAATAATGGAATCCAAATTAGGTACATGATTTTTGGGAAAGAGAAAATTGAGATCCAGCACCACAGGTGAATTTTAAAAACCCTCTTCACCAACAACTAGGAGCATTCAAAATAATTTTTCACAGACAAGTTCTGCTCATAACTTTGCAAAGCATTACACAAGGGTGACTAGAAATTAATATCTCAACTACTATTGTAATGTTACATTTATATAATCCTCTTCCTCTAAAGCACAATTTTTAATCTTCTTAAATAGGAGGAATTTTTTTTTAAGCCTCTACGTGAGTAAATTACACTGGGTTCCAACAAATGATGCCACCATGGAAATCCATAAGAATAGCTCCCAAACAGGTTCAATATGTTGGAAGGGAGAAAGGCAGAAAGGAAGACAAAGAAAAAAGGAACAACACAATGTTCCTGAGATCAGCTTCTCTGTTCTCAACATCTTTCATATGTCCAGCAAAAATAATGGTAACTAGGTAACTTCAACATTCTTAAAATCAAGACACTCATATCCACCCAGACAGGCTCTGTCGTAACTCTGCCTCATCATCTATTAACAGTCAAACAAGTCAAAGGCTACAGTTACTCCCTACCAGAGGAAATTAATATAACCTTCAAGACAGGAACAGAATGGGTAAGTTACTTTGAAAAGAAGCATGGACAAATAACCAAGATTTAAACCACCAGTCAGATTTCCTGGTAGCACACCATTTCTACTTCCTTCTTCCTCTCCACTTTCTACTTTCCTATTACCTATTCCTACTATCGTATTCTAATTACCTCCCCATTACCCAGGCAAAGACAATCAACCAATAAAATACATACACACACACACACACATACACACACACACACAACACACGTAGTACTTAAGAACTAGGATTTATAGTTAAAACAGAGATGGTCTGAAGACTGCCTTCACTGGTTACTATGATTGCTCTGTGACCTTACTTAGGTTCTCAAAGCCTCAGTTTCTTCATCAGTAGAACAGAGACAATATATTTTCCTGTAAGGGTTATCCTAAGAATTAAATTATGTGAGATCAGTATATAAAGTGTAATCACACTGCCTGACACAATAAACTAAATAAAAAGAACCACCAGAAAGTCTGAGAAGTGAACAAGTATACAGACAGATGTAAACAAATCAGAAAGATCTGAGAATTAATAAACTGCAATATTTTACACTAAGTTGACACTATAAGAGCTCACAAAGTATTCCACAGTGTTTTGCAATGTTTATTTACTATAGGCAGAGAAAAAACAAATCAACAAAGCACCACTACCATCACCACCACCATCAACAAAAACCAAAGAAAAAAATATGAAAACTTACATCTTGATTTGTAACCGAAAAGAAGATTTAAAAATCCTTAACTTCAGCTCATAGCCTCTTCATGATCTAACCCCAACCTATTTTTTAGCCTCATCTCACTTTTATGTCTCCATGCAGTCAACACTGTAACTTGCAATACAGAACCTAATTGCACACTTCAAACTTGAGTCAAACAACTCCTTCAACCCAGTTACCATTCTTACCCCATCCCTTTTCCTACCCACTGAAACCCTATTAGTCATTCTGTCCCAAGATGCCCTCCCAGATCCTCCCTAGCAGAAGTCATCACATCCACCTCTCAGTTCCCTGTTGCTTAAACTTACGTTTAGAGCACCTACTTCATGCTAATGAAGTTTTCCTGGAGGCTTCTTTCTCAGTGTCATTCAAGGGAGACATTAATGGTCAGCTGAATACAGACCACAAAATGTGATAAAATGAAATAACACCTCTTAACATACAGGAATATCCTTCTTTAGGGTAAAAAAATATTTCTATCATCTTTCTATGTTTTAACCACAGCTTCACTGCCCTTCCCATTACAATAAAGCAGTTTAATGGCTAGTAGCACAAATGTACAACTTTTTAGCTTATATTTTCTAAATATCCAAAAATATCCATTATAACAATACTGACACTTCATGAGAGAACATTTTATGCCTTACTTATCAAGTGGCCTAACAGCCCACTCTAATCTCCATTAGGCAAATAAAATATTCAATCTTTTTTTGGTAATCATTAAAAGAAAGCAGTTCAGGGGCGCCTGGGTGGCTCAGTTGGTTGAGTGTCCAACTTCGGCTCAGGTCATGATCTCACGGTTCGTGGGTTCAAGCCCCGAGTCAGGCTCAGAGCCTGGAGTCTGCTTCGGATTCTGTGTCTCCCCCTCTCTCTGCCCCTCCCCCATTCATGCTCTGTCTCTGTCTCAAAAATAAATAAACATTAAAAAAAATTTAAAAGAAAGCAGTTCAAAATAAATTTTGTTTATATAATGATTGTTCCAAAACAAGATTTGACTAATGTTATTTTGCAAGTCATACGAAAATCAATCTCATTATTTCATACCACACATACTATATACAGATTTACTTAATTGACTTTTGCAAATATCAACTCTTATTTCCCACATATGCAAAAATGGTTGGAAAACTGATTCACAATCAAGAGTTTGATTTGTAACCAGGCTAGACAGCTAGGTAAACATGACTTCAAATACTTAATTGCACAAACTTACTTCAGATTACAGCACTGTAAATTAGAAAGTCACAATTCTAGTTCATGCAGATTCTTAGTTTTGCTACTACATAACAGTTCTACCTTAGGCAAATTACTTAACCTCTCTAAATTCTAAGTATCACATATACAAAATGACCCTGGGTTAGATAAAATTTCACATACATTCTTGATCATAAAAATCACCCACAACACCTGTTTAAAAATACATATCCCAAATCCTCTTCTAAACGTCCTAATTTCGCAGTTCTGACAAGAGGACTGGAGAACTTAGTCAAAGTTCCCAGGTACTCATGTTCCTCATCATTGGGAAGTTTTATACATATACTGGTTTCTGATTTCTAACATTCTTTCTGGCTATAAAATTCTGTGAATTTAAGATTTTATGACACTGATCAAATCCCCCAGCCCAACCTGACTGAATGCAATTCACATGCAAATTCATTTTGCTATGGAAGAAAGTTCAAAATCTTCTCTGTACTCTTAAGTTGTCTTTTTCAGCATTTGGCTCCATTTGTTATAATCCCTCAATTTTCACATTATCCTAAATACCAGTATTTATTTTGGCAAATAATTTGACAGATAACATGATTTGGGCTACAATACTTTTGGTTGAAGGATATTCCCCTATGATTTTAGTGTATACAACTCCTCCTCTGGTAACCATTCAGTCATACACTTAATGCTGATTCAAACACACATTAAGGTCAGTTCTCAGAACAGTATGCATTCTAACACTGTGTATATTCTTTTCATTTGTGTCTTACAATATTTATAACATTCAACAGGCAAATCATAACTACAATCCCTTCTAACAATCCTACAGATGATGATTATGTGCTGAATGAATTTTAATACACTATAATTATTAACTGGCTTTAAAGCAGTTCTGAAATACTTTCCCATTGATGTAAATATGGAAGAAAACACTTTAAAGGTTATACTCTCAAAACAGGTCTATAAAAGCACTGTGATAAAGAAAAAAAACAAAACATGTTCTCCAACATGTGTTCTCATTTTTCAAAAAAAAAAAAAAAGGCATTTTTCTCAATCTTCACCTACCCAAAATTAATAAAAACTGCTTAGTCAAACTTGCCTTCTAGTTACGTTGATACTTTTGCCACCACCACGCAACTCTTTTCACAAAAGTCTGCAAAGCAACATACAGCGATAAAAAGACCCCAAAAGCACTAAGATAATTTGGAGATGAAAGTGGGGGGCAGAACTGGCAGTCAATACACCCAGTGCAATTAAACACACCATTTTTCATTATACTTCCCAAAAGGCAGGACAAAGAAGGAAAACTGAAACTTACTGCTCTCATCACTCTAAAACAAAACAAAACAGTTTCTTAAAGAACAGTCTTTAACAGTACTCAGAGACGTTTTCTCACATACATTTTAGAAAAATGGTAATATAATATTACACTGTCATCAATCAAAATTTCACAGCACCGGAGAAGCTTTAAATCAAATTGTGAGAAAAGCTGAAAGTATACACCTAAAACACAGGTCAATAAAGGTGACACTGTAAAGAGTCAAGATGATGTAGTCATATATGAAGTGTCCTAAAAACCCACGGAGAGAAGTTAAAAGCAGACAAACAGCAATTCTGTATCACTTAAGTCACATTCCTTAAACACTATTTCCTGCAATCAAATTTAAATGTGTTCATAGCTATCACCAGGATCAATATAGTGTGAAATAAACCTGATGGTAATGCAACTGGCAGTCTTCCGAACCCCTCATTTTTTAATAGATTGTACAAATACCTTCATATTTTATCTTCACATGCACAAACTGCACTAAGAAAATAATGTAGAAAATGTTAAGTTTGTTTCTTTCTCATTAAAGAGGACCTGAAATACAGAATCTATCCTAAGGACAACTAAGTTACCTGATAGATCAAATGGTGTCTGAAAGGGCAGCTACTAAGCAAACACAGATTCACAAAGTCATTGATGTGCTTTAAAATGATCTACTTGGCCTTGAAATAATGGAAGCGGAAACAATCATAGCAGGAGCATCCAATCCGTGCAGTGATTCTGGAGAGGTCAAACGTGAGGTACTGCGAGGACACTAAGTGGAATTCTGCTCACCCCTAGTGCTGGCAAACCATTCACATATGTGATATGGACACAAAGCACAATATAAAAATCAGAGGGTAACCCATGAGGTGAATGTAGAGTCATCAATGCAAGTTGAAAATCTCATATCAGCTAATAAACATTCTTAGTTATCCTTAATAATTCTATTATGAATCCATAAATTTATTAACTAAATTTTTCTTAGGACATTATTCGCTATTCCTCTTAAGTAACAAAACAGTTTTGTTTTTTTTTTAAAGAAGGAAAATAGGCAGAAAGTAGGTCACCACCTCATTTAGTACTAGATTTGGTAAACTAATTTTTGTTCATCCTTCTTCAACTTCATAATTTCATATATTTCTAAATATATTCTTCTACATATATCCCTCCCTTTCTATTAGTCTCATGTAAGAGCATGATTTAATCAAATGTGTTTTTCCTTCTAATACCCTGCTTGATGGTGCTCAGCGTTTTGTGAACTTAGGCGAAAGTAGCACACCAAACTGAAGCAACATACAATGAACCTAAACTTTGAATTTGTCTCCAGACACTCATGACAAAGCCCCTGCATGCTTGTCCCAGGCCAGCTTAGAGAGCGTCATTCTGTATGTTGTCCACAAGAATGTATTACTAGTCATTAAATAAACTAAAATCTATATGATATGCAGAAATTCACCAAGAGGTCATTCAAGCATGCAAATGAACACTCACAAATCTCATCTCTTTCCTAACAAGAATAAAATCAAGGACACATTTTCTATCTCCTCTAAATAGTCTCTATGATGGGAAAATTAAATTTTTAAATTACATAAAAATCACTTTAAAGTAGCTGGAAAGAATTTAATTGTTTCTCCTGGTTATGAGAATGGTACCAAACATTCCAAAATAGTTTATTAAAATCTTCCTTCATTTGGAAACGAGGTTTATAAGAAAATGTTAAGTTTTTAAACTCTAGGCAGAGAGGACAATCCAATCTCAAAACATAATTTCCTCCATTTTACAATACAATTCACACTCAAAAGTATACACTTCAAACTAAGTAACCTTGGGTATACAAAGACTCACCATCTGTATGGGTTTCTTGTGCAGATCTCGTTCAGTTACCAGTTTTTCTTGGTCAGTTACATAAAGACCTTTCTGCGCTAAAGCCTGGATTACAGCATCATGGCCCAGAAGGGGTTTCGCAGCATCACTCTTGAGAATGAGACTCCCAGCACGACAGTATAGTTCAGCCGAAAGAAGTAAATTAACCACGGGTGGTTTGATGTGTTCCTGGTCATACTGATCTGTGTAAAATGGTTCTCGAAGTTCCTCTGGCACATTTTCTATAAAGATTAAGGGGAGGGGGGGGAAATTCTTACAATATGTTTATAAAGAAACACAATTTAATAATTATTATGTCACAGAAGATTCCTTCCAAAAATAACAATACCCTTTAACTGAAAAGGTAATTTATTAGAGCTTGGCAGCTAATCTGGAATGGAAAAGAGAAATTTGCTTTACAGAAAATATTGTTCCGAGTATACTCTAAAACAAGATTACAAAGCAAAGAAAAAGTTTTCTAAGTCTAATGACTCTGGGGAAAGTATTCCCACATGCACACTCAAATCCATAGAATGTGATAAAAGATTCCTAAAAAGTAATTTCAGCGAATACTCTCACATACAAGCAGTCAACCAGAAAACGCACTCTAACGGCTATTACAGGGGAAGCTAGGCCTTGCCAACTGACAGCATAAAATCACTTAACTGAAGTTGTATAGCTAATCACTTGTAAAGCAGAAGCTGCCTAACTTATTCTCTCCCTCTATCTCAGGCTGTCTGGTCTCTCACCCTTCTTGCTTAGCCTGATGAATCTATTGAGGGGCAGTTACAGCTATAGTTTAAGGGAGAACTACTCTCAAAAATACCTTAAACTAAGGGTGCCTGAGTGGCTCAGTTGGTCAAGCGTCCAACTTCGACTCAGGTCATGATCTCATAGCTTGTGGGTTTGAGCCCTGCATTGGGCTCTGTGCTAACAGCTCAGAGACTGTAGCTGCTTCAGATTCTGTGTCTCCCTCTCTCTGCCCATCCCTGGCTCATGCTCTGTCTCCTTCTCTCTCAAAAATAAATTTTTAAACGTTAAAAAAACACTTTTTTTTAAATCCCTTAACCTAGAGGCACCTAGGTGACTCAGTCAGTTAAGTGTCCAACTCTGGACTTCAGCTCAGGTCATGATCTCACAGTTCACAAATTCGAGCCCCACGTCAGCTTCTGCACTGGCAGGCAGTGTGGAGTCTGCTTGGGATTCTCTCTCCCTTCGCTTTGCCCTTCTCCCCACCCCCCTGCCCAACTCTCAAAAATAAACAAACTTTTTTTTTTTTTAATCCCTTAACCTAGTAAATCACTGTTCTCTCCGCCTTACCCCAAAAATCCCTCCTGGACACCCAACTAACACATTCAGTGGAGACACAGAAAGGAGAGTCTACAAATGGGACATGAGAAGGAAACCAAATTCGTCTGAGTTTTTTTTCTGCTAGCCATTTCCCTTGAAGAATGTCAAGTCCCACTCTCCCAACATCTACTTCTAAATCAACCTCAGGAGCTGCTTTTGCATCTGATGGCAGCCAGATCACTAAAAAGGCAAGACAAACAAAGCACTTCTTACTGTTTAACAAGGTATCTTGCCTTCCTCTTCCCACTCCTTACCTGTGAGCTGTGCTCTTAATCAAAGCCAACACAAGAATGAGGTTTGTCTTCCAAAAGTAAAGGCAGGCATCTAAGTTAAAAGTTAACATGGAGCTACAATCATAGAACCTGATAGCTCTGGCTAGTCTGGCATGACACTTAGCCATTTCCTTGCCTGCCTTCTCTTTGAAAAGTGAGGTTTTGAGGCCAACCATCCCCCATCACTGATTTTAGGAGTCTTCTGAATAGGCAGCTTTAATATAAGCTCAAAATAAGCCATAGTACTAATCAAAGTGAACGTTTTTTAAATGTATTTACAAAGTATTAGTATACTTCTTAGCAATTTTCATCCTAAAGTTTTTGAAGCGTTCCTATTATTTAGAAAAATATTTTCATCATGGGGTGCCTGAGTGGCTCAATCAGTAGAGCATATGACTCTTGGTTTCAACTCAGGTCATAATACCAGGGTCATGGGATTGAGCCCCTCATTGGGCTCCACACTGAGCATGGAGCCTGCTTGAGGTTCTCTCTCCCTCCCTCCCTCCCTCTCTCTCTCCCTTCCCCTCTGCCCCTCTACCCTGCTCGTACTCTCTCTCTCTCTAAAATAAAGAAAAGAAGAAGAAAAATATTTTCATCAAATATTATAGTAATGATTGCATGTTCATTTTATATACCAGCATGGTTCTGAGGAAATCCAAGGAATTAGAAATAATCCGTACCTTCAAGAAGCCAATAATGTACAAAAAGACTAGACAGACAAATAAAGTTAAGCAATTCAGAAACAATGAATGATTGAGCACCAACTGAAAGAAACTAAGTGCTAAATGAACAATTGTTCTAAATGAACAATTAAGTGCTTAAAGTTCAAAGCAGGAAGCATCATACTGGGCTGACTTGACTTCATCTTAAAGAAATAGGATAGGAAAAATAGGCAGAATTTGCTTAGTCAAAAAACAAAAGTCTATCTAAACAAAGGGAAGAGCAAGGAGAGAGTGGAAGGAAGGAAGGAAGGAAGGAAGGAAGGAAGGAAGGAAGAAAGGAAGGAAGGAAGGAAGGAAGGAAGGAAGGAAGGAAGGAAGGATGTGAAGAGATACCAAACTGAACAATTTGGGTGGAGAAAGGCATTCATGTAGGATAGGAGTAAGCAGGAAAGCTGTGATGGGAGGTTCAGATAAGACAAAAGTAATATCTCTTTTAAACACATATATAATAGCCAAACATTTATTTAATAGCTAACAAGGAATTACTTTTAGTTTTAAAGAAGAGTGATATGACGTTTGGGGACAAATAATCTGGTCTTCAATACTGATGGAGGTAAATATCAGACATAAATAAGGAAATGAAGACAAGAATAAAAGACATGAAAGACTGCTTAGGGGTGCGCCTGGGTGGCTCAGTCGGTTGAGCACCAGACTTCGGCTCACATCATGATCTCAGCTCATGGTTCTTGGGTTCGAGCACCGCATCAGGCTCTGTGCTGACAGCTCAGAGCCTGGAGCCTGCTTCAGATTCTGTGTCTCCCTCTCTCTCTGCTCCTTCTCGGCTCTTTCTCACTCTCTCTCAAAAATAAATAAATGTTAAAAAAAAAAAAATGTTTAAAACTGCTTATAAAACAAACCCAAAAAGGACTCAGGAATAAAGCAAAGGGAGGGGGTGAAGATGGCAAAAACCATTAGGCCTGGGTTACCTGGGAAACAGTGGTATCATTAATAGAAAAAAGAAAATCAGGAAGCACTAATTCTGGAAGCAAGATCATAAACTCGGTTTTAGACATGCTGATTAGAAACGACAGCAAAAATATCCAAAAAGCAGCTGGGGATATAGGACTCTGGAAAGAGGTCAAGAGTAGATGTATCAATTTGGGATTTTGGTGACATCTAAAAATATCATCCTCATTTAATAATTGAAAACACTTCTTCCTTCACAGCCACATTAGCCAGTAGTGAGCCAGCCTTAATAGCTGCCTCAGCATGATACATAAGCCCAGTATAAACTACAGAATACAGTACTGGTAAATTAAATTTAGTATCATAGGAACTAAAAAGAAGCTATTTAGTAGTACAACTCTAAAAGAGAATTTATTTAAGGTAATTATTATCAAATGTAGGCCTAGTAGATTTTTATTTACTGTAACAATAAAGAAAACGACTTATATAGGTGACTTGGTATCTAAACATTAGGTGTGCAAAGAAAAGTGACTACTAACATCATCAGGATTACAAATTTCTCTACCATACCTGTACATCTACCTAACATTCATCTATTGCTTTTACTAATCTTTCTAACAACTTGGTGAAAGCGGCAAATCAGACAATATGCAGATATATATTTAGAATATAGTAACACTAAGGACCTTTGTGTGTCAAGACACTGTCCTAAACATGCCTTCTGTCATTCAATATTAACAATTCTCTTACCCCTATTTTATAGATAAGGAACCCAAGAAAGGTTATCTTGCCAAGGGCACACAGCTAATAAATGCAGTCCTAGCTCTAAGCCATCTAGCTAAATAGCTTAAAAAGTAACAATGGTTGGGCACCTGGGTGGCTCAATCAGTTAAGGGTCAGACTTCAGCTCAGGTCAAGAACTCGAGGTTCAGGAATTCAAGCCCCACAATGGGCTCTCTGCTGTCCATCAAGAGCCTGCTATAAGATCCTCTGTCTCCCTCTGTCTCTCTGCCCCTCCGCCACTAGCTATATATATATATATATTTTTTTTAAATAACAATGGTTGGCCAACATCACATGGCTAGAAGGTAGAAGACGTGCAGCTAGGGGCTACTTCCATTTTATTATGGCATACCCACAAACCCAAGTTATGAAGGTGTAAGTTTTAAAAAGATCCCAAGGCAGGGTGCCTGGGTGGCTCAGTTGGTTAAGCATCCAACTTCGGCTCAGGTCATGATCTCACAATTCATGAGCTCGAGCCCCACAACAAGCTCTGCACTGATGCTGCAGAGCCTGCTTGGAATTCTCTCTCTCCCCCTCGATCTCTGCCCCTCCCCCACTCATGCACATGTGTGCTCTCTCTCTCTCTCTTAAAATCAATAATAAACTTTAAAAAAAAAAAGAGTTTAAAAAGATCCCGACACAAGAAAAAGGGAAAAGATCCACAGCAAGCCAAAGAATATTTCAAAAATATGACAAAAACAGATATTCCCACCCCCCCAAAAGAATGCAAAACTGCATATTGAGTAATATAAAATAGGTCACTTTCAAAAACAAGTCTTAAAGAACTAAACATGCTTAAAAGACGACTTCAAAAATATCTATCATTTTGCTAACTATACAAAACTAATTTTTTTAAGTTTGGAACTGTAGCACATTGTGAAACAAATGAACTGAAACAGCATTTTAGGAAACAGACAAAATCAAAGATAAAAGGTTTCACCCTCTCCCTCACCTCCAGAACACAAAAGGGAAGAAATTAATGCTTAAGGAATGGGTGAGTGAATCACCACTCCTAGAATTGCAAAGGATAAGAGACAAGTTTTTCTTGTGTGCCAGGACTTAAGCAGAACTTACCTTAATCGTATCATAAATCCTAACCAGATCTAAGTTTTGAAATTAACAATCACCTGAAATGCTTGAAGTACAAGTAAAGGGAGTAGACAGTAATTTACTCAAGGCAATTTTCTATAAAGATGGGCTAGTTACTAGTTGCATACATATGCCAGCAAATGATACAGATTTCTTTAAAACAATGAAGAGTAGAGAGGTAAGAGGGGAATGCATTTCAGAAATTATCATAATGCTCGGTCATGTGAATACTGCCTTATTTTCCAAACCTAAAAAATTATTTCTAAAACAATTACTGAGAGAGAACTAGTGAGTTTCAAAAACTCCAACTGAAAATAATCCATAGACCTTGAACTTGAAATTAACCAAGACCTAAAAATGATCAATAACATGGAAAAAAAAAAAAAACCCGACACTACCAGTAATCAGAGAAAGTTACAATGAGTCATTTTTTACCTACAAAAATGGAAAATTATTTTTAAAACCCACTATTGACAAAGATGTGCTAAAATGAGTACCCTCATACATGACCAGAAGGCAAGGACCAGGTCTATCTTATTCACCAGGATATAAATCCCCAGCACCTAACTTAATGCCTGCTACATGGTAAGCACTCAATACATACCTGACAAATGAATGAAAATGTTATTCTTTAAAAAATATTAGTCATTAGTCTTGTCCTAAAACAACTCTAATATTTCAAAACTCCCCTCAACTCCCAGATTCTGTGCTAATAATCATAATTCATTCCTTGCACCTGCTTGGAAAACTTTAAAGTTATCTCCTAGGCCACGCTTTACTTCTGCAAAGAAGTAAAACGCTCAAAACCAAACCTGTTTTCAGTTAACCTACATTCACTACCATTAGGAGGCAGCACGATATGGGGTACCTGGGTCACTCAGTCGGTTGAGCAACCAACTCTTAATTTCGGCTCAGGTCATGATCCCAGGGCTGGGTGGGGATTGAGCCCCATGTCAAGGGCTCCATCTGGGGCTCCGCACTGAGCATGCAGCCTGCTTAAGATTCTTTCTTTCTTTCTCTCTTTCTCTCCTCCCCTTGCTCTTTTCCCCTGCTCTTTGAAATTTAAAAAAAAAGGGGGGGGGCAGCATGATATAGTGGGGAAAATTGGGGCTTTGGGAAAAGTATGGGCAATGGAGTTTAAAAGGTTGAGTCTGAATCTTAGCAGTTACTTGCTAGGGGATTTTGAGTGCACTAATTAACTTCTCTGAGTTCAAGTTTCTCCATATTTTGCACACATACCAGCTCCTCCTCCTCCGGCTTCAACTTCCTCTCCCTCCCCCAGCCCACTATGCTCCAGACACCCAAGTCTTTCTGTTGCTACAGCATGCCAAGTTCACGCCTTTTGGTCTATGTGCTCGCTATTCCCTCTGCTTCTAACATTCCTCAATCTAACCTTCACATAGCTCATTCTATTCAGATGACAGCTAAATGTCACTTCCTCAGATATACCCTCCCTGACCACCCAATCAGTCATCCTATTTTAATTCTCCATATAACAGCTATTACTATCCTATAATATATGTTTGTTTATTTCTGCCTCTTTCCACTACAACGTAACCTCAAGGGGAGCAGGATACTTCTTTGTCCTGTGTCACTAGTGCCTAGAATAATAGTGCCTGGAACACAGCAGGCACTCAAATGTTTACTAAAAGAATGACAAGTACCTAAACACTGAGCTTTGCCTTCAAATGAGATGCCAATTAAAAGTGAACTCCCGGGGCGCCTGGGTGGCGCAGTCGGTTAAGCGTCCGACTTCAGCCAGGTCACGATCTTGCGGTCCGTGAGTTCGAGCCCCACGTCAGGCTCTGGGCTGATGGCTCAGAGCCTGGAGCCTGTTTCCGATTCTCTGTCTCCCTCTCTCTCTGACCCTCCCCCGTTCATGCTCTGTCTCTCCCTGTCCCAAAAATAAATAAACGTTGAAAAAAAAAAAATTTTTAAAGTGAACTCCCTCTACCCTTCCACTTACCAAATGACATGTTAAGTGCTGTTCAGCATTCCTGAGCTTAAATTACCTCCTCCACTCCTCCCACTACCCTGTGAGACTAAAGCACCTCTTCCAAGCCCCAGATCCTTATAAGCCAACTACCCTACCCAACTCTTCACTTGGATGTCACAAAGAAACCCCAAATTCAAAATGGGTGCCAAGTTTCTCACTGACAAGGGGAGCTACAAATATAGGAAGGGACTAGAAATGAACTAGAAAGACTAGAACGAACTCTGTGGTGTTGGGACTAAAATGCCAAGTGTCAGTATGAACACATGGTGTTATGTATCCATCTATATACAGAAAAAGAAATATATTTACTTTATGCTATGTATGCATATGTGTGTTTCCTAGCTCTGTCTGCTAAACTCCAGTAGCAATCAGCCTAGCACCTATATCTTGGTTAAGGAAATGTCCCTCTGGCTAAACATCTGTCCTTGGGGGCTACCTAGATGCCAACTGGTTTCTGGGTGCCTCCCGGGCACTCTTGCCCAAATCCTATGGGCAGTGCAGAGATGGTTCCATGCAAGGGGGCAAGAGGGTATATCTGTTGGTGGAAAGACAGGTGGTGGTGGCAGCAGTGATGAGAGGGGGTACAAGGGTGGGTCAGCCAAGGGAGAGAAGAGAAAAGGACAAGAAAAAAGAAAGCCAAAGAAGATGGAAGGAGGAGGAATGGATTGGGAAATGGTCTCTAGTTCCTGGATCTCCATCAGTTTTTGCCTGGGAGAAGGTACGTCTCTGTGCACTTTGTTTTTCTTCATACTGTCTGGGTATTCTTGGGACACTGCCAGCACCATTAGCCATCATCCCAGTCATTCAGACCAAAGGCAGAGGGGATATCTGCTAAATAGGGGCCCACACTCGAAAGGAGGGTATAAGAACCTAAAGAGGCGGGGGCAGCCCAGGTGGCCCTTGCAGAGAACTGGCTGCCTGTACCACAGGCCAAAGGAGGTTTGGCAAGAGCTAAGACAGTGCCCAAGGAAGGGGCTTGAGCCCCAGCTCAGCATGCAGCTCAGGGTGCTCAGTCTATAAAAGTGTCAACATCATGAAAGACGAAGACAGACTGAAGAACTATTTCAGGTTAAAGGAGACCAAAGAGACAAGTCAACTAACTGCAATGCATGATTCTGGACTGGATCTTGGAATGGGAAAAAAAAATTGCAATAATGACATTAAGATAATTGGCAAATTAGAATTTGGACTGTGGATTAGATAATAATATTGTATCAAAGTTAAGTTTCCTTATTGTTATAATTTTACTGAGATTATATATAAGAAACATCCTTCATTTTAGGGGATAAAGTATTTGGGGGCAGGGGACACAATGTCTCTCATGCATTCTCAAACAGTTCAGAAAATATTATGTGTATATATATATACACACATGTTTGTGTGGGAGGGAGAAAGAGAATGATAAATGGGACAAAATGTCTGGCTAAAGGGTACTCAGGAGTTCCTTGTACTATTCTTACATGTTTGAAATTATGCTGAAAACACTATGAAACCTCAAAATGTCCCAAATCAGTCTTTTCCTCCACATTTGTTCATCTTCCAGCATTCCCCACATCAACAAACTATACCACAATCCATCTAGTTGCCTAAGCCAGAAACCTAGGAGTCATCATTAATGCCTCCTTCTCCTTCAACTCCCAAATAAAATCCATCCCCTTCTCACAGTCTCAACTCACATCTCTTGGGCCCAGGCAATCAGTGCTTCTCATGTGAATTACTTCATTTACTCCTAATTGTCTTCACACATCTACTCTTGTCCCTACTCTTGTCAAAGCATTCTCCACCCATTGCTTATAGGCAATAAGCAAATTTGATCATGTCGCACACGCCACCACGAATTCTAGGGTTTTCAATGATTTCCAACTTCTTTAAGGATTAAAATCCTCCCTCCGACCTTAGAAGGAAGATCCCTGTCTCCACCCACCACCTTGTATTATGCATCCCTGCTAGCCACATTCAGTTCCCAACAATCACACTTTCTTACACTTCAGAGCCTTTGCCTTTGCATATTCTGGTCACTATTTAGAATGCTCTTTCTCCCTATTCTTTACCCTTTCAGATTCTTGGGGGCCAGTGACCCACACAGTTTGGCGCAAATTCCCCCCAGTTAAGGGAAGGAAGTAGCATTTATTCTGCCTTCTCTGTACCTCAGTGTAATGTACTTTCACTTTCTAGACTCTTCAATTCTACAAAAGAATATGTTTGTAGTTTGTAAAATATAGGTGAAAGCTTTTAAGTATAGATAAGCACTAGTAAGCAAAAAGTTTGTTAAACATAGAATTCAAATATGTTAAATAAAGGTAAGTGGATTGTATCATGTATGTTTAAAAAGAAAAAAAGAATGAAAAAACCCCAAAAGATACCAAATATTCATGAGGTATCTAGACACTAAATATTCATGATATACTAAACATATATGTAAAGCCCTAAATACTCATGCTATACTCAATATGCATGAGACAAACGAACAAGAGACGATGAACACTAAATATACATGAATACTTAATATCCACGAGTCCTTAATTTGGCCACCTACTGGTAACACCCATTCTGGCCTACTTGTCCTCTGACCAAGTAACACAAAGTCCAAGGCTATTCATCAGGCTTATTGGTAACCCACAGCTGTGCCAGGCATGCTTGTTGGCATGCTTGTTCCCTGTGTCTGTCTGATAGAGCAAGTGTGTATCACTGGCCTATGTGTCACTGTGGGCCTCCTTGTTGAAACTTCAACTCTGGTCCTGTGACCATACCATCATCATTAGGGAAGGCTAATGTAGCAGAAAGAGATGGACATATTTTTTAATATATGGGCTCTTCCTCTGTGTCATTTTGTCTTGCTTCCATTTATTTACTGGAGGAACCAGAGTGTTTGCCCTTTAAAATTTCCCTGTATATTGCAGGATTCAGAGTATGGTTCTTTCTCCCTGCTTGCACTCTATCTTAAATGTGTTAACTTACCTGATCTCTTTCTCCTTGCTTCTCATTGTAAATTGATTTAACAAACCATAGCATTTAACCATTTTAATTAGGTCTGTGAGCTCTTCTTTTCTGTGACCTCTGGAGTAGTTTGCCTGGTAATTTACTTGGAGGCTATCATTTATGAAGGTAATTTCCCACAAAGGGTAACCATATACTAAAAGTTTCTTTTTCTTTTTCTATTTATTTATTTATTTATTTATTTATTTATTTATTTATTTATTTATTTTTAAGTAATCTTAATGCCCCACACAGACCACAATGTGGAGCTGGAATTCACGACCCTGAGATCAAGAGTCAGATGTTTAACCGACTGAGCCACTCAGGCGCCCCAAGAGAAGTTTCTATTTAAAAGACCTTTCTCACTAATATATGAAATCATGATAGAAAAAGAGACAACTAGACATTAAGCACCTCCTGGTAAAAATACACACCACCTGTGAAGTATGCCAAAAAATAAACTTGAATCTACAGAATTTTTAGATCTAACTGCCAATTTATGGAAACTTATTAAATAATACCATGGAGATCCAGACTTGGGAAATTAAAAAAAATTTTTTTTGAATGTTTATTTTATTTTTGAAAGAGAGAGAGAGCGTGCGTGCGCACGAGTGCAAACACGGGGAAGGGGCAGAAAGGAAGACACACAATTGGAAGCAGGCTCCAGGCCTGAGCCATTAGCACAGAGCCTGACACAGGGCTTGAACTCACGAGCTGTCGGATTATGACCTGAGCCAAAGTCAGATGCTTAACCAACTGAGCCACCCAGGCGCCCCCAGAATTGGGAAATTTTAAAGGGCAAACACTCTGGTTCCTCCAGTAAATAAATGGAAGCAAGACAAAATGACACAGAGGAAGAGCCCATATATTAAAAAATTTTCAAAAAAAAAAAAACCTTCAAAAAAAAACCTTAAAGAGACATACCAACCAACTGCAAAATATGACCCTTATTTGGATATAGATTGGAACAAATGAAGTGCAAAACAAAAAAATAAAGACGATTTATGAGACAATCAGAGAAATCTTAATACTAAGGATACGGAGTGGTATGACAGACAGTGCTGTGATGATGCCAGTACCATGGTTATATTTTTTTTTTTTAATTTTTTTCAACGTTTATTTATTTTTGGGACAGAGAGAGACAGAGCATGAACGGGGGAGGGGCAGAGAGAGAGAGGGAGACACAGAATCAGAAACAGGCTCCAGGCTCTGAGCCATCAGCCCAGAGCCCGACGCGGGGCTCGAACTCACGGACCGCGAGATCGTGACCTGGCTGAGGTCGGACGCTTAACCGACTGCGCCACCCAGGTGCCCCTTAAAGAGTATTCCTGACTAGAGATACATACTAATATATTTATAGATGAAATGATACAATGTCTGGGACTTGCTTCAAATAATAAGTATGGCCAGAAAAATCAATGTAAATGATAAATCAACATTGGCTATGAGTTGATGATCATGGAGGTTGGGTGAAAAGTACATGGTAGTTTACTGTTACTGGACATATTTGATATTTTCTAAAATCAAATGGCTTTGTTTATTTCAAGAGAAAGAAAAAAAAGAAGAGTACACAACTTACAATGATTAAGAAAGAGCTCTGAGTAGTGTGATATATGGACGTGGATAGATGTGAGGCCTGGAACTACTACAGCCATTTGCTACCATGAGAGAAGACAGCTGGAGAATGAAACTCACACATAAAGAAGGGCAGAGCTAGGGGAATCACAAAGAAATGGAAATGGGACCTGATCAAAAGTCCAACTTATCTCAGAATTTTTTTGGTTATATGAGCCAATAAATCCTCTGTATTGTAAGCCGATTGGAGTTGGATTTTCTGTTACCACAAGTGAAGATACTCTCATTAACTTTCAACCTACTGTAGTCACAGTTTTGCTTCTACATTGCCCTCAACATGTCCTCAGCCAAGTCATCAAAAACTTCATCGGTGTTAACTCAATGGAATTTTATGAGACTTCTTGCTTAATCTGTCTCAGCAGTACCTTATACCTTCCCTCATCTTCAGTGTTCTCTTCCCTATGCTTGAGATTCCATACTTCCCTGCCTTGTTTTCCTCTTCTCTGGTTACTCTACGTCTGGCTCCTTTGCTGGCTCTCCTGTGTTAGGTCCCCTTGTCTCTCCTCTGTACTTTCCTTCAAAGTGACTGGCAGTTACTCTTTTTATAACCATGTATGTGTCTCATCCCAAAGATCTTCTAAATTCCACATATGAATTTTTAAGGCCTAATGCACACACCACCATTTTAAATATTCCTCAAACTCCATGCTGTTCTTTGCACATACACACAACCTGGCTCTCTTCCATTATTCCCTCAGTAAACAGAAGCAATCTTAACACTCCCCACAATCTCATCTTTGTTCCCACATGCCCAATCACCAAGTCTTATCTTTTACATTCACCCACTTCTTTCCATATCCACTGCTGCAATCCAAATTCAAGTTGTCATCATCTCTCACTTGGACTATGACTTCCTACTTATTTCCCCTTTGCAAATCTTAGTCTCTTTTCAATACATTTTCTACTGTTTTTAAGAGATTTTTTTTTAATGTGGTAAAATACACATAACATAAAATTTATCATTTTAATCATTTTAAGTGTACTTTAAGAGCTCTTTTAAAAAGCAGACTTCTGATGATGGCACCTAGCTTTAAATAAATGGCAGTGACTCTGGGTCCAGATGGAAAGGAGACTTTTCACTAGAACTACCCTGACATACCTTTTGAGTTTTCAATCTGTGCCTGTCTCATCTGTTCAAAAAATATTTTGGGGTCAAAAAGTAAATTTTCAAGATATCATCACAATCTTTAGTATGTATTTTTAAAAAATGGAGGTGGCTGGAAAAAAAGACAAATTTCTGCTATTTCAAAATCTGTTACATTACAAAGTTCTACAAAACTATGAATTAGAGAAAAATTAACAAGGTCAGCAACCCCTTTATTTGAATGTCATCAAAAAAGAGAAGGGAAAACAAGAAGACAGCTGAAAAAGAGAATCTGGAGAGCAGTAGAAAATGCCAGCAGAAAAAAATGAAACCATCTACATTTGACCCTCGAACAACCCAGGGGGTTAAGGGTACCAACTCGACCCCCCCCCCCCCCGCCATGTAGTCAAAAATCTGCATATCACTTTTGACTCCCCAAAAAACTAATTACTAAGAGCCTACCGTCAACCAGAAGCCACACCAGTAATATAAACAGTTAATAACACATTTTACATGTTGTATTATATACTGTATTCTCATAATACCTAACTTTTCTTAATTTTTTTTCAGTATTTCTAGACTATGCAGTTCATCTACAAGTTTTTTCAAACTGTCACAAATCTCCAAAAAGTTTTCCTATATGTTTATTGAGAATAATCTATATATACGTGGATCCACGCAGCTCTAATCCATGTTGTTCAAGGGTCAACTGTACTTTGAAACTTACCGTGGTTGATGACAAACATCTTTTAAAATATTTCAAATGTTTCATCAAATGTCTTTTATCCAAGAGCCTAAAGTACTCAGAATCTGCATGCAATTCCCATATGAAAAGATTTTTGGGTGTTTTTTAATGTTTACTTTTTTTAAGTTTACTTGTTTATGTTGAAAGAGAGAGAGAGAGCAGGGGAAAGGCAGAGAGAGAGTGAGAGAGACAATTCCCATTTTAGAGACAGAAAATGGTGTGGGGGCACCTGGGTGGCTCAGGTCATGATCCCAGCTTGTGGGAAGGAGTCCCACACTGGGCTCCACACAAGAGGGTGAATGAAGCCTGCTTAAAATTCTTTCTCTCTCTCTCCCTCCCTCTGCCCCTCTCCCCTGCTTCCACTCTAAAATTTAAAAAAGAAAGAAAGAAAGAAAGAAAGAAAGAAAGAAAGAAAGAAAGAAAGAAAAAGAAAAAGAAAAAGAAAAAGAAAAAGAAAAAGAAAAAGAAAAAGAAAAAGAAAAAGAAAAAGAAAAAGAAAAAGAAAAAGAAAAAGAAAAAGAAAAAAGAAGGGGCACCTGGGTGGCTCAGTCAGTTAGGTGTCCAACTTCAGCTCAGGTCACATGAGTTCGAGCCCTGCATCAGGCTTGCTGCTGTCAGCACAGAGCCTGCTTCAGATCCTCTGTTCCCCTCTCTCTCTGCCCCTCTCCTGCTCACTCCCTCTTTCTCTCTCTCTCTCTCAAAAAGAAATAAACATTTTAAAAAAGAAAAAAGAAAAATGGTGTGAAGGAGAGAGCTGGGAATTGGTAATATGGCACTTCCAAAATACCTTTTTAAGATCATACACGCACACTCCCAGGAACCTATGTTTATGAAATATGGAGTGCACAGATGAACACTTATTCCGGTTAACGGAAATTCCATCTCTTTATCTTAAGAAAATAGAATACTCCACAAACATTACTAGGCATAATACCACGGAGTACAGCTGTAAGGATTACAGAACGAGCTCAGTGGCCTCCCTACTGCTATATGCCCAGCCTCTAGTTTGTCTAGTTTGTAGTGAAAACTACTTTCAATAAAAATAATTCTCTGAAGTTACTATAAGAAATATAATCCCATTCCACACTGTGCACAGAATATGTAAAGGTAGCCTAAGTGCGAGACTGATAAATTCTAACGCTTCCCAATTTTTTCTTCTAGTGAACTCAAAGCAGCATACACATGCTTATTACCATGACTATGCAGCAAGTAGGGAAACCAAGACAAAGAGTACTTCAGGAAAATGCCCCGGAAAAAAAAGGGAATAAGTGGTAGTACGAGAACTGCAAAGATACTACTGTACAGGCCTTTAATCTAAAATGTCATGTTGATGAAGAATCAATGTTAAAGAAGGAAAGGAAAAACCATGCAAGGCACAGGATGGAAAGTGATCAATGTCATAAATGAAAACAACTTTTATCTCAGCTAAAGCACCAAGCTTGTCACTACTAATAAATATGTAACATTTAAGTATTATTATTTGTTGTCCATCGATGAATAAAGAAGATGTGGTATATACATACAATGGAGTATTACTTGGCAATCAAAAAGAATGAAATCTTGCCATTTGCAACTACGTGGATGGAACTGGAGGGTATTGTGCTAAGTGAAATTAGTCAGAGAAAGACAAATATCATATG
Source organism: Puma concolor (assembly GCF_028749965.1). NCBI lineage: Eukaryota > Metazoa > Chordata > Mammalia > Carnivora > Felidae > Puma > Puma concolor. The sequence goes on from NC_141683.1 coordinate 30,313,815, forward strand.
ACTTCACTCATATGAGGTCTTTAAGAGACAAAACAGATGAACATAAGGAAAGGGAAACAAAAATATACAAACAGGGAGGGGGACAAAGCATAAGAGACTCATAAATATGGAGAACAAATAGAGGGTTACTGGAGGGAATGTGGGAGGCGGGATGGGCTAAATGGGTAAGGGGCATTAAGGAATCTACTCCTGAAATCATTGTTGCACTATAGGCTAATTTGGATGTAAATTAAAAAAATAAAATTAAAAATAAATAAAGTATTATTATTTGTAATGTACCAATGGAAAAGGTCCATAAACTAGTATACATGGAAAACTAGATAAAGAGATGGAATTTCCATTAACCGAAATAAGTATTCATCTCTGCACTAAATTAGGGAGGGGGAGGAGACTCTGAATGACAGACCAATGCTAAATATATTTTATATTTCTGTACTAATTTATCAAATACCAGGTTTGTTGAAGATTAAATAAACTTTAAAAAATTTTTTTACATTTATTTATTTTTGAGAGACAAAGACAGAGCACGGTGGGGGAGGGGCAGAGAGAGAATGAGACACAGAATGCGAAACAGGCTCCAGGCTCTGAGCTGTCGGCACAGAGTCCAACACAGGGCTCAAACCCACAAACCGCAAGATCATGGCCTGAGCCAAAGTCGGACGCTTCAGGGACTGAGCCACCAAGGTGCCCCAGATTAAATAAACTTTCAATTCTGCAAAACAAATTTAACACTTATATTTGAAAGGTTTTCATGCATTCATGCCTTTACTTCCAATACTATACAATTGTAATGAACTACTGGAGTTCCTGGGTGGCTTGGTCAGTTAAGCAGCTGACTTTGGCTCAGGTCATGATCTCGCGGTTCATGGGTTCGAGCCCCACATCGTGCTCTGTGTTGACAGCTCAGAGCCTGGAGCCTGCTTCGCATTCTGTGTCTCCCTCTCTCTCTGCCCCTCCCCTGCTTGCACTCAATCTCTCTCTCTCTCTCTCTCAAAAATAAATAAACATTAAAAAAATAAAATTGTGATGAACTACAGAAAGCATATATAACATAGAGGTTAAAATACAAATTTTAGTATCATAAAGGCTTAGACTATAATTCTGGTTCCACCACTTACAAGTTGATCAAAAGCAAGTTATTTAAGCCCTCTAAAGCTGTTTGCTCATTAACAAAAAGGGCAAACTATCCAATTTCCTAAATTCTTATGTTCCATTTGAATACTTCTGAAATCAGGATGTCTTACAATTAATTTGGACTTTAATGTACAAAAACCCTTTTTAAATTGCATGTATATTTTAAAATCGTTATGGCAATGGTTCTCATGCTGGGGTCATTTGGCCTCCCAGGAGACATTGAGAAAATCTGGAGACATTTTTGGTTGTCACACCTGGAAATGACGGTGGAGAATACTACTGTCAACTAGGCCAAGGATGCTGCTAAAATCCTACAATGCACAGGACAGCCCTCCACAAAAAAGAATTACCCAGCCCATAGTTCTGTGGTTGGGAAACCTTGCTTTAGAGTTATAGAAGAAATAAAATGGTTTCCACTTAATAGGGTCATTCTCAGAATTAAAAGAAATAATAAATATAAAATGTTCAAAATTGTACTTAGCACAAAGTATGTGTTTAACAAATTAGTCATAGCACTTTTTCAATCCAATATGCCTAGAATAATTTATCTACAAAATAAATACCAAATTCCTTAACCTGGCTCTTCAAACAATTCTGTTCCAATCTACCTTTCAAGCTGGATCTCCTACTACACTTCATTACATAAACCTCCCCAATCCTACTGGTCTATGTTGGTTTCAGAACTCCATGCCTGCACAAACTATCTCCTCCATCTACAATGCCTACTTTCCATTCAGCCTGACTCACCTCAGGATCAAGTCTAACTACCACCTCCACTTCAGAGGTCTTCCTTCACAGATCACTGACGCTGGTGGTACCCTTTCCCCCTCCCTACCTCTCCCTCCCTCTGAATGTCACCATTCCAGTTACATGGCCCTTATATATTTCCTGAACTCTACTACAGTCACAACCTGTATCACATCTCCCTTATCAGAACGGCATGCATGGTTTAAAAACCTATAGGCGCGCCTGGCTGGCTCAGTCAGTAGAGCATGTGACTCTTGATCTTGGGCCTGTGAGTTCAAGCCCCACACAGGGTGTAGAGATTACTTAAAAGAATAAAATCTTTAGGAGTGCCTGGGGGGCTCAGTCGGCTAAGCATCCGACTCGATCTCAGCTCAGGTCTTGATCTCAGGGTCATGAGTTCAAGTCCCGCATTGGGCTCCACACTGGGCATGAAGCGTACTTAAAAAAAAGAAAAAAGAAATAAAAATAAAATAAAATCTTTAAAAAAATAAAAACAAAATAAAAACCTACAGCATTTGACACTGTTAATGAGACCACCCCCTTGAAATTTTTCCTTCCAGGGCCTCAGTATTATTATACTTTCTTAATTCTCTTTCTCTCTGATTGCTTTAATTCTGCCTCCTTTTCTTCAGCACCCCCTCTCAAAGTAAAGTGTTCACTACCCTACATTCCATCACCCTCACATCTACTACAATTTCAGTTACATTTTATGCACAGAAGACCCTGAAATTATTATTTCTATCCTCAACTTACCAATCATACTCCATATCTACATTATTAGCTACCTACTTTATTGGATTTCTCAGATAAGATATTTGGGCAACATGGGGCTGCCTGGGTGACTCAGTCAGTCTGTCCAGACTCTTGATTTCAGCTCAGGTCATGATCTCATGGTTCGTGGGATCAAGTCCCAAGTTGGGCTCTGCACTGACAGCCTGGAACCTGCTTGAGATTCTCTGTCTCCGTCTCTCTCTGTGTCCCTCCCAAGCTCTATAAACTGAATGGCTCTGGATGAGTTCCCTAAACCTCTGAGCTTCATTCTCCTCATCAGTAAAATTGGAATGATTAATAGTTTCCATCTCTTAAAAGCTGTTATGAGAATTAAAATTATGTAATACATGCAAAGTGCCTGATACACAGCAAGTACTTAATAAATATTAGCAGCTTTATCATTTCCACTCTACTATAAGCTTTCTTGATATCTTGCCTTAACTCCTGCAATAACTTCCCTAACTGGCCTCTCTGCTATTAGTCTTTCTTAACCACAATGCCACCTGTTGTCATCACAACCTACACATGTATATAAATTAGAGCTTACATAGGATTTTGACAGCAAAATGTATTTGGACAAATGATTTTATACTACTAAACTAAATAGTATGAAAAGGAGAATGATTTTTTTAAAAAGAGAGAATAAGGGGCACCTGGGTGGCTCAGTTGGTTAAGTGTCCAACTTCAGCTCAGGTCATGACCTCACGGTTCCTGAGTTCAGGCTATGTGCTGACAGCTCAGAGCCTAGAGCCTGCTTCAGATTCTGTGTCTCCCTCTCTCTCTGCCCCTCCCCTGCTTGTGCTCTCTCTCGCTCTCTCTCTCTCTCTCTCAAAAACAAATAAACATTAAAAAAAATTTTTTTAAAGGGAGAATGATAGTTGATAAAGTTGAAATGATATATTAACACTAGGAAGTGGGCCTTAAATTCCATGTTAAGAATTTCAAATTCAAGAATTTCATAAAGAGGTTTTGTACCCACCATTTTCCCTAAAAGATTTAGAGGAGCAGAACATTTAAAGCAAACTCAGCAATATCATTGCTTAAATGGGTTAAGCTGTTCAAATACAGCAGAGACAGTACAGCTTAACTTGCCCTTTTGGAATTTGCTTCAAGTAATGAGCATCTGTTTATTAAAATTCATCTAAACAAACTTATTCTTCATTTGATCAAAACTGTATCTGTGTTATTCTACAAAATAAGCTATTAAGATTTGGGCTATTTGGGCTATTTTCAATGTAATGAGAAGAATATAATTCAAAGCTTCAGAAATAAGTCTTCAAATGAAGTAAAAACTCCAACTGCTTTCTAGGTATTACAATACTAGTGCTTTATTTATTTTGTATGGTTCAATAACTTCATTCTATGTCCATCATTGATTTCTAGCTATCATTTTAAATGACTTTTCCAACACATATGATTCTAAAATTGACTACTTTTTAATATATCAAAAGTTAGAAAGTTTCTCATAGAAAAAAACTAAATTAATAACTGAAGATTCTTATATCATCGTTAAAGAAGCAATTTGGTAAATCACAACTTCAAGTTGGGCTAATATTTTTGAAAGATTAACTGAATACCCTTAGGTAATACCTTTGAAATACATTGTCTGTTAACATTTGCTGCTTAAATGTTTGCAGAAAATGAAGAAAAAAAATTACATAAAAAAAATGAAGTGACTTTTCTTCTGTTCACTCCATATAAATGTACACTTTGAAAGTCTGCTGATTAAAGAATAAACAAAATGTACAAACATAACATTCTCAATAACGTATTAAGTTCTGTTACTAAGTCACCCTCTTAAGGTCTTCTAACTTTGGTTCTCATTCCATTTTGAGTATGATCTTTTTATCCATTCCAACTGTTGCCAAGGCAAATGTAACCAAGTACCAATAATATTCATCTAAGCCTTCGGAGAGTATGTTAAGAGTTGCCCACTCTTTAAAGAAAATAAAAAAATAAATAAATAAGACTTCTAACATGTACTATGTGCACATTTTTCACACTCTGCACAGTGGTATAAAGAGCAAAGACTTCAGAGTCAGAAAGACCTGAGCTGGCATGCAAAATCCACCACCTGCCAGATGTTTAATCTCAAACAAATTAAAAGCTCTGAACCTGTTCCCTCATCTGTAAAATGAGAACAGTATCTACCTCGAGGGTTGCTGTAGGAGTAAATGAAGCAATGTACTTAAAGTACTAGGCATACAGCAGGTATACCCTGCCCCCACCAATGCCATACCCTTGGGAGTCAGTCAAATGAAAACGTATCTCCACCCTTACTAAAAGTGTGATAGTAGGAAAGTTGTTTAACCTCCCTGTGCACTGGCATCCTCATTTTTTAAAAATGGGGAACAAACTCCTACATCCCAGACTTGCTGTGAATCCCTAATGTATAATTTCATGCAAAGCATCTAGCAGAGTGCCTGGCACACAACAGATTCCACTGATATTAGATTCCTTTCACTTCCTTTCTTTTTAAGTGTGTTCAATGTGTTCCTCAAGCGGTCCAGAATCTGGCAAACTTGCCTGACATATATCCCGAAAGTAGGCCATTTTCTGGTTAGTAGCCTTTGTGAATCGAGGGCAACATTCTGACATCTGTACTATAAGCATCCTCTCAGTTTCAGAAGGAAAGAAAGTATCCGTGTTATTCCCCTACCTTCCATTTCATACACATTGCTTTTCCACATAGGTCGCCACGTAAATTTCCCTCTGTCTTTCCAAAATACTTAAATAGCTTTCATTTCTCCTCCAAATGGATATCAGCTTCAGCATGCTGCTTACGTTAAAACCAAAATACATCTATTATTCTCATTGCTGATATCAATGGTGCCAGAAAATAAAAATACACGGACACTTTGTGCTTCTTCCTTCCTATGTGTTACTCTACACATTTAGTTCCAAATAAATCTTTAAAATGTAAATTATTTCAAGATGAGTTTCAATTACACTTACTCCTGATGCCAGTTTTAAAACCTTAACATCTTTCTACTTCAATATCAAAATATGAGAATTTAAATAAAACAAAGTTGTCATAAACATAAAATCACGTTAAAGTTTCCTTCAAAACGAATTAAAATAATTTCCCAAACACTGAGATTCCTTTGCTAGTTAACTAAAATGTGCAGCTCTGAAAACATCCAGCTATGGATGATGTTTAAGAAGAATGAACGAAAGCATTAACCCCCATATTTTCACAGCCTTCAGGGTGGAAATAAGTCATTCTCCTCCCACAAAAAATTAAAAAAAAAAAAAAACCCAAACTTAGATTTATTTAACATCTGGAGAAATATCTGCAAAAACTGAGAAACTTTTCAACCAATATTTTACACATCCAAACTTTATTAACTAGGGCAGAGAAACCTTAAATGATCCCTGAAGTTATCAGAGGAAATTTCCTTACACGAGCATCTTCCTATGAAAAGCTCTCTAATTTTTTCAGGGCTCTACAACATGGGCTCCTGAAGCAACAGCTAAGGAATTACAACAGGAGGCCCTTTTCCTGTTATTTTGCAAAGACTGGGTAACGGAGAGAATGTTTAATTGCTACCCCACTGTACAATCTGTGTCAACAGCACATGCCCTCAAAGAAACTCGACTATTAAAAAAAAAAAAAAAATCCCATAGTAGGGAGTGTTTGTTTCTCTTAATTTATGAAACCAAGATACCGTTGGTAAAAGGAATATATCTCACCGATAACAGGGAATGAAAATAGCATCGCACAATCAGCAAGCTGAATATTGGTTTTAAGTAACTGGTTTAATAGAGCCTGGAATGTGTAGGGAAGGATGATACAGGCTTTGAGAATGACAACAAAAATCAACACTGCACTTCGACACAGGCCACCTTACATTCTAGGAAGCCTGAACAGCAGCCATCATTACAAATGTCAAAATCAATACAGTACTATGTGCCGTCCACGTCCTTCAATAATCAAACCAGCTCAAATTTCTTGGTGGTGTAATCACGATTATGACCGAGGGGGAAATGTACGCAGCACGACGAGGCAAATAACCACAAAACCGCCCCAAGTAAAAACAAGACAAGACAGCTTACTGAACACAACAAAACACCTCTGCTACCCAATAAAAGAAATCTGGGTAAAATCCCACCTGCCCATTCAGGAGCACCTGGCCGAAGACCAAACCTGCCTAATTTCTCCTTTCTTTCTCGTCCTCCCAGTCCCCCATCATCTCCCTGAACCTGTGCGAGAACACACGCACCGAGGGGGCATCCGCTGATCGGAAACAAAAAACAAAAAACAAACAAACAAAAAAAAACAACCGGGATGTGTACATCCTAAGGAGAAAGACGGAAGGGAAGACGCCACTTACCTGTCCCAAAGGCTTTGGCCACCAGCCAGGCCAGATTGCAGGCGATTTTGGCCCTGGAGAAATCATAGTGGTCAAAGGGCTTGATGGCTGGAACAATGAACGTCTTTCTCATCTCCCTGGGGTCTGCAGCATCCCCCATCTTTCACGGCGGCTCGTCGGGAGGTCCGGGCTCTAACCTTCACATGGTGTGGCCGCGCCGCCGCGGGGGTCGGGAGCGGACGAGGGAAGGGCTCAAACCATCGGGGCCGGGGCGAGGCCCGCCCGGGCGGCGACGGGGGAGGAGAAGCTCAGCTGTCCGCGCCGCGAGCCTGCCGCCTCCCGCGGGAGCCGCCGCCGCTCCTCCCGGGCATAGGAATGTGACGGCGCAGCGTCCGTCCGTCGGTCCGTCCGCCCGCCCCGCGCCGGCGCCCCGCCGAGCCACCCGCCCCGCGAGCGCGCGTGTGAGCGAGGCCGCCTCCCCTTTGTCTCCGTTTAGTCACACGGGCTGGGGGGGAGGGGGGAGGCTGGAAGGGCCCGGAATTTTAGGGAGGGGGGGGGAGGCTTTAACAATCACGTTGTGGAAAATGTCCCCGCCATCGCGGTGCCCGCACGCCCCCGCCTCCCCCTTCCCTTCCCGCGGAGCGCGGAGACCCCTCAGGCCCCGGCGGGCGGAGGGACGAGCCGGGCGCGCGGGACGGGGTGGGCGCCCCCTCCCCACCCCCCCGCAGCGCAGCCCGGTCGGGGGCCGCCGGAGACCGAGCGGAGGAAAACGTCAAAATCACTGCGGCTCCCAGGCCGCCGGCGGCGCGGCCCCTCCTCTGCGCTCCCCTCCCGTCGCCGTCTCCTCCTTCTCCGGCCGCCGTCTCTGCCGCCGCCGCCGCCTCCCGGGCCTTCCTCCCTGCGGACGGCGAAGGCGGCGGCCCGCGAGAGGCCGTGAATCCCGGGCTCTCAGTCCTGCCTTATCCGCTATGCCCCCTCGTATTTTTTCCCCCCTTCTGCCGCCCGGCTCGGTCGCTCCCCGTCAGCCGCCGCCGCCGCCGCCGCTGCGGTTTTCCGGCTGCCGCACTGGATGGAGCGAGCAGATGCGGGCACTGAGCATGCGCGCCGGCGCCGCTCCGGCTTGCGCCCCCGCCCCGCTTCCCTCCGGCCGCCCAGCTCCCGGCCGCGCGCCAGCCCGGCCCTCTGAGCATGCCCAGCCTCGCTCCCGCCCGCGCCCCGGCTTCGGTGCGGCTGTTTTTTAATCATCGCTTCGGAGCGCTCGCCTGAGTGGACATCCTCCTCCTCGTCCCTGGCGTTTGGCTGCTGCGGCTGCTGCTTACACTGCTGAAAGAGGAAAGGGAAGGAAGGGAGGGGAGGGAAAGGCCTAGCAATCGCTCTCGTACTTTAGCGACCCGGTGGCGAGGCAAAGAGCGCTGACATTTGTTAAAATGCTTGTTATGGGTCACACAGCCTGCTGCGAAGCTGAGGTGCGTGAAGCCCGCTTAGAGCTCGAGGTGACCCTACAGGGTTAGGCGTCCTCGCTGGTTGACCACGAAATTATAGAGATGAATGGCGTTGGCTGCGTTGATGCAGTCACACCCGGACGGGGCTTCGCCAGGATTGAGAACCTGCGAGGCTCCACACCTGTGTTAGTTTCATTACATCAGGATAGTCTTCTTGACTCCATGCTCTCCGTTTAAGCGCTCTCTCTAGGTGAGGGAGCGCATCTGCCAATGCCTGTTTCCTCCAAATAAAGCATAAATTCTTTCACACAGCAAACTGCCACCCACCGTGATCTGGCATCGACAAACCTGTATGGCTTCATTTTGTCAGAGCTGCTCTCCATTTTCCCAAAAGGGCACGTGTTCTCAGGTCTCCGTGTCCTCGGTGTGGTCCCTCTGTCCACCTGGCCTACTCCTTCTTGACAAGCCTCTTCACAGTGATCACTTCCTCCAAGAAGCCTTCCCAGACAGTTCCTGACACATCCCAATCAGGGCTGTCACATAGGTTCCCCTACTGTTCCCAGAGCACCCTGTTCTCATGGGCTGTCTTTCCTACTGGTGACAGGGTTTTTCGCCAGCACCTGTACATTGCTCAGCCCCCATAGTAGTTGCTCAATTAACATTTAGGGACTAAGGATGGATGTCTTTGCAGTTAACGCTTAAGGTGATGTGACTCACTAATTCCTCCTCATTTTGCATTTAAAACATTATCTAATTTTTTTTTAAATTTTTTTTTTCAATGTTTATTTATTTTTGGGACAGAGAGAGACAGAGCATGAACGGGGGAGGGGCAGAGAGAGAGGGAGACACAGAATCGGAAACAGGCTCCAGGCTCTGAGCCATCAGCCCAGAGCCTGACGCGGGGCTCGAACTCACGGACCCCGAGATCGTGACCTGGTTGAAGTCGGATGCTTAACTGACTGCGCCACCCAGGCGCCCCAAACATTATCTAATTTTAATTACTGAAAAATCCTGTGTTCTTCATTTTTCAGGTGAGAAAACCAAAGCTCAGAAAAATTTAAAAATTAGCCAATAACGCACAACTAGTAAACTGGCAGATCCAAGATTTGAACCCAGGACTGTCCTTCTGCAAAGCCCGTGTTTTAACTACTAGGGCCTCCCTGACATTACCTGCCCTTAAGATAGAAACAAGACATATAAAGTATGAGGGGAAGGGCGTTGGACCCCACAATCCAAAAGGGTAGCTCCGCCAGCAAGCAGGCCCCTTTGATCCCATTTAATCCCTGCAATTACCCCACCCTAAACCTACTAGAGCACTACCGATAAGTCTTGCTAATAATGTGGGCTAGGAAATGAATGTAAGAAGGAGAATCCACCATAAGGTGGTTGATGTCATTTTGTAATAAGTTAATGAATATTAAAAACATATTCCTCATAGGCAAGGCCTTTTGCTAGGTCCCATAGGGGATAAGAAAATTAACATGTTAATACTAGTTTACAAAGCACATTCACATTAACTACCTTAATTTTCATATCCATTCTGCGAAATAGGAATTATTATTATCTTGTAATTCTAGATGCAGGAATGAGGGTCATAGAGGTTAAGATTTCATGGCTGATTCATATCTGGGTCTGCCTTCCCAAACAAGCACCAGTCTTCTGGCTCCACTCCTTGGGCACCTTTCCCGGTTCCTGTTCTCTCCCTGGATTATGAAGGCTGACATGTACATAGATAAATATAATACAATGTAAAAGAGGTAAGTGCTATAAGAGTTATAAAGTGCAGAGAGAACATCTAGCTGAGGGATCAAGAAGGTTTTTTTCAAGACTTCTGTTAAATCCAATGTACTCAAATCCACCTTCAACTGAATTCTAGAGCAACAAATCAAATTAAGAGAAACCTATAGCCTGGACATGTTGAAGAGAGATACTGAAACATTTTGCCAGTCATAATAATCTGCAAGTCAATACAAGATTCTCAAGGCCAGAAACCATGCCTAATTGACTTTATGTTGCATATGTGACCTAGCACAGTGCTTTGTTCACAATGGGTGCTGGGTAAATGCTTGTCAAATTTTATTGAAAACCATTTCAACCTAAATAAACATGATGAGGAAGAGAAGGAAACAAAGACAGTTGCTCTGACTTGTCCTTTGATTCAGTGGTGATACATTTAGTAGCAATGGCATTACCATGACCCCAGTTGGGGAGGAGTGTGTTTGGGGGGGGGGGGGAGGGCAGCCTACACAAAGAGCAGCTTTTACTTTCAGGGAGGCTGTGAAACTTGGGGTCATCGTAGGAGGCTATTATTAACAGAGAAACACCCTGAGTACAAAGAAGAAGGATTCATTTTCAGGGAGACGGACACTCTAATAGGGTGTTCTTTGTGACACCTGCAGAATGATCTCTTTTAAAAATTGGAAATCTCTGCAGAATACCACTGTCAAAATCGAGTGCTCTCCACTACCTTCTTAAGATACCTGACTTCACTAAAAACAAAAACAAAACCCAATGATTCTTTGGGCCAGCATGTCCAACTGCACAGCTATTTATTTTTTTTATCTCCAGCAATTGACTCTTTATCCATTAGGCAAGTTACACTATTCCTACATATATAATTCTCTTTCTCTCTATTTCCTTTCTCCTGGAAAAATCTATGATGTGAGCCAGACTTTCTTCTTTGTGGCCATCCTCCGTTTCTCTGGCTTTGGACAGATTTCATAAATGTATTCATTCATTCATTAGCTAATATTGATTGCATACCTGGGTGCTGAGAAAGCAATGTTGAACAAGACAGCCGAGGAAGCAAAATTTTAATGATAAAACATGGGGATCTCAGGGCCAAGCAGTCCAGCTCTCCTTCGTTGTCTTGTCTCTATCTCTATAGGCTAGAAGCCTTGTTTCTTCACTTACAGAAACCTTCAGGGGCGCCTGGGTGGCTCCGTCGGTTGAGCGTCCGGCTTCGGCTCAGGTCATGATCTCACGGTTTGTGAGTTCGAGCCCCGTATTGGGCTCTGTGCTGTCAGCTCAGAGCCTGGAACCTGCTTCAGATTCTCTCTCCCTCTGCCCCTTCCCCACGTGTGCTCGGTCTCTCAAAAATAAATAAATGTAAAAAAATTTTTTTTGAAGAAAAAGAAATCTTCAGTGTATCCCCTCAAAAACAAAGAAACAAAGAAACCATTAAGCACTACAAAGTTATTTTTTAATTGAATGCATGTTTACATATACTATCATCCACTTTCAAATGGTTACAGCCATAGAGGGTAACTCTTACTGAGTACTTTGTATCAGGCCCACTTCTACATTTGTGTAATCCTCACCACAATCTACATATCTTCATTTGGCAAATGGAGAAACCAAGGTGCAGAGGATTTAAGTAAATGGTGAGGACCTTGTGTGATTTTGAAACTCAAGGAATTAGAATAAGTAAAAAAAAATAATAATAACTTTGTAGTACTTTGTTTCTTTGTTTTTGAGGGGACACACTGAAGATTTCTATAAGTGAAGAAACAAGGCTTCTAGCCTGTAGAGATACAGACAGGACAGTGAAGGAGAGCTGGGCTTCTTGGCCCTGAGATCCCCACATTTTCTCATTTAAAATTTGCTTCCTCGGCTGTCTTATTCAACATTGCATTCTTAGCGCCCAGGTGCACAATCAACCAGGTTAACGACCAAAGAGGGGCACCTGGGTGGCTCAGTCGGTTAAGCATCTGACTTCGGTTCAGGTCATGATCTCATGGTTCATGAGTTCAAGCCCTGCATTGGGCTCTGAGCTGGCAGTGTAGAGCCTGCTTGGAGTTCTCTCTCTCTCTCTCTCTCTCTCTCTCTCTCTCTCTCTCTCTCTCTCTCTCTCTCTCTCCCCCCCCCCCACCCCTCTCCCACTTTCTCTATCTCTCTCTCAAAATAAGTAAATAAACATGTATATATGAATGACCAAATAGAGGGGGAGAAAAGATTAAGCTGATGACAATAAGATGTTTGGTTGGCTGAAGTTTTGCAGCATCTGATAAACCAATATGGGATTGAAAAGTTTATGCTGTATATCCAGCATTCTATCATTTCTGGACACAGTTGTGGCTTCCATCTGAATAGCTAACAGAATTTTATAAGGATTACCTCATCAACCTTCACAACAGTTTCTGCATGGCCCATGTGGTATGAGGCCAAATGTGTAACTGAGCAACTGAAACTCATGACTTCCCCAAATCAGTACTGTGAATCAGTCCAAACTGGAAAGTGAATGCTGGCTCTCATGTTCCCAGGCACAGCATTATATTTTCCCAGATCCCAAAGACATTTTTCCTTTATGTATCCCCTACTTAAACCAAGGTCTGGCTCGGGGTCAAACACTGGTTTGGGAGTAAAGACCCTGGGTTCCGTTACTGTTCTGCCATACGATTCGGGGGAACATATGTCACTTCTCTGCTCTCTGGTTCCCGCTGCTGTAAAACAAAGAGGTGGGTTTGGGCAACTTCTAAGATACTTCCAGGGCCAACAGTCTTCAGTGGGAGGCTGGCATCGATATACTTTACGAGATCATAACTAAAAGCTAAATCAATCAGATGCCTCGCATTCAGGATTTAAATCTTTTGAGCAGGGGTGACTTCTTTATTTCCAGAAAGCTTTATGATGAGACTATTGGGAAAAGCTAGGAGGGGTTACAGAGCAGGAAATGGAATCCTTCCATGAAGGCAAGAACCAAATCAACACTGGGATGAGAGAAGAGGATGGGTGTAGCTGTTTGTTAGTAAATACAGGAGTCCTACCACTTAAGTCATCAAGATCTAGAGTTGTAGAGTATCACCTAGTCAACCAGGAAGATTTCGGGTTGGGTTATCAACTTCTTGATGGAAAAAATTTGAATGCCCATCAGTAGAGGAAGGGAGCGACCCTTCACGTAAGGATCCATTGCAACAAATGGAGAGATTTCCAAGACATATCTCTCTCTCTCTCTCTCTCTCTCTCTCTCTCTCTCTCAAAAATTAAAAAAAAAAAAACATTAAAAAAAATTTTTAATAAAAAAATAAAAGTCATATGTATTCATGGAATTACCCTGGATATTCCTAGAAGAATGCACAAGAAACTGAGGAGTAGTCGAGAGACCTAGTTTTCTGTTTTTATGCTTTGGTAGCTTTTGATTCATAAGCATTATTACTTATTCAAAATATAAATTAGCATATATTTTTAGCTAACTTCTTCACTTGTTCCTGCAGTGTAACTTCTGCTCCTACCACACTACTGAACTGCTCTCACAAAAGTCCTCGATGAGCTCCTTGTTTTGATCCTTCTGCTCTTGTGTCTTTGGCCTCCGCGGCATGTGGCACTTATGAGTGCTCCTTTGTTCTTAAATCTACCTTCCCTCAGGCCCCATGGCCTTCCTGGGAACACCTGGCCTTTCTCACCCTGGTCTTTCTTTCCTATTCGCCTCTCTGCTGCCTTTCGCACCTTCTCTGTTTGCTCACCCAGCCAGTAGAGGAGCTACTCAAAACTCAGTCCTTGGTCCCCACCTTCCTCGACACTCCGCTCTTGCCATTGCAATGGTGTCTTTATGGCTTCAATTCTCACTCATCCTTATGCAGGTGACTCCCTAATCTATGTCTCAACTTCTCACTCCTCTCCTAACTTCCTAACCCTGCTGGCCATTTCCACCCAGATACAGCCCTAGGACCTCAAATTGAACAATCAAAAACAAACTCCCCACACTGCCCTCTCACAGGGCTTCTGGCCACAGTCTCCCAAATTCTGCAAAGAGCACCATTCCATGCTTAAACGTCATCATCCTGAAGCTCTCCTCTCTCCATGCAAGCCATCCAAATAGCTCTCACTTCCATTTACTCATTTCTCTTCCCCCAAATTTCTCATCCCCTCTCTTTCACTCCCATTCAGTCTCTCTCTCTCTCTCTCTCTCTCTCTCTCTCTCTACTGTTTTTATGGAAGCATAGATGACACACAATGTTACATTATGTCAGGTATACCACATAGTGATTCAGTAAGTCTGTATGTTACCCTGTGCTCACCACAAGTGTAACTACCGTATGTCACCACTGGTCACTACTACAATACCCTTGACTAGATTCCCTATGCTATACTTTCATCCCTGTGACTTATTCATTCCATAACTGGAGGCCTGTACCTCCCACTCTCCTTCTCCCATTTTGCCCATCTCCCACCCTCACTCCTCTGGCAACCATCAGTTTGTTCTGTTGTTTCTCTTTTTGAACCCACACATTCAAACCCATCATCTTCCTAAACCTGAATTTTGATGATTCAACAATATTCACTTTAATGGTTTCAGACTGCATGTCCAATGCTGTCCTAGACCATTCAAATACTGTATCATATTTAATTTCATTAGCATGTAAAATAGCATGTAACATAGGGATTAATCTCATTTTACAGATGGGAAATTGGGGCTCCGAGAAGTTAAAAGAATTTCTCAAGCCTCCATGGGAAGAATACAGCTAACACTGAAAGTCACAGCTCCTGATCTCAAGTTCAGTAGTCTTTCCATCCCCATTCATCTGCTTGGTGGCAATGCCTTGCTTCCTAGATGTAGTCTAAACCTTTGCCTTGACTTTGAAGATTCTCTGCAAAATAGCCTAACCGTATTTCCCCAGTACTCTCCTATTCATAGCAAGCCAAATTACTCTCAAGATCTTCAACATATTTGATCCTTTCCAAGCTTTATTGGTTTGGATAATTTTCACCTTCCTCCGTAATGCCCTCCACCAGACCAACATAAGCCATCAAAATCTCATCTTACAATTAAACCTTAAATGCCACCTGTGCCGTGTAGCTTTCCCTGCCCTCTGTCCCTAGGTTTCCCTGATCTATTTGTGCTCTGTTATGGTATGTTTGGGCTCGAATTAAAACTTTTTCTGTGTACCGTAAGAGAAGAGACAATCTTATTCTGCTTTATAATCTCCTTCAGTGCCTAATATATAATAGAGCACACATAGTATTTGTTGAATAGTTGAAAGAATCAGTGAATTAACAGACAAAAAAAAAAAACATATTAACACACATTCTAGACCCACGGAACAGATCAATATAACGTAACTAGCTTATATGGGAATAAAAAACGGAAAGTTGATCTCCTTAATACTGTAGTGGTTCTCAGGGGTTCCTGAATACTAGTCTATTATGTTTTATTAAAATATGTACTGAGAAAATGTAATAATTTTTTCATAAAACTAATTTTTTCCTCTTAAGGATTATTTTATTTTTTTGATTATGAGGTTAGTCCCTTCTCGCTTTTTTTTTTCCTGTTAAAATGTCCTTTCTCTTGTGAAATAATGGTGATCATTGATTATGATGGTGTTTTATTGTATCCTCATTGGTAAAATAAAAGGTTAATAACCCTATGTTCATTACTCTCCAGTTTATTTATTTATTCATTCATTTAGGAAACTTGGCTGCTTTGTGAAACCCCAAAGTCTGGAGGCCACGGCTCTAGTCAACTGAACTTCCAGATTAGCTTCTTAAACAAAACTGGCTCCAAACAGCATTCAGAAAAACAAAGCCAAAATCTGTTGTTTTTGTGTATCATATTTGCTATGGAAACAGTTATTATTGTAATTTCAAATATGTTGGTATTTTCAAACATGTTGGTATTTGAACAAGTCACGGCCTAAAGGCTAAGTTGTTGTGGGGGGTTTTTTGGCCACTAAATATGTAAATCAAATCTTCCTTTAAAGCACTAGTTAGCTATGCTTAAACTTTTGTGGACCTCTTTCAAAATAGATTTAGAACTACTGGTAGACACAGGCAATGATCATTCCTTTCATGATGATCTACAGACAGCTGAAAAAATATACTGTACTTCTTTCTGATGTTCGGTCTTTTCAGTCAGGATAATAGGAGAATTCTGAATGTATGATTTTGATTAACGGGAACAAGATATGGTGGCTTCCCTCTCCTACTTTAGTTTTCTCATCTGTTGCCCATCTTCCTCCTAACTTTCTAGATCAGAGAAATGTAACTTCCTGTTTAGTTTCTTATGTTGCTAATTTAAAGGTTCTGGATAAAACTAGAAGAGGAAAATTACAGCTTGACTTGGGAATTAGAAAAGGCAAAAGCTTGTGGCATGCAAAATGGTATTCTTTATGGAAGCTAGAGAAGTCAAAACGTATTTTTGCCCTAAACATTTCACTTTTAGGTGATTCAAAATGAAAGCTGGAATTGAAAAGGAAAGAAAAGCAAATGTGCTGAGAAAGTCGTCCACCATTCCAAAATAAAAGAGGTTTCCTTAAAAATAGAAGCAATACGGGGCGCCTGGGAGGCGCAGTCGGTTGGGCGTCCGACTTCAGCCAGGTCACGATCTCGCGGTCCGGTAGTTCGAGCCCCGCGTCAGGCTCTGGGCTGATGGCTCGGAGCCTGGAGCCTGTTTCCGATTCTGTGTCTCCCTCTCTCTCTGCCCCTCCCCCGTTCATGCTCTGTCTCTCTCTGTCCCAAAAAAAAATAAACGTTGAAAAAAAAAATTAAAAAAAAAATAGAAGCAATACTCTCGTGCTTTCGCTAATCCACTTAAAATCTGCTTAAACCTATATCTTACTGTATTTTAAAACATTTTTTGTTATATTACACTGGTGGACATAATTCAGAATAATGACCACTTGTAAATAAAATGGAATATTTTATTTGTTTGGAATTGAAAGTACTAGGAACCACCTGGATGTGCGCAAACAGAAACAATTATCTCCCCCACTGAGTCTTGTATGTTTTTGTGAATATCCACATAGAGCGGTTGGTTCAAGCGGGTTGGATACCCTTACACCATTTAAGTTTTTATTTCACTGGAAATAAATGTTACTGTTTATCTTCCATGGGCCACTTTCGCTAGTGCGGTTAACTTTTTAGAGTTGGGGTGGGGGTGGGAAATGGGAGCAGAAATGTGGGGGCGGGATCAGAAGAAGGTGGACATAACCGCAGCCTGTTCCCAAATCCTGGCCAGCACTTTTTTTTTTAAGTGTGTTTTTTTCTTTTCATTAAAAGCAGGAAAATACCATAAATAACTTAAGGAACACTATCTCAATACAAAAAAAAAAATTAGAAAACATCCTTCTAATTGCAAGTGAGTGCATTTTTTATACCTAAAACACAATTTTTCTCTCATGATAAAAGGAATCCAGTCATTTCTTAAAAAAAATATATATATATGGGGGCGCCTGGGTGGCTCAGTTGGTTAAGCGTCCGACTTAGGCTCAGGTCATGATTTTGGAGTTTGTGAGTTCGAGCCCTGCGTCAGGCTCTGTGCTGACAGCTCAGATTCTGTGTCTCTCTCTCTCTGCCCCTCCCCTGTTTGTGTCCTCTCTCTTTCTCTCTCCTCTCTCTCTCAAAGAATAAACATTTTTAAAAATTTAATTAAAACAATGCAAAATGTACAAAAAAAGCTGGAGCATTTGGGTAGCTCAGTTGGTTAAGCATCTGACTCTTGATTTCAGCTCAGCTCACAGTTGTGGGATCAAGTCCTACAGTGGGCTCTGCATTGGGTATGGAGCCTGCTTAATATTCTTTCTCCTGTGCATGAGCACTCTTTCTCTCAAAAAATGAAACGAAACAAAGGAAAACAAAAAACAAATGAAAAAATAAACACTTATAATTTCATCACCCAGAGACAGGCTTTGTTTATCCTTGCATTCATTTTTTACTAAAACGAGCTTGTATTGTACATCCCATTTATAACTTGTTTCTTTTATGTAATACTACAGTTAATAGACCTTGATATTAATATTATTATTTTTTGAAGTTTATTTATTTTGAGAGAGAGAGAGAGAAAGAGAGGGGGAGGGTGGGACAGAGAGAGAGAGAGGGAGAGACAGAGAATCCCAAGCAGGTTCCCCACTGCCAGCCTGGAGCACGATGCCAGCTCGAACTCACGAACCATGAGATCATGACCTGAACTGAAATCAAGAGTCTGACTGAGCCACCCAGGCACCCTGATGTTAATATCAAGGGATATTAATAAATACTCATCTAAAACATCAACTTAATGCATAATAGAATTTCATCATATGGGTGTATTGTTTTTAATTTTTAAAAACTTTTTTCTAGGTTTTTTATTTGTTTTGAGAGAGAGAGAGAGAATGAGCACACGTGGGGGAGGGGCAGAGAGAGAAGGAGAGAGAGAGAATCCCAAGCAGGCTCCACACTGTCAGTGCAGAGCCCAATGCAAGACTCAGTCTCAGGAAGCGTGAGATCATGACTTGGACTGAGCCATCCAGGCACCTCTACGTTTTAGGTTTTAACCAAGCCTCTATTATAGGATATTTTTGTTATTTCTATATTTTTTGTCTTTAGGAATACTGCCATAAGGAATGCTCTCAAAAGTATACCTTTGCCTATTTCACTGATTATTCTTAGGTATGGATAAATTAAATGTGAATTGCCAAGTCATTTTTGTATGTCTTTTGATATATATGCTACACTGCCCTTCAGAAAGATTGTACCAAAGATTTATTATTAGGGTGTTTGTCTTCTTCTCATATTGATTTGTGAGAGATAGACATTAAACATATTAACTCTTTTTCTGTCAAATACAGTCATCTTTCCAAGTGATCATTTCTCTTTTGATGTAATGTTAATTACTGCATCTTTTGGATGTACTTGTTTTTCTGTAGTGAATTCTGTCAATCTTTTCATTTCCAGTTTCTGCCTTAGATGTTAAACTTTAAAAAGCTATTCATCCACTGCCACCCCACCGAAAGGACATGTAATGTAGATAAAGTGTCATAGGCATTTTGTTGTTTTCAAGTAATTTTCACACCCAATGTGGGGCTCAAATCCACGACCTCAAGATCAAGGGTTGCATGTTCTACTGACAGAGCCGGCCAAGCTCCCCTGTCACAGGTGTTTGGTCTGCAGAACTATTGAGCCTCCACTGTTTTGATCTCTAGAACATTTTTACTCTATGTACTAACACAAGCATTTTAATCAGAATTATACCAACAATGCTGATTGTGAAGATAGTGTTTTCAGAGAGAGTGTCATTAGACTAATTTCGTTCTTTGGTCAACCATCTCTGCTCTGTAGTTAAACCAGTCCCAATTTTGTTTTGATTTTTTTTTTAATGTTCTCCTGAGATTATTTTCACCGGAATTAGTTCTTTTCCATGTAAATTTACAACCAAGATTTTTTTTTTTGTATGACTCTTTTGTTTATATCAAATTCTAACAGCAACTTGCTACTGTAAGTTTTCTTCTGTGGCCATTATTTTTAACAGGTTCAATTTCCCTGAGTCACATTTTTATACCTATAATTTTGTTAAAAAGATGTGATTCTCTAAGGAATTTTTTATCCATTACAACTTTGACTGTGTGCAGTCCAGGCCATAGTCTGTGTATGTGTGTGTGTGTGTGTGTGTGTGTGTGTGTTATTATTTCTACTAGTAATTTTCATTATGAATTGAATAAAAGAATGATGGGGTCACAGTGATGTAAATGTAATACCTACCATACAACACAAGAGAGCAGAGAGTAGAACGTCTTTGCCAGCCCAAGGAGAGTAAGTGACATGGTGGCTTAAAATATGTTCAAAATTCTTTAATTTTCCCTTCAAAAGATAGAGCCTGATTCCCTTTCCCTTGAATTTGGGATGGAAAAAAGAGACTCAATTCTAAAGAATAAGAAAAAAGCACAAAGGACAGTGTCCATAAGCTAATCATTGGAGACAAGGTCATAAAAGGCATGGCAGCTTTCTGCTTCTTCTCTCTTGGATCTCTTGGTCTGGGGAAATCCTGCTGCCATGTTGTAAGGACACTCAAGCAGCTTATAAAGAGGTCTACCTGGTGAACAGCTGAGGCTGCCTGCTAGCAGTCATGTGAGTGAGCCATCTTAGAAGCTCACCCACCAGTCCCTGGCAGGCCATCAGAGAAAGTGAACAGCCTCGTGGGAGGCTGAGCCATAGTGACTCCTAGACTTTCCCTAGACTTCTGACCCTGAGAAACTGCATGAGATAGTTTTGGGTTAATCAATTATGCAGCAATAGTGAAAGGATATGACAGTGCATTGGGGGAGGGGTCACTAAAGTCTTCCTGGAGATGGGACCTGGGGAGCGATTTGCTCTCCACCAATGACATTATAGCAAATGTTCCTCTCTGTTTTGCTTCTCCAACCCCCTCTACACACTTTCTACTTTCAACCTCTCTACCCTCCTATCCTTATCCTTCTTCCCCTCCACATTCTCTCCCTCCCTCTCCTCTTATCTTCCCAATCAAATAGCAATAGGAAGGGTTGTATAAACCACTCTGGATCTTTGGTAAGCAGCAAAAAGCTTTGAGGATTACATTTTACTCCCTCTAAGAAATACTCATTTCCGTGGTTTATATGACTTATATAAACACAGATTTATATGTGATAGACCGATACTCCTTCTCCTCCGTCCTCCCAATCCTCCTAGAATGTTTATTCATTTTGTGCCCATTGTGGATGGGCACCACAGAATTTCAAATGAACTCTTTAGGAAATGGCTATTTTATTTATAGCTGAGGGAATATTTAAAAACAACTACAATATAGGGCGCCTGGGTGGCTCAGTCGGCTGAGTGTCTGACTTTTCAGCTCAGGTCATGATCTCAAGGTTTGTGAGTTCCAGCCCAGCATCGGGCTCTGTGCTGACAGCTAAGAGCCTGGAGACTGCTTCTGATTCTGTGTCTCCCTCCTTCCTGTCCCTCCCTCCCTCATTCTCTCTCCCTCTCCCTCTCCCTCTCTCTCTTTCAAAACTAAATAAACACTAAAAAAAATTTTTAATTAAAAAAATAATAAAAACAACTACAATATAAAAACAGTGATTCTAGACAGTCTAATTAGATACTTGGTTTTTACTGACGAATAGAACTAAAAGAATGGATCCACAGCCCTAAATGTCTTTTTCCAAGAAGAAAATTTGCTGACAGAGACAGGATGAATCGCTGAAAACACAGAAGTAAAGCCTATTTGTCCCACTTTTCAGAAAGTTTGCATTTTGAGATTTTGGTAAAATTGCTTATAGGGTTGTCCATTCTACTTAGAACTCTCTTGGCCTCAGTTGTTCACCAAGTGGGCCTCTCCAAGGCTGCTTGAGTGTCCTCACAACATGGCAGCAGGATTCACGTGGAGGATTCTCTCTCCAAGAGCAATAGTTATAAAAGACAGAAGATGTAGTTTGTAGTTTAAGTGATAATAAGATTTTCAGTTTGTTTATTTACTCCTGTTGCTCACAAATAAAACATTTTAACTGTCTCTTACTTTTGGCAGGGGGGGGCGGGGGGTGGTGGATCTTTATTTCGTTTAGTAATTGGAATCATGCTGCATGTACTGTTCTTTATATGCTTGTTGGAAATGTTCCCAGACCAGCACATTCCTTTTATCACTGCATAATATTCCACAGAGTTAGTGTTACCATCTTGATGGACATTTGGGTCGCTTCATTCTGCTGTTATCATTATGCCCACTTTTGTGCACAGATTTGAGTACAGGGGCTGGAATCTGAGAGGGAGAGTCTCAGTTTGAGTGCCTGCTGATCTGAGGTGATGGTGCCTCTTACTTTTTTAAATAGCTCTCTTGGCAAATACTCTTGGGGATCCATCAGCTATAACGTGTTTTGTGCCTCAATTTCTTTCCTTCAAGAAACTCTTTTTCACCAGACACTTCCAGCTGAACATCTAAATGGATAGTAAATTATTTTGTGGAATAATTGCATGTGATAAAGCAATAAAAACTCAAAAATAGGATCACCTCATTATAGCATGACTCTACACAGAACTGTCTCTTCTGAAACATGGTAACTAATCACAGTAAATGTTGGAACTAATACTTAGTCTATAAATTGCCTTCCAGACTAATAAGCATCCCCAGACAGAATTCCAACATTAAAAGGAGTGTCATCGCTTTAAATTTAAATCTAATGAAGATTAGAAGCAACATTCAATTTAGAAAAATCATTTCTACTCAAAGCTGCCCCAGTTGATGAAATGCTAAAATAACAATTGTAATTCAAAGGACTGTATTGTGTTTCTTTAGACATTCCAAAGGGACTGGAGAAAGTGCTGAGTAAAAGAATGAAGGGAACAGTCCTGCCTGGAGGAAAGATGGGCCAAGTGGCCTCAGAAGCCTTGTCGAATCTTTGAGTTCTGTGACACTTCCGTGATTATGCACAATTTCCTGGAACTTTTAAAAAACTATTTTGTCAAAAAAAAAAAAAAAACTATTTTGTCATCATCTTTTAAAACGTATATATTAATAGTTGTAGTTTCAGAACAACATTATGCAGTTTTCACTACAAGGTGTTTTTTTTTTAACTGATTCTCTAGGATCCCAGATTCTTTTTCTTAGAGAAAACTCTCTAAAAGGAAACAAATCACCACACTTTTCCCAAAGGGAATGTCCTAGCTCTTCCTAGGTTCCAAATCTAGAACTAAAACTACACTATGTAACAAATACTTGCCAAGAGTATGATTGGTTTTTGATCAAAGATCTTCCTGAAGCATCTACTTTTCCAATTGCATCCATTCCCCAAAAGTCTTAGAATAAAAGGTGAGAACATAATTCGTGAAGGAAGAAAATCAGTTTCTACATAAAATGTGTGGTTTGTTTTACTTGGTGTGTGTTGTTTTCAGAATTTGTTTAAAAATATTTAAAGAAAAAAAACCTAATCCCTTGACAGAAGGCTGTATGATGAATAAAGCGTTCCAGCCAAGTTATAAACCTCAGCAAAGGGAGGTTTAAATGGCAAGTGTTGGGCAGGACAGCGTCCTCACTACGGCACAACTCTGTGCAAACAAAGAGGCATTCATGAGTCTTGTCAGCCACTTAATGTTCCAGTCTGTCACCAGCTAAGCATAAGGTTCCCGGAGCTGTTAGTGAAGTTTATCTGGAAAACTCCAACATGACTTTGGCACTTATTTCATTAGGTAATAATGTGCATTTACAGTTCAGCAAAACTAAGAAACTTCAAGCTCAGTGTATCCCCCAACCAAGCTGACTTTTGTTTGCTGGTTTTCTTTAGCTACCTCCTGACTAGACAACCATTAAAAAAAAATAAATAAATAAAAGACACGGTTTGCTGTTTAACTGTGATATAATTCACTTTAAATTAAAAAAAAAAAAGAAAATCACAGTAATCGCAATGGAACTGTGTGTAGGCAAGTTCCTCCTTTGTGGGTTGCAAGCCTATTTTAGGGCCTAATTAGAGAAGATTCTTCTTTGATACTTTCTCTACTTGATTTTAAGGAATGTGTTACAGGGAATGTTCTGCTGGAAAAGCAGAAATAGAAATAGTACAAGAATGGATTAATACAATAGTTCTCAACTCTCCATTTTTATGTTCTCCATGTCACTTATCTATTAAAACACCTAAAGCAGAAGAAACATGCCTCATTTTATTATTTTTTTATGTTTTATTTATATTTGAGTGGGGGGGGGGGGAAGGGACAGAGAGAGAGGCAGACACAGAATCTGAAGCAGGCTCCAGGCTCTGAGCTGTGAGCACAGAGCCCAATGCAGGGCTTGAACCCACAAACCGTAAGATCATGACCTGAGCTGAAGTCAGAAGCTTAACCAACTAAGCCACCCAGGCACCCCTCCCCATCTTGAAATAAGGGTGTTGAAGAAGGCATTAGTAACTGTAAAATTCTGTGGCCTCAGTGAAATTAAATCACATCTGGCATCTAAATCTGCCTGTTCAAGTAATTTCTATAATTACATAAAGAATTACCCACTCCATTACTTTTCAATTTACTCCCTTTATTGTTGGTCTTTAAATTCTTTTCCTCTTTCCTCTTATTTGTGTCTTCTCCTGTTTCCTTAGCAGATTCCTCTTTCTCTAACCCCATTTTCTACACCAGCCTGTTTGAATTTCCTTTATCATTCCCTCATTTTCATTAAATACTGCTGTCTTCACTCTTTTACCCTAGTGAAGCAATTTCAGAAGGCACTGTTTGATTTTAAAGGATTTCTTCATTCGCTGTAAGTAGAAAACACTGTTATGAAATCAATGTATAAGAGGCATCATTACTCAAGTTCAAAATGTTAGAATAATATTTCTAACATCATGCAATATGTAGTTATCATATTAAGTAACTAACATAACAATTCAAAGTTATAAATCAGGCAACATTGGTTTTACTATATTAAAAAATTCCTTATTTCCAAATATTTTTCTACTGGATTTTAAGGAATATGTTACAGCGAATATAACAGAAAGTTACAGAAAATAATACCATAAAGTGCTGACCACTGATGTTTGTCAAATTTGAATATTTTGCCATATTTGCTTCAACCTAAAATTTTTAAAAAATTTTTTTCTTAATGTTTATTTCTGAGAGACAGACGGAGAGAGAGACAGAGAGGCAGAGACAGAGAGACAGAGAGCACGAGTGGGGGAGGGGCAGAGAGAGAGGAAGACACAGAACTCAAAGCAGGCTCCAGGCTCTAAGCTGTCAGCACAGAGCCCGATGTGGGGCTTGAACCCACGAACTGTGAGATCCTGACCTGAGCTGAAGTTGAACGCTTAATAGACTGAGCCACCCAGGCACCCCCCAAAACTTTTGTTCTTAAGTAGGCTCCATGCCCAACATGGGGCTCAAACTCAGGATCCTGAGATCAAGAGTCCCATGCTTCCTGGGCTGAGCCAGCCAGTCACGTCATGATTCAACTTTTTAAAAATACAATGTTACAGATGCAGTTAAAACCTTCTATATATTCTATCCCCATTTCATCCTCACCCTCTGCCTCCCACGGATGCAGTTACACACCAACTGTTTTTCCTCTGTGTCTTTTTATAGTTTTATTACATATGAATATGTAATAAAATACAGTACTGACATACATTTTTTAATTTTATATAAATGATATCATGCCATCTTTCAATGCTGAGAGTTGCCCATGTTCACTCGCTTAGCTCACATTCATTCATTTTGATTGTTGTATGGCATTTTTTTGTGTGAATATACCACCATTTATTTATCCATTTTATTGTTTGTGGATATCTAGGTGATTTCTAATTGTTCACTGTTGCAAAAGGTGTTAAAATAAATATTCTTCTGCCTATTTTCTCAGGCATGTGTATGAGAGTTGCTGAGGATTGTGAAGGTGCACCCTTCAACCTAAATATGCATTTCTAAATTGCTCTCAGAAGTATGCGAATCCAGGCTCCCATCAGCAGGGTATGTGTCTCCTGTTCCACATCCATACCAGCACAGGGTTTCACTTTTTTTTTTTTTTTTTTCTGACCTAATACGTGAAAATGCTAGCTTGGTTATAATTTGCATTTGTACCATTTGTATTTCTTTTATTACAAGTGAGTTTTCTGTGTGTTTGGTTCACCGTAATTGAATTTCTCCTTTGACTTCCCTATTCATATCCTTTGCCCATTTTAGTTTTAAGTTCTCTTTATTCCACTTGGAATTTTCCTCTGTGGATTGTGTGTGATACGCATGGAATTTTATTTTATTTTTCATATGACTGATCAGTTTTTCCTCCACCAATTATTGAAAAGTTCACGCTGGAGCGCCTGGGTGTCTCAGTGGGTGGAGCATCGGACTCTTGGTTTCGGCTCAAGTCTTCATCTTGCGGTTTTACGGGTTTGAGCCCAGCATCGAGCTCTGCATTAGTAGCGCAGAGCCTGCTTGGGATTTTCTCTCTCTCTCTCTCTCTCTCTCTGCCCCTCCCCCACTTGCACTGTCTCTTTCTCAAAATAAATAAATAAACTTTAAAAAAAAGTTTGTGTTTTCTTTACTCATGTACTCATGTGTAATGCCCTATACCTTTTTCATGTATGAATGGTTCTATTTTGCAAGTCTTTATTTCTTGCTATTTATCTATTTTCCTATCGTTAAACTAACATTAACTCTAATAGCCACAATCTTTCTTACCGTAGCTTTATAATACACTTTCTTACATGGGAGGGAAACTTACTTTATTTTGTTCTTTTGCCTCAAAACATCTCTTCATGTAAGTTTTAGGATTTACTTGTCGAAACACTATAGAGATTTTGGTTGGAATGACAGTGAGTTCAGAGATTAATTGGAAACGAATGAACACTTTTTTTTTTTACAATGTTGAATCTTTTAATGAGTAAAATATATCTCTATGTTTATACATGTCTTCTTTTACTTCTTTCAATTAGTTTCAGATTATTTTCTTAAAAGGTCCCTAACATGTTTTGCAAGGTTTACTCCTAAGAATTTCAGGGATTTGGGTACTATTTTTTTTTGTTACAGAGAAATAAAGTTCACTTTTTTAAAACTCTCTTGTTCTCATAACTTACTGATGCTCTGAACTTTCTATAACTGTGATAATTAATCACGTGCAGTCTTTTATAGTTTAGTTTCTTTTTAAAAAAATTTTTACCTTTCTCTTTCTTCATGCCTTACCACTGTGGTTTGAACTTCTAGTACAATGGTGACTGTAAGCTGTAATAGCTCGTATCTTTGGTTTGTTCTTGACTTTAAAAGTAATGTTTCTAACTGCACAGCTAAGGACCATGCTGGCATAGAATTTTGCTAGATACCTTTATCAGATCAAGAAAGTTCCTTTTTACTTCAAGAGCTTGTAGTTTAGATTTGTTTTAATTAAGAATGACTGAACATTATCAGTTTTTATAAGGGCTACTTTTACATATTTTTGCATTTATATTCATGATTGAGATTATATACATTTTCCTTATGTTCGTTCTTTCTTTGTCTGAATGTGACATGAAGGTGATCTCAGCTTTATAAATTGTGTTCATATGCATGTGTCTTTTCCTAGTAACCGAAAGAGTTAGTGTAAAATAGAACTAACTATCTTCTTGTTGAAGATTTCGTAAAACTTTCCTGTGAAACTGTCCATGACTGAGTGTTTTTACAGGAAGAATTTTAACCTTCGAGTCAATTTATTTAAAGGTTGAAAGTCTACTCGGGCTTTCTACTTCTCTTGAATCAGTTTTGATCAGTAAAGTTTTTCTGGGAAAATTTTCCATTTCATGTATGTTTTCTAAATTTATTGGCATGGACTTCCGCATAGCATTTTCTCATTATTTCAGTCTTTCTCAGTATTTGTCTGTTTTTCTTGTTTCCAAAACACTTCTTTGTGCTTTTTCTCTTATTTATCTAATCAATTTTGCCAGAAACATAGCTATCTTATTAATCTTTTTAGGAACCAACTTCTGTCTTTATTGATCTATTGTCTCTTTGTCTTCTGTGTTGTTAATCTCTGTTCTTTTGTTTTCCCTTCCTTCTACTTTCTTTGGATTTACACTATTGTTCTCTTTATTCATTGAATCCAACTCATTCACTTTTAATTTTTTTTCTTTTTTAATGTGACTATTTAAGGTTATATATATTTTTTCTAAGAACTCCCTAGTCTTTGGCCCACAAATTCCAATGTGTAAGATATTCATTATTTTTCAGTTATAAGAATTGTATTTTTATGTTATTACTTTTTTGACCCTGGAATTATTTAGAAGGGTGTTTTTATTAAGAAACATTTTTAACATACAATGAACAATGACATCTAAAGTCTAACAAAATTTTGCCCAACATATAGGTACGTGTTTTTAAATCTCCAAGTGTAAGGGTGCCTGGCTGGCTCAGTCCATGGAGCATGTAACTCTTGATCTTGGGGTTGCAGGTTCAAGCCCCATGTTGGGTGTGGAGATTGCTTAAGAATAAAATCTTTAAAGGGCACCTGGGTGGCTTAGTCGGTTACACGTCAGACTTGGGCTCAGGTCATGATCTCACAGTTCTTGAGTTCAAGCCCCACATCGGGTTCTGTACTGACAGCCCAGAGCCTGGAGCCTGTTTGAGATTCTGTGTCTCCCTCTCTCTCTGTCCCTCCTCGTCCTGTACTCTATCTCTCTTTCTCAAAAATAAACCTTAAAAAAGTTTCTTAAAAAAAGAATAAAATCTTAACATTAATTAATTTCCAAATGTATGAGATTTGTACTTTTGTGGTGTTGTTAGTTTTATTAACAATGTGTACTTAACTGCTTTGTGTTCAGAGTACATCCAATGTATGATGTTGATGATTTGATATTTGCTCAGATTTTTCTTGTGGCCTCCTATGCGATGTATTTTATATACGTTTCACATATGCTTGGAAAGAATGAAATTTATCTAATTATCATAGAGGCCATTTTTAGGCAACAGGCTTGAGCAATGGAAACTTGATCGAGGCAGAAGGGCCTGAGCTGACCACCACGCTACATGCAAACAGGCTCATTAAGCAACCCACCTGGAGATAACTGTAGGCCTGAACTGACCAGGTACAACCAGGCACAGTTCCTAAGATTACCAAAAAGGGGAAAATTTATATGTTCCCATATTCCCTCATGCCACCCTATAACTGTGGCCCCTCACCACCACCTTGTCACAGACAGTCTTTCCTCTGCTGTCCTGCCCACCTCACTGTATCCAATAAACTTCTCTTTTGTTCTGCCCCGAGTGAATTCTTTCACCACCCACGCCACCGGCCTCCACCCGGTCGGGATGCCCCATAATAACTGGTGACGAATTCTTCATATATCCATTTGATTAAGTTTGTTGTGTGGGTTTTTCAAATATCTGTAGTTTTTCTAATTGTTGTCTGCTTTATATATCAATTACTGAGCGAAGAATATTAAAATTTCTCCTCCATGTTTGTTGACTTCTCAGTTTCTCCCTGTAGCTTGGACCACTTTTTGCTTTGCATAATCTGAGACTATGTTATTAGGCGCACACAAGGTTAGAGTTATTATGTCTTTCTGGAAAAGTATTTCCTTTTAACATTGGATAATTATCCTCCTTGTGCCCAATAACGCTTTTTGGCTGGATTATGGAGCTTTCTTTTTGTTAGCATTTACCTGGCATATCTTTTCTCATCTTACCTTTTCAAACTTGGTGTCCTTATATTTTAAGTTTCTTGCTTATTGACAAGAGACAAGGAGGCTACCCTTGAGGCTCATTACCTCCCTACATGAGGTAGCTTGCTGTGAAGACAACTCAGCCAAACAGCTCAGTGAGAGCTCAGGCTGATGCCGGCTCCTCAGTAATGCCAGCTTCTCTTCCTCATCTATTCATTTGTCCAATCAAGAAGATCCCAGGGGACCTGGCTGGCTCTTGTGACTCTTGATCTGGGGGGTGTGAGTTTGAGCCCCACATTGGGTGTAGAGATTACTTTTAAAAAAGTGTTTTTTTGGGGCGCCTGGGTGGCTCAGTCGGTTAAGCGTCTGACTTCGGCTCGGGTCATGATCTCACGGTCCGTGGGTTTGAACCCCGCATCAGGCTCTGTGCTGACAGCTCAGAGCCTGGAACCTGTTTCAGATTGTGTCTCCCTCTTTCTCTGACCCTCCCCTGTTCATGCTCTCTCTCTCTCTGTCTCAAAAATAAATAAATGTTAAAAAAAATTTTTTTAAGTGTTTTTTCATTAAAAAAAGCCCCCATTGTTTTATCCTCAACTAGATGTTCAATGTCTCTCCTTCCAGCTTTCCTGGAAACATGTAGAATGATTTTTTTTTAATTTTTAAATTTTTTTTTTAATGTTTATTTATTTTTGAGACAGAGAGAGACAGAGCATGAACGGGGGAGGGGCAGAGAGAGAAGGAGACAGAATCGGAAGCAGGCTCCAGGCTCTGAGCCATTCAGAGCCCAACGCGGGGCTCAAACTCATGGACTGTGAGATCGTGACCCAGGCTGAAGTTGGACGCTTAATCGACTGAGCCACCCAGGCGCCCCAATTTTTTTTTAATTTTTAAAAAAAATTTTTTAAGGCTTATTTTGAGACAGAGACAGTGAGAGTCGGGGAGGAGCAGAGAGAGAGGGAGAGGGAGAGAGAGAATCCCAAGTAGGCTCCGTGCTGCCAGTGCAGTGATGTGAGGCTCAAACCCACAAAGCCATGAGATCATGACCTGACCTGAAACCAAGAGTCAGACGCTCAACCAGCTGAGCCACCCAGGCACCCCAGCATGAACTTTTCAATGATTGGTGGTGGAAAACTGATCAGTCATGTGAAAAATAAAATAAAATTCCATGCCCGTCACACACAATCCACAGAGGAAAATTCGAAGTAGAATAAAGACAACTTAAAACTAAAATGGACAAAGGATATGAATGATAAAGAGGGAGTCCCTGTCTTTGGATTTTTTAAGTGACACATTTACAATGCCCCCACTTACACACATGTCTCTGCAGGATAATGAAAGACAGGAAGATCATGTACCCTCTGCTGCTCTCTGCCTCTACGTTTCCTCAATGAACAATACTTTAATTTTACGTCATGTGTAGCTAGTGGTCTAATCAGTCTGCTCGGGCTGCCATAACAAAACACTTGACTGACTGGCTTAAACAACAAAAATTTACTTTATTTTATTTTATTTTATTTTATTTTATTTTATTTTATTTTATGTATTTATTTTTTTTTTATCCTTCATCAGGGCTCCTGCTGACTCAGTTTCTGGTGAGCGCTCTGTTCCTGGCTTGCAGCCAGCAGCTTTCTTGCTGTCTCTTCACACAACCTTTCCCTGGTGTGTGCATGCCCACACACACAAACACAGGGAAAGAGAGATGGGAAGCTCTCTGCTCTCTCTTCTTCTAAGGATACTAATCCTATTACACCAGGGCCCCACCTTTATGACCTCATTTAACCTTATTCTTTCCACCAAAGGTTGGACTTCCATGTGTGATTTGGGTTGGGGGAGGGGGGGAGACATAGCATTCAGTTTATAACACGTGTTACTTTGCCCAACACTTATACGCTGTATCAAATTGATTTTTGAAGTCTCACTGGACAATCGATGTCTGCTATTTGAGCAGATTATCTCCATTTATGTTTAGATTTATTTCTACCATCTTACTTTGTGCCTCCTATTTACTCTGCTTTTTCTATGTATCCTTCCACTTCCTTTATGTTTTTTGAAATATCTTTTTTTCATGTTTATTTTTGAGAGATAGAGACAGAGCATGAGCGGGGAGCAGCAGAGAGAGACGGAGACACAGAACCTGAAGCAGGCTCCAGGCTCTGAGCTGTCAGCACAGAGCCCAATGTGGGGCTTGAACCCACGGACTGTGAGATCCTGACCTGAGCTGAGGTTGGATGTTTAACCAACTGAACCACCCAGGCACCCCTGAACATCTTTTCTATGTGTAGGGTGTGCTGTGTGTTTCTATGCATTTTTATTTAACCTTCTTAGTACTTCTTGTGATGCCCAAATCTGAGGATTCATGTCTTTCATTATTTGGTAGTGAAAGTTCCCAGCCGTTATATCTTAATGTTACAACTTGAGCTGCTTCGCGATGTACTCCTCCTGGGTCATCACGCATATCTTGTGGGGGGACTTCTGGTAAATACATATATGAGTATAAAACATATAAAAAATGAACATCCATTCATTTTCCTCTGGTGTAAAAGCTTTATTCCTTGGCACTTGAGTACCAGGTCTATAATTTCTGTAACAGGCAGGTTACCACTGCGATGCCTGCTTTAACTCCCTTGTAAGCAATGATATCCACGAAATCATGGCTTTGATATGCTAGTTTTAGTTTCCTAGCACACATTAAAATGATTATTAAAATGAAATAATTCATCCACGTGACAAATAGTTAAAATAACCTAACATCCTCTACATGCACTTGGGAAATCTTGGCATTAGCTGAAACGTAACACCGTTTGGCAGAGTGGCCATTGAGGTTGACCTGTGGTTAATGGTAGTCACTGAACATATTTATGCAAGTGAGTAATATAATCAGGTGTTGCTTCTGGAAAGATCATATTAGACATAGAGATCATATTAGAGAATGGAGTATCAAGGTATTGATTATGAAAGCAAGAAGATACATGTGGAGACCAAGGTAGTGGCATAGGGAAAAATGATGAGCTCTTATATTAGTTCTGACTGTTCTTAGCCTGGTGGAGGTGGAGAGAGGGGAGCAAATTTCTAGGGTAGCATGGATAAAACCTAGGGAACAATTGGACAGATATGAGGTGAGGAAGAGGGCCTTTAAGGGAGATTGGTTGGAATGTGGGGCCATTAACCCATATCAGTGAACCCCATGTGATAAACAGGTGTTCTGCTTTTTATTTTTGCCCTAAACAGATGTGTCTATAAGTCATTCTCTCAGAAGGGAAATATCTTTAGTGATGAATGTTATTGTTTCTCTAGGGGAGTTGTTAATTCCTTACAGTTCCATAGTCCATATTGGAGTCATTTTCAAAGTCTGTTGTGGGAGGGTGCGGGGGGCTGGGCAGCGAGAGAGTCAGACAACTCAGGTTTTACGTTGCTTGAAGCTTGAAGCTTCTATAATTTTATAGGCACAGGAAGTAGGCAGTTGGGAGACAGAAAAAGAATACAAAAATATGTTCCTGTTTAATTTTACAAAAACATTTGACCAGGTGCGTATGTTGCCTCTCCAAGGGCCTTGGAAAGGGCTCAAGGGTGTCCCCACAGCTGAAGCTTCATTATCTTCATGGTAAATACACCTCTGCTGCTGGTGACTCAGGCGAAAGGGAGGTGGTCCCTTCCGTTATTCCAGACTCTGTTTTGGAAAATTGCTTCCTGAAATAAACAAATACTAAGCTCTGAAGAACCTGTAAATAGTTCTTTACACAAAGCCACTAGTGATAAATCCAAACCATATTGGGTTTGGAGTGGGTTGAAAAACAGGCTTTGTGCCCCTGACCCATTTTGTTCAGCCCCTTTTAGGCAGTAAGAGCACGGGGCGTTGCTGTTCAGATCCTCGCAGTGTCCCCAGTTGAGAACTCCCACTTTCTCTGAGGTTACCCTGCTCCCTCCCCACCTCAGCCCCCTCTAGTCTAACTCTTTCCCCTCCTGATGGTCTTTACTTCCTTCCCACTTTCTAGAATGTGCCACTTCTTCCTAAAAAAATCAAGTCTTCTCATGTGTTTGTTAAATTGTAGAGCCTTGATCTAAGCTCCAGGTCAAGTCCTCCTCTTCTCTGTCTGTATTCTGCGGCTGGGTACAGGGGATGGAGTGAGCTTTAGCTCAGATGAGTGTGGGAGGACAAAAGAGGAAGTTTCCCGGCCCTGGACTGCCATATGCTTTTTCTCTAAGTATCTCAAAATTTATCTTGAAGACACACACATTTTGTTCCAAAACCCTTCATATGGTCTATGAGGGATGACTACCACTGAAACACTTTAAATGGCACCTGGCCCTTCTTTCTGAACTGGGTTAACATTGCAATACCCTTTGCTATTAACAATGAAGAGTGCTCTACCCTAATTGCTAGATTTCTCCATTGACTATGGAAATTTGTGAAGGCTTAGGAAGCTGGAGGCGAGAAGGGAATTAATTCACTTTTCGATATCATGAGTTTGAGGTGTCTGTGGTACCTGTAGATGTAGCTGTTCAGTAATCAGTTACAAAATGTAATTCTGGAGCTCCCAGGAGAGATCAGGGTGGTTAATGAAGCTAAGGAGCCTCCACCATGTAAATGCTCACTTAATCTAGAGACATGGATGCTATTGCCCTGGGGAGAGTGTCTAGAGTGAGGAGAAGCACAGCAGAGAATCATAGGAAACAAAAACCTTGGGGAACTGGGGAGAAAAAGGCGGAACCTTCAAGGACAACTGAGGCCCAACGAGGGGTTCAGAGATGAACCAGAAATATGAATAGACTAATCGTAACAAACACACGCTCTTTAGTATGTGCCAGGGTTATTTTAGGTGTTTTACATGTATTTATTCATGACATCTCACAACAGCTCTTTGAGGGAGCCGCTTATTATTATCTCTATTGTGAAGATAATGAAATGGAGGCAGAGAACGTTTCAATAATCTTGATACAGGTGGCACAGCTGGTAAGGTGTAGACAAGATTCACAATTAGGTAGTCTGGCTCCAGAGCCTGTGCTTTTAAATTTTTTTTTTTTTTCAACGTTTATTTATTTTTGGGACAGAGAGAGACAGAGCATGAACGGGGGAGGGGCAGAGAGAGAGGAAGACACAGAATCGGAAACAGCAGAGCCTGTGCTTTTAAACCACAGCTCTGTATTATCTCCCCAGAAGCTAAGCAAGGAGAAAATTTCTAAACGAGCACAGTCAGTGGTATTCAGCACTGCAAAGGGCTCAAGTGAAATCAGGCCTGGAAAGTATCTAAAGGGATTAAATATTGTGAGATAAGTGGTGATTTGGTTGTCCAGTTTTCCTAGGACCATTTATTGGAGAGATTGGCCTTTCCCCATTGTAAATTCTTGGCTCTTTTGTCATAAATTAATTGGCCATACATGCATAGGTTTATTTCTGGGCTCCATACTCTGTTCCATTAATCAATGAGTCTGCTTTTATGCCAATACCATACTGTTTTGATTACCAGTTTGATATCAGGGAGCATGGTGACTCTGGCTTTGTTCTTCTTTCTCAAGATTGCTTTGTCTTGTTAGAGTCTTTTGGGGTTCCACACAAATTTTTAAGACTGTGTGTTCTATTTCTGTGAAAAATATATTGCTCTAGACACTCTAAACTGGTTTTAAAGAACCAAGGGGAAAAATGAAGGGTTGGCTGATTGATCCGTGAAATAAGCCAATGCAGATTCAGATGATGACAGATAATCCGGACAATTCAGTTTCTGGGCTTGTCTTCTTGAATGATCTAGATTATCTCATCATCTTTCATTTTTCTCCATACAGTAGTAGTTTCTCAACATAAACTATGGCCACTTGCTTCTTTTGGAAGCAAATGTTGATTTTGTGCTTAAACTGCCTTCTGCTGTTGTAGGGCACACAAGGTTCTTTGTGGAGAAAAAAAGTCAGAAAATGGAAGTTAGGATATGATTTTCAACCTAAAGTTTGAAGAAGACCTTGAGTTAAGGATTTCTTTACATTGTTTAAATCTTTGAAATGAATCATTGTTGATTCATGGTCCAGCTATTTTATTACTGAAAGACTGAAATTTTTTTAAGATTTTGTTTTATTTTATTTTTAAAATTTTTTTTTATTCTTTTTTTTGAGAGAGACAGAGACAGAGACAGAGACAGAGCAGGAGCAAGGGAGGGGCAAAGAAAGAGGGAGGCATAGAATCCAAAGCAGGCTCCAGGCTCTGAGCTGTCAGCACAGAGCCCAACAGCGGGCTCAAACTCATGAACTGTGAGATCATGATCTGAGCCTAAGTCTGACGCTTAACCAATGGAGCCACCCAGGCACCCCGTAAGATTTTATTTTTAAGTAATCTCTATGCCCAATGTGGGGCTTCAACTCTCAACCCCAAGATCAAGAGTCACATGCTCTACTGACCGAGCCAGCCAGGTACTCCCTCAAAGACTGAAATTTTGATTTCTAAATTGACAACAGTATAAAAAGTCTTCCTTTGAGAAACCAGTATGCTTTTAGAACAATTATTTCTATATCTGTCCAGAGATGACCTTGCAAAGAGCTAATGATATATAATTACCTATATAGGGCAAAGCAGGTCGCATCATCTCATTTGGTTCTACTAGTATGCTTACTGATTTTTTTTTTTAAGATTTTATTTTTAAGTGATCTCTGTTCTCAAACTGGGGCTTGAACTTACAACCCTGAGGTCAAGAGTCGCGTGCTCTACCAGGCATCTCCTCAGTATGTTTATTGATTATGTAGAGGAAAATAGATTGCTGTTCCCATTTCAAAAATGGAAAAAGTGGTACAAGCCCCTTTTGGGAACCTAGTCCATAGATCATTGGTGAAATAGGAAACGAGTCCACAGTTTTGATTCATGGTTCATTGAATTATACAGATCTCTGCCCTGCTTCCCATGAAATGACCTGATGCCTTGTTTTCTATTTTCTGGTTCTCTTTCTGTGCTGCATTTAGTTGGGATTTTTTTTTTTTTTTTAATTGGATATAAGGTCTAGTCATTCTAGCATTTTGGAAGCGGTTGTTAAGTGACTAATCCGGTTTTCTGGTTCGTATTGGGAAGTCCAGAAGATATTTAAGGGCAATAAGCACTTGAGAGAGGTCCCCAGGAAGTGGGGAAGGACCATAGAAAGGAGGTGGGCAACCACTGAATCATCAGCAACATAAACACCACTAACAAACACTCACTAAGAATCTATCGCCTGCGAAGTCTGGAGATGCAATGGGACAAAAATAAATAAACCAAACAAATAATCATGACAGAAACACAGCCCTTGAGGAGACTGTAATGAGAGGTGGGGCCTAAACATGAAAATAAATGACAATATAAAGCAGTGAGGCTAGGTGTACGGTGAACATATTTTCCAAAGAAAACTGGGGTGTGTGATCTAAGAGTACTTGTGGACGGAAGAACTTATTTTATTGCCAATCAGCAGTATGGAAC
This sequence comes from Puma concolor, assembly GCF_028749965.1. NCBI lineage: Eukaryota > Metazoa > Chordata > Mammalia > Carnivora > Felidae > Puma > Puma concolor. Next base: position 30,350,440 of record NC_141683.1, read on the forward strand.
TCAGAGAAAGGAATGGCTCTTAAGAATCTGGGCTGGTTAGACTTTGTGGAGGAAGTGGGGCTTGAAGGGAAAGCTTTCAAAGAACACTGGAGTATAACCAAACAGAAAGGAGGTTAGGAAGGCATATCAAGAAAAGCAGAGATGACAAGGATGTGGGAAGTTATACGTAATTGTTGTTTGGAATAGAGGGAATAAGTAATTAAGATATAAACTTGAAGATATGTCGGGGACAGGTGATGGAGGGTCTTGAATGCTGGCTAAGGACATAGGACTTCATGGGCATAACCCGGCTATCCAATGGGCTGAACTTGGATGGGTGCAATTAAGAAATGATTTTTACATACCAGCACTTCCTTAAAGCATACTCAGAGTAGGATTTCTCTTCTCCACCCCTTAAGTAACTTTTTGAGCAGGGTCCATAGTTTTTAGGGCAGATTTAGGGCTTTTGCCAAATCTCAGTAAACATTCCAATCCCTCATTCAATTTAGAATTCCTCTCTTGCCCTCAGCTCAGGCCAGACCCATAGTTTGGGAACCACCAGCGGGTGAAGTTCTGGTCTGTTCTAGTTCTACCTCCTCCCCACCATTGCTCTTGACTTCTTTAGGGTTGGAAACAGTGGTGCAGAAGGGATTAGAGGAAAAGAGGCAAAGGCTGTTTCTCACATCTGGTGATGTTTGTAATTCTTTTTGGCTACTTAATGCATGGCAGGCATCCAACGCTGGCTCTTGCACAGAGCACATTAGTAAGGTCTTTGGAACTCCCACTGGATGTCCTGACGCAGCACTGTTGTCCGGCCTGTATCATTTCCATCCTCTGGTGTGTCACCCACAGCCTCTTCTAACCCAGGCAGACAGTTCTCTTCGATGGAGTTCTTTCAAGGATATCTTTGCATGGTATCCACTTGGTCCATAGGAAACATTGCACATCCTTACTCTAGAATGGATGCCCCTTCCCCAGAATAGCAGAACGCTCTCACTGCTGCCTTTTCTCCTTGTTCCAACTCCAAGGGCACCTCTGGCAAGGCTTTTCACCCTGTAAGTTTTATGTTCCTTAAAGTAAATCCATTTTAAGCCAATGATGCCTGTCAACTATCTCCAAAATGAACATTTAGTGTATTCCTCTTTGCTATGTGTTCTCCAAGCAGATCATTGCATACGTTTGAGGTATCATGTGGGAAAACTTGGGGTTTACATTTTGTTTTAAATGCTTTATTCGATTTTTTGAATATACAGCAGTAGCCCATAGTTCTAATAACAAGTGAAATAGCATGGAACAAACATATATATAAAAGATAAAGCTGGGGAACTGGCTAGCTCAGTCAGTAGACCATTCAACATTTGATCTCAGGGTTGTAAGTCTGAGTCTCATGTTGGGTGTAGAGATTACTTAAAAAAACAAAATCTTAAAAAAAAAAAAAAAAGGTAAAGCTAATTATCCCCTCTGTTTCCACCTCTGCCCAAATACCATTTATTCACTGCCACTCCCCTGGGGTAACCAACTTTAATATTTTGTTAACACATATACAAATACATATCCAGATACACTGGGATTTCTTTACCTGTAAAGAAATATAGAAATAGATTTACAAATATAAACAAAATCCATACAGTTCCAGATTTTCAAAGATTTAATACTGTGTCCTGATTTTTTTAAAGTGCCCTCAGTCTGTGCATTCTAACATATTTTTTTCATTTGACAGGTTGTCATAGAATTCTCTGCAAGTTAGTAGATATATATCTATGACAATATTTTCTGATTTATGCATAACCTCTCTTTCCTACACACACATTATTTTACATAGAAGAGTTTACTCCATATATACTAAAGTATGTTAATTTTGTTTAGTCTTTCCATTTTATCTATTTATTTGCATCTTCTCCTTGTCTCTTCCCCTACTCCCCTTTCCTCTGTCTCACCACTTTCTCCTGCAGGGAACTTGTATGAACAATACGATGCATATTTTTCTATGTTTTCTCCAGACTCATATAACTGTACATAGTTATGTAGATCTAAAACTCATTTTTTGCTTTGCAATAATGATATTATATTATATGTTCTGCTTTCCTACTTTAGTTTTATCATGCAATAAAACCTTACCAAAATCTCTTTATCTTGGGGCAACTGGGTAACTCAGTCGTTTAAGCGTTTTACTTTGGCTCAGGTCATGATCTCTCGGTTCGTGAGTTCGAGCCCCACATGCTGTGCTGACAGCACAGAACATGCTTTGGATCCTCTGTTCCCTCTCCGTCTCTCTTTGCCCCACCCGACTTGAGTGCGTGCACTCTCTCTAAAATAAATAAACATTAAAAAAAAATCTCTTTATGTGGCCTGGCAGAATGTGAATGTGCTCTTCTTCGTGGCTGCATAATATTTCACAGTCTGAATGCGTGTAATATACCCATCCATTCCTCTCTCACTTTGTTTCAATATTTTTAACTATGAATGATGCTACAGTAAACACCATTGTGCATATAGCCTGGGGACTTTTATTTCTAAGAAATGGATTTCCAAAAGGAGTGCCAGGTTGAAGATGTGTGTCGTTTTAATTTTAATCAGTATTGCCAGATTCCTTTCCAAAAGACTTTACATTCACACCATAAATGTATGAGAGTAATTCTTTCTCCCAGGCCCAGCCAAAAATAGGTATTATCACTCTTTTTAACGTTTGACAGTCTAATTAATAAAGAGAGCATTTCATGGCTATTTTCATTTGCATTTCCCTGACCCTTAGTGAGTCTGAGAATCTTTGCATATGTTTTTTTTTGGCATTGTGCATTTTCTTTTCTATGAACATTGTCTGCCCACTTGGGGCGTGTGTGTGTGTGTGTGTGTGTGTGTGTGTGTGTGTGTGTGTGTGTGTTGGAGGGTTTCCTTATCAATTTGTTATAGTTCTTTGTACGTTATAGACATTGGCCCTGTTCTTGTCATAAGCAATGTATGTTTGCCCACTCCATCATTTATTTGTTAAATTGGTATTTGCTCTAGTTCAAAAAGTTTTTAATTTTTATATTTCCAAATATGTCTTTGAAAACAGGAATCTGGGGGCATCTGAGTGGCTTAGTCGGTAAAGCATCCAACTTCAGCTCAGGTTATGATCTCACGGTTTGGGGGTTCGAGCCCCATGTCAGGCTCTGTGCTGACAGCTCAGAGCCTGGAGCCTGCTTCGGATTCTGTGTCTCCCTCTCTCTCTGCCCCTCCCCCGCTCATGCTCTGTCTCTGTCTCTCTCTCTCCCTCTCTCTAAAATAAAGAAACATTAAAAAAAAATTTTAAAAACCCAGAAAACTGGAATCTGAATTTCCTATCCTAGTTCAGAAGATCTTTTATTCTAAGTTCATATGTCGTTGCCTGGTTATTTTTGTATAATTTTTATTGTTTTATAATTCATGTGGTCTGACACAGGATATGTCTGTATTTTTTTCCAGATGGATAACCAGTCATGCTAACACCATATGGTAATAAACTATTCTTTTCCTCCAAATAGAAATACCACCTTTGTCTTGTATTAAGTTCACACATGTCTGGGGGACTTTTTCTGGATTCTGATGGTCTTCTGACCTGATTGGTCCCACACCAATGCCACAGAAATTTGATGGCATTCTGACACTTCATGAGGCAAGTTCTCTGTCACTATTCTTTGTGTGTATAGAGCTTTATTCTTCCATATGAGCTCTAAGATATTTTGACCCAACATTCTCTCACGCTCATTTAAAAAAATCTAGTTAGAATTCTAATTGGAATTGCACTGAATTTGTATCTTAATTTTCAGAGAGTTGCCATTTTAAAAATGTCTTCCCATTCCAAGAATGTGATAAATCTATCCTTTTGTTCAGATCTTGTTTTAAGTCCTTCAGTAAGATTTTTACTTTTCTTCATTTAGACCCTTTGTGTTTTGAGGGAAAAAAAACCTACACATTTATTTCTCTCATTTTTTTGTGCCCTTTGAGATACTGAATAAAATCTGAAGTTATTTTATATTGAAATTTTAATTAAGATAATTATGGACTTGCATGCAGTTGTAAGTAATAATACAGAGACATCCTGCATGCCTTGTACCCAGTTTCCCCCATGGTAACATAGTACAAAACTATATAGCACAGTATTAAAACCAGGGTATTGACATTATACAATCCACCAATTGTATTCAGATTTCCCCAGTGTTACCTTTATTTATTTATGTGTGTGTGTATATTTTGTTCTATACAATGTTATTATACACGCGAGTTCCTACAGCCACTATCATAGTCAAGATACTCAATAAAAGGAAAAAAAGTTACTGAATAAGTCTATTACCACAAAGATCCTTCATATTCCTCTTTTATAACCACAGCTACCTCCTTTTCCCTAGCCTCTGGAGCCACTAAACTGTTCTCTATTTCTGTAATTTTGTCATTTCAAAAATGGAATACACATGGGCTTATATAATATGTAATCTTTTGGAACTGGCTTTTCCCCCCCTCAGCATAATTCCCTGGAGTTTCACCCAAGTGGTTTTGCACAGACCAATAGTTCATTCCTATTTATTGCTGAGTAGTATTCCATAGTATAGACGTACCACAGTATGTTTAACCGTTCACCTACTGAAGGACATCTGGGCTCCTTCCAGTTGTTTCGGCTCTCAGGAGTAAAACTGCTCTGAACATTCACATACAAATTTTTGTGTGAACATAAGTCTTCACTCCTCTGGGATAGAGGCCCAGGAGTGCAGTTGCTGGGTTGTACGGTAATTGCATGTTTAGTTTCATAAGAAACTACCAAACTGTCTCCCAGAGTGGCTGCAACATTTTACATTCCCACCAGCAATGCATGAGGGTTCCTGTTTCTTCACATCCTTGTCAGCATTTGGTGTTACCAGTAATTTTTACTTTTGCAATATTGAGATGCATGTAGTGAAACCTTATTGCAGATTTCATTTTTATTTTCCCGATGCTTAATGAGGTTGAACATCTTTTCATGTGCTTTATTTGATATTTATAGAGCCTCATTAGTAAAATGTTTATTCATATCTTTGCCCATTTTGTAATTGGGTTGTTTGATTTCTTACTGAGTTCAAAGGGATCTTAATATATTCTCGATGTGAATCCTTCACTAGATACGTGGTTTTCAAACATTTCCCTCTAGTCTGTAATTGACTTTTTCATCCTCTTCACACAGGCTTTGGGAGAGCAAATTTTTTAAAAATTTTGATGAGGTCAACTTCATTCATTTTTCCTTCTATGGTTCATGTTTTTGGTGTTAAGTGGGAGAACCCTGCCTACCCCTAAGTCCCAAAGACTTTTCCCTGTTTTTTTTTCAAAAAGTTTTATAATTTTACATTTTACATTCAAGCATGAAATCCATTTTGAAGTAACTTTTGTCTCATGTTTCGAGATTTAAGTCCAGATTTTTTTTCCTTTGCAGATCTGTGTGTTCCAACACCATTTATTAAAAAGGCTATTCTTGGGGTGCCTGGGTGGCGCAGTCGGTTAAGCATCCGACTTCAGCCAGGTCACGATCTCGCGGTCCGTGAGTTCGAGCCCCGCGTCAGGCTCTGGGCTGATGGCTCAGAGCCTGGATCCTGTTTCTGATTCTGTGTCTCCCTCTCTCTCTGCCCCTCCCCCGTTCATGCTCTGTCTCTCTCTGTCCCAAAAATAAATAAAAACGTTGAAAAAAAAATTAAAAAAAAAAAATAAAAAGGCTATTCTTCGTCCAGTGAATTTCTTTTGCATCTTTGTCAAAACTCACTTGCGCATATTTGTGTGTCTATTTCCAGTTCTTTATATTGTACCACTAAACTGTGTGTCTTTCCCTCCATCCATACCACACTCTCATAGTTACCACGGCTATTTTGCAAGCCTTACTATCAGGTAGAGTGATTCCTCCCATTTTATTCAAAACAATTTGTCGAGGTTGTTTTAGCAATTCCAGGACCTGCTCCTTCCTATAGAAATATTAGAATAAGCCTGCCTACATCAACAAAAAAACTTGCTGGGATTTTTATAGGCATTGCATTAAAGTTATAGATCAATTTGGGGAGAAGCGACATCTCTACAGTGTTTAGTCTCTCTATGCACGAACACCATATGCCACTTCATTTATTTAGGTCTTCTTTGATTTATAAAATTTTATCACTTTTCATAATTTTCAGAACACAGATCATGTTCACACTTTTATTTTTTTTATTTATTTATTTTATTTATTTATTTATTTAGTTAGTTAGTTAGTTAGTTAGTTTTGTTCACACTTTTAAAAAACATATGCCTCATGGGGCGCCAGAGTGGCTCAGTTGGTTAAGCGTCCGGCTTTGGCTCAGGTCATGATCTCACGGTTCGTGGGTTCAAAGCCTGCATCAGGTTCTGTGCTGACAGCTTGCATCCTGGAGCCTACTTTGGATTCTTGTCTCCCTCTCTCTCTCTCTCTCTCTCTCTGCCCGTCCCCCACTTGTGCTCCCTTTTTCTCTCAAAAATAAAATAAAATACATACCTATTTCATTTTCTTTGGAGTGACTGCAAGTGATACTGTGTTCTAAATTTCATTTTCATGTTCATTGCTAGCATGTGGAAATGAGATTGGTTTTAGTGTCATCATGCATCCTATGATTTTGTTGAAGCGTTCTAGGAAGTTGTGGGGTTTTTTTTCTTTGTAGTTTTATGGTTTTATTAACACAAACACGACATGCACTGAAGCTGTCTGTCTATTCATGTTCTTCACTGCACAGCCTGGCTTTGGGATTACTGACTCTGATGGGCTGGGTGGCTGGTCTTTGCACCACGGTTCTGCGGTTCTTGGAGGAGAGAGACGTGGTGAGCAATCTCCACAGTAAGATTTGTTGCACATTACTAACACTTCAAGCTCCTTGACGTTGAGGGCTAGGAATTTGCAGAAGCCCCTGGACAGTGTGTGCTTTGTTTTCCTGCTGTTCCCATGGGTTATCCATGCTGGACCTCAAGATCTGGCCCTTGGCAGTGCACCCTCTTGTCAGTGCCTCTGGGTTTCCTCCAGTTGCACCTAATTTTGACATGTTGGTCTGACTGATGCCGAATGAACTGCTTGGTCCTCTTTCTAATCACTATGTTCAGCTTTATATTATTTTTTACAGTTATAATATCTTCACATTAACTCCATCTTTGTACTTTGGTATATTCAATTGCTATTCTAATTTCTTAGTTCATTTTTAAATTAACTCATTAATTAGAATTTCTTAATTCTAATTTTGCTCTTTCAGTTTTGCTTCTCTTCTTTAATAGTAAGGACATTCAGTTTGCCTCTGAGTTCAGGTTCTGCTGAATTTCTTAGCTTTTGTTCTGAAGTGTTCTTTCCAAAGCGTTTTAGATAAGTTTGTGATACGGGGCGCCTGGGTGGCTCAGTCAGTTAAGCATCCGACTTGTGATTGCAGCTCAGGTCAGGCTGTCACGGTTCATGGATTCGAGCCCCACATCGGGCTCTGCACTGGCAGAGTGGAGCCTGCTTAGGATTCTCTGTCTCCCTCTCTTTCTGCCCTCTCTCTCTCTCTCATAAATAAATAAATATTAAAAAAAAAAGAATAAGTAGTTTGTGATGGGAGTGATATTAAAAATATTGAACAACCAGTATTTGTGAGCACCTACCAATCAAGATGGATGCGAGCCATTAACATCAATATAGCTGTTATCAGTGCACATTAATGAATATCCACTCCCATTTATAATTTCAGTTTTTATTCCTTCTTCAGACCAAAGATAATCTAGGGGTGTGGGGGTGTGTTTGTTCATTTCCAAGTAGTCATATAATTCTATTTCATTAATTATTATGAGAATGAAATGAATTATTACATGTAAAGTACTTAGAACAGTACCCGACATAATGAATTTTTAAATAATGCCTGCACATATATTGCTAGATATTTTTACTCCGAGTCACTTTTTTAAAAAATTATTTCATCATTAAAGATATATGTCTCTCTCTTTCTCTTTTTTTTTTTTTTTTTGAGGAATGTAAGGGTCTATGTATGTATATTCAATATAGTATATTGATTCATTTCCTCTAAGTTCCTTATTTTTGTTTATTTTGTTCCATTCTGAAAAGGATATGTTAAAATATCTCAACATAATTGAAGTTTTATGAGGTTTTCCTTGTGTTTCCATTAGCTTTTATTTTATCTATGTGGTGGTTCACGCATTTTTTGATTCTCCGAAGTCCCCATCTTTGAATGTGGGTTGGATTTAGTTACTTGTTTTTAATGAATAGAATAATGCTGTGTGACTTCTGGGGCTCCACCTGCCTCTCTCAAAGATAAGTAGCTCTGGGGGAAGCCAGCGTCAATATCCTGAGGATACTCAAGCAGTCCTAGAAGAACTGATGTGCAAAGGAACTGAGGTATCCGACCAATAGCCAACCAATTTGCTGGCCATGTGAGACCCCCAGTTTGCATGAAGATTCTGCAGCCCCAGTTAAGTCTTCAAAGGACTGCATCCCTGGCCCACATCATGAGTTCATGTTTAAGGGACTTTAAGCCAGAGCCCCCTAGCTAAGCCACTCATGATCCATGAAAACTGTGAGAGATAATAAATGCTTAGTGTTGTTTCAAGCCATACGTTTTGGGGTAATCTGTTGGGGTATCTATGCAGTCATAGATAGCTAATACTGTGCTTCTAAGCTCTCCTCAGATTAATTTGTTAGTGTGCTTTCTCAGGTCTTTTCCTCAACTGGTGGTATGTCTATGATACATTTTCTGAATGCTTGTGTAGTTACAAATACCTTTCCAAACTAACAGGTAAATGATAATTTGCCTGGGTCCAGAATTCTTGGATTCCTTTTTTTTTTTTTAAGTTTATTTATTTCGAGGGGCACCTGTGTGACTCACTCGGGTAAGCGCCGACTTCTGCTCAGGCATGATCTCTCAGTTAGTGAGTTCAAACCCTGGGTCGGGCTCTGTGTTGACATCTCTGCCCCTCCCCTGCTTGTACGTGCACACACACTCTCTCTCTCTCTCTCAAAAATAAATAAACATTGAAAAAAGTAAGTTCATTTATTTTGATATGGGGGAGGGGCAGAGAGAGGGAGAGAGCGAATCCCAAGAAGGCTCCACACCCCATAACTGGGAGATCGTGACCTGAGCCAAAACCAGGAGTCAGACGGTTAACAGACTAAGCCGGTTAGGCGCCTCTAGAACTCTTGAATTTCTGGACATTTTTCTCAGTACTTTGTAGTTCACTCCACTGGTTTTTAGCCTCCAAAGTTGAAGATAAGTCAAACGCCTGTATGATTATTCTTCTTTATAATTTACCTTTTTTCTCCCCTGGAAACGTACAAGATTTTCCCTTTCTCTTGAAGTTCAAGAATTTTACCAGTATATGCCAGGATATGTTTCTCATTGATCATGCCTGGAACTTAGTAAGCCTCTTGAATTTGCAGACACTGGTCTTTCTTTAACACAAAAATGTGTTCTTCTATTATTACCTCTCCCCCAACGACTTATTTTCCTCCTTCTGGAAGCAATCCTTTAGGCTCTATATTCCAAGCCTCTTATCTTTTTGGTTTATTTATTTATTATGACTTCTATCTCTTTGTACTTTTGCTCTGTCATTTGAGATATTTCTTCCACTGAATTTTCCACTGAATATCAACAATGACCTTCATTTTATTAAATTTTTAGTCTGACAATCATGGTTTGATTTATCTTTCGAGCATCTCTTTTATGCTGCACTTCGATCTCCTTAGGGTTCTTAATCGTTTTTTCTTGCTGTGCAGTTCCTGTCTGTTCCAACAGTTCTCTATAACGTAAGGGAACTTAATTTGGTTGTGTGATTTGTGCTTTCTCTTTGGGATTTAGCTTCTTGGGAATAGCTAAAGTATCAGTGGCCCTGAGAACGTGGAAGGGAAGCGGTCAATGATCGAATGATGGCATAGTGGCAGACATGTCCTCAGGAACGAAAGAAGCCCTCCTGCTCTCTGATCTCTTCAACTTCTCCTGGCCTCAGTTTGGTTCCTCCCCAGCTGCTTGGGGTCATGGAGAACATGCACAATTAAGCAGGGCAGAAATCAACCTGCTGGTAGGCCAGCTATATCATGACACCACCATCAAGAAGTCCAACCACCCCTCCTCGGTAGTTGGACTACCATCTTCAGGTCTTTGCATCAGGACTACCCCACTCTGCCCCCCAGCTTCTTTCCTGCCTACAGTCCAGAAAGCATCACCTCAGGCCTCTGATTCCCACTGCCCAGGTCCCTCCTGCCTCCCAAGTGGGCTGGCAGATGAAGTTGGAATGTAGGCAGAGTTGGAAGTAGAGGGAATGTCAGAGACATTAGGCTTTATCTTTCCCTTGCATAAATTTGAAATCAATTAGCTTTTCATACTCATCCAGATCATCTTTCATGTTCAACGGATAGTGTGAAAATAAAGTCTTTGTGAAAAGAAAGAAAGAAAGAAAGAAAGAAAGAAAGAAAGAAAGAAAGTCCTTGTGAGTTATCTAAACATAAAAACATACTTGGAACTATAATTTCAAGGAACATTAAAAAAATGTTTTTAAGTTTATTTATTTATTTTGATAGAGAGCGAGTGAGCAGGGGAGGGCCAGAGAGAGAGAGGAACAGAGAGAATCCCAAGCAGGCTCTGTGCTGTCAGTGTGAAGCCTGATGCAGGGCTTGAACTCATGAACCGTGAGTGAACTCACGAACCATGACATCATGACCTGAGCAGAAACCAAGAGCTTGATGCTTAACCAACTGAGCCACTCAGGCGCCCCTCAAGGAACATTTTATATATCCCTCAGAGAACTCAAGCCAACCAAATGATTTTTGTTTAGACTTTCCAATGTGAATATTTGTATGTAGACATCAAGCAGGAGAAATGTCAAACCTGGCAGAAAATCTTGACAAATGGCAGAATCTATGGTTTTAGAATGGAATGGTTATTTGATCTGTGTGCAAACCTCAGCACATTTCTTCCTCTTCTTCTTTTTCGTATCCTCTGGAAAGCTATAATTTGAATTTAAGAGCAGTAGTTAGGAGCAAAATGCTAATCAAAATCAGAAAACCATGTATTACGTGAGTGAGGCTCTATGTAAAACAGAACTCAGCATCCATCTTCGAAAATCTGAAGAACTTTTTCCAACCCCAGCATTAGTCCCGTATACATCCCAAATTTCTTCTTGTGGATCTCAGGACTTCCCAGATTGCTTCTCTTCTTAGCCATGACCAGTCTAGTTTTTCTTCCAGAAATCTTTTTTTCCCAAGGTTTGCCAAGGTTAGAGGGGGGTACTCCAGCTAGTTTTGAAGCAAACACACTAGTCTTTTCATGTTAAGGGTTTTCACTGCTACACATTGAGAAACAGGGATTACAAATAAACAGATACTGGAAAAGTTACAGAAGTTTAAGAATTTACCGAAAGATATCTTAAATACGTGTCCCTAGGTCACAGTAAAATGTATCTGTGGCTAGGAGGCCTTGCTTAGCCTCTCTCTTTGGTTGCTTACATTGAGAGTTGTAAGAGCAGGCCTCGCGGACCTTCTTCTTCCATTTTCTATCACTCTGTGTTATTGCTTTGGCCACAGCTCAGGAAGATCATCCTCTTCTTGCCCACACTCTCAGCTCCTTTCCTTTTCTATCAGGCTGAGATATGCCAATTATCTTATTTAAGTAGAACTTTTCATGTGCCCTTGTAGTCCATACAAGTGTCTACAGACATTCGAGGCGGGTCATTTTACATCTCCAGCGAAGTTCTGTGTTTATAATCGTTACACAGGACGTGTCACTTCAGGTTATTCCTCAACATATATGACAGACTGAAAGAATTATGAAGGAATTTGTTTTTACTTTTCAGTAATAGTCACACATAATTAACTGCTCCAAGTCTAAGTGGGATGATGTAGGTTTGAGCAGAGGTTGAAAGAAAATTTTAATGATTATTATAAAGGTCTGGAAAAGAAGACTATGTTAGAAAAGGTAGAGTTTGTCAATCTTGATACTGTTAGCATTTTGTGATCATTCTTTTGGGGTGTAGTGTATTTCTGAGTGTGTGTGCGTGTGCGTGTGTGTGTGTGTGCATGTGTGTGTACATGTGTATGCGCGTGTGTGTAGAACCCTCCTGTGCCTTGCAGGATATTTAGCAGCATGCCTGGCCTCTACCCATTAGATGCCAGTAGCATTTTCCCTCCAGTTGTGACAACCAAAGAAATCTGCAGACATTGCCAAATGTCCCCTGGGGGTAAAATCACTCTCAGTTGAGAATGACTGGGTTGAAGGAGTTAAAATAGTCAGCATAAAGAAGGGCTTTTAGGGGTGCCTGGGTGGCTCGGACAGTTGAGCGTCCGACTCTTGATTTCAGCTTGGGTCATGAACCCAGGGTCTCAAGATTCTCTCTCTCTCTCTCTCTCTCTCTCTCTCTCCCCCTCTCCCCAGCTCATGCAGTCTCTCTAAAAATAAAAAAAATAATTAAAAGGAGGGCTTTTAATTATAGTGTCCAAATATATGAAGGGCTCTCACGCTGATGACAGCCATCAGCAGCTTCTTATTTCCAGAAGAATTTCAGCTCAAAGGATTTGGATAAAATATAGTTGATTAATTTCTTGTGAAGCTTGTTATGTACTGACATGGGTTACTGAAAAAGAATGAAAGTCCTTTCTCTGCCAATCTTTAAAATGAGAAAAAAAAATCCCTTATTTCTAGGGTAATTCTGATGCAATCAGACCTTAGAGGAGATGTCCTAGAAGACCTTTCAGCCTGTATTCTTTGGTCTGGCACACTGCAGGAGCCATCTAGGCTGAGACCGCATTACTGAACTATAGCACCACCCCATTCATCACATGGGACTTCTCCAAACAGACAGAAAGAAGTGTGAGTGCTTCTTATTATTTTGACATTATTGGAAACAGTACAGGAATACATAAAATTGTCCTTCAGTATTTTCCTTTGAAGGCATTTCTCAAGGGATGTGGAAGAAATGCGATTAGTCCTATGTTACATTTGGTACTATCTTATTCTGAATTATTTATTCACTTTAAGTGGTAAGATGAAGTATTATTGGTGCTTTTTAAGAACCACAGAATGAGACTGTGGAGTCTGTATAAAAAGAGAGTTGGTTGCCTAGAAAAGAAGCTACTAGAAAGAGAAAGAAATTGCTTGATACCTCTGAAAACTTATTTATACTCCCACCTCATTCCGGAAGGATTTAAGGATGATTCTTGAGAATCACCAAATTTTTTAAGCTCTTGAATCTGCAGGAATATGAGTTGGTTGGTAACGTATGAGAAAGAATTCTTGAAGCCTGTAATCAAACTAGTGCTTCAAATTCTGCAAGTATGGTGTGGAACAATGATGCTTTGTGACATCTTTGCTATGTGATAATAGCTCACTCATTGAAATACATGAACTGGTCAGATATCTTACTTGATTTTTAAAAATTATTTTAGGGGCACCTGGGTGGCTCAGCTGGTTGGACGTCCGATTTCAGCTCAGATCATGATCTCACAGTCCATGAGTTCAAGCCCTATGTCGGGCTCTGTGCTGTGTCTCCCTCTCTCTCTGCCCTTCCCTTGCTCACACTCTGTCTCTCTCTGTGTCTCTCTCTCAAAAATAAATAAACATTAAAACATTTTTTTAAATAAATAAAAATTATTTTAATTCTTTATTGTATAATTTGACATTTTGGAGATTTAGAAATTGTCTCACCTGCATCACTTAGGATTGTTTTTATTGCAAGTTGCAGAAAACCCACTACAAACTAGTGTAAGGATAGAAATAAAAGAAAAAAAATGGAAAAGAGGATTTGCTAGATCTTGTAGCTTAGAAGTCCCAGTGTACAACAGACTCCAAACATGGCTGGATCCTAGACTTAAAAAAAAAAAAAAAAAAATGGTTTTGACCATCATACTCCATGTAGCAAGATGGCTGCAGAATTAAAGGAGAGTCTGCTTTTCTAGTGGCTGAAATGAAATCATGTGCCCATTCCTGAACCAGTCATTGTTGTCGAAGGAATGTGATATTCTAACTAGCTAGGCTAGTTAAGTCACAAGACACCCCTGGATTCAAGAATGGAAGCATGTCCACAGAACTACATGGACTGAAAGGAAGAATGGATTCCCAAATAAAAACCAGAATTGTCACTGGAAGTAGAGTGCTGTTAGGCAGCCAAGAACAAATGTCCATCACATATATATTACCTGTATTTGGGTATTTCACTAAAACTCTTAGTTTAGGACACATGATCATTGTGATATATGGTGTGATATATGGCTTTTATTTAGAGTTACTGGAGCAAAGATCGTCAATAGTTCCCTACTATGCATTCTCCTCTTCTTCCAAATTCTTTTTTTTTTTAATTTTTTATGTTTTATTAATTTTTGAGGGAGAGAGACAGAGACAGAGTGCAAGTAGGGGAGGAGCAGAGACAGAGGGAGACACAGATTCCAGGCTCTGTGCTGAGAGCTCAGAGCCTGACAGGGGGCTCGAACTCACGGGCCATGAGATCATGACTGGAGCCAAAGCCAGATGTTTAGCCAACTAAGCCACCCATGCGCCCCCTCTTCTTCCAAATTCTTTTTTTTTTTTTTTAATTTTTTTTTTCAACGTTTATTTATTTTTGGGACAGAGAGAGACAGAGCATGAACGGGGGAGGGGCAGAGAGAGAGGGAGACACAGAATCGGAAACAGGCTCCAGGCTCTGAGCCCTCAGCCCAGAGCCTGACGCGGGGCTCGAACTCACGGACCGCGAGATCGTGACCTGGCTGAAGTCGGACGCTTAACCGACTGCGCCACCCAGGCGCCCCTCTTCTTCCAAATTCTTAAGAGAATTTTTATCCAGGCCCATGGCTACCCAGAATAACACTACATTTCCCAGTTCCCTTACTGGTATGTGTAGCCATGTCACAAAGTTCTAACCAATAAGATGCAAGTAGAAGCGATGTATGCAATTTCCATGTCAAATCCTAAAAGGGAAAGTGGATTAGTTTACTCTTTTATATCAATATATATTTGTTACATATATAGTTACGCTAATAATATAAAATATATGTTATTTATTATGTATTTTTAAATAATATACTTTATTAAATATTATAATATATATATTAATACAGGTTGCCAACATTTCAAAGAGCAAGAAATGTTTAATCAGGGGAAGACCTAAGATAATGGCTTTACAACCATTTTTAAAAGATTTTAGCATGCATGCTCTCTTTTTAACCACTGAAATAACTTTTTAACTTCAACGAGGCATCACAGTAAATAACACTTTTCAAAACTACTAGCCTTTTCTGCTCTAAGTTGCTGATATTGTCCGAAAGGAGGGCATTCTCCTCATTCTGCTTCCACATTTGCTAGACTCCAGGTAAGAGTTGCTGCCTTAGCGGGGGATGAGAAAGCTGTCTTCAAGAATTAAAGTGCCGTTTCGGGAGATGGGCAGACTTGTTCTTGTGCAACAATAAAACTTCATAACAAACCTCACCAAAATGGAATATGGCTGAGATTTCCTATTTTGGGAGGTGTTTAAATAGAATGGATGATTATTTATGAGAGGTGCTGTTGAAGGGGCTTATGCCTTTCCACCTCTAATTTGGATTTTAAGATTCATATCCACGTGAAAAGTGACCCTGGGGCTAGCTGGGAGGCCAGGAGGCTCTCTTGTTGCTTTGGAGTTAAAACTGCACAAAATGGCTTCCTTGTTTGGTTTGAAATATTTGGTCTTGTAATCTCTCAGTTATTCATATTAAAACACTCTGGGGGGAAAGAAACCCCAAGGACAAAACAAACAAAAAACCAAATGTCACCATCTCAATCCAAGCTGTGCTGCAGTCCACCTCTACTAGCCTATTATCTGGAATTGACTGTATGAAAAATCAAATGTCTAAAGCCCAAGGATGACAGTAAATTTGTGAAACTGGTGATATTGCATTTTGGAGTTTTCCCTTTCTTTGTATGACCCCCCTTTTCTGGGCACTTTAAGCAAAAGATCATCATCTTTAAGACTTAGGTCCTTTACTGATGCCTGCCCTTGGGAAAATGAACTCACAAACTCAGTTAAGCCTAAGAACTTTTGGGAGTGCTGACTTTTGGGAGTGTTCTACCCTGGACAAGAAGGGTTAACCAAGAGGTACACCTTTTTTGATGATAGGATTTACACCAGCAAAAGTCAATGTGAGTAGGTGGGCTTGTGATCTTGTTTTTGTCTTTAATGGGGACAGCCATTTTGGCAGCTCTTGAAATTTTTGTTTCTTACAATCAGTTTGTTTAAATCAAGAACCAAATAAGGGTTGCATGTTCCTTTTGGTTTATCCATCTCTTTTAGACTGGGTTCCTCCTCTGTTTCTCTTGTTCTCCCTTTCTTTTCCTTGTCATTTTTCCTTTTCCCCCCCTAAGATCTAAATTTTGCTAATTGCATCCTACCAATGTTGTTTAAAGAACTCCTGTCTCTTACATTTTCTGTAAAGTAACACATTTCGAGACTCCATCAGATTTAGGTTCGATTTGTTGGCATGAACATTTCGTGAGCGGTTTGTGTACTTTCTTCAGGAAGCACAAAGTATTTGATTGTCTCTCTCTGTGGTGCTAAGATTGATCAGCAGATTCAGGCAAAGCCAGTGAATCATGCACTATCACGTTCTCTGTGAGGTTTTCACCTAATGCTGTTGATGATCTTTTCTTATGTCCATTATTTCATTAGAGGTCCCCACACCGTGATATTCTAATTAGATTATGCCTGCTTCATTTATTAAAAGGAAACTTTATTTCATCAACGAATGGTTGCCCTCATGTATGGTTTGTATAAGAAAGGCAATTGTTTGATTTTCTTCTTATTATTTATAAGGTTTTAGAATTATAAGTTGGTTTCTAAAAGAAAAATACTGCTCTTTCTACTCTCAACAAGGCTACATGTGGGGAGAGAAGGCGGGGAACTCTGTCGCTAACTACCCAGAGTTAGCACACAGTGGTTAGGGGCTCAGTCCCACAAGATTGCCCGTAACTTCAGCTACTAAATGCAAATTTCAGGTACTGTTACCAGCTAGACTCTAAGACTCAACATCTATGCTCACCTGCATGTACCCACCAGCCTTTGTCACACATTTTTCCTTAAGCTCTTCTGTCCCACTTATCTCTTAACTCAGGCAAAAGACCCTATGGGCACAACGTCCCATGATGGAAACTGAAACTTCCCCTCAAGCAATAATGACTGCCTGAAGGAAGAGCTCTGGGGGCCCAGACCTCCCAGACTAGTTTGAGCTAAGCCCCCAACCTATGTCTGCACAGATGGGCCAAGCAGTGACCTCTGGAATGACCCACAATTCCCTTTAGCTCCTCATAATACTAAAATCTCTGCCCAAGGGAGAGTGCAAGCCTCATTTACGTAACATACAATGTATGTAAATAGACATGCTTCCTTAAGGCTCGTGTGCAACCTTAAGCCCACCTCTACATATGATGACAAGGCTCCCTTATCTAAATACTCATCCTAGGGGTGCCTGGGTGGGTCAGTTGGTTGGACAGCTGACACTTGATTTAGTGCAGGTCATGATCTCAGAATTGTGGGATGGAGCTCTGTGTCCAGCTCCATGCTAGGCATGAAGCCTGCTTGGGATTGTCTCTCCCTCTCCCTCTACCGCTGTGTTCTCTCTCTCAGTCTCTCTCTCTCAAGCATGCATAAATAGATAGATAGATAGATAGTAGATAGATAGATAGATATTCATCATAACCCTAAATACAAAGAACCCCTTTACCCCTGTTTGGGGAAACACAGCAGCTTTGGAAGTTATTCCTAGTGATCTCCTTATTTGCTGCAAATAGTTTCCTTTGTGGGATAACTCACCTAGTGTAGTTTCTATCTGTGACTCACCAGGGAGGAAACTCATGCTATTTGGCTACAGTTCCTGTGCTTCTGACCAAATGGCTACAAATCAAGGGTTTTCACAACCCTACCCTCAGGGTCTCCCCTCAGGTCTGATAGTTTGCTATCGTGGCTCACTGACCTCGGGGAAGCACTGACTATTACTGTTTTATTATAAAGGATACAACTGAGTATCAGCTAAATGGAACGGGTGTGGAGAAGGAGTGTAGACCTTCCATGTCGTCTCTGGGCACACCACTTTCCCAGCATTTTGGTGTGTTCACCAACCCAGAAGCTCTCTGAATCCTGTTGTTTAGATTTTTAATCATGGTTTCATTCTGTGGGTGTAATTGATTAAATGACCATTGCTAATTAAGCCCATCTCCAGCCTCTCTCTCATCCCCCTAGGCCAGAGGTGGTGCTAAAAGTCTGACCCTCTAATCAGGTGGTTGGTTCCCCAGACAACCAGTCCTCCGAAATCCCATAGGTAAGGGTTTTTCAAAGCCACATCATTAACATCAATTTAGGTGTCATTGAAAAGGGCTTGTTTTAAAGAACAAAAGATGCTTCTCTTTCTCCTATCACTCAGGAAATTTCCAGGGATTTCGAGCTCTGTGCCAGGAACCCAGTGCACAGACCCAGTACATATGTCTTATTATGTCACAGTTCTCTGGCATCTTCCAAAGATGACTCATTGGGGTTTCTATTTTTCTTGTTTTTTCTTTTTTTTTCTATCATCATGAAATGTTTTTTCTATCTGATATGAAATGTTGGGGTTCAGGAGAGAATGGTCAAGAAAGAATTTTTGAGATGTCTTTGGTGCAAAAAGGGTGACTTTATTAAAGCACAGGGACAGGACCTGTGGGCAGAAAGAGCTGCACTGGGGTTGCGAGGGCTGACTGATCATATCCCTTCAAGTTGGGAGGGGGTTCGGGATAGTGAAAATCTCTAAGGAATTTGGAAGCAAGGTTTTCAGAACCTTGAGGAGCTAGCTGCTGTTAGGATAAGGTCATTTACTACTGTCTAGTAAAACCTTAGTCATGAGGACCTTAAGATGTATATCAGTGGGCCATTTGCTTGGAGGATGATTGCTAACACATATCTTGGTAGGGGGCGGGGGGAGTAGAGATAAAGGATGTTTCCAAAGAGATTTTTACAGGATCCTGGAAATTGGGCTAATGTCAAGCTAAGGTTGCCTTTTGCCTCTAGCAAACTATTAACTTTAAGGCAGCTAAGCTCCTTGAGGAAGGTCACACTGGACTATAAGTTGTAAGGAAGTTAATTTTTTTTCTTCTGCCTTTGTTCTCCACATCTCTATCTACCTATAAGTAGAACATAAGTAAGGCTAGGTAAAATTATTGCTAATACACTCTTTTTTCAATTTTTACATCATGAAAGGAAATCAATTCCATATCCAACTGTATTACACATTTAAGCCCCTATGGTGTTTTAGTCCACACTAGCTCCTAAAACAAAATACCACAGCCTGAGTAGACTATCGACAACAGAAATTTATTCTCACAGTTTTGGAGACTAGAAGTCCAAGATGATCATCATGCAAACTGATTCAGTGTCTGGTGAGGATCTACTTCCTGGCTCATAGGTCATGCCCTATCGCTGTGTCCTCACATGCTGAAAGGGGCAGGGAGCTTTCTCTAGGGTCTCTTTTATAAGAATGTTAATCCCACTCATGAGGACTCCACCCTCACGCCCCAAGGATCTTGCATAGGCCTCACCTCCTAATATTATCACACTGAGCGTTAGGTTTTCAACACATGAATTTTAGGAGAATACAGACATTCAGGTCACAGCATATAGGTTTGTTTGTTTTGTTAAGTAATTGAAAAGTAAACTAAATACTGTTTTTGTTTTGTTTTGTTCTGTTCTGGTTTTTTTAGTAACAAGGGGAAAAATTAAAATTAAGAAATTATAGACAGGGGTGCCTGGGTGGCTCAGTCGGTTAAGCATCCGACTTCGGCTCAGGTCATGATCTCAAGGTTCGTGGGTTCAAGCCTCGTGTCAGGCTCTGAGCAGGCTCTGAGTCTGTTTCGGATTTTGTGTCTTCCTCTCTCTGCCCCTCCCCCCTCTCAAAAATAAATAGACATTAAGAAAAATTAAAAAAGAAATTAGAGACATACAAATTGATACTTGCCTACTTATAGAAAGCCAAGTGAGGTCATGATGAAGCAGCCGTATTCACAGTAAAATTTTATTTGACTCAGGAAATGTAACCTCTTCACATTTCTCAAATGTGAATCCTAAACCAGAAATATTTGTAATGCCTTTTTGAGGTGTTATTATTTGGAGTAATCCAAATGGACTACTTACCTAAATCTTTTACCTTCCAGAGAAACAGGCTCTCCAGCCTCGCAGTGCAAGGTTTTGAATGACTCAACCTTATAAAAAGTACTTTAGGTGTAGGGACAAAACTAATTAAGATGGAAAATTTCAGGGGTCAAAAACTCTCTTTACCCCCCCAAAAATCTGCAAATGGCACTTGCTAACAGCTTTCATTCCTCTGAGAGCCACAGTTACCTTGAGCTGGAAAATAAATTTCAATCATTTAAACTGATAACTTGCTAGATTATTAAATGCTTGTAAGTCATTCAAATTTTTTTTAATGTTTATTTATTTTTGAGAGAGACAGAGAGAGAGAGAGAGAGAGAGACAGAGTGTGAGTGGGGGAGGGGCAGAGAGAGAGGGAGACACAGAATCGGAAGCAGCTTCCGGGCTCTGAGCTGTCAGCACAGAGCCAAACATGGGGCTCAACCCCACGAACTGTGAGATCATGACCTGCGAAGTCAGATGCTTAACCAACTGAGCCACCCAGATGCTCCTAAATCCTTGTAAGTCTTTCAAATACATATTTTTGATATGCCAAGTGCTGCAAAGGTGAAATCCAAAGTAGAAATCCAGGGTCTCTGCCCTCAAGGAATTACAGGAAAGTGGTGAGGCAGATAGGAAACAGGCAAGCAATCTCTGTAAAGGGCTCTGATAGAGCCTGAGTGTTATTTTTCCCCCTCCAAAATAATTATTACATAATAACCCTGAGTGAAAGGTGTATCTTGTATTCGACTATATTAGCATTTCCCTGACACTCACCCCACTAATCTTTTGCTTAAGCATAGTCTCCAAGAGATGCAAACACAATGACATCCTTGGCTCTTGACACAACTTAAGCCCTTCTAGAGCTAATGCTCTGACAGCAGTTTCTAGCACAGTTCTGGGTCTGCCTGCCATAGAAAGGCCTTTCATGTATCCTCCTTGGAATTCAGGGGAAGTCACAAGTGATCAATTAATTATGAAAAGATTATTTATGTAAGTGGTCACTGAAACCAGCATTAGCATCCCGAAAATATCTTTTTATTTTTCTTTCTTTAGCTCCAGACCGTGTGTTTAAAATTTATTTATTTTTGAGAGAGAGAGAGAGAGAGAGACAGAGACAGAGAACGTGAATGGGGGAGGGGCAGAGAGAGAGGAAGACACAGAATCCAGGCTCCAGGTTCTGAGCTATCAGCACAGAGCACAATGCTGGGCTCCAACTCACGAACCAGGAGATCACGACCTGAGCCAAAGTCAGATGCTTAACTTACTGAGCCACCCAGGCACCCCCAGACCCTGTGTTTAAATGAAATCAACACTTGGTATAAAAATGAAGTCTGTTACCCCCCATTCCCAATTTCGAGGTGCCTCTGTAGAACTCCTGATAATTTTTAGAACATTGAATTCAACACAACCAAAATATAAACAAAGACTTAAAACTTGAAAATTTTTGCGAGGGCTTCTTTTCATGCTTTTCAAGAGCATCTATCTTCTTGTTTCGTGTAATAATAATAGTACTAATAATAATATCTTATATTTTATAATGCTTTTCACTTTTGGAAGGGCTTTTCTATGAATTATCTCAGAGTCTGTGGTCTGTGTCCCCTCCAATTTTAATGTAGTCATTTCTAATTTCATGGTCTATGTCAGAGAAGAATTTGAAATTATAACATATTCATGGAGTTTTCTGCTTAAAGGAGTATGGCCCTTCAACTGAGTAGATCTCTTCTTAGCAAGTGTGAATGGACAGTTATTTTCCTTAAGCCCAGTTATCATCAGGTACTGCTGGATCCACCCACTTGCAGCAAAGTGATTAATCAACCTATTAACATATGCTATATGTAATAAAGAGAAAATCCCCAATTGTTTAAAATACTTTTATATAATCCCTCAGACTATTTATAATCTGTTTAAACACATCTGTTAATTCCCACAGTATATCATTATACTATCAAATTGAAATTTGTTTTAAATATGCAATATTCATTGTTATTTGTATTTATCACTGTTAAGGGATTAAAACCAAATGATAACTGGTCATGGGGTAGGGGAAGGAAAAAGAATGCAATCTGCTAAAGTGGCTTAAAGTATTAAACTCGATTTGCAAAATCACATTGAATGTATTACCATCCAAATTAAGATTTTAAAGTACAGAAGTTTCTTGCAATGCAGCAAACAATGAAAAGTCAAAAATGGAAAGGCATCCAGCCTGAAATGAATCACCACACAAAGTGAGAAAAATAGGAACACCCACAGATTCCATTATTTGAAGGGGGAAAAAAAAACTTCCTCTATTTTACAGTAGAGAACAGTAAAGAGATGAGGGAAATGGATGGGGAGAATGTCCTTCTTCCAAGGACAATTATTTAACTTAAGAATGAATGGCCTTGGGGCGCGTGGGTGGCTCAGTCGCTTAAGCGTCGACTTCGGCGTATGATCTCATGGTTCCTGAGTTCTAGCCGGGTGTTGGGCTCTGTGCAGACAGCTCAGAGCCTGGAACCTGCTTTGGATCCTATGTCTCCCTCTCTCTCTGCTCCTCCCCTGCTCATGCTCTGTCTCTATCTCTCTGTAATAAATAAACGTTAAAAAAAAAAAAAAAAAAAAAGAATGAATGGCCTTAAACCCATGAACCTCTATACTTAATTCTAAGAAGTCATCTTGTTGAGATAAACCCTGTAGCCAATAACTTTGTTTCTCTTTTCCTACAACCAGAAACACTTGTTCATTGGAGAAGATACAGATGAACAGAAAGATCAAATCAACATAAGCCCATCATCCAGAAATAGATAGTTAACACTTTTAAAAGCTTTATTGGGGTTCACATACTGTACAATTCACCCATTTCAAGTGCACAATTCAATGTCTTTTAGTATATTTACTGGGTTGTACAACCATCATCACAATATAATTCTAGAACATTTCATGACCCTATAGAGAAACCCATTAGCAGTCATTTTTCATTTTCTCTACCACACATTACCCCTCCTCAGCCCTAGGCAGCCATTAATCTGCTCTCTGTCTTTCTAGATTTGTCTATTCTGAACATTTCAAATAAATGGAATTGCGTTTTGTGACTGACCTCTTAGACTTAGCTTAATGTTTTCTAGATCCAAGTTGTAGCATGTATCAACACTTAATTTCTTATTGCTGAATAATATTCCATTATATGGATATACCATATTATGTTTATCCATTTATAAGGAACATTGGGCTGTTTTCACTTTCTGACTGTCATGAAAAATGCTGCTATGAATATCATGTTCAAATTTTTGTTTTAACACCTGTTTCAAGTCTCTTGGAATCTGGGAGTGGAATTTCTGGATCATATGTTAACTCTGTGTTTAACATTTTGAGGAACTGTCAGTCTATTTTCCAAAATGACCGTGTCCCACCTTACACTCCTGTCAGCAACATACAAAGGCTCTGATTTCTCACATCCTTGTCAACACTTATTGCCTCTTTTTTTTTCTTAATTAGTGTGAAGTGGTATCTCATTGAGGTTTTGATTTACATTTCCCTAATAGCTAATGATGCGGAGCATCTTTTCATGTGTTTATTGGCTATTTGTATATCTTCTAGGGAAAATGTCTATTCAAATCCTTTGCCCTTTTAAAAATTAGGTTATTTTTCTTTTTATTGTTCAGTTGTATGTCTTCTTTACATATTCTGGATATAATTGTCTTATTGGATATAAGCATTACAAATAATTTCTCTCATCCTGGGGTTGTCTTTTCACTCTCTTAATGACACCGTTTCTAGCACAAAGTGTTAAATTTATCTATTTTTTTCTTTTGTCTCTTGTGCTTTTGGTGTCATACCTAAGGAGGTTTTGCCTAACTCAAGGTCACAAAGATTACTTGTATGTTTTCTTCTAAGAGTTTAATATTTTTAGTTCTTACATTTGTGGGTATCCATTCTGAGTTAATTTTTGTATATGGTATGAGGTAGGGATCCAATTTCATTCTTTTGCATGCAGATATCTAGTTGTCTCTGTTCCGTTTGTAGAAAAGGCTACTCTTTCCCCTATTGAACTGTCTTGGCACCCTTCTTGAAAATCAAGTGACCATAAATGTAAAGATTTATTTCTGGACTCTCAATTCTATTCCACTGATCTATGTATCTACCTTTATGCAACTACTATCAATATTTGCCATGGATCCTTCCTCATCTTTTTTCCTGTGTATTTATTCATATATTGTTTTTTCAAGACAATCACATCATACCACGTATACAGTTTTTAGCCTGTTTTTTTTTCTTAAGAGATCATTAATATCCTCCCATGTCATTAAATATTCAACATGAGTTTCAATGGTTGCACTAATTTCCATTGTATATGTGTACAATGATAAGTTGAATGAATTCCTTGTGGTTGAATATTTAGGCTGAGGCCAGAATAATATTATTTTCAAATAATGTAATCAATACACCCCAAATACACTTTTATTTGTATCAGTAATTACTTTATAACAAAAAACCTAGAAAGGGAATTGGTAAGTATGAATATTCTTAAGCATTTGATACATACTGTTATTGTACTAATTGATTGGCAATGTACAAGAGTATCAGTGTTCCACACACTTACTAAAGGTGGATATTATTTTGAAATCTTGACCAATTTTGCATTCACGTATTACTGTGGATTCACAAGAAGAGAAAATCTCAAAACGAATAGTTTTTGCTAGATTGACTAAAAGTCAAATAACGAGCTTTTCTCCATGTCATAAAAATCTTAAAAGTTAAATGTTATTTTCCTTCCTGTGTGAAGCACCGATTGATTTCCTTCATGGAGTAAACTGCCATTGGAAGAAAACATTTCAAATGAAGTAATCAAGTGATGTAGACTCGTAGAGATGGTGACCAGTTCTAGCAGGGTCTCACTTGATTAGTTTATATTGACGTGGTCGTCAAAATTGAGGCTAGTCATACACATCCAGAGAGTAAATTTGGTCAGTATATTTAGGGTTGTTTGGTCTCTGGTGAAACGATTCACAGTAACCGGCTCACAAAAGCTGGATGTCGAAAACAGAATGCCCACCTATGAACTTCTTGTGAGTCATCTCACTGACACAGACCAGGTTGCTCATGACGTTTGCTCAGCACATGTTTTCCCTTGCGTGAGGCCTGGCACATAGAAAGTACTCGATAAACGTCAGCCCCTGTTATTACTGATATTTATTATTATTTCATCGTTATCGTTACAGCGCCATGACTATTGTTTCGCTCTTGTCTTTATTGGTAACCCATTCTGATCTTTGGTGTGGCTCGATGTTTTGGGGTCATGCTCACTGGAGAATTGAATGAAATGCATGCACAGTTTTAACAGGCAGAGGGGTTGGATGGGAGGAGAAAGAATGTATGTAGATACGGACAATTTTATGGGCCAAAATCTATGCTCTTTTCTCACTCTGGTCCCTTTCTCTTTTTGCCTTTCCAAGGAAATGATGCTCAGATTTGGGTGAGAGTAAAATGTATTTGAAGTTCACAATCAGGTTGCCATGCCAGAAGACTGGGTTGGGACAAACTCTCTTAGCTTTTTCCTTTCATATTGTGTTTGGTCCCTTCTCTTTTTTATAAATATCTTCCCCTCAGGAAGCCAAAGAGTGGAAAGACCAGGCCTTACGTAAGGCATAATTAGTCCTCATCCCACCTGCCTCACTGCTCTCCTTTTCTTTTCTCTCTCTCTCTCTCTCTCTCTCTCTTAGTTAGAAATTTCCATTTTCATATGGATGGTCCATTTGACACTTTGGTGTCTCAGTTCTTTAGCCTTTTTTTTTTCAATTTATTTTTGACATATAGACAGAGAGACAGAGTGTGAGCAGGGGAGGAGCAGAGAGAGAGGGAGACACAGAATCGGAAGCAGGCTCCAGGCTCCGAGCTGTCATCACAGAGCCTGACGTGGGGCTCGAACTCACAGACTGTGAGATCATGACCTGAGCTGAAGTTGGATGCTCAACCGACTGAGCCACCCAGGCGCCCCTACCTTTTCATTTTCTTAATGGTGTCTTCTTTCAGGGAATTTTAAATTTTGATGGGGGCCAATTAATTTTTTCTTTTTTCTTCAGACTGTGAGATCATGACCTGAGCTGCAGTCAGCCGCTTAACTGACTAAGCTACCCAGGTGTCCCTCAGTTCCTCAGCCTTCTTGGCCTCTAAAAATCCAATCCTCTGCCAGACCTCACTCATCAATGGTCACATTCCTTGCTTTGTCATGACAATCACTGCACTACCTCTGAAATTCTGACTTCAAGAATCCCACTCTCTGACCACCATTACCCATCCTTCGGGCTCCCCTTCTGTAGAACTCCTGCTCCAGCAATTATTCGACCTCATCAAGAACTCCCATCCATAAATTCTATCATTTTCTCAACTGTAATCATCTACCCATATCATCACATCCTCCTCTTCACCCTGCCGAAAGTCTATAGTTAACATTTATAATTACTTCCTGAAGATATCCTTAAAATCCTTGCCACTCTTTCCCTGAGTTCTACCTGTTGTATTCATTAGGAAAGTCCCCAACTCTGGTCATACCAAACAATCTGCCTACTTTGGGTCTATACTAGAGCAGCTGAATATAACTCAGCTGGTCTTATTTACCATGTCTGCTAGACTTCTTTAAATTCATGGCCCCAAATCTCAACTGGGTGCTTAGTATTGCTTGACAATCCTATTATATGTCTTGTAATGTTCTCTTTCCCACTCTTCGAAACAACTATTTCACACCTTCTATCTTTTGAAACCTCCTAAATTATGGTCATAAAAAAGTAAAGAATAAAGGAGAAGCCTAGGCGATTCAGTCGGTTAAGCCTCTGACTTCGTTTGGCTCAGGTCATGATCTTGTGGTTCGTGAGTTCGAGCCCCACATCGGGCTCTGTGCTGACCGCTCAGAGCCTGGAGTCTGCTTTGGATTCTGTGTCTCCCTCTCTCTCTCTGCCCCTCCCCCACTCATTCTCTCTCTCTCTCTCTCTCTCTCTCTCTCTCTCTCTCTCAAAAATAAATAAACATTAAAATAATTTAAAAAATAAAGCAGACCATCCAAACTACAACTACAACCACTCAGACTACAACTTACCTTCATATACACCCATGTGATTTTCCTCCTAATTCTCTGGATCAAGTGTCCTAGTTCATTTCTAAGGTCAGTCCTTCTACTTGTGTTCTGGATTCTATGTAGTTTTTCATCGTCAAGGACCATGCTTCGGTAATCATTTCCTCTCTCACATATATCATACATTTTCCCCTTTCTAATGGCTTATTTCCACAAACAATATATCACAATACCTTCTATAAGAGAAAAAAAATTATCTTGACCTTATTTGTCCTTCATTTCTAATTTAGTTTCTCTGATCCTCTTCTTAACAAAATTTCATGAGTTAACTAACCATAATCACTGACTTAACTTGTTTCCTCACATTTTCTCCATAGTCCATCCCCCCGGCAAGAGTCCTCTTGTCCAGGTTATTAACAGCTTTCTTCTTGCCAGACATAATGGTCACTTCTCTATTCTTATCTTGAATCTCTGAGCATTAGGGACACACTCTCTTTTTCTTGAAATGTTTTCTTCATTTGACTTCTAGATCAAAACAATCTCTGGGTTTTCTTTTTATTTTAATGAAGTTTATTCTCAAACCCTTTGCAGGTTATTTTCTGCTCAGCTTTGAAATAAGCTCTCTGTCCTAGGGCCCTTCTCTCTATATACACATGCTCCTTAGGGACCATTTCCTGTGGCTTGAAATTCCATTTATAATCTTGCAAGAGGAAC
Source organism: Puma concolor (assembly GCF_028749965.1). Taxonomy (NCBI): domain Eukaryota; kingdom Metazoa; phylum Chordata; class Mammalia; order Carnivora; family Felidae; genus Puma; species Puma concolor. The sequence continues at coordinate 30,378,296 of NC_141683.1, forward strand.
AACTAGAAAGAACTAGAAGAACTAGAGGAATATTGTACAATTGGTACACCAATTTTTACCTTTGAACTTTTGTACAATGACTGTTATGTATTCAAACAAATAAAACTTTAAATAAATACGTGGCAGAGAAATTAATTTCTCTCCTGTTTAACTCACAATTAATTAGGGTCTTCTTTACATCTTGGCTGATGCAGAGGGATGGGTTGAATTCGTAGGGTAGAATAGGGGTAACTACTAGTGTTGGGGTTCTGGGAAGGCAGGAGGGTTGGGATCCAAACTCCCAGGGGAAGAATCAACCTTTGGTAGAAGGCAGGGCACATCCTCTATTGGCACAGAGTAAAGGAGTTAAGAATCAGTGTAGATATGGGAAGGTTATGTGTTTGATAAGAATCTGAAGCAGTTCTTATGTGTGGCTTCATGTTGTCTATGAAATAGGAGGAAAGTTTCTCTACTCAGAGTGAGGGAATGAGATAGTGGAAATTGGGGGAAGGGACCCTTGAGGCTTGGAGGTAGGGATGGTTTAAAAAAATGGTCACTGGGGTTCCTGGGTGGCTCATTTGGTGGAATGACTCTTGATCTCAGGGTTGTAGTTTCGAGCCCCACGTTGGGTGTAGAGATTACTTAAAAACAAAAATCTTAAAAAAATAATAAATAAAATAATTGTTGCTATGAGTGGAAGTGCAAGTTGACCAGAGAAAAGCAATAGAATTGTTGAGGGCCTGATTGTAGCTGGTGATCATAAATCTATAGGGTGCCATGCAGCAGATATATATGAGTTGTGACTTTCTTGCATGAAATCTAGGTTCTGCCAGTAAATAGTTGTTTGATCTCAGGCAAGTTAGATCAACTTTGTAACTCAAAGTTTCCTTCTTCATAAAATGGAAATTTATTCACTCATTTGTTCATTCATTCATTCATTCATTCAACAAATATGTATTGTCCACTACATGCCAAGCATAGTTCTTGGGTTAGGGATAGAGTAAAAGGCAAGAAAAATTATCTTCCATCATGGAGTTCATGATAATTGTACCTCCCTTTGGGATTTCTGTAAGGGTTACACGAGATTCTAATTTCATCAATTTTAAGATGTACACTATTCCCTCCCCCACCCCCCCACCCCCCCCCCCCCGCCCCTGACAACATTTTAAATCTCTGAAACTGAGATGTATCTTAGGACTAATTTGACAGGATGTTTTTCTTTTCTTTGTGTTACATAAAGTAATGGTACCTCTTATAATCGACAGAGTTCCAGATTCAGTGAAATATGATCAGACTTGTAAATGCTTAATAAAGCGTTTAGTAAACTATGCATTGCAGAGCTACTTTTAATAGCAGAGAATTGGAAGCAAGTCAAATAGTTATCAACAGGAAACCAGAGGTATAGTGCAAACATCCAATGGAGAAAGGGAAAAGAGTAAAGAGTATTTCTATACACTATTATAAAGTGATCTCCAGGATATGTTGCTAAGTGAAAGCAAAGTACAGAAAAGTGTCTGTTGCAATTACTGTTTCTCTAAAAGGCAGATGTACATATTTGTGCACATATATAAAATATTTGCTTATATTTTCAAAACTGGAAGCACAGGCAAAAAATTTTTTAAATTTTAACAATGACCTGGGGGCTCCCTGGGGGCTCAGTCGGTTAAGTGTCCGACTTCAGCTCAGGTCATGATCTTGCAGCTCGTGAGGTTGAGCCCCACATCGGGCTTGCTGCTGTCAGCCCAGAGCCCGTTTCAGATCCTCTGTCTTCCTCTCTCTCTGCCCCTTCCCCGCTCACGTGCACGCTCTCTCTCTCTCTCTCTCTCAAAAGTAAATAGACCTTAAAAAAAAAAAAAAAAAACCTGTGAGGAAGGCAGGAATAGGGCAAAAGAACCAAAGATAAAATCTAACCTTTTCAGAACATACACTATTTTTGAAGGGTGCCTGGGTGGCTCAGTTGGTTAAATGTCTGGCTCTTGATTTCAGCTCAGGTCATGATCTCACAGTTTGTAGGTTCGAGCCCTGTGTGGGGATCTGCACTGCCAGTGTGGAGCCCACTTGGGGTTCTCTCTCTCTGCCCCTTCTCCCCTCAAAATAAAGAAATAAACTTAAATAAATAAATAAACATTAACAACAGCAACAACAACAAGGAAACTGCTTAAGTATTAAAAAAAAGAACATACACTACTTTTTGATTTAATTTCAAATCATGTAAATGTCTTACATAATTACAAAACAGCACTAAATCAAAATGGAAAAGAAAAACAATTCCTAAAACTCAAAAGCAAAATGAAACAAATGAGCCCACCGGTACGTTGATTTCATGTCTTAACCACACAGAAAAGAATTATTTTACCTGGATTCAAAACACAATAATTTGACTATACATACCTAGTGGAATAGATGTGAAATTTTTTTTAAAACTTGAAAGACATTTAAAACTGTTTTCAGTAATCATATGATTAGTAACAATTTTGGTTGTCACTCTGAAGTTATTCAAATATTATTTTTTGCAAATAAATAATTACATTAATATTCTTAGAAACCAAGATTTTTGGTATAAAAATGATACCAGTATAAAGTCAAAGGAGTTAAATAAACTTGTAATCTTGTAATTCTAAATTTGAATTGAATGAACTCATGAGGAAGAAGAAGAAGAAGAAGAAGAAGAAGAAGAAGAAGAAGAAGAAGAAGGAGGAGGAGGAGGAAGAGGATGAGGAAGAGGAGGAGAAGATGATCATCTTGGTTCTGTCCACTAAAAAGGTCTAAAAGACAATAATCAAGTTAGTAGCAATTAGCATTCCTAATACTTAGACTGTGGCTTATAAATACCATTTTCTATTAAAGGGAACCCAGGGAACCAGGCTCCTGGCAGAAATATCTTCCCAATCTGGGGCAAAAATATGTAAGATGATTCTGGACTAGGCTCTGTCATACCAGAAAACAAGGAAACAAAGACTGTTGGGACTAATTATGTCTGAAGGACCCAGAAGCCAACTTAAAGAGATTCCCACGTCAAAGATGGCACAATTTCAGCTTCAGAACGGAAACAGTAGTGACATGAGCTGAAATGCATCAAATATGTTAAAATCTTTGAGTTCATAAAGATTAAAGAAAAAACCCCAACACCTTCATAAGGTTGTATTTGGAGGACGCTAGGGAACCAATTTCTCAGATTCTTGGTCATAAAGCAACACCATTAATCAACACATTTCATGCCTTGACAGGAGTCTGTGTAATTCTGGTACATTTCTGATCTCAGTGAAACAGCTCAGGCTTATTGTAGGCATGTTGGAATTAACCCTCACAGTACAGTATCTAAATTGCATACGATGAAAAAGGAAGACAGAGATGGCAGAAATGTTGGGAGAAAATAGAAACATTAATAGACTATCAGTCCCTGCGTGGATGAAAAATGATCACGGTGGGAGAAGCTAGACAAGTAAAGTTAGAAGGAAAGGAGGCTATTGCCAGATTTAAAAAAAAGAAAAAAAATACACATCTGAATCGGTGCTCTCAATTTGTCCCACTGCTGAGAAATTTAGAGTTCCTTGGAAAAACTTAAGATGCTCTTCTCTTTCTCTTTCAAGGATTTAATGACCCAGCAACATCCCTAACCTTGAAAAGGAGAATCCAGTACAGCATTTTTACCTCTGTAAAATGAATCCATACTGGCAGCAGGTTTCTTTTTTTTTTTTTTTTAATTTTTTTTTTCAACGTTTATTTATTTTTGGGACAGAGAGAGACAGAGCATGAACGGGGGAGGGGCAGAGAGAGAGAGGGAGACACAGAATCGGAAACAGGCTCCAGGCTCTGAGCCATCAGCCCAGAGCCTGACGCGGGGCTCGAACTCACGGACCGCGAGATCGTGACCTGGCTGAAGTCGGACGCTCAACCGACTGCGCCACCCAGGCGCCCCACTGGCAGCAGGTTTCTAAGTGTTCTGATGGTCATAGCTCTCATATGGTGTCTTCAGAGTGTGATGGCCTTACAATGTTGAACTAGTCAAACCTGTATGTATTTCCCTTTGCTAAGGTTTACAAAAGAAGACTTTATAGCTCAGCACCCACCTATTTTTCCTTAACTCCCCAATGACATCTTTGTGAGTTCAAGTTTTAGGATGAATGTCAAATTATAAAATAGACATACTCTTAACAAGGCATCTCCTAATTTGGCATCCCACAAGCATCACTGTCAAGAATTCTGTACTTCCGTGAATGCATCTGTACTAGGAACTTTGGCAGAAAGAACAATAGTAATCACTGAGGTCATAAACTCCATGCTGTATTTGAGATTAGTAGGAAGATATTTCTAAAATTATCAATGATAAAATAGCTATCATGCTATTGTATTTAGTTCATCTATAAATGCTTTTATCTTCATGTTATGCTTTGTGGTTAAAGCTACGTAGTATATAGGAGCACCTGAGTGGCTCAGTCGGTTGAGCGTCTGACTTCAGCTCAGGTCATGATCTCATAGTCCATGAGTTCGAGCCCCGTGTTGGGCTCTGTGCTGACAGCTCAGAGCCTGGAACCTGTTTCAGATTCTGTGTCTCCCTCTCTCCTCCCCTTCCCCGCTCATGCTCTGTCTCTCTCTATCTCTCAAAAATGAATAAACATTAAAAAATAAATAAATAGGGGCGCCTGGGTGGCGCAGTCGGTTAAGCGTCCAACTTCAGCCAGGTCACGATCTCGCGGTCCGTGAGTTCAAGCCCCGCGTCGGGCTCTGGGCTGATGGCTCGGAGCCTGGAGCCTGTTTCTGATTCTGTGTCTCCCTCTCTCTCTGCCCCTCCCCCGTTCATACTCTGTCTCTCTCTGTCCCAAAAATAAATAAACGTTGAAAAAATAAATAAATAAATAAATAAATAAATAAATAAATAAATAAAAATAAAGCTACATACTATATATTGAACTTGGGTGTCAACTTGACTTCTGTTTCATGCTCCATATCCAATCCATCAGGAAGAGCTATTAATCTAATTTCTACAAATCTCTTGATTCTATCCACTTCTCTGTCTCCACTGCCACTACCTTAGTTCAGCCTACCATCTTTTCTGGCTTGAATCACTGCCTTAGCCTTCCTACCTCAGTTTTACCCCCCTACAATCTGTCTTCCACATTTGCAGCATGAGAAAAAAACCTTTGTTGTGCCACTGGCACTGAGATGTTGGGGTCTTTTGTTACTGCAGCATAACCTGACCTAAGTAGACTGACACAACTGACTCCTTTCAATTCCTTGGATGTGCCTTTCCCTCCTCTTTTCTTTCCTGTTTTAATTGTTCCAATTCCTATTCAGCCTTCAAATCTCACTTAAAAAAATTTTTTTTTAACATTTATTCATCTTTGAGAGACAGAGAGAGACAGAGCACATATGTGGGAGGGGCAGAGAGAGAGGGAGACACAGAATCTGAAGCAGGCTCCTGGTTCTGAGCTGTCAGCACAGAGCCTGACATGGGGATTGAACCCACGAACCGCGAGATCATGACCTGAGCTGAAGTCAGACACTTGACTGACTGAGCCACCCAGGCGCCCCCAGATCTCACTTTAGATGACATTTCCTCTGGGAAGTTTTCCCTGATCCCCCAAGTCTGGATTATGTGCCCATACTATACATTCCTAGGACATCCTGTGCTTCCTTTCTCATACCTAGCCCTCACTACTCTGTAATTGTCTCCCCTCCTCTACTGTAAGCTTGGGTGAGAACAGAGACTACATCTTTCTTGTTCATCACTGTATTCCCAGGTCTGCCACATGGTAGATGCCACAAATCTATTGAATGACTAAATAATTCAATTTTTAGAACTTGAAGGTGTTGTCATATGACTTATCAGGAAACTGCTGTAGAGTTTGAGCTGTGGTCTGATTCATTGTGATGGTACAAGTGAAAAAAATATCAATGACAGGCCAGTAATTATCAATCTGTGCTTGACTGTCCTTACCTAGATGTAAATTTATACAGGTTTTCCAAGCCTCCCTATTAAAAGAGTAAGGAGTAGTTATAAACTAATAGGTGTGAGACAGAAGATTCCTGGGATGAAAGAATGGTAGGCATTATTATTTCCATACATGTCTCAACAGCACCTGAGAATAACATACAGGTCAGCTCACATCTTTGCAGCATTTCCTGTTCTAAGACACAGCTTAAGGCAAACTCTCAGAATGGTTACGGAGGATGTATGCATTCCACAACTCTTGTCTAATTGAGTCACCCTGGATATGTTCCTGTCCCTCCCTGCCATAAAGCATAATGCATAATAGGAATGTATTAGTAATGCCATCTGTGATTTCCATGTGAACTACTATAGGGAAGGTTTTCTGCGGTCCCACAATGAAAAGACCCTCATAAAATCATGTCAGTGAAGACTTTTTGTGAAGAAACCAGAAACAGCAGTTTAGATTATTAGATAGTGCTCTGGGAGACCTAAGAGGAAATTTGAATCTGAGCCCTTGATTTTTTCTTAAGTTTATTTATTTATCTTCAGAGAGAGAGAGAGAGAGAGAATGAGCAGAAAGAGAGGGAGAGAGAGGCCTCATAAGCAGGCTCTGCATTGCCAGCACAGGAACCCGATGTGGAGTTCAAACCCATGAACTGTGGGATCATGCCCTGAGCCGAAATCAAGAATCAGACGCTTAACTGACTGAGTCACCCAGGTGCTGAGCTCTTTATTAAAGAACATACATCTGAGACCTGCATGGTTCTGAGGTTTGACTTATAAACCCTGGAAGATAAAAGACTTGATGTTAAATATTAGGCTTTGTTCCTCAGGCCTAACTCAGGAGCGGAAATGAGTTGTATCTCACTAAGCTGTGCATTAAGAATGAAGCATCCCACATGGAAAGACTGACTAGTTTTCTGAAAGTAGTAGTAAAAATACATGAAGGTGGGGCACCTGGCTGGCTCTGTCGGTGGGGCGTGTGACTCTTGATCTCAGGGGTCATGAGTTCGTGCCCCATGTTAGGCATAGAGATTACCTGAAAGTCTTAAAAAAAAAAAAAAGAATACATAAAAAATACAAAAAAAAAAAAAATACAAAAATACAAAAAAAAAAAAAAAAAAAAAAGAAGGCATATGGCAAAGGGCCAAAGCCTCTAAGAGAAAACTGAGGAAAGCTGAGCAGGGTTATGGAATGCATATTAGCTGCAGTTGCTTCTGAGGCTTCCAAGGATTTGGGAAGTGCTGGGAACATTAACAATAGTGGTTAGAGCGACATGATTTGAGACCTAATTAAAAACTTAGGAGTGTTGGGGAGCCTGGCTGGCTCAGTCTGTAGAGCATGTGAGTCTTGATCTCTGGGTTGTGAGTTCAAGCCCTACATTGAGCGGAGAGATGACTTAAAAAACAAACAAATAAACAAAACCTGTAGTCTAGTAGATTTAGGAGACAAACCTGGGCTTAAATTTCTGCTGTTCCACTACTACCTGTGCAACCTGGAGCAAGTTGCTTCATTACTCTATTTCCTCATAGTACAATGGGAACAAACTACCTACTTGATAAGTTTGTGTGAGAATGAAACATGATGTTTGTAAAATGCTTTACATACTGCCTGGTCTTAGAGTCTAATTAAGTGGGGACTATAATCAAGCAAAGATCTCCAAGGAAGAACTGGGCTGCCCTATAATGTAGGAAGCTGGCTGCCTCTAAAATTATTCAATAAGTCCACTGGCTGTGTGGCAGCGTGCTGTGAAATCGTTCCTCCTGTATGGGCATGAAGAGTGTCAGGGGTTGTGACTGCACTCCAATGAATGCATTCAGATCTAAGATCCTATGACATGCTAGTGCTTAACTAACTTTATAAATATTGATTCTAAAATAAAACGGCCCCAAAATACACACAACTAAAATTGCAGGAACTACAGGGGGAAATAGACAAATCCACCGGTATAATGGAAGACTGACTGAACTCTTTTATTTATTAATGGGTAAGAGGACTACTGATGGACAAATGTGAACATGAACATTTGAACTTGAACTCCTAAGCTTGATTTATTTAATATATGCAACTATATATTTATTAGAAATAAACACTCTTAGGGCACCTGGGTGGCACAGTTGGTTAAGTGTCCAGCTCTTGATTTCAGCTCAGGTCATGATCTCATGGTTCATACGTTCGTGGGTTTGAGCCTCACAATGGGCTCCATGCTGACAGCCTGGAGTCAGCTTGGGATTCTCTCCTTCCCTCTCTCTCTGTCCCTCCATGCTCACACATATGTGTGCTCACTCTCTCTCACGAAATAAATAAACTTTAAAAAAAAGCATTCTTGTCTGACTTAGAATATTTGCAAATCTGATCAGGGACTAGTTCATAAAGCAAATCTCGAGATATTTTGAAGAACTAATGTCCTACTTCTTTTCTGGCCACAATGCAATAAATATATATTTTAAAAATATACATATAAAAATATTTACCTTGAATTCCTGAGAAAGCCTGTTTAGTCCTATTACTATTAAAGACAATAAATCTCAATGTAACAATTTTTCCATACACACAAAAAAAACCCTCCATGCCCAGATTATTTAGAGGAAATTTAGAGAGATTATTTCCAAGTTTAAAAAAAAAATTGTTGGGGCGCCTGGGTGGCTCAGTCGGTTGAGCGTCCGACTTCAGCCCAAGTCATGATCTCGAGTTCCCTGAGTTCGAGCCCTGCGTCGGGCTCTGTGCTGACAGCTCAGAGCCCGGAGCCTGTATCCGATTCTGTGTCTCCCTCTCTCTCTGACCCTCCCCTGTTCATGCTCTGTCTCTCTCTGTCTCAAAAATAAACATTAAAAAAAAATTTTTTTTCTTAAATTGTTTTTAAGTAATCTCCATATCAAATGTGGGGCTTGAACTCATGACCTGGAGACCAAGAGTCCGATGCTTTACCAACTGAGCCAGCTAGGTGCCCCCTTGATTATTTTAATCTTATGTATGTTATTCCAGAGAATGGGGGCAAGGAAATATTCCCCAACTGAGTGTTTGATGCCTGTATGACCATGAAGAGTGTGAAAAAGGAAAATTATAGATCCATCTCACTTATATGCACAGATTAAAAAATGTTAACATAAAATATTAGGTATATGAAAGGTAACGTATTATGGCCAAATGAGGTTTATCTCAGGCATACAAAGATGTTAAAATTTGAAAAACATATAATTTTTCATCCCGATAGCTCAAGGAAGGAAAAAAAGCTTTTAGAGTGTATTTGAGAAACATTCAAAACACATCATTCTTAATGAGGAATCATGTGAATTAAAGGCTTTTATTTATTTAATTTGTTTAAAATCAGGAACTAGACATGAATGTTTTTTTTTTTTTAATTTTTTTTAACGTTTTATTTATTTTTGAGACAGGGAGAGACAGAGCATGAACAGGGGAGGGTCAGAGAGAGGGAGACACAGAATCTGAAATAGGCTCCAGGCTCTGAGCCGTCAGCACAGAGCCCGACGCGGGGCTCAAACTCACGGACTGTGAGATCATGACCTGAGCCGAAGTCGGCCGCTTAACTGACTGAGCCACCCAGGCGCCCCTAGACATGAATGTTTATTAACGTCGCATTTATTCAATACCGCACTGGAATTCTGGCCAGTATAGTCAGGTAAGAGAAAGAAAAGGAAAAGAAAAGCAAAACTAACATTACTTAAAATTACTTATTTTTAGAAAACTGAAACTAAAAATCATTAGAATATGAAAAGCATTTAGTGAAGTGATTTATAAAATTTGTAAAAATTAAATTATATAAATTTATAAAAAGTATATAAATTTTATTTTATAAACCAGCAAACAATTGAAAAACATGTTTTTATTTATTTTTTTTTTCAAAAAAAATTTTTTTTAACATTTATTTATTTTTGGGACAGAGAGAGACAGAGCATGAACGGGGGAGGGGCAGAGAGAGAGAGGGAGACACAGAATCGGAAACAGGCTCCAGGCTCTGAGCCATCAGCCCAGAGCCTGACGCGGGGCTCGAACTCCCGGACCACGAGATCGTGACCTGGCTGAAGTCGGACGCTTAACCGACTGTGCCACCCAGGCGCCCCGAAAAACATGTTTTTAAAAGGGGACCATTGACAATCATAATATAAAGTATAATGAGTCCAGGAATAAATCTGATGAAAGATAGACAAGCATCTTTGGAGAAAATTAGAAATTTCTATGGAAATCATTAAGAAAAGCCTAAAAAACTAGAGATATATAGGAAGGTAATATTGTAAAAATGTCAATTTTCTTCATGAGTTGATGTACAGAAAATGTATTTCCAATCATAATCACATCAGGACTTCGTGGAAACTGATATGTTGGTTCTAAAATGTGTATGTAATAACAAAGGGCCAAGAATAGTAATAACAAAGGGCCAACACGCTCCTGAAAAAAACTTGCTCAACTGGATAGCAAAACTTACAAAGGTAAAGTAATTAAGACAGAATGGTATTAGCACAGGGATAGAGAACTTGGAAGAGAATATAAGTCTGGAAACAGACTTGCACATTATGAAACCTTGTTATATGACCAGAGATGTCATTGTAGATCACTGGAGAAATTCTAGTCAATAAACGGTATTGGAAACATTGGCTGGCCATTTGGAAAACAAAGAAATGGATTCCTATTTTGTACCAAACAAAACCCGATTCTGTGTGGACTAATGATTTGAACATGAAAGGCAAAACTTTTAAAGTTTCCTCCCAAATTCTAGGAATTACTTGACTTTAGGGTAGGCAAGAATTGTTTCTTTTTCTTTCTTTAAAAAAAATTTTTTAATGTTTATTTTTATTTTGGAGAGAGGGAGAGAGAGTGGGGAAGGGGCAGAGAGAGGGAGGGGACAGAGGATCCAAGCAGGCTCTGTGCTGACAGCTGAGAGCCTGAAGTGGGGCTCGAACTCATGAACTCAGAGATCATGACCTGAGCCAAAATCTGATGCTTCGCCAACTGAGCCACCCAATGTGTCCCTCTGAAGGTTTTCCATAAACCTACCTGCCCACTCATGCATAGTCTCTCCCTTTATCAACATGTCCCAACATGTTTCGTGGTATGTTGGTTGCTATTGATGAATCTATGCTGATTTATCATTTTCATCTAAAGTCCACCATCACCTTAGGGTTCACCCCTGGTGTTATACATTCTATGGGTTTGGACAAATGTACAACGACAGTATCCACCATCATGGTATCATACATAGTGCTTTCACTGTCAGAAAAACGTATTCATCCCTCCCATCCCCCAGCCCGGGGCAGGGCAAGGACTTTTTAGATGCCCAAGTTGCAAACTACAGAAGAAAAGATGGACACTTTCAGCTACATTAAACTTAAGAACTTTTACTCATCCAAAGATCCCATAAAGAAAGTGAAAAAATCTTGGACTGGAGGCTGGATTGGGGGGAAAATTGCTCTAAAGAACATTATCGGAACATCTGGGCTGAGTTTCAATATAAACTGTGAATTGGATGTTAGTGTTCTATCAGTGTTAAACTACCTGAATTTGAAAACGGTTCAATGTTAACTATCTAAATTTGGAAATGGGTACGTAAAAGAATATTTTTGTTTCCAAGGATACATGCTACAACTTAGTCCCAAATAGATGAGCAAAAGTGCTGTGTATATTGTCTATTTTATACACAAATATAGCAAACTGTGAATTGATGTGAATGGTATGTACACAGGAGTTCACTGTATTTGTCATGAAGCTTTTCTGTAAGTTTGATATTTTTTCCAAAATAGAGTAAAAAGGTTTTTTTTTTTTTTTACCGTTTATTTATTTTTGAGACAGAGAGAGACAAAGCATGAACGGGGGAGGGTCAGAGAGAGAGGGAGACACAGAATCTGAAGCAGGCTCCAGGCTCCTAGCTGTCAGCACATAGCCCGATGTGGGGCTCGAACTCACGGACCGTGAGATCATGACCTGAGCCGAAGTCGGATGCTTAACCAACTGAGCCACCCAGGCGCCCCGAGTAAAAAGGTTTTTTAATGTGTGAAAACCCATGCTATAAACAGGGAGAAAACATTTCCAACACATGCAACTGACAAAAAGATTGGTATCAAGAATATATTTTTATTTATTATTTTTTAAATGTTTTATTTATTTTTGAGAGTGTGAGCAGTGGAGGAGCAGAGAGAGAGGGGGACAGAGGAGCTGGAAGTGGGTTTTGTGCTGACAGCAGCGAGCCTGCCCAATACAGGGTTTGAACTCACAAACCGTGAGATCGTGAACTGAGCTAAAGTTGGACGCTCAACTGACTGAGCCACCCAGGTGCCCCTCAAGAATATAGTTTTTAAAAAGTAAAACCCTTCAGGGCACCTGGATGGCTCAGTCGGTTATGCATCTGACTTTGGTCAGGTCATGATCTCATGGTTCGTGGGTTTGAGCCCTACGTTGGGCTCTGTGCTGGCAGCTCAGACCCTGGAGCCTGCTTTGGATTCTGTGTCTCTCGGACTTGCTTCGACAGCACATATACTAAAATTGGATTCTGTGTCTCCCCCTCTCTGCCCCTCCCCTGTTCGTGATCTGTCTCTCTTTCTCGAAAAGAAAAGGAAAGGAAAGGAAAGGAAAGGAAAGGAAAGGAAAGGAAAGGAAAGGAAAAACTCTTAGAAGAAGAGAAATAGAAATGGACAATCAACATATGAAAAAATGCTCAACATTATGGTACAGATTTATTCTCAATAGACTAGCAAAAATTAAGAAGTCTGATAATAATAAGGTTTGGAGAGAATGTGGAATAATAAGAAAGGGCCGATCAGTGCTGCTGGCAGCATAGATTGGTACCACCACTTTGAAAACATTTCAGCATTACCTTTTAAAGTTGAATACCCCATACCCTCTGACCTAGAAGTGGTGCTCCTGGGTTCAAATGAAACTCAGGCACATCCACAGGAGATGTGCACAGAATGCTCCCACCAGCCTTGTTAGTAATTACGAGGGGAAGATTTGAGTTTTGTGAGGGCATGAGATTACATAATTGCAGAAAAAACACAACAAACTACAAATGTGACAAAACTGGGTAAAGTACCATACTATTTTTTTTAAGTGTTTTACACACCTGTATACCTTTTCCTTTTCCTTTTTTTTTTTTAAACTGCATACTCTTTGATCCGTCTTCGTGACCATGATTTCTGTAATGTTGTTTATGTAGAGAGAATAAAAAAGACTAAGTCTTTCTTTTACCATGGTTAATTGAGTTTTTTTAAATTATTAATCTTTAAGATGTAAAAAAAAAAAGTCTGGACAGAATCACTGTCTGTGACCTACAAACTCAGGGATTCTGATAAATTTTACTTTGAATGATTCCTATCAATAAAGGAAAAATGTAAAGTGCATTTATAATGATATAATCATGAATACATTCCTGATGGGAGAGAATTTCCATTTGACTTAAGCATTGGTCAGAACACCATTCTCTGCTTACATTTTTACAGATCTAATAAATTTTTACAGACCAGCTTCTAGCTCCCTCCATTTCAAACTATATATTTTTCCCTCAACATGCATATACTTCTGATGCTGGATGCCATAGGACACATTCATATCCTGATATGACATTTGTCCCTGTCCCTTCCTACTCTGGGATGGGAAGCAAAAGCCTAACATTAACAGACTGCAAACCCATAAATACATTCCACTGAACTCAAGTAAATGTATCTGCAACTCAACCCACCTTGGCTGGATCCCCAAATGCCTGCTGCTATCTATCACCACCCAACTTGAGAAGTGTTGACGGAGGGGAAGCCGGAGTATAAAGAAAAAGTGGTCCTAATCCATCCTGGTTTAAATACTTCTTTAGAAGATTTTACAAAAACATATGACTGTGTGAACACATGGACAAGGCTCCTCTTTTAGGGCTTTGGAAGGGACCCATGGGAGTGGGGGCCCTGAAGCTCAAATTTCATTAGCTTCACGGTAAATTTGCCTCTAATAAATACAAAATACTGAAGACAATTCAAAAGTACATAGGAAAATACACGTAAACAACTTTACAGATACAAAATATTATAGCAGTAAAAATGAATGCTTTACTGCTTGCTTACGCTTAACAACTTGGAGGAATCAAAGAAACAAATGCTGAATGATAAAAAGTGAATCCCACATGGCTAGATATATATTGTTTTTATAAAGCTCAAAAAGAAGGAAAAGGAAACAATGTATCAATTAGGAATGCATCCAACTCTGATAAAACTACCAAAACGGAAAGGAGAGAGAAAAGAAATCCAGCATAGTGGTCGCTGAGGGAAGCAGCAAGGTGTTCAATCTGAGATGAAGGGATATATGTTTATACTAATAACGTGGCGGAGTCACAGACTTTCGTATTATCAGCACGCTTTAAAACTTAACGTTAATTGCTCAAAATGCTATTTTGTATGCACCAAACATTAGATTGAAAGTATTTCTGAATCGGTAAGAAAAATGTTGAAGTCGGCAAATTTGGCTTTCCTCCTTCCTTCCCCCCTGCTTTCTCCGCATCCCGATCTTTTAACTAACTACTAGCTGCTGGGGGCATGTGGCTCCAGAGTCTAGCAAAGCAGAGAAATGGCAATCCATGGGGACCAAAACCGTGACTTGTGTTATTTTCTGTTTGGTGATGGGTGGGGTGTGGTAGTATGGAAATATTATCCAGCGTATCAAATACATCGTGTTAAACTTACTGCATTTAGTTTTAGAGTTATTTTGCCAGCTAAAAGCAGAACGGGTTTTCAGGCCTCTGGGGCCTCTGCCCCTCCCTTTTACACTCAGACTTCCCACTTTCTAAGTGTACCAGGCCCCCGCGCCACCCGCTTCAGTCTTTCCGGGCGGTCTAACTGTTTTTCACCAGTCCTGGCCCACTCGATTACGTAAATTCTTCCAAGAGGATCCCCAAACCCGCCCCGCCCTGCAGAACTTGGCCAGCTCCAGCCACGCTCCGAAGTTTACCAGCAGCCGGGAACCGGGAAGGGCAAGGAAAGGCGCGGAACTTCCCAGTCCCCGCCCCTCCCTCGTTCCTCCCGCCCCCGTCAGCTACTAGCCAAGCTCCGCCTCCGGCGGTAGCCCCGCCTTCTCCGTCGCCCTAAGGCGCGCCGCGGCCTCCTTCCAAAACCCGGAGAAGTGGATTCTGCGCTCCGCACGGCCTTTCCTAACCGTGGTGTGGCCGAGCGGGTCCAGGCTTGTCGGCAGGAAACTGGGCCCAGCGCCTGGAGGGGGAAGGCGGCCCCGAGCGGGAGCGGACGCGCAGCAGGCCTGCGCGAGTGAGCGTGCTGCGGGCCCCGGCCGCTCGGGCCTCTTTCCCGTCGTGCTCCCTTGCCTCTGGGACGCGGGGCGCTAGGCCGCGGCGGTAGGATCCCCCCCCATCCCGTACACAGTCCCCCTCCCACCCTTGCAGTCGCGGGGTCCCGGGCCTCCGGCCGGAATCCGGCGCCCCGCCCTCCCCGTCTCCTAGCAGCGCCGTGACGTGCGTGCGCCTTTGGGTGCGGGGGTGCCGGGCTGCGGGGCGGGGGTGAGGGGCAACGCCCGAGGGGAGGGTCTGGGAGCGCGCCCCGGGAGGGATCCGGCGACTGGGAGGCCGCGCCGCTCCCCGCGCCCTGCCTGAGCCGGTTCCGTTTCGCCATTTGAGGACCTTGAGTTCCAAGCTCTTCCCTGCCGACACAGAGCCGTCCCTCTCCCCACCTCCTTGACATTCGCGGAGACTTGGGATAGTAATTCTAGACCTTCAGTTGCATTTTTGTTGGAATTTTTCTGGAAAAATTGAATCTGGTAACTTATCCTAAGAATTTTTTTTTTGAGAAAGGTGTTTTAGTATATCTAATAGGCTCAAAATTAGGTTAAAAGCCTTGTTTCACAGCCCACAGTCATTTTGCAAAAACATTTTTGGTGGAGATAGGCATAGCAGTGGTTGAGAGCTTGCACTCTGGAGCCAGAATGCCTGGGTTCTAACACTTGAGAATGGTGTGAGCTTGGACAAGCCACTTAATCTCTAGCTGGCCAAGTTTCCTCATGTGAAAAATTATAATAGAATACATAATACATCATAATAAATATCTATATATGTCCGGGGGGAGGGGTGGTGGTGCTAACCTACTTTCCAAGCTTGTGAAGATCAGGTTAACAGGTCTTGAAGCGCTAAGCACTGTGGAACATAGCAATACATACGGGTTACTTATTACATCAAAATAGCATTTTTTCTCTATGCCTTGTGGTTTTGATTTTCGAGATTCCAGCTGTGAAGTGTTTCTCCTGTTTTGTGAAAACGTAATAAAAGGATTTACTCCAGAATTTCTGTAATATTTGGTATTTCAAAGTGCAAGTAGCCAGTAAACAGAAGCAGGCAGTATGCACAAGGCTGTGCTAAGCAGTGTGCAAAGTTTCACCACTTCCATGTGTAAGGAAAAGGGCTGTTTGTTTTCACCAGAGGAAATTGATGAATGGCAGAAAAGCTTGCTCTAAGTAGTGTCGTGATGCCTTCCTCTATTCCTTTCAGGTAAAGCCCAGGGACACTAGGCTGACTGCAAGATAACCATACTTTATATGTGAATTTTATTCTTCATTGAGGGTTAAATAAATCTCATTATATAATTTCCTCAACAGAATATCAGAGGATGTTTGTTCCAAGATCTCTAAAAATCAAGAGGAATGCTAATGATGACAGCAAAAGTTGTGCAGCTAAGAAAATTAAATCAGATGCAGAAGACCTTCAGCAGGATGAAGGCAGAGATGATTCAACTGATGCTTTAGTTACAAAAGAAGCCACGACGTCAGACAGGCCCAGCACAGAACCATGCCCTTTCCCCAGCACAGCTGGCCAGTTGGCTGAGGTTTGTTTGGTTGGACCTGAGCAGGACGCAAAGGATAGCGATCTTTCTGAAGAGCCTGTAAAGTCATTTTCCAAAACACAGCGCTGGGCAGAACCTGGAGAACCTGTCTGTGTTGTTTGTGGTCGTTATGGAGAGTATATCTGCGATAAGACAGATGAAGATGTGTGTAGTTTGGAGTGTAAAGCCAAACATCTTCTGCAAGTAAAGGAAAAGGAAGAGAGATTAAAACTCAGCAGCCCTCAGAAAGCTGATTCTGAGCCCGAGGCTCCACTTAATGCTTTTTATGTCTATAAAGAGCACCCCTTTATTTTGAACCTTCAGGAAGACCAGATTGAAAATCTTAAACGGCAGCTAGGAATTGTAGTTCAAGGGCAAGATGTCACCAGACCTATTATTGACTTCGAGCATTGTGGTTTCCCTGAGGCCTTAAATCTCAACTTGAAGAAATCGGGCTATGAAGTTCCAACCCCCATCCAAATGCAGATGATTCCTGTAGGACTCCTGGGAAGAGACATTCTGGCCAGTGCGGATACTGGCTCAGGAAAAACAGCCGCTTTTCTTCTTCCTGTTATCACTCGAGCTTTATGTGAGGTAAGAGTTCACATGTGTTACTCTCAGAAGCAAGTCAGGTATATACCAAGTTTCAGCCTTAATTACATTAAAGCTGCAAACTGAACTATAATCTTAGTCGTTAGTGCTCTTAGTGGTTTTGCTTCTGATGGTAGTTTGTATGAAGAACATAATTTTAGGGAATTTTCCTTTTATTAGATTGGACCAAAGATCTTTTCCTTGAAGGTCTTAAAAATTGCCTTCCTTACAAAATATCTTCAACAGATTTTCTATTCAAGAAGTAAACTTTTGCTCTGGGGAAAGAAATGCTGCTGACTGGGTGACCTGCAGTTTTTGTGTCCATTTAGCCTCCTTGGATTTTGTGTTTTGAAAAAACTGATTTATACCAAAGTTAGAACGCTATCATAGAGTTCAAAAGCTACCCTTGAATGTGATTCGTGGTTCATCTTAAAATAATGCTGCCTTACTTTACTTGTGAGTTTATAGTGCATAAAGCACCCCCCCACACACACACACATAATTACTTTAACCACAATGTTTACCAAGTACTATTGAATTTGTGGGGTCTGGAGTAGGGCAGGAAGGGAAACCAGTGGAAAATGTAGGCAAAGAGGGGAGAGGTAAAGGAGGAAATTTTGGAAAACTAAGAATTGTAGAAGATAATGGGAGGAAAAAATGAAAGCACCTCATGTTTAAAATATAGGTAAAACTCACTGGATGTCCAAAACAGAGCTATAGTGCAGGAAATAGGACATTTGTAACAGTAAGTGAATCCATAGGAGAGCCAAGGGTGGGATGCCAAGCTTTAACCAGATCTTCATGGTTTTCTCTTCAGAGGAGCATGGCTGGAGATTGCAGAGTCCATTTGACTGGGAGCAAACTTTCAGTTTTCCCACCTTGGTTATTGTGGGTGCTCCTCCCTGGCCCCAGTTTTGATTTTTCATTGTATGTCTATGTTTTATAAGAAATGGGTTCAATTTACACTTGATCTTAGCCAAAAGGCCGAGAAGCGATAGAAATGGGTTCAATTTACAACGGTTTTTGGAGAGAACATCTGCGGTGAACAGAAGGCAGGAGAGTTCATATCCAGTTGGGCTGACGGGAACGTTCCTAGAATCACTTTGAAGATTTAGTCCACATCTGCAGGAATTAATTGCCAGTGCTTTTAGACTTGTTTTTCCCATCTTTGCAGAGCAAAACTCCATCTGCACTCATTCTTACGCCAACAAGAGAATTAGCCATTCAGATAGAGAGCCAAGCTAAAGAATTGATGAGTGGTCTGCCACGCATGAAAACTGTGCTTCTGGTAGGGGGCTTACCCTTACCTCCACAGCTTTATCGTTTGCGACAACATGTTAAGGTGAGCACCAATTTGGTAAAATGCCTTTGAAAAGCATTGTGAGCAATATGGGAGCTAGTTGTTGTTCTGTTTATTTATTTATTTATTTATTTATTTGCCCTTAAGGAATGTGATTTTAGGTTAAACCTTTTTTTTAACTTTATTTATTTTGAGGGGGTGGCTGGCAAGAGAGAGAGAGGGAGAGAGAGAATCCCAAGCAGGCTCTGTGCTGCCAGTGAAGAGCCCAGTGCGGGGCTGGACCTCATGAACTGTGAGATCATGACTTGAGCTGAAACCAAGAGTTGGACACTTAACTGTCTGAGCCACCCAGGTGCCCTTAGGTTAGCCTTTAAATTCTTGCCAAGCAAGCCTTAATTTTTTTTAAGTTTTTTTTTTTTTTAATAAATCTTTTACTGTTTTTAATGTTTATTTATTTATTTTTGAAAGAGAGAGAGGGAGCAGGGGAGGGGCGGGGTGGGGGGGTGGGGAGAGAATCCCAAGCAGGCTCCACACTATGAGTTTAGAGTCAGATGTGGGGCTTGAACCCGTGAACCAGGAGATCTTGACCTGAGCTAAAATCAAGACGTTTAACCGACTGAGCTGCCCAGGTGCCCCTTAAGTTTGTTTCTATCAGAAAGGGACACAATTTATTGAGTGTCTGTCATATGCCAAATCCTGTTGGATGTTTTCACCTGCATTATCCTATTCAGTTTTCACATTTGCTCTTGAAGGTGGGTTGGCATATCCCATCTTCTATCGTTGAGAAGTTGAATCTCAGAAAGATGGGATCTATCTAAGGATCCATAGCTACTATAAAGTGTGATTTCCTTTTTTGTTTTTTAAGTAGGCTCTGTGCCCAACATGGGGCTTTCACAACCCTGAGATCAAGAGTAGGATGCTTTACTGATTGAGCCAGCCAGGTGCCCCTAGAGTGTGATTCCTACAGAGAAGGAGGTTATCCCATGTAACCACAATACAGTTATAGAATCAGGAAATTAACATGGATACACTGGAATGCATCAGGAATTAATGTTGCTGCCATCTACTCTTCAGACCCCATTCATGTTTTACTAATTGTCCCATCACCTTTTTTTTTCCTAATAGCACAAGAATCCAGTTCAGAATCATATTTTGCATTTAGTTGTCATGTCTCTTTCATCTCCTTCAGTTTGGAAGAGTTCTTCAGTCTTTGCTTTTTTTAAAGGATTATAAACTGCTTAGTTTGAAGAAGGCCCCTCAATTGATTAGATTCAAGTTACCCATGTTTGAAAGGAATATCATGGAAGAGATGCTTTGTTTTTTTCATTACATCCTTGTAGATGATACATAATGTCAGTTTGTCCTTTTACTGGTGATATTACCTGTAAAGTAACTGTAAAGTTTTATTTTTCCCTTTGTATTTTGAGGAGTATTTTCATACTGTAAATTTCTTGTGCTTTACCACATTTCAAGCTTATTCTTTATATATATGTATACATATAATACATGCATATATATACTTACATAATATATAAGTATATACATATAATATATACATATATATATATACTTATATCAGTATAGACTCATGATTTCCTATTTCATTTAAAGGATTATAATCTGGGGGCACCTGGGTGGCTTAGTCGGTTGAGCATCCAACTCTTGATTTCGGCTCAGGTCATGATCTCACAGTTTTTGAGTTTGAGCCCCACATCGGGCTCACTGCTGTCAGCACAGAGCCCACCTCACTTCGGATCCTCTGTCTTCCTCTCTCTCTGCCCCTCCCCCACTGTGCATGTATGCTTGCTCTCTCTCTCTCTTTCTCAAAAATAGATGAACATTAAAAAAAAAAAAAAAGCTTGTGTCTCTCCCTCTACCCCTCTCCTCTGCTCTCTTTCTCTCTCTCTAAAATAAAAAAAATGAATTAAAAAATAAAGGATTATAATCTGTTATTACCATTATTTGTTTTGATTCTCCAGTAGTCCCCAATTTGAGCAGTGGAATCACCATCAAGTTGGCTTCTGTGTCCTTTTATTATATCCCCATCATTTTTTGAGCACTTTATTTCTTTCTGTCTGAAGAAGATGTTCATGCTTCCATTGTTCTTTCCTTGCCTCAGCCCTGGAATCATGCTTTTCTCCAAGTTGCCATGATTCCTTTTGCTACAGGATAGTATTTAGAAACCAAGACCTGGGCTCTAAGTTGGGCTCATTGCTGTTGGCTTTTGCTATTGAGTTATCATTGCTTCTAGGACCTCTTAGTGAATAGAGGGAGGGAATTACTCCATAATTGGGTATTCTGCATCTGTATTTATCGGAGACCATGAGTTCATGTCGATACTTCCAACTCTAATTAAACACAACAAAATTTGTTTTGGGGTTTTCTGTCTCCGTGTTTGTAACCCTGGCAGTGAGAAACTTGCTACCCATTATCTTTTATATATTTGTTTACTTGACCAGTCCTCCTCTATGTAACCCCTTGCCCGTCCTCATCTCTGTCCACTGCCACAGAGTGATGCCTTCTTACTAGGCTCCACCCTGTGCCCTCTTCACCCCCTGAGACCACCAACACCCTGTGCAGGGCCACCTTTCTATGAAGGCCCCTTCTCACCCTCCTATCTCTCCCACTCCCTATGCTGGGCCATGTCTTTCACAGATGCCCTCTGAGAAAATGTGTCTGTCAAGGGGCACCTGGGTGGCTCAGTTGGTTAAGCATCTGACTTTGGTTCAGGTCATGATCTCACTGTTCAGGGGTTTCAGCCCTGCATCAGGCTCTCTGCTGTCAGCGCAGAGCCTGCTTCTGATCCTTGGTCTCCCTCTCTCTCTGCCCCTCCCCTGCTCGTTCTCTCTCCTTCTCTCTGTTTCTCCTAAAAATAAATAAACATTTCAAGAAAAAAATCTGTCCAACAAAGTGATCTTTCAAAAGCCAGGGCAAAATAGCCACCTTTTCAGATGAACAAAGCTGAGAGAGTTTATTACCAATAGAGTATCTAAAGGATCATTAAACTAAGATATTCCACATACAAAGAATCTGATTCTGGAAAGGAAGGTTTAGGATCAAAGAAAGAATGGCGAGCAAAGACAATACTAAGCATATGGATAAGTGTAAACAAATATTGACCAAATAAAAAGTAGTCATGAACAATTTGTGGGTTTAAAAAAAAAAGAAGAAGGAAAATACTGGCCAAATGTAGCATATAAGTGCAGAAAGGTTGTGACTGGTGTAAATCAATTGCCCTTGATTGTTCAAGAAAAAGGTACATATGTCAATTAATTTTAGATTTTATTAAATTACAAATATTTGTTAAAATTCAAGGGAAGCGCTAGAAGAATGGGAAAAAAAAAAGTTTCTAACTTCCAAACCGGCAGAATGCAGGAAAGTGGAAGAGGAATAGAAGGGATGAACTCAGTTCAAAATAATTGAAATGGATTTAAATGCTTACAGTATTTCTGAAGAAACCAAGCAGAGCTCTATAGCTCTATGGATACAGATCCTTATAACCCTGAAATTTATCATTCTCTGTGAGCTTGCCGTTGTGTTGCTGTGTTCTTGAAAAGTGGAATACAATTGAATTTATTAGATCATTTGTAACTCGACTTTTCGCCAGGCACCGTCTCATTCAATCTTTATAATAATTATCATTTCCATTTTATGAATGTGAGAAAGAGGCTCACGCCATTTATTAAGTGCTATAGCTAAGACTCCTACTGAAGTTTGACTAAACAGCGCCTACTTTTAACTACTCCTTCAACTATTATAAAACTGTTAAGAGCCTTGAGCAACTTTAGAAATCATTGTGCCCAACCTTTTAATTTAAAATGAAATAGCAGGCCCAAAGGGGTTTAGGGATTTGCACTTGTTTACGGAGCCAAATAGCGGTCAGCCTGCCTGCAGAGCCCTTCCTGGTCTGGTCTCTGCCTACTTTCAAGCTTCATCCAAGTCTTTCTTCCCCTTTTTTACCTCGCGGAAGCCTCTATGGCCTTCCAGCCACAGAAGGTTCCTGGATGTTTTCCTTCCACCTGGTCCTCTCCTTGCTAGCTCTCACTACTTCTGTGTTAGGGTTTAGCTTATATGTTAGCGAGGACTGGACAGATGCCTCCGTTTATTGCATACCATACTGACCTCATGAGTATTTATCTGATCCTTCCTTTGTGTTACAAGTTTCATGAGAGCAGAGACTACATCTGACTTAATCATCATTGATTCTGAGTACCTAACCTCAGTGACTGGCACATATTAGCTACCCAGTAAGTATACATAGAAAGAATGAATAAAGGAAGGAAGGAATATTATCTAATTTATTATCTTTTTCTCATTTATTTAGGTTATCATTGCAACTCCTGGGCGACTTCTGGATATAATAAAACAGAGCTCTGTAGAACTCCGTGGTATAAAAATTGTAGTAGTAGATGAAGTAAGTAGTGTTGCTTAGAACATTAGTTACATAATTTTATATAGTTTATGAAAAATACATTATAGTTATATAATCTCACTGTGTGTTCAGGCATTTTCTCCCCAAAGGAAAAAAAAAAATTAGGGATTTTTTTAAATTGCAGTGGTCATTCTTTTTTTTTTTAATTAAAACATTTTGAGAGAGAGAGAGAGCGTATGCACACTCAAGTGAGGGAAGGGCAGAGAGAGAGGGAGACACAGAATCCAAAGCAGGCTCCAGGCTCTCAGCTGTCAGCACAGAGCCCCACATGGGGCTCTAGCTCAACAAACCGCGAGATCGTGACCTGAGCCGAAGTCAGACGCTTAACCGACTGAGCCACCCAGGAGCCCCTAATTGCAGTGGTCATTCTTAATCTAGTTCCTATGTAGCATTGCAACTACCCTAAGGTATAGTGCACTGAAATTAAACCACATTAATAAATAAAATTAGCTGTCTTTTCCTAATTGACAGAAAACACAAATCCAACAGCTACTGTATTCTCAGTGATAAGTTTTTTAAACACTTGACACTGGCTATCATTTGTCTACAAAAATAAATGGATCAGTGGCAAATAACTATTAACAGGGATTTTGGAAGTAGCTGAGAATGCTTAATTGGATGACCTTTTGTATTTTTTCTCTACGTGGTCATAGGCATTTGTGGTTGTGATTTTCAGTGGTACATAGAGCAGATAAGCATTTTTATATTTTTGGTTTGCTTACAAGATAAAATAAATATGTTAGTATCTGCTGATATTCCACCATGTGAACAAGCATGAGGACACAAAACCATGTGTCAGCCCAGGCTGGACATGTGCCGGTTCTGCCTGCAGGGCATTGCACTTCTGCCTTCACACACGTCCCAACAGCAGTAACAGAGCAGAGGCCCAGCAGGGGTCACAGATGTGGGGTCCAGGTGCTGACCAGTGATGGCAACCTGGCCTGCCTTCTGTGGGGCCCAGTAAGTAGCAGTAGGGTGCCAGGGGGTGTGGAAAGAACACCTGGATGAGACTGCAAGACTGGGATTTGAGCCTTTACTCTACCTACTATGGGATGCTGGGCAAGTCATTTAATCTTCCAGACATTGTGAAAATGTCTCATAGACTGAAAAGTCCTGTAAAAATGTAAAATAATGTTATTCAGTCCTTTATTATTTTTTTTTTCTGTTTTTTTCCCTTATATATTTACCTTTTTTTTTTCCAGTGAGAATATTTAAGTTCTACTCCCTTAGCAAATTTCAGTTATACAGTATAGCGTCAACCAACTATGGTAACCACATTGTGCATGTCAGACCTTACCTGTTTTATAACCAAAAGTTCTTTACCCTTTTATCCTAAACCTCTTCCTGTTTCACCCACTCTCTAGCCCCTGGCAATCAT
This sequence comes from Puma concolor, assembly GCF_028749965.1. Taxonomy (NCBI): domain Eukaryota; kingdom Metazoa; phylum Chordata; class Mammalia; order Carnivora; family Felidae; genus Puma; species Puma concolor. The sequence continues at coordinate 30,402,716 of NC_141683.1, forward strand.
TTTTCTACTACTTTCTATGAATTTGACTTTTATTTTCTTATGTTGAACTTTTTTATTTACTTATTTATTATTTTTTTTTAATGTTTATTTATTTTTGAGACAGAGAGAGACAAAGCATGAATGGGGGAGGGTCAGAGAGAGGGAGACAATCTGAAACAGGCTCCAGGCTCTGAGCTGTCAGCACAGAGCCCGATGGGGGGCTCGAACTCACGGACCGCAAGATCATGACCTGGGCCGAAGTCGGCCGCTTAACCGACTGAGCCACCCAGGCGCCCCATGCTGAACTTTTTTAAATTGCACATATAAGTACTATCATACAGTATTTGTCTTTTTCTGTCTAGCTTACTTTAATGCCCTCCAGGTCCATCCATGTTACTAAAAATGTAAGAAGTTTAAGTCTGAATAATAGTCCATTGTGTATACATACACCAGATTTTCTTTATCCATTCATCTGCCAATGGACACTTAGGTTGTTTCCATACCTTGGCTATTGTGAACTGTTACTCAGTCCTTTAAAAGGTGCTGCTAGGTCAGCATTTTACTGGTGTGCCTTTTGGTTCAACTGATTTATTGCATTGGATTATCATCAGACTTACTGCCACCCTGCAAGTATGAATGGGTTTCCCATTGTTGATAAGCCCATGTTCTTAAGTTCTTGCCATCTTATGAGCCTGAGAAACGGATCATCACATTGATTTTAAAGTTAATTTCCATTCCTGTTTGCTTCTCTTCACGACATTTCCATCTTTGCCAATTAATAGGGTTTCACAGGACACCTCAGTGCTATGCTCAGAATACAAAAGGAGTATTCATTCAGCAAACCTATACTGAGTGCTTGTTATGTGCAGCCTCTGTCCCAGCTCCTCAGCATTTAAGGAAATGAGCTGGTAAACAACATAATTGGTCATGTACTGAAACTGAAGTCAGCATAGAAGTGCTATTCAGAGTCCTTGGCTCTGAAACCTTCCATCAGTCCCCCAGATAGACTTTAGGTCTTCTTTCCTCTCTGACCTGTATGTAGATTGAGCAGCTCTAGATGAGTTTGGATGGAATCACAAAGAAATTTTAAATACTATTCAGGCCTACAAAGTACTGAAACCTTATTGGAGAAAAAGACATATACACTTGAAATTAAGCAAGAGCATTATCATATATACTGAAATACAAAGTACTAAAGTGTGTAATGTAGGCCAGGGAATGGCAAACTCGTGCTGTAAAGGACCAGGTAGTAAATATTTAAGGCTTCAGGGGCCACTTGGTCTCTGTTGAAACTGTTCAGTACAACCATAGACAGTAGGTAAATAAATGGGTATGACTGTGTTCGCATAAAACTGTTTACAGAAACACACAGAGGTCTGAGTTTGTCCCAAGAGCCTTAGTTTGCTGACGCCTGATATAAGCTGTTAGTAAAAAAACAGGACTATGTATGATATGCTAATTTTTCAGTGCAATTAAGGTCAAGAGAAAGAAATAAGAGATTGTGTGAATTGGCACTGTAAAAAATGGCCTCTCCGAGGTAATGGGATTTGACCTGGTCGTCCACAGATGGAAAGGATTTAGAAAACTAGAGAATGTATCCAGTATTCCAGGTGAAGAAGCTAACATAGGCAGAGGCAGAAAGGCCAAGTACATGCACTGAGAGACCAACCAGCTTGAAGCATTCTTCCTGAGAAATAATAGGAAGTAAAGTTGGGTAGTTAGGGTGGGGTCAAATTACAGAGGGCCTTGAAAGGGAGGAGGAAGATCTTGGATTTGATGTGGGAAACAATGAGGCTTTCAAAATTATTGAGTTGGGGTGTCACAAGTGGAAAGTGGTGGTTGAGCAAGGTTATTCTGCTGCTCCGTGCAAGAGAAATTAAAGAAGAAAGAATCTGTGGGACAGAGTGGCTAGCAACCCAGACAAGAGGTGAGTAGGGTCAGGGACAGGGCAGAGGCAGTGGGAGTCATGAGGACATCTGAGAACCACTGTAAATCATTCATGAATCTTCTGATGACTGAATATGAGAGAGGATGGAGAATAAGGTGGTTGACGTGACTCTATAAATGCTGGTTGTGCCTCAAATTTTAAGTAAAGGGCAAGTGGGTAAGAGTTGGAGCTTGGCAATAATATTTGAGTTTGGTTTTAGAAATGTCGAATTTCTTGTGAATGATGGATGAAATGCTGTGTGGATATGAGAAATGTGCATTAGCATCCATGAGACACACTGGTTTCTCTAAGGGAGGAAGGTTGGAGAGGGACAAGGACTGGGGCCAAGTGTCTGCTTGTGGAGTTTGAAGATGAGTCTGTAAACATGGTGTAGTTTGAGAGACCAGGAAGGAAGTGAGAACAAGTAATATCCCTGAAAAGAGAGGTCTCTGTTCTTTTTAACAAAATTTTTTTTTTGAGTTTTAATTTTTTTTTTAACGTTTATTTATTTTTGAGACAGAGAGAGACAGATCATGAATGGGGGAGGGGCAGAGAGAGAGGGAGACACAGAATTGGAAGCAGGCTCCAGGCTCTGAGCCGTCAGCCCAGAGCCCGACGCAGGGCTCGAACTCACGGACCGCGAGATCGTGACCTGGCTGAAGTCGGACGCTTAACCGACTGAGCCACCCAGGTGCCCCAAGAGAGGTCTCTGTTCTAAGAGGACGATGAAGATAAAGGAAAAGGCATGGAAACTAAGATAATTCTTTTGGAATTAGAAAATCTGCTCTGTCTTCCTACCTATTCTTTGGCCTAGAATTCTCTCCCACCCCATCCACCTGCTCTTCCTTTATGTGTCCATGGCTCTGAAACCTTCTGTCAGTCCCCTAGATAGACTTCAGGCCTTCTTTCCTCTCTGCTCTGTTGACCTATATGTAGACTTTATAATTTCTTTTATGTTCCTTGCTTTATCCCAGTAATCAAGCACAGTGTTTGCCCAGGTTTCCCTAATGGTAAGAATTACCCAGTGTACTCAGCGAATGTAATAAAAGACCAGACCTCTTATTTGGATATGCTGACTCAGTAGGTCTGAGTTGGAGTCCAGGAATATTTAAAAACTCATTCTGGGTGATTCTTTAGGGAGATTTGGGACACACTGACTAGTGAACTGCCTGACAGTGCTTTTTCGGTGCTTAGACTTGATGAATGCTTGTTTGTTTATCAGATGCATTTTTGGGGCTTTTTACATGCTAGACACTGTCCTTGGTTTTGAGGATACGATGGAAAGTGAGATAAGCTCTGACAGATGTATGTGCACAGGTAGTGTGACAGAGACAACAGGGGTTTTCTCAATTTGGTATGGGAGGAGGGCTCTCTGAGTGACTTTGATGCTGAAATCTGAACAAAAAGGAGCCAGCCACACAAAAGTCCATCTGGAGGAAAGACTGCTTCCATCAGTCTTCAGCTAGTGTTCAGGAGCTGATGTGGGAGTGATCATGGGGTAGTTGGGGATAGAAAGAAGGCTGGTGTGGCAGGGTCGTGGGACGTGAGATGGGGGAATGGTAGGCGATGAAGTCAGAGAAGTGGATGAGGATGAAAACTGGAAGACTGTGCTTAACAATTGGATTTTATTCTACATGTGATGGGAAATTACTGGAGGGTTTAAGCAGAGGAGTAACAGATCTGATTGATGTTCTAGAAGATTCTGGATGCTTGAGGTAGATGGCTTCTGGTGTGGGGGTGACAGGATGAGGAGGAGTCTCACAAATGTGAGCTGGAAAGAAGTAGCTGGATTTGGGGGTGTGTTAGTGTAAACAGATTAGATGCAGGGAAGCTTGGATGAAAAGAGAAACTGAGTGAATTTATTTCTGATGGCCTCTCTATTTTCTGAACCAGGAGAAGCAAGGCCATCTCCTGAGATGAGGGGGGCTTAGTGGGATTATTGAAGAAAAGCAGGGGATATTTGCAAGACATAGCATGGGTGTGCGCGTGCTCTGTGTCTCATAGTAAATTGAAACATTGAGACTTACCATGCTGTGAACGTGGTCCCAAGTGTTTTATATATTTTATACTCATAATATATCCTCATTAATGCTCATAGCAGCCTTATGGGGTAGCTGCTATTATCATTCCCATTTGTAAAAGGAAAAACTGAGGCTTACAGCCATTCGTTACCTTGGTTAATTTAAGGTCATAGGTAGAGTCAGGTTCAAACCCAGACCATCATGATTATTTTAGATTTTTAAATGTCACAGAATGAATATTAAAATGTGTGTTCAGGGGCGCCTGGGTGGCGCAGTCGGTTAAGCGTCCGACTTCAGCCAGGTCACGATCTCGTGGTCCGGGAGTTCGAGCCCCGCGTCAGGCTCTGGGCTGATGGCTCAGAGCCTGGAGCCTGTTTCCGATTCTGTGTCTCCCTCTCTCTCTGCCCCTCCCCCATTCATGCTCTGTCTCTCTCTGTTCGAAAAATATATAAACGTTGAAAAAAAAATTAAAAAAAAAATGTGTGTTCATACTTTAATAGTATGTTAGTGGACGCTTAAAAATACAATGCCTTAGTCTAAATACTCTAAAATAGTTAAATAACTTATTTTTCAAAATTATAGATAGCTAGATTGTATTTAAAAATCAAGATAGCCTTAATCTTTATTATTTTGAAGCAGCTTTAACTTAATTTTTTTCCTTCTGTTTGCTTAGTAATACATAAATTGTTTTTAAAGACCAGCAACACAGGAGTATATACCGAAGTGGAAGCCCCCAACAGTAAATGTTTTTACTTATTTAATATTTTATTATAAATATGCATCCATGGTTAAAAAAAAAACAACTTTGCAAGAAGCTATAAAATGAAGAATTAAATTGCACCCCCTTCTACAGCCTGCAAGCCTTCTCCCCAGAGTCAACAATTGAGTTTCTTGAGTGTATACACAACTGGTATCATGTTATACATAGTGTTCTGTACTTTGCTTTTTTCCTGCTAGCAGTGATTCATTATCACTTAATAAAAGGCTTTCCAGTCATAATTAATGATAGCAGAGGGTTGTATTATGTGGATCTACCATAATTTATTTACTAAATTCCCTATTGGTGGATATTTAGGATATATACATTTTTTTTGCCACTGTTAATGCCATAAAAACCTTTGTATATCATTGAAAACCTGTAATTACCCAATATATAATTTTATATAAATATGTATTTTCCCAATTTATCCTTTACCTTTTGACATTGTGGTATATTCTTCTGTGTAAAAGTTTTTAATTTTTCATGTTCATAATCATTTCAGTTTTTCCCTTGGGTGGCCCAGGGTTTTAATGTCCAGTAGGACTAACTTTAAAATGATTTTATTTTAGGCTGATACCATGTTAAAGATGGGCTTTCAACAGCAAGTGCTTGACATTTTGGAAAACGTTCCTAATGATTGTCAGACCATTTTGGTTTCAGCTACAATTCCAGCTAGCATAGAACAACTAGGAAGCCAGCTTCTGCATAATCCTGTGAGAATTATCACTGGGGAAAAGAACCTGCCTTGTTTCAGTGTGCGCCAGATTATTTTGTGGGTAGAAGAACCAGCCAAAAAGAAAAAATTGTTTGAAATCTTAAATGTGAGTAGTTGCGCAACCCTGTTTTGTAGATTGTGTTTGCATTTTTCACAGTCCTTAAGATTGTGATTTTTAGATGCAGCCTTTGGGGAATTTAGTATAGATACTTAATAACTAAATTGCTTTACCTCAATTCTGTGGGATCAGATAAATATTTATTTACATAAGCTTACTGTATGGATGCAGAATTGCCCCTTTTTTCCCCCTATTATAGAAAGATGTTTAAATATCAAGACTATTCTTAAGTAATATTTTTTGTTTGAAAAATTTTTAGTAGTTTTATGTATCGGGTTAAAGACAAGTTCTTTCTTGATCATTCTGTCCTTGGGAAATAGAATCTTTTAGCGGTAACTTGTTTAAGCAGAAATTTGTTAAGTGGGTGATATGTGTAGCACAGTTACTTAAAAATAAGGTATTAAGTTAAATATGTTTGTATTTACTTATGAACAGTATTTAAAATTTTAAATTGAACTCAAAATTTTAAAATTATTTTTGCAATATTAATGAAGTATTGGAGAAATATGAACAAGCAGTAGACTGTTGTGCTTCTGTTTGTGCATATTTAAAAAACATTCATTTTAACACTCATTTTTCCTCTATAAGCCTGTTGATAACTAGCTTATACTAATGCTTTCAGAAAAACTTCCCATTGTAAATTATGTTGTATGAATAATTTGAAACATATGTTTTTCGTTTTTCAGGATAGGAAACTCTTCAAGCCTCCAGTGTTAGTATTTGTGGACTGCAAGCTGGGAGCAGATCTGCTGAGCGAGGCAGTGCAGAAAATCACTGGTCTAAAAAGTGTGTCTATACATTCAGAGAAGTCACAAACAGAAAGGAAAAACATTTTGAAGGTTTGGCACTCAGCATTCTGTTTTCAAGGGACCCCCTATTACCAGCTGGTTTTTAAAGCGACCTTTTTTTAATGACTGCAAGAACTTCAGGCAAGCAGTGACTGTCAGCTAATTGTTCCTCTTGCTCAGGCTTCTGTGTTTTGGGAGCAATAAGCCTGTTCCCTACAGGGTTATCTGCTAAATAGATTACTAATTCAGAATCTACCATTTCTGAAATCAGGTCAGTTTAGATGGGGGCAGAGCAGTAGTTCACCCTTGGAAAGGGTTTGCTTGAGTACATTAAGAGAAAACATTTGATGGGGTTGGGCGGGGGGTGGTTGGGAAGAATTTAAACCACACAGATTTCTCAGGTATTCTAAGACCTTTACTTACTGAAAAGATACTGCAACAACAATGTTGAAGAAAGTATTAAAAGAAGAAAAGGTATCTGAATTAGATAAAACCACATGAGATAAATTCTGAATAATGAAGTTTGTTGCTTTTCGGGGAAGGGATTACTTGAAGGAGACTATGAAGTTGTGGTGAGCACCGGAGTCCTGGGACGAGGCCTGGACTTGATCAGTGTCAGGCTGGTTGTCAATTTCGATATGCCTTCAAGTATGGATGAGTACGTGCATCAGGTAAAGAGATTTTATGTTTCCTCCCTGAGTTCTCTTGGGCAAGGCATTGTCAATAGAGTGGTAACTAAAAAATAAAAAGTTTTGGGGTGCCTGAGTGGCTTGGTTGAGCATCTGACTCTTGATTTTGGCTCAGGTCATGATCCCAGGATCCCAGGGTTGTGGGATCAAGCCCTGGGTCAGGACTTAAGATTCTCTCTCTCTCTTTCTCTCTCTCTCTCTTCCCCCCCCCCCCTTCTGCCCCATTCCCCTGCTTGCTTGCTCTCTCCTTCTAAAATAAAATAAATGAAAAAAAGTGAGACAGTATTCTAAAAAAGAAAAAATAAGTTTTATCATAGACCTAAAAAGATTTTATAAACTTTATATAGTTTTTCCTTTTAAAACATACATGTATGTTTAGTACATACATGCTTTGTCTCTCTCTGTCCCAAAAATAAATAAACGTTAAAAAAAAAAAATTAAAAAAAATAATTGGAGGGGCGCCTGGGTGGCTCAGTCAGTTAAGCGTCCGACTTCGGCTCAGGTCATGATCTCATGATTCTTGAGTTTGAGCCCTGCCTTGGGCCCTGTGCTGGCAGGTCTGAGCCTGGAGTCTGCTTCAGCTTCTGTGTCTCCCTCTCTCTCTGGCCCTATGCTGCTCACACTCTGTCTCTCTCTCAAAAATAAACATTAAAAAATTTTTTTTCTAAACAATTGGAAATAACCTAAAATATCAGTTTAATAAAATTTTAAGTAGTGGTTTTTGTTTTTGTTTTTAATTTCCTTTCTAGTTCTTACTTAGCGAGCATATTAAATAGCGTTTATAATCAGGGGGAAGAAAAGGCTTTGTTTTAAATTGGTCTATCTGGCCGAAATAAAATTGATCCATTAAAGTATTTGTTTTTTTAGGAATCTTGTCTTCATCTCTTCTTCATATCCTTATTTGTTCTAGTCTTTCGCCTATTAAAGTTTTGTTTATTTTGCTGCCAAAGATAACAGCAGGCTCTTCTTTCTAGCAGAAATAGAGCTTTCTCTTAGCGTCGTGTTATCTCACTGACTGCTACCTGTCTTCCTTCTCCGGCATCACTTACAGACTTTTCAAGTAAAGCCTTTCTGTAATGTTCTTAGAATTCCCTCTGAATGCCACATTTACTTGGATCACCCACTGAAACGCTTTTAGTGCCTTTAATGCATTGTTGCTTTTATTTTTACTTAGACTTAGTAATATAGCAGTGCCTCTCTCTCTCTTTCTCTCCCTTTGGTCCCACCTCATTTACCTGTGCATCAAGGAATTGAGTATTACACAGGAGTTGATTGTTCAAATAAATGAAATTTATTTTCTTTTGAATTTTTAGTAATTTTCTAAAAATACTAAAATACTTAAGAAGCTTCTCTGCTTCTTAAATAGAGCATGCTGATTACAATTATGTAACTTTTTCTTGCTATCCCAAAGTCAACCCTATTGCTCTCAGTTATTCATGAGTTATCGTTCACATTCACAGTGTACCCTGAGCAATGGCCTCAGGGGGTGTTGAGTATGTAGAGTTTCTAACCTCTACTCAGAATGGCCCCATATCCTTCTGCTTTTCTATTTCTTATATCTGGGTATGTTTTGTTTGTTTGCTTCAGTAATTGAACGGTACATATACACAATAAGAAATAATACAAATAACAAAAGATATAAAGTGAAAAATAAGTCTCTGTAAGGTAACCCTCCTATTTTTGAGTGGTTACAACAGTTAATGGTGCAGAAATTATAAAATGCATGTTTATGCACAAGTACACATGTATATGCGTACCATGTTACGCTTATTACGTAAATGGGACCACATTACTCCAACTGTTCTATGCCTTGCTTTCTTTATTAAATATATCTTAGGCATCTTTCCTTATTAGCACACATAATAGGTACCATTTAAAAAATATTGATATGTATGGAGTGCTTACTATATGACCAGGCACTGTTCTAAACTCTTCAAATGTTTTTACTTGCTTTCAATTGGGCTTGATCTATTTTCATTGCTACATGGTAGTATATTGTATGGATTACCATAATTCAATAAATCCTTTACAATTTGATAGATAATCAAATATTTCCAATATTCTGTTGTTAAACAATGCTGCAGTGAACATCCATCTATACATTGTTTCTCTCATGCAGTATATTTATAAAATAGACTTGGAGGAGACTCGCTAGGTCAAAGGAATGTGTATTTTATTTTATTTTACTCTATTTTTATTATTGTTGTTTAAGGATATGTGTATTTTAAATTATAGTAGGTATTCCCAAGTGTTTGCTTTTAACTTAGGGGGCAGGGACTTCTGGGCAAATAATTTGGAATTTGTTGAGTCAGCTTTTAGAGTCTAGAGAGTATTGCAGTTATGTTCTTGAACAGCTTATGTTACAGTATAAAATATCTCAGAATAAATATGTCTCAATTGATAGAACTCCCATGCTATACAACTCACCACTTGAAAGTCAATTTACTGGTTTTTAGCATATTCATATTGTTGTGCAGCCATTACTACAGTCAATTTTAGAATATTTTTATCCTAAAAAGAAACCCCATACCTGTCCCTTCAGCAGTCATTCCCCATTCCTTATCTCTCTCTCTCTCTCTCTCTCTCTCTCTCTCTCTCACACACACACACACACACACACACACACACACACACACACACCTTAAGCAACCACTACTCTATGCCTGTCTTTATAGATGTATCTCTTCTAGACATTTCCTATAAATGGAATCATAGGTATGTACTCTTCTCTGCCTTTTTTCACTTATCACAGTGTTTTCAAGTTTCACTCAAGTTGTAGCATGTATCTGTACATTTTTTATTGCTACACTATATTCCAAAGATATACTGCCTTTCTTTGTTCATTAGTTGCTAGACATTAAGCATGTTTATACTTTCTGTTTGCTATGAACAATGCTGTGTGTATCCATGTACAAGTTTTTTTTTTTAATTTTTTAATGTTTATTTATATTTGAGAGAGAGACAGTGCACGAGCACGGGAGGCGCAGAGAGGGAGAGATGGAGACAGAATCTGAAGCAGGCTCCAGGCTCTGAGCTGTCAGCACAGAGCCTGATGTGGGGCTTGAACTCACAAGCCATGAGATCATGACCTGAGCTGAAGTCGGACACTTAACCGACTAAACCACCCAGGCGCCCCATGTACAAGTTTTTATGTGGATGTAGGTTTTCATTTCTTTTATTTTAATACCAGTCTAGTTAACATACAGTGTTATATTAGTTTCAGGTATACAATATAGTAATTCAACAATTCTTTACTTTAGTCAGTGCTCATCATGATAAGTGTACTCTTAATTCCCTTCATTTATTTTACCCTTTCCCTTCCCCGCTCTGGTAACCATCAGTTTGTTCTCTATGGTTAAAAGTTTGTTTTTTGGTTTATCTCATTTTTTCTTTGTTCATTTGTTTTGTTTCTTAAATTACACATATGAGTGAACTCACATGGTATTTGTCTTTCTCTGACTTATTTCATTTAGCATTATACTCTCTAGGTCCATGTTGTTGCAAATGACAAGATTTCAGTCTTTTTTATGACTGAATAATATTCCATTATACACACACACACCACATCTTCTTTACCCATTCATGTATGGATGAACATCTGGACTACTTCCATAATTTGGCTATTGTAAATAATGCTGCAGGGGCGCCTGGGGGGCTCAGTCAGTTAAGCGTCTGACTTCAGCTCAGGTCATGATCTCAAGGTTTGTGGGTTTGAGCCCCGCATTGGGCTCTGTGCTGACAGCTCAGAACCTGAAACCTGCATCAGATTCTGTGTCTCCCTCTCTCTCTCTGCCCCTCCCCCACTCATGCTCTGTCTCTGTCTTTCAAAAATAAATAGATGTTAAAAAAAATTTAAATAGTGCTGCAGTAAGCATTGGAGTGCATATTATCTTTTTGAATTAGTATTTTCCTGCTCTTTGGGTAAATACCCAGTAGTGGAATTACTAGATCATATGGTAATTCTATTTTCAATGTTTTGAGGAAACTCCATGCTGCTTCCCACAGAGGCTACACCAATTTGCATTCCAACCAACAGTGTACTAGTATTACTCTTTCTGTACATCCTTGCCAACATATGTTCATTTTCATTTCTGTTGGGGACACACCTAGGAATGGAATTGCTGGGTCATATAGTAAATTTGTGTGTAACATGTTGAGGAACTGCTAGACTCTTTTCCAATGTGGCCTCATGATTTTACATTCTCACCAGCAATATATAAGGGTTCCAGTTTCTCCACATCTTTATCAACATCTATGTTATTTATGTTTTTAAGTATAACCATGCTAATGGGTATAAAGTGATCTCTCCTTGTGCTTTTGATTTGCATTTCCCTAATGACTAATGAATATCATTTCATGTACTTACTGGCCCTTTGTGTATCTTCTTTGGAGAAATATCTTTAAATTCTTTGCCTATTTTTTAATTGGGTTGTCCTTTTATTATTGAGTTGTAAAAGGTATTTATATATTCTAGAAGATCCTTATCAGATACATGATTCGCAAATCTTCTCTTCCAGTATGTGAGTGCAGCTATATTTTATATTAGTTTTTAGTTTTATTGGAAAAATTCAGTAACATAAATAAAGCAACATTTCTTCTCTTGTGCCCAGTCTCATTCCATAGATGGCCATGTTTTGTTTTGTTTTTACAACGTTAAAAATGTCCTATATATTGGCAGCAACGATCTAATCATTTAAATACTCTGAATATAGACTTTGTTCTACATTTCAGTTAAGGAGCAGAAATTGACCATGACTGTGTATTTACCCCCTTCTTCTGAAGAGTTTCTCAGTATATTTGGAGACAAGTAAATTTTGTTCCTTATCATGTATTTCCATCACAATTTTGTGTTCATTTAATTTTATCAAAATGAGAACTTTATGCAAAAATGAGTTCACTTAAATCTTACATTTCAAGGCACTGAAGTACTCTAAAGAGTCTTCTTGCTCTAAAAGCAGTAGCTTTCAGAAAGTTTTTACCTTACCCCTATCCACAGTAAGAAACATCTTCATGTCATTGGCCACCCCCTCACAAGATACCGGAACTGAAACACAGGGTTCACAAACAATCCTTACTGGTATTATATGTGATCAATTTCGTATTTTCTGTTTGAGCTATTTCATTAAAAAGATGCTGGTGGCAGTCTACCTAAATTGATTTCACAAAATACATTGAGATGTACAATACAAAAAGTGCTATGGGAATGATGAACGTTAATCTTAGTAAAGCCTCTTTAAATACTAATCTTAATTTTCTTGCAAGAGACATTAAGGTTTTATATGAACATTTTGAAAATGTCCTTTGCATTTCATTTCAGGTTGGAAGAGTGGGGAGATTAGGCCAAAATGGAACAGCGATTACTTTCATCAATAACAATTCAAAAAGACTCTTCTGGGATATTGCAAAAAGAGTAAAACCCACAGGATCCATTCTTCCCCCACAGTTACTAAACTCCCCTTACCTTCACGACCAGAAAAGAAAGGAACAACAGAAAGATAAACAGACACAGAATGATCTGGTTACAGGTGCTAATCTTATGGACATTATTAGAAAACATGATAAAAGTAATTCTCAAAAATGACTTGTTATACCACTGAACAATTTTTTATTGTGTATGTTGTCCATGAAATTTCTGTATCTTATTACTGTATGGTTCGAATCAATGGGACATGTACATGAAGCAAAAAAAATTTAACATAATTTAAATTTTTTTAAATTGAATATCAGATTTATACCACAGTATTATATTTATTTCCCTTTAGCTCTCATAAATTAAGAAAAAATCGGAAAATGAATTGCTAAATAAAATAAAATTTTTTCTGTCTAGACAAAGCCTTTTTTTTTCCCCCAGTACTCTTGGAGCTGCTGTCAGAGCTGGACACCTGCACAGCGAGCAGTCAGACTCAGAATGGTGATAGTTTTGTTTAGTGTCCCCAGTGTGTTGCAGGCACATTGGCACTTGGGTCATTGTTGAATAAATGAATGTTAGGAAGAAAGTAAATGATGAAACTGGAAGAAATGATTGGTGCTTCTTTAAAAGATCAGTGTGAAATATGTTTTATTCTCAGTTGTTTTCCCTTCAGCTTGGTAAACATTTTTTTTTTAATATAACTTACTGTCAAATTGGCTTACATACAACACCCAGTGCTCATCCCAACAAGTGCCCTCCTCAATGCCCATCACCCGCTTTCCCCTTTCCCCTGCACCCCATCCACCCTCAGTTTGTTCTCTGTATTTAAGAGTCTCTTATGGTTTGCCTCCCTCCCTCTCTGTTTGTAACTATTTTTCCCCTTCCCTTCCCCCATGGTCTTCAAGATCCACATATGAGTGAAAACATGATACCTGTCTTTCTCTGACTGACTTATTTCACTTAGCATAATACCCTCCAGTTCCATCCACGTTGCTGCAAATGGCCGGATTTCATTCTTTCTCATTGCCAGATAGTATTCCGTTATATATATAAACCACATCTTTATCCATTCATCAGTTGATGGACATTTAGGCTCTTTTCACAATTTGGCTTAACATATAACATTCCACAGTGTTATACTTATTATGGGCTGCTTATCAAAATAATGTCAAGTTATGTTAATGCTGAATTGCACTTACAGTTTTATGTCAATGTCAGTTTGCTAATTCAATTGATAATATTAAATAATGGAATGAAGGATAGGTGTTTTGCTTTGATACATCAGTACTTTCATTTCTTTAAAAACTGTTAGTTTCAGTTTACTTGAATGATTTAGACAGTATGTTACATAAATATTGACACTTAAGCTTTATATCCTAAACATCCTCCCCAAAGGGGCGTGGCAGAGATTTATGGAACTAACTAGAGTCCCTCAGTAGGTAGTTTCTTAATGTCCCCACCCAAAGGAAAGTAAGAGGTCAGAGGTTCCCCAAAGAATGTGACCCTCAAGACTCTGGCTTTCTCTATCCTGATTCTACGTTTGCTAACTGTTGAGTGGTAAGTATGTCTGATTTCAAGGATGAGGCAACCATTAAGGTCCCACGGTGCTGTAGCCGGTGCATTGGGAGGCTGAAATTCAAGCATCACCACCATGCTCAACATATAAAAGGGCCTTAAAAGTGTTGATAACAATAGAGAAAGGGCACTTTTTCAGTAGTCTCAAACTTGTGTATAAATAAAAGCAGTATAGAGAGATGAGAGCTTTGCAAATCAGTATTTTTAGAAGACTGTATGTATTTAAATCTTCAACTTTTTAAACCATCACCAGTGGGCACTAACATCTTTTTTTAAAGTAATCTCTACATTTGATGGGATTGAACTCACAACCCCAAGATCAAGAGTCACATGCTGTACCACTTGAGCCAGCCAAGCACCCCTAGAAGACTATATTTAAACAAAAATAAATAGTGTTGGGCTATAATGTAACCCCACTGGTCAGCCTCATTGGCTCGTTGACTGGCTTCCGTTCCCACTTCTATTCATGCGTCCTTCAGTTGCCTTCTTATGTTCTGCCTGCTCTCACTTTGAACTGTTTTATCGCATTGGGCAATAGACCACCCTCTTTGAAATTCTCACTTCCTTCAAGGCAGCAGGTGAATGAGACAGTGGTGGGGGAAAGAGTACCTAACTCGCAGGCTCATCATGAGGATTTAATCAGATTTAAAAAAAAAGCCAAAGTGTTGTTTTTGTGTTTTTTTTTTTTTTTTTGGCTTCATCACATCTTCGCAAAGAACATTGCCAGATATTTAAACTATGACTCACACTGGTTAAGTAAAAAGTTAAATCTAAGTTGGACCCATGAACTGTCGTATTTTCTGATAAAACTGTGTGTGTGTGTGTGTGTGTGTGTGCAGGCTGAATGTTACTCAGCTTGCATCCTTCTATGGAATTTATATACACCTCTTACTGCCTTGTTATATTTTCTGCTCACCACAATCAACACAAAGTTTGCTCTACAAATGTAGGGAGGCATGGTCTGAGAAGTGATGTGTCATTCAAGGTGACTTTCCTGGCAGCCAAAAGTAAACTGACTCCAGACAGATAGGACCCTTTTGTTGTCTCCAAGGCACACTTACAGTGACCCCGGAGGCTGGAGGGCCACGGTATGAAAACCAACAAATGATAATTAAGTAAGCAGTTTTCTTGTTGCACTGTTAGTGTGAGAGCCTATGTTGTCGTTCTATTTTAGGATGTATGGCACCCTGTGGTGTTATTTGACAGAATTACAAATGAAGTGAATACAAGACAAACGTTAACTTCATAAATATGTTTACAAAGAGTAATTTGTAAAATGTTTACAAACAGTAATGTTTTGAATTTTAGCTTTCTGAAGAATTCACATGTCATCCTTATTTTTCTCATTTCATCTCAATGATGAAAAGTTGACAAAACTGTTTGCAGAGAACTGGGTTCCAGTTATAGCTCCACAGTTGTATTTTTTTTAAACTAGTGGAAATTCATTACCATCTCTAATCTTTAGCGTTGCTCATTTGTAAGATGAGAGGGTGTCCTTTAAACTTCTCTGCGGTCTTTCCAAATCTATGTTTTCTGTGCTTCATACTTTTCTTTTTTATTACATAATCTGTACACCTGACCTGGGGCTTGAACCCACAACCTGAGATCAAGAATCACATATTCTACCGACTGAGCCAGCCAGGTGCCCCCTGTACTTCATACTTTTAAATCTGTCTCTCCATGTCTGGAATATGCTTCAGAATAATATGGGGTGGAGAGTCTGGATGAAACAAGGTTGGCTAAGACCTGATCATTATTGAAGCCAGGTGATGGGGTTCTTTACTGTTTGGTCTATGTCTGATGTATTTGAAATATTCTATTAAAAAAAAAATATATATATATATATATATACACATATACATATTTTACATATATATAAAATCTTCAATCCTATCCTTTGACTTGTGCCTTAGTTACACATCTTCAACTTTCCACCAAACTTTTGGCTCAAATTCACCTGTCTGGAGCCAAATTTATCAGGTTCCTTACAAAAAAGTCAAATTCCCTCCTTGTGACTTCCTACTGCCTGTGTGCTACCACTTTCCAAGCCATGTTCAGAATCGTGGTGTCATCATTGACTCATCTCTCTCCCTCTTCTCCATTTCTGCTTAGTCACCAAGTCCTGTCTATTTTTCTATCAAAATGTCCACACTTTTATGCTGCCACAGAAGCCTAAGGCTCCACCACCCCAAATCTGAATTTTTGGCCATTCTAATTCCTGATCCCCTGCCACCCAATGTTCCTCCAATCCAGAGCAGGAACATACTTTTAGAGTATAATCTCAGAAACCTTCAGCAGTTTCCTGTTGACAGCAACATTAAATCTGAGTTCTTCTGGCTGGTGTCCGAACCCCTCCTTCATCTGAGTCCACTCTACAGCTTTCTACCTACTGTTCACAAGCCGGAACCATCTGCTGTGGCTTTCTCTGCCTACTAGAACAGTACCGAACACCATTGCTGAAAGATTAAACGTTCATCAGAACTTCCATGAACACATTCACAGTACTGATAATTAACCGCTGGCAATCTGAACTGTTATGTCACTGGTAAGCTCTCAAACACCCAACACAACTAAAGGAAAGCAAAGAATCTGCTAGTGGAGGGACAATTTTAATTAAAGAGGGACTGTTGCTAGCATTTTTTTTTCCTATTTTGAATCCTGGTAATATTTTCATTGGAATTCTGGAGAACCTTAAGTGCTTGGAATCAGATAATAATAGTAAAGTGAATTCTGAGACTAAGGCAGCATTTTAGAACTGACAGAGTTGCTCTGACATACGAGTCAGGCAACTGAGTGCATTTCATTAAATGTGGTGCTTTAGAGAAAGGAAATCAGGATATTTTTAAACAGTTGTTATGATTTTTAAGACATTTCACACAGAACAGTTTATGGTTTCTATGAATGCGAAAATATAAGACAGAAAACTCCTGATCAAAAATGCCATTTTACATAAAATGTGCACACACACACAGGAAGTATCTTTGGAAGAATATTAGGAAAGTAAATGTGATAGCCCATGAGGAGGAGAGAGCTGGGACTATTTGTCTTTGATTTTTTTTTTTAAGTTTATTTATTTTAAGAGAGAGAGAGAGAGAGGTCAGTGGGGGAGAGGCAGAGAGACCTAGAGAAAGAGAGAGAGGAGAGAGAGGTCAGTGAGGGAGGGGCAGAGAGACCTAGAGAAGGAGAGAGAGGAGAGAGAGGTCAGTGAGGGAGGGGCAGAGAGACCTAGAGAAGGAGAGGGAGACAGAATATCCTAAGAAGGCTCTATGCCTGTCAACACAGAGCCCGACTCAGGGCTCGATCTCACAAACCGTGAGATCATGACCTGAGCTGAAATAAAGAGTCAGAAGCTTAACCAACTGAGCTACCCAGGTGCCCAAAACCTCCATAGCTCTTCTTGATTAATTTTTGAGTGTGGTTTCACTCTTGTATACATAGTATTCTCAAATAACTAAGTTATTAATCCTCATTCTGTTTTGCAAAAATACTGCTTTTTCCAGTCTTATTAAAAAATTAAAGGCCTCAGTAGCCTTTGTGAGACTAACAAACTCAATCAATTTATGTTTTTAAAAAAACGCAAACACAAAATCAGATGCATGTTTATGATAACTACTTTTTCTAATACCAAAATATGGACACAATCTTACAGAAGGTTTTTTTCCCTAATGTATAAATGCATTCATATGGTCAGTCTTGCACAGGTTTGAAATCCATCATATTAATTATACATTTATTAAATTGCCAGAAATCCAGGCCATGTCATTGCTGCACAGCTCTTTGTTGATAGACAATGATGGTGACATTTTATGATATTCTAGACCTTATGATCCTTAGTGCTAATGATTAACATACACTGAGGTCTTTTACAGAAAGTCAAGCTTCTTTAAAGATCTGAAAACATCAGACCAACAGCTTTGAAAGCAAAGACCATGTCTCTGAGATTTGCGTGAGCTTTATTATCTGCTCTTCTAATCTTGAGAAAATGCTGGTAATTGGGGAGTTTTAGTTGATTGAATTCTTTTTTTAGTCTCTACAAAAGCCAACCAGGATGGACAAATAAAAGAAAATTCATAGGGCTGCCGGGCAGCATAACTACATGAATGGTGCCCCCGCCCTTGAGTTGTGCAAGAAGGTCACTGTGAGTTTTTGAGCGTTTCCTGCAACTAGTGAAGTGAATGTTGGGTTGAACAGTTAACTCTTCACATGGTTTGGCATCTTCGGTAGCAATGCCATTCCTCGTGGCTTCTCTGAGCTCCTTGGTTACAGTGCTGTACAGGCTTACGTTTTAGTATTCACGGTGCATCCTGACAGTGCTGAACACAGCATGGAACACTGGTGTTTCCCTGCAGCTGGTGGTGGGTAGGGGTGTGTATGGGAAGGGCAGACGTTATTTGACAATAACAAAGGAGAACAAGTTTATCATGGTTTCATGAGCATCAAGGCTTAGCTTTGTGCTCATAATGTTTCTATGTCATGAGACGGAGCAGGATCCCCCCAAATAAATATGAAGACAGTGTTTTAATTGGTTGAAAGAGCAAGATAGTAGCCACTTACTGTAAACTTTTATGCTGTGATGGAGAAACACTATTTCATTACCCTATTGCATTTAAAATGAACGTGCTAGGGGCGCCTGGGTGGCTCTGTCATTTGAACGTCCTACTCTTGATTTCGGCTCAGGTCATGATCTCACGGTTCATGAGGTCGAGCCCGGAGTGGGGTTCTGCTCTGACAGTGTGGAACCTGCTTGGGATTCTCTCTCTCTGCCTCTCCACTGCTTTGCATGTGTGTGCATGCTCTCTCTCTCTAAAAATAAATGAACTTAAAAAAAATAAACATGCTAAAAAGTAAAATGGTAATTATGAAAATGGGTCTGTGAATTTAATAGAATTTTTAATAATGGCAAATAATCATCAATTATTAAGTGACCAGTTTCTAAGCTTTTAATAATACAAAATGAAACCAATGATACAATTATGTTTTGAATGCTATAATCAGTGAAAGTAGAGGTGAGTGAAGACATCATCAAAGGTCAAGAAAGGGAAGAAACAAATCAAATAGGGATTATCTATATCCTTTCTGATTGATTTTTCTTACTAACATTAGTAGGGAGTGAAAAAAAAAAAAAGCATACAAGCCTAGATGGAGTTGTAATGGACTGAAAGAGATTGAGGTAATATTACTCCCTTTATATATATATATACATATATATTCCCTTTATATATACCTACACACACACACACACACACACACACATATATATATATATATATATATATATATATATAAAGGGAGGTAATATTACTTTATATATATAAATTTATATATATATAAATATATACACATATATACATACATATACATACACACATATATATATATATATAAAGGGAGTAATATTACCTCAATCTCCCTTTATATACTCCCTTTATATATATATATATATATTTAAACTTAAAACATTTTTTTTAATGTTTATTTACTTTTGAGAGGGAGAAACAGAGCATGAGTGAGGGAGGGGCAGAGAGAGAGGGAGACACAGAATCCAAAGCAGGCTCCAGGATCTGAGCTATCAGCACAGAGCCCGATGTGGGGCTCAACTGGTGAACCAAGAAATCATGACCTGATTGGAAGTTGGATGCCTAATTGACTGAGCCACCCTGGCAGACCAGTCTTTCTTAAATAGACTCTGGTTCTTATCCACAATGTAAAGCTACTGGAGATGATAATGATTGAATTACTTCTAAGATAATAACTTAGGTTTCCTTTCTAACTGGATAATAGGCACTGTTTCTCTGATGAGTGAAAAAGGAACTATTGTAGATTAAAATTATATAGTGATTCTGTAAGGAACAAAATAACCACACACAAACTTTTAAACTGTTTAACGGAGGCAATGAATAACAAACACTGTGCATTTCCTGGGTATCAGGCAGTGTTCTCACTACTTTTGATGATTAACTCATTTTAATCCTCACAAACGCTTATGAGGTAGGTACTATTTTTTTAATCAACATTTTACAGATGTTCAGAGGGGTTACCTAAGATGCCCAAGGTAAGTGGCAGAGCCAGGACTTAAAGCCAGACAGCCTGGATCTAGCATTTCTGTGCAGAACCACCTGTGAGTTTTTGTACAGATAAAATGACATACAAGTTCCCTCCTCTATGCCCTGGGCATTCCCATTTCTTCACAAAGCAAGACCATAGCCTCTATCTAGAAACAGAACATTTGGAGCCAGAGCGACCACCTGGTTGACTACTTCTTTTTCCCCTCTTAGTGCCCCTAGAGATGGAAAGTGTGAATATCAATGGCCTGTTGGAGGACTAGGGCAAGAGTCCAAGACTTTTGATTTCTTCCATGACATCATTTTGCAGACTTTTTTAGTCCCTAGAGCTCCTAGTACAGTACTGTACTATATTTTCAACGAATACTTAGACAAGGGTGTATATAGCCTATGACTTAAAATAAAACATTTAAAATCTATTCATATGTTAGTAAAACATAAAATAACACAATAAAAACACTATAAATAACATGATATGACTATGCCTTTTTAAAAAAACTGTGGATATATGATGGTTAAAAGGAAAGCTGAATTCAATGTATAATATTTGGCAATTTATAGAGAGCATCCATAAAAGTGAATCACTGTGTCACGAAATAAATCAGAATGAAAAATAATCCTTTCACATTCGTACTGGGCTTTATAGTTTCAAAACGCTTTCCGTATTTATTAATGCTGGTAAACAAATTGTATTATATTTTAATGTACATTCTCGGTTGTTGTTTTTTTCCTCCTAAAATATTAGGAAAGGAATTGTAATGAAATCTTGATCTGGGTTCTCTAGTTCTCTTTACTTGTTGATATATAATTCAGAAATTTATGAAAATTGAACTCTCAGGTGTGGCAGATTAGATTGCTATTCAGCCATTTCTCTCCCCCTCCATCTCGTGGGGTGTGGGGTATAACTTTCTGCCCACTGGCTTGGGCTTGGCTCTGTGACTTCGTCCAGTGGATGGAGAGCAGACTTGGACAAGAGCAGAGGTTTTAAATAAGCTTGCATGGTTTGGCTTGTCCTCTTGTGATCCTGGGTGCCATGAGAGGCACGCCAGCTAGCCACTGCCCCTTCAACCTATTCCCAGAAAGAGAGGCGCAGCCTCTACCCGCAGCCTGAGGTAGAGTCGCCCCAATAACATACAGAGCTATGAGCCGTAGTTGTTTTAAGCCACTGAGATTTTGGAGGTGTTTGCTATCCACGTTATTGCAACAGAAACCTGGTATCTGTGGAAACCTTTACGGTGGTAGAAAAAGGAAGTTGCTTTTACTAATGACCTACTATGTGCCAACTGCTTCATATTCATTAACCATGCAATTCTTACAACAACTCCATGTGGTGGGAACGATTATTATCCCATTTTTTAGATAAGGAGACTGAACACAGAGAGGCTAAGTAACTTCTCCAACATCACACAGCTAGTCTACTAAGGCATGGATTAAAGCCCAGCTCTATATGATTATGAAAATTGTGCTCTACTGCCTCACATACTATTGCATGGTTTTTAAAATCCCCGGTTCAGAACAAGAATTTTAAAAATGAAAAATATTAAAAATAATACACAAACAGTATTATTATTCCAACCATAAAACAATATTTAAAAATTTTTTTAATGTTTATTTATTTTTGAGAGAGAGAGAGAGAGAGAATGAATGAGTGGAGGAGGGGCAGAGAGAGGGAGACACAGAATCCAAGGCAGGCTCCAGGCTTTGAAATGTCAGCACAGAGCCTGACACGGGGCTCGAACCCATGAACTTTGAGATCATGACCTGAGCTGAAGTCAGATGCTTAACCGACTGAGCCACCCAGGTGCCCTGCAACCATAAAACAATATTTTAAAAGGAAAACCATCCAAGTGAGGATGGAATGTTTGATTCTATATGTCTAGTATAAATATTAAACATTAACTATAAGACAGAGGCTCATGACACACTGGAACCAGCTAGAATTCAGACACCAGCAGCTACATCTGAGGAGAGAAAATGTGTGTTGAGAGTTATTATTAAATACCAAACACCTGGTGCCTGGCTGGCCCAGTCAGTAGAGCGTCTGACCCTTGATCCTAGGGTTGTGAGTTCAAGTCCCATGTTGGGTACGAAGCCCACTTAAAAAAACAACAATAAATAACATCTGGAAGGATTGTTTCCAAGTTTCTAGAAACAAGGAACTAAACGTTTATTCTATTCTGAAACTATTGTGACAAACTGTACTTACTTGTCCCGAAAGTTATTATTTTCATTCATCTGGAGAGATCGGGCCACAGCCTATTCCAGCAATGATCCCCCTGGATGTTATGGTTGACAAAGCCTTAAAAGATGTGCAGTTTTCTTGGGAAGCCCCGAAGTGGGCTGAGATTATCGTGTTGTTCCTCCATCGGTTCGTTTCTTTTTGGTGGAAAGGAGGAACACAGGTGGAAGCCACAGCTATCAGAGACGCTGGCCACATGGGCCCTTTATTTTATTTTTCCCTTAGCTGCCACGGCTGCTCCTTCTCATTCTCTTTATGGCCAGGGAGAGAATAGGCCTGGTTATATCCCCCCCCCTGCCCAGGCCTCCTGAGAGAGTCAGAGAAGGAGAGGGGACCAGGCAGCCAGGACCCTGGCTTTCCAAGACCTGTGACCAATTCCCCACACACCTTCCTACCCCCCTGGCCGGTGCGGTGCGTGGGAAACAAAGGTAACCTTGCGTCTTCCCCTCCTCCCCCTGCACCCCTCTCCCCCTCTTGCAGTGCCATTTCTGTCCTCCCCCTGCTGTTGCCTGACTGTCTAAGCCCCAAGCCCCCTTCCTCATCAGCACCACTGCCCCACACCCCCCATTCCAGCTTCCTTCTGATTAAAATTTGCTCTAGCTCACATCAGAAGGACTCTAATGAGTTAATTCATACTGTGATTTGGGGAAAATGGCTTACTTTAATTTTTTTCCTGTTCCCCCCCCCCCCTTGAAGGAACAATTAAGTCCTATTCGGATAAACTAAATAGTGGGACTTCAGGGACCAAGAAACACGAAATGACAATAACCAAGTGTATTGAATGCTGTGTGCCAGGCAAATGAGTTTACTCATTTGATCCTTATAACAACCCAATATGGTAGTCACTATTATTATCATTTCCATTTTACAGATGGGAAAACTGAAGCACATGGGAGTTGAACATGGTGCCCAGGTCTAAGTAAGTCTTGCTCCTGATATCTACTGTGAAAGAAGCAAGAGACACCTCTCGTGTGAGTGCTTTCATGGGACCATATCCCTCAGATGATGCTTATACCACTCTGAAGACTGGCCAGTTTCTTGAAAATACATCTTACGTTGATGGGCATTGCTTAATGCTTAATACTTGTTGAGAAGAGCACAGACGTCTATTAAAGCCAAGGAGCCCTAGCTGTAGAAAGTAATTGAGGGACAGTTTGTCCAACCACATCAGTTTACAAAGAGGATACAGAATCTAACAGGCTTAACGGATTTGATTGGGCCTCCTGGCACCTCCTGACAACCTGCTCCGTGGTCTTTCAGTATCCGCTGCTCACCCCCTCTTTCCCAACTCTCATATAATAGGTTCTCAAGTTGTATTACTCCTCACCTCAAGATGTCTGTCACATTGACTGCCTTGTTTCTGCCCCTGGTGTTAACCAGGTTCCTCATTACCTCACGCTTGAACCGACACAGTGACCTTACGTGGCCCGCCTGCCTCAGCCACCCGCCCTGCTTCTGTCTGCTTCCCACAATCACACACACTTGTCTGCTCATCTTCCTCGAAGCCTGGTTCTGATCTCGACACAAGCCTGGGGCACAAAGGCCTGGATTCAAACTCCAGTTTTACCATTTTGTCACCAAACAGACTCAGCCATTGTGGTTAAACACAAAACAGGGGAGGAGGTGGGAGACGGACACCAGGTTAAAGCTCAGCTCCCCCCTCTCCCCACCCTCCCTCACCCCCACCGGCACTGAGTGGGGCAAAGCATCAACCCAGAGCACCCAGGTGAACAGCAAAATTGGTACTGAGAGGCATTACTAGCCATCATTAAAGCTGGCATTTCTGTTGTTGCTCTGAGTACGTTCAGGGGTGGGGAGAAGAGGGAGGAATGTGGAAGGGGTGGGAGGGACAGTGAAGAGAAAGAGAATCCCCATACCCACTGCGTGGATTTAATTTCTCAGTGAAAACCTCTCCCCTCCCTAGAAATGGAAGCAGAAAGGAAAGTGTGGCCGGAGCTGAGGGTTAGAGCAGAGCAAGGAGATTGGAATGAAGAGAAACCTCTGGGAATGTGAAAAGGATTCCCCATCCCCCTTACAACTCCAAGGTGCAGAGTGGGGAGAAGTCAGGAGCACAGCTCAGATGGTCCAGGGCCAGGTACCCCACATTCAGACCACACCCCCAGCCTAGAAAAGCAGGGCCCCTGCCAGCAGTGTGCTATCCTTATTACCCTGTGCTAGGTACTTTTTAACACAAAGGGAGAATTGAGTGCATTGTGCGCTCAGGTAAGAAGGTAAATTTACAGATGAACCCGTGATGAAGGAGTATCAGTTGCTACATTCCAGGAATGGGCCAGATTACTAAAGATTTAAACAGTTTAGGGAAATGGGCAGAAACGAGGCTAATGAAATTCAGTCTCGCAAAGCTGGAAGATCATGCATTAGAGTAGAATCCATAATACATTTAAGTGAAGTCTTAATTGTTAGAATTGCTGACAATAATGAGGAAAGAGTCCTAGGGCTGGATAATAAGATCATGGAGGGTCTAGTTGCAAACAGGGGATTTCCTCATAGAGCAGAGGAAGTAATGGTTCCTCTACGTAAATGAGTTTCTCACATCTCATTTAGAATCCTGGGTGTAATCCTGGGCTTGTAGATATGCTGAAATGGAACATTATGTTAAAAAAAAAAAGGCAGTCGGGCAGTGGCAGAGGGGAGCAAGAGAAACAATGGGAAAGGTTGATTTGGAGCTCAGGAATGTGCCATAATACATATATTTTTAAATAATTTTTAAAAAATATTTACTTATTTTTGAAAGAGGAGGGGGGTACGGAGAGAGAGGATCCAGAGCAGGGTCCACACTGACAGCAGGGCTCGAACTCATGAACTGTGAGATTATGACCTGAGTCGAAGTCAGACGTTTAACTGACTGAGCCACCCAGGTGCCCCTGCCATAATATTTTTTAAAGGAATTTTTTATCCTTTTCCTGAGCTCAGTACAAGAAGAATCTTTAAATTTTGGCTCAGGGCCCATGGGCACCTGTCTACTCAGTCGGAGTGTGCAACTCTTGATCTTGGGTCGTGAGTTTGAGGCTCACGTTGGGCATGGAGTTTACTCAAAAAAATAAAAAATAAAAAACAAACTTTGGCTCAGGCGTCTGGAGTTTCAGACCGGGGTCCCCACAATCCTTGTCATGCTTTGTCCTCACTCTTTTGCTGACTTGGTACTTTGCTGGGTATTTCTGCGATAAGGATACTAAATTCATGCAGGGAGAGAGCAGGGATTCTGAGCTGGGGAAAAGGAAATGGAATAATTTTGAAGCTAGCATTAATTGAGCACAGTCTGGCATACATGAGCACGGAGTGGGCTCAATTTCATGAAGTCAGAAACAGCCTCAAACCACAGACCAACCATTAGCAGGGGTATATGAAGTCCCAGGGAGGTATGAAGAGAGGCCATGAAGCACATGGTCAGAGAAATGGGGAGACATAGTGTTCTGTCCTTTTGTCATCTGGGTAGAGTGCAATCCTCTCATGATTGACTAAATAAAAAAATTTTTTTTAAGTTTATTTATTTTTGAGAGAGAAAGAGAGGGCACAAACGGGGGAGAGACAGAAAGAAGAAGAGAGAAAATCCCAAGCAGGCTGCGTGGTCAGCTCAGAGCCTGACACAGGGCTTGATCTCATCTCTGTGAGATCATGACCTGAGCCAAAATGAAAAGTCAGATGTTTAACCACCTTGAGCCACCCAGGCACCCCTGACTACATAATATTTGAACCCACATATTAGAGCCCTGCTCTCTCATTCCTGTATGCAATGAAAGAAAGAAAGAGAGACAGATCCTTTTGACCTACCCTGTTCGATATTGTGGCTATTGAGCACTTAAATGTGGCTGGTTCTGTAAGTGTGAAATACATACCGTGTGTCTGAGAAAAGGACATAATCTCACTAATGATTTTTAGGTGGATTGTGTATTAAAATGATATTTCTGATATGTTGGGTTAAATAAAATATATTATTAAAATGAATTACCCTTTTTATTTTCTTAATATGGCTACTAGAGAATTTAAAATTCACATGTAGCTTATATTGGACAGCCTGCTTTCGATTTTCAAATAGTGGAATGGATTTCTAGGGTAGCAGTTTGCATTCCTTTATTAGATTTCTGGAGAAGGGGAGCAAACCGATGAACTAGGAGTCTGTTTTCATTTTCTTTTCTCAGGAATATAATCTCAAACTGCTCAAGCTAAACTGTTGTCAATTAGAGTGGATATTTGGGGCCAATGAAAGGCTTGTGGTACAGAAATTTAATTAATAATATTTAAGAAACGCAGCTGGGGAGGAATAAAGGACAGAGTGAACAAGACAAATTATTTAGGCACAGTTTCACGTGAATTAAGCCCATACAGTCCATTTAAACCTCCACCATGGCTTGTGAAACACTGTTCCTCATAGAAGCAGCAAAATGCCATCATTTACTCATCTTTGTATGCTAGAGGAAACCGAGAAAATGTTAATCTAAGGAGAACACTAAACTCTGTTGTGCCCCAGATCATTGTGTTTGGAAAAAAAACATGTAAAACTCTTTCTCTTTGTGGATTTCTTTTTTTCCTGAGTGACTCAGAGAACAGACTGTGGCCTAAACTAAAAAAAAGAAAAAGCAAAAAAAAGCCTTATGCAAATGGGTAAAGGCATGCGGATGGGTGTGGAATTATTCATGAAGCTACAAAACTGGCGAGACACTCCCTTTTCTCCCTTCTGGAAAGACTGAGGATGTATGTAATTCTTGTAATCCAGGTGGCTTCCCACTTGGCAACTGCTCTCTTAAAACCACAAATATAAGTAGCAATCACTTGGCACAATCTTTTTCATGCTGTTTTTTAAATGAGAACACTGATTTATATGAACACACAAACCGAAGAGTGATTATAAACACAGCTGAATGTACATCATTCTAGACCATTCTAGGCATTCTAGACAGTACTGGGGTTGAAATTTAACCAATAAAAGAAATGAGATTATAAACTCTTTGCGGGTTAATATGGACAGCTGAGCGATTTACACATATTCAACATTCTTTCTGAGACCATCTCATCTTTTTTTATACTTGTCAAAAGGTAAGTTAGTCTTATTTTTCATTCCCTTTGGGAAAGCAGATACAATTTTGGGGAGAGCAACAATGTCCTGTCCCCTGTTTGGGGAGCAAGAATTCTTGTCCCCTTCATGGTCCATCTAGCTGGACTGGGAACCAAATTGACATGAGAAAATTGAATTTAATAGCATACGTACAGAGAATCTACATAGCATGGAAATTCCAAAGCCAATCAAGCAAAATGAAGTATATATGTCATCCTGAACCAAAGAAAAGGGGCTAAGGGTCTGTGATTTCAAAAAAAAAGGAATGCACTTCACAGGATAATAAGGAGAGTAGATGTTTGGTAATTAGGTGTTTGCCCTGCCATATGATGGGTTACTCAGATAAAATTTATCTCTGGTAATAACCCTTGTTCTGGAAAGACTCCCCCCCCTTCCCCACCTCCCCCCATCCATTTAGATTCATCTATGTAGTTAAGGGAAAGGCAAAACTTTCTCTTGAGCTAGCAGAGTCTTGATTGCTTTCAACTCAAAATAATCCGCACACCAAAGTGGCACATTCTGGGGGGCCTGTCCTGAACCCCTTCAAATTCTACTTGGAAGCGTCAGCAAAATTTTTTCAACAGAATGTAAACAATGACCTTGGGCCATGTTGGCAAAGTACCATGGGAAGAAGACACCGACGAAAGTCAAAACTGGCCTTTTTTTTTTTTTTTTTTAATTTTTTTTTTTTTTCAACGTTTATTTATTTTTGGGACAGAGAGAGACAGAGCATGAACGGGGGAGGGGCAGAGAGAGAGGGAGACACAGAATCGGAAACAGGCTCCAGGCTCTGAGCCATCAGCCCAGAGCCCGACGCGGGGCTCGAACTCACGGACCGCGAGATCGTGACCTGGCTGAAGTCGGACGCTTAACCGACTGCGCCACCCAGGCGCCCCAAAACTGGCCTTTTTAAAAAAATTGTTCTTCCTAAGTGAACCCTAGAGCTTCCTTTATATAAAAACTGGTTACCCAATAGGCTTCGGGGCTGCCAATGGTTTTTAAATCTTACTAATCTTCTCTGGAATGAAACCAGTATGATATAAAGAGAAAAGAGCTGCTAGAACATTTACTAATCCCTGAGTTCTTTTCTTTTTATATTAAAAAAGGATTACTAGCTTAATGTAATTGTTTGTTTTTAAATTACTGGTAGTATTGCTAAATGTATTTAGAATGTGTCTCTGAGTGATCACAGCTGAATTCATACAGATTTCATCATGAGACCATATCAAAAAGTACAAGCATATTATGGTACATACTTCCAAGGCTCTTGGTCTAACGTGTGTTAGAATTTAGAAAGAACATACAAACTATGACAGATTTTAAACTATCTTTATGTTTAAGTCTTTTTTCCCCCTTAATGTTTATTTTATTTTTGAGAGAGAGAGAGACAGAGAACAAGTGAGAGAGGGGCAGAGAGGGAGGGAGACGCAGAACCTGAAGCAGGCTCCAGGCTCTGAGCCATCAGCACAGAGCCCAATACATGGGGCTTGATTGTGACTTGAGCCAAAGTCGGACACTTAACCAACTGAGCCACCCAGGCGCCCCCGTTTGTTTCACTCTTATGCTTATCATAAAGTCACAGAAATTTGAGAACCAGAAAGAATCTTCGTAAAAAAAGAGCAGTGGTGTGGAGCACAGGCAATGGTGTCCAATTTCCTGATTCCTGAACCTGGCCCTGTGACTTAATAAGTGTACAGTATCAGGCAAGTTATTTAACTTCCTGGGAACTCAGTTTCCCCTTATCTGTAAAGCAGCAATAACTACAGTAATAGTACCTACCTTATAGGGTTTGGAGATTAAATGAGATAATGTATATATCTCACCTAAAGAAGGGAGCCAATACTTGCTAGCTATAATTAGTTAATGCAGTAATTGTGTTTCACAGGTAAGAAAATGGCAGCAGAGAGTAGTCTGGTCCTATCATCAAGTTATGACAGAGACATCGCTGGAATTCAGCTGCTGTGCTCTTACCACTTTTCCTCAACTTCCAGTTTGTCCTCTGGATTTATTTTTATGTATTTATTTGTTTGTTTGTTTGTTTGTTTATTTATTTACTTATTTATTTATTTATATTTGAGAGAGAGAGAGAGAATAGGAGTAGGGGAGGGGGCGAGAAGGAGAGAGAATGAGAATCTTAAGCAGGCTCCATACTTATTGCAGATCCCAACTCGGATTTTGATCTCACCACCCTGGGGTAATGACCTGAGCTGAAATCAAGAGTCAGAAGCTCAGGGGCGCCTGGGTGGCTCAGTCGGTTGAGTGGCCGACTTCGGCTCAGGTCATGATCTTGCGGTCCATGAGTTCGAGCCCCGCATTGGGCTCTGTGCTGACAGCTCAGAGCCTGGAGCCTGTTTCGGATTCTGTGTCTCCCTCTCTCTGACCCTCCCCTGTTCATGCTCTGTCTCTCCCTGTGTCAAAAATAAATAAAACGTTAAAAAGAAAAAAAAAAGAGTCAGAAGCTCAAACAACTGAACCACCCAGGTGCCTCTTTCCTTTGGACTTTAAAATGATTAATTTTTATAGTCTTATTGCACTTTTTTGTTACTGACCTCAAATGCAACTAAACATGAACACCTACAAAGCAGAAGAATATAGCCCATGTTTTAACAAGTAAAAAGTTATGAAATTGGCTAAATTGTAATAGATTTGTATCCTAAAAGACCATTAATTAGTACGAGTTAATCATTTTCTTTAAATCTTAATCTAGAAGTCTTCAAATGTGCTTGCTTTGCTTCTCAATTCTTTCTACCTGTTTTCTTTCAGTTTGTCTCCCTCTGGTGGATCTTAAAAAAATACTAGCTTTTCTTTTCAGAATAACTATGGATTATTTGGGACAGGTTTTGCACAAGTTAAGAGCTCATCTTGTTGTCAGCCTGGATTATGTTGTGGAATTCCTAGAATACTGTGTTGCCTGGGTGGGAGTCTTTGCAGAGACTCCAATTCAAGGAGGGTAAAGAGAGGCTAACGGCATTTGCTCCATGACACCAATAGGAGCACTGATAAACACATGCAAAGACACAAAAGTGTATTCAGAGAACTACAAGTGGTTTGAAATGGCTGGGAACAAAGTACAAGTGAATAGGGGTGAAATGCGATGGGAAGAGATGAAGTGGAAGGGTAAGCAGGGGCCAAGTCACTGGTTATGTTTGAATCTTATTTTGTAGGTAATTTGGATTAGGCTGCAAAAAACAAAATCCAGTAAGTGGCTTTTAAAAAACAGAAGCTCAGTTCTATCTATGTAAAAGAAGTCAGGAAGTAGTTTGAGATGGAGCTCCTTGTCATTGGGGATCCAGGCTCTTTCCAATTCCACTTCCTCCGTCCATAGGGTGTGGCTTTTGTCTTCATGGTCCAAAATGGCTGCCAGAACTCCAGCCATTGTATACATTTATCTAATTGGAGATCTATATTTGCACTTCAGACTCCATTTTCCCAGAAAATAAACTGATTTAACAAATTTTTTTTAAATGTTTATTTATTTTTGAGAGAGTGTGTGTGTAAGAGAGAGTGGGGGAGGGACAGAGGGAAAGAGAGACAGAGGATCTGAAGTGGGATCCATGCTGACAGCAGAGAGCCATGAACCTCGAGATCACAACCTGAGCCAAAGTTTGACGCTTAACCAACTGAGTCACCCAGGTGCCCCTAAACTAACTGATTTCTACCCCCAGACTAGTTCTTCCCTTTTGTTCTCTAGCTCCCTATGTCACTAGGAGAAAGAGCAATAAAATGAGACTGAGAAGGAGGTATAGAAACTCTGGAGCTGAGGTGAGAGAGTTCAGAAAACAACAGAGGAGTCATCTAAAATGGAGTGGTGAGGAGCACCTGGCTGGCTCCATTGGTGGAGTGTGGGACTCTTGATCCTGGGGTCATAGGTTCGAGACCTACATCGGCTGTATAGATTACTTAAAAATAAAATCTTAATAAATAAATAAATAAAATGGAGCATGGCCAATCATGCTAATGCTGCAGAGAGGTGAAGTCACACAGGGTCTGAGGTCAGCTTTTATTAGAGCTGACAGTAATGTGATTGGTGACCTTAGGGAGGGTGTGTCTGCACTTTTTTTGTAGAGCAGAGCCCTGCTCAAGCAGTGTTGAAGCTCATGGGTTAGAATTTGCACCTCTCTTGCCTCTTACTGTTATCATAAAGGTGAGATAGTGGGGGTGGAAGTTAGTTGGCAGTGAACTGAGAAGTGAAAGGAGGGATAAAGAAGTACAGAGAGGGAGTGTTGGCCTTCAAGAAACTCACATGAAGAGAGAAGTGTCCTGTGTTGATCCCTGTCATGATTTACCCAACCTCATACTGTGAGGTTAGCCTCCAAGCAGAAAGAACCATGGACATGTCAGCTGTGTCCGTGGAGAAGTCTCAGACTCCCTTATTCTATTTGCACCTTTGTTCTTAACCTTTAGCTCTATTCCTGTGTTTGCTGGAAATCTGATTATTTGGGGCCTCAACGGCCCCTGCTTCTTTCTTGGTGTTAACGACAGTCTTAAGTTTGCAGCATTTTCTTTAGGGTACCATCTTGTGTTTTCCTTCTGGCTTCTACCACTTCCAGCTGCCCAGGCCACCAGCCCTGCCTGATGCAGCCTCTTCCACATGAATCCAACGTGCCTCATACCCCTCTACATCTGCCATGCCCTCTCTAAGGGAGCACTGACGTGAAGAGGGATGGAAAGGTAGAGAAGGAGCCAGAGGGCAGAAAGAGCAACAGGAGTGGGCATCTTTTCTTTTTTTTAAGTTTATTTATTTTGAGAGAGAAAGAGAGAGAGAGAGAGAATGAGCAGGGAAGGGACATTGAAAGAGGGGGACAGAGGATCTGAAGTGGGCTCTGTGCTGACAGCAGAGAGCCTGATGCGGGGCTTATTTATTTATTTATTTATTTCAGAAGAGAGAGATGCTGAAGATGGAAGGAAAGTGGGATACTTGATGTAGGGAGGCCCCTGGGAGATGGAGAAAATGAAAGCCAGGGTACAGGTGTGAGACTGGCCCCAAGTAGCAGGAAGAACACTGATTTCTCTGAAGCCTGAGCTAATCAAGGGCTCAAATGAAGGGAAGGAAGTTTGTAGCTAGCTGTGGATGAGATTGGAAACTAAGAAAAGTATTATCAGTAGAGTTATTTTAGATGACTGAAGACGCAGTTGGTACTGATTTAGTTCACATTTATGGGGAACTTCTGTTCCTTGCAGTGTGCTTGCGATTTTCATATACATTATCGATTTTTTGTTTGTTGTTGTTTCGGGGACAGAGAGAGAGAGAGAGAGAGAGAGAGAGAGAGAGAGTGTGTGTGTGTGTGTGTGTGTGTGTGTGTGTGTGAGGGTAGAGAGAGAGGGAGAGAGAGAGAATCCCAAGCAGGCTCTGTACTCATCTCGAGTCAGAGGTAGGGCTTAATCTCACAACCCTGAGATCATAACCTGAGCTGAAATCAAGAGTCAGACGCTCAACCCACTGAGCCACCCAGACACCCTATGTTATCTATTGTAATTCTCATAAATATATTTAACAGTCAAGTGTATATGGTCAGAACACGTATCAATATAAATTTATATACAGTAATGTTTCACATTTTTCAAATTGTTTCACATGTTTTATCTAATTTGATTTTTCTAGCAATTATCTCATTTTATAGGTTAAAGAAGCCAAAGTTGAGAGATAGATGAAGCAATTTGTGTGACAAGCAGGTTTTATGACTTTAGTCTCCCAAAGGAACTATTATTTTAGTGAGCCAAATTTGGAAACAGATTTGGAAATATAAGGCATTTTAAAGGGCTGCTGTTTTGGCATTAACAAAACACTCTGCCTGAACTGGACAGCAGGGTTCAGTTGGGTATTGGAGAGTGCATTATGCCCCAAGTCAGGCAGATGCTAGCCACTGGCTCCGAAAATCCAGCCTTGAAACGAAATGAGGTTCATTCCGATTGCTCACCCTATGAGTCGTATGTTGGCCCAAAGTACATTTTCTAGATTCTCTTTTCTTTTTTTAAGATTTTATTTATTATTAAAATTTTTTTTAATATTTATTATTTTTGAGACAGAGAGACAGAGCGCAAGCAGGGAGGGGCAGAGAGAGGAAGACACGGAATATGAAGTAGGCTCAAGGTTCGGAGCTGTCAGCACAGAGCCAGCCCAACAGGGGGCTTGAACTCATGAAATGTGAGATCGTGACCTGAACCAAAGTCGGATGCTTAACCAACGGAGCCACCCAGGCACCGCTTAAAGATTTTATCTTTAAGTAATCTCCACATCCAACGTGGGGCTCGAATTCACAACCCAGAGACAGAGTCACACACTCCACTGACTGGGCCAGCCAGGTGCCCCTAGATTCCCTTTTCTTATCTTCCTACAAAATCTGAGGTTCTAAAAAAAATTAATCAAATTGGAGCAAAACTGAGATTAGCACTGCTCCCTCTTAAAGATGGGTTTTCATTGCTCTTTTGATTTTTAAGAGTACAGTGAGTCCATTACAAAATGACTGTTCCATCTTGTGGTTGTTTCCAGGGATTAAGTCATAATCCTCATCCTTCATAAAATAAGATGTGTCATTATTACAACAGAGAGCTTCTAAAATGCATGATCCCAGTTTCTCATCACTAGCCTTGAATAGGGTTTTTCAGTGTTTGGGAGAGTTCTATTAAGCTATGCAATTTAGTAGCCTACATTTACAGAGCATTAATCCTCTGCCAGGCTCTATGCTAAGCACTTTGCATACATTATCTAACTTAATCCTCATTACAATGCTTTAGGGTAGGTAGCATTATCATCTTCAATTTCCATATGAGGAACCTGAGGTACCCAGAATTAAGTGACTTTCTCTTCTGGACAGGACTTGAAGAGAGAAGTACATCTCAGTGTAAGAAATAAAAGATCAAAATTCCCCTATACAACCTGGAGATGGCCATGCCTGATGCTTGATTTTGTGGAGTATTATTTCTGTGGCTGGAATTAAATTGGGGGAGCTTCTAAAAGTGAATAAGAAGAGAGAAGTGTGGTTAGTGTTCTGTGAACAGTTCAGGGCCAGGCACTTGGGGAGACAAGAGTGAGATAGACAAGGTCCTGCTCATTTTGGGCTTATAGTCTTGGGGGACAGATTACGATTTGGTTCTGAGGCCATGCATTGTCTGTGGTCCT
Organism: Puma concolor; assembly: GCF_028749965.1. Lineage (NCBI taxonomy): Eukaryota > Metazoa > Chordata > Mammalia > Carnivora > Felidae > Puma > Puma concolor. Next base: position 30,437,193 of record NC_141683.1, read on the forward strand.
ATTTAACTCGTAGCGATAACCTTAATGGACACTTAATAGTTTTAATAGGATTTATTTCTCATTTTTAACCACTTACCGCATTCCCTCATGGTTGGGCATTGAGAATTTTTCCAGTTTGGGGCCAATATGGATTGACAATTTTCCTGCATACTTTTTGGTTTCTACGGAAATATTTTCTTAGAATACATTTTTGTAGTACAGTTACTAGATCAAAGGATGTGAATATCTTTATGGTTCTTCTCATACATTATTATGGTCTCTGCCTTCAAGAAAGATATCAATTTCTGTCACTAGAAATGTATACTTTTTTTTTTTTTAAAGATTTTTTTTAAGTAATCTCTATAGCCAACATGGGGCTTGAACTCACGATCTTGAGGTCAGGAGTCACATGCTCTGCCAACTGAGCCATCCAGGTGCCTCTATACTTTTACTTTTGATGCTAAATCACCAGCACTGAAATTAAAAAAAAAAAACAACATTTTTTTTTTTTTTACTTGTAACTAATTTTTTTACACTTGCATTTAATGATTGGGTGTTTACGTTCTATTTTTTATATGAATTAATTTTGTGTATAGGTTGATTCTTTTGTGTGAAATACTATTGCCTATTTTCATATTGTTTTCTTTCTTATTCTACTTATAAACTTATTTTTCTTATAAAATTGAAAGAAATGTTTCCATCTTCTTTTTTTTTTTTTAATTTTTTTTTTTCAACGTTTATTTATTTTTGGGACAGAGAGAGACAGAGCATGAACGGAGGAGGGGCAGAGTGAGAGGGAGACACAGAATCGGAAACAGGCTCCAGGCTCTGAGCCATCAGCCCAGAGCCCGACGCGGGGCTCGAACTCACGGACCGCGAGATCGTGACCTGGCTGAAGTCGGACGCTTAACCGGCTGCGCCACCCAGGCGCCCCGAAATGTTTCCATCTTCTGTCATATTTAATATATTTTTCTTGTTAACTTGCATTTTATCATTTCATTGTTACTATTTTTTTTTTATTTTTTTTTTCAACGTTTATTTATTTTTGGGACAGAGAGAGACAGAGCATGAACAGGGGAGGGGCAGAGAGAGAGAGGGAGACACAGAATCGGAAACAGGCTCCAGGCTCTGAGCCATCAGCCCAGAGCCTGACGCGGGGCTCGAACTCACGGACCGCGAGATCGTGACCTGGCTGAAGTCGGGCGCTTAACCGACTGCGCCACCGAGGCGCCCCTCATTGTTACTATTTTGAATTACACATAATTCTCAAATTTTTATATATTTGAGATTGTCAGTCTTTCCTTTGCTATATCTTTTGTCCACAAACCTAATGACTATTTTCCCATAGATCTCATAAATATTATATTCTTTTTTCTGATGGTTTCTCTATAACTTAATCCTAAATTTTAGAATCTTTTTTTCTAGAGAGACAGAGTGAACCTGTGTGCGAGTGGGGGAGAGGAAGAGAGCATCTCAAGCAGGTTCCATGCCCAGCACAAAGCCCCTGGTGGGGCTCCCTCTCAGGACCATGAGATCATGACATGAGCTGAAAGCAAGAGTCAGATGCCCTACTGAGTGAGCCACCCACGCACCCCTAGATGATTTTTAAAGTTAGTTTTAGAATGAGTACTTTATCATCCATTCAGTTTTTCTATATAGTTGGAGCCACTTCTGATTTCCCTTTATATCCCATTGAATACATTTCTATTACCTGCACTTTTTGCCTTTTCTTTTTTTTTTTTTAATTTTCTTTTTTATTTTTTAAATTTACATCCAAATTAGTTAGCATATGGTGCAACAATGATTTCAGGGGTAGATTCCTTAGTGCCCCTTCCCCATTTAGCCCATTCCCCTCCCACAACCCCTGCAGCAACCCTCAGTTTGTTCTCTATATTTATGAGTCTCTTCTGTTTTGTACCCCCCCTCCCTGTTTTTATATTATTTTTGTTTTTCTTCCCTATGTTCATCTGTTTTGTCTCTTAAAGTCCTCATATGAGTGAAGTCATATGATTTTTGTCTTTCTCTGACTAATTTCACTTAGCATAATGCCCTCCAGTTCCATCCATGTAGTTGCAAATGGTGCACTTTTTGCCTTTTAAAAGATACTTATGCTTTAAAAAATTTTGAAAAGAAAATTTAAAAGAAAAACCTTTAACTGTAAACTTCATCTGGACACTGGGGATAATATTAATAGTTACCTCATAAAATATTCAGGAATAAATGAAAAAATCCCTTGTAAGACATTTAGTATACTTTCCACCTACACGCTTTGCATAGGAAATACAGCACTAGAAACGCGTTATTGTGCTAGCTTGAGGACAAATAGCCATTTTTACAACTTCATTTTAAGGTGGACAGACGATGTTTTTTTTATACTATGGATCGACAAAAGTCAACTCTTCTTATTTAAAAGCCATCTAAGGGGTACCTGGGTGGCTCACTCAGTTGGTTAAGCTCTGACTTCAGCTCAGGTCATGATCTCTGGTCTGTAGGTTCAAGCCTGCTTCCGATTCTGTGTCTCCCTCTCTCTCTGCCCTCTCCCGCTCACCCCGCCTCCCCACACCTCCTCTCTCTCTGTCAAAAATAAAATAAACATTAAAAAAAAAATTAAAAAAAAAAATCCACCTTAGTGAGCTGCCATAAGTCACTCAGAATCCAGCTCCTCCCTCCAGCCGCATTTAAAGGGGCCGAAGCTCCGCGCGGTAGCTGAGCCTGGGGAGGGGCGGGCCCCGTTGCCTAGGAGAAGTGGGCGGTCGGATATAGTGTTTGGACTCGCTGAGACCTAACAACGGCGCTTCCTGGGGGTGGGAGGAAGCGAGGGCGCGGTGCCCGACGCCACGTCCAGCAGCCAATCAAAATGCAGGGTGCCCATTCAAACTCCTGCCGCAGAGGGAGCAGGTTGTGGGGGCTGTGAGAGGTGTGGGGACTTCCTCGGGGAGGTCTCGGAGAGTGGCGAACCCTGCGGAGGGGCGAAGTATCGGTGTCGGGGCGAGAGGGCGTCTTCTTTACCGGCGACCGCTGAGGTGTGGGCGGAGGCCTTAGCTCGGGTCCCCCCACCACCCCGGAATCCGGGTCGGCGGCGAAGGGGCCCCCGGAGGACGCGCACGGGCGGCGCCTCTGCGGGGACAGCGCAGCCGGACTTCAGGGCCTCTCGGCCCACAGCCTCACCCACCGAAGTCTCGCCCAGTCGGTTGACATTAAGAGGTACACTCACTGTCCCAGCCCTCGGAGTGACTAGCTTGAGAACCCATCCACGGGGATCTTTTGGTTTGGGTTGTGACAGTTTTTTCCCCCTTCTATTCATTCCACTCCTTTTAAAACTCTATGGCGAACCCCCTCCTGCCCACCCCCCACCCCCAAACAGAAAGCAGTGTCTATCAGCGTAAGTAGCAAATAGTTTTTGGCTGCCCTAGAATTTCCGGAATCTTCTTGCCTTTACATTTCTTTCCATAATAGGAACACTCTATACTTTTTTAAGAGAAAAGGTTGAAGGGAGGAGCTTATGTCCTGACGATTTTTTGGGGTGGGGGTAATGACTGTTACTCATTTAGAACTTTAAAAGACTTACTTAAAGATTAACTTCTATTATTTTGTTCCTCAATAGCATTATCTACGGAATTGAGCAAGTGTCATTTTACAAGTTAGAACCCGGCATGCAAATTTAAAGACTCGTTTACATCAATTTAACCAGTTTGGGGCAGAGCTGAGTAGAAGCCAGGCCTTTTAGCTGTCACTGCTGTTTTTTTTTTCTTCTAAACATTAATGCCGGATAGATATTGTTGACATATTTACTTACACACCTGTCTACTTTGTTGTCTAATTGCTAGAGGGCAACCTGTCCACTTATCTAATCTTGCATAATTTTTCTCAACACAAGTAATTAATTTACAGTACTTATATTTATTGTCTGCACTACTTATTTGGGAATACTCTGTTTTGTGACACCACTCAAACTAATCTCCATGACTGTTCCTGTATTTAACATACATGCAACAGGTATTATCAAAATGCTTTACTCCAGCCTTTGATTTAGGTGCTAGGGTTTCTGTTAGTCCCTCTCCTAATCTGCAAACACAGAGTACTTAAATAAAAATCTCTGCTGACAGGCTCTCCCTCCCTCCCTTCCTTCTCCTCTTCTTCTCCTCTTACTCCTCCTCCTCCTGCTGCTGCTTGTGTTAAAATACACACTTATCATCTTATCTACTTTTATGTACACATTTTATTTATTTTTTATTTTTTTTTAACATTTATTTATTTTTGAGACAGAGAGAGACAGAGCATGAACGGGGGAGGGTCAGAGAGAGGGAGACACAGAATCCGAAACAGGCTCCAGGCCCTGAGCTGTCAGCACAGAGCCCGATGCGGGGCTCGAACTCACGGACCGCGAGATCATGACCTGAGCCGAAGTCAGAAGCTTAACCGACTGAGCCACCCAGACGCCCCTATGTACACATTTTAACGTGTATATCCTTAAATACATTCACATTGTTATGCAGCCATCACCACCATCCATTCCCATAATCCTCTGTCATCTTGAAAATCTGAAGCTCTATATCTATTAAACAATAACTCCCATTGTCCCCTGCCCCCAGCCCCTGGCAACCACCGTTATACTTTCTGTCTTTATGATGTTAACTTCTCTAAGTACCTCCTATGAGTGGAATTATACAATATTTGTCTTTTTTTTGTGACTGGCTTATCTCTCTTAGCATTATGTCTTCAAGGTTCATTCAAGTTGTAGTAGATTGCAGAATTTCTTTTTAAAGCTGAAGGATGTTTCATTGTACACGTATACCCCATTTTGGTAAGGCCATTCTCCAACCCATGGACACTTGGGTTGCTTCCATGTTTTAGTCATGTGGAATAATGCTGCTATGAACATGGGTGTACAAATGTCTCTTCAAGACCCGGCTTTCAGTTCTTTAGGTTACATATCCAGAAGTAGAGTTTCTGGATCAAAAGGTAATTCTGTTTTTTAATTTTTTGAGGAACTTCCATACTATTTCCCACACTGGCTGTGCCATTTTATATTTCTACCAGTCGTATACCAGGGTACCAATTTCTCCAGTCCTTGCCAAGACTGTTTTTTTTGTTAGTAGCCATCCTAATGGGTGTGATGTAGTATCTCATTGTAGTTTTGATTTGCATTTCCCTAATGATTAGTGATGTTGAGCATCTTTTTTATGTGCTTGTTGGCCATTCATATATCTTCTTTGACATGCACTTTTTACATCCTTTAAGTCGTTTGGGACGTTTGGCCTGATATAGTGGTTATCTGTGTATTCTTTCTAGACTGAGGAAATGGGAACAGGGTCTTGATTTTGAAATCCGTAGTATCTGTCAGAGGGCCTGGCACATAATGGGGACTCAGTAAATATTTGTTGCACAATGATTGTAAGCTCTTTGAAGGCAGAGATTTGTCTGAAACTGCTTGGGAATAGTATCTGAGGAGGAGATCGTGGTTTATTCTAATGTGTACTTCTGGGAAGTTACTTTCACAATGGAAGTTTCTCATATTTAAAAAAAAAATGTTTTTTTTAAAATGTTTATTCTTGAGAGAGAGACAGAGCATGAGCAAGGAAGGGGCAGAAAGAGAGAGGGAGACACAGGATCTGAAGCAGGCTCCAGGCTCCAAGCTGTCAGGACAGAGTCCAACGCGGGGCTTGAACTCACAAACCACGAGATCACGATCTGAGCTGAAGTTGGACACTTAACTGACTGAGCCACCCAGGTGTCCCTAAGTTTCTCATATTTTTTAAAGTCTGTTTAGAGTCTGTGTAATCTCATTTTTTTTTTTTTTTTTTTTTTTTTTTACAGTTTAGCAGATAGTTTTGGAAACTGATACTTAAAATATGGCTGGAAGTGAAATGAATGTCTAAAGAAGAGCTTAGTTGCTTCACTGACCTCCTTTTTTAAGACGACTTGCTGCCACAATGTCAGTGTTCACCACACATAATAGAAACAACAGCGATATCCTTGGTATACCTTCTTCCCCAGGGAGTTCCTCGCTGAATGTCCTCACCCATGGTAGCAGACCTGAGCTGCATTTGATGTCGGATATGACAGAATGTGAACACGATGATCCATTATTGAGATCAGCAAGGAAAATCAGAGACATTAACAGTACTTATGTGATTTCTGCCTGTAAAAAAACAGGAGATGTACCTCTGACCCCTAACCCTGTAGGTAGATTGGCACTTCAGAGAAGAGTCACAAGGAACAAAGAATCCTCTTTGCTTAGCAGTGAGTTGGGAGACTCCGCCGAAAACACTGCAGAAACACGTCTTACGTTGCGGCGGCGTGCTAAAACAGAATCAGTGGAGAAGCGGAAAACAGCTCAAACAGATTGTGGGGAAAAGTGGAAAACAACACAGAATGTGGGCAGTGCAGCCGAAAATGATGGTGCTTCACTGGAAGCTAGTACAAATGTAAGGACTGTACATAAAGATAAAAACCCTTGTATTGCACCGGTTGTACCTTTAGCGGACCCAAAACGCATTGAAATGACGGCCACTGAAAACCACAAAGAGACATTTGTTGCCCTCCCTGGGGCAAATGAAAAGGTCACACTTAAGTACTTAAGTAACAGAGCACCCACTGATTCCCAGGGTCAGACTGAAGCTATTCCATCGGGACGCTTGGCAACCAAACCTCTTCTGAGCAAGGTGAACATCAAAGTGTCGGGGAACCTACCTCACAGAAGTATTGGGAAGGATACTGCAAAATCTGCAAATAAATTTGAAAGCTTAGAAAAAAGAAGAACACCTACAAAATATATCGCAGGACACCGATTGACACCGAAGTGTGACACGCCACAGCTGACGAGCCCAGCTGCGTTGTCACTGCTGAAAAAGAGGGTGCCTAGCCTGCAAGCTACACAAAAGCGAACAAGTTCTCTGCCTGCAAATGAAAGGGAAAGGTCACGAGAAAATACACTCCCTCTTGAAGAGGAAACCGCAGGTCGGAACCCCCCTGCAGAGACAGACCCCTTAAAGGTGGAGAACAGTCAAGTGATAGTGGCAGTACGGGTGAGGCCTTTCAGCAAGAGGTATGTTACACCTTTTATGTTTTTTATTTATTATTATTATTTTAATGTTTATTTACTTTTGAGAGATAGACGGAGTGTGAGCGGGGAGGAACAGAGAGACAGGGAGACACAGAATCCGAGGCAGGCTCCAGGCTCTGAGCTGTCAGCACAGAGCCCGACGTGGGGCTCAAACTCACGAACCCTGAGACCATGACCTGAGCTGAAGTCGGACACTTAACCGACTGAGCCACCCAGGCGCTCCTCACCTTTTAATGTCTAAGGCTGAGCTAGTGACACGTAATGTGTGTGATTCCTCTCTGCTTTTGGAAAGTGAGCATATTCGTGTATCTTCAGGCGTGGCGTGGCATTTCTATGTAGAGAGGACTTTTAGGTTTAGTTGTAGTACCCTGATTATTTTTGATGATTGGCTGTAAAATTAAAACATTGAAGTCACTGGAGTTTGCAAATATAAATTTCTTTTGATATACTGCTTTTAAAAAGTCGGAAATACTTAAGTCTCTAATGCAGTCTGCTTTCAAATCTGCAAGATATGGTGGGCTATTCTCTGTTTCTCTTAAAAAGAGCACTTGTTAGCTCACTTACTTCCCATAAAGATCCTTCCAAAACCCCTTCCAGTGTAGAATCATCCCCATCATCATCTCTGATCTATAGTAGTTATAAATGCAGTGATATATTAGATTTGATTTTGATGGCAAAAAAAAAAAAAAATCTCTCTCCAAAGTGATTGGGAATGAGATGGTCACAGATTACAGGTAAGGCTGAAAAAGATGGACGTGAATGTGGCATCTGATTATTTTTGAATGTTTTACGGAGTGACCGTGAAAAGCTTCAGAGTTAGTAGTTTTTGACTTGTATATCTAAGCAAGATATGAGAGGATATGGTGGCAATGGGAAGGAGCCTCTAGTTTGAACCTAAAGCGTCAGTAGTTTGAGGCAAGTTACACAGTGCTTTAAAGCCTGTTAGTAAAAATGTGGGGTTAGGGGCGCCTGGGTGGCTCAGTCGGTTGAGCATCTGACTTCAGCCCGGATCACGATCTCGCGGTCTGTGAGTTCGAGCCCTGCGTCAGGCTCTGGGCTGATGGCTCAGAGCCTGGAGCCTGCTTCCAATTCTGTGTCTCCCTCCTCTCTGCCCCTCCCCCGTTCATGCTCTGTCTCTCTCTGTCTCAAGAATAAATAAACGTTAAAAAAAAAAATGTGGGGTTAGTGACAGGTGAGAGAACTGAGGGTGAGTTGACTGGAGAGAGAGGGTGGGGAAACCTAAAAGGCCTCCAGAATCATGACAGGATGAGAGGCAACAGAAAGAACAGAGCTGGTAGGAACAAACCCCATGATGGAGGACTACCCCGAAGAGAACTTAGCAAGGGCCCCAGTGCCTGATTCCAGACTCATCAGACAAGCCCTGTAAACTGTGTTTATAGATGGGGTGGAGGGGCATTTGTCAAATTGATGAGGCAGGTGCTTTCCAGGATGAATTCTGATCTAAAGCAGAGTTGGGACAAAAAGGGGTATCTGGGACCAAACAAGGACTGATAATGTTCTCCTGCAAAAGTAGCGTAAGTGGAAGATTTCTACGTAGGTCTGAGATGGAAGGAGGGTGGACATGAAGATCCATAATATTAAGGGAGATAACCTAACAGAGGGAGGGGCCTTTGGATTAACAGTAACAATAGCTAGTGGCCAAGAGATTTATGATTGAAATTACACTTAACTGAGTTTGTTGCACTTATATTTGCGTTTCATGTCAGCTTTGTATAGATCTGCACCTACAAAATTTATTTATATTAAAAAGTTTCCAGATTTGAACTGAAGAGTATAGGTAGGTTATAGTAGGTGGGATGAGAGAAGGGAGAGCTCAAGAGAAAAAGGAAAAAGATGGAAAATCCTGTAAAAGAAGGGTAACTTTTCAGATAACATTTCTGGAACTCCATTTGCCCTTTAAGTGGTGGCAACTGGAGCCAAAGGAAGTATATTTTGGAAAACCACCATAATTATGTTAGCTGGTCTGCACTGTCCACGGAAAACTAAAGAATTCTCTTGACCTACAGGAATTTTATATTTAACTGGTTTTGAGGTTCTTATTATATTTCATGGGAAAAATACTCAAAATAATTAAAATAATAGTTTTCTTTGTGCTTCGTTTTCTTCTTTCTTTCTTTCTTTCTTTCTTTCTTTCTTTCTTTCTTTTTTTTGTGCTTCTTTTAAAGAGAGAAGGTTGAAAGAGCATCCCAGGTGGTCTTCATGAATGGAGAGGAAATAGCTGTGGAACATCCCGACATGAAACAAGTTTATAATTTTATTTATGATGTTGCATTCTGGTCTTTTGATGAATCCCATCCAAACTATGCCAGCCAGACAACTGTTTATGAGACCCTAGCTATTCCGCTCCTGGAACGAGCCTTTGAAGGCTACAATGCCTGTCTCTTTGCTTATGGTCAGACCGGCTCTGGAAAATCATATACGTAAGTTTTATTCCAAGTACAATTATTGAGAAACCTTTAAGTCTTTGGTGAGAAGCAGCATGGTTTGATAGAAAGAATGTGGTTTTGAAACCATACAGATCTGGGCTCAGATCTCATCCATTTTATATACCGGTTCTGCAAACTTGGGCAAGTTACTTAACCTCTGGGCTTCAGCTTATGCAGAAGATACTGTTTAGCTTGTAAGTGTCAATGGCCCATTTGACTGTACATTATATTTCTTGTATAAACCAAAGTCCTGAGAGGTTATTTTGTAAGTATTCTTGTGAGAATTAAAAGTAAGTCATCTGATAAATGGTAATGGTATACCTGTCCTAGAAGGAGATACTCAGAATTTTAACAGTAGCTAATGTTTACTGAGTTTCTTCCAGGAACTGTATTAAAGACTCTGTTTATACTGTCTCACAACAACCCTCTGAATTAGGTAGCTCCTATTTATTCCCATTTTACAGAAGAGGAAATTGAGGTTTATTGGGGTCAAGTATCTTGTCCAAGGTCACAGGCCTAATAAGTGGTGAGATCAAGATTTGAACTCCGGAAGATTTGGCTTCAGAGCCTACATTATTAGATTTTAATGAGGTTTAATTAGCTTGCTTCCCATTCACTCCCAAACCCTTTTCCCCAAAAAGAATTTTAAAAATGCTAATTTTATGTAACTTCTCCACCGCACCCCACTCCCCATTTATTATGTATTTTTCAGGATGATGGGACTTAGTGAGGAACCAGGAATAATTCCAAGGTTTTGTGAAGATCTTTTTGCTCAAGTAGCCAAAAAACAAACCCAAGAGGTATGTTCTCATCTGTAAACCTTCGTATCAGACTAGAAAACAATCAAATCAAATTAAAATCAGAGTCCTCGCCACTAAGGAAATAATGGAAGATGTGCTGTGAGAGAATATACAAGATAGGAGGGAGATAGGTTTTCTTAGATGAGGGAACAACTGAGCTTATTTTGGAAGGAAACAGCAGTTATTAGCTTGGTGAAGAGGGGGAAGGACATTCTAGGCAGTGGGAGCGGTGTGTGCAAAGATTTGAAAACGAGAAGGTAGAGGGGCGCCTGGGTGTCTCAGTCAGTTGAGTGTCCAGTTTTGGCTCTGGTCATAATCTCGCGGTTGGTAAGTTTGAGCCCCACATCGGCCTAGCTGCTGTCAGCACAGAAGCTGTCAGCTCAGAGCCTGCTTCAGATCCTCTCTCCCCCTCTCTCTCTGCCCCAACCCCCACTTGTGCTCTTTCAAAAAACAAATAAGCATTAAAAAAAAAAAAAGTAGAGAGACTTTGGGAATCTATAAATTGTTTACTTTAAGCATGGAATCTGAGGGTGGGGGGTGACAAGAGATGAAACTAAAGAAGCAGGCAGAACTCAGCTTATGAAGGACTTTGTGAGCCATGATTCCAGGAATCTAAAAGGCTATAGAAGGTCAACAGGGAAGTCAAAGGATCATCTTTGTTCTTAAAAAAAAAAAAAAAAAAAAAAAAAAAAGATAGCTCTGGCTGCAGTGTGGCGAATGGATTGAAAGGAAGTAGAACTAACTGGATGCAAAGAGATCAGCTGTGGGACTTGTAAACTGTGTAAGGAAGGCATGACAAGGAGCTAGATTAAGTCAGTGACTGTAGGGTTAAACATTTGAGAGATCTTAGTAAGTAGAACTTACCTTCTTTGAAGAAATGTCTATTCAAGTTGTTTGCCTATTTTTTAACTGGGTTGTTTGTCTTTTTGTTGTTGAGCTGTAAGAGATCTTTATATATTCTGGATACTAGAACCTTATCAGATATATGATTTGCAAAAAAAATACAAGGGTTTTTAAAATAAGTTGCATGCTGTGTCTCTATTCTTCCTACTAGGTCAGCTACCACCTTGAAATGAGCTTTTTTGAAGTATATAATGAAAAAATTCATGACCTTCTGGTTTGTAAAGGTGAAAATGGGCAGAGAAAGCAACCAGTAAGATTGAAACAATTTATAATTTGCTTTTAATTTATTTTTGTAAATGCATGTAGTTATATTGGTTCTCAAGATGATCTAGAGAGCTTACATTTTGACTAAAATTGCTGTTAAATGATAGCAAATGCTTGGAATCTACAGTCTAAATAAGTAAATCAATAGTAAATAAGCTGAATGTTATTGTTAGTGGAAATTAACTTAGGTATCAAATTTAGCCTCTTGTAAAGCAAATATTGTATACAAATTAAAGATAAAATATTTGTTCCAGAGTTGAGTTGGACCACTTAAGTCAAATGCCAAATCCCTAAAAGTCTATAAAGCCAAAAACCAGAAGTTTAAAAACTGTGTTGTTATTATAGAATATGTATCTTACCAGATTATTTAGCAAATTGATAACATTTCTGGTTACAAAGTTTAAAATGTATAATGTAAAACTGAAAACAATTTTAACTGTCTGAAATTTATCGAACATATTTTAGAGACATATTTAGAAGCATAGAGATACTAGTTAGTGCAGGTCTTAAGAATATAGAACTAGTAAGATATTTGATGCTACAGTCAACTGTAGCATATTGTGCGATTAGAAAACAGTTTGGATATTGAAATTGTCTTAATGCCTTACAGATTTGTGTTTGTGAGAACCTTTATATTTACCCCTGGGTCAAGTTAAGGCAAATCTCTTTGCCTTAAACTCAAAATATAGACAAAAAAAATCATTTAAAATTATATTTTATATGAAATAATTTGTCATGCCCTTAATAGTGCTAATGTTTGCTTCCACTAGCTGAGAGTAAGGGAGCATCCTGTTTCTGGACCATATGTTGAAGCTCTGTCAATGTAAGTGTTTGGCTCAGCAAGAGCAAGGAGAAAAGAAATGAGTAGAGTGAATATTGTTCTCATTTGCCTCCCCAGCTTTGAAACCCTGGAAAACTATTTAGCCTTCTACTCTTAATATTATTCAAATAACCATTCCTTCTCTTTCCAACTAGAGTGTGGGCTGCGTGTTTTTGTATTTGTTTATGTATTTCACAACATGTGTAAAGTGCCAAGCATAGAGTGTTATGCTGTGTGTGAAATACTTGATTTTTCTCCCTACCCCCTGCCTTTTCCCTATTAAGTTAAGCCTTCCCTCTTGAGCTGCTTTATATATCTATTACTTGAAGCTGAAGAGGGGAGAAGGTAATAAGATAAGGTCAGTGTTGAGAGTGTGAAACATACTGAGTCATTTACTTCATCTTTCAACACTCCAGATGCTTTCTTATTTTTTATTTTTATTATTTTTATTATTTATTTATTTTTTAATTTACATCCAAGTTAGTTTAGCATATAGTGCAACAATGATTTCAGGAGTAGATTCCTTAATGCCCCTTACCCATTTAGCCCATCCCCCCCTCCCACAACCCCTCTAGCAACCCTCTGTTTATTCTCTATATTTAAGAGTCTCTTATGTTTTGTCTCCCTCCCTGTTTTTGTATGATTTTTGCTTCCCTTCCCTTATGTTCATCTGTTTTGTATCTTAAATTCCTCATGAGTGAAGTTGTATGATACTTGTCTTTCTCTGACTAATTTCGCTTAGCATAATACCTCCAGTTCTATCCACGTAGTTGCAAATGGCAAGATTTCATTCTTTTTGATTGCCGAGGAATACTCCATTGTATATATATACCACATCTTCTTTATCCATTCATCCGTCGATGGACATTTGGGCTCTTTCCATACTTTGGCTATTGTCGATAGCGCTGCTATAAACATTGGGGTGCATGTGCCCCTTCGAAACAGCACACCTGTATCCCTTGGATAAATGCCTAGTAGTGCAATTGCTGGGTTGTAGGGTGGTTCTATTTTTAGCTTTTTGAGGAACCTCTGTACTGTTTTCCAGAGTAGCTGCACCAGTTTGCATTCCCACTAAATGCTTTCTTAAGGGAAAGAGAAAGTGATTAGGAATGGATTCAGCTCCATTTAATAAAACTGGGATTATGTTAAGATCCATACATACCAGCATATCCACCCCCATGTATACATCAAGTGTATGTTTTGGTCTCATGAATTAGACTTGAAAATTATAATGTTAAGAGCTAAGCTGCTTCATTAATTAAAATCATGCTTTTTGGTAAAATTAAAGCATTTTATTTTCTACCCTTCAAGAATGGAGATAGTGAAAGATTCTGTGAGAATCAGTATAATAATACCTATGAATTATTCAATTGTGGTCATTAGAGAGTAATTATATAATTGAGAGGTTATTATATTATGAGAATAAGAGTGTAATAATCAGTTAAATTGATTTTGTCTTCTTACTTTTTAAAAATAGGAATGTTGTCAGTTCTTACTCTGATATCCAGGTAAGACTGATTGTGTTTTATTTTCTTTCCACTAGATACAGATCATAATCTTAAGTATTCATAAGAATATTTCTCCTTAATTACTACTTACATAAGTAAAAAGTTAATCTTGTTAATTCATTATGAGCTGATTTTGTTTGTTAAACTTTAATCAAAAGAATTACTCTTCTTAACTAAAAATAAAAATTGACCATCATAGTAGCTGAGAGTTATTGAAATAGCATTTTAAAAATATGATTTGCCTGGCTGGCTCATTTGGTAGAGCATGTGACTCTTGATCTTGGGGTTATGAATTTGAGCCCCAAGTTGGGCATAGAGATTACTCAAACGTAATAAAATCTTAAAAAAAAAAAATAAAGGTGTGATTTCCGGTTTCAGATATCTGTGATGGAAACAAAATTGACAATGGGAATACAAATTATTAAATGATAAACATGTATTTATTTCATTTTATAAACAGATTATAAAGCATATATGTTGCCAAACATGCTTACGTAACTTTTTTGTTCCTTAATTTGTTCCGATAAATTCTAGTTTACAGTTCTGACCTCCCTCTCTTCTTTCCTCTAAGAGTTGGCTAGAATTGGGAAATAAACAAAGAGCGACGGCTGCTACTGGTATGAATGATAAAAGCTCCCGATCGCATTCAGTTTTTACCCTGGTGATGACCCAGACCAAGGTATTCTTTCTGTTGATTATTTTCTTAGGTAAGATAACGACTGTATTCAGGTTTTATGTTTTTCTTATTTTATTCTTTAAGTCAAAGGTAAGAGTATAGTAATCTATGTATACAACATAATTGGAATTGAGTATACACAATAACTGAATGACTTTTAGTATATATGGCAGAGTTTTTTTTTTGCTGTTTAAAAAGTCAATAACATGATTATTAATTTATATTATTGGTGTTATATCAATATATGATAATAGGTTATCAATATATGGTAATTGTATAGTATTTGGAAAAACCTATCAGAAAGTCAGAGATTTTAAAAAATTCAGCCATAGGTTCTGCTACTCAAATAAAACATCTCTAAATATTTTGGCATATTTTAGTTATTTTACAGTCACACTTAAACACATTTACAAGATCTGCAACAATTTTATGCTATTAAAATTCTTTGCCAAATATAATTTTTCATAGCTGAAATATTCCATTGACTATTCCAGTTCCTCAAGTTTTTCTCTACTGTTGAACATTTATGTTGCTTTTAAATACCTTGCTCCTTTAATGCTGGGATAAACGACACCTTTGTGTTCGTTAAGCTTTTGCTCTATTTATGGCTGTTTTCTTAATAGAGAAGTTGTGAGTTTTTCTCTCTTTAAAGTCACTTCTTTGTGGCATAATGCAAGCATTGCTCCATATATTCTTGGATATGTATGCATTGTAAGTTGTCACAGATTCATGAAGGGATAGTTTCAAAAATAAATGAGTCGTTTGTAATCTTGTATAACTTTCCATTTCAAGACTTACATTGATAGCAAGTCATAGAAGAATTTATGACATTATTTTACTATCATTTTGCTACAGATAGAATCTGTGGAAGGTGAAGAACATGATCACAGAATAACAAGTCGGATAAACTTGATAGATCTGGCGGGCAGTGAACGCTGCTCCACAGCTCAGACTAGTGGAGAGCGCCTAAAGGTAAATATGAGGCTTTGGTAGGGCACCTGGCTGGCTCAGTTAGTGGAGCATGTGACTCGATCTCGGGGTTGTGAGTTCGATCCCCACGTTGGGTGTAGAGATTAATTAAAGAAGTAAAATCTTTACCAAAAAATATGAGGCTTTTCTGATTTTGATAAAACTTATTCCCCATGGCATTATTTTTAGCAGATTAATATTAAACATATTTAGCAGGAGCAACAGCAACAATAAAAAACAAAAACAAAAAACTTTATGTGCAATTTATGGATTGCATTGCTGTGGTTTAAAAAGAGATCTTTACTTTTTGTTTATGTTTACTTTGTAAAGAAAATTAGTAAATTTTGAGTTGTAAAAAGGTGGTAGTTTATGGTAGAAAATATTTACTCAATAATTATATGAGGGAAGGAATATATTTTGTGAAATAAATTTATTGCTGAGCAGTTATTTTAAATTAGATGTTATTATCTTGTATGCAGGAAGGTGTGAGTATTAACAAGTCCCTGCTCACATTGGGAAAGGTTATATCTGCGCTTTCTGAACAAGCAAACCGGAAGAGAGGTTTTGTTCCTTACCGTGAATCTGTTCTTACATGGCAAGTATCTTTTGAAGTACAAAGAATTGTATAAAATATAGTGAATACTGTGGGGAAAAGAACAATTGACTGACTTCATGTAGCTTTGGGACAGAGCAGAAGTGCTTAGTGGTGTGAATTCTGGAGCCGGCCTACATGGATTTTAATCTCAGCTCTGCATCCTATAAACTATGTGACTTTGGTCAAATCCTTAATACTCTAGTCTGTTTCCTCCTCTGTAAAATGGGATAATAACAATGCCTACCTTTTAGGGTTATAGTGAAGATTAAATAATTAATGTAAAATTCTTAATACATAGTATGTTCTATATCCATGTAAGCACCTGTTAACTATACTTACTATTTTTAGTGCTTAATGTTTAATGTTTGAGCATACATGATATCACCGAACATGTTGGTATGTGTGTAAAGTGAAATTATCTTGTTTATTTGGCTAGCATTTTAAGTATTCAATATGTGTTTTCATTAATGAATATGTTTTCATAAATCAGATACATTACATTCAAATTACATCTGTATAGATTTAATATCTACTTGTGACAAGCATTAATACATAATAATTCTGGTAAGGACTGTATCTCTACTTGACAGCAACATGTCTTTACAATTGGCTTATTAGAAGGTAGTTGTCGCCTCACAACATGTAAGGGAAAATCTGATTTTTGTGTGTGTGCCTTTCAGTTAAAGAATAGTGAAATTCATTCTGCATTAATAAAGATAGGCATTTTAGTCTCATACTACCTTTTTTCTTCTAAAATAAGGCTTTTGCGTATAGTAGAAAACAAAATTTTTGTTTATATGTCCATTCATCATATTCAATATGAGCACCTGTTCAGAAAGCTTGTGGTAGCACTGGGAATACAGGGATGAGCAACACACATCGTTTGTTTCCTGAAGTAGCTCAGAGTCTAGCCTGGGGAGAGGGAAGAGCTATCTTACTAAATACTTGATGGTTAGCCATATTTTAAAATCTTTGCACTGGCTATTGTTTCATGAAACAATATAAAAAGTATAAAAGGAAATAAAATGTTCATGAGATCTAAAAGTAGCTACAAATATCAAAAAAGCTCTGAATGGTGGGGTACCTGGCTGGTTCAGTCGGCAGAGCATGCGACTCCTGATCTCAGGGTCATGAGTTCAAGCCCTACATTGGCCATAGAGCTTATTAAAAAAAAAAAAAAAAAAAGTTCGGAATGGTATTTGAGTGAAGAGTATAATTCTGTGTTTATACCCTATTAGCTTGTTTTGTGGTTTCTAGATAATCACTGCTATTAAGTTGTTGTAGAAGCAAAGTCTAATTATAACTTACTTCCCTTGAAGGCTGTTAAAAGAAAGTCTGGGTGGAAACTCAAAAACTGCAATGATTGCTACAGTCAGTCCTGCTGCCAGCAACATTGAGGAAACATTAAGCACGCTTAGATACGCCAGCCAAGCCCGCATGATAATCAATATCGCCAAAGTAAATGAAGATATGAATGCTAAGTTAATTAGAGGTGACTATGTTTCTAAAAATTTAAAAATTATTTTGTAACAGTTAAATCTCAAATATTAATTTTAGTCATGAAAATGTGCAATTTAAGAAAATTAAAGATTTTTCTTTCATACTTATTTATAATAGATTTTAGTCATCATTCTACAGTGATGGTGGAAGTGAACTGGAAGGACAATGGGAAAGAGAATAAAGAAACCATCAGGAAAACTGCGTAGAAAATAGAGAGTGGGTAAAGGGGAAATAGCAAGCATAGCAAAATCATCTTACAGACTGAGCCATAGATGCATACAGCAAAATAACAATAATATTATTTATTATTTTTTCTCTTATGACCTTTTCTCCATTGTCATTCTGTTTATCAGCTCTACTCTTGCTTAGTTCATTGATCTAAAGGATAGTGATCCTGGGTGCCTGGGTGGCTCAGTCGGTTGAGCGTCTGACTCTTGATTTCAGCTCAAGTGATGATCCCAGGGTTGTGGGATTGAGCCCCGCATCAGGTTCTGTGCTGAGCGTGGAGCCTGCTTGGGATTCTCTCTCTGTCTCTCTCCCTCCCTCTGCCCCTCTTCCCTGCTCATGCACTCTCTCCATGTATAAAGTAAAATACAGGGACGCCTGGGTGGCTCAGTTAGTTGGGCGTCCGACTTTGGCTCAGGTCATGATCTTGCAGTCTTTGAGTTCAAGCCCCACATCAGGCTCTGTGTTGACAGCATAGAGCCTGGAGCCTGTTTCAGATTCTATGTCTCCCTCTCTCTCTGCCCATCCCCTGCTCATGCTCTGTCTCTCTCTCTCTCAAAAATGAATAAAGATTAAAAAAAGAAATTAAAAATAAATAAATAAATAAATAAAAAAGATAGTGATCTAAAGGCTTGAGTTTCTAGCAAAGGCCTAACTTCATTTATGCTAAATACTACGTTCTGTTTATCTTTTGGGAATCACCTGCTGAGGATGGGCTTGAACACCTGCTAGGAACCCTTGATTTGTGCAGTTTCTCTTGGCTTATGTGGAACTACCATCTTGTCATAGTCCTTTGTCCTCTGGTCCTTTTGAGCAGCAGAGGGTGAATAGCTACTTCAGAGGAGAAGGCCAGAGAAGAACGAGTTTATTGTATCACAGTCCATTTTCTCCCTTTTGGATTCCCCTCTCTTTCACAAATAGGGCTGTTTTCATTAAAAATAAGTATTCTGAATTCCAGCTTGAAAAATCTTTGATTTTTATCAGACATGTTTTTATGAGTAAGGTTTGCCAGGGCCGTCCTAGTTTATATCTGCCGTCTCAGTGTGATGAATAGTTCTGCCTTTCCTTCTCAAAAGTGTCCCACTTTGGACACTACATTATATGGCCATAGTGTTTATGAGGCGGGGGGGGGGGGGGATTCATTAACATGGGAGCACTTTTTCAGGTTAAGTAGGGATTTATAGGTAATGTAAGTAAAGTAAAATTGATTTCTGCAAATATTGTTTTATTTAATAATATTTAAAATTTCAAGTAAGATTGGAGGATTAAGCCTCCTGTGGTAGTTATTACATATCAGATGTTGTTAATCATGCATCTTTTTACAAATATTTAGAATTGAAAGCGGAAATTGAAAAGCTAAAAGCTGCTCAAAGAAACAGCCGAAATATTGACCCCGAACGATATAGGCTGTGCCGGCAAGAAATTACATCCTTAAGAATGAAACTGCATCAACAGGAAAGAGACATGGCGGAGATGCACAGGTGGAATGTAGTTAGTACTTCAGATGTCAGGGTGTTGTCTGGAGTCATTGGACTGGTGGGGCTGGGGCTGGTGGAGAGGGAGGACCTTGGGAGGGGTCTGCAGCTCTGTTTCTCTACTTTCTGTGTGAACAGAGCAGTCCATCCCAGACTGTCATTTGTTAAATATTCCGAAGTGGCTTCCTAATCTTTATTGATGGTCTTTTGAGTCTCAGTATTACGTGTCTGGATATTTTTAACTCTATTATTTTTGTCTTTGGAAAGAGCCTGGAAAGAAAAATTTGAACAAGCCGAAAAAAGAAAACTTCAAGAAACAAAGGAGTTACAGGTATCATTTCAACTCTCTAAACTGATTTGAAAATTAAATAAAGATGACAGTAAATATGCAAATCTAATGTCTCAAATGCTCATTGCATACTGACTCTGTACAAAGCAATACCATAAACAGAACTAGCGTAAAGAAGTGTCAAGATAAAGATTGTGATTATTAGAGCCCATGGCTGTGTTGGAAAGTTAAAATATAAACAAACCATCTAATTCTATTTACTTTGGTTCAACAAATATTAAATATTTGTGCTGTGCTGGGCATGGGGGTGGCCCAAGATGAATAAAATGTAGTTTTGGCCCTCAGCATGTGATCTGAAGGGAGGTTTACAAAATGTAAATAGATGACGGAAATGCAGTTTGACTTGACTCAGTTGAACCATATGACACTGCCATTTTTTAGGTAAAAAATGGTTGAACACTGGGAGGGTCATGGGGTCATGTGGTTCAATCTAATGCAATGAAAAGCATATAAAAGGTAGAGAGCAGGAGATGGGAGGGAGTAATTAACTTTGATGGGGATGGTTATTAAGGAGGACTTTAAAGAGAAAGAGACAAGATTTTGTTAGGCTACCAAAGTCAAGATTTCTAAGCAGGAAGTCCCATATTCAGAATCATGGAGGGACAACACAGCTTGGATATTCACGGAATTAACTTGTATATTAATGCTGGTGACAGAGATTAGACTGGAGGGAGATGCAAGATTCAGATCATGACATAGTTACGAATTTGAATTTAGGTGACTAGGAGCTACTGAAGGGCTCTAAATGGAAAGGGAGTGACATGAGTAGACTTGTGTTTTAATAGATGATTCTGGTAATGGTGGATTTGACGGAGGAAAGACTGATGATGTGTGGGGAGGTTATTCATGTAGGAGCCTGTTACCATGTTTAAGGCAAGAGATGGTAAGAGCTTGGAGGAAAGAAGTGGTGGGGGAATGTCTAGTGGAGGAGCTGGATTCATGAGATAGAAAGGCGTTCAAATTGATAGGCGCAGAGGGTGTTTTTCGATGTGTGTGTTGAGAGAAATGGAAAAGTAAAGAATGATGCCCAGGTTTCTGAAGTGTGTGCATTGCATTGTGAAATTATGAAGTCTCAGTGTGGTCAAAGAAGTCCGACGACAGTGGGCTAAAGAATGACTAAGGAAATAGAGCCATACATGTAAACCTGAAAACCTCAAGTGGGAACTGAAGGAATCAGGAAGGGGCTATGAGATTGTGGGGAAATTTTATTTTGTTCCTTTTGGTTTTGTTTCTTTAAAGGATGGAAGAGACTTAAACTTTTTTTAATTAATTAATTTATTTACTTATTTTTGAGAGAGAGAGAGCTAGAGAGCCTGAACAGGGGAGGGGCAGAGAGAGAGAGGGAGAGAGAATCTGAAACAGGCTCCATGCTGTCAGGCTCTGAGCCTGATGCAGAGCTTGATCTCAGAAACCATGAAATCATGACCTGAGCTGAAAACAAGAGTCAGACGCTTAACCCACTGAGTCATGCACCCTGACTTAAACTTTTTTATAGGAATCAAAAGCCCTTAATGGAATGAGGTTCTAAAGGGAGATGGGAGAGCATGGGTCAAGGGCAAAGGTATTGGCAGTGAAGGAAACATTTCAAATGATTGGTAGGCAAAGTATCATAAGAATTGAGCGGAAGGGTAGAATATTCCTTGATAGTGGTCAGTCCAGTTTCACAGAAGTGAGATTTGAGTTTTGAAGATTTGGCTTTGAAGCTTGGGCAAGATTTTGATAGGCAGAAAAAAGGAAGAGTGCATTCTAGGAAAGGAAAATTATGTGAGAGTAAAGGTATAAAAGTTTAAGGTGTGCTCAGAAGAGGATGTGTAGATCAGTTTTATGGGAGCAGGCAGTTTGTATAAGGTCATAGGGAGATAAAATTGGCAGCATATGTTATGGTTAGTTTATTGATTTTCAAGCTAAGAAATTTGTTTTATCCTGTGTGAACCGGAAAGTGATTGAAACTGACCAGGGAGTTGACATTTTGAGAATACTCTTTCAGGAGCATTAATTTGGTATAGGATGTAAGATGGACTGAAGACAGGAGGAATTGTTGACAGGGCGATCAGGAGGCTGCTGCAGTCGTTCAAGTATGAGGTGATAAGGGTGTGAACTAAGGTGATGGCAGCAGACACAGCAAAAGGAACTGACCCATTCTAAAGACAATCAGTCAATAAGAATAGGCACAGTTTTGGGGATGATGGATTGTTGTATGAGAGGGCTGAGGATGGTGAAGATCAAAGAAAGGTTAGCATAGCTCTAAAAGTCTAAGAAGTATGATGGTAAGAGTCATAGAGAACTCATGAAGTAGAGAGTCTAAGAAACCTTTATTGAGACTTCACATACAGTGATTTTAATGTTTAACATAGACCATTTATTTTAGGTGGATTTAATAATTTGATGCTTGTCATTAAGGTTAATTTGTTTTCTCTGATCTCTGCTAGAAAGCAGGAATTACATTTCAAATGGACAACCATTTGCCAAACCTTGTCAATCTCAATGAAGATCCTCAGCTATCAGAGATGCTGTTATATATGATAAAAGAAGGAACAACGACAGTTGGAAAGTATGGACCAAACTCAAGCCATGATATTCAGTTATCTGGGGTGCTGATTGCTGATGATCACTGGTATGTCATTCTTCTAAAAATAAAAAGGCACCTGTTCATTTTTAAATAGGCTTCTGTATCTTGGTAGTGTATGGTTTCCTTCACACGAGGCGTTCATTTATACTGATTCTTTGGTATAATTCTTCGAATGCATCTTTTAGCCAAGGCAAACTGACATTCTGAGTGTTTCGCAAGGAAGATAGGTTAATTACTCTCAGTGTGAGGTACAGTGTAATGCTATTTCTGTTTTGGTGTATGTGATCTCTTGGTTGAGGGATCATTTCTTTTCTTGGAATGATAATCATTGACATTAAACTAAACTTCCATCCATCTTTTTTTTATTTTTTAAGTTTATTTTAAGTAATCTCTACACCCAATGTGGGGCTTGAACTCACGACCCCAAGATCAAGAGTCACATGCTCTTCTGAGTGAGCAAGCCAGGCACCCCAAACTTCTATCCATCTTACATGGCAAGATTTTTGGTTGGATTGACAAATTAAAAGTTTTTTGTTCTATGTGAATTTTGTTCATATGAATTGAATGATTATATACACATTGTTGGGATGACAGTGTACGTAAACTGTTTTGGCTCCATGTTGTTTTCAAGATTCATTCATGTTAATGTTCTTTTATTTTTACTGCTGTGAAGTATCTTATTAGGTGTATTTATCTATCTTTTATATTATTACAGTATATCTCTTGTCTATAGACATTTGGATTGTTTCTAATTTTTTGTTACCATGTTACTGCTGTGTCTATTCTTATACATGCCTCTGGGTACAAATGTGGAGAGTTTCTCTAGAGTAAGTTTCTCAGATGATAAACTGAGATGCGAGCCCTCAAGTGGTAGCCAGTTAGGAACTTGGGAGGCCTGACCTACCAGACCGGTCATGTTTAACTGTGAGCAGCCTTTCCGTTTACCCTGATCTGCTGTATAAATATTATGATGGTCTAATTATGCTAAAATAGTATTAATTTTTAAAGTTTGGGAAACACTCTTAGATTATAGCTAAGAATACTTGAGATTATAGGATATGTTCTTATTCAACTTTACTTCAAAGTAATTTCAAATTGTTTTCCAAAATAATTTTCAATTTGTTTTCCAAAGTGTTTTCCAAATTAGTTTTCCAAAATTTGTTTTCTAAATTTGTTTTCCAAGATGATTATGAGTTTTTACTTCCATTGGCATTGAGAGTACCTATTATTCTATATCCTTGTCAACACTTGGTATGCTCAGACTTTAATTTATGCCAGTATGGTAGACATGATATGGTATCTCATTGTGGATTCTTTTTGCATTTCTTTGACTAATGGACTTTCATGTATTGGCCATTTTAGTTTTCTTTTATTTTTTAAATGTTTATTTATTTTGAGAGAGAGAGAGAGCAAGTGGGCGAGGAGCAGAGAGAGGGGGAGAGAGAGAATCCCAAGTAGGCTCTGGGCTGTCAGCGCAGAGCCCAATATGGGGCTCCATCTCACGAACTGTGAGATCATGACCTGGGCCAAAATCAAGAGTCGGGCATTCAACCACTTGTGCCACCCAGGCGCCACTAGTTTGTCTTTCTGTGACTTGCCTATTTCTGTCTTTTGTCTGTGTTTTAGTTGGATTGTTTTTTTACTTGGTAATTTGTAAGAGTTCTTTATATATTCTCATTGCCAAGCCTTTGTTTTGTGTGTTGCAAGTATCTTTTTTTTCCAGTGTGTAGTTTATCTTTTCACTCTCTTATTGTGCCTTAGGATGGATGAAAGTTCTTCATTTTATTGTAGTACATAGCATCAATCTTTTCCCTTTACAACAGTTGTGTCTTCTTTAAGAAATCCTTTCCACGCTGAGGTCATAGAGATGTTCTAAATTTTCTTCTAGATGTTTTGAAGTTTTGCTTTCACATTTAAGTCCTTAAGTAGTTCTGGGGTTTTTTGTTTGGTGTGAAGTAGGGATCTAAATTCATTTATTTCTCATGTGAATCACCAATTCTCCCAGTATCATGTATTAAATAGTATAATTGCTTCTTTTGTGATCTGTAGTGTTCATATAAAAAATCTCCAAAAATATGGGAATCTTTTTCTTCTCACTAATACTCTCCATAGTCTTAATTATTTGAGCTTTATAATGTCTGTGTATCTAGTATGGCAAATCCCCTTCTTCAGGTCCTTTTGTTCTTCTATTAGTTCACTGCTTTCTATAACAAATAAATCTCCTATTATTTACACCAGTGGCAAAGATACATGACATAATCCCAAAGTGTTAATAGTCCAGTAGGGGACTAGGAAGTCCCCTGCTTGCCTGGCAGTCTGTATTTCCCCTTTTAGTACACTCATCACTGTTGTCTTACTCACCACACAGTGAGCTTTATGACAGCTGGGTTTGTGTCTGTCTTCATTGCTGAGACATATCTAGTACATGGGGGCTTAATGAATGAAAGAACTTCAGTAGCTATCAATGTGTATTAATGTTACACGGGTCTTGCATTCTTAGTGCTTAGAAGTAAAGTCCACTTATAGTTTGAATCCTAAAGACAAGCTTCTAGCATTTAAAAAAAAATTGTTTTTAAGTTTATTTATTTTGAGAGAGAGAGTGTGGGAGGGGCAGAGAGAGACGGAGAGAGAGAATGCCAAGCAGGCTCTTTACCATCAGTACAGAGCCTGATGTGGGGCTTGAACTCATGAACTGTGAGATCATGACCTGAGCCAAAACCAAGTCAGACACTTAACCAACTGAGCCACCCAGGCACCCCAAGCTTCTAGCATTTAAGTTGGTCCTTGAAGGGTGGAAGCGATGACATTCTTCCTATGTTGAAGAAATGACTCAAAAGAGAGAAGCTGATGTCAAGGCAAATTCAGGGTTCTGATATGGATGGTTGAGTATAAGATAGGATTCTTATGGGGAAACAGTGATGGATAAAGAATGTTGGTGGTTGAAGCCAGATTGTGGAGAGTTCAGAATGCCAGGCCAAGGAATTTTGATGTTAGAGTAGATAGACCTAGGAGAGAGAAGGAATCAGAACAAGTAGATATTGTTTAAATCTTTACCTAAGACCCTAGACTGGTAGGAAGGATGTATTGCTTAGGGGTGAGCTATTCCTTCCAGATTCTTTTCTCTAGATGCTCCATTTGAACTGTTATTCTTTAATTATAGATCTTGGAGCCGAATCAACAGCTAGAGGTTTTGGGTTAGGACTCAGCTTTTGCTGCTGTTTTTTCCTCTCTGTCAAGTTAATCCAAAGATGACTTTGGAGTGTCTTTCCTATTCTCTAAATAAAAAGACTCAAAGGAACATGTAGCATTTATAGCTGATTTTCCATAGTGTCAGGGTCCAGTTAATTAGATTTAAGGAGTCTAATCTAAGCATCTAAGTGCTTCCATGCTTTTCCTTCTGTATTACCCTACTTTTCATGAGAAGAGAATGTTTGTTTTCCTATGCATCTTTAAAACTCCTACATAAAACCAGAAATTAAAAAATAAAACACTTAAAACTGTTTCATTCATAGGTCACTATTGTCAATCTTCTAATGTTTTTTCCTTGAATTTATTTCATTTTATTTTTGGGGAGAAGATTGGTATTTTTTTTTTTTAATTTTTTTTTCAACGTTTTTATTTATTTATGGGACAGACAGAGACAGAGTATGAACGGGGGAGGGGTAGAGAGAGAGGGAGACACAGAATCGGAAACAGGCTCCAGGCTCCGAGCCATCAGCCCAGAGCCTGACGCGGGGCTCGAACTCGCGGACCGCGAGATCGTGACCTGGCTGAAGTCGGACGCTTAACCGACTGCGCCACCCAGGCGCCCTGGTATTTTTTTAAAGTAGTCGTTATCAAAATATATACAGTGAACATCCTTCCTACCACTGGTGGACAGAATTGCTAAATAAGCCAGGCTTTTTTTCACCAAAAGTTCAAAATATAGTTGGAGGAAAATAAAAGAATTTTAAGTTTTTTTGGTCAGAAATTGATGTGAACCTTAACACCAAAGGAATAGCCCAAGCAGGATGATTTCATATTGCCCGTTTCTTACTTTTTCATCTGTCTTGTAATTATAACAATGTGCTTCTTATCTTAACAGTATTATAAACAATTCTGATGGGATAGTGAGTATCATCCCAGTTGGAGAGGCAAAGACATATATAAATGGAAAACATATTTTGGAATCCACAGTATTACATCATGTAAGTTAGCTGTTGCTAAAAATATAACAAATTGTTTCACTTTGGGCAAGTTGTTTAATTCATGTGAATCCCAGTTTTCTCCTAAGATAAGGTAGTGAACTAGATTAAGGATTTTTTGTTCTAAAATTATCTTTTCTATTAATTTACTAATTGCCTTTGTGTAAAGACACAGGTTGTATCACTGTAAACCAGTACCTGAAGAGCTGACCACTGATAATATCATTATATGTCCAGTAAAGAGCTGGGCTTTGGAATTAGGCCAGACAAGGTTGAAGCCCTGGTCATTTGCTAGGTGATCTTTGAAAAAAATTATTTAACTAGGGTGATTATATATCATCCAAAGCGGGACAGTTTTGAGAGCATTTTCTTTTCTTTTCTTTTTTTTTAATGTTTATTTATTTATTTTTGAGAGAGAGAAAGCATAGGCCGGGGAGGGGCAGAGAGAGAAGTAGACACAGAATCTGAAGCAGGCTTCAGGCCCTGAGCTGTTAGCACAGATCCCGATGCAAGCCTTGAACCCACAGACCATGAGATTATGACCTGACCTCAACCGACTGAGCCACCCCGAGAACATTTTCAATAATTACAGTGGGAGAACAGGCATAAACCAGTGTGTTGCAGACAAAGCAAGGCCTTTGGTCACTTCATATATATTCTACTTTTCGGGGTAGGGGAGGCTTAAATGAAATAATGTATAGTTCTTAACACAGTGTTTGCAAATTGTAAGCTCAGCGAGTGCTTATTGTTAATTAAGTTCTGTGCTCTTTAGCTTCCTTATTCTTAAAGTTGAAATAATAGTAGTGTCTCATTGGGTTGTTGTGAGACATAAATGAGATAATGTATATGTAAGTTGTTTAACACAGTGATTGGCATATAGAAAATATTTAATGTTAGTTGCTATGATTTTTATTTTTATTATTACCATATTAGATTATATTGAATTGTTGAGATTAATGATTTGTCCCATGTAAGCTTGTGGTTCAAACTCACCTCAAGTAGTAAATTTTTTGTGTGCTTTAGGGTGATCGGGTGATTCTTGGTGGAGATCATTATTTTAGATTTAATCATCCAATAGAAGTCCAGAAAGGAAAAAGGCCATCTGGTAGAGATACTCTTATAAGTGAGGGTCCAAAAGACTTTGAATTTGCAAAAAATGAGTTGCTCATGGCACAGAGATCACAGTAAGTATTATTGTTAATAAGAAATAGTAAGAATATGAGAGCATATTCTTACAAGAGAGAGTTAATCCTATTGTGTGTCTCCAGTAGTTAATTCTTTGGGTGTTAGTTTCTGGTGACATGATCTTTCTCTTGGCACATTCATTCATTTAACAGCATTTATTGAGCAGATGTTATGTATCTGTCACCATACTAGGAAAAACAAAACATAGCTGAAAGTTAACTACTCCTCTGGAGAAATTTATCATCTCATGGTCTGAGAGATAGTTGTGATAGAGTTCCATGACAGAGTCCTGCACTGTGTGCAGTTTATGGAGTGAGGGGTACTCCTAGCCCCAACCAGGAATCAGCAAAGTTTTCTAGGTGATAAGAAGACATCCAATGGAATGGAGTCCCAAGAGACTGTTAGAAGTTAGCCAGCAGAACAGGGAGAGTGTAACCTTTTTTTTCTTTGCCCCATTTTTAGTTCCTGCAATATTGTAGGATTTCTAATTTAAGCAGTATCCTAGTAAACTAATTGGTGAAGTATACATAAATAAAATACTATGGAGTTTGGACTTTATCTTAAAGAATATGGAGTCATTAAAGAATTTTAAGCAGACAAGAGACAGACATGATCAGAAATCACGTTTTTAGAGCTCACCATGAGCCAAGTCTGGAGAATGGATTAGAGTCAGAGTGAGTGTAGACTGCAAATGCAGTTCAGAGATTGTCGAAGTCAGAGAAGTACAGTGTGGTGGGATCTGAGAGAGAGTATCAAGGAGGAAGAATCAACCAGGCTTGATGAACAAAGAAGATGAAAAGAGGAGGAATCAGAATGACTGTTATGGACTGGGCTAATCCTACTTTATCTTTTTTTTTTTTTTTTATTTTTTTGCATTTATTTATTATTGAGAGAGAGACACAGAGCATGAGCAGAGGAGAGGCAGAGAGAGGGGAAGACACAGAATCTGAAGTAGGCTCCTGGCTCTGAGCTGTCAGCACAGAGCCCGATGCAGGGCTCAAACTCATGAACTGTGAGATCATGACCTGAGCCAAAGTCAGTCGCCCAACCAACTGAGCCACCCAAGCATCCCCCTACTTCGTTTATCTTTTAAAAGTCTCAACTTGCTTTTGCTCTTTTTAAAAAACATTATGGTACAATATATGTAACATAAAATTTACTACTTTAACCATTTTAAAATGTACATTTCAATGGTATTAAGTATGTTTGCAATGTATACAGCCATCAAGCTATTCATCACCCCCAAATGAAACTCTGTACCCATTAAACTGACTCTCCATTCTCCCTCTGGCCCCCCTCCTACCCTGGGCCCTGGTCACTGCTAGCCTCCTTTCTTTTGCTATTCTTTTTTCCAGTAAAATTGGGAATGGAAATTTCTATACAGTACTTGCTAAAGCATTGATTTTATTGGGAAGAAAGAAGCTTTTAGTTTTCTGTATTTCTTGATGCTTTTTCCCTTACATATTGAGAGATGACAATGCTAATTTAATGTTTTGACTTATCAAAATGTCAAATTATTATAGATGGTTGAAACATTATACTATCTATTTTATCAGCTCTCATATTATTTTTAGTTATTTCAATTTTTTCCTAATCTATGACTTAAACGTGAATTAAAAGTTACTGATATTTGAAATAAAAATTTTCTAGTAACCATTATTAAACATAAATTTTATGTTTATTGTAATGTTAGCTATAAGATTTACTGCAGTGTTCACTATGACATCATATTTTTATATGACTTATTTTCTTTAAGATTAGAAAAATATATTTACTTAAATATCAGGTATCTGCTCTAGTAACCAAATTAGAAATAAGCAAATTTTTATCCTTTTATATTGCGTGGTGTAAACAATTCTAAGAGCAGTAAAAGTTTAAGAATACTGTTGGTTGAGTATTGGAAAATTTTGAGTTTAAAATTTTTGTTTAGTGGAAACATTTTAAATTGATTAAGAACTATGGTATATAGAGGATTCTTAATATATTCTGTGAATATCTTGCTACTTTGTAGACTTGAAGCAGAAATAAAAGAGGCACAATTGAGAGCGAAGGAAGAAATGATACAAGGAATCCAAATTGCAAAAGAAATGGCTCGGCAAGAGCTTTCCTCTCAAAAAGCTGCATATGAAAACAAAATAAAAGCATTGGAAGCAGAACTGGTAAAAGGCGGAACTGGTTTTCTCTTTCTCTGCGGGTGCACCCCAAGTAACGTATTGGCTGTAAAATTGATTGTATCCCTAGATATCAAAGATTAGAGATAAAACCACAGTGGGTCCTGGCTTTCTTTAATTTTACTTTAGGAAGCAAGTTAGCAGTAGACAAATGGCTGCTGGAAGATGAAGAAAAATCGAAAAGCTTCTGTTCTTTTTTACGAGAAGGCCCTTCTTTCCTGAAGGGAAAGCATCTTGGTGATGCTCACAGCTCTGCTCTCACATCATCACACAAATATTTCAAAAGGGACATCTTGCATTCCCACAACCCATTTTAGAGGAGAATGCTCTACAAGGTTTGACTTGTGATACTTATTCTAAGTTAGATTAGTCAGGCTGAATTAGGTAGAGGAACTACAGGGCACCTTTCTATTGGTGAGTGGATTTCTTACACACTGATTAAAGAAATGGACTCTCGTACACTTTTATATTATTTTTGGAAAAATGCTGTGTATTTTTGCCCTAGTTATTTTTTATTATTGTTCTTTAAAGAAAGAAGAGTCTCAAAGGAAGAAAATGCAGGAAATAAATAACCAAAAGGCTAATGACAAAATCGAGGAATTAGAAAAGGCAAAACAGCGTCTTGAACAAGAAATATATGTCAACAAAAAGCGATTAGAAATGGAGACTTTGGCTGCAAAACAGGTAATTTCATTTTGTAGGTACTTGGCTGTATTCTGAGCAACAGTTGGATTTTTTTTTTTTTTTTTAAGAACTTAAGGGACCTGAGAGGAGATGGCTGAATCTGGGTCTCCAGATGAGAAGGGCTCTTCTTTTTGTTTTGATTAAGATCACTTTATACATATATATATATATATATATATATATATATATATATATATATATATATATTTATACATATATATATATATACACACACACATGTATAAAATTTTATACATTTTGTACATATGTACATTTTATACATTATATATATACATTTTATATATAAATATATACATTTTATGTATATGTGTATGTATGTGCATATATATATATATATATATATATATATATATATATATATATACATATACATATATATATATATGAATGAAGGGCTTTTCTTGCCTGAAAGCTTACATACTGGTAATGCTCACAGCTCTGCTCTTACATCATCACACAAATATTTCAAAAGGGACAGAGCTCTTATTTCTAGCTGGTTCTATTACCGTTTTTTTTTTTCCTTGTTATGCTTCCACAACTATCCTGTGATCAGTCATGCCAAATAATGTAAGTGAATGAAATAGTGCTAGGGCACAATATGTGGAAGGAAGAAAGGCACAGCTCTAATACTGGGTCACATTCTAATGTCAGAATGAAGCTTTCTCCATCTGTGAAAAGAGTGGCCAGCAGGCTCCTTGCCTGAGTGACTCTTAAGAGAACTCACAGTAGGGTGTTTGTTATCCCAGTTGTATGAACTCAATCACTGAAACTTTTGTCATCTCAGTGAGGACAGAGGCATCTTCCAGGCGCTGACTCACATTAATCAAGTTCACAAGACTGAAGCATAAAACCAGAATGTCAGTATTTTAATATCTTCAATTACCTTTTAATCAACCTTTGGCTATTCTTTCTTCTTACATTAGTGGTGCTTAAAATATGGTCTCTAGACCAGCTACATCAGCATCACTGTTCGAAATGCAGTCTGAGTCCCCACTCCAGAAACTACTAAATCAGAAACTCTGGAAGCAGGGCCCAGAATCCATTCTAACAAGTCTTGCATGGAATTCTGACAAATACTAAAGTTTGAGAAGTGCTGTTTTTATCTCTGCTTTGATTCCTTGTATCTTAACCTCAAAGTTTTATCCTCAAGTGGCAATTTTATTTTTCTTTTTTCCAAGTTTTGTGGCAAGAGTATGGGTAGAAGAAAATACCTCTAGTAACCCCAAAGTTCTGATATAATAATATAGTGATGGTACATTACCCTAGGACACAAAGTACCTAGTGAATTACTTGAGAGTTTTAAAAGAAAAAAAAAGCTGTTTAAATCTTGAAAACAGTAATTATTAATGGGCTATTTGTATCAAATGAGGTTTTCTTGGTGTCTTTTAAATGTAAGTCTATTTAGTCAACAAATGAACTCTTTTGAGCAGTTTTTTTCTCTTTTTTTTTCCTGAAGGTTTTTTTTTTACTTCCTATCAATGGGAAGAACAAGATTAATTTATGTCATCAGAAATTCCTAATGATTTTGTTATGGGGCAAATTTCATAAAGATATTTTCTAAATCACTTTTTAAAAACATTTTTTGCTTAATAAAATATACAAAACTTGTATGAAAATGAGGTTTAATTATACTGTGTTACCATTATCAATTATAATTTCTCTTTTTGTATATTCTCATGTGTGGGTCTATGTGAATGAATACCAATTAGGCTTTAGAAGACCACAGCATCCGCCATGCAAGAATTCTGGAAGCTTTAGAAACTGAGAAGCAAAAAATTGCTAAAGAAGTACAAATCCTACAGCAAAATCAGAGTAATAGGGATAAAACTTTTTTAAGTGAGTATATGATGATTTTAGCAGGCATTTTCAAGTTTTATATGTTATTTCATATAATTACTAAAAAGTTACTTGCCTTTGTATATTACAAATGGTTTATTCTAGATGTTGCTGACCTTTTGGATCTAAATAAATAAGTTTGTAGGCATGACTGTTTTAGAATATTCATATTTTAGAATATTTAGTTACAAAGGCAAATAGTAAACAAAATTTCAAGTGTTATTTTAATGTGTAAGATGTTTTTATTTTTTTTAAATGCTTATTTATTTATTTTGAGAGAGAGAGTGAAAGCAGAAAAGGGGCAGAAAGAGAGGGAGAGAGTCCCAAGTAGGCTCTGTACTATCAGCACAGAGCCTGACGTGGGGCTAGATCCCACAAAACATGAATTCATGACGTGAGCCGAAATCAAGAGTCAGACGCTTAACTGACTGAGCCACCCAGGTGCCCCATGTAACGTGTTTTTAAATACAATCTCTTTTTCTGGGGCACCTGGGTGGCTTAGTTGGTTAAGTGTCTGACTTCAGCTCAAGTCATGATCTCATGGTTCATGAGTTCCAGCCCCACATCAGGCTCTGTGCTGACAGCCCAGAGCCTGTAACCTGCTTCACATTCTGTGTCTCCCTCTCTCTCTGCCCTGCCTCACTCGTGTTCTCTTTCTCTCTCAAAAATAAATAAACATTAGAAACATAATCTTTTTCTAATTTTTAGTTCTTATATTTAAATGGAACCTAATCATTGGGTAGTTCATCTTCTTTTTCACTCAGATGTTATTTTTCATGTATACCCCTACACTGCTGTATAGAACACGCATGTTTTTAATGTAAACGTTTTTCATTACGGAAAATTTTCAACAAACTATAAAAGTAGAGCAATTACTACAACAGATCTTATATCCCTATCATCCAACTTTAGCAATTACCAACATGTTCAGTCTTGTTTTGGTTATACTCAGTCCCGCGGCCTCCTTGGACTGCTTTGAAGCAAGTCTAAGACATTCTACCATTTGATCTATAAACACTTCACTGTGTATCTCTGAATTAGATGAGGACTCTCTTTTCTCTTTTTCTCTGTCACTCTTTAACCATAACCATGATATTATTATCAAACCTAAAAAATTAATAATAATTTCTTACACTCATCAGATTTCTAGTCTACATTCAAATTTCCTGGATTATATCATAATTTTTTTTTATATCTTGTTTGTTTGAATCAGGATACAAGTGTGATCCACATGTTGTGTTTGGTGGATGTGCCTTTTAAGTCTCTTTTATTTATTTATTTTTATTTTATTTATTTATTTTTTAAGTAGGCTCTACGCCAACATGGGGCTTGAACTCACCGCCCTGAAATTAAGAGTCACATGTTCTACTGACTGAGCCAGCCAAGTGTCCCTTTTTAAGTCTCTTTTAATCTGTAAATTTGCTCTTCTTTTTTTTCTCTTTCCCCTTGTAATTTGTTTGTTGAAAAAATCAGGTTATTTATCCTGTAGTTTCCCACATTCTGGATTTTGCTGTTGTATCTCCATGGTGTTGCCTAACAGGTTCCTCTGCCCCTAGATTCCCCATAAAGTAGTTGTTATTTCTGCAGGCCTATCAGACTCAGATTCAGTTTTTTAGCAGAATATTTGGTAGTTGTATTGTATACTTTCTATAACTTCTATTTTTAAACACATTTGAAACTATTATATAATATAACTGCTGTTATATATGTTGCAAGAGGTTAAAAAAATACACTTACTAATAAATCTTTTTATTCCTCTTAGGACCTAAAAACAGTGCCTTGCAATGAATACTTGATTTTTTTTACCATGTGAATAATGAGTTTTATCCTTTCAAAAAAAAGTGTTCTAATGGAATATTGGTTATAAGTTTGAGTAAAACAGAAAATATTTATGATAAAATCTGAAATTTAGGGGCGCCTGGGTGGCGCAGTCGGTTAAGCGTCCGACTTCAGCCAGGTCACGATCTCGCGGTCCGTGAGTTCGAGCCCCGCATCGGGCTCTGGGCTGATGGCTCGGAGCCTGGAGGCTGTTTCCGATTCTGTGTCTCCCTCTCTCTCTGCCCCTCCCCCGTTCATGCTCTGTCTCTCTCTGTCCCAAAAATAAATAAAAAAAAAAAACGTTGAAAAAAAAAATTAAAAAAAAAAAAAAATCTGAAATTTAACTTAGGAAAGTGGAATTGTGGCCTAAGTTATTTCCCTTTTTTGTTTTGATGTCCTGAAACATATGTTTGTTTGTTTTAATTTTCAGGCAAAATAAAAAAAAGATTGTAGTTCTATATAAGTAAGGCTGTAGTATAC
Organism: Puma concolor; assembly: GCF_028749965.1. Lineage (NCBI taxonomy): Eukaryota > Metazoa > Chordata > Mammalia > Carnivora > Felidae > Puma > Puma concolor. The sequence continues at coordinate 30,471,717 of NC_141683.1, forward strand.
TTTACCTAAAATTTTAAACAAATTAGAAGTTAGAAAAGAAATAAATGAGAAAAACAAATCTTTAAAGATAGAAGAAAAAGCATTGTCTTTGGCATTTCCTCTCTTACAAAATCTTTTCTGTATCAACTTTCTGTGTCACCTTCAGCACCTTTTTTCTGTATCTCCACAGGTGAAAGACCTCATTTTCTATGAAGAGTATTTTATTTCAGGCTAGAGGGAAAGTTACTCACATATTGCCCTTACTTTCTGCAATAAATAGTTAAAGCCATTTATTTGAAATCAATATATTTTTTTCAGGAGTTGGTCTGCCTAATGATAGAAGTTAGGGCTCATATGTGTATTTTGAATCTTTGTGCTTTCTACTAGTTCAGCCAAATTGGAGCTCTATGAAACTCTCAATGATGATTCAGGAAGCGAATGCCATCAGCAACAAATTTAAAAAATATTATGTTTTTGGCAGGTGAGCAATTATCTTAATTATACAGTAATTCTTTGTTTTAAACTAACTGACCCTCATATGATTGCTTTCTAAATTTAGTTTCCATAAAGGTACAGTATCTGTAGTGCCTGCCTAGAACAGTATCAGAATCCCCAATAACACTCGCAGATACCCCTTTCCGGACTCACTCTGGAGTAAAAGACTTTCGACAATTACCATACTGTACTAAATATATTTATAAAATAAATATTTATTTTAAGCATTTTTAAGTATATTTAAGTATACAATAAAATATACTTATTTTATAAACATAATAATTTTAGATGTTTTAGGAATTTACTAATTTTCTTTTGAGTTACAAACTTATTACAAGTTTGGAAAGAAATATACGTGATTAGAATTTGATTTTTAAAATTTTTATAGAAGAAGTTATTCTTATATATACTAGACATGAGTTTTACTTTAATAAAAATGTTAACAGTGGAGAGAGATATTTAATCAGTGGACTGCATTTTCATGGAAGTTATTCTAATTCAGAAAACCCTTAGTATAAATGTGTATGTATGTTTTAGGGTAAGCAGTTTTCTTTGGTTTTTCTTTCAGACATGATGTATCAGATAAAGGAAGTAGTTCGGACACTTCTGTGCGGGTTCGTAACTTACAACTAGGGATCTCAACTTTCTGGAGTCTGGAAAAATTTGAATCTAAGCTGGCAGCAATGAAAGAACTTTATGAGGTTTGGAATATTATTAAAATCTCTATAAACTTTTTGAAATAAAAAATATGTAAGTGACATGTTCTTAGTAAAGAAAATTGGTAAATAAAGGAAAAGGCAATTTACATTACCCAAACCAACCGGTATTACCAATTATGTATGTTTATTTTACTTTTGCCTATAGATGGGCTTCTATTGATTTGTTTTAATATAGTTATGAATGTAGGGGCGCCTGGGTGGCTCAGTCTGTTAAGCGTCTGACTTCAGCTCAGGTCATGATCTCATGGTTCGTGAGTTTGGTCCCCGCATCTGACTCTGCACTGACAGTGTGGAGCCTGCTTAGAATTCTCTCTCCCTCTCTTTCTGTGCACCTCCCCAGCTCATTCTCTCTCTCTCTCTCTCTCTCTCTCACTCTCTCTCTTTCTCCCTCTCTCTCTCTTTCTCTCAAAAAAATAAAAATAAAAAATATTTAAAAACTAATATGCGCAGATATATTTTTAGTTCTATTAAAAAGCAAACAATTAGAAACACCAAAAAGCAAAGCAATGGGGAAATATAAATTTAATTATGTAAAATGCATATTATAGGCATTGAAGATCATTACAAATGATACAAAGTGTTTTATGTCTATGAAATTTCTTCTTCCCTTAAGTTTAAATGTAAAAGTTTGAAAACACACAATTATAACTGTGTGTGAACAGATTAATAGAATATACAAAATTAATATAATTAATAATTTCCAAATTTTCTGCAATGAATGTGGATTGCTTGTGTAATTAGAGCAACAAAAAAACTGTATTGAAGTCATTTGGTCATTCTTGCTTTGACAGATGCATTAAAGTATGGTTTGTGAGTTACCTTCATTATCTTCCTACTTTCAGCTGTTGCAATATTCTTTGATTATTTTTTTCTATATAATTATACTATTTCTGAATCAAGCTCTATATGTATAGTATTTTTTTAGAACTTTAATTAATATTAGTTTAAATACTTAAAATTCAGATTACTATCAGGATTAATATATTTAACCAGGGAGTAATTGAATTTTAATGTTGTCATATTATTTTGCTTCTGAGGATTTATCTTTCCTGTTCTTACTATGTCTTCTAAATCCCAAGTTTATTTTTTTGAATCATTTAATGGTTTCTGTTTCTTTTATTAGTAGAGCTCTTTTAATACAATTTCTAGCATCATGTGCTTGATTTTTTGTTTTATCAGGAATGTGATATTTCTAGACTTCTATCGGGTAACCTATGCTTTTGCTAATTTTTAAAATTTGAAATGTAACAAACTTAAACTTTTTTTTTCTCTTAGTAGCTAAACATTTTTAGCCCAACTTAGTAGAAACCATATATATATATATATATATATATATATATATATATATATATTTTTTTTTTTTTTTTTTTTTTTTTTTTTTAGAGTAATAGTAATAACAAAAGTGAAGATATCTTTTGTGATCCTGAAGATGAATGGGAACCTGACATTACAAATGCACCAGTTTCTTCCCTTTCTAGAAGGAGGTAAAGACATTTTTATTTTTTTGTTCTGGGTACACATATATATAATTTCCTTATTTTAAAAGAACTATCTATTGTCATAATGAATATGTCTGTGCAGGAAACCCAGTAACAGAAGAGAAATAGTATGTTACTGATCAAATTACAGCACTTGGGGCATTAAGTTGTTTATCAGTCAGTTAGAATAGGAACAAAAATGGTTGGCATTTCACCAGTAAGTCTTAAGAGTGACATAAGACATAAATAACATAACTTTTTTTAAGTCATATTTATGACTTAAGACATAAGAAACTAAATCTAATTTCCTATAAAAATGAATAGTGTTTATTACTTTTAAATTACACTTTTTCAAGAACTTGGCATATTCTATGATATGTTATTATAAGTTATAGAACTTTAAATGCTGTCAAGTTAGTATGAACACCACAGAAGAATAAATCATGGTGATAGAGAACTTCTGTATATGACAAAGGCTGCTTATTAACTAAAAATATAAAAGACTTCCATGGTGAATAGATGCTTTTTGAGAAAAAACTAGCTCTGTTTAAACCTCAGATACTTAGATTACAGAGGGCAAAATGGTATAATAGAAAGGCCTTGGTCTTGGAACCAATTTAGCTGCTTAGTTTGGTTTTTAAACAAAGACTTCTTTTTAAATAAATACTTCTTAGTTTGTTTTTAAACAAGACTACTGTCTGCTATGTCTTGAGGATATAAAGATGAATAAAAAATACTCTCTGTCCTCAAAGACCAGGCACTGAGGAAACTAGAGGAACAGTTGATAAAGACCCAAAATTAAACCAGGCAGAAGGACTGGAGAGGAAAGCCTGGTTTTATACGTATTCAGGAGGAAGAATCAGCAAGAACTTGGCTGGCTGTGGGGTTGAGGGTGATAAAAGGCTCCAGAATGAATCCTAGTCTAATTAGGGCGACTGGTGAGGGGAAGATGGTATTCCCTGAAATGGAGGTTCAGATCAGTTTATTTTTGACCCTGATGAGTTTGAGATTCCAGGGAGCATCCAAGTGTATATTCATGTCAAGAACTTTGAAGGAGGGATTTGGGAATTTTCAGGATATAAGGGTCAATGGCATTCATCCATCCAACAGAAGCATCATCATTATCAAGAACATTTATTGAATGCTTGCTAAGTATTATCTCATGTCGTTCTTACAACAAATCTATGAGGTTAGTGCTGTCCTTACCTGCCTTTTACAGATGAAAAGGCCAAAGATTTAAAGAGGGTAAGTAACTTGTCCAAACTCATAGAGCTAATAAGGGAAGAATGGGCACTCAAATCCAGGTTTGAGTGACTCCAGAGATCCTGACTTCCTTGACTGCCATTGCCGGATAGCCCCTCCTTTGCATATGAAAGGACAGAATCTTTCTGGTTAAATACTTTTTTTTTCCCACTTCATCACTGTCAGCTGCAGCTCAGAATCCGTTTGGGTTTCCAGACCTTTTCAGGCCTTTCTTGTTTTGGACTCATTTTAAACTCATAAAATTTCAGAGAGATGTAATTGCTTTATAGGGATTCTTCCCCCTGTACTTTTGTCCTGTTTGCTGTATGCCAGCTCCTAAGCTGCAGTAAGAAATAGCCAAGATCTAATAGTCGATACGTGTTACCTTATATGTTATATACACAACAGCTGTGTATTTCAAGCTGAAAGAAATACAGACCTTGTCCTTTAAACAGATTCTGAATTCCTTGAGCATAGGGAACACGTCTGTATCCCCTACAATGTAGTATAATAAGAAAGTCATAGGCTCGTGTCACAGTCCTGGGTTCTAATTTTTTGTATTAAGTTTTTAATTTTTTTTTTTTAACGTTTATTTATTTTTGGGACAGAGAGAGACAGAGCATGAACGGGGGAGGGGCAGAGAGAGAGGGAGACACAGAATCGGAAACAGGCTCCAGGCTCTGAGCCATCAGCCCAGAGCCTGACGCGGGGCTCGAACTCACGGAGTGCGAGATCGTGACCTGGCTGAAGTCGGACGCTTAACCGACTGCGCCACCCAGGCGCCCCTAAGTTTTTAATTTTAATTCCAGTATAGTTTACAGTATTATGCTAGTTTTAGGTATAGTGATTTATGCAGAGTGTGGCCATGGGCAAGTGACATTACATCCTTAGGCTTCAGTGTTCTCGTCTACCAAATGGAGACAGTAATACGTATCTATTCTACAGAGCTTATCACTGAGTTTAAGTGAGGTCATATATAAGAACAATTGCTTCTCCTGCTACTTCTACGACCACCATGGGGCTGATGATGATGATGTTGTGAAGTAGTTATAAGGATTAAGAGATAAAGTATGTAGGGGTGCCTGGGTGGCTCAGTCGGTTAAGCGTCCGACTTCAGCTCAGGTCATGGTCTCGGCAGTTTGTGCATTCGAGCCCCATGTCGGACTCTGTGCTGACAGCTCAGAGACTGGAGCCTGCTTCGTGTTCTGTGTCTCCTTCTCTCTCTGCCCCTCCCATGCTCATGCTCTGTCTCTCTCTGTCTCTCAATAAGAAATAAATGTTAAAAAATAAAAATAAAAAAATAAAAAAGAGATAAAGTATGTAAAACTCCCACTGCAGTGGATGGCTGTTGAATAAATGGCAGCTCTTATTATTGGGTTCTTAATATGTATTAAGTAAAATTAAATCTTGGAATTCAGAGATGATCTGAGATCTGATTTCCGATCTAATACCAATAAACAGATAGTGATATCTTTAGGTGATTTATCTGGAGGACTTCAAAACAGAGTTGGGCTCTCCAAAATGAGCTAAAGATGGCCTGTGGGGGAAATTGAGTGGATGGGCTTGGGGTACTTATGCTAACCTGGAGTAACATAAGCCTCCCCAAAATTCAAACCAGAAGTACAAATGCCTGAGGGGGTGAATTATAAATCCTTTTAGATTTTATAATTACTGGTTTCTTATTATCTTTTATTATAAACAGATACAGACTTAGAATTGTGGATCACAATATGAGCATTAATAATTAATGGACATCGGTGGGTGACAGGACAGGTGAAATAGATGAAGGGGATGAACACTTAGCATGATGAGCACTGAGTAACGTACAGAAGTGTGGAATCACTGTATTGTGCACCTGAAACTGATAGAATGCTGGATGTTAACTAGACTGGAATTTTAAATTAATTAAAAATAAATAAATCATGAACATCAAAATTTTAGCTTATTGAAAGTTGGTGATTTACATCTTATTTTCTGCTAACTTCAGAAAAAATTAGGGAACCAGGAATCTACTCCTGAAATCATTGTTGCACTGTATGCTCACTTGGATGTAAATTAAAAAATAAATTATTAAAAATAAATAAATAAACATTAAAAAAATAAAAAAAGAATTAGGGAACCAGCAGAAGTTTAAGTTGTTGCTGAAAAGCCAAAGCTTCTTTTAATATTTTTTAAGATTTTGAAATCCAGGTGTTTTCATTTGGTAAAGAGGTTTTCTTGATAACTTCTATAATTTAAAAGTATCATATTTTTTTAAAAAAAATGAATTGCTCTTGGTCAGAGACCTTGTATATGAAGTTTCAGCCTTGTAAGAATGTTTATGACAGAATTGCAAACTCTGAGAATGCCTTCAGGTAATGGAAACACTGACAGATTCTTAATTATGGAACTGCTACCCGGCCACAATACGCACAGCTGTTCTGCAATAAAATAGACTGGTTTGGCTGCCTATAAATTTTGATATGTATTGTGGACAGTTAAAAGTAAAATTTCCCCTGAGGTTAAGTGAAAATTCTGTGAAAAGAACGTAACAAGCATTTTATTTGTGTTTAAACATTGTTTAACCACGATAGTGTTAAAAGAGTAAGTTTTCCTAGTTTAGACTTACTGTAATAATATACCCTTTCCTTTCATCCCTAAGTACAAAAAACTGTTACTTTTGAGAATTGACATTTCCTCTCCCTACTACCAGTCATACTGAGAGTTGATTTTTCCTCGCCCTGTTATCAGTTATATTTCTGTGTTTTTCTTGTAGGAATTCATGGGGAAAAATTAAATTTGAAACATTTAGAGGACTACAGATAGAACGCGTTTTTGTTTAACAGTCTTTTCAACAAACAGCATTTTTCTTTGAGGGGCCGATGGTAATAGAGAGTTCTGTCAGGAAAGAGACTTCAAAGGATCCCCTAGATTTAGATCCAGGTCACTGCTCGTGTCTTCAGGGATGTAATGAGGGCTGGAGTTGGAGTTTAGAAAATTGATGGATGAATGGCAATCTGGAAGTAGGCTGCCTTTTCCAGTAGCAGTTAGGAAGAATGAATAACAGCTAGACAGCCAGTCACACTCAAGGGAGAAATCTGAGTGGTTTTATGGGCTGTGGGAAAAGAGGCAGCCAAAAGAGCGATTAAGGATAGAGTCATTCTCTCCATTTGTGCTATTGCTACACTTCACAGGTATTACGCTTTTCACACTGTGTAGCAAATACTTACTTGAATGTTTATTCAAGTGTTTAGAATCCTTCCCAGGATGTTCTCAGGATAAAATCCAAGCTTCCTTAATTGGCCTCCGAGGTCAGCCTCATGCTGGCCCCCACACACCTCCCAGCCTCATCCCTTGCTACTCTTTCACATCTTAGACTGCGGTCCTTCCGAACCTCGCTTGGCTCTTTGCACGCGCGGTACTTTTCTCTCATCGCCGGGTCTTCCCGCATCCTGGCGCCCGTGTCTGAATACTCTTCCTTCTTTCTCAAGCCTGCCTCCTCATTTGGCTAACTCCTGTGCATCCTTCAGTGTCACTGTTCCCAGAGGCCCTCCTGACTCCTTGGGCCAGGTTGAGTTCTCCAGAATCTACCACGGCATGCTCTGCTCTCATGAAACATCACTTTATTGTAATTATTTGCCTAATTTCTCTTTTGTTACAGAAAAGGAGCCCAGAAACCATGTTTGCTTGTTTAACCACAGTATCTAGAGCCTGTAAATAGTAATACTCTTCAAATATCAAGGAAATATTGTTTAATTAATAACTAACTGTATGCTTAGAATAATACCTCTAAATAGTAAAGTTCGTGCTCAGTAAACCAAATGAACTATTTCTTGATGAAAAGGTTTCCATAGAAAAGACACACATGCATACCCAATTTCTTTAGAGAACTAAGAATATTCTTGGGGTGCCCAGGTGGCTCAGTCGGTTGAGTGTCTGACTCTTGATCTTGGCTCAGGTCATGATCTTGCGGTTTGTGGGATTGAGCCCCACATCAGGCTCTGCATTGACAGCACAGAACCTGCTTGGGATTCTCTTTCTCCCCCTCTCTCTGCCTCTCCCTCTCTCTCTCTCTCAAAATAAATAAACTTTAAAAAAAAATCTGTTCCTTTTTTTTTAAAAAAAGAATATTATTAATATTATTACTCCATGTAGTATATAACTACTAATTTTATGGTTTATCTTTTTTAGGAGCAAAAGTTTGATGAAGAACAGGAGAATTTCTGGTTGTTTACATGATATACAAGCCTACCCAATTCAGAATTTGCATTCTTCCCATTCATCAGGTATTTTTTCATCAAATTTTCTTGTATCCTGAGAAAGCATCAAGTCCTGGCTCAGTCACTACGTTGTGTCATGTTCTTATTGCAAATCATTTCATCTCCTACAAACTTTCACTTTTTTTGTAAAGTGAAGAGGGTGGGCTGGGTGGCCCTTTCCATGTCTAAAATTCTGTGCTCAGAGCCTTTTAATAGAGTGCCTAATTCAAATGTGGAAGGAAAGTTTAAAAGAAAAAATTACAGGAATTTTTCCAGCAAATAATTATTTTATGTGAATATGGATGACAGTATTAATTTTCCTATAGAAGGGGGACACCCTGTAAATTTGCATGTGTAACTACCTGTAAGAGTTGAAATTACTACCAGGTAGTAGGGGCTATACAGCAATAAAAGAGAAAAACGCCTACTTCACTCAACAACCTGGATGAATCCCAAAAACGTTCCATTGAGTGAAAGAAACCAGGAAACAAAAAGTACATACTGTATGATTATATTTCTGTGAAGCTCAGGAACAGGCACAACTGATGTATGGTGACGGAAGCCAGAGCAGTTTGGAAGAGAATAATGGCTCCAGAGGGAACCTGCTGGAATGTGCTTGTGGAAACCTTGCACACATTGATCTAAGAAGGGGGCGCGCACATATGTGAAAGCAATAAGCTGTATACTTAAGATGTGCACACTTTACAGAGGATCAACTATACCTTAGGAAACAAAAAGTTTTAAAGTTGCTGTATAAGTTAGTAATCTGTGTGATAAGGGCACTAATGGGATACAAGTAGTCATAAAAGAAATTATATTTCATCTTGACTTTAAAATAGAGAAATTTGGTTTCTTTCTTTTTAAACCTAAAATTACTTTTTAGGAAGATAATTATCTTAATACTTATTTAATCTAAGGGAAACAAAATAAGCTGTAGGCTTTTTGTTTACCAGCACAATGAAAGGTTATGTATCTGTGGTATCGTTATTTATTCAGTATTATTTGAGAGTAAGAGGTTTTACAAAAGTAGTTTTTCTAGATGAATTAAAGCTGCCTTTTTAAGAGCCATATTTAAAAATTAAGTAAAATACAAAAGGTCTTTGCTTGTTTGCAGTTTTCAAAGAGGGAAACAGAAACCCCCATCTGCATTTAGTATGGACTCGCCTGGGCTGTGGGTTCTGGAGGGTGCACTTTTCAGCTCTGGGAAGTTGAGCAAATGTCTTAACTTCTCACCTTAAGGGCCATATATTTATATTTTTTTAATGAAAAAAAATTTAAGTTTATTTATTTATTTTGAGAGAGGGAGAGTGCACGCCGGCAAGTGGAGTAGGAGCAGAGAGAATCTCAAGCAGGCTCTGCATTGTCAGCAGAGCTCAATGTGGGGCTTGAACTCACAAACTGTGAATCCATGACCTGAGCCCAAATCAAGAGTAGGGCGCTTAACTGACTGAGCCTCCCAGGCACCCGGAGCCATATTTTTAAACTAGAGTTTTGCAAGGCTTTGTAAAATGTTGATGCTGGATTTTATCTATTTATTATTTATTTTATTTTTAAAAATTATTTATATATTTTATTTTACTTTTATTTTATTTTATTTTTTAATTTTTTAATGTTTTATTTATTTTTGAGACAGAGAAAGAGACAGCATGAGCAGGGGAGGGGCAGAGAAAGAGGGAGACACAGAACCAGAAGCAGGCTCCAGGCTCCGAGCTGTCAGCACAGAGCCCAACGCGGGGCTCCGACTCACGAACTGTGAGATCATGACCTGAGCCGAAGTCGGATGCTCAACCGACTGAGCCACCCAGGCGCCCCTATTTATTTATTTTAAAGACAGGAAACAAACCATAAGAGACTCTTTTTAGCCAGTTAAAAAAATTTTTTTTAAATGTTTATTTATTTTTGAGAGAGCTGGAGAGGCAGATTGTGAGTGGGAGGGGCAGACAGAGACACAGAATCTGAAGCAGGTTCTAGGCTCTGAGCTGTCAGCACAGAACCCCAAACGGGGCTCAAACTTGCAGACTGTGGGATCATGACCTGAGCCAAAGTTGGATGCTTAACTGACTGTGCCACCCAGGCTCCCTGCTACTGTTCTGTTTTGTTTTGTTTTAATATTTATTTATTTATTTATTTCAAGAGAGAGCATGCAAGCATGAGGTGGGATGTGTGGGGGAGGGCAGAGGAAGAGGGAGAGAGAATCCCATGCAGGCTCTGTGTTGTCAGTGCGTGTAGCTTTCTATCAACCATGAGATCATGACCTGAGCCCAAATCAAGTGTCGGACACTTAACCAACTGAGCCACCCAGGTGCCCTGATGCTGGATTTTAGAATGCATTAACATCATTACCTTCTTAAACAGAGAATATATTGGTAACTATTTATGATGACTAGATTATAATCATTATTATCATGATATTATTACCCTGCAGTGTAGAGCTTTTTCTCTTCCCAAATCAAATTCATCTTTGGTCTAGATTCTTTTTTTTTTAAATACTTTTATTTTGTTTTGTTTTGTTTTTTAAGTAAACTCTACCCCCAACATGGGGCTGATCCAGAGATCAGGATTCTTACGCTCTACTGACCGAGCCAGCTACGTGCCCTGTTCTAGACTCTTAATAGTCCCCATCCTTTGCCCTCATTTTACCTTCCTTTTAGTTTGCTGTTTGTATTGCCTATGAACTGTATCAAAAAATTAATCTTATTTATTAAATGAGAATCATTATACTCATGAGTTAGCATTCTAGTATAAAGTTATTTCCAGAGGCTCCAAATGAGCTCTTTCAAGCTTTTCCATTTACTTCTGGTTTGGATAGTGCTTAGAAAATTATGGTGAAAGTCTGTCTCCCAGAGATGTGATATATTAACTGTAGATAATTGGCTTTAGCCTATTTTGATTATAGTATACTTAGAGATGGAACTATTAAAAGTAGAGCTATTGAGACATTCCTCTTAATATAGTTTGCTTTATTATTGCCTATGTTTCCAGCTTATGAATTAAATTAACTTTACATTGATATTTATATTTATTATTTTTATATTATTTTATTTCATGTAACTGCCATTGTTTCCACCAATTCACTGTTTCAGGTGTTCCCAAAAAGTAAATAAAGAAGGAGATTGAACCAGTGGTTATTTAGTTTATTTGAATTGTCTGTTATTTATATTGTTGAACTACTAACCTATGGATTGATGCCATTGAAAGATTAATTGACTTCCTTTATGGACTTGTGTTTTCACTTTGGCATATAGAAGTAAGGGTGTATTGAAATAAGAACAGCCTGCTTTGAAATTACTGACGAATGAGTCCATAATATGCTTGCATTAATGTATTTGTTGGAAAGTGTTGTGCCTGAAAAGTAGGCTTAACATGGCTATTTTCTGCCGATACAGGCTTACTGGAGAAATCGAGCACCATTTCCCCAAGTTCAGCAGAATCTTTTCTTCCTGGAATTTGCAAAGAATTGATTGGGTCATCGTTAGATTTTCTTGGACAGAGTTATGATGAAGAAAAAAGCATGGCAGACAGCCTGATTAATAATTTTCTTAAAATTTATCATGGGCTATTTGCCATTTCCAAAGCTCATGAAGAACAAGATGAAGAAAGTCAAGATAACTGTAAGCAACCTTACTGCTTTTATTAACTTACATGAATGACTATTTTCTGCACATTACATTTGCTTTTGAATGACTGCCACATTTGGCGTGCATTTTCTGACTATGGTAAAATGTTTCTTAAACATTTTAAATCCTAACCTTAACCCTAACCTGAATCCTAGACTAGAATAATCTTTTTTTTTTTTTTAATAGATTTTTCTTTTAAATGTTTATTTATTTTTGAGAGAGATGGAGACAGAATGAGAGTGGGTTAGGGGCAGAGAGAGAGGGAGACACAGTATCCGAAGCAGGCTCCTGGCTCCAAGCTGTCAGCATAGAGCCTGACACGGGGCTCGAACTCACCGAGCTGTGAGATCATGACCTAAGTCAAAGCGTCCGAAGTTGGATGCTCAATTGACTGAGCCACCCAGGTGCCCCTAGACTAGAATAATCTTTTATTTGGAGATTATTTCTTCCAATAATTTTCCTTCTTCTTTCGAAGTGTTCTCTTCTGATCGAGCAACCCAGTCACTTACTATCCAGGTCACATGTGCTTTTGAGCAGCTTGTGGTTCTAATCAAACACTGGCTGGATGATATTCTACCTTGTACCAGCACAGCAAGACTTGAAGATGAACTGAGACAAGAGGTTAAAAAACTAGGAGGCTACTTACAGTTATTTTTGCAGGTAAGTTGATTTGCTGATTGTCATTTGAAGAAGTCATTTATTCAGCAAGTATTTATTGACCTTCTACTGTCTGCATCTTCCCTAAAATTAGATCTGTAGGATTTTCAGAAGTGATTTCTGTTTTGCAATTCTGAAAGTGTGGTTTTCTATGATTGTTTATTATTTATTGCCTCTGTGCCAGGCACTGAGAATTCTCAGTGATTGACAAATATTAACTCATTCAATTCTCTTAACAACTTTAGAAGTAGGTACTTTTCTTAATCACCATTTTATAAATGAAGAAATGGAGGCACAGGATATGTAGTCTTTCCTGTTTTATAACCAGTAACATATTATACTATGCTAGTCCTCAATAATGGCTATTGGGAAGAAAGGCGGAGTCTTGCTTTGGTTATATATTGGGTATCAACTTGTGCTGAATGAGTCGAGTCACAAGCCCACTGGTATATGGTCAAGAAAAGTAATTTTTTTTTTCCTGTTTACCTTATATCAAGTGAGATTAGGCATGGCTGTGAAGAAGAAGTAAGATAAAAGCTTCTTGGCTGTCACATAAAATCTGGAAGGAGGCATGGTGGCTCTGTTCCACACCTTGAGAGCTAAGCTCCTTCTAATGTACCCTCTGCCAAGCCTAATGCATGCCCTTTATTTCATGGTCCACCCTAGTGGTGGAGCTCTGTCTGAATTCAGTGCAGCAGGATGAAAGAAGTGACAAAGAAGGGAAAGGCCAAATGGGCCTTCTTTTAAGGGTAGGTTCTAGAAATTTCCATATGACATTTCTCTTTATAAATCTTTGGCCAGGACTTCATTACGTGACCACATCTAGCCACAAGTATTATTGGGAAGTTATTTTTTATTCTGGACAGCTGTGTACCTAGTGAAAAATCAAGAGTTCTATTACCATGGAAGAAGTAGAGAATTTGATACTGGTTAATACCTAGTCATCTGCCATATCAGTGAACTCTTCCTTAAGAATTCCTTGACTGTCTCAGGGAAGTAGTTATGAAAATACCAAAGGGGATAGGTTTCACTTTTTAAAATGGGTAACTTGGCTTCTTGACAAAATGTTCTAGAATATTTGAACAAATCTCATGTTATAGCGCCCACCAAGAGACTTTCTACATTCTACTATTGTAGTAGAAGGTTAGTTGTATCAAATACTTCCTGAGTGGGCTATTTATTTATTGATAGGATTTGGAAATGTTTATTTGGTTGAGTAATCTAGTCAAATTGAAATCGAATGTTTATTTTTAATTATCCATTATTCTTCCCTAGGAGGTCTTTCTGGGTCTCCCCATGACTTGGTTAGACATTTCTCTTATTTGTTTTTCTGTTAGGCCTGTACTTCACCTGTTATGCCCTTTAATATATCATATTTACAGGCCTGCATACCTCATTGGGCAGAGTAAGCTTTGGGTAGTTAGAGGGACAGTGGGTCTTTTTTCACAAGGACTCATCATATGATAGCTGCTTGTTTGGATACTTGTTATTGAGGTAATGAAAAATTCACACTGGATGAAGGATCACTTGGGATATAAGTGGTGAGGAAACAGAATGACCCTAAGACAGACAGGTGGACTGCAAACAGGTGTGGGTGAAGTATTAGGTGAAGAAGATGCTCTGAGCACAGGGCCATGAAGATGAAAGGGAACACTGGCCAGAGAGCAAAGCTGGGGAGCCAAAACCTGAGGATATGACTTATGCTTGAGCCTGGAAAAGGAAGCTAGCAGAGGGGTGGTCTGTGGTGGAAAAGAGAGTTTGAGATATACTTAGTTGGCTCTTAGGTTTGAGAGGCAGTTCAGGAACAGAAAAAAACAAAACAAAACAAAAAAACCACTATTGGCATTTGGAAAACCAGTGTTTGAACCCATGCTGAATTAGTTCTGTGTCCTTGGGCAAGCTGCTTCACTTTTTGAGTCTCCCATTTTGTCACCGGGAAAATAAAAATAAGGCCTGTCTGGCAAGATTGCCATGAGGATCAGATGGATGGATGTGATAAGAAGGTACCTATTAGAGCAACTGGTGTGTAGTTTCTTTCCTTCTTTTCATTCTCTGGAAAGACCACTCTGAACTTAGGGGTTGCGGTCTACAGCTCTATGGGAAATGTTTTATAGGAATTGAAGATGGAGAGAACAGGTGACCTGGAGGGGAAGTTAGACGGAGCTCAGGAGACACTTGCGTTATGTTGGCACAACTGAATTTAGTGATTACACTTACTAGCTAAGTATGGTGTGAGAAGTCTTACCTTTTAGCAGTATTATAAGCATGTCCCAGAAAGCAGGCCAAGAGAAGTATTTTGAAGAGAATCACTGTAGTTGGCAGGTAACAGAAAGAAAAGCTCGGGGAACACCTCCTCGTTGGGCATGTGCACTCTGGTGCAGGAGAAGCCTTTTGTTTGGAGGGTGGTCTTCTCCCCCTTTTCCTTCCCTTTCTTCTTCCTTCTTCCCTGATAAAAGAAAATATCTTTGCCTACCATCTGTCAGATGGCTCCCGGGACAGGAAAAGTTCAAAGGCAAAAGTGCCATGATTTTGTTCCTTCTTGGGGGGTGGGGGACTTTCACTTATCACTTCTTTCTTATATTAGTTAACTGCATGCTTGTCTTATGTCTCCTATTAGTGTGTAAGGTCTTTGAGGGTAGAGACTATATCCTAGTCATTTTATCCTCGTTAGGAGCTATAGGGTTGCATGTTTTCTGGCTCTGACTGAGATTTTTATGAAGCATAGTCACCATATCGATGAATGCAGAATTTGTTTTCTTCAAATTGCTTTTCTTGTCTTGTCTTTACCACCCTGTGTAATCTCATGTATCTTATGTACTGGTCCATTTTTATTTTATAGGGATGCTGTTCAGATATCTCATCAATGGTAAAAGAAGCTCAAAACAAAATAATCCAAATTGTACAACAAGCTGTGAAGTATGTGGGACAGTTAGCAGTTCTTAAAGGGAGCGAGCTACATTTTCTGGAAAACAGTAGCAATAAGGCTACCAGTGTTCAGGTAATTTGGTAATATTAGTTTTGAAAGACTTCATCTGAGGGAACAGTAGACTCCTGATAATAGTATCACTAAACATGATAAGTTGTTTTTATTTGAAAATAGCTCATACTTTTAATAGTTTAGCAATATAATTTAAAACGGTTTCAATCTAAGTTGGCTAAATGTACTGGATAAGTCTGAAATCCTCATTTTACTTTTTGGATCTTTGCTTTCATGATAGCCACCTACTTAGCCAATGAACATATGAAGAACTCTATAATTCTAGAAAACTTGCTTGCTTTAAGTATTCATGCCATTGAAAACATAGTAATAGAATGTTACTGTGTTCTAGGAATGTATTGTCCTGCCTAACATGACAGACATTCTTTATAGCACGTTATATGTGGAATGCTAAATTACAGGTTTGCTACCTTTCTTATAGACGGTTAGATCTTATTCCAGCTTTAGTTGAATTTAGTAAACTTGGAACTTATTATAATCCTACAATAAGCAGAAAATAAAATTAGTTGTTTGATAATTTTTTTAAAAATGTAAAACCTGAGTTTTCCAATTAATGCTTAAAAACTTTTTCTAGGAGGATTTCATGGATGCTCTTTGTGATGGTGTAGGCTTAGGAGTGAGGATTCTATTAGATTCTGGACTAGAAAAAGCAAAAGAACTTCAGCATGGACTCTTAAGGCAGTGTACCCAAAATGAGGTAAGAGGAATGAAAGAACATTCTGCATAGTACCAGATGGTCTGTAAAGGTGATTTAAAAAAATTAGTTCTGGGGCATCTGGGTGGCTCAGTTGGTTAAGTGTTTGACTTCAGCTCAGGTCATGATCTCACGGTTTGTGAGTTCGAGCTCCACGTCGAGCTCTGTGCTGACAGCTCAGAGCCTGGAGCCTGCTTCCGATTCTGTGTCTCCCTCTCTCTCTGCCCCTCCCCCACTTGCACTCTGTCTCTCTGTCCCTCAAAAAATGAATAAACACCAAAAAAATTTTTAAAAATTAGTTCAGTAAATTGGATTCTTATAGATTTATGTATTTTAATTTGTGTTGAATAATTATTTTATTGAAAAGGCTGATGCTATCATTATGTCATGGTGATATTTTCCCAAGTTACTCTTGAGTTACTGCAGCCTCTGTTGTATAATTTTGTCAGTTATTATCCATGAAAATTCAGCCTGTGGATACACTCCAGAGCAGAATGGAGTGTGGCGCTGACACCTAGTGTTCACTTTCTGCTTGTCTTTTTCTTCTTGCTCTTTGGTTAGGTCTCTACTTGTCCACTTAAGAATAGAAACTACCCGGGCACCTGGGTGGCTCAGTCGGTTGAGCGTCCGACTTCGGCTCAGGTCATGATCTCGCAGTTGACGAGTTGGAGCCCCGCGTCGGGCTCCATGCTGACAGCTCAGAGCCTGGAGCCTGCTTCCGATTTGGTGTCTCCCTCTCTCTCTGCCTCTCCCCTGCTCATGCTCTGTCTCTGTCTCAAAAATAAAGATAAACATTAAAAAAAAAAAAAAGAATAGAAACTACCATTTATTGATCCAATATTTTAAACTAAATATTTTGACAGAGGCGTTCACCTCTGTTATTTCATATTAAGACACAGAACCAACAGAGATTTGAGTGACTTCCTAAAATATGCTTCCTCCCCACCTCCTCCAGCTAACTAACATGAAAGCATAAAAGCAATGCTGTCTTAGAGGTGGCACTGTGGTTAAAACCTGTCTCTGTTATTCTCCAGCAATCATTCATCAAGTCAGTGCTCTGACTCTGTTTCCTCACGTGTCCTATGTAATAATACCTATGTCCTAGGTTGTGACATTATTTATTAAATTGATTAAGTCACTTATTAAATCATCTCTCAGTGACAATTACAGGACTGGTGCTTTATGTGTAATAGTGGTGAACCTCCCCACTTGCAAGGTAGGAATTACTCGTCTTCCTATGCGTTTCACTGAGCTGGAGAACCTTGTCCAGTCTCGAGCCAGGGTTTTATATTCTACCCACCTGACTCCGAAGCTCAGAACGCTAACTAAATAAGTTTTGTAAGCCATTGTTCAGGCACTGATTTTCTTCACTGAGAGTTACTAGTAATGAATTGGGGATTCAGAAGGTAAGTTCAAATCTTACCACAGTGAGTTTCAGAGAGTGTCTGTTCAGCAGTCACATTGTAACAACTTCTTGTTAAAACCATCTCTGCCCATTCCCTTTCTTTTTCTGGAGTCAGTCAGCTGGGATGGAGCTCCCTGGGGATGTTTTGGTTCCTGAGATCATCGCCCTTAGGAGGGATATCATTTACATACATATTGATTTACCTAGGGAAGTAAATCCGGCAGAAGTCTGTTAGCTTCCACCCCTCTGGCTAGTTGTTTCCAGGAAGGCATAGAGTAAGTTAATTTTTTTTTTTTTCATTAATGTATGTCTAGCTTATCTTTCTGGGGGAAAACTTTCCATATAAGCCAGAGGGGATCTCCATTCCTTTCCTCAGACTAAAGGGCTTTATAGATTAATCACTGTCCGAACCGTCTCAGAACTGGAGAAAGACCCTGAACATTAAGTTGCTCTCCCACTTCCTGTGTAGCTTTGAGTTGCTTGCCTGAGCCCTACTTGTTCATTTAAAATGTGAAGATGATCATAGGTACTTCGTAAAATTGTTCTGAGGATTATGTGCCAGGCAAGTCAGGTTCCTCAGCTCGCTTGGTCTTGTTCTCTGTGGATATTTGCCTCTCTCACTTTGTGCTTTTGTTTTTAAAATAAAAACTCATTCAAAAGGAGCTCATTTTGTCACTAGATCAAGATATCTGGGTCTAATCATATTGTAGGAGACATGAGGCTGATTTCAGTTCTATAATGCAACTTTGAAGAAAGTGGACTCCTACTGGCCACTGCTGACATCTTCAGCTTGGTTTTGCTCAGTAGCACATTTATCACTAAAACACTATCACTGTTTGCAGATTGAATGTCTGCTGGCAGTAAGTGCAAGAGGCTATAGAATAAGTTAATGAAAAGCAGACATGAAGTAATGCATGTGAATGTGCGTAGCAAGTAGCAAAGCAGGGTGTGGATGTTAGCTTTGCTATTGTTTTGAGGAAATAAACAGCAAATGAGTCAGGCCCATCTTGCATAAAATTCATATTATCTGCATTTCATGCAGACCTCTACCTCCCTTCCTCTCATTTTCTCTCTGTGGTATGCCACAGCTCTTTATTTAGTCATGGTGGGGTTTTAGCTTATCGTATTCTTAGAAGTTAAAACTCAAGAACCTATGGAAGGAAAGCAAAGAATCTGAAGAAATAGAAAATAGGCTCAAACATAAGGCATAGGAGTTATAATTGTAAAGCTGGAGTCAAGGGGAAAAAGGATTTTTTTTTTTTTAACCAGATACAGGAAATCTAAGACCTAGGGAAGAGCTGTGTGGGTAAAGCCAATTAAATTCTTAAAATAGAATCCCCTGGCAGAAATTAAGTGAGAAGACACCTTAGGGGGCAGCACTGAGCAGCACAAAAGCAAAGGCTTAGAATTTACACTGGGGTTCGGGCCCTGGCTCTGAGTCGTAGGAGCGCGGGATCTGTTTTCTTATTTGTAAAAGGACAATTGCATATGCAGCATAGGGCTGTAATGGAGAAGCAAATAATAAAACATGTAAGTGAAATGACTTGGACACAGGAAGACAAGTATTATATGATCTCATTTATATGTGGAATCTAAAAATAAAGCTTAAATCATAGAAACAGAGAACAGACTAGCGGTTACCAGTCAGAGGGTGGGGATGGGTGAAATGGGTGCAGGTGGTCCAAAAGTACCAACTTCCAGTTATAAGGTAAGTCCTGGGGATGTAAAATGCAGCACAGTGACTATAGTTAACAGTACTACTATATTGTGTATTTGAATGTTGCTAAGAGAATAGATCTTAAAAGTTCTCATCACAAGAAAAAGGATTGTAACTATATGAGGTAATGAATGTTAACTAAACTCACTATGGTGGTCATTTTGCAGTATACTGGATCATGTTATACACCTTAAACTAATCCAATGTTAGTTGTCAAATATATTTTAATAAAACTGGGGAAATGTATTTGTAGTTCTTAGAGCATAATATTTGCTTTATATTAGTTATCTCATACTCTTCCAAGGGAAGTCTTGGAAATTTCCTTCCTATAAATATTTAAATATAAGGCAAAATGCTATTATTATAACAAACATCAGAGGGTATCTATATTTAATATAGAATCAATATGCAATTTATTTTGAAAGAAATTTTGCTCACATGATTTAGGTACCCCAGTTGTTTAATTATAGTCCCAATGAAAGAACTTGAGTCTTTTGTCTTCATAGACGAAAATTCTTCCCTATGGGACAAATTCTTGTCCCATAGAATTCTAGGATTTCTGAACTTCTGAATAATTATTTGTATAATAAAATATGTTAACATTCTCTATAGGTTACCAAACAGATGAAAGCTAATGCCATGGGATTGATTGGATCTCTTGAAAACATCTTTGCTGAGTGGAAAACAGTAAGAGAAGCTTTAAATTGTTTTTGTGTTTACTTTTCCTTGGTGTATTTTATCATTTCATTTGGTTTAAGTGTAGATATGATATGTTTATTTATGTTTTTTTAAAATTTTTTTTAATGTTTATTTATTTTTGAGAGAGAGAGAGAGAGACAGAGTGTGAGCGGGGGAGGGGCAGAGAGAGAGGGAGACGTAGAATCTGAGCAGGTTCCAGGCTCTGAGCCGTCAGCACAGAGCCTGACGCGGGGCTCGAGCTCATGGACCATGAGATCATGACCTGAGCTGAAGTCAGATGCTCAACCAACTGAGCCACCCAGGTGCCCCTATTTCTGTTTTTATCCTTAGCCAGATAATTCCTTTGTGCATGTTTAGTTGAAGCACGTACAGTAGCTCCCTAGCTACTTCCTCTTGGATGTCATAACTTATTTGTTTTAGTAATACATAAGATATTGTATAGAAATTGATTAATATTGATGTATTTTATCTATTTCTTAGTTTAGTAACTGTCAGCTTTTGCTGAGATAGTCATTGGCTGAAAAATTGTGTTTAACGGGGGCGCCTGGGTGGCTCAGCAGGTTAAGCATCCAATTCTTGATTTTGGCTCAGGTCATGATCTCATGGTTCCTGAGACCTAGTGAGCCCGTGTCAGGCTCCAGGCTGATAGCACAGAGCTTGCTTGGGATTCTCATTCTCCCTCCCTCTCTGTCCCTCTCCCCACTCCTTCTCTCCCTCCCTCTCTCTCTCTCTCAAAATAAATAAACTTTAAAAAATTTTGTTTATGGGAATGCAAGCTGGTGCTGCCACTCTGGAAAACAGTATGGAGGTTCCTCAAAAAACTAAAAATTTAGAACTACCCTACGACCCAGCAATTGCACTACTAGGTATTTATCCACGGGTTACAGGCGTGCTGTTTCGAAGGGACATATGCACCCCCATGTTTATAGCAGCACTATCCACAATAGCTAAAGTATGGAAAGAGACCAAATGTCCATCGATGGATGAACAGATAAAGAAGATGTGGTATATATATACAATGGAGTATTACTTGGCAATCAAAAAGAATGAAATGTTGCCATTTGCAACTACATGGATGGAACTGGAGGGTATTAAGCTAAGTGAAAGTGGTCAGTCAGAGAAAGACAAACATCATATGACTCCACTCATATGAGGACTTTAAGAGACAAAACAGATTAACATAAGGGAAGGGAAACAAAAATCATATAAAAACAGGGAGGGGGACAAAACAGAAGAGACTCATAAATATGGAGAACAAACTGAGGGTTACTGGAGGGGTTGTGGGAGGGGGGATGGTCTAAAATGGGTAAGGGACACTGAGGAATCTACTCCTGAAATCATTGTTGCACTATATGCTAACTAATTTGGATGTAAATTTTAAAAAATAAAAAATAAAATTAAAAAAATAAAGAAAAACAATAAAGTACATTAAAGGTTAGAAAAATGTGTTTAATAATATGCTTAAAGATTTTAAAATATAGGTGAATTAGACAAATTATTTTATTTTCATATGACAAGTAAATAGAAAAATATAAACTAAGTATATAATCAATGTGTTTAAAAGGAGGGAAACATCTATGTCCTAAAAATTTTTACTTAAATAAAAATAAATAGGAGATACTAAGTTGAACTCTAAAAAATTAAATAAATTTATCGTTTATGATATTGGGTAATAAAGGGTACTAAGGTTTTATTTCATTCCCATGTAATAGGATGACTGGATTTTGATTTAAAATTAATTTAAAATTCTTGGGGTACCTGGCTGGCCCATTCGGTAGGGCATGTGACTTGATCTCATGAGTTCAAGCCCTATATTGGGTGTAGAGCTTACTTAAAAAAAACTTTTTTTGTGGAGGATACCTGGGTGGCTCAGTTGGTTAGGTGTCTGACTTCTGCTCAGGCCATGATCTCTTGGTTTGTGAGTTCAACCCTGCATCAGGCTCTGTGCTGACGGCTCAGAGCCCAGAAGCCTGCTTTGGATTCTGTTTCCTTCTCTCTCTGCCCCTCCCCCATTCATGCTCTGTCTCTGTCTCTCTCTCTCTCTCTCAAAAAAAAAAATATAAATAAAAAAAATTTAAAAACCAACTTTTTTTAATTAAAAAAATAAAATTCTTATTTCTTTTGAAAACAGTAATTATTAATATTGTATTTGGTCTTGCTTGTGGAAACAGAATTAAGCATTCGTGAGGAAAGTAACTCTTTCTTGAACATAAGATTCTGGTGATTAAAATCATACTGACTAAGCTTTACTGTCATGTAGTCTATTGTGTGGTTTTAAAAATATTAATTTTATTTACAGAAAAGTTTCAGAAGCGAACTACAAGAAAATTCTGGATACCAAGATTTGAAGAAGATGGTTAATCTTGCTCCAAAATTCTTGAAGTTAAAACATTGCTTAGAGCAAACTATTCAAATTATTATTTCTGCACTGAGAGGTATATGCTCCAGATGGAATTTGTAATTAATCAAAATTTTATAGTATAAAGACTCTCAGACATCTGTTCTTTTAATTTCTAGTTTAATTCATTAATCCAAGTCTAATTAATGCTACTTCCTTGACATTAATTACCAGTATAGGAACTTGAATGGTTGCATTCCCACTTAATGTATATAAGTACATTGCCTAAATAATTAGATCCTAAAAAACCAGGTGCTTAGTTAGCAGATAAACTGAGTAATCTTAAGTAGTTTAGATTTGTCTTGATAGGGTTACTTTGACCTAAAAGATATTTACAGTCATATAACAGTAATAAATACATGATAAAAAATGAAAAGGTTAATTAACTTTTTCTTTTCCTTGCATAGGATGCCACAGTGACAAAAATCTTCTCAAGAATTGTGTTGAAAGTCTGTGCAACTTGACCAAGGATTTTCATGATGACTTCAGCATTCACTCTGCTTCTCTTGACAGCTGTGAGAAGAGAATGCCTCAGGGCAGCCACAGGGGGCTAGAGTCTTTAGTCAAGTCACTCCTCTTCTGTTTTGAATCTGAAGAAAGTCCTAATTTGTTGAAACCCTGGGAAACTTGTAATCAGAATACCGGAGAAGAAGGACAACAATCTAAATCAAGCAGGACTGACTCCGTGAGGAATAAAGGTGTACCAAAGCGTGTCTATGAACTCCATGGCTCATACCCAGCAGTGGCGTCAGAGGAAAGCACACCCAGTAGGATTCAGTGGGTATGAATTCTGCTACGTAGGCACTTTACGCCCATCCATCCAAGAGAGAGAACACTGGGCAGGCAATTTTCCTCACATAGAATATAAAAAGCAGGAAACCAGCATAAATGTTTCAAAGAAGTGCATGTGTGTTGGTGGTCTTCCACTGGGCAGGGACAGCATAAGCAGCATGGAATCCTGATTTCAGAATGTGCATTCAGAAGTTTCTGAGACAATTTCGAATAGACATTTTCTGTATTGGAACATGGTGGCAATAGAATGAAATTAGGAGTTTGAAAACAAGTGAATGGTCTCTTCTCCACGTTCTCATTGCCTTGAATTTTAAGTGTTTTTTACTATTGATTTACTATTTCTGGTTGGTTCTTTAGCTTGTTTGTAAATGGTTACTATAGTTATTATAAGTTATTTTCTCATGAGTGGAAACATGTGAACAATCAGCTACCTTTGTGCCTGTGCCTTCTCTCCTCTGCAAGTAGCTACAATGAGGTTTGTGGTCAAGTTGCCAATGTGTTTAACTAGGGCAACTTAACTTACATTGTTAAATCTAAAACTCTTTTCTTGAAAGGTTAACTGGTTGCCATTTTGAATAGTGTGTTCAAGGCATAGTTTCCTTTTCTTTCCAAATTATAAGTAGTTACCTAAATATAGTATGATTATATATTAATATGACTTGCTGGCATAATAATTCACTATGTTACCTCTGTTCCATAATGAGGGCTGTATGAATATAATTTAAAAACCTATTAAATATTGACAGAATCACACTTACTGGATGGGGTTAGGAAATCAGAGGCTGGACCTTTTCTTGATAATGCTTGTTTTGTTAAATATGTAATGAAAGAGTTTGTACATGATTTGGTGAAGATGAAAGATCTTTATTATATCTCACAGCTTAAAACACTTTTAATTTGCAATCAAGTAATAAAGAGAATATTCTGCTTTTGGGATCTTTCATTAAGGAACTGACTTGAGGTTTTTGACCACACACATATGTGTAATTTGGAAAGATACCTAATGGTTCTGCTTAGATGATAACGAGTAGTTCCTTGAGAATAATTCTTGTAAATAACCTGATTCTTACATTTGCCCTTTTCACTTGCAGGTACCACTGGCACATTTGACACGACTAGTGAAAATCAGATGTTAATACCATAAGTAAATTTGATCATTTCTTTGTTAGGGAGAGACTGTAAATAAATACCGGTTATCGTAGCCAGAACAATGTTAATAAACCATGTGCTGTGTTGCCAGGTGGTTTCAAATGGTGCAGAGTAGCAAATTTTGCTTTCATTTTCTTTTTTTTTTTCCTTCTATTTTTGGCATTTGAGCTTGCATTCTTTCTGAAGTTCTAAACATACTTTTCATAGTCAATGCTCTGCCAAGTAGCACTTTTGCGAATAAGTTTTGTAAAGTTTATCGCTTAGATGTACATTAAAGAACTTTTCTTGAAGGTTGTACTTCTTTGAAGAATTTTCTAAAGTATCAGTACAGTAGTTTTCATCTTAATGTTTGGTACTTTATCTTTACCCTCTGCTTTCTAAACTCATAAGTTCATGGGTCAGAAATCTGTTAGTGTTGTAAAATTTTGCATATGTATATATATATATATTTATACTTTCAAGTAAATTGTTATGCAGTATTTGAATGAATGATAAAACGTATATTTGCTATAGAATCATGTGCACTGATAAGAATGTTATAAAGAGAATGCCTTTAATAAATCTTGTTGGCTGCAGAATTATCTCTTGGCCTAAGGTATTTTTAGTCTATTGGTTTTCTTCATTTACTTTATTTCTGACTCAAAATTGCTATAATAGCTCTGCCTTGATAATAGTTATACTAGTTACCTAATAGTTTTATTTGTAACTGTGATAATATTTATACTGGTATCTCAAATCAAACAATTAGGAAATACTAAATAATATTAGGACAACTACTTGGATTTTTTTTTTTTTTTTTTTTTTTTTTGACATTGCTCTGCCTCTTTGCAGTTGGTTGTCTGGAATAGATTTATCCCCATGTGCTGTAGTGGAAAGAGCATGAGCTTTGGAGTTTGACACATTTTTCATTCATTTAGAGTATGAATCCCAACAAGGCTATTTAGTAACTGTATGACCTTAGACAAGTTGCTTGCTATCTTCTTACCCATTTCCTCATTTGCAGCAAGAAAAGTATTACCCCTCCTCATAGCCTACCTGAGCATTAAATGAGAAAAATGTAGGAGTAAGTTCTGGCATGTAGTGGATTGTTAGTAAATGTTAGTGTCTGTCCCTCCTTCCATTACTAGCAACTAAGCCCTTGTCACGATGCATACAGGATCACGTGTGGTGCAAGCCTATGCCACTTGCAATATTCTGCCCATGTACTGAGTTGTACTCCAATGCTTTAAACATGGCATACTTGAAAACAGATCTGCCATTAGGTTCTGTGATAATGAAAGGACTAAACAAGATCTCGCCAGCCTTCAGGAAGGTAGAGTAGGACATAGGTGTGCCCTTCATGAGGTCCTTCTGAAATGTTTAGCGAAATATTGTTTAGTTAACTAATTAGCCTTTTAATTTTTTTAATGTTTATTTTTGAGAAGGAGGGG
This sequence comes from Puma concolor, assembly GCF_028749965.1. Classification (NCBI taxonomy): domain Eukaryota; kingdom Metazoa; phylum Chordata; class Mammalia; order Carnivora; family Felidae; genus Puma; species Puma concolor. Next base: position 30,497,424 of record NC_141683.1, read on the forward strand.
AAGGGCAGGAAGAGGGGGACAGATCCGAAGTAGGCTCTGCACTGACAGCAGTGACGCCGATGCGGGGCTCGAATTCACAAACCATGAGATCGTGACCCAAGCCAAAGTTGGGCTCCCAAATGACAGCCACCCCAGTGCCCTGGGAATTAGCAGTTTTAAATTTGCAGTGCCTAACTATGTGCCGATAATGATTTTGTGGCTTTATCGAATATGGAAAGTAAGAATTCATTTAGCACAGAGAAGGGGGAAAGGTGTCAGTGTGGTTCAGTTAAGAGAAGGTTGATCTGGGGGCACCTGGGTGGCTCAGTCGGTTAAGCGGCCGACTTCGGCTCAGGTCATGATCTCGCGGTCCGTGAGTTCGAGCCCCGCGTCGGGCTCTGTGCTGACAGTGCAGAGCCTGGAGCCTGTTTCAGATTCTGTGTCTCCCTCTCTCTGACCCTCCCCCATCCATGCTCTGTCTCTCTCTGTCTCAAAAATAAATAAACGTTAAAAAAAATTTAAAAAAAAAAGAGAGAAGGTTGATCTGTTCAGCTTCTTGTGGGTGATTCAGCAGGGAAGCTTGCACTCTGGAGTGTGCAAGTTACAGTCATTGTAGGATATAATCAAGACTGGATTTTCTCATCTTTCTTCCTTTAGCCATTATTGGTTTATGGGCTTTTTAGAAGAGGAGTTTGGGCATTTAGTTTAATATCATCTGATAACCAGGTTCATTCCACTTATTCCAATAATTATTTATTTAAAGCCAGCCATACTTCTAGTGCAAAGTCATAGAAACGTGAAAAAAAGCTTAGATTGCCTCAAATCCGGGACTTGTGAAAGACCCAGTTTGTTGGATCCCCAGTTGTTCACAACATTATGCCTTCTCATCAGTGCAGAAGACGTCAACACACTAATGTACATGAGAACCACCAGAAGCACCACTGATCGATGCAAGAAAGAATTCAGGAGGACACCTGAATTGGTTAAGCACCTGGCTATTCACATTTCTTATCACTGAATCCCCCTGAAATCAGATGCTTATAGATTTTTAAGAATATAAGAGGAAATTGAGTCTTTTCTGGGAACGAGTCATGCTTTTGTTTCTCTGGCTAATTTTTGGTGTAAATGTCTGAATTTGTCTACACCATTAAGCATCTGCCCTGCCTCATTTTCAAGATGAACAGATTGAGCTGTCCACTAAAAAGATGGGGAATCTCTGAAATTTTGAAAATAGATATCACTTCTTTTGACTTTTCTCTGTCTTTTAAGCCCTCCATTTTGGATGCTGGGCTGTGAATTCACGGTTTCCCTTTCCTTCTCTTTCAGCAACTCCATTACTGGCCGCCCCCCCCCCCAGCCCCCCACTTCCTGAAACTGCTCTAAGGTTGTTGGTCATCTTGTTTTTTTTTTTTTAATATTTATTTTTTTGGGAGAATGCAAGTTGGGGAGGGACAGAAAGAGGGGGACAGAGCATCTAAAGTGCGCTCTTTGCTGACAGGCTGACATTAGCGAGCTCAATGTGGGACTCAAACTCACAAACCACGAGATCATGACCTGAGCCGAAGTCACATGCTCCACTGACTGAGCCACCCAGGCGCCCCACATTGGCCGTCTTCTAACTGCAAAGCCCAAAGCAATTTTTCAGTCTTCATCTTACTTGGTTGCTCCCTCTCTTTAGAAATTCTTTCCTTCTGTGTCCCCTGTAACAGAAAATTCTGGCTTCTACCTCTTAGATTGGTTTTTCCTTTTTTTTCATCTCCATGTATTTCTCATTCTTCACCTATTCTTTTATTTATTTTTTAAATTAATTAATTAATTAATTAATTTTTAAATTTACATCCAAGTTAGTTAGCATGTAATGAAACAATGATTTCAGGAGTAGATTCCTTGATGCCCCTCCCCCATTTAGCCCATCCCCCCTCCCACAATGCCTCCAGTAACCCTCAGTTTGTTCTCCATATTTATGAGTCTCTTCTGTTTTGTCCCCCTCCCTGTTTTTATATGATTTTTATTTCCCTTCCCTTATGTTCATCTGTTTTGTCTCTAAAAGTCCTCATATGAGTGAAGTCATATGATTTTTGTCTTTCTCTGACTAATTTCGCTTAGCATAATACCCTCCAGTTCCATCCACGTAGTTGCAAATGGCAAGATTTCATTCTTTTTGATTGCCGAGGAATACTCCATTGTATATATATACCACATCTTCTGTATCCGTTCATCCATTAATGGACATTTGGGCTCTTTCCATACTTTGGCTATTGTTGATAATGCTGCTATAAACATGGGGGTGTATGTGCCCCTTTGAAACAGCATACCTGTGTCCCTTGGATAAATACCTAGTAGTGCAATTGCTGGGTCATAGGGTAGTTCTAAATTTTTAGTTTTTTGAGGAACCTCCATACTGTTTTCCAGAATGGCAGCACCAGTTTGCGTTCCCACCAACACTGCAAAAGAGATCCCCTTTCTCTGCATTCTCGCCAACATCTGTTGTTGCCTGAGGTAGAAGGTATACAGTGAGCATAAGGTTTTGTCCTAGATGACTTAGTGGATGGTGGTGCTTTCCACTAAGATGAGGAATATAGGAAGAATTAGATCTAAAAGGGTGAGGGGGATGAGGTAATTTTTTAGATACATAAAATTTTTTTAAATAATTTTTCTTTTTTTTAAATGCTTATTTATTTTTGAGAGAGGGACAGAGACAGAGCACGAGCGGGAGAGAGGCAGAGAGAGAGGGAGACAGAATCCAAAGCAGACTCCAGGTTCTGAGTTATCAACACAGAGCCCAACGCGGGGCTCAAACCCACGGACCATGAGATCGTGACCTGAGCCGAAGTTGGACGCTTAATCGACTGAGCCACCCAGGCGCCCCTAGATACATTTAAATTTAAGGGGGCTGTAGTACAACCGGGTAGACTCGCTGAGTAAGAGTGCTCAAGGGAAAGAGATGTTAATTTGGGAGTATCAGCTCATACATGGTGGTTAAAACTGCTCGAGTCGATGAAATCAGTCAATAATAGTGTCTGACTTTTCTCCAGTTAAGTGCTGTAGCTGTATTGCCTGTTAACCCTCACTTCCAGGACTCTGTCAGGTAGGTACTGTTCTTATCATCATTTCACAAATGAGTAACTGATTTCTAGCCCAACATGGTAGTTTTACTTGTCCTTGGACTTCATATAAATGGAATCGCACAGTGTGTGTGTGTGTGTGTGTGTGTGTGTGTGTGTGTGTGTGTTTGGTTTCTTTCACTCAGCAAAGTGTTTTGCACTTCCTCCAGGCTGGAATGTGACTCAGCCCTTCAGCCCTTCAGCTCAGGAGTGTCGAATGGATTAGCCCTTCACCTGTTGATGGACACGGGAATTCTTTCCAGTCTGGCTATTTGCCCACATGGATCTCCTATTTTTCTATATTTCAGTGTGGGACTTTGCTCAAGCTCTAATTTTGGGATTGAAAGGGGTTCTTCTTGCATCTTATCCTTCCAGACTTTAAGTCATTTCCATTAACGTCTCCACTAGGCCTCCCCTGTCAGCAGGATCGAGGCTTCCCATGTCCCTGTTGGGTTTTCTACTCGTGCCTCCACACATCCCCTTCCTTCTGTGCCACTCCTGGGCCCACTGACTTCCTGCCCAGAACCCACAGCCCCTGCAAGCACTCAGGACACTATCTTCTGTACCTTCCAGGCAACATCCCCAGAGGACAAACCCTGAGGGGTCTTAGATAAACCTAACCTATTTACTACTCAAGAACAGAGAAGGAAGACTTCTTAAAGCTCCTAGACGTGAGTTCATATTCTTTCCCTGCTTCTCTGGAACAAAGCCCCCTCCCCACCACATAATTGAGGACAGAAGTTGGTTCAAGTGAATAATGAAGTCACTTAAGAATGGCAGAAGAAAATTATCTCAAGCCTAGTCTAGGGCACAACTTTTTCCATATGATTCACAATCACCTTCTGGGAAGGGATTAGCATTCCTGATAAAGTGCTTGAAGAATGTGTGCTAGAACAAAATGAGATTATAAACTTCTGGGAAGCTAGGGTTACTCAGCTGACTCACTAACTGAATCCTCTTTAAAGAGACTTTTTTTTTTTTTTAAACCAGTCATTCTTTAACCATTCTCTTCCCTATGAAATTTCTCCACCAAAAAGGTCTCTTGGCACAGACTTGCTCGAAGGCCTCTTCCCTGGTAGCAACTTTGAAATCAAACTCTGACATGTGCTTATCATCCATCTGGGACATTGCTTTGACATTGTGAGAGGATTCTGGACGGTCATTTGGGTAACGCTGAAGTTGACATAAGTCACTTTTCATAGATTTAAGCATTTAACAATTTTTTTTCAAATACTTCCTTGCCTTCACTCTTTAAAAGGTGAATATATGAATTTGGGGAGAAGCTAAAAAAGAACACATGAGAAGTTGGAGAACACAGGGCTAGGGCCTTGGCTGCCCAAACAGCTAGGAGGAAAGACAGAAAAAGGCAGAGGGTAAAAACTAACACCTCAATCTTAAAAATACCCACAAAGAGAGGGCGGCGGGGGGTGGGGGTGGGGTGGGTAGCCTAGAGTGGCACCCCTGTGGAACTATAGGCCTGCCAGACCCTTTACTATATGACTCTGGGCAAGACCCCCCCCCCCCCCGTGCCTCAGTTTCCTCATCACACCCACAGATAATAACACCTCCTCCCAGGGGCTGTTGTGAGATTAGTTGAAATTGTTAGGCCAGGGCCTGGTACATGGGTTTCAGTGAGAAGCAGTTATTATTAGTGTCATTATTATGAACGCATTAATATTATCTACCCAATTTCCACCCTCAGGCCTGGGATGGGCTCTTTGCCTCCCTGATGGCACCTCCTCACAGCCTCTGGCCACTTATTAGTCTGGCTTTGTCTGCAAAGTGCAATGGTCATTGTTTCTTCTTAGAAGTCACTGGACACACCGACATGTTAGACGTTTCCCTTCCGGCCATGGTTTCAGATTCTAACAAATAGAATCACAGCCAACGCCTCCTGTGAGCTTGTACTCTAACCTTAGTGAGTAAGGACGTTGCACTCAGTGCCTCACAAGCATGATCGTATTTCGTGTTCAAAGTAACAAATAATGTACCGTTATTGCCGCCACTTTAAGGATAACAAAATTAAGGTCCAGAGATGTTCAGTAACCAGCACAAGATCACACAGCTGGAGGAGGCACAAGTCCTGCAATTCTAGATTCCTGATTACTAAAGCCTCTATTCTTTGCCACTGCCTTACGCTGTTCCAGTTGGCCATTTATGTTCAAGTCTGGCTCCTGTGCCCTCACTCCTATGCCAATTACATGTTAGAGGCAAGAGTACGGTTTGCAGAATCCTTAAAATAACACAAGAGTCCCACACTAGTTTGAAATTTTGCACATAATAGAGATCTCCGTTCTTTTCATTTCCCTCAGGTTCTATATCCTCCCTAGCCACACCCCCAGTTTATCATCAGGCTAGGGGATCGAGAAATGTGAAGAATGCATCCCCATTGCCAAGTTCACATGGGTCTGGCATATGGGACCTGAAACTTGTCAAAAGCATAAGCACTCAGGTTGTATCCACACAGCTTAGATTTTGGGAAATTCCACCTGAAGTAAACTAAAGCGTGCTAGACATCAAGGGAAATTTACAGCAGAGCAACCCAAGCTCTTTATAACCCATGTGCAAATCAGCAAGGAGTTTCAGGGTTATTTGCAGAGTGGTGCTTTTAGTAAGGTTTTCTCAAGAAAAGCGAATAACCTCTGGGCCTTCCAATTCTCCTGGATCTTTCTGTAGTATTAAATGCTTTCATTATCCCCCTGCCTCCCTTGCAGAATGCCTCCCTGGCTTCCATTCCCTGAACACTGTTCCAGTCCCTTCCTACTTCTGTCCCATGTGATCTCTGTCACATTTCTCTCGTGGTCCCCAAAGCTCGGGGCTTGGTCTCTCTCTCTCTCTCTCTCTCTCTCTCCTCCTTTCTCTCTCTCTCTCTCTCTCTCCTTTCTCTACACCTTTCCCTCAAGGACCTCAAGCACTTTCTATGTGGGTTTTCCACATCTCTCAGCTCAACAGGCTCCCACATTCCAACTTTTCATCCCCACCTGTCTCCTCAAACATATTTTTTTCTTCCACAAACTTCATTTGCGCCTGACTTGCTTGTCACTGCCTCGCAGTTCCAGAATAGAATGGATGCCCATTCTATTGACTCTTCTTCCACAAAGCTTCTCACATTTGCCTCTGTATTTTTTTAATTGAACAAAAAAAATTCTTTTTAACTAAGTAGGCTCCACACCCAGCATGGGGCTTGAACTCATGACCCTGACATCAAAAATTTCATGCTGTACCAACTGAGCCAGCCAGGTGCCCTTGTCCCTTTCCTTCTTTTCCCACTGATAGAACTCTAAATCTCTGTCACCTTGTGCCTAGAGGCTGCTAGTGATTGATTTTACTCCTCGATTCTCCAGTTCCATTCTCCCCTGCCTGCCATTTCCAGGATAGTCTTCTTAAATCTCTGAATTTATTTTTTTTCCATCTCCTTCTACAAAGAATTTCAATATTTTCTTCTGCTTACAGATTGGCACTCAAATACAGAGGTTGGCACTTTACTCCTTTTATAATCATACTCTTCTGAACTATGACCTACTCAGTGCCTCCCAGATGAACCTCGTGAATTCTGGCCCCAAGTTTTGGCTGACATGCCACTTCATCAAGGCCTAGCCACCCCTCAAATGAATCTCTCACTTTATGAAAATCTCTCACTCAAATATTTTTAAAAAACGTTTATTTATTTTAGAGACAGAGACAGAATGTGAGCCAGGGAGCAGCAGAGAGAGAGGGAGACACAGCATCGGAAGCAGGCTCCAGGCTCTGAGCGGTCAGCACAGAGCCCGGCGCGGGGCTTGAACCCACAAACCGTGAGATCGTGACCTGAGCTGAAGTCAGACACTTCGCTGACTGAGCCACTCAGGCACCCCTCTCACTCAAATATTAATTGAATGCTGTTGGTGTGGCAGGCAGAGAACTGAGGCAGTGAGGATAGAATGACAAGGAAGACGGCCCAGGACCTCCTCCCATGGAGCTCCTATCCTAGGGGAAGGACAGACAAGTCTGCAGTAATGACAATATGGTGCGACCGGTGGTCTGGACAGGAGATGTAGAGGAAGTGCCTAGCCCACAGGTTCAGATGTGATATGCAAGACCTGGAAAATGAGGGGGCGTCAGCCAGGTGAGGAGGCGGGATGCTGAATATCTCAGGCAGAAAGAACAGCATGTGCAAAGACCTGGAGGGGAGACAGAGCTGGATGCACGGCCAGTGGGGCGGGGGCTGATGGAGGCAGGGCTGAGTGGAGAGACAGAGGCAGGAGACATCCTCAGAAGGAGGACTTCAGGGAGACACTTGTAAGCTGTATCAAAGAGTTTGGCCACTGAAGGATATTAAGCCAGGAAGTGATTTTGAACTTGGATTCTAGGAAGATCGCTCTGTTTGTAACATGGAGAATAGATTGGTGAGGGAGAGGCTGGTGAGGCTGTGATCTCTAGGAGATTACCTCTGTGAAGACTCTATTTCCAAATCAGGTCACGTTCTGAGGTACTGGAGATTGGGACTTCAACATCTGAATACGGGATGGAGGAAGACAACAATTCAACCCATAACAGGAGGCATAACAAGCTTAGTTGTAGATCCATTGATCTGAGGGATCTTGGCACATTCAAGTATGTTATCCAGTAGAAAGTTGAAAATATGAGTCTGAAGGGTGAGACGATGCTGCTTTATTGGTCTTTTATATTTTCGTGCTGTGGTATATCTTTCCCCTTTTCTTTAATTTTTTTTTCAACGTTTTTTATTTATTTTTGGGACAGAGAGAGACAGAGCATGAACGGGGGAGGGGCAGAGAGAGAGGGAGACACAGAATCGGAAACAGGCTCCAGGCTCTGAGCCATCAGCCCAGAGCCTGACGCAGGGCTCGAACTCCCGGACCGCGAGATCGTGACCTGGCTGAAGTCGGACGCTTAACCGACTGCGCCACCCAGGCGCCCCACTTTCCCCTTTTCATATAGACTTTGCCCCTACCTAGACATGTTGCCTGAGGGGCTTAATGAATCCTTTAGTTCTCACAGCCAGGAGTTTACTAATGTAAGGATAAAGGCTTTCTCCCATTTGACAGAAGAATAAACAAAAAATTTAGAAAATTTAAACTATCTGTCCAAGATCACACAGGGAGAAATAATTAGAATTAGGCCTCAAATACAGATTTTTAAACTCCTAGTATCACACTTTTTTAATAAAGCTTGATGGTGGAAGGGTGGAGAGATGAAGAGAGGGTTGGATGATGATGAATGCGGGGAATGAATGGGTAAACTGGTGTGTGGATGGAAGAATGGATAGAGGGATGTCTCTGTCTGTCTGGGTGAATAAATGGGTGGATGGGGAGATGGACAATGACAAGAGCTTGCATTTGTTGAGCACTTCCTCTGGGGAAATTCTCAAACTAAGAAGCTCAGGCCAAGTAGAGTTTATACAACTATGCATTTAGTCATCAAACAATTCTATGAAGGAGATAGTATTGTGATCCCTACAGGACTAGCTGGAGAAACTAAGGCTTGGGCCGGCCAGTAATTTTCCTAGGGCTATCGGGTGAGGAAAGGAATGGAGTTGAGATTAGAATTCAGCTCTGTTTAAAAATTTTGAGGCTCTGAGGGTCACTTGGGTGGCTCAGTCAGTTAAGTGACCGACTTTGGCTCAGGTCATGATCTCACAGTTTGTGGGTTCGAGCCCCGTGTTGGGCTCCGTGCTGACGGCTCGGAGCCTGGAGCCTGCTTCGGATTCTGTGTCTCCCTCTCTCTCTGCCCCTCCCCAACTTGTGCTCTTTCTCTCAAAAATAAATAAGCATTAAAAAAATTTAAAAAAAAATTTTTTGAGGCTCCGTGCTAATTAGTACACTACTGTGCAAATGTCAATGCTGCTCCCAGACTTAGAAACTCCCTGGTTTCATTTGAGTCCATAATTAGTCAGCAAGCATTTTTAAAGACTGTATGTGGGCAGGACTACACCAGCTCCCTGTGGGAAGACCCTTTCTTTCTTTGCTTCTCTGAATAGCTGTCTTGTCATTCTGTATACCATCATGAAATCGTGAACTTTAAGGCATTCGTATTTTAAATGTCTGCTTGTTCCTAAATGCGGTTTAATTTTTTTCTTTTTTCTTTTTTTTTTTTTTTTTACCTGCCCTAAGCATGGCATACTACCTGCCAGGCTGAATTTTCTTTAAATAATTCGATTTTCAATTGAAGCGTAACAAATACATAAAATGCACAAATCTTGTGTCCTGCAAGAATTTTCACTATATGAATCAATATAACCACTACTTAGATAAAGAAACTGAATATTCCAAACACTCTGAAGCCCTCCTTCATGCCTGCTCCTCGTCACTGCCCCCCACAGGGGACCTCTACCCTGACCTCTAATGCCACCGTTAACTGTGCCTGTTTTTGAACTTTATATAAGTAGAATTGTATCTGAATCACTTTAGGTCTACCTTCTTTTGCTCAGTGTTATGTTTGCAAGATTCGTGGTGTAGTATGTAGCCGTAACTCATTCATTATCGTTGCTATATAGTATTTCACTGTATTGCAATTACCATATTACAATTTGTTTATCCACCGATGGATAATTTGCATATTGCCCACCCTCCCTGTAGCCATACAGCTTAGTCGGTTCGTTTGCTAGTGCCTGGTACACATGCCTGTGAGGCAGGTGTATTTCCCTGCCGTGGCTTTGGCCATGTGACTCGCTTTGCCTAAGAGGGTCTTAGTAGAAGGGATGCGGTGCCTCCTCTCTGGCCTCGGAGAGCCCAGCCTAGATCACCTGACCATACCATTATGAGCTAAAAAAATGCAGTTTCTGTTTGCCATGGAGATTATGGGTCCACGGTTAGTTGGCACTCTGTGCTGCCGTATCATGCCATGTCTATCTGATGCAATTTGTTTTATTCTGTGCTTTATTATTACAGTAAAGTTGATACGAACATATGTGAGAAGGTCTTTTTGTGCCCACATTGACAGTTTCCCAATAGCTCAAAATTTTAAAAATTAATAGCTGGGAGGTCCTCAGGCCATTTCCTTTAACCATTTTATTATAAAAGATATCATATACCCAAAAAGGAAAAGTAACATCTATATGCCTTTGTTTTCATTCAAGCCTCTAGAGAGATTAATATTAATTGCACATGTATGAATAATTCTAAGACCCAAGTGGTTAAGGACTGGCTCTTTAACTGTGTGTGCAGATGCTTACTTTCCTATAATCATGAGGCCTTGCAGGGTCAGTGGGGATGTGGCCTGGTGGAATCCAAATGGGGCCTCTCTATGTCTCTACAAGCTAAACCCAACCCACTTTGAACTTGTTCTCTCCCCGTTGGTGCCCTTGTTAGGGTCATACATCACCTGCATGCTTCCCCCAGACGACCACTTCAACTATACATCATCCAGGTGAGCGGGGGACTTCTTAAAGTATTGCTCTTATACATCAACACAGTGAGCCACAGCTCTGGGAATCTATTAGTGTAATACGCCATCAGGGTGAGGCATATTGATAGAGCAAAGCTGGTCGATCTGTGAATTGTGGATATCTAGAAGTTCGGGTCAGGAGAGTAATGCAGATTTCAGGTTGGATTGATGTGGCTATGAATGGTATTTTATGATATAAAGTTTACCTCTGATTTAGAAAGTAATTTAATGTGGGTGACAGCTGAGGTTCAGGCTAAGAGAGGTCGACATGGTAGATATCTGTAGCTCTTGGAAGATATATTTTAGGAATAAATTACTGGTCTTGATACTATTATTTCATTTTGTGATATGTCATTGGGGGCACCAGAAAATTGGCCTGGGAGGAAAGTTTTGCACATAAAGCAAAACGGGCTCCTTCTGCTGCCTGCCAGGTAAATAAATATGAGGTGAGTGGGCCTCTGCAAGGTTCAGTTGCCATCTGTTTCAGTTGGTTGGAGCTGCATTCTCAGAGGATCTTGCTCTTGACCTAATGTTTGGGTAACAAAGCAGCAGTTGCAATACATACATTGTTAACAACTTCTACGAGACTTTGGTGATAAGAACTGTAGCGATCAGGCAGAGGAACAGGGGTACACGAGGTACAATGACCAGATGCTGACACGTGGTTCAAATAAATTACAATCCAAATCAGGGGACACATAGTTATCTTTGTTGTTCAGGAAATAAGAGGCTTTGTTCTGTCCCACAGATATACCTGATGGCTTCTGACTAGTCATGGAAAAAATATTCTGGTGACCCTCAAGACTCTCTCTGGTGACTCTCAATACTACTATGTTATTTCACTTAATCCTCACTACAGCCTTATGAGTTAGGTACCATTATTATGTCTATCTTAAAGTTGAGAAAAGGGAAGCACAGGAAGGTTGAGTGACTTGCTCAAGGTCGCACAGCTGGTAAATGCTGAAGATGGGATGAATACAAGTGTCTGGGTCTAAATATTTTGCTCCTGACCACCAGGAGAAGAGAATCTCAAACCTGGCTGCACATCAGCATCACCTGGGGAGGTTTTTAAAAATATCAACACCTGATCCCTGACTCCCAGGTTTTGTGTTAATTGCTGTGAGGTGAGTTGGTCCATAAATATGTTTTAAAGCTTCCTAGGTACTTTCTGTTGTGCAGGCAAAGATGAGAACTACTCAGTACCTTTCAATAAATGGTACTTATTTTTATTATGATATTTTAATGCAACTGCACCAAAAAGCAGCAGATGTTACTTATCAATTAGCATTAAAGGAGCAAAGCCATTAGAGAACTCTGAGCTAGAGGGGCCACCTGAGTAGTGGGCTGCTCATTGGCTTAATGACGCCACCTGCAGGCAAATAAGACGAGTGCAGGGCTTCTTACAGGAGTGACTCGCATTACCCACGATTGTCTGTGTTAAGACATCAGCGTGGCTGACTACACACTGCCTTATATAACTCACAAGCTCCTTTTTAAAGTAGAAAATGTTTACTTTTAAACCGAACATCAATTTTTTAGAAAGGTTTTAAAAATCACTCCTTATCTCAAAGGCAATGTGTATTTTGTTCCAACTGAGATGCCTTTCATGGTTCATTCCGGTCATGACAAACGGACCTTGTGTTCTGTCCTTTCAGGCAGCTGAGACAGAATCCTGTGCTGTTTGTGAGAGGGCTCCCTTCCCTCTGCTGGGCCGGCCAGTCCCCGTGCGGGGAGTCTTAATGCTGTCTCTGTTCTCATTCTCAGTGGCTGAGGGCAGGAATCGGCACTGCAGGCCAAATGGAAAATGGCACAAGACCAACTCATTAGTACATCCATTTGGCATTTTCAGTGAAAATTAGGAAACAGCCATTCTTCCAAGGGTTTTCTATTTAATGATGGCAGGACACAAATACAAATTAACATCCTAATACTGCAAATTCTTTTGATTAATATATATGTATATTTCACATTCAGCCAAATATACATATATTTTTTTAAATATTTTTTTAAGTTTTATTTATTTATTTTGAGAGAGAGAGAGCATGAGGGGGGAGGGGCAGAAAAAGGGAGAGTGAGAGAGAATCTCACTGACAGTGTGGAGCCTGATGTGGGGCTCAAACTCGAGAACCATGAGGTCATGACTTGAGCCGAAATCAGGAGTCACATGCTTAACTGACTGAGCCACCCAGGTGCCTCGTATCCAAATATATTTTTTAACTTAAGTATAGGTGACATACAATATTATATTGGTCTCAGGTGTACTACATACTTGTTCCACACTTAACATACATTATGAAGGGCTTACCATGGTAAGTGTAGCTGCCATCGGTCATTATACAAAGTTATTACAATATTATTGACTATATTCACCATGCTATACTTATCTCGGTGACTTATATATCTTATGACTGGAAATTTTTATCTCTTAATCCCCTTCACCTAGTTCACCCATCCCCCATGGCCTCCCTTCTGGCAACCACCAGTTTGTTCTCTGTATTTAAGAGTCTGTTTCTGTTGTGTTTCGTTTGTTAATTTGCTTTGTTTTTTTTTTAGATTTCACATATAAGTAAAATCATATGAATTTTGTCTTTCTCTGCCTGACTCATTTCACTTAGCATAATATCTTTTAGGTCCATCTATGTTGTTGCAAATAGGAAGATCTCATTCTTTTTATGGCTGAGCAATATGCCATTGTATATATACCATAAATTCTTTATTTTGTTCTTTTGGATGCCGTTGTAAATGTGATTGTTTTCTGAATTTCTCTTTCTGCTAGTTTGTTACTAGTGTATAGAAATGCAACAGATTTTTGTATATTAATTGTATATCCTGAAACCTTACTGTATTTATGAATTCTAGTATTTTTTTAATGGAGTCTTTAAGGCTTTCTTATATATAGTATCATATCATCTGCTAATAGTGACAGTTTTATTTCTTTCTTACCAATTTGGATACCTTTTATTTTTATTTTTTGTCTGATTGCTGTGACTTGGACCCTCCAGCACTATCTTCATAAAGTGGCAAGGATAGAGGCACCTGGGTGGCTCAGTCGGTTGAGCATTCAACTTCGGCTCAAGTCACGATCTCACGGTTTGTGAGTTCCAGCCCTGTGTCGGGCTCTGTGCTGACAGCTCAGAGCCTGGAGCCTGTTTCAGATTCTGTCTGTCTGTCTCTCTCTCTCTCTCTCTCTGCCCCTCCCCCACTCATGATCTCTCGCGCTCTTTCTCTCTCTGTCAAAAATAAATAAACTTTAAAAAAAATTTAAAAAAAAAGTAAAGTGGCAAGGATAAACATCCTTATCTGGTCACCATGGACTATGATGTTATCTGTGAATGTGTTATACATGGCCTTTATTATGTTGAGGTATGTTCTGTCTTTACTCACGTTGTTGAGAGTTTTTATCATGAATAGACGTTGAATATTGTCAAGTGCTTTTTCTGCATCTATTGAGGTGATTGTGTGATTTTTTTTTTTATTTAGTTAATGTAGTGTATCTTATTGATTGGTTTGTAGGTATTGAACCATCCTTGCATCCTTGTAATAAATCCCACTTGCCCATGGTGAATGATCCTTTTAATGTATTTTTTAATTCAGTTTGCTGATATTTTGTTGAGGACTTTTGCATCTGTACTTATCAGGGATACTGGCTTGTAATTTTTTTTGTACTGTCTTTGTCTGGTTTTGGTATCAAAGTAATGCTGGCCTTGTAAAATGAATTTGGAAGCATTCTTTCCTTTAAAATTTTTTTGGAACCATTTGAGAAGGATAGGTATTAACTATTCTTTAAATATTTTATAAAATTCAATTGTGGAGCCATCTGGTCCTGAACTTTCATTTGTTTGAAGTTTTTAAATTACTGATTCAATTCGATTTCTAGTAATTGGTGTGTTTAGGTTTTTCTGTCTCTTCCTGATTCAGTCTTGAAAAATGGAATATTTCTAAGAATTTATCCATTTCTTCTAGGTAGTCCAATTAGTCTCTTGTAATCTTTTGAACAATATGTTAATGTTTCTAATGTAGTATAAGCATGTGAAATTATCTGAAACTGACCAGTAAACTTTCCAGTGCTAATACAGAGTATAGATTGTTATGAATAACACTCAATTTTAGCTCAAAGTTTTTGACCCTATTAACACTTACATAATGAATAGGACTATGAAGTTCATATGTGTAATTTTAGAAATTGAAACTGATAAGCTTTTTTTTTTTTTTTTTTAATTTTATATATTTTGAGAGAGGGAAAGAGAGCCCTGGTGGGGGAGGGGCAGAGAGTGAGGGAGAGAGAATACCAGGCAGGTTCCACGCTGTCAGTGCAGAGCCTGATGCGGGGTTCGAGCTCATGAACTGTGAGATTGTGACCTGATCTGAAATCAAGAGTTGGACACTTAACCGACTGAGCCTCTCAGGCACCCCAAACTGATAAGCTTTTATGTATTTATTTATGTATTTATTTATTTATTTATTTTTAATGTTTATTTGAGAGAGAGAGAGAGAGAGAGATCATAAGTGGGGGAAGGGCAGAGAGAGAGGGAGACACAGAATCCGAAGCTGTCTCCACAGAGCCAGAGGTGGGGCTTGAACTCACAAACCATGAGATTGTGACCTGAGCTGAAGTCAGGTGCTTAACCTACTGAGCCTCCCAGGTACTCCAAACTGATAAGTTTTAAAAAAATAATTGAAAGGCTCACACTCTGTCTCTCTCTCTCAAAAGTAAGCATTAAAAAAATTTTTTTTAAATATATAATTGAATAAATCTATGGTGTCCCTGAAGTCTTAATTTCAGTATACATGTATATACATATATATATGTCTATATATATGTACATACATACATAGTAAGAGTGAGGGTTGCTGTTCTGTGTATGGTGGGTTAGGAAGACCTCACTGATACGATGATATGGGTGCAGAGACCTACAAGAAATGATGAAGCCAGCGAAAGCATTTGAAGCAGAGGAAAACACAAAAGCATTTTGGGTGAGAGCATTTGTAGCAAGGAAAACACCCTGTGGGGCTCAAGGTGGGAAATCTTTGGACTGGTAGGAGAGGAGAGTGTGGTAAGTAAGAGGAAAAGGCACAGCAGACCTCACAGACATTTACAATGACTTTGGATTTCGCTCTGAGTAGAGAACCACTGGAGGGTTTCAAGTAGAGGATTTACATGATTTGATTTCAATTTTGAAAAGTTTACTCTTTCTGTTGTGTGGGGAATAGACTGTTGGGGAGTAAGGCTGGAAGTAAGAAGACCATTTAGGAGACCATGGAAATAATCCAAGGGAGAGGTGATGGTGGCCATCAGGTGTTGTCCTCTTATAAACTTGATCAGAGTGTACTCCAATCACATAAGACCAAACTCACAGAGTGGATAAAAATGAAAATGTTGGTGGGGATTCCATCCCGGCCTTTGAAGTAGTTCAATGCTCATAGAGAGCTCTGGGGTCGAGAAATCTTCCCTTGGTGCTCTAGCCAGTCTAAGCTCATTAAGCAACCATGGAATAATAGAAAGCAGTACCAGGACAAAGCCAGGGAACAGCTTGGGATTCACAATGTCTGGGATCATTGATCTTGGTTTGTAAAGGGGAGAAAAGTAATCCATGTTACTGTCAACATGAAAATCGACCTGGGGTAACTGAGCTGATTCTGGAGCCTAAGATCAATACAAATTTCTCATTACCACCTTAAAAAAAATTTTTTTTTTTTGAGCATGATAAATACATATAAGAAAAATTGAAGAATTGATTATACCTTAGATTTTTTTTTTTTAAGGTAATGAAATGATGTGGAGAAGACTACCCAACAGGAGCCCCATTTGTCAGGGACCCAGACATACAGCATATTCCCATGACAAGGGAGCTGGGGAAATGACTGCCACCCTTTCACTCTCCTGCCTCCCTCCAAGCTCCTACTGAGGCTCCCCACTGGCCAGATCCACTAGGGAGTCAGAGGGCAACGGAGCCCCTGAGGGTTTTCGGTGGGGGTCTGCTTCCCCAACATGGCATGGCGTAGAGTGGAAGTGAATTTAGCTTCGACCCTGAAGGGCAAATACCTTTGGGGTGGTGGAACGTGTGAAGGAAAGGTCCTTTCTCTCCTCCTCCTACTTTGGATTTCCCTTCCCTCATCAGAAGGGGAATTGGAGAATTAGGGAAGAGGCCCTGGGCAAGGAGCCTCCAGTCTCAAGAGAATTAGGCTTTGCAAGAAACCCAAGGTGGAAGAGGGAATAAATACTTTTTTAGCATAAAGAAGTCAAAGTTATGTTAACAGAGGAAGAGATCTTGAATGTAGACTTGAGGAGGGTTTACTAATAGGATTAACTTTTGTAGTTTCTAAGGGGTAATCAAAGAAAAACAGACGAAAAAACAAAACAGAGCAAAACACCAAACTGTAACAAAGAGAAAGGGAATCACCCCTGCATCCTTCCTTCTGGCCCCTCTCACCCTCCTTGGGACTGGAACTCCCCCTCCCCCACCAATGGATGGAACTGGCAAAGGAAAGAGGCTGGCGCTCACCCTCCAGCCAGAGGTGTGTGTAATGCCCTGAAAGAGGCTTGAGGCCTGTTCGCTTCCGAGGGAAGGAAGGCTGCAGGGAAGGGAGGGAGACAGGACTTGGGGAAGGAGGGCTCTTGTGTAGCCTGTGGCATAAGAGAAAGGCCCTTTGTCTGGTTGCACGAGGAGGGAGAGGACGTGTGAAAGACACTTAGCACTCGTCTTAGCACCGAATAAATGTGAATTGTGGCCATTTAATGCTTTCACTCTCCTGTACCACAGACTCCCACACATGGCCAGCATCCGATCCCCGCTTCAGCTACAGGAGCCCTGGTCTCTGAGCTCACCTCCCTGTTGTGAAAGAATCTTCTCTGGAGGACCCTGCTGCCTTCCAGGTAGATCTTGCTACGCAATGTGTGGCCTCTCCGCAAAGGCTCTGGGGTAGAGGGTCGGGGGAGGGTGGGATTCCAACTTTCCAGGCCTTCATCCCTTTTCCCAGCGAGAGTACTTGCCTGTTTGATCCCGGAATTGGCCCTTTGTCACTGCTGGGCACACGGAGGGGTGGGATTTACAAATTAGGCATAAGATCTGTGGAAGGTGTTTGATCTGTGAATTTCTAGACTCCACCTCAGTCTGTGGGGCCTCTGACAGTTCTGAAACCAATTCCAGATGAGATCTGAGGGGGCTGCGTGGAGGGAGGGGGGGGGCTCCTGGGCTATTTGGGTGAGTTTTAATCTGACAGACACTCCTCAGAGGGGGACAACACCTTTGAGGAGCCTTCTCCCTCCTCATGCCTTCTCTGCTTGTATCTGTTTCTCTCTCCCCCTGATCGCTTTGCTTTCTTTGCTTTCCGGGCCCTCCTCTGAAATGGGAACTGAGCAGAGAGCTGACTGGAGCTTAGGGTGGGGAGCAGAGGGAGAGAAGTGAGCAGAACTCTCTTTTCTTTGTGTCTTCTCTTTGCTCCCTCAGCACTGAAGCCCCTTTGGACGACCTGTTGGCTCTTTGTCTCCCTGTGTGATGCAGTTCAGTTCCCGTCTGAACTGTGGCATTTGCAAGGCCTCCCTGCCCCTGGGGGCTCAGACTTTACCATCCTCTCCACTTCCGGGGGCACAGGGCGGGAGGGGGCAGCAGGGACGCCACTCCCAGATATTGCGAAGTGCACCTTTCCCTTCTCTGGGGAGCTGTGGCTTAATGTGGCATCGGGGAAGGGCAGGGAGATGTGCTGGGATGTGGCCCCGAAGCTTTGAGTTAAGAGCCCCAAGAGGGGGTCACAGCTGCTTTGCGGCTGCTCCGCAGAACGGTGGGAGTAGCTGTGACAGCCTGCACAAGTCCTCAGTTTCAGGGTCTTTACCCAAATTAAATACGGCTTGCTGACAGCTTAGCGAACACACCTCACTTCACACATAAACCAACGCTGACATGTTAATTTGTCTCTGTATGGTTTGCAGTCACCTAATGGGGTTGGGTTTACAGGGTAACCCTTCAGTCCCCGTTGTTTTTTCCCCCCCTCAAGTCAAGAAGCCTGAATTTCCTGTTGCAAATAACAAAGGACCTCGATTGACTAGAGGAGACTAGAAGAGCCTGGAAGAGCCTAGAAGCCCACCCATGCAGTTCACAAAGATAAGTGTGTTCTTAACCACCCACAGCACTTGGTAGGGATGCTTAAAGGATGGTCGCACACTTAGCGCTTCAAACGTGCCAGGTGCTGCCCATTCATCTTTAAAAAGCCCCATTAATCTGACCACTTTTTACCGGAGGAGGAGGGTGGAGTGATTTGCCCAAGGCCACAGAGCTAACACGGGAGGGGCTGGGTTGTGAACCCAGGGTGCTCGGCTGGGGAAGCCGTAAGCAGAACCACGTAACCGCTGTATTATTCTGCCTCAGTGCTGGAGAAGGCTGCTTTCCAGGATCTGAAAGAAACACGAACGTTTAAGAAAGACACTAGTGTTTCCTGATGACTTCCAATTCTTACCAGTCATTGCTTAGTTTCTGCCCGTTTCTGTGACAGGTTAAAATGGTAACTGCCTTCGCTCATAATGAGTCCTGTTCTCTAAGTGGGGGCTTTAGTAACTTTAGACCGTGATTCACATGCAGATAACGTTTAAAAGGAATGATTTCATCCTTGAAATTGTGTTTTAATTAAAAAAAAAAATTTTTTTAATGTTTATTTATTCTTGAGAGACAGAGAGACAGAGCATGAGCAGGGGAGGAGCAGAGAGAGAGAGGGAGACCCAGAATCAGAAGCAGGCTCCAGGGTCCAAGTGGTCAGCACAGAGCCCGACACGGGGCCCGAACCCACAAACCATGAGATCGTGACCTGAGCTGAAGTCAGACGCTCAACCGACTGAGCCACCCAGGTGCCTCAATCCTTGAAATTGTTTTTAATATAAAACCATGTAGGCAGCTTTGGACAAATTTTAATATCTTTAAAGTTTCCTCCCAGCGGTACAGTTACCCAGCTGTAGAAGTTTCCTCTCAGCTGTATAATCAGGCCACCTCGCTCTTCCGATCTTTTAGCACGAACACAAAACACCCATAAATTTTGTTTGCTGGGGTGCCTGGGTGGTTCAGTTGGTTAGGTGTCCAACTCTTGGTCAGACCATGATCTCATGGTTCGTGGAATTGAGCCCCACCTCAGGCTCTTTGCTGACAGCATGGAGCCTGCTTGGGATTTTCTCCCTCTCCCTCTCTCTCTCTCTGCTCCTCCCCTGCTCATGTGATTGTTCTCTAAATAAATAAATAAACAAACATAAATAAATGAACATTTAAAAAAATTGGTTTGCTTTATTTTAGCTGCTCTAATTACAAGTGGTCCTTCCTTTCTCCTGCTGCCTCTTTAAGGTTTTGCGTTAATTGGAGAGTTACACAGGGAGTCACTTTTGGTGCTTCATAGTATGATTTAAAATTTTTTTTTAATGTTTATTTATTTTTGAGAGAGAGACAGAGCATGAGCAGGGAAGGGGCAGAGAGAGAGGGAGACACAGGATCTGAAGCAGGCTCCATGCTGTGTCAACACAGAGCCCAATGCGGGGCTCGAACTCATGAGCCGTGAGATCATCACCTGAACCAAAGTCAGATGCTTAACGGACTGAGCCACCAGGCGCCCCTGGAATTTTTCTTTTTTAAATCTGATTTTCTGCTGATGCTTACTATGTCTTGCACTTTTCTCCTTTTGAACCTGAGGCGGGGTGGGGACTGTGAGGCTGCTAGTTCTCTGCTCTGGACTTGGTCTGTTTTGTTTGAATGGTGCTTCACAGGTCCCAGGGGCAAGGACGAAGCAGAGGGCCGTCCTGTCTGGAGACAACCATCCACAGTTGTGGGATTCGTGCACTCCATCTGATCCAGCCAGAGCTCAGCAGCTGTGATTTTCATCCTAAACCCGGCTTAGGTTATGGAGACCTGGAAGGCTCTTTTAACCCCAGCTCTCGTGGAGGCCACCAAAGAACAAGGTAAGAACTGAGCGTGCACAGTGGAAGTAATGCCAGAGTTAACTTTCCAACTCTTAAAAACATAAATGTGATTTGAATAGAGTTCCTAATGCAGGTCAATGGCAGCGTCATCGCAGTCCCTTTAGAAGACGGGGCTGACTGCCACCATGTGACGTCTGGGACTGATGCATCATAGAATAGTAGAGCTTGAAAAGATGAGAGTTCTTGCTCCCCACCCCAATCAGTCACACGGCCAGCTGGAGGCCAAGCCTGGAATAGTAGAATTCTTTCATGATTTGGCTGTAAGTGTTGCATCTCTAAGAGGTGGCGTGAGAAATCATGAAAATGCCTGCGGGAGGGGCTGTAGAAAGTACTGTAGGAAACAGTAGATCCCCAGGAGGATGGGCCTCCTAAAGCTGGCTGGCAGCTGGTCAAACACCTTTGGAGTGCCAGTGTCTCCCTACAATCTGGCATTCTGTGGAGGACATTTTCTCTCAGAGATGGACGATAGATACGGTCAGAGTGGCTGAAAGAGTAGGAAAGTCCTCAGTCTTGCAGTGAGAGCTATTTTTTTTTCTTCCCAGTCTGTCCAGTGTCCCTGATGTGTTTGGTGAACTGCTTCTTCTCTATTCTAAATCATGTGATTCTAATGAGGGAGCCAATTACAGTGTTCCGTCCATGGCCATAAGGATGATCATGTGACCTAGGCCTGAGCAAGGAGAGAGAGGAAAAAAAGCAGAGGCCTAATGACTTCAATAGAGTTCTTGGATCCAGCTGTGTCTGAACACAGTTTTGCTTTCTGGACTTTTCGGCTACATGAGGCAATTACGTTTTTATTACAACCAAAACAGCTCTAACAAATGTCTGGGGCTGGAGGAGGAAGGGTAGGTTGCTGAAGGGGCTTGACCTGGTATGTGAGGTCGTCAGACTGGGCAAAGAGGCAAGTGGTTCCATAACAGAACAGAGTCGACCCGGCCCTGTTCTTGTGTGGTATGGCGTTGCTGCACACAGCCAGGCTCCAGAGGCCCCTGCATGAGTGTCCAGCAGGCTGGGGGGTTCCGTCTCTGAATTCTGTCACCTGTTACCCGAGCCAATCATCCCAGGAAGGAGAGGGCTATGGACTGGGCCAAGTGTCTTCAGATGGTCCAGGGAACAAACATGGTGGCCAGCGTGGAGATAGAAAAGGGCACAGTTCTATTGTCTGAGGAAAGGTATTAGGTTAGGGAGCACTCTGTGGGGGAAAGGTAAGTGTCTTTCTGGCCTCTAGCGCTACCTCAGTCCTTTGAGGAACCCAGGAACACATGCAGGCCTTGATTTCTCCAGGCCTTACTTCCAGAAGCAGAGGCAGGGTGGTCAGAGCTGCAGGGGTGCCGAAACTCCCTAGACCCCCAGGCATACTTGCACCAGTTCTGCCAACTTCCAGCAGGTGGACAACTGTGGGGTGGTCGGCCAGTTGGAACAAGCACAGCTCAACCTCTCAGGCTCTTGAGTGAACAGAGGAATGTTTCCATTGCCCCTTCTGTTGTGAAACACACCTTCAATTCCTACCTCTTGGCATCTGCTACAGGTCTGGAATGTGTGCCTTGGCTCTTGATCATTGTCTTACAATAGGACTGAGCCTTCTGCAGTCCATTGTCTCGAGCAATGCTTTTTCAATTACTTGCTTTAGATCGCTGTAAGGAAATTCTGATATTTATAGGAACCACCCTTATGTAGGTCTAATCGATCAGATGTCTCTTGCAAAGGCATTGCTACTTTGGCATTGAAGAGCTGTCAAAGTTTCATGTTTTACACCCATGGCACAATACTCAGAAAACACCGCTGGGAAATACATAACAGAATGTCAAGTTTAATTAAAGTTCATGCTGAAATTTCCAAGAAACACTGTCGGTGGGCAAGGCTACCATATTTCTGGTGACACCTAGATAAATTTGGACCTTGCCGGCCATGTGATCAGCCAATTGGGAGAGTCACAAACACATGAGCACTTCCTAGAAGTTCGTGCCCTATTTTACATATGCTTAGAATTTTCTAGTTTATCCTCTTTGCCTCTGAAGTATACATGCAATTATCAGAAAGTTCACTGCTTTCTAAAACAGTAACAGTTCATGTTTCCGTGGTTTTTTTTTTTTTTCTTTTCTTTTTTTGCCTTGCATTGCATCACAGAAGGATTTAGAGGAAGGACAATAATATGAATGCAGTTGACTCAGCAGATGGGCTGTTGACTTCTCAGTGACAGGTTTTCTTGCCTTATTCTTTGGTAGAAATTGAAATATTGAGGGTGACACTTTTTAATCTACCAGCCCCCAAACATAATCCTGGTAATGACTGTTGGAAAGTGCACACACTGTGACGTAATAGATTTTTTACCCGCTAGGTATTTTCTAAATCCTCAGAGCAGGAATGGTCTCCTTTAAAGTTCCCAGTGATTTATGCAAAGAGACTTGGCTCCTGGATGTCCCTCGAGCAGTAAGCACACCGTATTAAAAAAGCACTTGGGGAAGAAGTAGAGGGAAGTGATCTTTGTAGGGATTCTTGGCACTGGAGAGAGGCTTGTTACTAAAAAGAGCACACATTGGGAACTGGAGAACTCCAGAGGTTTTCCTTTCCCTTTTGGTCTGTAAAACTAACTTCAGAACAGATTTGTGTCGAGAAAAGGCAGGGCCCTGGTTAATGGGGCCCAACTTGCCCGTAACTCGTGCCGTTCCTGGCGAAGGCTTGGAGTGCTCTGCCGTTGTCTTTCCTGTCAAAGGTCCTCTTGTCTCTACTGGTGTCATTTCCCTGCCCCTGAAATTGCCTTCAACAATTCTCACCTCTAGCTTCCCGTGTTCAAATGACAGCTTCTTGGCCTGCTAGCTTCTAAAGAGAGGCTGTGTTCCCCTGTGGCCTGACTGCAGGGAGATTGGAAAGGGCTCCCTGCGTCCCAAATATCTCTCTAAGTGGCCTCCCCTCCTTTCCACACCGGTCAGGCTTTTGGGTCAAAATTCAGTTCTGCAGTGGAGGTCGCTGCCAGGTGGAGCACAAAGTTGAAGGGATAAGCTTGTGCGTCTGGGATGGGGTTTTATTTGATATTATCTTATTTTATAGAACCCAAGAGCTTTCTAAGTTGTCAAGTTTTGTCCAGCATTAAAGGGCAAATAAGCAGATGGCAAAGTCTGGAGGAAAGTCTAAGCTTTTTTCAATTTTGTTCTTTTTTAATTTTTTAAGACATTTTTATTTATTATTTTTAAGAGAGAGAGAGAGAGACAGATGGGGCACCTGGGTGGCTCAGTCTGTTAAGCGTCTGACTTCTAGCTCAGGTCATGATCTCATGGTTTGTGGGTTCAAGCCCCGCGTCGGGCTCTGTGCTGACGGCTCAGAGCCTGGAGTCTGCTTCGGATTCTGTGTCTCCTTCTCTCCGCCCTTGCCTTCCTCATGCTCTGTCTCTCTCTCTCAAAAATAAATAAATGTTAAAAAATTTAAAAAAGAGGGAGGGAGAGAGAGACAGAGTGTGAGCAGGGGAGGGGTGCACAGAGGAGGATCTGAACTGGGCTCTTCACTGACAGCAGTGAGCCCGATGTGGGGCTTGAACTTAACGAGCCAGACTGTGAGATCATGACCTGAGCTGAAGCCGGATGCTCAACTGACTGAGCCACCCAGGTGCCCCTCAATTTTGTTCTATTCCTTCCCTATCCTTCCCTTCCCAAACTTTGGCTCCTTAAAGGCAACCCTTTCCCCCCACATATATCCCCCAGAGCATCTGTGATAGGGGCCTCCTCACAGCCAGCAAGCTTTCAACAGTTTCTCTGAGCTGTACACGGCTGTTGGCCTTCCTCAAGTGATCTGGAAGCCGCGTGCTGTGAATAGGAGGTCAAGGAGAAGTAAGAAGTTAGAGCTCTGGAAAGTTCTGCTGAAAGCGTGTGTGAGTTAGCAGATGTTTACCCGCTACAGGGCTCCCATCTGGAGAGGCAGAGTGACTTGTGGCCCTCCACACTCTGCTTGCCTGGGGCTGGGGCAAAGGGAAAGGCAGGTCAGGACAACATTAATCAAGAAACGGTGTAAGAAAGAGTCAGTAACCGGAGTTATATCTTTCTGTGTGATCTTGGGCAGATCGTCTGTCCTCTGAGTTATGTAAAACTCAACCTTTGTTGTTAAGGATCGCCTGAGAAGAGGTTGCAAAAGAATCCTGGAGGCTACTTTATGAGATCGGAGAGCTGGTGCTTCTCCAATGGTACATGAATCACCTGGGGGTCTGGTTAAAATCAGATTCTGAAGCAGCTGATCTGAAGCAGCCCCTGAGACTGCTTTTCTCACAAGCTCTTCGGTGATGGCAATGTTACTGGTGTACGGACCCGTGGTAAGAAGCCAGGGTTATACCAAAGCTTTGCCGTAGGCCAGGCACACAGGAAGCACTCCAGAGGTGGTAACTATGATTAGTTGTAATATTCTAGATAGGTTTACTCTCATTTTGGTCTAGGGAATTGCTTCCAGACTAACTTTTCAACCCTACCACTAATCTAGACGATGGTATATTTTGTAGCCCCGAGGAATATGTATACCAGGATCTCTTTTTTTCTGAAGAACTCTCCCTGTAGGCGGCCCCTTCAAAGTGAGGGCTTTTCTGATTATGTTTCTAGAAGGATTTTTCTTTATCCCTTTTCATTATCTCTGCTCTATAGATGGGTTAAGATGCATCGCATCTAATTTTCTGTAAAGCCCAAGAGCTTGGGATAATCCTGTGTCACATCAAAAGAAGCATAAGAGCTCACCATTTCTACCAGTTACGTAACAGGTAGAAATGAGACAGGAGAAAATGTGAATTTTCTTATGATCCTCCTTAAATTCCCATAGTCCATTCCATGGCTCTGGAAGATGTGGCTTCCTCCAGTTCTGACATAAAATAATAAATACATGCATAAAATAATAAATAAATAATAAATACAAGCTGGTAGCCCCAAGGAGCTCAAAGATGTCTCTTTTCCTCATTCACTTTTACTGAGTTTTAAAAAATAAAGTTTCACAGTTAACACTGAACTTGAGAGGCATATGAGAATTTGTAATAGGTAAAGAGAGAAGGAGCCCTTGTCCCTTGGCTGTCAGTCACTGTCTCCATTTGGTCTTATTTAATCCTTAAAACCTCATTCTTTTTTTTTTTTAAGATATTTTATTTTTTGAAGTCATCTCTGCATCCAATGTGGGGCTCGAACTCACAACCCTGAGATCAAGAGTCACATGCTCTACTGACTGAGCCAGCCAGGTGCTCCCTCATAGCCTAATTCTTACTATTACCATCCTCATTTCGCAGGTGGGGAAACCAAGTGCACATTCCCAATAAGGGTTAACGCTCATCAACTGACCAAGAAGATACATCCCTTGACCTCAGTGCTGAGTAAATGATCGAGTGGGGTGGGACGGGATTCCTGGTCTTTTGGAAGAATGGGACAGTTCTTTTCATTCCTTCCATTTGCAGAGGACTTGATGCCTTTTCCCTCAACTGTCCGTGACTAGTTGTTTTCCGTCCACATTTCTCCGTACAATGAACTTAAAAGGAAGCTCTGGGCTTCCAGTCCATTTGGATTGTGCACCATTTACGAACTGTCACTTTTCACCTTAGGAGGGGCCGCATTTCAGTGGGAGAGGATGTGCTCCTAGTGTGTAATTTATCTGTTCGTTTATAAAGCACTTTAAGGTCTTTTGGGATAGCAGGGCTGTGTAAATATGCTATTTATTATTTATCAACTTTATCCTTGTAATGATCCCCCCCTGACAGGTCTGAGTCAATCCAGAGGGGTCGGCCTTCCAGGAATGCCCCTCCACCTCCCTTGAGAGGCTTGGCCACTGCTCACACACTGTCTTGTCATAGGTTATGTTAGGGTCCACAGCTGACCTGAGGTGCTTATGAAATTCCTACGGTCACCTGTGCCCATCACAAAAGTGTTGTTCAAAACACAGAGACCTCAATTTATGGGTAAGAGAGCAATAGTCTAGCAAATTGAGTATTTTTGTCTTAACCCTTTGGAGTTGCTGAAAATCTTGCTAAACATTATGGCTCCTACTTCCTACCTTGCTTAGTGGAGTATACTGAATGCAAATACTCTTCTAAAAGTCAGACTTTTAGGGGGCACCTGGGTGGCTCAGTTGGTTAAGCATCTGATTCTTGATCTTGGCTCAGGTCATGATATCATGGTTCGTGGGCTTGAGCCCAGCATTGGGCTCTGGGCTGACAGAGAGGAGCCTGCTTGGGATTCTCTCTCTCCCTCTCTCTGCCCCTCCCCCCTCTCTTTCTCTCTCTCAAAATAAATAAATAAACTTAAAAAATATAAGTCAGACTTTTTTTTATCTGATTGTGAAAATATTAAAGTGCTCATTTGTAAAAATGTAAGAAAAATAGAGAAATTAAAGAAGAAAATAAATATTACCGGCAGTCCTTGCTGCCCAGGAATAATAACTGCTCTAAGCTTTTAGTTTTAATTTCTTTTGTCATTTTCACACATACATACGTGCACGTGTGCGCACACATAGAGGTTCATCATGCTGCCTCTTGCTCTTTTCATTTGCTGTTTTATGTCGAGTATGAGGGTGGTAGAATCGTTTGAGAGCATACCGGGCAAGAAGCAAGCAATGATAGTAAGACCACGATCACGGTTCTTCAGCAGACATAACACCTTCAAAGACTCTCTGATGCCTTCACTCGTACACTCTCTGTATTTAGTGATACCAGACATGAGAGCTTAGATAGGTCTACTCTGAGGTAGACCTTTCCCATTCCTTTTAGAAGTGTGAATTGGAACAGGTCAAGCTTTAACTAAAAGAAAATAAATCTGAAATAATTCACATGAAGACCCAAGAGTCCAGGGGGAGAAGCAAGCCTGAGCAAAGTTTAGCCACCGTGTGGCGAAAGCCCTAACCGTACTGGGTGAGTGTCCATCATGGGGTCTTCTTAACGGGGTTCTTTTTTGGAGCCTCTTCTTATGAAGATTTAATTCTGACCCAAGTTTCTAGCGAGCTGGGGCCGTGTCTGTGTATCCCTTTGTACCGTACCTAGCCCAAACGCACTCGCAATGGCACCTAATAAGAGGTTTTAATGTATTTATTTCCTAAAGAGGTAATGCATGGAGACCTGGTTCAAAATCCAAAAGGCACAAAAGAGTGTCCAGTAATAAAAAGCTTTCTTCCCACAAATGTCCCTAGCCACCCACCTTTTCAGTTTCTTATATGTTCTTCCATAGATATTTTCATGCATTTTATGCAAATACCTATATATTTTTTCTTCTTTTTAATCAAGTAGTACATTCTATATACACTCTTCTCTGCCTTGCTTTGTTCACATAACAATATTTTGGGAATCATTTCAAAATCCGTTCACTAAGAACTTCATTTTATTTTACAGCTATATGGTATTCCATTGTTTGAACCATAATTTAATCTATTCCTTATTAATTGATATTGAGGTTTTTTTTTCAATCTTTTACTATTACAAATGGTGCTTCAATGAATACAGACAGAATAGGTCATTTTATACGTATGAGGGGATAATGTATGCCTTTGAGTCTCACTAAGCAGATTTGAAAACTTGAAAGGAACAGGATGAATTGGGGCCAGTGTAGTTTCACATTGACCTGAGTAGGAAGCCAGTTGGTTCAGTTCATTTTCTAGTAAAAACAAAATGAACTAAAGTTAAGTATCTGGGAAGGTAGATTGCGTACTGTTGGGATGACTGATGTACAGGCTTTGCTCTGTCCTCTCTCTCATCACCGCATGTAGGTAAAAAGCAGTTGCTTTTAGGTCCTCACATTTTCCAAGACCTTCTCTTTTATTCTTCCCCTCACCCATCCCATTTTCTTGCATTTTTAAAGAATCACAAATAGATATCAAACATCCCAAACACGGGAATTTCAAGTGCTATCCATTCTCTGTCTTTAGCTTGAAAGGAAAACTGAGCCTCCTGTCATGTTAATTGTATTTCCTTCCCTTTCCTCTCTTCCTTCTTCCCCCCGTACCTGCTTCCTTCCCTCTCTTCCTTCTTTTCTTCCACCAACATCCAATTGCCAGCCTTTACTAAGTGCCTGGTGTGTGTAAGGCCTGTGCCCCAACCTCTGCCCTCCATGTTCTTATGACTTAACAGGAGAGGAAGAGAGGGCAGTCCGTTTGGTGGGACAGTTCAGGGTGGACTTCCTAGAGGGAGGCGTGAAGAAGACCTCACGGGCAGGATAGAGGTCAGGGAATCCCAGGCACTGTTCTCTCCAGGCTGAGGGAACGGAGCGAGTGAGGCCCAGAGGCGGAAGGTGTGTGTGACCCAGCCACAAAAAGCATCCAAGCAGTATGGGGTGGGGGGAACGGGCATTGCAGGCAAGGTTGTAGGTCTTCCCGGTGCTAGGAGTCAGAAGCTGTGTGAACAGAGCGGTGCAGAGGTCAGAGCTGGAATGAAGTCACTGATGGACTAGGCAGACTGGCCTCTGGTGTGGATTGAGGGGAGGGGAGGCTGGCATCTCAGGACCAGGTAGGAGGCCATCACAGATGTCCAACTGAGAAGAGCGAGCCTGAGCAGTGGTGATCGGGGAACCCGTAGCAGATGGGTGGGTGGGGGGGTGGCAGCACTGGAGAGTTGTAAGCGGAAGGATCTGGTGAATACGACACCAAGGCTTTGACGTTACTTTTGAAAGAAAAATTAAAAGTTGCATTTTCCCAGGTTAAGTTGGAATTGTAGGAGAATGTCCATGTGGAGATGACAGGAACGCAGATGGACAGAGAGAGAGAGAGAGTGGGGTAGGGGTAGAGAGAGAGGGAGAGAGAGAGAGAATCCGAAGCCGGCAGAGCAGACACAGGGTTTGATCTCACCAACCTTGAGGTCATGACCTGAGCCCAAATCAAGAGTCAGATGCTTAACCAGTTGAGCCACCCAAGTGACCCCAAAAGTCTGTCAAATTAATAGGACCTGATGAGGTACCAGAATGGAAGTCAAACCGTGGGAAGCCTGGCTTCACCTCCCTTGGTCTCTCATGAGCCTCTCAATGCCTCCTCCTAAGGCTGTTGTGAGGGGAAAATAGCAGGAAGCAGTGAAGAGTTGTGAGACGGAGCCCGAGTCAGGCTCTGCACTGACATCGTGGAGGCTGCTTGGGATTCTCTGTCTCCCTCTCCCTGCCCCTCCCTCTCAAAATAAATGAACTTACAAAAATTAAAGAAAATATAAAAATTTTCTCACATTTCGTTACATGTAGCTTTTATGTGTGTGTCGGGGGGAGGAGGGGTTGAGAAGACTTAAGATCTACTCTCAGCAAATTTCAAACACATAATGCAGTATTATTGATTGTAATCACCATGGTGTTCATTAGATCCCCAGAACCTATCACCGAAGGACTGTATACTTTGACCAGTATTTGCCCCTTCCCTGACCCTCCAGCCCCTGGTAACTGTGTGAGGTGATGAATGTGTTAATTAACCTGGCTGTGGTAATCATTTCAAATTATTCATATATACACTATATATGTGTATCAAATCACCACGTTGTATACTTTAAATACACACAATTTTATTTGTCAATTATATGTCAAGAAGGCTGAGGAAAACAAATTCCCGGTTACTCTTGTCCCCCGGGTATATAGATACCAAATCAAAAACAATGGAAAGAATTTTTCTGAAAATGCCATTTGGATATATATTTTTTTAATGTTTATTTATTTTTGAGAGAGACAGAGACAGAATGCGAGTGGGTTAGGGGCAGAGAGAGAGAGAGAGAGAGAGAGAGGGAGACACGGAATCCGAAGCAGGCTCCAGGCTCTGAGCTGTCAGCACAGAGCCTGACACGGGGCTCGAACTCACAATCTGTGAGATCATGACCTGAGCCGAAGTTGGACGCTCAACCGTCTGAGCCACCCAGGCGCCCCACCATTTGGACATTTTTACGTAAGAATTATCTGAGAAAGAATTTCTGGAAGTTTGAACTCAATGTCTCAAATATATTAAGATCATTTCAAATGAATGTTGAAGGAATGATAGTCATGCAGACACCGATAGTTTTTTTAAAAATGTGTCTTTTTTCTATTTTTAATAATTAAATTGTTAATCTAATTGGAAATGTAGCAAAGTAAAAAGAGGAGGACAATAATCCACAATTCTCCTTCTAGAGAAATTACGTTAACATTTAGGAATCTTGTTCCATGTTGGGGTGTTAAATGTAATATATATGTGCATATGCATATACATAAATATGTATACTGCTTTGCTTATTATATTTTCAGTATATTCTCATACCAATCAATATTCTTTCACACCATTACTTTTAATCACTGCATAAATCCATTTCTATGAATGCACCATCACCATTCTTCTAGCACGGGAGATTTGTGTTTTTCCCAATTTCACACTGTTACAGATAATGCTTCAGCAAGCATTCTGGTGCATAAACAGTCGCATCTCTGATTATTTCTTTAGGACGTATTCACAGAAGTGGGATTACAGTATCCAGGGGAATGGAATTTGTAAAGGAGTTCAATAGGTATTGACAAATGTACATTCCCACCACCAGTAAAGGAAAGTGGAAGTCTCAACATAAGCTCACTAACAATGAGTATTATTACTTTAAATAATTTTTAGGCTATTTCATAGGTGAAAAATGACACCTTGCTCTTTATTTAATTTAATGTTTCAGTTATTAGTGAAGGTGAACATTTTTCCCATGTGTTACTTAACCATTAGTGTTTTTTCTTTTTTCTTTTTTTAGTTTTTTGAATGTGTATTTTTGAGAGAGAGAGAGAGAGAGAGGAACAGAGCATGAGTGGGGGAGGGGCAGAGAGAGAGGGAGACACAGAATCTGAAACAGGCTTCAGGCTCTGAGCTGTCCGCACAGAACCCGACTCGGGCTGGAAATCAGGAATGGCAAAACTATGACCTAGGCTGAAGTCGGATGCTTAACTGAGTCACCCAGGCATCCCTAGTGTTTTTTCTTTTATGAAGAAATTGCTTATGCTTTTTGTTCATCTTTTTATGAAGGCATTAGTGGGGTTTTGTTTTGGTTTGGCTTCTATTTTAGTTTGGGTTTTATGTTAGCCTCTTCCGTGGATTTATAAAATTTTGTCACGTGTATTGTAAGCGTAGTTTTCAATTTCTGGTTTGATATTAAACTTTTCTCACAAATATTGCAAATATTTTCCAATTTCTAGATTTCCTTTTAATTTTGTTTGTTGTATTTTTGAAATTCAGGAACTTAAATTTTCGTGGGGTCAAAATCAATCAGTATCTTATTCCATTGTTTCTTTTCATAGAAAACCTTTTGGTGCCTAGAAAACCTTTTCCTATCTTCAGTGTGTATAAATAACATTGTATTTTTCTAGCTCCTGTTAATGCTTTCACTTTAAATTCTTTAATGCATTTGAGATTTATTTTGCTGTATAAGAGGTAAGGAGGAATTTCCCCAAATAATTAGCCATTTTTATTAAATGCTATTTGTCACACACTACAGCCTTTCCTCCTTGATCTATGATTTAAAAAATAAATATTCAGGGGGGCCTTGGGGGGCTCAGTCGGTTGAGCAACCAAGTCTTGATTTTGGCTGGGGTCATGATGCCAGGGTTATGGGAATGAGCCTCGCCACGGGCTCCAGCGTGTGGCTTCTCGCTGAGTGTGGAGCCTGCTTAAGATTCTCTCTTTCTCTGTCCCTTTCTCCCACTCTCTTTCTAAAATAAAAAATATATATATAAATAAAAAATATAATACTCTAATATCTCAAATATTCTAGGGCTCATTTTATAACCATTTTTTCTATCGCGTCTATTTATTCTCACGTCAGTTCCACATTGTTTTAATTAATATGTCTTTAAGTCGGTTTTAATGTCTGGTAAGGCAAATCCTCCTTCATTATTCTTTTCTGTCAAAATTTCCTAACTATTCTCAACTGTCTATTATTTCAGATAAATGTTGAAATAATTTTGTCAAACTTTAACGGATGGTATTTTAAATTTCCTAAGCCTATATGTTAATTGAAATAAAGTATTCCTCCATGAATTTTCCTGCCTCTCTTCTCGGATGTGTTGCTGATTTTAATCCAACATGAGAAGGCCCTTAAAAGTCCCTGGCAGATGACAGAGAGGAAAATTAGAAGCAGATAATAGCTCTCTTGGGTGACTGGTATTGAACATTACGTATTTCCTTGTCAGAACAATTAGAAAGGGGGGGGGGGGGGAAATCAGTGGATGCCTTAAAACCTACCAGGGAGTTAAGTGGGCAATTTCAGAAGTAGAAGTTACATGCACATGTATGTTAAAAGAGTCGAAGTGGCCTTAATTGCAAATGTATTGCTTGCGTTCAAGAGAAAGGTCGCATGCTGTGTGTGCCTGTATTTCCTTAATAATCTGGAGTCCCTTTCTGTCAGGTCGCGAAGAGCTCACATCAGCATAAAGACAGCCAACAGCAGCCATCGTGTTTTTGTGTCCACCCCCCTCCCTTGCCCCTGCCCCCATTTCGTGGGTTGGCGTGTCATCAAAGGAGTCAAGCATGATTCACTCCGCTGAGTCAGGGTCAGACGCCGGGAATCTTAAAAATAGATGTGCTGGAGAGCAGAGTTAGCTTGATTTCACAAAACATCCTATGGTACAGGCAGTATTAAACCCTGATGGAAACGTCAGTATTTTAAGACTTCTCGGAGAAAATTCTCCTTTGGGCTCAGTTTCAGGGGAAACCTAACGGAAACAAAAGAGAGAAGAAACTCCCTTTAAGTTCTCTCTGATTTTATAAAGACTCACCCGTGAGGGGATGAAGTCCTTGTAAAAGTAAAGCTAAAGTACTTTATTCAGTTGTGCGGAGCCTTACATTAAAATGACAGCAACGCAAGATGTCTCTGTTGTTACAGAAAAAGCAGTGTTTATCATTTCAAAAAGACTGTCTTGGAGTTTTATTATTTGGGGCGGACTGATTGTTGTAACAAACAACCCTCATATTGAGGGGTTTAACACAAGAACGCTTTATTTCTCGCTCGTGTTACAATCGAATGAGGGTTGGCGGGGCACTATTTCAGGGATGCCAACTCCTTGTACCTGTGGCTGTTCCTCCGTCCTTTAGGTTATTGGAGTCCCTTCTTTTCAGCTGGCAGATGGGAAAAAGAAAAGAGCATCCCATACGGGCAGTTTTAACAAGCCCAGCCTAGGCATGGTACTTCCAATGGCCATACTTCGGTCCCATGGCCAGACCTTGCTGCAAAGGAGACCAAAAAGTGCCATCTAGTTGTGTTCCCCGGGGAAGAAGAGACACTGCGGAGTGCTAGAAGCTTCTGCCACAGGACTCCTTTATTCATTCATGATATTTATTGAATAGCTATAGTGTGTCAGACACTATCTGTAGCTAAGACAGCGGTCCACAGGATTGCACGGGTGTCTGCCTTCAGGAGAACGTAGTCGGTTCTGAATCCTCACCAGCTGTGTGAGTTTCAGCTGTTTGAGCTGTGAGGTGGGGATGAATGAAGCTTGCAGTGCTGTTTGAGGGCTAGATAATCATGCTTTGGATGATGTAGTAAAGGACCTGTTACATGTTGATCACATAATTTGTCTCAATATTGATCGCTAAGCTATCACTGTTAAGGCACAGAATTCACACAATACAGGCTTTCCTCTCAAATCCCAAAATTGTGGATTTGTTTTCAAAGTTCCAACGTTTTTCAACAGTTACAAATTAAATGGCTGGAGTTTCTATCCAACCATCATTTATCTAAAAAAAAACCCCATCTTAATCCTTCAATCTAAATAGTTTATGGGTTTTATTATGGCCCATTTGTACTGTTAATACTGAAGAAATAAAAACATACATTTGAGAGCCTAGACACCATAGTCAGTATAATTAGTGGGAGTATTGGTAGAAAGGAAGGTCATAGGTTTGCAAATTAAAACCTAGAATTTGAGGGACAAAAGCACCGCCAGTCATCAAGTGCAGTGCTCATATTGGCCACTAGATGCCAGTGTCTCACAGGAATATGGTGAATGCACGGGGTGGCTAGTGGGTCTACTTGCCATTGGACTTCAAGTCCTAACTTCAAAATGAACTAAAAAGAATTTAAAGGAGCAGTAAAAAAAATGTCAAAAATGTTTTTGTTCTTAATATTGTGAAAATAAATACCTCTAACTCAAAAATTTCTCTTGTGGCATTTTATATCTATTTTTTTAATACTTGGAGGCCAACAGAAATAATACAGTGATTTATGAACGCTGAATGTGTATACATGTGACTTGTGGGGTTTTCTGAGTCATTTTCTGAGTGCCCTTTGAGTTTCACTTCTATTCTTGGTTTTCTATGCACATTGAGGAGCTGGTCTTGATTGGGGCTGCTGATATAAATTCTCATTTTTTCCTGGTGAAAAAGAATAGAATGAGGCATTTATGTGGAGATATCTAGAGACACTGAAAGCTAATGGGGAATTCTCGTAGTTTTTATCCTTAAGGTGGTCATAAGACTGTCCAATCTGGAATGGAAACCAGGTAATGTTTTATTTGTTGTTTTAGTTATAATTTGTATCTATACAGTTTTTTCAGAGAACTCAATGTTGAGTGGCACGTCAGCAGATATGGATGGTGATGGTGCCTTAGGAGAAAACTTCATTAATCATCATCATCATCGTCGTCGTCAGAAAGGCTATCATTTATTGAGCTATTGCTGTGTGTCAGGCACTGTTCTAAGGGCTTTACATGTATTATCTCATTTAATTCTCACTCAAGCCAAGCATGTGAAGAAAATACTGTTATGGTTAATTTACAAGTGGGGAAACTGAGGCAAAGAAAGGTTAAGTAACTGGTCCATGATCACAGAGCTAGTAAGTGATAGATTGAGGACTTGAATGTTAAAGAAAAAAGAAAAAGGAAAAAAATGGACCATTGTTTTTCTTATATGTCATTATTTTATGCGTCTTCTAAATTCTAGGCTCTGTCTGTATATTAGCATTTTCCTCATCAGGTGCTAACTTTCAGAGGTCAGTCCTCATTAACACCATACGAACACCCTACCACTCGCACCCCAAAATCAAACTTCATTTCTAGAACGACTCTAGAAAAAAAAATCTAGCCAATATTTTTAAAAACCTTGATCCACAGTCTCAAGCAAGAAGTTGAAGGAACTAAGATATTATAGAAGTCTTCCCACCGTGGGAAGCTCACTTGCTTTCTCTAGGGAGTGCCTGGAGACACATCCGGGGCCTGAAATTAAGCCCTCCCCACCACTGCCATCAGCCAGGACTGCCTAACACCTTCCCATGGCTTCCCGGTGGTCCCGACACTCTAAACCAAGCAAGGACAGTGAACAGGTCGCCAGGGTGATGCGCCTCCCCCTTTCACCCCCAACCTCAGCTCTGCCGGACGCTTACTCATGTTTCCGCTGTTTCATATTGAATGTACCGGGTCCCTTCTGACCTTCATAGAATGTATCTGGGTTCCCAAGGACGCATTTATTTGGTTACTGGATGGTCCCCCCAACAAGACCGTGAATCCCAGCACAGCCGCGCCTATGGCTTCCGCTCTGTCCATCCCGACCAGAAGGGTGCCTGATACACAGCACGTCCTCCAGCATGACTGCTTAGACGAAGAAACTTACTGGGATCGTATTTGCAGAATTAAAACAAAGTCACACGCTCTGGAAAAGGGTCTTTTTCCTGATCGGTTCATTTATTTATAGGCAGTCACGTAAAGGTAAATATACCTCATCACGCTTTTTATTACTCTTAAAAACCAGCATAATCCAGACCTTTCAGTAATTTATGCTGGAAGCAGGACTGCAGGGAAGACAGGGCTGCGGTGGGGCTGGGGAGTTGGTGCCCGCGCGGCGGGGCCAGACCGTGAAACCCAACGACCTGCTCTCCTACTTCCGAGAAGCGCGGGCCTTGCAGGGAGGCCCCAGGATGGGGGGCAGAGGACAGGCGGATGCGGGTGAGGGCTGGGGGCTGCCACCTAGACCCCCTCGTGGCGCATCGCCCCGCTTTGCCTGGGGTAGAAACAAACACCACGGGGCTTTCAGCATCGCCTTTCTACAACTTCTCCGTAGAAACTTTTGCACTAAATCTCAGCTTTCGGGAGAAGCAAGCTTTTGGCATCTCAGCAATAGTTCTGGGGCCTCCCGCCCCCGCCGGCTGTCAGGTGTGCGGGTTTTATTTGTGTGTGTGGTTGCAAAATTCCCCTGTGAGCC
The DNA here is from genome assembly GCF_028749965.1 of Puma concolor. Taxonomy (NCBI): domain Eukaryota; kingdom Metazoa; phylum Chordata; class Mammalia; order Carnivora; family Felidae; genus Puma; species Puma concolor. The sequence goes on from NC_141683.1 coordinate 30,533,928, forward strand.
TGGGCAATAGCATCGATGTCGCTACACAAATGGGCTCGTGGTTCAACCTATAGGATTGGGCGAGCTTTTGAAAGTGAGGCCCATCAGAGAGGTGAGGGTCAGGCTGGTAATTTCGCTCCGGGCTCTAGTCCGACATTGGTCTTTGTTCTGCACTATTAGGAGGTGACAACAGCCTGGGGAAGATGAGGCTGCGCTGAGCAACAGGGCACATAAAACACGTTTACGATGCCCACGGTGGCGCTGCTTATGGGCTGTTTGTGAGATCCTGGAACCAGAGCTGTTTTGTGCTCTACCTGAGCCCCCCGCCCCACCCCCCGCTGAAAGTCTCCACAAGGCTGTTGGTGTCGATAGAAGGATCTTCCTCAGTGCAAATGCAGACTGGCCAGGTCTCTCTCCTTCCACATCTTCTTACCCCCCAGTCCCCCCACCCCCACCCTCCTCCGCTCTTTTTTTCACCAAAGACACAAAGACAAGTGTTCTCTCTCTCTCTCTCTCTCTCTCTCTTTTGTCCACCAAAACCAAATCTCTCTTCTCCATGATCCTTGATAGTTTTGGGGGAAGTTCACTACAGGAAATTTATTTCGCATTTTAATGTTTCCATTATTGGGTGTCGTGTGTGATATACAAGCATGGCCACACGCATTGATAAAACCAAGAAGGATTTGCTTAGGAAGCAAGGCCACATTTTAGTTTACACCAGCATCTTTCCCCTCTTCCTTGCTTCTTTGTAAAGTGCTTTTTTGTTGCCAGAGCCCCGTCCGGCACCACCTGTAGAAAAATTGCCCTCTTACCTCTTGGTGTGGGACTTACTTCATCTCCAACCTCTGATTTTCATGTCTCTGAAATTCCCCCAAATCTTTTGGGCTCATATTTAATAGACCTGTGTTCGTGTAAATCAATGCCTATAAACCGTTCACTTGGGAGCCCGGAGCTGGTATTTTTTATGGCTCAAAGGACAGTAAAAGCAGCCTCCACATAGGGCAGCCACAAGTTTTGTGATTGAGTTATTAAGTTCCTGTTAGATCCCTGTCCTGATGTACTGCACCTCTCCAGTAGCATGTAATTTCTCTAGCGAGAGAGGGGCTAAAAGGCAAGCAAGTTCCAGCCTGAAAGACTCTGGAATCTCAAATACACGTGCAGTTTGAGAAATGATTCCAGTTCAGGTTTCCTGGGAGGGCAAGAATTAAGTATGGGGTGAATTAAATGAGTTCTACCCAAATATGTCTTTTGCAATGCTTATTTGTTCCTATATCTTTCTTTCTTTCTTTCTTTCTTTCTTTCTTTCTTTCTTTCTTTCTTTCTGAGAGAGAGTGTGTGTGGGGAGGGGTGGGAGAGTGTGTGTGGGGAGGGTGGGGAGGGCAGAAAGAGAGAGGGAGAGAGGGAGAGAGAATCCTAAGCTCGGAGTCTGACGTGGGGCTCAATCCCATGACCCTGAAATCATGACGTGAACTGAAATCAAGAGTCAGACGCTCAACCAACTGAGCCACCCAGGTGCCCCATTCCTGTATTTGTTTTTTAATGTATTCTTTCAAAGCAGGGGTTAGCAAAAAACGGCCCATGGGCCAAATCTCATGCCTCTGCCTGTTTTTGCATGGCCCCCAAACTAAGAATGGTTTTTACATTTTTAAATGGTTGGAAAAAAATCAAGAGAATAATATCTTGTAATGGGAGATTACATGAAATTCAAATTTAAAATCCATAAATGGAGTTTTATGGAACACAGGCACACTTGTTCATCGTTATACTGTTTATGGCTGCTTTTGTGCTTTTGTGAGTAGGCGCCACAGAATGAATGGTTTGCCAAAGCCTGAGATACTTACTGTCTGGCCCTTTGCAGAAACAGTTTGTGGGCTCCTGTTCTAAACAACCAAAATGATGCCTCTTTGTTTGCTAATAATTTCTTAAAATGCAAGTCCCCAAAAGGCTACACAATTCTTTCATGTTTAGGAGTGCCTTTCCACAATGGTCCCTTCCGAGCTAGGTCCTGTATCATCTTACAGTTCTTCAGATCAGGTGCTTGTCCCCAGGAAGAAGTCTGTTCAATGAGTATTTTTTTTTGCCCTAGATGTTACCTTTCAACAGGGACAGAAACTCTTCACTTGAGAAACCTGTAGATCAGGGCTTCTTATCCCTGACTGTACTTCAGAATCAGGGGTGGTGGGGGAGTGGGGGGGGAGTGGGGGGTGTGTGGGAAGCTTGAAAAGAATCCCAGTGGCCAGGTGGTACCCCTGACCCATTAACTTAGAACCTCTTGGTGGGGAGCCTAGGCATTGGTAGTTCCTAAATGTCCCCAGGTGATTCTAATGTGGGTCAAGGTTGACCACCACTGTGAAAATTTATAAAGGGAGAACTGTCTGCTATTTGAAATTAAGGTTCTAATCGCCATAGCCAATTCCATTGAGAATTCAGTTCCTGTCCACACATGTTTATTGAATGCCCACAAAATGGTAATTGCTTAGGAAGTTGTATCTCAAAAAGAAAGACAGATGGGGCGCCTGGGTGGCTCAGTCGGTTAAGCGTCCGACTTCAGCTCAGGTCATGATCTCACGGTTCATGGGTTGGAGCCCCGCATCGGGCTCTGTGCTGACAGCTCAGAGCCTGGAGCCTGTTTCAGATTCTGTGTCTTCCTCTCTCTCTGCTCCTCCCCCACTTGCACTCTGTCTCTCTCTGTCTCAAAAATAAATAAAACATTAAAAAAAAAAAAAAAAAGAAAGACAGAACATCAACACCAAATGAAGTGTCCTCCTTGTTCCCAGATAGGCTAGTATCGAAGTCATCATTTCTGGGAACTGGTTAAATATGCAGAATTGGGTATGTAGGTATATGGAAGCCAAAAGGTATTAATAAATAAAGTACTAGCTTTATTTTTTAATTAATTAATTATTATTTTTTTTTTTGAGAGCCAAAGAGGGAGAATCTTAAGCAAGCTCCACTCACATTCAGTGTGGAGCCCAGAGTGGGGCTTGATCTCATGCCCCTGAGATCATGACCTGTGCTGACATTGAAAATCAGATGCTTAACTTACTGAGCCACCAAGGAGCCCCAAAATACTAACTTTAGAGCCATCTAATGATCATTTTGGAGATGACTTCATTTATATTACCCAAAATCTGTATGTGGGAAGCCTTCAATGTTGTTTATCATTAGAAGCAGCAGCATCACAATATAGAGCTCTCAGATCCTCCCACATACCAGCTAAGCAACCTTTAGCATGTCCCTTGATTTATTTTAGATTTGCTTTCCTCTTTTGTGAAGTAGAGGTAATATGATACCTATGTCACAGAGTTGGTGGAAAGATTAGATAATACAATAGAAGCTCTTCTGTGACTATACAGTTCTAGTCAACACACTTTCACCGGGGCTTACACTGCAGTGGGACAGACAGAAGTAAACAAGGAAACAAGTAAAATATAATGCATGCCTATGGTGCTAAATGCCATCCAGAAAAGTTAAGCAGGAGAGGGGATAGGAGTGCTTGAAGGAAGGGGTGAGAGTGTTGTTTCAAATAGGATGATCAGAAAAGACTCACTGAAGAGACCCCCCCAACAGCTGTTAGTTGTCATGACAGTACTGATGAAAAATAACAAACCATCTGATAGGACTACAGGAAGGTCTAAGAGAAGGCAGTGACCAACTTACCCAGAACTTTTGTCTCCTTCTCTTGTTTGATCCAAAATTGTTGAGGCCCTAATTTGGACAGGGTATAACTTTGCAATATCTGGTGATGCCTCTTGTTCTAATAAGATAATCAGATATGGATAAAATAACTCCCCACTTTTCAGAAACCTAATGGTATACCTCACTTAGGTGTAGACTTAGGTCAGCCCCAAACATAGGCAGTTGACTTTGTGTGTTACATGGACATGCTAACTCCAAACCAACTTGCAATTGATAAGATTAGAGGCTGCTTAAAACTCCTTCTAGAAAATGGGTCAAAAACATGAAAAGAACTTCACAGAATAATTCATAAAATTGGTTAATAAACATATGGAAAAAGCTTATTTTCACTAGTGACCAGGGAAAGACATATTAGACCAAGATAACGTTGGGAAATTGGCTTGGTCATAAAATGGTGGCCGGGGTACGAAATGACACCTCCTTTTTTGGAAGGCAATTTGTTGATGCCTGTCAAAATTTAGAATAGATGCACATAAACCCAGAAATTCCATTTTTTGGAATCTATCCTCTAGAGATAATCACACACAGTATATAAAAATATATGTATAAAAGTATTTATTATAATAGTAAAAAAAGTATAGACAATTATTATATCATAGGTACTTGATATATATTTGTTACATGAATGCATAGATAAATGGAATATGGAATATTATAAGGCAATTATAAATGAGGTAGATTTGTATGAACAAAAAGGAGAGATTACTATGTTAGTGAGAAAGAAGTACATTGGAGAACAATATTAATACATGCAGCGTGTAAATACAAACACGCATACCGTGTTATGAAAAGGTCTGAAAAGCTGCTAATCAGGTTGTACAAATCTATTGTGCTAAGAATAATAAAGGGCACTTAAGTAAAGCTTCTCTTCATATGTTGCAGAGTGGGAGTTAAGGAGGTAGTGAGGGAAGATTTTCGCCTTTCATTTTACACATTTCAACATTGGTACACATGCTTTCAATGATCACTTACTACTCAGGTGAGTTTTCAAAATTAAAATAATTCGGGGCGCCTGGGTGGCTCAGTCGGTTGGGCGGCCGACTACGGCTCAGGTCATGATCTCGCGGTCTGTTGAGTTCCAGCCATGCGTGGCCCTCTGTCCTGAGAGCTCAGAGCCTGGAGCCTGCTTCGGATTCTGTTTGTGTGTGTGTCTCTCTTTCTCTCTGCCTCTTACCTGCTTGCTCTCTGTCTCTGTCTCTGTCTCTTTCTCAAAAATAATAAACAATACGAAATTTCTTTTTTAAATTAAAATAATTTAATGTATATTTAAAAAGCTTTTTAGAAATATATGTATTTGTAACTGGGGAAAAGCATAATATTCCTCCTTAGCTAACTAACACTCATTTCTGATCTAATGTAACTGATTGAGCATGGAAGTCATCTCCTAAGTGTCAGGCCCTTTGCATATATTTTTTCATTTAATTTTGCCAAATGGGGAGATGGAAGCCTCTAGAAGGTAAGTAATTTGCCAAGGACCACACATCGGCATGTTGTTAGACTCATCTGGTTTCAAAGATTATGAGTCTTCTTGCTGCTGACCAGTGATCATGGAGGAGGTCAGGGTCCCGAGGACACAGCATACCAGATAGAAATGAGGGCTCTGAGATCATACCAGGGCACTCTCAGTGACCCAAGAGCAATATTGGAGGCAGGGACATAAGGTACAAACTGCCTTTTTCACGTTTTGCCTGGTGTCAATCTATGTGCAATTAAAAACCAAGATATGGCGCTAGAAAATTTTGAATCATTTCAACACTATGAGGCCAGACACAGGCACCAAAGAATGAGTTTAGAACTCACTGAGTTGCATTTCAGCCACTGAGCCACAGTAACCAGAGAAAACCATCTGAAACCAGAGAAAGCCATGTGAAAACAAGTTCTCATTTGCTATAAAACAGATTTCTGGGAAACTGACCATTCTGTCCCCCAAGGTCCTGAGTACATGATTCTGGGGAAACATCTGTAGAATCGAGTGCCTAGGCAGGACTCAATTGGTCACCCCAAGGAAACAGCTACACTTCTCCTTTCAGATAACTTTCAGACAACTAGAACCTTGTAACCCACATGACGCTGCTTTTTGGCTCTGGTTGTTAGAAAGCAAATTTGAAGCTCAGTTATTACATCTGTTAGGCCTTAGAGGTAGCAGATCTGTTGACTCTGGATATTCTCTTCCCAGATTTTCTAATTTTGCTTATATTATATTGCCATGTCTTTTGCCCACAGAGTCAAAGCCAAAGTCCTAACAATGTCCTGTCAGGCTCCCTGTGGCCTGGCTCCTGACCAGCTTTCCAGCCTCACGGCTAACCATTCACTCTGACCACAACACGCTTTCTGCAAACACACACCAAAGTCAGAACTGCTTGGGGCTTTTGTCCTCTCTTGGTTCATTTCTGCACTTCCCGTGCAGCTCTTTACGTGGTTGGTTCCCTTCAGGTCTCGGGGGAAGGCCTTGGGGAGGCCCTCGGTGACCTTTCCCCATTCAGTGTCAGTTACGCTGCACCGGGTCACCATGTTCATTTCCTTCGGAGCATTTATCGTGGTCTGTATTGATCTTGTTTACTTACTGACCATCTCTCACCATTGAAAGGACCAGAGTTCAGGACCTAACTTAGTCCTCTCTATTCCTGACTTAGTCACCTCTATATTCCTAGGGCCTAGAAGGGTAGCATGAAGTGGGCACCCCATAAATATTTGTTGACTGTTTGGTGAATAAATTTGTTTTAGGCTGCTTCAAATTCTTTTTGGTTCTACAGGAAAGGTAAGTTATAGATATTCAGATCAATACAAATCTCAAACATAATTGTGAGCTGGGGAACATTTCTCTCCTATTTGCCTGTGGAGCACATACCCAGGATTTTAGCTTATTGTACTAAGCACTGCAATTACTGTATTTCCTGTAGACAGGTCTCTGGCAGGGTAGAAACTGCTTTATATAATCCTTGCACACCAGCTATCAAACTTTATTCCTTAGTCTCCCTTTCATGGACCCACAGAATACTTTTATTGAGGGGGTCGAATGCTCCCTCTCGGCCTTCAGACTACTCTAATTTCTCCTTTCTCTGGAATGTTAGGCATCACACAACTGGTTCACCCCTGAGTGTGTGCTCTTTCCCTTTGTCTGCTCTTTCCCATGTGTTGATCTCGTCTCAAGGAGATGTCTGGCAGGGTAGGAAGGGCTTATATTTTCTTTTTTCTTTTTTTTAAATTTATTTTTGGGACAGAGAGAGACAGAGCATGAACGGGGGAGGGGCAGAGAGAGAAGGAGACACAGAATCGGAAACAGGCTCCAGGCTCTGAGCCATCAGCCCAGAGCCTGATGCGGGGCTAAAGGGCTTATATTTTCTTATGTGACTCTTCTCTCACTGCCTGGGACCTCGCACAGCATAGATACTACGTATGCATTTGATGATTGAATGATTGATGGGCATGTCATGTTATCAACAGTAAGGCATGTTTATTTCATATTTAACTGAAGCTGTGCCTTGACAGTGTGTCATTTAGTAATGTGCTAGATGAAGCCAGAGAGCACACTCATCAAGGGTAGAACAGATCTAGGCATTCTGGAGGAGGTTGGATGAATTAGATGGTCTCTGCCTGCAAGGAGCTTGTGGTCTCACTTGGGAAGTGGGAAATATAAAGTTAATTAACTTAAAAGTTAGCAAACTTTATATATATATACATATATATATATACACATACGCATATATATAAACATAAACATAATTGTGTATTGAGATAGTATATAGTAAGCTCATGGAATTTTAGTGTTAGAAAACATAATAAGGATCTAGGCTAGGTATTAGCAAACTTTTTCGGAAAAAGGCCAGACAGAAAATGTGGTAGGTTTTGCAGGCCATGTGGTCTCTGTTGCAACTGTTCAAATCTGGTGGTTATGAGCGGGCAGAGAGCAGTATTTGGCCCCAGGCCATAGATTGCTGACCCCTATCCACAGTATTTCAGTAAATGTCTTCGGGTAAGCAGAAAGCTGGGCTCCTGTGGTCCGGAAGGCAGCACTGAGGTAGGAGGTGGGAGCTGACCTGGTCTTTAAGGCATCATTAGGTTTGGAAAGCAGACAAGAGGAAAAGCCACGGTTGAAGTCAGATGACTGTCACAAGAAACAAAGCAAAGCTGGGTATTTGGGGAAATGGTGAGAAGGTATGTTGGTAGGAACAGAATTGGCATTCGGGAATAAAGAGAGGGAGATAAGACAGGAAAGGTGGTGGGACCTTTGGGCTAACCCTGTAGGCTAGAGCTTCTGGAACCTTTGTACTCAAACAGCAGAAGGGGATGATAATCTGAAATGATGCTGTCTTTATGAACGGTTTTATCTTTTTTTAAAAAAAAATATTTATTTTTGAGAGAGAGACAGAGCGAGAGTGGCAGAGGGGGAGACACACACACACACACACACACACACACACACACACAGAATCTGAAGCAGGCTCCAGACTCTGAGCTGTCAGCGCAGAGCCCGACGTGGGGCTCGAACTCACAAACTGTGAGATCATGATCTGAGCTGAAGTCAGACGCTTAACCAACTGAGCCACTCAGGTGCTCTGTGAATGATTTTATCTTTAAAAATCATGTAACTTATCATTCTACTCTATAATGTGTGTTTTAGTGAAAACGACTAATGGCATAACCTACTTACTGCTGTGTGAAATGAATGCTTTAGGAAAATGTGCTCTTTTCATCCAGTGGTTTTGAGGACTGTGCTGCCGTGCTGGAGGTCCTCTTATTTCAGTCTGAGAAGGATGGGTGTAGGCAAGGAGAAGGATTTGCAGAAGGACTGGGACTGGAGAAGGAAGGCCCTTTATAAAGGCCAGTGTAACATGCTCAGCTCGCTGGGCTATATGCAGAGGGACTAACATTGAGGGGCCTGGGGACTGATTAGAAAGCTCTTTTCATAGACAGCTTTGACATAGCTATGACACAGATAGATGAGAAATCATGAGGGTCTGTAGTGGAGGGACTGGAAAGACAAACACATCAAGGGGCAAGGATGCCAGGGCGTGGTGACAACCAGGTGGGCAAATAGGTATACGCATCCAATAACTTCAAACTTCAAGTTAAGACAAAAGACTGACCATTTTTTTATGCTCTCAGTTTAGAGATATCCATCTGTTGGGGAGGACTGAGAGGCAGGCCTCGTAACATCGTAACATATCTGGAGTCGGAATGCATCAAACAATTGAGGATACAACACGAAATTATGAAATTATGGGATGTTTTACCATGCCTGCTTAGATTTTCTTTTTAATATTTATTTATTTTGAGAGAAAGAGAGAGAGAGTGTGTGGGGGGGGGTTGGGCAGAGAGAATCCCAAGGAGGCTCTGTGATGTTAGCGCAGAGCCCAACTCGGGGCTCGGTCTCACCAACCCTGAGATCATGACCTGAGCTGACATCAAGAGTCAGACACCTAACCGATTGAGCCACCGAGGCGCCCCTTAGATTTGCTGAAATACAGTATTTGTAAGGTTTCAATGACAAATTAGCAGCTAACAATTTCTCTATTTAATATACTGAAAACTGCTCCAGTGTGCAAGTAATTTTATCTCATATTTGTGTGTGAATGAGTTAATCAGACTCTCTATCTAGTAGGGAAACAGAGACGGGGAGACAGAGCTGACTCCAAAGAGAGTAAAAGGTAGGTGCAGGTCTGGAAACGAGTGAGGCTGGGTAAGCGATGAAGTGAGGGGAGGCTCCAAGCCCTTCACGCCAGGCTTTCTGAGCCCATCGTGGGGTTTTTTGATCCTATTCTCAAAAAAGGGCTGTTCTCATTGTCCCGTTAATATATGGAGGCAGCACAGACTAAGCTCCCAGGACTTTTCTTTTCCTCCTGTAACTGCTCAGAACAATGCAAGTTTGTGTGATCACTTAATTTTTCACCTACTATCCAGCAGAGACAACATTATATACAACATGTGAATAAATCCAATAACCCTTCCATGACCTTTGAGAGGATGTAGATTTTGTCAAACCAACGTGAAGATTTTTTCTTCAGACAACGTCCTACTTTTATTTATGGCAGTTAACTTACGGTAAATGTCAGCTCCACTGTTTTCAGAGCAAAATATTAGGTAGTTTGCAATATTCTAAAATTCTGGAAGCTGAAAAATAAAAAATAAAAAAGTAACCCCAAATTTTGGAAGCTGTCCTTTCACTGGGAGGTGAGTGAGTCATCTTGCCTCAGCCTTAGGTGGAAGATCTGGACTGGCCAGAGGTGAGGCGGGGAGTGTGGGCATGAAGGGCTTGGAGCTCCCCGCCCCCCCACCCTGCTTCATCGCTTACCCAGCCTCACTCGTTTCCAGACCTGCACCTACCTTTTGCTCTCTTTGGAGTCAGCTCTGCCTCCCCGTCTCTGTTTCCCTACCAGATAGAGAGACTGATTAACTCATGCACACATAAATAAGAGATAAAATTACTTACGTTCTAACCCCCAAGAGGCTTTTGCATTTTCAGTTATGAGCTCATCCCTTCAGCCAAATTGTAAAATTTCAGGAACTCAAACTTACACTTAAAAATGTACTACAGGGGCGCCTGGGTGGCTTAGTCGGTTGGGCGTCCGACTCTTGGTTTCGGCTTGGGTCATGATCTTGCGGTTTCATAGGTTTGAGCCCCTCCAGTGGGCTCTGTGCCGGTAATGTGGAGCCTGCTTGGGATTCTCTGTCTCCCTCTCTTTCTCTGCTCCTCCCCCATTTGCCCTGTCTCTGTGACTCTCAGGATAAATAAACGACTAAAAAGTCAAAAAAATGTACTATAAAATGTCATCTGCACGTAAAATAATAATAGTAATAACGATATTTTATAGGGTGGTTGTCAATGAGCTGATTTTCTCTGAGTGTCGAGCACAGAGTACACACTCACTAAATGCTGACTGTTATCACTACTGCTATGTAGCAAAATCCCTAGGAACTATCAAAAGATGTTATCTCTGCAATGGTGCAGAGACAGTGAATTCTCCTTCCCAGCTGGCATAAGCAAAGAGCGGTCTGATGTAGGCAGTGAGCTTCAAGAGCTACACATTTTATAACGTATTTCTGGTGTGTATTTTTTCAATTTGAAACGTGCATGCATTTTCCCACCGTGGCTAGGTTTAGCTAGTAGTAGGTCTCACTGAGCAGTGGCAAATTTCAAGGGCAATGAGCTAATCCAAACGTCTTAGCAAATGGTTGAGGACCTATGTGGGATGGGAATTTAGAAGGGATCTGCTAACATCATATTCTTCCTTCCTTAAATTGCCCTCCCCCCACAATTTAAATATTTTTAATGAAGTGAATTTCGTAATGTACCTATGAGATGTCCTTCTCAGGACACAGCTTCAAGGAGATTCCAGGCTGATAGTCAGGTTCTGAGTCGTGGAGTGAGGTTGGTGAGGTTGGTCGGACCCTGCTGGGATTGGGGTTGATTAATGACGTTGTGATAAGCAGGGAAACAGAGTGGCCGCTCCTGCTCCCAGCTGTCACAGCTGTGCCTCTTCACTCTTCCAGCCCCAGGGTGCTCCCGGGCAGCCTTTAAAGCACCTCCTTTCTATGGAATTTCTGCAAATTATTTGCTCAGATGCCAAGATGCCATAGAAGCAGCTGACTCTGAGAATTTGGTCAGATGCATGTATTACCTTTTAGCAATTCCTCCTCCCTGCCTTCCCCAGGAGCAAAGGGGAATACACATATTCTAACTTTGGGGAGGGAGAGAGAGAGAGAGAGAGAGAGAGAGAGAGAGAGAGAGAAAGCTAGCGAAGTGGCAAAAGCCAAGTACACAGTTAGTAGGGGAATGTCGTACATCATTTCTTTTTCTGAAATGTTTTATAAAGGTGACTGATGGGTGAGCCATACATGGGCTTCTGAGACCCTTACACAGAGAGTGAATTGCCAAGTGAGACTTGCTGTCTGAGTTAATTCATCCATTGCAGCAATGTGGCATTATTTCCATGGGTAATGGAATAATAGTAATCCAGTGACCTATTACATAGCAACAGGCACTCAAATCACCCTCAACACAGGGATTCAGAGGCATGCTTTCATTTTCAGGAGTCTCCAAAGGGTCAGTCCATTAGGTCCTGAAGAATGATTTAGGCTGGCTGAGGGAGAAGCCAAAAGCAGGCCACGCGAACAGTGCTCTGTTTTGCCCCAATATGTGCTGCGTGCATCGGGTTTCGAGGACACTAAGGACAGGAGCAATCCATGGCACGTTTACCATGTTGGCTGGACTGGTATTGCTATTTCCATTTTTAAGAGGGAAACACTGAGGCTCACAGAGGTGGATGAATGAGAGAACTAAAATAAGATCTGGACCCACATCTTCTGAGTCCTCAGGCTGTTTTCTTTCTACCACATCATATCAATACATTTGTTTTTCTTAAAAAAAAAAAGAAAAGAAAAGGGATAACACTTGACAATCTGTAAGGTCTCTTCTCGTTTTTTTTTTTTTAAATGTTTGTTTATCTTGACAGAGAGATAGAGAGAGCCAATGACAGAGAGAGAGAGGTAGAGCTGGGTCTGAAGCAGGCTCCGTGCTGTCAGCACAGAGCCCGATGTGGGGCTCGATCCCACCAACCGTGAGATCATGACCTGAGCCAAAAATCAAGAGTTGGACACTTAACTGACTGAGCCACCTGGGAGCCCGTGGTCTCTTCTAGTTCTTGTGGTCTGTAAGTCTATGATTCTCAAATGCAAAACCTGGATTTTCAGACTCAGGTGACTGTTTTGGTCAGCGTCTCAAAGGCTGCATCCCGCAATGCAGACTTGTTCATTCTGAAAAAGTAAGTTGTATCCTTGAAGTCAGAAACAGAACGAGATGATTTAGCAATATTTGTTATTACGGCATCAAAATATGTCTCAATAAGTGGTCTCCAAGTAAATAATGAGAACAATACAGTGAGCACTGAAAGGCATTTAGAATTCTTGATCCTTTCTGGAGCAGTTTCAGAAATATGAGCAAAACAAAGAAATCAAAACACTTTTGAAGAAACTCTTGTCAGTTGGGTTTCATGCTATTAAAATAAGACATTACTAAAGGCAACTCGGACCTCCACACTCCTCCCAAGGCTCCTTTACACAAAGCTAGCAGGTAATTTTTCTGAGAGACATTGGAAGACCCATAAACCAAATCTCTCATTAAAACAGGATTATGGAAATGTGTTTTCCATGGGAGAAAGTTAATTTTTTAAATATACATCTTTTCAACTTCTAAATATGGAACAAAAAGTTTCTCTTTATTTTTAGATATAAAATGCATATTCCTGAAAGCAACGTGACTGAAGACCTTTTGTCTGCAACTTCTACTACTATTTATTTATTTTGCCATTATCTGGGATGTCAGCAATGTCTTGTAATGCCTTGTGTCATTACACAAAAGCAAACACAGTCACGTTACATTAATGACTAGGCTGAGATCATATAACTGACTGGCTATAATTCTATGCCCCCTTGCTATAAAAAACATGACCCTAAATCTTAACCAGCTTTGGAATAAAAGGCCCCACAATTATGATATAGTAACAGCGTTCATGTTATATACAATTTGATTGTTTCAATGCTCTTTGTCTATGCATTTTCTTTTACCTACTATTTATACGTGGTAGTGAAAAGTCAAGCAGAAAATCCACTCTGGTATTTTAGGTACAGGACTCATTTACCCAACATGTTTGGCAGGGTAAAACTAAATACAGCGGAACTCTCTTTCATAATCCCAGTGTTTGAAAGTTAGAACGGTGTAATTGTAATCACAGACCTTTTCCATATGTATTCATGTTTTTCTCAAATGAGGCCTGGGTAACGATCTACATCTAAATATATGATCCATCATCCCCAATACCACCTGATTTTTAGCTAACCTTGTCTTTGCCAGATAGTAGGTCCTCAACAAGTGCTAACTATCTGAGGCAGAAATAAGCTTTGTTTGGGCTGTGACTTACCCAACAGGTTCAGCAGAGATTTTTTTTTTGTTAGTGAAAGCAGTCGTACATGCGTGATATTAGGCAAAACAGCGCCAGTAAAAGGGGATCTGTATGATGCTGTCTTCCTGACGCTAGATAGAGAAGGCATCCACCATCGTATCATTTCCTTCAGAGCCAGCAGCTTTTATTCTTTTCAACAAGTGTTTAGAGGAAAGCGTTGGTGCTTATTAATCTGTTTCTTGTCTTACAAATGTGCTGATGCATGATTGGTGGCAAAACTACCCATCTGACAGCTCTCAATGTAATCTACGTGGCAGGACAAGATTGTTACACTGAACAGATCTGTTTGGAGTTGTTATTCTTTGTAATTACCTTCATTAAGTGAAAGCATGTGTCAATCAACTTTGAACTTTAAACATACCAGTAATTTGCAAGAAAAAAATGCATTTCTATTTCCTATAGGCGCATGTGTGCTTGAAGATGAGTATATATGTAGGTAGGTATATATACTGTATTAGAAACGTATTTCTGTAACTCTCTGAATATTTACTTACCCCCTGGTTTGCATTTGATAACTTTAAATATAAATAAAGTGCACAACTCCAGAGAACTGTCAACAAAGTAAGTTTAATAAATAGCTAAGTTATGTGCTGGTGTGAAGACAGTTTTTTTTGTTTTTGTTTTTTTTTAACCTTTATTTATTTTTGAGACAGAGAGAGACAGAGCATCAACGGGGGAGGGGCAGAGAGAGAGGGAGACACAGAATCGGAAACAGGCTCCAGGCTCTGAGCCATCAGCCCAGAGCCCGACACGGGGCTCGAACTCACGGACCGCGAGATCGTGACCTGAGCTGAAGTCGGACGCTTAACCGACTGAGCCACCCAGGCGCCCTGACAGTTTTTAAATAAAGAACACTTCTCCCCAAATTTCTGCAATAAGAGTGTACATTCATATTACTTTCAAACAAAAACTGCTCACTAGGGATATAATTTGAAAACACATCAACTCTGTTGCTCTACCATATTGTAAATCAACCAGGGTATTGCAACTTTCTTGATCTGATCAGACTCATCTGGGTCAGAAACCTGCAGACAAAGTGCAGAGCATTCCACGAAAGCGTCCTGAACTTTAACAAGTTAGTCAACAAGCACTACTCATTCTGCCCTTCACTGACAGTTATTAACTGGTAACTTTCTCTCCTCGGTAACAGATGCCCCCATGTGTTTATTCATTTATTCATTCACTCAATCAACCCACATTTACGGGAATCCCTGCGATGTGCGCAGCACTGTGAAGAATTAAAAAATGAATAAGATGCTCACAGCAGAGGCTCTAAGAAGGGTAAGAGGAGGAAAGCTGCGGAAGTAGCCGCATGGTGTCCTGGTGTGGCTCTCCCGGGCGGCGCATTAGGCAAATTCCTTTTCTGCTTCTTTCAAGTGGCCACTTACCTCCACCAGGGGGTGTTCAGGGATAGAAAGTAAAGAGAAAGGGGATGGAGGCAGCTGTGCAATTGCCTGGCAACCTCCGTCCCTGGTAAGGGCTAGGATTAGTGGTGAAAGGGAGGGTCTCAGTTAACCTGTTGACTTCAGTTTATGCTCAATATGGGGATCCCTGGACACGGCCAGTCCCCAGTCTTAAACCTGCCAGCGGCTTCCCAGCTCCCAAAGTGAAAGTCGAGCCACTGTCACCTTATTTGTCCCCTGGAATCCCACACCGTATCCCCCACGACTCACCCCATCTCTCAGGCCACTGCAGCCCCACATCAGCGTTTGCACAGTCTGTCCTCTCCGCCTGGACCTCTCTTCCCCAGATGTGCTCCTGGGTGTACCCCTTCCAGTCTGTCAAATGTCACCTTCTCCATGAGACCCACTCTGACTGTGCAACCCCTCCCTCTACATGCACTGGCATGACCTCCCCTCCGCCCCGACTTTAAAATAGCGTGTACCTCCTTGTTTTAAAATTTCTTTTTTTTTTAACTCTCATTAGATATATTATAAAATAGCACGCACCTTCTAATACACCACATCATTTATTTACTATTTTCATTGTCTGTCTCATCTCACGAGGAGAGAAGTTCTATGAGTGCATGGGTTCTTGTTTTATTGTATGTATTCCTAGTTCCTAGAGCAATACCCAGATCCTAGAGCCATAGACATCGTGTCTACTAAATATTCTGCAAATAAATGGGTATTTCCAGATCCCCATGACCAAGCACAATGGGGTTGGCTGTGTTAGGCCGTCTCCTTCACTTAAGTTTTGCTATTTCCAGTGGAAACATTGGAGGTGAGTGTTGTCAATGCCACAGTGCCTGGCACATGGTAAGCTCTCACCACGTGGGAGGGGAGGTCATGATGGGAGGCACAGGGTTAAAATGTGTGCTTTGAGTCTTTAATCCACCTTTCCTTCATGTGCAGACTTGGAAGATGACTTCATCTCTAGGTGCCTCAATTTTCACTTCATAAAATGGAGATGGTAATAATATGAACTACCTCAGGCTGGGGTGAAGCTTCACTGACCGAATCTCTGTGAGGTGCTTGGACGAGAAGCTGGTTCCTGAAAACCTCTTAGGGGATGGCTTTGGGAGAGGATGATGGGGGACTATGGTGAGAAAGAAATCTGAGGAGAAACTGAGGGCTAGTCTAAAAACTCTCAGTTCCAGGAGTGCTTGGAGGCAGAGTGACTGACGGAGATCAGGAAGCTCTTTGAACAATTTGAGAAAACTTGACTCTGGAGAGCTGACCTGGTGGTGCCCCTGAGGGCTGGTTCACTGTGGGGTTCTTTAGAGGAAGAAATCCTACAAAACTGTGGAGTTTATTCAACTCACAAAATCCCTCGTGGTCTTTATGTGGGGCTGAGCGTATGATGTTGGGTAGATATTGGGTGGGGATGTCATTTGGATAAGGGTCAGTCCCGTACTTGAACACAGGGTCTTTAAACACAAAATCCTAATCTCTTCGGTGAGAAGGGCTATAACTTCCACAACTACCTGTAAGTGGAGGTTGAGAAAATTAGTGAGCCAAATACAGAAAACTTCATGATTGACAAGGAAGAGGTGCCATTAAATTAAATGGGAGAAGGGCAAGACGGGGAAATAGCGTATAACATGCCCAAACAGCACATGCAAAGGTCCCTGATGTTTCCATAATTAAGGAAAACATTTTTGGAAGTGATGGGTCGTATTTCTCTGTGTTATATGGTGACTGCTCTGACTGTAATATTCCAACTAACACACTCACTTAAAGTCTACATGATTTTGGGGCGCCTGGGTGGCGCAGTCGGTTAAGCATCCGGCTTCAGCCAGGTCACGATCTCGCGGTCCGTGAGTTCGAGCCCCGCGTCGGGCTCTGGGCTGATGGCTCAGAGCCTGGAGCCTGTTTCTGATTCTGTGTCTCCCTCTCTCTCTGCCCCTCCCCCGTTCATGCTCTGTCTCTCTCTGTCCCAAAAAAATAAACGTTAAAAAAAAAAAAATAAAAATAAATAAAAAATAAAGTCTACATGATTTTTAAAAAATATGGTCACTTCAGCATTCGTAGTGTTCTCTTGTTGAAGTACACATGTTATTTTTATTTCTAATGGTTTTATTCAGATATGATTCACATGGCATATAATTCACCCATTTAAATTACACAAGTCAATGGTTTTTAAAGTGTATTTACAGAGTTGTGCAACCATCACCACAACTGATTTTAGAACATTTTCATCACCCCAAAAGAATTGTACTCATGAGCAGTCACTTCCCATTCCTCCCTCCCCCAGGCCCTGACAATCACTAGTCTTCTTTTCGTCCCTATGGATTTGCCTCTTCTGGACATTTCATGTACGTGGAATCATGCTGTGCGGGGAGGCTCCTCCTGACATCTTCCACTTAGCATATGTCTTTAAGATTCACCCACGTTGCAGCATGAATCAGTACTTTACTCTTTTTAGGGATGAATGATATTCCACGATATCCATTCTTAAATAAAATGTGGTGCAATCATACAGTGGAATATCGTTGATATTGATGTTGATGGACATTTGAATTGTTTCTACTTTTTTGGTTCTTATGAATATTGCTGCTATGTATATTGGTATAGCAGTGTCTGTGTTGATGTATATTTTTATTTCTCATATATATTTATATATAGGAGTGGACTTGCTGGGCCATATGATAGCTCCATATTTAATTTTTTAAAGAACTTCCACCCTTGTTTTCAAAGCAGTGAAGCACAGATTCAGCAGTAAAGCAAGAATTGTGTATATGCTATGGCTTTTCAACAAGCTTTGATTTTTATCCAGACCTTCTCCTGAGAGCTGATGTCTGCAACCTGAAGCCTCCAGGATAGCTGGCCTGCCTACGGTGTCACGGGCAGGTGTGTGGGAGGTCTGATGGAAGAAAGTGAGAGGACAAGCAGGACAAAGAGAAGAGAAAGAGCAGGAGGAAAAAGAAAGAAGGAAGGAAAGGAAGGAGGAGGGGAGGGAGGGGGAGAAAGAGAGAGAGGAAGGAAGGAAGGAAGGAAGGAAGGAAGGAAGGAAGGGAGGGAGGAAGGGGACAATGGAGGCAGGAGTAACAGAGGGTTGGGTTGTCTATTTGAGGCTGCCCACTGCTAAGCCTCGAGTTGATTAATGTATCTGTGTTACAAGCTTTGTGAATAATTCTTCCAAGTGCTGGAGAGGAAGCGTGTGTGTCTCAGCTCTGTGAAGAAGGCTGCACATTGTGTCATCGACTGTAGCCCATCCACAGGATTGCTCATGTCCTGTGGTGAAGGGCAGATAGGAAAGTGACTCACCTCACCTACGGCAGTGCTTCTGACTCACATGAGAATCACCTGGGAGCTTTTAAAAACTATGGATGCCGGGGCCTCATGCCAGACATTCTGATGGGATCTGTCTGGAGTGGGGGCCTGGGTGCAAGTATATTTTAAAAGGTCCCCGGGTACTTTGTATATGCAGCCAGGGCTGAGAACCACTGATGCAGCCCTACAGATTTTATATTTCAACAGACATTTTTAAGACAAACAACTACCGTGATGATCTTTAAATGATCTTTTCAGAGGCACATCAGAGCCCCATTATAGCTGCTTCTAAAGGATGCTAGTGAATAGGGGATTTTGACTGTGATATTAATTTGCCTCCTTAGTGCTCTCCTTTGATCAGAAGCTATTCTATTTTGGGACCATGGAGCACATCTGTTGGGACCCATGAGAATCTTGAGGGGGAAGAAAAGAGTGTCTGGTGGAGCTAGACTAGGTAAGTCTAATCGCTATGGCCTCTCAGAGACCCGTGAGCCCAGAATGAGTTTCCTGATCTCCAATCTGGGGGTCATTCTAGGGAGTGATTCTCTTTATCCAGCCATATATTCATCCAATACGTATTTACAGGGCCCCTTCTGAGCACCTCGTAATAATTCAGGGCCCTATTGTAGAGTTAGCAGCCTGGTCCTCTGGGCTCTCTGACTTCTGTTTCCATGAGTCTCAGTGCCCTTCGCACTGCCACTCTAGTCCGGGTCACCATCTTTCCCAGCCTACACCTTTGCAGACCTACCTGGTCTCTCTGCCTCTGTTCTTAGTCCCGTGTGACCTATCCTTCTCAAGGTTGGAGGGATCATTAAAAAAAAAAAAAAAAAAAAGGTCAGACGTCATCATTCCTTTGCTCAAGGATTTCAAATGGCTTCTCATCAGACTTGGAATCAAATTCAAGCCCCTCGATCTTACAAGACCTCACCTGTTCCCATCTCTCCACTCTCATGTCTCTCCTCCTCTTTCTAGCACTTTGGACTTCGTGCTCATTTTCTCCTCAGGGTCTTTGCACTTGTCCTTCCTTCTGCCTGGAATGTCCTCCCCTCAGCTCATCGGTAGCTTTTCTCTGCCATATCCCCTGCGAGATGACGAGCCTCTCTATAGCAAGGACCCTGTGCTTGTCATCTGTGTGTCCCTCACAGCATCTGGTAAGGTCAACTGCATTTAGGAGGTACTCATTAAGACACTTGAGGATGTGAGTGGACACGAATATAAAGAAAGCAACATGCTGGAAAAAACCCTTGTCCAAAGTTCTGTGGAACAGGTAACTCCAAAAAGCCAACTCAGCATATCAAAGTCTGATGTGGTTCTCTTGCTGCTCCGAGAGCTGCAAAGATTTTACGCTTGTGCAAGCAGATCCTCTAAAAGAAGTAATTTTCTCTTTAGGAGAGTAGCAGTACACAGGCTCAGCAGTAAATTCACAGCATTTTACAAGAAGATGAAAAGTGAAAATCATATGAAAAGTAGTCATCGTACACTAGCAGCAACTATCTCTGCAACTTAATGGTATGGTGCCATAATTCGCCCATAATTTCTCTCTCCCTCTCTGTTTCTGGCTCTCTCAACTACGGAAAATCCTTAGTGGTCTACACAGCCTGAAATAAACCAGTGGGAATATAGACAGATACATTTTGACACAGCACAGTCCTTCTTACCTATGTTTCTGCTACCATTTCAGGAGCAGTAAGCTCTGCCTCTGTATACGTAATGCAGACAATAGTGTGGGACCTTAAAGACATGGCCCATGATGGCTGGAGTCCATGGGTTACCAACCTCAGATGAAGGTAGAGACTGGCAGCAGAGGTGGGCACCATTTCCATGTGGGTTTTTTTTCTATCTTTGCTTTTTTTAAAAACAAAATATTTTATTATTTTTAAGTAATCTCTACACCCAATGTGGGACTTGGCCTCATAACCCTGAGATCAAGAGTCACGTGCTCTACCAACAGGTGCCCCCATCTTTGTTTTTAATGGGTTTTCCAAAAATGTTTTCACCCTATAAGATTCATTCTACTTACTATTTCGAAGTTGCTCTTCATCACTCAAAAATTGTCTATGACTGACCTGAGTGTACAAGTCCAAGAGCAATCCATGTGAATTCTAATGGAATAAAGAAAAAACAATCACCCATAGTTCTACCACTCAGGGAAAAGTCTTAGTAATTCTATATTCCTATGTGGGAATACTTGAACATTTTGAACTTTTTCCCTATGATTTTGAAAGTAAAACATCTTCATCATAGAAATTCTGGAAAATGCAGAAAACTATGAAAGAGGCAGAGGGATAAACAGTCCATAACGCAGGAAGAAATTTTGATAATGAGTATTTTACCACGACACACACGGAAAACAAAAGCATCAGGCTTACTGGTTGAAAGACCCAAATAAAAAAAAAAATACAAGAATATTCCCCTAGGCCTGAAGTGAACAACATTTGTCGCCTCTCAGCATAGACAGTGCCTTCTAGTTTCTGGAAATGCTGGGGGTAATTCCTGGTCCGGAGGATGACTCTGGAGTGGCTTACAATCACCACAAGAGATGGGAAGCAGGGTGAAGTCTAAGAGTGTGTGTGTGTGTGTGTGTGTGTGTGTGTGTGTGTGTGTTTGCAGAGGGGACAGGAAGGCAAAGTGGGCTTGCTTACATGAGCATTCAGGGTGGGAGAGGCCACCAGAAGTGGCTCAGGGCAGGGTCCTGAGCTGGTGGGCCATTCTAGTTTGCAGGCTGTTCTCCGGGGGTGCCTTGCGGGCCCTGAGATTCTGGCCTGGGGTCCTTTGGATGCAAGGTGGCCTTCTCTGTGGCCTGGCAGGACTATTTGTCTGTAAATCAGCTGCTCTGCACCAACTAGGGTGCCATCTACCCAAGTAGACCAAGATGAAGGGAAAGCGGCCTCCAGAGGTGGAGGTGGACCCTCACCCTGCTGTGTTACGGGGGGAAGTAACGGGGAGAGCTCCAGCTCTCCTGGTGCTTCTGGATGTAGCCTTGAGGAAAGAACACTCTCCTGGAGCTCATCAGGCATCCTGCTTCTCACCCAGCTCTACTACTGGCCAGCTGAAAGCCCATTGTTCTCTTTAGCCCAGGTGTTTTGTTTTTGTTTTTGTTTTTGTTTTTAAGTGAAATCAACATCTGCCTTGCTCACCTCTCAGGAGTGTTATCATAAGAATAAAATGAGGTGATAAACACGAGAGAATATTTTTACTATTTGTAGTAATGTTCTGAGGCTGATTCCCACCCACCCTTCAGATCTGTTAGTTCAGCACTCCCTCCAGGAGGCCTCACTGGACTGCCAACCTGGGTGAGGTGCCCCACTTCCATAGCAATTGACCCCTGGCAGATTGATTGGCAGTCTGTTTTCTTCTCTGCCTAAGCCAGTGGTTGGCGTCCTGGGTCTTACCCCAGCACCTCGCAGTGCTGGGGCCCGATACAATTTGTGGACTGAATGGCCAAGTGTTGCTGTTGAGTCACTGCAGAATATAACGCAATAGTTACTGGTCTGCTTTTTATATAACACAACCAGAAATTGAGAGATAGAGAGAAGAAGTAAAACTCAGGAAGACTCCAGCTGCTTGAGGCACATTTGTATCCTGGACCGGCCAAGCTCCACTGTAAAACTGCCATGCTGGATATTCACTGGGTGGGCATTTTGTGCCCTGGGAAGGAAATCTGTTAAAACCTCATGACTGCTACTTTCCTCCCAGGCCAACTCCTTAGAGCCAGAGGTAACAAAAAGAAGATTGGGCGAAGCAGGACACATACAAAGCCCTGGATTCCAATCCAGCCTCGCCACTGGCCCGCTCTGTGGTTCTGGGCACATGTCACTGCTCTGGAACTTTGCTTGCCTGTCTGCAACATGAGTTGGTAGGGCTGTCTCTGACACCCTTTGATTTATGTTGTCCCGAAACACACAAACGTGTGAACCCAGCAATACAGGCTTAGGCAGCCACCCAAAGAGATGGGTTTTGTTTGCTGGCTAAGATTAGGCAGCAAATAACCTTTTTGTCACAACGCCTGGCAAGGATGAAAACATTTAAGCGAAAGACGTGAAATGGAAGAATTTGTGCCGTGTGTGTGGCTAAGTTCGCACGTCAGTGTGTGTGCAGAAGGTTAGAGCAAGGGGAAGAGCCACACCACTAGTCCAAGCTGGTTAAGGATGTGTGCCATCCTGATTGATAATAAAGAGAATCACAGAAAGTGTGTGTGTGTGTGTGTGTGTGTGTGTGTGTGTGTGTGGCAGGAGGAGCAGAGTGGAGGATTAGTAGGGGAAAAACCATTTATCTCATCATAGGTACACTTTCACTTGTTATTTTGGTAAATTTCCTAGGGTGTGATATATTTTTCACACATATTTGTAATGTGACTGACTATGGTCACCATCTCCTGCTGTGTCACAATTGTTCCTAACTCAAGGACATTCTCTATTCAAATTGTAAAGTTATCCCTGAGCACGTTGTGTTATTATGTTGCTAAGCTCTTGGCCTTATTTTATTTTAAATGAATCTAATGCAGTACCTGACATGTTTGTTATACAGATATTATATTTAATATGCACTTCATGTGTATTAAAAGTGTGTAATACAAAATATTTCTGACTTTACATTATAGCATTGATGACTCTGCATTCTAAAATTGGTAGCATGCTTCTTGAATCATATAAGGAATATTTTCTAGAAAGAAGTAAATTACTTAAGGTTTGGATGGGCGAAAAAAGTAGTTCGCACTTTCTTTAATATTTTTCATTAAAAGAAGTTTTTGTTCATATGTAGTTATTGCATGATGAACGTGCTGGTTCCTGGTAATGTTCTCATTCCTGTACCCCACAGCCCCGCCCATCTCATCACTGCGTATTTATTTAGCAGCTAAAAGTATCATCCTCAATTGAATGGAGGGTGTTTCAGATCAAGGCACTGGTTATCTAATAATCAAAAGGATGGTTGACTTTCCTACTGTGCCATCCTAAAAAAAAAAAAAAATCAGTGCATATTTTGGAGATTAGAGTGATCCATCATGCATAGAAACTCTTCATTATTACTCTACAAACTTCTAAAAAATAGGTGTTGTGGATCCAGAAAGAAATGTGTTGTAGACTAAGAATTGCATCTGAGTGTAAAAGAAAAAAAAATAAGTCTGTTCTCTTGTAACAGTGTTTAAGATTTATATAGAATTAAGCTTTTTCCTTTGTTTGAAGAGAACAATAGCACAACTCTCTGTTGGGGATGATTTATCTCTTGCTAAACCGCCCTAACTGTTTATGACAGCAAAAAGACAGGTATCATTAACCTTAGGTGTTGACAATTTAGAATTCATGAGAATGAGTTGGAAACACGATAGACGGGTCCCACCCCTGAGTTTGTGGAAAGCAGATGAATCCTATGAACTATTGCCACTGAAGCCTTTTGTTACCACAAAAGAGTTCCCCTCAAATTTTCATAGAGGGTATTTGGTTTTTAAATGTCCCTTCTCTCTGAAGTGGAAGTGGAAACTGTTTTTAGGAAAAATGAATCTATATTGCAATCCAAGTATTTGCCAAGGTCCTAGAATCAAGTTTATTTGTAAATCCATAATTTACTGAACCATTTTACCTTTCTTGTAAGTGATTCATGTATAAATTAGTGATGAATTCCTGATTAATTTATTTTTGCTGCTGTTCTTGGATTTTAAAAGCTTGCATTCCTCAAGATCACCCTCTTCATAAATACCTTCAATAAATTTCAGCACAGAACGATGGCTCACGCTCTTTTCTCCTTTACAGGATGGTCTAATCGGGCATTCTAAGGCAAATCAGAATTCGGTGACCCCAAAAATGTACCAGATTAAAACCTACCAATAAAAAATAAGGTGTTGCTGGAGAAAATACTCTGCAGCTCTTTTTTGCTTTAGGCATACATAACAACAACATGAATTTAGGGTAGGATCTGGTCTTAGTGCAGCATGCATTAATTCACATTTTGAGGTCTTTTACATATATTTATTTTCCTATGGGCCTATTGCTGTACTACATTAGATCTACTTAAAATCTATTGAGAGTATTGATTTTTTTTTTCTTCAGAAAAATCAACGCAGTGAGATGGTCTCTCTCCTCTTATAAAGCCCATTAGAGAAAGCCAGAATTGTGTTGACATAAAAGAAGAATGCTTCCTAATGTACATGACTTATTGCCGTGGTTCAGAGGACTCAGCTCTCATTCAAATCTAATTAACCGATTTTGTCCAGCTTGTGCTCCAGTCTCTGCAAGGTGATCACACCTCTACCAACATAAACTCCCCTGCTTAAGAAGTGGCTAAAAAGGACTGATAAAAATATAACTCTCTTAATGCTAGTGATAATAGTATATCCAATAATGGCATGAAATGTTTGAATTTCATTGGGGCAGCTTTTTTTTTTTTTTTTAAAGATAATTTCAATTACTATGAGCCTGGAATTGAAGTGTATGATTTAGTTGAAGTGTTTTAGTAAAACTTGGTAGATAAATCAAATACCCTGAATTCCTTTAATAGCTGTTACGATTCTGACATCTCCTTGGTTTAAAGAAATTGCTGAAAATTTGACAAAACTAATGTGGATGGCTAAAATTGAACTTGACAACATCTATATGGGGGAAGAGGTGAAATCACTATATTTAGAAACGAATGTTCCCATCCCAGCCCAACTACATATTCAGGTTAAATGTGTGCACATCCTGGTAGCTGGAACATCTGTTTCTAGCTTGTTGTTCCTCTTGGCTGCTTTTCAATTGGATTTCCTCGAGCAGGTCCCAGGCTTGTCACCGCAGCTAGGGTCTGTTAACCATCACCACTGGTCCTACATTAAGTAGGAGGTTCAGGGCTAAGCTAATAACTCGCCTGCCTTTCTGACTGATCACAGTGATGCTCCCCGTGGCCACTTATCATCAGACTCCTCTGGGAGGGTGCTTTTCTTTGTCTGTACCTTTGGGGGGAATTGGTTTTGTTTTTCCTTGCTCCTGGAGTTACATGTGAAAAGGCACAGCTCATTGTTGCTTCTTTGGTGCCGCTGTGCGATGCTTCGCCTGCGTCCCTGCTGTCCCAGAGTCAAAGGAACCAAGTCTCAAACATGACACTCCCTGTGTCCTTTCCCAGGAACCCTGTTATGTGTCTGGGATGATTCTCTTCTTCCTCTACTCTGAAAAACAGAAAAGGAACTGTCACTGAATATGGGTTAAAGGCAGCGAGGCAACTTTTAGCACGAAACACGGTACTTTAGTGTTCCAAATCATGGTTATGATTTGGCATAAAATCCCAAGTGGAAAACATTTGATGTCTATAGGGTGGCAAGCATGTTGTCCACATCCCAGGGGGTGAGCTGAGGGTGAGGTTGGAAGGAGATAGGCAATTGTAAAGATGCTTATAAAGGCTTTTGTACAATTCGGTGGCTTCCTCTTTAATAAGTGTTCCAGGCTGAGTATAAAAGGGGATGGTCACATTCAAGGATAGATGAAATGCACTCAGAGAGTTTGCTAATGAGTGTGGGGACGCTTGCCGAATTTGCTTCCCGTTCCTACTTTCCAAATGGCTTCGGAGATCGCAGAGAAATGTGGATTCAATCCAGTCCTTATATCCCGGGATTGACACCATCCTGGGGTGACTTCCACAGTTGAGCTCTGATAGGAATCGGTTCCCTCTGCCAAACCCTATGCTGACTTTAAACTTGGCAAGTATTTCTTTCCCTAGGGCAGGGATTTCATAGGGAATTCTCTTGCCAAACCTTGCCCTGGTCCCTTGTAGGCGTCTATTGCCAGGTGAAACACGGACACTGGATGAGTAACCTCAAGAAATAATAACACCAGAGGGATCAGGTATGGTTATTGAAGTATAGGAAATAAGATCAGGACACAGTACTATTCTGATACATGTGGGTGTTCCTTCTTTTGAGGGGAGGTGGGGAGCCGGTGGGTGTTATCCAGATTTCTGACTACCAAAGTCATGAGTAAACCTAGCACTGAGTCTTACTGAAAAGGACAATGACAGATATTTTGTTCTGATTTTATCTATTCCCTTTGCTTACCCATTTTTTTGAAGTTTATTTATTTTTGAGAGAGAGAGAGAGAAAGAAAGAGAGAGAGAGAGACAAAGAGAGGGACAGTGAAAGCACAAGCGGGGGAAGGTCAGTGAGAGAGAAGGAGACACAGAATCCGAAGCAGGCTCCAGGCTCCGAGCTGTCAGCACAGAGCCCAATGCCGGGCTCGAACTCACCAACCGTGAGATCATGACCCGAGCCAAAGTTGGACGCTCAACTGACTGAGCCACTCAGGCGCCTTCCTTTGTTTTCCCATTTTATAAACACTTCTGGGAAAGGATCCTACCTTTAGGAAATGTGGTTGTTAAAATCTCCTCATTAGCCTGCTTTTAAAGCACAGAATTCCATTGTTAGTGATTTGAACTTTAAAGAGAAAATAAATTGATGACATAAAGAATCAGTGAGAGCTCTCGCATTTGGGGATGAGCCAGTGATTGCCCTTTTGGTCCTGCTGGCAAGAAAAAAATTGCACCTGCTGCTGTTGACAGGTGATGGTGCAGAAGTCGCAGGCTAGTACTTACTGAGCATTTACTATGTAGCTAGTCTTGTACTGAGTGCTTTGCCCGTGTTACTTCCCTGAATTTTCACAAGAATCCCACAAGGTCTCTGTTGCCTTTGTGTTTACTGAACCAAAAACAGTGCAGTTGTTCTAAAAGTTTATCAGCACAGCAAGCGTCTACTTCTCCTGTTTAAGAAAAGTCTAAGAGGTGGGTTGGGGGGATGGGTGAAATAGGTGATGGGGATTGAGGGGTGCACTTGTCATGATGAGCACGAGGCGATATGTGGAATTGTTGATTGACTACATTGTACATTGAGACTAATACAGCACTATGTGTTAACTTGACGGACTTAAAGTGAAATAAAATTTAAAACAAACATACAAACAAATAAAATTGCCAGCTACTAAAAAAAAAAAAAGAAGAAGAAAACTATGAGAAACACCTGGATCCTTCCTTCCCTTCACGCCCCCACTTTGTCCGTTCCCTTTTAGGCTGAGGGAAACCTGTACATAAGTATAGGGTGAACCCGAGAAAAACCTTGAAGAAAGATGACGTAAGTTGAAAAATCACCTGAAACTGCAGTTCCAGTCCCGAGCTTTGCAGAAGAAATGAAAAAAATCTGGAGGGAGGATAAAGGCAGCAGAGGGTGGCTACAGAAAAGGAAGAACCAAAGGCACAATGAATGTGGTCTTGAAATCAAGAATTTCAAGACAATTAAGATTATCCTGATTATGATGTCTTTTTAAGTAATCTATCATTTTCTAGACTAGAGTGACTTTTTTTTTGTTTGTTTGTTTTGGGACAGATGCAATTATGTATGATAATAATGAAAGAATTCTCCCCAAGCATAGTAACATGTAAACACCATGACTAAATCCAGACTATTTCCAAATGCTGGGAAGGGGAAGGGAGATACGTATTACAAACTAGCAGTATTAATTCAAACTCCTTCCTTTTTAAAAAAAAAAATTTCATTTTAAATGATTTTATATACCACATACATTATTTCCTTGACAATAAATAATAGTAACTGCTCATACTTTCTGCCTATATTGTAATTTTCTTATTTTAGGATTTTGTTTTACTTTGATGTTCTACTCAGGCTCCAGATTCAATTTTGCATACTACCTTCCCCTTCTTAGCATTCTATCTGAAGCATAGCACTTGCTATGGTCTTAAATATGATACAGACACAAGGTTTTTTATTTATTTTTTTAAATTTTATTTGTAAGTAATCTCTGCACTCAGCATGTGACTCAAACTCACAATCCCAAGATCAAGAGTCACATACTCTTGTGACTGAGCCAGCCAGGTGTCCCCAGAGACAATATTTTTAAAGGCTATATAATGTTCTGTCCAGCAGGTGGTTCAGAATTACCCCCATAGCTCATATTTTGAGGTTGTTGCCAATGTTTTAGTGGCAAATATGTGTATATGTACAAACATTTTAATAACTAGAATTTCTTCTGTGTTATAGTCCCAGCATGACTGAGTTAAAGGTGTGCATAGTTGAAGAAATTTGAGGTTCTTTAATTTTTTTCTTTTCCCCCCTTTTTGAAAGTATGCCTTAATTTTTTCAATACCAGAAAGAATGCCCTCTTTCAAAGTTTTAGTTTAGCAGAGGAGCTGAAACTTCTACCACAGGGAATTTGCTTATATGACCCGCGTCTTAATACACAGGATGGTTCCTGGCTTATTCAGAAACACTGCCTGGGTGGCCCAATCGGTTAAGTGTCTGACTTTGGCTCAGGTCATGATCTCACAGTTGGTGAGTTTGAGCCCCATGATGGGCTCTGTGCTGACAGCTCAGAGCCTGGAGCCTGCTTCAGATTCTTGTCTCCCTCTCTCTCTGCCCCTCCCCTGCTCATGCTCTGTCTCTCAAAAATAAATAAACATTAAAAAAATAATATATATATATATATATATATATATTTTTTTTTTTTTTTTTTTTTTTTTTACGGGGCGGGGGGAGGCGAGGGGCAGAGGGAGAGAGAATCTTAAGCAGGTTCCATGCCCAGTGCAGAGCTCGAGCTCACAACAGTGAGATCATGACTTGAGTTGAATGCTTAACCAACTGAGCCACCCAGGCACCCCAACCATAAAGAAAATTTAAAGTGAAAAAAGAACCACTGCATACTCTGTGTTCAATACAAACATATTTTCCAGGGTAAAAAATTCTGATTTATCTCATCTATTTATAAATTTGGCTTGTAAATATATCTTAGGGAAGGCAGCAGATGGGATTAGGAGGATGCACAAACAGAGAGGGTGTATTAATAGGTCTGTAATGATATAAAATTTATTCTGGGGGTAAGGTAAAACTTAATGGTTCATAAATAGCAAATTCATTTTGTTTTTAAGACTTGGGTTATATTAACACCATATAACATCTTTATGGTACCATTAGTAGCATTTAAATCCTTGACTCAACTTGAAAAACAAACATTTCCAAATCTTGACCATGAAATGATTAGCCAAATAAAATGTTTTAATAAATATTATTGGATTAGCACATGGTTGGTTGGGTCATAAACTGTCTTATAAATGTTTTATGTCATCTGTTACACTGCATTTTTAAATGTTAACAAATTAATTTATTTTAAAGGCCACATCAAGGTGAAAACACCTTGTTTTCACTGGGGCATTAGGTGGCAGGCCAATTCATCATGTAAGCCATTTCTCATTCAGTCATATCAGTGGCAGAAGAGATGTTAAGACATAAAATGTGGTACGGTTTGTTAAATATTCATTTATAATTTGCATTCATTATTAAATTCTGTGTTGGGCTAATCTTTAATCTTAAAAATACATACAGTGTCATAAAGCTCTCAGAAGACATAATAAATATTTAATAATTTAGTGTTACTTTAAGTGTTGACTAGAATGCACACAAATGTTTGTCAGTAATGATACTTAATTATTCCAAGGAGATTTGATCTGCATTGGTATTGAGTTCAATAATTCATTTCAGCCTTCAGGTCACTAAGAGAACTATCAGTTTGGGGATCCCATCTCTTCATGATTAATGGTGATTCAGCTGCTTACTCCTCATGGTAACACTGTCATTCATTCATTACCTTAAACCATTTCGACGGAGTGGTGATTTTTGAGGGGTTTAATTTTTAGTGGTCTCCATGACTATCATGATAAACTTCACTTTGGGTTTGGAAGCTTGAGAGTTGAAATTCTCTGAGATTCCGTCCTATGAGTGACTATCCCAGAATACAGTAAATTCCAGGCTAAGAATTTCTCATGCTCGAATAGTCAAGTATTTGATTAAGCTCCATAGCCATGATATTCAATTTGCATTTGGTAAACTGAAAAAGTACAACCATCATGAGAAAGCTGGATGTGGCAGAGTGGTGATTTGTATTATAGTAGCCTGGTAGCTGCCCAATGAACCATGTAAAAACAGTTCATTAAAATGTTTATGTGCTTGGCTGGTTAATGCAAAGAAAGCTTTATTGCAGCTTTATAAAACCTTAGCAACTTCAGGTTGGAGTCAGATCAATGCATTGTAATAACTCAGGCATATGTTTCGTCTCTCCTGGAGTGGAAAGAAGAACCCAGAAACTTCCTTTTCTTCCTTGTTTCCATGCCCACATATTTTCAGGTTTTTTTAAGCCAGTCTAGACTTCATTCCTTTTAGCTCTTTTTTTAAGCCAGATAAAATATTCCAAGTTCATTTGTAGGCAATTTGTAATATTTTTTTTTTTTTTTTTTTTGCATAAAACCTTGGGGGTACTGTTTGTAATAAAATCTAATCAATGAATATGTGACTGCTACATTTTGTTTGGAGGTTAGACTTTTATGGAATCTCAGCTTTATTGAACATCAAAAAAATAATATGTATTAAATTGGAAAACAGACATGCTTATTTATTTGCCAGCTGGCTTCTCCGATTTACTTAAACATTTTGGGGCGATGTATGGACATATTTTAAGCCCATGAAGATATTACTGGGAGATTACTGTTAGATTCCTCTATGTTGACATTTAAAAAGTATTTAAAAACAACTGGATTTATAACAAGAAATTATTTTTTAAATTCCCTTAAAACAAACAGAACATCCATTTTAACAGAAAATCAATCTCTGTGGGCATTTACCTTCATAGGATATACACAATTAGGCTTACAGTTGGAAAGTAGTATTTCCAGTTCATCAATACAAAGTCCTCTAATAAAAATGGTTTATTTATTAGATTAATATGTTGAAAACAAGCATGAGAATAACATACGCTTTCAGGAGCAGAGCCAAAGATGCTAATGTCATAAAAGTATAATATATATATATATATATATATATATATACACACACACACACACATATATATGTATAGATATATATATACATATATGTATATATGTATATATACATATATATGTATATATATCTATACATATATATATATATATATATATATATATATATATATATATAAAGTTTATTTATTTATTTTGAGAAAGAGAGAGCATGCACACAAACAGGGGATGGGCAGATAGAGAGAGAGAGAGAGAGAAGAGAGA
The DNA here is from genome assembly GCF_028749965.1 of Puma concolor. NCBI lineage: Eukaryota > Metazoa > Chordata > Mammalia > Carnivora > Felidae > Puma > Puma concolor. Next base: position 30,565,336 of record NC_141683.1, read on the forward strand.
GAGAGAGAGAGAGAGAGAGAATCCCCAACAGACCCCACACTGTCAATGCAAAGCCTGATGGGGGGCTCGAACTCACTAACCACGAGATCAAGACCTAAGCTGAGATCGAGAGTCAGACGCTTAACCGACTGAGCCACCCACATGCCCCCAAAGACTACAATATTAAGAAGTATATCTCCATATATTTTCTCTCCTTCCCTTGCTATACATACCACTATTAATTATAAAAAGCTAACACAGAGGAAGAGACCACATAGTACAATATTATGGTAAAAAATACATCAATTAAAATAGATGCTACCTGCACACAGAAGTCTCAAAATATTCTTAATGTTCTGTGCATCAGCCGAGCCATGACATTTGAAAATTGCACCTTAATATGCTTGTGAACATCCAAATCTACCCCTACCCTCCCCACCTCCTGTGAAGTTGAAAATTGGATGGCTGCCTCTAGTTGGCACTTGGAGTTATACTTCCCTAATTCCCAGAACTGTTCAATCTAAAGGGGAGTTCTTTTGGAGTTAGGTACAATATCATAGCAAGATGAATTTGACTGCAACATACTGTATATATTCAAAAAGTATCAGTAATAAATCTAAGCCAGCACCAAGCACAATGTTTGATACATGGTAGACACTCAGTAAACATTTGTTGAATGAATGAAGGGATGTTGAAGGAGTGACTTTTCAAATCTGCTTTGAAATCCAATGGCTGGTCCTCTTACCTGAGAGTCTGAGGTTGGAGGGAAGGAAAGGAAGGGAAGAATTCATGAAGCTAAATACAAGAAGCCAAATACTGATCTGCTTTGGAGCCCTAGCCTAGGCTTCAGATGTACACAGAACGCCATTTAAAACACCTATCAGTGGGGCTCCTGGGTGGCTCAGTTGGTAAGCATCCGACTTCGGCTCCTTACTGACTTCGGCTCACGTCATGATCTCACGGCTCGTGAGTTCGAGCCCCGCGTCGGGCTCTGTACTGACAGCTCAGAGCCTGGAGCCTGCTTCGGGTTTTGTGTCTCACTCTCTCTCTGCTCCTCCCCGACTTGCACTCTGTCTCTCTCTCACAAATAAACATTAAAACAAACAAACAAACATCTATCAGCACACTGCTGGACACAAGACAGTTTTCCTTCCCTATGTGCATTTTTAAAGGAGACTTTGAGTTGTTGAATTGGGTCTGAAGCCACACCAGTTTAAGACCACTTAATTGAGAATCTCTTCTTATCATTTTAGATTGCACATCCCATCAACTTCCCCATAAGATTAAGAGGATGTAAGCAGTGATGTGGCCTCTGGTGCATTATCCTCTGGTTCGTGATTATAAATGGGGCACTTATGTGTGCTGACCCATATCTTACACTAGCACTACAGATATCTGTGGCCATACTCAGATTTGGATGACTGTTTTGGCTTCAGATGAGACTCAAAGCAAGTCAAGAATCAATTTTTAAATTTATTTGACTAAAATCTGTGTGTGTGTGTGTGTGTGTGTGTGTGTGTGTGTGTGTAGCTATGGGTATGACTATGTGAGTACAGTGGGAGAGGGGATAGTACAGAGCTGGAAAAGAAGGCCCTAGATCTGAAACTCACTATACTCCTGACCATGGCTTTTCAATTCCTAGGATGAGAAAACAGATCTTGGATAAGTTTAATTAAGCTCCCTCATCTCTTGCAGTTTCAAAAAGGCTGAGTGGGGTGGAGGGAGGAAAGCTTGCTAACCATGTGGGTCTCCTCAAGCCCTCTCAGATTTAATTGCAAGCATAAATGACCCCCAGTCCTGCAGCGTATCAACTTGATGTGTATAATTGATAGCCAAACATTTTTTACAGGCTGTTAAATGGTAAGGCCAGAACGAAATGCATATAATGTTGATTAAAGTGATTTTTTTGGTACAAAAGGGTCAGAGACATTAACAAGTTAAAAGAAAAGTTGTGAGCTCTGTTCTTATTCCTCTAACCTTTGTTCAGTTTTTTCCCGTAATTGACACCACATGTTTACTATGCCTATTTTTGTCAAATCTAAGGCTGTAAGTATTGAATGTATTTAGAAGTGCTCTTGAGATTAAGACACTCGCAGAGTGCTCAGAAAGGTAGATTTCAGATATTATTGTATATAGGAGTAAGATTTAAATAAACCCCTCCAGTGTGCCTTGTATTAAATTGTCTGGCTCCTAATGGCAGACTAAAGTAACAGTAACTCTGAAAAGGATTCAAACGGACATCTAAATGATAATTACTGGGTAATTTTGTTTTGGTTATAATTTGTGGTGTTATTTTTATAACTGACATGAGACATAATATATTTTTCAGGGTTCTGCGATAGCCGAGCAACAAATGGAAGCTGTCAGAAAGTATTTGTAGGAACAGTTATTGAAGAACGCTGTGAGGTTGCTGAAATGCTACACAGACTAATTTTTTTTTTTTTTTTTTTTTTTAGCCCATACAGCAGTGGAATACCTTCTTAATAGTGTAATGACTGCGGACATGTGTTGTATAGCAAGCCCTCTGCCTAGGCTGTTAAAATCCTTTTATTTTCATTAATGCAAAACCCAAAGTTTTTTTTTTCCCAACACGTCCTGTGTCGTAACGTCAACATCATTGAGCATTTGATGCTGGAGGTGTTCGCTGTCTCACCTCCTATTCTCTGGACCCATCACCCCTCTCCCTCTTCCTCACTCTTCCTCTCCTGTCTGGGCTTTGGATCTGTCTGTGGCTCCAAGGACACCACAGGGTCTTTAGCTCTTGGTCCTTAACTGGCAGCACTCAAGTCTGCTGAATTTACTGACCTCTGCCCAGCCATGAACTGAGACGGATGAACAGACCACCCAAACTCCCTGCAACTGCCAGATGGCGGCCACACTCGGCCCTTCCAGCACGAGGTAATTTCGTGAAATTTACCTCTCTGCTCATACGGCTCTGATTATTTGCTGACTTGCAATTTTAGTTACTTGCGTGCAAGTCTTATCTTCCTTGCCAGACTATACGCTGCTAGACGACAAGAGCTATGCCTGGTGCTTTTTGTGCGTCTTCCCTCCTCCCCTGGGCTTAGTATGGCGCTCTGCACAATGTGGAAATTCAGCAGACACACACTGTGAATGAACCGGTGACATTTAAGCTACAGACATGGGATATCCTAAAGACAATCCAGGTATGAATGCCCAGAGATTGGCCACATCCCTGGCTAAAGCTTCAGCTGTTCAAAGTAAGTTTCCAGTTTCTTAGTTTCATAGCAATGAAATCAAGAGGATCTACATTTTAAGATTTCCACAATATCTTATTGCCAGAGATTTGAAATCAAGATGTTATATCTTCCTTCAATGAGTAGGAAATAGCTCTCAAAACCCTGCTGTGGCAGTACAAGGCTGAGGGAGTTATAATGATCCTTGAACTCAAATCTACTGATAACACGTTTTGTTAACTGGCTGGAGACCAGAATAAGACTGTGGGTGAAACCAGCGTGTCTGAAGCAATTCTAATTTTCAGGCACGGAAACTGCACTTTTTAGCAGCAGAATTTAATTTGAGAAGTGACTTTACGAGAGGAAGTTCTACCAATCATTTAGCTTCTTTCTTCCCCGAAGTTGTAGAAAAAGGGTAACTCATAGCCTCAAATCCTCAAATATTTTTGACGTTATAATAAGTAGACACATTTGTATCTTGTTTGCACAATGGTAATTTTGGAGAAATGCACAAGAGGCTAACTGGGTTTCTAACTTTTCCAATTTGTCCTGCCTCGTTTTTTGCCACATAGAGATTTAAAATAATAAAATAGTTATTATTATTCAATAGTTACTGAAATAATTAAAACGGGAAAAAGTCAGTACTATTCTACATATATTGCCTTCCAGAAAAAGGATTCTTTCATCCCAAATTTTATTTTTCCTCAATTTCTGTTCAGTCTTTGATATTACATTTTAATAATAATTTAATAATAAAATATTTTTCACATCGTAAGCCCATCAGCAGATAAGGTATTTCTACTGTAAGTTATAAAAGTGAAAATTCGAGGATACTGAAGTTAGAAACATGTTTGTGTCTTTTTTCCATGACTAACCCATGTCTATTCTCTATGAAATTGATGTCAAAAAAGTATTATATATTTTCAGTGGGAAATAGAAGACTGCCCTCTACTATCCTTGTCAGGATGTCGTATCCCTTTAATCATACTTTTCATTTCAGTACATTGAAATTTCCGTTACCAAGGACAACATCATAAATAAAAGTGTTTGTGAAATTTTACCTGCGGCTTCCTAACTTTGTGCATTAAGCATGAGACTAGCAGAGAGGTGGTCAAATGTGAAAATTTATAATCATTTATTACGTACGGCTGAAGCAAGAAGGGAATAAAAGCGTGAAGGCATACATCTATAAACGGAAGCCGAAAAGCTTAAATGAAAAGTAAAGTGAATTTCTGTGTCTTGTCATAAAGTAATGAGAAGCTAGAGCTTTTATTCATAGCAACCCAAGATGCATTTACTCTCAATCTAGCTTCAGCAGTAAACGCTTCCCTGATGTATTGCTTTGGACTTACAAAGAAATATTTGTGCTCTACATAATAGTATAGTTAGGAGAATTACTGCATGGTTGAGAAGATTCTATAAAGGTTTATAGCTGGTGGTGTTACTGTAATTTAATCACAATGTAGCTAATGTAGTGCTTTAATATCATAGGTTACTTTTTTATTTACCATTTATTAGTAACTGACAGAGTCAATCATCTCTACATCATAAACAAATCACGGATGGGTTCTGTAGAAACCCTAAAATTCCAGAATAGATGTACTATGGTTGTTTTACACTACCACATTCCCTGTAATGAGCTAACCATCAAATTATTATTTACATCTGTGGAATGTAAGTCAGGCTTCTTGTTCTCAGTCCATTGGCCAAAGACAACTTGAGAACATTTTATCTTATGAATACAATTAGCATTGCATGTTGTTTACGCACAGAAATAAGTCCTTGGTCCAATTCGAGCAATAATTGGAAGTGATTTCTGAACTTAAGGTGTTTAGCTAGAGATTCTTCCTAAGTGTTCTGTAATATATTCATGAACATTAGCATAATATTAAACTTAAACAAATGCTTTCTCATTAGACTTTTTTTTTAATGTTTTTATTTATTTTTGAAGGAGAGAGAGACAGAGCATGAGCGGGGGAGGAGCAGAGAGACAGGGAGACACAGAATTTGAAGCAGGCTCCAGGCTCTAAGCTGTCAGCACAGAGCCCGATGCGGGGCTCGAACTCATGAACCGTGAGATCATGACCTGAGCTGAAGTCGGACGCTTACCGACTGAGCCACCCAGGCGCCCCTCTCATTACACTTTTTAATAAAAAGTTTGTTTTTGCATTTGAAAACAGAATGCAATTACTTCTATACTTTCTGTTTATATATATTCCTCTTTTGATACGTAAAGAGATGAATGAATATGAACAGATAGTAATAATTACTTGTTACGTAAATCAAGCCGTGTTAGGCAAGGAGTATTAATCAGGACTAGTCAAAGAAAGGCACTGATGTAAGCTGTGTCACATTGTGGAAATTAAGCCAAGGTTTAATTCTCCGACCTTGGACAAGTCTCCTGACCTTGGTGAATCTCCATAGTCCCATCCATAAAATAGGAGTAGTGGGATTTGCCCTACTAATCCCTTTGGATTGTTGTAAGGACCAAATAGGACATTGCATGAAAAATCATTCTGCACACTGAACAGGTACACAAACTATCAGTACATTGGACATAAAAGACATTAAATGAATGTAGATTTGAGTGTTCAGAGCAGATTCTTTTTATGTAATATTTCAGTAGCCTTTATTACAAAGTGGGCACAAAAGTCATCTGAAAAAAAAGGTCTGTCATCTAACTAGTGTTTTTTGAGCACTTACTATGTGTCACACTGATGGAGCCTATTGCACTGAGAATAGTTGATGAAAGTTTCCAAAGGGATAATGAATTGAAACTCGGTTAAATGTTAGTATACAGCTAGTCTCAATCATCTCTTCCAGAACCTTTGCACTTGAGACTATATGTCACTCTGCTTTTCAGTGTGATTGATTAGAGCTTCTAAATTCTTTAATTTCTGGGAATTTACAGACTTTCAAATTTCCTGTAGACCTCTAGCTCACATAAGGCTAGTCCCATGTGAAGTCGTTAGGCCGTAATTCGGTGACAGTGACCGATTTCTAGTTTGGGAGGTGATACTTCTGGCAATAAAAATAGCCCCGTTCAAAAGTACAGTCTTAGATTAACAACTCAGAGAAAGAGAAACAGTCTTCAGGTAACTGAAGTGACCATTCAGTTGAGAACAGAAACGTCAACACAGGCATGGGTTTTATTGATTTTTTTCACGATGTTATTTAGTTCATGGTGCCTGGAATACCCTTCCCCTTGTCTGTCAAAGTCTTGCTAATTCTTCAAGGTCCAGTTGAAGGGTTACCTCCTTTGTAAAAATTCTCCTGTCTGCCCCTTGTACTCCACTGTAGTACATCTCATAATTCTAACATTCTGCTCCTATTACCGTTATTTCCGTGTCATTATGTATTATGCTTTCAATTTTTTTTTTCAACGTTTATTTATTTTTGGGCCAGAGAGAGACAGAGCATGAACGGGGGAGGGGCAGAGAGAGAGGGAGACACAGAATCGGAAACAGGCTCCAGGCTCCGAGCCATCAGCCCAGAGCCCGACGCGGGGCTCGAACTCACGGACCGCGAGATGTGACCTGGCTGAAGTCGGACGCTTAACCGACTGCGCCACCCAGGCGCCCCTATACTTTCAATTTTTAAAAGCAAGGGCAAGTTATCTTCATCTCTGAGCTCCTTTTGGCTTCTGATGCTATGCCTTGCACAAGAAGCTAACCAAATGGTTGTTGAATTTAATTACCACTATTTTTAAAAAACATTATCTGATATGCGTGTGTATATAACATCAGGATTTTAAAATAGTGGTGACTTCAAAAATAAGAGCTAAAGCTATGTTAGGTATGATAAGACAGTGATATATTGGTTTTATTGTTTTCTTTTATGAGATTAATTCTTAAAATTAATATTAAATGAAAATTATGGTTAAAAAATTTTTTTTTAATGTTTATTTATTTTTGAGAGGGAGACAGACAGAATAGGAGCAGGGGAGGGGCAGAGAGAGGGGGAGACACAGAATCTGAAGCAGGCTTCAGGCTCCGGGCTGTCAGCACAGAGCCCGACGCGGGCCTCGAACTCACAAACCGTGAGATCATGACCTGAGCCGAAGTCGGACGTTTAACTGACTGAGTCACCCAGGTGTCCCAAATTAAAATTACATTTTAAACATCACCAAATTTTATACTTTAAATGTAGCATCACCTTATTCTTTCTCCTTTGTAGTTAATTTTAACTCCTTTTTTGGGAACATATTATGACATTCTCTTTAGTAAAAAGTAACAACAGTTCTAGCCTGAATGGCCCTCCTATGTTTGTAGCACTGTGATGGGTACAAAAGAAAAGGAGAAGATGAAGTACCTTCCAGGAACCTTCCTCGTCTTAAGAGTTATAACAGATTGGGGGATCACCCCTCTATCAAAGCGAAACACTGTGATGATCCCTGTGAAGGTGTACGTTCTATTTGATTTGATATGGATGGCATATCAAAGAGGGAAAACTGAGACAATTTACACATCCCGCTTTTCCAGCCTGACTGTGGTTGAGGCACATTATTTCCATTCTAGAATATTGAATATCTTATGTTAGGGACAAGAGAACAGAAAACTACAGCAAAATAGGATTAATAAAATATGCCCAATGCCTTCCTATTTGAGGTAATTTTTGATCATTTTCTAAATAATTTATCTTTCTATCACCATTGGGTAAAGAGATAAACATTTGTGTTAGTAATAATAGAGAATTATGATTTAGTGCTCCAAAACCGCACCACAGTTTGGGAAGTTCTGCGCATTACATAAGCTCTAATACCTGTCTGAGTATCTAGCTTCACATCTATATATATAAAAACATTGATTTTTTTTCATAACACATTTTGTGTGAAATGTCTAACTGTACCTTTTACGATTATAGACTAAGAGAATTTAGTTTGGCTTAAAAATTTTTTTGAAAGTCTACTCGGTGCCAGGTTCTTTGCTAGGGGTGCACGTATGCTTGTGTGCACACAAATGCGTGGGTATGAATGCGTGTGTGTGTGCACACGTATGTGTGCCTATGTTCTGGAGGATGTTGTGAAGAGAAAGATAAACAGGACTTGAAGTCTGCTGGGGAGGAGGATGTAGATTACTTAAATGCAAATGGCTCACCATTGATGATGCAGTTTGCACAGCATCTATATTCACTAATAGGAAGTAGGATCTCTCATATAATATTTGAGACATATCTTCCCAATTACCTTTCCTTTTAGTTGTTTTTAAGTGCTTTAGATGTCTATTCTTCTTGACTGGAAACTATTATCTTTTGTGATTTTTTTTTTTCTATTTTCTTCCAAATCTTGGGACACTATCATTCTTCCAAAGGAGTGATAAACACACATGAGCTTCTCATGATTAATATTTGACTCCTTCAGTCAATGTTGTTAAAGACACTTTTAAACCTCATTTTTCCAGATACACACAAAATAGAGGAAACTTGCAGATGTAAAGAGCCCCTTGGAAATTTTTGAAAGGCGTTTTAGCACAATACAGAAAACAAGTAAAAGAAAATCTTGCTGGGTTTAGAAAGAATCTCCACTCTGGAGAGGTATGATAGGTAGTAAATAAAATAGAGCAGGGAAAAATATTTGTCACTGTGCCTGGTATGTAGAAAATACCCAAATCCTTGTTGTATTTGAAGCTCAGGGAAGATGCTTGTGATAACTCTGGAAACCACTTGAAATTCCAGGTATGGAGAAGATCCTACGTATGATGCTTTTTACTCAAGCCTAAGGGAAAAAGCGGGAAAGGTATGTAGGCATGAAAATCAATAAGGGTGTAGGTGAAAAGTAAGTGCACTTACATTTTTGCATTTCTTGAAATGTTGCTTTACATTATATAGTTTCAGGGCATCTGACTGGCTGAATCGGAAGAGCACGTGACTCTCAATCTCACAGTCGTGGGTTCAAGCCCACGTTGGGTGTAGAGATTACTAAATAAATAAATAAACTTAAAAAATAAATGACATGGTTTCAATTTAATTGTAATTATATAATTTATTTAACATAATTACTCAGATGCAGTGTTTCTATTACTGATATTTGATGATAATATTTAATGTAAAGCAATGATCAAATTTAATGAGATTATTTAGCTGCCTAGAGAAAAGCATAGCCAAGTGGCTAATTCTGCCAAATTGGTACCTCAGTTGGTTATATTCATTCATTCGTTCGTTCATTCAATACTATTTATTGAGTTTCTACTTTGTGCCTGGCACTGTGGGTATAGCCAACAACCAGCTGTAGGGCTTAATTGTGGCAGAGAGAGATATTCAACAACTAATTACAAAATAAGTATTTAACTACAAATGTGCAGAGTGTGTCACAGAAGAAGTACAGGGGGCTAAGAGGGTACAAGTTAGATGTCCCAGATGGAAAGCTGGCTGGTGGGCTTTTCTAGAGATGAGGTCACAACTGAGACAGCATGAACTCATCATGGTGTCCAACCTCTCCTACACTTGTATAACACCTTCCTGAAGAAGGAGGAAATGGCCTATGGTGAAGATGGGTCCTCTAGGCCCATTGTCACCCCTGTTTGATAGTCGATCTAATTGCAACTGGCAGGGAGGGCAGAAGAGGGAGCAAGAGAAAAATTCATTATGAGAAACGCAAAAGGAGAAAGTCACAACTGGGATTTTCCCATAGACTCAGGAATACTCAGAGAATGGTTTGGAGCCGCTGTTGGACTTACCTTAAATGTTATCAAACAAGGTCTCTGGTAACAGAGGGCAGGTGGCAAAGGCAAGGAGATTTAAAAGAGGCTGAGGGAGTGAGAAAATGAACAAGAGATTTAAGGAACATTTGAAAAAGAACTGAAAGGAGACAGGGGGAATGTCCGACAACATTGCAACCTAATATGAAACAACTTATGGTTATTTAAATTAACATACTATGTCCCTTTGTGGTGAATATTCAGCTGAGTGCCTTAAATGTGCTAGGTAATGTGGTAGGTGCTGGGAATACAAGGGGGGACACAACTAGACCTTATTCCTGTTTTCATGAAGTTTGCAGTCCAGTAAATCACAAAGTAAAGTAAATTGTAGGGAGAGATGTATAATTAGAAGTGGATTCAGCTGGATTACATTGGCTAAGTGCTGTGAAAGACACAACTCTACAACAGCATGCCACAGGGGAACCCCACCTGGTCCAGGACAAAGGGCATTAGGCCAGTGATATCTGGTTTGAAAGGTGAAGAAGCAATATAAGGGTTCACTAGTAGAAATGGAATGTTCCAGGGACAGGGAATACCATGTGCAGAGGCCCTGTGTCTGAAAAGAGCGTAATGTGCTGGGGAGTCTAAGACATTCAGTATGATAACAGCCAAAAGCAAAAACAAGTGTAGACAATGAGACTGGAGAATAGAGGGGTCAGGCTGGACAGGGTTTAGTAGAGCATATTTAGGATTTGAGTATTTGCCCCAAGAGCAGTGGGATGTGTTAAAGAGCTTTAAATAACAAGGGCTATAATCTGAGTTTTATAAGATTGTTACTGTCGTGAGAAGCACGTACCGGAAAAGGACTTGAATGGATTCGGGAAGACTGGTTGGGATGCAGCTGTTGTAGCCTAATGGAGCGATCATGGAGGTGTGAGCTAGACGGGGGCTGGTGCTGCTGAACACGGAGAGAAGCAGACAGACCAGGCGTATGTTTAGGAGGCAAAGTTTTCAGGACTAGGAGAAAGTTCTGGTCCATGGAAGTCGCTGTTATTTCCTGGTAGGGTCATTTCCTGACAGAGGGAAGCCTGAAAAAGGACCAGATGTGCCTTGCAGACAAGCAAGTGGAGATGTTGAGCAGGCAGCTGGATATTTGTGTTTGGAGCTCAAGTAAGCGATCAGGGTTAGAGCTAAAAATGTGAGTGCATTGGGCTGTGGTCACAACTAAGATGGCCTTAAGAGGGATTTAGGGGAAGAAAAGTACAACTTTTGGGACTAGCCTTGAAAAGTTCTAGCCTTTAGGGTTTAGGAGGGGGGAATAAGGCTGAGAAGGAGCCAGAAAATAGGGTCTGGATTGCAACTCCAGCTTTCTGAATTCTGGTATTCCAGTATATTGCACTTTTTTTTTTCTCTCTTCATGGAAAACAACATACCATTATCTCATAGTCCACAAATGCTGATCTGAGTCATTTGTGTCTTGAGACAAACCTAGATGGTTATGTACTGTTCCAAAGTCTTTAACTGAACAAAGATGCATTGATTAGCAAAGCACTTAGGTCACATCTCTCTCCTGCTCAAAATCTGTCCAAGGGTTAAAATATTGCTATTTTAATTCCCATTTCTTGAGTTACAATGAGGCTGAGCACTGTTTCCTTTTCTCATATCAATAGGGAGATGGGAGCCACCTTAAAAATTTATGGGGGAGGGGCGCTTGGGTGGCTCGGTTGGTTAAGCTTCTGAGTTCGGCTCAGGTCATGATCTCGAGGTTTGTGAGTTCAAGCCCCACGTCCGGCTCGGTGCTGATAGCTCAGAGCCTGGAGACAGCTTCAGATTCTGTGTCTCCCTCTCTCTCTGCCCCTCCCTCTGTCTCTCTCTGTCTCTCAAAAATGAATAAATGTAAAAAGAAATTCTTTTTTTTTTAATTTATGGGGGAAAGGTGGAGAGGAGGACAAGAGGAAAGTTTCCAGGACTGATCTTAGTCTCAAAACCTGTCTTCCCTCTGCCCCCATCTCCTGGGGCATAGCCATGGTTTACCTAAAATAATTCTTTAAATAGACCCTGTCATCTCACGTGGGAAGAGATTCAAGCTGCACGGACAGCCTGAACCCTGGCCTTTTAGGATGGGAGAACATCTGAAGTTGAAGCGTGGGAGGGAGGGTGATCACCTCTTGCCTCTTCTGAGTATGTGAAGTAAACACCCCAGGATCGCTGTTGCTGGTTTATATCCGTACTGCAGTCGCCAAGAGGGAAGAAAATGAGGAGACCATGGTGTCACCAAAGTCAAGGAAGATATTTCAAGGAGAAGGTCAAGTAAGATATGGCCTCAGATATGTCTCATAAAGCTGAGGAGATCATTTTTCATGGGAGCTGTTTGGGGGTGAAGGCATGGACACTGTTTCAAAGTGAGTTGAGGAGTTAAGTGGGAAGTGAAGAAATATATCGGAAGTACAGATGTCTCTTTAGAAATTTGATTGTAAAGAGGAAGAGAGCAATAAGGCCGGAGAAGGATGTGAGGTTTAAGGAAGGTTTTTATTTTTTGTTTTTTGTTTTTACTGAGATGGGAGAATCCTGAGTGTGTTTAAATTTCTATGGCAAGGATCCAGTTGACAGAGTGCGGTGAATACGCCTGTAGAGAGGAGGGATAGTTAAGAGGAATTGAAAGTAACATTCCTAAGAAAGAAGGAGACTGGGATCCAAACTCCTGGGGCACTGGCCTTACATAGCAGAAGGGAGACGCAAGAGAACTCAAGAAATGGGCAAAGATGCTCTTGAAATAAGGACTGCATCTTCTCACCTTGAAAATGAGGAAAATGAAGCAGTTTTAAAACTGGCTAAAAAATTCTCCCACTAGGGGCGCCTGGGTGGCTCAGTAGGTTAAGCCTCGGACTCAATTTCAGCTCAGGTCAAGATCTTGTGGTTCGTGGGATCGAGCCCTGCCTTGGGCTTTGCACTGGCAGTGCAGAGCCTGCTTAGGATTCTCTCTCTCCCTCACTCTCTGCCCCTCCCCCACTTGCACACGTGCACTCTCTCTCTCTCTCAGATAAATAAACATTAAAAAAAAAATCTCCCATTGGATTGTGAGTTCATGGAGGTTAAAGACTCTATCCTAATTATTTTTGCTAAAAAAAATAAACCCACTCAATAAATGTGTGTTGAACTGAATTGTTAAAAGCCTTACTATTTCTTAAATCTCTAGTAAATGAGTGCTAAAATCCAAATCCAAATCCTGTGGGCTATGGATTATGATGTAACATATAAAATATACAGCTCTTTTTTAGCCTGGTGAGAGGATGTATCTTAAAATGCATGGAGGTTGATAGAATGAAACCTCACCATATTTACGAACAGCATCATTATTGATAAATTTTTATTTTAATCCAGCAGAATTTAAGAATGTGTGTCTTACCTGAATGTGAAATTCAATTTTATTTGTCTATTTGCCTGATTTTAATGCTTGAGCTAGTGCTCCATGAAAGCCCCAGACTGGTATGTTTGCATTCTGTAGAGTCCTAAAACTAACCGTATCTTATTTTATAGTATTCAAGGTATGTAGTGGTATTTAAGGTAGATCTATAAATGAGGAATAATTATGCATTAGAACACTTGTAATATCAAATAAAAGTCAAACTTGTTGGCAGCCACAAAGATAGCCACCAAGAGCATTATATTAGGAGAGAACACTAGATTGTGACTTCCGGTTTCAAAATAAATAATTATCATAAACAATTGAATCAGCAGTAAGTCTGGCAAATTTCTACTTTCTTTATTAAACTAGATTTTTGTAGATAGAGAACAGGTTTCCCTTCCTATTTTTAAATAAAGTTCATCTGTCCCTCCCTTAAGTCAGTCTGACACCTGTTAAGTCTTTAACATAAGGAAGATACTTGCATTAGAGATACAGTGTTGGCTTGGGTCACTATTGAACATCATTAGAATATTCATTCATATTTATTTATATTGATATTAACTTGTTATCCAATGTCAAGTTCCATAAGTTCCTTGTTTCTTCTGCACTCATATGATTTTTGTACTCACATGTTTTTATGAATATGTATCAATGCTGAGCACAGAGCCTGGCTTATCAGTCGGTGATTATCAATTAAACAAATTGATGCTTCCCAATGATACATGTAGATGTCACGTATGTGTCTCCTCCATTCAACAATAAATGTAGGGCAGGTGCCATATCCTGTTCACCCTTCCACCTCTTACATTGCCCGGCATGCAGTAGATACTTCACAGATATTTGTGGAATAAGTGCATATTTTGATAATTGCATTTAGTGCTGAGTTTGCCTTTAATTAATAATGTCTCGAAAATAATCATTATTTGCTTTCTTTAATTTTGGTTCTTTTTTTCCCCCTGTTCCTTCTCTCCCCTTATATTGGTCAATTTCTCTCTTTAACCTTTCAAGTGTATTTTGGTATTAATCCCTTTAAATTTTGCAGTCTGGCTGAACAGGGGGGATTAGGTCACACAGCCTCTTCAGTCATAAAGACCCCACAGTGTCAGTGCTATGATTGATAAAGTATAGTCAGCACAATGATGACTCACTGTGATGCCGAAACACTTGGATGTCCTTCAGAATTTGTCAGTTGAGGTGACTTCAGTATGTGTGTGTACAAGTGTATGCACAAGTGCATGTGACTGTGTAAATGTGTATGTATGTTCCATTCACAAGCTCTCTCCTTATTGTAATAGAGATAAAAGAACACTATTTTCCACTTCTCTTTTTGTGGTTTATTGACCCTTCCTTGTCGTGTATTCATAATAATGATTTTGGCATTGGAATCATGACATTTGTGGCTATATCAGCTTCCCTTGGATGTTTAATCACCCACAAAAGCGGCTCATTATGTTTTATACTCCACTGCCACGAGCATTATTTCTTAAATATATTTTGATTTAGCTCAATGGGATTCATGTACTTTCGAAAAATAAAGTAACAATTATGATAAGTTTTTGAGTCCGATGCTCACGGTAATTCTTGTTTGCACTTTCAGACCCTCTTTTTTTAGGTGGGCTCAAGGAAGCAACATTAAGCTAATCTGAGTCTGTTTTGCATCTTGACAAATTGTATCCTAGTGAATAATAATTATTATTGTCCTTGATTGATGGTTTAGTCTGTGATGGTATTTGACTTATATTATTCCTCACCATCACTACATCCATACAAGGTATTATTCTCCTTGTTCAGATGAAGAAATTGAGAGTTAGCAAGATTAGATTACTTGCTTATAGCTATTCAACTAGTGGCTCGCTTATAAAAGAAGGAACTACACAACTTCCAAAGAGAAACATACTTTGTAAATGGGGTGGAGGGTGGTGGAAATGGGGAGAAAATGGTTGGACAAAGAGGATAGACAGGGAAAGTGATTCCCTGACTCCTGACTTCCTCACATGACTGCTATGATCCAGATTCCCACCAGGAATTTCTGGCACCATTGCTAAACGGAGGTGAGAAACTAGTATAAAGTCATGCCCTACCCCAGAAAAAATTTTCTACTGGCATAATGAGTGGAGGGAAAACAGAGATGCGGGGATGGGATTAGGAGATTTCAGCGAGGTGTATTTCGAGTAGGCCATTCATCACCTGCATCAGATCACCAGGCATGCTTGTTAAAATGCCAGTTCCAGGGGCTCCTGGGTGGCTCAGCTGGTTAAGCCTCTGACTCTTGATTTCAGCTCAGGTCGTGATCTCATGGTTGGTGAGTTCGAGCCCCGCATCGGGCTCCATGCTGACAGTGTGGAGCCTGCTTGGGCCTCTGACTCTTCTCGCACTCTCCCTGCTCCTTGCCCGCTTGATTTCTCTCTCTCTTTTTCTCTCTCTCTCTCTCTCTCTCAAAATAAATAAATAAATAAACTTTAAAAAGAAATGCAGTTTCCTGGACTTGCTCCAGGCCTGCTTCAATGAATCTTGGAACAGATGGGATGGGGGATTGCCAGGTGACACTTAGGCACAATGGGGAAACTCCTAATTTAGGGTAAGAGCCAAGAGACTGAAAGGTGCTAGGACAGGAAATCATGATGGAAAGATGATATAATTTAATATTTCCAGCTTGCTCTCCAAAATTGACTTACAGTCCCTGCTTTGCCAGCACATATACCAAAAATAATTAACAAGCAAAAAAAAAAAAAAAAAAAAATCAGAGAAATAAACTTACTGATAGTTTAGTGGGATTATTTTTTACAAGAAAATTAGGAAATTTAGGAAAATATAAAGAAGACAATAAAAATAACAAACAATCCCACAACTAGAGAAAATCCCCGTTACTATTCTTGCTATTTCCTGTCAGTCTTTTTCAGGATCCAAATCCCAATATATTTATGTAATTGGGGTTACAGTCTTTATACTCTCTTCTCCTAACATTTATCTGTCATGAGCAAATCTTCAAGTTGCTAAAGATTCTTTGAAAAATTGACTGCATAATATTTTATCATTAAAATGAAACAATTCAATGATCTTTTCATCACTGGACATTTAAGTTGCTTTCATCCCCCCCCCCCCATTATAGTCAGTATCTCCAATATCGTTTTTATTATTTAAAATTCAGCTTCAACTGAGTTAACTAATCTTTTTCATATGTTAGAAAGTTCAAGGAAGGTTCTGAAAGATATGTGTTTCAGGTATTTTTTTAGTATTTTTGCATTCTGAGATGCATGTCTATTTAGCTGGGGCCCAAGGGAATGGATGTCTCTGGGTACAAACAGGGGTAACGTAATGAGTTTGGCTTAGAAGCGCATTATTAGAAAGAATGAATGAATGAAATAGTTATCTGAATAAAATCAAAACCAGGGGATTTTGCTGAAGCTGCTTTCAAAACATGAATGACCAATGCTGACATAAGGAAAGAATAAAGATTACAAGGTTTGGTTTCTATATGATTGTTTTGGGGGTTTTCCAGTGAAAAAGTGTTATTTACTAGTACTATAAAAGTATGCCAAAAATATGTCTTCAAATGCAGAAGAGATCATTGGGTTTCACTGTCCCAAGTCAAAAGAAAAAGAATTATTTTCTGTCCAATCTCTAAAACTTTGGCCACCTGCCTGGTATTTCTCTTCAATTTCACACTTTGGAATGGCCTCCGGGCAGACACCGTTCAGGATCAGTACCAAAGAACAAAGCTGCCAAAGTAACCTTTCCACCCATTTTTCAAAGCAAACCAGCCATATTAAATCTATATGGAGAGGGATTGCTAAAATTAACTTTTGCTTATGGAAATTATTGTTTTTGTGTCATATTTCTAATAGTATGGCTATCCCTGATTATAAGCCAACAAAACTCCTGCAATTTATAATAAACATAAGCTATCTCACCTGAATCTTCAGGCTTATAAAATTTTAACTAGATTGTGTTCATTTCCCCACAAAACTAACTCTCGGCATATTTTTGAAAAAGATAAAGTGTTTCTTTGGATATTCTTGCACTGATGTTTTTGGGGTCCTTACACGTTCTTCCTTTTTCTATCTGCAAACCATTCACGCTAAGTTACAAAGCACCAAAAATCACATAAAATGTTACCCCTCCTAGATGTTATTGCCTGTAGGCAATATTTCTCAAAGTTTAGAGTGCAAAAAAGTCCTTGCTAAACTGCAGTTCCTGTCCCCACCTTCCTGGGTGAAGCCCAGGAATCTAAATTATTAATAAATACCTCAGGTTACTCTGATGCAGGTGATAGAGAACCCCATCTATAAGGGGAGAAAGCTCAGATGGTTGGGATTATAAATGCTATCCAGTGGGCAGCTGAATTATCATATTGAATATTGGACTCTTTTCTGTGGTTCCTAAAATGGATGCAGGGAAATGTTCTTTTTTTTTAAACTGAAGTATATATGACATGCAACATTATATTAGTTTCAGATGTAAAACATAAAGGTAGTTGGACATTTGTATACGTTGTGAAATGATCACCACAATAAGTCTAGTTACTGCCTATCACCATACAAAGTTACAACATTCTTTCTTCTTGTGATGGAAACTTTTAATATTTACTTTCTTGGCATCTTTCAAATTTGCAATACATTATGATTATAGTCACCTTGCTGTGTATTACGTCCCTATGACTTATTTTATAACTGGAAGTTTATACCTTTCAATCGCCTTCACTCATTTTGCCCACCCACAACCTCCCTCCCCTGAGGCAACTGCCAGTTTGTTCTCCGAATTTATGAGTTTTGTTTTGTTTTTTAGGTTCTACATTTATGTGAAATGGCACGATATCTGTCTTTCTCTAACATTTCACTCAGCATAACACCCTCAAGGTCCATCCATGTTGATAAAAATGGATAAGATTTTATTCTTTTTTCATGGCCGAATTGTATTCCAGTGTGTGTGTGTGTGTGTGTGTGTGTGTGTGCACGTGTGTGTGTGCACATGGGCACACGTGCATGCATGCTCACATATGTACACCATCATCCGTATCCATTTTCTTTAGCCATTCATCCCCTGATGGACAATTAGGTTGTTTTCATATCTTGGCCATTGTAAATAATGCTATAATAAACATAGGGGTAAACATATCTTTTCAAATTAGTGTTTTCATTTTCTTTGGGTAAATACTCAGAAGTGAAATAGTTGGATCATATGGTAGTCCTATTTTTAACTTTTTGAGGAAACTCCACACTGTTTTCCACAGTGGCTGCTCCAAATTACATTTCCATCAACAGTGCCTGAGGGGTCCCTTTTCTCCACATCTTCACCATTCGTTATTTCTTGTTCTTTTGATAAAAGCCATTCTGTCAGGTGTGAGGCCTCATCTCATTGTAGTTTTGATTTGCATTTCCCTGATAATTAGTGATGTTGAGCACCTTTTCATGTGCCTATTGGCCATCTATATGTCTTCTTTGGAAAAACGTCCATTCAGATCCTCTGCCCATTTTTAAAATTGCATTTTTTTGGTTGTTGCTGTTATTGAGTTGTATGAGTTCTTTATATTTTGGATATCAACTCTTCATCAGCTATATGATTTGCAAATATCTTCTCCCATTCAGTAGGTTGCTTTTTCATTTTGAAACCATTTGTTTGCTGTGCAGAAGCCTTTTAGTTTGATGTAGTCCCATTTTTAAATTTTTGCTTTTGTTGCCATTGCCTATGGAGTAAGATCCGAAAAACATTGCCAAGACCAATGTCAAGAAATTTACTGCCTCTGTTTCCTTCTAGGACTTTTATGGTTTCTGGTCTAACATTCAAGCCTTTAATTTGAGTTTATTTTTGTGTATGGTGTCAGATAGTTTCATTCTTTTGCATGTGGCTGTTCAGTTTTCCCAACACCATTTACTGAAGAGACAGACCTTTCCTCATTGCAAATTCTTGCCTCGTTCATCATAAATTAATTGACTATATAGGACTGGTTTATTTCTGGGCTCTCTATTCTGTTCCACTGATCTATGTGTCTATTTTCATACCGATACCATACTGTTTTGATCACTAAAGCTTTGTAATATAGTTTGAAATCAGGGAACATGATGCCTCCAGCTTTGCTCTTCTTTCTCAAGATTGCTTTGACTATTCAGGATTTTTTTTTTGTGGTTCCATACAAATTTTAGGATTGTTTGTTCCAATTCTGTGAAAAATGTCATTGGAATTTTGATAGTGATGGCATTAGATTATTTCGAATAATACGCATATTTTATTTTATTTTTTTTTCAACGTTTTTTATTTATTTTTGGGACAGAGAGAGACAGAGCATGAACGGGGGAGGGGCAGAGAGAGAGGGAGACACAGAGTCGGAAACAGGCTCCAGGCTCCGAGCCATCAGCCCAGAGCCTGACGCGGGGCTCGAACTCACGGACCGTGAGATCGTGACCTGGCTGAAGTCGGACGCTTAACCGACTGCGCCACCCAGGCGCCCCACGCATATTTTAATAATATGAATTCTTTCAATCCATGAGCACAAAATATCTTTCCATTTATGTATGTCTTCTTTATTTTTTTAAGGATTTAAAAAATATTTATTTATTTAGTTTTTGATAGAGAGAGAGAGACAGAAAGAGAGAGAGTGGGGGGGCGGGGAGGCACAGAGAGAGCAAAAGAGAGAGAATTTTAAGCAGGCTCTGTACTGTCAGTGTGTACTGACGTGGGGCTCAATCTCACAAACCATGAGATCATGACCTGAGCCAAGATCAAGAGTCAGACGTTTAACTGATTGAGCCACCCAGACGCCCCTCTTCTTCAATTTCTTTCATCAGTATCTTATAGTTTTCAGTGTATGGGTCTTTTACTTCCTTGGTTAAATTTTGTCCTAGGTATTTCATTCTTTGTGATGCCATTGTAAGTGGAACTGCTTACTTAATTTCTCTTTGATGTTCACTGTTAGTGTATAAAAACAGAACAGATTCTTGTATATTGATTTTATACTCTGCAGCTGTACTGAATTTGTTCATTAATTCTAACAATTTTTTGGTAGAGACTTCCATATATTTTTTAAAAAGGGTCTTTTAATGTATAAAATCACGTTGTACACAAATAGTGACAGTTTTACTTCTTTCTGTCCACTTTAGATGCCATTTATTTATTTATTTATTTATCTTTTCTACCTAATTTTTCTGGCTAGGACTTCCAGTATTATGTTGAATACAACTGGTGAGAGTGGCATCCTTGTCTTGTTCCTGATCTTAAATGAAAAGCTGAAGCTTTTCATTGTTGAGTATGATGTTAGTTGTGGGCTTGTTATATATGACCTTTATTTTGAGGTATGTTCCATCTCTATCCCCTTTGTTGAGAGAGGGAGAGGCTCTTAACTTACTTCCAGCTAGGTGAAATCTATTCTTCAACTGTTTGTTAACTATTCATTCACTTACTCACTCATTCGTTCACTCACTCATTCAATCATTTAACACATTGTATTTTATGGGGCGCCTGGATGGCTCAGTTGGTTGAATATCTGACTCTTAATTTTTGGCTCAGGTCATGGTCCCAGGGTTGTGGGGTCAGGTTGCACCCCGTGTCAGGCTCCATGCTGACCATGGAGCCTGCTTAATGTTCTCTCTCTCCCCCGCTTGTGCTTGTTCTCT
This sequence comes from Puma concolor, assembly GCF_028749965.1. Taxonomy (NCBI): domain Eukaryota; kingdom Metazoa; phylum Chordata; class Mammalia; order Carnivora; family Felidae; genus Puma; species Puma concolor. Next base: position 30,586,160 of record NC_141683.1, read on the forward strand.
CTCTCTCTCTCTCTCTGTCTCTCAAATAAAAAAAATTATTTAATAAACATTTTAAATGCATGATCTTTTAGGGAATTGATGGGGTGGGATGTGGAAAAGTAAAAGGTGAAAAAGACTTTATATTTGCCTATGAATTATACTATGGAATTTGCATATGTTAACAAGGAACCATGGTATGAGACAAAATTCAAGATATACCAAATAATATTAATTTTTTATAAGTTTTTGTTGACTTATTTCTACCTTATTTGGTTTCAAAAAACGATGTGAGGTGGCCCCAAGGATACACAGCACACAACTGAATGAAAACAGAACCGATGAAGAAGTCAGAAAAATAGAAAGGTAGGAAAAGAAGATGAAATCAGAGCCAATACCATACACAAAATGTCCATCTTAAGCATGTGTATTACTAGAGATGGGCAGCACATTTGGATCTGAACTCTCTTGGCTGCCAAAGAACTGGCTTATATGTGGCAAATTATATATCTGTAGATATAAATCCTCCTGGAACTAAAGCTTGAGAAAAATCTCTTTTGTTGGTCTTCATCAGGGATACCTGTGTGATATAGTGGACACTGTTACCAACCAACCACATTGCTTCAAAAAATACAAAGTTGTGTTTCACAGAGCAGTTTATTATAATGTTAAGATGCTCCTTATAAAAAGAACCTAGGACAGCTATATGCAAAAGAATGAGTTGGGTCCTTACCTCACACCATATACAAAAATTAACTTAAAATGAATCAAAGACCTAAAAGTAAAATCTAATGTTAGAAAACTCTTAGAAAAATATAAAGGTAAATCTTTGTGACAATGGATTCTTTGATATGACAACAAAAGCACAAACAACAAGTACATGGGATTTCATCAACATCGAATGATTTGTGCTTCAAATCAGCAACAAAGAATGAAAAGTCAACCCATAGAATGAAAGAAAATATTTGCAAATATAAGGAACTTCTTTCTTGAATATACCAAGAACTTTTACAATTCGATAATAAAACAACAAAGAACCCAATTTAAATAATGATCAAAGGATCTTAATAGACATTTCTCCAAAGAAAATACACAAAAGGCCAATAAGCTCATGAAAAGATGCTCAACATCATTAGTCATCAAGGAAATGAAAATCAAAACAACTAGATGCTACTTCTCTCTGACTAGGATGACTGCAATCAAAAATTCAGATAGGGCACCTGGCTGCCTCAGTCGGTAGAGCATGCAACTCTTGATCTCGAACCCTACATTGGGTACAGAGTTTACTTAAGAAAAAAAGTCAATTAATAGCAAGTGTTAGAGACGATGTGGAGAAATCAGAACCTCATAGACTCATGGTGAGAATATTATAGTTACTGTGGAAACCAATCTGGCAGTTCCTCAAAAATTTAAATTAAACATAATGAGGGGGGCCTGGGTAGCTCAGTTGGTTAAGTGTCTGAATTTGGCTCACATCATGATCTTGCAGTTTGTGGATTTGAGCCCCACATCAGGCTCTGTGTTGATAGCTTGGAGCTTGGAGCCTGGAGACTGCTTTGGATTCTGTTTCCTTGTCTCTTTTCCCCTCTCCTGCTCGTGCCCTGTTTCTCTCTCTCTCTCTCTTTCTCTCTCAAAGATAAACATTTTAAAAAATGAAAAAAATTTAAACATAATGATCCCATTTGGCCCAGGAATTCTGCTCTTAGGCATATACCCAGAAGAAATGAAAACATAAACCCACCCCAAAACCTGCACATATTGATAGCTGCATTATTCATAATATTCAAAAGGTGGAAACAACCCAAATGTCTATCAACTGATGAATGGATAAATAAAACGTGGCATATCCGTACAATGGAATATTATTTGGCCATTAAAAGGATGAAGTACTAACACATGCTACAACATGGTTGAACTTTGAAAATATTATTAAGTAATGAAGGAAGCCAGTCACAAAAGACTACATATAGATAATTCCATTTCTATGAAATGTCCAGAATAGGCAAATCCATAGAGATGGAAAGCACTGTAGTGGCTGCTTAAGACTGGGGGAGATAGGCTGTGGAGAGGTGATTAATGGGTACTTTTGTTATCATTGTCATTAGATGATAAAAATGTTCCAAAATTGATTGTGTTGATGGTTATACAACTCTGTGAGTATTCTAAAAACCACTAAATTCTACACTTTAAATGAGTGAAGCATTTATATCTCAGTAAAGATGTTACCAAAGGGGGAAAAAATCCTAGGAGATATCAAAAAGTTGCAGTCAAGTATATGGCTGTCTGATGGTTTGGCTTGATCCCAGACAAAATTGAGAATATCTAGGAATAGACAGGTTATATATCTTTCTGGAAATTGTCCATTAATATCATTTCTCATCAGTGGGCTTTGATAAGAAGAGGGTAGCAGAGAGTTCAAGTTACATTTTCTGGCAGGATTCCAAGACATAATTATTTTTTGATGATTAAGGATAAATTCACATACTTTGGCAATCCAAAATACAGTTCTTTCTACACCTGAAACTAATATAACACTGTATGTTAATTATACTGGAATTAAAATAAAATTTTAAGAAATAGAATTCTTTCACAGGGCCTGAAACTTTCGATATATTCTCTTGAAACTGCTTTGAGGTCTTTTGATTAAAGCACCGCTCAGTACTGAAGACAGAGATAAAACATCATAGTGATTTTAGTCAATAGTCAGAATAGTTGTTCTCAATGCAGAATGTACTTTTAACAATTAAACTAGCAGTGGTCCCAAGTACCAGAATAAATTAAAAACAACATAATTTTCTTTTTTAAAAAACATTTTTTTTGTTTTATTTTATATTTGAGAGAGAAAGAGAGAGACAGAACATGAGCAGGGGAGGGGCAGAGAGATGGAGACAGAATCTGAAGTAGGCTCCAGGCTCCACGCTGTCCACACAGAGCCTGATGCAGGGCTTGAACTCACGAACGCGAGATCATGACCTGAGCTGAAGTCAAGAGTCAGACGCTCAAACAACGAAGCCACCCAGGTGCCCCGAAACAACATAATTTTCTAAAAATAGTGGCATCTTTTGTGGTTTTCCTAAAGTTCTTACATTAAGAACCACGGTAAGTGAAAAAAAAAAATGTATATTTTTTTAAAAGACTCATGGTCAACCAGAACAGTCTTACATAAGCTCTCGGTTAGCAGGTGCTCATCAGCTTCTCTAGTCAATTTGTTGTGTGATGTCTGTGGAGTTTGCACAAGCTCATATTCCCTCTATCAAAAATAATTACAATATAAAGGGGAATAAAAGCCAAAGATCATCTTGCTCTGGGTACCCCGAACTTGGATAACTCTTCTCCTTGAATCATTCTTTTGGTTAGAAGGAGTGCAAGAAGACATGACTGTCTCACCCATTGGAAAGCCCATGTTTGCAGCCATCACTGCTGTCTCCAAGGAAGAGGCCTTTGCCCAGCCCAGGGGCCTAGAGACATCCTCACAGGCTGCCTGCTTTGAATGTTTTCTAACACAAGGCTTCGTTGTGTCACAACAGCGCCAGAGGAGGCCACTCAGGTCCAACTCTGTCACCTTGAAGCTCCATCTGTCTGCCTCCACATACTGCCGACAGTTCCCATCTTGGGTTTGGGCCCTCCCCCTGAATTATTTTTAAGGCTTCTAGAGGAAGCAAATAAGACTATACTGCATACTGCTTGCAGAAGGTGCAAAAGTTCATGGATAATAATAATGAATGTAAGTTTTCTAAATGACTTGTTTTCAAAATGATTTTTCCTGAATGAGATGGAGAGTCACATTATCATCTTATCATAGCAGAGGCTCTGAACAGCACATCAAGAAGGGGGTGAGAAGTAGACTCCATCACTACTATTTACTGGGCCAGCCACTGAATCTCCCTGGGCCTGATTTTCTTCATCCATAAAATAAAAAGGTGGGGTTGTTGTATAGTTATTAGGAGATGGTATTTAAGGCATTTTCCAGCACTAACATTTATAACTATTTTAATGGATCCTACTCGTCAGATGCAGAGAGAAATCAATCAAAACTGTGCTGCTAACCTGTTATTTTGTTTCCCTCAAGGATTATGGCCTTTATACTGGAAAGAGTGACTAAGAAGGATTTGATGCTCCATTTGGATGTCAGAGTTTTGGGAAAAGGTTCAGCTTAGAACCCTGACTCTACCCCTCAGGATACAGCTCCTGACAAGGAAAGGAAACCATCCTGACCGGCTAGGATCCTTTAAGACTTATGAGTTCTCTCCCAGGGGAAGACTCCAGGTGTCCTTATCTGCTGCAGGGTTTTGCCGATGGAACAAGAGCAGCAGGTCACTGTCCTGGATCTCAGGCCTAGCTTTTGCCCCATGCAAGGTTTCTGTCATGTAGCAAATATTTATTGAGCACCTACTATGTATTAGATCTTGAGACCTTAGCAGTGACCAGATTGACAAGGTCTTCCTTCGTGGAGCTTGGGGGAGGTGGGCAAAAAATAAACAAATAAATATGGTAATTATTCATACGGCAAGAACTAATAAAGAAGTAAGTACGATGTCTACATGAATGCAATGATAGAGAATTATGGGTATGGGATAGGGAATGTCCCAGAAGGTTAGGTTAGGCAGTGCCCCTCAGTAGAGGAGACTTTGAACCTGAGACCTCAAGGCAAGAGGAAGCTGGCCTTGCAAGGACTAGGCAGAAGGAAAGCCGACACAAAATTCCTGATATGGAGAGAGTTTAGTGTGTTTCAGACTCACGGAGCAGGGTGGTGGTGCAGAGGAAGCAAAAGAGAGAGGGGTAGCCTGCTTGGGATTCTCTCTCTCTGCCCCTCATCTGCTTGCACTCTCTCTCACTCTCTCTCAAACTACATAAATAAAAACATTAAAAAAAAAAAAGGTAGAGGGGCAGACAGGAGGCTGAAGGGAGAGCCTGGACCGACTTGTCAGGGCCCAGAAGGCCCTGACAACCGTCCGGGTTGTAAGAGGAGAGAAGCAGGATCTGATCATGGGTTTTAAGATCAGTCTGGCTCTTGGGTGGAAAATAAATGAGAGGGGGTAGAGGGTAGGGGTACAAGGAGAGGAGGGTCACTGAGGATTGATCCTAAGGAGTAAGAAGTTCCATTCAATTTTGCCTCAAAGAGCTAGCCAGTTGTACCATAGTATTAATTAACTTCTCTTTCTTTGAACTCTTTTAATTTATATTCTACATCCCCAAGTATGCACGTTGATCTCTTTCTGAGCTCTATTTCATCTGTCTGTTGTATATTCATGCCAGTGCCACTGTTTCAGTTGCCATAATTTTATATTATATCTCAGTATGTGGTAGAGCTAGTCCCCCTATTACCTTTTGAATATCTTGAGTACGGTCATATCAGTGGTCTTCAAACGTTGCAGAACACTGGAATCACCTGGGGTGCTTTATAATGCAACCAGAGCATTCGGATTTTTTTTTTTTAAGTAGTCTCTATGCCCTACATGGGGCTCAAACTCACAAACTCAATCAGGTGTTGCATGCTCTACTGACTGAGCCAGCCAGGTGCCCCAGGGCACCTGGGATTTTAAAAGCTCCCTAGGTACTTTGATAGGGATTGCATTTAAGTGTGTAGATTGCTTTGGGTACTACAGACATTCTAATAATATTTGTTCTTTCAATCCATGAGCATGGAATGTTTTTCCATTTCTTTGTGTCTTCTTCAATTTCTTTCATAAGTGTTTTACAGTTTTCGGAATACGGATCTTTCACGTCTTTGGTTAGCTTCTTTCCTAGGTATCTTATGGTTTTTGGTGCAATTGTTAATGGGTTCGATTTCTTGATTTCTCTTCCTGCTGCTTCATTACTGGTGCATAAAAATGCAACTGTTGTTCACAGAGCTAGAACAAACAATACTAAAATTTGTATGGAATCACAAAAGACCTGAATAGCCAAAGCAATCTTGAAAAAGCAAAGCGGGAGGAATCACAATTCCAGACTTCAAGTTATATTACAAAGCTGTAGTGATCAAGACAGTACTGGCACACACACACACACACACACACACACACACACACAAACCACAAAAACAAAAACAAAAAACAAAAAACAAAGAACAAAAAAAAAACCCCAAAAAACAGACACATGGATCAATGGAACAGAATAGAAAACCCAGAAATAGATCCACAACTATATGGTCAACTAATCTTTGACAAAGCAAGAAAGAATATGCAATGGAAAAAAGACAGCCTTTTCAACAGATGGTGTAGGGAAAACATGCAAAAGAATGAAACTGGACCACTTTCTTACATCATACACGAAAATAAATTCAAAATGAATGGAAGACCTAAATGTGAGACAAGAATCCATCAAAATCCTAGAAGAATTTCTGGCCTTCCCTTTCAACTCATCCTTATGAACTCCCACCACCATCATCTCTGCCCAGCAAGGAAACTATTTTTTGCTTCCGTGAATCCTAATAGCATTTTGACTAGACTTCTCTTGTGGTTCCTATTCATTATGATAATGATAGCACTTATAGCTGGTTTCCTTACAAACAGTAGGCTTATTGAGGTTAAGGTCTTTTTTGTTTTTTCCCATAGTCCGTACCTCAGTAACTTTGTAACATATTAAACACTCCATAAATTTTGTGAAAAGAAAAAATGAACGATGACATCTGTGTAGAAAAAAAGAGATGACGTGATAAATGAACAAAATGAATGAGCCCTTGACTTAACCACAATGAAAGTTCTGTGCTGACTTTTGCCTAAAAGTTCAAATAAACCTAAAAACTAGGTTTAGTAGTATGCTGTGGGAATTTGTCCTTGATCCTACGTTGAACCCTTCAATCCTTCATTTCTTCTCTCATTCATAATGTCCTTCTATGTGCCAGGAACTATGTTCACTCGGGTGGGAGCAGAGGAGTAAAACTCAGAAGGCTTGGTCTTTGCTGTCTAGTAGACTCTGGGAAAGCAAATAATAATAATAAAAAAAGCAATGATAGAGAATTAAAATGATTGGCTACAGAAGGTGAGTGGGTGAACTGGAAACACAAAGAAAAGAGCAGTTGATCTGAGGTGGGAGGAGGGGAGGCATTGGAAAGGCTTTATACAGAAGGTAACCCTTGATGTGAGTCTGTGTTTGGAAATTTTATCAAATTCAGATTAAGAAAAAAGGTGTGCTTATCACATTTACCGAAAATACAAAACTAGGAGAGACATAGTGGATGACAAAGTTAGGAATTTAAAAAAAATTATGATAGCAGTGCTTCTAGTAATTTCTACCAAGGAGATTATCACACAATTGCAGAAAGACTCTTTACCATAGTTCTGCTTATAAAAGTGTAATTTGGAAGCAAATCACTTGTCTAAGTTGTACTTCACAAATGCAATAGAACACTACACAACCATTAAAAATAATGTTGTTATTCTCTATTTATTACCTGAAAAGATGTGTATGTTGAGAGAAAAGAACATGTTATAAGACAGAATATAGTGTGATCCCATTGTAAACATTGCACATTCACATCAATATGCATGGAGTTTATTTTATAATTAACTAAAGTGGAATTACACCGTTTGGCAACTTGTATTTTTTCTGTATTATGCCACAGGTCTCGTTCTAAACTTAAAAATGACAGAACACAGGCGCCTGGGTGGCTCAGTCATTTGTGTGTCTGACTCTCAATTTTGGCTCAGTTTATGATCCCGGGGTCATGGGATTGAGCCCCATGTTTGGTTCTGCACTGAGCGTGGAGCCTGCTTAAGATTCTCTCTCTCCCTCTGCCCCACTCCCCTGCTTGTGCTCTCTCTCTCTAAAAATAAATAAGTAAATAAGTAAATAAATAAATAAATATTTTTAAAAAGACAAAACAGGGGCGCCTGGGTGGCGCAGTCGGTTAAGCGTCCGACTTCAGCCAGGTCACGATCTTGCGGTCCGTGAGTTCGAGCCCCCCGTCAGGCTCGCGTCAGGCTCTGGGCTGATGGCTCAGAGCCTGGAGCCTGTTTCTGATTCTGTGTCTCCCTCTCTCTCTGCCCCTCCCCCGTTCATGCTCTGTCTCTCTCTGTCCCAAAAATAAATAAACGTTGAAAAAAAAAAATTAAAAAAAAAAAAAAGACAAAACATAATTAACAAAGCAACGGTAAACTTACTATTATAAATAATGTTTTCTTTGATACCATTATAAAAATAAACTTGTGTGTTGATTTTTTTAAAAATGCAATCACTTCTAGGTGTAGAATTTGGGATGATTTTTACTTTCTGTTTTGTACTATCACCATCTGAATTTTTACAAGGAAAAATAATTTTTTTAAAGCATCAATCTAGTCTTTTAATCATAAAAAGCTAGCAACGTATCAAAATAAACAAGCTGAGACAAAGAGGGATATTTTATATCCTCCAAATAAAGCATACAAAATAGGGGAGGGGCAACTTGATAGTTTATATGACTAAGAGCTGGGGTTTTAATTATTCATATAATTACATGCCCACCATGCATAGCCCAATGGTATGATGTAGTTATTAAAATTTGAATGCAATTTTAGGCTACATTAACAGAATTATAATACGCCAACCATTGGACTGTGAGCCTGTTTAACCACATATGGATTCAGTTCCAACTTCGCTCTATAGTAAGAGACATTATAATTTAGGGTGTGTTCAGCCAGAAGAGAGAGATCAAAACACTGTCACAGATCAATGTTGAGAAAACTCATAACAATTAGCTTGGAAAAGAGAAGATGCAAGAGGGCACATGTCCGATATCTTCAAATATTTTGAAAATGGAAAGCAGCATAGAGTTCTTCTGTGTTGTCCCAAAGAGCAAAACTGGGCATAGGAATGGGATTTATAGCAAGGAAGGGTTCAGCACAATATCGCAATATAAATCAGAGCTGCCCCCGAACAGATCTAGCTGCCCACAAAGCAGTAAGGGTTGGACGCAGGTAAGAGATCATTGGGGGGTTTTGTTTTGTTTGTTAATTTATTTATTTTGAGAGAGAGAGAATGAGAGAGAGAGAGAGCATGCGTGCATGAGCTGGGGAGGGGCAGAGAGAGAGTAGGACAGAGAATCTGAAGCAGGCTCTGTACTGACAGCAGCAAGCCCAATGCGAGGTTTGAACCCACAAACTGTGAGATCATGACCTGAACCGAAGTCAGATGCTTAACCGACTGAGCCACCCAGGTGCCTCGGTAGGAACCATTTGACAAGGAGGTTATAAGTGCTGGGAAATGGTTTCAAATAACATACAGATGAATTAGATCCCTTCTATTTTTAAGATTCAATGGCTTATTTTTTCTCTCCATAAATGTGAATCCTCATTGGCCCCATATGTTCATATGTTCATTTGTGACTACATCTTCATTTTATTTATTTATTTATTTATTTATTTAGGAGCAGAGGGAGAGGGAGAAGGAGAGAGAGAATCTTAAGCAGGCTCCATGTGAAGCACAGAGCAAGACTTGGGGCTTGATCCCACAACCATGAAATCATGACCTGAGTTGAAATCAAGAGTCCAATGCTTAACAGACTCAGCCACCCAAGTGCCCCTGTCAGTCATGTTAAATCATAGTCTTATAATCCTTAGCCGGGAGAGCCCATGGTCCAAAGGCCAGATGGTTATTAACAAGGTCTTTCTTGGTATGAGTTCAGGCCAAAACAAATTAGAAAATGTATCTTGCTGAAAAATCTCATGTCTTTTCACTTCTAGGATTTGTTTCAATAAAGGGAAGTTTTTAATTAATAAAAGATATGCAGTGCCACTTGAAATTGGTAATGATAATTCAATTCCCTTCCCTTAATGACCCATCAAAATCACTCATAGCAGGTCTTCTATGGATTATCCCATCCTCTCTTGGCAAGGTACTTTTATAGGAACTTCTGGTGTTGGCAACAGTTGCAATAAGGTTAATAACAGTTAATAAGCTGTTAAGAAGGTTATTTTAACATAGCTATTTAAAGATGATCATTTTGGGGCACCTGAGTGGCTCAGTCAGTTAAGCATCTGACTCTTCATTTCAGCTCAGATCATGATCTCATGGTTTGTGAGTTTGAGCCCCACATCAGGCTCTGCCCTGACAGTGTGGAGCCTGTCTCCCTCTCTCTCTTTGTCCCTCCCCTACTTGCATGCACTCTTTCTCTCAAAATAAATAAACTTAAAAATAAATAAATAAAAAGATCATTTTGACAAAGTAATCTGTGCAAGAGACATTCTAGGCTCTCAGTGCCATCCCTGAACCTATTTCCAATCCTTATTGAATTTTTTGTTCCATCCCTGAAAATTGCCCCATCACACAACCTTATCAATTTGTTTATTCCTACTCCATGACAGATCCTGAGCTCATCCTCACCCTCTCCCATCTAGGAAAAGGGTGTGGTTCCTTGGGAAACTGAACTCAGAAGGCCTTAGGCAGGAGGTAGGTGTGAGAAATAATTTCTCATTTCTCTCTGAAACCACTTTCTTAGATACAAACATCCGGAAGTCAAGATGTCTAACGAAGGCGAGAATTAGGGAGGATGCTAAAATAGTGCCCACCATATGGAGGCAAAACATCAGCTAGAATGGGGCTACATTCCTGAGGGGAAGATTAATTTTTAAGCAAGATTATTTATTATTATTAATCTCTGTTGTTTCCTGTTGTACTGTACAATGTTAAAGCCTTTATTTAGTCTTTCTTAGAAGTTTTATTTCCACTTGATGATCATAACCGAACCATTTATTAATTTGTTGATTTGTTTAATCATTTATTCACTGATCCATCAAAGATTTATTGAACATTGCATTCAATAGCAGGAACACAAGAAGGAACAAGATACAGACCTACCTTCAAGATGCCCACACTCCAAACTGTATGGGATCTCCATTCTTGATGCTCCCAAAATAAAAAGGTCACACTTGGGGAAGTATAATGGCCCAGCTGTGATCTCTACTAGTGAATTATCTTCCCCAAAGCCAATCTTAAAGAAGGGGGTGGGGGTTTGTTAAGAATGTAGCTCCCTGGGGTGCCTTGGTGGCTTAGTAGGTTGAGCATCCAACTTCATTTTGGCTCAGGCCATGGCCTCATGATGCTGTCAGCACAGAGCCCACTTTAGATCCTCTGTCTTCCCCCCACCCCCCGTTCACTCTCATGCACTCTCTCTCTCTCAAAAATAAATAAACACAAAAAAAAAAAAAAAAAAAAAAAAAAAAAAAGAATGTAGCTCCCTGGGAAACTCCTATTCATCCTTTGAAACTTAGGTAAAATATTTAGAGTAGTGTCTGGTGTCATATTTAGTAGACCCTCCTTGACTTGCCCTGATGCTGAAGAATTTTGAAGAATCCCCCAGACAACTTTTGTACTTCACTGTTTGCCTTTCTGTTTTCTTTTCCAGATAGTTAATTTTCAAAAGGAGGGGCTGAATTTTAGCATTACTGTATCCTCGCCTCCGTCAGAGTTCCTGGCATGTAGCTAGTGCACTAAACACCTCCAGGAGTGAATTGCCATGAAGGCTCGGTGGTCTGCTGTTGCCAAAGCCATCCTTTTCCTGGTGTTGGGGTCACCTCTTTTTTCAGATGATATCTCTCCCCAAAGAATCTAGATACCAAGGTTCTTAGACTTGCTGAGTCACAATAGGAGAGAGACTTAGAGGGAACCTTTCTACTTTAAAGAACAGTTATTTTCATTCTCTTAAATGTCAGCATTGTTTCTGCTTCCATTTTAAGATACCAAATAGGAGTTCTTCTTTGTGGGGAGAGTTTGCAGCTCTGTCATTTCCGGACATGCCTGTCCTTCACCCAGAGTACCACGGAATGGAATCCTTGTGTTTTCACACAGAATTGATTATTTCACACAGGAGTCGTTATCACTAAGTCTGTTTTTCAGGATAGCCTATACTGATGCCGCCAAGGTTTTATGAACCAAAAATCAGAGCTCATGTTCAATTGCATAAGGAAATACTCACAGACAGAAATTGGGACTGTCACAAATAACTGGGACATAGAATCATTGGGTCTCATGCTCCTCTCCCCACATATAATTCTTCTGAATGTCAAGCATGTGCTCTGCTCTTCAAAAAGTATACCATGGATGTTACCAGTTTGTACAGAACCCCCACTGTTCTTCCATAGTATTCCACAAGAAGGCTGCGTTGGTCTCAGGGAGAAAACACACTTGGAGCTGGGTTTTAATTCCTGGCTTTGTAACCTACCATCTTAGGTGTGACCCAGAAGTTAGTTGACTTCTCTAAGCCTCTTTTCTTAACTGCAAAAGGGTTATTTTGGGAATATATGTGATGAAGTAGATAACATGTCTAGCAGGCATGACAGACACCTGATATATTCTAGATCCTCGTTTGCCTTCTTTAGCTCCTGTGAGATACTGAAATGATCACTTCATAAAACCAAACCAAACTAAGCCCAAACAAGAGAAAAGTAAATTTTTTAAAAAGGAAAAGACAATAGGTTTAAAATTCTGGCTTCCAAAGTCCTGAGTACTTTACTCCAGGAACTGTGGTCACATTGCAGAATAACCTGGGTTACATCTGGATTGGGGTCCCCGTGGCTCACTGTGGGCCCCAGAACTGGATATTGTGTTTTTCTTTGGGTTGACAGTGGCCAATTTCCTAAGAATCAAATTCTCCATGTGACTTGCAATGTTGATTCAGCTTTTGTCATGTATGTTGATAGATGTCATTCAGAACACAATTCAAAAACTTGTCAAAATCATATTCTGCATTCCTTCAAACTCAAATAGTAAAATTTATGGATCATCAATTTTGGTAGAAATCCAAGTTCTCTGTAAATCTCCAATGCTACAATTTCTCAGCAAGTAAAATTATGAAAGATCAGGTTTTGTCTAATAAGGGTTCTTTGTTTCAAAATCAGTTTATTAGTTTCCTTAGAAATGTTTTCAAGTTCATTCTTGATGGTTTTTCCCTAAAATTTTCCAAGCTATTAAAGCAAGGCTGACTAATACATTATGTGCAATGTAAACAAAACTCCAAAAGGAAAACAATTGGACTTAAATTTAATGACAATGACAATATGGTTGTAATAGGTTACATGAAAACCACAGGCTATAAAACAAAGTATAGGATGAATTTCAGTTTCCTTTCAAACAGAATGCATTTAGTTATGAAAAAAGTCCAGAAAGATATGTACCAAAGTGATAACAGTGGTTATCCCTAGACTTCAAAATTACAAATAACTTAAACATTTTTTTTTCTAGTTTCTAACTCATGAATCAATTGACAGGTAGTCTAAAATGAGCATATGCCACTTGTCTAATAGAAGATAAAAAAGCTTCAAAAGTTATTTTAATTTTTAAAAATCTGACTTTTAAAATGATAAACTGGTTGGACAATTGCATTAATGTTATTTATAGCTCATGCTATAATATTTTAAGCCAATAAAACACCCTAACCAGATAAGCATTTGGTGAAACCTCCAACCCCAGGCAACTTTTTTGTGTCCTACTCTTAAATAGACATAAAAGAAAAATTTTTTTAAATCCCAAATTCTATGATTAATATAATTAGTATCCCTGAAATGAGAATCAGACACTGTTAAAAGAAAAAAAAAATCAAAGAAAAAACACACAGTTTTTGAAAATTAAATTATGATATGACAAATGAAAAGAAAAAAACGGAATAAAAGGAAGGAACATAAAGTTGAGGAAATATCCCAGAAAGCAGAATAAAATAATAGAGAGGGAATATAAGGAAATAAAGAAAATTTAGAGATTCTATTCAGGAAATCCAACATTCAAATAATGGGGTATTTCAAATGGTGGGGGAGGGGACAAAGAAATTAAGAGAAGAGAGAAGAAACTATTGAAGAAACAACTTAAGAAAATTTCCCAGACCCTTTTCCAAATGCCTTCCTCAAGGAATGAGATTTCACCCATACCAATGACAGCATTAAACACTGTCAATGAGAGAGTGGGGTTAAAGAGCCAAATTCACATTTTCCATTGTGGCGAGTCAAAGATAGAATAGAAAATGAGGGGCACCTGGATGGCTCAGTCAGAGTCACGAGTCTGAGCCCCACATTGGGTGTAGAGATTACTAAAAAAAAAAAAAAAAAAAAAAAAAAAAAATTAATGGAAAAAAAAAAGAACAAAAACTGAAAACCAGGAGGTAGCAATAGAAGCATATTATTTAGGCATATTGAGTTAAGTAAAAAAACAATCAGTGAAAATCAGTGGCCTCTGTGAGGAGGAAATTTGAATTTGGAGGTAGAAGTCAGTGTTTCTTACTACATGTCTTAGAGAACTATTTGATTCCAGAAATCATGTCCATGCATAACCTTGATAAGAATAAAACTTTAAAAAATTCCTGTAGAAATGGCATTACTCACTGAAGGCACTTGTGTAAGGGAGCAGTGTTGATGTGATCCAAATACTGTATTATTGTTTTCTGACTTTACACAGAAATAGCACTCAAAGAATCTAGGAATAGTTGACATATATCCTAGATGCCATTTCTCACCAATATCAGGTATCTAGAAACAGCTTTTGGCAAGTTCTGGGTTGCAGTCAATGGATGCTTGAAACCCTGTCAAGTGTCTGAAGAGCTGATATTCCATGTTGTTGATGGAAGGGCTTCCAATGAGCTTAGAAACTGGATATACAAGACAGAACTATCCTTTTCTCGTACCATACTAAGAACTTCTGTGTACTCTTGCAGATTGCGGGTTAGCATACTTGTACATGGATGTGGTAGGAGGGGCACATGCAAGTATTCTTTTGAACACTTTTAGAGCCATACAGAAGCCCAGAAATTTGTTGCAGTAACACAGAAGGTGTTATTTTGGCCTGAAGAACTCTTACCTGAAAAACGCAACCTAACAGAGCTCTCAAGATGTCAGCCACCAAGGTATTCCCGAGTATCTGAGTATCATCCTATTGAACAGTCATCTCACAGTTATTTTAATGTTAAAGGACTTCTGTTATGATGCTCTTACTGTCAATATATTTGATGCTACATTGTTGCTTCCTACTTCGATAAGATAACTGGATTAGCTACTTCCAAAGTCACACTCAGGTGACGCAGAACACTCTAGACCATCAGCTAAGAGGCTGGTGCTTACTCAGTTCATGGAATAATTGTTATTTAACTATAAAGTAAAATAATAAAGAGCCTACAATAACGCCTTATTTTATACTCATTAGGACTGAAAGTACTTTCCATGATTTACTCAGTAATGTTTTACACGTTTTGAAAAAGAATGGCTAACGGTCTAGGATTTAGAGACAATTTAGTTACTGTTCATGGTGTCAAGAACTGAAAGTCTGATTATGTTGCAGAGACCCACATTACCCTCAACGACTCATGGTGAAGTGAAACAGGATGTAAATTATAATGGACCCATTGCTTTTGCAAGCTGCTTAATCTTCTCAGAGGATGTCAGCTTGAGTCCAAAAATTTGTTGAGTAAAAAACTCAAGATATTTGGCAGAAATGGTAGATTCAGTTTCACCTTTTAAAGATGGGCTACACATGAAACTAATTTAACACTGTATGGTAAATATGCTGGAATTTTAAATTTTAAATGAATGAATGAAGGAAGGAAGGAAGGAAGGAATAAATAAATAAATAAATAAATAAATAAAATGGGTTAGATAAAATTTTGAATCCCTCTTAGGAATTTGTATTTATATACTATCTTCTATAAGAAAGTCACCAATTAATTTTTGGTCTACCATATGAAGAGAGCAAAGATGATAACTCTAGGTATAAAAGAAAGAGAAACAGACACAAATAAGCCATTTTATTAGTTAAATGGAAGTGTGCAATAGTAGAACAAATGCCAAACCAAGAGCCACAAAATCTAGGTTCTATCTTTGCTCTGCTACTTTATTTTGTTACATTGGGAAAGTAACTTATTTTCCTCATTTTTTAAAATGGGATTCACTGAGTCCAAAATGAAATCATGTTCCATAAAAGTAACTTAAAAAAAAACCATAAAGTAGTGTGCAAATGTTTAAAAATGAACAAATTAAATGCAAGGAACTGGAAAAGGGAACTTGCATAGGGCTAGCCTTAGGAGTTCTGGCTCTTACAAATACTATGACGAGGGTTAGACTTATGGGGAAATTTCCAAACATTTTGGCCTTAGGCCATTTTATGGTTGATTTTTGAAATTTCATACTTGTTCTTTATTTCAAAGTGGGTTTTTTTGTTTTGTTTTTGTTTTTGTTTTTTGTTTTTTGTTTGTTTTTACTATGTTTAATACACCAAATTTGACACCAGTTGGTATATGTATAGCAGAGAAGCCCTTGGATTTGATGACAAATCTGGAGACTAGGATTCTGGAAGTTAAATATCCAGGCAATTCAAGCACCCAGCAATGCATGTTCCTAGTGCGCACTCAACAGTACATGTTCAGTGAAGGTAGGTCCTGATGAAGTTCAACTTGAAAGGTACATAAGGTCAACACAGCACCTTAAGATGAGAATTCTATTGAACTACACTCTGAAGTCCAAATGATATGTATTCCAAGAACTGCAGTTGGCTTTGGCAAAAGATACAGCTCGGTTCAACATGCCAAGACTTTTATGCTTTTTTTGCTTTTCAAAATTTTCAACAAACCATGTCAATTACTTAGTTAATTTGTTGGCCTAGAACAATTTGCCCAAATTCCCTGAAGAGGCTACTGTAGCCTCTTTTTGGTTCATAGCAACAACTTGTCCCTATGTTCTGTCACCAGATGGCAAAGTAGCATAATACCCCTATGTAATTATGTCTACTCTATGTGATTATCTTCTAGACACAACAGGAAGTATGGAAGTTGTTGTTAGCTCTGATCTTCTGGGAAGTTCTAGGAAACTTAACAGGTTGTTAGTTTCTGCTAAAATGTTAAGATGGTTTTGCAAAACTCTTTCCTGGAAGTGTATAGTGACCTTTCAAAATGAAAGTAGAAGTCTAGATTTCTAGCAGATACCATTCATACATAAGTAGCAGAAGAGCTACTCTGGATATTTCACATTTATTAGGTTTTTATGCTTATGAAGCTCTTTTTACATTATTTGGAGAGGCAGTTCTGATTATAAAAGAAACACAAACCCATTGGAGAAACAGGAGAGAGTAAGGATAAAAATGCAGGAAAAAGACATTTCCTGGAGTTTTACCACATAGTAGCAACACTTAAAATATTTTGGTGCATTTTGTCCATTTTTTAAAATGTGTTTTCTTATATGGTTGTGATTATATTGTGATACAAATTCCTATGCATTTTTCTTTCTTTCTTTTTTTAAAGTTTATTTATTTAATGGGGGGAGGGGCAGAGAGAGACAGAGAGAGAATCACAAGTGGGCTCCACACAGAAGCACGGTTTGATCCCACGACCGTGAGATCACAACCTGAGCAGAAATCAAGAGTTGGTCGCTTAAACGACTGAGCCACCCAGGTGCTTCTGTAGGCAGATTTTTTCTTATTTAACAGTTTACACTTATTGCCCTGTGCCATTAAAAATCTTTTAAAATCGACTTTTAGAAAATATTTTTCTGATAATAAGAAATATACAAAGTTTGAGAAATATATAATAGTATAAGGGAAATAAAATTTATCCATAATCTTGGGGTGCCTGGCTGGCTTAGTCAGAAGAGCATGTGACTTTTGATTTGGGGTCGTGAGTTGGAGTCCCATGTTGGGAGTAGAGAATACTTATAAAAATAAAATCTTTTTTAAAAATGTTTACTTATTTTGTGAGAGAGGAAGTACAGGTGCACTTGGGAGCAGGGGAGGGGCAGAGAGAGACCAAGAGAGAGAATCCCAAGCAGGCTCCATGCTTAGTGCAGAACCCAATGTGGGGCTCAACCTCACAAACCGTGAGATCATGACCTGGGCAGAGATCAAGAGTCACTTAACTGACTGAACTACCCAGGCATCCCCCTAAAATAAATTCTTTAAAAATAATTATCCACAATCTTACAACTAAAGGTAATCATCAATACTTTGGCATATTTCCTTCCTTTTTCTTTATGTTTTTTTTTTAAATTTTAAATGTTTATTCATTTTTTGAGAGAGGGGAGAGAGAGAGAGAGAAAGAGTGCAGGAGGGGCAGAGGCAGAGAGAGAGGGAAGCACAGAATCCAGAGTAGGCCCCAGGCTCCGAGCTGTAATCAGCACAGAGCCCAATGTGGGGCTCAAACTCACGAACCACAAGATCGTGACCTGAGCCAAAGTTAGGTGCTTAACTGACTGAACCACTCAGGTTATCTGTTCCTTTCTCTTTAAATGCATTTCCTTTTACACAGCTGGGGTAATACCTTTTGTAAAATCCTGTTTTCTTCACTCATTTATCTTTTTTTTTAAGTTTATTTATTTATTTTGAGAGAGACCCAGATAGCGCAAGTGGGGAAGGGGCAGAGAGAGGGAGACAGAGAATCCCCAAGCAGCCTCCGCACTGTCAGCCTGGTGCCCGATGTGGGGCTGCAACTCAGGAAACCATGAGATCATGACCTGGAAACTGTGAGATCATGACCTGAGCCGAAACCAAGAGTCAGACGCTTAACCAACTGAGCTACCCAGGCACCACCCCCTTCACTCATTTATCTTAAGCAGTTTCCCACATGATTAAAATCTTTCCCAAAAGATTGTTTTTAATGTCTGCGGTGCAATGTTATATCAATACACATAATTTCCTTCACCATTCCTCTTCTTGGGGCTTTTTATTTATTTATTTTTTTTAATTTTTTTTTTCCAACGTTTATTTATTTTTGGGACAGAGAGAGACAGAGCATGAACGGGGGAGGGGCACAGAGAGAGGGAGACACAGAATCGGAAACAGGCTCCAGGCTCTGAGCCATCAGCCCAGAGCCTGACGCGGGGCTCGAACTCCCGGACCACGAGATCGTGACCTGGCTGAAGTCGGACGCTTAACCGACTGCGCCACCCAGGCGCCCCATGGGGCTTTTTATTTTTTAATAATTTTTTATTTTTTTATTTTAGAGAGAGATCAAGAGCAAGTCAGGGAGAGAGGCAGAGGGAGAGGGAAGGAAAGGGGGAGACAAAGAGAGACAGAGACAGAGACAGAGACAGAAAATCTTAAGCAGGCTCCATGTTCAGAGCAGAGCCCATCATGACCTGAGCAGAAATCAACAGTCGGACCATCAACTGACTGAGTCACCCAGGCACTCTCCTTTAGGGCTTTTTCCAACAGTTTAATTCTTTCATAGAATGATCCAGAAGTCTTGAATTTTATATTAATTTGTAATATTTCATAAAAAAGGTTGAGAAATTTATACCAATAAGGTATGAAAGAGGAAAACAGGACATTATACATATGAAGTCAAGAGGCAGTCCTTCATAGTCATAGGGACAGTGCTGGACCCTAAATACATGCTGCATGGGCATTGCTTTCTTACCTTTTCCAAGGAGGGTTTGGGATGGCGTATAGAGATACTCAGAAATTAGGACAAACTAAAAAAGGGGCTAATGGCAAGCCACAGATTTAATTCTGAGCACCCAGCAGCCAAAGAAATTGATTTTAAGACAATTTCCTTAGAATGAAAACCAAGTTGGGCACCGAAGAGCAGCTACCTGGTATCGAAACGTAAGAGCAATCTTTATAAAAGAGTGCAAGATGAGGGCATGGTCTGTGGGTTATGCCCGAGACTAGGGTACAGGAGGTCTGGATCCCAGGATTGGCTTTGCTACTAACCAGAAGTGCAAACTGGGTAAATCGCCTAATCACTGGTAAGGCCTTTATTTCTGTCATTTAATGTTCATTTGTAAGGGCTCACTATGTGCCACTAGGATTACAAGGGCAAATAAGTTTGTGTCCTTAAGGAGCACAGATACTCAGGAGGAAGACAAGCATGGAAGCTGTGTGGGGGAATCCACTGCAGAAACGGTATAATAGAGGGATGAACAGGGACATGAATGTCTCAGCTGACGTACATCTCGACTTCTAGGTTAATCTAGACACCAGATATCACCTTCTGTAAAATTCCATTATGTTAAAATCAATATCCTGAATTAAGAAATATTAAAATCCTAAAAGGACTGAATTGACTAAAGTATCTGTGAAGCAACCGTAACTGAGAATGGTAACCGTGTTAATGTGGAAAACTGATCGAAACATCTGTGGTTTTCTCACTCGCTTTTGTAATTGTAATAGGGGTTGCTTTGCAATATCTGTTCCATCCAAGGATGGTCTTTTTTAATTGCATGCTTTGTCAGAAGACCGACTCTCTCTATTTCTTTCTCTTCCTACACCCTCTCATGTTCTTTTCCTGTAAAATAGTCTGGCTAAGCTCTCCTTTCAGAATCTCTTCCTATTGCCCCTGTCTTCCACAATCATCATTGCAAATCTCCTTTTTCTGTTTCACATTCAAGTTTAACATATTCACATTCCTTGGCACTTATTTTTCTTTGGTTTCTTGTATCCAGTCAATCAAATTCTACAACTTTTTTTTTTTCTGAAGAACACTCAGATTTTTCATCTGCCTCTGTTGTCACTGACAATTCCTTGCCTTCACTTGTGGTAAATTCTCATTCGGGATCCTCCCATATCTTCCTCATGTGGGTTCTCTGCCTTTATTTCCCACACTCCATTCTAAGTATTTCCATACCTCTTTACATCACTGGCTTCTATGGTGATTTAATTCTTAGAATTCATTTCATAACACTGCCATTTTCCAGAGTAAATGACTAATTTGGTCTTAGTGGGAAAACTACCAAGACTCTGATCAGGATTTTCCATCCAAGCAGGTTTTATTTCATATACTTTCTCTTTTCATATAATCTTTGTCTCTCAGATATAAGCCCTCTCATTGGTCACTATGATTATTTCTTCTCTTTTAAAATTCATAATCTTGATTCTCCACAAATCTTTTAGTATTTAACTTGTATTTTTATAATACCATAGTCCACATGTATAAGCCTTTCTTTATTTCATATATACAAATTTCTTTCTTTTTTTTGAGAGAGAGATAGAAGATACAAGTGAGTGAGAGGCAGAGAGAGAGTATCCCACAAGGGGAAGAGAAAGAGAGAAGTGGGGCTCACCTGGGGCTCCTGTTTTACCCAAAGCGGGGAACGTGCTCACCCAAAGTGGGTCTTGAGCTCACCCGATGTGGGACTCGAACTCATGAGCTGTAAGATCATGATCTGAGTCGAAGTCAGATGCTTAATGACTGAGCCACCCAGGCGCTCATACAAATTTCTATATTTTGCTCCCTCACTAAGTTGTGAGTCCTGAGGATAGTGACCGTGTCTGCAGTAAACACTAACTGGGGTAGCTGACGTTCCCCACATGATTACTTCTACCCCTCTCCCTCCTCCAGCTCTAGCTAAGTGGTCTGAATGGAAATGGTCATCTTCTTTTATGATCCTGCTCTTCTGATCATAGGATTGGTTAAGGTGTAGACTTGTCACCATAACAGCTCATTCCCTGGACCACAGTGAGTGATTCAGAGTGACATGTGACCTAAACAGGGCCAGAATCCTATCTCAAGAGTTGAGAGAGAAAAACCAGTTTTTCTCTTGTATTAAAAGCTGTAAAAACAAGAGCCTGGACCCTTTGGGTGGTACATGTCCCACCAGAGAAAAATGATCTGGGAGAATGGCTGAGAAGCAGACAGAGAAATCTTTGTTCATTCCTCTTCTTGCCAATCTGAGATTTAATTATTTAACTATTCAATTCTTAGAGCTAGTTCTCAATAAATCTCTGTCCTTTTATTTGTTTCATCTGGTTTGAGTTGAGTTTGTCATTTACAACCATGGAGATCCTCATTCATATAATATTTGGACTATATTTTGAAATCCTTGTAGAATTGATCTGTAAAATGGGCACCTCTATATATGATATGCCTCATATCTGACCAATTAGCTTAACTTAAAAAAAAAAGAGCTCCAGAAGAAATTTTTTTTAATTTTAAATTTATTTTTTTAATTTACGTCCAAGTTAGTTAGCGTATCATGCAACAATGATTTCAGGAGTAGATTCCTTAATGCCCCTTACCCACTTAGCTCATACCCCTCCCACAACCCCCTCCGGTAACCCTCTGTTTGTTCTCCATATTTAAGAGTCTCTTATGTTTCGTCCCCCTCCCTGTTTTTACATTATTTTTGCTTCCCTTCCCTTATGTTCATCTGTTTTGTCTCTTAAAGTCCTCATATGAG
This sequence comes from Puma concolor, assembly GCF_028749965.1. Taxonomy (NCBI): domain Eukaryota; kingdom Metazoa; phylum Chordata; class Mammalia; order Carnivora; family Felidae; genus Puma; species Puma concolor. Next base: position 30,608,191 of record NC_141683.1, read on the forward strand.
TGAAGTCATACGATATTTGTCTATGACTAATTTCACTTAGCATAATACCCTCAGTTCCATCCATGTAGTTGCAAATGGCAAGATTTCATTCTTTTTGATTGCCAAGTAATACTCCATTGTATAAATATACCACATCTTCTTTATCCATTCATCTGTTGATGGAAAGTAGGGCTCTTTCCATACTTTGGCTATTGTTGATAGTGCTGCTAGAAACATGGGGGTGCATGTGTCCCTTCTAAATAGCATACCTGTATCCTTCGGATAAATACCTAGTAGTGCAATTGCTGGGTTATAGGGTGGTTCTATTTTTAATTTTTTGAGGAACCTCCATACCATTTTCCAGAGTGGCTGCACCAGCTTGCATTCCCACCAGCAGTGCAAAAGAGATCCTATCTCTCCGCATCCTTGCCAACATCTGTTGTTGCTTCAGTTGTTAATGTTAGCCATTCTGACAGGGGTGAGGTGGTATCTCATTGTGGTTTTGATTTGTATTTCCCTGATGATGAGTGATGTTGAGCATTTCTTCATGTGTCGGTTAGCCATCTGGATGTCTTCTTTGGAGAAGTGTCTATTCATGTCTTTTGCCCATTTCTTCACTGGATTATTGTGTTTTTTTGGGTGTTGAGTTTGATAAGTTCTTTATAGATTTTGGATACTAACCCTTTATCTGATATGTCGTTTGCAAATATAGAAGAAAACTTTTGTTGTCAAAACTCTTTAAATTCTATCCTGAAATTCTTCCTAATTTATTTACTCCCTAAGCTTTTTGGTTACAATACCTGAAAATCAGTGCATGACAATTTAATTTGCCTTCTAATAAGGCACACTCCCACCTCCCTAAAGTTACAGACTCTAATTTGTCGATTGTCCCTTAAAACTGTGATTTGTTTATTTTACATAACAAAAATATACTGAAGGCTTATTTTGAGCCAGATGTGCTAAAAATTTACCTCTTCAATCCTCCAACACACCTCTGAAGTAGGTACTATTATTATCTCTGTTTACAATGAGAAAACTGAGGCACAGAGAGACTGAGTCATTTGCCCTAGGTCACAGAGTTAGTACATAGTGGAGCTGGAATTAATTCTTAAACTTTATTATGCATCAGAACAACTCAGGTGTGTGTTAAAAATGCAGATTCCTGGGACCTACTCGTCCAGAATCAGACCAAGAAAAGGTAAGACTACTTTTTAGACTTTTTTACGTTTACCAAAAAATTCTCTCATCTGTAGCCTTCAGCTATCTTAAATTTGGTTGAGAATACATTTCATCTTTTTTGATTTTTGTAATAGAATGAGATTCTGCCATGTGTGGATCTGATATTTAAACTGTACTGATCTTCTGTATGCTGAAAACTATAGAAAGCTTATGAAGGAAATTGAAGAAGATATAAAGAAATGGAAAAACATTCTGTGCTCATGGATTGGAAGAATAAATATTGTCAAAATGTCAATACTACCCAAAGCTATCTACACATTCAATGCAATCCCAATCAAAATTGCACCAGCATTCTTCTCAAAACTAGAACAAGCAATCCTAAAATTCATATGGAACCACAAAAGGCCCCGAATAGCCAAAGTAATTTTGAAGAAGACCAAAGCAGGAGGCATCACAATCCCAGACTTTAGCCTCTACTACAAAGCTGTCATCATCAAAACAGCATGGTATTGGCACAAAAAACAGACACACAGACCAATGGAATAGAATAGAAACCCCAGAACTAGACCCACAAATGTATGGCCAACTCATCTTTGACAAAGCAGGAAAGAGCATCCAATGGAAAAAAGACAGTCTCTTTAGCAAATGGTGCTGGGAGAACTGGACAGCAACATGCAGAAGATTGAAACTAGACCATTTTCTTACACCATTCACAAAAATAAACTCAAAATGGATAAAGGACCTGAATGTGAGACAGGAAACCATCAAAACCCGAGAGGAGAAAGCAGGAAAAGACCTCTCTGACCTCAGCCGTAGCAATCTCTTACTTGACACATCCCCAAAGGCAAGGGAATTAAAAGCAAAAATGAACTACTGGGACCTTATGAAGATAAAAAGCTTCTGCACAGCAAAGGAAACAACCAACAAAACTAAAAGGCAACCAACAGAATGGGAAAAGATATTTGCAAATGACATATCAGACAAAGGGCTAGTATCCAAAATCTATAAAGAGCTCACCAAACTCCACACCCGAAAAACAAATAACCCAGTGAAGAAATGGGCAGAAAACATGAATAGGCACTTCTCTAAAGAAGACATCCGGATGGCCAATAGGCACATGAAAGGATGCTCAACGTCGCTCCTCATCAGGGAAATACAAATCAAAACCACACTCAGATATCACCTCACGCCAGTCAGAGTGGCCAAAATGAACAAATCAGGAGACTATAGATGCTGGAGAGGATGTGGAGAAACGGAAACCCTCTTGCACTGTTGGTGGGAATGCAAATTGGTACAGCCACTCTGGAAAAGAGTGTGGAGGTTCCTCAAAAAATTAAAAATAGACCTACCCTATGACCCAGCAATAACACTGCTAGGAATTTACCCAAGGGACACAGGAGTACTGATGCATAGGGGCACTTGTACCCCAATGTTTATAGCAGCAGTCTCAACAATAGCCAAATTATGGAAAGAGCCTAAATGTCCATCAACTGATGAATGGATAAAGAAATTGTGGTTTATATACACAATGGAGTACTACATGGCCATGAGAAAGAATGAAATATGGCCCTTTGTAGCAACGTGGATGGAACTGGAGAGTGTTATGCTAAGTGAAATAAGCCATACAGAGAAAGACAGATACCATATGTTTTCACTCTTATGTGGATCCTGAGAAACTTAACAGAAACCCATGGAGGAGGGAAAGAAAAAAAAAGAGGTTAGAGTGGGAGAGAGCCAAAGCATAAGAGACTCTTAAAAACTGAGAACAAACTGAGGGTTGATGGGGGGTGGGAGGGAGGGGAGGGTGGGTGATGGGTATTGAGGAGGGCACCTTTTGGGATGAGCACTGGGTGTTGTATGGAAACCAATTTGACAATAAATTTCATATATTGAAAAAAAAATAAATAAATACATAAATAAATAAATAAATAAATTGTACTGATCTTGCTTCAATAAATAATAACAAATACATACCCTTCAGGCACTCACCAGAGATCTTAATCTTGAACTGACCGCCAGCCAGATCACTGCAAAGAAATAGTTGAAACAGTATTTGAGAAAGACATGACCAAAGAACATGCTTACTACTTAATCCTTTCGCTTTCCTTACTCTATCACCCAAACAGACTAAATCCCCCACAAAGCCACATACTTGGACTTTGTCAGTGTGATTCTCTGTGATTCTCTGTGGAAATGCTTTCAACTCTTCTCAATCTCTCAATTAACCAGCTCCCATTCAATGCTCAGTTTCTGGGTATTGTCCCCACCATACTTCTAAAGGCACTGTTACTGAGGTCACCAGCAGCCAACTGGAGACTATATGATTTCGAGGCTAAGGAGGTGTTCTCCGAAGTCAGTCCAGCTCAATTCAAATCCCGATTCTGCCACCTCCTGGCTCCAGCTCCTTGCTGAACCTCTCCATGTTGCTCAATGTTCCTACCTGTAAAATGAGGATAATTATGGTACCTAAATCCAGGGTAAGTGTGAGGAATGAGCGAAGTAATAATGCTTGTCAGGTGATGAGAACAGTGCACACACAGTCAATGAATGCTATTCGCCAGAATATAAGCTCCTTCAGAGCAAGTTCAGTGTTTCCTTCGTGACTATGTTCTCAGCGCCTGACATATAGAAGTTACTCAAATGTAAATGCAATGAATCCAGTAACTACCAAATCTAATGGCATTTTCAGGTCCTTTCTTAGTTGATCTTATGTGACATCAGTCAAATACTCAGATAGTATTACCTCTGCCAGGCACTGTTCCAAGCACTTTACACTTATTTACTCTTTTAGTTCCCATAACAATCTTATGAGACAGGCACATTACTGTGAGCATTTTATACACGATGAAAGTGAGGAACAGAGATGCTTAGTAATTTGCCCAAGCTCACACAGCTAGTAAGTGGTAGAGCCAGGAATGGAACCCAGGCAGTATGGTTTCAGAGTTTATGCCTTTAGCCTATGTTTGCCGCTACTCATTTCTTCTTTAAAACTCTCTTCCTGGGGTGCCTGGGTGTCTCACTTTGGCTCAGGTCATGATCTCACAGTTCGTGGGTTCAAGCCCTGTGTTGGGCTCTGTGCTGACAGCTAGGGGCTTGGAGTCTGCTTCAGATTCTGTGTCTCCCCACCTCTCTCTGCTCCTCCCCTGCTTCTTCTCTCTCTCTCTCTCTCTCTCTCTCTCTCTCTCTCTCTCAAAAATAAACATTAAAAGAAATAAATAAAACCAAATAAAGAAAAAAATAAAACTCTCTTCCATTGGCTTCCATGAAAGCACCATCTCTCTGACTCCTCCTTCATTGGTTTTCTCTCTGCTTAGCTCTGAAGCAGGAATGACATTTCCCAGAAATCTGTCTACAGCCACTGCCTTCATTTACTTTACGTGCTTCCTAGTTGAGGGCATCCACTGCCATCCCTACTTGGATGATTCCCAGCCCTGTATCTCCATCCCAGAGATCCTTCCTGAGGCTCAGACTTGTGTGTCCAATTGCTCAGTGGACCACATTCCCATCTGACACATATAATAAATGTATTCTTTTCCTCAGCAAACATGCTTCTTTTCCATTTAATTCTCTGCCTTAGGAAATCACCCATCACTGAAGCCAGTGAGCTGACAATCACCTGTAACCCAGCTCTTGCTTTTTCCTGTCCCGTCCAGTCAGCATCCACCTCCGTTCGATATTTGACTGTACCTCCTAAACATCTCTGAATTCTCATAACCATTTCCCTCGTTTTGGATTCTCTTACCCTGACTGTAGCTTCCTAACCGGTTGCCCTATGCCTCTTTAACCCATTTCTCTCAGTGCTACAGGAGTTACTTTACAACAACAAAACCCCCAAAAGCTCCTGACATCACTGTCCTGATGAAAACTTTGTAATGACCCCCCTTTCTAAGAGAGGAATAACTGGATTCCTTGACACGACATGCAAGGCCTTTCGCAGTCTGGTGCTGCCCCTGCTTCTGGTTTCATCAGCTTCCCCTCTCTCGCTTGAAAGCAACTTGCTCTAGCAATTCTGAGCTCCTTGCGTGTCCCCTGGAGATCTCTGTGCTTTCATGAAGCTGTGCTTTCTCAAAGATCTCTCGTAAATGCCCTTTCCCAGCTGTCTCACTGACCACGCTTCCTTCTCCTTCAAGAATCAGATCTTCAGAAGAGCAGCAAACCAAACACATACCACAAGAGGCCATCGCTTGATAGATTTTAGCTCCCTTCTCATGATGCACCCACTTTCCCTGGCAAAATTGATGTGTTCTGCTGTATAAACTGCTTATTTTCTTTAGTCTACTAATCACAAGTATACATTTATTGGTAAATTATACCCCACTTTAAAAAAATAATAAATTCATCTTGTTTTTTAATGTTTATTTTTGAGAGAGAGAGAGAGAGAGAGAGCGTGTGTGTGAGTGCAAGCGGGGGAGGGGCAGAAAGAGAGGGAGACACACAATCTGAAGCAGGCTCCAGGCTCTGAGTTGTCAGCACAGAGCCCGACGCAGGGCTTGAACTCACGAACACAAGGTCATGACCTGAGCCGAGCTCTGACACTTAACCGACTGAACCACCCAGGTGCCCCAATGAATTCATTTTAAATAAACCCACTTACATCTTTTTTCATTCAAATGTATTATACTCTTTATTTTTTTATATTTATTTATTTATTTTTGAGAGAGAGAGAGCGAGAGCGAGAGCACATGTGTGCATGTAAGCTGAAGGAGCAGAGAGAGAGGGGGACAGAGAATCCCAAGCAGGCTCCATTCGGTCAGCACAGAGCCTGCCATGGGGCTTGAACTCACCAACCGTGAGATCATGACTGAGCTGAAATCAAGAGTCAGACATTTAACTGACTGAGCCACGCAGGCACCTCAGGTACTCTTTATATTAAAATAATAGTGGGGATGCCTGACTGGCTCAGTCATGTGACTCTTGATCTCAGGGTTGTGAGTTCGAGCCCCACTTTGAGTGTAGAGATTACTTAAAAATAAAAGCTTTAAAAAAATAATAGGAGTCAAGAAAAAACCCCAATCTTACCCCAAATCAAATCAGTATTTTATTTGTCCATCTTATCTTTAGCTCCTTATCCATGTGCAGATTCTCTTTTCTATATTTATATTTAATATCCTCCATAGAATTGTACATTCCACCTCCTTTGATAAGGTCATACATGTTTTTCTAGTGTGTTTCTAACATGTTTCTGACTTGCTTCCTCTCCCTCACGTCTTTTCCACTAGGAAAACCAGTGACAACAGTTTGGTGTGCACCTTTCCACCCTGTTCTCCTGTTGAATCAGTTGTATTTGGGGAGGAGGAAGGGAGGTTTTGTCATTTGTTTTACAAAAAAGAGACGATATAACACACGTGTCTTTTCCTCTTGCTCTTCTCCTTTAACAATTCATGAAATTACTCCAGGCTAATAAACATAGCTCTAACTCATTCTTTCAGCTGCCTTGTATCTTAAGGGCTGAAGAGACCACGATTTACTCAGCCAATCCTGTGTTGAAGGGCATTCAGGTTGTTTCCAGTTCTTTACCACTACACACAGTGTTGCAACAAGCAAATACACATATCCTTGCACACTAATGCTTTTGTTTCCATGGGATTTCGTCCCCCAAACAGGAGTTGTTTATAGAAACTAGGTTGGAGCATGGTTTGTAAATAAATAAAAGCACACAGCATAGCACCATACATTCAAAGAAGGTCAGTAAATGATGATAATGATAAAGGATATTTGACTATGTGGTTACCTAGCAGCGTTTTGATGAGAAAAGATATGTTTCCCAGCAACTAGCAAGTATACATCATTGAATGAGAACTTGTAAGGAAGCACAAAAGACAGAACCTGGTGCATAGCAACTAGGAACCACTGTTGCAAAGTGTATTTCCTGTTGTATTTGCTAGGCCATCTTACACTGTGGAGCACTAGTCTAAGCAGCTCTATTACTGGATACTGAGTCCCTGACCTTCTACAGTTCTAATCAAACTATAATATGCTTTCAAGAAACCTCAGCTTTTAAAGAGCTCACCAATTGTATTACCTTGAAGCTGGTGATTTCAGAGTTACGAAGGTGTCTATTTAAGGCAGTTGTATGTGAAAGCACGTTAGATGAGGAGTCAGAAACTAATCCTTGCCTCTGCCCACTTGTCAGCACGGTGGCATTTTGAGCAAGCCTCAAAATCCTCATATGTAAAAAAAAAGCTAATAACACTCATGCTGCCTACTTTGCAGTATTGTAGTGAGGAACAAATGGAATTATGCAAATGAAAGTACTTTGAGAGAGCTATACATATATTAGCATTGTTAATATTCTTCTGATTCCTGAGTGGGCAATGTACTGTGTATAGTGGCACCTTCCTGTTCTTTGTATCGCCAGGAAAGAATACATTACCACAGAAAAGATTGATTTTGTAGCAGTCATGAAGTGCACTACGAAAGTACAGAACAATCAATATAAAAATAACAGACTAGATGTCAGCCATTGAATCTATCTGCCGACGTTGTTCAATGAACTTCTAGGACAATGAAGATATTTACAAAGCTGCCTCAGTTTTTAATGTTTCATACATAAATGAAAATAAAATAATATAGCATGATTTCCCCCCTTCTTTCCTGTAAGTTTCTATTTTTAACTCCTGTACAGCATCAGATGTAATACCCTTGTGTTCTTTCCCTGGTCCTGGCTCCTGCCCATAATATACACACATGCTATAGGAATCCAGCTACGCTTGGGATGTTTCCTGTCCAATTACTGTTATTTTTACTGTGATTGAAACATTGAGAAATTGGTTCCATTATAGATTAATACTCCATATATATTTTGAATGGATAGGTCTATGGGTGGAATAGCAGAAACTCCCCAACAGACATGAAGGATCATTCGTTTCAGAAATAAGGCATACTTACAGTGTTCACTCTTTGGTGGGACAGAATGTTGGTAGAAGGAGCTCAGAAGTCTCAGTGCCAGTTGAAATTTGGCAGTTGGTTCCTTCCAGCTGTTCTTAAAGGTATTCTCCCTGCGGGGATTTAAAAGTGGCTCCTAGTTATGGCTTAAGATTTTTATGTTTAGCTATTTCTGTTTTGATTCTTCCCTTGGGAAAAAAAGAGAAAATGAGATGTTTAACCAGTAGTGAAGGGCTTATGAAGTTCTGTAGAGTTAGATCTAAATTATCACAACTGTCAATAGTTGGTAAAATCAGTGGGGAAAAAAGGCACCATGTATAAAACACATAATTTATTATTATTATTGTTATTATTATTATGATTATTATTATTAATGTTTTACTTTTCAGCTGGTTGTGGTGACATCAGGTAGACAACCCAAGAGAGAAAAAAGCAGAGATTCCTTGGAGTGATTTCAAGTCTCAGGCTTTTTCAGGATCTTTGAAGTAATAATTTGGGGATTGCTTACCATGCTTTTAAGTGTGCATCTGTTGAAGAGAAAGGAGAAAGAGAAAAAAACTTCTGAGGCTGAAGCTGCCTTTATTTAAAACAGTTTTTCAGTCTAAATCTTTTTTTCAAAAGGCAGACTTTTGTTGTGGATCATTTTATATTACTTTAAAGAGTTAAATATGTGAGAACTTAAAATGTATAACAAGTAACATGGAAATAGAGTAAATAAAAATATTAGAACATACTCCATATCCTCCTTACTTTACCAAGACATGGAGAATAAATGTGATTTTTGAAATTTTCTTTTCTTTTAGAGAAAATTGAATTTACAAAATAGATAAATTACAGAAGTGATTATACACATCGTAGAAGGGCTCTTCTATAGATGTCTCAAAATATATAGATAACAGCCGAATTTCTTTTTTTGTGCATTTTTAAATGTTTATTTATTTTTGAGAGAGAGCATACGGAAGGGGCAGAGAGAGGGGGGGACAGAAGATCTGAAGCGAGCTCCTGGCTGATGGCAGAAAGCCCGATACGGGGCTCAAACCCACAAACCATGAGATCATGACCTGAGCTGAAGTCAGCTGCTTAACTGACTGAGCCACCCAGGCACCCCAACAGATGAATTTCTTAACATATAGAAATCACAGTGCCTATTGTTCCATACACAAGGCATTGTGGTGAAGAACTTAGGTACTGCACAAAGCAAAATACTCCTGTCTCATACATAGAAGAAATTTGAGTGACCTACTCTGAATTTTACATCTATATAACACAATATGAAATAAAGAATTAGCAATTATGAAAGGAAGGAGCACTATTAATTATTGTATAGTTTTGTCATAAGTCAGAGAACTTTTTTCTTGAATTATCTAGAATATAGGCAAACAAGTAGCCTATAAAATGAGTACCATCTAAGACGCTTGAATTCACACTATGTAGATCTTGAGAAAGGCTACTTGGATGGATTTGAGTATTGATATTGAGCTATGGGACGTGATGTATACACAGTGAAGAAACTCTCACTGTACTTGAATTTCTAAAAGTCAATGACCCAGTAGACATTTTTGGTTGTTCAAAACTCTTTGTCAACCTTTCTTCCTAATACAAATACATGTCATGAAAGTTTGTTTCTGATATTATATAGAGAGTAGTATTGAAAACTTGTAAGATTAATTGTAATGAACATACCATACTAAAGTAAAATGATGAGGGGCACCTGGCTCAGTCAGTATTGCATGCAACTCCTGATCTCAAGGGTTGTGAGTTTGAGCCCCATGTTGGTGTAAAGATTACATAAGAAAATAATAAAGAAAGTAAAATTGTTCTTAAAAAATAAAATATGTTACAGAAGAAACTAATGATCAAAACCTAGTTCTGTTTTATTCAATCTCTTTATTATAGGATTGTTCCCGTTATCTGTAAGATGTTAAGTATGCAGATATAAAACAAATATTAAAATATTCCTGTAATATTTTCCTTTTGAAATGTCACATTTCTTAACTATTTGAACCATTTCCAGACTTTAGTCCAGGCATCTATCTCATATTTGGTTTACTCATACCTAACAAGAATAGGAAAATATAGATTTTTTTCTTTCCCCTGCAAAGCCAAAATACATGGAAAATTTCTTGCTATTTTCTCTAATAAGTTTAAACTACATCAGTTTTATTTTCTTAAAAAATTTAATATTTTAGATTTAAGAGTGAGATCCATTTTATATTTTACAATTAAGTATTTTCTAAAACTAAGGACTAATAAACAGCAGATCTTTGAAACTTCTTTATAAAAAGTTTACAATAAAAATGTGTGCAGTTTTACAAGTGATAATGTGAAATTTTATCTTAACCTGAACTGGAGTTTTAAATATTGTTTAGAAACTATTTATTACCCTAAGTTTATCCTTTTAGTTCTTTTCATTAAATTTTTTTTTTTACTCCTGTGAAGACTTTAACCAATATATTCCATTTTCCGTAGTCTAAAACAGTGTTTAGAAATATTGATGCTGAGTGCTATTGATTACTTTGATGACATTTTCTGAGTTTAATTTTTTCATTACCTAGCTATCGTTCAGAGACTGGCATTTTGATTTTTATAATTAATATTCTATGTACCAGGAATGGTATTTTTATTTTCTATTTATGAAGAATTGCGTAGCACAACCACTGTAAGTGATGTGCTGGTATGTTACCTTATAAATGCTCAAGGTACAGCTTCTAATGTTGAAAAATAGAAAAATAAATTGACCTTGATGAAGTGTGTCTTCTTTTGTCTGTTCCCAGGAAAGTTTATTTCAGGTATTTCTACTGCTGAAATGATTAGCGTTAACAGCTTTTTCCCTCCATTTTATTTTACAGGGTCTCTTCATCTTCCTGATATATGGGGTATACAACACAGAGGTAAGTCTGCTTGGAGTATCTCAAGGCTGACAGAGTGAATGAGAGAAATGACAGGTTTCTTATCTTGATAACTGAGGAACAAAGTTGGCTTTTCATATGAGTGTCCTACTGCCCTTCATGCTTGGACTAGCTTATATGCATCCCAGCTTACCATTAAACACTGACGCCCTGAATAAAGGGACAGCCTCATTTCTCACAGGCATTGACTAATATTTTACTACTGCCTTAAGTTTTGGAATTTTTAGTCTTTCTTTTAACACTTAGCTATCCTTGACGGTATTCAGGTTTTACAATTTAAGTGGCAGAATGCTTATAGGTAACTTCATGGAATTAGAATAATATTTCTTACCACCAAATGTTCATTAAATATTACCTTTTAAGTTTCTGCACAGGTTCAGAGAGGCCCATAAAGAATAATGAATAATCTTATGGTTTCAATGGTGAAGTTTCTCAGAGAAGTCATTTACTATTTAGTTATGAGCAGTTATTTAGTTAGAAATATTGTGAAAAAATGGACTTGAAATTTCACGAAGAAAATATACTATGTAAACGAATTATTGTGATGGTTCTAGTCGTTTTATGAAAAAAATTGTGATTTATATAGGCTTTGTTAGGCAAGTAGCTGGTTTAGATTTTGGCACGTTTAATATGAAAGTGAGTGCTTTGTGTACACTAGCCACTGAGTAGAGACTTGTGTGGTATTTGTTAGTCTCTGATTTCAAGATTTTACTTTGTAATTTTCCCTCAAGAAAAAAATTGTAATTTTGCATGCGTTTCTCAGCAGTCCATACTGGGGGAGGGCAGAGTGAATCCTAGTACACGTCTTAGAAGGGCCTGGTAGTCAGTTTTTCCTAAATAAGTAACATAAGGGGCTAGGCAACATTGTAACATTGCAAACAGAGTCATTAGCCAGACTGAAAAGGTATGTGGGCATTTAAATAACATCTGATGATGATGAAGTATGAGTGTGGGCGTGTTTTACAGGGCTGCAGCACCCGGATTACACGCGGTTTCCTTCTTCAGTAGCCTTCAGGTAGGTTGGCAGTAAAACAACTTTTTTTGTTGCAACGGTTTCAAAGCAGGCTCCTCCTATAAATGCAAAGGTACACGCCCACTATTAAAATATTTCCAACCTAAGAGGGATAACGGAAGAAATCTGTTTTAATAAATGTTGGGCATTTGAAGTTTACTGCTTTTAGGCAGAACCAAAAGTGCCCTAAGTGACCCACTTCTGGGTTTGGATTGTGATTCAATACCTAGACTACAAATTGTAAGCTAGAAAAAGCCCCAACATTCAGTCCTCAGTTTCCCCCATCTTGCCAGCCTCTTTCTCTGCAGCCCCCAAGCCACGCCGCAGTAAGGTCCCGCGTAATTCCGCCCTTTGGGTTCCACCCCCTGAGCGTCCTCCCCCAGAAGCCCTCACCCACGTCCAACTCCGTCAGTGCAGCCCACCAATCACGCCCGTTCGCCTGGAAGCCTCTTTCTACAGGGGACCCAAATCCCCGCCCCTCGAGCCCTGGGCCTCCCCTCCGCCCAACCGCCCCAGTGATTGACAGGCAGGCCGGGCGGAAGCTGCAGCGCAGGCGCCGTGGCTCCGCAGAGCTCCCCTCTGGCTGGGTTGAAGAGTTCCCAGCAGACACCGCGCCGCGGCTGCGCAGTACAGGGGAGGCTTTTAATTCCATTGTGGAGAGGACGGCGTTATTTTTATTAACTGGAGGCGACGGCGGCTGCGGCGGCGGCGGTACCCGTAAGTGTTGCCGGTGGGTCTGAGAGGGAGAGGGCGAGGCCCAGGGAAGAGTCCCAGGACCATGTGTGCTGGTGCCGGAGGCGACCGAGCTGGGAATTAGTGCTGGGCGCGTTGCGGTCTGGGCGGCGGCGCGGCGGGGTCCTGGGCGCTGCGGTGGTCCCGGCCCGGGGCCCGGTTCCACCCCCTTTCCTCCCTCTTCCCTCTTCCTCCTCCTCTCCTCAGCCAGGCCTCCTTCGGGGTATGAAAATCGGCAGTGGGTTCCTGAGTGGCGGCGGTGGTACCGGCAGTAGCGGTGGTAGCGGCTCCGGCGGCGGTGGTAGTAGCGGCGGCGGCAGCGGCGGCAGCGGCAGCAGCAGGAGGGCAGAGATGGAACCCACCTTTCCCCAGGGTATGGTTATGTTCAACCACCGGCTTCCCCCGGTCACCAGCTTCACCCGGCCGGCGGGGTCGGCCGCCCCTCCCCCGCAGTGCGTGTTATCCTCCTCTACCTCCGCAGCCCCGGCCGCTGAGCCCCCCCCTCCGCCAGCCCCGGACATGACTTTCAAGAAGGAGCCGGCGGCGTCAGCCGCGGCCTTCCCCTCGCAGAGGACCTCCTGGGGATTCTTGCAGTCTTTGGTTAGCATCAAACAGGAGAAACCCGCAGATCCTGAGGAGCAGCAGTCCCACCACCACCATCACCACCACCACTATGGGGGGCTGTTCGCTGGGGCTGAGGAGAGATCTCCTGGCCTAGGAGGCGGGGATGGGGGGAGCCACGGCGTCATCCAGGACCTCAGTATTCTCCACCAGCATGCCCAGCAGCAACCAGCCCAGCACCACCGTGACGTATTGCTCAGCAGCAGTAGCAGGACTGATGACCACCATGGCAGTGAGGAGCCAAAGCAGGACACTAATGTCAAAAAGGCAAAGAGGCCAAAGCCAGAATCTCAGGGAATCAAAGCCAAGAGGAAGCCAAGTGCATCATCCAAACCTTCTTTGGTTGGAGATGGAGAAGGTGCCATCCTCTCCCCAAGTCAGAAACCTCATATCTGTGATCACTGTAGTGCTGCTTTCAGAAGCTCCTATCACCTGCGGAGACATGTCCTCATTCATACTGGAGAACGACCTTTCCAGTGCAGCCAGTGTAGTATGGGTTTCATTCAGAAATACCTACTACAGAGACATGAGAAAATTCATAGTAGAGAGAAGCCATTTGGATGTGATCAGTGCAGCATGAAGTTTATTCAGAAGTACCATATGGAGAGACACAAGAGGACGCATAGTGGAGAAAAGCCATATAAATGTGACACTTGCCAACAGTATTTTTCAAGGACTGATAGACTGTTGAAGCACAGGCGCACATGTGGTGAAGCCATAGCTAAAGGAGCCGCTGGTGCAGAACCTGGGTCATCAACCCATAGCAGTATGGGTAATCTGGCTGTGTTGTCTCAGGGAAATACAAGTTCTTCAAGGAGAAAAACGAAGTCAAAAAGTATAGCTGTTGAAAATAAGGAACATAAGACTGGTAAAACAAGTGAATCACAAATTTCAAATAATATAAACATGCAGAGTTACTCAGTAGAAATGCCTACTGTGTCTTCCAGTGGAGGCATAATTGGCACTGGTATTGATGAACTGCAGAAAAGGGTGCCAAAACTGATCTTTAAGAAAGGAAGCAGAAAGAATACAGAGAAAAGCTACCTTAATTTTGTGTCACCATTACCAGACATCATTGGACAGAAGTCCTTGTCTGGGAAACCAGGTGGCTCACTTGGCATAGTTTCGAATAATAGTGTGGAGACTATTAGTCTTCTCCAAAGTACCAGTGGTAAACAAGGTCAAATAAGTAGTAATTATGATGATGCCATGCAGTTTTCAAAGAAAAGAAGATATTTACCAACTGCCAGCAGCAACAGTGCCTTTTCTATAAATGTAGGACACATGGTCTCCCAACAGTCCGTCATTCAGTCTGCAGGTGTCAGTGTTTTGGACAATGAGACTCCATTGTCCCTTATTGACTCCTCAGCTCTAAATGCTGAAATTAAGTCTTGTCATGACAAGTCTGGAATTCCTGATGAGGTTTTACAAAGTATTTTGGATCAATACTCCAACAAATCAGAAAGCCAGAAAGAGGATCCTTTCAACATAACGGAACCACGAGTGGATTTACACACCTCAGGAGAACACTCAGAGTTGGTTCAAGAAGAAAATTTGAGCCCAGGCACCCAAACATCTTCAAGTGATAAGGCAAGCATGTTGCAAGAATACTCCAAATACCTCCAACAGGCTTTTGAAAAATCCACTAATGCAGGTTTTACTCTTGGACACGGTTTCCAGTTTGTCAGTTTGTCTTCACCTCTCCACAACCACACTTTATTTCCAGAAAAACAAATATACACTACATCTCCCTTGGAGTGTGGTTTCGGCCAATCTGTTACCTCAGTGTTGCCATCTTCATTGCCAAAGCCTCCTTTTGGGATGTTGTTTGGATCTCAACCAGGTCTTTATTTATCTGCTTTGGATGCTACACATCAGCAGTTGACACCTTCCCAGGAGCTGGATGATCTGATAGATTCTCAGAAGAATTTAGAGACTTCGTCAGCCTTCCAGTCCTCATCTCAGAAATTGACTAGCCAGAAGGAACAACAGAAAAATTTAGAGTCCTCAACAAGCTTTCAGATTCCATCTCAGGAGTTAGCTAGCCAGATAGATCCTCAGAAAGACATAGAGCCTAGAACAACGTACCAGATTGAGAACTTTGCACAAGCGTTTGGTTCTCAGTTTAAGTCGGGCAGCAGGGTGCCAATGACCTTCATCACTAACTCTAATGGAGAAGTGGACCATAGAGTAAGGACTTCAGTGTCAGATTTCTCAGGGTATACAAATATGATGTCTGATGTAAGTGAGCCATGTAGTACGAGAGTAAAGACACCCACCAGCCAAAGTTACAGGTAAGGTCCCCAAAGTGACCAGGCTGGAGGTCTAATGTAATTTTGTTTTATTTTGAGAACACTGCCATTGGAATGTTTCTACACGATCCTATTAAGAATAATGTAATGCCCTTTCAATGCAACTTTTCATATTTAGTTTATTTTGTTAGTGTGATTTTAGCTCTGTTTGTATTATGATTTTTAATCAAAATCAATAGATTAAAAATAGTTTGACATTCAAAGTGACAATGTTTAGCAATCAAATTTACATGTATAGATTGTCAGGGAATAGCCCAAAAGTTTTAAATGCAAAAAAACCACAAAAATACAAAAAAAAAAACAAAAAAAGCAAAAAAAAAAAAAAAACAAAAACAAAAACAAACAAAAAAAAACCTACAAAAAAGACAAAAAAACCCCACAAAAAAAAAAAAAAACTTTGTTGCTAGGATTAAGGTTATTCTAATTGCTTTACTCTCAGGAAAGTGTAATAACGCATGGGAATTCTGTACGTTATCACTGTAATGGAATATCCAATTTACAGATAGTATGATAATACATTTTATCATTTAAGTAAGGGATCGAAAACATTTCAAATTGCTCTATCTGGGCTGATATACATTTCATCATTTTAAGTAAGGGATCGAAAACATTTCAAATTGCTGTCTCCATCTAGGCTGATCCAAAATTCTGAGATGTTGGCTACCTATGTTTTGTTGCAGCTTTTAAATGTACTCTGAACTTCCAAACCATTCATTCCAGCCTGGTAGAACAAATATTCTTGGATCTTTGATCAAAGCCTGGAATGATAGCTTTAATAAAAGAAGAAGAAAAAATAGCACCCTCTCCTTATCCCAACTGTAACAGGGCTGTAGTTCCATTAGGAGTTATGATATCTGGCACAGTGTTGACACCCAAGTGGTTGGTTGGATCCAGTATTAGAACCCAAGTTGGAATTACATAATTTTTTGAAATTTGGGGTATGCATTATTTATTATACATGGCTTAAAGCATCGTTTTCTTGTCTGTGTTATTACGTGTCACCCACACTTCTGTTTTTTTGTTCTTTTCTTGACTTACCCTCTTTCTTAAAGTTCTGAGCCTGCCTTGTTCCCTCTTCTCTCTGGACAGTTTCAATTTTAGAATGATTTACATTCCATTAGGTAACTCATTAGGCATTTTATATGCCTTGTGGCATTCAAATACTAAATAATAGGATAAACAACCCCCCATCTTTAAAAAAAAAAAAAAAAAACATAGAGATTTCCATGTATAATAAAGCCCCACCTAGTCTGAGCTACAGATACTGTTAATAAGGTTGTAATTCCAACTGGTGACCTAGCTAATGTGAGGAATAAGTGTCTGCATTTAGTAGTGACATCAGAACCTCTTTGTGAAATTGCAGCCTTTAATGTACATTTTAAAAGGGTGCATTAGTCAGTATTGTACAGGGGTCTTGTAAAGTCATCAAAACTTGCTATGAACGCTAATTGCCATTTGAAGCTACTGATAAGACAGTGGCTTTGCTCTAAACCACTTTTTAGCAACTGTATTTTTTTCCTGATTATATTTTTTAATGTACTTTGATGTTTATGCTGATGAGTTTTTTATGTACTTTTGGTGATGTTTCAGTCTTATGTACTCTTCTGACGTCAGAAAAGTACCACTGGTTGTTTGCAGTCTTATTGTGTAATCAGCCTACCACAGGCTTCCATGTATAATAAAGTAATTAATATTGTGCAAGTGTAAAACACTTCTGTTATGAAAGCAGTGTTTGGAAAATAAGAAATTATTAAAAATGGTTACAAAATATTAGTTAATTTCCTTTCCCCACTTTCCTCCCTTAAGTCTGCTTACCAGCTAAAGGGTCACCTATTTGTCATTGCAAGATTCTTAGAAAATGTGTTTAATCCTCTTAAATACATCAATACTAAAACGTCTGTATTTCTTATTTTGGTAAGTGCGGTAAGTTCTATTGGGTACAGAGTACAAGCTGTAATCAAAGGATGGAGAGGACCTTTACCACTGTATCTCTTAAGCTGTATGATTTTTCTCCAGTGTTTGTTTTATACAGGTTTTGAATTTCTTTAACTTTTATTGTGTGTACTGAATACTGCATATGTATTATTCTGATTGTTTGCTCTAGTTTACTACCAATAAAAGACCTGTTAATCACAAAATTGAAGAAAGGAGATATCACTTAATATCCAGTAACATTTTTCAGTTTTTTTCATGAACTACATTTTCTAAAATATTCACATCAGTGGTATAACTTTCAGTTTAGAGACTTAGAGACTTGTATTTCTATTGTTTTTTTTTTAACTTAAGTATTTCATGTTTTTAGGTTTATTTTATTTGAAAACTGGTTGAGCATTTTGTGTTTGAGGTGCACTATATGGAAGGGTAGAAAGTTAATATGTAAATTAGAACATGTTTTGTTGAAATTGGTTATGTATCCTAAGTATTACATCAGAGAGACTATTGAGGCCTCACTTAAAATCAGATTCCAATATCTTTTGGTTCTAGATGCATCCTTTTTGCCTCAAAAAGGCTGTAATAACAGTAGGGCACAAAAAGGGCCTTGAGCATTTTTAGTAGGAAAACTATTAGTCATAGTCTAACAATGTGTAAAAAAGTTGAAAGTATAGATATCCGAAGGAAAGAGGTAAGACATTTAAATATTGAAGATGCAGAAGAGATGTTTGAAAGTAAGTACCTTTTAAAGATGGAGAAAAAATTGTGGGTGGCTATGTAAAATCATGAGAAAATTGTGCTTTGAAATTCAGTAGCTACAAATGTTGAATTAAGGAGTAAAAATATTAAAGGATAGAATAGGTCTTTGAAGCTTTGCTTTTTTGGGGTATATGATACTATTACAGGGAAATGATAAATTATATTAGACATAAACATGGGTTTGTCTCTAGAGAAATAATCTGCTGGGCCCATATGATTGGGAAAAGTAAATTAGTTCTTTCTTTGCCAAGGTCATTTCCTAGCTTTGGTATTTTCTCGAACAAGACCGCTAAACAGAATCTCCCTGATTCTGCATTCAAATCCAATTCTTAATTTTTCTGCACAGATGACTGACTTTTCCATTGTAGGTTAACCTTAACATTTTTTTTTTTTTTTACCCACCTACCCCCCCCCCCCCCCCCGTTTTCTTCTGTTTGTGGAATGGCCATATTTGAATATGGTCATTTTATTTTATTTTATTTATTTTTTTAATTTTTTTTTCAACGTTTTTATTTATTTTTGGGACAGAGAGAGACAGAGCATGAACAGGGGAGGGGCAGAGAGAGAGGGAGACACAGAATCGGAAACAGGCTCCAGGCTCTGAGCCATCAGCCCAGAGCCTGACGCGGGGCTCGAACTCACGGACCGCGAGATTGTGACCTGGCTGAAGTCGGACGCTTAACCGACTGCGCCACCCAGGCGCCCCTGAATATGGTCATTTTAAAATTAAGGTTTTTACTTTCAAGATGTTAGGGTATGAAGTAGAAAACTGTTGTGTTGCTGTACATTCAGGATGAATGTACCATAATTTAGCAGTTGCTAGTCAGTAATTTGTGTGGTAATTCAATAATGAGAACAGAAATACGTGGAAAAAGATCTGTGCTTAATTTTTTTTTCTTTATTAGTAAGCTCTACCGCTAGTGTGGGGTTCGAACTCACGACCCGTAGATCAAGAGTCACATGCTCTAACGACTGGGTCAGTCAGGTGGCCCTGTACTTAAAATTTTTAATATTTCTAAAAAATTGCAAACAGTGATACAAATATTTCTGCCTCACATTTAGTTTTCTGTATTACATTAATCAGGTGAGAAAGGCAAAACTTTTTGTTCATTCCTGGTATCTGGCATTTTGTAGTTTCTTGTAATTAGTAGCATTTAAGCCTGAACTGGGTGACAGTTTGAGCAATAGGACATACACAGTCCTTAGCTTCCAAATTTGTAGGTCTTGTTAAACTAAAGAACTTTCTTCAAATGAAAATTAACTTCTGAACTTCAAAGTTATGTTTTTAGAGTAAACTACATCTGAAGACTTACCATTTTTTGAGTTTTATGGTCTTCATGTTTTCTGTGATCCATAATGACAGGTTTTAATTTTTAAAACGTGATGCAAGATTCCTTTGTTGGTGCTATGATACTCATACCATCTATGAAAGGATAACGAGTTCCTGGCAGATTTTGAGGGAAAATGTGTTAGTTCCACTTGTTATTTACGTCCTTAGTCATTGATTACTTAAAATGAACATTAACATAAAGACAGCATTAGGAATTCTATTGTCTTATCCTTGATCAAAAAACTTGAAAATAAATCCTCTGAAATTATAGTGAGTTTAAACCATACAGAGGGCATACAATTCTAAAATTATTTCTCATTTTTACCTGTTTCGCTTTTTAAAAAAGTATTGACTGCATGTGAGTGACCAACGTAAGTAGATTCTACTGTAAGATTTTCATGAACCTTTGCTCTAGGGAGAACTATATATAACATTTTTAGTGTCTCAAACTCTGGGCAGCTGATGAGAGAATTGATATCTCCCCACCCCCATTCGTTACCAGAAATATATTTGCACATGAAAGTTTACAAGCCAATTTGTATACTCACAATAACCACCCCTCTCCTCAAAATGAACAAACTCCAATAAAAAATTCTTAACCTGTGGACCTTAAAGATTCCCTGCCTTGGGGCGCCTAGCAGGCTCAGTGGCAAGAATACTCAACTCTTTATCTCAGGGTCGTGAGTTCGAGCCCCACATTGGGTGTAGAGATTACTAAAAAAATAAATAAGCTTAAAAAAAAAAAAAAGAATCTCTGCCTTAGAAGAATGCCTAAATATTGAAATTTTGTGTTATAAATAGTCATTACCTAAATTAAGCGTCAGATACTAGGCATACTTAAAAGTTTCCTTATCTGCAATTTAATTAGTTACTTAGCATTTATGGAACCACATTTAGGTTACATAAGGCCATAAAGTTTTATGATAAAGCTGGTCAGATAATTAGTGGAATATAATTCTCTGCACAGTTTCCCATCTGATAATAAGTACCATAGAGACGCTAAACGTGACAATTGTTCAGTATTTTCAATCAACAAAGAAATGTGTTAACAGTGTATAATAACTACAGTCAACCATTATGCTGCTTCAGTTGCACAGGAGTAGCGTCCCTCATAAGCAAGTATATTGATAAAAATGAAAGCCCACAGCCACCCCACATCTTTTTGCCTAAAGAATAATACTGAGTTCTTAATAACATGAAAACTCTGCTTCATACAGCCTGAGTGTGACTAGCTAGGTTGAAATATACTGTGCAAGATAAACCTTGAGAAGTATGTTGTTACATGTTGAGATAAGTATCTCTTGGGAAATGTAGACAAACAGCTGGAGAAAAATGTAATGATTTGGATCTTCTACTCCAAAGGGAAAATTTTGTTTCCTATGTTTATGTAGGGAGTAAAAGAATAATGAGCAGAGGTTGTGTGTTAAGGGAGGTAAGGAATATGTTAGAAGAGAAGGAAAGGAATAGGTTTGAAGGAAAATAGGGAATATAAAATTTACTCCAATATTGATAAGGGTCCTGGGGAATTTAAGTAACTAGAAAGGTAAAGGAGATCTTTGAAAAACTGTTCGTATTTTGTCATTCTCTCAGTTCAGACTTCTTTAGGTACTTTGGTTTGGTATGAACTTTAGTACTATTGTGGAACAATTAATAAATAACTCTTAACAGACAACTGTGGTGAACTTCTGTTTACATTCCCAATCTAGGAAAAAGATGGCTAATCTTTGTGTTTATATATTAAATCTTTTTTTTAGTAACTCATAAAGTCACACAGTTCCCATTGGTTGGTGAGAATTGCAAATAACTTTTCTTACCAAAACAATTGCAGTCAAAATTATTGTTATATGTGTTGAACTGAATATGCACAGAATTGAGGAATTAAGACAAAATCTCTGAATCAACATCCCCAACCACCAAGAAAGAGATGTACAAGTACAGTGTATAAAGGCATATTGTGTTCTGACAAAGAAAAAGTGTGAGTGTAACATGTTGGAAACTCCCTAATTATTATTTTCTAGGTTTTGCTTTGAAAAGTGTTGTTTAATTTTAACTTGTGACTGACTCATTTGTTCATTCTACTTTATACAAGATCTTGTTTTTATAAGCATTATCTATTGGAAAATTAAAAGGAGCTAAAGTTTAATCTTGATTTTTGAGATAAATACAGCTTTTTAAATCTGGGAGTGACATTTTTAGATTAATTTTTTAACAGTGGATTGCAAAATTGAATGACAAGATCAGCAATGTAACTATTTTATGTTTGGTTGCACATAAACTAGGCTCTTCCTACAAGGAAGCCAAGTATAAACATTTGAAAGAGAGTTCCTTCTTTTTGGAGGATAATGAGAACTGTAAATGGGTATCATTGTGGGTCTCCATGAATAGACAACCCATGACCTTGATCAGTTTAGTAGTGGTCCTGGAAATATCCTCTCTGAGGCTGCAGTTTTGTTACTTAGTGGCCCCAAATAACAAAAGTGTTCAGTAAGAGATTAGAAAGCAGGCTGAGATGAGACCTGGAGTTTTCCTCTTGCAAATGGATGAAGTACAGGAATGAAAGTTATTAGGAAAATATTTGCTTTTAATAGACCCAACATGTAAATTTTACTGTCCTAAGCACAATATTAGAAAACTGATTGAGGTTCATAGCACTGCATACGTGCATTAAAACATTTTTAAAAATTAGTCCTGTATGATCCCCTTTTGTTTAGCCTTTCAATGAACATCTTAAAATTGTGTTAATATTGTTAAGAATTATGTTGTTTCTAAGTTACTGTGGAATTTTATTCCTTTGAGTTTGGGAGACAATGCTGCAGAAGTTCCCAAGATTTTTTTTTTTTTAAGGTTTATTTTTGAGAAGAGAGAGAGAGAGCATGAGCTGGTTAGGGACAGAGAGCGAGGGAGACACAGAACCCAAAGCAGGCTCCAGGCTCCAGTCAGTCAGCACAGAGCCCGACACAGGGCTCGAACTCACAAACCGCTGAGATCATGACCTTAACTTAGTTAAGCCGAAGTTGGACACTTAACTGACTGAGCCACCCAGCTGCCCGAAGTGTTTTATTTTTTTAATGTGATTTTTTCCACTAAGATATCATATATGTTTCAATCACATTTGGAGTAGTCAGCTGTGTATCTTTTTTTATGAGTGTTAATGTTAGCAATTTAGCTAATCTCTTAAAAGTTTGGTGAAGAAAATTTATATGGGCAATCTGAAATCATTACACTCTTAACTTTTTTATTGTTTCATTTTTAGTAAAGAAGAAATCATAACTAAACATAGTTCAGGATTTATTTGAATATAAAATACCTAAGAATGTTGAACATAGTGTCAAAAGCATTCAAACTGTTGTGACAGATTTGTCTTTGAAAAGGAAGGATTGTGTAAAGGAAAAGTGTAAAGGGATGTAAGGAGATTAATATTAGTGGATGTGTTTACCATAGTCGTATAGTAAAAGATCTTAAAGATTTGAATGAGATGCATTTGGGAGACTGGTAATAACAGTAAGCTGATATGGGTTACTGCTGATGAATCACAGGAATGTATTATGGAAGCACAATTAAAATGCGATTTGGGGAGATTTCTAGAGAAGGCTGGGGGAATGAACAGAAAATTACAGTTTTCGTTTTGTTCACACTTTAATTTTATTAAACCTCTAAAGCAAATTGATATTTGACAAGGAGAGAAAAGGTATATTAGTGAAAGATACAATGTTATTTTTGCTGATAATGCTAGTGTGTATGACCTATGAAAGGAGAAAAGGTAGTATTTAGGAAAAGTTGGGAGAAAGGGGGGCATCTTGCATAATCATGTATTTCTAACAAGAACATTTCAATTCCCTGCCTTGTAACTGTTGAGATTTTGAATTACTGTAATTTAGTATGGGTGAACATCTTAATTTATAAAAAAATAATGTTCTCACAAACAACTAATTGGTTAATACAGGGTAAAAGAACACTTTTATTCTTATCTAAAAACTAGGTAGCTAAGAAAGAATTATAAGGGGGAACTTTTTTTTTCTTTTTTGCTCTTAAATCCCATCAGTTCATCTGTGTATGTAATTGAAATCTTACATAACATGCAAGTAAAAATTTATAAGATTGGATGTATAATTATGGAATCATTTCAAGGCTTCCCATGGCATTTAATGATAGAAATTATTTGTCTGATTTTCAAACCCAGAATAAATAATATGCATTTTCTAATTTAAGAAGAAATGATCACTCTGGGTTATATCAGTCACTCACCCAACTGGACCAATACTCCATCTGGAGCTAAAATACAAAAACATTTTGAACAGTCTGAAAGTACTGCTTGTTAAAAACATTCAGTACTGAATATCAGTTGGAATTTTGGCAGCTGAATATCAGAGCAGAAACTCAAAATATTTGTAGAATTGCTTTTCAGACTTCAGTTGGTGATTTTGTTTATAAACCACATATAAATAATTATTTAGATGATCAAGTTTATTCTAACACCCCCCCCCCCATGTACTTGCTTTGTAATAAAATATTCAGAACACAAATTACTGGGGCTGAATATATTAAAAAAAGAATTGTATTTTTAGATGGAATACTAGCAAGAGCAGATGGTAGGGACATTGCTCAGCAATAAATAAGATTAATGTGTTTAGAGCTATTAAGATTGTGAAGAGAAAGGAAAAAAGTTTAGCCTATCAATAGGAAGCAAACCACTGCCTGAACCTGACTTGACTGGATTTGAAAAAGCTCATTTCTCAGAAACATGGCTGGAGAATTGAACTTCCCTGAACACATGTAAGGTTTGAGGTAGATCCAGTTTCTCCCTGTGTGTTAAGAGCAGCCACTTCAAATCTTTCAGGAGGCTTTCAAATGTTGCAGAGCAGCAGTTGTTCTGGTGTACTGTAAAATGTACGTCAAAGATCTCTTTTTGAAAAACACTGAATTTTTTTCACACGATAAGATTACAATGGATATCTAGAAATGTCTGTTGAAAAGTAAAATGAAATAATTCATAAAGATATTTAGTATTTACATTGTGAACATGTGAAATAAATTATTCTTTAGAAATGGTCATGATAGTGTACTTAGGAATAAATTTAGTTTATACTTTGGAAATGGATATCTTCAAAATTCTCTTATTCCTTTCTGCCATTTGTTCTATGAAACCATCAGGTTAGTTGAAGCCTATTAACTTATTCATTTATAAATAAGTTTGAGTCATTATTTTTTCTCTTAAATACAGCATCACTATTTTACATTAGGAATAGATAAAAAGAAATGTATTGATAATTTTATAGTTGCACTTAGCTGATTTGATTTAAAATTTTAGCCATTTTTAATAAAAGTAAATCGAGCATTTTACTGTTACCAGAGACTCTCATAAGTAAACATAATATATATTTTTTAAGTTAGAAACCTATGGTGCTCAGTGTTCTTGATTTTGGTCCCAATTACATTGTTATCCAGATTGAAACTGGGACAACTGGTCTTGAACTTGGGAATGTATTCCCTTCTCCATTTAGCTACTTCTTAATCTCATAATTTTCAACTCCTCATAATCTACCCACTACAAAATTCAGAGTTTGTATATGTGTTGGATTAAGCATTAAATAATGTTGAAGGAGAATGTGGAAAAGAAAGCTTTTGCTAATCTATTAGTGAAATCAGACATATTAGTCATTAGTATTTTGTATTATATGGTAATCAGAAATTAAGCTAAATGTTTTTTTTAACATCAAACATTTCAGTATATTGCTTCCTGAGCAAGTCCAAATGTATATAGATGATCATTGCATCAAGAAAAGATGCCACACAAATAAGAGAGATTATTTGGTACTGGGATTTGCAAGATTTTTCATTCCATGAAGTATTCCTTGCATCTATCTCGTCAGTCTTAGAGGCTGAAAGGAAGGCAATATAGAGAAATATGGCATTACTTTTCGTTAGCAAATAATTCCTCTGCTTAGTCTTTGGCAGCCCTGATTCTTATCTGGTCAAAAGTTTTAGAATGTTTAAAACATTAGCCAATGCTCCAACACCACCTCCTTGGCTTTCCTTTCTCATCTCAAATCAAAATCCATCTGATTTCCACAGGTCCTTAATTCCAATTTTCCTGCTTTAATTTTTGCATTTTTTTGGTTTACTGTTTATGATTGAGTTTTAATTGACATGTAACATTCTATTAGTTTTAGGTGTACAACATAATGATTTGATACATGTGTATATTGTGAAATGATTACTATGTTAGGTTTACTTAACATCCATCACCACACATAGTTACAATCTTTGGTTTAGCTTTTTTTTTTTTTTTTTTTTTTTTTAAGATTTTATTTTTAAGTAATCTTTACACGCAACATGGGCTGGAACTTACAACCCCAAGATAAAGAGTCACATACTCTACCAGCAGCCAGCCAGGAACCCCATGATCTTTGGTTTAGTTTTTAAGAATCCACTGAGAAAACATCTAGGTGCCCACTGTGTGCCAGGCATTGTGAGGTGAATAGAAGCGAAAAGAGAAGAAAATTAAGTGTCCTTAAATTCTACCGGAGGAGCTGGGTGAACAAATGTCCACTATGATGTGGAGTAGGGTGAGTGCTAGGAAGAAAAAATAAAGGGACCAGAAAGTGAGAGTGAGGTGGGTGCTCTTTCATATAGGGAAGTCCTAGGAGGGGTACTATTGGAACAAAGACCCAAAGGAGGTAGGAAAGAATCTGGGGAAGAGATTTTAGGGTGTTGATAACCTGTCATGAGGGAAAAAAAATCATTTGATGATAATTCTACTTGTATGCCATCAGTCCACATAGTACTTGTATGCTATAGGTTGTGGGAGTATTACTTTTCTAAAAATTTGTTTTGGGGGGCACCCCAAAAAAGTTGAGTGCCCAACTCTTAAGTTCAGCTGGGGTCATCCTGGGGTTATGGGATGGAGCTGCACATGGGGCTCCATGCTGAGTGTGGTCCCTCCTAAAGATTCTACCTCAGGGCACCTGGTGGCTCATTTGGTTGAGCATCTGACTTTGGCTCAGGTCATGATCTCACTGTTCGTTGGTTCGAGCCCCATGGTGGGCTTTGCGCTGACAGTTCGGAGCCTGCTTCGGATTCTCTGTCTCCCTCTCTCAATGCCCCTACCCCACTAGTGCGTGTGCATTCCTCCCCCCCCCACCTCTCTCTCTCTCTCTCAAAAATAAACATTAAAAAAATTCTATCTTTCCCTCTCCCCTGCGCATGCTCTCTCTTAAATAAATAAATAAATGAATGAATGAATGAATGAATGAATGAATGAATGAATAAGAATTTGTTTCTTTAAATTTCAGTGTAATTAACATGCAATGTTATGTTAGTTACAGTACAGTGATTCAACAATTCTATACTCTGTATTCATCACAGTAAGTGTACTCTTAATCCCCGTTACCTATTTCACCCATCCCACCATCCTAGATGGGAGTATTTTTCTATCACTGGTGGAGAACAGAGACCCAGAAAGGGAAGTGACCGCTCCCTTAAGGGTGGTGAATCCCTTTCATGAATCTAAATCTTGTGGGTTTATTTTGTTTAGTTTTAGCTCTACTCATCCTACTATGCCTTCTTTCTTCAGAGGTATTTGTCCTTATGGAAGGATCTCTCCATATAAAAAGCTTTATAGTTAGGTCTAATTTAAAATCTTGGTTCTGGCATTGAATAAAAAAGTTACTTCATCTTCCTGAACCCGAATTTCTTCATCTACAAAGTAGTACATGTAGCAGCCACCGTATGGGGCTAGGGCTCATAACAGTGTTCAGAGGCATTAACAATTGCCATTGGATCAGTGACTGTTGAGGGAGTGCATGTGCACTTTAACAAGGGTCTTGTCGAGACAGAGACACCAGAGAAATGAATAAATCAGTGATTCAGCCAGGGAGCAATTTTGCCCCCCCCCACCCCCCCAGGGACAATGGGCAATATCTGGAGACATTTTTGGTTGGGACATCTTCGAGCCATGTTGTGTACTACTGGCCTTTAATGGGAAGAGACTAGAGATGTTGCTATACAACCTACAATGCCTAGGACAGCACCGCCCCCCCATCCCCCAAAGAATTATGCAGCACAGAATGTCAATAGTGCTGAAGAAATTTCTAAATGATGTGCCACTATTGGGATAATTTGGGGACAGATGGTGAGAGCTTTTGGAATAAGATAACCTGAACAATCACTGTTTGAGAAATTAATACAGGGCTAAAGATGGAGCAATTTTTAGTGGGAAACCTTCCCAGAAAAGCTCCTTGGGCCTATCTGATTCGATTATTTTGTTTTTAAGCTTGTTTATAGGCCAATGACAGTTTTATTTCTGATCATTGTTTTTGGCTGACAATATATTGGCAAACCGAAGGAACCTACTGCTTCTTAAAATCACTGATGGAATATTAGTATCCACAGGCTTTCCCCAAAGCTCTAATCTTGTGTATTCTGGATAATTTTGGGTCCACTGTAATGATAGATTTACGGTTATTATGTGGTAATAAGAGCTCGAGATTAGCCAAATTTCTTAAATGAGAATAAATCTATTTGCAATTAGCCAAAACTCCCTATTTATATTATCATGTTTATAGTTACCATTTAAAAAATAGTCAAGGAAGAGATATCTAATATCTCTTTAATTCCAAGACTCTTTAAAATCTCCTCTCGTAAAGACAGGTCTTATTTTTTATGCATTTTCTGAATAATACCTTTATGTAGCATACAACTGTGGCAGAGGAATTGAGTAGCAATTATTGCTTCAGATCGGTAGTGGCAATGGATACAAATGGAGGAAGGAGGAGTCCTGTTACGTTGCTAGGAAAAGTGGTTTGCGTGTGACTTGAGACTCTGGTCCATCAGTTGGAATGTCTGATTTTGGAGCTGAATAAACCAGCAGAATTCCGTTTGTTGTGTGTCCTGCCGTATTGGGATAGAGTGTACCAGTATACAGAGTACACATCCTGAGGAACCCAGGGTTGCTCAGGAAAGTTGCACAGGCTGCTTGTGGCCCTTGGGCATATACGCATTTGTGGAACATCTTTATGGCTACAAATTTTACATACTTTGCCTCATTTAATTCTCCTGACAAGCCTGAAAGGCAAGATCATATTAATCTCATTTTACAGATGAACACACTGGGTTAGGACACTTCCACCAGAGAAACACTGGAAATGGTGGCACAAGAATGTGCATGTAGGCTGAGCCGTAGACCCCTGACATTTTGACGTGTGTTCACTATCCAGCCTGGCACCGGCTTTCATTATAATGGGACAGAACTCAAGTCTACAAGTCCAGATGCTTGAGTTCTTAGAACAAGGCCCAGCTCCAGAACTTTTAAGCTGTGTGATTCAGGGAAACTGCTAAACCTTTCTAGATCACTTCTTCCTGTAAAGATAAAAATACTTGCCTGCCAGGTTCTCAGGACGGTGACCATCGCAGCAGAGAACAGGAAATTAGTCTGCAAGAAGTAAGGTCTATGACCCAAGGAATCCTAACCTGCCTGAGTTACATAAAAGAGGTTGTCTGGCAGAACTGGGCTAACAATGTGGAGGAAAGAAGGTTTTCTATTTTTACTCATTCTTTTTTACAGAATCTTTCCATGTCCTATTTGTGATTCCCTGGTTAGATACTGTCAATCCTATCGTGCTCAGCTGTTTGTTTGCAATTTTCAATGTGTATAGTTACAGTGCTAATATTTAGAATTTGCACAGTGGGAATTTTTTTTGAGAGAAGCAAATTTGTAATATGAAAAGGTAGGTTATTTTCTATCTCTGATGTTCAGATTATTTTTATCGTTTCCACTGGAAACATGAATATAAAGGAAATTTAGTATAAATATTACCACCTTCCTCATTTTGTTTCCCCAAAGTGTAACAATTTATAGAAAACAACTGACTCTTCTTGTTATCCTGTCATAGCATTCTTTTTCTTTCTTTCTTTTTCTTTTTCTTTCTTTCTTTCTTTTTATTTTTTTTATAATTTTTTTTAATTTTATTTTTTTTAATTTACATCCAAATTAGTTAGCATATAGTGCAACAATGATTTCAGGAGTAGATTCCTTAATGCCCCTTCCCCATTTAGCCCATCCCCCCTCCCACAACCCCTCCAGAGTCTCTATGTTTTGTCCCCCTCCCTGTTATATTATTTTTGTTTCCCTTCCCTTATGTTCATCTGTTTTGTCTCTTAAAGTCCTCATATGAATGAAGTCGTATGATATTTGTTCCTGTCATAGCATTCTTTCTTAATAAATAAGTAGATAAAAGGAAATATAATTTTCTCAGGAATAGAAATAATGTCAGTGTTGTTTATATATACCGTGTACTTTGATTTGTTTTCAGAATAACCACTTCAGAGGAAAAATAGAAAATAATATGATAATTTAAAAGTAAAAACTCTAGGGGCGCCTGGGTGGCGCAGTCGGTTAAGCGTCCGACTTCGGCCAGGTCACGATCTCGCAGTCCGTGGGTTCGAGCCCCGCGTCGGGCTCTGGGCTGATGGCTCAGAGCCTGGAGCCTGTTTCCAATTCTGTGTCTCCCTCTCTCTCTGCCCCTCCCCCGTTCATGCTCTGTCTCTCTGTCCCCAAAATAAATAAACGTTGAAAAAAAAAATTAAAAAAAAAAAAAAAAAAAAAAGAAATAAAAGTAAAAACTCTAGTGTTTTTTTAAAAACACTCTATGTTATTTAACTATTTTTTGAGTTATAGTCTATAGAGGAATCTTTGCTGAAGCAGTTTAGTGCAAGATATGCTTAGAGAATAAACTGAGAAATTGAAGATAATTTGAGAATATTTTGAAGTTTTTTTTATGTTTATTTATTTATTTATTGAATGTTTATTCATTTTTGATAGAGACAGAGCATGAGAGGGGGAGGGGCAGGGAGAGAGGGAGACAGAATCCGAAGCAGGCTCCAGGCTCTGAGCTGTCAGCACAGAGCCCGACCCGGGGCTGGAATTGAGCCGTGAGTGAGATCATGACCTGAGCCGAAGTCAGACGCTTAACCGCTTAACCGCTTAACCGACTGAGATCCCTCCCCCCATCCCTGGCGCCCCTTTAATGTTTACTTTTGAAAGAGTGTGAGCTGGGGGGAGGGACAGAGAAAGAGGGAGACAGTGGATCCGAAGTGAAGGGAGCCCACAGGGCTTGAACTCAAGAACTGTCAGACTATAACCTGAGCTGAGAGATTGGACTGAGGTGCTCCTGAAGTTTCTTAAAACTAAAGTGCCACATGGTTTTCTACTACTTGTGTTTATTACCTGATGATGGTTTTTTTTGGCCTCCTCATTGTTTAGCCAGTTGGCCCATTTAATCTTTCCCCAAAAATAGGTCTAAAGGAAAACAGAATTTGTTGCTTGCATTTGGGATTTGACTTCAATATTCTAAGTACATGAATGTCAAACATAAAAGATAGAATTTAGGAGAGTATAGACACTTCAAAATGCAAACAAGTATTTTGTTAGTGTCATCTCATTAAGATGCAAATCGTGCTTTTTAATTTTTAAGGATTTATCTTCACTAATACACTTGGTGATTTTTAACAAAAAATTTTAAGACACCAGTATAAGATTAATAATAATATCACATAATGGGTAACAGATTTTCTTCATTGTTGAGATCTCACATTTGAGCATGCTGACATACACTAACCAGCGGGTTTTTTATTTTCTTTAAAAAAAATTTTTTTTAACATTTATTATTGAGAGACAGACACAGAGTGTGAGCAGGGGAGGGGTAAAGAGAGGGAGACATAGAATCTGAAGCAGGCTCCAGGCTCCGAGCTGTCAGCACAGATCCCGACACGGGGCTCGAACTCACAAACTCCGAGATCATGACCTGAGCCGAAGTCGGACACTTAACCAACTGAGCCACCCGGGCGCCCCTAACCAGTGGTTTTAATGACAAATTTTTTAATTAAAAAAAAAAATTTTGTCTTTTATTTTAGAGAGAGAGACTGCATGCATGCGGGAGAGAGCCAGAAGGAGACAGGGAGAATCTTAAGAGTGTAGAGCCTGACATGGGGCTCGATCCCTTGACCCTGGGATCATGACCTAAGCCAAATCAAGAGTCAGATGCTAAACCAACTGAGTCACCCAGGCACTCTGACATAAACTTTTTAAAAGGTGATTTTTAGGGGCACCTGGCTGGCCCAGTTGGAAGGGCATGTGACCTTGATCTCTGGGTGGTGAGTTCGAGCCCCATGTTGGGTGCAGAGATTACTTAAATAAATAAAGATAAATAAAAGGTGACTTTTCAGGGGCGCCTGGGTGGCGCAGTCGGTTAAGCGTCCGACTTCAGCCAGGTCACGATCTCGCGATCCGTGAGTTCGAGCCCCGCGTCGGGCTCTGGGCTGATGGCGCAGAGCCTGGAGCCTGTTTCCGATTCTGTGTCTCCCTCTCTCTCTGCCCCTCCCCCGTTCATGCTCTGTCTCTCTCTGTCCCAAAAATAAATAAACGTTGAAAAAAAATTAAAAAAAAAAAAGGTGACTTTTCAGTATTAGCATTCTGAAACAAAAATTCCAAAAGGAATAAATACATGAGCATTTAAAACGGTCCATGTTTCAGATATTCTGTGCTGCTGAATAGATCCTAACAGCAGTCAGATATGTTGCAAATTTATGTCATTGGTCACAAGGGAGATCAAAAGGGTTAATCAATGTAAAAATCAATGCCTGCTGGCGGTAAGCCAATTTTATATCACTTTCCTTAGTGGGACAGTCTTTACATGCAAAGGATAACAGACTAGGTAAGTTTGGTGAAGGATCTAATGTTATGCTTTCACTTTTTCAACTTAAAAATCACTCTACTTTTTATGTTTCAGTTTTTAAAATAGGATATTACCCCATAACAGTATTAAGTGCATGCCAAACACTACTAGCCACTGGCACTAAAGTTAAGAATCAGACATGGTCCTTGTTGTCCTCTTAAGCTTAATTAAAGTCTAGTGAATTTTATTTATTTTTAAAAAAATTTTTTTTAACATTTATTTATTTTTGAGACAGAGAGAGACAGACAGAGCATGAACAGAGACAGAGAGGGAGGGAGACACAGAATCCGAAACAGGCTCCAGGCTCCAAGCCGTCAGCCCAGAGCCCGACGCGGGGCTCGAACTCATGGACCTCGAGATCGTGACCTGAGCTGAAGTCGGACGCTCAACCGACTGAGCCACCCAGGCGCCCCTAAAGTCTAGTGAATTTTAAAAAAGGGCCTGAAGCAGAGTATAATGAGAGGAAGAGGTGAGGAGGGTATAGAGTTGGATAGTTGGATACTTACCCTGATTTAGGAATCATGAAGACCTGAAAGATAAGGAGGTAGGCAGGCAAAGAATAAGTGTAGAGAAAACAAGTGGAAGTTTCAGAAGGACCATGACTATATAGCAAGTGGTACCAGGTGGAAAGGACAGGCATAGATTTGCTAGGTAGAGGAAAGGACAACGATTGGAAATGGAGTATTGGATTGGGGTGGAATCCAAGCTGGATAGAAGCAGACAGGGAGATGGGAAAAACCCCCAGAAGTTTGGAAAACAGCTGTGGTGGAATTAGATGAGGAAGCCCAAAGGACAAGAGGTTCGGGTCAGAGTGGGTTGTTAGAACTTATTCCAGAAAGAGCAGGTTTGGACCTTATGAGGTCTCGGGTGCAACTTAGAGACGTGATTGAATTGCTGCAGGGCAGAATAAAGTTGGAGATAAGGGTGGTCAAGAACAAGAGGGGCAAAGTGATGGATGGCTGATTGCCTTAGATCTTGAAGATATCCAGAAAGATGGCAGGACTTGGGGAGGAGAGGAGCCCGTTTACAAAGTGTTCCTCTAGGATCTGGCTAGGTAGTTAATAGATAGAAGCTAAGAGAAATGGTGGAGAGGGATACAGCCAAATGCCATGAGGTTCAAAGAAACTAGCTTTGCAAAAAGGGAAAACCTTTAGAAAGTTTTTAGGAAGGAGGTGTGTGGGAAAAGAGGACACTGACCCCACCTAGCCCCAAATCTGTGTCCTTCTTAATTTTCCCCAATTTCAGTATATTGGCAGATTCTACTGACGTGCAGAATGTATTTTCAATCAGTTCTGTTTATTTCCACTGCCACTATTCAGGTTCAAGGCACCATCATCTCTCCTTCAGATGGTTTTCACTGCCTAACTCTCCTCCCTTTTTTCATTTTTGCCACCACTCAATCCATTTCCTCTAAAATTATTCGTATAATGTAACTCCCCTGTTTTAAACACTTCAGTCACTTCCTGCTGCTCTTCGAATAAAATCCACATTTCCTGTGGGGCCTTGTACAGCCACTCTGTCTGCTCCTCTCAGACTGTGCCCTACTCTCCTGACACATAGGCTTCCTCTCTGGGCCTGCAAGAGGGCCAGCCCAGCGCCAACTCAGAACACTGCATTTGTCCTTCCTCATTACCATATTCATGGTGCTTTGCACTTTGCCTGGCACTTGGAAGGTACTCAGTATTTGTTAAAACGGATGAAAGCACAGCCTCCTCTTAAGAGGACTGTGGGAGAGAGGTTTTAGGTGAATGCCAGGAGGTTAAGGTTGTAGGAGAGTTTGACTGTGGAATGAGTGCCAAAGGATACAAAGGAAGGCTTTACATGGGGGAGTATGGCCAGGCAAGTGGAAGCACAGAGAATTTTGAGGTTTGTGGTACCATAGCAGGCTATATAATTATGGTGTGACAGGTAGACGAAGTATTAAAAAATAGACCAGGGTTTAATGTGGCCAACCTGTCAACACTCTTCATATGATTTTGGGCAACACAAAATTTCTGAAGTTTTAAGGTTTGGGTCAGGGCATAACTCGAGAACCCTTCTGTCCCAAGTCATTTTTTTCATACTTTTTAGGAATGCTCGATTTGAGGACTTAATTTTTTTTTTTTTTAGAAATGTATTCATTATTTTTAGTAATCTCTACACGAAATGAGGGGCTCAAACTCAAGACTCAGAGATTAAAAGTCACATGCTCTTCCAACTAAGCCAGCCAAGTGACCCTGGAGATTAATTTTTAATTACTGTGGGGAACAGTAGTTTATTGATGATTTCATTTTGTCTCTATTACATTAGAATAGAAGTTTTCAGACTTTTATTCATGACCCCATAGTCAAAAATACATTTTATATCACCTATGATACAAATCATATATAACGTTTTCACACAAAATATCTTTCTTATTGCCTGCTGATACATTCTATTTTTTTTTTCTAGTTTCATTGAGAAACAATTGACATATACCACTGTGTAAGTGTAAAGCATAAGACATGATGGTGTCATTTACAT
This sequence comes from Puma concolor, assembly GCF_028749965.1. Taxonomy (NCBI): domain Eukaryota; kingdom Metazoa; phylum Chordata; class Mammalia; order Carnivora; family Felidae; genus Puma; species Puma concolor. Next base: position 30,643,074 of record NC_141683.1, read on the forward strand.
TTATTGTAAAAAGATGACTCCGATAAGTTCCTCTATTTCATTTTTTGAAAAGTGCTGGATAGGACCCACTAAAAACGCATCTGTAACTTGAAAAACACTATTCTAGAAGATGAGGAGTAGCATTTCTCTGAACGAGAGCATAGCATCTACGTCTATGTCTACATCTGTCTTGGTTTTGTCCCTTCTAGAGGGAGTGAGGGAAAGAGATGGAAAGGGTAGAGAAAAAGGGCTTCTGTTTGTGACTCTAGTTTTTACATCAATATTGACAGCAGCTTCTGAATATTTTTGAGTGAATAAACTAACAATTCAAAAGGCCTCTGTCCCATTTCCTTTTCCTTGCTCTGTTTCCAAATGCCCGTCGCACAGGGCGCTGGAATGGAGAATAAGTGACTAATTCTTTTCCTTTGATCCACTTTCTGTCACTTTTGTCTTTATTAACGGGAAACATCTTTTATTGCCACACATATCATAGGCAGGCCTTGAATTGCAAAATTATCGTGCTGTTAAAAGGTCATATAAATTATCCTAAACAAAGGCGAATTTTAAATAATTTCATGAACTACCTAGAAATTACAGGGCAACATGTAGAAGTAAAAATATTTTAAGTTATAATCCTTTAAATGAACAATGTCCATTAACTGTAGGCTACGATGCTGAAGATAAAACTCCAGTACTCTCAGAGAACTTGGTAGCATTTTTACTGAAAGAAATAAAGTTCAGTGACTGCACACATTTTTATGTTTCTTTTATTTTTTTTCCAGTTAGCAGGCAGAGGATTATTGTTAAGAAGCTGGAAGATACAAAAAAGAAGAAAAAGCATCCAGCATTCAGACAACTATTTAAGCAACATTTTGTTGTATTTTTTTTTCAGTTTCCCCTATAGAAATGTAACTATTTTTCCTCAAGATTTTATTTTTAAGTAATCTCCACACCCAACATGGGGTTCACACTCACAACCCTGAGATCAAGAGTCATACGCTTTATCAACTGAGCCAGCCAGGTGCCCCATAAAATGGAGCTTTTAAGTCTTACTTTAGTTCATAGGTATCTAATTACTGATCATTGGTAACTTTTCACTGTTATGATGAAATATATAACATTCTGAATGCCTTTGTTTGTAATTCTTTATACCTGTGTCTGGATTATTTTAGTATGATAAAGTCTATAAATACACTATACTAGGTTAAAGGGTTTGAAAATTCTTAAGGCTTTGATATTGCTAAATTGACCTCCAAAAAGTTTGTGCCTGTTTACTTACTTAGCTGCAGGCTGTGAAAGTGCCCATCTTAGGCTCTTTTCTTTAGCAAACTCTAGATATTTCTAAGGAATGTTACCTTTTGAGAGAGGAGAAATGTAATCATTTTGATTTGCAGTCTTTGATGATTATTTTGAAAGTTGTTTTCTTCTGTTTATTGGCCATATTTCTCTGTTAATTGATAATTGCCTACATCTTGACTTAAGCCATCATCTAAGGGGCACCTGGGTGGCTCGGTTAATTGATGTTCCAACTTTAGCTCAGCTGGTGATCTCGCAGCTTGTGGGTTTGAGCCCTGCATTGGGCTCTGTGCTGGAACCTGCTTCAGATTCTGTCTCCCTCTCTTTCTGCCCCTCCCCTGCTCATACTCTGTGTGTCTCTCTCTCAAAAATAAATAAACATTAAAAAAAAAAAAGACATCATCTAAGTTAAATGCATGATTAATGCAACATCCCTTTAAAGTGTCCTAAACTTCCCATTTTGCAGTTTACATTAGGACTGCTTTTCTGGAGGTTATTTTATATCAAAAGGCTTAAAATATGCACAGAGCATTTGAGCTACCAATTATAATTCTAGGGATATTTTCTATGGGAATATTGTGGAATGTGGACTAAAGATGAGCAAAGATATTCTTTGCTCTCTTTGTGGAAAGAATTCCACTCTTTGTGGAAAAATTGAAACATTCTAAATGTCCAGACAGGTTAAATAACATATTCTATTTGTAAAGAGTGCAATCATTGAAAATGATTTTATAAAAATGGAAAGATGCTCAATAGTTATTCACTTAAAAAAAAGTTGTAAAATGTAAGATGATACTTTCTTTTTGTCAGAATGTGTGCATAAGAAAAAAACCTGGAAGTGTTAACAAAGTATTATTTCTGGGTGATGGGATTGTGTGTGGTTTTTTCCCAAGTCTTTGCTTATTTGTCTACAGTGATACTTATATGGATAAAAGTAAAGCTCTGCAAAAACCAACAAAAATGAGGTGACCTAAATTGCATCAAATATCAGTATCATCAGTATCACCGGAAGCAAAAAGCATACTTGAGGTAACGTTATAGAGTGTATCAATACATGGTTACTTTAGTTGAAATATATTTTAAAATAAGCTAAAGTATCTTTAAACTCACTCTCATCATTTAGTTGGAATGTTATTTGCTCCATTTTAAGTTAATGTGAAATTTAAATTCACTTTTATGATTTTTGATAGATCTTTTGTTAATATGCTAATGTGAAAACTTTTTACCTCTGCTTGACTCACATTGTCAGTCACCTGAGTGAGATGTTGCCCTTCTTATGCAGATAACACACATTAATTCAGATTATTAGAGTATGTTTAGAGTTTTTCTGAACCCTTAGAATGGTTCTAGGATGGTTCTCTGTTTGACAATAAATCCTATGCCTTTTTTCTTTTTGAAGGAAAATTAATTTTTAAAGGGAGACTGAATTAGTTTGTGTCTTAAACTACATGAATATTAAAGAATATGATAGAAATTCATTTTAGTTATATATAACCAGTGTCTTCAATAGATTTGATCACTGCTACATTCTTTAAAACTCCTGGCTCTACCCACTCAGGGATGATTGCTTCTTCCACATCTTTATAGCTTTAAATAAGGGCCAGCATATCTGGAATTTTACTCTAGTTTTTTGCTGGAAAAAAAAATTGCTGAAGCCACAGTATCACATTTATTTTTGAAGCAGCTATTTGCACTCATTAGTTACCAAAAACCACCCGTGAATATCACATGCATAGAAAATGACACCTGGTTCAAGAAAGGTATCTGGTACTTGGTAGAATGTAAGTGGGGTAGAGATGTCTGGAATTGAGAAAAGTGTAAAGTTTGCGGAAATCTTTAAGAACTCTTGTTAGAAATCTTTCTAGAAAATCTCAGTGGGCTCTTTAGAGACAATTCATGCTGAACTCCACAGCCACTACTGACTAACTTGTAGTTAACTAGAAGCTACAACAAATTGTAAGGCAATTGAACTAGACTTTTTGGTTTTTGTGTAGTCTCTTCTTGCTGAGTTTTTTTTGCCTCTCTTCTCTGTTCTGATTGCATGGTGCCCCTGGAGGGCTGTTTGGCTACTTTGAAGAGTCTCATTTGGCTCTTAAGTCATATATGGTAAGATTTGCCATAGGGCCCTTTCCTCAAGGATATGTGGTTTAGCTTTTTGAATCTTTCCGTCTCTATTAATTTCCTTGAAAGAGAGCTATCTTCTCTTCTCACCATGGTTGTTTCTCACTTTATTTCTTCCTATTAAATTTATTTAATATCCTCATATAGAGATTGGTCCTTTAGGGAAGAGAAAAACATAAAACATTTGACAAAGAGTGTATCAGGGTATTGAACTGTGTGGGACAGATCTTATCTGTGGGGCTAGAATGGCCAGACTGCAGAGAAGAATGAGGATTTGAATCCAACCTTCCCTATAAGGGTTCACTAGTGTTCTTCTATTAACTTCCTTCTGTGCAATGGGTTCTACCCAAGAGATTTGTAGATTGTAAGTAAATTAAGATTCTATGAGGGGTGTGGGGGTGGGTGAGGAGAAAGAATGAAGCGCCAAATTACACCTATGTAGTGAGTTCCTTTGGTTTTCTTAATATTCATTAAAGGGGGGGTGCCTGGGTGGCTCAGTCGGTTGAACATCCAACTTTAGCTCAGTTCATGATCTCACAGTGTGTGAGTTCGAGCCCCGCATCGGGCTCTGTGTTGACAGCTCAGAGCCTGGAGCCTGCTTTAGATTCTGTGTCTCCCTCTCTCTCTGCCCCTACCCTGCTCATGCTCTGTCTCTCTCTCTGTCAAAAGTAAATAAACACTAAAAAATTAAAAAATATATATTCATTAAATGGATTCATTCAACAAATAGTACCTAACACAGTCCCCCTCCATCATCATTTGAAAGTTTGTTTTATGCCACTTTGTTTTTACAAAAGACCTACATTAGTACTTGAAAGACCTACATTAGTACTTGCTTTCACCAACTGAGATAAGTCTGAAGAGGATTTTCATTTTTACAGAATGGCAATTGTTTCTTTGCTATAGGATACTTGAGCTTAGGAGAGGTTTCATAGGAACACTGTGTTTTCGGAGAGTGGGGGAAACTTGTAACTTCCTGGCACTGTTTGAGGTCCTGGTGCTACAGTGGCAAACAAAAAAGTAATGTCCTTGCCATCTGAGTGGTATAGCTGGTATCTTTAAAGCTGGTTTCTGAGTAGGGTATGTATTTAAATACTTCCATGAATAATTACTCCAAAATGGTGCTAAAGAAAACTAAGATGTTTTGGGGACCCATCTCGTAAGTTGTCACAGAGGACCACAGCTTCCCATAAACTCCTGGGCTGGATGGACCAGTCACTGGATATGACTTCTATTCTACTTCTCCAGTGCTCTACTTGATATAAACTAAGTCCATAACATTTTAATATTCATCATATACTTCCTGAAACACCCATATTACTCATGTTTCTGAGAATAAACTTTTAAATCTGGGTTGAAATGTAATCAAGATGTGAAAATGTTCATGTTTTTTGACTTGTTAATCCCAGTCCAAGAATTTGCTTGCTTGCTTGTTTGCTTTATTTATTTATTTATTTATTTATTTATTTATTTATTTATTTATTTATTTATTTATAGTTTATGTGAAAGTGAGAGAGAGCATGAACAGAGAAGAGGCAGAGAGAGAGGGAAATAGAGAGAATCCCAAGCAGACCCTGCACTGTCAGTGCAGAGCCCATCATGGGACTTGAATTCAGGAACTGTGAGGTCATGACCTGAGACGAAACCAAGAGTCAGACACTTAACCAACTGAGCCACCCAGGCGCCCCCCAAGAATTTGTTTTAGACTTTCTAGTAAACTGTATCTATAGTGTTATTTTTGATGGTGTCCCCCAAACAAAAGAAAAATGCCCAATATCCCACAGAAGGAGCATTTAAAACAAATCACAAATTTTATCAGATGGTATATTTCACCACTGAAAGTTACAAATGGAAATGTCTGCTATATATGGAAACATATAAAGCAAAAAAGACATAATTCTAAATAGCATGTATAGTATAAAGGCAATTTAAAATTATGTTCATGTATTGATAAGGAATGAAATATTTGATATGGTGCAATGACAGTATTATGCCATTAATCCTTTCCTTCTTTATGCTAATTTCCTTTACTGTTGCTATAATATTTGCACAAAGGTAAAATAACTGAGTTAATAATATCCATGCTATACCTGGTTTTGGAATGATTATTGATATAGGCAAAAACTGTATAATATCGAACCCAGTGTATGGGAAGGTGATGAAAACAAGTAAAACAGCTAAAAATGAATGTTGAACTTTTATGCTTTCTTAATTTTTAGCTAGGCTTTAAGTTACCATGATAATACCATGACCTATCAATGTGTAGCATGTCTGAATATATCTCAAGAAGGTTGATCTGGTGTGTATTCATCTAGGTTGTTGGGAGTCCCATTTTCTTTCTTTCTTTTTTTTTTTAATGTTTATTTTTGACAGAGAGAGAGAGAGAGAGAGAGAGAGAGAGAGAGAGGGCATGCGGGGGAGGGGCAGAGAGAGAGGGAGACACAGAATGGGAAGCAGGCTCCAGGCTCCGAGCTGTCAGCACAGATCCCGACGTGGGGCTGAACTCACAAACCGTGAGATCATGACCTGAGCCGAAGTCGGACGCTGAACCAAATCAGCCACCCAGGTGCCCCGGAAGTCCCATTTTCAACAAATGTGTGGATTGATACCAGCAGAATCTTTTCACCCTAAAATTATTCAAAGTAGACGTGTACCATAGACGTGATGCGCCCGAGGAAATGGACTATATTGCAAAACCATGGAATAATTCAGGGAATGCAAAATAAATACACTGCAGTTAGTTAGGCTAGGCAGTAAATTTACACCTAGATTCAATTTCACAGTTACTGCTGCTAAGAAAAGTTCCTGTTAAGTAAAATCTTTTCCTAAGAATCCAGATATAATGAAAACTAGAGTATCCTAAAGTTACAGGTTAAGACAAAATGAAGAAATTAAAATGTCTTTGATAGAGAATCTACAAATTCACCATTGAATTAGTGAATTGAGTATTTTTACTATACCGCTGATAAAAATAAGCATGGCAGGAGATTTATAGTTGCTTGTTAAATTGAATGGACTTGCAGATGATTTTGTAGCTGGAATCTTGCAGTTTTAGATACCTTAATGTTTAAAAACTTATTTTGGGAAATATAAGCCTCTTCTTATACTTGAGAGCAGTTTAAACTTTGAGCTGTCAAGATCTTTCTTAGAATCTGTCTGGAATGGGAAGACTTGTATCACTTATCCATGGATAATATGTCAATTACAATGCCTTTTACCAAATCTTAATTAAAAACAGAATTCCATATTGTTGTATAGCAGCCTAGGGCAGCAGTCTAAGAATAGTTTTACACATGCCTTCCCGTAGCCAGTAAGCAGCTATTTACCTCACCTTGGATCTACTATTCATTTAGTCACTCATTCATTCATTTTTAAGAATTTGAATATCTACTAGGTACCAGGCACTGTGTCAGGTGCTGGAATACACTGATAAACGAAGAGAGTCAAGGTTCTTGCTCTCCTGGAAGTAACATTCTAGTGAAGTAAGCAGAGAATAGCAAACAAGATAACCGGATTGTGATAAGTGCTACAAAGGAAGGACACAGGGTGGTGAGCTAGAGTAAAACAGGGGTGGGATATGCTTTAGACTGTAACTCTGGGAAGAGTTAAGATCAATCTTGGACTGTGTTTCAGTTCGTAACACTTCTAGGAACAGCTTCTGAGTCCATTAGTCAACTTGACCAAGAAACTTCTGAAACTCCAATATGATTGAATCTATGGAGATAATCTTTAGAATAGCTCCTATTTGGTTCAATTAACACTTTAGCCATGGTTTATTATTATTATTATTATTGTTTATTATTTTTGAGAGAGAGAGAGAGAGAGAATGAGCAGGGGAGGGGCAGAGAGAGAGAGAGAGAGAGAGACAAGATGAGAGAGAGAGAGAGAGAGAATGAGCAGGGGAGGGGCAGAGAGAGAGAGAGAGAGAGACAAGAATCCGAAGCAGGCTCCAGGCTCTGAGCTGTCAGCGCGGAGCCCTTTGCGGGGCTCCAACTCTTGAACCTTGAGATCACAGCCTGAGCCAAAGTCAGATGCTTAACCGACTGAGCCACCCTGGCGCTCCTAGCCATGTTTTAAATGTGGGATCTGTACTTAAATTTTAACACCCACTTTTAAAATACGATATGTACGATATGTAAAATACGATACATATTCACTTCTAAGCAGAATCTTTTTAATGACTTAAGGCAAGTATGCCTGCCTCTATAATCTCACATTTCAAACTATATTTTTATTTTGATGAGCTTTGTTCCTTTATTTGTGCACTCATTCATTTACTCAACAAATACTTATTGAGAACCTACTAGGTCCTGGAGATACTGCAGGAAACCAAATAAATAATAATCTCTGCTCTCATGTGGTTATAGTCTCTGGTGATGCCACATGGTTCCTTTTCTTTTTCATTCTGACTTAATAATACAGAATTAATATCACTTCTTAACTTAAGACCACATTGGGAAGGCAATCTTTATGTGATGTAAATAGACCTATTTCATGTTCTGCTGTTCTTAACACTTAAGCATTATTGTTATCAGTGATTTTTATTCTTTGGGATGTGGGTAATTTACCTTTTATTAAGGTAATTTTGCTATGTTAGATACTCAACTCTTTTGGCCATTAGAGTGCTTTTCTTTGTTTAGGAGCATATAACTACTTGTCCCTGACTGATTGTGCAGTCATGACATAGCTAGAGTAAAGATCCAACTTTAAACATTGTGAGATAAATCATTTCCACATTCTTGCTTAAGTGGCCATTTTAGTGTAGAGAAGCACATTTTCTTTTGAAAGCCAACGCGAGTGTCTCCTTGACCCAAGGTCTCAACAATTTTTGAGCAACATAGGTATGATGGTTTAGAAAGAGTTTGACAGATCAAAAACAAATGCTGTGAAATTTAAATTTTTTCCCTTTGAAGAATTATTGACAGAACATTCATTTGAAACAGTATATACATATACATATATATATATATATATATATATATATATATATATATATATATATAATGGGGTCTATTTTCATTTCTTATTATTTACTGACATACCAAAATGACCATGTCTGAGTTTCCTAAGCATTAGCTTAGCAATAGCATGACTTCTCTAGACAGATTTCTGAGTTCTTATGAACATTTTGGTCTCAAGGCAGTGAAACAAATCAGTAGAATTTGGTAGGTTTTTTATTTTTCCTTTTTAATGATTAGATAAGACCAACTCTGTCTCCTTTCATGTGTGAACATTGATGACCAATATCTACATGAACGCAGAGTGCAAGTAGTCAGCGTTCAGGCTCATTCCCCACACGATTTGTGGGGTGATTCACTGCTTTTGGTAGCAGACGCAAAGCAAGAAGAGAGGCCCCACTCTTTATTTGCCTGTGAAGGGCTGGGACTCCAGGTTCACTGGGTGTGAAAAATCTGTTTTAGAGAAAAAAACATCAAAACAAAGTCCTCGTAGCTGTGTACTTTTCTACCTTTGGAGCTAGGATCCAAAGTCCAGTCTCGATAGGACTTACTTGCCTTCCAGAGGGCAGGGGTAGCTGCAGGGGATGGTCCCAGAGCTTTGCACAAACTGGGTCCTCTGTAGAAATAGTAGGAGCTTGGGATACAGAATAACACGACCAGTTTCTTTAGGAGAGGGAGTTCCCTAGGGGCGGAGCTGTGTACCTGGTCAACCTGACTGTGTCCTGGACTCCGGTGAATCTGGGTTGACTGTGGACAGGTAAGAGGGGGTTGAGACAATACTGATGTGAGTGTTCTGTCAGCTGTCAAATGTTGGACAAGTACCCTGCTCCCAATTTTTAATGGCTAAATATTTTGAAATAAGCTGTTTATAGTTTTATTTTTTTTTTAATTTTTTTTTTCAACGTTTATTTATTTTTGGGATAGAGAGAGACAGAGCATGAACGGGGGAGGGGCAGAGAGAGAGGGAGACACAGAATCGGAAACAGGCTCCAGGCTCCGAGCCATCAGCCCAGAGCCTGACGCGGGGCTCGAACTCACGGACCGCGAGATCATGACCTGGCTGAAGTCGGACGCTTAACCGACTGCGCCACCCAGGCGCCCCTTTAGTTTTAAAAGTATTTATGTACTGACTTATTTATATAGAGCAGAGTATGGAGCATTCTACATAACACTTTTTTCTTTTGAAATTGATCAAAACAGTAGATCAACATTACCAAAAGCTAAGGGAAAAAAGGGGGGGGGATAACCCATTATCCTACCTTCTGGTTTTTCTGCATGAAAATAGATTTGAGAGCTGTGAGCGTGGTTCAGTAAGTTAAGTGCCTGACTCTTGATTCCAGGTCAGGTCATAATCTCATGGTCATAAGATCAACCCCTCGTGGGATTTGTGCTGGGTGTGGAGCCTGCTTAGGATTCCCTCTCCCTCTCTCTCTGCCCCTCCACTGCTTGCACATGCACTCTCTCTCTCTCTCAAAACAAACAAACAAGATTTGGATATGGTCTCAATCATAATGCACATATAATTTGTATTCTGCTTTTTTTTTTTTTTTTTAAGGTTTATGTATTTAGGGGAGCCTGGGTGGCTCAGTTGGTTAAGCATCCGACTTTGGCTCAGGTCATAATCTCGTGGTTTGTGAGTTCAAGCCCGCGTCAGGCTCTCTGCTAACAGCTTAGAGCCTGGAGCCTGCTTCGGATTCTCTCTCTCTCTCTCTCTGCTCCTCCCTTGCTTGTGCTCTGTCTCTCTCTCTCTCTCAAAAATAAATAAACATTAAAAAAATTGTTTTTAATTTATGTACTTATTTTTGAGAGAGAGAGAGAATGTGAGAGAGAGTGAGTGGGGAAGGGGCAGAGAGAAAATACCAAGTAGACTCTACACTCTTAGTGCAGAGCCAGACACGGGGCTTGATCTCACAGACTGTGAGATCATGACTCGAGCTGAAACCAAGAGTTTAGATGCTTAACGGACTGAGCTGCCCAGGCACTCCTGTGTTCTGCTTTAAAAAAAAAACTGTTTTTTAATGTTTTTATTTTTGAGACAGAGAGAGACAGAGCATGAACGGGGGAGGGTCAGAGAGAGGGAGACACAGAATCCGAAGCAGGCTCCAGGCTCTGAGCTGTCAGAACAGAGCCCGACGCGGGGCTCGAACCGTGAACGTGAGAACATGACCTGAGCCAAAGTCCGACGCCCAACTGACTGAGCCACCCAGGCACCCCTCTTCATAATTCATTTTTAATGTCTGTGTAATATCTCATTAGGAAGATGTACCATAACTAACATTTTCCCTATTATTGGGCATCTAAGTTGATTCACATTTTGTAGTGAACATCTCTTTTGGGGTGGGAGTGGGGGCGGGGATCATTTCTTAAGATCAGTTCCAGCAGTAAGATTACTGTGTCAAAGGGAAGAGACATTTTTATGACTCTTGATACACATTGTTAAACTGTTTTACAAAAGGTTTGACCTTCTTTGCACAACTTAAAGGTGAATCATCAGCCATGATCCAGGGCTTACATTTTGGACAGTTAATTATTATTTCCATATTAGGCAGAGAGACAAGTTCTGTGCACATTTGAACTTCTTCTAATTGCTTTCATTACATAGAGCTGACTTGTCGAGAAAAATGTCCTGGCTGTGAGACATTCCAGACAACAGAGCCATCACTTTTGAAAAGTTTGGACCAATCCCAATTTTGTAATCAGTTCCCAGGGCTGTTCATATTTCTTTTGGCAGAGATGTCTGTCTCTGTGGTCAAATGCAGCTGAATGGTTGAAGTCACAGGGTGAGCTGATCAAGGTGCCTATTTTAGCATTAGGTTGGCAGTCTGTGGCCAGGTGCCTGGGTATTTTGAGAGAAGTCATTTTGAAAAGTAATTTGCAATTCATAACCGTGAATAGTATCAGAAGAGTCATATGCAGGTCCTCTGTGGAAATTCTCCCCCCTCCCCTTCCCTATACTAATTGGAAGATAATCATTGGGTTTTGGTGGAAACACATGAACTGCAAGGAAGTCAGGATGTTTTAGTCCTGGCCACACATCTCATGGTGCCTGTGCTTTGAGCTGGGTTTCCCCCTCTGACAAGCAAGAATGTTGGAAGCAAGAGTCCCAAAGTCCCTAAATTTTTTTAGGTTCTCTGTCCAGTGGATGACTCCAATTGTATCTTCATTTTTTAAAAAAATGTTTATTTTTCGGAGGAAAAGAGAGGGCACATGTGCGAGTGGGGGAGGGGCAGAGAGAGAGGGAGGGAGAGAGAGAACCTCAAGCAGGCTCTGCACATGATTCAGGACTCGGGGCTCAAACTCACACACCGTGAGATCATGACCTGAGCTGAAATCAGAGTCAGATGCTTAACTGACTGAGCCACCCAGGCGCCCCTGTATCTTCATTTTTGTAGCCAAAGATGTAATTTCCCTATTCACTGGTGGTTCTGTCAGACAACAATGGAAAAGAACAGGATGTGAAACACAAACCAATGTTTATATTTTGACATTTCCACTAAAAGGTTTCATGGCATATATAATTAGAACTAATGGCTATAACTATGTTAACTACCTATGGCTTGAAATTACTGAGACCATCCCTGTTTCTCATTAATATGTTAAACATAAAACCAGGGAAAAAAAAATAGCACTCACTCTTGTCCAGCAGGTTGAGAGGAAGTTGATCCAATCTGTGTAACTGGTCTTGAATTTACTGACCATTACTTTATTTGCTGACTGTAAAAATTCTAGCATAAAAAATAGCATTCTCAGCAGCAACATTTTCAAACATGAAGGCCAACGATATTTTATTTAGCATAGCATATTTATTTATTTATTTATTTATTTATTTTTATTTATTTTTGAGAAAGAGACAGAGTGCAAGCAGGGGAGGAGCAGAGAGAAAGGGAGACACAGAATCCAAAGCAGGCTCCAGGCCCTGAGCTGTCAGCACAGAGCCCAATGTGGGGCTCAAACCCACAAACGGTGAGATCATGACCTGAGCTGAAGTTGGACGCTCAACCTACTGAGACAGCCAAGTGCCCCTAGCATAGCATTTTTAAAATCTAAAAGCAATTTGATAAAAGAAAGAAAAAAAAAAACCACAACTTTGGCCATTTAGGGGAAGAATAAAGGATACAGTCACTTTCTGTTAGCTCAACTGAATTATTTTTCACTTAGTCTCTTAATAATAGTAGCTATTCTCATTTTCTCCTAGAAGGCACAGTCAGAAGAGAGATTTAATCATGAAGTTTGTGGTCACTTTAATGTAGTTGCTCTTAGAAGGCTTTTCAGTTGACTATGGAAACTTCATCATGAGAGGCAAGGTGAAGGTCACTCTAGCTGAGTTCGAGCAGTTTACTTAACCTGTCTGCTTCTCTACTAGTAAAATGGGTTGTTGTGTGGATTCAAGCTAATATAGTAAAAGCACCGAGCTACTCTCTTGCACGTGAGGATGCTATATTTAGAGAGGAACCCAATTCTCAACCTCTCCCCAAGGGATAGTTGTAGGAAAGTGCTGGATGTCAGGCCTGAAGGGTTGAGACAGTTTGAAAGTTTGAAAGCAGCTTTTAGCATCATAAAGCCATCCATATTCTTTCATCAAATTCAGCTGTTTTGTTTTTTGTTTTTTTGAATGCCTATGATGAACCAGGTACTAGGGGTACTATTGTGAACAAAACAGAAAGAGGTCCTGCCCTGCTGAGTGGACAGACAATAAGTAAACAAACAGGATTCACCAGATGGAGATAAGTGCTATTAAAAAAAGAAAAAAACAAAACAAAAACAAAAACAGAGTATGGAGATAAGATAGAGAGTGATAGAATGGGAGGGATGCTGTTTTGGATAGGGCTTTCGGGTCAAATAAGATCAGCCTCTTTGACCAGAAGACATTGGAGCAGTGTTCCTGAAAGAAGTGAGGGTGCTCTGAACTTGTGATATGAATCCTGGGCAGAAGATATCCCAGTCAGAGAGAACAGTATGAGCAAAGGCCCTGAGGCAGCAGCATGTTTGGTATGTTCTACTCAAGAGGCCAGTGTTGTGGCTAGAATGGAGTAAACAAGGAAGAGAATGGGACTAGGGACTGAGACCACAGAGCTGGGTAGGGTGGCTGGATCATATAAAGCCTTGTACATTAAAGTAAGCACATTCTTTGGCTTTTATTTTGAGTAAAATGGAAGCTAAGGAGATTTTTAAAAAATATATTTTATTTACTTTTGAGAGAGCACAAGCTGGGGAGGGGCAGAGAGGGAGGGGCAGTGAGAGAGGGACAGAGGATCTAAAGCGGGTTCTGCGAGCCCGATGTGGGGCTTAAACTCATGACCTGCAAGGTCATGACCAGAATCGAAGTCAGGTGGCTCAACCGACTGAGCCACCCAGATGCCCCAGCCATGGAGATTTTTGTGCAGAGAAGTGACATCACCTGGCTTTAAAGGAGATTTTTTAGTGTGATATAGAGTCAGGAAATGGAGGATAGGGTGGATGGGAAGAGGTCACATAGAATTGTGCTTTCCAAAATTGTAGCCACTAGCCATAGGTGGCTATTTTAATGTAAATCAGTTATTTAAAAATACGAATTCATATTCTTTTTTTTAATTTTTTTTTTTTTTGAGAGAGAGAGAGAGAGAGAGTGTGTGCACGCGTGCAAGCAGGAGAGAGAATCCCAAGCAAGCTCTGTGCTGTCAGCACAGAGCCCAAGGCAGGGCTGGATCTCACGAACGGTGAGATCATGACCTGAGCCAAAATCAAGAGTCAGATGCTCAACTGACTAAGCCATACAGGCACCCCACAGATCCATATTCTTAATTGCACTACCCACATTCCAAGTGCTCAATAGCCACATGTAGCTAGTGGTTACTGTATTGGACAGTGAAATAGAAATAATTTCCATCATCACAGAAAGTTCTGTTGGACAGTGCTGATGGAATCTTAAAGACCTTCATAGAGTCTTTGGCTTTTACTCCGGGTAGATGGAAAGCCGTTGGAAGATTTTAAGCAAAGGAGGACATGCTCTGAGTTATGATTTTGAAAGATCACTAGGGTTGCCATGTTGAGAATAGACTGTGAGGGGCAAAGCTCAGAGACCATTAATTATCTGGTTGGGAGATGATTGTGTCTTGGTTGGTTGAAGTGGTGATCATGAGAAATGGTTGGATTTTCAACATAGTTTGAAGGCAGACTCGGTAGGCTTTTCTGATAGAATTGATGTGTGATTTGAGAAGAAAGTGATAAAAGTGTTGTGGCTGAAGATGATGGGAGAGAACATAAAGCACAGGTGGAAGGATTGAACACCCAGAGGAAGAGTCCCATTCATCATGAACTGGGAGACAGAGCAGGGCTGCGGCTGGAAGAAAGAGGTCTAGAGCGCCCTCATCTGAGTACTAAAAGATGGAGAGGTAAAGGGAGAGATAGGTGTGCCGAAACTGTAAGAATGGTAGAGAAGATTCCAAGTAGTTATTGGAAAGGGCCCATTTGAAGTTGGGGATTATGAAACCATCTACTCTTTTGATTCTCTCCAGCAGAATATGACTGCTTGCATACAAGCAAGGGGGAAAGAGATGAGTGGGTTCATTCAGGGCTGATGTTTTCCTGGATGGATTTGTGACAAGGATATTATAACATGGAGTCAAACTTGATAAAGAGGAGAGTGAAAAAAGCAGAGGGCTGATGAATTGGGAGGAAGTAGAGGGATCAGCACATTTTCTTTGTTTCTTTTTTTTTATTTCTAAAGTTTATTTATTTTGAGAGAGAGAGAGAGCACAAATAGGGAAGGAACAGAGAAAGAGAATCCCAAGCAGGTTCCGTGCTGTAAACGCAGATCCCGATGTGGGGTTGGAACGCATGAACTGTGAGATCATGACCTGAACCCAAACAGAGAGTCAGATGCTTAATCAACTGAGCCACCCAGTGGAGGCACTAATAGTTCTAAGAACAGTTGCAGCTGTAGACCATGCAAGTTAGAAGGAGAGATGCACATCGAGGGGTGCCTGGGAGTCAGCAATTTCTCAGATGGATGTTTCAGGTGACAACAAGTTCCAGCCTTTGGAATCTATGCAGCTGTATCTTCCTTCTGGGCTGACTTGCTATGTCCCGGGATTCCACATAATCTGATCTCACTGTGGATCTCATGTAGGCGGGTTTGGAAACCAAAAGCCCAAGAGCATGGCTGTGGGGCCTACCCCGCAGTTCCAGGCCCATAGCAAATAGGCTGTGTAACCATGGACCTTGAGGAAATGAACTTCATGGTCCCTTCCATCTCTCATCTGTGACTGTATGGCCTCATTATAATTACAGTCTTTTTCCAAACACTGACCTTCAAGATGGACCCTGGGGGATTTGCCTATTAAAAATATGCAACTTGGGGTGCCTGGGTGGCTCAGTCGGTTAAACATCCGACTTTGGCTCAGGTCATGATCTAGTGAGTTCGAGCCCCGCGTCGGGCTCCGTGCTGCCAGCTCAGAGCCTGGAGCCTGCTTCTGATTCTGTGTCTCCTTCTCTCTCTGCCCCTTCCCTGCTCATGCTCTGTCTCTATCAAAAATAAATAAATGTAAAAAAAAAAAAAATTTTTTTTAGATGCATCTCTATCAAAAATAAATAAATGTAAAAAATAAAAATAAAAAAAAAAAAGCCTGGGTGGCTCAGTCAGTTAAGCAGCCGAGTCTTGATTTTGGCTCAGGTCATGATCTCAGGGTTCATGGGGTCGCGCAGGATCTGATAGCACAGAGCTGGCTTGGGATTCTCTCCTTCTCTCTCTGCCCTTACCCTGCTTATGCTCTTTTTCTCTTTCTCAAAATAAATAAACATTAAAAAAATATGCAACTTTGCAAATATTTATCTGCTGCTTCTTGGAATATTAAACTCTTGGAAAGCTGTCTTCTGGGTCACATGACAGAATGTTGGCCATGTGGTCACCTGAGCCTGTGTGACAGGAGTTCTATACCAGCTGCATCTGGATCTAGGTGTCCTTCAGGCCCTACTCTCTTCAATGCTCTCCACCTAACAAGCATTTCTCCCTCTTTCTCTGTATCTCTCTCTATTTTATTTTATTTTATTTTATTTATTTTATTTTATTTTATTTTATTTTATTTTATTTTATTTTATTTTATTTTATTTTGTGTCGCCTGGTGGCTCAGTCGACCAAATGTCTGACTTTGGCTCAGGTCATGATCTCACGGTTCATGAATTTGAGCCCCACATAGGGCTTTGCCCTGACAGTGTGGAGCCTGCTTCAGATTCACTCTCTCCCTTTCTCTCTGCCTCTCCCCCTCTTGCTCTCTCTCAAAAATAAACAAACATTAAAAAATATATAAATTTATTTTAAGTAATCTCTAAGCCCAACATGGAGCCTGAACTCGCCACCCTGAGACAGGGAGTGACATGTTCTACCAGCTAAGCCAGCCAGACACCCCGCATTTTTCTCTTTTAATTGTGTTAGTGCCTCATAGGAGAGCTCCTTCAGCAGAAGTGATAGAGGCTGTTGCTCTCAGAATCGAATGCAATATTGTGACCTGTAAATTCCTATGACCATTTCAACATTTTGTTGATATTTATTCAGGAGAGATTCCAGAAGGCAAAACTGCCCCCTCCTTTCCCCTCCTCCTCCTCACCAATCACTCTAACCTCTCTCTCGGGCTGTGAGAGTATTAAGAACAATCTAAGGTAAATTTTTAACACGATGGTCTAGCTTGGGCTTTGTAGGCTTGGCTAAATGAAGTAAGTGGTTGGTAGTTTTTAGCCAAAATAACCGCATTGTTTGGACAAGTTTTCTCCTTTGAGTTTTCTAGGGTCATTGGAATGATCTAACTACCTTACCTGCTGTTTGAACTGGCTGAGCTCTGGAAGGACAGAAAACAAAAGAAGGGTGTTGAAATGCAAATAGACAGCTCTAAATTCCAGTCCCGGGCTGCCAAAATAGAGCCAAAACTGACAAGGAGGGTCTCCACAGAGGTCTGTGGAAAGCTCTAGAAAAATCTCACAAGATGTATTCCTTTTCGTGAATTGGAGTCCTCCGGTAGGTAAGAAAAACAAAAACAAAATAAAAACAAACAAAGGATTTCATACTTGGAATTTGCTCAGTACCAGTTGAATAGCTAATTGTTTCTTGTTTTCATCCCCCCCCCACCCCTCCTTTTTTTTTTTTTTCTGCCTGAATAGATAATCCTTACAAAACATCCATTCATTCTACAAGTGAAAATTTCAGGAATACTCGATACCGACCTTGGCAAGACTAATGGACCGAGATTGAGTGATGGATTTGTGTGTGTTGTGTGGCTGATGTGCGTTTTGGTGTTTTGTATGCTAGTTTAAGGACATTTAAGCGATAGGATAGAAAAGATTTATGACATCTTAATTAATGAATATGATGAAGGCTTCAACTTATAGATGAAATGATAAGATATAACATTATATTTATAGCTTATTTTTGAGCACAAATTTGATTGTGTTTGTTGTTTCAAGAAAGGACCTGCTGATAATTAATGCTAGCTTTCCAATGTGACCACTTTAACTGATATGTAAACAATTATTTTTTTTTTAGGAAAATAAAATAAGGGGGCAATACAGCCTACTGAAAAGGACACACAATATCAGATTCTTAGTTTTCTATATTAAATTCGGGCACTTATTTGACTTCTGCTCTGAACTGGCTGTGTGACTTTGAATAAGTGATTAAGTTCCTTTTTTTAAAAACATATAAATTGGAATGAGAAATATGTGATGGTGAAAAAAATATTTGTGAAGGCGTTTTAAAGTGCCAGGAGGAAAGCACAATCAGAAACCACAGTCAGGTTGGCTTTTTCACTGAAAATATCTGATTTTGTCAGTAAACCTACATTTTAGTATATTAGTTTTTTTTTTTTTTTTTTAAGCCATTTAATTTCAAGTGCTTACAAAATCTTCAGTGTGTTAATGGAAAGAAACGCCATACACTCCGGATGGCTACATAGCAACTTTATTCGGGTAAAATAATCTCTTAAATCCTTGTATACAGAGTCACTAACTGTTGGCTTTATAAGGTCAGTTTCAGCATACCAGCCCTGTGGCTGTTAGGAGCTGAGTGTGTCCAAGATAGCATTAACTCGAACAAACACAAACAGCAAATCGTTTAAACAGTACCAGTTGATCTGTATGTAACCCGGTCTGAAAAGAGGATTCCTCAAAAAGCTCACCAGCAAAGTTACGTTAGTTACGGAGATTGTTAGGTGGTACCCGTGGAGGTTAGCTATGCCTTATTAAAAAGCAGAGGTTAGAAAATGGAATCTTCAATTCAGATACTCAAACAATTTTAAAGGCTACAACTTGCAGGCCAACCTTTATTTCTGACTGCTGACTACTTTTGAAGGAGAAAACTTTGGAAACTGATATTCTGGTTCCCAGGTCCTCAAAGAAGCGAAGTGAAGAAGTAAATTCTGCTGGGGTTAGCAGAAGCCTTGCGGTTTTAGGAACGGAGGATGCCAGGCTCCCTGGGTTCTGAGTTCCAGTTATTGACTCTGTCCGTGAGTCACCCTGACTAGTCACCCACTGTCTTGTGTTTCCTTCTTTAGGGAAGAGCTAAGACCATTGATTTTTTTTTTAAGATTTTATTTTTAAGTTATCTCTACACCCAACGTGGCTCAAACTTACAACCCTGAGATCAAGAGTTGCATGACTGCAACTACCTACCGACTGAGCCAGCCAGGCGCCCCAGACTATTGACTTTTTCAGAGGTTGCAAAACACATTATAAAAGGATAGGATGGCACTAAACAAACATGTAATTATGAAATATTAGAGGGGGTACATATTAATAAAGGCAAATGCATTCCTTTTTTTAATTTTTTTTTTTTTTTTAAGTAATCTCTACACCAACATGGGGCTTGAACTCACAACCCCAAGATCAAGAGCCACATGCTGTACTGACTGAGCCAGTCAGGCACCACTATAAGGGTAAGTGGATTCTTTTGAAAATTAGAAGTTGATAATCTTTATGTAAGAATAGGGAGTTTGACTTCAAAATACAGTTTTATGTTTGAACATTGTGAATTTGGGTCCTTGTTTGCTCTGTTAGTCTATGTTGCTTACTGAAAGGAAACTGTTAACAAGTTGCCTTACTGGAATGGTTAATTGCTTGTCGGGGATCAGAATCCCCCCAGTCCTTCTAGAAATGTGTATTTAAATTTAGTAACCTGACTTTCAAAGAGGGAAACTAATATTTATTCATTGAGTGGAGGGCACTGAGTATGGGTTTCTGTATGTGTTGTAAACAAACCAAAAGTACAGAGTGAATCCTCTAGAGACCCTGTTTGTTTGTTTTGAAGGAAATTGAGGCACCATTTTTTTCCTCACTTTCCCAGGACCACTATTAAGCACCAGCTCGGGTTTTGAATTCTGTCTTCTTGCTGGACATC
The DNA here is from genome assembly GCF_028749965.1 of Puma concolor. NCBI lineage: Eukaryota > Metazoa > Chordata > Mammalia > Carnivora > Felidae > Puma > Puma concolor. Next base: position 30,662,787 of record NC_141683.1, read on the forward strand.
AAGTCGAGGCCTCCTTAACACAGCAAACCTTTCAAAAATGGAACCCAATGTTTGTTAGTTTTCTTAATGGTGCCTCTCATAATTTAAAAAAAAAAAAAAAAAAGAGTATAAATTTGAACTTTCCATCTACCAATCTACCCAGTCCTGAGATCCCTTCAGGCTTTCCATCAGTCTAGCATCCCTTTTCTGATTCCAAGTGATGGACTATATTCTCATCACCCCCAAATTAACAGCTATTGTTATTTTTGTCATATCTGTTTCAATTTTTTAATGACATGAAACATTGGAAATAAGGTCAAGTTTCCTTTGAATACTAATTCGACTTCCATTTCTTCCTTCTGTCCTCACCTCATAGAACCCCTGTTTAGTTTGATATGCGCTTTAAAAATATTTTATATATGGGGGCTCCTGGGTGGCTCAGTCAGTTGAGCATCCGACTTTGGCTCAGGTCATGATCTCACAGTTCATGAGTTCAAGCCCCACATCGGGCTCACTGCTGTCAGCACAGAGCCCGCTTCAAATCCTCTGTTCCCTGCTCTCTCTGCCCCACCTCCACTCATGCATGCACTTTCTCTCTCTCTCAAAAATAAACGTGTAAAAAATATGTATTTTCTATATGTTTATGGCACCCATAATTAATATGTAGTATTGTTTTATGATTTTAAATACATATGAATGGTTCCATGTGTACTTATTTTTCTATGATTTGCTTACTTTCACTGAATGTTTTTTGATATCTATCCATGTATCCATATATACATATATCTATCCATATATACTATTTATATTTATATTTATATTTATATATAAATATACCAGATATAAATTATTTATAATTTCCTGGTATTTCATGGTATGAATAATACTATATTTTATTAATCAGTCCATTAGTGGATATGGGATCTTTTTATATTAAAATTTTATTTTATTTTATTTTATTTTTTTACAGGATCATTCTTTTATTTGCTTATTTATTCATACACAACACAGACTATTAGGGAGATATGGATTGTTTTACAATGTTAGCGAACATAAACAATGCTTATATTATTTTTACCTACGTCAGATACAGGTGTTAGTTTTTTAGGCTGGATACCAGCATGTAGAATCACTACATTTTAAATATGCCAAATATCACTTTCAAGAGATATCACCAAATTGATTTTCAACTGTTTGAAAACTGTTCCCTAAATACTCTCAACACTTGTTAGACTTGCTTCCTTTAAAATTTATTTAAAAACATTTTTTTTTCTTGTGATAAGGACTCTTAAGATCTCTTAAGCAACTTTCAAATATGCAATATGGTATGGTTAACTATCGTCACTAAGCTGTACATTACGTCCCTATCGGGCTTCTTAATTTTTGCCAATTTTAGTGGTAACCAATGGTTTTCTCTCGGGTTTTCTAGCTTCCTTTCAGTTCATTATATTTGCAGTCCTTCCCTAAGGACCGATCTGTTCAGAGGCTCTCCAGGCCAGACACTTCAGAGGCTCTCCACTATCTGCTCAATCCAAACCGCGGCGGCCCCAGCCAGACGCTCTGCAAGCAGCCCGCGTAGCCTCCTCTGTACGTGCCTGGCTGCACCAAAATGAGCTACTCACCATTTTCTCAAATGCAGCTCTTGTTTTTCTGCCTCTGCAACTTGATCACGCTCTTCTGTGTTACTTTATTGATTCAATAAATATTTAGTGAGTTCTTTACTTCCTGCCGGGTGCCGAGAATGTAAGGGTGAACCAGAAAGGCAATATCTAGGCGTGCACGGAGCTTACGATTTCTAGCAGAGGATGGGAGGGGCAGAAAGAAACCAGTAAAAACAAACAAACAAACAAGATCATTTTTCATAGTTGTAAGTACTATAAAGAAAGTGAAATGGAATGTTCATGTGACTTTGTGTGGAGTTGGGTGTGTTGGGCAAGGGGCTGGGGCGGGGAGTCCAGGGTACGTGGGCATATCTGCGTGGGAGCCTTAGAAGGGCAGGTGCTCAGGGAAGGCTTTGCAGAGGAGGTGATATTCCTCCTGAGATGAGCCATATGAAGCTCACTCACAGCCCAGGCATGTTGCTCACCTGGAGCTGCTTCTAGGCAGGGATGGCCCGGGTGCACTAAAGAACAGAGCTGCCTCTGGGGCTGGGTGGTCAGGACTAGGGGAGTGGTTGATGCCAGAGGAGGCACCTTGCTGGTGTTCTCTTCAACTGTAGTTTGTCCTTTAGATATATATTTATTTACTTTTAAAGTAAACTCTACCCCCCACATGGGGCTGGAACTCACAACCCTAAGATCAAGAGGCTCATGTTCTACCAACTGAGCCAGCCAGGGGCCACTGTAGTTTATCCTTCTTTCCTTTCTTTCTTTCTTTCTTTCTTTCTTTCTTCTTTTTTTTTTTTTTTAAGTTTACTTATTTACTTATTTTTGAGAGAGAGACAGAGAAAGGGAGCCAGTGTGAGCAGGGGAGGGGCAGAGAGAGAGAGGGAGAGAGAGAATCTCAAGAAGGCTCTGTGCTGTCAGCACAGAGCCCCACACAGGACTCGATCTCACAAACCGAGAGATCATGACCTGAGCTGAAATCAAGAGTCAGACTTAACCGACTGAGTCACCCAGGTGCCCCCTGTAGGTTGTCCTTCAAAGCCATGATCAAATGCTCTTTTTATACCCATGCCTGAGCCTGCCAGCTGAGAGCCATCTTCCTGGACCCCCATGGCACAGTGAAGGTCCCTCTTATGGAACTTTATGTGGCACTTTGGGATCTTGGTGTCTGTTCTTCCCAAGAGCTAATTTGCTTTCATTTTGAAATTTTGTTTCTACCTTGTAGGGGGCAATATTTTATTTTACTTTATTTTTTTAGGTTTTATATTTTTAAATAATCTCTATACCCAATGTGGGGCCCAAACTTACAACCCCAGGATGAAGAGTCTCAGGCTCTACTGACTGAGTCAGCCAGGCACCTGGCCAATATTCTTATCTTAGAATGAGGAGAGTAGAGGGAGAAAAGGTCCAATGCAGAAGAAGCCTGTCCTTTTGATTGAGTCACTTTGGAAGGGCCTGAGTTTCAGGGAAATAAACTTCCCTTTAGTGTACCTAAGCTAATTTTCACAGTGGCTCATAAAATTAATTTACTTTTCTTTAATAACTGTTAAGACCAGTTGGAGTTCCCAAAGTGACATTTTTATCCCACCTAGGTGTTTTTTGTCAGAATATCAGTTATTCATTGCTATTAACAATTAATAATCATTAACAATCTTGGTTTGTTTCCTTTTTTTTTTAACTGTAGTAGTTTGTTTTTTTTTCTTTTTAATGTTTATTTATTTTTGAGAGAGAGAGAGAGAGAGACAGAGCATGAGCAAGGCAGGAGCAGAGAGAGAAAGGCACAGAATCTGAAGCAGGCTCCAGGATCTGAGCTGTCAGCACAGAACCCAACAAGGGGTTCAAACCCACGAACTGCGAGATCATGACCTGAGCTGAAGTCGGACACTTAACTGACTGAGCCACCCTGGTGCCCCTGTTTACTCTTTTTTTTTTTTTTTTTTTTTTTTTTTTAAGTAACCTCATGGGACTCAAACTCATGACCCTGAGATTAAAGATTGCATGCTCCATGGACTGAAACAGCCAGGTTCCCCAACAATCTTGTTTTAGATGCTGTGTCCACTCTGAGCTTCAGCTTTTTATGCAGAAGTGATGGTGTGTTATCTGCAACGGGGACCTTTCTCCAGCTCCACCAGCTGTTGAGGGCAACATTGTGTGCTGGAGACTGATACGTGTTTCATGTGGTTATATCCCTTTATCTTCAGGATAATCTTTGAGTTGTGAGTTAGATTTATTTTCTAGATGAAAAAAAAAAAAAAAAGACAGGTTCACAGAGGTCATTTTCTGTTCCCAGGTTACAGAATTAGCAAATAGTGAGCTCACATTTAAATTTGGGGCTTCTGACCACTTCTTTGTGAAGCTGCCATGCTTTAAATAATAATATAGCAGACACCAACCGCTTGCTATTTCCAGATACAACCTGAACCACTGTGCTCTTAACCACTGTGATGTGCTGTTAATCTCTTCTTCCTTCTTTAAGTCTCATTTTCTCTGAGCATTTATTAGACAGCGAGAGGCAATTCATGGAGGAGGGAAGAGCATGAACTCTGTCTGGAGCTAGATTGTTTGGGTCAAGGGCTTCTCGAAAAGCTTACTAGCTGTCAGCTAGTAAAATCCCTGTCTTGTTCTTCCCTCGTTACCTAGCAAGTAACTAGGGGCAAGTTACTTAACATCTCTATAGGTTGGTTTCCTTATTTTTAAGGTGAAGATAATAACCATATTACCTCATTGGGTTTTTGTAAGGATTAATGGGATAATGCCCATAAAGGGCTTAGAAGGAGCCTCCTGACCCCTGGAGCTAGCACGGGCCTCCCACAGGCACTCAACATCTCTGCCCTCCGCCTACTTCCCTCTGAGTGGTCTTCCCACAGTGGGTGGACTGCCTTATCTCCCCAGTGACAGTGTGAGCTCTTGCTGGCTTGGTCTGCTTGTTCAAATCGTAGGCTCCAGGGCAGTGCCTGGCATGTAGTTGGTGCTCAGCGTGCATTTGTAGTATGTGTTTCGGATAAACCTGAACCACAGGTTCCATTTTGAACAAAATAATCGCTACTCTGGTTTCCTGTCAATATGCCCTATGAATTAGCGTTCCCCGAAATTCCATTTCCAGGGCTTCCAATGTGCTCTCAAATGACTCATGAATCTGCTCTTCTGGTTCTGACCGTTTTCAAAATCTGTGTCTCCAACTACCTATTGGAAAGAAAATCCCGTAGGCATCCCAAACTCTGCATGTTCAAAACCAAACGCACCGCCTTTTCCTTCAGACACAGGTCTTTCTTCTGTGTCCCCAGCCTGGTTGATGACATGTGCCTTCACCTGCCCACTTAGAGACCTTGGAGGCTCCCGCACTCGCCCCTCTTCCCCTCAGCCTGCAGCCAGCCACCTACGTGGCTGCCCAAAACTTGCCTGTGAGTCACAGACAGGGGTCTGAAGCCAGTTTTCAGCCACCAGACTCCAAAGCTTGCACCCTCAACCTGAGAAATTTCTCCAAAGAAGTCCCTCCTTTAACCTCGGGATCCTTGTGTTAGTTTGGACTGCATGTGTCCTGGCATGTCCCACCAGCCTTCCTTGTGTGCTTGTGTACAGCTCCTTCTCCACCCCGTGGCAAGCACTGGCTTTCTAAAATACAAATTCAGGGGCTACCTGGGTGGCTCAGTCGCTGAAGCATCCAACTTTGACTCAGGTCATGGTCTCCCGGTCTGTGGGTTCGAGCCCCGCGTCGGGCTCTGTGCTGACAGCTCGGAGCCTGGAGCCTGCTTCGGATTCTGTGTCTCCCTCTCCCTCTGCCCCTCCCCCGCTCACGCTCTGTCTCTCTCTCTCTCTCTCTCTCTCTCTCTCAAAAATGAAAAAAACATTAAAAAATAAAATAAAATACAAATTCTGTCTTGTGACTGCTGCATTAAAACCACTGTTGGCTCCTTGTGCATGTTTTAAAATCTAAACTCCTCACACAGCATACAATCCCTTTCTTTGTCTTTGTGTAGCTTCCCTCCCCACTCCGTGGCCCCTGCCCTCAGCTGCACCTTAGCCTTAAGGTCTCCTGCTAGACCAGGCAGGTTCTGCACATGCTGCTCTGGGCCTAGAACACCCTTTCTCCCCTCTGCTTAGTGAAGTCTTTTTCATCCTTCAACATTTAGCTCGCAAGCCACATCCTCTGTGAAGGCTTTCAAAGAGGGCCCCAGTCAGCCCCTCCCACCAGTGTCCCTCACACGGCCTTCTGCGCCCACGATTTGGGTGAACACATTTCTGAATCAAGAGTGCAGATGTGACAGTTCAGATGGCAAAGACTGTGCTCCTGGAGACAATGGGACGGATAATTGAACGAAGTCCAGAAGAACCTCGTGGGAGATCACTCCTTCTTCCTCTCCACCACCCTGTGAGGGGCCAGGAAGGGCCCTTCTCTGGCAGGGAGCTGTTAGTATCTCTTCGTATCTGCCCGGCACCTGGCACGATGCCCACCCCAATCGTAGTTGCTGAGTGTCTGAGGATTCTACCGGGCCTGAGATTTTTTTAAAGAACAGATCCAAATCTCATGTGTAAATTCCGCCAAATAACCAACCAACCCAACCAAGCCAGTAAGAGACATCGTTTGCATCTTGGCTTTATCCCTAAGATGATTTGCTTTTCCTAGCCTCCGCTTCCTCGTCTGTGAAACAGGGATAGGAGTAGCTATTTCCAGGGGTTGCTGTGAAGATTAAGGGAGCGAATTGAAGGAAATTAGCAAACACAGGGCCTGGCTCAGGAGTCTTTGTTTCAGGCGCAGAGATATGTGGAGCTCATCACTATAAACAGGAACTGGGAGACAAGGTCATGTCCTGAAATAACTTTTTAAGGTTAGGATTTCATTGGGAATTTTAAAAGTTAAGACAATGAAGAATACCACTGGTATTTACTAACAGCGTTAGCATTCGAGGATGCATCCTCCTAAATTTTACAAGAACTCTCTTTTATCCACAAGATTTATAGTCGGGCTGGGGAAGGTGTGGTTCACCATTTGTTTTGCTGCACCTTTGTTTATCTGCTGTCTGATCCCAAACTTAGCCCTGCAAAGGAGTCGGTGGGGTGAGTGCTTTACAGATTGCGGGGCCCCAACCCCACACGCCTACTGAATCAGAATTGGGGGCAGGAAGGGGACTGTAGATGTACATTTATAAAAACCTCCCCTTGTGGTTTGATCATCTGCAAGTTTGGGGAACCACTAGTATATGTATCGCTAGAAAAGCATAGTGCTCAAAAGTCTCCATGACTCAGCTTCATCGTCTTTGTAATTAAAAAAAAAAAAAAAAAGAGTTAATTTGCCTTTGTGTGAACTATTAGCTTTCTTAATGCCTGTTTCACCTTCACCCCAGTCTGTTCATCCTGGAACACGATGAACTGGAAAGAACCGTTCCAGTTAAACAATAGTAGAAAAAAAGGTGCAAACTTTACCAGCTTCCCTACCACCTCACTGATGCTTAGCATCAGTGAGGTGTTTCCCCCCATGTCCTCCTGGGGCAATTTAAATGCTAATGTGTCAGTACTATAATCTCTTTAGCAATCAGATAGAATTGTTTTTCTGCCAATCTTATTTCTCTTTGTTTTATATTTGTTCATTCATTCGTTCGTTCATTTGTTCATTGTTAGAGAGGCATATGTTTATCATCTTTGACCTTTCAAACCTCAAGAGAAGAAGAAGAAGAAGAAGAAGAAGAAGAGGAAGAAAATTCCATCCTGGTATCTTCTCTGCAGTACTTTCAAGAGGAGAGGAGGGCATCCACCCTCTAAACCTGAGATCTGCAATTTGAATGTGCTGAGTCACCTAGTTTGCAGGGTCAAACATTTTGCACCTAGGAAAAGTACCGCAGAAAATAAAACTGTGAGCAGCTAGCTGGTATGTTGTTATTTGGATACGAATAAGAAGACTGGAACGGGGATCATGCATAGTAACTTATTATTAACTTTTAAACTTGTTTTCAGAGATTTCTAATAGCCTGGTAAATCCTCTTTCTGTCTGGTGATTTGTTGGTGAAATTCTTTAAATATTTCTTCCTGTTCCTGGAAAGTGAAAATGAATATAAATGGTAAAGCAGTTGTCTTACAATGTTTAGAAAAAAGGAAAAAAGAAATGGTCTTTGCCATTATTCTGAAGTTTTGCATAACTAAGCTTCTTGAATTAGCTTTCTTTCAAAGAATTAGTCATAAAAGCGTAACAGTAATGAACTAGATATTGAGGGCTGGTGTCTAACTTTAGTCGAACTTTCAGTAAGTCTGTTTTCTTATTTGATCATGTAGTTGAATAGACAGTGAGGAGATGTGACTACAACTGGATTAATAGGGGAAGTGGCAGGAAGCTGCAGTTTCCTGAGAATCGGAAAGAAAGTTTACAGAACGCTTGCTGGGAATGTGGATTATAGATAAAGATAAAATTTGTAACCATTTGTATTTAGAGTGGCTATTTTATTTCTATAATATGAAAGTGGTTCCCTTTAAGGTAAGCATTCGGAACTCAATGACAACATTCCTTCAACAAGGAAGTCAGAAATTTCTGTTTACTAGTATTAATAAATAAGGTCATTTCACGAGATGGACGTTGACTATAGAACCAGTTAAGATGACTGTCTTCCAGAGCGTGTTAAGTCTTGGGTGGGGAGCAGCGGCTTGATCGCTTCATGGATGGAGCAGTGGGCACCGAGATCTCCCAGCCAGCACCTGTGGAATAACAACAAAATAAGTACTGTCCCCTGAGTGTTCACTTGCTCTGTGCAGCGACAGTGCTAAGTACCTAGTTGCACTCTCTCTGAACATCCTTATAGTCTCCATAAAGGAAGAGCTTTTGTTTTTAATAGCTTAAAGCTGAGTATACTAAAACTTAGAGGCTAAATCATTCGCATAGCGCTTCTAGACAGTGGCAGAGTGAGAATCTGAGCCCAGGAGAATGATTCTAGCCCTGGTGTCACTGTGGAGAGTGCCTCTTAGCTCATAAAAATGACTACTCACCGACAAGGAATGTTAAATATGGAAAGAACATCATCAGTTGGTTGGAGTTCTTGTTTTCTCTTGGAGAACAATTAAGGAGGGGGTGGGGACGGGAGAAAGAGAAGAAAGGGCCGGAAGACTGCAAATAGCCACCCAGGAGCCCAGCGGGACGCAGAGCAAGATTCTAACTTAGCACACCTTCTTGCTCAAAGCGATTCTGTCATTAGCACCTATAGATGAAAACGTGGAATGTATTACACGTGTGTTTTGTTTGTTTCCACCTTAGATTGATGGACATAACACAATGACTTGGCATTAAAAGAACAAAAAAAGAAACCCCTAAGCTAACTGCCTTTCATTTGACTCTCCAGAACCAGAAGTAGGCTAACATTCTACAGGTAGAGGGGCAGGGTGAGGACATGAACATCTAGCATTCAGCAGAGTGGTCTGAAGAAAGGGTGCAGTGTAGGCATCAGGCCAACATGGCTCTGCGTCTCTGTTGTTTATAAGCCTGGTGATCTGGGTCAAGTGACTTGATCCCTATGAAATCAGGATGGTTCCTTTTCTTCACAAAACCTAGCGTGGGACCAGAGGAGAGACTCAGCAAAGTGAATTTTTAATTTTCACTTCCTCAGAGGCCCAGGTAAGACTAGTTCTGGCATAGAGCAACCTGGGAAACCACGTAGAGAATAGAAATGCTCTGGGTTCAGGTGGCTATGTCTGAGCCCCAGCTCGGGTCAGGGGAGTTCTCATGGAGAAGATGAGATATAAGCAAAGATTTGAAGTTGCTGAGGGAGTTAGTCATGTGGGGATCTTGGTGGAAGGTCCTCAGGCAGAGAAAATAGCTAAGGCAAATAGAAAATTGCCTACTGGCCAGATTTAGGAATAAAAAGGAAGGCAGTGTGCCGGGAACAGAGCTTGTGGGGGGAAGTAATAGAAAGTGAGGTTAGAGAAGTAAAGGAGTTGGACTGTTAAGCATTATCTTAATGATTGAGGGGGTACCTGGGTGGCTCAGTCAGTTAAACATCTGACTCTTGATTTTGGCTCAGGTCATGATCTCACAGTTTGTGAGATTGGGCCCTATGTCAGGCTCTGTGCTGACAGTGTGGAGCCTGCTTGGGATTCTCTCTCCCTCTCTCTCTGCCCCTCCCCTGCTCTCGCTTTCACTTGCTCTCAAAATAAATAAATAAACATTAAGGGAAAAAAAGGACTTTGAGTTTTATAATGAAAGAAATGTGAAGAAATATGGAGCCATTGCTAGGTTTTGAGCAGAGGCGGACATGATGAGACTGAGGTTTCGAAAAGGTCATTCCAATTGCTATACTGAGAAGAGACTTGCAGAGGCAAGTTTGAAGCAGGGAGACTAGTAATCCAGACAAGAGAGGATAATGGCTCTGACCAGGGTTCATGACAGTCCAGGGGATAAGAAGTGATCAGATTCTGGACATATTTTGAAGGTACGACCAGTAGGACTTATCATGGGTTAGATATGAAATATTTTTGGCATGAGCAGTAGGAAGGCTGGAGTTTGCCAGCAACATTTGGGGGGCAACATGCAGATAGATGAAGCAGACTTGCGGGTAAGACTAAGACTTCATATTTGTCCATGTTGAGACGTCCACTGGATATCCAAGTGGAGGTCAATGAGTGGAAAGAGAGGTCTGATCTGGTGACATATTTGGAAATGATCAGCATATAAATATTTAAAGACTGGTGACTTAGGGAGATCATAAAGGGAGCATTGATAGAGAAGAGGAGGGGTCCAAGGACTGAGCTTTAGGGCACTCCAACACTGAGAGTTCTGGAAGAAGAGGAGTGATCAGCAAAGGAGACTTGAGACAAAACAACCAGGGAGGCTGTTGGGAAGGTGCCATTCACCAGGCAGATGGTAAAGAAAGAATTCTAGCTGAGAGGAAGGCTGAAAGCAAAGACTCAGGGCTGTGAAAAGCTGATTTGGGAGAGAGGAGGAGGAGAGCAAGTGGTATGGTATGGGGAGCTTGTGGGGAAAACGTTGGGGAGAGACAGGAGATGAGGCTGGAAAAGGGGCTTTCCCAATTTGAAATGGCTTTGGATTCTCAACGTAAGACATCGGTGGTTTATTTCGTGATGTTGGCCACTAGGATCCATTGAGGTCTCACTCGAATTTATCGTGTGTCACGCACTGTACTAAGCACATTATATACATTTCATCATTTCATCTTTATACCTACCCTTTAAGAAAGATAGTATTATTATCCTCTGTAGGCGAAGAAACTGGCTCAGAGAGGTCAAAGATTTCACCCAAGGTTACCCCTCGAATGACTGCCTTTAATCAGGTGGTCCCATTCCAGAGTCCATCCCTTTACTAACCTGTCCTGTCTCCTGGATGGCTTAGCTGGGTGTTAGAAGGTTAGAGGCTGAGAACTTGCACCCTTTCTCTGGAGAGGATCTGGCTTCACTCTGTCTCTTGGAGGAGATGCTTTATGTGCAAAAGTTCAAGATAGATCTGGGGCACCCATGAAGGATTTCAAGTAGGTCAGTGACTAGATCATAGTAGCATAGTGTAGCATACTAATGTAGTGGCAGGGTGGTGAACAGAATGGATGAGGGTGCCTGGGAATATGGGCAGGGAGATAGATTTGGGGGGTGATTAGCTGTATGTGGGACTCTTGAGGGACCTGAGGGCTGGCCAGGCAGTGCACTGTGGGCTGCGGGTCTGGGCCTCAGTGGAGGCTGATCTGGAGCTGTGGAGTTGAGAGTCAAAGTGGTTGTAGGAAATGGAATCACAGTCTGGGTGAGGGAAGCAATTTTCAGGTGTTCATTGTCCATATTTACACCCTTTTCTGAAATAGATCCCCCTGAGAACAAGTCAGCTTCCCACTTTACAGGAAAAAGGCACCCCTCTTGCCTCTCTACCATCGTACTGTGATGTGTTTGGGGAGTGTACAAAAACCTGGGCTCCAAACAAAGGGGCCATTCTAAATACTGACGCAGGTGTGAGAAAGTGAGTGACTAACGACTGGGCCACACTTCCTTTTACGAATCAGGTGGTTTTGGCTGTTTGCTTTTAGCATTTTTGGAGGGAGACCTAAACATAATTTTTGATGATAGATTACAAAGTGATTGTGGGGTTCTGGCTAGCCTGGATGTCAAAGATTTGAGCAACAATGGTGTAAGTAGAATACTTCCATTCCTTCACTTGTGTATTTTGTTAATTTTTTTTAATGTTTATTCATTTTTGTTTTTTGTTTTTTGGTTTTTTTTAAATTTTTTTTTCAACGTTTATTTATTTTTGGGACAGAGAGAGACAGAGCATGAACGGGCGAGGGGCAGAGAGAGAGGGAGACACAGAATCGGAAACAGGCTCCAGGCTCCGAGCCATCAGCCCAGAGCCTGACGCGGGGCTCGAACTCACGGACCGCGAGATCATGGCCTGGCTGAAGTCGGATGCTTAACCGACTGCGCCACCCAGGCGCCCCTATTCATTTTTGAAAGACAGAGACAGAGCACAAGCAGGGGTGGGGTGGAGAGAGAGGGGGACACAGAACTTGAAGCAGGCTTCAGGCTCTGAGCTGTCAGCACAGAGCCCAAAGTGGGGCTCGAACTCACAAACTGTGAGATAATGACCTGAGCCGAAGTCGGACAGTCAACTGATTAAGCCACCCAGGTGCCCTCACTTGTGTATTTTGAAGTGTTTCTCAATGATTGCGTGTGTTAAAAAAAAAAAAAAAAAAAAAAAAAGTAGTAAGATGTAATTATGCCAAACTATTTCAGTGTGATTCAAAGACATCCACAGACCCATGAACTAATATTTGGAAAATAAACCCAGTTCTTCTCTAGTAATGGATATATTTCCAACAAAATTTTACTTAAAAATTTTTTTAGTTTATTTTTGAGAGACAGAGAGAGAGCGCCCGCAAGTGGGGGAGGAACAGGGAGAGAGAGGGAGACAGAATCCGAAGCAGGCTCCAGGCTCTGAGCCATCAGCACAGAGCCCGATGTGGGGCTTGAACTCACAAACCGCGAGATCATGACCTGAGCCGAAGTCAGACGTTCAACCGACTGAGCCACCCAGGAACCCCCTCCAAATTTTACTTATTATGTTTAATAATTGTCAAATTTTGCAATATACTTCTGATGCTTTGATTGTGTATTACCAATAATTGGAATTTATTACTACTCAGTATTACTATTCAGTCCAATGTTTTTGCATGTGTTTGGTGAATTATGGTCACAGAAACTTTTTTCTTTTAATTTTTATTTCTAATTTTTAATTTAATTTTTAATTTATGTATATAGTTTGTGGATGAGATAGATGAAAAGCTTATTGATAACAATAAGACTTTGAAACATAGAAATAAATTGGGTTTAACATCTGTGGGCAACACAAAAATTTGTACATGGATGTTTCTAGCAGCAGTGTCTACAATAGCCAAAAAGTAGAAACAGCCCAAATGTCCACCAACTGATGAATAAATAAAATGTAGTATATCCATATAATGGAATATTATTGGATTATAAAAGGGAACGAGTACAGATACATGCTGCAACATGGATGAACCCTGAAACGTTATGCTAAGTGAAGGAAGCCAGTCACAAAAGACTACATATTGTACGATTCCATTTGTATGAAATGCCCAGAATAAGCAAACCTGTAGACAGAAAGTAGATTAGTGGTTGCTTAGGGCTGTGGTAGGGAACCAGGGAAAGGGGAGTAATTGCCAATCAGTACAAGGTTTCTTTTGGGGGTGATGAAAATGTTTTAACGTGGATTCTGGTGATGATCGCCCAACTCTGGATATTCCAAAAACCATTGCATTATACACTCAAAGTGGATGGATTGTATGATATGTGACTTATATTTCAGGAAAGCTAAGAAAAACACCTGCGGGGAAATGGAATGGAAAATACGACTTAAAACAGAAAAAAAGAATAATGTACAATTATTGACGATTAAGGATCTTGTGCATGTACAAAGCATGATAAACTAGATTCTTTGCAACCATTTGAACTTGGGTTAAGATGTGGACGTCAAACTAGACATTGCAGGTACAACTAAGAGGTAGAAGGAGAGCAGGGAGGACTGTTTTCAGGTGGAAGGGGTGTCAGGTGTCATCTGCACTGGGCCAGCCAAGGACTCCAAGCCATCCATTGGATCCAGTTGGCAATTATGGAGTCCTTGACTTTGACATTCTCCTTTCTTACAGACTACAATCCAGCGTGGAGGCTGGTGGCTGGAGGCAGAGTTGAGAGAGGTTAGAGAAGAGAGCAACAGGGAGGAAGTGAGGACACCAGCTGTGGACTGCACTTAAGAAGTTAGAACACAGAGATAATGGGGTGGCAGTTTGCTAACTTCGGGGAGAAGTGGTGTAAAGGCAGTTGTTACTACTCTACAATGCAATCAATTTGAACATGTTTGTGGACGAAGGGCGAGAGAGTGGAGACGGGAAAGACGCTCATTTCTGCCACGGGCAGAATGTTCTGCACATCAGCCAGCTTACTTCAGAGTTGTGCCTCTCTCCTCCAGCAAGCGGGGTCTGTCCTCACTCGGTAGTTCTGCGGGACCTCCCAAGTCCTTGTTCAGGCAACAAGCCACTATCTTCACATACTGTTTCCTAAACTGCTTATCTCATTTTTAATGTTGCAGATGTTTAGGGCTCCGACAGGGTAGGGGTGTGGGTGGATAACAGGCTTGCTCAACATTCTTTTGAATCTGACTGATTTAGGGTAAGAGTGGCTTCTAAAAATTTCTTGGGTGGGAGTGAAAACAGAGGCTTTAAGGTCAAAATTTTAAACTCACCTTAGTTCACGTGAACTCTGCTGGAAGTGAAGAAACCAATCCTCCTCAAATACTGGAGGAAATGGGTCCCCCAGAGTGGGAGGCGGACGAGATGCCTTTTCCTTCTGTGGCCTGAGCCTCCACACACCAGCTGGGCCCCAGAGCGCATGGCTGAATCTGCAGCATGAGACCGAAGAGGGTCATGTGAAAATTCACAGCGAACAGGGTTTTTCCCCACAAGGTGCTCCATTGTTACTCCAGTTCACTTGAACCTACTTCATTATTTTTACACTCTTACGAAATGCTCTCAACAAGAACTGCAACAGTAAAGAGAAGAAAGGAAGTATTTAGAAATATTAAGAGAGAGGCGTGGTTGGGACAAAGCATCTTGCATTATCGTCTGCTGCAATGAGGAGGAAAAGACTGAGCCAAGGGAATTTCTTACATTCCTCATGTATCTAGAGCCACACCATCCATGTGAAGGTCACATCGGATGGACACAGTGAGGTCATGGTGAGGGAGTTGACTTCCGCTAGATCTCCTCAGTCTTTATATACTCTCTTTTCCTGGCTTAATGTTAACACTTGGCGAATTACAGACTATGTTACAAGGTGGCCAAAGAACGATGCGGTTTCAGGTAGATGTATCTGAAGTTCCTTGGCATTGAGCGAACAGTTTTCCAGGACATAGTTTGGTAGAAACATACTAGCAGCGATGGTAACAATTATTAACGGGAGAAATTATTTGTTTTTGTTTTTGAATTCCTACGTAATATTGTCATTGTTATCATTACAGTGTTTTGTCCCGGGCTCTTAAGCTTCCCTTGCCCCCTGTGTGGCTAAGAGCACTGAGAACACAAAGATAAATAGTACACAGCCTCTCTAAAGAGCAGTTCTTATTCAGGTGTCCATGGATCCTTGTCCTTGGATGGAATTCAGCGGCTTTGTGAACTTGAATGGAGAAAAAATTACATTTTCAGTAACCTCTAACTGCAACGCAGTATTTCCTTCAGAGAGAAACGGTGATGGAAAACACAGTAGCATCAGCCGTACCTGTGACCCGTGGTCACCAGGAAACACATGTATTTTCATATACATATCCTATCACAGCTGTGTGCAGCTCTCTTGAAATATTGCATATACATATCGCTACTTTGAAATAATGGCAGTTATTTGACCTACCGCTGGATATTGTCATTTAATACATCCGTGAAAAGGCACGTGTTATTACATCAAATATGTGTTTTGATAGTTTGACAACCATATGTCGTGATCAGTTCACTGCACGCACCTGTGTAGTTTACCTCATTCTGGGAAGTCTTCACAAGACTGCCAAAGGTGACTGAGCCACAATAAATGGTTAAGAACCCCTTTAGGTGTACAGGTTCATGGAAGTGGTGAGTAGAGGCAAGAAATATGCCCAGGAGCTACAGGAGCCCAAGAAGGGGGCTGACTCGGCTTCAGGAGATTCCTGAGCTGCATCTGGAAAAAAGCGTGAAGAGCAGAAGAAAAAAGCAGGAGGTCACTTGCAGGGAGAGAACGCAATGAGTGCACGCGGCCTGAAACCACCAGGCCTCTGTGGAAATGGGGAGTACTGAGTGTTAAATGCTTGCTTGCTGTACTGAGTTTTGGGGGTTAAAGAATGAATCAAAGACTCAGTCTAGAGGGTCAGTAAGCTCATGTTTTAGAGCAATTTTTATGGGGACACGGACAGGTTTCAATTTCCTTGAAAGTAATTCAGTGGCATATAATAATTCTTTTTTATGAGAGAGAGAGAGCTGGGGAGAGGGGGAGAGAGAGAAAGAGAGAGAGAGAGAGAGAGAGAGGGAAAATCTTAAGCAGGCTCTGTGCTCACTGTAGAGCCTGGTGCAGGGCTTGATCTCATGACCCTGGGATCATGACCTGAGCCAAAATCAAGAGTCAGACACTCAACCGACTGAGCCACCCAGGTGCCAGGGGTATACAGCTTTTACAAACAGCTTTATTGACGTATACTTCACATACAATGGATGCAGATATGTGGTAAGTTTTGACGTGTGCATACATTGTGAAGACGGCACAATCAAGATACGGGATATCTGTATCACCCCTTCCCCCAAAGTTCCCTAGAGCCCCTCCTGTCCTGCTACCCCATCCCTCCCCTGACAACTGCTTATCTGTCATGTAGAGTCATGTGCTTTTCCAGAATTTTATGTGAATAAAATCATGCACAATGTACTCTTTTTACACTGGTTTTGAGCATAACGCTTTTGAGATTCATTCATGCTGTTACAAATCAATAGTTCATTCCTTTTTTATTGTGAGACGTATTTATTATAGAAGTGTGTATGTTGAGAAGGGGGGAGAGAATCAACCGTTGTTTTCCTAATACAAAGTTTAAAGAGGGAGCGAGATTTCTACTGCTTATCAAATGGGAATATGGGTTAAAAATTGAGAAATGCTGGTCTGGAGTGTGGTCAGAGTGCATTCCAGCCCAAGTTTTTTCCTACCGTCGATGTTAAACTCAAGCACATTTGGAAATATTTTAGACCTGAAAGAAAGCACCGGGACATCAAAACAAGCACCACAGCTGAGCGGGCCTTTGCAACCACAGGCTTTCTGATGAAAAGATTTGTGGAGACTGCCTAATGAAGTGTTCAGAAAGCATTCTGTGTGTCATCTGTTTTCCTGACGACCTCCTCACTGGGTAGATAAGGGGCAAGAATTATTTTCCGTGTTGCACAAATAGGAAATGAGGTATAGTGAGTTTGAGAGAATTATTACTCAAAATAGAAGTGAGTCAGGGGCAGATTGAGGACTGCACACGACCTCTCCTGATCCTCTAATCCTAGCCTTGCTGGCAGGCCGGTCTGGCCCTAGGTTTTGAAGAAAATACAATGATTTCACTTTCACTTTTGTGCTTGTGTGGGTTGTGATAGAATCTTTACATTGGAGGAGTTAACGGGTTTTTTTTGTTTGTTTGTTTCTTCTTCCTTTTAAAAAATTTCGCCTTTCCAACTTGGTAAATGCCAACATCTGTGTTTACTCCATTTGGTTGAATTCAGCAACAAATACCTGTTTTGCGCAAGGCTCCTTACCAGGCATGGAAGAGGCACCAAGCTGGATCAACCCTGGCGGAGCCGGTAGAACAAAAGGACCAAATGAGAATTGAATGCTGTTTCTTACCGTCTTTTGAGTCATGAGAAATTTGAGAATCTGGTGAAAGTTATGGGTCCTCTCCCTCAAAAAAAAAAAAAAAAAAAAAAAGAAAGAGAAAAGAAAAGAAAAAAAAAAAGCACATATGTGCACACACACACAATTTTGCAATGATTTTAGAGCGTTTGAAGATTTTCCCTTCCACTCCCGAACTTGTCCGTAGAATGACCCAAGGGTATTTTTTAGCATGAAATGAAATAGTGATGCCTTGAAGGAAGCACAAAGCCATAGTCACTGACTAGAAAGAGAGATTAGAGATAAGATCCAGGTAGGTCACAGGGGCTGGTGGGGCTGGTGGGGTAGGTATGTTTTGAAATAGGCCTGTCTAGTTAGAGGTCAGGCATTTGTCTCTATGAGGCAGGATTCCAGCAGAAGGAAGGAGGGTAGGAAGTAGGAAAACTCAAACAATCCAACAAGCAGAGTTTGGCAGGAGGAAGATTACATGATGAGGAATCATCAGAATCATTAGAAACCATCATAGAAAGATAGAGGTCTTATTGTGAGTGACGTTGGAAGCAAGGTGAACTCTTCCGCCCGCCACCCTGAGTGAAGTATCTGTATTGCCTTTGATTTATTTATTTTTCAGGTAGGGGTTTTGGAGTGTGACTAGTACATCCTCATCGTAACGAATGAAGGAAGTAACAAAAATCAGAAATTCTCAAGTCATATTATCTGATCTCTATTGATAGTTGGTATATTTTGTTCTGGTTCATGAACATCGTCGTTCCTCATCACTGTCTCAACTCTGACCGACCACTCTTGTCATAAAATAAGTCCTATAAATTTACCACAGTTTTTATAGCTCTTCTCTGTTTATGTTCCTTACGTTTTTTTTTTTAAGATTTTTTAACAATTATTTTAGAGAGAGAGAGAGTGAGAGAGCGTGGGAGGGGCAGAGAGAGAGGGGGTTAGAGGATCTGAAGCGGGCTCTGTGTTCACAGCGGAGAGCCCAAAGTGGAGCTCGAACTCACAAACCATGAGATCATGACCTGAGCTGAAGTAGGACACTTAGCTGACTGAGCCACCCAGGCACCCCTCTTTATGTTTTTTTTAAAACACAACAAACATTTTATACAAATATTGTTCTTAATTTCTTAAGTTTATTTTTCTTATTTTGAGAGAGAGAGAATGAGAGAGTGAAACTGGGGAAGGGGAAGAGAGAGAGGAGAGAGAGAGAGAGAGAGAGAGAGAGAGAGAGAGACAGAGAATCCTAAGCAGGCTTCATGCTTTTAGCACCGAGCCCAATGTAGGGCTCAAACCCACAAACTGTGAGATCATGACCTGAACTGAAATCAAGTCAGACGCTTAACCGACTGAGCCACCTAGATGCCCCTGTTCTTAATGAAAACAAAAACAAAAACAAAAAACAAACAACTATTATTACTTTAGGACAGATACACAGAGGAGGAATTATTGGTCAGTGTGTATGACCTTCTTTGGAAGATAGTAGGCTTATATTAGTAAACGGCTTTCTGAATAGTTATTTGCCTGCTCCCTTACTTTCTTCTCTTTACTTATTTTCTTTCAGTATCCTTTGCTCCTTAGTCTGTTTCTTAAATACTGGAGCTCCCCACTTCCCCACCCATCCTGGGCCCTTTCTCACTGAACACGTTCTCTTCTTGACTCTCATTCACAATAAACATGTGTCAAATGCCTGTCATGTACCAAGCATTGTGTTTAACATCATGACATGTAATTTTCACCACGTCCCTGTCACATGATGATTAATATCTTCATTTTCAGACGTAGACACCGGAAAGGAAGTTCACTTTCCCAGGGGCATAGCCCCAGAGGCTCTTGGGGAATGTCTCTGGTCCATCACCTTAAGTGTGCACCTTCAGCTTCCACGTCTCTGCTGAGCTCGCCAGCAGCATGTTAACGGCGGACATTTCCACCCAGGGTTCCCATGGATGCCCCAGGCTCAATATGTCAAACACAGCTTCCAACTCTTACCTGCAAACTAGCTTCCCCATTGCGTAAGTCCCTAATCCACCCTTAACAATGATCTTTTCTTTTGCCTGTTCCTAATCACCCTACCCGGGTTTTATGCACCAATTCCATGTCCACATCCTGTATCCTCCCACCCACGCGGACATCACGATTCCAAGACATTTAGTGTAGCTTTCACCTTGGCCTACCTGCCTCCACTTAACTTTCCTCTCACCATTCCTACTACTGGCAACTTGAGCAAACAGATTTCTAAAACTTATCATGGTATCTCCCCACCTTAAAAACTTTCAGTGGCTCCCCTTTACCTTCAAAATAAAATGCAAGGTTCTTAGCACGACCTCTCCGTGTCTCAGTTGCCGCACCCCTCCCCTCTTGTCTGCTGCTTTCCCTTTTCTTCGCTCTGGTTTCCAATCCCAGGGAACTACTTGAAGTTATTACAAATGGGATCCTGGCTCCCTCCTTTCTTCTTGACCCTGTAAACTCCCATCCCTCACTTCTCCTGGCTGACTCTTTTTATCTCTCAGATCTGACTGCGGTGGTAGGGTGAGGGGGCCTTTCCTCCCTTCTCTTTCCTCACCCTCCCGGCCGCCTCCAGCATGCCTGACTCCTTCACAGAGATTATCAGATTTTGTTTTAATCCTCTGATTACTATTGTGTTTTTCCATTTCCTTGACTAAGACTTTTGAGAGCAGAGACTGAGTTATTTGATCGTCTTTGTATCCCCATAGACTCCAAAGATGCTCAGCAAACGTTTGGTGAATAAGCTGTGGTGTTTCCCCAAAGCCTCCGCGCACTCAGTGGACATCCAATACCGTTTTTTTCTGTCCTATGGGGCACATAGAATTGAGACTTTGCAGATTTGACTTTATAGGAATGTACCGCAAAAGTCCCTGAATAAAGGGGCACCTGGGTGGCTCAGCAGGTTAAGCGTCCAACTTCGGCTCAGGTCATGGTCTCATGGTTCATGAGTTCGAGGCCCGTGGCTCCGCGCTGACCGTGCAGAGCCTGCTTGGGATTCTTGCTTTCTCCCTCACTCTTCACTCTCTGCTCCTCTCCCACTTGCGCTTTGTCTCAAAATAAATAAATACACTTTCAAAAAAAGTCCCTAAATGAGAATTAATTTGACTCTAGTGTTCTGAACTGTAAAACCATTGCCTGTTTTAGTCAGATAGCTTTTGCTAGTAACCTCCTCCACCCCCAGTTTAGCTCCTACAACAACCATGTGTTTAGTCCGTGATTCTGTGGTCAGGCGATTCTGGTCTGGGCAGCTCAGCTGACTTCTTCTGGGCTGGCCGAATGGCTAGAGTCAGCCAATGAGTTAGAAGGTGACCAAATAACTAAGGAAGGCCTTGCTGATAGGTCTCGCAATTGGCCAGAGAGCCTTGATGTGTCTCCATGTTTCTTCTCCAGCAGGCTGGCTCAGGCTCATCCACACGGTGGTGTTAGGGCCCCAGATACAGCAGGAGAGGAAACCCTCGCTGGGGAATTAAAGCCACCGCTTGCATCACATTTTTTTTCACAAGTCACAGGACCATCTACGATGCAAGGGATAGGAAGGTAGACTCTACCTTTTGATGGGAAGTGCAGTATCACACTCCAAGAAGAGAATTCGTGGTCATTTTTACAAACACCTCCCTGGTCACTGAATACATAACTTCCACAGTATCTGAGAGATACTAGGCACTTAATAAAAATCTGGATTTTTGGATAATTTATTGGCCACATATACAAATTGCGTTGAAGTATGCCTAGGAAAAATTGAGTTCCAGTTTATCTTATTTTTGGATCCTTGATATTAGTGTCACACAGAATGCAAACATTGCAGAGCTATTAATAAAATGTTAACATCAATACCTCAAATGCATTTTTGGAAAAGGGAGTTATTGAAGAATATTGAATTTAATGTAGAATTGAATTAATTAAGGATAATGGCCAAAAGCCTGATCATATTGGACAAGTGCCAGGTATGGATCAAAAGCTACAGAAAAGTTTGGTTTGCATTTAAAAAATATCTTGTGCATGAAGCCGCTCCATATCTGTACGCCTCATTGTCATTTCTATGCAGAATATCTACCTACTAGAATTGTTTCATATTTCTAAAATTGTTTTCTGTTTTGGTCGGGTTACAATTTTAGCTGCCCGACATGATTACAGGCATACCTCGTTTTATGGTGCTTTGCTTGGTTGTGTTTTGCAGATATTGTGTTTTTTTACAAATCGACGGTTCAAGACTTCAGTGGGGGAAGTAACAGCAGATGTGAATATTAGCAAGAGAACTGGAATGTAGCAGTGGAACTGGAAGATGGGACTGAATTGTCGTGATCTCACGACAAAACTTGAATGGATGAGGAGTTGTTTCTTAAGAACGAGCAAAAGAAAGTAGTTTTTGAGATGGAATCTACTCCTGGTGAAGATGCTATAAAGATTGTTGAAATGACCACAAAGGATTCAGAATTTACATGGACTTAGTTGATAAAGCAGGGACTTTGAAAGAAGTTAAACTGTGGGTGAAATGCAATCGTTTCTACATTTCACAGGTAAATCATTCATGAAGGGGGGAGTCAATCGCCGTGGCAAACTTTACTGTTGTCTTATCTGAAGACACTACCTCGGTGATGCCAACCTTCAGCAACCCGCACCCAGATCAGTCAGTTGCCATCAGCACTGAGGCAAGACCCTCCATCAACAAAAAGATTATGAGTCTCCCAAGGCTCAGATGATGGTTAGTGTTTTTTACCGAAGTATTTTTTAATTAAGGTTGTACACTGTTTTAGACATAACGTTATTGTGCACTTAATAGACCACAACATAGCTTAAATATAGCTTTTATATGCACCAGGAAACCAAAAATATATATTTGGCTCACTTTATTTGCAATAGTTGCTTTATTGTAGTGGTCGAGAAACAAACTGCAATATCTCTAAGGTCTGCTTGTATTTTCCAGATATGTGTGCTAGATTTGGGCCACAAAACAGTGGCAGAAATAAGGAGCAAGGTGAAAGGTGCCTATCATTCTTGCATGCAAGCATCCACCCATCCCACCAACACAGAGGGCGCACTACTTACACATCAGTCATTGCCATAGGAAGAAGAATCACACAAAATTCCCTGTCTCCAGAGGTTCAAGGTTGATGTTGCGGAGAGAGACACATGAGTACAGTCTCAGAAAGAAGTGCTAATAAAATTTTACATATTATGCAATGGAGCCTAGGTTTTTAACATTGTGGGTTGTTTTTTTTTTTTTAACATGGGTTCTTTAAAAAAATTTTTTTTAACATTTATTTATTTTTGAGAGAGAGAGAGAAAGAAAGAAAGAGCATGAGCTGGAGAGAGGCAGAGAGAGAGAGGGAGACACAGAATCCGAAGCAGCTCCAGGTTCTGAGCTGTCAGCACAGAGCCCGATATGGGGTTTGAACCCACAAGCTGTGAGATCATGACCTGAGCCGAAGTCAGATGCTTAACCTACTGAGCCACCCAGGTACCCCTAAACATTGGTTCCTAGTATAGGAATGACAAAGCTAAGAAGCAACTCCAGTATTTTTATCAAGGACATCTACCTAGGTATTACTCCTAGAGATTTTTATTCATTAAGTCTTAGTGGGGCCAAAGCATTTGCATTTTGAAAATGCATAAGTGGTCTGGGGGTGGTGACTCATACTTAAGAAAAATATTTTATAAGGAGGGGGATGGGCTAAATGGGTAAGGGGCATTAAGGAATCTACTCCTAAACCATTGTTGCACTATATGCTAACTAACTCGGGTGTAAGTTAAAAAATAAATTATTAAAGTGCAAAAAAAAAAGAAAAATGCTTTATAAAATGTTAGTGTACAGTTTACGTGTGATAATGTGTTTTAATTAAGCTTGGAGGGAAAGAGTGGCCACATCTTTTACTTCTTAGAATAGACTAGTGTCATTAATAATTAGACCTCATTATTCCAAGGTAATGCATACTCTAGAAAATGTATAAATGTATTATAAAAAGAAGAAAGTAAGAACTACTGATAATCTTCCCACCCAGGGGTGACCACTATTAACATTTTCGTGAAAATTCTTTCACCTTTTTCCTGGAAACATACCACAAATGATCATGTTTTTTTTGTATGGACTGCTTTTTTTATTGAATATATTGCGATCATATTTTCAAGTTGTTAACTAATCTTCTACGGTATTTCAAGCAATTCAGTAGTATCTGTTGTACCTACTTTAAATTGCATTATTTCACTAATATCCCATTCTTGGTGCCGGGGATTCGCAGATGAGTAAGACACAGATATTGTCCATTAGGAGTCTTTGGTCTAGTAGAGGGAACACATATGTAAAAAAGTATAACACGACTTAACTTAAGAATTACTGGAAAGAATGCCTTGTTTTGTTATCTTGGCAAATCCAGATCTGCAGAATGTCCCTTGACTTGGCTTTGTTTCCTCGTGAGTAGATTCAGATCATGCATTTCTGTTGAAAATTTACGCAGGTGAGTTTGCATCTTCTCAGTGCATTTCTTCAGATGAGGTCAGTGCAAGGCCTGATCACTTGGTTCAGAAGCGTTCCACCAGGTTTCTTTACTGCAAAGGTAGCTGTCCCCTTGACAATTAACAAGTAATCTGTTGGAGGATACATAGAGTTTGTGTGCGTATCCTTTCTTCCAGTGGCCTTTCACCCCCTTGTTTTAGCCAGAATCCATTGTTTCAGTGATGGCTGCAAACTGGTGGTTTTCCAGTAGATCATTATGTCTACATTGACTTGTTAGCAGGCTGTGATTTCATATAGCCAAGTAAAGTTAATTTGGGAATCTTCTGAACCTGCCAAATATTACCTTACTTGGAAAAAAGATCTTTGCTGATACAGGTAAGGATCTTGAGATGAGGAGATTACTCAGGTGGGCCCTAAATTTAGTGACAAGTGTCTTTGGCAGAGGGAGACTTAAGACAGGAGAAGACACAGAGAAGGAGGCAATGTGTCCACCGAGGCAGAGACGGGACCGAAGCAGTCATTAGGCAAGAAATGCCAAGAAATGCTGACAGCTGCCAGAGCTGCAAGAGGCAAAAGTTGGATTCTCCCCGAAGCTTCTGTAGAAAGTACTGCCTGCTGACACCTTGATTTTGGACTTCCGGCCTCCAGAACTACATTTCTGTTGTTTAAGCCACTTGATTTGTGACATTGTGTTATGGCAGCTACAGGAAACTAATACAAAGATAAAAAGGGTTGTCTTTGCCTCTCTGAAATGGTCTAACTTCATTATCCTGTTCATTTCCTGTATATCAAGCACCCAGCCTGAAATGATCTTGTTTATTACTTGGATCTCCTGCTTAGAACATGTGCTTCCTAAGGGCAGGGATTTTGCTTTTTCCCTTCCCTGTTGTATCCTCAGCAGCACTTAGCACAGTCTCTGGCAGACAGTAGATAGTCAAGAAATATTTTGTTGTCTCCCTACTTCCTCATCTACTTGTCTCTTACATTTCCAAAAGTCGGGGTTGTCAAAGTAGTTCAAGGGTCAAATCCAGCTGTCACCTGTTTTTATAGGATTTGTGAATGAAGAATGATGTTTATATTTTTAAATGGTTGAAAAGTATGGGGCACCTGGGTGGCTCAGTCAGTTGAGCGTCCAACTCTTGATTTCAGCTCAGGTCATGATCTTGTCGTGGTCTGTGAGTTCGAGCCCGGCATCAGGCTCTGCGGTGACACAGCAGAGCCTGCTTGGGATTCTGTCTCTCTCTCTCTCTGCCCCTCTCCTGCTTGCTCTCTCTCTCTCTCTCTCAAAATACATAAAAATAAAAACTCTAACTGGGTGAACAATTAAAAGGGGCAAATTGTGACATGCAAATTATACATACTTCAGATTTCTGTGTATGAATATTAAGCTTATTGGAACACGGCCATGTCGATTCCTTTACATCTTATCTACGGCTGCTTTCAAACTATACTACGGAGTTGAGTAGTTGCAATAGAGTTTATGTAGATTGAAAAGCCTAACATATTTACTATCTGGCTCTTCACAGGAAGGGTTTGCCCAACCCTGTCCTAAAGGATGAACAGAAATTGTATGAATACTGATAGTCTCTCTGCCTCTTTACCTTCAATTATTTAAAAAAAATTTTTTTAGTGTTTATTTATTGTTGAGACAGAGAGAGAGAGACAGAACATGAGTTGGGGAGGAGCAGGAAGAGGAGGAGACACAGAATCTGAAGCAGCGTTGAGGCTCTGAGCTGTCAGCACAGAGCCCATCGCGGGGCTCAAACTCATAAACCATGAGATCATGACCCGAGCCGAAGTCAGACGCTTAACCGACTGAGCCACCCAGGCGCCCCTCTTTACCCTCAATTATTAATGTGCATGTTTAACTCTCTTTCACTCAAACCTTTCACTCAAGGCCCCAGTGGTAGTGCTGAATTTGTGTTAATCCATAGGCTCTGTACCTCTCTATCAAGGTGCATATGGTGACTGTCAAACAGGAGGAAACCCCACGCATCTCATGGAGCTTGAACCCAAGCCTCTGACATAATCTGTATGGAAGGCAGTAGGTGTTGAAGTGTAAGCAGGCTCTCATAAATGGATATCTGTTCCTTAGGTCAGTATTTTCTAATCCTTTTCTTGGGACTTGCCTATTACTTTGCTAGGCTCAGAGGCTCTGGTCTCCGCATTTGTATCTCCGTCCTCTCCACCTCATAGTGTAAGTACATCGAAAATATTCGCAGGTGCCCTTTTCCTTTTCTACCATTTCCACTCCTCTGTCCTAGCTATTACAACTACATAGCTAAGGAAGAGGGTCAGAGGAAGGAGAAATAATAGCAGTCAACGTTTATTAAGTGCACAGAACAAGGATTCTTCGTGTTTTTGTATGCATTGTCATTTTTAATCTTTTCGTTAAGATCTTTTCTTTAAAAGGTCGGTACTTTTGTTGTTCTTCCATCTTACAGATGAAAAACTGAGGCTTGGAGAGGCAAAGCAATTTGCCCAAGGTAGCACTGTTGTAAAACAGTGGAGGCTGAAATTTGAACCCAGGCAGTTTGATCCTCAGTCAAGCTCTTCCCTATTATGGTAATAGCACATGCACACTGGCATCTAGCAAGAAAGCAGGGTGGGTAGGAAATGTGGGTGCCTTCCTGTTTTGGTAGTGGCATTTTGTTAACTCCCTCAGGTCAAAAACCGGGTCCCCGGCATCGCAGATGGACCCTTTTGTATCAAAGGGACTCGAGAGCCCTAAGCGACCAGAAATGGGATAAAGGACAAAAAGACTGATGAATGTGTTTTGTGCGGGTGTGGGGATAGCATTCCTTTGCAAAATTCAAACATCTTGATAAACCAGGACGTTTCTTGACTCAAACCATGATTGTCCAGAATATCAGGGGCCATAAATTCAGCAGAACTGACCAGACCAGCAGGGCCTGAGGCGTCTGTGGAATGTTAATCATGTTACTGGGAAAACAGGAGTGGTCAAATAAGTAGGGGGAATGTTGAGTTAAACAAAGTGGAGCAGGATTCTTGATAGCAGATTTCTGTGACTCTCCAAGCAGGGGATATCGTACAAAGCAGCGACTGGACTTAGGTTACAGGCAGATGCCCACCTCATGGGACAGGTGTTCTGGGGAACTTGTTCGGGTAATCGTGCTTTAGGCCTTGCCTTTTCCCCTGTCCAGTTTAGAAAGCAATCCCGACACTTTGAGAGG
Source organism: Puma concolor (assembly GCF_028749965.1). Lineage (NCBI taxonomy): Eukaryota > Metazoa > Chordata > Mammalia > Carnivora > Felidae > Puma > Puma concolor. The sequence goes on from NC_141683.1 coordinate 30,689,885, forward strand.
CTGCAGGAAACTCTGTGTCGTGTGTCCGTTTACTGCTACTTCTCAACTAGGAAAGAGAAAGGAAAACACCATGTTTCCAGCTACTGGAAAAACTTTGAAGGGATGTTGGAATTAATAATACAAAATCAGATTAAATGGTTTTTGAGAGGCTTTCAGTTATTCAACAGCGACGTCTCTCAGTTACAATTAAAGTAAATCCGAACCTTCCTCAAGGGTTAATGTTTTACATATTTCAGTTTGCCCAAACCTTTATATATTTCTTAACCACTGAGCGAGACTTCAGAACATAAAGCACGCTTAGTTTCAAATGATAAATGCAATTCACATTTATGTGACTAAGATGTAGGAATGGTACCTTTGTGCTCTGGTAAGGTCACCATGGAAATATGTGGAGTTTTCTTGTAGTTTTCAGGAAATAAGGTGTCATTGTTAGGATAGTTTCCTGTCATAAAATATTCTCTAATTTGGTTTAAAAATAGCAGCCTTAGATGTTGTTTTTGACTCAGAAATCCATAGGAAATCTAAAATTGAATGTTGTTTGCGTGTATGTGTGTGTGTGTATAAAAGAATTTTCCATAATTTCCACAGACAAGAAATGAGACGTTTCTATTCCTGGTCGTGCACAATTGTAATGACATAAGTATTTACAACATGCACATGTGAGGGTGAATGGACACTGAAAGTAGGGAAACTCTGTGTTGACTTTGGCGATGGGCTACGTGTGCAGAGAACCATTCTTCATTTGCCGCCATTTCCACAATGCCCGGTTCTGAGAGTTGGTCACCCCAGCCAGCTTAAGGCTGTCATCTGTGGCTGTCAAACATTTATTTGTTTACTTGAAGCTTCTTTGGCTCCAACCTTGTTACGAGCTTCCACTTAAAAACAGCTGAAACATTTCTGGTTGGATGGAACAAGGACTTATTTTTATATGCAAAACTAGTTTGTCCCTAGTTCCTTCATGTAAAGTATCAGGAAAAGTCTTTCCAGTGTGATTAAAGAAGTTAAATATTGAGGACTAAAAACCTAATTAGAGAGTTCTTGGGGGAAAAAAGCATAAACACCCAGAGTGCCAGCTGGGGAACCCGTGTCCTCAGGATCTCACAGCCCAGTTGTCTTTTCCTCTCTCTTCCTCCTTCCTTCCTTCCTTATTTATTTTAAAAATTATTTTTAAGTTTATTTATTTTGGGGGGAGAGGGGCAGAGACAGAGGGAGAGAGAGAATCCTAAGCAGGCTCCGGGCTGTCAGCACAGAGCTCAACGTGGGGCTCGATCCCACGAACCAAGATCACGACCAGACTTGAAATCAAAAGTCAGATGCTTAACTGACTGAGCCACCCAAGCGCCCGCCTCTTTTCTTTTTTTTATTTTATTAAAAAAAATTTTTTTTTAACGTTTATTTATTTTTGAGAGACAGAGCACCAGCGGGGAGGGAGTAGAGACAGAGGGAGACACAGAATCCAAAACAGGCTCCAGGCTCGGAGCTGTCAGCTCAGAGGCTGATGTCTCTCTTCTTTTATAAATTGTGGTACGGTATCTATGACAAAATTCATCAATTTAACCATTTTAAAGTGTACAATTCAGTGATATTTAGTATATTCGCAATGCTGCGCAATCACCGCCATTATCTCATCCCAGGGCCTTTTTATGACCCCAGAGGCACCCTGTCTCCCCATTCTCTCCTTCCCACAGCCCCTGCTTCCTGTCTCTACAGACGTGCCTGTTCTGGGCACTTCATAAAAATGGAATCACGCAATACGTGGCTTTTTGTGTCTGGCTTCTTTCACTCAGCATAATGTTTTGTTTGTCCACATCGTAGCAGAGGTCAACACTTCGTTCCTTTTTATGGATGGATAATATTCCATTGTATGAATGTGCCACATCTTAGTTAGTTAGCCGTTCATCCACTGATGGGCATTTAAATTGTTTCTGCCCATTGGCTATCGTGTTGCTGCTCCTGCTATCACAGCATGCTGCTGTGAACATTTATGTACAAGTTACTAATTGAAAACTCGTTTTCAGTTCTTTTAGGTATATACCTATGAGTAAAGTTGCCAGATCGCATGGCAATTCTATGTTTAACTTATTGAGAAACTGTCAAACTGTTTTTTTCTTGTCTTCTAAATGCTTCTCTAAAAAACAAAAATTCACCACAAAATTGATATGCCAAACTCAATTCTTGCACCGTTTAAAGAATGACTATGTTTCTAGACTGAATATTAAAAGCCTGAGAATTTTCTTTGAGGATAAAATTGCTTCAGAATAGTTTGCTAAATGAGCAAGCAAGCACAAGCCACTTCTATTTATTTACTTCCTGCCATAGTTGGCGATTTCCTCAAACATTCGGCCTTTTACAAAATTCAGTATCTCTTAAGAGGATGGTTATAAATAGATTATACTGTCATTGTCCACTTTGGTTTTATACTTTTTTTTCTGGGTCAAATGGAAGCTCTCTAATCTCTTTTGTGATTTGGTTAAATGTAGGGTAATCCAAGGGCAAATCCGAGTTAGCTACTCATTTTTTTTTAAATGTTTACTTTCGCTTAAATTTCATGGTTGCCTAGAGCAGGATAAAAAAGAAATAAAATGATTACAGATAATGCTGATAATTTCTCAACATCAAATTGGCTGGTGACTATCCTTGTCCCAGCATCAAGCGAACCTAATGAAGAATGGGGTGTTAGGCTGCCACGGGCAAAGTGAACTCTAGCCCATTCCAGGCTCCTTGGCCCTCAACTGCTCCCTAGTGGCCCAGGCTTCCCCAAATATTTAACAATCAATATGGCACCGGTATCAACCAGTCTGCACAGAGGACACGGACCATAATGTGATGCAGGAGGTTATGGAATCCCCCTATGGGTCAAATGCAATGCTGTGGTTGCTGGAACTTGAGACGGTCTCTGGATACAGGTGCTGGGGTTTAGAGGCAGTGGGCCTGGAAAGGAGTTAGGGTAGTGACTATTTACCGACTGATATAGAAACGTTTTACTATTTTAATAACCAGTCTGGGTATACTGCTAACTGAAGATTCTGTTATCAGAAACTGTGATTATATTCCTTCTTCCCTACCATCCTTTACCAGAAATCTCTCTTACCCTACTGTCTGCACAAGAAATGGTTACCACTGCAAGAGAAATGGTTACCTAAGCGCTGTTGTGCTTACTTACCTCAGCTACTGATGACGAGGAGACAACCATTCTACCCCAATCAGTCTAGGAAGGTTACTGTCTTGACCAGCAATCCCTTGTACTTCGAGGCATTTCCTGTTGGATCTGTTTTACTTAGTATGGCCAGTCTTTTTTCCTAAACTTTCAGTTGCACTCGGCCTTTGTTTTGTTCAATGATGAACCTTTTTTAGGCATTTTTCAATGCCTAAAAATAATCACACACACCCCCACCCCCACCGAGGGAAAAAACCACACACACACACACACACACACACACACACACACACAGTCTTAGAGTGGCGTTCTAGGCCCCAGTCTCATTTCTAACTTCTTTTTCAATTACAATTTCTTTTACGTAGCCTTCTTGCATCTACAGAAACATGTCTTCTCCCCTCAATGTACCCTTTCCTTCACTGTCTCCAGTGATGCTGTGGAAGGGGTATGTGACCTAAACTGAGCAGTCAGCCTTTTCTCAGGATCGATATAGGTGCCTTAAGGCTGCCTGAGCCTGGAGCTGTCATGGCCATGGAAAGACCTATCTGAGAAAAACTCAACATGGCAGCAGGGCTGAGAGAGCAAGGCGATGGGAGATTGTGGCCTGACAGGCATTGGTTGAGCCTAGGGCTCACTGCTTGGACTTCCTTGGTGCTGGGACAATACATTCCCTTTTTTGCCTAATCTGTCACTTGTGAGAGTGAGACAGCATGTCTTTCAAGGCACAGGTCATACGCCAACTCCTTTATGCTCCTCCTCAGTTCAAATAATCACCTGACTCCCCTGCCTCCTCTCTCCCCTGGCCCTTTATTTGTGCTGTTTGACACTGCCTGGGGGGTGTGCTTCATCCTGCTAGAAAGTTAGGGCCCTCAGGAGCCCCTGGAGGATCAAGACCAGACTACGTGGCCTTAATTAGGGGGAGTGGGTGGTGAGGCACTGAGCACTGGTTGCTCTTTTGTGAGACTCGGCAGGGAGAGAGAGGAAAGGCTGATAGGAAAAAGGGGTAGGGTACTAGGCTCGAAAGGTCTTAAGAAAGCTCAGGGAAGCTCAAGAAGAAAAAAACCCAGGCCTGGCTATGAGCGTTCGTGTTTATAAATGACAGGAGCCAGGGAAGAGGGAGGAAGAGCATATCAGAGCAAGAGGGCCAATTGCACAGGACCCGCAGGAGGGCCAGAATGAAGAATGAGAAGGAAGGTATTTATTCAGAGGCACAAGCAGGAGAGAATCGAATGTATTAAGATACGGTGACATTTTAATACAGAGAGTTGAAGGAACGCATACTTGATGATTTTAATCTCAGCAAGGCAGCAAAGCATCAATTTACTGGACAAATTGCTTACTTAACATTTTTTAATTTTAGATTATTTTTCCTTAAAGCTGCCTTGAGGATTAAAGAGCCGTGTCTTTATTTTTCTTCTAAGGGAGGGTCACCTCTCCCTAACTTCCAAAAGGGCCTCCGTGTCATACTTTCTTTCTACACCCATCTGTGCTTTCTCCAGGGTCCAGCACGCAAAGTGCCAATGGTATCTCGTCCCTTCATTTCTTGAAACAGTGCAAATGCTTCCCGGAAACTCTAGAATGAACTTTCTAGTCCTTAGCTTAGCACCAAAGCCCTAATATTCTGTCATAGCCCAGCCCCTGGGGATGTATGTGACACATAAGCTCTGCCTACCTATTCAGACCATCTTCAAACACTTCTTACCTGCCCTCCCAACCCCCTTGTCCCTGACTCCCACTGCACACTTCCACGAGGCTGAAGGTACTTGGCATTTTCTGCCAAAACTCTTTCAGCCCTCGAGATCTTTCTACATAGCGCTTCAGTGTAATTCAGTTAACATTGATTGAGCACAAAAGAGATGCCTGATGCTGTGGTAAGACTGCAATAAGCTTACTCCAACTGGTTGACCAGGCAAACTCCTCTTCTGAACATCCTCTCAAGCCCCTCTTCTCTGGGGGTTTTTCTGGAACCCTTTAGAGAGGAACTAAGGAGCATTGATTATACAGTACGATCACATCATATGTGAATATGACTTAATTTACTTATGTAATTCAGCTCTGCACTTTTCCTACAACAAGGACTCAAAATATGAGCTAATTACCTCATCTGGGAGTCAACTATAAAATATGTTACATACTCTTGTTTGTTTTCCCTTTTTTTTGAAAGTAAACTCCACCTCCAACTTGAGGCTCAAACTCACGACCCTGAGATCAAGAGTCACATGCTCTCCCAATTGAGCCAGCCAGGTGCCTGCCCCAACATACTGTTTTTTGATACTTTGGACATTACTCTATACACTCATATTGTTGTATAGGGTGATATGTATCAACATTGTATGTTATGGGCAATTCAAGGGATTTTCCAGGGAGTAATTTTGAGTATACTTGATTTTAGGCCTTACACCTTCCTAAGGCTGAGTTATGGTATGAGGTGAAAATTGCATAAATTATACTTGAAAAGGTTTTAAGAAGGCATTGGGTTGGGGAGTGACTTTCAAGTCCAAGAATGATAGCTTTTTCTCCAGTGCTTTAGTTGAACACGAGATGAAGTTCTTGGCTTGTGTTCGGGGCCCAGAGTGTCTTGAAACACTAGACTCTGGCTGGTGTTCACCATCGCAGAGGCATTTATGGAATGAGATGCCCAAGAAAACCACAGAGTAATGTTCACTACAGGCCAGGCCCTCATTTTGTGGAATGGCCTAGGCTATTTATAATGTTTTATTTCTCTCTTAAATATTTTTTAATGTTTTATTTATTTTTGAGAGAGAGAGAGAGAGCACGGGTGAGGGAGGGGCAGAGAGAGACACACACACAGAATAGGAAACAGGCTCCAGACTCTGAGCTGTCAGCACAGACCCTAATGCAGGGTGCAAACCCACGAACCATGAGATCATGTCCTGAGCCGAAGTTAGATGCTTCACGACTGAACCACCCAGGTGGCCCTATTTCTCTCTTAAAAAAAAAACGTACTGAATGAGTATACCTGAATTCACTTAAGTCAAATACTGATATGATGTGACCCCACTGTACTGGTCTGAGTTCATGAGAGAATTCTAGTCCGGGAATGTGTTGGGGGAATTATCAGTGTGGTTGAAGCTATGAGTCTGGAACTGTTGACCAAGGGGAGCTTATGTCAGAAGTAAGAGTGGGGTGCCTGGTTGGCTCAGTTGGTTAAGCATCCAACTCTTTTTTTTTTTTTTTTTTAATTTTTTTTTTTTCAATGTTTATTTATTTTTGGGACAGAGAGAGACAGAGCATGAACGGGGGAGGGGCACAGAGAGAGGGAGACACAGAATCGGAAACAGGCTCCAGGCTCCGAGCCATCAGCCCAGAGCCCGACGCGGGGCTCGAACTCACGGACCGCGAGATCGTGACCTGGCTGAAGTCGGATGCTTAACCAACTGCGCCACCCAGGCGCCCCAGCATCCAACTCTTGATCTCAGCTCAGGTCATGATCCCAGGGTTGTAGGACTGAGCCCTGTGTAGGGCTCTGTAATGACAGCAGGGAGCCTACTGGGGATCCTCCTTCCCTTTCTCTCTGCCCCTCCCCAACTCACACTCTCAATCTCTCTCTCTAAATTAAAAAAAAAAAAAAAAAGAAGAGGAAGAAGAAGTAAGAGTGGACAGCCAAGGGTCTAGCCAAGGTGAATGCTGATACTTATGGGGCAGGAGGAGGGGTGTCCAAAAAGGAATCTAGAAAGGTATGAGCCTGGACAGTGACTTGGAGGCCAAGGAAAAGAGCTTTAAGAAAAAGATAGTGGTGAGAAATGTCTGATGCTATAGAAGGGGGCATTCCCCTATCTTAATTAAGTCAGATAAGGCTACAGGGCGTAAGTCCTTTGGATGTAACAACTTCTCCAAAGTGCTCTTTGCTATTACACAGTTGAGAGGCTCAGTGAGGGTAGACATCAGATGGCAGGGCAGGGAGGTAGGAATGGGACACTCACTTTTTCAGTCACGTTGACTTGAAGGGTTGAGGGCAAGTGTGGAAGGTTACTGGAGAGGAGTGAGGGCTAAGAGAATGCTTTAAAATTAAACAGAATGGACATTCTTGAGCCTGTTTTTATGCTGCAGAGGAGAGGCAGTTGAAAAGGAGATTAGAGATACAAGGGCATGGCAGGGGGATGATTAACAGAACACGGCCCTGGAGGATTTGGGAGGGGATGCTCTGAAGGCCAGATCCAATATTTGACCTTGGACAAGAGAAGGGGGAGGAAAAAAGAAAGCAAGCTCTCTGCCAGCCAGGAATGGGCCTAACTTGTGTCCATGTCCCGTGCACACGGTGCCTGGCACACAGCAAGGTGCGAGGTGGGGGAGGTAGGAGGATGCAGATAACGCTGGGCTGCAGGGTGGTGGGTTGGAAGGGTGGGACTGAGAGTTGAGAATCCTGGTCCTTACCTGGTTCCCAAGAGAAGGAGACGGCAAGACCATCTGTTGAAGGTGTCAGAAAAAGTGGTGGTATTTGAAAAGAAGGTATGGGTTGGGAGGACCCACTGGAGCAGCTGGAAAAGGAGAAGGAAGAAGCCGCCGTGGTGCAGGAGAGGCTCACGGAGGTCAGGGACCATGAAATTAGAGGCCAAATCTGTGGGATCGTGGAGTCTTCTCCAGCAACGTGCAGCTACACACAGGTAGGAGCCAAGAAGGCTGGGCTGATCGCAGTAAGTAATCCAGGTGGCAAGAGGGTAAGGGATTCCTCTCTGTTTCCTTGCACTGGCTTTCCGTTTCTCCACCTAAAAGCTCGGCCCCTGCCCAGTCCTCGGACACAGAAGGGCAGTCAGTAACCGGGTCGAATCACAGCCAACCCCTGAACAAGCCTCAGGGATCCAAGTTCCTGACCCCTGGGCTTCTGGGCGTCTGTAGTGCCTAGCTGAACTTCATCCCTACTCTGCCTGGGCCTTATCTTGGGGGCCCTGAGCCCCTTACAGCTGCACAGGTGGACCTTTGATCTTATTTCTAAGTTTCTGTTCCAGCAACCTCAGCCCTTCTGAGATCCGGGGCCCTGCCTTTTATGTATATGTGTGTGATAACATTTACCTTTTCTCTTCTTTCTTTTTCCAGATGATAAAAGTAATACATGCTCATTGTAGAAAACTTGGAAAATGCAGGAGGAACTAAAAAATCACCCATAACCCTGCCTCCCAGGGGTAACAACTATTAACATAGAGAATTGTTCCAGTCTGTGTATTTTTTGAATAAAATAAGATAATATTCTTTAAGTAACTCTGCCTTTAATATTAAATTGTGAATATTTTTACATGCCATTAACCATCTGTTGAAAGCACAGTTACGGCATCATTGCATTTTATGGCTGTAGAGTGACGTCTTTAATCATATTCTCTTCTCTGCTTTGCTCTAGTTTGTCCCCTCCCCTTGGGTTCACACCACTCCCTGAAGTGTAGTTTGGGCTTTGGGACCCTCCACGCATGGGCTTCCTGGTGTCAGTCTGGATTCCTTCCTTCTCTAGATTGAGGGGGGACTAGATTTGTCTGGAACACCCTTCCTTCTCCTTCCCCTTCCTGTTCAGGCTCACACCAAGATGCTCCTGAACGTGGGATGGCAACCTTCTCCTCTGTTTACTTCCACAGTTTGTCTTGCCCCCTCCCCATTCATCCTGCTGAATGTGATAGACAGCACTGTCTAATGTCCTGGGGCAGGACCTCTGAGTACATAACAGTAGCTTAAATTAGGAGGAGAATAAAGAAACAGCAATCCTACTCCCAAAAGATAATCAATGTTACAAGTTTGGTGTATTTCTTTCCTGTTTTTAATATATGTGTATGGGCTTGCATATATGTGTACACATATGAGCTGATATAGTTAGGAGATGAATATATATTTTACATATATTAATAAATATTATATATAAATAGTAATAAATTAACAAAATCAATAAATCCTATATGTATTCCAGTTATTTTCTCTTTTATTTTCACCTTCCCGTCCTTCTTGAAAAATTACCTTTGAGTTGATATATGTAATAATTCATGTCCATGTAATATCTAGGGTTGCCAGAGAGGAAAGAAGGCTCTCTCCTTCAAACGTCTATATTAATAGAAGTAATAAATACTTCTGGGTATTTATGTAGATTGTATCTGATTGGCCATAATGAGGCTGGTGGTTACATGCTTATTTTTACCTTTAAAAGTTCATCAAACTTAAAAATACATCAAGTGGATTTATGATTTGTGATACATATACATATTTATATTTATATAGGTATATATAAATATATATAAATATATATAGGTATATATAAATAAATAAATAAATATATATATATATATATATATGTATATAGATATACCTGTATATAAATTGGAACTCTTATTCCTTAAAATATTGTGTTTTACTGGAACAAGTCAACATGTACTCTAATAATACAGATTACTTTTAATAATATATGAATTATTTAATTAGTTTAAAATTTTATTATGGTATGTCCTTTTCCATTTTCTTTCTTTTCAGTTAATCTTATTGAACCATAAAATACTGATTGCAGTTTTTTTAAATTTTTTTTTTAAATTTATTTTTGAGTGCTCGCTTCGGCAGCACATATACTAAATTTATTTTTGAGAGAGAGAGAGAGAGAGAGAGAGACATCATGAGCTGGGGAGGGGCAGAGAGAGAGGGAGACACAGGATTCAAAGCAGGCTCCAGGGTCTGAGCTGTCAGCACAGAGCTTGATGTGGGGCTCAAACTCACAAACCATGAGCTCATTACCTGAGCCAAAGTCAGATGTTCAACCGACTGAGCCACCTGGATGCCCCTGATTGCAATCAGTTTTAACTGCAGACAGTTATTAGATGGCCACTATAATTTTGCTGGGATGAGTGGTTGGAAATCAAAGATTATTTTTTCCCAGATTTATTGAGGTACAGTTGACAATTGAAAATTGTATGTATTTAAGGTAAATATTTGGGTTATTTCCTAACAAGTGTTTTTGATTATAAAATATAATGGTTAAGTAAATTTATTTTCTAATAACCTACAACACAAATAATTTGCTATTTATGCTCTGTTGAGGGAAACAGCAAACAGAAATACCAAATATTTAGTCATTATTTGTAATCATGCTGGACATTGTTGTTTTTGTCATCCAACATCCCTTCCCCATTTCTGTGACACAGTGCTCTATTTTTACTTTTGTGGATACATTAGTTATCTATTGCTGCATGACAATATTACCGCAAACTTAGTGTCTCAGAAAACATGTCTCACAGTTTCTGTGGGTTAAGAGTCCAGGCCCAGCTTAGCTGGATTCTGCAAAAGGCTGCAAAGTGTGGGCTGGGGCTGTGTTCTCATCTGAGACTTGACTGGGAAAGTATCTGCTTTCAAATTAGCATGGTTGTTGGCAGAATGTAGTTCCTTGCAGGTTGTTGATTATTGTCTGAGGCCAGCCCCAGTTCCTAGGGGCCAAAATTCTTGCCAGTTGCTGGACCGAGGGTCTGGTTTTCTTGTCAGTTATTATTTGGAAACTAGCCTCAGTTTCTAACAGTTTGTGAGATTGTGATTTATAATAACAAATACATATTTGGTTTTAATCCCTGTTCTTGGCATAGAGTTCCTACAAACATTGAAATTTCCTAAGTGATGAAAGCCATAAAGATGTCTATTGTTGTGAAGTGACTATTATTATTATTATTATTTAGAGAGAACACAAGCAGGGGAGAGGCAAAGGGAGAGGGAGAGAGAGAATCTTAAGCAGACTCTGCACCCAGCATGGAGCCCAATGTGGGTCTCAATCTCATGACCGTGAAATCATGACCTGAGCCGAAATCAAGAGTCAGACACTTAACCAACTGTGCCCCTGAGGTGATTTTTAGACTACACCTAAGGATGGGGCTGATTTCCAGGGGACCCAGATGTGTGATTAGAGTTTTGAAACCTTTAGTCCCAACCTCTGACCTCCTAGGAAAGGAGAGGGGCTGGAGCTTGAATCCATCAATTGCCAATGGCCAATGATTTAATTAGTCATGACTCTTTAATGAAGCTTCCACAAAAACTCAAAAGGATGGGGATCAGAGAGCTTTCAAGTTGGTGAATATGTGGAGATTCAGGAGGGTAGCATGCTGGGAGAGAGGATGGAGGCTCCACCCCTTTTCCCATAGTCTCTTCCATCTGGCCATTCCTAAATTATATCCTTTTATAATAAATATAGTAAGTAAAATATTCTCTGAGTTCTGTGAGCCACTCTAGCAAATTAATTAAATGCAAAGAGAAGGTTATCAAAACCTCCCATCTATAGCTTGTTAGTGACAAGTGACAAGTGACAACCTGGACTTGCAATTGGTATCTAAAGTGGGGGGTAGGGAGCAATTTTGTAGGACAGAGCCCTTAACCTATGGGATCTGACACTATCTCCAGATATGCAGTGTCAGAATTGAGCTGAATTGTAGGACACCCAGCTGATTGAAGAATTGCTTAGTGTGGGGGAAAAAAACCTACACATTGTAATTGGAGTCAGAATCCTATGGTCACTATCAATTCCTTGCCAGACAGGCCCTCATCCTGGCTGCTAGCTCTATCAAGCCATCAAGGGAGAGAAAAGACTTCAGCAAGACAGGTGCTACTATCTTATCAGCCATAGTTATGGATGCCCTGTCACCTTTACCATGTTCTGTTGGTTAGAAGCAAGTCACAAGTTGTGCTTTTCTCAAAGGGAAGGTATTATGCATGACACCAAAAGATGGACCCATGGTGACCACCTTCAGAGTCTATCTGATATAGTGGGAATGGTCAGCTACCCTTCCCATGTTGAAGAGACTCTACTCTGAACTTGGCTAAGCCAGTCTTTCACATGCCATTTCCTGGCCACAGTGATTGGATCAAGGTTGAGCACTCAAACTAGGTCAAGCCAGTTGGGGAATATGTGATGCAGGTGTGTGGTAAATGGAATGTTTAACCATCACTGAAGCTGACTCACCCTTCCACTGAACAGGGAGTGGAGGGTTCCTGGAAAGGAGCCAATTCAGAAACAGTAGAGCAGGGCAATAACTGTGCATTCTGGTTTGCCCAGGACAGCCCCAGTTTAGACTGTATAATTATTACTAGCACTCCACTTTTGCTCTCTATAGTGTCAGGTTTGGAGAATAAATTATGGGATTACCCAGGCTTTGAAGCATCTTTCAGATTCACTTGGAAAGCCTTGGGGAAGCCTATCTCTAAGAAATAACCTGTCATCTCCTGAAACTGAAGCTCAGAGGGACAGCTGACTGGGAGAGATGTGTACCATGCATAATTATTAAGATCCTATGTGTAGAAAAAGCAGGGATTCTGACTTAATATGCACCCAATTTCATAATAAAAGAATGATAGGCATTGACTTGCAGTTTGGCTCTTTTCACATGGGCACTACACCTTGTGTTCTTGGAACAGAAACAGCAGGGATTCAAGTACTGATGAATTCACTGGTTTAGTTGAGAACTCTAGCTCTGCTAGGTGGTGAGAAAAGGGTTGGGGTAATTCGAATGTAGAGAACCTGTTCAGAAACAACAGACAGAAGAAAGCTATGAATGGCAAGCGGAGAGCAAGCATTAGGTGCAAGCGCCTGGACGTGGGATCTGGAGGGAGGTGTGTAAACATCTTGGGTGTCCTTCAGACTCTTCCTTCCTCACCTTTAGAACTTGGACTGAAAATTGCATGAGAAGGGAGGAGAGACGAGGAGTGGTATAGTTTTGGGTCTTGTCAGCACCAGCTCTGGAGACAAATTACCTGGATTTGAATATTGGCTCTGACCATTGATAGTTGTATGTGCTTGGACAAGTTTCTGTGCCTCAGTTTCACCATCCAAAAGTGCTCAGATTGTACTGAGAATTAAATGATCTATGCATGTGATGTGACTAGTGTACTCCCTGAACATTAATGTGCTCTGTCACTAGCTTCCATTAATAACATTTGTTGGGCTCCTGTCTATCATTACCCCATTTCATGCAATGGATGAGACGTGTCCTTCATTTTATAACAGGACACTGAGGCTCAGAGATTATATCATTTGTTTTGTTGGCTAGTGAGAGGTAAAGCACGATTTATGTTCACATAGGCCTGGTGGTAGTTGATGCTGTATTTGATGTATTTCGTCCACTGCACCAGGCTGCTTGGTCTGTACCATTGCTGTATCCCCAGAGCCTAGAACACTGCCTGGCACACAAGTGCCCAGTAAATATGTGCTGGCTGACTGTGTGAATGCCTTATGTCTCCTCACCGTGACGGTCCCTTTGTTTGGCTTGTTGGGCAGTGGAGTATTTGGCTCGCCTTGTACTACACATCACTCATTAGTATGCTGCTTCTTGTCTTTAAGCCTTTGTTTGTATGTTGCCAATCCCCTGGCCAGACAGGGAATTTTCAGAAGGTCAGGGTTGCCTTGTATTCGCTAATGCAGGAACTAAGCTCCAGCGTGTTAGAGCCCGCTAGCACTTCACAGAAAGATTGTTTTGAACATCCAAGGATGGAGCCTCCTGACTTTTTTTTCCTTTTAAAGATTCATGTATCAAATGCATACTTGGCTAGCTGGCCCGTCTTAAATAAGATCAACTGTATGAAACTCTTCTCACATTGGCGGCTCAGCCAAAAATGAATATTTGGCATGCTTGAACCACTGTTGCTACTTTTGTTTTTGGAGGCTGTGTGGTTCAAAGGAAAGAGCACTGGACTTGGGTTTGTGTCACCTAACTTTTTGGGCCTCTGCTTTCTCACGTATAAAACTGGAATGATAATGCATGCCCCCACCTACCGCAGAGCTTGGTAAATTCGGAAGAGACAACATGTCTTAGAGGCATTATTACTGTAGAGAACCGGTAAAAGAAAAAGGACCATCTATAGAGTTTATTAGTGAAAAACAGGAATTGGTACAGAGCCAGAGTTGCCAATTTTAATATGCAGAGTTTCATAGTTTTCTTTTCTTTTTTTTTTAATGTTTATTTATTTTTGAGAGAACGAGAGAGAGAATGCGAGTAGGGAAGGGGTAGAGAGAGGTGGGGACAGAGGATCCAAAGTGGGCTCTGTACTGACAGCAAAGAACCCGATGCGGGGCTTGAACTCACGCACTATGAGATCATGACCTGAGCCAAAGTCGGACACTTAACCGACTGAGCCACCAAGGTGCCCTAATATACAGAGTTTCAAAAGAACACGTACAATAAAATTATAGTTTTGTTAATTCTGGGTGATGAGCGTCTGGATAATTTGGTTTTCTCGGTTTTCCCTATCTGCATTTCCCAGTTTTGCTATTATGAACTTTTTCTATTTTGGGCTTGGATGAGTTGTTTAAAAAAAAAATCATTAAAGATATCCAATAAAAAGGTTGGAACTTGCACTTTGACATTTAGTTGATACTTGAGGATCATAATTGAAAATATCTGATATTGTACAATTGATGTATCTAAATGACAGTGTAGTTAATAGAAGATAACGTGATTATTATCATTGATTTTTTTAAGGGCTATAGTTTTCCTGTCACAGTCCAATAGGTGGTTTGGTCACTCCTACAGCCTGGCTTCTAAAATGGTTCATGATGCAACATCAATCCAGCAGGAAACTGAGGTCCCATGAGCTCTACCCTTTCTCCAGACTCCTAAGTTTGTATCAAGAGAGATGATTATAATAAAATAAATTTGTGAGTTCACTTTAAACACACATAAATATGTTACACAGAACTATGACAGATTAAAAAAAACAATGTGATCTGTGACCTTTTGGTCTTAATATCTTCTGAATTTGGCCTTCTCTATTTGTGCTTATTATTTAGAAGATGTGACTTCAAAATTACTGAAGAATAACACACATTCATTCTTATTTCTGCTTCTTTTAAACCAGTGGTTTACAGTCACCACGCTCAAATGTGATACTGACACTGCCTTTGTGACAGTCCGGTTCCAGGTCTTCAGATTCCGTGGGTCCCAGTCATCCCAGCAGACGAGGTGGAGAGACGAGCCCCAGCTGAGGTTTTATCTGCTTGCACCACAATTGCCATGAATGCTTTTATTTCTATTTAACTCAATGACCTTGAAATGTGTTTGCCCGTATATACTTCTAAAACCAATTTTGCATGATTTTTAGTGGACACCTAACATTTTCCATCATAAGTTTAAATATTAAATTTTGAAAATGTAGGATAAGTCTCTTATATCCCTTGGGTAAGTGTTCTCCACCAGGAGCAATTTTGCACCCCCAGGAGACACTCGGGCAATGGGCACAACTCTGTGTGTGTGTGTGTGTGTGTGTGTGTGTGTGTGTGTGTGTGTGTAGGCTAGGGATACTGCTCAACATCATAACAAAGAATTATCTCGCCCAAAATGTCAACAGTGCTAAGGTTGAGAAACTTTGGTTTAAATGTATCCAAATGAATATGAATATCATACGATGATTTTATACTCACTAGCATCCATTTATTTTTTTCAAATGTTTATTTATTTTTGAGAGAGAGAGAGCACAAACAGGGGAGAGGCAGAGAGAGAGGGAGACGTAGAATCCAAAGCAGGCTCTGAGCTCTGAGCTGTCAGCACAGAGCCCAATGCGGGGCTCAAACTCATGCACAGAGAGAGCATGACCTGGGCCGAAGTCGGACGCTTGACCAGGTGTCCCAAACTAGCATACATTTAAAATATACATAAACCCCTCTATAAAATTGTTTTTTCCTTCTCGAAATTGTATTTCTGTCTCTTTCTCCCAAAGAATTTTATCCTGATGGAATACCTTTATGTTTGAAAGCCTTAAAATTGCCATACAATTTTCTGCTATAAAACTGAGCATATGAGGGTGCCTGGGTAGCTCAGCTGGGTTAAGCATCCAACTCTTCATTTCAGCTAAGGTCATGATCTCCTGCTTTGTGGGTTTGAGCCCCACATCGGGCTCTGTGCTGACAATGTGGAGCCTGCTTGAGATTCTCTCTCTCTTTCTCTCCCTCTCTCTCTCCCCTCCCCCTGCTCACTTTCTCTCTCTCTCTCTCTCTCTCTCAAAATAAATAAAGTTAAAAAGAAAGACTATATATGTGAATTGAATTTTTTTTCAAACATCCTGTGACTATAGGTTTCTAAAGGTTAACATTTTCCTCCGTGAATATTGAGGTAGCATTAGAAATTGATCAGACACCATAAATATGTTATATTTGGTAGCTGAGTTTTAGACACAGAAACCTTTTGGTCGAAATGCATTTTTTCACCGGGTGATTTGGGGAGAAAACTTCAGGGCCCTGACAGTTTTTGGTTGCTTGGGGATTTCTCCCTGAGGGGGAGGGGGACAGAGTGAGAGTCTAAGGTGGGAGAGAGGTGACCTTTAAGTGAGGTTGGAGAGATGCAGTTGTGAATGGTGGTAGAAACTTAGATTTGACATGATCTGTTCTTGGGCGGATCAATTTTAGGAAGGAAAACATATGGACACTGAGGATTTTGAAATAGATTTCCTTCAAATTATCTATGCTCACATACCCTCTAGAAGGTCTTTATACAAACACAGAGGTATTTGTATATCAGTTGGATTTAACTCACTCTGGCTCTCCAAGTGACTTAGCAACTCTTTTAATGATTCAGGCTGTTTTCACATACAGCCAATGCATGTTAAAGAAAGCCAAGCCAGTGTATATTATAAATACTTTATAAGTGAAGCGAGTACAATTTCTCACAGGAGGCATAATTATAGTGGAGGTAGCTGAGAGTGCCAGTTCTAGAATCAGACCCAATGTTTGTTCCTATTCTCCATCATCAGCAGCTGTGTAACCTGGGGGCAAATTGTTACTAGCTGTGGTCCACAGCTTTCTCACCTGTGAAGTGAGGCTAAAATAGATTTCTCATTGGGTTGTTGTGAGATATAAATGAGATCATGCGTGCAAAGGGCTTAGCACAGTGCCCTGGAGATTCGGAGCCCTGGGTAACCACCAGTGTTTGTTATCTTTAGATATTAGAGTGTTTGCCTCAAGGAATGAGCTCTACAAAGGCAATGAGGTCATCATTTCGGTCTTACTTCTTAGGTCAGGGTGCTTTTGCACACAAGTTATTGTACCCAACCATCGTGATTCTGTGGACAGCATCAGATCTCCAAGATCCCAGTGGGCCTTGAGTCCTGGAAGCCCAAGGCTCTGGGGCTGCAGCCAGTCTGCCCACACCCGCAGTGCCCTTGTGTTCTGGTCGGCCTCCCGAAGACAAACACCTACTGGCAGGGTGGCCCTTTGAATGCCTGAAGTTATTTTTAATATTCTCAGAACACTGTCTAGGAGCTGCACGATGTAGATGGACGACATTCAGAGTCCCCTACAGGGTCACTTACCAAAAAAACATACGTAAAGCTGCGACTCCAGGTAACAATACCAAAGTACCTTAATCCTGGTATTGACAACTGTTCTATTGGGTTACACAGTTTTAATCCCAGAGGAGTTGTCTCTTGACATTAAACTGTCCAAACAGTATTTATATCTGCGGCTGACCTGCAAGATCACTTAACCCTGCACAGCCGTTTAAAAGTAGTTAATGACAGAACTGGCATGACGTGCCCCTTATGAATGATCACGTAAGTTCGACCTGGGCTGCCATGGTTTATGGAGGAAGGCAGTTTGTCCATAGCCTGCTTCAACCACAGCAGGTAATTTGAAATGAAATGAGACAGTTTCTACAAGCAGATTGATTTGGGAATCTTGCCTGTTCTTCCCTTTGACCCTTGACAAGTTGACACTACAAAGATTGTGACTTTAAAAAATGATTGGGTGCAAATACATTTAGGTAGATGATTTACCGTGTGCCGCAGCAAGGACAGTGCATTTCGGGTGATGCTGTGAGGAAAGGTAATTGTCAATTTTAACAACTCACGGTTTATGTTTCTGTAGCTTATTAATTATCCTACCAGAAAACCTACTAATAACCCTTAATCAAGTACTTTAGATTCCTGGCGACAGCCTAGGTACCCAATCTCAAGATGAAGAGATACAGTATGCACGATAAACTTATTAAAAGTACTGATTCAGTTTGTTATTTTGGTGGAAAACCACAGCTTGCACGTAAGAGTAAGAAATCGCGTTCTCTTTCGTGGATTTCACTTCTTTCTTCCTTTTTGTAAATACGGTTAATCGTATATAGGAGGAAACACTGTGATTAAAGGGCTGATAGGTTTCATAGCTGATAATGGAAGAGTTATCAGAAACATCGGAAAAGAAAACCCCAGCTAGGCATTAACAAATGCCTTTTTCCCCTAAATCCTTTGTAGTCATATAAGATTTTCACACCAAATATTATGTAATAATTAAACACATATTCTCCTTATTGTTTTGACTCTCTTCTTGTGAAGCGGTTTTTCCTCTCAGATGTGAGGTAGTTAGACACGGAACTGGAAAATCAACTGTCTTTCAAAACAACAGTAAGAGCGACCATTGGAAAGATTACTTCCGAAAATAATTTCACATGAGTTCACAATTATGTGCCGTTTATGCCTAGATTATTGTAAATGAACTTGCAATAGAACTGTGGATTTATTAACGTTTGGATTTGCATTGAAGTATCCACGCTTCTTAGCAATTTGCCATAGAACTTGGGCTTTTCTCTGCAGCTTTTGTGTTTTTCTCTATTGTAACCACTTTGTTTGAAATATAATTTTGAAGATGCTAGTAAAAAGTATAACAAATTCCCTACTGGTCTCTGTTTAAATTATTTACTACCCTTTTGAGCCATATCTTCATTGAACTATGTTAAAAGTATTTTGCTGGAATGTTTCTTTATGTTGTCCATCGGGTTTAATAGACGTGCCATTTAATAAGCTCTCCACCTGTAAGGATAGACTATTTGACCTCTGTGCCCTGCCACTGGTAGACATAGTATAAGATTGCTTTGTGAAATAAAGCTGTCGGTAACATCAACAAAATAAAAAATGATCGTATTCCAATACTCTCTGCTGAGTACTATGACAGCGCTGAAATATGGAATAAAATTGAAAGTAGATTAGTTTTGGGTCTTAAGTCATGTTTTGACAAGAAATAAGAGAGGAGAACATATCTTTGAACTTTTAGTTTTAAAGTTTTTTAATGAAAATATTTATCATTTTGTAAGGTTCCTTCTTTCTTGATCACATCCAGGCCGTATAGCCTTAAAACAATCCGTTCTCTTATTGCGAGGGATATAAATACTGTTCTGTCTTTATATTAAATACCATAAAGGGGACTCGCACGGCGTGAGATGGTTTGACACTTGTCAGTTAGGGAATGTCATGCTAATAAAAAAGCTTATTGAGGAGGTTGGAAAATCAGTCATTAATAAGCTACATATTTTCAAGGTATGTAAAGCATGTAAATACTGCAGACAAGCCGGCTGCTTTTGCTGTATTTTTTGTTCACCTTTTGGAATGGCTCGAATCTGAAGAGGAAGAATAAATATGTCAGAGTGCCGAAAGCCTGGCTGGTGATTGCTTTTGACCTACAGGAATTTGAAAATTGAGGCGACATGCAGATTGTGAAATTATTTCTTTCACCTCTGTGGTTATGCATGAATTACATGAAATCACAACTAATAAATGGTGTGGATCGGCAGCAGAGGGTGTGGGTTGAGTACAGTAACCCTCCCCTCCCGGAATTTGCAAACATCCTGTGTCGCCAGATGGGAGATTGTGAAGCTCTTAAAAGCGCCGTGCCTACTTGCCCTTCGTTCCAAATCCAGAAGAATTGCAAAGAGGGCAGGTTAACTAGAGCTTCCTGCTCATCTCAGAATAAACTTTTCACTTTTCACATTCTTGCCCTTTAAAAACACAGGATGCAAATGCGTGACAAGGGGCTGGGGCTGTCTTGCCTCCTCCTCAGGGCGGGCAGGTGTGCACAGCAGGACCAAGTCAGGGCCAGGCTCACGTCAGCGAACCTTCTAACCACCGCTTCTTTTAAAAAAGGTCTAAGTGAACTCTTTTCCCCCGACAAATGCGAATTACGTGATAGCATAGGGCTACAACGGGTAGACTCTTGTGGGATTCTGTTTTTAGTCATGAGAAAGGTTGTATTCCCAGTCTTACTTTCTACAGTCAGAAATGTCAAAAGTAAATAGAAAAAGTAAAGATTGTATGGGCTAAAAGTTCTGAAGAAGTTTTCACAAGGTTTCAAGCAGTCGCTCCTGAGATATTTTAAAGATGCAACAAAGAAAAACCCTTTTTTTTTAGATGAATATGACATAGAGAGATGTCTGTTAGTAGTTGTGGTATATATACACCAAGTCTTATGGAGGTGCTCTAATATCACCCCTTCATTTGTTCCATTACCTGGTTTTAACCTTGACTTGGCTAAATAATATCTTTAAACAGGACAGTGAATTACTGTGGTCATTACGTTGGTGTCATTTATCATCATCGCTGTGAGCTCAGCTCTGGAGTATGAAGGTTGTTAAGTAATCACTATACAGGTACCAGCAATCCAAACCCAAGTTCTAACGTGTGTTTTATCCATGGTTTTTATGTTAAATGTCAAGATCCAAGAGGGGCCCTGAACATCCTGGGAAGGGTCAGAGAGCGCACCGCGGATTTCCAGAGGGCTGGGGTAGCCCCAGCCTGGAAAACGTGTCCTTGGCTGGGAGAGGTCACCAGAAAGAGAACGAGGCTAGGAAAGAAGGTGACTGTGCGTCAGGTAACAAAAATTAGAAGTGAGATCAATTTAGCATTCTAGAAGATAAGAGAGAAGGGAAGTGTGGATAGAAAATGAACAGTAATTACAGCATACAGTAGGTAAGGGATTTGGAAGTCATTCCATTGTGAAGAACTACCTTTTGGAGCAGAGGTGGGGACAGAGTCTCCACAGGGCCATTTCTCTATTATGAAGAAATATGCATTTGAATGTCAGCCTGGGGTTCAGATATTAATTCTGCCAGAGAACAGCTGTACCTTTAGTACCTTTAGTAAAAGATGTGGACCTTCTTGGGGCACCTGGGTGGCTCATTCGGTTGAGTGTCCGACTCTTGATTTCGGCTCAGGTCATGATCTTACACTGTGAGACTGATCCCCGCCCCCCTCCCCCCCCATGGGGTTCTGTGCTGACAGTGCAGAGCCTGCTTGGGATTCTCTCTCTCCCTCTTTCTCTCTCTCTGTGTCCCGCCCCCACGTCCTCACTCTCTCTTTCAAAATAAATAAAAATAAACTTAAAAAAATATGTGAACCTTCTTAACATCATTTTTAATCTGTCACATGAAGGTAAGACTGAGGTGGCTGGGCTAGTGTGTGAATTAGATGAAATAACCTGCTCGCAAATGTCTAGCATGGCGGCTGGCTGACACCCAGCCACTGCCCAATAAATACCGGTGGCCTCCTTTTCTGTCTTCCTGATTCTGAAATAAGGATGTCCACCTGTTTTTCCCTTAAGATTTCATGAGCCTGATGAGGTCCATTCCATTTCTGTGAGTGGAAATGTTCTAGAAGTTTATTCACCTTCAGTAAACCAAAAATTTTTTTATTGCAATTTCAATTACCCCCATAATTTAGTTTAAAAAGTCTGGACTGGAACCTTAATGTTGTTGACTTTCAGAGACGATCTGCACTGGGGATTTGTAACATTATTAAGCATTTCATGACCTAGAAGGGCAGAAACAGCCAGCAAGTTTAAAGTTCTAGTAAGGAAAGGCAGATGATTCTGATGAAAATAAAAGGAGAAATACATTTTTTAAATGGTGGACAAGGATTTTGTTGGAAAGGAGTTTCCAATCAAAGAATGTAAGTGTTTCCAGTGTGGAGAGGGAGGCATGATTTGAGTTTCACATAATCTTCTTGCTGCGACATGGAAGATGGGTTTGAGATCTTCATGTGGATGTGGGGATCATGGCAGAGCCCCGGGTAAGACGTGACACAGCTCAAACCAGGGTGTGACAGTGGTGTGGGAAGAAGTGAACAGACTCAACAGATACTTAGGAAGCAACATCGGCAAAGCTTGGTATCGGATTAGAAAGGACACAATGAATGACCCCTGGGTCTTGGTTTTTGGAGCTAGATGATGGTGGGGCCATCCCCTGTGATAGGAACATTCACAGAACACCATGGTGGTTTCATTCTGGACAAGTTGAGTTTGGAGTTTTTGTTACCGCCATTTTCAGTGATGCGAAGAATAAAGCCAAAAGGTAAATGTCTTTGGATGAAATTTTACAAGAACTGATGCCATGTCCAACATGACAACTGTTCTCTTATGAAACTGAGTTTTTTATGAATGCGTTCATTTTATTCCTTGTATAGTACCACTTTATGAACAAATGCATTTAAAATCATCTTTTGGAACAAAGCCTATTACTAAAGAGAGGACTACTCTGCTATGAGTATAATTGCTTCTAAAATGTCTACTTGTAGACAGACTTGTACAAGCCATCATTAATTCTTTGTGTAATTAATGTATAAAATACAGAGTTTCTATTAATGGAAAAGAAACTCAAGCATCACACTGATAATACCAATAACATGCATTTGTAATTACATACTGTAGATAACTGTAAAAGCTACATTTTATTACATTAATAAAACGTAAAAACTCCTGAAGCAACCCAGAACTGGGTAGCAGTAACACTATTAGCCTCACTGCTTCATCAGTTAGGAGTCTGTCAAATTGCTGTTAGCTGGTTACTAACACTTGCAGTGCACTGGGGAAACTTTTTCCCCCATAAAATAATGAGCATTTATTCTTCAAGATAAAAAATTGCGTGTTGGTGGAATAATATACTATACGAGAGTAGCAATGCAAAGATAAAAATCAAACTCAATGAGAACAAAAAGCTGAATGGGAGAACTTCTTGTTCCTCTAGGTGGACTGAGAGATCAGGTTCCTCTAGGTGGACTGAGAGATCAGGTTCTGTCACTAGAGATGTGAAAAATTGCTTACCCCCTAAGTGTGCCGCAGAGGCAAGCGGAACTCATAAAGGGAGTGTTGATTTCATGGAGGGAAAGTGTACAGGGTTCCAAACGCTCCTGGGTTAATACCTTGGTCACACTGATGGGTAAAAAAGCCAGTGTGTTGGACTGACTGACCCAATCAATATCTCTTTAGGTGTCTGCCAATCACCCCATTAGGGAGCAAGACCGAGTGGATTAGTTCAAGCAGCTTCTCAGATGCTCGGCCAGTCTCTCTTCCTTAGGTAGGAAATGGGAGGAATGGCTTCATTTGGAGAAGGGCCGGGGAGGCCTCCAGATCTGGAGAGCACTGAGATATGTTCAGAACAACTCAGAGGCAGCTGACTACTCCATGCAACTCGTGCTGCAGAAATATTCGTAGAAACACAGAACACATTTCTAGAAACTAAACAAATAGACAGACTATGCGTACCTGACCACCTATCTGACCCCAAACTCAGCTGGGGGAAGATTTAAGATATCAACTATGGAGGTGTCCGGATGCTTGGGTGGCTCAGTTGGTTGGTTAAGGGTCGGACTCTCGGTTTCAGCCCAGGTCATGATCTCTAGGTGGTGAGATTGAACCCTGTGTCTGCTCTGCCTGCTTGGGTTTCTCTCTCTCACCCTCTCTCTGCCCTTCCCTCATTCATGCTCTCTCTCTCTCTCTCTCTGAAAAGAAATAAAACACACACATACACACACAATGGAGGAGTCAAAAGCATAAGGTTTCTTTTGGATTCCCACCCTCCCCTCCCAGAATTCCCAGAGAGTACTTCCCATTGATTAACTTTTTTTTTAATGTATTTATTTATTTATTTATTTATTTATTTATTTATTATTTATTTATTTTGAAGGAGAGAGAGAGAGAGACAGAGCATGAGCGGGGGAAGAGCAGAGAGAGAGGGAGACACAGAATCTGAAGCAGGCTCCAGACTCTGAGCTGTCAGCACAGAGCCTGACACGGGGCTCGAACTCATGAACTGTGAGATCATGACCTGAGCCGAAGTTGGAGGGTCAACAGACTGACCCATCCAGGTGCCCCACTACTTACCAATTTTGAACTAAAAATAATTTGATGTCAAAATTCTTCCTCTGAATCTCGCATTCGAATCATCCTCTCAGTGTGTTCACTTTCTCCCATTTCACAGAATTTTTGTCATGGCTCAAGAAAATGAGGTTGCTCTACTGAATCTGTAGTCTAGAAAGGGATACATGGATGGGCCTCACGTTGTCCAGATTTGTCTACAGCAGTTTTTTGTGTATGGACTTTTTCCAGAGAAAGGGCCCAGGGATTGTGTAATGTTCTCTAAAGGGTCTGTGAGTTCTTCTCCCCACATTTAAGAAGGATTGACTGACCCTAATGTAAATGCGAACATGAAGGCAACAAAGCAACAGTCCTTCCTTCCTCTCCTTGTGATGTATTTCCTCATAAAGCCAAGAGGTGGCAGCATAAACACCACCCTGTAGCTGTCCCATTTTCCTGACCAAAGAACTTTCAAAGGTAAAACGTGTAATGTGAAAGCCAATCAGTAACCTTGCTTTGGTTTGGATAGAGTGTGGGCATGTGTCCCATCAAACCACCTTAAAATACTCCTGGAGGAGTAGACCAAGATGGAATGAGCAGTCCTGGATTCTAAGGTCACATAACACTGACAGACAACGTTTGGGGGGGTGCCTGGTTGGCTCCGTTGGTTAACCCTGCAACTTCAGCTGAAGTCATGATCTCATGGCTGGTGGTTGGTGCCCCGCATCAGGTTCTCCACTCTCAGTGCAGAGCCTGCTTGGGATCCTCCGTCTCCCTCTCTCTATGCCCCTCCTCCTCTTGTTCTCTCTCTCTCTCTGTCTCTCTGTCTCTCTCTCAAATAAATAAACGTTTGAAAAAAAGACCATAGTAAAAAAGAAAGACAACCTTTGGTACACTTTTGTTAGAGAGTACCATGCCAGAAAGGCACACAGCTTGATTATTGATTGAATCAAAAGCACATACTTTAAATAGAATCTAATCTCCCAAACTGTGATTAGTATTTTATTTTATACGTTGTGTCGTTGTTTATATACTGTATAAACTACCTTAAGAAATTACTTATTCTGAACAGAAAAATACTTTAGTTTCTTTGAACCAACACCAAAAAGGTCTCTTTCAGTTCTACTCCTTGGGGGATTGAACATAACAAAAAAAGGGGAAGTTATTTGACACATGTAGATTCAGAAGATTTTATTTTGATAATTAAGTATCACTTTCATTTTCTGTGTAAGTATGAGAAGCAGGGATCTTTGCTACAAATTCTTAACCAGATGCACACTGGATAGTTTTTCTACTTTAAACATATCTAGTCAACTCAGACATAAGCATTTTAAGCAGCAGATTCTGGGTGTTAATAATTTCTCAGGATAGACCCATGGGTTTAATGGTATATGTTATGCGATCCTCGTAATTTTTAGTGATGAGATTAAGCATGGGCTTTTATCTTAAACAAGTCAAGCATCAGACCTGAAAAAGCAATCATTTGGTGGGCTTAGATGAAATGTGTTTTGCCTATCATTCCTATTCCCTTGAAAAGTCTCCATAAAATTCATAATTATTGGGTAGCAGAGAGCAGATACACCTAGTTTCAGACTGTTCTGTGGGAGAGAGGATGATAGAAAGGGCCTGGTGGCATTTGACAAATATCAACAGACATAATGCAAATTTTGTGGGTGGAATAGAATGTAAGAAATACTTGCCAGTCTGTTTTGGTTCATTTTTCATAGGCCAGTTTAAACTGTGAGGCTCCTTTGAAATAGAAAATAATCTCCTGGGGTAAAACAGGAACAAAGTGTTCAGAGTATAAGTCCAGCTTCTCTTGGATAATAAGAACTTTGCAAGAGTGATTAATTGATCAATTAATTAATCAATTGATTAGTATTTATGGAGCATCTTTTTTTTTTTTTTTTTGCCTAGCTTTCTGCTGAGTGTTGTGAGGACTAGGAGACAAATGTGATGCATATTTTCTTAGTTACATTCCCAATACCTCTTGTGCCTTAATATGTGAATGTGGGGGATTCAGAGTTTACAGGTGGGTAGGGGTACATAAGAGCACTCTGTTAAGTTCTTTAATGTAAACGATTCTCTTTCACTTTCTGAAAGACTATCTGATTGGGAAGGACTAGATGCAACTCATTTCCTTTGTTTGCTCCCCACTTCCTATTAGCCCAGGTGCTTGACGCACCTGGAGTCCCTTTTATAAAATGTTTTCATTGAATACAAACTGGTCCAGATGGGCCACAGTTTGAGCGGCCTTTAGGCTGCTAGTTTGACTGTCTCGTTCTCCAGGGTGATGTTTGCGCTTGTGTTTTTGTCTGATGGCTCTGCCACAAGGGAAAGAAAGTGCACAAAAGGCTTGTCGACCATGCAGATCTTCCGGTAGCATAGAGCCTATGGGGGTGCGTGGTTACCTTTTGGGGGTAAAGGTGGGGCTCAAGCAGTAGAACAGGTTTGGGCTGGATGACCCTTTCTTCTGGATTCATTCCTAAGAACACTGTAGGAATCTATAACTAGGGGACTATTTTTAAATACTCCCAGTGTGTTGGGACTGATGGAGAGGCTGACTCAACAAATATGGAATCTACCACACGTTGGATTATAGTTCCCATGGGATAAAAGGGATATTTCTGGAACCTTCTTATTCTGTGTAGTTTCAGGGTTCTCACACAGCCTCTAATTACCTATGTATTTAAGGCGTTATTACTTTTTGTTTTTTTAACGCTGTGGATTTATGAAATTCACAAATAGCAATTAAGGCCAGGTTCCTCTTAAAAAAAAATTTCTTATGCCGCAGCTTGACTTATCTCAGTTTTATCTGACCTATAATTATCCCATATATCAGATGGTCTTAATCACTAATTCCCAATGTGTGATCCTCGAAATGAAAATTCCGCAGCATATTAATAAGTCTTGTTTGGAAAAGGGTTCCACATGCAAATGAATTTGAGACATGCTGGTCTAAACCAAGGTCAGCAGGTTTCTCGACCATGAGACTTTATGTGATTTGTCAGCCTTGGAGGCTGGGAATGTGCAGCCCTTCGCAAATGCTCTGGTCAACAACTTCCTTTCCAGAGAGGGTCTTGCAGGACCCATGTTCTAAGAACTGCACTTTGGGAAGTACTTGTTTGTAGATTTGTTCGTGTTTGAAAAGACTTTATCAGAGGAAAAGTGGACAAGTTTTATGAAGGAAAAGTAGACATAGGGGAGGCAGAAGATCGCAAAGGGGTTTTTTTTGAAAATTAAAAAAAAATTAATATCCTAAGACCAAAAAGGCAACAGGCAGGTCTTTGGTAGTCTTATAATGTTATAAGAAAATACATTTTGCAATAATTAAAACAAAATCTTTTTTAATGTTTATTTACTTTTGAGAGACAGAGCACGAGCAGGGGAGGGACAGAGAGAGAGAGAGAGAGACAGAATCCAAAGCAGGCTCCGGGCTCGGAGCTGTCAGCACAGAGCCCTAAGTGGGGTTCAAACTCACAGAACCATGAGATCATGACCTGAGCCGAAGTCGGAGGCTTAACCAACTGAGCCACCCAGGGGCCCCTACAATAATTTTTAAAAAGTGCATTGCAGATTACAAATTGGTGAAAATATAAAGACGCATCTAAAATACTGCCGTTCTCAGGCACAATTTAGTGTAAGAATCTCATTAAGATTCATGTTCTGAAAATGTTTCATTTCTAAAATAAGCTTGGTAAGCTTGGTACAGCTTGGGCCTTTTATGTATAATTTAACAACGGAAACCATAACAACAATAATGTATGGATAGGAAGAGTTTACCCTCTTGAATGAACAAATTAGGTCATCGTCAAGCAGTTTGATTTAATGGGAATCCCCGCGAGGTACTCACATAGTGAGAAACGGCTCTTCTCCTGTTAGAAAAGAATGCTGAAAAGAACGTTCTCCCGTTTCACACAAGAATGGGACTGTGCCACAAGAATTGGTTACGTGTTAATTCCCCCGTAGTGCTGTTGGCATGCATCATCCAAACCAGTTGCCAGCATCTAGCCCTTGCTCCCAGCCAGGCTGGATCTACCTCTCCATTCTGCAGCCTGTTTTGGAAGGAAAGACAGACACCTCTCGCCTGCTCCCGGCTCTGCTGGTCCAGCTGGATGAGTCTGGGAGACCTCCAGCACGTCTTTGATTTTGGACTTTTTAATAGGCATCCATAATAAGATCATTGATCAAAAAGCATAAACCCTAAGTGTGCCTAAATGTAAGAATTCTTATTGATGAGGGTAATAATACAAAGGAAACTGAAGTTCTAATTTCGATTCCCCATGAATGATGGACGTCTGGTCTTAAAATATGCCTCCTGCAGAAGGCTAGACTCTTGGTGCTGGGAGCGACCTTGCAGACCCACCTCAAACATGTTTCTCTTTCTCAGCAAGCTTGGGTCTGAAGCAAGGAGTGGGGGCTTTGTTGGTGATGGGTTTCTAGAGCACCAGAGGGAAATCCTGACTTGACCTTCCTTTGGAGAGACCGTAACCTTTCTAACAGGCACCATCATCAGGATAGTAATTCTTTAATGTTCCCTTTATTTTTGAGAGAGAGAGAGAGAGAGGGAGAGAGAGAGAGAGAGCACGAGCGGAGGAAGGGACAGAGAGAGAGGGAGACACAGAATCCGAAGCAGGCTCCAGGCTCTGAGCCCAAGGCGGGCTCGAACTCCCGAAACCGTGAGATCATGCCCTGAGCCGAGGTTGGAGGCTTCACCGACTTAGCCACCCAGGCGCCCCTGGATAGTAATTCTTTAAATGTGTAAATACAAGTCGCGCTAAAGCGAGCAGTGCCGGCCGGACGGTGTACCTAATGGATTTCTGCAGCATGACAGCGATTCTTCCGGGCAACAGCGTGTCCGATCGGCATCTGCTCGTTTTCGGTTTTCCTTTTGCAAGAGCTCGCCCCCCAGGGGGAGCCAACCCTCCCAGCGGGGCCGGCGGGGCGCGGCGGCTCCGGTCTCACTCCGGGGCGGGCGCCGCGAGGACCCTGCAGCCGGGAGAGCGCGTGGCTGCGCGGGCCCCGGAACTGCGCCGCGTAGGGGTTTCATCTAATATTAATTGTTTTAAACTCTAGTGGTTTCAGCGGTTTTATTGGCAGGAAGATGCAGGCGGTAGCGCACTGGGGGCTAAGGCTTCGGATTGCGCTCACAGGGGAAACAATGGGCTGGAATTTGAGAAAACAAACCCAAGATGTTAATTAGCCGCTGAGGCACTCGGGGCACTTTGCAAATGTTAACATAGCCTACTTGTAAACTCCCGAGGGCTGGGACTTCGTTGTTTGGTACGTTTTTTGTTTTTTTTTTTTTTAATTTATAATGCATCGTGGTGTCATTTTGAGTATTAAATAATTTCTCGAGGAAGTGTTTGGGGAAAAGGGCGATCAATAGAAAGGAAATTCTTTTTCCCCTCATCTCACTGTGTACTTTTCTTCTGCATTTTGCAGTCTTCCGTGGACCTCCAAGAAAGCCATCTATTTTAAAGAGGAACAAGGTTGATCCACTGTAAGTGATAAGAAAAATGGCAGAGACCAACCGAGGGAAGGGTTACCTCTGATAGCTGTCATTGGCTGAATGTTTATTGTGTTGTAGACTCCGCGTTCTTTATTTTCAGTTTAATCCTTTCCACCCCCTGGTGAGGTAGGTGGGCCGAGGACGTGGTTTTCCCTGTTTGCTGACTGCAGAGGGGCGTTCGGACTCCTCTCTGGCTGGGGCCTGGCTCTGCTCCTGACACAGCCTCGGGGGAGCCTGTGGCCATCGGTGCCCTGAAGCATGGATGCCTTTGAAACCCTGGGCTTGTGCGACTCTGACCAGATTATTTCTCCCGGCTCAGTTTTCAGTTTATACCTGGCTCCTGGGTTTGCTGGAAGACTTAAAGCAGCTCACCCAGAGCCAGGCAAGAGTGGGGGCTCCGGGAGTCTAAGGCATGCATAAAGCATGAGCTTCTTTCTCTCTCAGTGGGTGGTGATTTATGCCCCACGACCTGCTGTAAAAGCTGTGCAGTAAACAGGTAGTTGAATTTCGTCGCTGAGTTTGGATCGGGAAAAGGTTCAAATCCTAGTTCTGCCCTGCTGGCTGTGGGACACTGGGCCAGTTAATTAACTGCAGTGCCCCCTCAGTTTCCTCTTGGGTAAAATGGAGGTAATAGGGTGGTTATGAGAACAGGGGGTGCTTGGGAAGCACTTTACATGGAGGTGTATACTTAGCACCTGGTAAGGGCAAAATAATTGTCTAGTATGATTATTTTTTCCTGCAGACCCCAAAATGGAGCACTTGCTCTTCCCGATTCATATGCTAATGGTTCCTGAAGAGAACCCTTGGATTTCTGTCTTACTATTCTGGCTGTTCACACCTTGATTTCTTTTCCCACAGTATTTGCTTTTACTTAAGCATTGACACTATTTCACATTTTTTTCTTACTGGGTCCCAGATATTGTTCTGTAGTGTCCTTTTGTCTCTTTTTTTGACCGAGGGAGACACGGCCACTGACTCCCATTGCATTCACTGACCATTATAGTAGGCTGGGTACTCTGGGGGTGTGTGGGGTGGGGTGGGATGCAAGGATCTAGACACCATAAAGAAGCTGTGCTTGTCCTTAAGGAGCTCCGAAAGAAAGATGGAAAGACAAGGAATAAGTATGAGAAATCCAAGGCAGAATGAGGGGAGTGCTGGTGAGGAGCTGGCCATGTGGGCTGGTCTAGGAGGTGTCAGGAATGTGGTAGGACCTGGGGTGGCTAGAATTCCTGGAAGTATGGATTGGAGACAGAGACAAGGGAACAGCAGCCTGAGCAAAACCGTGGAGGAGTGGGGAGAGCAAAAGGAGGCTTGAGAAGCATATTATCCTTACAGAGATGGTTGAAAGCGTAATGTTGAGGAACTGTAAAGGACGGGGCCAGGTCCCGCGCTGGGTGAAGGGAACCGGGGGTGGGCGGGGTGACCATGGAGAGGGTGAGATTTCCCAGGGTCTGACAGGGCGAAGAACGATTTTATTAATGTTTTGGTCAAGTGTCAGAGGTGAAAGGTGAGGAGACTGTGGCTGCGTGGGCTCTGGGTGGGGACTAAAGTTCCAAAGCTCCCCCCCACACCCCCAGCCTGCTGGGGGGCTGCTGCCCCTGGGCTGTGGCCTGTGGGGTGGTGATAAAGGGATGGAGCAGGGAGAAAGTGAAGAGGGACTTGCATTTGCATTGCTTCTGGGCTTCCTGTGGCCTGGAACCTTCATAGAAACTGTCCTAGACAATGTGTCCATGTTCTAAAGTGAACTCATAAAACCCATTTAATCCACAGTGTTTCACATTGTATCATAGTCCATAAAGCCTATTAATCCACAGTGTGTCATAGCATACCACAGTGCAATTGGTTTGAATTACTAAGACCATGTCTCAGAATTTCATGTCTGTGGGAAAATTCACTGCAAATTCCAAGTACCCGGCCAGGAACCTGATGGTCAGCTGGGAACTGTCTGATATGAAATGGTTACACTGTGTGCCTGGGGAATGTTTACCTGGAGAAACATGTGTTCTGTTGCAAACGACCAGATATCATTTGGGTTGGCAAATGAGAAAAGACATTTCTTTGTAGTAGCTTATGTTTTATGATTCTTAACATTTTTTTAGCATTTTTATTAATTTTTGAGAGACAGAGAGAGAGAGAGCGTGAGTGGAGGAGGGGCAGAGAGAGAGGGAGACACAGAACCTGAAGTGGGCTCCAGGCTCTGCACAGACACCACCCCCCTCCCTCCTGACCTGAGCTGAGTAGGATACTTACCGGACTGAGCCACCCAGGAGCCCCTTATTTATTTATTTTTTTTAAGGTGTAGAGTTTAAAAGACACAACAAATGTTATTCTTCTGTTACATTTGTAGATAATAAATTTTTATCCTTATATCTGAAGAGAGAACATACTTTGTGGACAGCATTTGTTGTCAATGGCAGTTGTTGTTCATCAGCCTTTTAAACTGGTCCTGGTATTGTTTCCCTGTCCTGGGATTCTAGAACCAATGACTAGATGGTTAAGAGAGGGCACTCTTCGACATTTCCCTAGATGATAGCTCAGTCATGGGGTATTTTATTTTATTTTATTTTATTTTTTAACGTTTATTTTTGAGACAAAGAGAGAGACAGAGCATGAACGGGGGAGGGGCAGAGAGAGAGGGAGACACAGAATCGGAAGCAGGCTCCATGCTCTGGGCCATGAGCCCAGAGCCCGACGCGGGGCTCGAACCCACGGACCTCGAGATCGTGACCCGAGCTGAAGTCGGATGCCCAACCGACTGAGCCATCCAGGCGCCCCAGTCATGGGTATTTTAAAAGCAAATCCTTTTAAATAGATAGGACATATTCTTTCTTTTTTTTTTTTTTTAAGTTTATTTATTCATTTTGAGAGAGGGAGAGCACGTGAGTAGTGGAGGGATAGAAAGGGAGAGAGAGAATCCCAAGCAGACTCTGCACTGTCGGTGCAGAGCCTGATGTGGGGCTCGAACCCACAAACCATGAGGTCATGACCTGAGCTGAAGTCAGCCGCTTAACTGACTGAGCCGTCCAGGTGCCCCAGGACATATTATTTCTTACATTACTGTCATCTTTGTGGTTGTCATTATAATCAGCAGTAACATCACACCTGGCATTTATTGAATAATTACTATGTGCCCATAACACTTTTTGAGGAGCTCTATCTTAGAGCATTTTTTACAGCAAAACCTAGTTTCTGTCTAACGATGCCTGGGAGAATTGCATTAGCCATTATCCAAGATTTTTTTTTTTGTCAGTCAACAAACATGAAGCACCCTTCATGTGCCAAATACTGTGCTAGACCCTGGGGAATCAGTTCTGATTAAAATGAATCCCTGTTGTCATAGAACTTAAAATGGGAAAGCGAATAATTAGTAAGTCATTCCAGGTATACAGACTGCTTGCTATGCAGGGCTAATGCAGGGTACAGAAGCATATAGTCGGGGATCTGTTCTTAGGGGAGGGTGGCCAAGGAGAACTTTTACACACAAGATGGACAAGCAAATAAGCCTTGTGGAGGCTGTGTTAGCCAGGTGAAAAGAAAGCGAATGGGCTCACAGAGGGAGTAGAGTGTATGGAGGTTGAGAGGTGGGTGAGAGCCTGGTGTTTGAGGAACTGAGAGGGGTCAGATAACAGTTGGAGGTGAGAAGCTGACTGAGAACCTGCTGAAGAAGAGGCTGGAGAGATGACAGGAGTTAGATCATTCTAAGGCTTGGGCTCCCCTAAGGAGTTGGATCTTTATGTCAAGGACACGAGGAAGTCATTAAAGACTTTGGAGCTGAGAATAATCAGATTTGTATTGTATGATCAGATTTGTATTGTAAAAACTGTCGCTTTGGCAGTGGGGAATGGATTGGAGGATTCAAGAATAAAGGGGACAAGGTAGATGTGTCCAAGGTGAGGTAGAGGAGGGTCTGGACTAGGGTGGTGAAATCGGGATCAGAAGGAACTGAGATTCATCATATCCCGTGTTACACCGATTCTGAAATGTATACGTGTCATATTTTCCTCTCTGAAATTGTGATAAGGCTTAGATTTAGCAATCGTTTTTTGTTTCTTTTTCTTGGAGGTGCACAAGACAGTGGTGCATCCAGTAATCAGTGGCCTC
Organism: Puma concolor; assembly: GCF_028749965.1. NCBI lineage: Eukaryota > Metazoa > Chordata > Mammalia > Carnivora > Felidae > Puma > Puma concolor. Next base: position 30,723,482 of record NC_141683.1, read on the forward strand.
TTTTATTAGGTGAAATATGGCGTGCAGGAGGTAAAACCTACAGTGCTTGGTGGTGTCATGGAGCTCAGGGGACCGGGGCACTGAGCAGTCAGTTGAATGGCGGGGTTGCAGTTCCAGCATGGAAAAAACTTTATGGGGACAGTTTTATTCTTCAGATTTTTTATTTTCAATTTGGCGAAGTCCAAACTAGAAAAGCCATTGACTGCTATATACCAGCAGTTGAGTTGCTCATTTTAAAGATTGTGAAGTAGGATATCTAGGTTTTAATTGTTGATATTAAATTGTTTTTGTTGGGGCATCGGGGTGGCTCGGTCGGTTAAGCCTCCGACTCTGGGTTTTGGTTCAGGTCATGATCTCACTGTTCATGGGATCAAGCCCCACATGGGGCTCTGTGCTGACGGCACAGAGCCTGCTTGAGATTCTCTTCCACACACACACTCTCTCTCTCTCTCAAAATAAATAAATAAACTTAAAAAATGGTTTTCATTAATTTTATTAAATGGTGTTTTATTAATTGCCGATATTACACTGGTTTCATGTGTAGATGCACCATTTCCCAACTTGATCTCTCTTGATCTCCCTTTAAGGCAGTATATTTACATTTCTTGCTGGTATTTAGCATTCTTGTCTATCAGTTTTACTATCTGTCCCTAGAAGAATGAATAACTTTAATTTGTACATGACAGACCACATGGTGATACCAAATATTTGTCATGTTGGTGCCTTTATGGCTCAGTTGTTCTGGAATGTCCTTTCACTGCCTCTTAGCAAAGCAACCACATTCAATATAATATACATGAGATATAAGGAGTCATTGCAGGTAAATATTGAGAAGATTTAGTTGTTTTCCAGTTTATCCAGCTTGGAGGACCTTTTTAGCTGAACAGTAACAGGCCTATAGGTAACAGTTGCTAGTAACCTGACTAGGGGGTTTAGAAATTTTGGAGGTCCCAGGGGTGCCTGGATGGCTCAGTCAGTTAAGCGTCCAAGTTTGGCTCAGGTCATGATCTCATGGTTCATGGGTTTGAGCTGAACCCTGTGTATGGGGCTCTGTGCTGACAGCTCAGAGCCTGGAGCCTGCTTCAGATTCTGTGTCTCCCTCTCTCTCTGCCCCTCCCCCATTTGCTCTCTCTCTCTCTCTCTCTCTCTCTCTCTCTCTCTTTCTCTCTATCTCTCAAAAATAAGTAAACATTAAAAAAAAAGAAAAGAAAGGAAGAAAATTCTGGAGGTCCTGTCCTAGACTTGCCTATGGGAAAATTTAAAACATTGATGGCTAACGTGTTCTCTTCTCTATCATGCACACGAAACTGATGATGGTTTAGAAGCATTATACTGTACCTCTGACCAAACAATTTTAATTTAATGATTAGATAAATTTCTAATACTGCTGTTTTGAAGATGATCTTACATATTTACTTTCTAAATGCATGTGACATTTGAACAGTTTCCAAGTGCTTTCCTTTGCTATGGGATTGGCCTCACAGCTGACCTGGGAGGTTAATTTATAACTATGGTAGGCATCTGCGAAAGTAGATTCTTCTGATCTGTGGCTCCTATTTTGGGAGGATCATTAGATAAGTCCCTTACATTGTCATTTACTTTTGGGGAATGGAACTTTGGAATTGCAGCTGCATGTTCCCTGGTCTTATCCTGCTCAGGGGGCAAAGCGATCCATGGAAGAGGATGGAGTAAGGGGTGCTGTACTTGGGGGGAATGCTCTAGCTGAGTGAACAGGGCTCATTTGTCTCACTTGGCTGGAAATACAGTGACTGGAGTCTGACTTAGCTAATTCAAGTGCATAGTTGAAGCTCCCTGGCTACTGGAGGAGAGAAACCAGGAATGTTAAAAAGTAAAACAGTATGAGCTTCTGATGGTGGTGAAAGCATGGAATATGTCTCCTCTGATATGGCTCTTTTGCCCCTGGCTATCAATAATACTTTAGCAAATCCTGTCTTTGTTTACGTGCACACCGGTGTATGTTCTTTATTTTTAATGTTTATTTACTTATTTTGAGAGAGAGCGAGCATGAGTGGGGGCAGAGAGAGAGAGAGATTGAGAGACAGAGAGAGAGATCGAGAGACGGAGAGAGAGAGAATCCCAAGCAGACTGTGCTGTCAGAGAGGAGTCCGACTTGGGGCTCGAGCTCATGAACTGTGAGACCATGACCGGATCCAAAATCGAGAGCCGGATGCTTAACCAACTGAGCCACCAGACACCCCCACCAGTATATATTCTTAAGGGGAACAGCCAGGATTAATTTATTTAGTATGCAAAGAGTGATTTTATTAGATGATAATGTTTATCTCATGAAACAAAACAAAGGTCAATCAGGTCCGTTCCTAGATTCACTGGGAAGGATTACAACATTGCATCGCACCTCACTCTTTTTATCTGTAGCTTTAACACATAATATTATCGCACTAGGAATTCTTGTGTGCTGTGACAGGCACAGTGCCTAGGGAATAAGCCTTCCCGTGATCTGCTTTGGCACCTACTTTTAGGATCTAGAAGTGTGGGACCTATTGGCCTATGGTACATTATCAAACTTTCTGATTGTGAACATTAATAATAAACATCTTAGATTTTTATTGGATAATTAAAAAATAAATAAGTACTTGAATATTGAATCTTTATCTTGGCTGTTTCTTGAGAATACTTATCTTATTGTTGGTGATTCATGTTTATTATTAACTGAGTAATAAAAAATTAAAAGCATTTATAATAATGAATACATTATTTTTAATGAATGTATAAAAGGGAATGATGTTTTCAGTAGACAGTGAATTATGGCTTGGTGTGGTGTGCAGGTGAGGGAAAATGGTCCCAGGATGAATGAAGTTAGGATGCCGGGGTGTATTCTATCTCTGTTGGGGGTTTCTTGGTGCCATTATCAAAATGGTCCTCTTCTAGCCTCTGGTCTGTCAATCACAAAACAGATTTTGAACAACTTTGGTGGATAAATAAAGCATTTACTAGCTCAGGCATGTATAAGAAACTTCATGAAAATGGTACTAAGATTCCTCGTTTAAAGCCAAGAAAAGGGTGGGGCGCCTGGGAGGCTCAGTCGGCTAAGTGTCTGACTTTGGCTCAGCTCATGATCTCATGGTTCGTGAGTTCAAGCCCCACGTTTGGCTCTGTGCTGACAGCCCAGAGCCTGGAGCCTGCTTCAGATTCTGTGTCTCCCTCTCTCTCTGCCCCTCCCCCGATCATGCTCTGTCTCTCTCTGTCTCAAAAATAAATACAAATATTTTTAAAAGTTTTTAAAGCCAAGAAAAGGGCAAGCAAGCTGGAAGTCTGCTACAAATATGGTGCCTCTGAGTGATGTAGACAAGGAGGTTCTAGGTACACACAGCTCTTCATGCCTAGGTTGGTGGACAGGCTCAGACTTTGTGCTAATTAGGAATAGAAGCCCTTTCTATTGGCCTGACTCCCATCACGTGACACAAGAGCTCACAGAGAGCTCTGGCTGCGTTTCAGCTGCCACTCTCCTCCTGCCCAATGTACTTTGCATTTTTAGACACAGTCAAGTTGCTGAACTATTTTATAACCAAGGCTCACTATCCGCAGTGAGACCTGGGCAGGGAGTGTTAAAGGTGTGCAAACCTATCATTTTTCCTGGTAAACACACATGGCTGCTATTATAGACCTTAAATGAGAAAGCTTAGAATAATAAGGTGAAATCATGTAAAAGCTTGGACTAATTGCAATTCTTTTTCTAAACAATTAGGTGGTTATCCAAATGTCTACTCAATGCTTGAAATCACTTTTTTTTTTTTTTTTTTTTTTTTTTTTAGTATAGCTGACACACAATATTACATTAGTTTCAGGTGTACAACTCAGAGATTTGACAAGTTTATACATATGTTCACCACAAGTTTTGCTACCACCTGTCCTGATGCATTGCTATTATAATATCATTGACATTCCTTATGCTCTGCTTTTATTCCCCTGACTTAGTCATTCCATAACTGGAAGCTTCTATCTCCCTCTCCCCTTCTGTTTGGCCTCACGGAAAGCACCTTCTTGACATTAGTGGTTTATAAAGTTGTTTTAAAGCAGACATCCAGCATGGTTTCACGTATACACTTTGCCGTTAATTAAAACCCACATTTCTTAACCTGATATTCAGGTACCTTTTTCCTTTGGTCTTAACTTACCTTCCTAACCTTTTCCTCAGCTACTCCTTTATGCGATGTGTGCCACACTCCCACCAAAAGGCACTTGTTGAAGTTCTCTACATCCTGTGGTTTATGTTCAAACAGTGCGAAGTGTTTCCTCTCCGTACCTTCCTTTCCAAATGGCCCAGTGCAAGCACTACTTTCTTTCCAAAACCTCTTATGCCTTCAACCCTCTGTAATTTCTCCCCACTGAATTCAGGTAGTATTTGGCCTGTATAATATACTCTTAAAGTTATCTATATTATTTCTCTTTTTTAATGCTCAATGAGGACAATAATTTTTTCTTACTCACCTTTCTATTTCCCACAATGCTGTTTCTTTAAATTTAGGAGACAAACAATGTGTGTTGTTTAGATGAATGAGTTCATTGGATTTATCCACGTAGGAAGTAGACTTGCAATACATCTCTAGTTTCCTTCTCTCTTGGAAAAGTAATATGTTTCCAATTCCATGATTACATTAGAAATTTATAGTTTTAAGTGTATAATGGTATATATGATCATATATTTCCTTTGTTAAAATAATGTTACATTAAATAATGTATTTAATGTAAAATAAGGGATTGAGAAATGACATGGTATAAAAATACTAGTATTTCTCATTTTAAGTTGACTATTCAATACCTGACTAACCATTCTCTGCTTCAAATTTTCTTAGCTAGGAAATCAGGAACTTGAAAAAGCTTAAAGCTCTGTTTGTCTTATGGATAAAAGATTTGCTATGGAATTTTACTTTTGTATAAAAGTATATAAAAAAGATATGCCCCTTCCCTCCCTAAGCTCCCATAAGTTGTGGCTATATGATTACTCTTTTGCAATGGAATGTAAGCAGAAATCTGTTACAAAAGACACTCTCCTCCCTTTCTTGGTCTCTTCCTTCATTCTTTACTTGAAACAGCCCTTGCTGTCATTGTGGAGCATGAGGATATAGGCCACACCACAGGCATACAGAGTGGGGATTTTGAAGAAGCCTGGGTCATGAGGACTCCATGGAGTCGAGTTGCCTTACCAGCCATGACTACCCATGAAATAGAATTTAACTTGCCTCAAATCACTATTTTGTGATCACTTTTCATTTATTTATCTTTTACTTTCAGTAGGCTCTGAGCTCCTTGAAGGGAGGTACTATACTTTACCCATGTTTCAATTCCTAGCACCTAGCACCTAGCACCGAGTGGAGACACATGCATTTCAGGGATTTCATTGGAATTTTTAAATAACTTGTTTTAAAAATATTTCACTTTATTGCTATGCTATAAAATTTCAGATGGGAGGGGGTTTGTCAAATGGCAAGAAATCTATACTGTGAAAAAAGTTTTTTCATTAAAATTTTTTTTCAATGTTTCTTTACTTTTGAGAGACACAGAGAGACAGAGCACGAGTAGGGGGAGGGCAGAGGGAGAGGGAGGCACAGAATCCAAAGTTGTTTGCACAGAGCCCGACATGGGGCTTGAACCCACAAACTGTGAGATCATGACCTGAGCTGAGGTCTGACACGTAATCAACTGAGCCAGCCAGGCGCCCCTGTTGTAAAAATTTTATAATGAAATTATTCATCACTATCGAGATTGCCTCTCTTTTTTTTTTTCGGTCTTTCCCTGATACTGTGCCTGTGAGTCTCTCACGCTGCCCGTCTGTAGGCTCTCATGTTAATTTTCCTTTTTCCATTCTACTCTACTCTGAGGATTTCTAAGTTCTAGCCATTGAATGTAAGTTTTGATACGTGGTGGGATTTCACAAAAGGAGACGTGCTTACTATGATACTTGGCCAATTCCTTGCCATTCCTTGTCCTAACAGAAATGGTTATGTGGATGCTATACCTATAAACTAGGTTCTACTTATTTGTAAGAATATCATTTCTAACTCTTTTTTTCTACTTTGATGGTCTGTAATTTGTCTGGGCATGCTTTTTCTCTTCCAGTTAGGATCATTTCTGTCTCTTAGCCTATATAAATAAATTGCGTCTGTTATCATTTGTTCAAATGCTAGATTTTATTCTAGGGGCACCTGTCTCTGCTTCTTTACCATCGTGTGCTTCTCATATGGATTGGCTTCTTATATTCTCTCTTTCTCTCTTTTAAATAGACTCTTTTAAATAGCCCCATGTGGGGCTTGAACTCACAACCCTGAGATCAAGAGTTGCATGCTTTACTGACTGAGTCAGCCAGGTGCTCCTTCTTATATTCTCTTAAATCCAAACATACTCAGTTTAAATAGGGGCAAGCATCTGACTAATTACATCTTCTAATGTAGGTGTGCTGCTCAGCATTTTAATGTTAAAATATATTTTATTTTGTTATAAACCCTTCATGATACAATTGGAACATTATATTTTTTTCTGAAATGATGTGCCTAGGTTGGTCGTTTTATCTGTGAGTTACATTTATAACGGTACGGAGGCCTAAAAATGTTTGTTATCTTAAGAGATTAGGTTTGAAATGGTTGAGGATCACTGGGGAAATAATGAACAGATATCTTTTGATAAGCGTATAGCTAGCTTATCCATAGATAAAAAGAAGGAAAATTATAGCTATCACTTTTCTAGCACTGGCTCTGAACCAGGCACTGTTTTGAGCATTTTATGTGTATTAACTCATTTATATATTGTAACAACCCTATGAAGTGGGTACTATTATCATCCACATTATACAGAGGAGAAAATTGAGGCACAGAGAAATTTAACTTGCCCAGGATCACAGCTGGTAAGTGGCAGAGATAAGATGTATTGAGGGATTATTTTTTTTTTTTAATTTTTTTTTTTTCAACGTTTATTTTTTGGGACAGAGAGAGACAGAGCATGAACGGGGGAGGGGCAGAGAGAGAGGGAGACACAGAATCGGAAACAGGCTCCAGGCTCTGAGCCATCAGCCCAGAGCCTGACACGGGGCTCGAACTCACGGACCGCGAGATCGTGACCTGGCTGAAGTCGGACACTTAACCGACTGCACCACCCAGGCGCCCCGAGGGATTATTATTGATCACAGTATGATCAAGCAACTTGCCCAAAGTTACACAGTTTGGCAGATCCTGGATTCAGACCCAGGCTCTTGGCCCCAGAGTTTATGCTCCCAATTATCACACTGACCTGTTCTCTGGCCAAGCTCTGCTTTACAGTTATTGTCGTCAAGGTACACTAACCCTGCAATAATAATAACAACAACAAATAATTTTAAAAAATGCTCTGGATAGATAACCAAAGAGGTATCTTTTAGAGATATCATATGATGTCATAAGAAATCTTTAACTTCTTTTTTAAACTATTGCTGCCATTGACCTATTTTTGGAGTTTCTAGACTGAGCACTTACAATAACATAAAAACTGTAGGGTCAGCTTAAAGGATCTTGCAGTAAGTTTTGAAATTTTGCAGCAAAGTTCAGAGAGAGAGAGAGAGTAAAGAAGGGATGAGACAAGAGTTCCCATGAGTAACTTGAAGCCGGGGGACCTGCACCACGGTCCCTTTGTCGCTGTACTTCTGTTGGGCTGGCAGTGACACGCAGGTGGCTGGGAGCAATAGTAGAGACGGTGAGAAGCAAGGAGGAAGGGTAAGTTGCCATTTATGCCAATTCCTCCCCTTCGTTGTCATCAGTGGTACCTAATATTAAGAGGCCCATGACATTGACCTCACTCTCAGACATACGTCCCTGACATGGCAAAAAGGATGCTTTGACATTTTTCCTTCTAATTTTGAACTTAGGAAACTTCATCTTCCCACATTTTCCTTCTCCATCTTTGAAGCCATCTGGAAAGGGACCCTCTACCTCTCGTTCTCATGTGAGCTTGTGCACCTGGGCTCGGTCAAGTGCCCTGTGACTCTGGGCGTTCTCATGCCCCCAGTCTGGCACCCTTCCCACCCTCCACCGCAGCCCTTCCTCACTGGCGCTCCTCTCCTCGAGTCCACAGTGCTGCTCCGCCCTCCCCACATGGCCTCACCTGGGGCTGAGCTGGTAAAAGAGCGTCAGGTGAGAAGTTCCTCAGTTTCCCTTCCTTCCACCTGCAAGTGTGTCCGTGTTCATCTGCTCATCCATCTCTGCTTCCCCTCCTGTTGCTGAGAAAGCAGTGGCCCTGGACCCTCCCGAGACACATCACTCCTTTCTGCAGTACGTCTGTTGGCCTTGCTGTCGTAACAAACAGCCTGCAATCCCAGTGCCTACAGTTACAACCTTCGTTTCTCTTTCAAGGTCCTGGGCTTGGCTGGGCTTGGCTGGGCTTGGCTCCAGGCGGCAGGTCTGGTTGGGTCTGTGCCACTGTTTTCTTAGAGGTCCCAGGCTGATGAGGCACCACCTGTCTGGCCCGCTGAGGGCAGAAGTGCAAGAGGGGAGCAGGTCCACCAGGCCTCTTAAGGCCTCTGTTTGGAGCTGGCACATATTGTCTCCACATTCCACCAGTCAGAGCAAATCATGCCCCAGAGTCACTGGGGCAGGAAAATAAAGTCCACCTGTGGGAGTTTTGCTGAACAATAACACGATCTACCAGCTGCCTTCTCTAAAATCTTAACATGCCCTCCCCCCTCATTATATTTATCCTTGTTCATTCATTGTGTTTCTTCTCATTCTGCTTGCCTCCCTTTCTATCTGTTTCTTCATTGGCTTTCCCAACCTACAAGCAAATAAATCCTTCCTTGTCCCCTAGGAAAGGTTCCTTTCTTTTAATTATGACTTGCCTCCTCCAGCCATTCTTCACTTCCTCCCCTCCACCTCCTCATAGAGTATTTCCTGTCACCTCAGTGTCTCCTACTTGTCCTTAGCAATGTCCTTGTCCCCAGTGCCCATGCTGAGCCCGCGGTAGTCTTCCATCCCCAGGAACCCACGCCTGCCTTGTTAACGTCCACGGACCACCTAATTCCCACTCGAGTGCCCCTTCCTGTTCCACTTTTGTTGCAGCATTTTATATGGCTCATTCCTCTTCCTTGGAATTTTCTCCTTTGGAATTCCCCCAAACTGCTGATTCTCTTCCTTCTTCTGACACCTCCTTCTCTGTCTTCTTCACGGACTTTTCATTCTTTCATTCATTCGTTTGGCCGATAGTTATACTGTGCCTCGTACGTGCGGCACAGAGGTAATGGACACATCCCTGACCTCATACTCAATAGGATCACGCGTCGTTACAGAACTGCAGTGTGTTGTGGCCACAATTGTGCTTAGGGACCTATGGAGAATGTAACTCAGGTTGAGGGTTAGCAAACTGTCCAGGAAGAGGTGTCCTGTGAGCTGGATTTTCAGAGATCCAGGCTGAGAGAACAGGAACAGCATTGCAGGAGGAGCAGACGGTGCTTGCGATGGTCCAGAAGCTGCTCTCCCCTCAGATGGCTTCCCCAGCATTTCAGCCCCCGCTCTTACTCTGCACACCTTTTTCTCCTGGGCGGTCTCAGCCCAGAACACTCTTCTGGGTGGGTTTCTGAGTGCCTACAGGATATCTAGCTGAATGGCCAGAAGTACTTCAAGTTCAATCCTAAATTCATTTTCCTTTCTTTTTCATTTTCTTTTCTTTCTTTCTTTCTTTCTTTTTAGTAATCTCTGCACCTGACATGGGGCTCGAACTCATGACTCCGAGATCAAGAACGGGATGCTCGACCGACTGGACCAGCCAGACGCCCTCCTAAAGTCACTTTCTAAACTTCAGCTTTGTTCTTCCTCACTCTGTGGCTTCCTCATCACATCACAGGCAAAGGTAGAAACCTTAGAGTCCTCTTGGATGCCTCCCTCTTTCCTCCCTGCTGTCTGCTCACCACCAGCCCACTTTGCCAAGTACATCCTGCCGACTCTACTTCAACTGACGTCTAGCTGGCATACACTATTCTCTTAGTTTAAGGTGTACAGTGTAGTGATTTAACACCTACATAAATTGCACAGTGATCAGCATGATAAATCCAGTGACCATTTTTTCCCACACAAAGTCACTACGGTATTATTGGGTATATTCCCTACGCAGTACTTTACATCTGCCAATTCTACTTTTTTTTTTTTTTAGTTTATTTATTTTGGGGCAGGAGGGGCGCAGAGAGAGAGAGAGAGAGAGAGAGAGATTGAGAGACAGAATCCCAAGCAGGCTCTGTGTTGTCAGTGAGGAGCCCGATGTGGGCCTTGACCTCACGAACCGTGAGATCATGACCTGAGCTGAAATCAAGAGTTTGACACTCAACCAACTGAGCCACCCAGGTGCACCTGCCAATTCTACTTCTAAACTGTTTCTCAAATCCTTCCCCTTGCTCAAGTCTTATTACAAGTCTTATTGTACAAGGGGTGCCTGGGGGCTCAGTCGGTTAAGCATCTGACTTCAGCTCGGGTCCTGATCTCTCGGTCCATGAGTTCGAGCCCCACATCAGGCTCTGTGCTGACAGCTCAGAGCCTGGAGCCTGCCTCCTCTCTTTCCGCCCCTCCCCTGCTCGCACTCTGTCTCTTTCTCTCTCCAAAGTAAATAAACATTGGGAAAAAAAAGGAATTATCACGAAGTCTATATTGCTGGTACTAGATATTGGCATCCAATTTGATCTCATTCACTCTTCTAATCCTTTCCTGTTTTTCTCAAACACACATCAGCTTACAAACTGCTATGGCACACACAAGGGTTCATAGACACTCTGTTCCTAATAGTCAAAACGTAGAAACATCCTGATGTCCACTAACAGGTGAATGGATAAATAAATTGTGGTATATCCATACAATGGAATATTATTCAGCCTTAAAGAGGATCGAAGTGTTGATATGAGCTACAACATGAACCTTGAAAACATACTAAGTGAAAGGAGCCAGACACCAGGAGCCAGGCCGTATATTGTATGAGTCTGTGACATGAAATGTCCAGACTTCGGAAATCCATAGAAACAGAATGTGGATTGATGGTTGCCAAGGGCTGGGGGTAGGGAGGAAAAGAGAGTGACTGCTCAATAAGTAGGGCATTTTATTTGGGGATGATAGAAACGACTTGGAACTAGATAGAGGTAATGGTCACACAACATTGTGAAGGTACTAACTGCCACTGAACTGTTCACTTCATGAATTTCACCTCAATTGAGAAAAACCACCTTATGAAGACTCTTAAAGAAGAAAGATCACACTTCGGAGCTTGGCTCGCATACTCTCTATGCTTGTCTACAGTCTCTTGTTTCAGGCTTTCTGCTCCCTTCTCTCCCTACATCCCATCCAGGTGCCCTTTCTTCTTCCCCTTCTCTACTGCCGCCTAGCGGCCTTTATAGAAAGTCCAGGCAGCATTTCAAAGTCATTTTCTCTGAGTCCTCTCCCCTCACCCTTTATTTTGTAGGAAATCTGAAGGAGTGTTGGACATAGGGAAATAGAGGGAACCCAGGATTTTTGGACTAAAAAGGACGGGATTCACTTTCCTGTTCTACTACACACTTGTGACTGAGAGTGAGTTGATTAGCCTCTTTGAGCCTCATTTTTTTCATCCATAACACCTATAATATAATAACACCTATAACTGTAAGAGTATTGTGAACAGTAAATGGGACAATACACACTAAGCTGTTAGAACAGCACCGGCCACCTAGTAAGCTCATAATAGATGTTGGCTATTAGGATGACGTCTATGGGTTTCCGCTCATCCTTTGAGGCCCAGATTGAACGCCGTCTCTTCTGTGAGGCCTGCCTTGACTTCCCCAGGCCCAATCAATCCCGTATTTAGTTTTGTTGTACAGCTTGGACACATCTCCACACATTGTGCAGTTTGTCATACTTGTGTTTTTCTATGGGGACCTGCGAGCTCTTTAAGACAGTTCTCCAACATGTATCAAATGATTGGAATTTCTTTTTCTTTTTCTTTTTTTGTTTATTTATTTTGAGAGAGAACAAGCTGGGGAGGGCCAGAGAGAGAGCAGCACAAAGTGGGCTATGTGGTGACAGCAGCAAGCCTGATGGAGGGCTCCAACTTACAAACCATGAGATCATGACCTGAGCCAAAGTCAAACGCTTAACTGACTGAGCCACCCAGGTTCCCCAAATGATTTGAATTTCTTGTCCCCTCTCTCCTTTAGGACTCCTCCCCAGGAACTGAAGCTGGTTTGGAGCCCCCATAGTGGTGTGCAAGGGAGCCAATCATTTCACCTGCTGCTCAATGCAGCTGATACATGCATCTTGCTAAAGGTGATGACCCAGCAACCTGAGCTGATGAGGTGGTGGGTCTCAGTCCACTCTAAACAAGTTAAGTGGTCTCAGAGCCTCTGTTTTGATTTCGGATCCCGTGATAGAGAGTTACACAAGCAGTCAACATTCTTTGCTTCCCTTTCTGTAATCATTTCATCCTCTCGTTTTGTGCTCCATTGCCCGGGGTGCGTGCCAGTAGAGTTGACCGACTGGATTATGACAATTTCTAGATTTTTTACACACACTGACCGCAGTATGTTTCCAATTTGGTCCCATGTATTTAGGAAGAGAAAGTTCGGTGTCAGACAAGAAACCCCATGTCAGTCTCAGGATTCAGGGCGTAAATCTGCTCATTCTGGAGCATTCACTTTACATTCCTCCATGCCCTGCAATATCCTGACAGTTTGACCCAGTTTCACACCACTCCCTGATACCTTCTCTTTGGTTAGTTAGGCCTGCCTCTTGCCTGATCCAGGAAAAGTCTGAGTTCAGCCCCAGCCATATCATTCCTACTACCCCTAGTACCTTCCCATAAAAGCTCTGTACATGTGTTAGACTTTCAGGGTTTCTTGGAAGATTACTTTTAAAACCATTAATTTTTGTTGGGAAAATGTCAATTTTCAATGTTCTTAGAATCCTTGGATCAAACTGCAGATGGAAAATGTTATGATCCTTTACGTGCCTGCTCCCACTGTCCTCCATTCACTATGAGTCTAAAAAGTGAGAAAGGGGGCACCTGGGTGGCTCAGTCGGTTAAGCAGCCAACTTCAGCTCAGGTCACGATCTCGCAGTTTGTGAGTTCGAGCCCTGCATTGGGCTCTGTGCTGACAGCTCTGAGCCTGGAGCCTGCCTCAGATTCCGGGTCTCCCCCTCTCTCTGCCCTTGCCCCACTTGTGCTCTGTCTCTCTCTCAAAAAATAAACATTAAAAAAAATTTTTTTAAAGCAAACTTCAGAGAGATGAATTTTGAATCTATTTTCATTAAAGTAGATCTCTCTCTCTCTCTCTCTTTCTCTCTCAGACACACACACACACACAAACAGATATATGTGTGTCCAGGAGTTTAAGGGTTTGAATGACCCTGGAGAAATGTGTGGGGATAGACCATGCCCATGCTGTTAGCAGTGATCACCTGCTGGGGGTGCAGGGAGATAAGAAAAAAAAAAAAAAAAGAAAGACTATCAAAGCCTAGAAAAAAAAAAGTCCCATGATAGAAATGTTAAATAAAAAATTAGAACACAAAGAATCTATCTCTGAGATCACTTCAAATGTGTAAACAGTGAAAATGCAAATGGACAAAGCCTAGACTATAACATGATAAAAGAAAATCTGGGTAAAAGGGTGATGAGCAAAACGGAAAATATATGGACACAAAACAGCAATATCCCAACATCCAAGCAAACAAAATAAACATTAAGCGCCTTAGGCTATCTGCCTGTGGGTTGGAGGACAAGAGGATAGAGGTGAGTAGGGAGATCAAAAGAGAATTTACAAAAATTAAAGAGAGGGAACAGGTGTGGACCAGGGAAAATGATGTGCCATAAACTGAGGCATAAGATGAATTCAACACTCTGCACCTAAGGTTAAAAACTCAAATAAGAACTTTCCCCTAGAGTAGCTGACGAAAAGAACAATTTTAATAGAACCTACAAGACTAGGTTCTAGTCTTGGACCTTAGGGCCAACTTTTCCACGGAGCATAATTCAAAGGTGGCTTCAGTAAGCCAAATCCCCAGAGTAACTGAAGTTCAGGAGGAGTCTGAGAAAAACCTACTAAGTGTCATTACTATTCCGGGCACGGGAAATCCCAGTCCTGTGCTCCAAGGACTCAGTCTGGTGTTACCTGTATTGACCACTGGGGGACGGAACAGTCAGCCCCTCCGTGCACTGGTTCTTGTAAACCTTCTAGGAGATCACTCTGGGGAGAATATTAGCTATTAATTAGTTCCCTTAAATAGTGGCTTTGAACTTTTGGAATTCAAATTAATTGATGGTCTAAAAGAATGCCATGTAATTTTTACGGCATTGAGTCTTTTTTCCTAGGATTAATCTAACTTTGTTCTTTCCCCCTTGCTTTCCCAGGCTTGCATCGTTTTAGCAGCCGACTGCACTTATCTTTTGAGCTTTGAACCATGCCCCAGTGGGTAAGTAATTTCATTTAGGTAAACAGTTTCCAGAAATAGATTCAGACCGCGAGCAAACAGCTTGTTTGTGATAACAGGCGCTGCCTGCAGTCCGATGTCTGAGGCTAATGATCTCACGTCTGCTTGTGCTGGTAGCTGGCTTCCCCTCTTTGTCAACTGTCCCCCAGATGTGTTGCCTTCTCTCAAGGTACAAATCAGGCCGTGGAAATAGGTTTTGCTAGGCCCGACTGGGCACCGGGAGGAGTTCCACACAACTGCAGAGTGGTTGGTCCCAACATGAAGTACCTTACTTGCCTGGCATATGAGCTCTTCCGGTTGCTAAAAGACCAGTTAACACAGTTGCCAACCCTGTGCCGGAACGCGTCCTTTGCAATGGCACTCATTATAGTTAATGAGCTGTTAGCATTTCCATTATGGGATTTTTTTTAGGGTTTATAACCTGGGAATAACAATAATTTGCCTCAGCCCAAAACTCCAGTAACAGGCTATAGCCCAACCATTGCGTTTGCTCTTACTAAAGTTGCTGGGGTGGGACAAGGCAGTTCTGCCCCATGTTTGTAGCATATAGAGAGGAACACGCTTAGGAACTGTAAGTGTTTTCCTTTTCCTTTCCTTTTTAAAAAAAAAAAATCAAATTAGGGGCGCCTGGCCGGCTCAGTCAGGAGAGCATGCGACTCTCGATCTCAGGGTTGTGAGTTCCAGCCCTATGTAGGGCATAGAGATGACTTAAATAAACTTTAAAAAAATGAAATTGGGTAGTAGCTCAATTTGGTATCAATAAAATGTTAGGGCGCCGGGGTGGCTCAGTTGGTTAAGCATCTGAAATCAGCTCAGCTCAGGTCCTCATCTCACAGCTGGTGAGTTCAAGCCCCTCACTGGGCTCTCTGCTGTCAGTGCAGAGCCTGCTTCAGAGCCTCTGTCCCCCTCTCTGCCCCTCCCCAACACTCTCTCTGTCTCAAATAAAAATAAAACATTAAAAAAAAAAAAAAAGTAAAATGTTGCCAGAGAGGATAAGATCACCAAGAACCACAGATGGGGTGGGGACAGCTGCAATGGTGAGAAGTCTGGGAATATTGGGATTGGCCGTTCTGACAAGTCAGATGTAGAGGAGACAACTAGGAAGGCCTAGGACTCATATTAACTCTGCCGTCCATTAGCCTAGCTACTGGGGGGCAAAGAGAACTCTAGACCTTCTTAACCACAGAACTCACAAAGGCCAGCTAGCTGGGCAGCTCCACAAGTTTCCAGTGGGGTCCATGAAGGACTGGAGTTCACCCAAATACATAAGAGGTCTGGGCTCTGAGAAAGGCTATCAGCATCCTACAGGCCCCAGGCAATGTTCTGTTGTCTTCCTGATTCGAAGGACTCAGCCTGAGAGGTCTCCAAATGTAGGCCAGTGCTTTCTGCTTTAAACTTTTTTTTTTAATTTTAATTTTTTTTTTATTTGAGAAAGAGAGCATGAGCAGGGGAGAGGGGCAGAGGAAGAGAGAGAGAGAATATTAAACAGTCTCCATACTTAGAGTGGAGCCCAATGAGAGGCTCGATCCCACACTTTCTGCTTTAAAAGAATGTTACAGGGGGACTCCTGGGTGGCTCAGTCGGTTAAGCATTCAGCTCAGATCATGAATTCAGGGTTTGTAAGATCGAGCCCTGCACTGGGCTCTGCACTGACAGTGTAGAGCCTGCTTGGGATTCTCTCTCTCTCTCTCTCTCTCTCTCTCTCTCTGCCGCTTCCCTGCTCATGCAAGTGCACCCCCCCCCACCCACCCCCCCCACACACACTCTATGTCTTAAATAAATAGATAGATAGATAGATAGATTACAGGAGCTCCTGGCCGGCTTAGTCAGTACAGCATGTGACTCTTGATCTTGGATTGTGAATTCAACCCCACATTGGGCGTAGAGTTTGCTTCAAAGAAAACAAATAAATAAATAAAGGGGTATCTAAAAATAAATAAATAAATAAATAAATAAATAAATAAAGGTTACAAAGCATCAGGAGAACCTTTTTGCCTAGGGCTATGAAGAATCCCTAAACTGAGTGGAAGAAGTGGTTTAAGAAGGCAGGGAGGGAGGGAACCAGACTGGGTAAGAGGATGGCAGCATCAGGGATGTGAGGAACTCTATGGAGTTCTTCTCTGAGGTTCTATAGCGGGTGAGTGGCCCGGTGTCCCATGGCGCACAGAACAACACGGGGGTGCCAACAGCACTCGCGGGGTGAGGGATCTCGGTGCCAGCCTGGGTAGGAGGGCCTGACAACGAAGTGGTGACTTCATGTGTATGCTGTGTAGACATTAAGTTACCTGCTGTGCGAGCTTCTGAGACTGTGTTCAGAAACGGAAAGGTGGTGGTGTGAAGACCTGGCAAATCCAGTGACACCTCACACCTTCTGCTGGCTCTGGGGTAAGAGCTGCTGGAGCCAAAAAGAAATTGGGAATGTCTGAGGACCCAAATTCCAGCCACAAGTGTGGAAGGACTGGTAGGTTAGATTGTTCTTTTGCCTATTCACCTGTCTTTCTGAGGAAGAGCCGGTCTGCCTCCAGGAAGACTGGCTCCTGGACCCCTGGGCTGACGATGGCATAGAAGTTGTGCTTAGCCGGCGAGTCTCAACCTGAGCAAGGGTTTACATTTTAAATCTGAACGCTGACCAATTTAGTACGGAAGAAGCATTCTAATATAGAAAGAAGAGGTACACAGTCACTTTTCAGGAGAAAAGGCTGCTATTCAGAGCCACTGTAGAGGAAATGCTTATGTTCTCAGATGTCTATTGTTATCTATGGTCTTGGTCAGTTCAGGGGGCTGTAACAAAATACCACAGACCTGTTAACAGCAAACACTTATTTCTCACAGCTCTGGAGGCTGACAAGTCCCAGATCAAGGTATTGGCAGATTCAGTGTTTGGGGAGACTCTTCTTGGTTTGCAGATGGCTGCCTTCTTATGGGCTCCTCACATGGGGAAGAGAAGGGGGATTCTGGCCTCTTCAAATAAGGCCATTAATTCCATCATGGGTGCCCCATCCTCATGACTTCAGCTTCCCCAAGGCCTCACTCCAAATACCATTACACTGGGGATTAAGGGCTTCGACATATGGCTTTCGGGAGAACACAAACATTCAGTCCATAACATGTATGTATTAATTAAATTTTTAAATAGGTTCGACTTCCCAGTTAAAAAATACATGATTTCCTATAGGAAATTTAGGAAAATACAGGTAACAATAAGAAGGAAGCAAAAAGAGCTCATTCTCTCCCCTTTCCTCTCCTTTAGCTGTAACTACTGTTAATCACTTGTTATATTCTTTTCCATATTAGGTGTCTTTTTAAATGACATTTTTTTAAATTTCTTTTTTTTCCATTTATTTATTTTTGAGAAACAGAGTGAGACAAAGTGTGAGCGGGGAAGGGGCAGAGAGAGAAGGAGACACAGAATCTGAAGCAGGCTCCAGGCTCTGAGCAAGTGGTCAGCACAGAGCCTGATGTGGGGCTCGAACCCACGAACTGTGAGATCGTGACCTGAGCCGAAGTCGGACGCTCAACCGACTGAGCCACCCAGGCGCCCCTTAAATGACATTTGATACCATTTTTTTATGGCAGTTACTTTAGATAATTAGGAAAGTACAAAGAAAATTATCCTCACTCATAAAGCCAGTGCCACTTTTAACATAGTTTTTCATTTTTTGTTGTGGAAAACTTCAAACGTATACAACCTGTTAGCATTTTGGTGTATTTCATTTCTGTCTTGTCTCTCATATGTGGGTATGTGTGTGTGTGTGTGTGTGTGTGTATGTGCACATATCTACGCATATACAGACACATATAGACACACATACATATCGGCAAAACTGGGATATTACATATTGAAGAGTTTTGTTTATTGCTTTTGCTGCTTGATATGACCTTAAGACATATTCCTCTCTCAAAATATTCTTTGAAACATTTGAAGAAAGAAGCAGAACAGCTTCCTAGGTTGCCATCAGCTATTATGTCTCTGGCACATAAGAGACACTCAATACATATTGTTGAGTGAATGAATTATTTGTTCAAGAGAAGTAGACCTAATATGAGGGGTGAGGAATTATAAACCTTATATCTCATGGGACTTGAACTTTTAGGCAATGGGGTTTATAATTTTAAACCTAAAAAGGGGAACAGAGGAAAAAATCCCACTTTTTGGTTGGAATGTAAGTTTCTGGTGGTCAGATGCGTTCTCTTTCTAGTGTGAGAACTTTCCTCAGGGTCTGTCACTCCTATTTGTTTGTCCAAAAGGCTGCCTTTGGTCCACTGCTAAAGCAGATCATTTTGGACTCTTGGAATCCTTGGAGAATCCATTCCAGGAATGCAGGAAGGATTGCTTAGTTATCTTGGGAAGGGTGTTCTGGAGGGAGGAGTATAAAATGTTGGCATAAGGAAATTTTCTTTTGAGCAGATGTGGCCCAATAAGTGTGTTGATGGGTGGAGTGGAGCTGTCACTTTGTTGTTTCATTTTCTCATCAACATGTATTGAGCACTTACTGTGTTCTAGGGCCAAGGGCTATCAGATGGAAAAACCAAATTTCTTCCTCAAGGGTAAAAAATAAAATAAAGGTGATAGAAGTAAAAACCAGTAATTGCAAAAACACTACAAGTATGTAAATGTGCATCGGGGCAGAGAGGAGAGAATGGTAAACGCTGCCTGCATCAGGCAAGCAGAGGCGACCTTGAGCTGTTGCAGGGGTTGTGCGGAGGAAGTGTATGTATCGTAGTAGCTGAGGAAATACCAAGGAAACAACCTAGAGCTTGGTTGGTGTTGGAGATCATGAATCAATCAGAGGGGGTCAGTATCAGTCTATATCCTGAAGATTCATTTTATATCCAGGCAACCATGTCAGAAATCTGGGCATCATGCTGGATTCCCACTCCTTATCTGTGTCTGCATCCAATGAGGTATCATATCGAGTCCTGTTACTCCGGCCTTTGGAGTCCTGTTGAAGGAGATTCAGCCTCTTCCCTCCACTGCCTTTGTCCTAGTCCAGACCCTTTCTCCTTTAGAACTGGAATACTGCAGTAGACTCTAAATTGGCTGTCCTGCCTCCTCTTATCCCTTTCATTAGTTACCTATTGCTGTGTAACAAATTGCCCCCAAATTTAGCAACTTAAGACAGTAGACATTTATGATCTCACATATTTGCAGAGGGTCAGGCATCTGGCAGTGACTTTGCTAAGTGGAATGCTTTTAGCTGAGCGAGTCTAGCTCAAGGTCTCTGGAGACTGCAGTCAAGCGGTTGGTGGGAACAGTTACCTGAAGGCTTACTGGGCTCAAAGAATCCATTTCCAAGCTTACATGGTAGACAGCAAGAGGCTTTAGTTCCTCACCTTGTGGCCTTTCCACAGAACGATTTGTAAAACAGCAGCTGACTTTCCCTACAATGAGTAATAAAGTTGGAAGCTGTAGTCTGTTATAACCTAATCTCAGAGATGAAGGACCATCACTTCTGCCATATTCTATTGGTCACACAGACTATCCTGGTAGAATATGGGGATGGGGTAGGAGCTCATTGGAAACCATCTTGAGGTCTTTAAAAATTAAGTATTATATTTTATTGTGGTAAAGTATACATAACATGAAATTTACCACTTTGACCATTTTTAAATGTACAGAGGTATTAAGTGCATTTACATTGTTGTGCACCTGTCACCATCATCCATCTCCAGAACTTTTTTCATCTACCTAAACTGAAACTCTATACCCATTAAATAAGAATTCCCTATTCCCTCTCCCCCCAGCCCCTGACAACAGCCCCTTCTACTCTCTGTCTCTGTGAACTGGACTACTCTAGATAATCCATACAGGTGGAATCACATAGTATTTGTCCTTTTGTGACTGGCTTCTTTCACTTAGCATGTCTTCAAGGTTAATCCATGTAGCATGTGTCAGAATACAATTCCTTTTTAGGGTTGAATAATACTCCATTGTATGTATATGCCCCATTTTGTTTATCCACCCACCTGTTGATGGATACTTGGGTTGTTTCTTGGGCTATTGTGAATAATGCTGCTATGAATATAGGTGAACAAATATCTGTTCAAGACCCTGCTTTCACTTCTTTTGGGTATATACCCAGAAGTAGAATTGCTGGATCCTGTGGTAATTCTCTTTCATTTTTTTGAGGAAACACCAGACTCTTTTCCACAGTGGCTGTACCATTTTACGTTCCCACCGGCAGTGCACAAGGATTCTGTTTTTCAACATGCTTGCTAAAACTTACAGTTTTCTGTTTTTGTTTTTGTTTTAATAACAGCCATCCTAATGGGTGTGAGGTGGTATGTTATTTTAGTTTTGATTTACATTTCCCAAATGACCAGTGATTTTTCATGGGCTTAGTGGTCATTTGTATGTCAGCTTTGGGGAAATGACTATTCAAGGCCTTTGCCCAATTTTAAATCAGATTGTTTTTTTTGTCATTGTTGAATTGTAGGCAATCCTTGTGTATTCTGGATCTCAATCCATTATCAGAAATATGATTTCCGAATATTTTCTTCTGTGTGCAAATATTTTCTTCTATTTCTCCTATTTTCTTTTCACTGTTGATAGTGTCCTTTGACGCACAAAAGTTTTAAATTTTGATGTAGCCTAATTTATCTGTTTTTTTCCCTTAGCTGTCTTTTTTGTCCAAGGAATCATTGCCAAATCCAATGTCAGGAAACTTTCCCCCTATTGGAGGTTTTTAAATTTATCTTTTTCGTCATTTGCCCTTGCCCTCAGGATCAAGTTTAGACTCATCATGGCACCTAGGGCTCTTCATGCCTGACTCTTGATGAAAATGTACCCTCTCATTTATTCATTCAGAAACTCAGCACGTATTTATTGAATATGGCCATGTTTTAGACACTGGAAACAAAAGAGATGAAAATCTTTGTTCTTGTAGGTCTTACAATCTAGCAAGAGAACAAAGAAAGCAAAATATGTAAATTAATTATACTTTTATGTAAAGCTATGTAATAGAATAGATATTAACATTCTTGGCCATCAGTAGGTGGTAACTGCCATGTGGGAGAAAACAAGATCAAAGTGAGAATGATCAGTGGGCTGGTTTGCAATTTTGAAAAGGTAGTTAGGGTAGGCCTCTGAGTGGGAGACATTTAAAGAAAAACTTGAAGTGGTGAGGGCGTGAGTCACACAGGTGTTTGAGGAAGAGCCTCTGCAAAGGCCCTGAGGTGGAAAAGTGCCCAGTGCATAGTCTGGCGGAGAGGCTGGTGCAGCTGGAGTGGAATGAGTGGGTGATGGATGGAGAAGCGGGATGTGAAATCAGAGCGGTTGTGGGGAGGGGAGTATCACACCCCGTGGGACCTCAAAGGCCACTTGAAGACAGAGTGAGGTGTGGGGCACAGCAGTGTCACGATCTGACTTGACATTTATAAAGGCTCACTCTGGGCCCGTGTTAGGAATTCTGTGTAGGGGAGCAGGGGTGGGAGCAGAGCAATCTGCGAGGTGATTAGTGCAAGAAGCGAGGACAGAGACCGCAGTGGTTGGGTCAGAAGGCTAACCAAGGAGGTGTGAGAAGGAGAAGGCGGCCTTGGTGCTAAAACCATAACGCTAAAGTCCTATTTCTTCTTAAAGTTGTGGTACTAGCTGGTGGCTTAGTGTGGCACATGGCACACATGTTGTCGAGTGTCACAGCCTTAGGAAGAAAATCCATTTCTTTCTCTCTCTCTCTCTTTTTTTAATGTTTATTTATTTTTGAGAGAGAGAGAGAGAGAAAGAGAGAGAGAGAGAGAGAGACAGTGTGAGCAGGCAAGGGGTAGAGAGAGAGGGAGACAGAATCTGAAGCAGGCCCCAGGCTCCGAGCTATCAGCACAGAGCCCGAAGTGAGGCTGGAACTCACGAACCGTGAGATCACGACCTGAGCCGAAGTCGGAGGCTTAACCTACTGAGCCACCCAGGCACCCCAAGAAAATCCATTTCTTTGTCACTAATTGATTAATAAGGTATCTCTTACACCCCAGGGTTAAATGATTTGTTAACTAAAATCTCTGCAGCCACAGGTCCCCTCTAGGAAAAGTGTTAGTTACCTGAGGATGTTAAACTGCACTGTTTTGACCCCTCTTGTCCCTCCAAAACAAGAGGGAAATACAAGTGCAGTTACTTGTGTATGCGGCTGTGGTACCAGCTCTTGGAAGATGGGATGGGGGAGGCTGGGAGTGTCGATCGTAACTCATTGGCTTTGTAATTAAACTCTCTTGTTATTAAAGCAGAACTTCTTAAAGTCTCCTGCCTGTGTGGGACTGAGAATTATTTATCACAGGAATTCAGTCTGCTTTGCTATAAAAATGTTGCATGGATGGAACTAGAGTATATTATGCTAAGTGAAATAAGTCAGTCAGAGAAAGACAGATATCCTATGATTTCACTCATATGTGGAATTTAAGAAACTTAACAGATGAACATAGGGGAAGGGAAGGAAAAATAAAATACAAACAGGGAGGCAAACCATAAGAGATTCTTAAATACAGAGAACAAACTGAGGGTTGCAGGAGGGGAGGTAGGTCAGGGGGTGGACTAAATGGGTAATGGGCATTAAGGAATGCACTTTTCGGGATGAGCACTGGGTGTTGTATGTGAGAGATGAATTGCTGATCCTACTCCTGAAGCCAAGACTACTCTGTATGTTAACTAACTTGAATTAAAAAAAAAAAAATTAGTAAAGCTGAGAGTCTCAGACCAAAAAAAAAATGAAATACGAAAATGTTGCTATATTATTGTGTTCATGAGATCCAGAAACTGATTTTGAAATCTCTATAGGCATGGATATGCAGACATCATATCACCTTTCTTCCTAATATCAAATTTATTGAGATTTTTCTGCACTTGTGTGTGTGACTAACATCTTGACCTTTCTTTATTTAATCTTACTTTTTTGAGGCACCAACTAGGTGTCTCAGACTCATGAGAGTAGTTAGTATGGGGGACAGAAAGAGTGTACAAGCATAGCGTATCTCTTTGCTATGTTCTGTGCACATCTTTCTAGGTCCCTAGCACCCTGATGAAGGCAGCAGCCATCAGTTAAATAAAACAATCATTTCTCTTGATGGCAGCAGCCCTCATTGTGGGTGCACCTGCCATGTTACTCAAAACTGAGGGATTTTGCTGATGGAGCTGTCTGTAGATGAGTTATCCAGTGACTTTTCCTTCTATGTGGGGTTGATGATCAAGTAACACATGGGAAACTGAGACAAACACACACTAAAATATATTAACAATGATCTATTTTAAATAAAAATGCATTAGGGGCCCCTGGCTGGCTTAGTCGGAAGAGCACACGACTCTTGATCTTAGGGTCATGGGCTCGAGCCCCACGTTGAGTGGAGGGATTGCTTATATAAATAAATAAATAAACTTAGAAAAATAAATAGAAACATGTTCATGTGTCATTGTTACTTATACCTTTCTCACAAATTTTCTATCATCACCTTCACTGGAGCTTTTAATATGGTTGGATTCAAGTCTGCTCTCTTTGTTCTGTAATTGTCCCAACTGTTCTTTGTTCTTTTCTTCTCCTTTCTTGCCTTCTTTTGGCTAAGTTGAGTATTGTTTAGTATGCCATTTTATCTCCTCTATTGACTTTTAGCTATACCTAATTGTGTGTGTGTGTGTGTGTGTGTTTGTGTGTGTTCGTTTTAGTGGTCGCTTTAGAAATTATAATATGCAACTTTAACTTATCATGGTCTACCTTTGAATAATATTATGCTACTTTTTACCATCACTTCAGTTAATTTTTCATATGATCATGAGGGAAAAAAATCAATGCAATACCTATTATATTTATGTGAAGATTAGCTGTATTCAGATTTGCATTTGAAAATCAATGTGGGTGCAAAGCTCTCCTCTGCCTAATCACAGAATTGATTATGCAGTTCACAGATGTGTGTCGTTGTTGGTCGCTGGCTTACCTGGCCATTTCATTTCTTCAGAGACAAATAGCTCTTTGTTTTTCTCTTTTGAAATAACCAATGGAAATTAGGAAAACAAAAGGAAACATTTAGCAGAAACCTTTCTTTAAAGAGAAGATGAAGCAGGGCTTCTGGAATCCAGGTCATGGGGTAATGACCTTCTTTTTACATTGAAATTATCATTACTTTTTTTGCTCTCAGACTCTGGAACCATTTTATTGGGGTTGAGCTGACTAACTCATAGTTTCAGAATGTGAGTGGACTTGAGAGACTCAGCTTAGGAGACAAAACTCCGTGGCATTTATCTTCATATCTTTCACAGATGAAACCCTTCCTGCCTCCCTGCATGACATGTGTGCCCCATTCCATTTGGCACTTCTGTGTCACAGAAGTTAGTGTCTTATGGACCCGGGGAATGAGTCAGCTCCTGGCACAGCGACATATGTATGGTAACTGCTTACTATGTATTAATAATCAAAGATGGACCTTAATGAGTCCACAATTTCAGCTAGATTGATTGAGATACTCTCTGTGCAGACTAGCCATCTCTGGAAATTAGTTTTCTTGACTACCAAAGGAACATTTTTTTTTAATGTCTTATTTATTTTTGAGAGAGGGAGAAAGAGAGAGAGTGCATGTATGGGAGCGGGGGAGGGGCAGAGAGAGGGAGACAGGATCTGAAGTGGGCTCTCAGCGTAGAGCCCACTTCAGGTCTTGAACTCACGAACTGTGAGATCGTGGCCTGAGCCGAAACCAAGAGTTGGATGCTTAACCAGCTGAGGCACCCAAGTGCCCCCCCAAAGGAACAATTTTAAAAAACATTGGATGCCTTTACAAATAGTATGGTAAAATATTGCCCTTGCTTATAAAATGATTGAACTTCCAATGTTGAATCCTGTAGAATTCCATCTGTTATTATTTTACAATGAACAGGAGCTCATGTTACATGTCAGCATGTGCATTTAATTTTCAAAATTGCATGTCATACCTTATAGTAGGTTATGCATGAGTGGTTATTTTAGCCTGATTAGCAATATTAATAAATAGAAAGAGGTGTGATTGTGATGGCTAAGAAAGGAAAGGAAGGTGTGCTTTATCACTCAGAATTACTTTCCAAAGTACTTTTACTTGTTTAATATACGCATTCAGATAACCCTCATCTGAAAATTCCTTTGCTTTTAACTGGCTACCTGAATAGCTGCTTTCCAGGTTCTTATCAGGAAATATAATCGCAGACTCACTGCCATTAATACCTTTCGAAAGCTCTGCAGAGAGAAACAATATTTATGGAGGACTGTCTGAAGTATTTGCTGTCCATCCATTTTTTAGATAAGTCATCACCAACCTGTTGTCTTACAGACCCCTGGGGGAACATGGAGTTATTGCAAGGTTGCCTGCAAATCCTCTATTGAAGGTATTATGATTGCTGTCATCGTTATCTATAAGGACACAACAGTGACATTGAATAGTTTGTTTGAAAGAATAGAGCCTCTTCCAACATCCAGGTCTTTACTTAGAAGAAAATCATGTGATAAATGAAATCAGTAATGGGATACGGAGCTAGAGTTTCTAGGCTTTGAACTTAACTACTTGTGTTTCACACGCGACTTTAGCTTCCTGGGATCCAGGACATTAGCATCGCAAAGGACCTAACCCAATCCTTGGTTTAGGTCAGTCACGCACTTCTGCGTGGCTAGTCCTAGGCAGCAGGTGACACGGGGAGGGGGTGGCATGTCCACAGCTGCTGGTGCATTTCCTGGGATGCTCTAAGCTGTTCTTTGTGGCTGACAACCTTACAGGCGGCGGAGGCATCCTCTTTCAATACCGGGTTTTTCACTTTGAGTAAAGAAAATGAGTTTTCAAAACGTCTCCCTTTGAAACGGGACAGTGAGAGGAGCGGCATCCCAGGATGGCCGGTGACCGGGGGCGGCCAGGTGAGCCCTTGCTACCTGGGCTGTCACCCACAGAGCTGACCTGCAGTGGTTTCCACGGCCCCTTGCTTGTGGTCCCATATTACATAGTGGATGCCCCGGTGCGTGTGCGCTAAGGGAGGGAAGCGTCAGGAGCACTGAATTCGAAGAAAGGAAGATAACAGGAAGCACAAAAATGATAGCAATGCTGCTGAGTTACCTCTAAATGCTCTTCATTGAACCCGTAGATTGCGTTAATCTGATCTGAATTCATTAGAATTCACATCAAGATGCCTCTAGCTTTCAAAAGCCAGTGGCAAAAGAGGGAAGACGATGATATCCAGTTCAGCTCTTCATTTATGAGGAATGACGACTACCCCGTGTGGGCAATACTTGCAAATAGTAACGTGAAAACCACTGTTTTCATCTGGTCATTCAGAAAGAAAACAGATGATAAAAAATAACTATTTTTAGTGCAAAATATAAGAATTCCAAACACCCCGCCTTGGAGGCAGTTTTTAACCTATATTAGGTGTGGTCACATTTTTTAGCTATATTTAATGTACATTTTGTCCCCAAACTAAACATAAATTGATAGTTTAAAACTTGTCATCCAATCATGTTTTTTGTTATAAGTTCCTTAAAGTAAGTTAAACATGTTACTCATTAATGGGAAAATGTCAAATTTTATAGTTTTGTAATGCATATCTTTACATATAATGGTTAAATACGCTTTAATAATTCCTAACTAAAATAAAATATTTTTTTCTTACTTAAAAATTCTCCTTAATGGTATTTCTCACTAAAATGACACAATTAAAAAATTCCAGAGGGGATGTGTAAAACAGGGAAAGGGATTTGACAGTTAAGAGGTTTGGGAAATACTAATGGACATTAAATTTTAAGAAAACAAGAACAAAAGGAAAAGCAGGTAATAGAACAGTATGTATTATTTTATTTTCATTTGTTTTTTTTTTTAATGTGTTTTTATTTTTGAGAGAGAGGCAGAGAGAGAGAGAGACAGAGAGGGAGACAGAGGGAGACAGAGAATCCCAAGCAGGCTCCCTGTTGTCAGCGCAGAGCCCGATGTGGGGCTCAAACCCACAAACCGTGAGATCATGACCTGAACCAAAATCAAGAGTCAGACACTTAACCGACTGAGCCACCCAGGCACCCCAATATGTATTATTTTATAAAAGGCAAACAAACAAAAGAAATCATCCTTAATATGCAATCTTTCTGTACACATACGTTTAAATATACAAAGTATTAAAAAAAGGTGTGAAAGAATACACACCAGACTGTTAATAGTGCCAATTTTTGAGGAAGAAAACAGCTTCAGGCCAGGTGCGGAGAGATGAAGGAGATATGTGTTTATGTGCTGTGTATTACTTTTGTAATAATCATGATAATAGTAATAGTAATAATGGAAAACAAAAAGCTAAGGGGTTGCGGTGGCCAACAGAATGTGTCTGTTAGATCTCCTATTGCAGAGAGTGTTAACGGATCCATGATCCCAGCTGCTACCCCCTGAATCCATCACTGTGAATTCTGTCTGGGCTGCACTTCCCACAGGCTGCTCCCAGCCAATGATTATGTTGGGGGCATTGGGGGTTGGGAAGGAGATACTAAGGCAGGGCTGTTCCTCTGACAGACAAAACTCTTAAAACTGCAGTTTATGATCTGCCTTCCTTCCCTCCATCCTTCCCACCCTTCCAACATCCTCCCCTCCCTCCCTCCTTTCTGTCTCCCTCCCCAACCCCCACCCAGTGCTCAGCATCTCTGTTTGACAGCAAACTTTTCCAAGTCTTTTCCTTTTCCGACTCCCTCCCCATCTTCCCTTACTGGTATCCCGGCTCCCAAACCTCTTGCACCTCTAACCCCATCTTTAGGTTTACCTTTTAGAGGACCCAGGCTCACATAAAGCTTCAAAAGAGAAAGTTAATTGTAGACAATGCCTAGCACTGTGCTGTCGGAGCACTAAACATCGCTGGGGTTCTGGTGGCAGCCGCCGTGAGGGATGGGCCTAAGCTCTCTCACGGCAGTGTGGAGATTTATGGTATTTCTAATTATATCTAATATTTAGTCCCTTGGGGGTGATTTATTTATCAATCAAGATTCTTAATATAAATAGAAAATATTAAATGTATAAATGCAATTTAAAATTTTCTTTAAAAAAATTTTTTTTAACTTTTATTTTTTGAGAGAGAGAGTGAGCATGAGCGAGGGGAGGGGAGGGAGAGGGGAACTGAGAATCTGAAGCAGGCTCTGCGCTGACAGCAAAGAGCCCGACTTGGGGCTCAAACCCGCGAACCATGAGATCATGACCTGAGTCAAAGTCGGACGCTTAACTGACTGAGCCACCCAGGTGCCCCCCAATTTTTGTAATGTTTATTTATTCTCGAGAGAGAGTGTGTGCATGCATGAGCAGGGGAGGGGCAGAGAGAGACAGAGAGAGAGAGAGGGAGACCGGGAATCCAAAGCAGGCTCTGTGCTGACAGGAGAGGGCCTGACGTGGGGGTCCAACTCACCAACTACAAGATCATGACCTGAGCTGAATCGGATGCTTAACCGACTGAACCGCCCAGGCACACCCAATTTAAAATTTTCAAAGAAGTTTAACACCCAAAGTTTGTGAAGGGAAAGAAATATTAATCATCACCCTTAAAGGTAATTGTAAATATTCGTAATTTTATAAGTACAATACTAAGATATGGGGCGGTTCTTAAAACTTCAGGAAAAAAGAGCCTTTTGAATTTGAAAACTTAACCCACATTCTGTGCCGATTAGGAAACAAAAAGTCAACTCAGTGGAATGGTATTTAGTTGAATTCACATTTAGGAAAGATTAAACCAGGGTGTTCACCTGGATGGTGTGCAGTAATGTGTTGGTAAGTATTTAATAACATGTTCTCTTGGTGGGGGTCAGGGGGCAAGGTATGCAAACATATATTTACATCGATTTATTATAAATTTTACTGGTATAGGGGCGCCTGGGTGGCGCAGTCGGTTAAGCGTCCGACTTCAGCCAGGTCACGATCTCACGGTCCGTGAGTTCGAGCCCCGCGTCAGGCTCTGGGCTGATGGCTCGGAGCCTGGAGCCTGTTTCCGATTCTGTGTCTCCCTCTCTCTCTGCCCCTCCCCCGTTCATGCTCTGTCTCTCTCTGGCCCAAAAATAAATAAACGTTGAAAAAAAAAAAAATTTTACTGGTACAAAGGATGTGTAGCTCACAACTTACCACTAATAATATCAGTCCTCTTTTTTTGTAAATTCCAGGCAACCAGTTGATTTTCACAGAGTGCTAATCAATTAATTTTTGCAAAATTCCTGTATCGGTAGCCGGCCTATGGTTTAACAATTGGAATTATATCCCAATCCATTTACTCTTTTCCCAAAAAAC
The DNA here is from genome assembly GCF_028749965.1 of Puma concolor. Taxonomy (NCBI): domain Eukaryota; kingdom Metazoa; phylum Chordata; class Mammalia; order Carnivora; family Felidae; genus Puma; species Puma concolor. The sequence goes on from NC_141683.1 coordinate 30,753,136, forward strand.
TTGTCATTAAATCTGTGTGAGCTACCATAAAATATTTCTCATCATTGTGCAGATTATACTCATTAAGCTGAAACGTCTCTGTTTTTGCACTACTTTTGAGTTGAATCTGCGTTACTAACATTTTCCTCACTTTCTTAAGTCTGGACGTTCAACACAGCAATCAATAAAGCCCTGAACAGTTTCCATAGTGTGACTGCTCCCGCAGTTTCAAGCTGCTACTTTGATGTCACTGAACGCAAGGCAGGAAGACAGGAGCAGAAGCCCGCCATTACATGAGGCTGCCAAGGGGTAGATACCATAGGCCCGGAATAACCTTCAGACCAGAGACAACAGAAGATAACAGCAAAGTGTAGTAAGATAATTAAGGGCTGATGCATTTTGAATTATTATTACCTTTGCTTTATATATAATCAATTGAACGGTAAGTCTCTGTAATTTTATTTGAGTAAATAGCCAGATCTAACAGCCGGCTTACGAAATGCTTGAAAATCTATCAGCTGGTCTTCGTGAGCTGGAGCAAGCCTGCTCCAACACACCGCTGAAGGTAGGGGACAGTAGGGCTTAAGTTTCAAACAAATACCAGGAGCCAAAGGCTCGCTTTGGTGAATGAGGAGTGTCCCAGAGGTCTCTTGATGAGAGAAGGGGGAGGCAGGGAGGGAGGTGTAGCCAAATGACAGGACTGAAGGAAGCAGGGTTTATCCGGTTGTCACTTCCTCCTTTTCAATATTGCTCACGTTGGCTCCTTTTGATCCTCATTGCCACCAGCCTGACCTAGATCTCAATACACAAGTCTGGATTCCTGCCCTGCTTCCCAGTTAGTCTTCCTGCCTGCACATTCTCCCCCGACTGTCTACCCTACAGTTAGCTTCCAGAATCGTCTTCCCAAACACGTCTTTGCATGTTTTACTACCCATTGAGCACCTCCCCCAAGTATAAATTCTAAACTAAGAATGTTTCAAAATTTTTCAAAATCCCGCCCTCGCCTTTCCACTTTACCCCTACACTTCTGCTATTCATTCCCCCAGTAGGAAGAACTGGCCTCTGACCTATCTATCTGACCTTGTTGAATATGCCAGTCACATTTAGGTTTCTGAGGCTTTGTGGACACCACTGTTGTGTTCAAAATGTCTCATTCCACACAACTGTATTTGCAGCCTGTTCTTTTTTTTTAATTTTTAAAATTTTTTTTATTTATTTTTGAGACAGAGAAAGACAGAGCATGAGCAGGGGAGGGGCAGAGAGAGAGGGAGACACAGAATCTGAAGCAGGCTCCAGGCTCTGAGCTGTCAGCACAGAGCCGGGTGCGGGGCTCGAACTCACAGACTGTGAGATCATGACCTGAGCTGAAGTTGGACGCTCAACCGACTGAGCCACCCAGGCGCCCTCCTCTTTTTTTTTTAATGAAGTACCTCAAATCCTAAATACTTCAAAAACTGTTGTGTCATGAACCTTCCTCCTCTGAACACTTACAGCACTTAAAGTTTGTACCACTTGTTACATATATGTTGTTTTGCAGTCTTACGTATTTCTCACACTCCCATTTAGGTAAATCCATGCCATGGTGTCCTAACTAGACCACAGACTTCTTGGGGGCAGAATTGATAGATACTTGGCAGATACTTCTTGTTGATGTCAAGAAATTGATGTATTCCAGGATAGAGTATTCCCCGATGGAATTCTTTGGTTTGACCCAAGTCGTTTCTGATACTTTTTTTTTTTTAACTCTTTATTGCTTAATCCTTTGCTTGTTGGAAATACAGTTGGAAATGTGAAGCTTATTTGCACATGGCTTTTTTTTAACTAGTCTACTTGAGCATCAGAGGGATTTAAACAATGGATATTTATTTTCTCACAGTTCTGGAGGCTGGAGGCCCAACAGGGACCTGGTGAGGTCTCTCTTCCTAGCTTGTGATAGCTGTCCTCTCACTGTGTCCTCTGTGTGAGCAGAGAGAGAGAGATCTCTGGTGTCACCTCCTCTTCTTTTAAGGACACCAGACTTACCAGATTAAAGCCCCACACTTATGACCTCAGCCTTAATTATCTCTTTTTTTTTTTAAATGTTTATTGATTTTGTGAGAGAGACAGAGAGAGAGTCGGGGAGGGACAGAGAGAGAGGCAAACAGAGAACACCAAGCAGGCTCTGCACTGTTAGCACAGAGCCCGACACTGGGCTCCAACACACGAACCCGTGAGATCATGACTTGAGCTGAAGTCAAGAGTCAGATGCTCAACTGACTGAGCCACCCAGGCGCCCCAACCTTCATAACCTCCTTAAAGCCTCATCTCCAAATAGAGTCACGTTGGGGGTAAGGGCTTCAACGTATGAATTTTAGGGTGACACAATTCAGTCCATCACACCTTTTAAATTGAGTTTGTATTTTTCAAAATGGCGTTTTATTTCTCTTTGTACAGTGATACTCCCTTTACACCCTACCCCCATGATTAAGTGAACATATTATTCAAATCAAGAGCTGAAAAGTCCTGAATGTTGAAGCTGATGCACCATGACGGTAGGAGCACGGAGGCAATGGCACAGTGGTGTAGAGCACAGACTCTAAGCCAGACTGTTATGGTTTCAACCTGACTCGGCCGTTCAGTAGCTGTATAATTTGGGTCACGTTCCTCAACCTCTCTTTGCCTCAGTTTCCTTATGTGCAACATGAGAATGACAGTAATGGTTCTACTTTATAGGAGAGTGATGATTGTGGTAGTGGAGGTTAAATGAGTTAATGTGTGAAAAACACCTGGCATATTAACTATTATGTTTATCTTGGAAATCTCATTTTAAATGCCTGTAGCAGTATATTGTGTCTCCATAGCACCCCCGTGAGGCAGGTAGTAGTATGGGAACATTGTTTAATGCTTACGTCAAGTAGAGAAGACCATATTGTCCCCCAAAAAGAGTTAGCCATAAGTCAATAGAAGCACTGGCAAAAAGGATTCTGGCAAAAGTCACACATGTATCACTTACCACTTATGTTCAATTCCCCTGAATTCAACAAATATTTACTGAGAACTTCACATGCAAAATTATGGTCAGTGCTGAGATAAAGGTGTATATAGATACCACTCTGAGCACAAAAGAGGGCTCCAAGGCTTAGCTTGAAGGGGATGGTGACAACCGGGAGGACTTCTTGGAAGTGATGATGTCTGAGCCAAATTTCGAAGAGTGAGTAAAGGCTGAAGGCAAAGTGCCAGTTACCAATGATATACTGAGTGATTTTATTTTTAAAAAAGATTCAACAGTATTTCTTCGGCAGTGAAAATTCTCTGGTATTAGAGTCAGCAGTTATTGAGAAGTGGAAAACTATTCCAGCAAAAATAGTGGAAATCGTGACTTCTTAGGATATCTCAGGGAATGGGTCAGGTGAGTGGGCCTTGCCTCCGTGTGTTAATGGGAACTCGAGGCACACAGAACAACAACCACAAAAGTGTGAGGACTGTTATGACAGTGGAAGTCTAGGGTCCTCTGGGAGCACACAGCAGGGGGAAGTCATGGAGGCCTTCCTTGAGGAAGCAGCATTTAAACCTAAGTGATACTTAGGGATTATTCAGAGAAGAGAAGGGGAAGAATTTCTCAGGAAGAGGAACAACATGTTCCATATTTATATGTGCAAAGGCCTAGTGATGAGACTGTGACAGTTTCTTTAAAAAAACAAGTCTCTAGTGGCTGAGAGTGGCTGAGATGAGGCTGCATAGGTAGGCTGGGGCCAGCTGAGAAGGTTGTAGGAAACCATCTCAACTGAGATTAGATTTTAACCCGAGGGCAACTGGAAGCCTTTGAAAAGTTTTTAGTGGGGTGGGGACATGCTCAGATTTACATATTCAAATAATCACCACTGTGGCTGTGGGCAGAATTGATAGGATAGTTTCTGTGCAGTCGGGTGAAACTTAAAAAGAAAAAATAACCCAATGCACTAACCTTTGTCATTTGACTTGAGACACCACAAAACCATAATAAGGAAAATTTCAAAACATGATGATGAAAAAAACTACCCGTAGTTCTCTTGCTTTGACTATACTTGACTTCTTCTCTGTCCCTTCTTTTTTGCACTCTTTTTCCCCTTGCTTATTCATTTCTCACACGGTCCCAGTGTGGTGTGAGACTTCCTTGGCATTCGTTAATCATGGCTAAATAAATCCCAGCTGTTACTCAACCTCCAGGTTGAGGCGTTGCCAGAATGCTAAGGAGTTGCCAGAATGAGAAGCATCTCAACTGTAAATCAATTTTCAGTGGTGGCTCTTACTTGTGACTTTGAATTGGGGGGTCGTGTTTGATACCATGGTTGGCTTTCTCTGTTCACAGTAGTTTCCTCATTGCAAGTCTCCTCAAGCTGGGTGGCACTGGCTTCTCACTTTACCTTAGACCCAACTGCTCTAAAGCACGACCATCTGTCATGGTTTAAATTATCGGTTAGCATCTATTCCCCTCCTCTCCTACCACTTGCAGGGCATGCTTCTTGATCTCATTGCTACTGGAGATGGCCATGTGATTTGCTTCGGCCAAAAGGTTGATAGATGTGTCATGAAATGGAGCCTTCCATGCGTCTGCACACTGGACTTGTGTTCAGAGCTCCACTCTGAGAAGTACATATGCCAGGTGACCATGGATCTGGGGAGGACCAGAGACATGTGGAACAGGTATGTGACCAACCAACAGCCCAGTGCAGGTGATCTGTGCCTACAGAAGAGTCACTTGGCTGTGGCCCACCTACACCCCTCAAACTCAGTTGTCATAGGGCACTGGGGTTGTTCTATAGCATTATGGTGACAAGAGCTGACTACATTAACTGTGTCTGATGGTCTTCTCCCAGGGCTCCTTGGAGAGAATTTTGTATATGCCACAGACTCTGCGTAAGAAGACTAAATTTCAAGTTAGTCTGGCCACTTTTCACAATGTAGTACTATGCATTTATATATCACATATCATTAAACCTTCATTAGGGCCGGACAGCATGGAAGTAAGAGTAAGAACACAGCTCCTGAGCTTTTAAACTTTAAAGCCTGATGGACTTAGGTAACCATATAAATAAATGGCATAATTACAAGTGGAGGTAAAATCCCTTGAACACAGTTCTGTGGGCGCATAAACAAGAAAACCTGAGCTAAAGTGAGGAGTCTGAAGGTCTGCTATGAAATCATGGAACTGAGATCTAAAGAATAAGTGATAATAGTAATACTTCTGGAAATACCAATAATAAATATTTCAATAGACCTCACTTGTTACTGGATCGGGCTGTGAGGGCTTTAAAAATACGGACTTGTTTATGGGATATCTTGGTAGCTTAATTGGTTGGGCGTCTGACTTCAGGTCACGTCATGATCTCACTGTTCGTGGGATCCAGCCCCTCATCGGGCTCTGCACTGACAGTGCGGAGTCTGCTTGGGATTCTCTGTCTCCCTCTTTCTCTGACCCTCCTCTACTCATGCACGCATTCTCTCTCTCTCTCTCTCTCTCTCTCTCTCTCTCTCTCTCTCTCAAAAATAAATAAAAATAGGGACTTGTTTAGGGAGCGTCTGGGTGGCTCAGTTGGTTGAGCGTCTGACTCTCAATCTCACCTCAAGTCTTGATCTCAGGGCTGTGAGTTCAAGCCATTGAGCCTACTTAAAATATATATAATTTGTTTAGTCCTCACAGTTCCTCTCGTTAGCAATTATCCCAGCGAAAAGTGGGGGTGGTGGCTGAGGCCACATCCTCAGTCTGAGGGAACAGCATGAGGAAGGGCCTTGGAATGGGTGCAGGCACAGCACGTCTGGGCAACTGAAAAGTGTCCATGGGCAGAGAGCCCCTGGGATGAGAGGAAATGGTGAGGTGAAGGGGCAGCTGTGGAGTACAGCTATGGACCTTACTAAGGATTTTGATCTTACCATTGAGAACAATAAGTCACTGAAGGGTTTTAAGTAGGACGTGGAACAGGTGATATGATCAGGTTAGCCTTAGTATAGAGAGTTCAGGCTGTTGAAAGGAGAATGGACTGACAGGGCCCAAGGTGGAGGGTGGTGAAAAGAAAGCAGTAAGGGGGATCTTGCAATAAACCAGGTGTGAAATAATGGTAACTTAGGCTAGAGTGATGAGCATGGAAATGGAGAGAAGGGGGCATAGTTGAGTGATATTCGGAGACAAAATCTGCAGTTTAATGATTTAATGGAGACCTGTGTATTATTTCTTAGCTTCTCTGTTGAATATCAACGTGTCACACATATCTCTGCAATCCCCACGTGGGCTTCCCAGTGGAGCCACCGAGCTTGGAGGAAGGAGTGGTTTTCTGGTTCAGCAACTGCTCTTCGGAAGATGTGAGGGGCCCGCCGCCGATTAGTGAAGCATGGCACCAGAGGCATTGAACGAAATAAATGCCTGGGTGGACCACGTTCTGGGTTTGCACCAGTGGTCACCCCCTGGAAATACGAACTTGACAAATATGAGTGCATAACAATTTACGGTTCAGGTATCGAAAGCTTTAACTGTCCTTGAAATATCATCATTTAAAATTTCCATGAAGGAATCGGTGACTCACGTGGAGAATACTGAGTAGACTTGAAGCATGTCTTCGGTGCTGGGGCTTCCCACGGTGATTAAAGATGGATTTCCTATTGCTTTTCCAAGGTTTGGGAGGGCACTGGGCCCTTCTGGGAACTGAACTTCTGTTCACTTAATGTTTCCTAGTCTCAGAAGCTGATTCTCACCCAAGTGCATGTTCAACCTAGGATGGATGCAAATTTAAGAGAGCTTGACTATATTCTGTTCACCTCCTCCACTTAAAGACAATCTGATTTGGGTTTTAAATGCCTTTTGGGATATATTAGAATATTTTAGGTGATAAACAGGTTAGGAAGAGTTCGCTTCTGGTAGGTTTTTCCTGAGCATTTCAAATATTGAATTTTCAAGTAGAATTATTTGATTGTAATTCGGGGATACCAATACTATTTAATATAGTACCTTTAAAAAAGATTTCTGGGGCGCCTGGGTGGCGCAGTCGGTTAAGCGTCCGACTTCAGCCAGGTCACGATCTCGCGGTCCGTGAGTTCGAGCCCTGTGTCAGGCTCTGGGCTGATGGCTCAGAGCCTGGAGCCTGTTTCCGATTCTGTGTCTCCCTCTCTCTCTGCCCCTCCCCCGTTCATGCTCTGTCTCTCTCTGGCCCAAAAATAAATAAACGTTGAAAAAAAAAATTTTTTTTTAAGATTTCTAAGATAAAAAAAAAGGGAATGTGCTTAATGTATAAGGCATTTTGTGTCAAAAATATAGTTTTACTCTTAAAATAGGTTATTAAAATGTGAGGTACAACCTTCCAGGTATAAAGGAAATAAGTCATCGGTAATGTACAGTATGGTGACAATAATAATGCTGTGTTGCCAAAAAGACATTTATTATGTAAATATATGGGCATCATACATGTACTAATTTCCTATGGCTAGTATAACAAAGTACTACAAAGTTGGTGTTTTAAAAACAATGCATATTTATTCTCTTACAGTGCTGGAGATCACTGTAAGTCTAAATCAGTTTTACTGGTCCCAAACCAAGGTGCTAACAGAGCTCTGCTTTCTCCAAGACTCCAAGGCAGAGTCCATTTCCCTGCCTTTTCCAACTTCTAGAACTGCGTTCCTTGGCTCGTGTCCCCTCCTCCATCTTCAAAACCAGCAGGATAGCAGCCATTCTCTCTGACTTTGCTTCCTTCTTCTCTAGTCACATGGCTTTCTTCTCTTCTGTGTCAAATCTCCCCTTACCTCCCTCTTATAAGAATACTTGTTGGTAACACATTTTGAGCCCACACAGGCAATCCAAGACTGTCTCCCCATCTCAACATCTTTAATTTAGTCACATCTGCAAAGTCCATTTTGCCAGTATACAGTCACATTCACAAGCTCCAAGGATGGGGACCTGGGTGTCTATTTCGGGTGACTATCCAGTATCCAGTACTCTAAAGGCAGTACTGTCTAATTCCACTGAGTAGTACATTTGTGTACTGGGACACACTCAGTAACTACCCTCTCTTTTTTTGTGATAAAATAGGTCTAAAATAAGATTTACCATTACAAAAAAGAGATTTACCATTTTTACCATGTTTAGGTGTGAGTTCAGTGGCATTACGTACATTCACATTGTTATGCAGTCATCACTGCCATCCATCTCCAGAACGTTTCATCATCGCAAACTGAAGCTCTGTACCCATTAAACATTAACTTCTATTCTCTCTTCCCCCCAGCCCCTGACAACCACCATTCTACTTTCTGTCTCTTTAATTTGACTCTTCTAGGAATCTCATATGAGTGAAATCATACGATTTTTTAAATACTTTTATTTTTATTTTTTTATTTGAGAGAGAGAGAGAGTGTGCATGAGCTGGGGGAGGCACAGGGAGAGGACGAGAGAGAATCTTAAGTAGGCTCCATGATCAGTGCAGAGCCCAATGTGGGACTCAGTCTCATGACCCTGGCCTCATGACCTGAGCCGAAATTGACTGTTAGATACTCTACAGACTGAGCCACCATGGTGCCCCTAAATGCTGTTATAGATGCATTTTTAAGTGACTTTTTTTAAACTTGCTGATCTTAATACAAATATTTCAGATTGTTTATTTTGTGGCATACACATGGCTCTCAGGGCAGCATCTAATGTGAAAGTTAGCTACAATTAAAAACAGGCACTAACCTTCTTGGGATAATTGCTGGAAACTTTCAGAGACCTTGACTTCTATCATTCCAATAAAGAAAAGGAATATTAAAATTTCCTTAAAAAAAAAAGGATTGGGGCACCTGGGTGGCTCAATCGCTAAGGTGTCTGGCTTTGGCTCAGGTCATGATCTCACAGTTCCCCACATTGATCTCTCAGAGCCCCACACCCGGCTCTGTGCTGTCAGTGCGGAGCCTGCTTTGGATCCTCTGTACCCCCTTTCTCTCTGCCCCTTCCCCACTCATTCTCCCTCTCTCTCTCTCTCTCTCTCAAATAAACATTTAAAAAAAAAGGATTGATGTGAATGGCAAACATTATTTGTGAAGTATTTCCAGGTTCTTCATACTCTTCTTTTGATTTCTCTGTTAAAAAAATTGGATGGGGATGGAATTGGCCTACAGTACAGGTTAGGAACCGTAGCTCTAGAATAACCCCCTAATAAACACAGTATTCTTCACACAGTAGAAGAATGGAATACAGGTATAAACATACATGTTCACAAAAACCCTGACAACTCTCCTTCTGGTGAGAGTAGTATGGAAAACTATTTGCCTAAACTATTTAAAAAAAAATTTTTTTTTAACATTTATTTATTTTTGAGACAGAGAGAGACAGAACATGAATGGGGGAGGGGCAGAGAGAGAGGGAGACACAGAATCGGAAGCAAGCTCCGAGCCATCAGCCCAGAGCCCGACGTGGGGATCGTGACCTGAGCTGAAGTCGGACGCTCAGCCGACTGAGCCACCCAGGCGCCCCAGCCTAAACTATTTTAAACAGTAAAGTAGACTTGGGGCACCTGGCTGACTCAGTCGGTAAAGCGTGTGACTCTCAACCTGGGCGTTGTGAGTTCAAGCCCCACATTGGGTGTAGAGATTACTTAAAGATCAGATTGTAAAAAAGTAAGATAGACTGAACATGGTCCTCCCCCTGCCTCCCAATACCCACCCTCCCCCTTTTTAAAAAACTCCTTTTAAAAAAATTATTAGTGGTAAGTTATTTGAGATGGAACATCACATTATAGGTTATTTTAAAATAAAAAGTGCATATCTATGTATTAATTGACCAGTTGCTTATTCATTCATTAATTTGTTCATCGCATAGGTATTGAGAACCAAGATTGTGCTAGTTCTGGGGAGGCAGCAGTAAACAAGACAGGCAAGGTTCCTGCCCTCGCGGAGTTTCCATCCTTTACAGGTGGGAGAGATAAATAAACAAGTAGGCAATAATTGAAGGTGTCATTCAGATTGCTTAAGAGGTGGGAAGGAATCAGCATAATACAACAGAGAGGAACCCATGCAGGGGAGAGGGGGGAGGGGCTCCATTTTTTTAGGCACAGCAGGCCTGAAGTAACCAAAGGAATCAGTCATGCTTGCAGGAGAGGGAGCTCCAGCAGTCATGAAGTGGGAGGATGTCAGTGAGTTCAAGGGACAAGGTCAGTCTAGCTGGAGCAGTGAGAGAAGAGGAGAGTTAAGACAAGATCGGCTGCGGTCAGGTCCACGCATTCATCTGTCCGTCTGTCTATACCTATCCACCCGTCCATTTATTTATATACTTTCCCCATCAAAAATCATTTAGGACAGCTTACACAAATACACATCACAGTATGAAACAAATAAACGAAAGAGGGCACAACTAGGAAAATAAAATAAAGCTGGGAGATTAGCATGCAAAATGCGTGTGTCATGACACCCACACACTTGTGAGAAGTAGTTTGCAAATCTAGCTCGGAGCTTCCTAGCAGTCAGAGAGAGAAAAGTGATCACTTAAGTGATTCGTGGTGTGCATGGGATAAAAGCAAACTATTTCCTTAGAAGAAAAATACTTTAGGGGCGCCTGGGTGGCTCAGTTGGTTAAGCGTCCGGCATCAGCTCAGGTCATGATTTCACAGTCCGTGAGTTCAAGCCCCGCGTCGGGCTCTGTGCTGACAGCACAGAGCCTGGAGCCTGCTTCGGATTCTGTGTCTCCCTCTCTCTCTGCCCCTCCCCTGCTCATGCTCTGCCTCTCTCTGTCTCAAAAATAAAATAAAAACATTAAAAAAAAAAAAAAAAGAAGAAAAATACTTTAATCTGTCTTGAGAGCAGAGAAAAACCTCATGGTGTCTGTGATGATTTTGTGCTGTGTCATCTTGGCTAAGCTGGACCTTGGATTCCCAGAGTCCCCTTCCCTATGTGGCTCTGGGGAGAACTGGCTGAAAGAAAGTGGTGCATGTTACAAGGTGAAAATGAACCAACAGCTTTTATGCTCAGTAGGTTGGCAGAGCTGGACGCAGTGAGGGGCAGCGGGAGCTGCCAGCAGGTTCCAGCTCATCCTGTCCTCCCCTCCACATCTAGCTCTTATGTCCTCTGGCCGGCTGTGAAGACAAGAGCAGGCCCAGGCCCACCACAGGTGCAGCGGCAGTGGTCTTCTGGGATTCTCCACCGATTCCCCTTTTACACCTGACTCTAGCCCCTAGAAGTGTCTGGCTTTCTAGAGTGCCCCGTGAGCCCCGACTGTTCACCGATGCCAGTGCATCAGGAAGGCTGGTTAGTGACACTTCCTCAATCTTTCACTGCTCACCCCAGCTGTGTAATGCTTATGTCCTATAAGAAATCCCTCCATCAATAACACTCATTGTGGTTCTGCTTCCTGCTCAAACCCTGCCTGAGGCAGATACTGCTCAGGGGATGTTGTGTGGCCCATTTGGAAGTACTCCCCGTAAATATCCCCACAGTAAACATGATCGCTGGGAGTTTCTTTCAGAGAGTGGAGGACATGAGCAAACCTGGATTGGATGTTAGGCTCGAAGAGCCCTAAGGTGAAGGAGAGGATTGATGTCACTGGCCTGCCAGTCTATCCCATAGTCCCCTGGAACTGCCATGTTCAGTTCAGAACCCGCTAGCCACATGGGGTCATTCAGTGCTTAAAAAATAGCTGTTGTGGGGAGTCTGGTGGCTCAGTTGGTTAAGCCTCCGACTTTGGCTCAAGTCACCATCTCCCGGTTTGTGAGTTCAAGTCTCCCTTTGGGCTCTGTGCTGACAGCTCAGAGCCTGGAGCCCTCTCTGCTCCTCTCCCCCCCCCCCCCCTCTCTCTCTCACACACACACACACACACAAATAAATAAACATTAAAAAGAAAATAAAAAATTTAAAGTAGCTGTTGTGACTAGAATACTGAATTTTTAAGTTTTAATTAATTAAAATTAAAGTTAAAATTAAAATCTGGTAACTTGAATGTGTTATTGGAAAACTTGCAAGTATGGTTCAGAACAACTTGAGTATGTGAATCTACATTTTCAACTCTAAATTTTATGAAACCTGAATACATATTCATTATTTCTGCTGAACGTTTATAGTTCAAAATCAAACTAGGCTGTGAGTGTAAAACACACAATAGATTTTTCAAGGCCTAGCACAAAAAAAATCGTAAAATACTTCTTGAAAAAAATTTTAATAGAAATCCCATGCTGGAGTACTATTTTGGATTAAATAAAATACATTGGTAAAATTTCATCTGTTTCTTCTTAACCTTTTTTTAAATGTGGCTATAAGAAAACTTAAAATGATGTATGCGGATTATATATTTCTGTTGGACAGTGCTGCTCTAGAACTCAAGGCACCCCCATGACTGAGATGACTTATCTGTTATTTGTACATCGATTTGTTAGGGAAAGGGACTGAATTACTCCCTGAATGTGGCTGGAATTCATCTGACATTTTAAATTTTTTTTTTTTCAATGTTTATTTATTTTTGGGACAGGGAGAGACAGAGCATGAACGGGGGAGGGGCAGAGAGAGAGGGAGACACAGAATCGGAAACAGGCTCCAGGCTCTGAGCCATCAGCCCAGAGCCCGACGCGGGGCTCGAACTCACGGACCGCGAGATCGTGACCTGGCTGAAGTCGGACGCCCAACCGACTGCGCCACCCAGGCGCCCCTCATCTGACATTTTAAAGAGGCCCGGTAACTCTGATTCTCCTGGGCCATCCAGTTTAAATCAGACATTGTCTTTACACTGTGAGGAATTTAAAAAAAAATTTTTTTTAACATTTATTCATTTTGAGAGAACGACAGAGTGCGAGCAGGGTTAGGGTCAGAGAGAGAGGGAGACACGGAATCCGAAGCAGGCTCCAGGATCTGAGCTTTCAGCACAGAGCCTGACGCAAGGCTTGAACTCATGAACTACAAGATCATTCAACCTGAGCCGAAGTCAGACACGTAACTGACTCAGCCACCGAGGGTCCCCTACGCTATGAGGAATTTTTTTGCTGAATCCATGACACGAATGAGAGACAAAAATATAAGCTAAGAAATATATTTCACAATGGAGGCAAAGATGGTTATCAGTCGGTCTCACTGTTTCCTAGGAGAAATTTTGTTGGGAGAATTTAGATCTCCATCTTCATTGCTATTTAGGACAGTTTGTGTTTCGGGCAGTTTTGTAGTGGGGCCTGAGATTGATCAGGCCTCTAGGGAGTCTCAAAATTCTGGGTGTAAAAAGCCTTTCTTTGTTGAAAAGACAAAGAGGCTCAGGACATTTTTATAAATGCTGACATTAAGTAACCACAAATTATATGCAAGTAGAATTCCTCCGGGCATGCAATATTGACTAGAGTTAAAACAGCTTTGGTAATATCACTACCTTAATTGGTACTTGCGAGGGTCAAACTGAGGTACTTATGAATAAGAACACAGCTGGGGTGAACTTCTAAAACTTTCTGCAGTAATCAACAAAAATTCTTGTTTTGTCCCATCTGGCACAGAGCCCTACATGGGGTGGGAACTGGAGGGATAAGGGGTGAGGGGTGACTGGCCAGGGGTAGGCTCTACTCTCTGCTTGAGTTTTTAATACTGTCACTGGCAAATCAGTCATGAATGGGAAAAGCTCTGTTCTTATGGTCTAAGTGGAAGCACAATAAATATAAGCCAGAGGGAAAATTTAGAGGAAAGGAAATTATCACACTTAGGAGTAGGCTAGGTGTTCCCTGACATCACTAATCATCCATTTGGCCTCCTTATTCTTTTCATGAAAAGAAACTGTGAATAAGAGCGAACTAGGACTTGACCATCAGACTGAGGGAAGAGCCACTTATGATGAATGGTAGCTCTCTGCGGAAAGTGCTTTATGTTACAATTTTAAACTTACTTCGCTGAGGATTTCTAGCACACAACATACGTTTTATCCGTGTGCTTCAGCCTTTTTTGCTCCTCAATTCACCTGGCCCTTTGGGGGTAACAGAGGTCACTCTGGGAAATAGATTATTGACTCGTACTAAAATATTACTACCAGAAATGCGCAGACTGGGTCGGTTCCAGTGAGATAAAATTGGTGTGAATCCTCGTCACTAGGAAGAGTTTTCACAAACACAAAATTTAAACCATGTTAATGGGTTCCCCCATCGCTAACAAACAAATGCATTCAGCAAAGCAATTGTTTTCTTCGATCCACCATACTTCTTTGCAAGCTATGACCTTTCTTTCTTCTGGATAATAGGTAAGTCTACCAACAAAGGCACTGTGTATCCTTCAGGAGTCAGAGGCCTGGAAAGGCTGGCCGGGGCATTGGCTTTTAGCTGTAGACAATGCAAAGTTTTGGCAGAGGAAGAAGAACTGGGAACTGATTCTGTGGCCCCATGTCCTGACGCTTAGCTCCTTCCGCGTGGGGTAGTTTTCAACTGTGCACATACCTTTGTAGCCTCACTCAGGAACAGTGGGTCTGCGAACATCTCCTGGTCTCCAAAATGAAGTGTGTGCAACTCTGGGCATACAAGAGGAAAATGTGGGTTTCCTTTCTATTTTTATCTCATCCCTTTTTATCTATTTTTTTTTCATATGTCTTATACCATACCTAACATAGTAGTAAAGATTTACAAGCCCTTCTCCATGCTTATGATGTCCTAAAAGCTCTGAAATCCAGAAGTTATTTTGTAATTCATTTGGTGACTCAGCCTGAACCGACCTGAATTGATATGTGGCTATTTATAGCTTTTATTTAGCACAATGAGTGTGAGTCATCTGAAAAATCAGGCATTCTCTGCTGAAGTCTTGATGTGCTCTCTTGTGGGGTGTGCCCTAGACCCTCCATCGGGAGCATTGCATAACGTATGGTGTGTGTACTTTGTTACCTTGCCAAGATCGCAACAGTTCAGAGTCACAGTTGGTTCTGAGGATTTTGGGTGAGGATTTGGGACCCATAGTTGTGCATAATCTATAGGTGAATAAATATACTTAAGTTGAGGGTTTAGGCTCAAAAGTTTTTTCTACTTGTGATCAAAGGATCTTAGGGTCCACCGCACCAGGCCATAGTCACTCTGACATTGACCTCGTCAGGATGTGGGCCTCCTAACTCCTGGGGCAAGTCAGGACAGGTTCCACATGTGGAGATTTTTTACTGAACTCTCTTGATTGCCACCTTAGGTTAAAGACAGGTAGGGAGAAGGACAGATGTGAGGTGCAAACCAAAGACAAAAAGAGTGAAAGGTTCTATGTACCTTTGTGAGAAAAGTGTCATGGCCTGGAACCTGATTAGACATTTCTTAGGTTGGGCAACTCATGGTGCAATTCTAGAAATTAATATTTATTTTTTAGCCATGTAAAATGTTTTTTTTTTGATAATAAAAATTTTTTAAATCATGTTTTAGGGTGCCTGGCTGGCTCCGTCGGTAGAGTATGTGACTGTTGATCTCAGGGTCCTGAGTTCGAGCCAAGTTGAGGATAGAGCTTACTTAAAGAAATTTTTTTAAAATTCTTTTTCCTTAAATTTTCTTAATGTTTATTTATTTTTGAGAGAGAGAGAGAGGGAGGGAGAGAGGGGAAGGGCCAGAGAGAGGGAGACACAGAATCTGAAGCAGGCTCCAGGCTCCGAGCTGTCAGCACAGAACCTGATGCGGGGCTCGAACTCAAGAACCGTGAGATCATGACCTGAGCCGAAGTCGGAGGCTTAATGGACTGAGCCACCCAGGCACCCCTAAAGAAATTTTTTTTTTTTTTATGGGGCACCTGGGTGGCTCAGTCGGTTAAGTGTTGGCTCTTGGTTTCAGCTCAGGTCCCGATCTCATGGTTAGTGAGTTTGAGCTCCGCGTGGCTTAGGATTCCCTCTCTTTCTTTCTGTCTCTCCCCTGCTTGCATTCTCTCTCTCTCTCTCTCTCTCTCCCTCTCTCTCACAAAATAAATAAACTTAAAACAAATTTTTTAATAAATAAAAATGTTTTAAATAATGGTTTTTGACAATTAATGGAGTTATTCATATATTGGATATGAGAAAGATGGAGACAGAAATGTAGGTCTGAAAATTATGAATTAAGGAAAGACTTCCAGTTTTTTAACTGACGTGATGTAATGATAAGATCACAATAACGAGAAGAATCAAATGATTGGAAACAGTGTGAGCAAGTGGTGCAGCATCTCCCAAACATTCTAGATTAGCTTCCCTCAGCTTTTTCATGAGTCATCACAATATTTCTTTTAGACTCAGCACCCCCAAAATTAACTTGGCACAATTCAGAAGAGTTTTGCCAGGAAACTTTTGCCTTTGCCATTATACCAAAGGTGCAAAGGTATAGCGTCGTCTCTGCTACGAGTCTTGGACGCCTGTCTGGGTATTTACTCCATCGTAGCAGAACGGCAAGTGCAGCGTTTGCTCCTCGAGTTTTTCGGTCGCCTCTAGGGACACCAAGTGTCACTCTGACTCCAGTAAGTAATGCCAGTGGCACAGGTAGATGGATCTGACGGGCGCGAGGACTAACAACGTCTCGGCCGCCTTTCTCCAATGAAGGCTATACATCAGTGCTCAGAATCTGCCGGAGCCGAAGAGGGTGACAGGGGAATAACATCCCTTTCTCTTCCATCGACAGGGGTAATAACTCCTCACTCCCTAGGGACAGATTGTAAAAGCCAATAGCCAGGAGCTGTGAAGCAGGGAGGGTGGAAGAATTGAAAATTAAAGAGGGAGTGGAAATTTTGCGTAAGGCTTTAGCGAGATGGAATAAACCATCAAACGTCAGTCTTTTAATTGCCTCGCTGTTGACACGGGGGGTTGTGAATGTTTGTTTGGGTTGCTTAATTATTTTAAGGTGATGATTAAACTCATGTCCGTTACATAAATGTGGGTTTATGCTTTATGTATATATTTTACTAGTGAGGGTTATAATATGCTGATACTTTTTAATATCTGGGTATTTTGAAGTCATTGTGGAAAGCCCGTGATAATATATTTTTAAAAGTCTATTGACGATATATTTTAAAATATCTCTATGAAGAAGGATGCCCAGTGCATTAGTGCTCAAAATGTTTAATCTGATGTCTTTATTTCCACCTGCATACCTGGGTATTTATTGCAGCGGAACATGAGGGTATTCAGTTTATGGGTATCACATACAATATTTTTCAACAGTTAAGAATTTCTGTTTTCGAGTAGCCTTCAAAATGACTTCAATGCCGTGTGGGCATAGTCTTCTAAAGGCAACCAGTGATAAACAGATAGCTCGTAAGGTCTGTAGTTTTGACGAGAGCTTCACATTCACAGCCCCACACAAATAAATGAGTTTTGGGGGGCCCAAATGTTGCTCTGAATGAAATGTAGCACAAGAAAAGATGTAACTTTTTAGAAAATTATGCCACCTGGAAACAGATGCCTTTGAATGCCCCCTGCTTTAGAGGAAACTCCCTTATTTAGTTTTTAAACTAGGACTGGTGTTTAGTTAAATCTCCTGCGGACTCAGTTCACTGAAGGTGACAGAAGTACTCACTCGAGCTCAATGAGAACTAGACGCGACAGTAAATTTTTCAGGCAGCGACAGGAGATCTTGTTATAGGAGTCAGAACGGGGGTCAGGGCAGAGCCTGTTGATGATTGAGGAAAAGAGAAGTAAATTCATTCTGCTTCAGGCACTTTGTCAAGTGCCAGTAGCTTACCATTGAGAACTAGTCACCCGTTCTAGTCTTATGGCCCTAGAGGTCACTCATTTGATATAAATCATAGCACCGCATAGGCGCACCAACCTATTGCCACTGGGGATGGAATAAAACAGAGGAACGCTGCTTTCGGAATGAAAATGACTGTGAATATCCCACCACATGTTGCTGTTTAATGCAATATGTGGTTAGATATTGATCTGCCGGATCAAGTCATTAAAATGTGCAGTTTTTGTTTATTGGAATGAAGCAATTAAATGGTTCAGTTATGCCAGACCTTACCTTTTCTGATGAAAACTATTGATTTCTTGCCACAGCTTTATAAGCGACAATGTTTTTGATTACTCTTGACAAACCTCCTTGGAGTGTTAATTAAAATTGTACCAGATGAGCAGGTGTGGGAGATCATTAGATCGCCCGGATCACACATCTACACTTCATATTCTGCAGCCTTGCATAATGAATAGGGCACAAGAGGGGAAAAACAATATCTTCATCAGCAGAATTAGCATCTTCACTTTTTAAAAAACTAGGTGACATTCCATGTTATCGTACAGATGCTTTGGAATTATTGGCTCCCTCCTACCACTACATTTGATCAAAATTTGCTTTTTATGTTTTGCTTTAATTTTTTCAGTATCTAATGAGTTGCTGTTTTTGTTTCCGAGGTAGCAAATACTTACACACATATTTATACAGAAAATCGAGGAATCAAATAAGGCTTTTCCACTGCTTATGCAGATGAAGTCATGAATATTAATATGATTCTATTTAACACTTTAAAAATCCCCTCAGTAAGATATCTTCAGCATGATTTTAAGAAATATTTTACTATTTGTTTTGGGGACCTGTATGAAATATGATTATTTAGGATAGGCTCTCTTGAAGACTACATTTTATTAATTTATAATCGTGATTTCTCTTGAAGCTATTATAAGATTGTTACATTTTAAAAATTAAAAATACTCAGTGATGATTTATAAAACAGAGGCAAATGATATGCATGTGTTTTAGAAACGAATGATCTTCACATTAAAGCTATTTGTTACGAAGCTTGATTTAATTATTATTTCATCAATTCTAGGCATTGACGTGGAGTTTTTCATTTTTGTTATAATGCACAGAATTTAAGTCATTGAAATTAGACTTAAAATACTCTGTGATCTGGTGTCTATATATAGCAAGGCAGCTTGTATGTCTCAGATTCATAGGCCCTGAAAAGAACTTTAAGAGGTCATCTAATCCAATCCCCTGCTGCCAAAGTAGCTGTTTAAAAATGCACTATTTTTCATTAGTCTGGAATTTTAAAAAGGATTAATGAATTTGTAAATGTATTATTTAAAATGTTCTGATCATGTATATCTAACTGGAGCTAACTGTTAGAATTTGAAATGATGTGGGTTTTTTTTTTTCCTTTTCAATCTCAACTTCTATTAGTAGAATGTTTCAGGGTTTACAAAGTGCTTTGCTGTTTATATTTTTTTCATTTGATCAACAATGAAGTCTTATATCTCAGGAAAATGTTTTATATTTTTTTCCCATAAACCTTTGGCTCAGTTGGCTCAACTAATATAATAATATTTATATGCTCTAATTATTGGAAGCTAGGTTGGTATTTTACAGCCTCTGTTATGGATAGATTCTGGGAAGAATAAATAAACCCTAAGAATTCTGGGAAGAATAATAAACCCTAAGCTATTCCTTGTATTTTATAGATGGAGGGAAATATGAAGTTCAGATAAGAGCTTCAATATAGTTTGTTAATACTAAAAATTAATCCGCTATTTCTAACAAGTCCCACAAATAGTAACTGTATTCTACCAAGCATTTAAGCAAAATATTGTAAATAATAAGCATAGAATAACTTTGAAGACTCTTGGAATTCTAATATTAGAACATATATCTGTTTATCTGCATGATAAACCACCCCCAAACTTAGTGGTCTGAAACAAAGAAATTATTTATTTTGTCCACAGATTTTCAACTTGGGTGGAGTTGGTTCAGCATTTGGGGCAACTGGCCAGAGAGTTAGAGGATCTGCTTTCAAGATGGCTTGCTCAGATGGTTTGTGAGTTGGTACTAGCTGTCATCTAGGAACTCAACTGGGACTCCATGGGCTTCTCCACGTGGGCTTCCCCATAGCCTGTTTAGATTACCTTCCAGCATGGTAGCTGGGTTCCAGGAGCAAGTGTCCTGACAGAATAAGGCAGAAGTACATTGCATTTAACAATTCTGGCCTTAGAAATCACATAGCATCACTTCTGCCGTGCTCTTGGTCATGACCAGTCATGAAGGTCTGATTAGGTTCCAGCAGTTTGCTTTGGTTCCCTTGAAGGGAGCATCAGGGTCTGAGTGTCAAAAGGGCTTGTGGAATGAGAGATACAGTCGGTCATCTTTGGATGATACAATTTGCCACAGAAATCACTGGCTCAGTCTCTTTGTATAACATATATTGTTTTGAATGTGATTTAATTTGAGAGATAGAAGTGAATGGAAAATCAAATAAGATTCTGATAATTCATCTGTAGTTATTCTTTTGAAAAAAATGTTTTTAATTTATTTTATTTTAGAGAGAGGAAGTGCACACAAGTGGGGAAGGGGCAGAGAGAGGGAGAGAGAGACTTTTAAGCAGGCTACATGCTCGGCACAGAGCCTGACACGGAGCTCAATCCCATCACCCTGGAATCATGACGTGAGCTGAAATCAAGGGTCTGATGCTCAACTAACTAAGCCACCCAGGAGCCCCTGTAGTCATTCTTTAAATATGCTTAAAGTTGCGTTTTATTTCAGAAGGATATAAAGAAAGATCGTTTTTACTGAGATAATGAGCACGAAAGCACTTTGAAATCTATAAACCTGTAACATAAGACACAATGGGAAATAAAAACCATGGATTAAAAAATAATAATAACAAATAATAATTATTTAGTCAATATCTGACTCACCATTCTTTGAAAATCAGTTAAGTTCTGATGAAAAGGGGCCTCCTTGTTTCAGAAAATTCTGCCTATTTGGTCGGTTGTTGCTGCTGTTGGATATTGTTTCAGTAGAAACAGTGTCATTTGTTGTGGTAATCATGTTCGATGTTTGCTGAAAGCTGAGGTTGTTGTGTTGTGGAATTATGTATATGGGAACCTTTAAGTCTTTCCTGCATTCAGTGACTACTTGAAGATTTTTTCTCAGAGTTACTTTCACTATACACAATTATGCAAGTATACACTTCATTTAATGGAAGTAAGACACTTCTCTGGGATCTTTTCTTTTGAACTATGGAATAGGGTTCCTTTGTTTAATTGGTAATCATGAAAAGAATTAGGAGCTGGAGGCAATTTTTAGAAGCTATTGGAAGGTTTATCTTGCTCTTGGTGCATAATTAATCCATAAGTGGAACTTAGAATGTTTGGTATAAATTGTTCAATAGAACATAGCGATGTCTGTCCAAAAAAGAACATATTTAGCCATTTATTAATGTATTTTTAATAACACTGTTGTGGGTTCTTATTTGCAAATATAACAACCTCACGTAATCAACTTTTCAGAATATTTTTAAAATTTTTCCAGTGTTTATTTATTTTTGAGAGACAGACAGAGTATAAGTGGGGGAGGGGCAGAGAGAGAGAGAGAGAGAGAGAGAGAGAGAGACAGAATCCGAAGCAGGCTCCTGTGAGTTGGTACCAGCTCTTCAGCAAAGAGCCTGACTCAGGGCTCGAACTCAGGAACCCAAGATCAAGACCTGAGCTGAAGTCAGACGCTTAACCGACTGAGCCACCCAGGTGCCCCAGAATAGGTATTTTAATGATAATTTTCCAACCACCATGTGTTGAAACGCATTACATTGTGGTAAGTAACTTTGCATGCATTTTGTCCTTTAATTGTCCTGTAATGATGTATTGTATCCCCATTTTACAGATTAGTCTATCTTGTGCCCAGCACCTCTTCTTTTCCTGCAGGCTTTTCCCTACCTATATCACACCACCCAAGATAAAGAAGGAAAGTGCAACCTCTGTGGCACTTGCTAGAACCACGTGTTATCTAGATCGTGTGTCCAGGGTTATATAAATCATATACATTTCACTTATGCATAAAGTTTCTGCCCCTCATTTCTACTGTTCCTCGAGATTTGGCAGTACTCCAACATGAGAGGGCATCGTTACGTTTCCAACACGAACAATCAGAGATCAAGTCATTACAGATACATTATCTAGTTTCTATGTCATCTGCAGTGAAGTGAAATTCCACTCATTAAACCAGTTTCAAACGGACGCAGTAAAAACAACAACAAAGACGAAACAGAATTTTTATCACTAGCACCCCCAGCTCCATTGCCCCGGCACCCTCTGGTTTCACCCAGGCGGCGGTGACAGCCGTGGGAGCTCTGGGCTCCAGAAGTGCAAATTTAGCATCTCACAGATGTTCCAATAAAGCCAAACTGGCTGGTAAGTGAGCCACGGCAGATTTCTAAGCCCTTTCTTTGCTCTGCAGGGCACCAACTGTGCTTGTGTAAATTTTATATGTAGTCATGTTGACTTGTTTAGCTCTCTCTTTTCATAGTGGTGTTTCTCACTCCAGACTATTTCACCTTCCTGCAACATCAGGATGGGCGGGAGGAGGCCGCTTCGTCTGAGAAGGTAATACACGGACCGCACAGTTGCATATCACACAGTGGTTTGTGCAGGTGGAGGAGAATATGCTTTTAAGCGGTAATCTCCCCTTTTCAGAACACCAGCCGCTCTGTGTTTATTGGGGAGCTTTTCTTTGGTGGTGTTTTAATGGCTTGTTTGTCAGACATATTGCATATTAAACAAGCAAAGCCTGCATTCTCTTAGGATCGCGGTGCTCTTTATTCTCTCCTCCATATTGAAAATCATTCCTGTCAGCCTGTGGTCTCCAAGCTGCCTGGAAGAACTTTGGCATAGTTTTCCTAACCTTTCAAACAGTAAAAGCAAAACTCTCCTTTGATAAAAAAAGCCGGAGGACTTTGGCATGGAGCCATTAAGGATGCAGGCGACCCGGCTGCGATCTGACAGAATATTCCACAAAACACTCAAAAGTTCTCTTTCAGGTCCCCAGAGTGGGCCGAGGCACTTTGCTTGTACTTAACATATATCAACTGTCACCCGGCGGCAGTCAGTGTTGAACCGAACACAATGGAACATCCAGATGGTCTAAACAAAGCGAACAAATGTTCACCGCTATTAAAAGCTGTTTACATCAACTTCCAGGATTTCATGGAGTGAAGTTTATATTGTGTCACTGCAGAGGTGCTCGGCTCTGTCCTCAGCGAAGACCAGCCTTTTATAAACGCCTGTTGCTTGTGCCGTCTGCATCTAGTGGAAAGTGAAGCCGGAGAGTATGATAGGAAATTGAATATTGTCAAATTAGTCATGCAATTTCAGACATTTTCAGTGACTTGCCCCCACTTCTGTTTTATTAATCTGTTGCAGCCTCGGCCCCAGACCCAATAAACACAAAGCAGACCCTCTTCTCTGGTGGGTGTGTGTCATGGGTGGACGGACGGGTGCCTGCTATCTGCCTCTGCAGACAGGGCCTCTGAGCCTTGTTGGCTCCTCAGTGGGGATGTTTACGCAGTGAATGGTTTTGTTTTCTTCCTCTGAGATGCTGTGATATCAGGTCCTGTCTTATTGGGGATTAATATACATGAGTGATAAACCTACGTTTTTCTGTCTTCTTCCTGTGACCTCTTTATGGCATCCCCTTTACAAATTCCAGACACACTGCGCACGTTGTTAACGATTTGTTGTGTTGCCGTTAATAACAGTACTAATGTGAAGCACATCCAGTTTATTTCTTGTGAAAGAAGAATCTAGAAAAAGTGTCCCCGCATTTAGGTTTGGTAATCACTACCAATTTCTGTCATAGCATGCCTAAAAAAATGAGCAAATGCTAAAAAAAACAGTTTATTAATTTGCCTTAAAACTCAAAGCATAGCAACAACAGAAAAGACCTTCACGAGGGGAAGCTCCATGATTAATTTACATCATTAGTTTTATAGAAGTAGATCATTTTTACCACAATTTTATATCATGTTTGGGTTCAACTTTATACATTTAGAAAATAATTAAACATCATTTGTTGTGTCATCTCTAAATTACCATGCGTTAAGTGTTCTGATGTATTTTCAAAGATGGGTGAGCTCATAAATGATTAAACTCAAGTGTTTAAGAAAATATGACTTGTTGGCCTATTTCCTTCAGAAATGAAGAGCAAGATGGGTCTCCAACGATGTCATATGCCATGACACAGAACAGAATTTTACTGATGGCCTGTAACATCCTCAAAGAAGGGTTGATATGGGGCCATTATAAACACAAGAAAGATGGGTTCATCCCTGTTGTACGGCAACACTTTCATCTTCACAATTGTCCTAGTAAATCGGATCATTTCAATAAATTCGATAAGGAACAGGTTTTGATCTCTTATATTTTTACAGGGTTGTAGACCTCCTTTACACTACCCCGTGAAACTCAAAGTTTTTGTTCCCATGTCTAAGTGGAAACAAAATACTGCCCATAAAAAAGTTAATGTGGGGCGCCTGGGTGGCTCAGTCAGTTGAGCGTCGGACATCGGCTCAGGTCATGATCTTGCAGTCTGTGAGTTCGAGCCCCCTGTCGGGCTCTGTGCTGACAGCTCAGAGCCTGGAGCCTGCTTTGGATTCTGTGTCTCCCTCTCTCTCTGCCCCTCCCCCGCTCATGCTCTGTCTCTCTCTCTCTCTCTCTCTCTCTCTCTCTCTTTCTCTGTCAAAAATAAATAAACATAAAAAAAAACTTTTTAAAAAAGTTAATGTGGAGCAGTATATTTCACATACACGATGACGCAAATACACAAGACACATGAAGGCCCTCCCTAGAGAGCTTGAAGAGTTTGAAACTTCTCAGGGATAACAGTTTCGTTAAATGCTATGTCAAGAAGGCAGCATGAAAACAATGAAAAACGTCATCTGGGCCTCTATAATTTGGATTATGAAGATAATTTTCTTGGCTCTGGGTATGTAATGGTATTTCTCGTAGACGTCTGGGAGGGACTGGATAGGATTTTGAAAA
Source organism: Puma concolor (assembly GCF_028749965.1). Lineage (NCBI taxonomy): Eukaryota > Metazoa > Chordata > Mammalia > Carnivora > Felidae > Puma > Puma concolor. The sequence goes on from NC_141683.1 coordinate 30,777,755, forward strand.
ATATGGATCCTACAGACGTGAAAATTAAATAACAAAACAGGCGCTTCAGCTTCGTCAAGGGTCAAGCGCTATGCCCACGTTCAACAGGCCATTCCAGGCCTGCCTGTCCGCGCAAAGGCAAGTGGCTTCGTTTCCTGTTTATGCCTGTGCAGAGTTCCACATCCGGGAGCTCGCCTCCAGCGGCAGGTTTTTCCGCACACCCCAGGAGATCTTTTCCTTAAAATGGCTCATTATTTATCATTTAAGTAAGCCATTGGAATTCTGTTAATTCCTGTTTTACTTAGCACATGCCAAATGCTATCATTATCCAGGAGAAGGTAATGTTAACTTATAACTGTTACCAGAGTACTAATTAAGTGACCTTTGCAAAACAAACCTGGTCAGGGAGTCTATGGAACAGAGAAGAGGGATGCCAAGTTTATTACCTTCCAGGCCTTTGGGTATAAAGCCTGAGGTTAACAACACCTAGAACCTGCCTAGTTATTTGAAGAAGTTCTAGCACTTCATCTTTACTAAATTGGTAAAAATTTGGAGATCTCTTTAGCTGCAGCCAAATACTGAATTAGCTGAAGCTTAGCTCATATCATCCTCCTTGTTTTTGCTTCCTTCTACCTCCTACATATCCAGATTCTTTACCATCCCGCCCCCACCCCCTTCTCTTATCAGCACTTCTAGTGTTTGGATAAACTAGTTCACACTCTGGTATAAACAACAGTTTGCTTAATCGTAGTCCTTTCCTAAGGCTATTTGTATTTTAAAATAAGATAAAATTCTAAGCTAAAGAATACTATGGAATTTTAGGTTTCAGGTAACTTGGTGAGAGAGATCTTTCTGGAGGCACCCAGAAACTTCCCAGTGCCCCTATAATCATATCAATTAAAACATTGTTTCTCCAAAGCCAGATCTATATTGTATTCGCTTGTATTTATTAGATAGTGTGGTATACTTTTTTAAAAAATTCAAATTTACATACAAAGTTTAGACTTACGTACTAAGAAGTCTATTTTTTTCCTCCATAAATCTGGTGACCTTATTTCCTAATTCTGTCGCAACAAAAAGGACATCTTATTTTCATTTTCTTCTTATTCCTACTAAAATATACTATCCTTTCCAACATTTTTGAATGTCATAAAACCTTTTTTATGAATGTTGTATTGTTTTAAATTTTATTGACTTTTGAAAAAGTCCTTGTTATTAAACAAAAACCTTAAATGCCATCGAGTTTCCAATTTTCCCCTGTTCATTTATGCCTATCAGCAAGCCATAGGTATCCTGAACATCTTTTATTTGGGGAATAAAAGTGATAGCTCTCACTGAAAAGCTGACAAAAATGAACATTCTGGTTGAAGATTGTCACTTATTATCGCTTATTGTTGCTTATTTTGATTTTGTAACATTTGCAATATTTATTTGTAGCTTCTGCCTTAATTATTACACTAAGAGGAATAATTTTGCGTTATAGTAATGGATGGAGAAATCTTTCAACACATTGCACTCTGATTTATAAAAGAGCACAAGATTAAAGTTGGGAAGATTGGATTAATCTGACACTAGGTTTCCCTATAACATACCTGATATATGATGTGATAACAGTAAACATGTAATAAAAAGTCAAGGGAGTATATCCAGATGTAATTTCAAAAAAAAAAAAAATACCAAAGACTTCGTGACTTTGTAAAGAATTAAAAATACAACACTTACTTATTTGATTTGGATGAAAACATCCAAATCTAAATACAAGATTCTATAGGATTGGGAAGCTTTTAGTTGTAATATTATCGTACTTTATCGTTGATTTTACTGGGCCTTGGGAACATAGTAATCAAAATCTTAAGATCTGGAAGGGGTCTTCTAGTTCTGACATTGTATGATTTGGTTACTTTCTCAAATTTCTTTCATCTTATCTTTACAAATACATCGTCTTTTTTCATGTGTCCTTATTGTACCAAGGTTTCCTCACTATCTGCAGCTTGGAACTTTTTATATTTAGAATACTGAACAATACTGCCTACCTATGCTCCTCTTTTTTTTTTTTTTTTTTTTTGTCTTAACAAAAATTTTCATGAATTATTTTAGTTCTGTGTTATATGGCTAATTGATTAAAAGGCAGTAAAAATTCAGTCTCTAAGCAAGTACTTCACAATCAGCCATATTTATAAACATAGCTTCATAAAAATAGGGCATGATATTCTGTTGGCCATAGAATGACTAAACACTTAAATCCTTGGAGAATCATGTTCATGTTGTGTGACGCATCAGCACACATGTTTGATCTATCACTGGAAGAACATCCCATTTAAGACTTTTCCCCATGGTAATCAAGGTTAAAGTCAGAGAAAAATTATATTCCCTTCAGTGGGTACATCAAGATGAGCTGAATAGTTTTAGAAGACTAGCCTACTGGATCAATTCTTTTCTATGATAATATCATTTTAACTAAATTTGACTTTCCTGATTCACTGCCAAGATGTTTGTTGACTCTTTTCTTGAGAAAATCTTGACTTCTAATAACTTTTGCATGGAGCCAGGAGTCTACTATTTCTTTTATCATACATTCCCTTTTTTCAAATGCTTGTGATGAAGATTGTTATAAGATTTAGTTGGTTCAGTACTCACAGTTTCAACAGACTTTTAGTAAATTACTAATGCGTTAGAAGCCGTAACATAATTTTAGTATTCAGAGGTCAATTCTTAAGGATGGTCAATTCTCCTATTCTTGCTGATAACATTGGGCACTCTTTGTCCTTGAACAGCTACAAATATAATAAATTCATTCAGTCTACAAATGTTCATTAGACCTACAAAGTGCTATTCACTAAGGACGTGGTGGAGTAAGTCACACTGTAGGAAACTTAGTGTTTAATAGGGGAGGCAACAAACATTCACATTATAGTGTGAAAAGCAAGATGAGCAAGGAAGGGCTGGTTTTTAATATCTGGAAAAGTCGGGGAGAAAGTGAAACTTGGCTGAGTCGTAGGGTATGAATAGGAGTTAGTCATCTGAATGTGCACAATATGGAATGAAAGCTGTGGAGGCAACAGCTTATAAAATGCTATAAAGATAAGAGGACAATTTAAGGAACTAACCACAGTGCATATGGGAGAGGAGGGAGAAAGGGGTTCAGTCAGCATGGCAGGGGTTGGACTGCGAAGGCTGTTGAGGCAAAATGCCTAGTTTCTAAAGGGTTTTAGGTGGTCATGTGACAAGATTAGAAAGGGGCAGTTTGACAGTTAAGGACTACACTATGTGGGTTTTAATCCTTTCCTCATCCCTTTGAATGCCTCAGTTTTCCTGTCCGGGAGTAACTCTGACTCAAAAGGTTGTCATAAGGATTAAATGAATTAATACATGTAAAGTGCTTTAATAGTTCCTAGCACACATGCTCAATAAATGTTCAGTATTTGTTATTGTGATAACTCTGGATTGGATGGTAACAATCTAGGGCAGGGAAATTAACCACTCTTTGGTGTTAGTCCAGGGAATAAAGGACAAAAGTATGAATTAAGACAGTGACAACAGGGAGGGAAGAGGTATACATTATGGAGATCTGGAAGGTACAAGCAACAGGATATGGTGACCCACTGGCCAAAGTAGGAATAGGGCAAAAATCTACTGGAAGAGAAGGGTGGGGACAAGGATGGCCTCAGGATTCTGGATAGGTTGTTTGGATTGACAGTGGTGTTAGTCAACTGAGATAGAGAATATAGGAGGAGGAGCCGGTGTTTGCGAGAAGACTGTGAGTTCAATTTATCTTTGAAATGTTGGTGGTATAGCATGAAGTATCTAGAAATATGAGTCTAAACTTAGGAAGAAGTTTCTTGTTAAAGATATCAGTTTAAGCTTATCAGCTTATAGGTAGTAATTGAAGCCACATGCATCAATTGAAATACTTTGGGCTGCAAGTAACTCAGAAATCCAACTCAAAGTGACTCAAAAATCAAAGGAGATTTATTAACTTGGAAAAATGGAAAAGCCCAGAGGAAGGGTGGTGATCAGGCTCATATGGTGACAGGCTCCAGTCTTATTTCTCTGGCATACTCCAAACTCTGCCTGCTTCCTCATAGTCTTCTCCCCTGACTCATGGCCCATGGCTCCATCAGCTCCAGGCCTCATTCATGGGCACATCCAACGATGTCCAAAAAAAAAAAGACAGAACATACTGGAAGTGTCTCTCTTAAAAGGAGAAGGCACAGAAGCCTTCCCCAGAACTCTGCAGTCCATTCACTTGAAGAGTTTGGGCCCACGCATGGAGCTTGGGGTGGAGCTGTCGCTCTAGAAGCACAGGAGGGAGGGATGGGTACTTGAATGAGAACTGGCATTCTGTTAGAAAACGAACATGACAGGGGCACCTGGGTGGCTCAGTCGATTAAGTGTCCGACTTCAGCTCAGGTCACGATCTCACAGTCTGTGAGTTTGAGCCCCGCGTCGGGCTCTGTGCTGACAGCTCAGAGCCTGGAGCCTGCTTTGGATTCTGTGTCTCCCTCTCTCTCTGCCCTTCTCCCGCTCATGCTCTGTCTCTCCGTTGCTCTGTCTCTCTGTCTCTCTCAAAAATAAACATTATAAAAAAAAAAAGAAAGAAAACGAACTTGACAGTCAACAAGGCTCACTATGCTATAGAAATAGATGAGCTTCCTCAAAGAGACTAAGAAGGGCTAGGACAAAATCCTGGGGAATAGCTAGACTTCAGGAGTGTTTAGAGAAAGAAGAATCTTGGATTATTTTGAAATGCATCTTAACTTCCGTTTGGCTCTGGTTAAACTGAGCAGAATTGTCTTACATGTGACAGAGTAGGTGGAAAAAATTAATCTAGGAAGTAGATCATTGAGAAAAAAGGAATATCACTGTGTACAGAGAATCATGATAACTGGCAGGAAGTCTTTTTAGGTCATGTGCTGATAATAATTAGCATTTACCAAAAAAAAAAAAAGTGATAATTAGCATTTACTGAGCTCTTACTCTATGCTGGATTCCATGTCAAGTTCTCATGTAGTCTTTCCAGTGACCTCTGGGAGTCACGTACTCTGATGAGTATCACCATTTACAGGTAAGGAGGCTAAGCTCACTGAGATTAAGTATGTAGCAAGGCTTCATACTCAGTAAGTGGCAGAGGGGGACTTGAACCTAAGTCTGTATGCCATTAATACATGTTCCTAAGCACCACTCCTGAGGTAGGAACGGGCCCGTTACTTAGTATCTCTTGCATCTTATTAACTCTGAATTCTTCAGAGATTTTGCCTTCAGCCAACTTTAGATCATTTAGTTTGATGACTACCTGTTGGTGGACTTTAGGCATTCTTTTCAGTGCAGCTGTTTCCTCCTCAGAAAGGTTGTGGCCACTCTTAAAATCAAAGGGGAGAGAGAAGCCATTGGCAAAAGAAGGATGGTGTGTGAGTTTCAGAGTCTCTTGTCATTTGTTATATTTTCAAATATAACAGAAACCAAACTCAAGTCACCAGATACCAGAATTCTTGAGGGAGACATTTTTGTAAGAGGTCTGTGAATCCATGTTTGACCAGCATTTATTTGGAAAATAAACAAAACCCGTGGCCTTGCATATACAGAGAGCTCAAAAAATGGCAGCCGAATAAGGCCATGACTGAAGAGAAGGTTAGAGTCCTGTCATATAGAGTAGCTGGGCTTTATTCTGAAGGTGACTCATGGTGACCCAGAAGGACTTTAGTGGAGAGGACCATGTGGTCAGAGTTTTTTTTAAGGGGAGTGGGAGTAGATCATGTCATGAATTCCTATGGCCAAGATGGAAGGCTGAGAGAACAGTTAGGAAGCTATTTGTGATGGTCCAGAAGAGAGATTTTATGGGCTCCTGTGCTGGCTGTAAAGATGGAGCTGGGAGTTGAGGGGTGCAGATAGGGGGAGAAGTGATGAATTAAGAGGTAAGAGGATTCGAGGCTGAATCTCGGGTTTTTGGACTGAGTGACTGGGTCACTAGTGGTACACATCACCGAGATAGCTGTAGAGCAAGAGGATGGTAAGGTCAAGTTTGGGCAAACTGAGTTTGAGGACCCATAGGGCAGCCAGATGGAGGTGTCTTGTAGGTGACTGGATATACAGGCCCAGGGCTCAGGGGAGAGGGCAGGAAAAAAGCACTGTGCATGGTGATTTCTATACAGTGAGTCAGAGTGGGATGAGGAGATCTTTGCCACCAGTTCTGACTCAGTTCCTGAACTGGACTTGAGTTTTTCATTTAAACATTTCTGGAACCAGGGCGTCTGGGTGGCTCCGTGGGTTAAGGGTCCAACTCTGGATTTCGGGTCAGGTCACGATCTCACAGTTTGTGAGGTCGAGCCCTGCATTGAGCTTTGCACTGCGAGTGCTTTGGATTCTCTCTCTCCCTCTCTGTCTCTGCCCCTCCCACGCTCATGCTGTCTCTGTCTCTCACAAAATAAATAAATAAACTTTACCAAAAAAAAAAAAAAAAAAAAAAAAAAATCTGGAATCTAATGTGGTGCCGTTTGCAGAGTAAGCAGAGGACAGATTGCATTGCCGGTTGGCAACGTGAGGAAAGACAAACTGGCATTTCTTCAAAACCGTGTATCATGATAACATGGTTATCATGCCCCGTGTAGGAGGTGGTGGCTGAGGACGTTAGGGACATGAGTACCTGAACTCCTAAGCAGGGCATGTCACTGCACCTGGATAGCTTCTATCTCTTCTTGTCTCTTATCTCTCAAGCTGTTCAGCTGCTTAGTCCTGTTGCCTCCCGGGCTCTCTGTGGTCCAGGGACTGATGCATCATTCTGTGGCAAAGCCAATGAGAACAACAACAAAAAAAGATAAATGATTAAAAACTCACTCTTTTGTGTTCCTTCCAGGCTTCTTTTCAAATGGTTGCAATTCTTAAAATGCCATATTTTGGAAAAATATAAGAATCTCCTATTTATTGCACCTTAGCTTATAAAATGAGAACTTGTAGCTCAAATCTCTCTCATCAGATTTGGGGATAAAGAGACTTCTCCACTCACCACTGACAGCTGTGTGAGGAACAGCCCCATGATATGATGGAGCTCCATTGATTTTTCATAAAAGTTTAATAAGATGATACAGGTCAAAAGCTTTGCAAAGTTTGCTATAAATTTTAGTGAGGAACTGAGCAAGATGTAATTGGATAAGAAAATAGGAATGAAACTTGTATCGTGCAGCAGGGGTAATGGGAGAATAATGAGAATGAGGTCCCTCTTTACTGTCACTGAGGAGTGAGTATATTCTGTTACCAGTCAGTTATTTAAATGTCATTTAAGTTGATCAGGTACATTTGTAGGAATGCAGGTAAGATAGGACAATCAGTACGCTTTGCATAGGCCTCCATTTCCAGGTAGTGTTTTGGGTTAGGTTGTTTAATACCAAAATAAAGGAGAGTGTAGATTATCTTTTTTTGAAAACCAGCTGCTCAGTTTCCCGCAATTTATGTGTTATTGATTTACTTTAAATTTTCTAAATGAATGCAAATTTATTTCATTTTTATGTGAGACAGTATCTTTTTCTTAAAAGATGACTCTGCTTTTCACTTTCATAATATATTTTAATTTAAGATTTTCAAGGTCTATTTTCTTTCAGTAGCATTGGAAATGATACCAAGTCTAACACTGCTTTATTATTATTATTATTATTATTATTAAGTGATGATCTCTTTAAAGACCTTTGGAGAGTATCTGTCATTGATTTAAATTTTCTTGCTCAACAGTGCACACTCCATGTAATCAATCTGTTTATAATCAATTGAACATCATGGAATATCACACACAGACTAATGATGTTCTTTACAACTGTGTTTCTGAAGAGGTACAGAAACAATAGACTTTAACGTTACAGTTAATTCCATGTGACTTCATTTGCCTTATTAATATCTCAATTGCCAGATGAATTTTCTCTTTCCCTTGTTGATGAAATTTAGGATATCGTTAAATGGATGGCTTTAGAATCTTTTCTCTGATATGCACAAAGCAGCTAGTTCCCATTCTGGTTTAAGAGACCCAAACCTAAATGAGACCGAGAGGGAAAAATGATGTAGGGAAAAATATTTTCAAAAAGCAGCCTTATAATTTAGGATACCAGTAAATTACTAGGAAGTTGTGCAACCGCTATTTAATGGACATGAACTAATTATAGCCCAAGAGTGGTGAGTTTCATCCTGCGGATATACAGTATAATTCCTTTTAGAGAAGCAATGACATGTTGTTAATACCGTGCCATATTAGCTTATACACCCAAAATTTCAAAGAGATTTCTTAAAAGGGGGCATTGCAAAGAACCAGCATGTAGCAATCTGAGCCTTGGACTTTGAACTATTCTTTGATAGCTCTTTTGTAAATGAATCCACATAACAAAAAAATCCTGAGCCGCAATTCCCTATTCTGTGACATTTGTATCTCTGTAACAACCACTTTTGTTTATTAGTGACAGTAAAAATGACAATAGCCAACAATTCTTGAACCTTCACTTGTTGCCAAGTGCTTTCTCCTTAGTTCATTTAGCCCTGCCAATAATTCTGAGATAACACGTGGAAAAAACGGTAGCTCAGAGAGGTTAAGGAACTTGCCCAAGGTCACACAGTTAATAAGTGGAGGAACCTGGTTTCAAACCTAGGTTGGCCTGTGCAGCATCACTCATCTTAGTCTGGGATGGCTAATTGTGCCATTATTAGTTTGGGGGCTCAGAGTGATGGTGATTTTCCCAGTACCTGGTAGCTCTCAAGGGTGTTGTATGCTTTTGGAAGGATAGAGGCAGCCTGCCTGTTAAGCTCTAAAGGAAATGTGTTTTGTACTTTTGATCAAAGCTTGTCCTTAGAGCAGGAGTTTTATACCAAAGAGTCTGCTGAGTGCCGCTCCTGGGGCTTAGAACCTGCAGATGGTCCTAGGGTTCCTCAAGTCTCCCGAGTGGGAGACATATTTATTCAGATGTTGGGTTTCTGCCTCATTAGATCCAGGAAATGCTTGGGGGGGGGGGCAGTGTCTGAACTTGCTTGTTGATTCTAGACGTGGTGGTAAGACTAAAATCCCTTCGGGTCTTCTAAGAACTCAGCTTCTTGTCTGTAGCCCTTTGTCTCCAAGACCTTCTTGCCTATTCTAGACACTGGTCCTCTTTAGAAGTTGGAATTTATTTCTGAATGCCAACTGGGGCAGACTGTCAGGTGTTTATGTGCTCAGGTACAGGCATGAGATCCTTTCTATAAGGAGCGCTGCCCTGAACTGTCACCTGCACCTGTGCTCAGTATCACTTAGAATTAATTTCCTCCTTTCAGAATGTGACACCCTCGTGTCCTCCACGGTGATTCAGGTGTGTAAGGAATACAAAGTGAAAGATGTTAACACCAGTAAGTAGTATATAAACCTACTGTTTTTTCTAGCTGGTTTTGAAGCATTTTCTGAATATGTACATGGTGATTTTTGACTAAAAGATAGAACTTTTAGATCTTTTAAACATTTGTTCATTCACCAATTCATTCATTTAAGCATCTACCATGTGTCATGAAGTTTTAGGCTCTGAGGTTAAGACAGATAAGGTCTCCGCTCTCACTGGGCTTATATTCTGATCCTGGTGGGGTGGCAAAATAAATATAGAAATAAAATATCAGGCTAATAATATGAGCCATGCAGAGAAATGTAACAGGTGAAATGATATTAAATGCTAGGTAGTTCATTTAGCCCGGATGACTCGGGAAGGCCACTCTGAAGGGACGACCTTCAGGCCGAGATATGAATGGCAAGTAGCATCTAACCACATGATCTAGGGAGGGAATTTTAGGCAGGAAAGAGCCAACCCTGTTCAAGGAATGGGGAGAGGGCAGTGGACTGGAATGTGGTGGACAAGAGGAAGCAAGTTTGTTTGTTTGTTTGTTTTAACTTATTTATTTGAGAGAGACAGACACAGTATGAGCAGGAGAGGGGCAGAGAGAGAGGAAGACAGAGAGAATCCCAAGCCAGCTCTGAGCTGCCATCACAGGGCCCGACATGGGGCTCAAACTCATGAAACTGTGAGATCATGACCTTAGACAAAACCAAGAGCCCGATGCTGAACCGACTGAGCCACCCAGGTGCACCAGCAAATTTTTTTTTTTTAATGCTTATTTTATTTTGAGGGAGAGAGAGAGTGTGTGAGAGACGGAGAGCCAGAGAGAGAAGAGGGAGAGAGAATCCCAAGCAGGCTTCCCGCTGTCATCACAGAGCCCAACACGGGGCTCTATCCCACAGACTGTGAGATCATGACCTGAGCTGAAATCAAGCGTCTGACACTTAACCTACTAAGCCACCCAGGTGCCCTGAGAGGAAGCAGGTTTTAATCGACATTTAGTTTTCTGTGCAGGACTATAGCCTCACCACTCTTCCTTGTTAGACACTTAACGTCACTTTCACTTACTCCTTCCACAAGGATGTAGTGAGTACGTCTGCTGTGTGCCAAGCACTGTTAGTACTAGGTGTCTAATGATGAAGAAGATGGAGTCCCTGTCCCCTGGGAACCTCGGTCTTGGGAGGGGGCTTGAGAAGGAAGCGGACATTTACAACGCAGTGTGATCGGTGATGGGATCAGGAGAAGTGCAGTGGGCTGTGGAGACAGACAGGAAAAGCATCTATCCTAATAAAGGGCTAGGCCATCAGAGGAGCTTCATGGGGTAAATGAAGCCTAGTGTGGGACTCCGGGCACAAGGAGTGACTGGCCAGGCAAAGGGTGGAAAGAGGGTGTTGTAGGTGGAGGGATTCACTAAGTAAGGGTTCGGAGTCGCAGGAGAACGGGGCTTGTTTGGGGATTGCACAGTACAGTCTGGATAGAGCAAATAACGAGGGCGGGGAGTGAGTTTTGCAAGACCTGCCAATTGTACCCGATAAAGCAATGCATGGATACATCTTTAAAAATTGAGGTATAACTGACATATAACGTATTAGCTTCAACGGCTTGACATTTGTATATATCACAAAATGATCAATGCCGAAAGTCTAGTTACCATACATGAATGCACAAATACATTTTTTAATTTCAGAAACACGATAATATAATGAGATGAAAGATCAAAGAACATAAAGAGGAAAGAAACAAAGTATTTGTGGTTTTCAGGGAAGAACTTTATAAAAAAAATTTTTAATGTTTATTTTTGAGAGAGAGAGAGAGAAAGAGAGAGAGAGAGCATGTGAACAGGGGAGGGGCAGAGAGAGAGGGAGACACAGAATCCAAAGCAGACTCCAGGCTCTGAGCTGTCAACGCAGAGCCCAACACAGGGCTTGAACCCACAAATTGTGAGATCATGACCTGAGCCAAAGTCAGACACTCAACCGACTGAGCCACCCAGGCACCCCCAGAGCAAGACTTTTATTCTGAGGGCACTCTTGTATCCAAAAAACAATTTTTAGAAGTTCAAATTCTGTTTACAGTAGAACTCAAGATTCAGAAAGGAGGGTCTGCTTTAGTCTCTTGCTTGATCCTGGCATTTACTTTTGCAGACACCCCAGGTAAAGCATGTGTCATTTGTTTTCAGTAACTGATACAAGCACTTTTATAAACAAGTTATCTTGGTAACAAAGGATATAACAGCAGCAGGAAGGAAGGTCAAGAAGAGACTAGCATTACTGGGGGAAACATATAATGCCTGACCACTTTTTTTTTTTTCCTGGGGAGAAGTGTTTTGCCTCAGAAAATTGTCACGTGGCTATTACTTTGTTCTAGCATATGCACTGAAGCTGGGATTTCGGAAGTACAGAGTTCCATTGTTTGTATCTGTCCAACACACGATCATTGGAAAGTGAGAAAGGAAAGGAATCTGTTCCTTGTATGTGAAGCAGAAATGCTACATCCTGACCCTGACGGGAAGCTTAGTTTCTGTGTTGTTCTTGTCAAGCATTTGAATGCATTTGAAAACTCCAGAGCAAGAAGGCATGCGTTCAGGGTGCTTAATAGAATTGGATTCAGGGAAACCACTTCATTGTGTGGTCCTCCTAGACTGGTAGACCATAACCTTCTAGTAATCTATGAAATATTGTCGTTGAGTAACAGGCAGAATCTTTTCCAAGGTGACATCTCATAAGGACGTGTTTTAAGCTTTTGAAAGATGAATGCTTTGAATCGAATGTGCCTTTCCTTATATCACGAAAATTTGGTAGATTCTCAAGAGCTCTCTGGAAGGTTTGGGGAAAAGTTTGAAGAATTAAGGAAGAGTATTCTTTGGATGAGCGTGAGCAAGTTGTGTATGTATGTGTTAATACATACACAATTATTAATGAGCAACTTTTGCTTACCTGAGACAATTATTAATTTGTGTATGTATGAAAAGACAAGACTTCTCAGGAGGCTGTATAATAATATCTCTTTCTTTTTTTTTAATTTTTTGAGTGTTTATTTATTTTTGAGAGAAAGAGAGACAGAGTGTGAGTGGGTGAAGGGCAAAGAGGGAGACACAGAATCTGAAGCAGGCTCCAGGTTCTGAATTGTCAGCACAGAGCCCTATGTGAGGCTCAAGCTCACGGATTGTGAGAGAGAGAGAGAAAGAAAGAGAGAGAGACAGAAAAAGCACAAGCGGGGGGAAGGTCAGTGGGAGAGAGAGAGAGACACAATCCGAAGCAGGCTCCAGGCTCCAAGCTGTCAGCACAGAGCCCGACGCGGGGCTCGAACTCATGAACTGTGAGATTATAACATGAGCTAAGTCGGACGCTTAACCAACTGAGCCACCCAGGCACCCCGATATCTGTTTCTCAATAAGAATTCTGATAAGGTCATCGATTTCTATATATTTTTTTGAAGAATCCAGACAAAAATTACCAAGTATTTTGTGGCTGTTATTTGTGTGTGTGTTTCAAACTATTCTTTATGGCAGAGAAACTGCATCTCTCTCTCTCTATGTATATATATCTTCATATCTCTGACTATATGTAAAAATAATACTGTGCCAATTCAACTTAAAATGATTATTGCGTAATGGTGAAAGGAGGAGAGACACTAAAGTTTTATTTTGTACCCTGATTAAAGGACTTGCAACAGGGCTTCCTTCCTCTTTGCAAATAACTGACATAGATTGTCCCTAAAGTCAGGGAACAGGCAAATACTCATAATGGCATGAAAATATCTTTAATCTTTACAAAGGATCGCATAATACCATTTCCACCTTTCTGGAACTTTGTATCAGTAAGCTGCTTTGTGGAAGGTGCTTTGCAAGAGAAGCCCGTAGCATGTGGCAAGGCTGATCCTCTGTCCCAAAAGCTCTGCTCTCACACCCTCCCCACCACTCCCAACCCCCCCTCCCCTCCCCCCCCAACCCCGGCCCTGCCCTGCCCAGAGCAGATTCACACATCCTCAAAGGGCACTCTTTCTGAAGTTGAAGTTATTTCCTATCTTCGAAAGGGCAAGCGACAATACAAAGTAGCAAATGACAAAAGCTCAAAAGGATAGTCAGTATCGGGAGAAATCACCACAGGCTGGGGGAAGTCAGGAAGGCTTCCTGGAGGAGGTGGGCCGTGGACTTAGCTTTTAAAGGAGCAGCAGGACTTGGGCCAAATGCACAAGATGAAGGGGGACCATTCTGGGCAGAAGAAGACTTCTACCCCTACCTGAATGCCACAGAATGCAATAACGAAACTCTCCCAAAGTGCCCTGGGAGGTGCAGGCACCACTCAGCACTTCATGTGCCTGATTTGTAAAACCGGGGATCAGACTCTAACCTCGGAGGCCTCCAGTGGCTCTGTGGTTAATTGTGGTTTATAAGCATCCAGGCTCCCTTTCTCTAGAACAAACTACAAAAACATTTGTTCTAATATTTGTTCAGCACAATCTTATCACAAATCTCACATTTCTGAGTGGCGGATCTCGGTCCTTCTTCCCTTTTCCGGTGTGAATCTTCTTGTCTCTCCTCCGGGCTTTTTCTTTCTCTATCTGCTGATTGAGACTAAACTGATCATTTAGCACATGGCAGGAAGCGGCGGGTGCTGAATCATCATTTCTTGCCTAATCTATTCTCACGCAGCTGGCTCCCTCGCAGTCCTTCAGCCTAGATGAAGAGAGAAAGAGGGAGAGAGAATTCAATTCCCAAGTCAGGCACTTGAAATGAGAAAAGGCCTTCCTGCTCTAAGAGGTGTTCAGAGGGGTCCAGCATGACAGATTTCAGCCAATGCTGTGAAAAAAGCAAGAGCCACCCCTGTGCAGAAATGGGCACCGTGGCAGATGCTTGACTGGATGCTTCTAGATTTCACAACATGCCAAACACTGAGAGTATAGGAGTATATTCGAGAAATTTCAGAAATACGTGGCCACATCTGCCCAGAGCTGTGTTACCCTTCCCTGAATGACATTGATTCTGGAATTTCTTACAAACTGAATTTTAAAAGTTGAATTCAAAGGGCTGTGGTTATTGGAACATCAGGGTCTACTTAGGAAAGTCTGCTTTGGGGTCAGCTCTTTGGTTCCAATGTCTTGTTCTCCCACTGTGTGTGTGTGTGTGTGTGTGTGTGTGTGTGTGTTCACATACTAAGTTCGTGTTTACTTTTCAGACCAATCCCAAGTGAGCGGAACTCTTGTTAATAACTGAGATCTGCCATGGGGCTCTGGATTAAAAGATTTTGTTGCCATTGTTGGGATTGTTGTGATTGTTGCAATTGGCATACTTATACGACTGTGGTTTCTTTGCCAATCTCATTGTACTAAAAACAGTGAAGACTGGTGAGGCTGCCAGGTGGAAGATTTGAGATTTAGATTTCAATCCCTCTGACATGTTGTAGCTCTACACCTTATACACACACACACACACACACACACACACACACACACCCCGAGAAGGAGAAGGCAGAGACGCGGGCAGATCAGACATCGTGTTAAATAAAGGGGACTTGCCCGTAAGTTTCCTGAAGGACAACAAAGTGCCCAGGGCCGCCCAGATCCAGTCTAGGATTCTTTCGAAAATTGGGTAGAAAATGCTTGAACGACCATTGGAAAAACAACCACCCTACAAGTGTGCAATTGTAACATTAAACTGGAGCTTCTTGGAAAACTTACAGAATCATACGTTCAGCAATGATATTATTTTTCGTGAGATTTGGATAAGGCGTTTTAAAATTAACTTAGAAGCAAGGCATATAGTAAGTAGGGGAAGAAGGGTGACCCAGGAAACATCTCGAGGTTTATCAGGAGAACCTGCATCCCTGTGTTTCCTTTGAACACTTATTTTATTGTGGAAACTTAAAAAATCGTATTTACTGAGAATAAGTTTAAAAAATACAAAACTTATCTTGATCTTTCTAGCTGTTGCTATGGTTTTGAGTAATACATCATTAAAGCCATGGCACTCCAATGATGTATTAAAGTAATATATCATAACAATGCCACGGCTTTGATGATATATTAATGTAATACATCGTTAAGGCGCCATTGGCCCCATGATGTATTACTCAAAACACTACCAATTGGTTAGATCAACACACAGGGACCTGTGTGTTAGGGACAGGAGAATGGCAAATGATTTTGGACCAAAACACAATTGAACTTCTCAGAGATGTCTCACCTACAAAAGCAGTTCTGTAAGATTGGATAGGCTTCAAAGGCTCACTCAAGAGTGGTGGGGTTGAATTGCAAGTGAAGGGCAACAAAGACATCTGCTCTGACTACATAAGAAACCTGTGCCTGGGGCCAAGTTTTCACGTGGGGCAAGAGGAACATGCCTATGTTTCGCCTAGCAACAACCCGTGTGCTTTAGTTGCATAATCTCATTTCATCCCCACCGAAATGCTATAAGATATTATTAACTTGATTTTAGAGATCAGGAAACTGAGGTTAGAGAAGTAAAGTGAGGTCACATAGCTGGTGGGTGGTTGAGCCAGGATATCTGCTTAACTCTAGGGCTGAGTTGGGTGGGTTCTTTCTCATTTTGTGCCCTCAGTTTAAGGCAGTTATTTTTTTTTTCTATTTCTAAAGGTAAATTGGAGAATGAGCTCTCTTCCCTTCTTCCCCTTTCACCATCCTCACCTCCTCACCTCCCTCCCACCCCCCACCAGTCTATACAATTTCAAGAGAAGGCATTTGGAAAGCAGATCTGGAAAGCTTGGGCAATGCTAGATATGCATTTGGCAGCTATCTTTATTCTCAAGGTCCTGCCAAATGTCTGATCCATGGTTGAGGGAGGAATGGCCCCTGGGAGGGCGGTGCCAGTGACCGAAAGCTTGACCGTGCCCCTTCGTTCTTCTCAACAGCTTCCTCCCAGCTTCCAGGCTTCCACTCTTGCTCCTACTACAGATCCGTCCTTTACACAGTAGCCAGAGCGATCATTTAAAAACGCAATCCTATCATGTCACCATTTTCCTTAGCTCTCTTCAGAGTCTTTCCACTACTCCTAGAATAAAATCTGACCTCATGACGCTGGTCCCCAAAGCCCTGACTCTTGTGGGGCTGCACTGATTTCTCTCCTTGAATGGGGTTGGTGCTACCTTAGAGTTTGGCATGAATTGACGACCTTAACTAGCTTCTGGTTGCTGCTTCTTCCTTGTCAGATGCCACTTTAGATGCTACCTTCTCAGACACCCTGTCCCAGATCGCTTGGTCACCCTTTACCACATTTCCCGGCTGTTCATGTCTTATCAAATCCCAATGTTTGATTGTTTACTTATCTGTTTATTGTCTCCCTCCTAGAGACCCCCAGTGGAGAAAGTCTGGACCTTGTCTCTTGTGTTCCTGGCTGTATCCCCAGAGCTTCGGACAGAGCTTGGCACACAAGTAGTGTTCAATAACAATGACTAAAACCAAAGACTGTATGATTATTGATTGACTGACCAATAGTGAAGGCAACTATTGGGTGAGAAAGTTCAAAGATGAGTTTGCTTGCAGTGGGCAATTTTGTGAGTAGTAAGGAGTCCAGGGTGGGGATGGCTCAGGGTCTTCTAGATTTTTTCTTTTCTTTGAGACAATAAGGAACTGTTTAAATAATAAGAGCATATATGCTCTTCTTGTGTTCTCACCACCTCTGCCCATCATTCTCAGCACATATTTTATCTTTTAAGGAAAATAATGCAATTGAATTTTGGCCTGCCTGATTCTAAATCCCCTGTATTCAGGTGGGTGATTGCTCAGGTAGAGGTGATGTAAGGAAAAACCGACAGCAGAGAGCAAGGGCCACTGTGCCAGTGAGGGAAAGAGCAGTGGGTTCAAGAGAAGGTATGTAGAGACTCCAGGGAAGCATGCCTTTGAACTATTGTAGCACTTTTTCAATAACCTGAATACGAAATCAAGACACAATTGCCAACAGTTCTTCCTTGCAGTCCGCCACAGACAGCATTTCATCATTACCCTTGGTTGCAAAGTTTTTCCAGCAATTATTGGTAATATACGACCAGAGTCCACGGGGTTGCCAACAAGGCCAAGTCTGGCCTTCCATAAATGTCATGGCGCAATAGGAACAGCTAGGTAAGGTAAGCCAGTGGTATTTTTCTTTCGGGTTTTCCAATTCCTTCCTCGTGCACCTGCCTTTGAATGTATTCAGACCAAAAAGTCTAACACTGAACCACAACGCCTGCAGCTTCTGTGGTCCCCAGGAGCCCTGCAAGTCTTGACAGCCAGACACAGTCAGGGGCGTTGCTATAAGCCGTAGTTGCTACGGGTCACAGCAGCCTGTCACTCTGCGGGTGAAGTGATGGGAGGAGTGTTCAGAACTCACAGATGCCTCTTTGCCATTCTCTTTGATCTATGCACACTGCCTGCAAGATGCCTCGTCGTCACTGTCACTTTCTGTTTCAGGCCTTGTTGATGGGTCTGAGTCTGCGGTAGGTGGGGGCAAAGGAGAGCGGGGTCTCCTTAGGGTGGGCCCCAGGCAGAGCCCCCAAATTTCCCAAGACTTATGAGTGCTTGGAGGATTGGGGCTGGCAGAGGAAGTGCAGAGTGAGAGAGGGAATAGCTAGTGCAGGGCGCCCCGAGCCACGCTGATCCTGGTCTCCATGAACTAATGTGGTGGGCAGCATGTCACCCAGCTCCTGGCCACAAAGCCAGGCGTGTGATCTGACACCTGTAAGGAGACAAATGTGGACATCTTCCACATTGTGCACCTGCCTTTGAATGGTTAGAAAAGTCTAACCAAAAGTTAGACTGTTTGGTCTGATATTTCCTCCTCCAGCTGCGTTTCCGGCATGGCTATGTTTGCCAATGGGTTAGAAATTCACATTGAGTGATGGATATACTGAATATGCTGTTTCAGATGTGATGGGAGTGATGTGCACCTAGTTACAGAATTTCCATGTCTTGTACAGCAGACTCCTTTCTCGTAAGAGACGGGTTCGTGAGTGGTGACCACCAAAATGTATACTTGGAACCACATTTGCCACATGTCTAAAAAAAAAGATGTTAGGGGCACTTGGGTAGCTCAGTTCGTCAAGCATCTAACTTCGGCTCAGGTCATGATCTCGCGGTTCATGAGTTTGAACCCCAAATCGGGCTCTGTGCTGACAGCTCAGAGCCTGGAGCTCTGTGTCTCCCTCTCTCTTTGCCCCTCTCTTGCTCGTGCTCTGTCTCTGTCTCTCTCTCAAGAATAAATAAAACATTTAAAAAAATAAGTAAATAATTAAAAAAAGATGTTGAACAGCTCTTAGAACTAAGGGGGAAAAAAAAGAAACCTTGGGACGACAAGCCATTTTTACCTATTTAAGTTTCTGAAAATTACTGCTGACGCCATTTAAGAATTTCTTAACAATTTTTTAAAATGAAGAACATGAGAAACGAAAGGAAAAAAATAAATGGGACTGATCACTTAGAAGATTTCTTTCATCCTTAGAATGGTTGCCCTATTCTGGTAAATATAAGAAAATCAAGTGTTAGAATAACAGATTTTAGTAAGACTAAATTGATAGAGCTCAAATCAGCGCAAGGAAGAATGGAATTTCTCAGCACATGGAAAGTCTAAGATGACAGAAAAGTAATTGAAAAGGCTTCTGAATGGTTGGCCCAGGTGTTCGATGCCCACGGGAACTTGTCTCTCATCATGTAAGTTCTGATTTCCTCTGTTTTTGTTTCATTTTCAGGCAAATCTCTACCCAGGTGGTGGCAGCAATGGCCACGGCAGTTATAGACATTTGTTCCAGTATCTCTGCACTCAGACAGGGAAGGGGCACCTCTCCAGGAAATCTACCAGAAGTTCTGGGAGCTGCTGTCATTGTCCATCCTTGGCCCACTGAAGCAATCATGACAGTTCTGTGTGCTTTCGCCAGGCCAAGGTCAATGCCCACACTTGGAACTGGAGAAGAAGATTCGGTTCCCCAACGTGAAACCTGTGAACTGAGGGGTGGAGGAGAGTGGTACCCCCTCTACACCCTGCCAAATTAAGTCCTGTTACTGAAAGAAGGGGGGAAAGGATACTGGGCAGGCAAAAACAATTGTGCACCAGAGTCCTCGTGTCCATAAAGTCCTGTAATCTCTACACCTGCAGTCAAGGTCCAGATGGGACACTGGGCACCATTACCCAGCCATCAGGCTACACATACTGTCCTGTGACATTCCTTCCCCATAGTTTCTCAAGGCTGTTTCTTATTTTAGGTAGGTTTTTTTTTTTTTTTAATGTTTATTTGTTTTGAGAGAGAGAAAAACGGAATACATGCACACAAGTGGGGATGGGACAGAGGGAGAGGGAGAGAGAGAATTACAAGCAGCCTCTATGCTGTCAGCACAGAGCCTCATGTGGGCCTTGATCTCCCAAACCGTGAGATCATGATCTGAGCCAGAATCAAGAGTCGGTGGCTTAACCGACTGAGCCACCCTGGCAACCAGGTTTGTTTGTTTTTTAATTATAAATGTAAATTATCATGGTAAAAAAAATTTTAATAATAATATTATAAAATGGAAGGAAATACCTGTCCCTCACCCACTAACCACCTATCACTAGTCCCTAAGGTGATCAAAATTGTATAGCATCCTAGAAAATTTCTCTATTATACAGATACCTAATTTTCCTTTTCTTTATCTTTATTTTGTTGTTTATTTATTTATTTTAGGAGGCGAAGGAGGGGCAGAAATAGAGGGAGAGAGAGAATCCCAAGCAGGCTCTGCACTGTCAGGGCAGAGCTCTAAGCAGAGCTCAAACCCATGAACCGTGACATCATGACCTGAGCCAAAATGAAGAGTCACTTAACATACTGAGCCACCCAGGCACCCCTTCTTTTCTTTATTTTTAAAGAATTGATATATTACGCATATTGTCCCCCAACTTACTTTTTTACTTAATAATATTCTTAGCATCTTTCCATTTCAGTACAGACATTTTTTTAGCAGCTGCATAATAGCCCATAAAATGGATGCACTATGATTTATTTAACCATTTTCCTGCTAATGGACATTTATGTTACATTCATGGCTGTATTTCGGCTTTGTCATGAACATTCCTGAGCACATAGTTTAGTATACTTTTGCGAGTACATCTGTAAGCTAAATTCTTAGAAGTGAAATTGTTTGCTCAACGAGTATATGCACGTAACTTTGGATGGATACTGACGAAGTGACCTCTGGGAAGGCTGTACCAATTTACATTCATATCAACAGCACCGAGAATGCCAGTTTCTCGGACACTTGGTCACCAATGGTTATTGAGACATTACATCTTGGCTCATCTGACAAATGAAAATGGTATGCCATTGTTTTTATTTGCATCTTAAAATTAAAATTGACACTGAGCATCTTTTAATATTTAGCCATTTCTATTTAATTTCTGTGAATTTAAAATCTGTTCTTTCTACACACATGAAAATATGAGTGGTTAGATTACTTCATGCCGTATTTTCCCATTTTGCGCAGCTAACATTGGTCCTGTAATATGATACAAGTAGATTTATTATTCATTGAATCCCAGAATGTTAGAGCTGACAAAACTCTTGAGATCACTCCATGATACGTTCTCATTTACAGATGGAGAAACTGACTTCTAGGGAAGCAAAATTAATGGTCCAAGATTGGAGGGCGGGTCAGCACCAGAACACATGCTGTCTGAGGTATTACTTAGGGTTTGTATTCTGCTGTGTACTATATCAAGAGGTCGATCATAGAGATTTAAACCACTCATTGTAATCTATTAATATCCTGAAGAGTTTCTTATGACTGTAACCACCAACCCAATGAGCCAGCATCTCCATCCAATTTTTCACTTAATGGTGTATTTTGCCACCGTTCAGCAATCCGGAGACTGGCTCTCTGTGCATTGTGCTAAACCTGTTTAAGCGCAGCAGTAAAACTTTCTGCATGTCAGTGGCCAGCTCACGGAATGGGAGCTCCTTATGCTCAGTCAAAACCAACTCAAGATAAATCGAGTGAGAAAAATCAATAGTCTCACTGCCATTTCTTACAGTTTTCATGAATTGTTTAACATAATGAAATAGTCACAGGAACAAAACATTCTAACACTCCCTGATGTGTTCTTCTCATTGTAGAGCTATCCCAAATTCTTCATAAAATTATACCCACTTAATTTCCATCTTGGATTTAGAAATTCATTTTTTTTTGTATCCCTCATGAGACTTTTAAATAATGACCAAAAGCTGAGTTTATCATTAGGAGAATTTTAAGAAGAAATTTGTTCTGTCACAGACTTTAACCCAAGGAACCCTAAGGACATGGGTCCCAGCCTTCACTGTTCCCACTATACCACCGTAGGGTTTTTCCCAGGCTGAAGAAATAAAAATTTTGATTATCCTTATAATTTAGATACATCTTGGTCTTCTCTTCTTAAACTAAATTTAAAAAAATGTAAAGAACCTATAATCTATCAGCTATGAAGTTATTGCTATAATTTTCAAATTGATGGAAAAGACATGATCTTGAAGAAAAGAATGGAACAAGACAAAAACAACAGGCAATTTGATACTTAAGCTACATATTACCAAGTCATCCTTATCAGGAAGCAAAAAAAGTGAGGTTTTAATATAGAAAAAAGAAATAAAATATGTGTGCACTTTAAATAGTGTAATTAATAGAAAATGCTTCAGTATGTGGTCTCACTTTTTTTTTCCAGTCAAATGTGTGCAGCTTAACCACAGTTTGGCTGGGAATCTGTGGTGAGGGGCCTACGTGCACTATTTCTGTTTTTGAGAGAGTTGTTTTATTTTTTATCCCTTTTTCATTTCCAGGTTATGTTCAGTTAATTATTGAAATGCTGAACATTCTGTTCTAATACTTGAGATTGCTTGACTTGTGTGGGGCAAAGGGAAGCATAATGGATACAAGGGAAATTCTCCCAGTCCTGTTTTATTGACCTTCTCTCCAAGTACATTCATAAGAAATTGTGCTAAATAAATTGAAGTGTGCCTTTGGTTTCAGCTAAATGCATTTTGGAGCTAGCTTTTTAAATACTAATAAAAAGAGTCTGGCTTTCAGAAGTTAACTTTCTATGAAAATAATGGCAAATACGGGATATTTTTGAACACATATGCGAGAGAGCTGATTTCTCATGAAAAAGCTAAGGCTGATGCTGGATGAAGCAAGGGGGTCAGGCACCACTATCCAGGGGTTCTTCTTATGGATAGAACAACAAAGATTCAAGAATTGACCGGGGAGCTGTGGCAATGAAGAGTGGTTCCAACTACTAAAATATTTAAGAAAAAGTTGAAGAAATACTCCTTTTAGTTGCCCCCCCCCCAAACAAACATGGGATGCTGACAACTGAAACCTATCACTGATTGAAGACAATGGGGATACTCAAAATAGTGGTAGCTTTGAACACTAAACCATGAATAGGGGGAAAGCCAGAAGGGAATTATTTACTGTCAGGTAAGTCAAGGCAAGTGAGGGGTCAGGTAGGACTGCCAGGGGAAACTCACTAAGGGAAATGTGTGTTCTTCTTGCTGTTGTAAGCTTTCTTTTCTTGTTTAAAGACAGAGGTACAGGGGAAGAGTACTATTATTTAGGGGGAATTGTATACAAGTTTGTTCTTAAATTTTTTTTTTTTAATTTTTTTTTTTCAACGTTTATTTATTTTTGGGACAGAGAGAGACAGAGCATGAACGGGGGAGGGGCAGAGAGAGAGGGAGACACAGAATCGGAAACAGGCTCCAGGCTCTGAGCCATCAGCCCAGAGCCCGACGCGGGGCTCAAACTCACAGACCGCGAGATCGTGACCTGGCTGAAGTCGGACGCTTAACCGACTGCGCCACCCAGGCGCCCTTAAATTTTTTTTTTGATCAATAATTATCCACTTAAAAAGTATACTGTTGTCAAATTAAAAAACAGTGTGCTAACAGTGTGTTGCACATGGTGATGGTGAAATCAACCAGGCTGAGACCGACTGGGTTGCATCACAGTGGCCCCAACTGGCAAGGTGTGGACTGGTGGGGACAGTTAAGGATGGATCAAAAGTGACAGTCAAGGGATGCTTGGTGGCTTAGTCGGTTAAGCATCTGACTCTTGATTTTTGGCTCAGGTCATGATTCCATGGTTTGTGAGGTGAATCCCTGCACTATCAGTGCAGAGCCTGCTTGGGGTTCTGTCTCTCTCTCTACCCCTCCCCTGCTTGTGTTTGCTCTCATTCTTTCTAAAAATAAATAAACTTAAAAAAAGAAATGACAGCCAAAAGTGATTTTTGCATTGAGAAAGCATTTGACAAAATACAGCATCCTTTCTTGGTAAAAACACTTAAGAAAGTAGGGATAGAAGGATCATACCTCGAGTTCATAAAAGCCATATATGAACCACCCAACGCTCATATCATCCTCAATGGGGAAAAACAGAGCTTTCCCCCTAAGGTCAGGAACAAGACAGGGATGTCCACTCTCACCACTGTTATTCAACATAGTATTGGAAGTCTTACCCTCAGCAATCAGACAACACAAAGAAATAAAAGACATCCAAATTGTCCAGGAGGAGGTCAAACTTTCACTCTTCACAGATGACACGATACTCTATATGTAAAACCCAAAAGTTTCCACCAAAAAACTGCTAAAACTGATCCATGAATTCAGCAAAGTTGCAGCATGTAAAATCAGTGCACAGAAATCGGTTGTATTCCTATACACCAACAATGAAGTGACAGAAAGAGAAATCGAGGAATTGATCCCATTTACAATTGCACCAAAACCCATGAAATACCTAGGAATAAATCTAACCAAAGAGGTGAAAAATCTATACACTGAAAACCATAGAAAGCTTATGAAAGAAACTGAAGAAGACACAAAAAAATGGAAAGATTCCATGCTCCTGGATGGGAAGAACAAATATTGTTAAAATGTCAATACTACCCAAAGCAATCTACATATTCATTTCAATCCCTATCAAAATAACACCAACATTCTTCACAGAGCTAGAAAAAACGATCCTAAAATTTGTATGGAACCAGAAAAGACCCCAAATAGTCAAAGAAATCTTGAAAAAGAAATCCAAAGCAGGAGGCATCACAATCCCAGACTTCAAGCTGGATTACAAAGCTGTAATCATCAAGACAGTATGGTACTGGCACAAAAACAAACACTCAGATCAATGGAACAGAATAGAGAACCCAGAAATGGACCCACAAATGTATGACCAACTAATCTTTGACAAAGCAGGAAAGAATATCCACTTCGGCAAGTGGCGCTGGGAAAACTGGACAGAGACATGCAGAAGAATGAACCTGGACCACTTTCTCACACCATACACAAAAATAAACTCAAAATGGATAAAGACCTCAATGTAAGACAGAAAGTCATCAAAATCCTCAAGGAGAAAGCAGGCAAAAACCTCTTTGACCTTGCCCACAGCAACTTCTTACTCAACACATCTCTGGAGGCAAGGGAAACAAAAGCAAAAATGAACCATTGGGACCTCATCAAAATAAAAACTTTCTGCACAGTGAAGGAAATACTAAGAAAAATTAAAAGGCAAACGATGGAATGGGAGAAGATGTTTGCAAATGGCATATCAGATAAAGGGTTAGTATCCAAAATCTATAAAGAACTTATCAAATTCCACATCCAAAACCAAATAATCCAGTGAAGAAATAGGCAAAAGACATGAATAGACACTTCTCCAAAGACGATATCCAGATGGCCAATCAACACATGAAAAAATGCTTAACATCACTCATCATCAAGGAAATACAAATCAAAAAGACATTGAGATACCACCTCACGTCTGTCAGAATGGCTAACATTAACAACTCAGGCAACAACAGATGTTGACGAGGATGTGGAGAAAGAGGATCTCTTTTACTGCTGGTGAGAATGCAAACTGGTGCAGCCACTGTGGAAAACAGTATGGAGCTTCCTCAAAAAATTAAAAATGGAGCTAACCCCACAACCCAGCAATTGCACTACTAGGTATTTATCCAAGGGATACAGGTGTGCTGTTTTGAAGGGACACATGCACCCTAATGCTTATAACAGCACTATAAACAATAGCCAAAGTATGGAAAGAGCCCAGATTTCCATCGATGGATGAATGGATAAAGAAGATGTGGTATATATATACAATGGAGTATTACTCGGCCATCAAAAAGAATGAAATCTTGCCATTTGCAACTACATGGATGGAACTGGAGGGTATTATGCTAAGTGAAATTAGTCATAGAAAGACAAATATCATAAGACTTCACTCATATGAGAACTTTAAGAGACAAAACAGATGAACATAAGGGAAAGGAAGCAAAAATAATATAAAAACAAGGAGGGGGACAAAACACAAGAGACTCTTAAATATGGAGAACAGAGGGTTACTGGAGGGGTTGTGGGAGGGGGGATGGGCTAAGTGGGTAAGGGGCATTAAGGAGTCTACTCTTGAAATCATTGTTGTACTATATGCTAACTAACTTGGATGTAAATTAAAAAAATAAATAACATCTTTTAAAAAAGTGATTTTGCATTTTTTTTTTCTGATTTCAAAGCTTATGCTCTTTCTTAACCATATGACTCTGTGTGGAGGAGTGGGTGGGAGTGGGTGTATGTGTGTATGTGCAAATATACTTAGGAAGTTGAAGCAAGGGAAGTTTATATGCATCTTTTTTTTTTTAACATTTTATCTATTTTTGAGAGACAGAGTGCAAGCAGGGGAGGGGCAGAGAGAGAGGGGGAGACACAGAATTCGAAGCAGGCTCCAGGCTCCGAGCTGTCAGCACAGAACCCAATCCAGGGCTCAAACCCACCGTGAGATCATGACCTGAGCCAAAGCTGGACACTTAACCGACTGAACCACCCAGGTGCCCCATGTACACACCTTTAATCATGAAGGAAAGTTTAGTAAAGAGGTTAGGTGTGAGAAGAGGCTTGAAGTATAGACAGGCTTTTTTTTTTTTTAATTAAAAAAATATTTTTTAGTGTTTACTTATTTTTGAGAGTGAGCAAACGGGAAGGGGCAGAAAGAGGGAGACACAGAATCCAAAGCAGACTCCAGGCTCTGAGCTGTCAGCACAGAACCCACTGCAGGGTCAAACTCACAATCCGCAACAGCCGAAGTCAGATGCTTAACCGACTAAGCCACCCTGGCGCCCCCCTTCCTGTTTTTTTTTTTTCTTTTTTTTTTTTTAATTTTTTTTTCAACGTTTTTTATTTATTTTTGGGACAGAGAGAGACATAGCATGAATGGGGGAGGGGCAGAGAGAGAGGGAGACACAGAATCGGAAACAGGCTCCAGGCTCCGAGCCATCAGCCCAGAGCCTGACGCGGGGCTCGAACTCAGGGACCGCGAGATCGTGACCTGGCTGAAGTCGGATGCTTAACCGACTGCGCCACCCAGGTGCCCCTTTTTTTTCAATTTAAATTTTAATTATTGTTTTAAAACAATTATTTTTCTTATAAAAGTAGTACATGTTCTTTGCAGAAAAAAAAATGGACATAATTTAATAATAAAAAGAAAAAAAACCCAACCAGAACTGTGTCACTAAGAGAAATCTCCTTTTAACAACCTGGTGTATATCTTTTAAAACCTAATTTCCTTTTTCTAGATAGGTTGATGGGTAAATAAATGGAGAGAGAGAGAGAAAGAGAAAGACAGAGAGAGAGAGAGAGACACGAATGAGCATGATTATATCAATGTACTGATGTATTCTTATTTGTTTGTTTGCTCAGCCAACATTACATTATGGAAGTAGTTCACAGATTTTATGGGTGGACAGGGCAGAGATATTTTCAGCAAAGTAATAGTTTAACAGGATCATGGATTCAGAAAAGATTGTGAGGTATAACAACTACTTGTTGTGCACTTTGGGTTCACGTTTAAGGTGAGGGAGACTTTGGAGCTAGATTTGCAGGACCTGAGAGTATCAGACTGGAGAGTATGGACTTTATTTGGTAGAAAAGGTGAAACCATTTAACCATTTTTGAACATTCCGACACTCTGCTTTAGAAAGGTTAATTTGGGGATCATATACTGGACGGGCAGGAATATGAGATGCGAAGATTAAAGCTTGTTAGAGGACTCTGTTCCAGGAGAGAAGAACTGAGAACTAAAACCTGGAGGTGACAGTAAGAAGACAAAAGAAGAGCCACAGAAAAGGAAGAATTAATGGGGTAGCGGAGTAACCTACCTGTGTGTGTGGTGGGGACGGAAAAAAGCAAAGATGGATGAGGGCTGCCAGTGGTGAGCCGTCAATAGTCATGGGGTCATGGGAGAAAGAGCTCACCCCAGGAGCAAGATGACTACGTGTCAGCTTTGGGAGGTCAGTGAGACATCCAAAGTAGAAGTGTCTA
Organism: Puma concolor; assembly: GCF_028749965.1. Classification (NCBI taxonomy): domain Eukaryota; kingdom Metazoa; phylum Chordata; class Mammalia; order Carnivora; family Felidae; genus Puma; species Puma concolor. The sequence goes on from NC_141683.1 coordinate 30,805,347, forward strand.
TCAGGCAATCACACACATGAATGTGGGGTAAAACGGCACATGTCTTTCAGTTACCCATTAAAAGCTCCTCAAAACCAAGGGTGGGCAATGCATTAAAACTTTAGTTGGATTCTTCCATTTTTGTTGAGCTTCTAAAAAGCCATCTCTTGAACGGTGTCGCCACCATCCGTATAATCTGCTTAATGTAGTGACCATTGGTCCTATTTAACTTAGCTCTGCAATCACACATGATTTTGGACTATAATTTCTAGATCATAATTTCATTCTGAGTTTCCTTTTTTGGAATAAGTTGATTAATTTTGTTCTTTTTGTAAATAGTGAAGTGACTGAATCCCAATTGTATACGTAAATGAGAAGGAACTGACATCTTTTGAACAAAAAAGGAGTATGGGGAATCACTTTGTCTGGTTTGAGAGCCAGATGGTCCACTTTTGGCACTGATCATGTCCACTTCTCACTCTTCCTATTATAACATACCTCAGCTAACTGTTTATGAAAATGACAAGAATCTTATTCCAAGTTACTGAAAAGATTTCATGCTATGAACCCAATGCTCAATGAACCATTGTAAGATTTGAGACTATATTGGTGTCAATCAGGAAGATTGCATTAACTCTTTGAAGGCCTTCAAATTTGAATTAGCAGATGACAAGCTGTAAAATGCATTCTTGGTATCTCTGAAACATGATTCTTCTTAAAGGTCTTGTTTTCAGGGCCATTGGCTGTGTGTACTCCACTGAAAGACTGAGCCCCTAAATCTAGAGGCCAGACTTAGACCTTCTGATAATTCTTAAGACCCAACTTTATACCCCAAAAGTTTCTTGATTCTGTCCATCTTCACATTGCTACTGCTCTGAGATTCAATTCAATCCTCTTGACGCTGCTTGACCTAGACTATTGCAATAGCTCAACTGGCCTGTCTGCCTCTAGTCTCATCTCCAATCCATCCTTCTTGCTGTCAGCATGGTCTTTCTAAAACACAGCTCTGAATATGACACTTCCCTACTCAGAAATCTTTCAACATTTTTTACAATAGCTAATATATGGAAGCAACCTAAGTGTCCAGTGATAGACGAATGGATAAGGAAGATGTAATGTATCTACATAAAGGAATATGACACAGCCAAAAAAAGTCAATGAAATTTTGCCCTTCGTGACAACTGGATGGACCTAGAGTGTATTATGCTAAGTGAGATAAGTCAGACAGAGAAAGGCAAGTACCATATGACTTATTATTGTAATAATTTTGTATGATGACAGATGATAACTACACATATTATGATGAACATTCTGTAAAGTATATAATTGTTGAATCACTGTTATATACCTGAAACTAATAGAATATTGTATGGCAACTATATTTCAATTAAAAACAAACAAAAAACCCCAAAACTTGTCAACACTTGCATTGTTTATAGAGGAGAATGCAAAGTCCTTAGTATACCAGAACAAAACCTGATACACCCCGTCTTTAGTTACCTTTGCACAACCTCATCTGTAATCACTCTCTTTAACATTGCCCACACTTGTCATACCTCCATGCCTTTGCATACATGAATTCTGTATTGGTGTCTTCTGCTTGGTGAACTCCTATTCATTCCTCAAAGTCCAGTTTGTATGTCAGTTCTTTGAATCTCTGTTTCTTCTTTCTCTCTTTATCTCTCCATGTTGGCTGAATAAATTCCTCTCTCATTTCTATTCACTTCATTCTAATGTACATCATGTTGTGGTATACGGTTAGTTATTACATGTTTTCTTCTCTGGCTAGGATATGAACTCCCCCAAGGGTAGCAACTGTGTTATATTTACCGCTCCACCTTTTCAGGAAACATAAAATAAGGACTGTTTAAGAAAAAGTGTTCTGGGGCGCCTGGGTGGCTCAGTTGGTTAAGCGTCCAACTTTGGCTCAGCTCACGATCTCACAGTTTGTGGGTCCAAGCCCTGCGTCAGACTCTGTGCTGACAGCTCAGAGCCTGGAGTCTGCTTCAGATTCTGTGTCTCCCTGTCTCTCTGCCCCTCCCCCACTCATACTATTTCTCTTTCATGAATACATAAATACAAATATTTTTAAAAATTAAAAAAAAATTTTTTAAAGTGTTCTGAGTCCATCTCAATCTCCAGTTTGGAGTTTGTTATTTATAAGGCAAATTGAACGGAAAAGAGAGGAGTTCTGTTTAACAGCAAGCACACATATTTATAACTCTCGCCCTTCTGTAATAAAAGTGATATTTTATAGAATATTTAGAAAATGGGATGAAGGGAGTCCTGGGTGGCTCAGTCAGTTAAGCATCTGACTCTTGATTTCAGCTCAGTTTCATCTCATGGTTCATGAGTTTGAGCCCCTCGTCAGGCTCCACACTAACAGTACAAAGCCTACTTGGAATTCTCTCTCTCTCCCTCTCTCTCTGTCCCTTCCCTGCTTGCACGCACTTTTCTCTCACTCAAAAAAAAAAAAACAAAAAAAAAAAACTTTATTTTTTTTAATTTTTACTTTTTTTAAATTTTTTAATGTTTATTTCTTTATTTTTGAGAGAGAGAGAGAGAGAGAGAGCAGGGCAGGGGCCGAGAGAGAGGGAGACACAGAATCCGAAGCAGGCTCCAGGCTCTGAGCTGTCAGCACAGAGCCTGATGTGGGTGGGGCTCGAACTCATGAACTGAGATCATGACCAGAGCAGAAGTCAGAGGCTCAACCAACTGAGCCACCCAGGCGCCCCTAAGGAATCAACTTGAAATACATGAAACATTTTTGTATTTTTGCTGAAACACGTGCAGAGTTCAAGGTGAGATCTGTGGCCGTCCTGGAGGTATGTCACATGGCTGTCCAGTCAGCTGACAGCCTCCAGCTGCTGCACCTTTGGGACCCAACACAACGTTCACACCAAAGCCACTGTCTCCATGGACTGTTCATCCTCATGGACCCGGCTCAGGCTTCCTCAGAGCAGACGTCGGACTGCAGTTTGAGGGTACTCTCACCCGGTTTTTCCTTCCTTCTGGTCTTCCACAGGGTCGCACCCTTGTTTGTTGCTCAAAAGGCTTTTCCAGCTTATGCCTGCTTCCCTTCCCTTTATTCCTCATGGAAGTCCCCCCTGGTAAATCTCCTGTACTCCTGAATCCATCTTGGCATCTGCCTCCCAGAGGACATAAACCGGCAGACCTACAGGATGAAAGAGGTTACCTAAGCTAAGAAGGAAGACAGAGAAATTCGGGTAGAGTGGGCAGCATGGTGAGTTCAAGGGACTGGGGCAGAGTGAGTGGAGGGGAAGCATGGTGTGGCGTGACCTGGAGGCGGTGGGGGCGGGGGAGGGGGGGGTCAGGGCTTTTCCTTGTAACAAAACCCATTAAAGGGGTTTAATCAGAGACGATGAGCAGATTTGCATTTTGAAAAGATTATTCTGGCTCCTTTGTAGCAAAAGCAACAGTTTGGAACAGTCTAAATGAGAGTTAATGGTAGGCCAAACTAAGGTGGTGGCGGGGGGGCAGGGCGATGAAGAGGTACAGCACATTTGAGAAATATTTATGGAAGACTTGGTCATGAGTCGGAAATACAGAGATGAGGGAGAAGGGGCATATGTGCTTTTTCAGTTTGGGCTGGCATGACTAGTTGGGCGGGAGAGCCATACATTGAACTTGGGAACTCGTGAAGGGAACTGAGTGTAGAGGGAGGAGTGTGTCCACTGGATGTGGACACACTGAGTGTGAGATGCTCGGGCGCTAACGCTCAAGAAGGGAGGTGGGTAGGCATTTGACATGGGGACTGGGACGGGTGAGAGACAAGCGTGCAGGTGGAGGTGATCGCAGCTGAGGCTGTCGATGCAGAGGCCTGTGATCTAGGGGCCAGAGTCGGTCTCCGTGAAGGCCACGGAGCGACTAAGACATCAGTAGTGGCCCCCAGCCCCTCTGCTAGGGGGCTGTGGCGGAGCTGGAGGACGAGTCTCAGAGGAACGGAGGTTTCGTCCTGATACCTCCCTCGTGCCTTTTCAAAGTTTGACAAAGCATGGACGAGTAGAGGTCTGAACACGGCAAGGAGAAACAGCAGGATCTCCTTCCTCCCGACACTGAGGTACCGGAGTGCGGGAAACATGAACACGCATGTGCGCGTGCACACACGCAAAGACTTATTTTAAGAAATTGTTTCAATTGTAGGGGCTTCGAGCCTGAAATTTGTCGGGCAGGGATCTCAGGCAGTAGTTGATACAACAGCCTTGAGGCAGAATTTCTTCTTTGCCCAGGAACCTTAGTTTTGGCTCTTAAGATCTTTCAATGGAGTGAATGAAGCCCACCCGTATTATTAAGGATAATCTCTTTATTTCAAGTCAACCGATTGTAGATGTTCACCACGTCTACCTCGACAGCAACACCTAGATCAGTGTTTAGTTAAGTAACTGGCGCTACAGCTGAGCCAAGTTGACACAGAAAACTGACCACCGCAAAGACTGGAAACCATGGGCAGGGTGGGGTCCTGGGACCTTGAGGTTTCCATGAAGACCAATGGAAGGAAGTAACATCCTGCTCCGCGTGAAGACTCAGGGAGCCTGCTGGTTTTGGACTGGCCTTTCCAGAAGGTCTAGAGGAAGTATTTGTGAACTCAGAGAAAACTGGGCTGAGAATGAAAAGGAGCTGCAAGAGTGGCCTATGGCTGTGAACGAACAAGGCTCCCTCTTCTTCCTCATACCTGCAGGTGAGCCAGAGTCCAGCTTGGCCCCTCCTCTGGATGTAGGAGGTCAAGTACGTGGGACATGGCGGGTGCATAAGGCCCAGTTCTGGGCCACCCCCAGCTCCCACTGTCCTGGCCATTTCCATTAGGTTGTGCTCTTATAATTCTGCAATCCTTAGTTCCCAGCACAGATGGCTGTGTTTTAATAGTGGCTTTCTAAACAGTTTAACTATTGCCAACTCTGCTATGATTCAGAAAGGAAGTGGCTTTCAGGAGTGTGGAAACCAATCAGTCTAAGCAGGAACTGCCACCTGTGGGAAAACATAAGTGAAACTTTCCAATATTCTTGGCAATATGAATATGTTTCTACTTTGAAAGCACAAACTGGTGTAGAAGGAGTAGATGCCTGCCCTGTGATTTCTCAAGTACGAAGTGTCACACAGAGCCACGAAGAGGGGATAAAATAGTACTACTATTGTGTGACTTGGTACATGTTTCTTGTCTTTGGACCTCAGTTTTCTTCTCTGTAAACTGGGTGGAAGATAATTCCTGCCTGCCTTATTCCGGATTGTTACGAGGAGCAGGTCAAACGAACCGATACAATTAATTTATTAGGAGGGGTTAAGATGTCTGACTGATGCAAACTGTTGTGTGATTTTTTTAATTATCATTCTCCTTATTTACAGAGAATCTAAATATGCAAGTTGGAATTTTAATGTGGCCTCCACACAAGGGCAAACAGTACAGTCGGGGGCAGTGCTTGGGTCTTTCCGTATTACATTTAATATTAAATAATTAAATATTAAAAATTGCTCATTATTGACTTGCCCGTGTCTGATTACTTAATCAGTGTAATGTTTATTTAGACTTTCTCCCCACAGTCTGAGTCTCACCCGTTGGATTAAAGCCCAGGGTGGCCAGGCTCTTTGACAGAGGGCCACGCAGTGGTTTCTGATTGAGCCTCTGGGCCTCCCCCGCGCAAGCCTGCTCCTGTCTGCTGCAGACAAATTGCACTGCCTCGGGATATTGACCCTTTGCCTGCCGGCTCATTTTCTTCTCCCCTCTGCCAACAGAGGCCGAATTTGTCTCTCTTTCACTTCCAATTTGGGAGGCAGATTGCAGTATTGGAAATCAGAATGATTTGCCCTCGTATACATGCATCCCACCGAACATTCACAGGAATTCAAACTGTGACGTGTTAATACGGTTTACGGTTTCATCAAAGCGCAGTTAGTTGAATTGTTGGCCAGCTTTAACTGGAGTTGCTAGTGCTCACACAACAGCAAAGCCCCGTGGGGCCCTCCCTGCTGGTACCTGGTCACCTGCATTGTCACATTGTGGCTACACAGTGTTATGAATCAGGTGGGCAAAAAGCTAGCATTTTACATCAGCCTGAATTTTTTTTCTCATTGCTACTTATTTTATTTTATTTTTTCCTTTATTTATTGATTTTTTTAGCCCTGAATTTTATTTATGCATGGGGAAGTTGTGATTTTTAGGGCAGAGATTATTTTGAATTTTACCCTCCCAGTTTTGCAGGGAAAATTGATTGTGTTAGGTCAAAAATTTTTTGTCTTTGGAAATTAAGCTTTCTGCAAGCCCTAGGTAGATGACTATACTATTTGCAAGTCACTGATATGTTAATTATATTCCATAGCCTTTACTGTGTGTAGTATTCAGGCTATCAGGTTCACATAACTGTTTGCTTTAAAATGTGTATATTTCAAGTCCTGCATTAGAAAGAAGCTGCCTGGGTTTCAGTGGTTCTTACGGCACCTGCTGTCCTTTCTCCCCACATCCCAAGGCTTGAGGCTAGAGGCTAGCATGGTCTCTTCAATATGCAAACCTGATTCTCTTTGAAAACCCTTCATCACCTTCAGGCTCCTCCAGCCTTCTGGTCCTCCTTGTTGCCCACCCCCTGCTTCATTTTCCACCCTCCCCCACAGGCACTTGTGTTCCAGTCACGCCGAACAATTTGCAATTACAGAGGGATTTATGAGCTATCAGGGGCTATATCTGTGCCCCTGCACTTCCCTGCATCAGAAATGTCTTTCCCTCTGTGTTCTCGTCCTTATGTGTATTTCAAGATGAAACTCACATGTCTCATTACCCACCCGGTCCTGCCCCACCCTTCCTCCGGGCCCCCAAAGATCCTATCTATCACTGCACCCATGGCTGTTGTAATTGTTTATTTATCTAGTTTCTCCCTTTCAGACTGGAAGATTCCTCACACCTGGGACCGGCTTCCATCTCTGAACCACGGCATCTGATACACTTTGTGATCGTTTATAAGCACTCAATAAATATTTCTTTTTTTTTTTTAATTTTTTTTTCAACGTTTTTATTTATTTATGGGACAGAGACAGAGCATGAACGGGGGAGGGGCAGAGAGAGAGGGAGACACAGAATCGGAAACAGGCTCCAGGCTCCGAGCCATCAGCCCAGAGCCTGACGCGGACCGTGAGATCGTGACCTGGCTGAAGTCGGACGCTTAACCGACTGCGCCACCCAGGCGCCCCAAATATTTCTTGAATAAATTGTTCCTATCTATTTTCTATATTTGTTCTAAAAGAGACATCTTTAGTTAATTTACGCTTAGCCTAGTTTCTTAGTTTATAGGTCTCAGCTCCTTGAAGTGTGGTCCCAAGACAGTAGCATCTGTATCAGCTGGCAGCTTGTTAGAAATGCAGTGTCCCACCCATCCCAGACCTGCGAATCAGAATCTGCATTCTAGTGAGATCTCCAGGTGACTGTGTGCACCTTCAGGTTTGACATGCACTGCCATAGGTAACTGAAGGTAATGCAATCTTGTTTCTTTTAAAATACTTCTAGAATTTAACCATTTTTTCCCTGAAATAATAGTATACTATTCTAAGCAATTTTGTAAAAAGTTTTTAGTAAAACTCTAGTATGCTAAATTTAGGAGTAATTTTTTTATGAAAAATATAAATTATCATTGGCATTTGATACGATTGCAGATATAGGAAATTTCTGTCTGTAGAAAGGACATGAGACCACATGGATGAGTAAAGTATGACTCATAATCTGTTCCCTCGTAGGAGGGGCTTAAGGATGTCCCCTGGTTGGAAAAGGAGGCTAGACAATTTGTCTTGAAATTTTATCTGTATGACAATATACTCTTTAGATTATGTTACCAGGTTTTGCTTAGATCAAATTACCAAGTTAATTTGTCTAATGATACATGTATCCACATTTTATATAGGTTCAAGGAAATGTCAGTTGTTCATAAAAGGAATGAGTTAACTTCCTTGCCAATCTTTTTCTGTAAGACCTCACATCCAATCCACCAGCAAATCCTCTAGGCATCACCTCTGGAAGGTACCCAGGACCTGACTGCATCTCACCACTTTTGTCAATACTGCTCTTTCTTTTTTTTTTTAAGTGAATTCTACAACCTATGTGGGGCTTGAACACATGAACCCCAAGATATCAAGAGTCACGGGCTCTCCCGACTAAACCAGTCAGGCACCCCTTCCCAATACTGTTCTAATCTAAGCCACCTTCATCTCTTACCGTAACTGTTACGAGGGCCTCCTATCCATTTTCCTATTTCCACCTACCACCCAACAGTCTATTCTCCACTCAGTTGTCAGATAATGCGTCCTCTGCCCCAGATCCTCTGAAGGCTGCTAATCTCAATCTGCAGGACATTCAAGTCCTCGTTATGCCCTGCAAGAACCACCCCCCCCCCCATCCTCTCTAACTTCATCTTTTCTTGCTTACTTGTTCCATTTCACTTTTGTGCTCCTGCACATAGGCCCAGTCACCAAGGCTGCTGCCTCAGGGCTTTTGCACATATCCTTTCCACTGCTGAGAAACTTTCCAAATGGCTTTGTGTCTGCTTTCTTTGGGTTTTTTCTCAAATGGTAGAGTCCCTTGGGGCGCTTGGGTGGCGCAGTCGGTTAAGCGTCCGACTTCAGCCAGGTCACAATCTCGCGGTCCGTGAGTTCGAGCCCCGCGTCAGGCTCTGGGCTGATGGCTCGGAGCCTGGAGCCTGTTTCCGATTCTGTGTCTCTCTCTCTCTCTGCCCCTCCCCCATTCATGCTCTGTCTCTCTCTGTCCCAAAAATAAATAAACGTTGAAAAAAAAATTAAAAAAAAAAAAAAATGGTAGAGTCCTTCCCTGACCACATAACCCTTCCATCTTTCCCACCCACTATCACTTTCTATCTCCTTATCCTACTTAGTTTCATCTTGGTACTTTTCGCCATTGCTTACTATAGTACATATTTATCACTTTACCTATTTTCGTTTCTTCCCACTAAAATTCAAACTCTGTAAGGTAGAGGATTTGTTTTGTTCACTGCTACATCCTAGTCACCAGAACAGGCTAGCATATAGTAATTGCATAGAAAATACTGGTTCTATGATGGAATGAATGACAGCACAAAAAGCAGGCATCAAGGGGTGCCATTGATAAAGATTATTGGAGAGTGGCTCAAGTCCATTGTCATTACATCTGATGTTACCTACACGTGCTCAACTCTTTCTTTGTAAAATTGAGTGCCAGACTTGCTAATAAACTGCAACATTGTCAGATTAATAGATCTTTCTTTCCTTACCAATGTTGGTATAATACTCAGAAGACAACATGTTAGAAGCAAGAAGAAGAGAGAGCAGAAAGTTCTTAGTCATTATTGTTTATTCTCTATTATGATTATATCCTCTTTGTTTATTCCCTTTTTCCTTTTCCTTTTTAGACTTTGAAGTCTGTGCCACTTTAAACTGATGGAATAATTGTTTCCAATGTGAAGGTTTTTTTTTTAAATTTTTATTTATTTTCAGAGAGAGAGAGCATGATCAGGGTACAGGCAGAGAGAGAGAACCCTAAGCAGCCTCTGAGCTGTCAGCACAGAGCCCAACACAGGGCTCAGTACCACGAACCATGAGATCATGACACGAGCTGAAATCAAGAGTTGGACGTTTAACTGACTGAGCCACTCAGGTGCCCCAAAGTGAAGGCTTTTTAAGTGACCCAGCTATAACTCCAAGCCCTTAGCCTAAACCAGGGGGCAGCAAAGACTTTCTGAAAAAGACCAGTTGGTAAATATTTCAGGCTTTGCAGGCAACGTGTGGTCCTTGTTGTAACTGTCCAGCCATTGTCGTGTGGAAGCAGACGATATCTAAATGTGTGTGGCTGTGTTGTGACAAAAGTTTACAAAAGCAGGCCTGCTGCGTATGGCACATGGGCCATGGTTAGCTGACCCCTGGCCTAACCTAAAGTCATATACTTCTAGACTGTAAGTCCTTGAGGGCAGGAATGGTGTCTAACACATGTACTAGGTACAGAAGACTATCTGTTGAATATGGAAATGAATATATAAAGCCTAAGACAAATCCATCGGTAATTTTATATGGATGCTAATCACAGGTAGAGTGCTCGGTGCTTTATCCTTCCACGGTCCAAGGATCTGGGCTTCTGACCGTGAGGAACCTGTAGCAAGGGACACTTTATACCATCACTTCTAAGACATACCTGTTTACAGTTAAGGTTCTTTCAAGTCAGGGTATGTCTTACAGAGATAGCAGAAGCACGTTTCCTTTTTAATGGTAAATAAAATAATAGTGGGTCTTGCAACTTATGTGTGATGAGCTGATATGAAATTTGAAGCCACAAGGTATTTCTCACTTGGATTCTCAGGTCAAAGAGTGGCCAAAGAACATATTCACCCAAGTAAGAATGTAAACTTATGTTGTTTCTGATGTAACACGTGCAAGGGCTCATGAAGCTAATAGTACCTGTATTTTAAGTGCAAGGCTATTGTTGGCTTTAACTTTCAAACAATGTGAACATTCATGGTGAATTAATAGACAATAAAAAACCAAGTAGCTTTTCATGTTTGGGATGATAATGGCTTTCAGAATTGTTTTCTAAGTCATATTTTCTTTATCCTGGATAATTAAGAATCTGATACTGAAATTATCAGTGATAGTGCAATTTTTGATGGTTAGATTCTTTTTGATGCTTTGAAAGCAGTTATATGAAAAGCAAAGAGGAAGATTTTCATAGAAATCAGAGCATGTATTCCTTTTTCAAGGGGAAAGATAGACCATTAGTACTGCTTTTCAAATTATTTATGTTTTCAAGTATATGTCGGTCATAAGAAAAGCAATTAAATATTTTGTTCAATCCAAGAAACATTTACTGACTATCTATTTTGAGTAGATATTGAGTTAAAAGAAGCTAAAGCGATGAGCAGGCTTAGGTCCCTGGTGGCGAGCTTGGCCACCCAAAACTTCATGGCAGAAGAAACAGGCATTCGGTAGACTTTCCATTCCTTTTTAATGCACTAGAGCCATGTGATGGCACAGTACTCCCGATGTGTGTTTTGTTTATGCTGGGAGATTTGTGACTGAAATTTTGTAAGTCCTGTTTTCTCTCTGAGAGCACAGCAATTCACTACAAAGGAAGTAAGGAGAGAGAACGGAAAGGAAAGATCACACTGCCTTTGGGCATCTGGGCCGGGACCTGGATCACAGCTCCCTGAAGCCCCTGACCATGGGTGGATAAGTAGCCAATTTACTTTACTGTGATCAAGGAAGTACATGTCTGAAATTGTCCAGGCAAAGATGTAGAGCAAGATTCAGCAACCTGGAGACCAAGTACTAGCTGGTTTGGGGAGCACAGTAACCTGATTGAAGGGTAGTTGGCAACACAGTGGGGAATGTGAAGATGGGCAGTGAGGAAAAGTGAGAGCCTTCCTTGCTGCCTTCTCTCTCCTGTGACCTTCCATCTCTAGGAGCCTCAGGGTTTCTCTGGATGTACTCAGATATACAAGTGGCAGAGGTGCCCCTCACCATGTTTTGCAAAGCCACTGTCCTTTCCTTCTGCCACATCCACACTCCTAACCAAGAGCTGAAGGAAGCCTTGACCACCTGTGCCACTGAAGTCATAGACTCCTGTGTAGGCATGGATGGGATGACAGGACCTGCTTGCCATCCCCGACCTCTTGAGAAATCCCCAATGGAGAGATCGTAGGGAGACCACGTGTCTTTATTTTGCTTGGAGAGCTCTGAAGCAAACGTACATGATTAATAACAAGTATTTTACTAACTGAATACAAAAGAAGCAGGCTTTGAGTTTCCCTATTCCCCTGTAATTATAACGAATTGTGTTCAAACACATAAAAATATCTGTAGTCCCAATTTTCCCTGAAGTCCCTTCCTTAAGATTAAAACAGTGCTTACCCACCGTTGTGCTTTGGATCCTTTCTCGTATCTTCACATCTGTTAGGAGGCTTTGTTGCATATCAGATTATATTTGGGAAAGTTTTCCGCACTGCTTCAAAAACAGGAAATTGGCATCTCTGTGGATCATAAATCAAAGTTGGATGGAAACCCCCTTCTTTTGACTTGCCTAGTGCCAGCTAAGCTCTTGCTGCACCTCGTGAAAATAAACGCAGGAAGTTCTGTGGATGCTTCTGTAGAGCCAAAAAAAAAAAAAAAAAAAAATTACATATATATAAAATCACTTGATTTCAACTCCCAACACATTGATACCTTATTTGGCCATAGTTTTGCACAGAATGAGGTAATACAATGACAGCTTTAACATTAGGAAAAAGAATTACACTTCTTATTGTTACCTGGTGGGTCCTACATGACATGATTTTTCTTTTTTCAGTGTGATAGCCTAATCACACTTCCTGTTCTCTCTCTCTCTCTCTCTCTCTCTCTCTCTCTCTCTCTCTCTCTTTCTCTCTCTTTGTTTCCAAATCCCTCCGTGTTTTGAGCTCATCTGTTTGTCCCTTCTAGGCCCTTGTCTTCTCGCTGATCAGCCCTGGGAATCTCCCTTGGCTGACTAGTTCCCAGTTCTCATCTGTCAGTAGTCTCCTGTTGCTCAGCCTTTTACACCTTTGTAAGCGGTATCCGCATTTAAATATTGCACCTTCCATAAAATTCTCTTCGACTAGGAACGTTTCAGACACCAATATGGCTGGGTAAGGTGCCTGCATTTCAGTGTGGAAAATAAATCAGGTCCTCCTTTGACTTCTTTTTACATGAAAATGGAATGAAGCGAGAGTAAATGAAGAGAAAACAAGGATAAGAAGCAGAAATCACTAAGCCACTTTTATTTTGTGCTTAGTTATGCCAAAGTGATTATTTAAAAACATTTTTTAAAGTTTATTTATTTATTTATTTATTTTCTGGTTTCACTATTTTCTTTATTTATTCAAAGACTTAGAGCATTTTTTTTTCTTTTTTTACAAATACAATAAATATTCATTACAGGAGTTATAGAAAATAAAAAGCTACCAAGAAAAAAAATTATGTAAATCTCACTATCTAAAGATAACTACTATTAATATTTTGGCATCTCTTTCTTTTTAATCTTTCCAGTCTTTCTTCTAAATATATCTCCCTACAAAATGTTACCTGGGGTCATGCTACACCCATTATTTCACAATCTGCGTTTTGCACTTAATAACATTTAGGAATCAACTTATAAATAGATGTCATATTTCATCTTCAAATTTTAAATATTGAAAAAAAGGTAAGGTGGGGCTTAGAGTAGTAGTTTTTCTTAACAATGCTGGTAGGAGTATAGATCCAAACATTTTGGAGAGCAAGATGACAATTTGTACCCTAAGTCTTAAAGAGGGAAGTACTTTTGAACCAGCAATTTAACTTCTAAGGAAATAATTAGGACATGCACAAAGACTAAGCAATAAAGATTGTTGTCATATGTTATTTATATAACAGAAAAAAATTAATATTCATAAATAGCAAATTATTTAAATGAATCCATAGGATGTACTACTATGCAACAGTTTACAGCTAGTGTTAGAGTGAATAATGATATGTTTATTTATTTTTGAGAGAGACAGCATGAGCAGGGGAGGGGCAGAGAGAGAAGGAGATACAGAATCCAAAGCAGTCTCCAGGCTCTCAGCTGTCAGCACACAGCCCCATATGGGGCTCAAACCCACAAACTCCGAGATCGTGACCTGAGCCGAAGTTGGATGCTCAACCAACTGAGCCACCCAGGTGCTCCAATAAAGGGATTATTTTTAAAGATGTGAAGTAATCATGTGGCAACGGTGTGTTTCCTGCCTTTTCTGTATATATGTACTTCAACTGCAGTTGAGAAAAGGGAGATTTGTCTCAAGGGGTCAGGCAGCGTGGTGAAGGAATGAAGATACAGATGTGGAGATTGACATCCTTCTCTTCCACGTGTTTTTCATAGATTCTGTAGGAATCCAAAATGAAATTCGTGGCTCCACGGTGAAAGGCCGGGGCTTTGTGTTCAGCTGGAGCTGGGTTTGAGTCATGGCCTCACCACTTACCAGCTGTGTGACCTCAGGAGATGCGCAGTATTTAACCCACAACACAACTACAATAACATCCGTGTTGTAGAGTTGTTGTGTGACTAAAAGGAGATGATTTAACTAAATAGGGGCTCAGCACTTTTAAGGATGAGATCTTTGTTCGTCCTCCTTGTCCCTGTTTTCGTGAACAACACTGGGTGCCGGGTGGGTGGAATAGTCTGGCATGTGTGTCTGGCAGCCCATGTCAAGAGACGTGAGGACTCCTCTTTCTCCCCCAGGCGGTCACCCCACTTTCAGGCTCCTTTAAGGGAGGTGGGAGGATGAGCGAGCCCTGGCCGGGCATTGCCAAGGGAGCTTGGCTGCAATCCAGGCCACACAATGGTCATAGGAACGTTTGACACTCAAATAACACAAGGCCACAAGGCAGGGGCAGAGGGGAAATAAAACCTGTTACGGCAACACTCAGGGGCAATGTAACACGTGTTTCCACACTTATTTATAGAAGCTCATTCCACCTCTGTAGCAGGGAGCTTTGGCCAGTCCTAATTTGTTTCTGGGGGAAAATCCTTGGGATAAGATTTTTTTTTTTTTTAAATGGTGAATACTTTCATAACTGGGCCCATGGCAGTGGAGTATGAGTGGAAATGACAAGCACAAAATGTTTTCTCTTCGTAAACACAATTGCTTTGGATTCACACAGTCCTCCACAATTAATGCATATAGGATGTTTTTCAAATACTTTTGTGATAAAATAAATAGGGAAACTACTAGTCGAACCGGGGTGTGAGAGAATTAGGGTAGCTCTTAAAGTTACAACATGGTCAGCACGAATATTTGGGTGAAGGGTAGTGGTTAGGATGCTGCTTTCTGTTAAGACGGGGCAGAAATAAATGTTCACCCCAAATTCTCATTTATGTGAGACTCAAAGAATTTTTGCGTTGAGGATGTTCCCGTGGCATTGAGCAATTGACAGCTATTTTTTTTTAATGTTTATTTTTGAGAGAGAGGGAGGGAGAGACAGAGTGTGAGTGGGGGAGGGCAGAGAGAGAGGGAGACACAGAATCTGAAGCAAGCTCCAAGCTCTGAACTGTCAGCACAGAGCCCAAAGTGGGGCTTGAACCCATGAACCATGAGATCATGACCTGCACTGAAGTCGGATGCTTAACCAACCAGCCACCCAGGGTAAGTCAGACGCTTACCCAACTGATACCTATTATAGATGTCAGCAGTTATAAGTGAGCTCATTCAGGCTCTTGTTGAGGCAAAGAAAAAAATTGTGTTTTGGTGCCATAACTTTAAAAAATGTGTTGTCACCATTATGCGTTTTGAATTCTAGAGAAAATGTTCATTTAATGAAATAAATGTTGGTCTTGCAGGGTGCCTTGATTTGTGCTTTCAGGAAGGTGCTATAGCCAAGTGGTTAAAAGTATGGGGTTTGGAATCAAACAGAAGTGTTTGAACCCTTGCTCTAACACTTACTAGCTTTAGGACTTTGGGCAAGTCATTTAACTTCTATAAGCTTCAGTTTCTTTAGTCATACATAGGGTTTT
Organism: Puma concolor; assembly: GCF_028749965.1. Lineage (NCBI taxonomy): Eukaryota > Metazoa > Chordata > Mammalia > Carnivora > Felidae > Puma > Puma concolor. The sequence continues at coordinate 30,820,840 of NC_141683.1, forward strand.
CTTGAGGATTGAATGAAATCATTTTTGTATATTAGGGTAAATGACAAGCTTTTGAAACAAAGAGAGCCCTAAATACAGTGGCTTAAATAAGAACAGTTTGCTTCTCTCTTGCCTAAGTCAGGCCAGTGGACACTATTCACCAGGTCACTGAGGGACCCAGGTACCTCCATCTTTTTGCTCCTCAGTCCCCCAGTCATCTGGATTACTGCCACACCTGGGGTTCAACCAGGGAAGGGGATAGGAGCCAAAGCCCAGGTTAAGGTGGACTGTCTCTAAAGTTGGAGAAAACTGAGAAGTTGTTCTTATCATTTCTGTTCACATTCCATTGTCATGGACCCATCTTGCTCACATGGTCACACCTACCTGTAAAAAAGGGTGGAAAATGTAGTCTTTAACTGGTAGCCCTGTGTCCAGGGAAAAAGGGGAGGGTGGATTTGGGGGAGACAACGGTCAAGTCTGTCATACTGTATAGCACATAAATAGATGCTGCTGTTTTCATGAATTATTTCCAGTATGCCTTCTACATATGCATTTCCTTAACTAGATCATTACCTAGAACATAGTAGAGGCTCAATTAATATTTTCCAGGTGAGAAAGACTGGATTAATAAACACATTGTTTTTCTTTCAGTTAAGACATTTTTTATGGATATCCTGGGTTTCTCTAGTGAAACCTCTTTAATTTGCTCTCTTTTGTCAGATGGTAGGGAAGGCTGTAAGTACAGGATGGGACAAGGACCAGCAACCAGATGAGGATAACTCCTCTAGCCCCAGAGCATCTTGCCCCTCACAGAGGAGGTATATGTAGGGCAACCAGCTTCTCCACCACCATGAGCCACCTCCCAATACAGGCCAGATGTTGGAGAAGCAGTTGTGGATGTGTGGATAGAATTTTTCAAAAAGTAGACCCTTTCTTTCTCAGAACATTAACTACTGCCTGATGTAAGGATGCTCTGGTCTAACATGTTTGGCAGAATGTGATTTCTCTCTTGCGTCCTACATAAACACTGAAATGAGCTTTGTAAATTCATCTCTTATACATTTAAGTCTCTGGAGTTGGCTGGATCTTGCCTGTCAGTGTCTCATCATGCTAGTAGACTTCAAAGACACAAGCAAATTTTTCCTGGAGGGAAAAAGTGAGGGAAAAGATCCTTCCTGAAGTTTTGGACCAGTCTGTTTGGATGGCCATGCTGGGATCTTGGACTGTCACTCCTGGAAGGTCATTAAAGGTGACCCAGCCCTCTGCGGGGGGAATCACATGCCCAACCTTCAGCTTTAGGTGGAATAGTTTTTGGAAAATCACCAGCCTCTAATAGCATTGGTTTCATTTTTGGAAAGCTTTGATTCTATTTTTTTTTTTTTTTCATATTATGCCAAACTCTCCCTGTCCATGATATCTACCTATTTTACTACCATTTTTTTACCCCCTGATGCTGCAAAGCACATTTCCTCTCCCTTTTGCAGTTCTTTCTTCAGATGGTGCACAGAGATGCTGAGAGCCTCGTATCCGTGAAATACAATGCCGTTCTCACCGCCTCGGTCTTTGGATTAACAAAAGATGGGAGCTCAAATCTCAAGATGGGAGCTGAGATGCAGTCACATGTATGCACCATCCCTGAAGGAAACATGAAATTCATTTGTGATACTACGTTTGGACTTGGATGAGCTTGTTGGATGAGCACTAGATTATCTTGGTTTTGGCCCCCCTAAAATGTCCCACTTCAAGGAGACAAATGGGGCGCAACGTCCTTAATTATTCTGTGAAGATCACGTGTGGTGTTTGCTCTATGCCCAGCACTGGGCCAGTGGCTTAGAGCTGTTCCAAGCACTGCCCTTGCCCCATGCTTACAGTTTAGAGGGGCAGCCTTGTGAGAGAAACACAATGAGACTAGACTGTGATTCACATCAGAGGTCTAGGGCCTAGAAATGGGATCTTTGATGGGGAGGCGTGTATGGGATGCGGCAGCTAGGAAGATTTGTCCAAGTCTTGTCTGAGTTTGCTAGGCCATTGGGGAACATGCCTGGAAGTGCAGAGGCAGGAAAGAGCAGGTGATGCTCAGGGTGGCGAGTAGCTCAGTGTGTTGGTATGTGTCGGGAGTGGAGTCTGGGAAGGCCCGCAGATGCTGCGCGCTAACAGGTCTGAGGTGCCATCCTAGGGGAAGGTGTGGGCTGAAACTTTTTCTTGCAGATATTAGGTACCAGAGGGCTGGAAGTGAAGGAGTGACATGGTTAGCTCTGGGGTAGGAAGTGGCACTGGCACCTGTAGGAAGGGAGGTTTGGAGCGGGTTGAGATTGATGGCAAGAGACCAGCCCAGAGGCTATTGTGTAATTTTAGGCAAGAAACGCCAAGGGCCTGATCTACAGCCGCAGGGAAGAGGAAAGGGTTGATTTGAGACAGTTACGGAAAGTAACTGGTAGGACCTGGATACAGGGGCAATGTGGAAGGCAGGAGAGGTGCATGAAGAAAAGCTGGCAAGGAGCCTGAAGCAGGCGTGGCCCTAGGTCAAGGGGAATCTGGAAGGGCTTCAATTCTTGTCACTAAAAGTGCTGGAGGCCAGGGCCCTGTCAGAGGTCACTGGGCTGGGCTTCCTCCTTAGAGGTGGGGTTGACAGAGCCAGCCAAGGACAGGGGGCTGCTGTTGGATCAAGTGAAACAAGAGGGCTGTGGTCTGTGGTTCATAAAGTTCAAGAGTTAGATGCAAATCAGGTATCAACATATTGTCTCCATGGGAGGGCAACTCCAGTCTCATCTGTTGATGAGATGGTCCTGATATTGACATGGTCCTGAGAACAGTTTCAGATCTAGGGGCCCAGGGAATCTGGTCTGGGATCCATAATGCCTCCTGGGGCAACCTGGGGTGTGGAAGACACTGGCCAGAGCTCAGGTGTGGTGTGGAGGGTCCAACATGCTCAAGTCTACTGGTTTCTTGGTTTCTTAGGTGTTTAGTGTCAAATTCATATTGGGACACTCGGTGATCAGTCTAATTACACCTCCTTTTGCCCCTTTCCCAACAATTAAATATGCAACGTTTCATAGATTGGTTCTTAAGTTTTTCTGCAAACAAGTCACAATTACTGCCTGATATCAGTCACTGAATTATTAATTCCCAACTTAAAATAAAACAAATGCCTATGTGAAACAGTTAAAGTATTTCAAGAATATATATTTTGAGTGACTAAACTATACATTTCCTGTTCAGTGTTAAGGAAAATTGGTCTTCATTATTCCAGGGAAATGTCAAGATCACTAAGTATTGTAGCATTTTGACCTGTGTTTTGTTGAGCAAACTCTCCACATGTTTCTCATAAAAAATATACATCAGAGATGGTTTCAAACTGAACGTCAAACTTAGTTAAAGGTACAAACCTCTTCAAAGTTATCGTGAATATCAAATATAACAATCACATGCACGTCAACGTGAGCCACTTTTTTCTTGGGGCTCCCTCATGCTGATGGATTTAGCAACTTCGTGAGTGTTATTCTGCGGGGAGTGAGGCCTCTGCTCTCATCAGAATGACCTCTGCCGGCTGCCGGGTTGGGCTTTGTAGAAACTCCCTCTCTGCCAAATTAAAAAACAAATGTGCATAACCACTTATAAACACATTATTTTAAAAGTTTATGTTCTATACTTTGCTGTACCTATGTGATGATTACCTGGGTGTATACATATGTAAGAATGTATCAAGCTGTACACTCTTCGGTATGCAAATTATAATTCAGTTAAATATGAATATACATTTTCAAATTCCATGGGATGTCAGCAAGGATAATTTTTTTTTATTAAGTTCTTCCTGGTAAGAGGTTGACCAGGGAGGTGTTTTATAGGCCACTATCTAGGTGCTTAAAAATCTTAGTTCTGTAATCTACCTGGCCCTACATATGGTGTAGAATCTGAGTCCTTGGTAGCTTTTAGCAGGAACCTAAGAAAAATCAGTGTCTGCTTGGCGAAGGGATGGTGACTTGTGCCAATCTCGACAGGGGTAGGGAAGGCAAAGGCAGGGCAAAAGGAGGTGGCTTTCCCTGGGTCACAATGTTTCATAAGCGTATGGCTTTGTGGCCCTTGCATTACTTTGTAGCAGGGGTAATTATTAATTACCAAAATGGATTTTGTAAACATCTCCAAAGGCTCCATGGTCCTGAAGGGGGCTACTTTCTAGGAGATAGACATGTTACTTTTCAGGGTTAAACTCCAGAAAGTGTTAAAGGCTTTTAGATTTCCAAGTTATTGATATTTGTATCCTCGGCAGTGATTTGATTTTATTTCATATCTTTTCCTTTTGAGACAAATCCTAAGTGTCACCCTGGTTTAGAGACAGTGTGGTGTAGCATTTAAGAACATGAATCCTGGAGCCAAACTGCTTGGGTTCAAATCTCTGCTCCTTCACTGGCTAGTTTCTCAGTCTGTGCAAGAAGCTTTAAGAGGTACATAATAATACCAAATGGAGCTGTTCTGAAGATCACTTGAATTAACAAGGCACTTGGTAAAGTTCTTACAGCACAGGGTAGACAAAAAATATAGACACTATGAGATTTTTCTGCCCATCAGTTATGACAGTGAATAATATGAAATGCTTTATTTCATGTGTAGAGATGTGATGAACAGATTGACTTTAATGCTTCAAGTATCCAACCAAGGACAAGACTTCTCCAGATAACATCTACAGAGGGAAAAGGATCTATTCATGTGGAATTCTTTTGACTCCATTCCTACTCAAGTATCTAAATTACTGGACACTTTAGTATGTAATAGAAAGAGGACAGCATAAAAACTTTTAAAAATTATCAGGCTGGGCATATCAATATTTATTGAAATACTGAAAAAAAATTCCATTTTGTTGAGAAATTCCTGGCAAGAACTGACATGACAATATGTATTTCACTGATACAGTAAGAAAACGTCAACAAGTAACTGACTTCACACTCTAAACATTGCATGGATTCAGGTCCAAGGTAGCTGCAGAAGATCTGTAATACAAATATTCAGACATTACAGATTGTCTGTTTACACACATAGACCAACTATAATAAACCAGGCTAAGCCAAAAACATTTATATTTGAGTCTGCTTTTACTGATAAATCTTGTAATTGATAAGGCAGTTGCTAAGGAAATGTCTGGTTACAAAGTGGTCACTAATGAACACTAGAGAAATTTCATTTGCCAACTTTGGATGGGCCACAGACGTTGACTGGGGCGCATTCTTGTTTATCAACTTCTGTTCTTCATGATACCAGAAGTGTGGATGTAACTGTCCGTGTTGTCCGTCTTTCTAAGTGTACTTAGGATGTAATTTACTAGGTTAACAACATACCAATATTTGACATTTTTTTAGGTTTAATATTCAGTGGGGAGTACTCCATTATTTAAAATAAGAAAACATGGACTTTCAGAATTAATATATTTGGGTGGGTTTTTGTTTTGTTTTGTTTTGTTTTTTGCAATGTTAAAGACCCTCCAAATAACTATCCCACAAATCTCCTAACTGCCACCACCCAAGATGCACATACATGATGGAACCATTTCAGTAACGGTTAACAACACCCATTCCTCTCCGCATGTCTTCTAACCAACCCGGTTTTTAACTGGAGAGAATAATGATGCTGTTAATCCATTCCATGCTTTGCATATTGACTCTGGTCGGCTATTTTTCATTGCCCTTTGAGCCATGATTACAGGTGACTGAGATTTTGCATGAGGAGCTGTGGACACTCTGCTTAGTGAATGTGTACCCTTCATGTGGACGAATATTAGAGGAGATTAAGAAAAATAATAAAATAACCCTTTTTGTACACACAGAAGTAGTAACTAATATCTTTGGTATACAACTTACAATGCTTGTAAAGGAAACCAGGTAAGACTCCACCCCTGTTAAATTTACTTGAAATCAGAGGAAACTACAAGTCACATAATTTACAATAGATATTAAATAAACTACAGGAAGAATTATGAAGATTTACAGACATTTAATCAAGTGAATGATTTTAATTCATTAAGACCCTTTTCTGTCCCTGAACTATGTTCCACTAACTTGAAGACATGCTACAGTAAACACATATATTTGGTTTCTTCAGTCTTGGCTATATCTTATACAAAGGTGAAACCAAGGAACAATAAATTAGCATCATAATTGTCTACAGTTGAAACTATGATATACAATATAAATAAACTATTCAAAAGCCTGAAACATTTATGAAAAAATTAAGGGACTAGGAGATATTTATTTTTTACAGTTTCTACAAGTGATTGTGCCGCTGATAATCTCAAAAAAATTAAAGTCTAAATGAGATTCCCGTTTTTGATTTTAGTGTCTCACGACATACAATAATTAGGTACTGTGAAAAGTAATTACCAATCAGAAAAATAACATTAAGGAAATTACTGCTTTAGCTAGTTTGTGATATCATAGTTCCCTCCCCTCCCCCCACAGGACCTAAAGAATGTAAACACTATCTTTTATTTGACTTTAAAGTATTAATACTTTATTTTAAACAAATGTTGATCCACGTCTGCACAGCTACCTCTCGGAATTGTGAAATAAGGCAAGACTTCCATACCTGTGGCATCACACGTTAATAATACTGCTATTGTCGTTGGGAGATACTGTTTTGCAATTCTTTGTACTTCAATATTTGTTCTAGAGCAGACTTTGGTCTATGACTTTGAAAGGTCAGCATCACCCTCTTCCTTTCCCTTTCGGGGAAGATTTTGAATTACTTTATCATCTTTTCCATCCACATGTAAAAATCACTGTTTCCATTCTATGTTTAGGGGATGTTCAATTGCAACAAGCATGAGACTTGAGGCCATTTATTAGCCAACCCTTTTCTTTCTTTTTGCATAGCTTAACATGCTTCGGTTTTATTTTAAACTACTTAGCACTGTGACTATTTGACATCCCAGCAAAATACGCTTCAGGTTTTATTTTTAAATGAACTACAAACTTTGATGGTTAAAAAGACGGATGTACCCTAAGAAGCCTTTTGGTGAGAAATTGTTACGAAATCCAACAACGCCAAAGCCACGGTTCAGTAACAGTAGCAGAAATAAGGGCTAGCTTGCTTTAGCTATGGAGCATTTGCTTTAAAAGTTTGTAGTCCTTTCCCTTAATATTAATGCTTATATAAGATCAGAAGAGGGATACTGCCTGCTTCTTCTTTTTTTTTTTTTTAACATTATGAACACATGACAAAACAAACCCGAACATATTTAAAATGGCAAGCTAACATATTAATAGACTGTTCTTATTAGCTGTTTGCAGGTCTATGACACAGACATTCAAAATTATGCTTTTCATGATTTGGTGGAGCTATGAGTGGGTGTGGCTGAGCACAAGTCCGTAAGGACAGATTCCGTGATCACAGGATAGAAGGTGCTGGGTCCTTGAAGGAAGAGGGAAGGGCTATTACAGGTGTAGCTGATGGGTTTTTGAGTTGTTTTAGTTCAGCTTTAGCATGAAGGAATTCTGTAAGCTCAAATCCCCTGCTGTATAAGCCTAATTAACAACACAGATCAGTTCCTCAATTTCTTCACAGCGGAGATCAGTTTAAATATACAAGAATTGTTCTGTCCATTTTTATTCTGATATGGTGTTGGTATCCATCCGTGAGTTCAATTCACTCCATTATAATGTCTTTTACATGGAATCCTTTGGGGATGTGAAGCCTTTGATTCACAGTTTGCAATACAAATACCCTGATACATCATTTATTTGCTATTAAGTATTTGATTATTATGCCTTTTTAAATTCAATATCTTTAAACCAAGTTTTTAATTAGTGTTGCTTGGAGCAGTTCAGAGTATTTTTTTTTTTTTTTTTTTTTTTTTTACTTCTGTTCTTCTTTTCCCCCCACCAATCTCTTTTTGTTTTGAGAGCAGAGCTTCTCAGGGTTGTAACCTAAGCTCTTTTTGCATGCAACATTTCAATGAGGAGGTTATTATAGGGGACATCCCCATTCAGGTGCTTATAGTAGAGGTATTCTTCAGCCTGCATACTGATGGCCCGGATTTCGGGTAGTCGAAGAAGTAGCTGCCCAAATTTCTCTGTTTGCTGCGGGTAGTTGCACATTGTATAGTCCAGCAGGGCGGCATTGACTTGTTCCTGGACACCTTCTACCAGCTGGAAGTTCTCAAGGTTTTTGACGTCTGGATTTAAAAAAAAAAAAAAAAAAAAAAAAAAAGCACAATATTTTAATGGCTTTTTAATTCCTATTTACTACAGCGGTGTGTTCAATTAATGGATGTATTTTCCTCCTGACATAAAGCATACTTTATATGCTGCTGAATATTCAGTAAGCCCCACTCACCAAGCTTCCTGGGAAAATGATCACAAAAGAGCTTTAGAAGAATGTCTTGTTGAAATTCTGCATATACCTCAAATCAATTAGACACCAATGGATTTTGAGCAAGGTCAACTCTTTTCATATCTTACAAAAGGAAAGGTTTGAGGATTCCTAAAGTAGAGGGATCATAATATATTGCCAGCAAATGAGTCCCTGGAGAAAGACCTATCTTAACCCAGTATATTACACAATTCATATAATTCTGTATTAATTTTTCTGACCCAAGGTGAAATCTGTGTCCAGGGTATGATGTAGTTAATTCTAATAAAAAGTGACAGGGTTCTTGTTTCTGTTTGACATTTTCTAAATGATTCTGAAAGCCTTTGACTTGTCTAGCCTATGCTAATGAACCATCTGGTACACCCCAGTGACTGCCAACAGAATATTCGCTACTGGGAACTCTCTAAAATATATATCTCAGTGACTAATGATCTTTATCAAATGAAAGCCTTGTCCTTTAGGCAGAATATGTGCCAGGATGGCCGGTGCCCTTTAACCTGAATGTGGCTTCAAAGTCTGATAAGTCTGATAACTTTTCTTTTCTTTTCTTTTTTTTTTTCTTCTGGTCCTGGGTCACTCAGACACAGAACATGGACACAGGCAATTCATTCAACCTAACTCCTGGTGATGATCCAGTTGTTTTAAGGCATCTGCCCTAGAGGTCCTTATAAATATTGAATAAGGGAGAAACACAGAGTCAAAAAAAGACAGACCAACATACAAATGCATACACAATGAGCACGGGAAAAATGGTTATGTTGGAATTTCTCTTCTGGAGTTTATTTACGTTAACTGCAACTTTTATACAATGTGTATATAGAAGCCTCTGGAAAAAAATATAGATATGCGTGTTTACATACATCCACGCTAAGAAAGTAAACAGATGCGGACCCCTCCAGCCCTGTTTTATGTTCTAATTGGACAAAAATAAATAAGGATGGTTCTGAAGAAAACCACATAACACTATGATTAAAAGGTTAAATGTACTAAACTCAGTTAATAGTTACCATAGTGACTCATACCCAATATTTTTGCCACTAAACTTGGCTGTTAAACTTAGCCTGTACACGTGTGCATGTCCACTTTGGTATCTCCAGATGCTTTTTTTTTTTAATTTTTCTAATTTTTTTAATGTTTATTCTTGAGAGAGAGAGAGAGACAAAGACAGACAGAGTGTGAATGGGGGAGGGGTAGAGGGGGTGGGAGACACAAAATCCGAAACAGGCTCCAGGTTCTGAGCTGTCAGCAGAGTCCAACATGGGGCTCGAACTCACGGACCGTGAGATCATGACCTGAGCTGAAGTCGGACGCTTAACCGACTGGGCCACTCGGGTGCCCCGGTATCTCTAAATGCTTTTATTTATTTTTTTTTTTTTTCAACGTTTATTTATTTTTGGGACAGAGAGAGACAGAGCATGAACGGGGGAGGGGCAGAGAGAGAAGGAGACACAGAATCGGAAACAGGCTCCAGGCTCTGAGCCATCAGCCCAGAGCCCGATGCGGGGCTCGAACTCACGGACCGCGAGATCGTGACCTGGCTGAAGTCGGACGCTTAACCGACTGCGCCACCCAGGCGCCCCTCTAAATGCTTTTAGAAGAAGGTTACTTACTTGCCAGAAGGAAAGGAGTGGGAGATGGGCAAAATGGGTGAAGGGGAGTGGGAGATATAGGCTGCCGGTTATGGAATGACTAAGTCATGGGAATAAAGAGCACAGGATAGGAAATATAGTCAGTGATACTGTGCCAGCACTCTATGATGACAGAGGGTAGCTACCCTTACGCAGGGCATGGCGTAATGCATAGAGAAGTTGAATCACTATGTTGTCTACCTGAATCTAATGAAACATGGTGTGTCAACTATACTCAAATAAAAAAGTGAAAACAAACAAAATCAAAAATAAACAAAAAACATTGCCTTACATTTGCTGTTTAAATAGGTCTGGGATGATTTTAGTGTTTATATTTTGAGCCATGACTTTGCATTAAACACCCATTCCCCCTCCCTATCCCCCAAGTCTCTGTCCCAAATTAAAAACAGCGAGGAATTAGTAGCGAAACAGATACACAGTGGGAGCATTGGATACCACATCTATTTCAAAGTGAGATGGGAGAATAAAAAATATTTGCTTATTTATTAATGAGATGTACAAACAGACAAATGTTACACTTTTAGGAGCTCTGCCTCCTCTGTGGCATTTAAACTGGCAAGCAAGTTGTTGTCCACTTGACATTTAAAAAAATTTGTCTTTTAATGTTTATTTATTTTTGCGAGAGAGACACAGAGTGTGAGCAGAGGAGGGGCAGAGAGAGAGGAAGACACAGAATCCAAAGCAGGCTCCAGGCTCCGAGCTGTCAGCACAGAGTCCGACTCGGGGCTCGAGCCCACACTCCCACTGGGAGATCACGACTTGAGCAGAAGTCAGACACTTGACCAACTGCACCACCCAGGCGCCCCATTTTTTTTAATGTTTATTTTTGAGAGAGAGAGAGAGAGAGAGAGAGAGAGAGAGAGAGAGTCAGTGGGGGAGGGGCAGAGAGAGAGAGAGAGAGAGAGAGAGAGGGAGACACAGAATATGAAACAGGGTCTAGGCTCTGAGCTGTCAGCACAGAGCCCGATGCGGGGCTCGAACACAGGAACAGTGAGATCATGACCTAGGCTGAAGTCGGACGTTTAACCGACTGAACCACCCAGGCACCACCCCCCACTTGACGTTTTACATCTGTAGCACTTTAAAGTTAATAAAGTATTTTCCATCTATTTTATTTAGAGTATTTTAAACATTATTTTTAACTTATTTAAAATATTTATAAATTTTCTAAATTATTTGAACATATTTATAAATTTAGTTACATTTGTTTCAAAATTACAAAATGTCAATAATTGGAAATACCGTTGGTATGCTATAGCTGGGTCTGCGACAGAAGAATTTACATTCATGTTAGCTTTTCCCCTGCTGCGAACCTTATGCTTTCACAGGCTCACATGCTGGTTATGGGTATAGGTCCTTCAATAAAGGATCGTGGCAGAAAGATAACATAATTTCAAAATAGCTCATTTGAATTTTGACAAATTTCTCAGCATTTTTTTCTTTTTGTCCTTCATCCAACTTCGAAGAGACAGAATTTAGCATCCTCCTTTACATCCGACCAGAAAGTTGAAAAAGAAAACAAGCAACGTTCGGGGTTATGGTGATCTAAACACAATGATAGAAAAACAACTGAAATGGAGTATTATTTTATACTATAATGAAAGATGTTCTCACAAGCAAGGAAAACTAACAATAGTCCTAGAGATTAATAGGGAGGATGTAGGAATTTGCACAGTATAAAAATGTAAGATAAATGAATAATAATCTTTTAAGAAAGTTGTTTTGAAACTTTCTTTTTTTGATAAATGTATTTTTTGAGAACTAGGTTCTACCTTCTGTGATAAATAATGCCAGTCTGTTAATAATAATTAAAAAAAAAAACTATTAAAAAACATAAAACAAAGGATAGATCCTAAGTCCTGGTTTATTTGTGTACTATTATCACCGAATGATCATGTAAAGTCTTCAAATCAGCATGTGCTGGATAATTTCTAGAAATACTGGTCCAAACCGGTACCTTTCTCTCAAGTCTAAAAATATGTCCAATTTTCCTTCTGAAGGAAAATATAAACGTTTCCCATACTTTGGCCATATATATAATTTTTTTCTAAAAGACATTAGAGTTGAATTGGCATGACTGAGGGGCGCCTGGGTGGCTCGGTCCGTTAAGCGTCCGACTTCGGCTCAGGTCATGATCTCACAGTCCGTGAGTTCGAGCCCCGCGTCGGGCTCTGCGCTGACAGCTCGGAGCCTGGAGCCTGTTTCAGATTCTGTGTCTCCCTCTCTCTCTGCCCCTCCCCTGTTCATGCTCTGCCTCTCTCTGTCTCAAAAATAAATAAATGTTAAAAAAAAAAATTAAAAAAAAAAAAGAATTGGCACGACTGAATTCATTATCTCATTAAGCTATTTCTAAGAATGTCTCATTAAATCTCACAAAAGTTCTGCTGCTAACTGTCCCAAAGGTACTTACTTATTTTGTTTCTAGGTCTATGGAGGCAATTTGCAATTTGGTATCAACGATCCTGATATTTAAACTACATAAGGTTAAAAAAAAGAAGGAAAAATATTTTTATTGAATGATTCTCATTTACTGACCAAGTAGTTCCGGGATCATTGCTCTGCTGGTGGACTCTACTTTTAGCTCTATATGCCTCTCACTTCATTTTGCACTGCTTTGTTAACTGTCCATTTCCCTAGCAGACTGACTGTAAGCATCTTGGCATGAGGACTGTATTAGTCAAAGCATCCCCAGAGAATTCTCCATTAATGTTTGCTTTATATCATTGGTGCATATGTCCAAGACTGATATCATTGTGACATTACCTACTACGTTAAACTGTTATCTTATAAGCCAATTTCCTTTCTTTTTCTAATTCGAAACTGGCTTTCAAAACTTAATTTATATGATAGATTTCTCCCTGAAATAAAATATTTGCAATGTGGTCTTCTTTTCTATCCAAAGAATCCTGGGTGAATCCTTTCGTGGTCTGAATAATCAAGTCTTAATGCTGAATAATCAGGTCTTAATTTACATGTTTTGCCAATGAGGATTTTCACTGGTCAGTTCTGCTTTAAGGGAAACGTGCCCACATCCTCATTTGGACTTGGAATAGGGTCCCTGCGCTCCCACATTTCTTGCATCTCTGGCTTGAGAGGCAGACCTTGGTTTCTCTACCGTGGTTGAGATGCTTCACAAGGACCTAAAAGCAAGGGAGGACATGAATGACAGAATACAGATGACATCACCTCTCGGAAGACTTGGAATTTTCTCTTTTCTGTATTTACTTTTTAGGAGGAGTCCAGAAATTTAAGTGTGCTCCCACAATACGCATGGAATTAGTTTTTATGCTAATTCATGTCCTTTTGTGAAAATTCACACATGAAATACATTTAAAATCTGAAGCATTTTCTCTGACATATTTCTCCTACAAATCAAGCCCTATTCCACATTAAGTAATGAATGGGAGCTGGCATACTAGGGAGTCTAAACTCATCTATAGCAGGGCTCTGTAACACCAAAACTTCATGAATGGATATTAAATTACATGAGAAAACAAAATCTGGAAAAATTATTACATGTTCTGGAGTCCTCAGAAATAATATGTTTCTGTGATTTGTTTATTTCCCATATTAAATACCACTGTAGCATATTTGGGATTTTAGAAAGAGACTCAGCTGGAAGAAGAGAGATTGATAGGAGACCGGAATTCCCACCAGTTCTTCTGTGAGATCTTATGCTAGATCTCACAAGTCTCCTGCATTTGGCCCTCCATGTTCTCCTTTGAAAGTGATATAGGCTTCATTGTAATACAATTTAAAAATACAAGTTAATGAACTCTATCATTGCAAATTCGGAGTTGGAAATTGTATGTAAACAGTCAGAGGCATCCCCAACCCTTCCTCTATAGCCTTTAAATTTTGATAACTGGCAAAAGCATTTTGGCTTCTCCTCTAAGTATCAATCTCTTATCATCTATTCTACTTTATTCACTCAGGGACTAATTACCAACTTTTTATATGAAGCAGCATTACGATAAGCTCACAGTGGCATGCTCAGATTTTTTCCATCCTTATTGGAAAGTAAACCCTTAGGTCTTCTTGAATATATTACAGTACTGGCTTCTCAGTCATACACAGCACTCAGATTCTCTCTGAAGATGAAGATCCTGATTTCTGCCTCCCTGGTTCCTGCCGCGTGGCACAGCCTGTGAATCTTCCTGTTCAGCAGTTTTTTCAGTGATGGGTCCTTTCGCTAAGCAAGGGGGCTGGGGGGCTGGGAGGCTGGAGGCTCAAAAAGAGTCTCCTATCTTTTGCTGAGAAGATAATTACCTTTGCTAATTTCTCACAGGTGGGGAGAAAATTTTATCTGGCCCTTTAAAAAATATGAAAATGGGAAAAAGAGGTAGAACGCTTCTTTTTCCTTGAGGCATCTGGAGAGATGACAATCTATAAATTGGTACACAATTTGTCCTCAGAAGACCCTTTCCTTTACTAAACCAGAAAAGGAGAAAGGAAATGAATTTTCCGTAAGGAATTAATTTTTACAATTATTTTTTAAAGGGCTATATTTAAATAATTTATGTAAATAATTTTAAGAACTTTTGGAGAGATACCTGTTATATTCTTTTCCTACGAACAAAGTTCACTTAATAAAGAGTGAGGGCTATTTAGGGGTTGGAGATGGGAGGGTAAGAGATTTTTAGTGGGGATGTCTAAAGTTAAATCATCATGTCTCCAGCAAAACTTCAAACCCAAGATTTTAAATTCATCACTGTTAAGTCCCCCACAAAAATGTGTTTGTATGCGTATGCTTATTAACCCAAGAGCTATTTTTAGCAACTAGAATATACAAGTGGGTGCCTTCCTATGCAAATTACTACCAAGAAAATGTAACTGTTTGGCAGGAGCTGTGTGTAGACATGTGGACAAATAGCATATGCATTATTTATGTACATGGAAATAACAAGCCCTTACAAATGATTGACGCTTTGTAGCTTACAAAGCACTCTAACATGCATTATTTATTACTTCACACCTTTATGTATATGCAATATACGAATTCATTCATTCATTCATCCATCCATTCATCTGTTCATTCATTCATCCATCCATTCATTCTGACAGCCCTGTACCAGGTCACGAAGACACGGGAATAAAACAAAAGTCTCCGTGTTAAGTAGTTTATTTGATGTAATAGAGAGAAGCAGTGGGTGCCTGGGGCACACACAGGAAGAGCACCCCTGGGGAAGGTCCCATCTGAAGGGTTTTGAAAAATGGGTCGTAGTGAGTTGTGCTACCCATGGAAGGAAAGGCCGGGGACGCCCCGCAGACAGTATTCGATATACAAAGACGCAGCGGCCGGGAGAAAAAAAGAGGTCCTGGGAACACCGTAAAGCAGCTTAACTTTCATGCAGAAGGAGAGCAGAGGGGCAAGATAAGGATGGACCATAAGGTTTAAGACTGAAGGACACTGAGCGTCAGAAGGGGTCTGGATTCTGTTCTGAAAGCAATACAGAAGCACCAAAAGATTTTAAGAAGGAAATGGTCAGCTCTCTGACTTAGAAAGAGCACGCTACCAGAAGTATGGAGAAGGGATTGGTCTCATGAAGGGAGGACCACCCAGGAGGCTGTCACAGGAATAAAGGTGAGACGTATGGTGGGCCATGGGCTGGGATGGACTTGAAAGGCATCAAAATGGTTGACTCGACAGGGATTCTCGGCCCTGAACAGAGAGTAGGAGAGAGTGAAGGTCCTGGGTGACTTCTGGGTGTCTGACAAGGGAGGAAGGTGGTGGCTGTCCTACTGGCAAGAGGCAGAAGAGCATATTTGAGGAAGCAATATTTAATGAGTCTAGGTATAGCCACGTTGAACTTAAGGAGCGTGTGGAACACTCAGTAGCTATGAAGGAAATGGCTGGAAATAAAGGTCCAGACCTCAGCAAAAAGGCCTAGATGGTGGTATAGACTGGGGACTCATCAATGGGCAGGTGATGGATGAAACCCCAGGGGTCTATGAGGACGTTTAGAGAGAGAAGAGGCCTAGTTGCAGGGTTCTGGAGAAGGCTAACTTTTAAAGGATTCTTTCTTGAGAAGGTATTATAGGTATTTTGAAATTAAGACCGAGAGATTAAATAGCTTTTCTAAGATCTCAAAGGATGCCAGACCTGGCGGGGGAGGAGCTAACATTTCCAAGCACTAGTCAATATGAGAAGGATTTTTTATATGTCCTCATTTAATACTGCTAAGGTATTATTCTCTTCATTCTCTAGATAAAGAAACAGATTTATGGGGTTGCGTAACTCTACTTCCTCAGCTAGTAAAACACAGACCCTGCTACCTGGGTCTAGAGTTCTTGGATCCTGCCCACAAGATGTTCCACCCGCAGAGCTGGGAAATGGACCTTGCAGGGCTTGTGACTTTCAGGTGCTGGAGCCTGTTTATCCCTACTGTCACAGCCTGCAAGTTTCTGCCACCTGCTGGGGTTGGAGAATGGGATGTCCTGGTTAATCAAATAGTTCATCTTCTAAAGGGTCTCCTAACACATGGACAGTTTTCCAAGAATTTGAGTGAAATAATATACTTTTGACATTTATACTGATATGTAGCAAACCTTAATTCATCTTTGATGATTTTGAAGGAGATTTAACATCTTAAATGCCACAGAGCATTATTATAAAAAGCAGTCACAATTGAGACTGAGTACAATCTAGAGTCATAGAGTGCCTTCTTGGGGACCTTTTCTGGGCAGTCCCCACCCCGGCCCTTTCCACTGCAACTCTAAGGGCTAAAAAATAAGAGTTTCTGTCTGCTTCATATATGGAGTTTAGGCAAAAGGATTCCACTGATTTAAAAAAAAAGTTTGAAGGGCACCTGGGTGGCTCAGTCAGTTGAGCATCTGACTTCAGCTCAGGTCATGATCTCACGGTCCGTGAGTTTGAGCCCCACATCAGGCTCTGTGCTGACAGCTCAGAACCTGGAGCCTGCTTCGGATTCTGTGTCTCCCTCTGTCTCTGTACCTCCCCCACTTGCACTGTCTCTCTCTCTCTCTCTCACTCTCAACAATAAAATAAACATTAAAAAAAATTTTTAAAAAAAGTTTGAAAAGCACTTGATTTTGTGGTTACAATAACATTGTGCAAAAGGAATGTGGTCTAATATAATCTCATTGACCAGGCCGATCAAGCAAGTCATTTAATCCTCCCGAGCCTGTTTTTCTATCTGCAAAATATAGGAAATAACTCTCCTAGTCTCTTAGGATCATGGGAAAGTAAAATATATTTGAATTAAATATGAATAAACTTTAAAGATGTACAGGTATTATATACACACAGGGCACTATTTCTTAAAATTTGAATGATAAAATCTGAAAATATTACCAATAAAATATTAAAGTTTGCAGGTTAATTTGTTTGCTTCCAACACACATCCTACACAGCAGTCTGATCGTTTCCCTGCCATGAAGTTTCATGGACAAAATAGGATCTCTCATGTTACAGTTTTCCAAAATTAATGGAAGGCACTGTGAGTGCCTGAAAGTTTATCCTATCCTCAATCACCAAGAATATTCAAGAACATGAGACCAATTCTTAAGGTCGGTTAAAGACTTTTCATTCTATGATACTAATCTTGAAACCCAATTTTCCCAACTATAAATGGCAGTCTGCACAAAATGCTTCTACTAAGCCAGTGCCCAGCATAGGTCCCGGAGAAACCCAGGCTCAGGAAATGTCATTGCATAAAGGATGTCACCTGGAGCAGTGTCTGCTCTTTGGTCAATTTTTTGATCATAATATGTAATCCTCAAGAGGCAGCAGACATTGGGGGCACTTGGGTGGCTCAGTCTGTTAAGCGCCCGATTTCAGCTCAGGTCATGATCTCATGGCTCATGAGTTCGAGCCCCACATCAGGTTCTGTGCTGACAGTTAAGAGCCTGGAGCCTGCTTCAGTTTCTGTGTCTCCTTCTCTCTCTCTCTCAAAAATAAACAAACATTAACAACAACAACAACAACAACAACAAGGCAGCAGACATTTAATTCCTCACTAATTAAATGTCTTTATTTTTAGTCTTAATTCTGTTTCTAACTGTGAGATCATAAGCACGTTATCATTGTTGTCATTTTGGCCCTCAAGTTTTCCTCATCTGTGAGCTTCAAGGTTGGACTTGGTCTCTACTGTCACCCACAGCCCTAAGAGTCTACGACTATATGATTAGGAATTGAAGTATCAAAGGGAAGATTCTGGATTGTCAACAAACGGGAACAAGCATGACTCTGCAATCACTCCATTAGACTGTCACCTGTTTCTCTGCTTAACTGTCTGGAAAGTACTTCAATTCTCCAAGATGGTTTTTGACCTGGATGACAAATTATTTCAAACTTTGTTTAGTATATAGCTATGATAGAACACAATGTGCCAGAGGAAAAATGGCATTAAATTCAGTTAAAGTAGCTCCCTTCTTTATAGGGAACAATGTAGCTTTTGCATGCACAGAAACAAAGCTCACAGAAGTTTCAAAGCTAGCTCCTGTGTGCTGACACATATCAGGCATCTTTTCCCGGTGGGCACAGAATACAGAAATGAATACAAATGGCATCACTTAAATACTTTGAGCAAAACAATATTCCATGAGTTTGCATACATTTCTTTCTCAGAAGAAAACTGAAATCCTTTTTCATAGTCTAACCCTGAAACCACATCTGTTTGCCTCACTCCCCTCCAGACACTGGTCTTCCTGCTCTTCTTTAATACACCAAGTTTCCTTTGGCCTCAGGACCTTTGCACTTGCACCTATCCCTCATTCTGGATAGTTCTTCCCCTATTGTGTAGGACTCACTCCCTCACTTCGCTTCAGCCTCTGCATGAATAACATCTACTCAAAAAAGCCTTTATTGACCACCCCTTCTAAAAGAGCTCTGCTTCACTATCAAATCACTCTCTGGGCCTTTACTCTGCCTTATTTTTCTTTAAAAACGTATGTACTACATCGAAGATATATTTGTACACCCATAGTTGTTCATAGCAGCATTGTTCATAATAGGCAAAAGGTAGAAGCAACCTAAGGGGCCATTGACCAATAAACGGATAAACAAAATGTGGTATCTACATACAACAGAATAGTCAACAGCTTCAAACAGGAGGGAAATTCTGACACCTACAAGGAGGGCATTGTGCTAAGTGAAACAAGCCAGTCACGAAAAGACAAATACCCTCTGATTCGACTTATATGAGGTACCTAAGAATAGTAAGTTCATAGACAGAAAATAGGATGGTGATTGCCAGGGCCTGGGACAGGAGGAAATGGGGGTTGTTTTCGATTAAGTATAGAGTTTTAGTTTTGCAAGACAAAAAGAGTTCCGGAGATTGGCTGGACAAGAATGTAAATGTACTTAACACTCCTGAACTGTCAACTTAAAAGTGGTTAAGATGATAAATTATATGTTATGTGTATTTTACCACAATTAAAAATTTAAAGATGTAATGTATGTGTAGGTTTTTAAACATAATATAACGAACACTTGTGAATCCACCACTCCGGAGCAACAAACAGCACATCAAACAGAACAACACCCTTCAGGCTACTTGTGTGTCCTTTTCGGGAACTAATTCCTGATGCCCCAGAGTGACCACTACCCGGTTTGTGTTTACTCTTTCCTTATATCCCTAAACTACATATTCTTATTGTTGCTTGTTTGACTGATCTTATGTTACACATTTATTTGTCTAATTTTTAAAATTGCCCGCCACCCTCCCAAGAAGGAAAGCCGGGATGGGAGGGACTTGGTCTAACTTGCAGCTGCACCTTTAGCACCCAGGCCAGTGCTCAGCACAGAGAAGATCTTCAGTGTGGCAGCTCCCCTTACCGTGGCTTTGCCTTCCACGGTTTCAGCTACCTGCGTGCAGTCAACTGTGGTCTGGAAGCAGATGGTCCTACATCTGATGTGTCATCAGAAGCTCAGGAGCTGCCTAATGCTACATCACACCGTCCGCAACCTTCACCTCACTTCACTTCATCATGTAGGCATTTTATCACCTCACATCATCACAAAGAAGATGGGTGAGTACAATAAGGTATTTTAAGAGAGAAAGACCACATTCACATAACTTTTCTTACAGTATATTGCTCGATTTCTTCCATTTCATTATTAGTTATTGCTGTTTATCTCTTACTGTGCCTAATTTAGAAATTAAACATCATCATAGGTATGCATTTATAAAAAAAACATAGTATGTACAAGGGTTCGGTATTATCCACAGTTTCAGGCATCCACTGGGGGTCTTGGAACATTTCCCCCACAGATAAGGGGTCGGAGGGGGAGGGGGACACCACAAATATGCCAGGAATGAACAAAGAAATTTCTTGATTAAATAAATGCTGCTCTGCCCCAAACCAAAACCTTTTTCTTCTTCCTTTTTTTTTCTTTTTTTGCCTAGACATACTACTATTCTTCCATATCAAATTCACGGCAGACTTTATTTTTGTTTCACGCAGAATTATTTCATAACAGTAAGCAAAAAGCATGAAGTCCATTATGTATTGTGCTTTCTTGGGAAAGAGTCAAAAGGGAATGTTGGCTGTGTGCTTTGACTGTAGTGCCAACCTTGCCTGTTCTTCTTGAATCATTTGGACTCTCCTATGTGTAGAACATTTTATTTTGCCATGTTTCACACATTTACCAGCTCACTCAGTCACCCATGCTGAAGGCTACAGAATACGACTTAAGGTTCTGCAGATACACCTCCTTATTGGACATCTCTTCCCGAATGGCTGGTGGGTATCTCAAACTCACAGTGTCCAAAACTGAGCTCAGTCTCTCCATTGTTTCTGAGCCTGTTCCTTTTCTTGTTTCCCCTGTATCAACTATTGGGCCACTATCTCCCAGGACTCAGAACAGACATCACTGCTCCAGGAAGCCTCCTTCGAGCGATCTCTGTTGAATCTACAGCACCTTCCATTTGCCTATCACATAGGTCAATGGGTATCACATGGCTATCTGACTGTGAATTTTGAGAACAGGGATATATCTACCTTCTTAATGGTTACACTTCCTTCCCCAGGCCTCGCACAATGCCTGGACAGAGCAGGAGACAACTTCACGCTGGTCGAATGAAAGGATAACATTCACATTAACTCATCCATCATCAATCTTCCCCTTGCTTGTGTCTCAAAGATCTTCCAAATATTTCCAATCATATCTTCCCTGTCACACTTTTCTTGATCTTCCAGGCACTGAACTGTACCTTGCCTCCTCTACTAGGCTGTGTTCTCTTGGAAGGCGGGGATCCTGTCTTATGTTTATTTCCCACAGAGCACAAGCAAAGCACCACCCAATACATGTACACCCAATACATGTACTATTAAGCATGCTAATTTGAATTAAGGTCCCACGAATATAAGGCATATGCAAATCAAACCCCCTAAGAATATACTGAGCACCTTTTATGTGCCAATAGTCCTAACTATTAAACTCTTAAATAGTTTTAAAGTTCCTCACCTTGTTAAATTCATAACCAATTTCAAATACAACAGTAGAACACATTTCCTGTCATTTGTCTCTAGGTAAAGTATAGTTTGATTTAAAATTGAAGGAATTGAGTTCAGAGAATTAGGGGAAGGGAAAACATTTGGTTTGTCTGATGTTATGAATTGGTAACCTGATATTGAGGAAAATCTATTTTGGGGCTGTACTGGGTTAAGGGGCCTCATGAGCTGACATGGGACATCCAGTTTTCCTTCTATGTATAAATTTACAATTTGTTTTCCAAAAGCCTTGGGGATAAAAATGAGGAAGGAAGGCTATCCTAAAGAGTTATTTTAAAATCATGAATTAAAATAGATCTTATGTTTCATCAACCTCTACATACCAGATGATAGCAAAAACCACATTAAAATGCTTGGAGAATGAAAGGCAAAAACAAGGTCTCTGGCTGGGATTTGACTGAATATTCTGAGCCAGGAGAACAAAATTTGAAGGGGCATGCGATGGGGCAGTTTTCTGGTTTCCCCCTCAATTTCAAATAAAGTAAAGCTGTGTGTCAAAACAGACCCAGCACTAAGGGCAAATACACACAATGCTTCTTAACAGGTAACTTCTCAAGTGCACATAACGTTTGCAGCTGCCCGGGCTGGCCAGCCTTGGAAGTCACAGTCCTTATCTTGTGTAAAGACCGTCTGTCCCCTCAGAATACGAAATGTCCACATTCATAAACAAGCAGCCCTTCCTGAGAGGAAAGCTCTTCACTCCATTCTGGTAGTCACGTCCTAAAACAGTTTTTGATTCATAAGTTTGCATTTGATTTCCATTCAGGAACTTTTGTGATTTTGTAAAGTTTTCTTATTCTCTCAGAATAAGATATGAGGTTCAGTTTGTTCAGGTGGTAAGTCAAGACTATGAATAAACCAACGTTATCATATGAAAGAGAATTAAACAGGCAGATCCAAGTGGGGATATATTAAGCCAAATTTAAGCTCCAGTTGTTGAATTTAGCCTGTACTAGATGTCTGGTTTGCCTCGGGATAAATTCAGCTTTCCAGCTAATCGAATGAGGAAAACTGCCTCAGGTATGATAAAATTTACAAGAGAACTCTGTCCAACAGTTCTTGTTAAAAATATTAGCTTAAAGGCATTCTTATCGTCTTTGGGATGAAGACTGTATTTGCATTTAATTATTTGATTTCAAACTTTTATGAACTTGGATCAAATATTAGCTTAGCCAATTAAAATATTATTTTGTGTGAGTGTGGCTGAGAGCCCAATTCAGTTCGACTTACTCAGCTTGGGTAGTGATCTACAACTTTCTTACTGACTCTCTATGAGAGAGGATTTCCAAGAGGTAACAAAGGCAACATTTAAGAATTTACATGGACGATTGGTAAACAAGGCACTGTATTGGAAATGAAGAGTTGAAACATTTCCCCACATTATAGCATTAGTCCAGAAGAAAAAAGATGTGGTCGTCTAGATATTTCCACTCATACAATCAATCAATACTCCTTCATAATTCAGCATTTGAAATAAATCCCTTTCTTTACAACTACTCATGTTAGCCCATCGGCCACATTGCAGGTGCACTGCCAGGAGCAGCTTCCTGTGCAGCTTTGCTTCCCCACAGAAGCCCAGGTAGGGCTTGTTGTTTCTATCCTCCGGGTCTCCCAGGGTGGCGAGGGATGTAGCTCATGCAGAAATGGGACAGGGATGAGCAGGGAAGCGAATGCCATGGGGGAAAGGCTTACACGAAACTAAAGAGCAGCAGAACATTCTTTTTTTAAAAATCCTTTCAGAGTGGAATTGTTGAAAAAAGGCGTTCAACAATTTCTACAAAATAATCAGTTTATTTTATATAACTCACATGACTCAGACCTCAATGCCCATCGTGGATTGGGCAGGAAACTTCGTAAAATCTTTGGCTGAACTTAGTCCTCTGTTGCCAAGGCCAGGAAATGGGAGGACTCTCGAGTGCCAGAAGGACACAGATATGGTCCACTGTCCTGAGCTGCTAACCTCCCCCAAGTCCCTGGAGTGATGTGACCCTGAGGGGGGCGGGGGAAGGGCCATCTGTGATGAATTGCCTGTAATACCTCCTATGGGCATACAGCTGGAATGATTAGATATGAATGAAGTCAAACCACTGGAGAACCACTGCCTCCCTGCTTCTCAGTTCTGACCTCACTCATTTCAACAGGAGTTTGAAACCAAGATAGGAATATAATATACTTGTCATTTTAAAGAGTAAGTATTGATTATTTTAAAAGAATGAAACACATTACGGTCAGGTCAATACAAGGATGTATAGAGGGTATGAAATTTGGCCTCCCAAGCCACAAGAAGCATAGAATATGGAAAACATTACGACAAATGTCCCACAGTGTGTATTGTTGGTTCACTAATTAAGACTCAGCAACTTGAACTCCATGCTAATTCAGACACTGTATTTAGGTTTTATTTTTGATAAGAAGTTTACAGATGCCTTTCTCTTTCATACTCATGAGCAATTCTGTCTAAACCCAGCAGCAGAAGCAGAAATTCAGGAAATGAAGGGTATTATGAATGTGTCATTTATCTTAAAATCCAAGTTTTAAATGTTAAAAGACCGGTTATAAGGTCTATGTAAATCTAGGCTTATTGTGTATTACAATTTCTGAAAACAAAATATTTGCTTAGTTCTTTGAATTTTTATCAAAACCCTATCATCTATTTTATGTAACTTCTCCCGACACTCGGGCAGATCTGCCATTAGCCTTTCTGAGAGAGACACACAATGAATTAAGATAGAGTTGGGAGCAGGGTGAGGTATTTTCATGTTACATCTGACATTCCCAACCTCCTTTAGTTGCACCACACCGTATTAACTACATTACTCTACAGAAAGCATTGGGTTGGGTTATTAAACTTGCATTTCTTTAAGTACATGTTAAATTCAGCTTTTTGTTGCCAAGTTGAATTGTTCTAAAGTAGTGAGGTTTGGGGCACCTGGGTGGCGCAGTCGGTTAAGCGTCCGACTTCAGCCAGGTCACGATCTCGCGGTCTGTGAGTTCGAGCCCCGCGTCAGGCTCTGGGCTGATGGCTCGGAGCCTGGAGCCTGTTTCCGATTCTGTGTCTCCCTCTCTCTCTGCCCCTCCCCCGTTCATGCTCTGTCTCTGTCTGTCCCATAAATAAATAAAAACGTTGAAAAAAAAAATTTAAAGTAGTGAGGTTTATTGTACATTCTATGTCTGTTTCTACTTGTACCAAAAAGTAACATCACAATCATGAAAATTCTTGCAGCTTTATGCCCTTCTGAGAACTGTTGTTTACATACGCCTCTTCTAAATACCCAAGTCTTATTTTTTTAAGTTTGTAGAGTTCAAGACTAGTCTTCAAGAGCTAGATACACTTGTTATTTATTATTACATCATTTCCCTTGGCTTATCACTATTCTGGTCAGTAAGATCAGAGGTTGAAATGAAGGGGGAAAAATCATTCAGATGACCAATACTTATTCTGAATTATTTGGACTGTAAAAAGAAAAGAGAGGTCTTTGGGGTGAAGAACTAAGGCATAAGAGAAACTGATGACCTAACAAGATCATTAAAACTAAATACTTATCAATTTTGGGGACATAACTTAAATTAATAATTCATCCAATTGCTCAGGGATATGCATTTGTATGTGAAAGACAGAAAATCTATATTTCCAATTTGTTTTGTATTTGTTTAACCATGTGGCAGAGAAAATAACAGGAAAGATTAGTCTAAGAACTTCCAAGAGCTTTAAACATTTTGCAAAGGAAGCTATCTTTTTTTTTTTAAAGCATGATTATGGATTTTACTAAGACAGTGATAGTAATGATACTAAAATATCTCCTACGTGATATTTGTTTTATAAAATGCTATGTTCAATCCTAAGCCCTGTATAGCAAGGGAACTAAAATTGTGTTCACCATACCTTTTCACGCCCAGATATCATTAATTTAGGAGACAGAAAATGTTTATGCTCTTGTAGTTGCATTACAGCCAACTCTTGATTATTTAGGGGAATTATGGATATTTGCATTTTCCATAGCTGGGAAAAATGAAAAGAGGTGATTTTAGATCTGTGAACACTCCACTAATCAACTAACCTAGGAATGAGGAAAGTGCTCAAAGTCCTCTTCTCATCTTTTAAAATGTTTTTTTTTTTTTTTTTTTTAAATGAAGTCCTTTCAACGTTTATTTATTTTTGGGACAGAGAGAGACAGAGCATGAACGGGGGAGGGGCAGAGAGAGAGGGAGACACAGAATCGGAAACAGGCTCCAGGCTCCGAGCCATCAGCCCAGAGCCTGACGCGGGGCTCGAACTCACAGACGGCGAGATCGTGACCTGGCTGAAGTCGGACGCTCAACCGACTGCGCCACCCAGGCGCCCCTTAAAATGTATTTTAACAGGAATTACCATGAAGTAGGACTGTGCACCTGGTTTGTAAAGTATCATTAGTTATTTCACCTTTCTGCCATGTTGACTTTGCTGACCAGGACACATCTCCACCCTGTAGCCCACCTCATGCTGTGCTAAAGGAAAGCTCAGATAGGGTTCTTCCTGAGCCCAAAGCATCTACTGGCTTATACAGACAGCGGCTCCTGAAAGACATCAGGAATACCATTAATGATACTCTTTTTTTTTTTTTTTTAATTTTTTTTTCAACATTTATTTATTTTTGGGATAGAGAGAGACAGAGCATGAACGGGGGAGGGGCAGAGAGAGAGGCAGACAGAATCGGAAACAGGCTCCAGGCTCTGAGCCATCAGCCCAGAGCCTGACGCGGGGCTCGAACTCACGGACCGCGAGATGGTGACCTGGCTGAAGTCGGACGCTTAACCGACTGCGCCACCCAGGCGCCCCTCATTAATGATACTCTTAAGCTGCTCTGAGCAATTCACTGTGCTCTCTCCCCCAGGGAGTGCTCGGGTCCACTGACATTCCTTACAGCTCAGGGTACTATTCCCTTGCCTCTTAAGTAGGCCCTCTGTGGAATTTGCCCCCAGAGAACCATTACTGTCTCCTGGGGATTTTCAAACTTAAGTATATCCAGGACATAAGACAAAATACCGAATACTCTTCACATTGGCCGCATGGTGGCTCAGTGAGTAGACCCACATCCAATTTCAAGAGCAGCCCTGGACCACTTATGCGTTTCCAAGTTTAGTTGGTATTTAATAACAGCTGTCATCTTGTGAAATAGAGGATTTTTTTTTAAATGTTTAAAAATCGATTTTTGGATTATCTGTGGATTCAATGTTGGCCTTAAGCTTCCATTAACAGAGAAAATCAGGGATAATGTTTTAAGTTCCAACATGGTGAAATTAGCAAATTGGCAGTGAGCAGTTAGTGATGACTTCAGAACCACCCACTTCTATGTGGAATTCTTTTGAATGCAAACTGTGGTGTGCTTGTTTTTTGGTTGTAAAGAAACAAAGGGACTTCCATTTCCCAAATTTTAAAATAAACATTTCTTCAAAGCATTAAAACCATCTTTAAAAAAATGATTCTTGACATGCTTAGATGTCTGTCTCCCAGTCTATTGCATAATTAATAATAAGTAAAAATCATATCTTTTGAGGCTCATTTTAAACTCTACAAATGTCATCTGGATACAAAAATATTTCTTTTAAAGATGCATAAATCTGGGGTGCCTGAGTGGCTCAGTCGGATAAGCGGCCAACTTCGACTCTGGGCATGATCTCACAGTTTGTGGGTTTGAGCCCTGTGTGGGGCTCTGTGATGACAGCTCAGAGCCTGGAGCCTGCTTTGGATTCTGTGTCTCCCTTGCTCTCTCTGCCCTTCCCCCAATTGTGCTCTCTCTCTCTCTCTCTCTCTCTCTCAAAAATAAATAACCATTAAAAATTTTTTAAATGTGTTTAAAAAAATAAAGATGCATAAATCTTAGATTTCATGAGGTAGAGAGAGCAACTGTTTATCTTTTCTAACACTATTTCAAAGCAAACGAATCCCTCATCATCCAACTGATATATAATCAAGAACAGTTCTTATTTCTGTGATTAAAACAAAAGTCATGGTGGAAAGGAAGTCAGCTGGATATACAGAAATATATATTATCTTGCAACAGCTGTCTAAGCATTTTTAGTTTGTGAACTATGTGACTTTTATATTTATTATTGGTGACCTACTAACTAATAATTATAATGTCAGCAATGAACATTTTCTTTAAAGTAAACTCTATGCCCAGTGTGGGGCTTGAACTCACGACCCAGAGATCAAGAGTTGCATGTACACTGACTGAGCCAGCCAGGCACCCAGCAATCAACATCTTTTAAGTGTCTATCTGGGTTAGTGCCATCTCATTTAATACATAAGACAATCCAGTGGGGTCAATATTGTTATTATTATTAATCCCACTTCGGTGCAGGTTGGCGGCAGAACTGGAAACTGGATTGGAATCCACTTCCTTGGATTCTAAAGTTGTGCTCTCCCTGCCTATAATTACATCCTGCTTTTTGTATTCTGGAGACTACGTTTTTGTTGGGAGTGGAGGGAAGAGAGAGAGCTCACAAGGTGCATTTCTTCCAGCCTCTCAAAGCTCTGCTGAATCTTGGTTCCAGAGGTGTGAAGATAGGTATTTTTCTAAAGCCATGTCTACAAAGGAGGTCCCTCTGAGATGCATGGATGTGCAAAAACATTGATGGGTCAGTAAAATGAAACATCTTTTTAAACTTCTGAAAAAGCTTCCAACTACCTAGGCAGATGCCAAAACAGTAAGGGTGTGGGGCAGATTAGAGACAACCTAAACCGGGCATCAGTGTATGAACAAAGCAGCTTCCGAACTACATGCCCATTACTGTTTCTAAGACCCTTCCTAAATGTTTTGTTGGAATTCCTATAGTGTCTTTGACGATCAACTTCTTATTTCCAAGCGATAGATTGCTAAGGGGCCACCAGAGGAGAGGGGTCCCTCTGGCTCTCAAGTGTCACCCATTGCTCTGTGGTGACTCATGAGGGCCAATGTTTATTACTATTAGTTAAAACAGTGCAAGGCCAGTAGGTTCCCTCTCACGCTGTCAGGCTTCACTTGTTAGGGGACTAGAGGGAGCTAAGAGATGGTGTGCGGCCTCTGCCTGAGTACCGACCTGTCCCTTTCCTGAATATGTCAAGTGAGCATGTCGGCCACCAGCGAGTGGGAAGTCTTCGCACAGGAAATAACACCACCTGTGAAGCCGATCACAGAACACTCCCACACTACTTAGTACTCTTAATCATCCTTACACACGTACAGCTTCATGACTGCCGAGACAAATTTGAAGGGAACATACACTGGGGAGTTGAAGGAAACAAGAACAGACAGGGAATCCTTGTGGATGGAAAGATATTTCTGGAATAATGCAGTGGATGTTATAAGTATACTTGTGAAACATAAAAATATCCAAAATTATTTTTCTTAGATAATGTGCGTAAGTAATGCACCCATTTTAAGAATTCAACTGGATCATAAGATAATATTTATGCCAGGGCAATTCTGGAATAGTTCTTTTGATACATGACCTTCCTTTATTTTTTTAAAAGTTGATTTATTTATTTTGAGAGAGAGAGAGAGAGCACAAGCAAGGAAGGGACAGAGAGAGAGGGAGAGAGAGAATCCCAAGTAGGCTCCACACTGTTAGTTGGAGCCAGATGCGGGGCTTGAACCCACGAACTGTGAGATCATGACCTGAGCCGAAATCAAGAGTCAGATGCTTGGGGTGCCTGGGTGGCTCAGTTGGTTGAGCAAGTCTTGACTTCAGCTCAGGTCATAATCTCGTGGTTCATGAGTTCAAGCCCCGTGTCAGGCTCTGTGTCTCCCTCTCTCTCTGCACCTCCCTAATCACACTCTGTCTCTCTGTCTCTCAAAAATAAGTAAATGTTAAAAAAAAAAAAAAAAAAAAAGCCAGATGCTTAACCAACTGAGCCACCCAGGTGCCCCTCCTTTATTTTTTAATTAGGAAGAAAATTCAAATCTGATATGATTAGGGAATGAAATAACTATAATCAGAGTTGCCTTTGCTTAGTATATATATGACTTTCTACAACTAGCCTCTTTTTTTCTTTCTTTCTTTTTCTTTCACTCTCCCTTTCTTTAATTTCCTCATACATTACTACTTCATTCTTATATATTCTCAGTTCCTGATTAAAATGTATTTTTTCACTACACATATGTAAAAAATGTATTAAACACCTAGGACACGTGTAGATGTCTGACCAGCAACCTCTTTGGTGGGGAGCCATATGAGCTGATGGCAAATTTGCTGTCATTCTGGATTTCCCCATTAATTTGACCCGACAGGGCTGAGGATGGCTGGGTTGGAAAGCCCCCTACTGTGCATAAGGTCCTGCTCTGGGTTTTCCTGCCAGAGCTCCGGCTCTCTGTCTCTGGGGTACTGTACTAGGGCAGCTCTGGACCACTGCGACATTCACAGAACGAACATTCGCCCAGGCAGCTCAGGGAAAGCACCAGGTTGTTTGTTATCAGGGCTCAGTGTGTCGTGAAAGGATTTCTTTTTAACTACGCAAGACAAAGTATGTGGAAAGAATGCAGTTTTGCTGCCAGATGACAGAATTATTAAAAAGACTATAAGTGAGACATACCGGGAAGTGTTAGCTTAGTTCACAGAGATTCTGTAATCATGCCTGGTTGAAAACCACGCAAATGATATTCCGTTATTCTTAGACCTCCAATTATAGTTAGGACAACCACATCTACAGTAGGTTAAAAAAGGAAAAAAAGGAAAAAGAAGAAGAAAAAAAGGAAAAAGAAGAAGAAAAAAAGAAAAGAAATACTGTGTGTAAATAATATGTAAAACATCAACCAGGAGAGGAGCAAAAGAAATAAATGAAAGCAAGAATTTAATTAGAGATTGGTATTATCTGAATTATCTTTACAGTTTTAATTGTTAGGGATACTGGCAAACAAAAAGGCTAACCTCATGGATGTTACTGCTATCTGATTAGCCGGGGAAAGATCTTTCTCAGAGGCAGTGGTGTAGAAGGAGAGAGCCTGTTGCTAAATTCTCAGTGTCCTCTGGCTAACTAATCTTCTCACGATCCTTGTGGAGCAAACATTTTTGAACATCAAATACTTAATGTCGTGCTTATAGCTGAGTTACAGTTCATTCTTCTGTCAGAATATCAAAGGGAAATTAAAAATCTTTACATCTTTTCTTGGTTGCATAAAAACATGGAAGGAAAAACATTTCTTTAATTGGGAAAAATATGAAAGAAATCAGAATATTTGAAAACTGCATCACTGAATTATTCCTCCCTTTTCCCCAAAACAAAATACACCCAAAGAAATCAAACCACCTGCCCAGATTCGCCAGTATTTTTAAATGGTTTGGGGAGGTATATCTGCTGTTCAAGATTTTTGTTTGTTTAATATTGTTGTGATATTGCTGAAAATATTTTGTAGTCAGTCAAGGATATGAATGCAAAAATTATTGCGGCACAAGTTTCTACTTTCTTGCTAAATATATTATCTCTAAAGAGATTTTTTATAACTGGGGTTTGGAATTGGATCATAACAGTAAAATATGAAAAGCCTTTATATAGATCATTACTATCAGAAAGTAATGAACATATTTACTTATATACCTGGATACATTCCAGGGTACATATATTCGGAGACTGGGAATTCAACAAGATTTATGGTCTCACATGGTTCAGATTCAGCACTTGTTAGGATCTGCGTTGGCAGTCTCCTCTTTGCATCGTCCAAATTGATGCTGAAATGCTAGACAAGTTCTGAGGCCTTGACAGCCTCCAGACTATCAGCTCATACGTTTTGTTTTTCAGCATTCTTGATTTACATGCACTAATTGGTAGCTAATATGCTCCCAGAGGTAGATAAAGGTATTTGTTGCTTTAAAATCCTGTCTTTTTCTTCAACATGTGCTTTGAAAGAGAATTAGACTCTACATATGAGTGTCTAGGATTCCTGAATCTGGTTAAGACTTTGGCAGCATTACTGTGCAATCGCATGGTTTTTAGCGTCCTCGTTGCCTGGCTGGGTGGTGAGCCCATGACTGTTAGCCACTCCCTTCAGTAGTGACTTTTGCGTAGAGTCAATCTAGTAAGTATTAACCTGGTACCTACTTCTGCTGTCCAGATGACCTTAAAAAGACGATCGCAAGACAGAACACATGGAGACTGCATCTTTATGCTCCTTTGGCAACGCTGTTTTCATTCTGAAACATGATTATATGCCCCCCGTCCATGCCCTGTAATGGCTTTCCTAGGCTCTGTGTTCTTCCGTTTCACATGCAGTAGTATTTTTTAAATTCCCTACTGTTGATTTGTCGACTTCCACAATTTTTCACTTAGGCTGCAAAGAGCCAGTCGCGTGTTGTGCACCTTCCGTTGGTGAGCGTCTAACAAGGTGTGCTCTTGCAGTGTGGGGCTCTTTACTTGATGTACACAGTAATGAAAGCTCGCTATTGATTTTTCTGTAGCTGCTTGTAACTATTATAGTTGATACATCAATAGAAAAGGAAAGCACAATGTTTCATGGGAGGCAGAAAATCAGAGAATACATGATGCTCTGACAGTAAATCATGGCATAATCTTAGGGGTTGATAGATGGTTACTGCTAACTTGAAACCCATGGCTTTCCTTAAAAAGACTGTCCTATAATCGCCCGATATGTCCTAACAGACTGACTGCCCAGAATGGTGCTAAAGGACACAAGACAATGTTTCATCTTCTAAAGAAGGCTCTTTTTTCTCCCTGGGCGTTGAGTGGGAGACATTTCAGCTAGGTGGTTTGCAGTCAGGAGGACATTTTCCTTCTCCCCTTCTCTTTCTAGAGCTGAAATGTCATAGACTCTAAGAAAGCTCAGAGCGTAGGTCATTCCTGAGAACAGCAAACAATAGGGGAAAAATGAGCTGCCATTAATTCTTAACTCTCAAGGGCCTGGAATGAAAAACAGAACTTTAGTGGAACTTGGGCGTTGGTAGTAACAGCATTTTAGTTATTGGCTCAGAAAAGCAAACGAGGCTGGGAGGACTTGCCCCCCACCAGTTTCTACCTTCTAAAAAGTTACCAGGAGTCTATGACTCATGGGTGATGTTCTTATGAAAGGAATGCTCGCATTCTGCCTTTACAAAGCCTTTTTAAAAATATTAAATCAATAAAGCCTCTAAATTATTGCAATGTCCTGTGATCACTCTCTCTCTTTTCTCCCACCCTCCACCATCTTGATTAAACATCTCCCCACATTTATATACACAGGGTTAACTCCGAAACAATTACACCGATGATGCCGTACTTTTAGTGTTTAAGCCATTTTACAAGCATCTTATAATCTGCCCATTAATTACTGGAGCTTTGAGCATTGTTTGAAGCTCGCCCCCATCAAATGTATTAATTATTTAAGAAGGAGCCATATTTTTAAGTGGTGCTGATAATCATTTAGAGTTTTACTACTATAAACATAGAGGCATTAAATATAAATGATACTTACTAGTGTCCAGGATTGTTTTTGTCTTTACACCAGATTGATGCTATAAAAACAAGCTAGCAATGAATAAACTGGTTCATCTATTAACTCTTTGTATGAATAGCACAGTTTCACATTTCCTCCACTAAGTATCTACCAAGGGTGACAAAATATGGGTTAGGTTCTTAGCTTTCCATATGAATTTGGTTCCCTTTTCAGTATTATCCTGGGGATTGAATGAATTGGGACAGCAAAAAAGTATGTGAGAGAGTTCTTATTCAAATTGCTTAACATGGCTCCTAGTCAATGAATATTCATTCCATCCATCCATCCATCCACCCATCCATACTGTGAGCCAAGCTTGGGGTTATGGATTTTAAACAAATGGTACAAACTCTAGTATAGACAAACACAATATGGCAATTACCACATGGAAGAAAGTATGAAAATAGCATAGAGAAGTAGAGCAGGCATCTTCAAAGAGGCAACTTTTAGATATAGGCCCTTAATGATCAATAGAAGTCCACAGGTAGAAGCAGGTTAAGCTGTATAGCAGGTTAAGTCATATATATCGTATGGTTAGTATATGCTAAATACAGTTGGGATGTAAAAGCAATGCTGAATGGGCTTCCTACCACGAGAGGCCCATGGTATGTGCACTTCTGACATTGTGGTGCACACACTGCCAGCACCTGTGGTTTTCTGAATTTGCACCACTACCTTTTTACAAATGGGCTCAGGTGCCACCTCTGACAGCTGCCAGGGTCCTTTGAGCATGGGCCTCTCTGTCATGGAAAGATCCGTCCTCCCTAATCTCATCCCCTCTATGGCACTCTCCAGTGTGTTGAGGGAGGGCATGCTTGGACGTGAAAATGTAGCTGAGAGTTGCTGGGGAATACCAGTGACTCGGTGACTCACAGACTGGCTTGATAGGTCACAATCAGAAACGAGAGGGTTCTTAGCCTCAGCACCAGTCATATAATTCCTAGAGCCAGGAAGGGTGAGCCTAGCCACAATCAGAGTCCTCACGGCCAGCCCAGAGTGGGAATCACCGTTGGCGACATAACGGTTATTGCAACCCACTCTCGTCTGCCATGGTTGCTTTCTCGAATATGAGAGTGCAGATGTTCAGCACCAAGAAGTGCAAATAAACCAGACTCTGTCGATAAGCATATTGTATACCAAGAATTGGACCAGAAGCTAAAGACAAATAGATGAAGAAGAATCATCTCCATCTTTTTTAGTATAGAAGATCCACAAAGGATCCCTTTCACATTTTCTTGTGCCTGAAGATCAATTTTTATTTCACTCCTGTAGATTATTTATTGAGGTAACAAAATGTATTAAAAAAGAGAAAAATCACTTATGCAGAAACAATAATTTTAATAATTTATTAATTATCAGAGGTTTAAAAAAATTTTTTTTCAATGACAGAGAGACAAAGCACAAGCGGGAGAGGGGCAGAGAGAGAGGGAGACACAGAATCTGAAGGAGGCTCCAGGCTCTGAGCTGTCAGCACAGAGCCCGATGTGGGGTTCAAACTTGCAAACTGTGAAATCATGACCTGAGCCAGAGTCGGATGCTTAACCAACTGAGCCACCCAGGTGCCCCTATTATCAGAAGTTTTTATTTTTTTTAAATGGTGGGTTTTTTTTCCTCTCAAATTTACAGCTACTATATTTTCTTCATTTTTGATTCAGAACTTTTCCCTTATATATATATCAGTGCTTCCCTGTTTTTTTTTTTCAACTCTATAGTACTGTCTTCTCTCCCCATTTTTGAAAGGTATTTTTTTTTACTAATGTGATTAATACGTAGTAATTAACCAATTACTTCCATTAACCAAAAATTACTTCCATTTTTTTTAACATTTAATCAAAACATACATAACTGCCAATCAGACATCTATTCAGCACAAAATGACTACTGGTGGGGGGTATTGACTTGCTACTGGTAAGTAAAAACTAAAGACATTTTGTGTTATTTAGCATTTACAATCTTATTGGAGACACACGTGCAATTTTTAAATGAATTTTTGAAAGTGTTAACAATAGTCTGGGTAGTTTGATCATTAATTTTGAATTCCAGTCCCAATTTAGGAACCATGAGTCTCAGAGATCTACCAGCAATTTGCATATGGGAGCAATTTAATAACTATTCCCAATTTAATTTTTTTTGATATCTAAAAAGCCATAAAAATCTTTTTATGACTCAAAAATGTCATCTTAAATATATCATAAGTTGCCTTTAAAAAGCTCTCTTACTCACTAGGACAGAGATAAAGAATGCCAGGTGGTTTCAAGGGTACCTACTAATGGCTATTTACAGACTGTTAAAATCATAGCTGTATCATGTTAAAACAAACAAATAAGCCAACAAACATACAGCATGGTCCTATGCCTGTCCCCACAGAATACTACTACAGTAGTCTCAGGTAAGCAATCCAGAGCAACAGTATTCATTTGGGAGGGATTCAGAAAGCCCAACTATTCTTTTTTCTTATGTATACTTGGAGTACTGCAGATAGCTCATATTGACTTTGAAGAATTCTCTATATACCAGTGCAAACCTCACAGATGTGTTTCTGCAAGTAAATTGAGAATGCAAGAAACTTATTGTTAATATCCAGCAACCTTATTAATATTTAGTTATCTAAATATTATAAACCTAACTTAAATATAAATCATTATAAGTATTATGAATCTCACTTATAATTTTATTTCACTTACATTTTTATTGTGCTGTTTATTGACGTAAGGGGCACCTTTATTGAAGTAGGGGCACCTGGGTGGCTCAGTCGGTTAAGTGTCCAACTCTTAATTTTGGTTTAGGTATGATCTCAGTTCATGAGTTCAGGCCCTGCGTTGGGCTCTATGCTGACAGTTCAGAGCCTGCTTGGGATTCTCATTCTCTGTCTCTCTCTCTCTCTGTGTCTCTGTCTCTCTCCCTCTCTGCTCCCCTGACCTGTGTGTTCTTCCTCAAAATAAATAAACTTAAAAACAAAAGTGAGAGCTTATATATGTGTGTGGTTACATATAGTATATTCAATAAATTTTTGAGAAATAAAATTATATTTGATAATGATCTTTAGTAAAACTTATAATCATTTATGCAGTATATTCATCCAATAAATTTGTGTGTTTTGAAAGTTCAAATTTCTGAAAGCAGGGGAGACATCCATGTCTGTATGGTAAACTGCATTTCTCTTGTATATGAATTTTTCCTTTATGTTCAGGTCTTTCTAGCAGTCATTTCTAAAGCTTTTTTTTTTTAGAGAGAGCGAGAGAGAGTGAGTTGGGAAGAGGGGCAGAGGGAGAGAAAGAGAGAATATTAAACAGGCTGCATGCTCAGTGCAGGCCTCACGAAAAGCTTGATCCCATGACCCTGAGATCATGATCTGAGCCGAAACCAATAGTTAGACGCTTAACCAACGAAGCATCCGGGTGCCCCACTGCAGTCACTTTAGTTATTTGGGGCATCAAGTCACTCAGAGTCCTGTAATGGGAGGACCTAGTGTGGTAAGACCTTCTGAGTTTTCAGAAAGAAACTGAAATCCACATTTTATACTGGTTCTCTTAATTTTAAAAGTTAGATCATCTTCTAAAAAAAAAAAAAAAAAAAAGAGGTCCAAATTTTATGAATCAGCCACCAGTTTAAGACATCTACCTAGGTTAGAACTTTTTAGACACAAGGTTGGTGGGATATCTGTTTGAGACTCACCTGAGAATTCATTAATATAGTGACATTCATTATTCAGGAAATTCTGGGCATTATTAACCTCCCCTCCCTGATGATTTTAACGAGCAATCTAACTTTAGAAATTACTGCTGAAACCTAACATGCTTGAGAATCACCTAAGGAGATGGTTAAAATACAGATTCTTGGGCCTTATCCTTAGATATTCCTTCTTAGTAGGTCCAAAAGAGGTTCCCTCGAATCTGTTCTTTTCAGAAGGACCCAGGTGATGCTGACACAGGTGGTCCTTGAACAGGGGCCTAAAGGGCTCACGCCGTAGTAGCACAAACAGCATTTCCACAGGTCGTAGGTATGGGACCCATGTGGAGCAAAGTGGGGTAGTGGCTAGAGCATGGGCAATGAAGTGAGCCAGGCTGCACAGTCCCTTTCTCCACTGCACACCAGCTGACCCTATGAAGCCTCCTCTAGCTGGGTTTCCTCGTCTGTACAATGAGCACATTTTACCTCATAGCAGATTTAGTGACAGAATTACATGAGACAGCAATGTACCTAAAGTGTCTCGGGCAACATCTGGCACATAGTAGTTTCTTAAGAAATATTACTTTTATTAACATCTTCAACAAAACGCTACACTAAGTCTTTGAGGCTGGGTAAAATGTTTTATAATAGTATGTTAGATGATGACAAATGCTTAGTAGAGACTGAAAACCACAAAGGGTTAAGAGGGGAGAAAAACTATTTCCCAAATAGGGGGGTTGGGAAAGTCTCTCAGAGAGAAAGGGAAGGGTTTGTGGAGCTTGAAAGATTGGGGAAAGCTCTGAACGGCATTTCCAGAAAGGGGGTTGAGTAAGACAGTAAGGTGCAACACAGGTTCTAGGAACATCAAAGTGTTCAGTTTGCTGGGGAAAAAACAGCATGCTGAGGAGGGGTAGATGACAGTGGGACATGACTGGAAAGGCAGGCTACAGTCTCACCGTATAGGGCTTCAACATGAGATCTTGCCTATTCTGGGTGTGCGTGTGAGCATGTGCAGATGTGCATGCGCACATAGTTGTGGTCGCTACTGCGACTAAGGGCTTCCAGGATCTTTGGAAAGAGAGATCTGCTGGACTTTGATCAAGATGTCTCAGTGAATTCACATTTGGACATACCCTTTCTGTTTCAAACATATCAATGACAGAAAAATACAAAGAGAGAAAATGACAATAGTTAGGTCCCCAAACAGTATCAACAACTCTGTCAGAAGCAGAAGAGAAATGCAGAGCTGTGGCCAGTGCTGAAACGGTGAACAGTAGCTAGAGTCCAGCTTCTGGAGGCTGATGGGAAATAAAGGACTGTGCATCAGGCAACCAGAGGCAGGACTTACTTGAAGTCTGGGCATGGGGCAGGGCTCAGGCAGGCATTCTACTGCTCTGCTCCTTTGATAAAAGCAGGCTGCAAATAGAGAGAGAGAAACTATTCCTAATATACTGCCTGAGCTACATATTTTGGCAGGCTGTGGAACTAGGGAAGGCGTTCCTGGATTAGAATGGTCTTTGACTGGATCTGATCTAGGTCCAGTATCACTGCAGTGCAAAGCCCTAAATGCCATTATAAGGCTGGCTTTTTGAACTTGGGACGTTGTAGTGTTAGATAGAAGCAAATACAGAAATTATGACTCAAGAGGAGAGCAAAAGAAACCTAAGAGAAAGACATAGAAACAATACGTGGCACCAAAAATCTCACTCAAAACAAGTCTGCAAGTCATAATGTGAAAAAACCATCAAGATATATATTGCTAAGGAAGAAGCCAACAAAACAATTAAAACATCAATTTATGCCACAAGAAATTGTTTCTATGGAAGATTCAGAAGCAAACTTCAAAATTAGTATGCTCAGGATGTTCAAGAAATAAACAGAGGTGTGCCTGGCAGACTGAGTCAGTAGAGCATGAGACTTTTGATCTTTGCGTTTTAAGTTTGAGCCCCAGGTTGGTATAGAGATTACTGAAAAATAAAATCTTATTTTTTTTTTTTTAACGTTTATTTATTTTTGAGACAGAGAGAGACAGAGCATGAACGGGGGAGGGTCAGAGAGAGGGAGACACAGAATCTGAAACAGGCTCCAGGCTCTGAGCTGTCAGCACAGAGCCCGACGCGGGACTCGAACTCACGGACCGTGAGATCATGACCTGAGCTGAAGTCGGCCGCTTAACCGACTGAGCCACCCAGGCGCCCCTGAAAAATAAAATCTTAAAAAAAATAATGCTGAAGAGATAAATAAAAGGACACTATTGATTTTTAAAAAATTTTTAAACTTATTTATTTATTTGAGAGAGAGACAGCACAAGCAGCAGAAAAGCAGAGAGAGAGAGAGAGAGAGAGAGAGAGAGAGAGAGAGAGAGAGATGAGGGAGAGAGAATCCCAAGCAGGTTCCAGTCTGCCACGTGGAGCTAGATATGGGACTTGATCTCATGAACTGTGAGATCATGACCTGAGCTGAAACCAAGAGATGGACGCTCAGTCAATGGAGACACCTAGGTGCCCCAGGTTTATTAAAAAAGAGGGGTACCTGGGTGGCTCAGTTAATCGGCTGACTTCGGCTCAGGTCATGATCTCGCGGTCCGTGAGTTTGAGCCTCGTGTCAGGCTCTGTGCTGACAGCTCAGAGCCTGGAGCCTGTTTCAGATTCTGTGTCTCCCTCTCTCTGACCCTCCCCCGTTCATGCTCTGTCTCTCTCTGTCTCAAAAATAAATAAAAAAACGTTAAAAAAATTAAAAAAAAAAAAAAAGAAAAATAGGGTCATGTGGGTGGCTCCATCAGTTGAGTGTCCGACTTTGGCTCAGGTCATGATCTCGTGGTTCATGAGTTTGAGCCCCACACCCGGTTTGCAGCTGTCAGCCTGTGAGCACAGAGTTTGCTTCAGATCCTCTGTCCTCCTTTCTCTGTCCCTTTCCAACTTGTGCTTTCCCAAATATAAATAATTTTTTTTAAAAAGAAAAAAAAATTATGTAATGACATAGGCAAAAATTAAAAACAGTACATATGTTTAAAACAAAACAATAATTATTTATATAAAAAAATTGATTGATGGGATACATGCTAGGCTACATATAGTTGGAGAGAGAATTTGAATTTTTTTAAGGTAGGCTCCACACCCAATGTAAGTCATATGCTATACCTACTGAGACAACCAAGCACCCCTAGAAGATGATATTAACACAAAAAAACAGCACAGTAAGATAGGGGCAAGGGGTTGGGGAGGAGGAAGGTATAAAAAAGTGCAACACAGAAGATAGATTGAGAGGCTCCAACATGTCTAACAGGAGTTAGCAGAGGGGATTCCATAGAATATATGAAAAGAGAATAACAGAATTTTCCAGTATCTTCCAATAAGATGTGCACTTCTGGAATAAATTTTTACTTAGTTTGTAGTGAAAGTATATTAGCAATAAGAGAAAGCCCTAAAAGTCATGAGGAAGAAATGGCAGTAGACATCCAATAGATTTTTCAAGTGTTCAGAGAAGATATCATCAACATGAAATTTTATATCCAACTAAACTATCATTCACGATGAGGCAAAATTTTAATTATTTTCATACAAACAAAGGATGGTTTAGCAATAAACAGACCAAACTCACCTCTTAAAAAAACAGATTATTAACATGCGATTGTCAAACCACCAAACAAATGCATTCTTGGGCATTTACTCCAGAGAAATGAAAAACTTATGCTCCTACAAAACTTGTTCATGATCTTCATAGAACTTTTATCTGTAACAGTCCAAAACTAGAAACAACCCAAATGTCCTTCAACAGGCAAAAAGTTAGACAAACTGTAGGACATCTGTACCATAGAATACAACACAACCATAGAAGTAGCAAACAATTGATACACTCATGGATGGATCTCAAGGGAATATTGTTGAGTGAAAAAGGCCAGTTACAAAAGGTTACAAACTATATAATTATCTTGAAATATCAAAATTCCCAACACAGAGAACAGATTAGTTATTGCCAGGGTTTAAGAAAGGAGAAAAAGGCAGATATGGCTATAAAAGGATAGTGCCAAAGAGTCTGGTGGTGATGGAAAAATTCTGTATCATAATTCCATTGGTAGCTATAACAAATTTATACATGTGATAAAATTGCAAGAACTACACACAAACGAGTGTATATAAAAAACTGGTGATCTAAGCAAACTGTATAACTGAATAATCTCAATGGACTACACCCATATCATTTCCTGGTTTATATTGATTATAGTTATAGAAGACGTTACTGTGAGGGAAACTGGATGAAAGGAATGTGGGACCTCCCTGTACAATTTTTCTTCCTTTGCAACTTCCTCTAAATCTATAATGATGCCAAATTAGAAGCTAAAAAGGGATTATAGACTGGATTATAACACACACACACACACACACACACACACACACACACACAGTCTAGTCACAAGCTGCTTATAAGAAACCCACCTAAATCATAGAAATCCTATTGAATCAAGTGAACAGCTGAAAATAAAGAGATCAGAAAAAATATTGCCAATATTAATTTTAAAAAGCTGTTAAAACTTTATTACTATCGGACAGAGCAGATTTTAAGATAAAAGAATTAAAAGGAAAAAAAGACACTGTAGTAATATTAGAAATAATCCACCAAGATAGCACATTGTCAAGAATAACACAAATAAATAAAATTTGGCATCTAACAGAGATTGTATTTTTTAGTACATATGCCACACTTATGAAAACTAATTAAGGATAACATCACAAAAGAAGTTCTAACACAATTATTTCAAGGAATCAATAATATGCACAGCCTTATAATGCAATCAACATAGAATCCAAAAATGAAGATAATCAAACTATCCATTTGTTTGGAAATTTTAAAATATTAAGTGAATCATGGGTTAAAAAAAACAAACAAACAAACAAAAAAAACAGATCATAGGGGTGCCTGGGAGGCTCAGGCAGTTAAGCATCAGAATTTGGGTCAGGTCATGATCTCATGGTTTGTGAGTTTGAGCCCCATGTCAGGCTCTCTGATCTCAGTGCAGAGGCCACTTTGGATCCTGTCTCCTCTCTCTGCTTCTCCCTGGCTCGTGCATGCACATTCTCTCTCAAAAACAAATAAACATTAAAAAAAAGATCACAATAGAGATCACAAAATATTTAGAACTGGAAAAAGGGTCACCAGATAAGGCTGCTCAGGTTGTGTACCACACAACTGTAAAGGATGCACTGACATAAGACTATGATGTTAGTGGTGCCCCCTAGAGTTTTGTAGAGTGATATGCATAACTCTGCAGCAGCATTTCCCACATCAAAACTTCTGCAGATACAATTATGGATGGGCAAAGTGGGAACTTTCAAACACTAAATGCTTTCATGAAAATATAATAACAGAATTTTTAACTCAAGAAGGTAGAATGAGAAGAGCAAAGTAATAAAGATGAGAGCAGCATTTATTGAAATTGGAGTTGAAATAAAGGATCACCAAGACCAAAACCTTTTTACTTAAAAAGAAGACTAGTAAAATGGACAAAACTTTCCATAGTAAGTTGTGAGATTTTAGAAGAATTCCCATTAAAGACTGGAATAAGGCAAGAGTGCTTGTTATCACTGCTTCAAGTCAATACTGCCTAGTCAGTAAAATAAGACAGGGAAAGGAAATCAGAAAGGCAAAGGAAATCAGAAAGGCAAAAGATAAATCTGTATTTCCAGACTATGATGGTCTATATGGAAGGCCCAAGATAAACCACAGAAAACCCATTTCATATGAGAGAATTCAGCAAGTTTGTTAAACACAAATTTTATATATGAATCAGTTACATGTATATTAACCAATGAGAAAAATGTAATAGAAAAAAAATTTGCATTCACAATAAATTCTAAGAGCGGCTCTGAATAAATCAATAAAAAATGATACTTCTGGGGAGAAAATTACACGGCATTATTGAAGAAGCTGTACCAAAGCACACATGACTAAAGGAAAGATAAACTATGTTCATGGATGGGAAAAACTCAGTTCTGTGAAGATAATAGTGCTCCCCAAACTAATCTCTAAATATGATGCAATTCTATTCAAATTCCCATTTGTGTCATCTCTGGAATTA
This sequence comes from Puma concolor, assembly GCF_028749965.1. Taxonomy (NCBI): domain Eukaryota; kingdom Metazoa; phylum Chordata; class Mammalia; order Carnivora; family Felidae; genus Puma; species Puma concolor. The sequence goes on from NC_141683.1 coordinate 30,863,490, forward strand.
CAGCAAGCCAATCATAAAGTTCATATGGGAAAGCAAGACCATAAGAATAATTAAGACTATTTGGAAATATAAAGTAGAGCAACTACTCAACCAGATATCAAGTATATCAAGAATACTTAAAACATGTGGAATTAGCACAGTGATAATCAAATAGACCAATGGAAGAAAACAGTCCAAGAAGAGACCCACACATACATAGATCTTGAGTATATAAAAAATGTGACCTTAAAAATAGTGGGAAAGACAAGCTATCCAATAAACTGTGTTGGGACAACTGACTACTAGGGAGGATAGTAAGACAAAATAAAATAAAAACTAGATCTCTACCTCATATTTTACACAAAGTTAATTCTGGGCACATTAAAGACCTAAATTTGAAAAGCAAGGTTTTCATATGTTTGGGAAAAAGCTAAAGGAAGATATATTTTATGATATATAGAACAGATAAGAAAGGATTCCTTTTATGATATATAGAATAGATAAGGAAGGATTCCTTAAAGAAGCTACAAATAAATGCAATGTACAGCATGATACCTATAGTTATTAATACTGTATTGAATATTTGAAAGTTGTTTAAGAGAGTAGATCTTAAAAGTTCTCATTATAAGAAAAAGATTGTAACTATGTATGATGATGGATATTAACTGGACTTTTATTGTGATCATTTTGCAATATATACATATCAGATCCTTATGCTGCACACTTGAAACTAATCCAATATGTCAATTATATCTCAATTTAAAAAGGCTACAAAAAGCAAAAACAAATGGTAAAATATTAATGAATGTGGCTACCTCTGTGATAGAAAAGATACGTAAGTGAAACAAAAACCCAATTATCTTTTCTTTTTTTCTATCTTTTCTATCTATCTACCTATCTGTTTACCTATCTATTGAAGAGAACGCTTCAAATCAAGAAGGAAAGACATACATCCCAATGGGCAAAGGACATGAATAGGTACTTTAGAGAAACAAAAAATTCTTAATCTCATTGGTAATCAGAATGCAAATTAAATCAGAATAATGACAGAAATTTAATTATAGTATTGATGATGATATTGGGAACCCTCAGTTACTGTGGATAGGAATGTAATTTGGCACAGCCACTTGGAAGAACAATTCAGCTACTTCTAGAATTGAAAAGTATTATTCAGAAATATATGTATAAGAAGACATGTAGAAAAAAACGTTCCCTCAGCATTGCTTATAACAAATATCCATCAAGTGGAGAATGAAGCAATAATTGTGGGGTTCGTTATCTAATGAAATACTACAGATCAGTAAAAATGATGATCTGGGCTCTGGATTCCTTAAGGATTCCAGAGCTACATGAATCAAAATAGAAATCTGGAAAACATAATATGGAGCAAAGAAAAGGTAAATTAAGGTGTCTTCTAATACTAAAAAGCCTTATTCTTTTCTAAGATAAGTTTCTGCAACTACCTCTTTCAAAGAGGAAGTTCCTGGAAGTTATAATTAGAAATGATACTGTTACAGTATTCAGGGACCCCGATCCGTTTTGACATGGGTTGTCCTGGACAAATGCCAGCACATGTGGTTATCCAATTTGGCCTACAATTTCTTGTAGCTAGGACTAACAAAAACTTTTTTATGATTTTAAAAGACGTTGCTCATTACAAAAACCATATCCTGACCATGACTATCAAGAACATACTAAAGACTACATGCTGAAACTTTTACTTTGGTATTCTTAAAACACTTAAAAACACGCGCGAATTCATTTTTAAATGTCCATTTCCTGTTCTTTTACTCTACTTAGTCTAGTCCTCTGAGTTTGAAGCTAGCCATATTAAACAAAAGGGAGAATCTGTTAATAATCCAGGCTAAGAATCTCTGATAAATTATCAGCTTCTGTTCACAATAAAGATTTGTAAGAAGATAGGAATTTGGGCACCAGATGCTTCTTCACATTAAAAAGAAAATCTGCATAGAGTCAGCATGAAAGATAAATACCCTATAATTTCAACAGTGCTTCTGACTTTGCAGTGATAAAACTTGCAATCCCATTCCTAAAACTGGTAAATAGGAACCAGCCCTGGATGAAACCACTCTTGGCAATCTTGAGAGGGATGTTGGTGAGAAGGCATTGCTACCCATTAAGAAGGGACTTTCAGGAAATATCCAGAAGGATCAGATTTCCTCCAAATTCATAATGGGTCTACTTAGAAGGGGTTATCTTGATAATAAATGACAAGCATTTGTATAGTGCTTTATGGTGTACAGATGCAATCATTTCACCAAAAAAAGCAGCAGTGAGTAGTGGAAAAAATCTGGACTTTGGAATCTGAGGTGTGTTTAGGTCTCTGTTCTATTAGTTTCTAGCTGGGTGATTTTGTGTAGTTGTTTGACTTCTGTTCTCAAAGAAGAGTAGTAAAACAGGAACAGCTCACTTCTTGTCGAAGATTTGCTGTGAGGATTAGAAACAACATGTGTAAGGTGCTCTGCTCATAGAAAACAAAAGAGGCAGCTATTATACTAAGAAAACCAAAGAGGTAGCTATTATAATTGAACACACTAATTAAGCAAGTATCACATTTGTTTGTTTATTTTTAAGTATTGCTTTTAATACAAACTATATTCCAGGCATGATGCTAAGTGCTAGGAATATAGAATGAAAACAGACCTGGCACTCTGGTTGTGGGGCATCCAAAACAATTACAAAATAGAGTGAATGGAGATCTGTGTAATAAGCGACAGGAATTCAGAGGAAGAAGTGTGAGTCTGTCTGTGCAGACTTCTCAGAGAAGGTTATCTTGAACCAAGACATGATGCACTCATCTGACACAAGAACCTGCAAGATAGTCACTGGTGTCCACGTTTTAGAGCCAAGGAAGCAAAGATCCTAGTAGACTTGCACGTTGTTATTAACTAGGGATTCTGCCAACATGCCTGTTATTCTGCTTCTAGGTGGTAGAACCCAGAAGACTGGATTTCAAAGTTCCACATCTTTGAACTGTGAAAACGTTTTAAACCATGCACAAGTTCATGTTTCAATCCTCACTCATTCTTCCACCCCCTTAGTCCCTTGAATTTGAAGCTAGTAATATGAGGGGAGAATCTGCTAATATTCATTTTATTATACAATTACTATTACTAGTTTTTATTAATAAGGCATCATATTATTTTGTCAAACGTGTCTTAAGTAAAGAACAAAGTTTATTGCTCTAAAAAGTTTTCATTTCTCAAATTCCAACAATGTCCTTGGAAGGATTAAATTACCCAGGACTTTAGTTCCAAAAGAGGTAGTAGGGCTCCTCTAAGTGAAATCTTCTGTTTTGTATGGTTGAAGTCAATTTTTGTTTACCCATCAGATTTAGAGACTATGTATAAGTCTGAGAGAAGAATTTCAAACTTTTTAGGTAAAGTTAACTATAAACACTTCCAATTCTAGAAAATCAGACGAAAAACGTTTAAGAATTTCCTGGCATAAGCATTCTCCAGGGAGCAGGTGTCCACCTGGTCACTCCACTTTGTCAGATCATCATTATGTAAGGCCTCACCGGCCTAGACAGAGGACTAATTGTTTACTATTTGACTTTGGTTTGATCTTGGGATTTGCAGTAGATAAAATAAAGGGAGTGACTTGAGTTTGCTTCCTCTGACATCTCTCAAGATACCAAAGGTCATAATGGCTCCTTTTGTTAGTAGATCAAAGATTTTAAACTGTGGCTTGGTACTGAATTCACATAGCAGTTATTGCTGACATGAGGAAGGCCTTTTTCATATAATCTGTAGATCCAAGAAGATCATATCTGAGAAGAGGTATTTCCCAATAAGGAACCTTCACTCAGATGACTTTTGCTGATGTAAACACAGATGCTTTAAATGATAATAATTTATTGATACCGTGTGTCAGACGTGCTAAGTTCTCCACAATAACTACTGCATTTAACTTCTCCCAACAATCTTTAGGGAGACCATCATTATTTCAATATTACCAATGGGGAAATTGAGGTGATATAAGTTGGCTAAGGATGCAAATAGAAAAGAAAAAACTGACCTCAAGTCTGCAGTCTTTACCACTAGGCCACACCACCTCCGTAGTAGAGAGCTAGTTTTGAACGCCTCCCGTTTTTCTCTGTTGCTATTTCATGCATTACTCTTCCAGACCCACACCCTAAGACTTCCTTTCCTGTGTGGTACAGAGTGACAAGTCTGGAATCAAGAAACCTGGCTTGCAGCATGGGCTCAGACTCCTTGCCACTCCTTAGGCACGTTAGCCACGTTGTGCATCTAGTCATGTTCCGTAAAATTACTGTAACTTTTAATATTACAGGCAAAAATACTTCCTAAATAAAGTTCTGCATGTAAATCAGAATGGTGGTCGTGGGGGGGATGGGGGAGACAGGAAGTCATTATTTAATGGGTGCAGAGTTTTAATGCTGGACGATCAAAGATCTTCCAAAACAATACGAATGTACTTCATGCCACTGAATGGTACACTTAAAAATGGCTAAAATGGCATATTTCGTGTTGTATATATTTGACTACAATTTGTGAAAATAAAAGAAAAACTCGGTACTTTAGAAAAAGAAGTCCTACGTAGACAGTAATACTGACGTAATAGTTATTTTCTCTTAGGCCAAACAGTAGACAGAAAGGAGTATTTCAGGTGTGCTATCAATGACTATTTATTACCAAGGCAGACAAAATGATACACAGCTAGAATGTGGCCATGCTCCATAGGGATTAGGCAGAACTGTCCAGGTTGAGGTCAGCATTGTCACTCAGGTCACACTGACCTTTATGCATGGCACAGAGCTCCGTGTCCCCCCAGCGAAGCTGGGAGAATCAAAGTATGAGCTACTGTGGGCCAGCTGTCTTCCTCCAAAGTTCAGGGCACCCAGACACAGCATGCGTAACACAGCCCTGATGCAATAAAAGGTAATGCGCATGCTTTACTCTTCTAGGAAATTATTTTTATGCATCACAATGATGACATTTTTAGATTCAGTTGAAAAGGATGCTTCCCCCCGCCCCCGCCGCAAAAAAAAAAAAAAAAAGAGAAAAAAAAGATACCTGATTTTGAAACTAATGTAAAAGTGGTATTTCAAGAATTACTGAAATCCGTGGCTGTGTTCTTTTCCTGTGTGTAGTATCCAAAAATTTCAGTGCGAGCCCTGACTCCGCACGATTATGCACAAGTCACTTAACCCCTTGAGTCTCAATCTTCTTATCCAGAAGGGAGAGGTGGACACGTTGCAGGTTCATTTCTATGGTAAAATTCTAGGATTTGGTTTCCTTTCAGGACTGAGGCCAAAGTTTCTGTCAGAAACCTGGGTAGCAGAGGATGTGGGGGGTTAGGCATGGTGTTCCCTGCTGGAGCTCTTGGTGACCACATGCACGGTGTCCCAACTCTTTTCATGCCTCTGATCACTGTCGGATTTGTGTAACATGAGGATTGAGAAAGGCTTTTTTTTTTTTTAAGTGTTTTTTTTTTCCTTTATGTTTAAGTAATCTCTACTCCAACATGGAACTCAAACTTACATCCCAGAGATCAAGTCGCACGCTCTACTGACTGAGCCAGCCAGGCGCCCTGAGAAAGGTATTTTCTTTGACAAAATAGGCTAGACGAGACTAACATGTGTGTGGAGCATGCATTGGTTCAGTGGGAAGAGGAAAAGGAATGGAAGAGAAGCTGTGGCCAATGCATCATGCAGTGTTGGGATGATGTGTTGTGCATTAGACTTTCCACTTGATGCATTCCACCTTTTTCATTAGTGTCCCCTGGGTCCTAAGTGCGGTTCTTCATCATATTGAGGACTTTCTCTCTTTGGAAAGACTGTATGTTGCCAGTTCATATGCTGCCTAGGACACTGGCTTTGCACATAGTAGACACTCAACATATATTGTGGGATTCACTCTTTCTCACTGATGAAAGACCTTTAAACTTCACATTTGTTCTTGGTTCCTGTCATGAATTGTTCTATTTGGAATTTAACCCTCTTAACCAAACATGGCCAGAACTCAAGATTGGACTCACTGGATCTTAGCAGTAAACTAGAAAGAAGGTTTGGGGCACCTGGGTGGCTCAGTCAGTTGGGCGTCCGACTTTGGCTCAGATCATGGTATCAGTTTGCGCGTTCTAGCCCCGTGTCAGGCTCTGTGCTGACAGCTCGGAGCCTGGGGCCTGCTTCAGATTCTGTGTGTCCCTCTCTGTCACTGCCCCTCCCCTGCTCGTGCTCTGTCTCTCTATCTCTCAAAAATAAATAAATATTTAAAAAAAAAAACGGGGGCGCCTGGGTGGCGCAGTCGGTTAAGCGTCCGACTTCAGCCAGGTCACGATCTCGCGGTCCGTGAGTTCGAGCCCCGCGTTGGGCTCTGGGCTGATGGCTCAGAGCCTGGAGCCTGTTTCCGATTCTGTGTCTCCCTCTCTCTCTGCCCCTCCCCCGTTCATGCTCTGTCTCTCTCTGTCCCAAAAATAAATAAAAAAAACGTTGAAAAAAAAAATTAAAAAAAAAAAAACGAACAAAAAGGAAGTTTAATGAATTCCTCAGAAGTGAGTCACTGAGTGACTCCATTCTAGAAAACACATCCCAGGAGTTCACTAGAATGTCAGATCTACACTGACCACGTTAACCATGTAGCCTCTTTGGAGTCTGGACTAGCACAGCCACTGCATTCTGAGATTTTAACAGTGCGGGGGGTACTGCTGAAGCGGAGAGAAATACCGACCAGAGCAGTCAGGGTTGACATATTTTTCCTTGCTGGTGAGTCCCAGTTTGCCAGGCCAATACAGCTCTGAAAAATCATCTCACTAAACAGCAGTAGTTAGCAAAATGACAATATTAGTATTAACAACTAAAAAATAATAAATATTTTTTAAGCATAAGCTACTCAGAAATATGCCTAAACAAATGCTATTTAGGCAATTATATTCTCGTGCCAGTAGATAACAAATGATAATCACTTCTTCCATGGCTGTAAATACGTATTGATTAAGTTCAAACTTAGAACTCCAAAATGAATTATATCTGGTCATTGCTAAACTGCTTTGCTCACTGAAAGAAAAAAAAATCCACACAACACCTATTATACTGCATTTAATTAAGACAAGCATCAACTTTATGTGCCATCATTTGCTTCTGCCAAATCTCTATGGTGTAAATATTGAACGGTGGCATCCCTTGAATGCTAATCAATCTTTTCTGAATTTCAAATGATTACATAAATTTTGGGAAATGCTTATTTGCCAGCATTACCCTCAGCTGCATATATATCAGTGAGGCATTAGTATGAAGATATGCATAGTTATTTGACAAGTGTCTAGTGAGTGTTTTTCTAAATTAGAATATCATATATGAAAAGGTAAAAACAGAGACTGAATGCTAATTACAAGAAGAACCCTGGGATCTCTCCTCTGCTTATTTGACTTCAGGAGGCACAATTTAACCAATGCACTTGGGTGACGATGTGAGATGCACACTGCATCGCTAGACAGGCCAGTAAGTGCGAGCGTGTGTGTGAGCGGATGTAGGACTGTGGCACATGCACGTCTGTGTACATGTACAAACAGAAGCGTTTGCACAGGGGAGTGTACGGTCATACTTAGAGGAAGGCCGTAACAAAGCAGATACTGTGACCAGCCTCAGAAAGGACTATTACCACGTAACGGGAAGGCTGTTTTCTGCCGTGTTAAGACCATCTTTTACGCAGATACCAGGTAAACAGAAGTTGGCGATATGCCGACTGTTGTGCTGGTTTCAAAACTGAATGTTTACAGACATACGCTGGCACGCGCAGATAGAAATTTGTACTGTTTTTCCACCCTTCTGAAGTTTTTCTGACACTTCTGGAGGGAGGCAGTCAACTAAAGAATGGGTCCAGGCACTCCTATTTCACTTTCTAGGTTAGCTGGAGATTTGCTTTATAGCAAACTATACCTGCGCTATCATTCTCTGATTTATAAAGTGAATGGTCCATTTTGCTTTAGGCACTGCAAACACAGAGTTAAACCATTGTGATCAAATCTCTCTGTTGGATTTGGAAACCTCTTTTGTTAACTGGATTTAATGTTGCAAAAAAGTGAAAGGTAAATTCATGTTTCCCTTTGTTCCTGTTGCTTTGTTCTTTCTTGGGGCTCCTGGGTGGATCAGTCGCTTAAACGCCCGATTTTGGCTCAGGTCATGATCTCACGGTTCGTGAGTTCAAACCGTGCATCGGGCTCTGTGCTGACAGCTCAGAGCCTGGAGCCTGCTTCAGATTCTGTGTCTCCCAATTAGGGGCCAAGATGGCAGAGCAGCATGGAAGTTCTCTACTTCTCTCATCCCGGATTCTATGTCTCCCTCTCTCTCTGCCTCTCCCCCATTCATGCTCTGTCTCTCTCTCTCTCTCTCTCTCTCTCAAAAACAAATTAACATTAAGAAAATTAAAAAAAAAAATTGTGCTTTCTTATCGCACCCTTATACCCAACCTCTCTGCGAACAGGGACACTTATGATGGTAGAAAGTCTCAGACCCAACAAGCTGCGGGGCCTCTGGAGAGCGGGGCAAAAAAAGAAAGGGTATCCTCTTTCTTTTTGTAACACCTTACATTTCCTTCTCCAACATTTGTCCTACTCCAGGACATTTGCAGGTGACTCTGGAAGTGCTGAGGGAGCTCCGGACACCAACTGTGCCCCCATGCACACACCCTCTAGGGGTCTGGAGCTCAGGAAAGGCAGGTGCAGGAATCCTGACACAGCCCAGGCCACAACAACTTTTCTTTCTCAAGACCACTCCATAACTGGCCAATCATCAGGTGACCCTGCAAAACTATTTCCTCTGCACAGGAGGTGGGATTTTGAAAAGTATCGTCACGATTTACACTGCAAAGCCATGCTACTGTCCGGACTTGGGTTCACAGGTGGAACTGCAATTTAGTCAACCAGTTTTCACCCTCCTCTGCATGATTAGGCTATGCTGCCCAAGGGGAGCCAACAACCAAGCAGGTGGCATGAGGGGAGTATGCATGGTGAAGTCTTTTCTCAGCACAGGACAGGACAGGACAGACCAACCTTGGTGGTCACTTCGTAATAGTCTTTCTTATTGAGCAAAACAGCAAGGAGTCTTCCCTTCAGGGGCCCTGACTGAACCGCCATGCTTTCTGGGCTATGCTAACACAGAAGCCTCTACAAGTCTCTTAATGACTCCACGTTTAATATTCATACAGGTCCTTATAGTCTCTTATCAAGTGAGATGTGAGATCACTAGTTGCTCTGCAATTCTTTGCCCATTTATAAAGCCTTCATTTTTCAAATGAAGTGTATATATATACCAGTCTTCACAGTGATAAGAGAGTTCCCATTATGTGATTGCTTGTGATCAAGTCTTAAGCTCTGCACAGAGGTGCTGACTTGAGCTTGGGTCACATGAAACCTGTCTCCCTGTTGGCATTGTTGCTTGACCAACTGCTTTGCGGGGAGCTTTGACAGTGCATCTTGGCTGGGTTCTGATATTGAAAATCAGGAGGAGAAATGATATTCTTAGGAAAGGAAAACAAAGGATAGATCTTTATTTAAATAGTAAAGCAGAAGTACTACACATAATTCAAATAAAGAAAAAAATACCTATTACATCAAAAACTAAGCCTACTGGAAAGCTAATTGCTGAAATTAAATTTTCCCACCTAAAAGACTGAACTCATCCACACTTTCCAGCTCGTAAACGCAGTGCAATTTTATTTACTATTAACAATGTCAACATCATAATGCACAAACAGAGTTATGGCGGGCCTCTTCAGCAGAGTGGAAGGTTCTACCTGAAGGTAGAATTTACCAATTCTCCCCACCAAGGAGCTTCATCTCCTGAACTTTAAAGACACATTTGGCTCCTCTCTTTTCTGAGGGTTTTTAATGCTGACGACCACCAAAGGGAAAGAGTATGATCACCAAGTTACTTTTGTTCATTTTCTCCTTTTAACATTACAAGGAGCGAGCTCAAGTAGATAAGAAGAGAGACAAACAAACAATGAAGGCTTATGATCATTTAGCTTTCCTAAAGTTCAGTAAATAATCCAGAGAAAATGCTAAACCTCTAGGCAACAGTAACTATAAGAAGGAATTCTTTGGTGAGGGAGGTACCAAGGTTATGAGGCAAGTGCTTTCTACAAGCTTCCTGAAGCTGAGACCCAGAGCTCACCTCATCATGAAACAAACAAACAAAAAACAACCTGTGATATATTTAGAAGCCAAGGGAAGTAAAAAGCTTTATTATTAGTTAGCATTTTCATTCAATAAAGATGGGAAATTCACATAAAGCAGTCCCCTGTTTACACATGAGAGTTTGGTTTTCTTTTTGGTCTATATTCCTTAGAGAATTTTCTATTTTGTCTATATAGATGGCGCCTTAGTATGTATGTAGTATTTTTAAAATATTGGTTGATGAGTTCAAATGACTGTGAAGAAGATACTGTGCCATTGCAGAGAAAACACAGCCTAGCATTTGGGGTTGTTAGTTCTAGACCTGGCTCTGGTCCTATAATGTTGAATAAATCACCTAGTTTTTACAACTCCAAAATGGGAGGGAGACGATGTCTTAGGTCCCTTCCTTCTGTAAGAGGGAAACTGAGTGACTTCCCACCTGAAGATGTTTTATTATTAACACTACCAAAGAAAAGCACTCCTGCCACTTCCTTCTCTGGCTCATTTTGGTATCAGACACTCTCAGTGTCTCAGTTTCAAACAGAACCAAAATACTGATCATCAGTACTTAATTCCATTCATTATTTTATTCACAAAGGAAGACTCTGTTTAGTCTCTAATTTCCTTATAAAAACCCCTTTCATAATGTGAAGACTTACAGCTTTACTTTCTAAACTAAAAAAGTATGTCACATTCTCTAATATTTATCCATAGGATCTATTTTCTAGCCTCTCTCTTAAAATTTTGTGCCTGCATTTTTATTATTGTTCTTGCTAATTTTTCTAGTTCCCATTACTTGTTTTTTTTTTTTTTTAACTTAGAAGTTGAAAGGTAAAGCCTTCTTTCATTCACGAATGCAATAAATATTTATTAAAAACCTATATTATGTCAAGTGGTATGCTAGGAGCAAAACAAATATACTTCCTGTGTTCATGGACATTCTAGTTTATTAACCTGATAGATAAGAGGTCTTTGCTTCACTAAAAATACTAGAGCAACCGTAGAGCACTCTTTGTTTAGTTTAAGTCTCAGACATTTCACCAACAGCTTGGATGGTAATTTACATTAGAGGTAATACGTTTAACTCTTCTAAAGTAAAGGAGTTGGGGCGCCTGGGTGGCTCAGTCAGTTAAGCGTCCAACTTCATGAAGCTCAGGTCACAATCTTTATGGTTCATGAGTTTGAGCCCCACATTGGGCTCTCTGCTGTCAGCACGGAGCCTGCTTGGGATCCTCTGCCCCTTCCTCACTCCCATGCGCGCGTGCTCTCTTTCAAAAATAAACATTAAAAAAAAAAGAATAAAGTAAAGGATTTGTGATCTGACACTAGAGAATGCCTGAACCAAACCTGGAGATGAGGCAAACAGCCCTGCAGCCAGCTTTGTTCTTGAATTAAGCACATTCAGCACTTCTTACCAAGAAGGCTCAGGCGGCAGTTTCATGAAGGGCATCTGATGGGCAGTAGCTTTCCCTGTTGAGCCTCCCCCAAAGCAACCACAATGCATCTTCCCTGGGGCCAATGCCTCCATGCGGATGACTCTTGCCTGGGATGTGGGGTGGTATAATCAATGCCTCATTCAAAATTTAGAAATTTGGTGTGAAGCAAAGAGCTACCACGATGAACAAAGAATATGACTTTGTCCATCCATTTCAGTTGTAGACAAGATTCCATCAATGTCAAGGAGTTGTACAACATTCCTCAACTACTGTTAGTTAACATGGGCTGAAAGCCTATGATGTTGCATTTGCTTGGAACAGACATGCATTCATCACCTGGTTTTAGTCATTACTATTCTTTTTAGATTTTCTGCAAACTTGCTTTCCCAAGGAGCTAATAAATGAACATTTCCCCTCATACGCTGGGAGAATGCAAACTGGTAATAGAAATAACTTAATTTTGAGGAGGTGTCAGTTAGAGAGTTCTCTGAAAAAACTAGTCTCAGAAAACTAACCTGCACCTGAGGTATGACTTTTAACTAAACTACCTCCTACTACATGGTACAACCCACTTTGGTAAAGGCTTTGTTTTCAATTTAAAATTAAGGAAATCCATTTATGCATCTATTTCATCAGTAACATTTTGTTAAGTCTCTACTGTGTACCAGGCAATGTGCTTGAAACCGGGGATACTGAGAAAAAGTAAAGGACAATTTCTAACCTCAAGTGAGACCCAGTCTAGAGCATGTCTCCACAGAAACACTGCAGGGCAGAGCAGAATCTTCCACCATTTCGGTGCACTTAGCCTACACTTGGGGTAGATATTAGCTACGTTTTAGGCTGGGAAAATCCCTTCAAAGAGAATAACAATCTCTTTAACTCAGCTGAATATAAAAGAGTGCTTTGAGAAATACTGGCTAGCCAGAGAAGAGAATAATTGACAACAAATCAAGGGCATTTATTAGGGAAAATAAGAGGCAATAGGTCTCTAGTACTTTCTCTTGCCACCTGGGAGGTAACAAGAGTCCAGCAGCATCTAGCCATTGAGTCTTGAGGCTAAGAAAATCCAAAGGCCAGAGAGTAACCTCTTAGTTGGCACATTCTGGTGACTCGTTCCTTTGAGCACTTAACCCATACTAATATTCCTGATGGGCTTGGACATATAATGACACCATTCAGGATGCTGTAGTTAAAAACCAGGTCAGCTTCCCAGTTCTGCATTTGTTTTCAGGAGATCAAGTTTGTGGGAATTCATGTCTTTGGAATGCATGCAGTAATGACGTTATTTGAGGGTCATGATTCCACACACATCTTCTATGAGATTTACTTCTGCATTGTTGGTGAAAGACAGAAAATTCCCTTTCATCGGTCACTTTCATTCCCTTTTAGAAGGTGGGACTACAAACCGATATATAAACATCAAAAATTTTATTTTATCTTCTCTTGAGTCATCAGTTGGAAATGGCCAACTTAGAATATCTCCTTTTCTGCCAAATTATCAATGGGTTCAAATTATGTTACCTCATGGAGGAAGATATATTTTAATTTAACAGTGTTTTAAGAAAACATTACAACTAACTAGCAGACTGGGCTCCCAGAGTCTACTACATTATATACACAAAAATATCCTGAGAGAAAGGGCATTTTTTACTTTTACTTTTATTCAATCAGCTTAACCAATTGATATCTGCTCCTGGATATAACTTGAGGAAGAGAAAAAAATAATCAGGCAGCAGAATGGAGAATTTTTAGCCAACTATACTTTTAAGTTTAGTCCTGTCATTAGCTTCTTGTAGAATCAGGAATCAGCTTTAGTGAAGAATGACTTTTGGGAGGAGGATGGTTGCTACTGGAACTTGATTTGGCTCAACTAAGTGACTATTGCTCCTCTAGATTTTTCTTTTACAAAATTTTTTTTTAATGATTATTTATTTTTGAGGAAGAGAGAGAGGCAGAGGGTGAGCAGGGGAGGGGCAGAGAGAAAGGGAGACACAGAATCTGAAGCAGGCTCCAGGCTCTGAGCTGTCAGCACAGAGCCCAACACGGGGTTCGAACTCATGAGCCATGAGATCATGACCTGAGCCAAAGTCGGACGCTTAACCAACTGAGCCACCCAGGCACCCCCTCCTCTAGAGTCTTCTATTCTGGTTCAAGCACCCTGAAACCTGGGACTCATGTGGGACTTCTTCCTCCTGTCATTATCCCATGGTTTGCATCCTATGGACTGTTAAAACCACCCCCAAATATACTTTCCATCCTTATTCCTCTCCAGTCCACTTTCCGTATCACTTCCAGAAAAGCAAATCAACTTACATTACCCACCTAACTCCTTTTTTAAAGAATTTGGCTATACTTTCTAAATGCCCAGAGAATGAAGACCATGGCACCTATTTTTGTTAACCACTGCATCCCCAATGCCTATCTTAACACCAGAAACATAGCGATGCTCAGTACACATTTGTTGAATGCCTTAAGACTTTCCATGACTGGGCTCTTGCCCACCACTCTGGCCAAAACTGAGGCTTCCCTCAAGCCATACTGATCTCCTACTAGCTCTTGAACTCATCTTGCTCTCACTTGCCTTCACGCTTTTGCATCAGCCAATCTTCTGGCTTAAAATGTTGTGCCTACTTGGGCTCACATCCTACTTGCCCTCACCAAATCTAGGTGGGAAACACTGCTTCATCTCCCAAGAGAATACTACTATAATCCTCTTTCAGCGCCGCCTCTGACCACTGATCAGTCCACAAAGTCCTCATTTTCCTCCAGGATCAGAGAGGCTCAAGGCTGGGCTGGGATCAAAACATCCGTTTTCAGACTTGATGGGGCTGGGGTGGGCTGGGGTGGACTGGGGCTTGCAAGGCTCATGAGGGTTTGAGATAGCAGGTACTGACTCTGGATGCTGCTGTGCCTTTCAAAGGTGGCTCTGCTAGGACTTCATTCCCAGTACAGGAGTAACAGGTGTTCAGGGTTAGTCCAGGTACTTAAAGGTTAACTGTCCCCATACCTCAATAAAACTGCCCAAAAAAAGGTTATTTATTGTTTCTCTGGAGGAAAATGTTTTCCATATGCAAATTGGAAACTACCTGCACTTTATTGCCAGTTACTGTTTCTTGCTTCTTCAAAAATAAACTCTAAGCCAAAACTCTATGTACCTCTGACATGAAAGCCATGCTTTCCTTTTTTCCCCTTAAGCAACAAACAGGTGTAGTTTTAAGGGACACTGAGCTCGTTATTCAGTGGCATCCAGGTTCAGTACACATTTGTTGAATGCCTTAAGACATTCCATGACTGGGCTCTTGCCCACCACTCTGGCCATAACTGAGGCTTCCCTCAGGCCACACTGATCTCCTACTAGCTCTTGAACACAATCAAATAAGAGAGTGTGCGGCTGAGGTTCTGGTAAATATAGGGCCCAATGGTTCAGGATGGTAATTTGTAAGGTTCAGAGGTTACAAGCACTTCAGGACCACCATCCCACCCCCTACTTCCATTGTACTGGCAGAGAACATAAGAATTTTGAAACACGATGAAGGAAAGACTAAAAGGGAGGAAAACGAAACACGGTTCATGGTTAATCTCTCCATCTTCAAATGCAATGAAGTTATTCACCTAATTTAAAATACGATTGAAGTGACAGAACTCTCTTTAAATATTTTGTCCCTAAGATGCTGTAAGATTTCTTACACATACATTACCACGTTTTCCATTTAATTACTGATCAAAAGGCGCTAGTCGAAAAGACGAAGATCTTGCCATAAACCAGAATGATTTGTGAGATTACAGCATGTAGGCCTGTGCGATCTTCCTCTTGATTTTCTAAACACTGTTCATGGGTAAAAGATGTAGACTTACTTGAGTAGAACTTTCCTATTTATAGTGGTTAATACAGAAACCACACAGGATCCAGTCCTGCGTTGCAAACCTTTGAACACCACATCTATGAAATTCTGTTGTCTTTTTAAATTTTCAGTAACATTTCTCTTTGCTATATTTATCACATTTTCCAAAATATGAAAACGTTCTTTTTATTTTAAATGTTGACTACATGTGAAAAATTAACTCTGGTTCTATTACTTCAAACTATCCCTTTATTAGCAACAGTTGTGCAGTGCTGTCACAAAGAATTTTAAAATGAAAGTACCAAATTTGGAGAGTAGACACATCTGTTTTACTTTGCAGTTTGTTTTATTGTTTTATTTCTTCAGCTATGAATTCACAACTATCTTATAACTGAAGACTAAAGAAAAAACATATGTTGGTAAATCTGATTTCTGCAGTGTTTTCACTCGGGGGAAGTTGCCTCCCTCAGCTGTCTGCCAATAAGTAATAAATGGACTTGGCAAAAAGTTTATTTAAGTTGGCTTTATTAAGCCAACAAAATACAGAAATCTAGTATGGGACAGGCAGAAAAATCTGTTCCTTTGAAGTCAATAAAAATCCATCTCCTTAATCCTTTTTTTATTCCAAGCAGTGGTGATTTTTCTCAACTGACTCACTGAGAACCTTGATTTAGCCAATCTGTCTTGCTTAGTTATCTTTCTTCTCCAAAGCTTTCCTAGAGAAGCATCCTTTCCCCTTGACAACCATCATCTTTTATACTTGCATAGTGATGTGTCTGGTTATAAACATTCTCTGGTTAATCCTGATAGAGATTTAAGAAACAGGCTTTTAATTACTATCCATCATTTACAGTAAAAACAGCAGTAGCTTGCAAGCTGCAACAAAAGGCGCATAGAAATCATCAATAGCAGAAGGATGGCTCCAATTCGATACCATACGTCCTTCTTAAGCAATCTCCATTCAACCTTCTGACACAGTTTTATACAACTGCTCCTTACTCATTATGTCCATTATGAGAGAAAATTCAGGACTCCAGTCTAATAACTCCTTTCCCACCCCTAACCCACCTACTAACAAGCTATGAATCATGCAGAAGGATAAACATAAAAATATATTCACGCTTGAAGATTTCGTGATTTGAAAAGAAGGGCATTACCTTGGTAGAACAAAAACATGCATTGACTTCAAGACACTCCGAGACTGGCATCATATAGTAACATTTGGCTGTATGTAGTATGAGAAAGGATTCCTTACCTAAACTAAAGAGCACCAAGAATTTCAGACACACAAACTCTCGTTGATCGAACTGTAGAGAGCGAAGCTTTGCCACTAACTCCTGTGCGTGACTCATGAGATTGTTGAGGGTGGCCCCGGCTTGTGATGCTATTATGGAATAGTCCACCTGCAACACAGAATGACAGTTTTAGTGACTACCAGAATCAGAAACATGTATTTTAATTGAAACTTTTAAGAATTGTGGGTAAAATCAGATTCCACTATAGATTTACAACAGAGAAGACATTACCTGTGAAAATAGTTGGACACATGCTATTATTTTGCAATGTATCATAATTACTCTGAAAAAAACCTAATCACTTTGATAAGTTTTGTAGGGAACAGATTTTTTGCCTACCTAAATTTTATAGGTATATACCTTCATCTTTTTTCTATTGTGACACGACATTACCAGGTAGGCTAAAATTTTTAACTCTCACAAGTAAGTTTAAAGAAAAATGTACGATCCATACAAAGTGAATCCAGAATAGCATTCTGTGAGCACGTGATGATATTAACCAGTGCATGAGGAAAGTGAAGGCAGAGATAGGTTTCTATTTTCATTTTATTAAGAGACTATATTTTAAAGTAGTCATTGTTCAAGAATGCATGCTTGTGGATGATGAAGGAATCACATTGAGATTATTCTTAAGCTTGTTGCTTCCTACAAAGCAACAACTCTTTTCATATGATTATTAATACATTTTTCTCTAAAGACGACAATGATCGTATTAAGAAAAATAACTGCTTGGGGTGCCTGGGTGGCTCAGTCGGTTGAGCATCTGACTCTTGCTCTTGGCTCAGGTCATGATCGCACGGGTTCTCGAGTTCAAGCCCCACATTGGGCTCTGCGCTGACAGAGCAGAGCTTGCTTGGGATTCTCTCTCTTCCTCTCTCTCTCAAAAATAATAAACATTTAAAAAGAAAAAAGAATTTCTTGATTTGGAAAACAAAACAAAAAAGGCTTTTTTTCTTCTTCATTAAAAAAAAAAGGTGCTGTAATGCACCAATCTTAGATTATTCATGGGGACATGAAAAGTTCAGCTTAGAATAATAAGTTAAGATGTTGGGATGGCTGTCAATGATGGTACTGGCTTTGCTGCTGCAATTATAGCATAATGGGAAAGCCCAGTTGGTACCTGATACTGCCATCCTTTTTGTACTGGAGAGCTCTCAGGCAACCAGATACTCTTTTAGGTGCATTTAATATTTGCAGCAGCAGCAAATTTGTCTGGGAGGCAAGTCCTCATCTGCCACTCACCCGGAGCAGACTGTATTAAATTTTTATATTTATTGACATTTCATTACCATAATTGACTGCACTTGCTTCTCCAGGAGAAGGCACAGGGCTGCCTCCTAAGCAGGAGAACGAGTCCCTAGAGTAGAATTTGCAATTAAAAACAAGGCAGAATGGATTTTTTTTTATTGTGTAAATATGATGAGTTGAATTTTCAGCTTTAACTAGAGAATACTGGGTGTACAGAAACCTTTTTCAAGAGTGGGAAAAATTATGAGTCAGTGGAAAGATGACCCCCAAAGGTGTCAATCAGTTTATAAAGAGTCAACTATGCATGAAAAAGCCACAGTTAATGTGTGTTCTAGGTATGCTCTCGTATCAGGCACAGCACTGTCCTACCAGCTTTGTCCATGTGCTGGCACCTGTCTGCTACATTTAAACATCAAGTGTTCTAAGAACTCTTTGGTTTCTGAGAATGTGTGAAGGCAAAGGCCAGTACAGAGGCAACCTGAACCGTGAGCTGGAAGCAGAGAGGACAAGCAGAAGAACACGGTGGAGCACACTGTGCGGATCTGTGTAGCACCTGAAGGCATGTCTCAACTATCATTTTGCCAGTTCTCTTACAAGGGAACTTTCTACTCCAGAGAAGTTTTCTTTTACTTAAAAGTGGTGCCTGAGCCTTAAATTCTTCAAAACTTATACACATCGTCTAACTACCCCAGATAATAATAATATAAATCCTACAGAGACATACAGGACAAGTGAGGGAATGACAGCGGGAAGGTCCTGTAGGGTCGCGAAGGCCAAAGAAAACTGGGACAAGATAGGCAGAGATCTGGGCCGACATGGCCACATACAAACAAAGCATCTTAGGGAGGTCTTATGAGAACTCCATCCCTTAGGGCCCTGAACGTTAAATAATACAGTGAAGGTAGATGATAATAAGGTGCCTCCCACTTCTAGGATCATCAGGAAATGAGAGTACCTGGGGTAATACTACCAATTCAAGCTCGGCATCAATTGTTGAATGCGCCGCAGCTGAGTAGCATACTATGTACAGAGCACATTTTAATCAAAATCACCAGTTAAGCCTTAAGCGAGGAAGGTGCACTAAAATAAACCACAAATCTGTCACTATGAATTAACTTTTCTCATTATTAGGATAAAGTTAACTGAGTGTCGATATGTATACAGTTCCAACAAGTATGCAATAGGTTCAAATAGGAGAACCTCCTACTTGAAAATGTAGTACATTGTAACAAGAACCTAAAATCATTTTTTTAAAAGACAGGTTGGGGCGCCTGGGTGGCGCAGTCGGTTAAGCGTCCGACTTCAACCAGGTCACGATCTCACGGTCCGTGAGTTCGAGCCCCGCGTCGGGCTCTGGGCTGATGGCTCAGAGCCTGGAGCCTGTTTCCGATTCTGTGTCTCCCTCTCTCGCTGCCCCTCGCCCGTTCATGCTCTGTCTCTCTCTGTCCCAAAAATAAATAAACGTTGAAAAAAAAAAAAATTAAAAAAAAAAAAATAAATAAATAAAAGACAGGTCAATTAAAAGTTGATATATGTGCAGTTCTTTTTTTTTTTTTTTTTTTTTAGTTTTTTTAATGTTTATTTGTTTGTTTTTGAGAAAGAAAGAGAGAGAGCAGGGGAGGGGCAGAGAGAGAGAGGGAGACAGAATCCCAAGCAGGCTTCAGGCTCTGAGCCGTCAGCACAGAGCCTGACACGGGGCTCGAACTCACGAACCGTGAGATCATGACCTGAGCCCAAACCAAGAGTCTGGCACTTAACCAACTGAGCCACCCAGGCGCCCTGATATATGTGCAGTTCTAACAGGGATGTGATAATAAGTTCAACTCCTAGAACTTTACACTTCAAGACATAGTACACTAAACCGATAGAAACTGAAATTGTTCCACAAGATTCTATAGTTAGATGAACTTCAGGAAATCAATCGGCATACCAACAACTTTCCAGCTATACATTTATTTACATGCTAATTTGAAAGCTCAAACATGCTTATTAAATGGGAGCTCCAATAACATTTCCTTCAAGGATAATTTATCAAATTGCACGGCTCTGAAGGAGGATAGGTGATTTATTCCTGAAACAGCACACACATCTGCAACTTCCTTACATTTTATTACGCACATAATTATGTTTTCATTGTTGAGGGCAGAGTTTGTGCCCATTTCAGGAGCAGCTGGCCTTGTCTTTTATGTACTTAGTAAAATTAATTTATTGCTCTCTTACATGTAATCTTCGTGCCATTAAATTCAAGGCAGATATTGAAGAAATACTATAAGCTGATGTCCCCTATGGATAAATTTCAATCATCATGAAGGTAGAAACAGTTTTAGCTAAATTGCTTTTAGTTTTTTAGTTCTAACAGCCGAAATTTTTGATGACTTATATACACTGTAAGATGCCTGTCATTTTAATATGACACAATGATAGAAGATAATGAAGAAGTTGCCAGTGGACCTTTCCCTTGGGATGATATTACAGTGGCTGTTAATTAGTTACAATATGCAAATACGAAAAGCGATCCCACCTTAAACTACTCTATTGTTAATACACACACACACACACACACATAAGTATTATGTACACACAGATATGTCTTATGTGCATGTATTTCTTTTATTTTAAAAAAAGAGAATGTGGGGCGCCTGGGTGGCGCAGTCGGTTAAGCGTCCGACTTCAGCCAGGTCACGATCTCGCGGTCCGTGAGTTCGAGCCCCGTGTCAGGCTCTGGGCTGATGGCTCAGAGCCTGGAGCCTGCTTCTGATTCTGTGTCTCCTTCTCTCTCTGCCCCTCCCCCCTTCATGCTCTGTCTCTCTCTGTCTCAAAAATAAATAAAGTTAAAAAAAAAATTAAAAAAAAAAAAGAGAATGCAAGCAGGAAGAGGAGTAGAGGGGGAGGGAAGAGAAGAGAGGGAGAGAAAGAGAGACAGAGAGACAGAGAGAACCTTGGGCTCCAGGCTCAGCGCACAGCCCGACGCAGGGCTCTATCCCCTCGACCTGAACCAAAATCAGGAGTCGGTCACTCAAACAACTGAGGCTCCCAGGCACCCTATGTGCATGTACTTTTAAAACACTGAATAGAAATGAATTTTTGTCATAGTTTTAAAAGGATGAAAGTATAGAATCGATCTGATAATACTAATAATATTATTAGTAATACTACTGATCATCGTTATTTCCTTTTTGCTTAACAAGATTTTTAATATATGCTTACATAGATGGCTGATTAAGAGATATAATGAAAGCTTAACAGCTGACCTTAGGTTTAAGCAAGAAATTTGGTGTGAATCACCAAATCCTCATTTTAATACTAGGTAGTGGAGCCCGGGGCTGCTGTCTGCAGTGGGATTATTTCAGTTCCTCTAGTTCTCAATGAACCATGAAGGGACTCAATTGTCCAGACATTTATGTAGCAAACATAATGTGCTAGCCACGGGACTTAGGAGAAAAGTGGCGCTGTTTTATCTAACTTTTCTTCTCTCTCTTCAAGCTCCAAGAAGCAGTTCCCTGGAACTGTTTCTTAAAACTAAGTCTAATCTTGGGGCGCCTGGGTGGCTCAGTCAGTTAAGTGGCCAACTTCAGCTCAGGTCATGATCTCGTGGTTCATGGGTTTGAGCCCCGCATCATGCTGGAGCCTGCTTCAGATTCTGTGTCTCCTTCTCTCTCTGCCCTTCCACTGCTTGTGCTCTCTCTCTCAAAAAGTAAACAAACATTAAAAAAAAAAAAAAGCTAACTAAGTCTAGTCTTTTTCTTCCTCCTCTGTTGCAATAAATGCACCTTATTTACCATGAGCTGAGTTCAGTAGGAAAATGCCAGAACACGGGATCAAGGAGCACCTGGGGCCTCACATTCCTCAGCTTGTCTAGCAGAGCTGCTATCAAGCATTGCATGGACCCGACATGCAGTCTCAAGGTGACAAAAAATTTCTTCCTGGGTTTCCTTTGTGTCAGGACGATAGCCCTGATATTATGGACTGAGGCATATTTAATATGACTGTTCATCTTAAAATACTCAGCATAAACATTTTCATTTGTTCCAGAAGAAATCATCACAGGGAAGTTGAGAAAATTCTGTAAGTAAACCTCAAAATTTCTTTTTGTTGTTGTTATACGTAAATGCTAATTTATTTATTTTTGAGAGAGAGGGCAGGAGAGGGGAAGAGAGAGGGAGAGAGAGAATCCCAAGCGGGCTCTGTGCTGGCAGCACAGAGCCCGACACAAGCTCATGGCCTCACACACCATGAGCCAAAACCAAGAGTCAGACGCTCAACTGACTGAGCCACCCAGGCACCGCAAACCTGGAAATTTCTAATGAGTGATTTGGGAGTCCCGTTATTTCTTCCGGTTGAAGCTGTAAAAGGTGGTGGAGTTTAGGTAAAGTTCTATCCAGAAATTCTTTGTCACTGCTCCTCTAACCCTGTCAGGATTTAAGCAGTAGTGTCTGCCTCAACCTGCAAAGGAGTTTGGTCAAAACCTTCACTTTGGAAAGAAGGCACTTCCTTCTAGAAGTGGAATCTGGACAGCTTCAAATGCCCATGTGATTCCCTTTGCACTTCTTCCACTGAACCTTCCTCCCATCTTATCTGAACCTGTGTCACGCGGCTTTCCTGTGAAAGTGCACAGTACAAAGCACTCTGCAAGGGTCAGTCATCACAATCGTTAGATGATAAATTACACCTCTTATCACCACTGAGTGCAGGACTGTGTCTAATTTTCCCCCTCACATCTTTGATAGGCCCTCAGGAATATTTTTAGCTAAATGAATAAAGCTGTTCCTCTCCCCTAGGTGAGTGTTAAGCTGCTCATACGGGTATTTTGCTTTATTGAAATAATTCTGTGGAATTTTTTCACCACGATATCAACATCATAACTCTATACGACGCATCGTGGAAACAGGCTTCTATCATTGTTTCAAAGTTCACATTCTGCACAAATCTGTGGTAGTAGGTCAATGTGTTTCAGTGGCAGATGAATTATTTGATTTAGGAAAGTAAGAAAAACCCACATTTAAAACACTTTTCTCCAAAGATTGGAAGAAAACTCAACAAAGACAGCTGATTCAGGGTGGTGGCATTAGGAATGACCCTTTTTCTTTTTTTCTAGCATTTTCTTCATGCTGAAGTAACTTCATAACAGTAAGTAATAAACAGGTGAAAATACTCCTGGGAAAATTTATATTTGTTTTTACAATGTGTTTACAAGGCCACACCAAAAAGTATATATACAACAAAAACATTTATTTATTCAGGCTCAATGAAAAAGAAATGAATGTTTTGCTTGGAAGTTCCATAGAAGGGGTCAGGCACTGACATGATACACGAAGACCAAATTGAGCACCTATGGTGAAGCAAGCTCTGTACATCTAAAACCATACAGAAAAGCAGTCTGGTATGTTGGTTAAGAACACAAAGTTTGGCACGAGGCTGCCTCAATCTGAATATCCTACCACTATTTATAGTTGTGTTTTGGCCTTGAATCAAATACGTCACCTCTTTTTGCCTCAGTTCCTCATCTGTAAAATGGGGATAATAATAATAATGATAATAATAGTACTTTCTTCATACGGTTGTTGACTTCATAACTGTCAGCTACATGTCAGCTCAGTTTTGATAGTTTCTAATTTTCACATCTGCACTTTACAGAACTATTTCTTGTAATTCCTACTATAGTCCTGTGAGGTGGTTTCCACTACAGTCCCCACTGGATAGGCAAGGACACTCAACCTTGGAGAGAAAGGGGAGCTGCTCAAGATGACACAGCTAGTAAGTTTTGGAATGGGGACTTGAACACAGGTCAGTTCACCTCTGAACTAGACCACATGTGTACAACACACACACACACAACATTTTCATACTAGAGAAAAAGGAGTCTGCACTGGTAATGAAGATATACTCTACCCATAGTTCAATTGTTGTTAGTCTATAAACGAAGGAAATTCTCTCTCTCTCTTTTTTTTTTTTTTTTTGCTTTCTTCAGCCATCTCCATGCCTTTTCCTTTTAAAAATCATTCCCCCCCACCCTGCATATTGCTCTATTCTTGCACTTCCTTTCATCCTTTCATCACTGCTTTCCTGATCTTCCTAAAATTAGCATACTCCAAATCCTGTATTATTGTCATTGTTGCTTTAACAACAACAACAACAACAACAAATCTAGGTTTCCCCACCGTAATCAGGGAAGTGTTTATCATTCTAAGAAAATTATACTTAACATTCTCAGTATCTCCCTGCATCTCGGGGTGGGAAGCAGTGCATGTCTCCTACAGTAAAAAAGTGACTTAGTAATGTAGGACCTGTGCTGGTGTCTCAGCCCCACGACAGAAAATGGGAAGTTGTAAGACAGTGTAGATGAGATGTGGGAACATGGAGGGGATTAATACTCTGGGTGTTGAGTGCAAGTTAACTTGTTTTAATTAAGCACTTAGGTTACAGATAGAATGGTTCTAATTTAGTACCATCAGCTAATATTTACCACGCACCTCACATATTCAGCACTAAATAGGTACTGTGGAGATGTAAAAATAAGTCTATGACCCCACATTAAAATATCTTTCTCATTCTGTTGGAACGGTCACATGCTTTGGAAAAGTCTTCCTTTGTAGCACTTCTTTTGCTTTTACTTAAGAAATTCTAGGAGATGAAATATTGCTGGATTCATGAATCGCTTAATAAAGCCAATTAGATCTTTAAAAAAAAAAAAAAAAAAGGTGTAAATTGCAAGAAGCCCGGAGATACGTTCAAAATGTTTTGTCTACTCTGTTCCACACCAGAATAGAAGATTTGTTTCAAAATTTTCGTAAATAAGAATGTCTGATTATAATGAATCATTACTATACCATACTATACTATACTATACTATAATGAATCATTACAATTCATTGGATTGGATGGAAAGGGGAAGGGGAGGGGTTTGATGCAAATGTTACTCACTTTAGAAGGGCGGAGGAGAGAGCTAGAAGAATTTGGGTGGCAGGAAAGGTGTGAGGTAAGAACTAGTTCTCCACCAGGGAGTTCTCTATTCTGTTGTGATGGCAAAACATGAAGTAGCAATAATTGATACTAAAGACTATAAATACCATCTATTCCTGAGTGTTCTTGGTTTTGAAAATCAGAGAGAAGAAATGCACTTTCTCTACTTTTTAAATGGTAATTACTTTTACCCAGGGACAGCACTTAAGGCAAAATGAAATGTGAAATAAGGAGTATTTCTAAAGAGCAAGAATGGAAGTGCTTTGAGAAAGAACCGCACAAACCCATTTGATTTCTGAAACTCGGAAGGAAATGAAATCAAATTAATCTGTGGGCTGAGTCTTCTTCTAATGCAGTTTCTACTTGGGCAGGGATGGGGGAATATAAGAGGGAGAGGGGGCTAGGAGTCATACCCAGTAATTAAACTCTAGAAATGGGTACGTTTTCTCCAAAGACTTGGGTCACTGGACGAAAATGTTAAACAGACATTTCAAAGTGCAAGACGTCAAGCCCACGAGACTTTATTTTCTCGTCTAGAAGGCTTTTCTCAAGAGATGTACAGAAAGCAGGGACCAGACAGTGATGGAGATGGTTGAATTGATCCAATTTGCAAAAACTCTGAAATAGTGCTTGCCTTTAATTTGATTGGGAAAATGTGATTTATTAATAATACAGCAAATGGTGTGGAGACAGCCTCTCATTTTCAAATATGCACTGCTGTGGTTTCACAGCACATAAACATTTATGGCTGGATGTAAAAGATCACGGTGCCTGAGTCCTGAAGTACTGAGGCATTGCTGAACACGGCAGTGATGCTTGAATAGGAATGACCCAATGGACTTAGGGAAGCCCTATGCTCCATGCATTTATTTTAATAACACATCAGTTATTGAATGAAGGCTATGAAATGGGAGGGACATGCCAAAATCCTGTAAAGTTGGACTTAGGTCCATGAAGGCAATAACTATCTCTCCTCCTCCAAGTCTTTGCTAAAATATCACCTTCTCAATAAGACCGAATCAACCACTCCTATTTAACACTGCAATCCTTGGGTCACAATGCAACATATGCCCATGGATGTGTGCTGATTCTCTTTTGCACAGAACTTCCTGTTTCTTTTTTCCATTTCTTCCTTTATTCAACAGCACTTGGACCTCTAATACAGTATATGTTCCTTATATATAGGTTTCTTATAGGATTATTCTTTATTGTCAGCTTCTCCCTACTATAATGTTAAGTTTCACGAGGGTAGCAGCCTTTTTCTGTGTTGTTCACTAGTACCTGCCAAAACCTTAGAATAGTGACTAGCACACCGTCAGACGTTCAGTAAATATTTGTTGACTGACAAACATCAATTCAGAAAGGTGTAGGACCTAACAGTAATTTTTTCTGCCTTTGTTTTGAATGATGGCTGGCTCTTGAAAACTCGAGCCCCTGTCCCCTTTCACGTGCTTGCCTTTATGCCAAACATTTAGTTTATATACGATATTTGAATCAGTCTTTTCCACCACTATGACTTCAAGACAGTAAAGATTCCACAACGTATAAGCTTTTTTAATAGCTGATAAACAAGTGTGATAGATTGATGCAGAAGCTCGTGGAAAAAATGCTGGGTACTAATCGTGAATTCTGATTTAGCAATTGTTTGGACCCTTCAAAGCACAACTTTCAATCCCAGCAGACTGAAAGCAGCAGAATGTTTGTGATTATGTTTGCTTTTACAAGTTTAACCGTAATCATCGGTGTAGGAACAGAGTGCACCAGGCCAGCTTTTCTAAATTATGTACAGCCAATCTCTCCCTTTCAAAGCATCAGAGTGCTTCTGACCTAGTTAAATTCCTGCCATTCTGAACATGCTTAATAAAAAGACTTTTTTTCTTTTTTTTTCTTTTTTTCTTTTTTTGATTCTCTATACTCACTTGTTGCCCAGTAACCAGGAAGATTGATCCTTCCTTTCCGTGTACCACTTGTCGGTAAATGTGGTCAAGAATTAAGAGCTCACTCCAGCAATTCTGAAGCAGTTTCATTTGGTCATCAACCTATAAAAGAAATAGAAAAAAAAATGGCACTGTTATTCACAACATTTTTTGTCTTTGCATAATTTTCTGCATAAGAGAACTCGCTGTAAGCCAAGAACTCTCTGCCGACGGTTGCCACAGCATAGATGCTTGGGGTTTACATTGCTGCTCCTGAAAATCATTATTTTCATTTGGACAAATACGTTTTAAGCCACATATGAATACTTAAGAGTAGTATTTATAATCAATGAGCTGCTAGGAAAAGGTCCTCCATTAGAACGGTCTGTCCAACGTTAACAGAGCTATTAGAGTTTGCTTATGGAAGGTACAGGCGCCTCACTCTGTCCTCAGTAGACCCCACTGGAATGACCCCAAATAGCCTGTGCTTGTGTATCTAGAGTTTAATACATTGACCCAAAGCTGAAATAGTATATAGATATTTGCAAGCTGACAAACTGAGAAGATTTATATAAGAGACAACTAGCATGCCAGCACAAATGACTTTTGGAACACTGCCATACTTTGTCATCAGTGTTGATCGGAAGTCCAAACCTTGCTAGACTTTGAACCAAACAATCACCAGCCATAGTCTTGATGCTACCCTGCATTTGCTTTACGATTTGGACGATTTTCCCACAAACTCTCTAAACTTCAGTTTCCAGAACTGAAAAATGAACCAAGAACATTACCTCCCTCAGAGGACTCCATGAAGAAAATGAAATGTGCTGTGTCCCAGTGGGCATTTTATTCTTATTTCGTCTTGTCCTCCAGGAAACTGGATTCTTCAATGACAAACCCATACCTATTTCATGTACAGCTCACATATCCACGGTCTAAATGTGATGAGCATATTCACCCAGTCATATGGCTACTTGTAATAGTTTGTTCTTCATTTCGTAACATATACCAGCCAAAGACCCTGGTTTTTCCAAATGTGGTGGCCACATCTAGACATACACTGTGTATTTATAAAAATAACATCTGACATTGAGGTGTTGTTTCATAGTTTTTAGCGTTTTTTGTGCATTGGTTTAGACTTGACTGACAGAACATGCCTTTGAAGTTAGCCAAGCTGGTATCATTCTATTCAATTTATTCTATTCAATTTAAAAATAGGGTCTCAGAGAGGTTAAGTGGTATGCCTAAAAAATTTTCTCTCTCTCTCAAGTTCTAGGTTGTCTCCAAATTACATCAGGAGGTGCTAAAAATTTTTTTTTAATTTTTTAAAAAATTTTTATTTTATTTTAGAAAGAGAGTGTGTGAGCAGGGGAGAGAGAGAGAAAAAGAAAGAGAGAGAGAGAGAGAGAGAGAGAGAGCGAGAGAGAGAGAATCCCAGGCAGGATCCATGCTCAGTACAGAGCCTGACTCAGGGCTTGATCCCACAATCCTGGGATTGTGATCTGAGCTGAAATCAAAAGTCAGACTGAACTTCCTAGGTGCCCCAGTGCTAACATTTTCTAAGTGAAATTAATTTGACTTACTTTTAACAAATTCATTTAAAAATTTTTTATTTTAGCATTTATTTTTTGAGAGACAGAGTGTGAGTGGGGGAGTGTCAGAGAGAAAGGGAGTCACAGATTCTGAAACAGGCTCCAGGCTCTGAGCTGTCAGCAGAGACCCCAAGCAGGGCTCGAACTCATGAACTGTGAGATCATGACCTAAGCCAAAGTCAGATGCTTAACCAACTAAGCCACCCAGGCACCCCATTAACAAACTCATTTTCGAGTGGCCATTCAATGGAACTCTGGATAGCTTGTTGATTCTTGGGAAATTTCCACTCATACATTCATTAGTAGTGAGTTTGTGACTAACTTTATTTCCATGAGTCTAGGACATTGTGAATATGTTCAAGAGAGCACTGAACTCATAGTACAAAGAAGGATTCAAGGCATAGTTCTATACTTCCCAGCTATAAGAACTTGGTCAAGTCACTTAATTCTTTTGGACTTACTTCCTCACTTAAAAATATGAGTTAGGGGGCACCTGGGTGGCTCAGTCAGTTGAGCGGCCGACTTCGGCTCAGGTCATGATCTCGAGGTCCATGAGTTCGAGCCCTGCGTCGGGCTCCGTGCCGACAGCTCAGAGCCTGGAGCCTGCTTCAGATTCTGTGTCTCCCTCTCTCTCTGCCCCTCCCCTGTTCATGCTCTGTCTCTCTCTGTCTCAAAAATAAAATAAACGTTAAAAAAAAAATTTTTTTTTTAAATATAAGATAGTTTTTGTGAGGATGAATTAAGACTGTGGGTGGGAAATTCCCTTCATAAGACGTAAAATAATACACAAATGAAGAAACAACAGAGGGCTCCTGCTTGGTAGACCACATTGATTCTGTGGAGGAGAAAAGTGGTAGTAGAAATTGAAACTACACAAAACTACAATCAGGCTCTGTGATCAGGAAAATGCTCCCAAAACACCTCCATCAGAAATACTTTGAACCAGGGACTCCTAGGTGGCTCAGTCGGTTAAGCGTCCAATGCTTGATTTTGGCTCAGGTCATGACCCCAAGGTTCATGAGTTTGAGCCCAGCATTCAGCTCTGCGTTGACAGTAAGGAGCCTGCCTGGCATTCTCTCTCTCTCCCTTTCCTTCTGCCCCTCCCCTGCTCACTCTCTCTCTCTCAAAATAAACTTAAAAAAAAAAAAAAATACTTTGAACCAGTTAGTCTGTTCTGACAAGAAGAATTTCATTCAATTAGCAAATAAGATGTTTTTAAGGGATGATTATGTGGTGGGTATGAGTGCCAGACCGGGGATAGAATGGTGAACTAATGTGGTCTCTACCTTGTGAAAATGACTCTCGTGGGGGACGATGCTCACTCAACTACTACTTAGGGGTTTAGTGGCCATAGGAGGTCATGTTCTTCTCTCCAGGAAAATCCCCAGAGTGACATGTGGTGTAACAGGTCAGGCTTTGGGCAGCAGTTAATTAGATCCACCTACATGTTCTCCACAAACTGTTGTCACAAGGAGCTGGGGCCAAATGTACCAGCAACATACATGTTGTAGCATCCAGGGCAGAGTCCCAGAATTCTCTCATATGCTTGGGGTGATTTCAAAACAAATCTTACTTTGCTCTACTGGGTCTTATTATAGTCTCATTCCAACAAAAACAAGATCAGCATCTTATTTCGAATTTATCAGTCTGTGAGGGCAATTTGGCTCCCCTGTATGTTTCTTTGTTTTGTTGTGTGGGTGTCTGTGTGTGTCTGAAGCTTTAGTTATTTATTTAGCACTCTTTTCAGGGAAACCTAAAATACTCCACCCTGAGATTGTCTCCCCAGAAACAATTATTATACGTGTTCATGTTGCAGATAATTTCAGCATGGGTGGGGGAATACAGACACGTCAAAGTGTATTTGTTATTCCCATTTTAGAAAAATGAAAGAGCCAGGAGATTATCTGCAGGCCACACAGAAAAGGAGAAAAGGTGAGTGAAAATTAAAAGCAGCATAGTTTTGGAAGCCATCTCATTAAGGGGTTCTTCTTCTTCATTTGCATTTTATGGTCCCTTATTTTCATATAGAACATGACACAAATACTGCCGTAATAGTTTTCCAGCATCAAACCATGTTCCAGTTGTAAAACAGAATCAGACTTCTGGCCGTCTTTTCTTTGGGGATGTTGAAGATACACTTCCAAACAATGATATATTTTTGTCCCGTGTTCGGAAAAAGAATGGGTGTACCATTTTCAGACTTTATGCCTGTGTGTGTGTGTGTGTGTGTGTGTGTGTGTGTGTGTGTGAGAGAGAGAGAGAGAGAGAGAGAGAGAGAGAGAGAGGGAGAAAGAAAAGGACAGAGAGAGGGAGAGAGAGAGAGAGAAGAGTGCCAGCCAATTGCCAAGGAAGATACCAAAGTTCTGCTTTCCTGTATCCTCTGTTAAGTTTTTTTTTAATGTTTATTTATTTTTTATTTATTTATTTTTTGTGACAGAGGACAAGCACATGGGGGA
The DNA here is from genome assembly GCF_028749965.1 of Puma concolor. Classification (NCBI taxonomy): domain Eukaryota; kingdom Metazoa; phylum Chordata; class Mammalia; order Carnivora; family Felidae; genus Puma; species Puma concolor. Next base: position 30,894,375 of record NC_141683.1, read on the forward strand.
GGGGCAGAGGGACAGAGAGGGAGACACAGAACCCAAAGCAAGCTCCAGGCTCTGTGCTAACAGCATAGAGCCTGATGTGGGGTTCAGACTCACAAACGGTGAGATCATGACTGAAGCTGAAGTCGGTCGCTGAACCAGCTGAGTCACCCAGGTGCCCAATCCTCTGTAAGTTTCTTACTAAAGGGCTGGATATCTCTTCATCCCCATTTCTGCCCGCATCTGCCTACGTCCAGAGGCAGTAAGAAAATAGGTAGGCTTTTAAAATCTGCATATTTCCTGGTTCCTCAGCTTCTTCAGAAATTGAAAGAATAGATGAACATGTCTGTTTCTCAACATGAGCACTTGATTTTTGGTTTTATATTTTGTACTACTCATGTCATCATTTTTTCCTTCGTGTCTAAGATAGGATCTCTGTTGTAATGCCCCTGTTTTCACAAAGTACTGTAATTGCTTGTTCACGTGTGTGTGTCTGCCCTCCGTGAGGACGGGGCGGAACGTCAGGCCACAGATCCTACAGTGCCTACCACAGCACCCGGCAAAAAAAAAAATGTACTTCATAAATGGTTGTTAAGAGGGAAAACCTTCCCTTCTGCAAGTTTCTGCTATTCACCTGTGAATCTCTGGTACCTAGCCCACAAGATAAGCAAGCAACTCCTTCAGTGTTTGTGGAATAAATAATAGTCTTTCCCCAGCAATGAACACACGAGTAACTTATATCCGACCCTTCCCACGTGGGCTGGCAGGTCTGGACCCTCGGCTGCCCCTTCATAAAGACTTCTTGACTGATTGTAATTTTAACACTCTTCCTGAGCAATTGATTCCTTGTTTTAACACTCTCTGAGGGGGTTTTCCATGCCAACATTCCATTTCATTATTTTCCATAATTGATTATGCAATATTTCATGTTATCTTGAAATTGGTGAGTATGCAGCTTCACAGTGCTCTGGGTGGCACAGGTTTTATGCAGCTCTATGAATAAAAGGGCAGGGTAAATTTGATGACCCACTTGCTCTCTATCTCTAGATAAGAAAAGCTGGCAATTTTGAAGATATTTTTCCTTTAGAAAGCAGAGTTATAGTGACACGGGATGGGAGGGGGAAGAGGAGAAAAATAATCCACTACTTTGAGTAAATTCTCCACGTATCAATGCTGTCAATAAATATTTAGGGTGGCATCTGGGGAGCCTAGAAGGGGAACCAATGGAGTATAATTTCCATTATATATCAAAACCTCTCACTAGTTAGCCATACCAGCCTCATACAATGCTGTGTTATCAGCTGCAATAAAAGGAAACACTTCTCTCAGAAACCTAGTTACTCATCACAGAAACTATTTATATTGACATTACAGGTGAGTGTGTAAAAGAACACAATCCACATATTGTTAATGAAGCACACCTCCCACAACCCAGAATGTTAATCATTAGAAACTCATGCTTTCTCATAAGAACAGTGAATCTGGGCAAACAATTAGAGAAAGAAAAATGTGTAGAACTTTCTCAAGCCCTCATTTAATTTATCAAAACCTTTCTGTTGCCCCCTCCCCTTTATCTTTTAACAGTCTGGCAACGAAACTGATTTCACTTTTCCCCTGGCAGGGGGATTTGGAAATTGACATCATGAATCACTGTGGTTAAATTTTAAGAAGGGTATTTTTAGGAGCACATTCTACTGACGTGGATTGGTAATTGAAAAGTGGCCATGGACCCGTCTATTTCTGATCATTAGGTCTGGTGTTCTGGGCCGCGGTTACAAACTTGGCCGAGGTGAATGCATCAGACACGATCCCTGCCTTCAAGAGACTCACAGTCCAGGGAGAGGAGACAGAAGTGTAAATCTGCTATTCTAATCACACATGCAGAGGAAAGCTGAGGAAGTCTTTACCCTGCTTTGCATCCCAGGGGGTCAGGGAAGCTTCTGAAAAGAGGGCACTTAAATACAGGACTTAATGTTGTAGAATCACTTAATGAACTTTCTTTTTTTCTTTTTCTCTCAGTAACTCCTGTTAGAATAATTCTTAGAATAAAGTATTTAAAAACAATGTGAAGATTCTTCACAATCATGACAAATAAATCCAGCTATTATTTCATTTTTTTTTCTTCCTGGCAGAAAGGGAAAAAAAAAACCCTCAAAATGAACCTCCATTTTTTTATACTTCCTTTTGTGACAATAGTGACATTTATAAAGGCATATTCAAAAGCAAGGACAGAAAATTCAAAACAAATCAAAATCAACTTCACAAATCTTAACGGGAACGTGCTCTGGGCAAGGCAGGCACACAAGTTGCTTTAATCTTTTACTGTTTTTATAAAGAACACTGCTGATTATCTGCCTCTGTAATAAACTGCTACAAAGTCCAAGAAAAAAAATGATTTCACATTAACAATGATTAAACAAGCACTAAAAACAATACTGTACAAGAGAAATAACAGCCAGTAAAACTCCCCTGTCAATTGTTACAATGCCCCATAGATTTATGGCCAGAAGTTCTTCTCTGCCCTGAGATTACTGAAGTGGCTCCAGTATACTGTCTAACTGGATTTCTCCTGGTTCATAACACAAAGACAGACCTGTCAATGCTTGGCCAGCACACTGTACTACTCTGGCCCTATTCTATGTTTCTTGAGTGGAACAACAAAGGATTCCTCCCCCTCACCCCCCTTGATGTAACTTCTCAGGTCACGGAAGCAGGAGGTAGAGGGGTTTCACTATGATATCTGTCCTTTGTCTCCATTCCACCAACCCCTTCCAATCTACACTCATTTCTCCTTCCATTGAGGCCCAACAGCCCACAGAATCCAGGATCTCTGTAAGTCTACCTGCTTCTCCTTTTGTTCTCATTCATCATATACAGAGTCACCAGCATTATTTCTCTCAAAAAGGGAGAAACTTATAAACACAAACTTCTGGACATGAACCTCTTCCAAATTCCCTAGATTTCCATTCTGAGATGCCTACCAAACCAGACTTCCCTGAGCAGTGTATGCTGGGAACAGTTACTGACCAGCATGCCTGCTGATCCTTCAGCCTAGGGGGGGCCTCGAGTGGCCAGAAGCTAGGGGAGTAAAAAAGTAAGTGGCTTTCATGCAGCTGATAGCCTTAATCTCCAGAGAAGTGGGGCCACCTCAGTCCTGTCCCATCCTCCACATAATTGGGTGTCAAGTTAAAGAGTGGAGTGTGGTTGGGAAATGAATAAGATAGCTGTCAGCACAGAGAGAAGACAGGAAATAAAACAGACCAGCCTCTACTTCTATAACACTCAATCCAGAGTCACTCAGGAAAGGCAGTCAGAAGCCCCAGGCCAAGGAACCCCAAAGGGAACCACCCTGTCACCCAGGGTACAATAGCAAGGAATGGTGTGATTTGTGGTAAAGGTCTTCCATCAAAAATTATTAAATTTCTCTCAAAGTCTAATGCATCCAAGGGGAAGTTTCATTTATCCAGAACACTCATATGGCTGGTATACCTTATTTTCTAGGGATGTCACATGCAGGACTTTTTTTTTTAAGTTTATTTATTTATTGAGAGAGAGCACACATGTGAGATGAGCAGAGAGAGAGGGAAGAGAGGGACAGAATCCCAAGCAGGCTCCACACTGTCAGCATGGAGCCCCATCTGGGGCTCGAACTCACAAACTGTGAGATCATGACCTGAGCCAAAATCAAGAGTCAGATGCTTAATCAGCTGAGCCACCCAGGTGCCCCACATGCAGGATTATTTTATTCAAAGATGTGCTAATGCCAGATAATCAATGTCAGGTTTTTGTTTTTTTTTTCATTTAAATAAATGTGAGATAATTACATAAGTGGGAGACATCTTTGAGGTTTGGAGAGAATACTGCACAGTGTATGTACCTGTTAAATACCACTTGAATTGTGTATCATCAGAGACAGCATAACGGAATTCAGCCAATTTCTTTCACATAGCACAGTAGCTATGGTCTCAGATTTTGTCAAACCAAAGGACAAATTTTTCCCAGCTTTTACCCCTCCTCTTATCATTTCAAGAAGCTTTTACCCCTCCTCTTATCATTTCAAGCATTTCAAAAAGCTTCTTGTTGAAAGATCAATTACTTATAAGCTAATAGTAAGCTCATCATTTTGGGGGGGGGGGGGTAAAATAAAAATGTGCATGCAACGGTGCTGGTAGTCTTTCCTGTTTAAGTCTACATATACATCCACATATAATTTATGTGATCTGATTAAGGTGGACACAAAACACTAAAGAGACTATTCTTCCTTGTGGCTTATAAAATGCATTGCATTCCACTGCTTTGAAGCCAAAGCATGTATGTATGTAAAGAGATGGGGGAAAGAGAGTTTCTGCCACTCGTAGAAAGTTAGCTATGTTGATACTTTCTCTGAGAGTTACTTTGACATGACAATTCAGTTAGCATGATGGGGTGATTCTTCCATGTGGTTGTGGACTTTTGCAAAGTAAAGAAGACAGGAATTAGAGTAGCAATGAACTTCACGGCCAGCCTAGCCCCAGATTTCTGCCACTGGTATTAAAAAGGCTGGTCTGTATGACAGCATGGTTAATCTAGGAGTCACTTACCTTGTCAGATTATGAACATATCCCAATCAACAATAAATCAAACAAAATATAGCTGGGTTTTACTGAGACTTGAATGAATGTAAGACGTTATCCTCAAGGAACTTATAAATGAATTGAACAAATAAGACATATCTATGCCAAGTAATTAGTGTATAAGGCAGCATACACAGTGTTAAACTATGGAATCAATGACTTGAAAATGAATATATAATACTGTGTGTATGTCTGAGTTATGTGTATAACTGAGTTATATATGTAATAACTCAACTTACTATATTTATTTACTATAACTGAGTTATTATATGTATGTATCAAATGCCATATCCTTACAATATTTAAAGCAGTTTATATGTACATATAATAAACGATGAATAATGGAATAAATGAGAAAGTGAAGATAAAAGGAAAATAAAGGTACAATGACAAGTGGAAGCCAAGGCTAGGATCAGTCCCTAAAATCAGTTTCATAAGGGTGGTTTCAGTTATTGGAAATGGGCCACAGTTTTGGTTCCTTATAGCCAGAGCACCATTACTAACATGATTTGCAGTGTGCATGAGATAAAATCTGGTGACCTGCAAAACAGCCTATCTTAGTACTGGACACCTGTGAGAAATTTCTCTGTGAGTTTTCCGAGGAGGACTCTGGATAATGCAGTAAACTAAGCTCAAACAACATCCTTAAGTGCACACAATATTTAGCTTCACAGGGAGTGTTCCTTCTAAATTTTTTTTTTAATGTTTATTTATTTTTGAGAGAGAAAGACAGAGCGTGAGCAGGTGAGGAGCAGAGAGAGAGGGAGACACAGAATCTGAAGCAGGCTCCAGGCTCTGAGCTGTCAGCACGGAGTCCGATTCGGGGCTTGAACTCACAAACTGTGAGATCATGACCTGAGTGAAGTCGGGCGCTTAACCATCTGAGCCACCCAGGTGCCCTGGGAGTGTTCCTTTTAAAGCCAATGACAATGTTAAGAGGGCACAAGATAATTTGGTCCTGCAGCACAAATTTCTGATGGTCTGTTTTCCAAAGATAAACTGGGACAATCCAGAAATGGAGAGAATGCATGTATTTCAGGCCCCTTCATTAATAGCATAGTTCAGGACCATTAAACACTGTAAAGGAAATATATGAGCTTTGCAGCTCGGAAACATGGATTCCTATCTCGGCACTCCTGACATGTAACTTTGGGCAAAGAATTCAAACTCTTCAAACCTCAGTTGCTCTCACAGCTTATAGTTAAATGACATAAATGTAAATGTGCCTAGCTCAGTAACAGGCACATACAGGCACCTTAATAATGCTAGTGAAACTTAAATCTAAATAATTAAAAGCAGGCAACGCACCGGAGATGCGAAATGAAGTACAAAGGAAAAAATTTCAGGTGATGGAAAAGGCTGATGAACGATTAAAGAAAAATATTTTAAGGCACATTAATGTGAAATATTTTCCAGTGCTTTCTCTTGCTGGGTGTTGTTTCATTTATGACCACTACCTGTTTCCTGTTCTCTAGTTTAAAAATCTCCTCTGTATAATTAAAGCAATGTTCCTCACATGTCCAACTAGGCAGATATTATTCAAGCAATGAAGACAAAGCCCTTTAAGGATGAATATATTTTCTTTTAGCTTGGTTGGAATGTCCAGAAAGCGTTTGTGAATATGGTGATCATTTTCAGAATGTCTGTATTCTTCATTATTGCCTGAAGGCAATAATACCACCAGCCACAGAATTCCAGGTATGTAGCAGGCCCATTATCTGGACATCAATGATTGAGGCATAATTAAGGAGCATTTTAGCTGCCCTACACCTTATGAAATGGGCACGCTCTTGAAGTCCTTGGGATACCAGCGTAGAGAAGAAAGGGAGAAGCTGAGGATATTCCGGTGAGTGTGCTCTGTGACTCCCTGAGGTCTTAATGTAACTTCTTCCTTTGTAGACTACATTTCAAAACCAGAAAAAGAGTTTTCAGAAGCTAAAATGTCCTTGGGTCCTTCTTGGCTGGCCGTTTCAATCAGGCAATTGGCCAAAGAAAGGAGGAAAGAACCCAAGTGGCCTAAATATCACTCACAAAAATACAACTGAAGTTAGGGCAGAGGCAAAGGAGAGGTCCTTAAGGACCATCCAGTGATGGGAATTCACTGGGTACGAAGGCTTCTGGGAGAATTCCTCTACCCAGCTCCCCAGCGACACATGGATGACCTAGTCTCTTCACACAATTTACATTCTCCCTTCAGGTCACAGAGCTAAGTACATGGTCAATCCAAGCCTTTAGAGATACTCAGAAATGGATTCACAGAAAGTGGTGGCATTTGAGGAAAGAGCTCCAGGAGTCAAAGGGTCAGCCCCCAAGGACAGGATAACCGCCAATTTCTGCTTTGTGAAAAACCTCTCAATAGCGTATATTCAGAAATATACATGCTCCAAACTCAGCATGTTAACAACACTAATAGCTTCTATCTAATGTCCCGTCTGGGACACTATGAATGGCATCCCTTCACGCTGTCTGAATTGAGGGCATCCCCATATGGATATATTACGAACTACACCCTGGTCCTGGGCGCACAGTAGGTGCTTGGTTAATATTTGCTTGATCAACACTGAAAGGACCTAGTAACCCCTGTAGTTTAATTCCTTCATTTTAAAAAAGAGGAAACTCAGGCCAGGTGGGGTGTGATTTATATAAGGTTACTCAGGTGCCAGAAATGGAATGGGAATACAGGTATTCTGAATCCTAGTCCAGTGCCCTGTCACTATGCTTTTGTCATACAGGAATAAAGAATAATCTTATTTTTTCTCTGGAAGTTTATTTTTTTATTTTTTATTTTTTTGTAAGTTTATTTAGAGAGCACCCATAAACACGAGCAGTGGAGGGGCAGAGATACAGGGAGAGAGAGAATCCCAGCAGGCTCCATGCTTAGCACGGAGCCCAATGTGAGGCTTGATCTCACAACGCTAAGATCATGACCTGGGCTGAAATCGAGAGTCGGACACTTAACTGACTGAGCCACCCAGGCACCTCCAGAAGTTTAGTTTTTTAATAATACTGTCTCAATTTCTTTCTTTGCAAGGAAAGAAAGTAACAGTAATTTAGTTTCTTTATTTCAAATGTAAAGAAGTTTGTGATTTGAAAATTAAAGGCTTTTGGAAATGTAAAAACATAGACACCAAATGATAGAACCTTGGAATTATTTGAATGTCAAATGTAGAGAGATGATTTCTCCTATTTGAGGGGAGAGACTATGCAGGTGACTTGGATGGAAGATGAACTAAGACTGGGCATTTACTTAATCCCAAGGGCGTCTGTTTTATGCCCCAATTTAGGTAAGAATGAGATTTTTCTGGGTCAACTAGAATCAAGAAGGAGAAGAATCCTAGAGAAATAAGATTGCACTCACTTCATATTTTCTTTTAAGGTATTCAGGAAAAATAACAACCTCATTTGATTCTGAGGACTTTTTCCTAGTAGCCCACATACAACTTTGTCAGGATGTGTCTATTTGGTCACAACAGAACACGTGTGGCACTCTGCCAGTAGTCCATGGGAACCACCTGCCACCAGCTGTGTCCACTGGAACAGCATTTGGGACCACCTCCTCTCAAATCTTTTGGCCCTGGACCTCTGCACAGTGGTGCACCTAACTTCTTGGTGCTCCTGTGTGTCATCACTGAAAAGGATGGGTAGCCCCTTGCTGGACTAGCCCCAGTTCCAGAAGACCCAAAGGTGAACTAAATCATCACATAACTCCTGGTTGCCTATGCCCTTTCCAACAACTCTCTGCAGCTTGGGATGGTGGAGTTCAGGACTCCTGAGCCCAACGAAGGGCCCAGATCTAAAAACAAGTGACATTTATTATCACGGAAACATAATTCACCAACACTGTACAGCACTAATTTTGATCAATTTTTTTTAGTTCCCCAGTTCTGGCCATTTAAAAGGGGTAAACATTCTACCCCAGCTGCAAACAAAGTGATTCTGGAATCAAAATCACATGACCTAGATTTTTAGTAATATTACACCTTGCTCTATTGCACCTGTGCATGAGGTGGATGTGCCTTCTAGTATTATTTTCCTTTATTGCTACTTTCATATTGTTTCTATTCTAGATTCAGGGAGGGAAACATGTAGGCTATGACGCTGCACTACCTCCTCCCTACCCATCCAACACATCCCTCCTATACACTCCCTAAGACTGAGGAATTGCCTGTTGATTCTGTTCCCAGGAGGCCATGACTCTGTAAGTCAATCTGAGGCCAATCTCTTTACGTCTTCCTTATTGCTAGGTGGTCTTCCTTTATTCACTCTTAGTAAACTCCACAGCTCTGGTGTTCCTATCTGAATAGAAAGATGAAAAGTAGCAAACTGATTTCTGAGAGAACTTACAGCTAACACAGCTATCCTTTCACACAGGTTAGAAGTTCCTACAAAGATGACTGAGAAGGGAAATGCAAAGTATTGAATTCCATGTCCCTCATTATTCTCATCGTAAAATGAGAGAAAAACCTTTTAGATTGAAGGATGGCTTCTCTAATGGAGGTAAGTGAGGGTGGGGACATTAGCATCTTCAAAAAAGAAGAGAGAATGAGAACCCTATTCAACCCCATTACCTCCGGGCTTCACACAAAAGAAGTTAGTACCAAATTTAAGTAATTAATTCTGCTGTGTTTTAGTCTAAGTATGGATCACACAGCAAATGGACATAATATTTATAATATATATTATATATCCTGTAATATTTATAGGATGAAATGACTTACATTTTCCACATACAGCACTGTTTTTTGAGAGAAAGTACTCTTTGGAGAAAGAACTGTATCTGTTCAGAGATACCACATTCTTGACAGTTCAAGGACATGCTGTGCCTACAGAGTGACTGCGTTGACTATTTTCTTGTAGTAGGCTGGCTGATTCATATCAAATAAAGTAATTCAGCCAACTCATGAAGTCAATTAATTTTTTAATTGAACAGGCCAACAGTTTCCAGATTGTGTAGATAGATAATAGGCCTAGAGATGGGATATTACAACACATACAACGTGTCAATCATACAGCAGTTCTGTTTTCACACAGCTGGTCGTACAATTAGTGCCGTATCGTATCTAGTATTAAGAAAGCAGCATTATGGTGTGGGTGGAGTCCTGATAATTGGAATAATAAAAATGCAGCGACATGAGCATATGTTTTTTAAATTAGTTTGTCACAAGTCCTTCTCTTACTGATGTTGGCCATCACACACAAGTTAGAAAGCAAAAGGTTTCCAGGTCCAACATGTGCTGTTTTCCTATTATTTCTTCATGACCAATTAGGAATTTCTCCTGCCAAAATAATATTTTTGCAATCCTTGTTGACTATAATTCAGAACTTGTAAGATACCAAATAACAATCATAACTCACTCACAGGACGTTCCTAAAATATTCCACCAATGGAGGACCTAGCCAGGTGCTCAAGGTTAGCCGGATTTGTGCAGCACTGTCCTATCCCCGTTCTCTGAGGCCCCATTCAACTTTGTCTGAACTGCCAGCCTAAGTATTGACCTAAGTATTCTTGCTTCAGACTCAAGCTTCTTTCTTTCAAAGCAAAATTTGGTTTGAAGATGAGGAAAATGAAGTCTAGGGGAAGTCTACAGAGTGCAAGGCCAACTGCTCATTGCTGTGCATAAGCACTGTGCTGGGCCTGGAAGGGATTCAAAGATGAAAAGGAAACACTTCCCAATGAGCTTAGAACCAAGTGCAATGAAAATAATGAGGTTGGGAGCTGTGGGGGCTGTGGTTTTCCCAATATCCACAGTTTCTCTTGGAAACCATGTCTGAGAGTTGGAGGACTCTGACTGTGTTTCTGTCCAGTCTCAGTCTGGAATCTACACACCTTAAAAAAAAACAAAAAAAAAAAAAAACAAAAAAAACAGGGAATGTTGCTTGTTGGCTTACTTCTACCTGGTTTCTAGAATTCACATGGCCTATTACTTCAAAGAGGAAGTACACAAAGGTCACATAAATGTTTTACGAGCTAGATGCACCAAGTCACTACTTCCTCAGTGTTTCTGCCAATTAAAGGATAGCATAGAAAGAAATGGCAGCAAGTTGGGGCGCCTGGGTGGCTCAAGTTGATTAAGCGTCCGACTTCGGCTCAGGTCATGATCTCCCGGTTCGTGAGTTCGAGCCCCACATTGGGCTCCGTACTGACAGAGCCTGAAGCCTGCTTTGGATTCTGTATCTCCCTCTCTCTCTGCCCCTACCCCGCTCATGCTCTGTCTCTCTCTCTCAAAAATAAATAAACATTTAAAAAAAAGAAAAAAAGAAATGGCAGCGAGTTTGACAAAGAGGAACATAGGGGTGACTCCCGGGTGGCAGGCAGGTGTCTTTTAATTAAGAAATGAACTTGGCAATGTTACATTTTAAAAGCAAATCTTCGGGGCGCCTGGGTGGCGCAGTCGGTTAAGCGTCTGACTTCAGCCAGGTCACGATCTCGCGGTCCGTGAGTTCGAGCCCTGCGTCAGGCTCTGGGCTGATGGCTCAGAGCCTGGAGACTGTTTCCCATTCTGTGTCTCCCTCTCTCTCTGCCCCTCCCCCATTCATGCTCTGTCTCTCTCTGTCCCAAAAAAAATAAATAAACGTTGAAAAAAAAATTTTTTTAAAGCAAATCTTCTGCCTACATTCAAACACATTGAATTCCTACACTGGTCACACATGATTTATAAAAACTACAGAAGGAAAACAACACTGCTCATAGTAGGAAAGCAATCCCTTTCTCTTAAAACCCTTTTGTCAGAGTAACTGATAAACAAGTGGGAGATCTAACTCGAGGAACCAAAACCACGCATAACTGAGGATTGTCAAAACCTCCACCTTCTGCCACGGGTGGCAGCCCTGCTAGAATCATCTGGGTCAGAAAGCTATCCATCTCCATTCACACATGAGCTAATCAGTTCAAGGGGGGAAGCGCCAATGAGCTCTCAGATCAATATGGTGAAGTATGGAGATTGATCTCCTCCCAGAGTGAGTGCATTAACGAGCTCCTCTGTGTGACCTTTGCCCGGTGGTACAAATTAGACTTCGCCACAAACCACATTCTTGAATGGGGACCTTCAGTGTTTGCTCGTTTTAATAAAGCACACTGTAGGGAGACCTCAAAGATGACTACCAAAAATTATAGGGCATATTGTGTACAAAGTAGGTCTTGCAGAATTAGTATATTATGTTTGAAATTATGGACAAGACAGCCTAAATGCATACTTTGAAAACAAAGCATATTCTTTTAAAAAGCACCTCCCTTTCTTTCTTTCATTCTTTCTTTCCTCTCTCTCTCCTTTCTTTCTTTCTTTCTTTCTTTCTTTCTTTCTTTCTTTCTTTCTTTCTTTCACTAATGGTACTGGATATCTTTCCAAGCAGGATGTCCTACTAATGGCTTCACTTCATCTGCTCTTAAGAGTTCAGGGAAATACAACTGTGCTCAAGGTCTGGGCTTCTCAAACTTGAAGATGCCTACAATTCACCTGGGAATCTTGTTAAAATGAAGGTTCTGATTCAGCAGGTCTGGGACTAGGATTCTATACATCTAACAGGCTGAGCAGTGAGGCCAATTCTGATTGAATATACCATATACCACCCTTCAAATAAAAAGCTCTAGAAAATCCTAGCAAATAAATACCACTCCCTCGCCACATGTGCCTGTGTGAGCACACACACTGTCTCACTCACACACCCATTTTAGGCATAGGAATACGGTTATGAGAATAATATACTCTGATGGCAAAGAGTAAGAGCTTTGGGATCAGACTAACCCGATACAAACCCAGGCCCCACCAGTGGCTAACAGATGAATGTAACCTGGGCAAATGACTTAAATCCTTGAACCTTACTTTATTCCAGCTTAGTCAAATTCTAATTAATATCGACACGTCCTCTTCCTGTACCTTTTTGTGAGGCTTCATTGAGCTAATGCACACACAGAACTTGAAACAAGGCTTAGGTTTAAGAAATAACAGCTATTATTAGAGTATGTCAGTGTTCTTCCATGAAAAGTCAGATCTAGTCCTTGACCCTTAGCTTGGTCCAGTGTTACAAAACAAATTATACTTCAATGAAATTGTAGCTACAGAACTGTAAGATACTAAGTTTGTGTTTGGTTTTATTTATTTTATTTCTGAGGGATCTGGACCTCAGGAGAATGAGCACAATGGTAACAAGCTGCCCTTTAGTGGCATCTCAAAGCGGTCAAGGCCCAGGATGTCACCAGTGTGAGTGTGGATGTATGGCTGGTGAGAGGGCCAATAGTGACATACAGGGAAAATATGTACCTGTTTGTCAGTGACCTACATACACATACATCTGGGCTGCCCCCAGGGCTACCCCCTCCCCCTTGAAGATTCTACACCTCTGCCCAGGGGAGCAACTTCACAACCACTGGTAGTCAGAGAGGGTTTCTTTTCCCCTATCTCTCTTGACACTCCACTTACTTGCTGGTTTGAAAATTCCAGTTTGGGAACTGCAATCAGTTGGCATTCAAGCCTTAATCCCTATGAATGAGTAAATACCACAAAGGTATCAATATTTAAATCAGTGGTTTTACAAGTGTGGTCAGAGGGTCCAAGAGGTTAAAACTACTTTCCCAGTTATACTAACTTGCCATTTGCCCTTTTGACCCTCTACCTCTCATGACTATACAGAAGCTCCAGGATGTAATGACATCATCACTTTGGTGGCAAATGAATTGCATACTTGTGAACTCTTGTGTTTTACCCATTTCTCCTTTTTAACTCCTAATACGTTAATATTGGTAGTTAAAATGCACATAAACTAAAGGTCTTCAGAGTCCTCAATCATTTAAGAGAGTCCTGAGATCAAAAAGTTTGAGAACCACTGCTTTAAATCAATATCAATCATTTCACATCAAGATAAATAAATTTCTGACAAGTTAACAATTTTATGGAGTATCTACTGAGTTCAAAACTCTGTTCTAGGGTTTGTGAGAGAAAACACTGATAAGTAAGAGACAGGGATGAGTTGGGGAGACAGACATAAGCAAGTAACACTGGGGGAAAAGGGAGTAATAAGAACCGAGATTTTGTTAGACCGTCCTAATTTCAAGTAGTTCCATGACTACATTTAGACTTGCCAAATCAATGGCTTTGAGTTTGGTGGTGGTGGAATAGATCTATCTATATCTATATATCTATATCCATATCTATATCTATATCTATATCTATATCTATATCTATATCTATATCTATATCTATATCTATATCTATCTATAAGCTAAAATAGAATAATGAACAAAATACTGTAGTAATATAGGGAAGAGAGTAATTGATTCCAGCTCAAGCACCCAAGGAAGTTTCTTGGAATTCATATTTGAACTCAACCGTGTATGATAAATGCTGGGAGGGGAATCTAAGCAAAGAGAACAAGGTGAGCCAAAGCACAGAGGTGTAAAGACGGCTAAAAACGTGGGGACAAAGATGAGCACTTGTGTGTGTCGAGAGTCAGGGAGTGAGCTGTGGGGTGAGAGATGAAACAATACTGGTAATGGGATACCATCTGAAGAGTTTTACCTTTTTCTGTAGATGCAGTGAAAAGCTGAGAGTGCCTTGATCAAATCAGAAAGCCTAGGGTAACAGCTGGAAGAAATGTGTTTAAGGAGAATACAGGGAAGGAAAGGAGGCCTCTGGGAGGTAATGTTGATCATGTTGGTAGCAGACATTCATTTGTTCAGCCAGCAGTTCGGAATGTTACGGTGGAGTCTGGAGAGACGGTTCAGCATAACTGTGTGTGGGGGTGAAATCACAAAGAAGAATGTGTAGTGTGCGAAGAAAAGGAGATTAACAGCAGCTGAATTAGAGAAAAGTACCACTTAAAATTTGGGTAGAAGGAGAGGAGCCAGTGAGGGAGACTCGCGTGGAAAAATCAGCAACATTGAGTAGTGACCAAAAGTCTGTTTCAGAAGGAATGTCAGGGATGCAAAATGGAGAGAGAAAGTGTGGCTGAGGCCACTGATAATGTTTGAGATTCATGAGAGACATTTCCCATGGAGAAGTGGAAGTGCAGCCTCCCTGCTGGCCCAGCTTGAGAACTCCCCATGCCCCCTAACACCCCCTTACACCCTCCACCACCACTCCCAGCAAGATTGGCTGTGGAGACACCAGGAAGAGATGGCATGGCCACCATGTTGGGAAAAGGCAGGATGGTGAGATGGAGAGGACTGGTTACAGAGGTGGTTTGTTTTGGGCCTTTTAGGAGGGGGGCCTTGCACATCCCTGTAACTGATGGGACCCAGTGGAAAAGGAAGATTGAAATGCTCGCACAGCATGAAAAAACTGATAGAATTGAGAGAACATGAGAGGGACCGTTCAAGTGGGAAAATTAGAAAAGAAGGAAACCTTCAGACTCCATAAAAAGAAACAGCATTTTTTTTTAAGTCAGCACCACACCCAACATGGGGCTTGAACTCACAACCCTGAGGTCAAGAGTTACATGCTCTACCGACTGAGCCAGCCAGGTGCCCCAGAAAGGACACCGAACTCAGCACAAATCTGAACCTTTCTTGAAATAGGGCTTGAGAGGGTTGTGCACCTGTGTGTTGCTGCAGGAGAGTTGTTGGAGGAGCGGTGTGTGTGTGTGTGTGTGTGTGTGTGTGTGTGTGTGTGTGTGTGTTGGTGCAAGAGGGAGCATATAGATGAAGGGAGGATGCATGTGTGTTGGTGCATGGAGTGTGTTGATGGAGGAGGGATGTGTGCGTGTGTGTGTGTGTGTGTGTGTTGGTGAGGGAGGGAGTATGTTGAGGGAGGAGGAGTGTGTGTGCCCATGTGTTGGTGCAAGAGGGACCATATTGATGGAGGGGGGGATGTGTGTGTGTGTGTTGGTGCAGGAGGAAGTGTGTATTGATGGAGTAGGGATGTATGGGAGGGTGTGTGTTGGTAGAGGAAGAGTTTGTATGTGGTGAAAACAAGGCAAACAAAAGTCAGAGCTCAAAGGCAGAAATCACCGGAATAAAGCCCTTTCCCCTTCATCTACTTCAGAAACTAAAATTTGCCTAAAATTTGTTTCTTTCTCCCCAGTTTTAACCCAGGTCAGGGTTAGAGAGAAGGGGACTCACACTGTTGAGCTTTTCTTCTCCTTTGGGGACCTCTTTATTGTATTCACCATACTGTGATGTAATTATCTGAGGTTTTTTATATCTAAAAAAGCTTCCAGAACTCATTCTCTCTCCACCCTCACATCTTTCCATTAATAACAGACATAATTATTTGGCATAAATAAACCTTAGTTGACATACTAATAAAAGAAATACAGAAAGTTACTGAACAACAGTGAATGAATCGTATTTGACTCTTATAATTCTTTTCCTTCTCTCCACCCTGACTCCACCCAGCATTTCAGTATACTTACCACAGAATTAGATTAGATACCTGGTCACCTCACAAACTACTCTCTCCTTTTTCCATCTTCAGTGGTGACTAGGCACTAAGGGGGACTTACATGAGACCCAGGAGAAATGGGAAATAGAGACTCAAAACTGTCTCATAAAATGCCATTTAACTATAAAGCAAATATCAAATGCACATGAATAAACATAAGTGTTGTTTGAACAATAAATTGTGTTAGTCTTTAGCAGGGGTTTCTTTATAGTAAAATTTCCAAAATGTATTCTCGCTTTGATGATGTTGAGGTACAAGTTCATGAACAGCATTCAAGCATCTCCACGCCGCGCCCACCCCCCATAGCATATTCACACATAATTTCACATGCGTGTATCCTCCTTTCTAGGATAGAGACCATTTCTCATTCATCTCTGACTAGGTCCTAGGACCATGAACTCTGCAAATACTATTTAATTTAAAAAGGTATCATGTAAACTGTACATTATCTCTATTTTATGGATAAGGACACTACAGTTAAGTCACATTCCTAACAGCATATGGCCAGCAAGCGGCAGAGGTAGGATTTGAGGCTGAGTTTGTTTGACCCCAGATCCCATCTAATTTCTGTATCAGAAGGCCTCTGTTGTGGTAAGAGGGAAGTAACTACCCTGTGCCTTACACCATGCCAAAGTATTTGCCAAATGAATCTAATTTAGCATCAGAGACTTTCAAGCATTGATTAAGGAAAGATGACATTGGTATTACTTAAACATATACTCCCAGCAACTTGATTTGGGTTAAATCCTTTTATCCCACATAAAACCTCTGAAAGAACTAACACTGTATTTTACAGATGAGAAGACTGAGCCTTAAACAAGTTAAGTAAATAACCCACAACCAGGAAGCTCTGACCCTCCCTCTCCTGTCTCTAAGAGAAGGAGGTTGCTCCTAGATTAGCAATAGCTCCAAAGAGGTAGAAACATGAGCTCACACTAGAACCTCCTCTGGGGAAGAACCTGGATACTTTTGCCTGTTCATCATCTTCAAGTCATTTGACCTGGTGTAAAACTTTTCACCATGGGGCCCTGCGACAGAATTCTCAATATATTAGCTTTTAGCTGTGTTAAACCATAGCATTGTTTTGTTGGTAGAAAACTGGACCCCTTTTGGTAAGTAGATTTGTTTTCCTGTTACATTTTGTATTTAGGGGTATAGTACACTTTGATACTTCATTTTGTTATGCCAAAAATGTTCGTTGTTATTGTATTATCAAATCGATGAATTAGAGAGGTCACTATAAGATTAATGCATTTTTTAATGAAGCTGCACAATATAACTCATTATTCTCTAAGAATGATGGCAGGTCTATGAAATTTACACAGATAGGAGCTTTGTGAGTCGAAAACAAAGTCTACAAATGGGTATCATTTAGCTGTAACAGGAAAAAATATTCCTAAAGATTCTATCAAGCTTTAAAATCATTGTTTATTCATATGCTTATTCGTATGATTTCCTGGATCTGTGATTAATTTACCTACATAAAGTTACTAGCTCTAAGTTTACGAAAAAAATATTATTCTTCTTAGTCATTTTCTTTTTTCTTTGACCCTGTGTTTCAGAAAGGAACACTATTATCCTTGAACATACCAAGTGAATGTACTTGAACACACGATGTATACAGGCTAGAACTGGTGAGGTCTTCTGGAGGCTCCAACAGAGAAGAAACCTTCCATTACCCGCAGTTTTCATCTTTGATTAGGCTACTTTGCTGAATTACAAATGCTTTTTATATGTTAATGTAATTATTCTAAAAACATTCATAATGCCGGGGCGCCTGAGTGGCTCAGTCGGTTGAGAGTCTGACTTTGGCTCAGGTCATGATCTCACAGTTCATGGGTTCAAGCCCCGTGTCAGGCTCCATGCTGACAGCTCAGAGCCTGGAGCCGCTTCAGATTCTGTGTCTCCTTCTCTCTCTGCCCCTCCCCTGTTTGCTTGTAAGCTCTCTCTCTCTCTCTCTCTCTGTCTCTCTCTCTCAAAAATATATAAAACTATTAAAAAAATTTTTTTAAATCTTCATAATCCCTAAAATATATATAAAGTAAAATATGTTCCTCGAGAGAAGGGATTCTGTCTATACTCTTTGCATGCAATCTCCAAGTCCTAAAATGTTAACTGCACACAACTGGCACTTGGTAAGTATGTACTGAATAAAAAAAGTAATCTTAAAAATACCCAACCAGGGGCACCTGAGTGGCTCAGTCCATTAAGTGTCCAACTCTTGATTTTGGCTCAGGTCATGATCTCACAGTTTGTGGGACTGAGCCCCACATTCGACTCTGTGCTGACAGTGCAGAGCCTGCTTGGGATTCTGTCTCCCTCTCTCTCTCTCAAAATAAACGTATTTTTAAAAAACTTGACCGGGATGCCTGGGCGGCCCAGTTGGTTAAGCATCCTACTCTTGATTTGGGCTCAGGTCACGATCTCACAGTTCATGGGTTCCAGCCCCATATGGGCTCTGCACTATTTCATCATGGAGCCTGCTTGAAATTCTCTCTCCCACTCTCTCTGCCCCAGCCCCACTCATGCACTCACTCTCGCTCATTCTCTCTCTCTCAAAATAAAGAAACGTAAAACAAAACAAAACAAAAAAAACACCTGACCAATCCTATGTACAGTATAAACTGTACATTAATAACTTCAACTGTAAAAATGTGAGGAAATCTTGAGGTCATGTTGGTTCAGTAGGTACTTGTGATCACACACATGACCTAGTCTTTCATTATCCAGGAACAATTAAGAGACTATACAGGAATCCACAGAATGCATAAAAAAACTTATCACTTGAAACAGTTTAAAAAAAAACCATGTATAGTCACATATTTAAATTTTAAATTACTTTAAAGTGATAAGAAAACTTAAAAGAAACATCAAATAAGAATTGCACTGAGAATTACTTGGTTAACAAATAAGAATATTTGTTACTTAAGAAGAGAGGCAGCTGGACCCAAACCGAATGGTAATGTTATATGTCAATTATAGCTCAATAAAAAAAAGTAACAAAAAGAAGAAGGAGACGGAGACAGAGAAGGAGAGATAGCTGGAATTAATGCTTTAGGATGAAATGAAATGATATGAGTTTCAGAAATATAGTAAGTTGAACTATTGTATATCTTTCTTTTAAAACTCCTTTTGGGGCGCCTGGGTGGCTCAGTCAGTTAAGCGTCCGACTTCGGCTCAGGTCAGGATCTCCCTGTCCGTGCGTGAGTTTGAGCCCCGCGTCGGGCTCTGTGCTGACTGCTCAGAGCCTGGAGCCTGTTTCCGATTCTGTGTCTCCCTCTCTCTCTGACCCTCCCCCGTTCATGCTCTGTCTCTCTCTGTCTCAAAAATAAATAAACGTTAAAATTCCTTCTGACTCTGGGCTGCCATATTTGTAGGTGAACCAGTAAAAATTAAATTGTTCATGTAATGACAAAAGACAATAAAGTCACAATACTGTTATATGTTGTTGATAGTCTGATATCTGTTGCCTATTGCCTCACTTAAAAGTTACCATTAGAAATCTGGGTTCTGAAAAACATTTTAACTGGTAGAAAAATTGTGGCTTTTTGCCTTTACACGAAAATAAATGTCATTTTAAATATCAGGATTTCACAGTCCAAAACTTTCTAGACTGAAAAATGAAGAGACATATAGTCTGAGTTTAGTTTCTTAGGGCTTATATTAGAAGGGCCATCCTAATTCCAGAAAAAAAATATAAATGCTTTTCAGGTAGTTTGAATACATTTTTAGATTAAAAACTGATTAATAAATGTAAAAGTTTTGTAGATTCACAGCAGGTGTTTTGAGGGCTTATGCTGAAAAGCTGACAACTAATTATAAAAGCCTTACTGTACTAATCAATTACTCAGATCAACATTAGGTGCCTATTATGTACATGAACATGGGGATTATATCTCCCTTAAGTAATGTACTAAAATCATGAGTCTAAAACATTCTAATGTGAAATGTGAAGGTATAGCAGTCTTAATATATTACTAAAACCCCTTCCAAATGAATTGACTTTTACGCTGTACATTAGACTCTTAAACACATTTTTTTCAGCTTGATTCCTTTTTTTGTAATTTGTTTTATATTTTTTACAGTGACAAATGTGAACCAAATCATTAACTAATACAAGTACCCTGGTACAAAACATCTTATGTGATACTCTTATAACAACCAAAAAAAATTTTTCATTCTTTAAGAAACTTTAAAATTATATACTTAGATCTTATCACAACTTTTAAAAATGTAAACATGTTGATCTTTTTAAAAGTACATCTGTTGTACCCAACTCTGTTTTCAACATCTTTCCCCTAACCCAGAGATTTTCCGACACTAATAACAAAAATGTCCTCTTCCAAACAAGCTTTTGAGGAGTTCTGTCAAATATGCGCTATTCGTTCTCTCCAATGAGAACTCTCCTTCTCTGGCATTTAGGGAAAAAGCCAGCTCTTAAATAGATTCAAACCATAGGAAACCCAGAAATAGATGCAACCAGACACCTGCTGACGAACAGTGACAAATCCCACTGACACTGCAGTGACCCCCAGTTAGTCGAGATTTAATTAAGGGCATAATTAAGTCAGTGGAACAGAACACTAATGAGTGTTTTTTTTAATACGGGTAATTACACGTAAAAATACAAAGTGTGATGGAGATCTAAATATATCATTAAAATGAACAGTATAGAATAGCAAACGGTACCATGTATGCCTCTTCTGTCGCAGTTAAAAAAAAAAAAAGTGGAATAAGTCTCAGGTTGAATAATACTCAGGCAAGTTTATGTTGGCTTCATGCTGGGAACATTTGTTATTCTAATTTTGCAACAATAAGCGACTATGTGTATTGAGATCCTGTTTTCAATGCAGATTCCATTGGCTTTGAAGTCTTTCTGCATTTAGCATTTTGTCCAACTGCAAATGAGCAATTAAGAGACTGTTTGCAAGTATTTGGCTTCCTATGGATCAGCTTATGGAGGTGTCCATCTGAGCTGGGGGACTTTGACAGATGCAGAAGACTAGTGTTATTTACTAATTCAGACTGAGCTTCCATTATGTCAGATCCTTTGATTTGATCTTTGCTTTAGGCATTGACATAACCCACAGGATTGTGGTCTACTGACTGGGAAATACCACAGAGGAAGGGTAAATATGACTGAAATAAAGTTGGTAACTTTTCAAACATTAAAATGAGGTATTCAGGTCACAAGCAAAAAGGAGTAAAACAACCACATTAAATTCTGTGATTGAAAAGCATGCCTGCGTGGTTTGGGACCTGCCCTTCTGCCGCGATTGTTTTATCTATGGTACCCCCAACTGGGGGCTTGAAGTCCTTGGCGGCCTTTTATCCATTTACCCAAGCAACAAGTGGAAAAGCAGATTCTCTTAACTGCTAACACTCATCATCCAACTCTGTATAATTAGTGATTCTGAAACTTTCCTTTACAAGAGCTAGTACATTTCCTTCCTGCACATACTAAACACATCTCTCCAGTCTCCCCACTTCTGGTCTAACCTGTGCTTTATAATATTCCAAAGAAAAAGAAAAGAACATGTTTATAACCCCACTTTTACAGAGCCAATGGCCAGATACTACATCTTTCTACAAGTATCTACTAAGGGCTGGGGGCTTTTGTCTGAAAAGGATTATGATACAGGTGCCTTGAAAAATACATATGAAAGTATCTATAATCAGTGTTTCTCATTCAAAAATCAAATTCCTATTGGTATTCATTTATCAGACTGGATGCCCAATATTAACTTCTTATAAATACTAGTATATCTATAATGATAATGCAAAGTTTCTTCAAGGGAAGAATTTGCTTTTGACAAAGCTATTTGGGTTTAAAATGTCCACAAATAGAATTTTGACACTTAATAAGGTGATGTGAGTATTCACCAAACACAAGGGCAGTGGAACACAAAAGAACTGGAAACTCACCTTTTGTTTAAACAGTGAGTGACAGAGATCATTTTTACTTAATACCTTATCAAAAACTAAGCACTCTCTTTCTGTCAAGGCTAGTACAACAATTACCAGGAATTATAAAGTCAAAGGTTTCACATGTACACACCCCAAGCCACAGTCAATAACTGATTCTAGAATACTTATAAATTAAGGCATATTAGAATTCTTAAGATTTTAATGAATATTTAATCCATGAACATTTGGAGGCAGGGGCTAAGTGACTTTTGCAGTCTTAGACGCTGGAGGACAACTTTTTAAAGGCCACACAAGGTTAATTCGAGAGACTGGTTCCATTAATCTAGTGACCAATTCATTTGTAACATTTGAGCCATTAGACATATTTTTGGTAGCGTTGCCCAGCAGTTCTTGTTGGGCAAATCGATCATCAGCCTCTGTGTAAAGCATCTTTTTCTAACTAGTGGCTCACCCCCATATCCCAAATCACCTCAAATTTTCTGAACACAGTAATAAAATAGAGTAAGCCATTTATTAAAAGCTTAAGGAGAGTGCAAAACAGTTACAAAGTCCAAAGCTGTTTGGTGGGGCCGATCTTTTATGGAAGTCACTTTTGAAACCCAAATGACTGTTGCGCTGAGCCCATCTTCCCAGATTGACACACATGTCTGATTCCCAACATCATTTTTGTCCCCCTTTTTTTGGGGGGGGGCAAGGCCACTCTTATCAAGTTATGTATGAATGAACAGAAGTGCCTTTCATCCCCCACTTGCCTCATGGTTCAAAAGGAACTACTAAAATAGCAGCAACAAAAATCCAACAGCCTGCCAAACGGGCTTGCACACGTCCCATTCTTAAAGGCATGTGAAAGGTTGGAGAGCTCAGCAAAATTTTTATGTACGGGAGCAGACCCAAGGAAAACTCACACGCCATAACCAATTGTGGACAGAGGATCATCTATCAGCAGACAAATGCAGGAACTCCAGAATGTCTCTCCTCAAATGAAATAATATATCTTTGAAAGCCAATGCCCGTTTTAGGCCCGAGGCCCATATATCAAGCCGGAGAGGCTTGTGGAATCGCTCCAGGGCCATTAACCTTCCACCTGTTTCCCCTTGTCCTTCAGGATGAGACCCTGCCCTTGATTTTACTCCCTTCCCCTGTTCATCTTCCGACACAGTGTAAATGTAAAGCAGCGGGCCTGTGAAATAATTCAAAGGCAATGGACCAGGGGCATGGTTACAAATCTCTGCCACTGGCACTGTGACTTATGCAGGCAGTTTGTCACACATGAGCCAGGTGACCTCTGTGACATAACAGAGAAAAATATCGCCAGAGATCAAAGATGGGATTCGGAGAGCTCTAAGTAACTCTGCTCCACAGAGTGTGCGGGTTATCTGGTATCCAAGGATTTCCCCTTATACCAATAACATTTGTTCTGGTGAAATAGAAAAGGTAGGCCAGGGACTCCCTAATTGAAATCATTTCTGTCAAGTCGAATTGGGGGCTTTCCTGTAACATCAGGATTAGAATTTCTGTTTTCTTGGTAATCCTTATGGTTTCTATGAATGCCAGAATGGGCAACATGAATCTATCTAATTTGACCTTAATACAGAGAAATCAATACAATTTGAAAAATATAAAAGAGGGGCCATGAAAAATTTTCAGTCTGAGAATTTAAAAGCTCTAGTTGTGAAGGCAAAAAGAAATTTCCCTGAAGCGTCTACATTTTCTAGGTGAAATAAGTGGTTTAGTAAATTTTTGAGACTTAACGCTATTCATTAAAATGAAATCACATAGGTTTAGTTATGTATTACGCATAAAAAAATGATAGTAACTAAAGGATCAAATGAGATTCCGTCTATGAAAGCACTTTTAAAAGTCCAAAGTTTTCTCCAAATGACAATTTAGGAAAATGTATAATTATCCATGAATGGTTTAAGAAACAGAGATGTATACTGGAAGGAAATTAGCAGTTTATAATATTCTCTCTTTTTTTAATTATTTAATGTTTTTATTTATTTTTGAGAGAGAGAGAGAGACAGAGCATGAGCAGGGGAGGGGCAGAGAGAGGGGGAGACACAGAATCTGAAGCAGGCTCTAGGCTCTGAGCTGTCAGCACAGAGCCCGACGCGGAGCTCGAACTCACGGACCGCGAGATCATGACCTGAGCTGAAGTCGGACGCTCAACCGACTGAGCCACCCAGGTACCCCTATAATATTCTCAAATGTGAATTAGAACTAATTTCTGGTTCGCATTTACTACTTAAATGATGGCTTTCTCCAGTCACTCTGCATATTCCAGTATTCCGTAAGCACATTATTTTCTCAGTGGGAGTATTTAATTTTGAATTTTCCACCAATTAAGAACAACAATAACCAGTTTGGGGTTACTGGTGGAGAGATGCAAGCATGCCTTAGTTCATTCATTTCCTGTTCTAAAGCAGAGACTCTGGCCAGGATACAGTGGCATCCTCTGTAACCCTATACTCTAGTTGTGCACACACAGTACTTCTCTCAAGTACAACACAGGTCCTTGGTTGGTCGACTAACGTGTGTTTCCCTGCTGACACCAACGTCGAATTTCTAACTTAGAAATGTCAGAAGGTAAAAACTCTCAACCTTAACAAAATAATTGGAAGGCCTGGATGCTGAAGTTTAGAGCAATTTAAAAATATCTCTTAAATCTTCACATAAGCATGGGGATACCAACCTTCTTTAGAGAGTCACAGGGTTCTTAACCTGGGACCTCCCTGAGGCTCCCAGGGGTCTGTGAAGTCCTAGGATGGCATGCAAAAATTTTCTGTTTCTGCATTTTCGGGGAAGATTAAGAAGAGCTCTCATCACATACTCCAAGGTGTCTGTGGTCCAAAGAAGTCACTGACAGTGAATGGTAGAAAGTAAAATTTGAGGTCTTGAAAGGTTTTATTACCGAACTAGAAGCAAAAATGGTGAGAGCCTGAAAGAATCCTAGAAGTCATCTAGCCCCAGCCATCATCTTGCAGGCAAGACAAAGAAGGCTGAGCAAGAGAGGGGTACACAACCCTAGTTTATTAACGTGACCAGGTAGAGCAGCTGGGACTCCAGACTCTCGCTTCCTAGTCTAGGACCCTTCAACTACCTATGATCCCAATCTTTCTTTGGCTGTTGTTTAAAAGTCAGATTTTGTTTCATGTCTCTTAAAATAATTTTTCTGTGATGTAGAAACCTAATTATAAGAGATACCTATTATTTGAAAGAACATAAAACATTTTATAATTATGGCCTTAGGCATCTGTTGTTATGAATAAACATTAAAAGACTTTCATTTGTGGATTAAAATTTGTTTTTATAAAAACGGCACTCGAATGATGGATATTATGCTTTGAATTCTTGTTAGGTTTTCTTCCTGAAAAAGATGGTTTGTGTATGTGCCATAGCACATGCTCACATGGTGAGTCTAATTTTTAAGTAGCTTTGTTGTGTCTATTCCATTGTGAGCACATTTTAAGCTTCTCTATAAGTTAGTATTTCATTTGCACAGATAAATTCATTGTCTCTTATAGTAACTATGAGTTAGTGGATGCTCCTTTGTAATAGTCATGAAAATTTCAAACCAAGATCATGTAATGCCAAATATTACCAAATAAATATGTTTCTACTTAATGTCTGATTATTTTGAATTCTGTCTTTCCAAATTATCAACAAAAATACTGCTGAAAGCATGGCATTCATTTATCTGAATTCTCAGATAAAAGTAAGGCATTTAATATTTTCAGTAAACCACCTAAAATAGTCACTCCTTTTAGAAGGAAATGCTGAACCAAAAAAAAAAGAAAAGATATTCTAATAGTAAGTTATCCTAAAACGTTTAATCCACTAATGTTCTATGATTTAAAACAAATAAAATATGGTTAGCCTGCAGCCAAAAAAAAAAAAAAAAATTCCTGGGCATGAATCACTGCTTACATTCTTTTCCATCCACAAACAATTTCGTTTGGGAAAGTTGCCACATAGTATCGACAGTGACAACAAATGGCATTGTCCCGTGAACATCTGTTTCCGACTCCCACACTGATACTGCAGGCTGAGTACTTAGGAGTTAGTTGGTCTTCACAAGTTGCTGAGCCACAAAGGAACTGGAAATCACTGGTACGTTGAGGTTTTATTATTGGAACACAGGAAAACTTTATCATCATGCTGGGAAGTTCTGTATCTTTTGAAATATTGGAACCGGGGTTATGTTAGCACATTAAACCATGCGGAAGACTACTTCTGAAGAAAAGGGAGAAAAAAAATTGTTTCTTGTCTATTATGTCCTTGGGTTGAGGCTCCCACTCAATCTTCATATAACTTCCTCACCCACCCACCCTCAACTGGAAACTACTTTGTTTCTGAAAGATGTTATTGAGTTTAGTTTCTTTTTTAAAATTAAAAGAACTGAATACCAAAGAAATTGTAAGCCAAACATGATAAATAAACACTATTGTTTCTTAACCAAAAAAAAAAATCAAATGAAACCAGAAGAGCTTTTATATACACTTGTATTTATTCTAAATTCAAACTACCATGCTTACATTTTCCGGGAACCTGGCTGCAGAGGGCTCAAAAACACTCCTGGCTAGTCTATCCGCACCTTAGTTCAAACTGTTAAAAAGAGGAGGGGAAACACCAGCAGGGAGAAAAGCCAGCATGAATGGGATAAATGGAGAGGTGGACACAGGACACAGACATGGGACTTTTGCAGTTGAGCCCGTAAAGGTAATGGTTTACGCTAGCCCATCAATAACCATTCAAGTGCACAGGACAGATATCTGTTCTGTTTTACACTTTTTCCAATTGGCATTTACTTTTAGCAAAAGTAATACTGGAAGTGAAGATTATTCGCAATGGTAATTCTAAATCAATGTGTGCTCAAATTATTTGCATAGTCAAAATTAATTTGCATACTGCTGAAGCAAAGAGGCTTCCCTTCTTTTCTGTTGTTGAAAATGGGATCACATATTACAAAAGTGGATGGGACATGGAGTCAAGATGGGTGGGTGGGACATGTAGTCAACATCCGACTTGCATGTACTTTTTAAAGGTTTCATTCTAAAAAGACATTGGAACATATTCTGTAAGATATTGTTTATCTAGTTTGACATTGCATATAGCAGGCACACAAAAATATCTGTTGAATGAACTGCTAAATGAAATAATCACAGAGTTGTCCGGTCACAGGAAAATAATAAATTTCTACTGGAGACAGGTAATTCTAATACTACCTATTTTGCCTAGAAGATAATCTCTTTGGGGGCACCTGGGTGGCTCAGTCGACTGGTTAAGCGTCCAACTTTGGCTCATAGTTCATGGGTTCGAGCCCCCTATCAGGCTCTGGGCTGACAGCTCAGAGCCTGGAGCCTGCTTCAGATTCTGTCTCTCTCTCTCTCTTTCTCTCTGCTCCTACCCCATTCATGCTGTCTCTCTCTCTTGCTCAAGAATGAATAAACATTAAAAAATATTTTAAAAAAGAAGATGATGTCTTTCATCAGAATATATCTATAGTTTGTGAATAAGTGATTTTTTTTTTAATCTTATTGGGGGTGCCTAGGTGGTTCAGTCGGTTAAGTGTCCAACTCCTAATCTCAGCTCACGTCATAATCTTGTGGTTTGTGGGTTTGAGCCCCATGTCTGGCTCTGAGCTCAGAGTGAGATGCCTGCTTAGGATTCTGTCTCTCCCTTTCTCTGCCCCTTCCCCATGCACATGCTCTTGCTCTATCTCTCTCTCTATCCTTCAAAATAAACAAATAAATAAAATCTCTTAAAAAATAATCTTATTACTTCATATCCTGAAAATCACCAAAAACATAACTATTTAAAAAATAATTACTATCATTACTATTTATGGCAAAACATGTTCAAATTTGGAGAAGTTAAATCTTTATTTAATTCTGGTCTATACCAATTAAAAAATAAATAAATAAAACAGGGCTAAGCATCTGACTCTTGATTTCACCTCAGGTCAAGATCTCACAGTTCGTGAGTTCAAGCCCAGGTCCAGCTCTGCACTGACAATGCGGAACCTGTTTGGGATCCTGTCTCTGTCTGTCTCTCTCTCTCTCTCTCTATCAAAAATAAATAAATTTTTAAAAAACTTAAAAAAAATAAAACAAAAGTACTTGAAATTTGTGTTTCTGTCACTTTCAATTACAATTTCACAGTCGGCTCTTAAATAATTGTACTCACAATTTAGTTATCAAAAAGAAACAAATTAATAAACAATCAGAAATGAGAAGTAGATTCGTTCACGTGAGTCCTTTTGTTATAAAAAATAAGATAAAATAGAAATGTTTTCCGAGGGCTCCTTAAGTAGACAGAGTTCCTCTGCCCTGTGTTCTCACACATATCAACTCTGTAATATGTTCTTTGTGAATTCTGATTATGTGTTCACAAGTCTGCTCCTTCAGCCATAGGGACCAGGTATTTTTATTTACTTTGTATCCCTATTGGCTTAGCACAATGCCTGGAATATTGGGGCTCAATATATGTTTGCTACATTAATCAATCAGGAAACTGTGGGCCAGGGATAAATGCTTTGACCAAAGTCATAGAGCTCACTGGCGGCCCCGGTAAAACTGAGACCTGGCTCCTTTCCAGGGCTGCCCACCCTGCAGCAACTTCGAGGCATCGACAGATCATCCATAGATGTAATCTGATAATAGTAACCAAATAAGTTGAGAAAAAGGCAAGCAATCAGTGCTGATTTTAGTAAGGAAGTAAAGATAAAATTCTTCATCACACCTTGTGTCACCCAGAGGAAACATCAGCCTGCCAATTTTACAAACATGCCAGTAAAAGAATTTCCTTGGCAAACAGACAGCATGGAAATGTCCTTTTTAAAAATCAATTAACCCCCTAAATTCATGAGCTTGCTAGAAACATTTCCTATGCCATGGAATATAAGGCTCAGCTAGATGCTCTTCCCCTTTCTATTTCTGGAATCTTCTTTTGTTCATACAAGCTAATAATAGTGGCAGAGTTGGGGGGGTTATTTATAGTCCAGAAAGCAGCATGACGCTGTGAACACTTTATTCATTTATATTTCCTGTGTTTATTGTTACCTTACCTTTTTGGTAATTTAAAGTGTTCCTCCAAGATTTTATTTAGCAACAAATTACCTGTAAATAGCTTTTCTTTTAATATATGAAAGCCTATATTTAGGCTCAATAAAATATTTTACTCCCATTTCCGTATTAACTAAAAACAGGTTTCTATGGGGGGAGGGGTATAAAACATTTTTCCCGCAAGTTTTATATGAAACCTTATTATTTGACCTTTAGATGTTTTGCTTAAAATATTTTCACGTATGTTATAGATCATGCATTCTCAAATCACTCAAGTTTTGTCTTGCTATCAAAGCAAAATTGCTATTATAGCTAACCCGCCATTAATTTACTAATCAGCAGACTATAATTGCAAAAGATATCTGATTGCTACATAATAGGGTTAGAAAATATATTACTAAAAAAAGTGCCTCCTTCCGCTCCCCTCCTCCTCAAAATGCTTTCTTGAATACAGGGTCTCTATAAGTGGTCATACCTAGAAATCTGCTTTGATGCCAATAGGTTTCCTAGTGTAAGAAGCATCCAAAAGTGGAAAGACTTATTTTTCCAGATTCCTTCTATTCCTTCACCTTGAGTTTTGATAAGTAAGTTACATCCTATCCCTTTATAAGTACTTCCTTATCAAAACAGTTATATCAACAATGGATCAAATCTTTCCTCTAAGACAACAAGAATGTATATTCTGTCAACCTAACTAACATCCCATATCCATTGAGCCCTTTATTCCACAGCATAGACTGTTTGAATCACAAATTCAAACGGCAGATCATCTGTATACATCTCTTTTTAAATTGATCAACTTAAGATCTTCCGGGAAAAAGAAAATCCATTAAATATTATAATTGGCTCTACCTCCAAGTAGTGAGATGCTGAGCAACACAGGTGGTCCAGGCTCTTGTGGTCTCACTGAATATCAGCTCTGCTTTTCAGCACAACCTTAAAATCCACTAGAATGGAGACAATTAGTTTTTTTTAATCTGAAAGTCTATTTAGAAAAACAATCGGCATTTAATTATAGCATTCAATCTTAAAAGCTCTCTTTGAATAAAAATACTTTTTACTCCCCTGCTCTAAAACTGATGGAACTGAAAGAGTCAGGAAAAGTGAGGGCAATTATGGAGACATTCATTCACCGATTCTCAATATGGGATAATTTAACAACTGGATTTGCCCTACACTCAAATGTACTAGAATAATAGAGTTTGGGCACCGATGTTAGTTTAAGTGCCATTTCATTGTGTTTTTACCGAATGTTTTGTTTTGGCACGTTAAACTAAAATAAATACTCTTTACTTCAGAAACCTTGGTAAAATATTACATCTGTGCAGCAAAGTGCTTTCAGATCTAAGCTAACTATTGATATATTAGAGTTTTTTCTACCTCCTCAGGTGAAGTGGGATAGGGCTCAAAGCTGTAGAAAAACCAAAACTTCAAACGCAGGTGAAATAGTATTTGGTGGATATTAACTCCTCTCTCTGAAAGCATCCTGTAGGATACATTTAGTTTAGCAATCAAAGAACATGAATCAAAGTGGTTCTACATGGGATGTGACTGATCTCTAAATTCTTACCAGTTAGTGATCTGGGTAAGTAATTCTTCCTTTCTTTCTTTCTTTCTTTCTTTCTTTCTTTCTTTCTTTCTTTCTTTCTTTCTTTTTAAGTTTATTTAGTTTGGTAGAGACAGAGACAGGGTGGGGGGGGGGGGGGTAGAGAGAGACAGAATCTCAAGCAGGCTCCTCGTTGCCTGTGCAGAGCAAGGCTCGAACTCACAAAACTGTGAGATCATGACCTGAGCTGAAACCAAGAGTCAGATGCTTAATGGACTGAGCCACCTCCCAGGTGCCCCGGGGTAAGTAATTCTTAACCAAAGAAGATGACTCAAAAAGACCACCTCATAAAAGGACATGTACTGAACATCTAGGAAAAGTAGGGAGTTTTGTTCTCATTTCAAAAAACAAATTTGTTTTTCACTTGCTCTTACAAAGTACGCCAATGTGTTTCGACTATTCCCTACAAATTCTTCCAGAATTCTCCCCTTCACTTGAGAGCCTACATGCAAAGACTAACACTCTGGTGAATGAACATTGTCACTGCTCATGTCCATACATCATCAGGTATGGTGCCTTTTCACAGAGCAAAAGCCAGCAACCTAAACCAGCTCTAATTCAGACTTATTTATATATCCAATTCTTAGAACAGACTTTCTATTAAATGTTATTATGCAGAAAACAGTCTATGAAATCTCCTAATCACTGTATTGAAAGGATATTCTTGACTTGTAGACTATTTAAAAATAAAAATCAAAAGACACTCCAAAATATGTCTTGGTTCATAGAAGTCATTAGACTGCTTTCTCACTCCCATTACTTTTCAAACTACTTCCATCCCTTCATTCAATTAACATATACTCCTTCGGTCCCAGCTACTATTTATTTATTTATTTATTTATTTATTTATTTATTTATTGCTTTATTGAAGTGTGGCTGACATTGAGTTATAAAATATTTTAAGTGTCTATCGTGGTGATTTCACATATGTATATTGTATGAAAGAAGTACAAATGAATGTGACACGTGCAAATCAGAAGACTTTTACCTGCAACTAATGAGTTTAAGCTTCAGAAACTATCCCATGTCCAGGCACTTCTAGGCTCTCCAGGGATCCAAGCGATTGTACACACAAGGTCTGTTTTTCGTAAACACAAGGTCTGTTTTTGTAAAATGCGCAAAAGAGGAGATATTTTTACATTTTTTTTTCATCAAGAGCTTCCTAAACTGCGTAAGCTCCAGGATCCACAAAGCTGGGTTCCATCTCTGCAAGTGACCACTGACGGGCTAATATGTGAACTGGCTAGAGGTTTTTTCAACTGCAAACATATCAGACAAAATTATACCACTCTTTTTCAATGCCTAGAAGTAAAGTAAGTAAGGTGCTAAGTAGTGGAAAACCAAGACCTTTTGGAGTATCAGGAGACTGAAGAATTCTAATAGATGAAACACTCATTATTATTAACAGGGTTATTAATTCTGGTAGGGCATATTTATGCTCATTTACAATTTTGTAGGTGAATCCCTGGATTTGTTTTATAAACCAAACCCTGCCCCTGCTCTGCATTGGGAGGAGAGAAGCGTGGGAAAGAGCATAGCTTGGATATTCTGTGTTACTATAGAAAAGAAAGTTGTAAAAGTTTTTAAAAGAACAAAGAGAACTAAAGGATTGGAGATAAAGCTTAGAAAGAATTTTATTCTTATTAAAAAGGACTATGGAGGAAAACAAACTGGGCCTATGTCCAGGCACTGACCTCAAACTTTGGGTCAAATTCTTCTATAGAATCCACATTGAAGTAAGAAAAATATTTTTTTGAGTGTTCATTTATTTTTGAGAGAGACAGAGTGCAAGTCGGGGAGGGGAAGAGAGAGAAGGAGACACAGAATCCAAAGCAGACTCCAGGCTCTGAGCAGTCAGCACAGAGCCTGATGCGGGGCTCCAGCTCACCAACTGCGAGATCATGACCTGAGCCCAAGTTGGCCACTTAACCCACTGAGCCACCCAGGTGCCCCGAAAAATACTTTTAAAGGTAGTATTTTACACCTTTAAATCAAGGGGTCTGGGGTGCCTGGGTGGCTCAGTGGGTTAAGCATCAGAATCTTGGTTTCTGTTATCAGTGCAGAGCCTGCTTAGGGTTTTGTCTCCCCCTCCCTCCCACTCCCTCCCCCTTCACCCCCCCCCCCCATGCTCACCCTGGCAAGCTCTTTCTCTCTCTCTCTCAAAATAAATAAACTTAAATCAAACAAACAAGGGGTCCAAAGTTCCCCTCTTCCTTCAGAAGTGCTCAGAGCCAATCTTACAATAAAAAAAAGTCATGTGGGGCAAACACTGTATGTTCTTGGCCGTTAATTTCCTGCGCCGCTTAGATTGAATTTGCAACCTGGTCAGTTTGGTCAGCATAGGGATCCAGCCTCAACGAGACTCTTCAGCCTTAATTACTGAAACAAGTTTGGATCCCTTTAATGACAGAATATGTTTAGGTTTTCACGAAGCAGCTAAAATAAAAGATTAGGATTGAGTGGAGGGTAACCTCATGCTTTGACTATATTGACAGACCCAGAGGGAGTGACATATACCTGCACAAAGGATTTAAGGTGTGTATAAAAAAATGTCATGGCTGCTGTTAAACTCTGACATAGACTGTGTAGGATTGTAGAGAGGAGCTTGAATTCTTATCTTAATGGGGTGGTTCAGCTGTGTTCTCTTGAACAAAAACAGGGATCAGAATAAATCAGTAGTTCTCAAAGGAGACATCAAAAGACTAAGGCTGGCATCTGAAATTAGGTGTTCAGAAGCTTTTTAGAAAACGTGCAGTCCTGGCTACTGGAGATTCTATGTTCCCCTTCTCAATAAATGGCTCGCAATGGCTTATGCCAAAAACCTAAGTCTTCTTGTGTCATCTTTTTCTCTCAAAGCCCTTTTTAGCACTCTGTCAGCTTTATTTCAATCCACTTCTTCCCATCTCCACTGTCGTGCCCTGATCTCAGCTACCATAATATCCCTCCTGGTTTGCTGCATCTCCTACTTCCATTCGACCCATTTCCCACCAGTAGCCACAGCAACATTTTTATAATGAGGATTTGATGGAGTCTAAGCCCTACATGAGCTGGACCGTGTCAAATTCTTTGAGTTATCAAGAGCCACTTCACCGCCCCCCCCCGCCCCCGCCATCGCTGATTTCTACCCCCATTAGCTTTCCTCATGTTTCTTGAAAACACCAAGCTAGTTTCTACCTCAGGGCTTTTGCACTTGCTGTTCCTATACCTGCACTTCTGTATCTCCCTCCGGATTTAGCAAGCCTAATTCCTTCTTGCTATTGCACTATTAGCTCAAGTATCAGCTCTTCATACCACTTCTCCGATTTGAAGAGCTCCCTCCCTCCCCACACCCTACTACTCTTTTATGCTATCAGTTCTCAGTATTTTTATTGGCTTATCATCTGCTTCCCTCCCATGAGCGCTAATAAAAGTGATACCCTTGTGGATCTCATTTACTACGGTATCCCCTGGTCTAGAATAAGACTTGGCACATAGTGGGCATTTAATGAACATATGCTGAATGGAAGAAGGAGTAATTCATCAGGTTGGAGGTGGGACCTAGGCACAAGTAATTTGCTCATGTGTGATCACTTTAGGTACACTGGGCAGACTGCCCCCCTTCAATATGTATATAAACTGAAAGGCTGATTTGGTGCCATTAAATAAATGACTAAGACATAAATAGCAATAGACATTTTGAGGTTAAAAAATTTTTTTAACCATCCTGGTCAAAAAATATGTTATACTGGGGCACCTGGGTGGCTTAGCCGATAAATAAGCATCCGACTCGATTCAGGATCAAGTCATGATCTCACGGTTTGTGGGTTTAGGCCGCGTGGTGGGCTCCGTGCTGATAGTGCAGAACCTGTTTGGGATTCTGTCTCCCTCTCTCTCTGCCTCTCCCCCAGTTGCTCTCTATCACTCTCTCAAAAAATATTAAAACATCCTGTTTATTTAAGTTACACACAAAACAAGGACCAACACCTCAAATATATACATATCACCAATAAGTGAAATTTACCTAGAGGGAAAAGGCTTGCTTGAAAGAATAACAAACGTAATTATGTCAAAGATATCAACCACATACCTTCTTTACAACAACAAAATTTAAGCTATACATAAAAAGACCATGTTGGAATGCACTATCAACTAAATGCTGGGATGCAAAGGAAAATCTATACCAAAGCCAAAATCATGAAATAACACAGTATACGCATTGTCCAACAGTTACCATGGTAGATTTCCCATACCTCTGGGTCTCCTGTACTTAAGTTCCTCTGGAGGCTTCCCTTTCATTTGAATAAAATCCATACATAAGGACTTTATATAAGTGCCCCTGCTCACCTATCTAACTGTACTCCTTGGCACTTCCCTGCACACTCAACCCTCGGCTATAGGAATTATTCACAGTTCCCCAGAAGCACGATGCCAGCACTTCTGATTTTGTACATGTTCTCTGCTAGCAATGCCTCCCTGACTCCCCTCACTCCCACTGGCTCACCTGGTTCACAATTCCTGCTCATCCTCCAAGACTCTCCTCAGATATTACCTCCCCCCTCCCCTACGCTGGGTTAGGTGCCCTCCAAAGAGCTTGCACTATATTCTGGGCAAGTTTCCCTCCTTTTCAGTCAATATTGGACTAAGGCCATGTTTCTCAAGGGTTGGCTTGTTGTCTATGAGAATTAAACTGCATTTTTCAGTTCAAATATAATCTTAAACATTGGTATAAGCAAAGTCAGGATCATCTGCATGCCTTGCACAAGATTTCCACGTTAGGGTTTGCCATTGTATTTTGTTGCTGCATCAATGCCAAGGAGTTCTACTTTAATTGAGAAAAGTGCCCTGGAGAGCTTAATGTGTAGGAAGACTGCTTTTGTTTTTATCTCTAGCAAGTTAGCATAGAGATAGACACACAGTAGAAGCTCACTAAATGTTTGATGAATGAGCTAGTGAACAAGTGAATTACTAAATGTATAAAAACTGAATCTGACCTGGGGTGCATGGGTGGCGCAGTGGGTCGAGCGCCAGACCTCAGCTCAGGTCATGATCTCACGGTTCGTGAGTTCAAGCCCCGCGTCAGGCTCTGTGCTGACAGCTGAGAGCCTGGAGCCTGCTTTGGATCCTGTGTCTCCCGCTTTGCCCCACCCCTGCTCACTCACACTCTGTCTCTCTCTCAAAAATAAAATAAAACATTAAAAAATAAATAAAAACAAACCAAAATTGAATCTAACCTAATCCTAAATCATAACAAATTATTCATGCCGGGAATGTTTTAGGGGCAGCTTGAGAGTGTGACGCAACCCTAAAGAAAAATGCTATATCCATGTGAAATGCAGACATAGTGTGTGGATGGTTTCGAAAGCTACACCTTCAGCTGCACCCATCCAAATATATGACTGCAATGAGGTTACGTTTTCAGGATTGCAACATTTCATTGATAAAAATCATAAAAGTAATTCTCAATGGTCAAATAAGACTCCTTCAAAACACTCATAACTATGAATCCCAATACAGGAGTGCAAAATATGAATGCTTTTAAAGCAAGTTATTCCCCATAAAAGTGAACCAGAGCTATTATTTCCACTGTAAATATCTGACAGGATTTGAACCTAATGTAAACAGCAATGTTTTTGTGCCCAAGCATTTCCACCACCACCACCCTCCGCCCCCCTGCCCCCGCCCCCTGCCCAATTTACTTGCCAATGGATCCAGAATATTTTTTTCTCCAAAGCTGGAGCAAGAATCAATTAAAATATCTAATAACGTGTTAACTAGCTAATACAGCAGTTAACATTAAGGGGCGTTTCAGGCTTCCGAGTTTTTAGCAGCAGACCTGTTCTTTCATTCACTCTGTAAGATCTATAATTGAAAGAATACCATGAGAGACGCCTTTCATCAGCTCCCCGAGTTACATTTCCCACTTTGATAACTGCACAAGGAAAATCTAAGGCACTTCAAGCTACCCAATTACATTTGATTAGCTAGTCAAAATAACATAACAGCTTTTCATCACCCAAAGGAAAACTTTTGAAGAATTCTATTGCCAACACTTCTGCAAAAACACTAATCCATATCATTATTTTACAAAGGGAAATGTAGTAAAAAGTTGTGGTTTTTGTTTTGCTTTGTTTTGTTTTTAAATTAGGCAACAAGCAAAGCCTCTTATTCATTGCAACTTTGGATCAAAAAAATTGCAACTGTGATGATCAGATATGTGTGGTAAAGAAGCATTTGTAGTGATTTTAGAGTAGGCAGGATACAGTGGTCAAAATAAAACAACGAACCTTAGAATGAGCCAACATTTCAGAGAACATGCCTGAAAACAGGATATGCCCTCAAACCCTTGATATATACACACAAGTTCTGCCAGAGAGAACTACTTGGGTGCATGTAATTATTTTCTAGCAAATGAATGTGGGTGTGTCTGTATAAAATCAGTAACATGAATTAAGAAATCATTTAAAACATCATTTTGAGAACTGTCAGATTACCAAGAATGTATATTTAATGTTGCTTAAAAGACAGGAGGTATATGTGTTGCCTTTACCACTGAGGAGTCTGTCTCCCTCTAAGTCTTGAGTGCATTAATTCAACATGTATCCTGTGTTTTTACTGTGTTTCATTCCCATAAAAATGTTTTTAATTTAAATGAAATAATTATACTGCTCTCCCAGGTAAAATATTCTGTAAACAGGGTATTTAGAAATGTGATAGTCAATTCATAGAAGGTGGTCTTGCTGTAGACTTTAAAAACCAACACTATGAACCATTGATGAAAGGCCAGTTTCGCCCATGCTCCCAAAATGAAAGACAGAGGCCTGGTGCCTTTAAAGGCACCGGTGTGAGGTTACATTCTGCCTTTGCAATGCTCTCCTTGCACAATGAAGGACAGACTTTGGACCTATTGGCCAATTATTCTATCTGTCATGTAAAGAAAAAGCTTTCTTACAGAATTAGAAGTCGGATCAAGTTTGGTTGTAAAGTTAATCCCGAACATTGTGTAATCCTAGTGACATTTCTAAATATTCAAGATAATGTGGTTTTCTTTTAGTTTTCTAAGAGAAAAGTGAACAGCAGCTGTGCCCTATAGTTCTGTCTACTTCAGACTGCACATATTTTTCCTCACAGTTTTTGGCTATTCCTTCAGAGTACACCGTACACGAAAAATTCATAGACTTGGTCATGGTAGGTCAACAACATGGCATTTGAAGTTGATTTCCAAGGAGGAAGTTAAACGTGAGGGAAACATTGGTAACCATCTGTGGGACTATGTGGAGATGTGGCTAAAACACCTGAAACAGAAGTGCCTTGCCATGCACAGAAACTCTCTTCACTATCTGAAAGCTGGAAGACTATGAGAGATACAGAGGACTCATACATACTCCCTTTGCTGAACCTGTAGCCATAATATTCCCTTTTGACCTTTTTTTTTTTTAATTTTTTTTTTCAACGTTTATTTATTTTTTAGGACAGAGAGAGACAGAGCATAAATGGGGGAGGGGCAGAGAGAGAGGGAGACACAGAATCGGACACAGGCTCCAGGCTCTGAGCCATCAGCCCAGAGCCTGACATGGGGCTCGAACTCACGGACCGCGAGATTGTGACCTGGCTGAAGTCGGACGCTTAACCGACTGCGCCACCCAGGCGCCCCCCCTTTTGACCTTTAAAGCTGACCTGCTACCCGCAATAGAAAATGCCACAGTGCGGAAGTCACCTTGCACCATGGAACAACTACATAGAAGTTCTATCTACTATCATTGAATACACTCCATTCCTAGGGCCTAGCTACCCAACTATTTTTCTTGCTTTCTCTATCCCTCCCTGCACCTACAGAGCTCTGGTCCCCTCACTGCTGCACATTTCACTTGAGGGGAAAATGCACATACAGCCAAGGGGGCAACTATGTGGTCCCTGAACCACTATGCTCTACAAAGTACAGTAGTCCCCCCTTCACGATGGTTTCACTTTCCCCAGTGTCAGCCATGGCACAGTGCCTCCATCATTCTCCTCACTTCATGTGAGCACATAGGCATTTTATCATGCACATCATCACAGGAATGGGGAGTATAGTACAGTAAGAGATAATGAGAGAGAGAACACGTGCACATAAGTTTTATGACGGTATATTGTTATAATTGTTCTGTTATGATTAGTTGTTGTTAATCTCTTACTGTGCCTAATCTATAAATTAAACTTTAGCATAGGTATGTATATGTAGGAAAAAATAGTATATTTGGGGTTCAGTACTATGTGCAATTACAGGCATCCACTGGAGGTCTTATCCTCTGCAGAGGAGGGGCAGGGTGGATGGGGGGAGGGGGACTACAGTAATGTAGTCAAATGCCTTTGAGAAGCTGGAGGCTTAAAAAGGGAAGGCAGAAAAGTGGAGTGAAAAAAAAAAAAAAGAAAGGCAGTCTGGACAGAAAGAAAAGAAAAGGAAAGGTGGACGTGGAAGGCAGTGGAGAATGAAGAAATTGACACAGAAGATAAGAGTGTCTCCAGAGATGGTGGCCGGGGCCCCAGGCCGCTGGCTGGCTGAGCTTGGCCTGGTGCACAGAGAACACAGAAGTGCAGCCGGAAGTAGGTTTTAAGTATCAGTCATGTAAGAAAGACTCAGCTGCTGGAATCGGTGATGCAGTGTGGGTCGCTGTTCTTGAGTGTGGGTGGTGTTCTTGGGTTAGAGATTAATGTCTTTAAAGTGAAGAATAGCTTAAAGGCCCAATGTCTATGCAGCCATTCTGCAAATGGATGTTGAGCCCTCAAAGATTTGTATGATCTACTTCCCAAGCTGTAGAAGAATAAGTCAGAACAAAGTCATTCTTCACTTATCTTGGAAAATAAAAAGACCTATTTTACCTCAGAAGTTCAGAGGGCAAATCCCTTCAAAGTGTGTTAAGGGGTGTCACACATGAGTCATGTTCTCAGAGTTTTTTACCTGTTAGCTGACTTTTGTAGGACAGAGGATATGGCGTTCAGAGGGGGACCCAGGGGGCATAGGGACTCAAGGAGCTCCACCTCCCCAACACCAAGGAGCTAACCTGGACAGACTTTCCATAAGATCTGTGAGCAATTTGTGTGCCCTGATGGGTAAGTTCAAGTAATGCAGTAAGCAGGGACCATAATTATTCTCTGAAAACAGGTAGGCAACTGCTTCTAAGCAGACAAACTAGCCAAACAGCTTCTAGTAATTATGCAGCAGGAGCTGGGACAATGGAGGCACTGGGGGGGGGGGGGGGGGGTTGCCTACCAGGTGTTCCTAAACTGGGAGCATGAGTGGGCTCTAGCTTGTCACTGCTTCATTCTACGCTGCGTCCAGTTACAGTCAGGTTTCACACATGACGGTTTAGAGGCTCTGGAGTGGGACTCTGCAACCAATGGCAACCATGACCCCCTTCTGATACTAACTTACTGAACTGTTCAGTACTTTCCATTCCTACAATGTCCTCATCTAATTAAAAAAAAGACAGAATTTGCACATCCTTGGGCCAATTTAAGATAAAGCAGGTTGAGGGTAACAGAGGTCCTTTAAGACCTATTGTAATGTATACAGATATGGACACAGTGATAATGGCTACGATTATAAAGTACTTTACAGTTTACATTTTTTGTTTTAATGACAGCATTACCACTACTATTAATTATGTGACTCGGGGCAAGTCAGTAGATGTCTCTAGGTCTTAGTATCATCTACACACAGGGAATAATAAAGCCTACTGCACAGGGATCAATTAGTGTTAAATGAGATAACACATGTAAAGTGTTATCACTCTTTACATATGTAAAGTGTAACAACTGTCTGACTCATAGTAAAGCTCAACAAATGGCAGCTATTATTATCAACCATTGTCCAAACTCTGTAGTCAAGGAAAACTGGAAGTGTTTGTCTGTGACCTTGAGTCTTCTCTAAACTCTCACCTGTTAATGTTATCCCACGCCTTACATGTAAACTACCTCTCAAGGTTTTTTCCATGTCTTTGTTTTTTTTCCCCATCTTTCTCATTCCTGCCCCCTGGAAACCAAACTGATTCAAGTATCTTGGTTAATTTTGCTGGTACTAACAGATTAGTAGACTGAAAGGACTGGTTGGTTAAAAAAGAAGGTAGCAAATTTTTAGTAATCAAGTAACTCAGTGTCTCTATGGGCTATTATGATCCCTAGCATGAGAAGGGGTGGATGGATAGATATATCCTCTGGAAAGAACATGTTATGTGATGGCAATGGTCCAAGTCTTTACTCAGACTCTCTCACCAAAGGGAGACCTTATACTATGCTCACTTCAGAGGGCTTTCTA
Source organism: Puma concolor (assembly GCF_028749965.1). Taxonomy (NCBI): domain Eukaryota; kingdom Metazoa; phylum Chordata; class Mammalia; order Carnivora; family Felidae; genus Puma; species Puma concolor. The sequence goes on from NC_141683.1 coordinate 30,935,207, forward strand.
AGGGATCAAACCAGAAAATGGCCTGAAAGCACCCAGTACTATAGCAAGCAAATAACGAGCACCCAATAAAAGGGACTTCTCTTCCCCTTCACCATCTGACCTTGAGCACAGCAAGGAAAATGTTGATTTTCTTCCTATTCTCATTGTTCATTTTTAGACACCTGACAATGGCCAAGCCAGTTAAACATGGATTTCTTGGGTGTGGCTGGCTATTCTCATGCTCTCCCCATGATTCTAGTAGATAACAAAAAGATTAATAGGAACAGGAAGCTTATCGGTGTGTGAACAAGCAAACCCAGTATGAAGCTATGATCATCACTACTAACACTCCTACCAAATATCCTGGCTTCCCATGGAGGATATGTTTGCATGGAAACCACCACACTGAAACCAAGCTTCAGGAAGTTAGGGTCCAAACTGAGTCTGTATTTCTATATGCATACTCACAGAATAAAGCAAAGTTAATACTTCTAAAAAGTAAGTAAGTGCAGGGTGCCTCGGTGGCTCAGTCAGTTAAGCATCTGACTTTGGCTCAGGTCATGATCTTGTGGTTTGTGAGTTCGAGCCTGACATCGGGCTGTCTGCTGTCAGCAGAAAGCCTGATTCAGATCCTCTGTCCCCCACCCCCCACCCCGCCCCTCCCTGGTTCATTCTCTCTCTCTCTCCCCCTGTTTCTCAAAATAAATTAATAAATAAACGTTAAGAAGTAACTACAAACTGAGGTGCCCGGCTGGCTCGGTCAATAGAACATGCAACTCTTGATCTCAAGGTTGTGAGTTTGAGCCCCATGTTGGGTGTAGAGCTTACTTAAAAAAAAAAAAAAAAAAAGTAACTGCAAACTATGAGGACAAAAACAAGGGTTGACAGGAGCTGGGTAGAGAGAGGCCTTGACTATGAGAAAGAGCACAGGAGAATTTGGGGAAGTGATTTATATTTGTCCACTAAAGAGCGAGTTTAGGGAATATAAATTATACCTTAATAAAAAGAACTAGCACATAGCAGTTTCAGGGTGCCTGGTGTACTTTCTTGACATCCTTGTCAAGAACAGAGAAGGTAAAGACTACATGTTTTCACAGTCAGGTGGGCATTGTCAGCTGCCCACCAAAGAACTAGCCATAGGAATAACAGGTATTGACTGAGAAGAGTGGTTTCATCCAGTGGGTAGTGAAGAAGAAAGATTAAAATACTGGATTCCTTAACTGATAATAGACATGTATACAGTTGCACGGGCATAAGCAAGTAAGCTTAGAATAATACAAATCTTAATACCATCAGCCAAACCAGAGGCTTCCCTTCTAAGTCTACCTGGAAGAAATCATGGAGGCAGATGTCTGACACCTGAAGAGACCTGACAGACCATCGAGTCAAACCTGCCAATTCCAATATTCTCTCCAAATTCACAAGTTCAGAAGAAAACTTCCATGCCCACCTCTGGTGGAAGAAAAGTTAGTTTTCCCATTTCTACCTACGTAGGACAGATTTCTTTCATTCCGACATCTTTTGAAGAGTAAGTAAGATGGTGATAAATGTTTTCATTCTCCTTCAGTTAGAAAAATCTCTCTCCTCTTGAGTGGGAATCACTTTGAAGTTTGTTTCCTGCATATCATCTCCTCCCAGGAGTAACCACTTGGCATCCAGAGGAATGAAAAGACAGTGCGTGTGAAGTGACTAACTGTAACTCTGGGAAGCCACAAGAGCAAGTGAGGAGGTGGGAAGGGATGCTGGGATTGGACAGTAGGTGAATGTGGAAAGACCCTATGCAGGGGCTTTGTCTATGCTCCCCACCACTACCCTACATGCATATAGAAAAGGGCTAAGTAAGCTTACTAAAGAATATAGCTTAAAATTGGGGCAGATCCAATGAAATCTCAGAGTATAAACCTGTAGGTTAGGAAAGGTGAACGAAGGCTTGGGAAAAAGGACCTAGAATGTTCAAAAGAAATACGTAAAACTTTGCTCAGAAAGCTTCTGTCATAGACCAGAGAAAAGAGAAGGTTGTTTTTTTTTTAATTTTTTTTTTCAACGTTTTTTATTTATTTTTGGGACAGAGAGAGACAGAGCATGAACGGGGGAGGGGCAGAGAGAGAGGGAGACACAGAATCGGAAACAGGCTCCAGGCTCTGAGCCATCGGCCCAGAGCCCGACGCGGGGCTCGAACTCACGGACCGCGAGATCGTGACCTGGCTGAAGTCGGACGCTTAACCGACTGCGCCACCCAGGCGCCCCGAGAAAAGAGAAGGTTTAATCCTACTCTAGCCTTTGGACAAAACTGCGCTTAGAAACTGGCTTCGGCGTGGCTGAATTCCTTTGGCACAAACTCCCTGAGTCTCTGAGACCTATTTTCCACAGAAACGCCAGTTATGTGTTTCAGTCAGGATTAATTTAGAATTTTTTTTTTTATTCCTACTTGTATCAGAATCATTCATCGAGGGGAAGTTCTTATATATCCATTCCCAGAATCCTCTTAAGACATCTGGTCTCATTAGAAGATCAAATAGATCCTCCAGATTCATTAGTTGTTCAACAAAGTGGGAATTATTTTCTCACTGCTCTTGTGTTTGTGAGATGTTTAACACCCAGATGAGAGAAAAATAACAAAGAAAACATACAGTCTTCTTGACTCACAAAGACAGATCTTTCAGCAGCGTGAGGAGATCTTGAATTTGCTCTTCATTTTGAAAAACACAAGGAAAAAAGTCAAGATTATCGGCCATTGTAAGATAGATTCGGTTTAAAAATTAGAAAGTGCGCAGGATTTAAGATATTACCTCAGAAAACACTGCTTACACTTTTATAATTACTGGCTCATCTATCACTTGATTACAACCATGTATTCTCTTTCTGCATATTTTCACAAACATGCATAAAAAGCAACCCATGCTGAATATGCCTGGCATCGAGTAGAACACAAGATATGACTGTAGTTAACCATTTAACTGCTGAGCACCACCCGTATGTGGTTGCTGACCCAGATTCTCCCAGACGGTATACTATGTGTAGAGGGTAAGGTATTAAAGGATGCTCCGGACACGCTTTCAAGGCTCAGAAGTGCTAGCTGGTAGATCTACTCTACTGAACGATACCCCCGTGGCCTGAAAGAATTATTGTAGCTTTCTAAAGTGACTCATTCACTCCCAGGGGGTTGGTTGTCTGGGCTCAGAGAAAATCTGTCTCACTGATTATTAGCGATTTAGTAATTGGACGGTAGTGATGGACTTCTGATAACCTAGAGATTTGCTTTAGCTTCACTGGCAAAGGCCTGTGTTTTCAGGGTCAAAGGTTACACCGTCTATGTGTGTGTGTGTGTGCGCGTGTGTGTGTGTTGGGGGTGGAGAGGGGGACTGTACAAAGTACTGCTTTTCTGAATCTGCCAGTCCCAGTTCTGACTGTATCATCCTGAGCAAGTCACAATTCCACTCCTGCCTCAGTTTCTTCATATGTAAAAGCAGGAGGGGGGTCAAATGATCACCATGTCTTCAAACTCTGGAAAATCTGGTTTATAGGCATGGCAACTCTTTTGATGCACATGTGCTGTTTTGAAAGCTGCTAGTTTTGTTTGTTTGCTTTTTACTTTTGTTTTTTAATGTTGACTTAGTTTTGAGAGAGACAGAGACAGAATGCGAGTGGGTTGGGGCAGAGAGAGAGGGAGACGCAGAATCCGAAGGCAGGCTCCAGACTCTGAGCTGTCAGCACAGAGCCCGACGCGGGGCTCGAACTCACAAACCGTGAGATCATGACCTGAGCTGAAGTCAGACGCCCAACCAACTGAGCCACCCAGGCGCCCTGAAAGCTGCTAGTTTTGTAATAATGATTTTGTCTTTCTCACACCAGTATCTTGGATTAGAATTAGAATTGTCCCTTACAGGTGTAGAGAAAACAAACAGCTCACTTACGTTTCCTCTATCTCCTCTTCCCTAATCACCTTCCAGCTGTGAAACTGCACACTTTCTATGAGTATACTGTCCTTTTTTTCTTTCTTTCTTTTTTTGCTGTTTGTGTCCTGTTTCATTAACTGTGATGCTGGGAGTTGTAATTTCCTCTTTCTCATAACGATATTTTGAATAGGACCTAGAATATCTTTTTTGCACCTTGTAGACATGTAGAAAAGCAGAACAACCCACCAAATCTCCTCTGGCCCCTCTGTTCTCTTAAATAGTAAACAAATGAAATCTGTATTCCTTCCTTTTATACATGGTGGAGAGTGTAACTTGTCCTGGGAGACTGAGCCAGGGGTCATTTGCAAAATTGCCTTATGCTATTACTTTCTGGGAACAAATAAGTGACTTTTCATCTTGGGATTGTAGAGATACAAGCAATCTGCCCTATTAGTATATCACTTGATGGGTAATTTGCTGTGTTAACAAGAAAAAAAAAAAAGACAAAGGTTTAAAGGGGAGCATTCATCTTCCCAAATGATATTTAAAAATTACAACTTTTGCAGGAAGATAGGGTTTTGCAAACTATAACTTCAGTGGCCTTTCTTTTTTAATAGATATTTTTGAAACTGTCTTATCATAAAATCTTTGAGAGGAAATTATAAGTTAGGAGATGTCTTGGAGGCCATGCCAGGGGAAAGAGGCTTTTTTCTGGACTTGTTCTTAGCAATGCCAGGTAGGCAATGCCCAGTGGATGGTCCACAAAACCTTCCCCAGAGCAACATTTCTTGAACTGCAGATCATGCCTCATTAGTGGGTCATACAATCAATCAGTGGGTGATGACCGGAAATTTTTGAAAACATGAAGCAAATTAGACTAAAGCAGAATAGAATAGAAAACATCAGAGCGCATGGCATGGAGAAGTTCGTGTAATGTCTAGTGAAAACTTTAGTTTCGTGTGTGTGTGTGTGTGTGTGTGTGTGTGTGCGTGCGTGTGTGTATGAGAGAGAAAGAGAGAGAGGGAGAGAGAGAGATCTGTTTTGGTACACCAAGTTCCAGTGTAAAATACATTCTTACTACAGGTCACAGTTTAAAAACTTGTATTTCGGGGCGCCTGGGTGGCGCAGTCGGTTAAGCGTCCGACTTTAGCCAGGTCACGATCTCGCGGTCCGTGAGTTCGAGCCCCGCGTCGGGCTCTGGGCTGATGGCTCAGAGCCTGGAGCCTGTTTCCGATTCTATGTCTCCCTCTCTCTCTGCCCCTCTCCCGTTCATGCTCTGTCTCTCTCTGTCCCAAAAATGAATAAACGTTGAAAAAAAAAAATTTAAAAACTTGTATTTCTAGGGGCACCAGGGTGGCTCAGTCGGTTAAGTGTCCAACTCCTGATCTTAGCTCAGGTCAGGATCTCACTGTTTGAGGGTTCAGGCCCCGCATCGGGCTCTGTGCTGATGGTACAAAGTCTGCTTGGGATTCTGTCTCTCCTCCTCTACCCCTACCCCACTTGTGCTCACTCTCTCTCTATCTCAAAGTGAAGACATTACCACAATACACATGTTTCAATGTGGGCTCCCAACAACTTACTTATTTGTGACAAGGTAAATTTATAAATGAAAAGAATACAAATTCTTCCAAATGTGAATAGTTACCTTCCAACTCTATATTTAAATTGCCCCTAAGTTATTCTGAATTCTACTTTTTTGTCTCTGAAAAATACTTCTATTGAATCACTTTTCCACATCAGCCCAAGGCAAACTGGAAAGTGGGTCAAATATGTCTTCCTCTCATGGGGGTGCTTCCTACCTCTTTTCCTGGGGCGCCCCCACCAATGTTTGTACTTTCTTTCCCTTTCCTTTTTTCAAAGCATCTTCTCATGAAAGACTGATAAATGCATTAAACAGTATAAATGACTGATGATGCTTTGCTATAACTCCATTCCCAAAGGTATTTATATTTTAGCCAAATATGAGACCTCACACCCTATAAAAGAATCTTGTAGAATTTAGCTGCAGGGCAAGGAAAAGAGAAATGTGGAGAGGCAGAGTGCTTTCATAGCACCCTTCAGGTCCTAACTGTGGCTGGCATTATTCCCTTCCAATGTCTCCTTTTTGACATGTAAATGATATGCATGATTTTTTTACCCGGGGATTTGGGAACTACAACTTCAGCTGCTTTTCTTTTTTTAATAGATATTTGAAACTGCTTATCGTAAAATCTTTGAGAGGAACTATTTTATGTTACTCAACTTTGTATTCATCTTACACCCACCTTACTGCCTGGCAAATTTTACATCTTTAATTAGTAGTAGTTATGACTGTGTATTATGTAATGACACTACTTTCTAACACATGTGGTAACATTGTTTCCCAATGTCAAATTAAGAAGAAAGCACAAATGCATGTTTTTATGCTGAATATGAGATGGTGTTATGTAAAACTGACACACACTTATCACAAAACCACAATAATAACAATTTTTAAATTACACTAATAATTTATTGAGTATAAAATATATGCCAGGCTCCCAGTACTAAGTATTTTGCCCACATAGTCTCACTTATTCCTTGTAAAACCTCTTCAATGAAAATACTGTCATACCCCCTGCACCATAAACAGCGCATGTACAATTTTACAGATGAGAAAACTAAGGCTCGGCGATTGACATCCTGCCTATCAAGACACAGTTACTGAGTAGCAAAGAAAGCCATGACCCAAAGCTAGTCCACCTGCCTGCAAGGTCAGTTTTGCTTTCCTCGCTTTTACATTCACCTAAAATTGTCATTTTCATTTTCATTTCAAATACCTTACCTGCCGACTGAAGGACAAAGCTGTGAATGTAAAAACACCAGGAAGTTTCCTTTGTTTGTTTTTGTTTTTAATGAAAAACACTTTGATTATCACAAGGTGGTTACATACTTGGAAAACATCTGGCCTGATGAGCTAACTCAATACTTTCTGCTTGTCGTCTCTGCAGTCTAGTATCTATCTCCACGTTCAAGTCATCTTTAAGTGGAAAGATAAAGGACAAGAGAGTAAAGAGCTGGACAGGTGGACAGTCTCAACAGCATTGTGGTAGCATTCTACCAACTTGTTTGGATCTGTTCAGATAACTTTTGTTTCCCTGTACAAATCACAGTGCTTAAGGACATCTGCTATGAAAAGCACCATCTTCCATTTGCACTCAGCTTCCATATTCCCTAGTCCGTCTACACAGACAGTTTTTAATGGCCACCTTTTACATTAAAGGTCTGCTTTGTACTGTCCTCCTCAAGAGTTTTAAATCTCCAAAAGTCCTAGGTGATCAGAAGCCACAGATGTCTAGCAGCCTCATCTACTCCCGTGACAGGGGAAGGAAGAAATAGGTTTTGTAACAGATACACTGAGAAATCAAATCCAGGATTCACTTCTGTTCTTAGAACAGAGAATGAAACCACTGACGACCATGTGTGCTATGGGAGGTACTCTTAGATTCCAAACTTCTATAGCACTTTCCCATATTAATTCAGTCTTAAGTTTCAGGAAATAAAATAATTATGTAGTTAAACAGAGATCCTTATACAAACAAGTACCGTGTTTACAATGTAGCAATCCATTAAAATCAAAGAGAGGCATAGATTATGAGAACTAAAACCTGAGCCAAGTAGACTAGCACTCACCATTTGCCCAATCCCCATCCAATGACAGTAAACATCCTATTGGAATCTGCTCAGAAAACAAAGGTTTTACCCACCTAATGTCAAGGTAAACAGGTAGTAAAAACCCATTTTACACTACTAACTGGTGGTATCATTTTCACTCTTTAGGGTCTAAACACAACTAAATTTTGGTATTTTTTTCTTTTAAATTGGCACCAATATACTACAGCTTTTTTACTTGATAATTTTTAAGAAGTTCACTAGGTACTGGTTCACGTTGACTTAAATTTTATAGCCATAAACCATCTGAGTTAGAGGGAATAAAGACATTCTACTATTCAAGAAAAAAAAAAAATTTCCTATAGTTTACATGAAATGCCATCCCCCTAGACTAAGAGCTACATAGAATAAAAGCCCCATAAACTTAAGCTGTGATCGTCCTGAAATCAAGGTCCTAAGATTCTCCTACTCTGTAAATCATACAAAGAAGAAAAGTAAGGAAAAAGTATGTTCAGCACCACGAATATATTAATTAGGAACAGAGTTAGGTCTCTCTTGAAAGGGCTGTAAGCTGTAATAGCTGATGACATACCTTAAGTTCTCTGAAGAAGATACTACTCCTGGCCCACTCAACAATGGAGAAGAGGGTTTGATCAGCCATTTTGCACATAAGCCCAAACGTGCTCAGCTTTTCATGCTTGCTTCGATTAGCTTGCTCTTGCTGCAAATAGGCCATGATTTTGGCCTGGACTTGAGGCTCATCTGGCTCACACTTCAGAAGTTCCAGTATCAGATGTGGGATGCTTGCCGGGGAGCTTGTCTGGTAACTATCCATATAGGAATAGCCCATGATCGACTCCGGTGAGCTGGTGTAGGGGTCTGGATACTCAGACTTGATGGCCCGGCTAGGAAAGTGACTGTATGTTTGGTAACCTTGCAGGCTGCCATGAGGTGGCATTGTCATGCTAATGGGGGAGGTTACAAAGGGACTTCTGTCATAGTCTGTGGGAGGCAAGGCAGCGTGGTTCAGAGGTAGGCCTTTGGAGGCAGAATGGATGTTCTGAATTGCAGAAGAGATGGTGAGCTCAGAGGGCATTGCTTGGATCACCTGAGACATGGCTTCTAGCTTAAGTCCATTGGCTCGGATGAGGGCTTTTTTCTGTTGCTTTAGGGCCCTGTCTCTCTTGTACATTGGCCCAAATTTATTCCTTCCCCCTCGCATTCGGTCAGCCCTTACCGCTGTAGGGAAATAAAAAAAAAAGGAGTAAGGGTATAAATAAGATGGAAATTATTATCATTCTCTGGATCTCCAGATATCTAGAAATGTTGAAAATTGTCCAGAAGTGTTATGTGTGTGGTTGTTTCACACCATACCTCTCAAAGGTTCCCCCCCAAAACCATGTCTTCCTTACTTATGAATTCTCTCCTCTAAGTGTTTGTCATCAAAAAAAAAAATATTTTGGATACATGGGAACCTATTACTATTAACCATTTGGTGGACTGAAAAGATTTCATAATTTTTGCTACACACAGGGGATCCTTCAGATTGCTAAGAAAGAGTATTATGCCTGTTGTGTCAGAATTCTCTTTACAGAAACCCAAACTGCTAAGAGGAAAAACTAAAAAATCAAATAACCCATTTCTGGATTAAATTGTGAATGTTTTCCCTTAGACTATCTTCCTCCCTCAAAGCCATTTTGACTAATTTGCTGCAAAAGATTGGGTACATGCTCTTCCTAGAAAATCATTTTCACCTGGACTTGATGAGCACACATCAGATAACCACCAGTTATTGTTTTTAATTTAGGCAGAACTGGACATAATTAAAGCAAATTCATTTCAGAAGCTGTCAAGACAGTCCACCATCACAGTGCTGTGTGGAGTCTGGGACCACGTCTAATAAGTGAGTTAGCAGTTCTCTCCAAGCCCATAGTGGCCAATGGCAATTAGACAGAAACCAGCGACCTCTGACAGCTTCTGACATGTTGAAATTGCTGGAGGTTAAGTTTTTGAGCTTTTTATCTTAGGATTAGTATGGCATTAAAAATTTATTGTGAATGCAAGGTGTCCAGAATATTGCACAAGATAACAGAGAGTTTTTCATCTGGGTGATAATTTATTGAATATTCAACTATTTCACATCACTGTTAAGGAAGTAGACCTCAGCCCCACAAGTGACTTACAGTTAATAAAGCACACTTTTTAAGGTAAAGAAACGCAACTTTTTCCTTTCATTAAAAAAAGAAGAAATCAAATGATATCATATGAAATCACAACATTTGATTTTTGACATTTTATCTTTTGAGTCTCATACTAGAGTAAACATCTCCCACAGTATTTTGCTGTCTGGAAAATAATAACGTGATTGGTAATAAAGAAATGAATGAGCATTTCTTTCTCCATCTCTTTCCCAATCTCTTCTTAAAAACAGTACAGAGTTAACAGTTCTCATGATAACCAAAGTGGCTACTTCTTTGGGAAGGAATCTGTTAGCGATTCAGAAGATTTATTCGAAATCTTCTGAATATTTCTATCAAGTGTGAGTGCCACATAACAGAAAAGCTCCAAACAAAAGTAGCCTGTGCCTCGCTGATCAAATAAAATGCATTCTTGTATCTGGCACTGAACAGTGACCGGCATGCCTTATTATTACTTTCTTTGCACTGTAGTTAATCTGTGGACAGTCAGTAGGCTGGAGGCTGAAAAGCAGCAACACACCATGAGAGTCCATGCACCAAATTATTTACAGTGGTCACACATTAACCTTACTCCCTGCCAATCTGTACATTGTAAGTGCCAGGGTCTACTCTTTCGACATAGTTTAACATGGCTTTGGGGGAACCACTCTCTTGTTCCTGTCAAACCAATGCTACTGATTTAATAGTTCATCATTTTTCACGTTTCCTACTTTCCACCTTCATTTTGCAGACTTGATCGTTATCTTACAAAAAAGAAAAAAGAAAAAGGAACGTGTTTTCCTACACCATCAAAACTTGCACTCCCTATGAGCAACTCCATTTCACAGTTAAATTAGCTTTGACTCTTGCTCAGGAGTCACGAAGTTAATAGTAACAATTATGACAATTAAACAATTTAAAAGATTAAAATCAGGCTTTTACTAAGTTATCCTGACTTGAAAACTGACAATACATTTTTTTTAATTTTTGCAAATTTTAAAATTTGTTCTCATTTCAATCACAGTCCTGTTTTCATCTCACCTGGCCTCTTTGGTGTCAGGTGCATCTGCTCCCCAAACTAAAAATTAAAAGAAAAGGGGGAGGGGGGACTCCAAGACTGAAATTTTTTCCTGGTAGATTTCACCAGTATTTAAATGAGACTTGGACTGTTCTGCTGATGAAACATAAAAAGATCTTACATTATTGTCCATGGTGTTAGAAGACTAGGAGAATAATGTTACCATATTATAAGTACAATGTTATTTTAAATCTTATGTCCTTGGAGAGTTTTAACAGGCAATAGTAGTCTTTAGAAGAAACTTACCTTCTAGCTTCATTCCAACACTTAGACATTTTTGAAATCGACAGTAAGGACAACGCTTTCTCTGTGTTTTATCAATTTGGCAGTTCTGGTTTTCTATACATGTGTACCTTTTATTATTTTGGACTGTTCGCTTAAAAAACCCCTGTAAGACAGAGAAAATAGTGAGGCACAGTATAAATCTAACACCCGTCTCGTCCATTGTTTCATTTAAGGAAATCACCAATAAATCTTTTCATTGAACCAGTGAGCCTTTCCGTGGTTCTGTGGTTTGTTCTACATTTTAACAAGATCAACCCTCCAAAACAGTGCTGGGCCAAAGTGGAGATTTTTCTGGCACTAAAGTTATATTCCTAGAATAACATCAAATCTTGGGGAGATTTGGATATACACCATTTCATCTCAACAGACGGAGAAAAATACATTCCATATTGACCAGTAATTTCAAAAAAAATCTGTTTTCTTATTAACCTCATATTCCAGATAAGGTACTCATGGAGCTCTACACCGTTTGTAAGCAGCCTGATAGATTTTAGTGGCAAATTATTATAAAATACCATTGGAAAAACTGAACAGCAAAACACCCCAGATTTTTTTTTTTTTTTTACATATGTCAGCACTAGACTGTCGAGAACAAGAGGATTTAAAGAGTAAAATGGGAAAATGTTCATAATTCCATTGAAATACATTCAAGTTGGGGAACTCTGTAATAAAAAAAAAGTGAAACTGATGGAAAAGAAAAAATGTATAGCAGAGAGCTGAATTTTAGCACAGTGTGTTTTTCTTCTATTTCACCCAAAAGAATTCATCAAAACAAATTTTGTAGCTTTATAATATAATAACAGCTTTACCAGGATGGTATACTCTTTATGTTTATCTTACTAGCTATAAAGTGGAACAATCTTACTTTGTTATAGAGAATGAAGGGATTTTCCAGGCAGTGGTTTAAAGTATTTGTACTAAGCTTTCTACTTTAAAAAATGTTGAGAAATAGCAAATAGTATCAAATGGACTGGGACTATATCAAAAAGGTCTGGGAGAAATTCTTGATGTATGGTTGATAGTAATAGGAAAAATTTAGTACATTTTAGATATTAAAACTTCTTGCATTTAAATAGGTCATATGACTTATTTATGAATGCCATTCTACTATAAACTGAGATGTGCTTTCTTATCCTTTATGATATAAATTTTTTAAAAAATCTTCAAAATTGTTTTTGGAATAAATCAGGATGAAATCATGCAGTTGAGAATTTAGACTTTTATCTGTGGATAAAAAATGTTTAGACTTGCAGCACAGAATACTCTGAAGTTAAAATATATTTGGGAAATACTTTGTCATGTTCCCTCTCAAGAACAACGATGCTTTAAATATATATAAGTCAAGCAAAATCAATATTTAGGACTGTTAGAAATAGAAGTCTTTCTACAGATACATCACTTTACTACAATAAAATATTTTAAAGCCATGAGACGGGCAAAGTTTTCTAAACAGCATAAATTTTTTTAGCCTTTGGAATTAAATCAAACACATATTTCAAAGAATCATCTCCCCAGGACTAACTCTGTCTCTCATTTTTAATTGAGTCTATAAAAGACAGCCTCCATTTAGCTTTAAAAAGTAATCCAATGGTTTATTTTGGATTTAAACATTATATTTATCAGGTAGCAACGTGGAGGCAAACCTTGCAGCTTTCACAGGTGAGGAGCCCATAATGGTATCCAGACACTTTGTCTCCACACACCGGACAGAGTTCTTCAAGATCTTCATCGTAAGAGTAATTCACCATTTTAAACTGAGACACTGAAACAAGAAAAAGAAATGTGTATACATATCTAATTAATTTACTACGTAGGTTTTAATCCTGCAGTGAAAAGCATTTTGGTGATCAGTGGGCAAATATCACAGGTAAAATATTATATATATATATATAATATATATAATGTATATATATAATATATATAATATTTTTATCTTGCTATACTTAAAAAAATAGTTTTATACAATGAAAGCAAAACATCTTTAGGACTCAACGAGCATGCACTTCCTATTTTTTTAACTTAAAAAGATTTCCAACTTCTTTTGTTAAGAATTTTAAACTGACCGCTGTGGAACACATAGGTCATAACTGCAAGACAGCAAATCAGAAAAGAAACATGAATTGCAGAAAGTAACCATTTAGAACTTCTTTTCAACCTTCTAAAGTTAAGATCCAAAATGTCACCTTTGCCTAAGGAAGAGAAGCAAGCTCTCGCATTCTCGCACTCTTGGAGTAAGTTTGCTGCAAGTACACAGCGCTTATCAGGATAGCAACTGCCGATTTGCAAACACTTGACCGAGAACCTGAAGCCCCAGAAACAGCTTTCCAGCAGCAGCCCCCACTTTTAACAGCCTGCGGCTGTACGTTCGAATCTGTTAGACTAATTGAAACATTCAGTTACTTATCGACAGGGCTCCTGTTCTGGATACTTTAGGCTCTTCACATTCGAAAACGTCCTGTTAAAATAAAGAAGGAAAAGAGGGAGGACGCCCGGATGGGAGGGGGGGTAAAAAAAAAGAAAAGAAAAGATACACAGGAGGGTTTGGTTTCGTCCCCAAGTATTAAAGTCCTGCGATAAAACTTCACATGTTTCCGATAATCATTGCAAAATATAAACACCTTGAGATTGCCCGGTTAAAGTTAAACAGAAATCAGGCCGCGGCTACAAGCGGCTCACTGCGGGGATCGAGTAACCGCCTTCCGCCGGACTTAGCCCCTGCGAAGGCGTCATCGCAGCTAAAAGATGGATAAACTATGCACAGGAAGGACAGTGGCCAGGAGACCCCAGATGATACCTGATCTAGTCCCTTCCTGAGACTCACTCGGGGGCAGGTCTCGGAGGGCGACGCGGCGGGTATCGGTGCTAAGGGGCAGGTCCGCGCAGCCCAGCCACCAGCCGCACCCCTCCCGGGCACCTTCCTGTGAAACCCCGGGGCGCGCTGTCCTTTTCGCCCCTTGCCCAACTCTTGCTCGGCGACACACAGGCGCACAAATGCAGATTCGAGTTTAAGTTAATCAGTGGCGTTTGCAGGGGGCGGGGCGGTGGGGGGGGAGATGGGGGAACCGACGGCCCGACAAAAGTTTCCTTTGATTTGTTTACCAAAACGGAAAGAGAAAAAGCTCCCACTGCATCCCCAAAGTTCCCGGCCACTCCATCACGATCATGTGGCCTCTTCGCCAAGGACTCGTTCTTTTCCTTTTTATCTTTTTAAAATAAAGTGGGTTTTTTTGTTTTGTTTTGTTTTTTGTTTCTTTACGGATTCTGCAGGCCTCCGGAGAGGGCCGTGGGGGAGGTGAGGTCACTTGCACCACTTCGAGGCTGAGGGCCGAGGACCGACCGGCTGAGTTGAGACGTCTCTTCCCGAGACACAGAGCCCTGGCCTGGGGCTTAAACCGGAGTGAGTTAGCCAGAGTTTGGGGGTGGGGGTGGGGTCCCGGGAAAAGATGTTCGCGTAGAAGCGGGCGCCTTGAGCTCCGTGAAGTAGAAGTAGAGACGCTAAGCGCAGTCCTCCTAGTGGCGCCAACCCTAAGAGGTCCGCGCTCGGGCTTTGGGAAGCTGGGGGTTTGGGGAAACTGAGGGTTTAAGTTTGTTTATAGCCCCATCTCTTCCAAAACTCGTAACTATTGTCCTGCGGCGTGTTTTCGGGACGGGAAAAACTGTACTTTACCAAGTGTGTTCTTCTCTATCTCCCCTTCTCCCAAAAAAGTAAACTCTAATTTCGCACCTAAGAGGCACAGCGAGGCAACCGTTTGCAGGAGGATTCGGTGCCCACCTCGGGGATCCAACGCCAAAAGACCAGGGCTGGGAATGGGGACCCTCTTGGACAAAGACAGAGGCCTTGTGGGTAGCCAGTCGCTGCTGTGCGGGACCCGGGCATCTTTCAGAGTGTCCCAGGTGCCGTACCCCAAGTAGGCTTTCGGAGAACGGAATCCGTTGGGGCAAAGAAGTCCCTGTCTTTAGAAAGTAGAGAGGGCCGTGGGGCCTTGGAAAGCTAGGGCCGAAGAGAGGCACGCGGATAAATCCCTCCATAGTAAGCTGTCCCGAAACCTAGTGGCGAGTCTTTCTAGGACCAGGGCGCGTCCCCGGCTGAGCCCAGAGCAAGCAAGGGAAAGGGGTCCCCATCCCCAGGGACTTCCCTCGAGGTGCAGGCCGAGTGGCATAGAGGAAGTCGTGCCCTGACCCTTCCCACGATGTTTTCGAACCCAAAGCTGAGCGAGCGGCCGGCGGCTTCTCCTGAGACCTGTGCACAATGGAAGTCTAACTTTCTGCTTTGGGACAGTAGGTCGTGTCAAGAACGCCCCTCCCGAACTTTAAAAGGAATACTACAGTGGCATTTCCCTCGCATCTCCCCCGCCCCCTAAACCCTTATTCTTGCCTCCCCTACTTCCTGATCCAGCGTTTCCCTGAGGGTCTTTTCCCTAGTCTTTCAGAAACGCGCGCGCCTGAACGAGGGGCAGAAACTTTCCTTTTGGACCTAAGATCGCTGTGGCCTCACGGGCGCCCAAAGGGCACTCCCTCTCCGCAGCTAGAGGCGGAGGGTTCCGGGATCCCGCTCACGGCGCCGCGTCCCCCACGCCCCGACTTCGCGGGACTCCCAGGTACGAGCGCCAATGCCTCTTTGGGCCAACCGGGTTCCTCCAGCACCCAACCCTCAAGTTAGTCTCAGGGGCCGCAGCCCCCAGGGGACGTCCACAGCCCTTCCTGGAGGCTTGGAGAGACCCCAGCATCACCGAGAGGTAACCGACCCACAGGCACAACGCACGCGTAGCCGCCACCCTCTTTCCCCAGTCCGGGAGGGAGACGTCAGGGGCCCTGGGCCCGAGCGCGGCAGGCGCGCCGCCGATCCCGCACCGCGGCGTGCACCAACCCCAAACTCTGCTCCAACTCTGCTCCCAACACTTCCCCGGCGCTTTCAAGTTCGCTCAAGGGGATGGCAGGAAGCGTTCCGGGATCACAGGCCCGCCTGCCCGCACATCCTGCGCGCGGGAAGGGGCGAGGATGGAAGAGCACCGGTGACTTTTCCCAGCATTGTTCCCTCCCCGGCCCAGGGCAACTGCGATAAACTTCTGAAGGGCTTAATACAACCACATCTAGAGTCGCTATGTGGAATGCGGCGAAAATATAGCCAGCAGGGTTTGCTTTTTTTGGTGTTAGCAATCAAGAGGTAAGAAAACAAGCCGGGCTTCCACATTCCCAGCTCTGGGACTGTAGAAGAGGCATTAAGCTAAACCGGTGCCCCGTTCCCTCAACTAACTCGGCAATACCCGCGCAGAGGATGGGGGTGGGATAATTTTGGATTTCTTCAGCTCTGTCTGCGGTTCTGAAGTTGTCCAAATTAGAGCCAGTTCGCAGTGTCCCCCTGGGCTTTTGGGGGTGCCCAACATACATTCTAACGCCGCTAAGACCAGCTTTCCCGGAGCCTCCTCTCTTTGTAGCTGACTTTGCTAAGCAGGGTGTTCTTCCTCCACACACGAGTATTGATTAAAGTTCCCACCGATTCCAATGACCGAGAACCCGCTCCGGTTTCCAGTGAGGCGTTTCATTTCTTAGAATGATCTTATTATTCTGAAGTATCTTTAGCCTGAAGCTGCCCCCCTCGGGTTGCCATAGAGCTTGAAACCTCTCTTTTCTTAATTAGAAGCGGCCAATTAGGCATTGCTTGGAAAACCTCCGCCCCGCATTGTTCAAGAGCCATAAACTTTTATGCCTGCCCCTCGGGAGGGGGCCTGCCGCCCGCGCGCGGCCCCACAGCCCGGCAGCGGCGAGCGCCCCGCAGGGCTGCTCCGGCGCCCGCGAGGGGTGGGCGGCTGAAGCCCTCAGGGCGAGCCCGAGGGCGGTGTGGCCGCGGGAACCCGAGCGCCGCGCAGCGCCTCCTTACCTTGCATGTTTTCCGGCATCTGCCCCTGTTCCCCATGCGATCGAGCCAGTCCCAGGGCTTCCGTCTCCACTTTGGGCAGCATGACAAGGCGGCCGCGGGCGGGGAGAGAGGGTCCGCGTCCGTCCGGAAGCCCAGCACCTGGACACGGGCAGCACAGATTCAACTCCGGCGGAAAGGAGGGAGGGGCGGCTGGGGTGCTGGCTCACCCACCCGCTCGCCGGAGCGTGCCTCCGCCTCCTCCGGGGCCGCGGGTCAGGACCCCTGAGCCCCGTCCAGTCTCTCAACTCCGGAGCCGACCCCAAGCTGCTGGGAGGAGATGGCGGGCTACCAGACGCGGCGAAGACTGCGTCCGCGCGCCTGGCTTTGGCTCGGCTAGGGCGGCGGCGGCGGCGGCGGTGAGGGCGCAGCTGCCCGGGGCGCGGATCCGTGCGCGGCCGAGCTCCGGGCGGGCAGCGGAGGCGGCCGCCGAGCTGCTGCTGCCGCCGCGGCGGGGCCGCTGCCGCTGCTCCCGGACGGCTCGGGCGACTTCTACCCCTCCCTCCACCCGCCCTCTGGCTCAAGATCGGCAGGGGTCTCTCTCTCCCTCTCTCTCTCTCTCTCTCTCTCTCTCTCTCTCTCTCTCTCTCTCTCCCTCTCCCCCTCTCCCTCTCTCTCGCCTCACTTCTCTCTCCCCTCCTCTCCGCCCCTTCCCCTGTCTCTGCTTCCCTCTCGCTGACTATCACAAGTGTGGAGTTGTGAAGTTACAACCCCCCTCTCCTGCCTCGTTTACTCCTCTCGCGTGTCCGAGAGCAGCCCTTCCAGCCCCGAGGGTGACGGTGCTGGGAAGGAAAGGGGGAAGATGAGGAGGAGAGGGGAGGTAAGTAGGACGGGGGTAAGGGGAAGGCTGGGATGAGGGGTGATGACAGTGAATGGGGACGCGGGTTCCGGACTCGGTCGGACACCAGCCGCCAGCCAATGAGGATGAGGCGCGAGCTCCAGTCCCCTCGCCTGCCCCAACCTCACCACCCCGCCTTAACCCCCTCCCACCCCACCCTGACCTGGGGCGGGGGATGTGAATGCTGCCGGGTCTTACAGCTAGTGGGAAGCGACCTCTGTCTGAGCGCAGCGGCGAAGGACGGGAGGCTAGGGCGGCGATTTAGTTCTGCGAGCTGAGGGGAAACCAGAAGGGACGCGGGAGTGTGTGAGTGTGCGTGTGTGTCCCCGCGCGAATATCGGGTCGGGGGCTGGAGGGGGAGTTAAACACCCATTTAAACAACTTAAAGGAGAAAAGAGATGTTGAATTCAGTTGACCGCTCTTCTCAGAAGAGCTGGCCTGCTCTCAAGGGTCTCCCGGCTTCATTGCCCATCGGTATTCAGTCCGAAAAGGCCCCACCATGGGCCCCAGGAGTCCTGCCGTGGCCGAGCGTCCCGGCTCACCGAGGAGACCCATCTCGCCGAGAGTTCGCCCACTCGCCGGCAATGGAGGAACAGCTATCCCTGTTACCCCCGCTCTTTACCGGGTCCTTCACTCATTTATAAACACCCCACCCCCTCCAGACTAAGATTACATTGGCGGCAGACTTCCTAAATTTTAGGGCACTGTGTTTCCAAGCAGAAAGCAACGATCGGACTAGGCTTTCCTTTTTCATTCTAGTGTCTCTGGTAGGACAATCCACATGAGGCCCAGAGGCCCAGCACTTTAATAAAGTTTTAAAGAACCATCTGTTATGTAAGCTCTTCGGCCACCAGCCCAGCCACATCTTCAAAGTTTTCAGATCTCATCCCAACAAGATGAAAAAACATTTTTTTCCAGCCTCGTGACTGCATATGAAATGCCTCATATTCAGTGTCTGCTGTGAGACTGGGTAATTATCAGAGTCCTCCCGCAAGGGGGTGAATTTGAATCTCAAAAGATCTGAATTTATTCTATTTGAATGGCATAGAGATCACACACTCAAACTGCCCAGGCCAGTATTTGATGAATTGAATAACACTCCAATCATCCCCATGATTAATCTACACTTTTATATGAAGCGGGTTGTTCATCACCCACCCACGCCTGGTAATTCAGGTACTGTTGGCTCTCTAATTCTTTTTTTTTTTTTTTTTTTGGTCATTTTGTTCTTCTTCAGTGTATATTCAGTATCTAGCTTATTTAAATCTCAGTTTTGTAGCACCAAATTTCATTAAAATGTTTAAACTTGGGGGGAGGGGGACCAGCCACTAGTTTGTAAAGGGCAGTGGGATGTAGTTGCCAAAATGAGTGACCCTTAAGATGATCAGATTTCCAGGGTAGCATCAACTAACACTGTCAATTCATTTTCAATATTACTGGTTGTTTTTAAATATCATTGTAAATTAAATAAGTTTTGTGGCTTAAGTATATATATTATATATAGAATATAAACACACACATACACACAGTTCAAAAAAGGAAAGGAGTTGTCCCAGGGCTCAACTCAGTTCTTGCTGTGCTTTGTGGATTTGGATGAACTTTGAAAATCAGTTTATTCCAAAGTCTTAATCTAGGAACAGCCTCCTCTCACTACAGTCAAAGAGCTCATGGGGGTACTTATGTAGCACTTTGCAAATACCAGGTTGGCAGCTTTGGGGGGACTCCAGACTCTTGGTCCTCAGAGGGAGCTTCCAGGGTGAGGGAAGGTCCTCTGATTGGTAGAGCTGGAGGAAGAGGTTGGGAGAGTTTGAAAGAAGTAGAAAGGGGGTCTGACAGGACCATATGTTTGTAGCATGGCAAAAGTGCTTGCCTGCACTTGAGGCAGAGCCTTGACCTAGCCAAGGAAAACTTTGTGATCACGTTCATAACCCAGCTTCAGCCCCAGAAGGGGCTTGCCTAGACCACCCTAGCGCCTTTTCAGTCCAGGCCAGTCTGCCCTTGCCTCACACCCCAAACCAGGAATGATGGTGACAAAGGAGCAGTTGGCATTCATTTCTCTCCTCCCAAAATCAGAGGGGGCAATGGTGGGGAAATAGGGGCTGCAGACAAGATTTCAAAAAACCACCCTTAAAAAAAAAATCCGCAGTTGTATCACAGAAGAAAGATCCAAGGTGCTTCACCTTGCTTTGAAGTTCTTGTCCAGGCTCACGGCTTTTCCCCCCCGAACGGAAGGGGCACCTAAGTAGCAGGTCTCAAGCAGAGAGAAAACTTCGGTGTCCCAGGCCTCCTGCTCCAGGAAGAGAAGAGTTCCCTAGGGTCAACCATATCCAGATCCCCATCCGGGACGTCGAAACCCCTGCCGGCGGTGGACAAGGGGGAAATCTTCCACTGGAATTGGTTCATGTCAGAGACCCGAGGGCACACTCACCTTTTCCCGGGTCGCTTCATAAGGGCTTTAGGGGAGCGGCAGAGCCCCCAGCCCTGGGGCAGACGCAGAGGGTGGGGCGGTGGCACCAGGCTTCCCACATCACACTCATTTCCGCCCTGCAAGTGCATCCTTTCCAAACCCCCTGAGTTCCCTGGTTCCGAACGATCTGGTCCCTTGACCCTTCAATTCCGCTGGGCAGGGGCCCACACTGGAGCCCCGGACCCGCTTGCCCTGTGACCTGGGATCGGCCTGGGCGTCTCCCAGAACACCCTCTCGGAAGGATAGCTGGAAGAGGAGGAGCCCGGGCCGCCCACGGTGCCTCGGATCGGTTACCTGAAGATGGTTCTAGGTTGCAGAGGCAGCAGTGAGGAAGGAGAGCCAAGTGGACGCGGGAAGGGGAGGCAGTTGTGATGGGACTAGGGCAACAGGGCCTGTGCGGTCTAAACGTTGATGCTGGTGGTGGTCTGGACTGACGGACAGACACATCGATCGACTTGGAATGCTAAAATGCCCGCAGGCGGGCAGACGCATCCCATCCTCCTCCAGGAACATCTAACCTACTGCCCCCCTGCCTCTCAGTGGATGCACACTCAAGAATCCACCCCGTCTGGCGGGAAACAAGTGGTGGCGGAGACCACAAACCAGAGGCCGGGAGACCGGGGGAGACAGTTCCGGCTTTAGCTACGGTGCGGATTCACAATTTCTCCCCTCCATTCCTTTGCCAACTTCTGACAAACTTCTCTCCCCTTTCCCCTCACTTCCCCCACGCCTCCACCTTCTTTCCGACGAGACTGGTCTCCAGGGCTCGTCCTTCCCGGTTCTGACTTTGTCTTAAAGCGTTGATTGACGGTTGCAATTACAAAGGATGATGGCTCGGGGAGGCTCCCGCGCAGCCTTGATGAGCCCGAGGAGCGCAGTCCTGGCATATTTTATCCAGGCTCAGCGTTACGGGGCCGTGCGCCCCATTCACCCGGCGGGCTGCAGCTGAGGAGGTCTCGCACTCCCCACCCGCGAGGATGTAACTGCCTCGCTCTCCTCCCCCGCCTCCACTTGTGCGCTGTTCCGCGCTGCATTTCAGAGAGCGCGCCGGGAACAGCCTGCCCTTGACCTGACCTGAGAATTTGTATGCCAGCCCTGCGCGCTTAACGCTTGCCGGCCGCAAAGGGAGTGAAAATGTCATGATTTTTTAGAACTGGTTCAACTTTCCTGGGCTCTTCCAAGTGGAAGACCCACCCCTCCCGCGCGCCTAGGTGGGAGAAGCCTCGCATGACCTACCGAGTCTCGCACGAAACTTTCAAATCTGCATTCTTGGAAACAATTTCTGATGTCTCCTCCATTTCTACTTCTTGGTGTTTTTAAGGAACCAGAATCATTACTTTTTTTTGTAGCACGTGTCTGCTTTTCAGCCTCAGAAGCAGCCTAGATATTTTTCGGGAAGTCTCCACCAAGTGGCCGGGATAGCCCGAGGGGAAAGAGAAGCAAGCTTATCAGCCTACTGAAAACTCGGGCTCTGCCTAACTTTTCCGCCCCTCCCACTCAACAAGCCCATCAGAAGCCACTTTTGCCTTTCTCCGAAAATTAAGTTTCGCAAAGAATTCCAGAGTTCCGCTCCAGAGCTCTGGAGGCTGGGCTATTCGCCCCCGCCTCTAGTGTCCAGTCCCCCCCACCGGCGTCCGGAGCGCTTTGTTTTAAGATAAGAAGGGTTAAATTTCAGTATAGACACACAAATTACCGGGGAGCACTGTATTGGCCGGAACTTTGAAAAAACTAACTTAAATAGGTGAGAAGTCCTGCCTCATTTAAATAAATAAAAAAAAAAAAAAAGATCCCTTTCTGCTACGAGTGTAAGTAACTACTTAAGACATCATCTACCACAGCCCTGGAGCAGGAGGAAAAACTGCTATCAGTTGAGACCTTCTACCTCTGGAAAGACTTGTGTGTTTGGGGTAACCCGCAAATGGGGATTGACTCCCAATCACTATGGGAGCATCTTAATATACCATGGCCCCATCTTTACTGAGGAGGAAAATATAAGGTGAAGCAATTATCCAGGTAATCCAGGTTCCTCCAGCCCCTCCTCCAAACAACATCCCACCCTTGTCCTGAAGTAAAGGTGAGGTTTTTGGAGAGTTTGGCCTGGATTATCGGTATCCGCATCTCTCTGGAAAAAGGCTAATCTAGAACGTTTTGGCTTCATTTTCTTTGGCGACTGTTGCCCCAACCCAGGGGTCCGGGCGCATCCCGCCTTGGGTATAGCCCTTGCCCTTCTCCAAGTGGGCGGGGAGATCTGGTCTTGAGAAAGGAGCTGGCTAGGGAAATAATCTTGGGTAGGTGGTCCAATCTAATCTATCTCTTCCTCTGTAATTGAAATGCAAATGTGAGTCAGCTCCAACTCAAAACAGTGGGAGTCCCCTCTCGGAACCACGCCGTCCCTCCTCGGGACAAACCTGAACTCGGAGTGACGTTCTCGAGGGCGATCCTGGCGCCAGCAGGCCACCGAGCGCTTAGTGAAACCAGCTGAGAACTTGCGTCGCAATTCCACTCCCCATGTCCCCTCCCCCCCTCCTCAACCCGGACCAGGAACTAAATCCTTAGCACGAGATTATTCTGGGCTACCATTCAGGTGAATACGACCAGACTGGAAGTGTCGTGAGGGAAGGGATTGCACTCCGCGGAGCTCGCGAATTCCTCTGCTCTAGCAGCGCCGCGGGGATGGGCAGTCTCGAGGTTCTTGCCTTAGGGAAGCCCCCACCTAGAGGTTTCCGTTCTAAGATCAAAGCGTACCGGGCCGCGCAGAGCTCTGTCTACCAACTTGGGTCCCTCTGGGACAGAACACAAAGCGAGGGGCCAGAAAGGCGGGACTGGCGATGATAGCTTCACCGTCTGGCTCATGGTCCCCAAGGATGGGAAGAGCTCGGGTCTAGGAGGTTCCGTCGTTCTCTCGTTTGGGAGGATGTCGGCTCCTCCAACCTAAAGGCAACTTTGGCGATGAAGAGGTGGTGGCCAGCCAAGCGCAAAGGTTTGGGGCAAATTCTTTCTCCTTCCCTCCAAGGTTTCTTGTCTAGAAACTGAGAAGATGCATCGGGGACCTGATGGCGGGTTCCGACCTATTTTCTTTTCAATCATGTATAGACCGCTGGTGGAACAGGTGGAGCTTGGTGGGGGTGAGGCCGCGGATGTCCAGATCATGGGGAAGGAATCAGCATTTACTGTGAAGCAAGATAGCGCCGGTTGTGGGACCAGCGTCTCACTAGGGACACCCTGGGGTTTGTCAAAAGTGGTTTTTCAAAAGGGTGTGTGCGTGCCTGTCTGTGCTTAAACTATCTTGTTCTCTATTTCCTCCCTTTATAAGAAAACAGATGTTGGTTTCTCAGGGCGGAAAAAAAAGGTCCCTTTCTCTGAAAACTCAGTCCCTCATGTTAAGTGATTTCTCTGCCCTCCTCATACCCACTAACTAACAAATAGATGCTCTGAATTGTCTCTCAATTCCCTTACACCCTGTCAGTAGCCCTGCCAGCATACACCCCAAACTGCAAGCAAAACTCCATCCAAACTCCAGAGATCCTTTCCAAGAAATCCCAGAATACAAGATCCAAAGTGCCTTCCCACCCTGATTTGCTCTGCCCTCAAGGGTACTGGGCTGCTGCCTGCCTGCTACACCTCTTCCCATCCCACCCTTCTGAATTCTGCTGGAATCTAAATCTGGTTTCCACTGTGGGATGAAAAGGAAGATAAATAACCATTTACAAATGTCTTCTTAATCCCAGAATGCCTTTGGAAAGAAAGTCTGAGTAGATTAACATTTTCAACCATCATTCCATTATATCAACAAAGGCAAATAGTCACTACTTGGAGGAAAGAGCATGGATTTCAGAATCACATCCATGGGTTCTGTTTATGGTTCACTCTCCTGACAAAGCCGAGTGGTCTTGGGTGACTCACAAGACCTTTCTGATTCAATGTTGTCATCAGTAAAATAGGGTTAACAAAGTAAACTTTACACCTGGATGAGACAGTCCCAGCAGGGCAGCATATCCTGCTGTTAATAAATACCAGTTCTCCTTTGTACTTATCTCTTTTCTTCTAAACTCACCCACACTCATCTTTCTGTAAGGAAAAACACTAGGAAGGGAATCACTAACCATTTTAGAACCATTAAAAATAAGGGCCTTCCAGGGGCGCCCAATTCTTGGTTTTGTGAGCTCGAGCCCCACGTTGGGCTCTGCACTGATAGTTCAGAGCCTGCTTGGGATTCTCTCTTTCCTTCCCACTTTCTCTCTACCCCTCTCCTGCTCATGCTGTCTCTGTCTTTCTCAGAATAAAGAAATAAACTTAAAAAAATTTTTAAATAAAATAAAATAAAATAAAATAAAATAAAATAAAATAAAATAAAAAACAAGATCCTTTCAGTAAGAGGTACTTGCTAAACTTGACTGTCGTGCGCTGCTTGACACAGTCCTCAGGGACGTAATTACACTCCCAGAAAAAAACTCACCAAACTGCTTATGTTCCTCTGTATTCAGATTATTTGGAGTTTAAACTTGTGTCTTTTCTTACTTACTACACAAAAAAACATATATCAGAGTTTCCCAAAAGACTAAAAAAAGAGGCAGCCTTTGCTAATTTGTCTGCTCAAGTTCAGTCCACATGGTTCTCCCAGGCTTAATCTCTCAAAGCCACTCTGGTCATGTTTCAATTTTTCCCTAGGACATCCCCAGACCTCAAAGCCCCCAAAATCCCAAAGTTCCTTAAAGCCAACTGGATTTCTCAGAGAATTTTTGTTCTAATAAGGTGAAGAGTGAGGAAGTATAACCCAAAGAAATAGCTTTATCCTGAGGTAGGTTCTGGTCTTGGGGACCGGAAGATGTCTGACTGTCTCCCTGTGTCAAACTTCCCCGTAAGTACTTGGGGGAAGCTGGGCCTCCAGGTGGGAGTCTGTCCCAGAGCCCTTCAGCTAGCTCATCTCAAGTTCAAGGCTGAAGCCAAGATAACCTTAGACATTGTGTCTGGGTAGAGGCATTAAGTAAAGGAAAAAAGCACTACCAAGCCTCTGTTCTCCCTTTCTCCATAAATCTCTCTTGGTTTATTAAAAGAGGTGACTTTAGCTCCAGTCACAACTTGTCGATCAAGGCCAGTAAAAAGAGTTTGGGAAAGCACTGTTTTGGAGTTGGGCTGAGGCCGGGAAGGAGAAGAGGCACCAGGGTTTAGCTTCCTTGAGGGAACTGGCTAAGCCCAGCAAGAATCAGAACATGGGTTTGAGTGACTGACATTCTAAACTGCACTGCAAATAGAGCTGGCTAGACTTTAGGGTGGCATAATGGGCTATCTCATTTTCCACTCCATGACCCCTACTTGGAGAGACCCTTATGGGCACAGAGATAACTGGAGGTTATTGCTGGAAAAAAATCAGACTCCAAGAGTGCTTAGGGGACTAGATAACAAACTTTATATCATTTCTTAATATTGTTTGCATTGTGTGTTATGTACCCCTCACTATGAAGACATAGTTTCCTGTGGATAATATACAATAATAAATGTGTATAATATATTCCATAAATGCACTTAATTTGAAGCATTACATAAATTTAATACAAACCAAAGCATAATGTTGAGCACATTGCAGAAGAGTCAATAAATACTTGTTATATGACATGTTTCCCACCATGCAAATTTGGCTCTTTCGTTGATATAGACAAGTACTTTTTTCTTTCTCCATTCCTCTATCTTTCTCTCTCAAATTAGTACTGCATATCATCAGTAAAATTGCCCCATTTTGGAGAATGAAGAAGTACCTAAGTCAGAAACCAAGAATCCAGAGAGTGTCTCAGAGCTAGTTAACTTAAAAGGAACAATCTGGTTATATTCCCAAGTCTGCTGCTCTTACACCACACTGAATGATTATCTCGCAGGTAGGCAGAAGGAACAACGTTCTCTTATATCTACTTTTCTATACAAGTACTGACATCTATGCACAATTTTCATGTAGCCATCAGCGTGCATAGAAGGAAAATGTCATGCCCAGCTAGGACCCCCAGAGACAGCTTTTTTAATGAACAGAGGCACATTTTCTAGTCCAACACAACCGAATCAATGTAAAGTTGGAAATCTTGACTGATCTCTACATGCTTTGGCCTCAGTTTTGTGAACCACTTCTCATCCCTACCCTAACTTGCAATTTGCCACCTCAAAGCTACTCCAGGACCTGACACTCTCTAGAGCTCCACCTGTGGGTTCTTCTCAATGGGCCTGCCCTGGGCAGACAGAATCCAACCCAAGAGGCACTCACCTTCGTGGTTGCGGTCAGCCCTAACTGTTTAGTCTGATGGCTCACGCTGTCCCCCTTTCCTGTCAGCCCTTTGGGTGACCTGTCTAGCCAAGAACCCCAGGAATGACCCTCAGTATTCCTTGGAGGCTACCCCATGAACACATGGGATTCTCAGTGCCAGGAGCCGCCTCTGAGTGTCTAGGATGTTGCACACAGGGACATCTGACAGCCACCTGGGAATACCAGGGAATTGAGGAGGGACAGTGGGTGGGCCGGGATGGGGCGGCGGCGGCTTCCAACGAGATCCGGAAAGAGGTTTCTTTTACCGGAAAATTGACTGGAATTTTGTCATTCCGGGATCTGGCGCCCGGAAGTGCCTTGGAGAGGGTTAGGGTGTTGGGATAGACTCGCTGAGCGACTTCATCTGTACTTTTTTTTTTTTTTTTTTTTTTTTTGAGGCTGTCTTTAGCAGTCCCTCCGGGACCAGACATTCCGCAGGTTCTGGCTCTCTGGAACCCGGCTGATCCCGACTTGCGGGTGCTCTCTACGCGCAGGATGGACCTGCCCCTGCTCCATAGCATAGCCGGTGCGGTGTGAGTCCCGGTGCGGTGGGTAAAAACACAGTTCCGCGGTAGCAGAGAGACATGCAAGGCGTCTCCTTCTACCACGTTACCCTCTTTAATTCACCCCAGGGGTGTGAAGGACGCCGTGGAGGGGGGACGGGGAGGGGGAGAACAGAACGTGTCCTCGGGACCCCACGCACTCTCAACTCGCTGCCTACCAGTCCCGGCTGCGCGCGCCCCGAGCTGCGGCCGGAGCGCGGGCCCGCCCAGCACGCGCGCCGCCCGCGTCCCCGCTGGAGCGCGCTCTCGCCGCGAGCCCCCGGCCCAGAGCCCCCTGAACGCTCAGCCCGCAGCTGCCTGCGAGGGCTCATTAGCGCGTCGCGGCGGCTTTGCCGGGCGAAAAAGATTTGAAACCGTTTGTGCTTCTCTTTCACCTCCTTCCTTGCGCTCGTATTTTGTTTTTATCTGCAGGGCAATTGATTCTCTGTTGCACTCTGCTTGTCTCCCTCGTGTTTTCTTTTTCGCAAGTAGAGAACTTTTTTTTTTTTTTTTGTAACCATTTCCTCAACTGATATACTATAGGGTGTAGTTGGCCCATAAAAAAAGCAATCACTGCAGTCAGGGGAGTCAGCTGGTTATCAAGGGAGAAAGAGGAAAAGCCCAAGCAAGCCTTGATTTGCCTCCTACAGCGGAGCTGGAACTCAGAGCTCATGACAGGCCTCTGCGAATTCGCAGGGAAATTCCGGTGCGAAAGCCTAAGAAAGTGCTACAAGAAAAGGAACGTGTCCTTCAAAAACTAAGGGAAAGGAAGAAAGACATGATTGCCAACAGACTAATAATTACACACCACTGGAAATCACTTCCCTTTAGTCCTTTACTTTTAGGATTAAGTGAATGTATTCTTGCTGTAACAACAGTATTTTTTGTTCTTTTTTAAAATGAAAATTAGCTTTATTTACTTATGTTTGTAAAAACAAGCCATGCTCATTATTTTGGAAAACAGACAGTAACCCTTAAATTCGAATCTTTAACTAATGATGGTGTATGTGTGTATATATACATATATTTATTAAATATATTAAAATATGTATCTATTTACATGGCTTTTATTCGTCAGAGAAACAAAAGATTCTCTATAGTATCTGCAATGAATGAGACACCATACTGTGGTGTGGCTTGAAACTTTACAGTATTTGAAAGCTTTTTTTAAAGTTTGATCAGTGATGATTCCATATGGTTAACTTGTTTCAAGTTGTTAAAATTTTAGCTTATTATCTCTGATTAGAAATTATCAGAAAATATTAGTGACGAAATACATATATTATACATTTTTGTTTCTGACTGTTTCAGAATAATGGATGGGCATCCAAAACCAGTGGGTATAATAAAAAATACTGAAATATCCATTTGCTTTTTTTGAATTTCACGAAAGATAAATGTGTGATACATGGGCTAATGTGCTTTTAATAGACAATAGGAGGAGCAATGACTTATAATACTAAATACATCAATAAGATTAAATTACATGAATTAATATAGTAGCAAAATAATAAATGGATGATATAAAGCAACTCCTACTTACCAACAGGTGTAAGTCCGTGCTTTAGAGAATCCTGTAAATTTCCAGTATCCGAATTAGAAGACATTCTTAGTGAAATTACAGGTGGTCCTTTGGTTTAAAGCAGAAATCATTGAGCATAAGAAAAAGTATAGCTTTTGTAGCCTTGAGGAGGACACATCAGACTACAGTAACCCTTAGTGAAAGTTAAAAAAAAAATAGCAAAAAAAAAAAAAAAAAAAAGGTCCAAGAATTCAGAAAGTTACAAGCAAGTCTTTCCCTGGACTCTGTACTTTTTCCAGCATTAGTTGCCTGCTGTAAACCATGTATCCAGTTACATGATGGTTTCTAATCAGAAGAATGGAAACTTTTGATAGGCTTGGATGGATCACATGACTCTATGCAGGTTGATAAGAGGACCCTGTTATAAAGTGACAGCAAAAGAGATAAGAACTCCTGGCAGATAATGGCAAAGAAATGATTAACTCAGAAGTAGAGAGGTGCTATGCAGCACAGAGAGTGGAAAGTTGTAAAACTGAGGGGTCAGAAGATCATACTTAGTGGATAAAACTCCAAACCAACTTAAATCTACTAACTGAACTTAGGCTTGTGACATACCCCCTTGATGTCATCACCTCTTTGCATAGAGGAGGACAGACGTAGCTCTTCTGACCTCTGTAAATACATTTTAGATGATAACATTGGCACACATTAATTCTTTAAATGATGACTAGAGATATGATTGACACTTTAAAATACTACAGGTAGTATTTCCAAGCTTATGGCTATTTATTCATTCATGCATCGTCAACCAACTTTTTAATCATGCCTATTCATTAGCCGAGTTGTTAATCTTAGCTTATTTGGACACTGGTCAGTTGATTAAAAGGGCAGCCTATCTATTTACCCCCAATAAAGTAAAATTTATACTTTGAGGTTGGTGCTGGCAAAATGGTGAATGTGTAATATATTTTCCATAATTTTAAGTAATTATTCTTTGCTTGAATCCATAGGAAAAATCTGGATCACTCTTTGCCATGAAAGAATTATTATGCAAATGACCAAGGGTAGTTTTAGGCTCTTGTTAAATATCCCTATTGTTCTTCAAAGTAATAAACTATGGATTGTATAACAATGCATATCTTTTCCCATGTTGTGGAGCAGTTCATTGTTTTCTTATTTGTTTTGATTTCTCTAATGAAGCAAACTTTTTTTTTTTTTGCCTGAGATTCTATTTAGAAAACTCAAAATGTTTATGTACAGCATTTTTAAAAAAAATTTTAATGTTTATTTTTGAGAGAGAGAGAGAGACAGAGTGAGCAGGGGAGGGGCAGAGAGAGAGGGAGACACAGAATCCGAAGCAGGCTCCAGGCTCTGAGCTGTCAGCACAGAGCCCGATGTGGGGCTTGAACTCATGAACCATGAGATCATGACCTGAGCCGAAGTCAGACGCTTAGTCAACTGAGCCACCTGGGCACCCCTGTTCAAAGTTATATTTTCTTGGGTTAGATTTCACTGCATATAATAGAAAAGTCATAATAACAGTGGTTTAAATAAAACCTTTGTTTTCCTCTTAGAAGTTCAGATGTAGACAATCCAGGGATGGTACAATAGCTCTACAAAGTTGTCGGGGACCTGGTTCCTTCCGTTTTTACTATCCTTGATCTCTTTTCTTCATGTTCTAAAATGGCTGCTAGAATTCCAGTTCTCATTCCAGGAAGCAGTATGGAGGAAAGAGAGAGAACGCCATACTTGTTTTTTTTTTTTTTTTTAACGTTTATTCATTTTTGAGAGACAGAGAGAGACAGAGCATGAGCGGGGAAGGGGGAGGCAGAGGGAGACACACAATGTGAAACAAGCTCCAGTCTCTGAGCTGTCAGCACAGAGCCCGATGCGGGGCTTAGGCTCACAAACTGCGAGATCCTGACCTGAGCCAAGTTGGGTGTTCAACCCACTGAGTCACCCAGGTGCCCTGAATGCATACTTGTTTTTAAGTACATTACCTGTAAGTACCACATAAACATGTTACTTACATTTCATTATGCAGAAATTAGATACATGCTTACCCTTAGCTGCAAGGGAAGCTAGGAAGTGAAGTATTTTAATGAGCAAGTATTTCAAACTAAAAAAGATTGGGTGATTATAATCATCCATGTCAGTTCTTTACTGTTCTTTCTTTCGTTTTTTAAACTTTATTTATTTTGAGAGAGAGAGAGAGAGAATGAGTGAGGGAGGAGCAGAGAGAGAGAGAGAGAGAGAGAGAGAGAGAATCCCAAGCAGGCTCTGTGCTGTCATCATAGAGCACGAGCGGGGCATGATCTCATGAACCCATGAGATCGTGACCTGAGCCAAAATCAAGAGTTGGTTGCTTAACTGAGTGAGCCATCCAACTTCCCCGGTTATTTTTTAAAATAATCAAACAATAGGGGCATCTGGCTGACTCAGTCAGTAGAGCATGTGATCCTGGATCTCCTTGGGTGTGTAGAGCTTACTTAAAAAACAACAACAACAAAAACAACAAAAAACCCAACTTTATTAAAAAAAATGAATAATCAAACAATAACATGCCACAATACTAGAAATGTACCTATGCATGTGTTAAAGGACATATGCATCTGCTATTCTCTCTTTTTTCTTAAGATTATTTATTTGAGTCATCTCTACACCCAACATAGGGCCCCAAGATGAAGAGTCACATGCTCCTCTGACTGAGCCAGCCAGGTGGCCCAAAGCAGCTGTTCTCGTAAAAATTATTAGGACCCCCAAAAGTTTTTGCTTCTGTGAATTATACCTATGAGTATTTGTTGTACTCATGATTAAAATTGAGAAAATAAGTTATTAATTATTTAGAAATATACTAATTTATTTTTATTAAAAAACATTAATATGTGCAGTGTATTTTAAATTAAAATAACTCTTTTTCAAAACAAAATAATTCATAAAAAAGCAGCATTTCCAGAAGTCTTTTTAATATCCACCTTAATAGAAAGCTGGAGTCTCACATCTGCTTCTACATTCAATCTGTAGCAATATATTGTTTTTGTTAAAGTATATATAAGAAAATATGGTCTTCAATATATGAAGATAGAAAAAGGAGGAATATTATAATAACTTCTTCAAATAATTTTGGATTTTTTTCTTTGACACTGCATCAAAACTCCACAAGTAATATCTTCTTAAAGACTAGTTGTAATGTGGAATCTGAAACCATATCTGTGAACTTTTTGCACCCTATTATACTAAAATTCATTGGCTTATTTTAGACTTAAAATACACCTTTCACCTATGCATGATTTTGTTACATCTTACGTTGGTAATTTGGAAGATAGAAGTTCATCAAATTTGGCAAATTTTCTAAATGTTGACGTGTTTTGTTACAGAATATCAAAAATTCTATTTATTGGTATGCCTGGTCCGACTCTTGATCCCGGCTCAGGTCGTGATCTTACAATTTGTGAGATCCAGCCCTGCCTTGGGCTCTGCACTGACACAACTTGTGCACTCTCTCTCTTTCTCGAAACAAACATTAAAAAAATTCTGTTTATTAATATTACCACTGATCTCATCAGATGTCTTTAAATACTGGGAAGCTGTCAAACTCACCGTGGAATATACACATTTTCTTAAATCCAAATTTTCACTTGGAAGCCTGAATTTTACCAATGGAAAGAAGTACCATCAGTTTTTTCTGTGCAGTAACAGGTTCACTTCATATTTGAGAATTTCCTCCAAAATACCCACGTCTAAATAACCACAGTTTATCTATAGGTCATTCTTAAAATGTAGAAATAACGTTCCATTTTAAAAAGCAGCTAGATCAGCTCCCCACTTGAACAGTCACATCAGTGTTTTTCCTAGAATCAGCCTTCATGGTTTGACTTAAGCACTTAATGACACTTGAAGAACTTAAAGAACTATGGGCAGTACATTCAGGGGGAAATTTAAGTTTTACTTTGTGAAGTAGCTGTGTTCTTAGAGTATCGTGTTAATTACTTTTTACAACCCACATCATATATTCAACACGGTAGTTGTTCCGCTCAGAATACAACATATGGAATTTTTTATAAAACAAAATGATCTGTTAATTTCATCTATTTTAAAAACATACTTTCAGGGGCGCCTGGGTGGCGCAGTCGGTTAAGCGCCCGACTTCAGCCAGGTCACGATCTCGCGGTCCGTGGGTTCGAGCCCCGCGTCGGGCTCTGGGCTGATGGCTCAGAGCCTGGAGCCTGTTTCCGATTCTGTGTCTCCCTCTCTCTCTGCCTTTCCCCCGTTCATGCTCTGTCTCTCTCTGTCCCAAAAATAAATAAACGTTGGAAAAAAAAATTAAAAAACAAACAAACAAACAAACAAACAAACAAAAAACATACTTTCATATTTGTATTTCTGTGAAATTGGGGGCATAGAAGAAATCCAAATTGAATTAAAATAAATTATTTCTTCTTTTGTCAAATACTATGAGCCATTTCCCACCCCCCACCCCCATGTTGAAAAGGAGGCAAGTTGAGATTTCATCTGTGAATAGAAATTTTCCTGGTCTCATAGGCTTCCATATCCTAACCTGGGGCTGCATGTCCCCAGTGTGTTGTGAGGGATTCAGAACAAGGAGGAGCTTATTACAGAATTTTATGTGCTAGCCTATGATCCTATGTATCCTATGATTTTAGCTATTCTTTTTAATTTTTTTTTAATGTTTATTTTTGAGAGGGAGAGAGAGACAGAATGTGAGCGGGGGAGAGGCAGAGAGACAGGGAGACACAGAATCTGAAGCGGGCTCCAGGCTCTGAGCTGTCAGCACAGAGCCCGACGTGGGGCTCAAACTCGTGAACCACGAGATCGTGACCTGTGCTGAAGTCAGACATCTAACCAACTAAGCCACCCAGGCGGCCCCAATTTTAGCTATTCTTATGGCTTTTCATCTCTTTGAAACAAATGTCAAGATTATTTAAAAT
Source organism: Puma concolor (assembly GCF_028749965.1). NCBI lineage: Eukaryota > Metazoa > Chordata > Mammalia > Carnivora > Felidae > Puma > Puma concolor. The sequence goes on from NC_141683.1 coordinate 30,968,770, forward strand.
GTACCTCTCTGTGTCTTGGGGATACATTGTCCGTGATTAGAAGACTGGTTTCTGGAGAAATGGTTTGTGTTTATGGCATTGAAGTTAGAAAATTCAAGGATATTTCCCTGAGCCTTTGAAGCTCTTTAAATAGAAAAGACTTGGTGTTTGTGAGGGGCAGTGCCCAAATAATTGTACCTCTGGCTCAGGACCTAAGAAGAAAAGTTAAATGAATAGAAAGGTGTCTACATACATATATATAAAAGGGACTATATGTTCCCTTAATGATCACATTATAATCTAATTGGATTAGTTGTTTAAATCAGAGTGTTAATGAGGCTAAAGTCTAAATTTTAATTCCTGTGAAAGAAAAGTTTCATAAAGGGAAAAGCTATTTGCAAGATCATATGGACACCTATTATCTCTAGCTAACACTCAGAGTTGTGCCTTGATTAGAAAGGGCTCAACACAATATACTCATTGTGCAGTTAATAAAGAGGGACGGGACCTTTTCTGAAATCTCAGTTGGATAAGGATACTGAGTCAATTAGAATATAAATTTATGCCTCTAGCTAGTTTCACTGTTAAATTTTAAATTTTACTTTATGATTTTAGGTTTCTCATAGAAAATCTGCCTCTATAAGTGACTAAAGCCCATGTAAATATATTTTCAAGCATTCATGTGGTTTTAAACAATATTAACATTGACATTTCTTTTAAACTAAGTAAATGAGGTATGTATGTATGCAGGTAATTTATAACTTAATATATGGGTGTTTCTTGAAACATAATTTCACATATCATAGAACAGATTTAGCAGTCATTGTCTGAAGATTCACATTATGGAATTTATGATCTTTTTTTCTTTGTTGTTTATTTATTTATTTTTATCATTATTATTTTTAAGTAGGCTCCACGCTCAACATGGGGCTTGAACTCATGACCCTGAGATCAAGAGTCGCACTCTCTACCAACTGAGCCAGCCAGGTGCCCCCGTTTGTTGTTTATTCTGATTACTGTTACGTTTTTATTTCCCCCTCTCACCTTACTTTATTTCAGTTGAAGTGTTGGAATATAGTCTGAGAATGATAAACATGCTTTATGGAGAGAGACCAGATAGAAGGGAAAGAAGAACAAAGAAAGGTTTTACCCTCTGTCCCTGTCCCCTGCCTTTTAAATGTTCTGCTGACTCCCAACCCCACCCAGTGCAGACTCACATCTGTATTGGATTGGGTGATTTGAGGTCTGGGTGACTCCTGGAAGTCAGGGTGAGAACTGGCCATGGCCATGACTGTGGTCCTCATGGGTGTTGGAAATGTCCCCAGTTAAATATTCACATAGCCTCATCAAGGTGAGATTTTGTTGAGGAGACCTGCTCATGGAATGTAGGTAGTTTAAAATTTTGCTGATTCACACAAAGTGAGGGGACTGGTAATTCTGGCTGCCAGCGGAGAGAGCATTTGGTAAACATTATGTCTGTCTGAGTTTTAAGTTCTTTTGTACACATAACCAACCCAATCTACTCTGCATTAACACCATATTAGGTATCATTTGTTTAGATTCATTTTTTTCTTTCAAATATATGTGGATTTCAAAATATGATTTTTTTAAGTTTATTTATTTATTTTGAGAAAGAGCGGGAAAGCATGAGTGGGGGAGGGGCAGAGAGCAAGGGAGAAAGTGAGAATCATAAGCAAGCTCCAGACCCTCAGCGCAGAGGGGAACTCGGGGGCTCAACTCATGAACCAGTGAGATCATGACCTCATGAGCCAAAATCAAGAGCTGTATGCTTAATCAGCTGAGCCACCCTGGCACCCCTGAAAATACAATTTTTAGTGAAACTAGTGATAAGTTGAAAAGTCAGAAAGGGCATATATTTTTAGGCATATTTTATACCTATGACTACTTTGAAATACATGGGTCTTCTTTTATATATGACAAAATGTTGGAGACACATTTGTTAGGGTTTTACATATTATTCAGTTCATAAAACATTGTCCATCAACTCCTCAACATTCTGGCTATAGACATAAGTGTGTTTCCCTGAGAAACCACGCAGTTGTGCTTGGTGAATACAACCTATCTGAGCATGACAACACATCATGAAATCGTGGTACAAATGAAAACAGTAGCTAAGATTTGGAATCACAAAGTTCACAACTTTTGTCCTTGCTTTGCCCCTTACTCAGGGGCCAAGTAATGCTTACTTCTTTAATTAAGCCTTATGAATTCTTCATAAGTAAAAATGACAAAAGTGATGGAATCCAGTGGTGGTGTTGTGAGAAATAAAATGATATAATATAGAAATGCTCAGTTTCTAAGAGAGACAAAGTGCTCAATACATATTTAAATGGCATTAAAAACCAATATAGACCATGTGACTTGGGTCTTAGGTGAGAGACACCTTTCATTATGGAATTTTATTATTTATTTATTTATTTAATTTATTTATTTTTAACGTTTATTTTTTTTATTTTTTTTTTAGTACTTCATTCTTTTTTTTTTTATATGAAATTTATTGTCAAATTGGTTTCCATTTTAACGTTTATTTTTGATAGTGTGCAAGAGAAGGAGTGGAGGGGACAGAGGATCCAAAGCAGACTCCATGCTGACCCCAGAGAACCTGATGAGGGGCTTGAAATCACGAACCGTGAGATCATGACCTGAGCCGAAGGCAGATGCTTAACTGACTGAGCCACCCAGGTGCACCTCATTATGGAAGTTTAAAAGACATCTGCAAGTTTCTTCTTTCGTGTTTTGTCTTTGACACCAGCCCTTAGTCACAGATACTATTTGACATTCTATAGAAGATCTCATATGACTCCTTTAATTTAAAAACATTATGTAGTGATTTGCTTTGATTCTCTTCCTTTTTATATGTGGCTAATAAAACATGCAACAACAAAAAAGACTGAATTTCATTCTTTGTTATATGCTTCTGATTAGACAGAATTATATTACCAAATGTACCCAAAAAGTTGAAGGATGATAGCATCACTAAGTTCCTAATAACTCCTACAAGAACCTTTAAAGCAAATACTATTTACTATTTGCTGCTCTCTTACTTTTCTGTAGAACTTACTGGCATGCAGAGGAAACATTACATTAATGAGTTACTTTGGTCTTTTGAAGCTTATCTACCTGGTTAATTTAATAGAAATAAATACTCAGTACTTTGTGAGAAATGAACATATTTTTGTGAAAGAGGGAGTGAAGTAACATTCACATGTGATGCAAATAACAGGTGCTCAGAACTCAGCCCCTGTGACAGTTAATAAGCAATTTACATTCCAACTATGGTGGGGAAAACCACAAAACAAATGACAACCTCAGTTTTGAGTAATTCTTTTTCTCAATCAAGGCACAGTCTAACCCATTTCCTTTTGGCATATGTGGGCATTTTCCATTATGGCATTCTGTGGCATCTTACTGAACTCATTAGATACCACCACATGGCATACTTATAATGACTCACATTTACAAAAATACATGTTTATGATGATAAAACATTATTTGCTAACTGATTTCAGAACGGGTTTGTAAATGATTGACAGATCACTAATGATTCCCAAGGCATCTTTGCCAAAATCCAAAAGGCATTCAACAATGTCATCTGAACCCGTATTGCACGATGATGTTAAAAGTTCAGTTAATGAATTACAGTCACTGTAAACTTCCTGAATATACTCTTCCAAGGCATTATAACACATCTGTTAGGGACTGATATTCTTGTAAAATTGGATTTCTGGTGAGCACTGTACATGAACATATACCAGAAAGGCCCTTCAAGTTTGTTTATAATTTGGATTTACTAAGAACCACCACCCTAAATTAGTCATCATTCAAATGGACTGAGGAACCAGATGTTAGGGAGTTTACAGAAGGCATAAATATCGAACTGGGTAGTTTCTGCCGAACCATTGCTTACTGATCCATTGTTGTTGGACTCTTCACTGACAAAGGCATTTGCCACTGATTGCATTTAGAACCTGGGGCTAAGGTTGGCACTTTTTTTTTTATCAGCTTCCTTAGCAACCCGCGAACCCCCAAGTTATATGAGACGATGGGATGGCAGGTTTGGAAAAGAAGTAAAGATTTCTTCTCATTCTTTTTAATAGCTGTGAGAAATGTGGCACCTGGCAGGAAGATAAGTGACTTTTATGCAGTACTATTATGGTCCAGGTAAATATTACCCACTTTTTATAGCACTAACAATTAAACAGAGCCTTAGTCAATCTTTTGGCAATTGAAATGTTTAAGACTTTACTCTTCTGTAGGCTTATGTTGAGTTCCCCACGTTTATCACGATCTATGATCTATGTCTAGGGACTTATGGTTCATATCTTTATTTAGGGTAAATGAAGTCAACTCAGTACCATTTTGTTTCCATTTAAAAGCTTTTAAAATATTTAGTCAGGAGTGTCTCAGTCAGCTGAGCGTCTGACTTGCGCTCATTATCTCATGGTTCGGTTCATGGGTTCAAGCCCTGTGTCGGGCTCTGTGCTCACAGCTCAGAGCCTGAAGCCTGCTTCAGATTCTAATGTTTCCGTCTCTGTCTCTGCCCCTTTCCCAGTTGTGTGCACACACCTGCACGCTCTCTCAAAAATAAATAAATAAACATTAAAAAAATAAATAAAAATAAAATGTTTATTTATGTTGACAGAGAGAGAAGGAGAGGCAGAGAGAGAGGGAAAGAGAGCATCGTATGGAGGGCTCAATCTCACAAACCATGAGAGCATGACTTGAACTGAAATCAAGAGTCAGATGCTTAAATGACTGAGCCACCCAGGGACCCCAACTAAACTATTTTTAAAAAAGGGATCTATAGTGCATCCAAAGTGATTTCCTTAGGAATCACATAGTAAGTATTGTTAAAATATGGAGCCACAAAATAGATCTTAATTCATGAAACTGTTGTATGTCACTTAACATTGTCTGGTAGACCACGTAAATAAAATAGGTTTTTTTCTTTTCTTTTTTTTAAAGTTTATTTATTTATTTTGAGAGAGAGAAAGAGAGAGAAAGCATAAACAGGGGAGGTAAAGAGAGAGAGGAAGAGAATGAGAATCCCAAGCAGGCTCTACACTGGCAGCACAGAACCTGATGCAGAGCTCGAGTCCACGAACCCTGAGATCATGACCTGAGCCAAAACCAAGAGTTGGATGCTTAACTGACTGAGTCACCCAGGCACCCCATAAAGTGTCTTACTTAGGCTCAGGTCATGATCTCACAGTTTGTGAGTCTGAGCCCCACATCGGGCTCTGTGCTGACAGCTCAGAGCCTGGAACCTGCTTCACATTCTGTATCTCCCTCTCTCTCTGTCCCTCCCCATTTTGACTCTCTCTCTCTCAAAAATAAATAAACATTAAGAAAAATATTTTTTTCAGATAATAGAGGTTCCTCTAGAATGAACACTTTTTAAATATTTTATTTGGGGGGGGGGGCACCTGGGCAGCTCAGTCGGTTGAGCATCCCACTTAGGGTCAGGTCACAATCTTGCAGTTCGTGAGTTTGAGCCCTGAATTTGGCTCTGCACTGGTGGTGTGGAACCTGCTTGGGATTCTCTCTCCTTCTCTCTCTCTCTGTCCCTTCCCCCACTTGCACTCTCTCTCTCTCTTTCAAAATAAACAAATAAACTTTAAAAAATTTAAGTATTTTATTTTCCTACATCCATTGTGGGGCTCAAACTTACAACCCCAAGATCAAGAGTCACTTCATCAAGTGACTCTACAAATTGAACCAGCCAGGCACCCCTAGAACGAAATATTTTATACGGCTAAATCTTACATATGGCTATATAAGCCTATCTCGATTGTGTTTCAGTTATTTTAATAGACATTATTTTCTGCCCTCTAAATTCATTTGTGGAAAAAGGAAATGTTAATAAAAATGATAATAATAATGATAATAATAATAATAAATAAAGTACGGGTGCCTGGCTGGCTCAGTCAGTAGAGCACAGGACTCTTGATCTCAGGGTGATCTCAGAATTTGGGCCTCACATTGGGCATAGAGATTACTAAAAAAAAATTTTTTTTAAATGATAAAGTAGAAAGAGTGCATATATGTACATATGTTATCTTTTTTATTATATTTTGAAAAATAAAGGATAAAACCTAGAAAGAAAGGATTAGTAAAAAAAAGCTGTTGACACTTAGAAAGGTCATCATATACAATATGAAATTGAAAAAACATAAATGAGTTTCAAAGGTAAGCTTACTTTCTACCTGTTATTTTCATTACTGTGAATCTAACAAGTCCTCAAGCATTATTTATGCACACACTAATATATTTTATTTTATTATTATTATTTTTAAAATATTTATTTTTGAGAGAGAGAAAGAGAGCACAGGGGAGGGGCAGAGAAAGAGGGAGACAGAGGATCCAAAGTGGGTTCTGTGCTGACAGTAGAGAGCTTGATGTAGGGCTTGAACTCACAAACTGTGAGATCACGACCTGAGCCAAAGTCAGACCCTTAACTGATTGAACCGCCCAGGTGCCTGGACACACTAATACATTTTAGATTTTTGGAGTTCTGTTAGATTTCAAGTCCCAAATGGAACTCATTAAATTTCATTTCAAATGCCCCCCCCCCGCCTTTTTATTTTGCTGGATGACACCACTAAATCAGAAATGTTGGTATCATTCTAAAATCTCCCTCTGATTTACTTTCTGTGTCTATTCAGTTGACAAGCTTAGACCATTCTGTTTCCTTAACATCCCTCCTCTCTAGCAGTGCCCTTGCCTTTTCTTCACAACGTCCACGTGGAGAGCTTACTGGCTTTGAGCCAGAGGAACTTGAGGTCCTGTCAGGGCACATCATTGATTAACAGTGTGACCCTTGGGGATCGATTTGTTCCCTTTAGCATGGTTTCCTTAGCATGGGTGCAGCATGAACCATGGCTCTTGGGGTGATGGGAAGATTAAATGAAAACACATGTGACAAATCTAGGCCAACAGTCGACACATAGATGGCCCTCATCATTTCTCCTTTTATTACTTTGTTTCCTTCTAAGGGTACCTGGTCTTTCCTCTGGGTTAATATAGGACATTCTTCCATACTCAGCCTAAAGAATTTTAAAAAATTTTTTTAATGTTTCATTTATTTTTGAGAGACAGAGACAGAGTACAAGCAGTGAAGGGATAGAGAGAGATGGAGACACAGAATCTGAAGTGGGCTCCAGGCTCTGAGCTGCCAGCCTAGAGCCTGATGCGGGGCTCAAACTCACGAACCATGAGCTCATGACCTGAGCCGAAAGTCAGACGCTTAACCAACTGAGCTACTGAGGCGCCCCAGCCTAAAGAATTTTTAAAAAATTAATGATATTTTGAGGAGCGCCTGTGTGGCAGTCGGTTAAGTGTCCAACTCTTGATCTCAGCTCAGGTAATGATCTCACAGTTTGTGAGTTTGTGTCCTACATCGGGCTCTACACTAATGGCACAAAGCCTGCTTGGGATTCTGCCTCTCTTCGCTCTGCCCCTCCCCTGCTTGTGCTCTCTCTCTCTCTCTCTCTGTCTCAAAATAAATAACTTAAAAAATATTAATGATATTTTGCTGCTTAAAATTCTTCGATGGTTTCTCATAAAGTTTATACTCTTTTTTTTAAATTTATTTATTTATTTTGGGAGAGTGTGTGTGAGTACAAGTGGGGTAGGGGCAGAGAGAGAGAGAGTCCAACACCGCAGAGCCTGACTTGGGACTCGAACTCATGAAACATGAGATCATGACCTGAGCTGAAGTCAAGACTAGGATGCTTAATCAACTGAACCACCCAGGCGCCTGTGTGTGTGTGTGTGTGCGTGTGTGGTGTGTCTGTGTGTGTGTATACATATACATATACGTATTTGTATACGTATACATATATATGTATTGTTCTTGAAGCATTTCTTCAATAGTGGCAAATGATTAGACATAAGTGAAAATAGAGGGAATGGCCAACAATTGGGGAATGGCTGAATAAATTACAGTATCTCCACTTCACTGGCTATAATGCAGCCATTAAAACTGGCTAAGTAGAGACTTTCTGGATGGCTTAGAGGAATTCGTGTGAAACATTTAGTGCTGCATGAGCAAAGCAAGGTAATTATGTGAATGGGAGAACCAAGCAGAAGAGAAGCAAATAAAGTACTGGCGTATGATCACGTCATACATTTATATAAAAATCTGTGTACATGACGATATGTATGCAAATAAAATAAAGAGATTAAAACAACTTAGAAAATGCAGACAAGTATAAAGAAAAGATATACGAATCACCTGTAATCCTGACATCTTGAGATCTTTACATTTTGAAGTCTGTTTTCTAATCTTTTTGTATGTATTGGAGTACTTAAATACAGACAAAATTGGTATATTGTATATACAGTTTCATATTCTTCCCTTTTAGACATTTACCATTATATGATGAATATTTTTCCACACCATATTTTTTCTAAAAGATGCGTTTTATTTTTGACCACTTTCCTTCAGTTGGTTCCTTCATAACTTGGTCTCCTATTGTGGGACATTTGTTATGTACGTATTTTGTTAATTTAAACAATCTTGTCATTTACTGGCTATGTTAATCTTTTCGTGCCTCAGTAAAATGGACATAATATTAGTATAGGGTAGTTGTGAAGAGTAAAATGATTAAAATATATTTGCTTATAACAAAGCCTGCTGCAAAGTAAGTACTCAATAAATACTTGCTCTTATGAAGCTCTTTTAAGCAGTGTATGAGAATTTCTTCTCTTCTAAAATGAAGAGGACAGTGTCTACCTCGTATCACTGTTATTGAATATTAAACAATGTGCTCCAAGTGGCTAACGTGATATGTGATACATAGCAGGCCCTCAGTCCATTTTCCTGGGTCTCAGAAGGTCTCCAGCCTCCATAAAATGTTCTTGCTTTGTGCTCACATGACAGCCAGCATTTAATTCTATTATAGGACTTATCTCTCTGTATTGTGATGGCTTATTTTTCCCTTCACTTGTTCGCTAAGATCTGAATCCTTTATTTGTCTGTCCCTAGCACCCAGTGCAATGGCTCATACATTGTGGGCACTCAATGTCTGGCAAAGGAATAGTAGCAAGAAGGAGGACCTACAAGGGAGGTTATTTGAGGGAACAGAGAAGAAAAAGACCAAAGAAGAATCATCGTGAGAAATGGGATTAAACTGTCAGGGAACCAGAGAAGGTGAAGACAGGGAAGATAATGTGAAGATAACAGGAGCAGTGAAATTGGTGAGGATCTCTGTGGTGTGAACTGATTACTTGGGGGAAAAAACAAAAGGAAGAAGAGGAAATCCCGGGCTAGCAAGGTGCAAGGTGGGACAGCTCTCTCTGCCTAGCAATTGGCAGCTAACTTTTGAGTCCCTGCTATGTGGCAGGCACTGGGCTAAATTCTAATATGATTTTTCATTTAATCACTTCAAGCACCCTGTGTTAGGTAAATGTATTAATTCCTCCACGGGGGAAATATTTCCCAGAACTATTTTAAGGGTGAGAAAACTGGGGATTGGTGAAGTTATTTGCCCAGGGTCAATGAGCTAGTAAGGAATGGAGCTGTGATTCATGGGTCTGTCTGGTTCTAGGGCCTGGGCACTCATCACTCTGCTTTCCCCAGTCCTTTATGGAGCTTGGACCAGACCTGGTTTCAGTGTTTGTCAAATAAGGTCAAGTGTGTCTTGTCAGTCACCATGGTAAATTGCACAGCCAGCCTGGCTCTCAGTATTCTCCTGTAATGGTTCGGCATACAGTTATTGACATTCTTACAGGGCTATCCAGTAATCTGAAGAGGCAACGTCCTGCAGGAGGAAACCAAATCAAGAAGGTCAGAATGTCCCCTGAAAGATGGCAGGAAGAGCCTGGTTTCAGTGGACCAAGCTAAAGGTATGCAGTGGTCATGCCCTTTTCCATCCATAGTCTTGGGCTGTCTGCAGTGACATCTGTCATCTCATTGCTTATGAGGCATCAGTGAAAAGAAAGGAAAATTGAGGGCAATGAGTAGACATGGGATGAGAAGTGGCATTTTCCTATACTAAATCATGGAAAAGTAGCACAGTGTTGGTGAAATAGGCAGGGAGACATTAACAAGGTAAACAGCAAAACTAAAATCTATTTTATTTTTAAACAGAGATATGAATCTGGAAATCTTCAACAGTTGAGAAGCTAAAGGTTAAAACATTTGAAAATATATTTATAAAATCCCAAACATGAGCTTCGAGAAAGCCACAGTACAGTGTACAAGGAACAAAAGGACTGCTTTGAACTACAGATTTGAAGGGCACCTGGGGGGCTCAGTCAGTTGAGCATCTGGCTCTTGATTGCAGCTCAGGTCATGATCTCTAGGTTCGTGGGTTTGGACCCTGCACTGGGCTACACCCTGGCAACTTGGAGCCTGCTTGGGATTCTCTGTCTCTGTCTCTCTGTCTCTTTCAGTCTCTCTCTCTGTCTCCCTCTTTCTTTCTCTCTCTCTGCCTCTCTCCCTCTGCCCGTCCCCCATTTGCACATGCATTCTCTTTCTCCTTGTTAAAATAAACAAACTTAAAATAATTAAAAATAAAATAAAGACTTGAGCTTTTATTTAATTTTTAAAAAGTTTATTTATTTTGAGAGAGAGAGAGAGAGAGAGAGAGAGAGAGAGAGAGAGAAGGAGGGGGGAGGGGCAGAAAGAGAGGGAGAGAGAGCCTAAGGCAAGGCCCAATCTCATAAACTGTGGGACCATGACCTGAGCTGAAACCAAGAATCAGATGCTCAACCAACTGAGCCACCCAAGCACCCCATGATTTGAGCTTTTAAATAGAGGGCATGAAGGTTTATAACTGCAGTTCTAGAGAAATGTCCAGGGGCAGTTCATTTGGGCAGGCTATTTGCAACAGAACCACAAATGACTCCAGGTTCTTACCGGCCCCGATAATGCATCATTTACTTCTGAATTCTGGGTTGGACAAATAGTTTTTAGGGGTTCATCATATCTTCACAGTCTCCCATTTCTGATACGATTGGACTTTAGATCTTTACAAAGAAGCCACTCAACTAGAGAAAGATTTGAAGAGGAATGTTTTCTCCTTTATTCATCAAAAGCAAAAATACTTTTACTTTCTCTCCCGAATTGAGTCTCATAGGGAGTTAGTGGGTGGTTAGAGTTGTTTGCAGCGAATCATTGTATCAGAGAAATGGAGTGTCAGTTAATGGGAACTAATGATTTAAACAATTAGCATTGATTTTCTTTTCATAATGTTGCCTCAGGTAAGCTCTGACTTTGTAATGAGGAGTAGATGCTGGACTTGACTTCCAATTTGACTATCCAGTAATCTTGAGGCATTTGACAAAAATTTGAAGTGTTTTGGTCATCACCATGGATAAATGCCACAGACCTATAGTCTATATGGCACTAAATATTTCTTCATACAGTTTATCAGCTTTTATGCAAAGAAAAGGGTAGGCTGTTCCTACAATTAAAAATAGACTAAAATATATCCTGAATCCATCATTAAGCAACTCATAATCACCCTGTCCCTCTCCCTCCATCCTCCACCCTCTTTTCTCCTGGCATCTCTTTAGGTTATTTTCTTTTCCAAGACAATGGTTTTCCTTTGTTTTAGTTAAACTGCAAACAATAGAAAGCCCAGACCCACCTGGCTTCAACCTGAGGAAAATATAATCTCTCTCACATCATCAGAGAGTCAGAGGTGGGGCAGCTCCAGGGCTGATTAATCCATGGCTTGGTGACATCATCAGAACCCTTGTTTTTTTTTTTTTTTTTTCTGGTAATTTTTCTGGTAATTACCCTTCTGGTAATTTTCAGCCAATATGTTGACTTGTCTTCTGGTAATTTTCATTGTTGCCAGGTGGCTGCAGCAGTTACAGAAGTCACATCAGATGACAAAATGAGGTCCAGTGAAAGGAATGAGGGTGTCTTATTTTTTATCCTTTTATCAGAAAAGAAATCCTCCCAATAACACCTGGCAGATTCCTCATTATATCACTGATGATATCCTGGTCACATGCCCATCCCTAAACCACTCACTGGGAAGGGAAATGGAATAGCCATAATTAGTTAGAATATTCAGGATTTAGACTCAAGCTCAGCTTACAATAGATCACTTGTCCAGTGGGAAAAAATTAGGGTTCTGTTGGTAGGAAGAAAGAGAGGATGGTTTGGGATAAGTAATTAATGTCTGCCACGTTCTTTAAATGTTGTTCTCTTTCTGCCCCTTTAATGCCTATGTCATTTTAGCAATCATTAATTTCACATATTTAGACAAGAGAGTTTGCAAGTTGGAATGGAGCAGTCTTTGTGTGTGGTGGGGGTGGGGGTGGGGGAGGATTTAACAGCCTGAGGCAGAAAGGAGACTCACAGGCAAGGAGGTGAGAGCAGTGTACACAGATCATACGGGGTGGTTAGAAGTAGGTCACACCTATCGATGAAACACCGTTTCCTACCCAACTGTATTAAGATAAGACGTGCAAGAGGTAGAATTCCTGAGAACCCAAAATAAGCCTGAAGAGATACAGAGGCTTGGAAACTTTATATTCCCCTAGACATTTTGCATAATTATCAACTTCTATCAATTCTTTGATCTGGGCTATCATTATCATGATGCACAAGGATTCTGGGGCAACAGAATCTGTCGGTTAAGCATCTAACTCTTGATTTCAGCCTAGGTCATGATCTCGTGATTCATGGGTTCAAGCTCTGAGTTGTGCTTCATGCTGATAGCATGAGTCTGCTTGGGATTCTCTCTCTCTCTCTCTCTCTCTCTCTCTCTCTCTCTCTCTTTCTCTCCATCTTTCTCTGGAGATGCACAGAGATTGTGTGCAGTAAGAAAATAAAATTGGACTCATCAGAATATCCACAGGGAAACCGGCAGAGGGTAGAACCAAAACATATGTGGTTCTTTTATATGTCTGACCTTATTTGAATGTTCCAGTCCTATCTTCTATCTCACGAATAATACCAAACAGTTAAGTGCAAATTGCTATGTTGAGACACTGTTATATGCACTTAATATGAACTAACTCATTTGTTCAACAATCCTGTGAGGTAAGTAGTATTTGCACTCCCATTTTGAAGATCAAGAACTGACACATGGTGAGGTTGTGTAACTTGCATAGGGCTGAAGACATTGTAAATGGAAGAAACTGGTGAGTTCGTTGTTTTTGCACTTAGCCCCATACCTTCCTGCTTCCTTCAGGAGGCTTGAACCTGCTACAGATGCCACTTTGATAACTTTTTTTGTTTGTTTGTTTGTTTTGCCTTATCAAGTAGTTTCACTTAACCTTGGTACAGGGGAATGTTAAAAATGCTTTAGTTTTCTCACTAGTGTTTTTCTGTTTTGTTTTGATAATTGTTTTGCATCTCACACCACGGCTTAATGTTTAAATTGGAAATCCAAGAGAGTCTTTGGTTAACACTTCAGACAAATATAGAGCTAGAAATCATACACTGTACATTGTATGTATGGATGTATGTGTGTGTGTGTGTGTGTGTGTGTGTGTGTGTGTGTGTGTGTATACTCTCTGATAATGAGTAACCTTAGAGGCAATGATGATTATATTTGAGTACTTAAGTCACTGTTTTCCTAGAGTACCCTTAAACACACAACTAGGCTTTTTATTCTTGTATTCTAAAGATGTTTAATTAGAAAAGGTCAATCTTAACATCTAAATGATCTAGCAATAAAACCCAGCTACAGTACTGGAACCTGTGGTGGCTATTTCCGAAAACTTTGGAAATAATGTAGCTCAAACTTTTGCAAGTGTAAGTAAGTATCATCATATCTTGCTTTATTTGATAGATTTGTTTTAAAAAGTTTAGATATAGGGGCGCCTGGGTGGCTCAGTTGGTTGAGCGTCCGACTTCGGCTCAGATCATGATCTCGAGGTCTGTGAGTTTGAGCCCCGCGTCAGGCTCTGTGCTGACGGCTCGGGGCCTGGAGCCTGCTTCAGATTCTGTGTCTCCCTCTCTCTCTGCTCCTCCCTAGCTAGTACTCTGTCTCCATCTCATTAATTACTATTAATGTTTAATAATAATTGAACATTATTTAATGTTTAAATAAAACATTAAAACTTTTTTAAATAAAAAAATAAATAAGTTAGATGTAAATCAAATTTAACAAAATAAAAATGCCATATTTGCTGTTCAGTGCAAGCTTGTATTCCTTTTGGTTTTTTTTTTTTTTAATGTTTTTTTGAATTTATTTTTGAGACAGAGAGAGACAGAGCATGAGCAGGGGAGGGGCAGAGAGAGAAGGAGACACAGAATCTGAAGCAGGCTCCAGGCTCTGAGCTGTCAGCGCAGAGCCCGACGCGGGGCTCGAACTCACGAACCGCGAGATCCATGACCTGAGCCGTAGTCAGACACTTAACCGACTGAGCCGCCCAAGCTCCCCAACTTGTATTCCTTTTGTAAAATGGAAATCTCTTTGCAGTGTTGATACCCTTCTCCCATTGATCCATTTGAAGTTTGCAGTTTGGGATATCAAGTCTGTGGTGTGGATCCTTTCTCCTCTTTCTCTTCTCCCATTTTCCATCCTTTACCAACTTATTTTTTCTAATGTTAGTCACACATGTACTCTCACACAAAGTAGCTATCTGAATAACTCACATAAGATAGTCATAAATCCACATCCTATTTCCTTGCTCCCAAGTTATCCTGTCCACACTGTGACTGTTATCTGGATGATTTGGCTGGACTCCTAGCTGCTACAGAAAGTTTTAGTGGTTGGGTTGAGTCTTTTTAAAGGTTCATCATTTGGGGCACCTGGGTGGCGCAGTCGGTTAAGCGTCCGACTTCAGCCAGGTCATGATCTCGCGGTCCGTGAGTTCGAGCCCTGCGTCAGGCTCTGGGCTGACAGCTCGCAGCCTGGAGCCTGTTTCCGATTCTGTGTCTCCCTCCCTCTCTGCCCCTCCCCCGTTCATGCTCTGTGTCTCTCTGTCCCAAAAATAAATAAAAGTTGAAAAAAAAATTCAAAGGTTCATCATCCATCCTTCAGTAGTACTAAAATCAAATTAATTGGCAGTAGAGGGGTACATGGGTGGCTCAGTTGGTTAAGTGCCTGACTCTTGATTTTGGCTCAGGTTATGATCTCAGCATTTGTGAGTTCAAGCCCCAAGTACAGCTATTTGCTGACAGTGAGGAGTCTGCTTCGGATTCTCTCTCTCCCTCCCTCTCTCTTTCTGCCCCTCCCTCATGTGAACTCTCTCTCTCAAAATAAGTCAATAAGCACTTAAAAAAATTAATAGATAGTACTGAGAGGATGTCCTCCCAGAACTGTCCTAGGCTTTGTAGGGGGAAACAAAGAATCAGAGTAACAGAGCAGTGGATTCTGGACCTGAAGGGTCATTATAGTTTTAGTTCCTTACTTGTGTTTGGTGTGTTATTAGATCACATTGTTCCCTGCATGTCTGCTAAGAAGGTACATTGTTAGTACCAAATGGGAGAGACGATGCATACTTGGAGTTAAAGAAATGTGTGTGCGTGCATGCGCGCACGTGTGTGTGTGTGTGTGTGTGTGTGTGTGTGTGTGTGTGTGTAGGCAGTAGAGTGCTGGGCTTCAGTGTGCAGGTTCCAAAGGCCAACTGCATTGATTTAAGCTCAGCTGACTTTGGGCAAGTCACTTAACCCCTGTAAGCCTCAGTTTCTTCATCTATGAAAAAAGGATACTAACTGTCCTAAAATGTCCTAGGGTCACTGTGAGGATGAAATGAGTTACACTGAAAGCCTGGTACATAGTAACAAAGTATCTTAGTTATTACTTTCTCCCCATGGTTGGCTCTCCACTCAAGCCTTCCAAGGTGAAAGTTTTTGACTAGAGTTAGAATTATTAAATATTGATTAGAATTGATTCTAATAATCATTTATTCATCTTAAACCTACATATATATTAATAGAAAAAAACTCTAATATCTCTTTTGGAAGAATGCTGAGAATTACCATTTTGGTAAAAGCTGCTTTGCAGTCCTTTTAACATCAAAGTTGATGTGGCATAAAATGAAGTATGAAGAGTGGTCTGGGGATGTGGGGCAAGGTACACTAGAAAAAAATAATTTTCCTTTTTGGTGGGAGGGTGGGGTCATTGATTTTGCTGACTGGCTTCAGCTTGAGAGAACGAGATGAGATTGCCAGAGCATAGAATACACCCGCAGGTCCTTATTTTTCATCTATTAATACTGACGTTATATTTTCTATAGAAAGTACCCATCCGTGTATTAATTGATCAATGAAGCCATGTGGGATTTGCCTAAGTTTAAAAGCGGAAAGCAAAAGACAAAAAAACTCTTTGAGAAATGCTTGCAAAGACTGATTGATTTAGGGGCTTCAAAATATTTCCTTGATGAATGGGTTTCAAAGCAACTTGATAGCAAATTAGACATTCCTGTTTTTACATTATCTGGCATCAGTAAGGACATCATCAAAAGTAGCCCCCACCCCAAAAGAAAAATTTTGGTCCAATTTAGGAATCCACAATACTTTGTACCTCATCTTAAGCCTCAGTTAGATGGCTCATTGTTCTAGAAGGTGGTGGGACAATTTTGAATTACTAGAAGGATCTGCCTTAGTCCTAAAGTCACTAGGAGGTACAAAAGACCTATTGTGTTGACAACTTTTGAAGTTTTATGGGAATTACTATTATGTTGACACTTTCTAAATGTATTATTAGATAATTTTCAAATGTGCTTCAGATGCAACTTCTTAAAGAAGTACAGTTTTCTAAAACCTTTCTGAACTATGATCTAAACATCTAAAGACCTTTAATTGAATTTGCAATAAACTTGTGTATTTGAAAATAAATTCTTCTATTATGTCCAAATACTGGGGAATAGGATTTCAAGAGCTTACATTTGAACTTTTTTTGTGAAGATATTTTTTTCCCTTTTATTCAACTTCAGTTTCCTCATCTGTAAAAACTAGTTGCAATTATAAATCTGCCTTATCAGATTGCTGAGAGGGATGATACAGAAAAATTATTCTAGAGCCCTTCAGGGAATATTTCATTACTTTTCTGCATTCAACATAAAAATTATACTTTATAACTTTAGGGAAATTTTCTGTATAGCTCTTGGAATCCACATTATTTTACTCTTCTTGGTTTTGCTTAAAATAGAATTCTAGGGGCGCCTGGGTGGCTCAGTCGGTTAAGCCACCGACTTCGGCTCAGGTCATGATCTCGCGGTCTGTGAGTTCAAGCCCCACGTCGGGCTCTGTGCTGACAGCTCAGAGCCTGGAGCCTGTTTCGGATTCTGTGTCTCCCTCTCTCTGGCCCTCCCCCGTTCATGCTCTGTCTCTCTCTGTCTCAAAGATAAATAAACGTTAAAAAAAATTAAAAAAAAATAGAATTCTATAGCTAGAGACTCACACGTGTGTGTGTGTGTGTGTGTGTGTGTGTGTGTGTGTGTGTGTATTGAAAACACTTAAAGTACTATCTTGGGAGTTTACATTTTCATCACTTTGAAAAGCAGCTTGTGTTTAATTTTTATCATTGCTTTCCCCCATATTTAATTTTAGGGGGCGCCTGAGTGGCTCAGTTGGTTAAGTGGACAGCTCAGGCCATGATCTCATGGTTCGTGAGTTCAAGCCCCACCTTGGGCTCCATGCTGACAGCTCAGAGCCTGGAGCCTGCCTCAGGTTCTGTGTTTCCTTCTCTCTCTCTGCCTCTCTCTCTCTCAAAAATAATTAAACATTAATTTTAGAACAACAACCTCACCTAATGTCACTTAGGATAGCTTGTTAAATACTGATTTGGTTTATGTATATTGTGTATACTTTCTTCTGAGATGTGTTCTAGGGAGCCTGAAGAATATCCTTCTTTAGATTGCCAAGATTTCGACACTTCACTTCCACTCACTTCCATTGCCATTGTACCATGAGGAAAAGACAAATATTATTACTATTATTCCTTAATGAGATGGAAAAACTCAGGCATGAGTGGTGGTGTTGTGAAAGTCAGAGTAACAAATCAATAGAAGGTTTGAGATTGCGTAAGTGATGACCCCAGAGGGGGATGGCCACATCCAGCCACCTCTCTGATCCTGGGTAAGCCTACCCACAGGTTGATGGCCTCCCAGAGAAGCCTGCCTTGCCACATGGAAAGCCCACAGCCTGAAATCGATTTGGCTACATGTTTACACTGGCTTAATGTTAAGAACTTGGTTATTCTCTTTTCTTGTTTCACATATGAAAACCAGCAAATGCAGGTCCTCTCCTAATATCTTTCAAAGAGCAAACGACTCTCATCAAATCTGCTATTCCAGAACTACCACATAAAAACAAAATCCCTCTGCACAGTTAATACATTTAAGCAATTTAACTTCTCTCAGTAAAAACATCACTTTTAAACTTGTGACCTGAATCTTTGTTTGAGATATCAAAGTATCAGGATTTCAGGAAAAACTTCTATGATTTTTTAAGTGTATTTATTTTGAGAGAAAGAGGGGGGGAGGGAGGGACAGAGACAGAGAGAGGGGAGAGAGGATCCCAAGCAGGCTCCCTGCTGTCAGCATGGAGCCTGACACAAGGCTTGATCCTATGAATCATGAGATCATGACCTGAGCCAAAATCAAGAGTTGGACACTCAACCAACTGAGCCACCTAGCTGCCTCAAGACCTCTCTGATTTGCTAAAGGTATCCACGGTCCCAAGTCCTCAAATCATTTTAGCAAGAGATTAGCATGGTGTTCCATTTGGTTTAAGATTTCTCCTTTACTTTAAAAAAATGTTTATTTGTTTTATTTTTGAAATAGAGAGAGAGAAGGGAGAAGGTACAGAGAGAGGGAGAGAGAGAGAGAGAGAGAGAGAGAGAGAGAGAGAGAGAGAGAGAATCCACGCTCAGCTTGGAGCCTGATGAGGGGTTCGATCCCACTACGATGAGATCATGACCTGAGCCGATATCAAGAGTCTGATGCTTAACCAACTAAGCCACCCAGGTGCCCCTCCTTTTTGTTTTTCTATTACAAAAAGAAACCATAAACAAGAGAAGACCATTGAGCCTCCCTTGTTCTTCAGGACCCAAGTGGGTCTTTTGACATCTGAGGCTGACTAACAGCGAAGTCCATTTTCTCCCTGTGCTAAGGCCAAGCTGGAGATGGCCAGTGCCCATGTTTGCTGCTTGTACAGGAGAGAAACCTCAGTACAGTAGCATAGCCAGCACCCTGTGTCTCAATCATTGTAATATCTTGATTTCAACCTGATTAGTCAAAAGGTAGGCAGAAATAAAATGTCCAGAATTTTCAAGCTATTGAGGAATAAGCTATTTGGGGATATACAAAGAAAAAAGCCTAGCAGTGCAGGTAAATGAGCACAGTGGTAAATATATTTAGAATATTTTAAGTTCAAAGCCTTCTTGCTACTTTAGAAATTGACAAGTGTATTTGGCATAATTAATTTACTCATAAAATGATCATTTCTGATCTTTTTTTAAAGTTTGTTTATTTATTTTGAGAGAGAGAGCAGGGGAGAGGCAGAGAGAGAGGGAGAGAGAATCCCAAGCAAGCTCTGGGCTAGGTGTGGGGCTTAAACTCA
Organism: Puma concolor; assembly: GCF_028749965.1. Lineage (NCBI taxonomy): Eukaryota > Metazoa > Chordata > Mammalia > Carnivora > Felidae > Puma > Puma concolor. The sequence goes on from NC_141683.1 coordinate 30,988,253, forward strand.
CAAACTGTGAGATCATGACCTGAGCCGAAGTCAAGAGTCAGACACTTAGATGATTCAGCCACCCAGGCGCCCCTGATCATTTCTGATTATTATTATTCTGATTATTTTAAAATGAAAGTCTTCTCCAAAAAAAAATAAAAAAATAAAATGAAGGTCTTCAAAAATAATCCAGGACAAAAATATCTCCATTTCTTCTATTTCTCTATCACTCTCTACAGGAAGCTCCCTGCATTCTCCTCCTCAACATGTCTCCAGGTTCTTTTCTCCTAGGTTTTCACACCACTAATCAGATTCAATCTTGGTTTTCTCAAGTTACAGAAGATTTTTTTTTTTTAATGAAAGAATTTGGCAGCCTTGGGATATTTTAGTGCCAAAAATAAGCAAGAAAGAGAGTTTTCACCTTATAAGAATTAACGATCAAGTTGCTGATATTTAGGTATTGACTCTTTGATATTAATTCATATTTATTGAGTACCTACTTTGTAGTAGGCATTGCACAAGGTGTTGTGAGCAAAACCTAAGTCAAGATGCACCAAGGCCCTGGAAACCTCTGTGACAGCATCACCTTGAACAGCAATCTTCATCATTTATCACCTCTAAAAAGCAGTACAATAAAAGTCTCTATATTTTAAAAGAGATTAAATCCTCTCCAATTTACTCATTTTACTCATATTTAAGGAAACCTCAAACATTTAGATAGTGGTATGTGGTTGTCGAAGTGGTTGTGTCTTATATTTTCAAATAGAGAAGGCCGATCACTTAGCGTGTATTATCAAACTGTTAATAAGCATTTTGTAGCATATTGGTAGGTTCTATGGAAAATACAGTAGAGGCCTAAGACATCAGCCTTGTCCTCAAGGAACTTAAAGCATTTGAAGATAGTCTTTGTGTGTGTGTGGGGGGGGGGGGGAGAGGGGGAGTTACTTTGAATTTAGGTCAACTGGTTAATTCCTTTTGCATTTGGTCAGGACTCAGTCAGTGTGAAAAATAAAATTTAAGTATACCCCAATATACCATTCACTTAGTTTTTCAACAAGTTTATACATTACATAATGCTCACCACAATTGTAGCTACCATCTGTCCCTATACATTACTATTATAATATCATTGACTATATTCCCTATGTTCTACCTTTTATCCCTGTGACTTATTCATTCCATAACTGGAAGCCTATACTTCCCACTCATTTTCATTTATTTTGCCCATTCCTCTATCCCCTTCTCTCTGATAATCATCAGTTTGTTCTTTGCATTTGTAAGTCTGATTCTCCTTTTTCTTTCTTTATTCTTTTTTGTTTGTTTGTTTGATTCTACATGTAAGTAAAATCATACGGTACTTGTCTTTGTCTAATTTCACTTAGTAGAATACCTTCTAGGTCCATGTACCATGCACATTCTCACAAGTGGCAAGATTTTTCTCCTTTATATGGCTGAGTAATATTCTATCACACACCACACACACACACACACACACACACACACACACACACACACATACACACACACCATATCTTTACCCATTCATCTATGGGTAGACTCTTGGGTCACTTCCATACCTTGGTTATTATACATAATGCTGCAATAAATATAGGAATGCAGACATCTTTTTGAATTAGTGTTTTCATTTTCTTTGGATAAATACCCAGTAGTGGAAACATTGGATCATATGGTACCTCTGTTTTTAATATTTTGAGAAAACTCCATATTGTTTTCCACAGCAACTCTACCAACTTACATTCTTACCAATAGCGCACAAGAGTACCTTTTTTTCCCCACATCCACACCAACACCTGTTATTTCTTGTCTTTTTGATTCCAGCCATTCTGATGAGTGCAAGGTGCAATCTCACTGTGGTTTCTATTTGCATTTCCCAGATCCCATACCCACAGTTTTTGTGATTCAGTTGCACAGGCTTTATAAATTTTAAATGTGATTGCTGGAATTGTCCTATGTAGTCCTTTAATTAAGTATTCACAGTTTCCAATTATGTTCCCCTCATTTATTTGAATCTAAAATATGCTTTTACAATTTGATACATACTTTGAAACTTAAATCTGAAACCTTTGACTAGCTGTGTTTAAAAAATTTTTTTAATGTCTACTTATTTTTGAGAGAGAGAGAGAGAATAGACAGGGGAGGGACAGAGAGAGAGATAGATGGAGACAGAATTGAAAGCAGGCTGCAGGCTCCGAGCTGTCAGCACAAAGCCCGACGCGGGGCTCGAACTCACGAACCGTGAGACCATGACCTGAGCTGAAGTCAGACTCTTAACAGACTGAGCCACCCAGTCGCCCTAACTAGCTGTGTTTAAACCAGTGTCGTCTGCACAGCTTTCATTGAGCACCTGTTGAATGGCTCACACTGGATGAGGTGCTGGTAATAAGAAGAGAAAGGGAACACTTCATGGTCACATGGGAGACAATAATGTAATGCGATATGAGCCACCATTATATTACCTACAGGCTTCCGAGGGTCCAAATAACCGGTAGTGAGAGACTTTAGATGTGATATTAGTTTAAGAAATAAAAATTACTGTTCAGACATTATTATTATTTTTTTTTATTAAAAAAAAATTTTTTTTAACGTTTATTTATTTTTGAGACAGAGAGAGACAGAGCATGAATGGGGGAGGGGCAGAGAGAGAGGGAGACACAGAACTGGAAGCAGGCTCCAGGCTCTGAGCCATCAGCCCAGAGCCCGACGCGGGGCTCGAACTCACGGTCCGTGAGATCGTGACCTGAGCTGAAGTCGGACACTCAACCGACTGAGCCACCCAGGCGCCCCACTGTTCAGACATTATATTCCTCTCCCTGAACTATTCTCAAAAGGCCATGCATATCATTCATTTGCAGTGTTCATATTTGGCCTTTCCCATAATGAGACAGGAGATTAACTAGAACAGAAGTGTCGAAAGTGAAAGGGAGCTTTTATGTTATGTGCTGTTGGGGGCAGTGTGGGTGGGTCTTGTTTTGTTCTTCATAGATCTTGCCACCCTGGGGACCATTGTTTATACATAGACATTTCTGGGTCACCAGCAGCTGAACCTATGACAGGAAAGATGAGAATTTTGAATGTAACTGAAAGTTTTGCCCTAAAGAGAGCTGGTCCTGGGGACTTGAGTCAGGAAAGTTTTTGCTTCAACTTCCAGTTTTAATTTGGGACAAGGTTTGGGGCTAATGGCACAATGAGAGCTGTCTACTAGACTCTCTCTCTTTTTCTTTTTTTTTAAAATCAATCAGACACATTGTTTGTTCCTCTGGGTTTGATAGACATGTTGTAATAAGGTCCTGAACTGCTCACTGCCTCTTTATGTACCTTCAGTCTAAAGGCTTGTTACTATTGTGACCTATATTCATGGAACCACAAACAATGGGTTTAACCATTAACTTTCAAACCACCTTTAAATGAATTCTTTTATAAGATGACAATTATATAGGCTTCCAGTGGTTGCTTAGAGTGTCAAAGAAAAGGATTCAGGTTGAACTAGGTTATTAAGGAACTGGGACTTGATGGTTAGGCTACCCCTAGGCCAAGCAGATAATTTGCCTTGACCCGACCATGTCAGATAATACTGTTTAGCTGACATTCCAATGTCCCTGAAAAACATAAGGCTTTTTAAAGTTGGTTTGGTTGAGAATAAAATTAAATTGTAGCAATATCATATTCAGTGAGTAAAATCCCCCAGTCTATGCCAATACTTAGTGTCCATTAAGGCATGATTTCATGTTAGGTATCTGTTTTCTGGATCCTTCCTTATGGGCCTTGAGAAGTTACAAATTACAAAGTATACATTGTTTTCTCAACTCATCTAAAAGACTGAAGACAGTGACCGAAATTTTGCCCCCTTAGATTCATGATTATCTCTATGAATTTTTTCTTCTATTTTTAATTGAGCAATAATTAAAAAAATGGATAGCTTTCCAGAAAACTATACAATCCAGTAATGTTGGAGTGCTTAATTAATCTCAATAATATTTCATGCAAAATAGAGGGACTGTCCCATTGCAGTTGTAAAACTGACCTTATTTGGATTGCTTCTGAAACACTGTTAGTAATGAAGGACTTCATTTGGGTTTTCCATGGTTTCTATTTTTTGATTTTTTAATTGGGGTTTAATTTCCACATGCTGTTTTGAATCACTTGAACTCATGCTATAGCATACTTTTTTTTTATAACGTCAGAAAAACCTTTTCCTATCTTTCTGGTAGATTATTTTTCAGAATCTATCTGTAGGCTGGTTTGATCTATTGGCCTCAATTTTCAGATCAAGAAATAGAAACACAGTGCAACTAAGTGATCGGTTCAGCACAACCCGGGAGTCAGCAAGAGCCACAGTCTCTTGGTTCCAATCCTGACTTCACTTTCTGAGCCATTAGGCAGTTCCAGAGTAATTACTTTTATTTATTTATTTATTTATTCATTCATTCATTCATTCATTCATTCATTTATTTTAAAAATTTTTTTAAATGTTTATTCTTGTTTTTGAGAGAGAGAGACAGAGAGAGAGAGAGAGACAGAGAGAGAGAGAGAGACAGAGAGACAGAGACAGAGACTGAGCACCAGCAAGGAGGGACAGAGACAGGGAGATGTAGAAGCAGAAGCAGGCTCCAGGCTCTGAGCTGTGAGCAAAGAGCCTGACTCTCAAACTCATGAATCGCGAAATCATGACCTGGGCCAAGGTCAGACGCTTAACCGACTGAGGCACCCAGGCGCCCCTGAGTAATTACTTTAGAGTGAATTCTCTGATTCACAAATAGACGAACTGATTTTGATTAAATTACTTAATCTGCTTCATCAGTGTTTTTTGAAACTCATTGTATCTGTGCCTTTCATCTAGCAATTAATTACATAATGTGCCAGGTTTCTTTTGCGTTGGTGTCTTGTATTGTTATTTGTTCTTTTCCCCCCTCAACTTTATCGAGTTATTATTTATTCTTACACATTTAAAATGGAATTCCTTGGGGCACCTGGGTGGCTCAGTGGGTTAAGTGTCCAGCTTCTGCTCAGGTCACGATCTCACGGTTCATGGGTTGGAGCCCCATGTTGGGCTCTGTGCTAACAGTTCGGAGCCTGGAGCCTGCTTCGGATTCTGTGTCTCACTCTCTCTGCCCTTTCCCCACTCGTGCTCTGTCTCACTCTATCAAAAATAAATAAATGTAAAATAAAATAAAATAAAATAAAATTGAATTCCTTAAGAAAGCCTGTGCCATTTGTGAACCACTCAAGGAAAAAGACTGTGATCTATAATTCTTTGTAACCTCTATAATACATAGAGCCTTACATACTGTGGTACTAGGATTTGAATTGATCTCGTTTGCAATTTGAGGAAACATATTTTAGATTTTGAGTGTATATCTCTGCTAGTATTAATTAGTAGAGGTTAGTAGAAGCAGAGTTTTCTTAGTTACCTTGTATCAAAGGATGCAGTCACAGGATGCAGAAAAAACTATTTGTTCCTATTTGTTCTTCACCAATCTGCCTTGGTGCTTTGAGTTCCCTCCCTGTTTTAGTATCAAGTAAATCACACCAGGACCTATTTAAAAGTCAAGGATACAACATACCTGCCCATTATGATCTTGGTCTATAGGCAATGCTATGAAGGCAGATTTTCCAGGGTACAAAGTGCTGGGGTAGCAAACCAGGTTGAAGCACCGTTTATATTATTGCTGCTACTACTACTATTGTTATTGATAATTATGAGAGTAGACATTTCTCCATCATTACTATATGCCAGACATAGTTCACAACTGTTAACTCAATCCTTACATCACAGCATCCCTATAAGTTAAGTACTGTTATTACTCTGTTTTACACGCAAGGGAACTAAAGCTCAGAGATGCTAAGCAACTTACCTAAGGTCACGCAGCTACTAATCAAGTCGTCTGGCTCCAGGACCTGAGCTTTACTTGCTAGGAGGAAAACGAGTTGGGAGAAGGTAGGAGTGGAGGATGGTTGACAGTGGAGACAAGACTTGTCCTACCCTTGATGTTCTTAGAATTTTGTCAAGGGCAAGACCTTTGTCTTTGACATATTCCCTCAGTGTTGGCCTTAAGACACATGAAGCCATGTGGTGAGAAGAAATCAGGTCTTTCCAGGATATATATTTTTATTAACCACAAAGTTCCTGCTGCTTGAAAGTAGCAGTAAATGACCAAGCAGGAGATTGCAGTTCCATTTCTGGTCCCATGCTCCGCAGAGATGGCAGGGAAGACGGAAAGAGCTAAACGACTGAGGCTCAAGACTGTCTCAGTTGGACATGAGAGTTCCAGCTATGGGAGTCTTACTCATAGCTTACTCATAGCTCATAGCACACTCCCTGTCACTACTGTTACTGTTCAATTTTTTTCAAATAATAATTAAGAACTTGCCACTTGAATCAGTTTTCTGGGTTTTCTCCTTCCATTTCATTTTTGTTTTCCACGCCTATAAATAAAAGTCCATCCTGAAGTGTTTAAGACAATTTGATGAACTCAAATATCTGGTCTAATTTTTCACTTCAAATTCAATTAAAATTCAATTTTAATTAAAATGTCCAAACCTACTTGATCTGAACAAAACATTAAAAGTAGGCTTAGGGGCACCTGGGTGGCGCAGTCGGTTAAGCGTCCGACTTCAGCCAGGTCACGATCTCGCGGTCCGTGAGTTTGAGCCCCGCGTCAGGCTCTGGGCTGATGGCTCGGAGCCTGGAGCCTGTTTCCGATTCTGTGTCTCCCTCTCTCTCTGCCCCTCCCCCGTTCATGCTCTGTCTCTCTCTGTCCCAAAAATAAAATAAACGTTGAAAAAAAAAATTTTTAAAGTAGGCTTTATCTATTCCTCTCTTTTTATGTATGAGGAAACAAAGTGCAGAATAATAATGTGCTTCACGGCCAACGTACACTCAGATAGTAATGTGGATTGGGACTAAAACCATACCACCTATCTCTCATTTCAGTGTCTTTTCCACTCCAAAGGTAGTAAAGAGTGTCCGTTTTATTTTATTTTATTTTTTTAAGTTTATTTATTTATTTTGAGAGAAAGAGTAGGGGAGGGCCAGAGAGAGAGGGGGAGCGTGAATCCCAAGCGGCTCTGTGCTGTCAGCATAGAGCCTGGCAAGGGGCTCAATCTTGCTAACTGTGAGATCATGACCTGAGCCAAAATCAAGAGTCCAGACACTTAACTGACTGAGCCACCCAGTTGCCCCAACAGTGTCCATTTTAGTGTGTTTGTTCTACCTCTGTTTTGGAAGAAAGTCCCATTTTACTTAAAAAAATTTTTTTTAATGTTTATTTTTGAGAGAGAGAGAGAGAGAGAGTGAGTGTGTATGTGTGTGTGTGTGTGTGTGTGTGTGTGTGTGTGTGTGTGAGCAGGGGTGGTGCAGAGAGAGAGGGAAACACAGAATCTGAAGCAGGTTCCAGGCTCTGAGCTGTCAGCACAGAGCCTGATGTGGGGCTCAAACTTAGTAACAGTGAGATCATGACCTGAACCAAAGTCTAACACTTAACCGACTGAGCCACCCAGGCGCCCCCAGAAAGTCCCATTTTAATTCTTCTTTCAATATGAAGTGACTTCCTGTCTAATATGGTATGATAGCTGCTTACCAATATTTTCATACATACAGGAAGGTAGTATTTCCTTGCCTCCTAGTAGTGGGACATAGCCATGTGAATTTCTTTGGCCAAGATTATGCAAGAAGAAGTGACAATTATGTGATACTTCTGAGACAAACATTTATTTAGGTGTCAGTGTGACACTTTCCAGAACCTTCTCCCTTTCCACATTAACCAAAGAGGCTATGTTTTCCAGATGATACAAGATGGTGGTGCTTACTTCAGTATGGATGGCTGAGTTGCTACGTTGAAACCAGTTATCTCGGGGCTCCTGGGTGGCTCAGTTGGTTAAGCAGCCAACTCTTGATTTCGGTTCAGGTCGTGGTCTGGCAGTTCATGAGTTTGAGTGCCCCCATCTATCAAACCTGTCGCTGGTAGTGCAGATCCTGCTTGGGATTCTCTCTGCCTCTCTCTCTGCCCCATCCATACTTGGGCATGCTCTCTCTCTCTCTCTCTCTCTCTCTCTCTCTCTCAGAAATAAAATAGACATTAAAAATAATAATAATACAGTTGTCCCAGGAAAGTCACTCAAATCTTGAGATATTAACCAGGTATTTCAGTGAGTGTCAAATAAATTACCATTGTGTTAACTCACCAATATTATAACCTTATTTGTTACCACAGTATAATCTAGCCTATCCTGATTTGACCAATGGGATTTAGGAATCTATATCAAGAATACTAGTGAGAACCTGTTAGGTGTTACTCACCATGATAAGTATTTGGGATTATTTTCTCATGTGATAATTTAACTTTAACCATGACACCAGTAAGGCATGTGTCTATGTCATTTGCAATTGGAGACATTGAGCCTCAGAGAATGTAAGTAAATTCCCAAGTTTACTCAACTAGTAAGAACCGGAGTCACTCCCAAGCATGTCTGGCTCTAAAGCGTCTGTTTGTTGTCCCACTCCACAGCACTGCCTGACTTAGAATGGTGTTACTCTGAGCGTTTACAAGTAGTAATTGTGGGGTGTCTGGCCAGCCTAGTTGGTAGAGCACACAGCTCTTGACTTTGGGGTTGTGGGTTTGAGTCCCATGTTGGTTGTGGAACTTACCTTAAAAAAATGAACTAATTAAAAAAAAAAAAGTAGTACTTGATCCCATAAGCATTCTGTGGAGTGTGATTATCAGTGTGCCACGTGTTCTGGGTAATGCAGTGTGATTCCTTAAGGAATTCAGAGTCTAGTTGAAGGTAGTCAAGCACATGAAACAATAATGAACAATATGAGATGTGGGTGTTGAACTGGGGCTTCTGATGTGATGGATGGGAAACACTGTGGAGACCTGTCCATACTGTCCCTCATTGTGGGAAAGAGTGTGGATTTAAACTGTAGCCCTACCACGTATGTCTCTCTCAGTTCCTTTGTTTCGTGAACTGGGTCAGTAACAGTACTCACATCATGGGGTTGTGGTGAGAATTGTATCGGACAATGAGTATCACTTAGCAAAGTTATGGCACACAGTGGGTGTTCAATAAATATTAGCTGTCTTCTTGGAATGCCTGGCTGGCTTAGTTGGTAGAGCATCTGACTCTCGATCTCAGGGTCGTGAGTTTGAGCCCCACGTTGGTATAGAGATTACTTAACAAAAACATACTAGGGGGGGCCTGGGTGACTCAGTTGGTTAAGTGTCTGACTTTGGCTCAGGTCATGATCTCACGGTTCATGGGTTTGAGCCCTGTGTTGGGCTCTGCACTGACAGTGTGGAGTCTGCTTGGGATTCTCTCTCTCTGCCCCTCCTCAACTTGTGTGCACTCTCTCTCTCAAAATAAATAAATCAACTTAAAAAAAAAAAACATATTAGGGATGCCTGGGTGACTCAGTCGGTTAAGCATCCGGCTCTTGATTTCATCTCAGGTCATGATCTCACAGTTCATGAGTTTCAGCCCCCTGTCGGGCTCTGCACTGACAGAGTGAAACCTGCCTGGGATTCTCTTTCTCCCTCTCTCTCTGCCCCTCCTCTTTTCTCTCTCTCTCTCAAAATAAATAAATAAACTTAAAAAAAAAAAACATATTAGCTGTCTTCCAATGCCTGGAGACAATAGGCATTGGTATGAAAACCAGCATGTGAAGTGATGATATGTGTGGTAATATCCATGGGCTTAGCGGGTTCCATTTATGTCCGATTCTTTCTTTGAGATACATAGAAGATAAAACAGCCCCTTATGAATGCCATGAGTTTATCTCTACACTAAGTGCTCTGAGGGTACAAAGATGAACTAGACTTGATGACTCTCGAATGGAAGAGCATAGATGTATTCAGGGAGAATGACCCAAGAGAATCACCACATAAATTACAGGAGGGAGAAGAGAGGGGGGAGTGCAGAGGAAGGGATGACTGAGGTGTCCCCAGGCCCAGACTTACGAAACAGCACATGTAGCAGATGCTAATGGTAAGCATGGCTGATGCTATTCTTGCCATTTTTACAAACCTGCTCCAGCAGCTGCAGGGATGCTAGCTGCTACTCGTGTATATGTAATTTTTACTTCAGGAAGTCAAGCTGAGCAAAGGGCTTGGGGTTTTTTCTTCTAAGTGTTTATTTTTGAGGAGGAGAGTAGGGGAGGGGCAGAGAGAGAGAGAGAGAGAGAGAGAGAGAGAGAGAAACAGAGAGAGAATCCCAAGCAGGTTCCAGGCTGTCAGCGCAGAGCCCAACGTGGGGCTCAAATCCAAAAACTGTGAGATCATGACCTGAGCCCAAATCAAGAGTCAGATGTTCAACCGACTGAGTCGCCCAGGTGCTCAAGAGCATGGGTTTTTGAATCACACTGATGTGGATTTAAATCCTCATCAGGCACTTACTTGTCTGATCTTGGGAAAATTTCTTAACCCACTCGAACTTCAGTCTCCTCATCTGTAAAGTAGGGATAATAACATCCACCTTGCAGGTTTCAAAATGGATTAAGAAGGATATATTTAAAGCACCCAGCACTGTGATTCTTTATCAGAACTGTTGCTGTTATTAATAGTGGATCTTTAAGATTCTGGCAAGCAGTTCTTGCTAAGTCTGTGATTTGTGAATATTTACACTGTATGCCAAGAGCCACTTGGGAGGACCAAGAATATTACACGAAAATCCTCTTCTGCAAACTCCTTCACTAAATTATTCCCCCTCCCTTTGTCTGAGTGATTTCCGAGGAAAAGAATCAAACTAGAAGTTTGTAATAATCACAGAACACCAACCCATGTGGAAAATGAGTATTGTAACTTTATTCATATTAATTTTAATTAGCCAAAGATTATACACAATTGGTTCCTTAAAGCGAGTACTTTCCAGATGTTCATATTCTCCTTTGAAAAATATAAATATGAACCAGTTTAGTTACTATTTTCACCTCTCTCTTCTTCCTGTTTGAGTCTAAGTTTACCGAACAATTAAATATATGCTAAGTGAAATCAAGTGATGAAAATCTCACTCTTCGTTCAGATGACCGGATTGGTATCTGTAGTTGGAAGACTAACTCTGCTATCTTGAAGATATTCACATTTTCACTGTGAAGCTTGGGCACACTTACACCTCCAGGCCAGAACAAGCTTGCTCTGAGTTCAACTTTTGGATTAGTTGGCTGTCACAGAGGGATACTCAGAGATATATTTTCTTGCTATTCAGTTCTTTCTGAAATACTTTTTAATAAATAGTCCCTAAGATATTGCTTAGTTCTTGTCAAACTGGAGGGTTTTTTTTAATTAAAAAAAATGTTTAACGGTTTATTTATTTTGAGAAAGAGAGAGCATGAGTAGGGTAGGGATAGAAAGAGAGAGAGGGGAGAGAGAGAATCACAAGCAGGCTCAGAACTGCCAGTGCAGTGTGGAGCCCAATGCAGGGCTCGAACTCATGAACCTTGAGATCATGACCTGAGCCAAAACCAAGAGTTGGACACTTAGCCAACTGAGCCACCCAGGTGCCCCTCATCAAACTGGAGTTTGTGTTCATTATGGAATTTTCAAATTTAAAATTTAAAAAAAAAATTTTTTTTTCAACGTTTATTTATTTTTGGGACAGAGAGAGACAGAGCATGAACGGGGGAGGGGCAGAGAGAGAGGGAGACACAGAATCGGAAACAGGCTCCAGGCTCTGAGCCATCAGTCCAGAGCCCGACGCGGGGCTCGAACTCACGGACCGCGAGATCGTGACCTGGCTGAAGTCGGACGCTTAACCGACTGCGCCACCCAGGCGCCCCCAAATTTAAAATTTTTTTGAAGTTTATTTATTTATTTTGAGACAGAGAGAGACAGAGCATGCGAACCTGGGAGGGGCAGGGAGGGGAGAGGGAGAGAGAATCCCAAGCAGGCTCCACACCATCAGCACTAAATCCAATGCAGGGCTCAACCTCACGAACCATGAGATCCTGACCTGAGCCAAAACCAAGAGTCAGTTGCTTAACCGACTGAGCCACCCGGGGGGCCCCAAATTCAAACTGGTTTTAATGGCCCTGTTTGTTCTTCATTCTGGGGAGTAACCAGGACTATTAATGAAAAGGGGAGGGCAAAGACTCATGATAAAACTTTTTGTTGCCTTGCAGTTCATTCATTTCTTTATTTAGCAAATGTTTATTGAGTGTTTATTCTAAATCAGTGTGCTGGTTTTGCAGATACTGTGGAAGATAAAGCATAAACCCTGATTTTCCAGGAATTTTTCTAGTTCAGTATAAGATTCGGGCAAGTTAACAGGCAGTTTATCAGAAACGAGAGGGCATTGGAAACGGAATGCCCGTAGAAGTCACCGAGCGACTCTAGCTAAAAGTAAATCCTCTGTCCTCATTCATAGCACCCGTCACCTGCTGCCATGCAGAAGTTGTATGTGTACATGTTTCCCCACCCACCCTGTACTCTAATACTAGCTCTTTGAGGGCAAGGACTTTTTGTCTTATTTATCCTTGGGTCCTCCATTACACTGAATCCAGTTCCTAGCGACAGCCACTCAATAAGTGCTTCTATGATAAAAATGTTTTCTCTTTCTCATCGTATTTGCTTTATCCAGAAAAATAGTACACAAGTGAATCTCAGCTTCCGATTTTAATACTGGAAGAAGAATATTATAACCTCACAAAAGAGGAAAGGTTATAACGCACATAATCCCACCACCATACGTTACTCATTAATGAGTTAAAATTCATGAGTAAATGAGTAAAATTCCCCAAAGTGCTTATGAGCAGACAGTTTAAGCATGGGAATTCTTTGGTTAAGAACCCATATGTAGTCCCTTTTGTGATGGAGCTTAGAGCCCAAGGGAGGAGCTAGAAAACAAATGTAGATTCAAATTCCAGTTGTGCTAAGTGACCTCTTTTCTCCCACTGGACCATGACTGGCCTCAAGTTCCAGGAGCCATTGGTTCCTCGGACTGGGAGGGAGGGGTGGAAGTAGGTAGGAGGGAAGTTCAGTGGAATGTGGGGATAGCACCAAGCTGGGAGGCAGACTTCCACCTGTTCCCCCTCCTTGAAGTTTGCCTTGATTGGCCATAGCTCCTTAAGAATATTTACAAATCAAAGGCTGCTCCCAGGGCAAAGTCCTAATGTTGCATTCTACAGGATTTGGAATTTCTAGAGAATTGCCATCCCATAAACCAGAAAACAGCTTTGTTTTACATTCCATCTCTTAGATTCCCATTTTACTGCCTTTCAGAGGAACTTTAGAAAGTCAGAAGCAGGTTTTCCAATTTTATTAAAATGTAGGTTTTATTTGCTTTCTCCAGAGAACATTCAAGTCTATGCCAATCTTATGCAAACCACTGTCTTGATTTAAGTATGGTATGTGACCAATATTGATGTACAGATGGTGGCTTTTGATGGCGAGGTAGACATGAGTAAGTTGGAAGTACTAATTCAACACTAAAGTTAGTTCTCTGTATATTGCCAGTGATCATTCTAAGGTGACCTAAGCTTTAAATTTGATGCTACCCTCTAAATTAATAGGCTTCTATCAGAATGAACAAGTCAACCGAATTTTGATGAAACTGAAGTCAATATATATGTGGAATATCATTAATTTAATCTGGGACACTGGTTCAAGCAGTTGCTGCTGTGTCTTTGAAATGGGAACTGAGGTTGTTCTAATATGTGTTTGTTTGATATTGAAGATGACTTTTCTGGTTCCAGAGATAAGAAGCTCAAGTATGAAAAGATAACAAATAACCTAACAATGGATAAGGATTCTCTAAACTTGTACTGTCCAATACAGTAGACAATAGCTATTTCAATTTAAATTATTTAAACTAGATTCATTTCTTGAGTTCCACTAGTCACATATCAGGTGCTTAATAACCTATCATGGCTAGTGGCTACAGTAATGGACAATGTAGATATAGTACATTTCCATTATTGCAGAAAGTTCAATTGGACAGTGCTTTCATTCTTGAGTGAGAACCAAGCTAAAACAGTCAGACAATGTAGTACATCGGCTTTCACACTTAACATTATTGCCAAAATATCATATTAAAGGATGACATAAATTCTGATGAATCAGGATACCAGAATAAGAGATTCCAAAATCAAGATACTATACCAGAATGTGAGCAAGGGAGCACATTACAAATCAATATATTAGATAGACACATTTATACTATGCTCAAGTTATATATCTAAAACTGAAATCAAATCTGATGAGAATTATTCTTCCACTATAAAGAGATCTACTAACATTATGATGGCTTTTATTGGATTATTGAGTACTGTTGTTCTAGAAATTCATAACTTTGGAGACTGTTTGAATATATTGTGCCCCCCAAAATATTGTGCTGTACTGTTGCTGCCATTTTCCTTTCATGGATTCTAGAGGTCAATTATCTATCAAGTGATAAAAAAAAATGATCTATCAAGTGAGGTTAGACACTGTATGTCATTTCTTACATTAAATTAAAAGCCAACATTTGCTCACAAAGGGCAGAAGAATAATATGCTAGTTCTTTGCAAATATCTTGTGCTTGGAAGAGTGGACTGGAATGTTCTCCAGCAACTTGCACTTCAAACTAGCATTGTGTTAGCTGTTCATAGAGGTTTTGCTTAAATTTAAGGCATTTTGTGGGACCTTCAAACTCTATTTCAGTTAGTTTTTAAATGCATTGGCTCAAATGAGACAATTATGATTAGGATATATGAGATCATATATATTTGTGTTTCTATGGAAAGTTTAAAAATATTTTAATGTAGATTTTTCTTTAGTTTTGCAAAATTTGGGTAAAGATTATAAGTTCAGCTTGAACACATTCCTGCTTTGAGATATTTGTGAAACATTCAAATCTAGATGTTTGCATTTTTTCTGTATTCCCTTTCAATCTTCATTTACATTTTAGATCATAATGATTAAAGATAAACAAGATTAACACTTACTTAGCTTTAAGTGTTACCTTATATATTAACATTTTTCTCTCTTGTTCTATGCTGCTATTTTGTATTTAATAAAGATGTTTTAAAATTTGCTTAATAGTCCGCCATGTTTTTATGCCAACATTTATTTGATAATTTCTACCTTTCTGAGTGATGGTAGTTTTCAGATTATTTGCTATTTTGAATTAATATGCAATAGACATTTTTATGACATCTTTTTTATTCTTTTGAGTTATTTTCTTAGGATGCATTCCTAAGAAACTAGATTATCAATTCGAATGCTATGAGCATCATTATGACTCAATACGTGTTGCCATTTCTTTAAAAGAGTTGTATCAGTTTGTATCCAATCAACGTATAAGCTGAATGGTTTCACCACCATCTGTCCACATTACAAATAATCAGTTGTAAACAGGTATCCTGAATATATGAAGATCTGGAATCAAACTGCTTGAGTTCACATTTCTGTATAACCAAATACTAGTTACATGACCTTGGATAGATTGCTAATATCTCTAAGGCTTCATTATCTGTAAAATGGGAATGAAATGTACACTTTTATGTGTATTGTTAAGATTAAATAAGATGACATCTACAGTTTAGCCCAGTGCCTACCACATAATAAATGTTCATTATTATTATTATGTTGTTATTAGTATTTACTTTTATTTCCTTAACTGTTAACAAGTTGAGTATTTTTTTGTGTGCTATAATTTTCATTTTCTTTTGTATGACTTAGGTGTTTCCTTCTTTTGTCTTTTTGTTTTTTGAGGTTTCGTTATTTTTTTTTAAGTTTATTTAATTATTTGGAGAGAGAGAGAGCACAAGTGAGGGAGGGGCAGAAAGAGAGGGAGAGAGAGAATCTCAAGCATGCTCTGTGCTGTGAGCAAAGAGCCCAATGCAGGCCTCAAACTTACAATCTGTGAAATCATGATCTGAACTGATCCAAAAGTCCGACGTTTAACCAACTGAATCATCCAGGCACCCTGAAGTTTTGTTATTCTTAAACCTTAAGATGAGATATTTATAACACAAATTGTTTGACATTTATATTGATTTTCCTCTCTGATCTTTTTATTGTATAGAAATTTAAATATTTTATTTTATTTTATCTAGTTATCTTTTTGTTTATATTTTCTTCTATTGTGTCAAAGCTGAGGAACATATTATCATCACTCTTCCAAAGACATATTTGCTAATTTTGAATGATTTAAAAACTAATGCACTCTATTTTGGTGTTTGATTTTATGAATTAATATAAATCATTGTCTGGCCTCCTTTTTCCTGTCTGTAGAGTTATCTAGTTATCCCAATACTACTTAATAATAATCTTCCTTTTTCCATTGTCTTATGATAACTTATTTCCCACACATTACCTTCTGTTATTTGACTGTTTCAATCAGTTATGAGCTGTGATCTGACAATTTCTTTGAGGTCAGTGGGGCAAGTGGTATCCAGGAATTTTCACTGTCTTGGGAGAGTCCAACATTTACAAAGAAACTTGGTCACCATATTCTGTGTCACAAGGTAATTGTGGGTAGTGCACAAGAGTTTAGTCTTACTTGAAAGCTATAAATCTTATCTTAGTAAATAAAATAAAACTGGCTAATGATCACCAGCCATATTTTCTTCTCTCCTAAGGGATGGGCTTGAAAAAGAAAAGGGTGTGTTGGGGGGTTCTTACAATAGCACTAAAACAGCTTTTAAGCAGAAAATAACCGTATGTCAACCAAGACAGGTTATTCTCATTATACAAACATACCTTTCTCAATTTAGTCTTTTTAAAATTGTTTCCACATCTATAGAACTCCATGAGAGATTACGCTACAAATACATTTTTTGTTTGTACAAAAATATTTTAAAGTATTTTACTTTAGGGGCGCCTGGGTGGCTCAGTCGGTTAAGTATCTGACTTCAGCTCAGGTCATGATCTCGTGGTTCGTGAGTTCAAGCCTGCGTCAGGCTCTGTGCTGACAGCTCAGAGTCTGGAGCCTGCTTCAGATTCTGTGTCTCCCTCTCTCTCTGCCCCTTGCCTGCTCACACTCTGTCTCTGTCTCTCAAAAATAAATAAAGATTAAAATAATTTATAAAGTACTTTATTTTACAGAAGGACCAGCAATTGGCTTTCATTAAGGCACATCAGGGCAGGTTGGTTTCAGAAGAAACATACGCTAGTGCTAATAATTTGTTACATAAAATTCCAATTATCTGTGGAGAAACATGGTGAACCAATTGGGTGTGGAGTTTGAGGGAAGGCTAGCCTGGTTAGCTGTAAGCCATTTAATCATCTAGTGAAGGTGGAATCAGTGTACTTGTTTGATTGGAAAACTTCACTTGGAGATAAATCTGGATAAGCCATAGTGAATTGAACTGAAACAGGTTTATGGTTTTGTTCTAGTTCAACTGAGGTATAAAGAGATGGTCTTTATGGTCTTCTAACCATACCTACTTTTCTAATGATGGAAACTCCATGGATTTGGCTTGATTCCATTTAGTTAAAAGTGCAAACAATTTAGTGAACTGCATCTCCATTCATGGAACTATGCTTTCTTTTAAGAGGAAAACAGAGCTCTTGTGTTTTAGCTGTTTACAGTTCAGTTTTGGGGACAAGACCTACACATATGAAAATTTAACCAGCAGTAAAAACCAGTTATATAAACCAAAGTCAAATGATGGAACAGTGACTTGAGTAAGCATTCAGAGGGGGGAAATCATTGTTGGTAGGAGGAATCAGTAGCAGTTTCCTAGGCAAGGTAGGATACAACTGGGTCTTAAAGGAGTGGATGGGTGATGAGATGAAAAATGGAGAGCACTCAGGTGAGAAGTGTTTAAAAAAAGATATAAGGACTTAAATGAACAAAATGTGCTGAGGAAGCAGTGATTAAATAAGACAAGTTGGTATAGAAAAGAGTAGAGGGAGGAACTTTGAGTCTGATTATGAACATCCTTGGATGACAAACTAAATAACTAAAAGAAAAGTGGGTTTATTTACTTATTAACTCTTATTCACACACACACACACACACACACACACACACACACACACACACACACACACAAGAGAGGCAAAGCACAGAGGATTTTGGGGGCGGTGAAACTATTCTGTATGATATTATCATGGTGGATACATGAATATATTTGTCCAAACTCATATAATGTACAACTACAAGAGTGAACTCTAATGTAGACTACAAATTCTGGATTATAATGATATGTTGATGAAGGTTCATCAGTTGTAACAAATAAATCACTCTGGTGGGGAACGTGGATAATAGCGGAGGCTAGCATGTGTGAAGGTAGGGACTATATGGGGAGCTCTGTACCTGCCACTCAATTTTGCTACGAACCTAAAGCTGCTTTTAAAAAGTCTATTAAGGGGCGCCTGGGTGGCGCAGTCGGTTAAGCATCCGACTTCAGCCAGGTCACGATCTCGCGGTCCATGAGTTCGAGCCCTGCGTCAGGCTCTGGGCTGATGGCTCAGGGCCTGGAGCCTGTTTCCAATTCTGTGTCTCCCTCTCTCTCTGCCCCTCCCCCGTTCATGCTCTGTCTCTCTCTGTCCCAAAAATAAATAAACTTTGAAAAAAAATTTTTTTTAAATAAAAAGTCTATTAAAAAAAGATTGGGAGAACCTGAGTGGCTCAGCTGGTTAGGCATCTGACTCTTGATTTAAGCTCAGGTCATGATCTCAGGGGTTTCGAGATCAAGGCCTAACTCTGGCTCCATGCTTACAGCGAGGAGCCTGCTTGGGACTCTCTCCCTCTCACTCTGCCCCCCCCTCAAAATAAATAAACATTAAAAAGAGTAAAAACGTAAATCGAGATAACCAAGCTAAAAGTTTAAAAATGCGCACTTCGTAGGAGAAAGGTGTAAAGGATTTGATTTTTCATCCGTGATTTAAAATCTCCTCTCTGCATTTTTTTCTTGCTTCTTTAACCCTCCACTCTTAGAAATAATTTGACAATTTATATCCTAAAAATTATATTTCTATCATTAGGCAACTGGGCTGTCACCTTTCACATGTGCCTTAAAATTTATCACCTCAACCTCCAAGTCCTATTTGTCAACCAGTCATACATGTTGATGTTGTTGAACTCTACAAAACAAGTTATAGTTTGTAGTTCCTGCTACCTGGGCAGTTACAGCAGTATGCTTGGCAAGACTGTGCAGAAGGAAGCACCTAGGCACATAGCAGTTGGATGTACAGGACTAAAGTAGGTCCTACATCATGTAAGGACAAGGTTTTCATTACATTTTTTGTGTATGCTTTTGGATAATCTCAACTCTCCCACTGGTTGAGGAAATTGAAGCACACAGTTCAGGGAGTTAAAAGATTTGTAACGAGGCCTAAGAGGTGGCAAAGGACTAAAATGTGTTTATTTTGTCTATCTGTTCTATATCACAGAATTCTCTCATCTCATATTTCTTATAAACATTTTGACATTCTGTTGAATTTTCTCAAATTTCTTCCATCTGGAGAAGCA
Source organism: Puma concolor (assembly GCF_028749965.1). NCBI lineage: Eukaryota > Metazoa > Chordata > Mammalia > Carnivora > Felidae > Puma > Puma concolor. Next base: position 31,007,642 of record NC_141683.1, read on the forward strand.
GAGCATTTATCAGACAACTGCAACCATCTTGTCTATCTTTAAAACCTGAACCTTCAATTGCTGACCATAGTAAAAAATTGAACACATACGTGTTGAGTTGGGTCACGCAGATTTTCCATTTTGAAAGAACATTAAAAAAAAAAAAAAGGAGTGGGAATTTATACTAATGAACTACAAGAAGGAATGATGATTTCTATCTGTGAAAATTATTTTTGTTGTTCATAAAGCCCTGATCTTCCAGAGAGTGTTCTATAATCTTGCAATGTGCTCAGTGGCAAAGCCAATGGGGCTCACATCTGTGCTTCTAGCCCGCGGTCTCTCTGGGCCTCAGATCTGTGAAGGCTGTTCGGCTAATTTACATCACCTGTGCCTCAACTTGACTCTATTCTCTTGCATGGGCTTGACATGCTGTTTTCAGATGGTAGCCCCTAAGTCATTTGAGCTTAGAGTCTGAAATGCTTTTTGCTCGGTCAAATGTCAGTACTTACAAAATGCTAGAACTTGATAAAGAGAAGAGTCTTCAGAATTTGTGGGCTATGAGTGCTATCTCTCATGGTATTATCATGTTTATTGTACACATCTCTTTAGGATAGTAGCACTTCCAGGGAAACTCAACTAAATGGATTCAAATAAGATTAACTTTTTCATTTGTGATTCTCTGTCCTTCTTGCTCTTTTTTTCCCCCCTATCTTTAATGTATAGATTATATTCTGGCTTCATTGTAACATTACTATATGTACTGTTAAACAGGTAGCAAATGTTTTTTTGAAAGTGTAAAAATAATTTCAAGAAAATTATCAAAGAAAATCTGTGTATAATTTGAAAATGTTTTTCTTTCAACTTTATCGGGCCCATAAATATATTTTTGCAAAGCATAAAATCTTTTAGTTTCTTTTTGTTTTTACTTGATATTTTACCAGGAATATCTTCTCGTGTCATGAAACAATGAAACATTCTTTGTAAATATGGTTTTCGACAGTCCCTTAATATTCCATCTTAGCAATTTGACACTACTATTTTAAAAACACATTTCTGTTGCCAGAATATAATGTGATTTTTTTGGCTATTATAAATAACGCTAAGATGACTTGTATATAAGCTTTTTGAGGTGTTGCTTAAAAGCATTTAGTGATTTTTTTAAAGTATTAAATGTTTTTAAATTAAAAACTTTTTCTTGAAAGTATTTTTATGTGAAAAAATTCAAACACAGAGGTTGAGTCTATTACAACGAACCCCCACATTCCTGTCACCAAGTTTCAAAAGACATCAAGATTTTCACAATTATCAATATTTTCCCACATTCATGAATGATTACTTTTATTTTTCCAGGTACTCAATGTAAAAAAAAAAAAACTTTCAAGAAAGGTTGTGCCAAATTGTTTTACCATGAGCTTGTCTCAGTAAAAATATTAGTGTGAAAAAACAAATTTTTATAGGCAAAAATTATTTTGTTGTTTTGATTTGCACTTATTTGATAGCCGAGTTTGAAGATACTCTTCAAACTTGTTTACAGTCAGTATTTATTCTTATTGGATTGTACATTCATATCCTTTGTCCATTTTTCTTTTCTGGTATTTATCTTTGTCTTATTTAAAGAGCTCTATATAAAAGGGATAATAATAGCTAGTACTGGTATTTTCCCCAGATACTTATTATTTGTCTTTTAAATTTTATGTACGTTGTTTTCTGACAGAACCATTTTCTCTTTCTTTTCTTCCTTCCTTCCTTCCTTTCTATAAGTCTATGCCCAATGTGGAACTTGAACTCATGACCCTGAGATCAAGAGTCACAAGCTCTACTGAATTAGCCAGCCAGGTGCCCCAAGCCATTTTCATTTTTAAGTAGATTAATCAACATATCAGAACACTTGATAACTTTCTTTTTGGTAAGGTTTGCATTACCTTTCTGCATTCTGGATTTAGAAAAATCCTATACCCAGAGGTGGTATAACTTGGTGATTGTGTGAGTTCTGGAGCTCTGCACACAGTTCAAATCTTCAGTTGGTATCTACAAGTTGTGTGACTTGAAGCAAGATCATTAACCCCTTTATGCCTCAGTTTCTTCATCTGTACAATGATTATATTATTACCAACTTCATAAAGCTGATGTAGAGATTAAGATACTTTGAAACACATAGTAAATGCTATGCAAATAAATATTTGCTATTGTTCTTGTATATTTAACTCTTTAACCCAGTTGAAGCATTTTGGTGTGTAAATAATAATTACAAAATCCTTTCAGGTAAGTCATGGCTTACACAAATCTTCATTACTTTGTGGTGAACAAAGTTCAGCAGATGAGTAAAAGTATGTAAGAAAGGATTCAAAAAGAACTCTTCTTTTCCTTGTTCCCCATGGGATAGAATCTTGCTCATAAATCATCTTAGCATTGTAGAAAAATATCTATTTTTTAGAATTACATATTCTAAAGAAGAAACTTTACCTGTTATTAGCTAAACCTTGTCATTCAAAAAGTTGGAAACTGAGGTACAGCAAAGTCAGGATCTGACAGAGAATCAGCTGTATCGAGTCTAGAACCAAAGCTTCTCTGGCCTAATTCTTTTTTTCTTTCTTTTTTTTTTTTTTTTAATTTTTTTAATGTTTATTTTTACAGAGAGAGAGAGACAGAGACAGAGCATGAGTGGGGGAGGGGCAGAGAGAGAGGGAGACACAGAACCCGAAGCAGGCTCCAGGCTCTGAGCTGTCAGCACAGAGCCCGACTCCAGGCTGGAACTCACAGACGCTCAACCAACTGAGCCACCCAGGTGCCCCTGGCCTAATTCTTTTCTAAGTGAAGAATGAAAAAACAAACAAACCAAACCCCAAACTATCTGCAAATATATCCATAATTCATTAGAGCTTCACTACTTTGAAACTTCCTAATTGTTGAGGAAGGAGAAAAGCCTATTCTCTACTGTCAGTGGAAAAGCTGTTTATAGCCAGATTTACACATACAAAGTCAAGTCAAGAACCGAAGGAACTGGAAAGATTCACTTTCTCTTGAAATGGATATCTGAGGTCAAAGTAGGTTTTTGCACCTGAATTCTCTGGATATTTGCCACAATTCTTACTTTTGACTTGCTTATGAGGGATTTAACCCATTGAAATGGAGCGATTGAAAAATGATCTTCAGGCTTCAGGCACTGTAGACCACCACCCAGGTAATCCAGGTCAAGCATTTGCTCATTGGATAGTAAATATTTGTTGGGCACTATTCTCAACTCTGGCCCTGCAAAGGAGAATCAGACAGTCTTGGGTGCCTGCCCTCATGAAGCCTATATTCAAGTAAGATTGAAACAATATCAAGAAGTTGCTTATCAAGAAGTTAAATATCAAGATTCTTTCAGAGTGACAAATACAGTTCTATCGGAAGGGCAGTTATATCACTGTGGACACTTGGGAGTCTGGGGAGTGTTGGATCCCCCTTTAAGAAGATGCGATTAGGGGCGCCTGGGTGGCGCAGTCGGTTAAGCGTCCGACTTCAGCCAGGTCACGATCTCGCGGTCCGTGAGTTCGAGCCCCGCGTCAGGCTCTGGGCTGATGGCTCGGAGCCTGGAGCCTGTTTCCGATTCTGTGTCTCCCTCTCTCTCTGCCCCTCCCCCGTTCATGCTCTGTCTCTCTCTGTCCCAAAAATAAATAAACGTTGAAAAAAAAAATTAAAAAAAAAAAAAAAAGAAGATGCGATCAGGGAAGAAGTCCTTCTGAGGTGAGGAGCTTCAGAACTTTTGGTGAGAAGCAGCCAGCTAAGTAAATATATAGGGGAATGGGGCATCAGGCAGAGGGAACACAAAGTACTTAGGACTTGAGATCCAGAAAGGGTGTCTGTGTAATCCACTGGGTTTCCTCTCATTACTCAATCTTGTGTTTGTTAATCTAGGCAGACGTGATATACAATTGTCTGGGGAGCATACTCTATAGATAATTTTAGCCATGGTCCTTGTAGATGAAAAAGGGGTTTGGCTTCTCTCCATTACCCTGCAGATATGTCAATCTCATCTAAGAGGTGATGGGAGGGAGAAAGCTTTTAAGAGGGCCTGGCAACCAAAAACAGCACATTTTGATTTTCCTTGAATGTGCTAATGTTAGCACAAATACTAGCTGTGCTGCCAGGATATTTCCACACATGTGGCCACAGAGATGATAGAGGTAGTCATTTATTGATTTGAGTAGTTGCAACATTTTTTCCTTTTAACTAGAAAACTCACGTTCTTTCTTCCAGGGCGCTGCCTAGAAAAGGCAGTTTTGTGACACTGATGTTCCATCTTGATCTCTCACATGTTGATACTCTAGAACGCAGACTGACTACCTGGTTCACATTCTCCATTGAACAGTTAAAAAAAAAAAAAAGACCTAACAAACAGAATATCAGAAAAACCTTTTCAACAGCTCACTTATTTTTATTTTTTTTTCAACGTTTATTTATTTTTGGGACAGAGAGACACAAAGCATGAATGGGGGAGGGGCAGAGAGAGAGGGAGACACAGAATCGGAAACAGGCTCCAGGCTCTGAGCCATCAGCCCAGAGCCCGACGCGGGGCTCGAACTCACGGACCGCGAGATCGTGACCTGGCTGAAGTCGGACGCTCAACCGACTGCGCCACCCAGGCGCCCCTAGCTCACTTATTTTTAATTCCAGGACTAACCCTTGGGAAGGCTCAGATTTTTAGCTGTTCCTTTGGATGGGTCATTCTGCAGAATCACAGAGTTAGAGAAGATGAAATGTGTCCTATGAGGAAAGAGTTGGGTTTTGTTTTCTTGTTTGCATTTGTATCAGCACCTTCAGGAATTCCGGATACATTCAAGACCTCCAATAAAATAAACACCAGCTGAATAAATTAAAGGTGGAAGAATCTAAAAGACATTTTTTTCCCAACTCCTCCATATGATTTTCTCCTTCAGAGAAGACAGTCCTGAGAGAGTTCAGATTGACCCACCTAGAGGAAGGCCCAAAAGCCTGTACTCCAAAATGCCTATTCAGCTCTCTACTTGAAAGTCCAACTTCATGTATCCAAAACTGAATTCTGGATCTTCCTTATCCCCAGTTCTGCCCACTCACCGCCCCCTTTTTGGTTGATAACAACCTCATCCTTTCAGTTGCTCAAACCAAAAGCCTCGGAGACATCATCCACTCGTCTTCTCCGAATACATCAATCTTTCAGGACATCCTGATGACACTGTCTGCAAAATGCAAGAAGCTTATCACTTACTACATCTATGATCGAAGCCACCATCATGTCTCATTTAGTTTATTATACCAGCAGCCTACCTGGTCTCCTTCCTTCATCTGATGTATTCCGAGGAAACAACTAGATTGATTCTTAAATATATATGTATATATCTATATCTATACGTATGTCTGACAGATCATGTCATTCTGTTCAATACTGGCTCTGATGTCACACAGTATAAGCTCAGGTTCTCACAATGGTCTACAGAGCCCTATATGGTCTGTGCCCTCTCCCATCCTGCCATTAACTCTCTGACCCCATCTGGTACGCTTCTCCCCTCTACTGACTCTGCTCCAGCCCCACCGGTCCCTTTGCTGCTCCTTTGCCAGGCACGCTCTTGCCTCAGGCACTTGGCACTGGCTATGCCCTACCTTGATGATTGCAGTGCCTATTCTTTCAACTCCTTTAAGTCTTTGTTCAAATGGTAACTTTTCAAGGAGGATTATCCTGACTACTTTATTTAAACATTCAACCTATTCCTCTGCACTCCCAGTCTCCCTTCTGTGCTATTTTGTCCTCTAGCACTAGGCACCTTTAAGATAGCATTTCTACATGCATTATGTTTTTGGCATGTCTTTCTTCCATTATATTATGTGCTTCATAAGAACAGGGATTTTTTACTGTTCTATTGATTGCTGTATCAACACTGCCTGGCACATAGTAGGCAGTCAAATTTTTGTTGAATGAATTAAAGAATTCAACAGTGCATTTAGTATCTGCTCTGTGTACTCTTAATGGGACCAAAATGAACTAAATTGTTTTATTGAGCACTGGTGGGTATCAGGCACAAGGAATAAACTGTATAGCAAAGGAGAAATGACTCCTATCCTAGAAATATTTAACATTTATCAAGCATTTCTGTGTGGCAGGTACTATACTAAGGGCTTTATGGACTTTATTTTGTTTAGTATTCACAACAACTCTACAAGGTAGGTATTTTTCAGATGATGAAACTCAGGTGTGAGAGAGGTTGAGTCATTTTCCAAGGTCACACAGCAAGTAAGTGGCACAGTAAGGATTTGAACCCAGGCAGTGTGACTTCATAGTCCCGTATATTAGCCAATATGTTATATTGCCTCAGGGAAGTTACAGTGTAATGCAGAAGCCAGACTTCAAATAAGTAATCATACAAACACATTAAAAAAAAAGTTTATTTATTTTTTTGAGGGTGGGGGGAGGGCAGAGAGAGGGAGAGAGAGAACCCAAGCAGGCTCTGTGCTGTCAGTGCAGAGCCAGATCCCATGAATTGTGAGATCATGACCTGAGCCAAAATCAAGAGTTGGACCCTTAACTAACTGAGCCACCGAGGCACTCCCATACAAACACATTTAATTGCAGGCTGGACTTTGTGGTGTAGAGAAAAAGATGAGCTCCTTGAGAGCTTATATGATTTTTTTTTTCTTGAAAGCCTGACATCTAGTAGTCTCTCAGTAAGTGCTGACTGAATGAATACCACTCTCCTGAGGGCACAAACCACTGCTTTAAGAGGAAGTTAACCATTATGTGGAGAACTATTTGAAGTGTGTTATCAGAGAGTAAGAGTTTAGGGATCTGAAAGAGGTGATATGACTCCTGAGGCAGCATGACTTCTAAAGGTGTGAACAACCCAGGGAATCTCACATGATAATCGTGGACTGACAGCAACATAGTGATCATTCTCTGATGATGATGAGAAGATCCATTTTTCAACCACAACTTCAAAAGGCAGCTATTTTATATCCTTTGTGTTTCAAGGCCACTACAATACTATGTCTGCAGTAACAACACTATATTGCACACACAAAAGTCTGCTAACAGGGTAGCTTTCATGGTAAGTGTTCTTCTCATACACATACACAAAATAGACCCATTTTGTTAAAATCTCCTCTTCTTATTTCTGATAGGTCATGCTCACATCACATTCATTCTTCACTGTTATATACTTCTTCATCAGTAAAGTTTCTTTCTATGTTGTCTCCTTCTCCTTCTTCCTCCTCCTCCCCCTCCTTTTCTTCCTCCTCCTCCTCCTCCTCTCCTGCTTGTTCCTTCTCCTTCTCCTTCTCCTTCTCCTTCTCCTTCTCCTTCTCCTTCTCCTTTTTCTTCTCCTTCTCTAAAATGCAAACTACCAGAGGCAAGATTCTAGTTTGTACATCCTGGTATCCCAAACACCTTGCAGAGTTCTGTATGAAGTCATTGTTCAGTACGTGCCTGTAGGATAGAATCAGTTTGACTATCCCCCCCACCCCAATAATTATTTTTTCTCACCAATAATTTTTGTCTTCCAAATATTATAGGTAACCCATAGAACCCTTCTCTTGTGAGGGAGTATATGAACTCTATTCTTTTCTTTTCTTTTCTTTTATACATTGTTCAGATTTTAACTAGGCTCCATTCCCAACATGGGGCTTGAACTCATGACCCTGAGATTAAGAGTTTCATGCTCTATTGACTGAGCCATCCAGGTGCTCCTGGACTCTATTCTTTTAGAAGCAAAGTTTGAGTATGTATACAGGATATAGAAAAGCCAAGAATTTAAGATATCAGAAAAAATGACTGAATAAATTATAAAGATGATTTAGGATGGGGAACACAACATATTTAATATTAGAAAAAGGTTCTGGGGATATTTGAACTATGTTGCTCATATACTATGAAGTCTGGTGAAATTGCATATGTGTGGTCACTGTGTTCCTGCACAAGATATTTAAAGTGGAATTTTCTAATCTAGGCCTCATGAAACAACTTGCCTCACATAGAATATTTTCCTGAAAATTTGTGGTTGTTTCTACTACTTTGGTTTCTGAAAATATAGGAAAACTTGTCTTTAGATTCTATCAAATCTCAATTTAAAATGTATAGTTACCAAGTTGAATATAGAGATGAAATGCTAAAAGCAAAAATTGTCGCATTTTATTCTCAGTATATTTAGTGGAATTTGTTCATTTTGCTCAGTTTATCAAAGTGTCATTAAGTGATTGACATTTTGCAGACTCTGGGTTGCAGGAGTGCAAATTAGATTATGTGAGCATATTAGAACAATAATTTACTTTTTACTATTCCTTTACAATTTGTTAAAAGACAAATATTGGGTCAAAAATAGCCCGTTTAGAAATTCTAACAATATATGTTAATAAAATGAAACAAGACTTCATCATCCTGTATATGTAAGAGTAATGATTCTAAAGTCATATGATTAACTTTTTTTTTAAGTTTATTTATTTATTTTAAGTGAGAGAAAGAGAGAGTGTGTGTGCAAGTGGGGGAGGGGCAGAGAGAGAGAGAGAGAGACAGACAGACAGACAGATAGACAATCCTAAGCACAATCCTCACTGTCAGTGCAGAACCTGACTCAGGGCTTGAATTCACAAACCATGAGATCATAACCTGAGCTGAAATAAAGAATCAGACCTTTAACTGACTTGAGTCACTCAGGAGCTCTCATATGATTAAGATTTTGAAAACCAAATATGCCAGAACCGATGTGTTCAAAGAATGAATACCTTCTCCTCAAAAATAGGAAAAATTGTTACCTTGGGAGAAATATACTTAAAACATGATGTTATTTATAAATATTGTTAACATATATTGTTGATATTATGTTAATACAGTATTATCTTGATACATACTGTTTTTTTTTTTAAAGTTTACTTATTTAGAGAGAGAGAGAGAGAGGGAGAGAGAGAGAGAGAGAGAGAAACAGAACACATGAATGGGGGAGGGAGACAGAGACTCCCAAGCAGGCTCCACACTGTCAGTGCAGAGCCCAATGCAGGGCTCATACTCATGAACCGTGATATCATGACCTGAGCTGAAGTCAAGAGCCTGAGGCTTAACCAACAGACCCACCCAGGCGCCCCTTCATACATACTGTCATTGACGTTACTAAAGTTAAACTATTTTTAGAACCCATTTTTTGATATTGTTTTCAAAGCCCAAGGGACACACTTTTGGACACCTTTGCTGGTATGGTAGCCCGGGAGATGTGCTACTCAGATCCCCCTTCAAGAAAGGACTCGTTTGGGGGTGCCTGGGTGGCTCAGTGGGTTAAGCGCCTGACCCTTGATTTTAGCTCAGGACATGATCTCATGGTTTGGTTTGTGAGTTTGAGCCCTGTGTGGTGCTCTGGGCTGACAGTACTTGCTTGGGATTCTCTCTCTCTCTCTCTCTGTCTTTGCCTCTCTCTCAAAATGAATAAATAAACATTAAAAAACAAACAAACCTGTTTAAAAAAAAAAAAAAGACTTGTTTGTTACTTGGCTCCCAAAAGTTGTGTTCAGCTGACAACTCCACTTGTTGGCTTGTTCAGAGTTGGCCTCCGCTTTCAGGCCGAGGTCATACTCTTCTCAGAGGGGTCTCCACAATGTCTAAGCAAGGCTTATGCAGTCCAGCCATGTGCCCAACATGAAGCCCCTGTCATGGAAAACCTTTGTCGCACACTCTCTGCTGAGCTGGCAGAGACATTGTCAGGTGTGCATCTCAGCCTGACATTTAGCTCTGCCCATCTGGCTCTTCCTTTTTTTCTTCCTAATTAGCATTACTCACCCATACATCTCTTGTACTCTTAACCTCCTACTGTTTACTTTCCAGGGGAAACAGCCTGTGACTTTTGGTAATAAATTCATGCATTAACTTTTTAAAAAATGTAGTGCTTCACATTTACTAATCACCTTCTAACTACTAGAGACACAAGAGAGAAGACATGGTTCCTACCTTGAACGTCTCATTACAGTCTGATGGAAGTACCACGAGACGGGCATTGATGACAGAACATAATGAACAGTTTGGTGGAGTAAGTACAACATAATGGGACTTAGGGAAGCCTTTGGCAAGTCTGGGAAGATTTCTTTTTTCTGTTAAAAAAAATTTTTTTAACGTTTATTTATTTTTTTAAAAAAATTTAACGTTTATTTATTTTTGAGACAGAGGGAGAGCATGAATGGGGGAGGGTCAGAGAGAGAGGGAGACACAGAATCTGAAACAGGCTCCAGGCTCTGAGCAGTCAGCACAGAGCCCGACGCGGGCCTCGAACTCACGGACCGCGAGATTGTGACCCGAGCCGAAGTCGGACGCTCAACCGACTGAGCCACCCGGGGGGCCCTGGGAAGATTTCTTAAAGACATGATTTCTAAAGTGACATCTAAGAAAGCCTAGAGGGAGGACATAATATTCTAGGAAAATGAAACTGCCTGCCTACAGGTTTGGTGGTGGGCGGGAGAGGAGAAGTCATGTTGGGTGAATAAAAAGTAGTTCTGAAAGGCTGGAGCAGAGAGACAGGGAGAAAATGGTAGAATAATTTAGAAGAAGCCCCAAGAGGGGGATTCTGGATTTTCTTCTATTCTGTGTTGAGGATTGGGTAGGGAGAGGAGCGAGAGATGAAATCAGAGAGATAAATAGGGACTAGATTAGGAATGTCACTTGTAGACTATGGTAAGGAATTTGGTCTTTATCCTGAAGATGACAGGGAATTAGGAAGGCAATTTAAAAAAAACAGACCAGATCTAAGATTTAGAAGAACCATTTTGGATGCAGTGAGGAAACTCCATTACCAGGAGGTGGGGCAGCAAGGAGGCTAGTTAAGGAGCTGTTACAAAATATCAGGTGGCAGACAATGGCAGCTTGGACTAGAATCAAAACAGTTGGGATGAGGCTAAGTGGATAAATTTTATACATATGGAGGTAGAATTGAATAGACAGACAGAGTCAAAAAAGATCACCAAATTTTTGGCTTAGGCAACATGGCTGATTGCCACTTACCGACTATAGGAGATCTGAGAAAGATTTGATGCACTCTTGCTGGTTTGAAAATGTACAGGGCTACACAGTAAGGCATATGGGCAGCCTCTACAGATGAGAGTGAGTGATGGCCAGCAAGGAAATGGGGTCCTCAGTCCCACTACTGCAAGGCATTGAATTCTGCCAACCAAATGGACAAGCCTAGAAATGGGGGTGGCATTGGAGGTGATAAATTGATAACAAGACAAGAAAGTATTACTTCCAAAGAGTAAACAGGTAAGTGGAACTAGCTACATGAGAGCCAATTTAGTGCAATTGCCAAGCAAAAAGTACTTAGGTTTTGGAATATAGGAATAAAGGAGTCTTGTGAAATAAATTGTGTGTGTGTGTGTGTGTGTGTGTGTGTGTGTGTGTGTTAAGGAACTTAGGGGTTGAGGAGAGGAAGTGGGTAGCAGGATAGTGAATGGTTTCTGAGCAAGAGAAGAAGAGGGAAAAAGATCCTGTATGTCAGTATTGAAAAGACAGTTCTGGGCTTTGGGAGGGAAAACAAGACGGTGATTTTGCAGGTGAGTCACAGGGCAGATCTTACTACAATGCTGTAGAGCTGCCTGGTGCCTGGGGTAGACTAAGCATGAGGCACACGGAACTGAGAACTGAGAGGCGGACAGGTGGGCAAGACATCGGAATGGCCTTTCCTTCTCTGGAGTGGGCATCTTACTGACTACCCACCCCCCCTTCACACTGCATCAGCCCCTAGAATTCGGGAATAATTTAGGAGAAGCCAAAGAGAGATTCTGGAGTTTCTTCTTCTGGAATGTGGGTGAGAACCAGAATTATATTTTATCATAGAGCTTGCAAAAGCAAGACAAGTCTGGCTGCTACTCCAGCAAAAAAGCCTTTAGGATACCTTTGCTTACTCTGTGTGTCACCCAAACCCAGACTGAAGACACTTGAGAATAATGTGTTTCTCTGATTCTCTTGTCATCCTGAAGTTAAATCCCTTGATTTATGTCAGACTTCAGACTGTGTCATAATTGCCAATGTGGAATGTTCATTTATGTAGTTATTTTTGGTAGGGTGTACCTACCAAAGGTGTACCTTTCTTGTAATCTGGAGCTGGAAAACATCCTGAATGCAGGCCTACATTTATTCCGGTTATATACCCGATATACACCACTCTTTTAAAAGTGGCAATTGTTATATCATAATGGTAAATAATATTTACGTATGCATTCAACAAATAAACGTTGAGTGCTTCCTATGTGCTAGGTACTGTTCTAGATGTTACAAATTTAGCAATGAATAAAATAGACAAAATTCTCTGCTTTCATGGAGAGAGAATAAGTCAAGTAAATAAAATATATCTTATGTTAGATGATGATAAGTACTCAAGAAAAAAGTAAAGGGTGAAGAGAAAGCCTCTGGGGGTATGTTTTAGGACAGGGTGGCTGGGGAGGGCCCCTCCTGGAAAAGAAAGCTGAGAATAAATGGGAAGGAGAGGCACAGGTTGTCTTGCAGTAGGCATCTTTATCTGGCACCTTATCAACACAGTTTACTTTTAAGTATTTGAATGACAACAATGCAGTAACAGGTTCTTTTTTTAAAGATTAAAAAAAAATTTAAGTAATGTCCATACCGTCATGGGTCTTGAACTTACAATTCCGACATCAAGAGTCGCATGCTCTACCAACTGAGCCAGCTAGGCGCCCCAATACAGGAACAGGATTGGCCAAAAAGCTTTATATGTAACTTTAAAAATTTTTAGGCATTTGATTTGAGTTTATCACAGAGAGAGTCAGTTTGTCTCTGTCAAATTGAGAGGTGGTGCTTGCTTTATCTTAGTTCACAGAGAGAGACTCTAATCTTTAAAAAAAAATGTTTATTTATTTATTTTGATAGTGAGAGAGAGAGAGAGAGAGAACGCACAAGCAGGGGAGGGGCAGAAAGACAGGGAGAGAGAGAATCCTGAGCAGGTTCCACTCTGTCAGCACAGAACCCCACATGGGGCTAGATCTCACGAACAGTGGGATCATGACCTGAGCTGAAATCAAGAGTTGGACACTTAACTGACTGAGCCACCCAGGCGCCTCAAGACTCTAACCTTGAGCAACAATTTTGACCTGAAATCTAACTTCTGCCACTTTTAAGAATCTCTTCCTTTGTATATTGGATACTTAATGGATAGTCTAGGAAAACCAGCTTGCCTAGAATGGAGAGCAATCTAGTGAGACAATGTTAAAACTCTGGGGAATCTTAGAGAATATTTAGTTACTCCCCACCCTGTTACAGCAGGAGAAACTGAAGGATCTTAGGCAAGGACTAATGTTTACTTTTTGGCAGATTAGATCTCCATCTTTCTGCCTTAAATTCACTGATCTCTCCATTAAACTCCATGGTCTCCTGAAGTAATGATGAGGAAAGGGGTGCTTGGGTGGCTGAGTTGGTTAAGCAGTTAAGCGTCTGTTATAGGCTCAGGTTTGTGAGTTTGTGAGTTTGAGCTCTGCTTTGGGGTCTCTGCTGCAGCATGTAGCCCACTTCAGATCCTCTGCCCCCTCCTCTCTATGCTCCTCCCTTGCTTGTGTGCGTTCTCCTTCAAAAATAAATGAATATTAAAAAGAGAATATTTTTATTACATTCCACTCAGTGCCCACCATTAAGGCTCAGCTGTGGTTTCATTTTCCTCTGAGTCGATCATTCCCGGAAGAGAATTGTGAACAGAGTTAGTGAATTCGAACACATTGCTCGTGCATTCACTCCCCATCTTCTGAAATTTCTTGCTCGAGGTCAGCTTCTTGAAACCAGCCAAGGAGTAGCAAAGTCCATTCCAATTAGCTCTCTGTGCATGATATTTTCTGAGTTATCTCACTGGTAGCTTCTGATGGCCACGAAAAGAAAACAAACACAGTGACTGACAGAGGGAAAGGAATTCTGTTATTCGGATTATGAATGTGTACAGAGTGGTTTGGATGGGACCTTGGAAAATTCTGCTGATTCCTGTGGAAGTATTTATGTTTCGATGGCATGTCATTATAGATCATCTTACAAAATGTAAATTGAAAAAATACCGGTGGGTTGAAGTCAGGGATGTCATTACGTGCCCAAGCTATTTCCCCCAGATGCCTTGCAGGTTTGTAACTCCTGCTTAATAATATCCAGTATTTTTTGCTATCTATATTCTTTACTACATAGTGATATAGTTAATCACCTTTAAATCTCCACACATTTCCTTATCTGAGATGATACTTTGAAAAGCTTAAGGAGCTATATGGACATGGTGATCTGTTGAGTCCTAACAGATCTTCCCAGGGGGTATGTGACAGGCTGAGGTGAGAATGGGCCGTGGCCACAAACCAAATCATGAGCAGGTGACACCACCACCAAGCAGGATTGAAACACAAAATCAGAGTCAAAAAGAGCACACGCACAGGGCGATGGGGATTGGAGCTCCTGTGCAGGGGTGGGGATGGAGTTGTGTGGGCAGCGTCCTGCTGCAGCAGTGCCTCTGCTAAGGCCCGTGGCCCAGCCCCTGTGGCTTGTGTGGGGCGGGCAGAAGCTGGGGAGGCTTCCTCGGTTTTCAAGCCCTAATGTGCTAACATCGGCTCGGAAACCTTTCCAGATTCCTTTAGAGATAGGCTCTCTCCAGTCTTTGAGCTACCAAAGCAGGCATTTGGAGTATAGACTCCAAAACGCCTAGGACAGTGCTTTGCAAATAACACGACCACAAGAAACATATATTGAGTTGAGTAGATAAGCCCTAGTTCTGATAGAGCTTTGCTCAGGGCCTGGCACACAGACATTCATTTTCTATGAACTATTCTTATCATTACTACAAACATTTATTGAATTGAAACAATACATCAGAATTTAAATACTTGTTCTGCCAACTGGTCTTTTGGCTTGTAACAGTCATAAGAATTCAGGAATAAATTTTTACAATTAAAATATAATATTTTTGGGGTGCCTGGGTGGCTCAGTTGGTTATCCATTCGAATCTTGATTTCAGCTCAGGTCATGATCTCAGGGTAGTGAGATCAAGTCCCGTGTTTGGCTCTGCACTAAGCATGGAGCCTGCTTGAGTTTCTCCCTCTCCCTCTGCCCCTCCCTTCTCTCTCTCTTTTTCTCAAAAAAAAAAAAAAACAACAACACCTTAAAAAATGGGGTGCCTGGTGGCTTACTTGGTTAAGCATCCAACTCTTCAGTTCAGGTCATGATCTCACAGTTCATGAGTTCAAGCCCCGCATCGGGCTTTGTGAAGACAGCGTGGATCCTGCTTGGCATTCTTCCTCTTTCTCTGTCCAGAGAAAACTGTGTTTTAACATATTTCTTGTTCTCTGATAACCAATACTGAACTAAGGACCGAAGCTGGACTGATTTGAAACAAACACCTGAGACTTTAAATGTTTTGAGTCCAGGGGTGCCCGGGTGGCTCAGTCGGTTGAGCGTCCGACTTCGGCTCAGGTCATGATCAGGTCTGTGAGTTTGAGCCCCGCGAACTCTGTGCTGACAGCTCAGAGCCTGGAGCCTGCTTTGGATTCTGTGTCTCCCTCTCTCTCTGCCCCTCCCCCTGCTCATGCACTGTCTCTCTCTGTCTCTCAAAAATAAATAAATGTCAAAAAAAAAAAAAAAAAAAAGAAATTTAAGGGGCTCCTGGGTGGCTCGATCAGTTAAGAATCTGACATCAGCTCAGGCCATGATCTTGCAGTTCATGAGTTTGGGCCCCATGTTGGGCTCTGTGCTGACAGCTCAGAGCCTGGAGCCTGCTTTGGATTCTGTGTCTCCCTCTCTCTCTGCCCCTCCCCTGCTCATGCTCTGTCTGTCTCTCTCTCTCTGTGAAAAATAAATAAACATTAAAAAAAATTAAAAAAATATTTTGAGTCCACAGAGGCCATATTTGGATCACAAAATGCTTAAGAATAAAAATAATTGAAACCAACATGCATTTATCACTCAAGACCTATATAGAAAGAGCTTTGAAAAACTTAAGAATGTTTACAGAAATAAGATAACGAGACTTTTTAAAGGTTAGGAGTTTCCCCATATGCGTGATGTGTTAGAAACCATACTACACAAATGAGAGATGGTAAAGATAAGAGAAAGAGAACAAGGACTTAGCTGCAGCCCGATCATCCTCTTGGACACTGAATCTATGACAATATTCCTATCCATGGACTAATTCCAATAACAAAAATCTGTTCTTTCATGGTTTGGACACTAGAAACTGTGACTTTTCAAGGATTCCCGTCAACAGGGAAGGAAATGAGTTTTCACCATTTTGTTGTCTTTGTTGGTGTGACTTATGAAACGAGTTTCTTAAATATAGGAATGAATTATAATGAGATGTACAGTGGTGTGTACTACCTAAAATTTATACTTCCTTATAATTTTAAATATTTTTAATGTGCTTATTCTTTCATCGTAGCTAGATGTTAAATCTGATAAAGGCAGGAACTGTGTTTATTATTCTGTGCATCCCCGAATGTGTTATTATTGATGATTATTTTATAAATTTACTCTGATTTAACAATTTGATGTAACATGTAAGCCAGTTTGATTTGGTAAAAAGCAATGTCTAATGAAGGCTGGCAGTCAGCCTGTTTGGAATATTTTATTCCAATTATTAGGGCATTGCCTTTCAAAGCCTTTTTTGAAAATTCTTATTTTCCTGATTAAAATCTATACTGTGCATATCATAATGAGAGTGAGCGCCCCACCTAGAAGTCATCCTTGGCTCCCTCTGGAATCTCTGGTTCAGCCTACTTGCCTCCTCTCCAGCCTCTACTGTGTCCATCAGGGTGACCCAGAGGTCCTATAAGGTGTCTACCTCTGGCCCCTGGGCCTTCAGCAGCAGCTCATGCTCTGGCACACCTGGCTCCCATATCAGCTCTCCAGCCCCCCAGGTGGGCAGCAGCAGCAGCTTCAGAGGTGGCTTGAGCACCAGCATGAATGTGGTCGGGGGCTACGCAGGCGAGAGGGTCCAGGGGGCACCGTAGCTGTCTCAGGGCACCAAAGCCTGTTGAGCCCTCTTAAGATGGACATGGACCCCAACATCCAAGGGTGTGCATCCAGGAGAAGGAGCAGCTCAAGACCCTCAGCAGCAAGTCTGCCTCCTTTATCAACAAGGTACGCGACGTGGAGCAGCAGAATGAGATTCCGGAGACCAACTGGAGCCTCCTGCAGCAGCGGAAGACGGCTCGGAGCAACATGGATAACATATTGGAGAGCTACATCAACATCTTCGGGTACCAGCTGGACACACTGGCCCAGGAGAAGCTGGAACCTGCGGTGGAGCCCATCAACAGGAGGGGCTGGCGGAGGACTTCAAGAATAAGTAGAAGGAAGAGATACAGAGCACGCAGAGATGGGAAGATGCATCTTCCGAGTCAAGAAGGCTGTGGGTGAAGCTTCCATGGATGAGGCAGAGCTGGAGTCCCTCCTGGAGCTGCTGGCCGGCCTGTGAAGCGGAGAGCCGAGAGCAGCCACAGATCTCTGACACCTCTGCGTTCCACTCCGTGGACAGCAGCAGCCTCCTGGACCGATGGCATCATCACCAAGGTCAAGGTCCAGTACAAGGAGATTGCTAACTGTATCCGGCCGAGGCTGAGACCTTGTACCAGAAGTATGAGAGGTGCTGGCACTGGCTGAGAAGCACAGGGATGACCTCAGTTGCATAAAGAAGATTTGTGAGATGAACCGGAACAACGGCCCACTCCAGGCTGAGATCGACAGCCTCAAAGGCCAGGGGGCTTCCCTGGAGGCTGCCCTTGCTGATACCGGGCAGTGTGGGGAGCTGGTCACGAAGGACGCCGACGCCAAGTGGAGGCTGCACTGCAGCGAGCCCAGTGGAACATGGCAGGACAGACGTGCGAGGGCCTGGAGCTTGGGAACATTAAGCTGGCCCTGGACATGGAAATCGCCACCACCTGCAAGCTGCTGGAGGGCGGGGAGATATAGCTGGAGTCTGGAATGCACAACATGAGTAACCATACCAAGGTGGCTGCTCCGGTGGGCTGAGCTCCGCCCTTTGGGGGGGCTCAGGAACCCTGGCCACAGCTACAGCCTGAGCTCCTTCCAGTCCTGCTTCTGCTGCGGCGGGGCTCCAGTACCTTCAGCCGAGTTAGCTCCTCCAGGGTTGTGGTTATGAAGAAGGCTGAGACACGTGATGGGAAGCTGGTTTCCGAGTCATCTGATGTCCTGTCCAACTGAGCAGCCACTGTGGTTGCTCCCAGCCTCCTCGCTCCTGTGGCTGCCATAGAGCCTTTGGGGGAAGGGGCTGTGCAGGGTGGCTACAGGAACAGGAGACCCACCTGAGGCT
The DNA here is from genome assembly GCF_028749965.1 of Puma concolor. NCBI lineage: Eukaryota > Metazoa > Chordata > Mammalia > Carnivora > Felidae > Puma > Puma concolor. The sequence continues at coordinate 31,025,893 of NC_141683.1, forward strand.
CAGTCCCAATCCTTAGTCTACCCTTCTGGGGAGTCTACTGCCCTGGGTATTCCCTCTCGCCCTTGCCCCCAGCTAAAAGCCAATTCAAGTGTCTTTTCCCAAATAAACCCTCAGCTGGTCTGCCAACCATTCCTCCACATCCTTAAAAGTGAATGAATAAGAATAGCCATACTTGCAACACACAAATAGCAAATGTTTAGCCCAGAATAGAGAATTTCAGTGAATGAATAAGAGAAAGATTAACAACCAGAGTAGAAAAAAATGGCAAAAGATGTGAACAGTCATTTTAGGAAATGGAAACCACAAAGAAGATACCACTTTATTTTCACCAGACTAAGTTTATAAACATTATCTAATTCCTGCATAGGAAGGCATTGTTTTACATGCTTTATAAGCAGTAGCTTATTTAATTCCCTCAACAGCCCTATAAAGTATGTTCTATAATTTTCTCTATCTAACAGATGAGGAAATGGAGGCACAGAGCTGTTTAATAACGTTTGCAAGGTCACACAGCATTTACAAATGTGCAATGTGGGTTTGATGCAGGGTTGGAGATTTGCAGCATATCCAGATGGCAGGTTGGGGAAGGAACCATGGAAGACTTGAGTGTGGGTTTTGTTCGTTCGTTCTTTCTTTCTCTCTCTCTCTCTTTCTTTCTTTCCCCTCCCCTCCCCTCCCCTTCCCTTTCCTTTCCTTTTCTTTTTTATGAACAGGCCTGGAAATGTGGTTCATCACTTTAATCCACATTCCACCATGAGAGGTCTTCGACATGACCTTACCTAACATCACAGCTTCCTTCTCAGGTTTGAGGAACATTTTATGGGTGACTTGGGCTTTTATGATGGCAGGGGTAAATGTGCCATCAGTGAAAAGGCTTACTTTGGAGGTCAGAAGTAGCTGTTTGCTCTGCTTTTTGGGCTTCCTCAAAAGAAGAAGAGAACCTCCAAGACTACGCCAACAAACACTTGCTTACGCTGGCAGCGTGGCTTGAACCTAACTACCAATCTCCAGCCCAGATCTGGAGAAATGTGGAAATGCTCTTTCTCTCTCTACCAAATCCAAACAGGAATATAAATGCCAGGTCTTATTCCCATTGGGAAATAGCCAAAGTTATTGTGACAGTACTGTATTTTGAGCAATGTTGGCTATTTGTTTTTTGGAGCACAAAGCAAGCAATAAATCTGTCACCCTGAAAAATCAGGTTGTGACCTAGAGGAAGGAGCAAATTGTGACTTTAGGTAAAAAAGAGTGACCTACCAGGGAGGATAATTTATCATGAGAACAAAATTGCTGGTGTTCTCCTGACCGACCAGGAAGAAGGGCTGCAGTAAGCAAATTCAGGAGATGCAAGCGTCCGAATATTTTTAACTGATCAATATTTCCAGGGTTCACAAGCAGCCAAAAAACTGTCATTGTTCAGAGTAAGTACATTGCTCACCTGATTTGTAAAAGGAAAAACTGAGAGCTTTAATTATTCTCTTTTTTTAAAAAAAGCCACGACTCAACACCAGGCATTCTTTGTAAAATGAAAATAAATATTCTCCTGGGGATTCAGGTGAGCCTTCTTGATTTTTATGGGGAAGCAGGAGATAATGTTACCTGAAAATGCTAAAGGAAATTGACTATGGGGGATTAATGTCCTTCACCCACTCTTAGGTTAAAACTCTTCCTGCTGGAGAGGAAACCAAGCAAATAATATCATCTAGGGAACTACCAATAAAATAAGGCTTAGGCAAAGCTAGAGTTTACTTAAGACAATAACACTGTCTTTCCACTTACGTTGGGTACCTTCCATTTGCCCCTTCAGGTTACCCTACCTGCTACTCCACCTTGCACCATGCCGGAGAGACAGCTTCAGAGGGCTCTCTGCCCTGGGCTGTTGGTTGGGTTCAGTCAATGGGCGGCACCTGCTGGAGAGTAGAGGGAAGAGAAGGCTGGGGTATTACTTGCCTATCCCCCTCCCTGCAGGACGGCTTCAGACTGGCTGTGTCCCTCTTCTGAAAGTCACAGCCTCTGTAAGGTGACGTTTTCTGCATAGTCCTTTCTGTCTCTAGATTCCAGTAACCTCTTCCTTCTCTTGGCACTTCTGTTCCAGGAGTGGTAAATGCTCCCCACTAATACTACCTCAGGGTATGTACTGTACTATTTTTGTGGTTTTCGTGTACCCTGCCCACACCTTTGTATATTAAGCTTTCCTAAATTACAGTGTGCTGTTTCCTGGTTGGTCTTTGACAAATACACCACTTGACTAGCACTTTCCGTAGACCTGAATATCATCATGGCTCCAGGGAGCTCTGGACAACTAAGGCACTTCAACAGGCCTTAAACAGGGATGGCAAATGATATCAGTCATTGGACGAAGAATGTTAAGTTTACATTGTGTGGCTCAATACTGGTAGCAACTATGATACACCCAAGCTTTGTATACTAGGAAACTGCGATTTCATCTCTGGACTTTGCTGACAAGTACACAGATATGACAAATCCAGCTTTGTGTCATGATCACTTCTCAATAAATTTGAAGGCTAGAGAAAGCATTCAGTTTCTGAGGATTAACACCCATTATCTCTCAGCCCCTGTTGCCACGTGGCACAACTTATATTCACTTCACCAGCTTACAAATTCAGCTGTCCTCCCAACAAACTTGGCAGGCTCATCCCATTTCTCAGAAGAGATTTAATAGCAGTGAGTTCATGTATTACAAAGACTTCATTACTTTTATTAGCTTTCCATGCTCCCTGCTTACTGGTGCACTGAGGGGTATTACTGAATAATCCATAGTTGTCAGAAATATAAATGTGCCCTGGTATAGTACAGCTTTAATTCTACTTATTTTATTTTCTTATTTAGGACATTTTGTAAGAGATTAGACAGAGTTCCTTCTGTAAGGGAACTTGCTGCAGAGTGGTGTTGGTTTATGTCCAACATAAGAGTAAAGCAGGAATAACCACTTTTTATGTGCCTATGGCACCTGATGAAATGCATTCATAATGCCAGGCGCTGATTCCTATTCCTTTTCAGGCTCAGGCAAAATTTTTGCAAGAAAAAAATTTATTCACTGCTTCATTTAATCAAATATTCTTTTTTTAAAATGAGTTTTTACTTATTTTGAGATAGAGCATGAGCAGGGGAGGGGCAGAAAGAGGGAGAGAGAGAGAGAGAGAGAGAGAGAGAGAGAGGGAGAGAGAGAATATCTCAAGCAGGAGCCACACTGTCAGTGCAGAGCCCGCCCCTTGTGGGGCTCGAACTCACCAACCGCGAGATCAAGACCTGAGCTGAAATCCAGAGTCTGACACTCAACCCACTGAGCCACCCCGGCGCCCCTAATCAAATAATTATGATCTTAAACAAGTTAAACATGTTTGTGTACCCATTTCTTTACTTATAATATGTGTGTATGCATAAATTGTGCCCTATCTTTTTTAAAAAACTCCACAACCAAACATACTGGACGGTATTTTTGTGAAATATTTGTTTGCTTATTAAATCTATATCAATTTAATTATAATGGAAGTATATATGTACTAACAGAATAAGAAAGATATGAAATAAGTAGAATTTGTCCAATGAAGATTAACATTGATAAAGCACAATGCTCAGTTTCAATTGCACAAAATCTTTCAATTGTCTTAGACTGTAGTATTATTCATATAAAAGAGAAAAGGGAAGAAAATGTCTATTTGTGTCAGCCAGGGAAGTAAGAACTTTCCGTACATTACTTACTTTTATTTTGATTTTTAAATTACATTTACGTTTTACTTCTATTTCTTACAAACCTTAATGATGAGGACTAATATATACCACTTAGTATGTAAATCGCCCATATATTTTAAACTATTATCCATTTTATACTTACTGACAACATTTTGGAGTACTGAATTTGACGATATTAATAACCTTTAACATTTTGTAGGGGGCGCCAGAGGCTCAGGTGAAAGAGCATGTGACTCCTGATCTCCAGATTGTGAGTTTGAGGCCCACGTTGGGTGTAAATGAAAAATAAATAAACTTAAAATTTTGTTAATAACAAAACATATGGCAAATTCAAAAAGGAAGAAAGCAGGGAGAGATTAATCACATCCCTCGATAATCCTTCTGTTTTGCAACCTATTTTCTGACAAGAGTTGCCTATATAGTAGTTCCCCTCTTATCCGCAGTTTCGCTATCTGTGATTTCATTTTCCCCACGGCAAACCGCGGGGAGGAAGCAGATGATCCTGACGAATCATCAGAAGGTGAATAGTAGGCTAGCTACGTCACAGCGCCTGCGTCCCTCACCTCTCTTCATCACATTACGTAGGCAGTTTCACATCTCACAACGTCACAAGAAGGGTGAGTACAGGGTAATATCTTTTTTAAGATACTTTGTAAAGATGACAGTATTTAAATTTAAAAAAAAATGTTTATTTATTTTTGAGAGAGAGAGGGAGAGAGAGCGACCGCGCGAGCGAGCGGGGGAGGGGCAGAGAGAGAGGGAGACAGAATCCAAAGCATGTTCCAGGCTCTGAGCTGTCAGCACAGAGACTCAGGGCTGGAACCCATGAACCGTGAGATCACGACCTGAGCGAAGTGGGGCGCTTAACCAACTGAGCCACTCAGGTGCCCCTACAGTGTAATATTTTGAGAGAAAGAGAGGGATCACATTCACAGAACTTTTATTACAGTATATTGGTATAATTGTTCTATTTTATTATTATCGTTGTTAATCTTTTACTGTGCCGAATTTATAATTAAACTTCATTATAGGTATGTATAGAAAAAGCCATAGGATATATAAATTTTGGTACTCTCCTTGGTTTTACGCATCCACGAGGGGTCTTGGAAGGTATCCCCCGAGGGTTCGCGGGGAGGACTGTCCTTGATGTCTTCATTTTCCCACCTGTGAATGCATTTGGCAGTTCTTGCTCAGGATACCACCTTGTCAGGTCCTTGTCTGACTTGGCCTTTCCACCGAGTTGGACATTGGTGACCACTACTTCTTGAAGTTTTCTCTTCTGCTGGCCTTGGTGATTTTACTCCTCCCCACCCTGGGCTTTTCTCCTTTCATGCTAGCCTCATTCTTTCGCAAGTCTTTGTTCTTCTCCAGCTGGCCGTCAATCTTGGGAACTTCTAAAGGCTAAGTCTTAGGGATACTTATCTTCGGTCTCTGCTTTGAGAAGCTTTCCCACAGCTTCAAATATCCATGTTTGTAGCTTAAGCTATCCGCTAAATGCTGATGAGATCCAAATTTCTTTCTCTAGCTCCTACCTCTACTCTATACTGAACGACTTACTTCACTTCTACATGAATGTGTCAGAGACAATTCAGCCTTAATATGTTTAATATTTAAGATAAAGCTCATGATCCATCTCTTCCCCACCTGGTTTTCTACTGATTTTAACTTGCCTAGTGAATGCCATTATCACATTTTGGCATAATGGAATATTATCTTTCCGTCACTCCCTTAATCCTTCCCGTCACCAAGCTTGTGTGTGTGTGTGTGTGTGTGTGTGTGTGTGTGTGTGTGTGTGTGTTTAATCATTAAAGTATCTTTGAATCCATTCACTTGTCAGTATCTTCATTACCATCCCTCTGGGCCAAATTCCTAGAGCTTCTTGCCTGTGTTAATACAGTAACTCACTAACTTCACATGTTTGAATAAATTATCTTGTCTATAGTCAGAAAGTCAAAACACAAATATGATCATGTCACCCACCCAATTAAAACCATTCACTTTAAGTAACTTTCTTAGGGTAAACATCAAATGTCTTCCTGAGGCCTTATAAGGCTTTGCAACTTCTGGCCCCTGTTTTCCTCTTTGGTTCTTTTTGAGCCAGTCTCTCATTTGTTTGCTGTGTTCTTGCTGCTTTGGCCTTATTTCAGTTTCTCACATGCACTAAATTCCCTCCCACCACAGGGCCTTTGCACATGAAGTTTCCTCTTACTGGAATGCTCTCCTGTACTTATTTACTGGCTTCTATTCTGGCTTCTTCACTAAACTTTAAGTGCTGTGTGAATAGGGGTTGTGCTTCTTTCTGCTTTCTTTCCTTCCTTCTTTTTTTCCCCCCTGCTTTCTATTTAAGCTCCAAATACACAGTTCTGGCATATAGAAGAAGCTCAATAAGTTTTTGCTATGAAAACACATATATAAGTAATAGCTATTACCAAATTTAATTCTTGTTTTCCTTTTAACTATTTGTTGAAATATGAAAATTTGGTGTCAGAGTTAATATTTTTGATTTTTAAACATACAGTGATGTTTAAAAGTTTCACATAGATCTATCAGTCATTCTATTATTGTTTCCTTTACTGGTAATCATGCTTAAAAAGGCCTTTATCAGTAGAAGATGATATGAACTATTACCTATTTTTTTTATAATACAGCTTTTTCTTCAAACAAATACTCTTTTTAACAATATGGAGTGTATTTGAAGGCAAGATGTCAAGGAGTTTGGTTTTTGTTCTGCATATAGTAGCCACTTGTCACAATGAATGCTCCATTTCTTTCTTAAAATGTCACTTTTATTTTGTATTTTTTATAGATTTCAGACTTTTTCATATTTAATTTTGGTCCATTACTCTGTCATTTTGGTGACACATTATTTTAAGAATGATGACTTTATAAAGCATATATGGTTGTATTAGTTATCTGTTGTTACAATTATGCTATATGACAACCATCCAAAGTGCAATGGCATAAAACATCCCTTCTTAGCAGGGTTCCAGAAGATAATTAAGCCTTAATACCCTAAGACATTTATTATATGTAATGAATTAACTATGTACCATTTGGGAGAATTGAGAAAATAGTCACTCAAATATTTTTTCTATAGTGCTTAATTTTCTTATAAAAACCCCACTGAGAAAATACAGCTTAAAACAATAAATGTTTATTTAGCTCTTGCATTTGCAGCTTGTAATTTAGGCTGGGCTAAGCTGGGAAGTTTTTCTGGCTTTAGTTAGGCTCATTCTTAAGTCTGGTGGTCTGCTGGCTCATGGTCTAAGGAAATGCATGCAATTGGGCTACATATCTTTTAACCACCAGCCAGCCCAGACATGTTCCATGGTGAGGTGCAGAGGGCAGACAGGAAGCAAATGCAAAAGCATTTTTATAAATCTCTGCTTGCAGCAAGTTTGCTAACATCTCATTGGCCAAAACAATTCACAGGACTGAACTTAGACTTGAGGTGCAGGGAAACACATTCCATTTTTCCTAGAAGGAACTGCGGAGTCACACTGCAAAAAAGGTGGATGCAGAGAGGGATTGAGGAATTGAGTCCATTAATGTAATTCATGTACCACCATGGTGGTCTTCCATTATTCTTCTTTAATACTTTTTATTGGCTCTTCCTGGAGACTTGTTATATTTTGGAACCATTTTGTCACGATAAAAAAAAATACTCATTGGAGGGCTCCTGGGTGGCTCATTCGGTTAAGCATTGGACTCTTGGTATCAGCTCAGGTCATGATCTAAAAGTTCCTGAGTTTGAGCCCCAGGTTGGGCTCTGTGCTGGCAGCATGGAGCCTGCTTGGGATTCTCCCTCCTCCTCTCTCTGTGCACCCCCCCCCCACCCCACTCGTGCTTTCTCTCTCTAAATAAATAAAAAAGAATACCCATTGGGATTTGCATGGAAAGAAGTTAGAAGTTGGAAACAGAGCTAGATATTTTTATGTATTCATTTCACTTATCTGTGCAGCAAGTGAAAGTAGCTATCAGCACACACATTTCACAGGTAATGGCATTGATAAATAACTATCAGACCTCTAGTTAAGTTGAGAACCTGGACTCAAACTCAAGCTTCCTGCTTCAGAGCACACTTCTTTCACTGCTGCATGACTGCTTCCTTTGGAAATTGCTGTGAGGAACATGCATGATAATGTCCGTGCATGGATTTGGAAAACTGTAAAATGAGCTGAGACTCAATGATTTTGGTGTTCCCCAAATGCCCATGTGTCTGTAAATACGACTCTTGAAGTTTTAGCTTATAGAAGACTCTATTATACCTTCTTCCTGTCTCATCTGTTAGTTTAGGTCACATCATTTACACAGTTGGCTAAACGAGATGAAATAATCACAAGAAGTGTAGCTGGCATTTATTATGGAGGCACTAACTTTTATAGCTCGTTTGTGATATGATCCATTCAATTTTCTGCAATTTAGAAAAATAATTTTCTTATTTCTTTTTAAGTTTTATTTTTACTTAAGTAATCTCTACACCCAATAGGGGGCCCAAAATCATGACTCCAAGATCAAGAGTCACATGCTCTTTCCACTGAGCCAGCCAGGCACCCCCTTAAGAATAACTATTTTTTTAATTATTATTTTTTTAAATATTCATTTTTATTTTTGAGAAAGCATGAGTGGGGGCGGGGCGGAGAGAGAGAGAGAGACTGAGAGAGAGAGAGAGAGAGAAGGGGACAGAGGATCTGAAGCAGGCTCCATGCTGACAGTAGTGAGCTCAACGTGGGGCTTGAACCCATGAACCGTGAGATCACGGCCTGAGCTGAAGTTGGATGTTCTACTAACTGAGCCACCCAGGAGCCCCCCAAAATAACTATTTCAAAGGGGATTAGATATGTTTTCAGGCTTCCAAAACTTTCCTTTGGGAGGCTTTGATTAGAGTTCAGAAATGATGTAAGCGAACTGAGGGCCTGTGGCACAAAATGGTGGTAGTGTTGCTAGGGATATTGTCAGATGCTGTCTTATTTCATTTCACCCTTTTGGCAGACTATGCTTAACAGGTAAATTCTCTACCAGGATGCCAGACAGTCATTTGAAAAGTAAAGCATTTGTGTGGATTTTTTTTTTTTATGTGGATTTTGATTAAAGTCAAAGTGTTTGTTGCTAGAAATTCTGGAAGCAAGTAATAGTAGAAACATCAGTAACAAAATTTCTCTTTATTTCTTTTTATTTTTTTAATGTTTATTTATTTTTGAGAGAGAGAGAGACAGAGAGAGAGAGAGCGAGCATGCAAGTACGGGAGGGACAGAATCTGAAGCAGGCTCCAGGCTCTGAGCTGTAAGCACAGACCCCAATGCTGGGCTCAAATTCATGAACCATGAGATCATGACCTGAGCCAAGGTCGGATGCTTAACCAACTGAGCCACCCAGGCACCCTGGCAACAAAATTTCTTGAAGTTAGACTTGTTTCATTGTGGGTATTGTTTTTTTTTTTCAACGTTTATTTATTTTTGGGACAGAGAGAGACAAAGCATGAACGGGGGAGAGGCAGAGAGAGAGGGAGACACAGAATCGGAAACAAGCTCCAGGCTCTGAGCCCTCAGCCCAGAGCCTGACGCGGGGCTCGAACTCACAGACCGCGAGATCGTGACCTGGCTGAAGTCGGACGCTTAACCGACTGCACCACCCAGGCGCCCCTCATTGTGGGTATTTTTAATAAAAGTGAAGCCATTTTGTGTATGAAAACTTAGTCATGTAGCCAAGCATCTTAATGTTCTGAGTAGGCCCATCAATCTAAATCATATGTTGGCCCAACATGGAAATGGTTGGAAGTGGGAAGAAGAGGTTGAAATCTTGGAGCCCTGGTCCTGGAAGTGCCTGGTGATCAAGCACCATGGGTTTTCACTGGGTAATTTATACTCATGTGAATCATGAACATATTAATTTGCTAAGAGTTCATTAATCTCCCTGATCATTATGGGGTTTGACATGCCACAAGCCTGAGAAAAGTATAATGTATGCCTTAAAGGTCCTAGGAAACATCTTTGAGAACCTGCTGTTGATGAAAAATGCCATTCAATCACTTTATCTTCTTTGCTTAAGATGGCAGGACTTTCTGAAGCACCACATGGACACCTAACAATGCCCATCAGAAGCATATGAAAAGATAGACTGCATGAGAATAGTGCAGAACATCTAGAGAGAGGAGATTGTGGAAAGTTGTTTACTCACAGCATGGATTTAAGAGTAGTTACAAAGATTGGAGGGGAGGTTTGTTAAAGTGGTTCACAGCAGGCGCTTTACACATATTAACTATGATTATTACAACTGAAGAGTTGTCTGCACTTACATTATTCTGAATGGAAAAAGGGGGATGGACTAGATCAGTAGTGTCCAAAGCTGACTGATGATCACAATTTCCTGAGTGCTTCCTAAGGTCCTAGATTTCCAGGTTGCCGCACTGGACATTCTTATTTAAAAGATCTTTTCTTAATTTTTTTTTTTCAACGTTTTTTATTTATTTTTGGGACAGAGAGAGACAGAGCACGAACGGGGGAGGGGCAGAGAGAGAGGGAGACACAGAATCAGAAACAGGCTCCAGGCTCTGAGCCGTCAGCCCAGAGCCTGATGCGGGGCTCGAACTCACGGACCGCGAGATCGTGACCTGGCTGAAGTCGGACGCTTAACCGACTGCGCCACCCAGGCGCCCCTTAAAAGATCTTTTCTATAAACCTCTGTGACTGATTCTGGTGGCCAGCTAAATTTAGAAACCACTAGATTAGGAGATTTCTAAATTTCCTCTCTGCTGCACATTCCAGAATTTAAATTTGGAATATTGAGAAGGTTTTGGTTTTGATACTTAATTGCTCAAGCTCATGCAAATTGGCACTAACCAAGGTCAAGTGATCTTATCAAGGAATCTGTGATATTGTTAGAGCTAGTTACTCTCAGGGCAAATTGGCTTTAATATAGGCCTCAGCTATTGCAATGCTTTAATAGGTCTCATAGCCATTGTAATACTTCAGGGAATCCAAGACCTGTGATGCCTATGGCTATACCTCAACCCTTAGTCTGATGTCCACATTCTCATGTCTTCATTACCAAGTTTATCCCGTGGTATGAACAGAAATAAGGGAATGCCATCCAAAGAACCTGCTGTCACATTTTTCTGCTGCCACATACAGTTTATGCCCAAATGCAGGTACATATCATTCCCAGATATGTACCCCCTGTAGCCCCATGTATTTTCCTCCTGGACAAAGAACACGTATCAGAATGCATGTGACTAAGAATAATTCATTAAGGCATAACCATATAGTCATTATATATATGAATGCACACATCTATGTATTAATATGTCCATTTGAAACAAATTTAACAATTATTTGTAAATGATTACCTGACAGATGCCTCCTAACTAGAAGAGATACACATTTATGTCCAGATATGGTTGAGAGTTGCCAACATAAAGATTCCTAATGCCCAAGAAAGGCACATGTTTTAGTACAGTGATTATCTTCTGCTGTAAGTCGAACTGTTGGGGTCCTCTTTGCTCTCAGACTAGGTGTTGCCTGCCTTCTGCTCTACTTTGGGTTGGATTCTGGGCAGCCTCTTGCTAGGACATTTGTTGTCTTACCAGAGTAGGAGAGTTTGTGGTTTGTGGGAGACTTGTGGTTTTTGAGGAAGTTGGGATATTTAGCACATGGTAATTTAGGAATCATTCAGTTTTCTGAGTATACATTTTCTAGGAACTTGAACTGAATTGAACCGGGAACCCAAACCTGGGGCTGGCTAACCAACTTCAGTTTCTGAAGCAATAAATTAATTGGTTAACCACAAACCAATGGAGAAATGTTTTAGTTTTAACCCAGTCAACCTATTCAAACCAGAACCAACCATGAGTATTTTTCTAAAACCACGGAACCATAACACTAGAATGTTTTCAAATCAAATCTAAATTAAATTTGGTTTGAGCTCCTGACTTCAACTTGTATAGTTGCAATGCTTTTTGTAACATTCTACATGCTTAGCATTGGTGGTAATTTGATATATGATGGAATCTTGTATTTGAAGATCACAGACATGTTGTCAGTTTAGAAATATCCCTTTAAATATATTATAATTACAGTATAGGGTAGAAAATACTGTCATAGACTAGATTAACTGAAGGTTTGTTGAAGGTGAAGTGATAAGTCAGAGGAAGAGGTGGATAGAATCTAGGCAACCTATTTAGATGTTTGTTGCATTGATCATTGAGCCAAGTTGCCAACAATTATATAAAGTTTCTTCTGTAGTATTCAATAAAGAAGGACATAATAGATCCATCCTCTTGTTCTTATACTACCTGCTGTCTTGTACTACTGAGGCTAAGACAATTTAAATTTATTGATGAATATAATTTTTTGAAGCTTGGTTAAAAGCTTCATTCTTCTCTTATAGGCAGAGACCCTAAGGCTCTGAGAGGGTCATATGGCTGTAAATGGATGAGCTAAGTTACATTTTTTTTAAGCTTATTTATTTTGAGAGAGAGAGAGAGAGAGAGATTGAGAATCCCAAGCAGGCTCTGCACTGTCAGCACAGAGCCTGATGCAGGGCTAGAACTCATGACCCATGAGATCATGACCTGAGCTGAAACCAAGAGTCAGACACTTAACCAACTGAGCCACCCAGGTGCTCCCAAAGAGCTAAGCTTTAAACACAGCTCCCTTTTGATTCATAGTCCAAAGTATTAACTGCCATACTATATGCCCTCTGTCTTGAGACATTGTCCTATTGTTGCCTGTTTATTTTCATGTTTCCTTCTATTTTGATGGAATTAGCTAAAGACCAAGCTGATTGCTTTTATGCTTTGGCAACACCATGCCGAATTAAGTTTTTTAGTTCCATTTGCTTTTCAGGAAAAGCTCTTTTCAAGAGCCATGTGTTTATAACTGAGTGAGAGAGAACCAGTGGCCTGGTGCATCCCTTCCTTCTCAGTGGGTTGCTGCACAGAAAGGGAGCCTGAGCATCACAAGGCCCTGCACAACTTTTTGCTATGAGTGCTGTCTCAGGCTGCTTTTCTAAACTCAAGTAAAACTGATGCAGCAGAAAGCCAACTAGTGAACAAAACCTACAAAACAGACCCAGCTCCGGTTTGACATCTGCTCTGAAATGAACCTCTTAAGTCCCTTATTCCCATTAGAAGATTGTTTTAAAACATATTCCCAAGGAGATGAATTTGATTCTTTATCTCTTCAGGTTTCTTTGGCCTTCTATTACTTTAACTGCAGCCTTACAATTTCTGAAGTATGTCTGCAGTGAAGCCAGGCAGAGCACATTAACAGACCCAGCATGCCACGGCTAAGTAATCCAGTAAAAGTATTCTTGTTGTGCAGTGCATGCATTCATAGGACCATTTTAGTTATTGCTATAATTAGTTCCGATTCAAGTATTCCACAGAGAATGAGGTTTCTAGATTGAAAGTGGTTGGATGCAGGTTAGCAGTGGGGATGTAGGATGCAGATGGCAGACAGAGCCTGAAGGAGAGATGGGAAATATTTCTATATGCCTCAATTTGTAGCATTTCTGATTTTTATATGGACATTAAACTTGGTCAAGCTGAAGTGCCATTTGCTTTAAGAGAGGATAATGTACACTAATCCCTATGAATTCTAAAAAATAGACTGAAGCTGGAAGTGGCAGCCTATGAGAGCTTATCATGACATGTACATTACAGAATGCCTATACTATAAGGCTTACAGATAGGAAAAAGAATAAGCATATTTTGCCTGTAGAGTTTTAGGTACAATTATTTTCAACCTTGACTGATCATATAAGTTATATCTGGATGAGACCCAATAGATCATGTAGTCTTCCCTAAATTGCAAGTATGACAATTTTTATTAATGAGTCAGCAGAATATTTACTATGGGCCAGGGACTATGCTAGGAATTAGGAGTGGTAACATAAATAGTACAACAGTATTCCGCTCCCTCAGGGAATTCGTAGTATAGTGGAGGAGACAGAAGTCTAAATAGTTTTTCAAAACAATGTGGTAAATGGCATTTGGCATTTATCTGAACTCCCCTGGGAGCTCAGAGGGGGCACTCGTGATGGCTAGGGCAGGGTTCTGAAAGGTTGGGGAAGGTGTCAGAGAGAACATGCTTCTTGGGCTGACGTGAATGACAAGGATGCCGGAGAATCTCTAGGCCAAGAGGGTGTGTGGTGTGGATAGTAGTCTAGGCAGCTTGGTTCTCATGTCCAAAGATTTGGTAGTGTCAAAAGGTACATTGCATTTAGGGAAGTCAGATGTTCCCTAAGGCTTGAGCTTCAGAGGGAACTAGCAGGAGTTGACATTGAATAAGAAGCGAGGTCATGAAAGGATGTGACATGAAATTTCGTGATGTGGGCTTCCTTATGTATACAGTGGCAGAACATATATGCAGTTTTGGATTTTAAAGAGAAGAGTGGCATTTGGGTTGGTCATTTTCTGGAAAAAGTGCAAAAGATGGACTGTTAACTGTAGAGAATATTTTTGGGGAGACTATAAAGAGAGGTATGAATTAAGGCAGTGAGAATGGAGAAGAGGGAACTTATCTGGGGGGACATAAAGGAGTAGAATTGCAGTATTGACAGGGGATAAAGGAGCAGAAAAGTAGAGGAAAAATGTCAGATGTATGGCATGGAAAACTGATGGGATGGTGATGCCATTAGTTGTGGGAAAAGATATAGTTTTGAGGGAGTTTAGATATGAACATATTATGGAGTTTAAGATTTTTATGGGATGTTCAGGTGGGAATATCTACTTGTGAATTGCAAGTGTATTTCTGGATTTGAAATGAGATGTGTATGCTAGAGATGTGGATTTGGGAGTTAATCAGCCTATTAACTTGAAGCCGTGGGAATACATGCCACCCAGTGACAGTTCATTGAATAAGAGGAAAGGAGGCACTTCTGGTCCTGAAAATATGGCAGACCAGAAAACATAAGAACTCACCCCCTGCAAACTCATACAAATCTAATATACATGCAGCGACTCTCACTAAAGCAGAGCCACACTCAGAAAGTAGTGGGTATTTCCAGGGGTCAGAAATGAAAAAGGAGCAGAAAGCTTCCTTCACTATCTCTCAATTATGATTCCCTCAAAATTACCATAATGGTGAAAGAGTAAGCTGAGGTGGTGCCCGCCTAATGGAATGCAGTGGAGGTTTTCTGCTTTCAATAACCTAGAGGATTGGGTTGTAACACATGTGGTCAAGAGATGAAGCTTTTGTCCCTAGTGGAGTAGGACTTTAAAACTCAAACCCATTTGGGATCCCTGAATGGATGTATGCATTTCAAGTGGTGAATTAGGGGAAAAATGCCCACTGGCACAGAAAGAAGGCCTGTAAACTGTTTTACCTGGGTTTTGAGGTAGAAAGAAAAAGTCTCATGTAGGGATTTTTAAATAAAAATTTGTATCAATATGGGTTTGGGGTTCAAAAAAATTTTAAATCACATTGAGGTATAATTTACAGACTGTAAATTTCAGTCTTTTAAAGTTAAAGGTTTGATGAGTTTTTACAAATGTGTATAGTTATGTAATCTCCAAAATAATCAAGATATAGTATATTTGATGTACCTCAAAACTTCATAGGAATTTCAAAAAAAAAGAGCCGTCGAAAGGAAAAGTCATTGGACACAAAAAAACTGGGATTATACTCCACAGACCTTTGAATAATGAAACAATCTTGGAGAAACAATAAATAAGACTTTTTGGAAAGACTAAATTCATAAGATTATTGAAAATATAGAGAAAAATATGACACTTTGAGAAAAGAGCAGATAGATTGGAAAAGAACAAAATAACTTCTAGAGATGAAAAATAGAAAAGAATAGAAAACTCAGTAGATGGGTTAAATAACAGATTATCCATAGCTGAAGACAAAATTAGTGAATTGGAAGATATTTTTTGAGAAAATAATCCAGAAAACAGTTTAGAGAAATTATATACATTATATATGTATATACATATGTAATATATAACATATAAAATATATACATGTATAATGTTTAATAAATAATACAACACAATTATGTAACATATATAATAAAATATATAATGTATATTATATATTTCATTTCCCTAATCAGAGAAAATCTATGTAATTTATATATGTATACATACATATGTACATATACACATATAACTATGACTGATTTAGGAAATATAAAAATAAGTTAATAAAAAATACTCAATAAACAGTGCTAAAATAGGAGGGATATTACAATTAAAGTGTTTTTAGGTTCTTATATTGTTCAGGAGGAGAATAGAACTGTTGCTTAATTTTACATTTTATTAAGCCAAATATGAATATTAAATAATATGAATATTAAAAAGAAAATGTAACCTGATTTCTGCTTGTGGTAATTATAGACATTCTTGTGGTAGAAAGCAATCTTCTGCTCAGCTCATTAGAAAAACTTGTTTAATAGGGGCACCTGGGTGGCTCAGTCATTTAAGAAAAACGATTAAATATTTAAATTTTTTTTTCAACGTTTATTTATTTTTGGGACAGAGAGAGACAGAGCATGAACAGGGGAGGGGCAGAGAGAGAGGGAGACACAGAATCAGAAACAGGCTCCAGGCTCTGAGCAGTCAGCACAGAGCCTGACGCGGGGCTCGAACTCACGGACCGCGAGATCGTGACCTGGCTGAAGTCGGACGCTTAACCGACTGCGCCCCCCAGGCGCCCCAAAAACGATTAAATATTTAAAAAGCTGTTTGAAGGCCTTTGAGATCTATCAAGGTAGCAAGGAATTGTGATATATATATATAATATAATATAATATAATATAATATAATATAAATTATATGTAATTATATGTAATATATATATATATAGTTATATATATATTACATACACACATATATAAACAACATCCTTGAAAATTGCACCCACCAGTTAGGAAAAAATATAAAGCAGAACTGCCAGATGCTGGGAGTGTATCTAGTATAACCACTTTGGAGAGAAATTTGGCAGTGTTATATTAATGCAGAGATCTTCAACCTTGTATATACCTAAGAGTAGCGGCTCTCACAATGTGATCTGGGACCTTTGGTCGCCCCTGAGATCCTTTAGGGGTTTTGGAAGGTCAAAGCTTTTTAATAAAGTATGTATGTATGTATGTATGTATGTATGTATGTATGTATTTATTGTACATGTGTGCAAGTGGGGGAGGAGCAGAGGGAGAGGGAGAGAAAAAATCTTAAGCAGGTTCCACACCTTGCAAGCATGGAGTGTAGGGCTCGAACTCACAACCCAAGAGTTGTAGTCTCTTCAGACTGAGACAGCCAGGTGCCCTGCATTGTTAATATTTAAGTTTCAACTTCTGATATGACAAATATTTATAGATATAATCCACATAAACAAAAGTTCCTTGGGGTCCTCAGGGATTTTTAAGAGTGTAAAGCTGTCCTGATTACAAAAAGTTTGAAAATCTTCAAGAAAGTCTCATGTGCACCAAGAGAAAGGAATGCTTACTGCAGTGTTATTTACAGTTGTAAAAAGCTGGGAACAGCCTAAATGTCTACTAGTAGGAGAAAAGATAAATTGTTTTAGGTGTCTAAAAATAATGTTGAAAATTTGAATGAAAAGAACAAGTTGTAGAAGGATAAAATTGTAGAAATACGTACAGCTTATACTATAAAGTTTTTTTTTTTTAGACTTTAATACCTGCTGCCATCACACGTGCACAGCCTTCCACATTATCAACGTAGCCCACAGAATGGTACATTTGGTACAGTTGAACTTACATTGATACATCGTAATCACTCAAAGTCCATAGTTTACATTAAGGCTAACTCTTGGTGTTGTTCATTTTATGGATTTGGACAAATGTATAATGACATTTATCCCCCATTATAGTATCATACAGTGTATTTTTTTAAAGTTTATTTTTGAGAGAAGTGCGGGGAGGGGCAGAGAGAGATGGGGAGAGAGAGAATCCCAAGCAGGCTCTGTGCTGCCAACGCAAAGCCCTACTCAGGGCTCGATGTCACAAACTGTGAGATCACGACCTGAGCTGAAATCAAGAGTCAGATGCTCAACCGATTGAGCCACCCAGATGCCCCCAAATTATTTTAAAATTATAAAAGAGTCAGTGAGAAAACCTTTGGAATCCAACATTGAAAGTTTGGTCAGAAAAACCAAATAGAGATTCTTAGAAAGAAAGGTCAGGAAATATAAAAACCAGGAAAACCCAGCCCCAAGTACTATAAGGTGAGAGACAGCATCATAATCAGATGCTGCTAAATGGCGAGGTAATGTCAGGGCTAGATATAGGAGAGGAAAGGCATGTGATTAAAATGGATCATGATTAGAAATTTGGGGAGCAGTAAGGCTGGAGAACAGGGCATTAGCTTGTTGAGGGTGCAGGTTAGATGGTTATTAATGGTCTAGAAAGTGTGGGTAAGGGAGATTAGTAGGGGGTGAGTAGAAGGACTGAAATCTCCATGGGGTAGAGGAACATGTGGGAGGGCAGTAAGCAATCAGGTGAGGTGGAGGGAGAAGGTGTAATGCAATTTGGAATATTTCATATAGGAGCAGTTCCCAGTGCCCACAGACTCCTGGTTTGGCACTGGGAGTTTGTTGTTATGAAGGGAGAGGCCACCATGTTTGGGAAATCAGGGAACTGTGGTTTTTCTGTTAATCTAGGGACAGCATGGGCTAGTGGTTTAAAGTGCAGCCCAGTGGTCATGCTGCCTGAGTTTCCCTCTCAGTTCTACTACTTAGTTGCTTGCTGTGTGATCTTGGCCAAGAGTCAGTAAGAGTGTCTAAGCTTCCATTTTCTCACCTGTAAAATGGGGTTAATTGTAGCACATGTCTCATGGGATCAGTGGGAGGATTAAACAAGATAATTCATGAAAGCACTTGCACAGTATTTAGCACATAGAAGGTGCTAAAAAATACCAGGTAGTTCTTTTCCAATTTTTAAGCTTCCACATAATTGTTGAAGTTGCCCAGAATAACGTAAGAGATGAGAGAAAAAATGTGAATTGGGTGCCACAGTCATCAATGACTTTTGGGTCATGGTTTTGAAACAGGTGTTTGAAATTGACAAGGAAATGGAGACGCTGGTAATAAATAAGGAGGCATGAACTTCAGGGGAAGAGGGTTTTGTAGATAAAAGCGCTAGAAGAACAGTCTGAAAATAGCAATAAGGGGCTAAGAGAATACAGACTTCTCATTGTCTCCTACCATAGAGATATAAATTCTGGTGAGGGAGAAAGAGAGTGAGGGATTGACAGAGAGATTGGGACATGGGTGCAAATATGAGAGTACATACAAAGTTGTAAATACAGAATTGATGAGGATGAGTCCAAAACGGCCTGGGTGAGTGGAAAGGCTAGCATTTGGAGTCTTGTCTGCAGAGAACATAATGTGTAACCTGGATGGCATTAGGGAAGTACTTGAGAGGTCATGACAGTTATTTTCGTGCTTACCTATAAATACTAGTGACTTTCAAACTCATGCATTTATTGAGATTACAATGTCAGAAACGGTGCTCAATGCTAGGGATACAAAAAGGTCTAGGGGCAGAGAGAGGTGTATAACTATATAATGCCATGTGAGGAGGACGGGGAACTAATTTATTAATTGAAGTTGGGAAAGCTTCACTGAGGAGGTGGCATATTTTTTTTTTAGCAGAGTCAGTTCTTTTTTTAACATTAATTTATTTTTGAGAGACAGAGAGAGACAGAACACAAGCAGGGGAGGGGTAGAGAGAGGGAGACAACCGAATCTGAAGCAGGCTCCAGGTTTTGAACTGTCAGCACAGAGCCAGACGCGGGGCTCAAACTCACTAACTGCGAGATCATGACTTGAGCCGAAGTCAGAAGCTTAACTGACTGAGCCACCCTGGCACCCCTGAGGAGATGACATTTTAAACCGGGTTTTGACAGATGGTAAAGAGATACGCACAAGAAAATATGTTATGAAGGAGAAGGTAGACTAAAGAATCTGAACAAGAGAGAATAGTAAAAGAACATTTACTCATTTATTTTTTTAAAGTTTTATTTATTTATTTTGAGGGGTGCCTGGGTGGCTCAGTCGGTTAAACGTCCGACTTCGGCTCATGCCATGATCTCGTGGTTTGTCAGTTCAAGCCCTGCATTGGGCTCTGTGCTGATAGCTCAAAAGCCTGGAGCCTGTTTCAGATTCTGTGTCTCCCTCTCTCTCTGCTCCTCCCCCACTTGTGCTCTGTCTCTCTCTTCTATCAAAAATAAATAAATCTAAAAAAAAAGAAATTAAAGTTTTATTTATTTATTTTGAGAGAGAGAGAGAATCTGTGAATGGGGGAAGGGCAGAGAGCGAGGGAGAGAATCTTAAGGAGGCTCTGCACTGTCAGCATAGAGCCTGATGCAGGACTTGAACCCACATGAACCCATGTGAGATCATGACTTGAGCTGAAATCCGATTCTTAACTGACAGCCATGCAGACACCCCAAAATCAGAATATTTAAAATTAGGGGCACCTGGGTGGCTCAGTCAGTTAAGCATCTGACTTCGGCTCAAGCCATGATTTTGCAGTTTGTGGGTTCAAGCCCCATGTCAGCCTTTGTGCTGACAGCTCAGAGCCTGGAGCCTACTTGGGATTCTGTGCCTCCCTCTCTCTCTCTGTCCCTCCCCTGCTTGTGCTCTGTCTCTCTCTCTCTCCAAAATAAATAAACATTAGAAAAAAAATTGAAACAAAAAGAATATTTAAAAGTAGAACATAATCATTGACAAATTTTTAAAAAATTTTATCTAAGCTTTTAAAAACTAGTGATAAAATGATTACTTTGATAAAAAATTGATATGCAACAAGATAAATATGAGCTTGGAATTCTCTATAGATCCTTTTTTGGCCTTTACTGAACGCCAGTTTAACAAAGCTGCCTTTGAAATCGTATACCAGGAACTTCCTTTTCAAGAAACATGTGGGCATCTTGCCCGTCTCCCATGTGACTTAGACTACTCTGCTACTACTACTTAGCAATTACTTTTGTTCCAGATTGTGCATATGTTTAAGATGAGTAACTAAAAATTCTAGACCACTAATGCATTGGCTTTGAAAATAATTTTCCCCTATTTTCAGAACCAAGCCTGCTTTCAGTGTACAATCTGGATTGGAACTTAGATGAGTTTGGGATAAGCAGATAATCAATCACAGCCAGATAATAGACATCAGTGATATTGCTTTGCAAGGTATATGCTCTGATTTATGTCGGTGGATTGTTGTTTATGATACCTTTAAAATATTTGTGATGGAATAAGGCTTTTATAACCAAGCAGCAAAGACAAAGGCATTGTTTTATTTATTTATTTATACAACCCATTTATCCTTATACTGATTAAATTTGAATATTTGGTGTGGCCATCAGTAACTGTACTTTATATAATTTATATAAATGAATGGTTCTCACACGATGAGCATACTAACCACTTGGCAATACAGACTTCAGTTGTTGGTTCCAAAACTCATTTTCAGTTTGTCATTTAAAATTTGCTTTTAGGGGGCACTTGGGTGGCTCAGTCGGTTAAGAGTCCAGCTCTTGGTTTCAGCTCAGGTCATGATCTCACAGTTTGTGGGCGCTAGCCCTATGCAGTGTGCTGACAGTGCAGAGCCTGCTTGGGATTTTCTCTCTCTCTCTCTCTCTCTCTCTCTCTCTCTGCCCCTCCCCAACTTGGTGTCTCTCTCTCAAAATAAATTAAAAAACATTAAAAACATGAAAAAAACCCACTTGCTTTAAAAAATAAATAAAACTTGCATTATCAGTCTAAACCTGGAGGGTTAAAAGTATTATTTTACTTGCGGTCTACTAATTTTCAAGAGTGAGAGAGACATTTTCAAGTATCTCCAAACATGTTTCTTCCATTTAGCTGCTTTGCTGGGCAAGCCAAGTCAATGTGGAAATAAATATTTCTACTGAAAAACTTAACCAGTGGTGGTGCTTGCAGCAACTTATTCCTGTCCTCCAACTTTGTTTTCCCTTTTTAGCTCTCGTCCATGTCGGTGCCTGATTTCACATGGCTCGTACTTCCATTGTCTGCGAATGCCCTCTTTTCCCGATACCGAACTTGCTGTTGTCTCTTCTTCTGCACCTCTTTGTCATCCCTATCCTGTGGCAGGGCCTACCCGTCTGTACTCTGGATCACATCGCCTCCACCTTCCAGGAACCTCACACTGTTAATCATTTCTGTTTTCTTTTTATTTGTTTACTTTTATTTTTAAAAAAAAATTTTTTTTTTTAACGTTTATTTATTTTTTTGGGACAGAGAGAGACAGAGCATGAACGGGGGAGGGGCAGAGAGAGAGGGAGACACAGAATCAGAAACAGGCTCCAGGCTCTGAGCCATCAGCCCAGAGCCCGACGTGGGGCTCGAACTCACGGACCGCGAGATCGTGACCTGGCTGAAGTCGGACGCTTAACCGACTGCGCCACCCAGGCGCCCCTATTTGTTTACTTTTAAAGTGTTCTGCTGTTTGACTGAATCAGTTGAATTTGAGAAAATTTGAAAACCTACCAGATCAGTCAGTGATACTTTTGCCATCTATGATGGATAACATACAGGATCTAAATAAAGTATTGCTTCTTTTTTCTCAAGCATCATCTTTCTCTCAGATTCTCCCCATCAATTTTTAATCATGCTTAAGTACATCCAATTAAAAACAAACAAACAAACCCTCACTCGATCCCTCATTTCCCTCTGTGCCCCTACCTTATCAGTCATCTTTCTTTTACAGCACATTCACCTTCAAGACTTGAAAAAGTTGTCTATTCTGGCAGTGTCCGTTTCCTGACCTTCTTCTTGCCAGCCTGCTCCTACATCTTATCATCTCTTCTCTCTTCCTTTATGGGCTGCCTTCCTCCATGCAGTTATTAAGTGCTGGGATATATTGAGGCGCTCTCCTAGACTTCTTTTCTTCCTACTCTACACTGTCTTTAGCCCTACTGGAACAGCAACTGACTGTTTTGTAGAGAAAAAAATCCAATACTGTTGCCAGAATAAGGAAAGTGGATACCAGAAGCAGATATTGGGAAAGCAAAAAATAAACAAGAGAACAAAACAAAAACCAAATTAGAAGTCTATCATAATGGGTATGCTATTATTTATACTCTATTGTCAAACTTATCATTCCTATTCTTTCTCAGCCATCCTATACCCAACCGTTTTGTGACCATGTCCCACCATTTATTACTTCTGTGCTTTTGAACTAATGCACATTTGGAACTTTTGTTTTTCCCCCCAAATCTGCTAAATGAAATCCTACCCACTACCTTAGACTCAGAAGCTATCTTTCTAGAAACCCTAAATTAAACTTTTCCTTGTATGTGTTCTCATTACTGTTTACTTCTTTGCTTGGGCACTTACATATTCTAATTTGTAGTATAGTTATTATAGCCCAGTTCTCTGCTAGTGTGTAAACTTAAGCTCTGTGAGGACAAGGCTATACCTTGTTTATCTTTTTATCCCTCATAGGATCTAATATGTGGCCAAGTTCATGGTAAGTGCTAAGTAATTTTTTGTTGGTTTGATGATCATTGTCTATTCCTAGTAAGTCATAAGCGGGCATATTGAAACTTCAAAGCATTAAAAAATGACAATTAAAGAAGGAAAAGATGAAGTTTTATTTTTTATGCTCAGGTACTTAAATAATTAAGTCAATCAGAAATAGCCATAGATTTTAGACTCCCAAGAGCTATGATGTTATAACAAGAGCCCCTTATGTTTCCTATTGTTACATAGAGAAGATATCCTAATACTAAATATTGTGAGTTTTTCCCCAGTCTGGTTTTATCTCTAATAAGTGACCTGCCCTTTGGTTGTTTGTGTTGGTCAGACATGATCCTCATGTCCTAAACAGATGCAAACAATTTTGGAATAACCTCTTTAAACAACCAAGTTCTTGGAAAATAGAATCGCCACTGTGATAATTTGGAAAGAATACTGATGACCTTCAGCTTCAAAACAATGCAATTGCAGCATCTTTCATGTATTATTTATGAGAACACGCATTCTATAAGTCACATGGGGAGGGGAATGGCCCATGTTTATACACTAGAGGCGGTTGCACTTTCCCAAGGATGGGTTGGGAGAACATCATTGCTCATATCTTTTTCTAAACACTGTGTAGGTCTGAGGTGAATGTGACCTTAGTTTTTCCTTCTCCAAGACAGTTCTGCTTATAGGATTCTAGAATAATAATTTCAGCGAAAGTGACTTTTAATCTGAATGTAAGACCCTGACAAACATTGGTGCTTCACATTGGGCTTACTCAGCATTGCATCACACAGAAAACTGTTTCTCTGACAATAGCAATGGGGAAGGAATTGATGGAGATAGATGTCAGGGATACTTTGAAGGGTAGGTAAAATGGCCTCTGTTAGTGGTCCCTCAACTCTTTGTGTTGAGTATTTCAATTTCCACACAGCCGTGGATTTTTTCTTCAGACCTATCCTGTCTAGGTCGTCTGTCTAGAAATAGAGCATTGTAATTTTTGAATCACCTAGCTCCTACAACCTTTAAGCTTATTTCCTATAAACATTATACCTTCTGCCAAGAGCAGAGTAAGGCCATAATATATCATATTTAAAGAACAGAATACCATAAGATCAGTTATATTCTGGTTAGTTAAAATGATGTCTAGGAAAGGCAGTTTTTCATCCTCAATTTATTGTAATGTTTTTTGTCTTAAGGATAACTGAAGCTTATCGCTGTCTTTGCTGCCTACATCTTGTTCTTTCTTTTTTTTTCTTTTTTTTTAAACATTTATTTATTTTTGAGACAGAGAGAGCATGAACAGGGGAGGGTCAGAGAAAGAGGGAGACACAGAATCTGAAACAGGCTCCAGGCTCTGAGCTGTCAGCACAGAGCCCGATGCGGGGCTCAAACACACTGACCGTGAGATCATGACCTGAGCTGAAGTCGGACGCTTAACCGACTGAGCCACCCAGGCGCCCCTTCTTTTTCTTTATCAACATGCGTTTCTGTGGTGATGATTGAGCCTGAAACAGAAATGATTCTTCCTATTTCAAAATTATGCTTTTAAAGGTGTAGAGTACTTTGAGAAATGTATTGCACAAAAATACAGATGTGCAAAAATAACACTTTAGGACACAGTTGTTTTTCAGAGAGAATCTTTGCTTTACTAAATTACCCTGACTTCATTTAAAAAGAGGCTTCCTAGTGTTCTCTGCTCAAATAATTACTTGCTAGAAAGCCTGGCTGGAAGAGGATTTTTAGGTTATTCTTTACCAATAGGGTTACCAGGTAAAATACACAATGCCCAGTTAAATTTACATTTAGGATAAGCAACAAATAATTTTTTAGTATAATATGTCCTAAATATTACATGGACATATTTATACTAAACAAAGTATTATTTGTTTTTCTGAAATGCAAATTTAAGTGGGTGTCTTGTATTTTTACTTGCTAAGTTTTGCAAACTTACCAGGGTAGAAGAAAATCTTGAAGTATTGATTAAACATTTTTTCACAAAATTTCAACTCGTAAACAATTGTTCTTTGGGTAACATTTCTCTTTTTTGCATTTAAGTTGATCTGCGTTAGATAATACCTGCAAAAGTTCTTTGTGAACTGAAAATATAGTCTATATGTTTTAAGAACACAGCAGCATTCAAGAGTCTAACAGGGCGTGACAACAAACTAACAACTATCTGCACCTCCCAGCAAAAACAAAAATCCCAGGGTGTTGCTTCACCTTCGAATTCTTTCCTCCAAGTCTTGCTGTGATTAATGCAACACGGTTGAAACTGGTTAAACAATTATTCAAATTTGTCTAATAAAAGGAAATACTCAAAATGACTACAGGGAGGCTGTCCAGCTCCCACATTTCCAGATGAGAAGTGAAAAATCAGTATTTTGAAATCTCTAGCTAAGTAACATTCCTTCGGCCAGTTTTTGAAATCATTGATAGATTTTTTTTTCACTTTTTAATTTTTCAACACAGATACAGTCTACTGTCTTTGGACCACTCGCTTTGTAAACCGTGCAATTGATATTAAAGAAAACAGTAGTACACTGTAATAATGTTGTGTGATGACACATGGCAACTACACTCACCAATCCCTGTTGTACACCTGCAACAGTATAACATTGCATGTCAACTTCAATTAAAAAAAATTGGGGGACGCCTTCATGGCTCAGTCGGTTAAATATCTGACTCTTGATCTCAGCTCAGGGTTGTGAGTTTAAGCCCTGCATTGGGCTCCATGCTGGGTGTGGAGGCTGCTTAAAAAAATTAGAGGAAAAAAAAAGCGTTAGCAGAAAGCAAGCTCCATTCCTGCAGATTGATTAATAAACATACAACTTGAGACCCTAAGATTTGAGAAAATTATAAGGATCCTGTTTAAAGACTATTAAAAAATATAATCTTTTTTTCTGTAGAGAGCAGAGGTACTTTTTTCTAATAATAGGAAAACTAGACTTGAATCAAAGTGGCTTAGATGCATATATTTTGGAAGAGCCTTATAAATCAGTTGAGAACCAGTCGTGATTAAATGGTATTTAACCCAAATAAATGTTGTCAGTGTTTGCCAACATGTAGATTAACAAACTCTGGCATGTAAAAGTTTCTGAGAGCTATGAATATAAGACCCAGCGTAGCTTGTCTACAGTTAGGAATTTGCCCCAAGTTATGAACCATTCCCCAACTTTTCTAACACACTTTAGGATTTAGGAAATCCCGGGGCTCAGGTGGAGAGAATCCTCCCTCAGCCCCTCAGGTCGTCAGCTTATAGCCTGAGGCATAGGTTTCATTAGAGCACATCATTATCATAGCTTGCATAGCTACAGATGCAAATGACAGTAATTAATCCATTGTATTTTCAAAGAAATGGTTTAGGAGGAGCCTTGAGCCTTTCACTAAGGCTCAGGACTGAGTGACCACCTTGCGGTTATGACCTCTGACAGACTTCTCTGAGGTCTCCTTCACGTGCACGTTGGAAACCAAGAAAGATGAAGCACACGGCTAATGAATTTAACAGCCTCATTAGGTAACTCTGCCTACCCTTAATAGTTCACAGAAATGCTCTCGGCATTTTAAAACAGGCATTAATGGAGAAAGCTTTGGGGATTTCAGGCAACTGTTTCAACGCATTTGCCTTTCTGTTTCCCAGATGCCTTCCTACCAACAGCTTAGCTCTTGGGCCAGCTCGTAGCTGCCTGCTTGTCAGGTCCTATCTGTGTTTGGGGCGCTCTACAGGACTGCTGAAGGAGGCAGTCATTTTAAATGGCTCCAAATGAAGTCAGTTATTGCCTATTATTTATTTACTTGATCTTGGAATCACAAGAAATTATATAAGCCAAGATCTGAGGCTTCTCTGTTCACTTTGGCCTGGGCTTTCATTCTCTGAGTTTAGGTGGAGATGTTTCATTTATTGTGAGCTGAATTTTAAGGTCCTTTCTTGAAGGAGGTCTGTTTATTCTGGATCCACATGGTCCTTGTTCGTTGTGCAAAGCTGCTTCCAATACAGTCAAATTTCTGTCTGTGGAACATTTTCCATATTGGACCATTCTGAACCCCTCTTTGGGATATCTCAACCCTTGTGGTTGGTACAATGTATATGTGTCTGCAGTATGGTTTTTCTTTCTCATTCTTCTGGGATGCATATTAGATACTGTGTATTAGATAAGCAGGTGCTACATTAATTTAGGCAATACCTAAAAGACCAAAAAGAATTAGATGAGAATGCATTGTTTAGGAATTAGGAGAAAGAAGAATTTACTCCATAAATCTCAGGACTTCTCTTTCATTTCCAAATAGCTTCGAGAGAAGGGTGTGTCTTTCTCTGGAATGTTCTGATGAAGGCATCCATATTCTATCAAATGTGCCTTATTTGTGTATTTTCTGCTATTTTTATATTCAGTTAGTATCTGTAAATCAGTACTTCCTAACCTTTTTCATTGTAATGACACACACAGAAAAATGATATTTGTATTGTGCAGTAGAATGAACCGAAGGGGATTTGAGTTGTCTATATGAAGCCTGGGGAGAAATTCATTGTTTTTTTTTTTTTTTTTTTAAATTTTTTTTTTCAACGTTTTTATTTATTTTGGGGACAGAGAGAGACAGAGCACGAACGGGGGAGGGGCAGAGAGAGAGGGAGACACAGAATCGGAAACAGGCTCCAGGCTCTGAGCCATCAGCCCAGAGCCTGACGCGGGGCTCGAACTCACGGACCGCGAGATCGTGACCTGGCTGAAGCCGGACGCTTAACCGACTGCGCCACCCAGGCGCCCTTGTTTTTTTTTTTTTTTTAAAAAATTCAAATGTTTATTTATTTTTGAGAGAGAGCGAGTACATAGGGGAGGGGCAGAGAGAGAGGGAGACAGAATCCGAAGCAGGCTCCAGACTCTGAGCTGTCAGCACAGAGCCTGATGCAGGGCTTGAACTCAAAAGCCATGAGATCATGACCTGAGCTGAAGTTGGATACTTAACCCACTGAGCCACCCAGGCACCCCCCCCCCCACTTTTTTGTTATTAAATGGTTATGAGAAGAGAAGAACTTACAAAGAACTTACTTATAAATAAAATATTAAAAAAATTAATAACCTTAAACTTGCTTTCATGTCCATAAAGTTTTATTATCAGGTGTTACAGTTGAAATATAATTTCTGATTAAGACTTTTTAAATAATAGTCTCTTCATATTTAAGGTCAAGTTTGACAATAGAACTTCCTGCAATTATATGATGAAAATTTTAAACGGTTAAAAATATTTATAACACTTGAATTATATTGGAAATAACATTTTTCCTTCTGCTTAGAAGTGTAATTAATGTTTATTTCTTAGGATAATGTGATTTCTGTAAAACCTTTCCTATCAGATATTTTAACATAATAATAAAGTTACATATTGCAGAATGCACTTGCATTGTTAGGGCAGTCAGTAGCAATGAATGTATCTGATACATATAATGACAAGAAATTTAAGCTGTAAAAAACAGTGTCTGCCAAGAGCCACCGTTTAACCTTCTGATACGGGGCTCATGGAGCTGCTGGAGAAGTTTATATAAAAGATTCCTAAAGTGCATTCCTGCCCATGGTATGAAGGCGGTAGGTGGTGGTGAGGCTGACAGGGCTCCTGGCAGGCCCTGGGAAGGAAGCAGCTTGAGTCTTTGTCACCATGCATGCTGGACACATCTGTCCATTGGTACTGATGTGTTCTAAGTGACCACTCTACAAAGTCAAACACATTCTGCAAAATAGCTTTATTATTATCTTGAAATAATCTAGAGAGCTGGCTCCTAAAAATCAATATCCAGGCAGTGGAATACCCTTTTGGCCAGGCTTAGAGAGTGGCGAAGCAGCAAGTGCCAGATAACAGTCATTTTGCTTGTCCCCTGCAGGCACTTCTGAGATGTGTCAAACTCTGCTCACACTCCTTCAGTCCTCTGAGGGTCCTCAGGGGAGGCTGTTTATGGATGGAGGTGACTGGCTTGGGGACAAGTTAGTCTAGGACAAGTTGCCCTGCATTTTGAGGGGATTTGTATCACTCAGCATATCCATAATCCATTCACTATGTACCAGTATATTTTGGCACCTTGATTAGCAAGCTGTACTGTGGATATTGTTTTAAAAGGATATCTCTGTATCCCATTCCCTATGCCATATATATGCCTAACTAGGATGCTCCAAAAACTGGTTGAGCCTAACTATGACCAGGAGACTGTGAATTCTGAACTTACAGCAAAGTTCAGCAGAAAGAGACCTTCCTCAGCTGCCTCACACAAAGCCATAGGTGGTTATGGCTGGGAAATGTCCAACACGGTACCCAACCATCACCAGCTGAATTGTGAAAGATGGCATTTCTTCAGACAGACAGACTTCTTTAGGGTGTGTCAGCCTGTAGACACTGTTCCTGTTGGTGGAAGGAGAAGGCAGAGGTGGAGAAATATGCTTTGAGGACATGTGTATATACTTCCTGACACTTGAGGTACAAAATTAACTGTTGAAAGGATGAAACATTTCTGTGCTTCCTTAGACAGCACATATACTAAAAAAAGAAGTTGAAACATTTCTTCTCTTATTCAGGGATAAACTTTCCATCTATGCTTTTTACTCCTTTCCTTTTGATGACTTATAAGACCTCATTTATCTCTTCTCCACCCTATGTTCTGAGCTGTATCTCCTTCTCTGATTTCTTCTTTTCAACCTGTCGGTGTTTTGCTTTGTTTTTATTTTGTTTTTCCTTCATAACAACTCTCTTGTCCTTCCTCTGGCTGCAGTTCAATTTTCCCATTCTCTTCTATGAATGTCTCTGAAGTACAATTCATTTCAGTTCATTTCCCAAACACTTGAATTTGACTTCTGCTTTAACTGTTGCACTGAACTGATCTCAGTATGGTTCCTGTTGACCTTCATATTGTTAAATGCAATATGCATTTCCCAGCTCTTAGGGATCTCTTTGCCACATATGCTGCTGTTAATCATTCCTTTGAGAGATTAAAGAGGTTCAAGAATTCTTTGGCACTCCTCCCATCAAGAGATGTTTAACTGCCATGAAAGCTAGTGGTTCTTATGCAAAACAAAGTAGATGGCAGTTTATGTTTATTTTCTACAGAATTAATCTGTGACTAGAACTTTTCATCTGTAACTCAGAAAAAAAATAATTGATGCCTAGAAATACTAATAATAATGTATTGATAGGAAATATTAGATCTACAGTAATTTTGTAGCTAAAATAGCATTCACAAATGTTAGTAGTTTATTATTTGTATTAAGTTCTTTGCAGTCCACCTCTCAGGTGGTTTCAGTACAGTCAGTGATGACACCATGGTTGAGAACAGTGGCTCTAACCTAACACTGTGATGAACTGTAACCCGTAGAGCTACTGCAAAGAGATTTTAATTCTCTGACAGTGAGGTCAATGATTATGGACCTGGAAATAGTTCTTGAATGTCCAATACATTTTGCTACCTAGCTTCCAATATCAATCACTTTTATTTCTCTTGGGAACCCTCTGGCTGAAGTTCAAGGCCTTTTTCCAATGCCAAAATCCAAAATCTTCATTTTATCAGCTTTGAATGTATTTTTAAAATGTCAGAATGCATTATGACAACATTGTTATGGGATAAAGCCAGAAACATCCTTCCACTGTCTTCGAATACTCAGAAGATATGACGTGTGAAAGAATATCAGAGATGCTTCTCTGGAAACCTTAGTGTCATGCTAGGACCTGCCAGAAATTTGCACTGTAGTCTTTATAGCATAGGATCTTATATTTGCTTCCATAAAGGGAGAGAGTTTCCAGCAGGGAGTTCATTCTTTCCTCCTTGTGCGAGTTTATTCCAAGGCATCAGACCACAGATCAGAGGCAAAGGATCAGAGGCATCATTAAAACTAGTGACCACCTTCTGTGAACAGCGTGTATTATTTTTTTAATTAGAACTCAGGTTATTTATTTATTTATTTATTTTTAATGTTTGTTTATTTTTGAGAGAGAGAGAGACAGAGTGCGAGTGGGGAAGGGGCAGAGAAAGGGGAAGACACAGAATCTTTTGCAGGCTCCAGGCTCTGATCTGTCAGCACAGAGCCTGAACCCACAAACTGTAAGATCAAGACCTGAGCTGAAGTTGGATGCTTGACCACCTGAGCCTCCCAGGTGCCCTGTCAGGTTCTGAACTTAAAAAAATGAATGATATAGTCCCAGTCTTGAAGTCTAGATGGGGAAAAATATGAATAGGTGATAATACAGTGTAAAAAAAATTCTATAATTGAAGCACCATGTAACAGGTCACCAACTCTGCTTAAAGAAGTCTTCCTAGAAAGGGAAACTTTTAGGTGGGCCTTGAAGAACGAGCTGGAGTTTATGAAGTGAAGAAGAAGCCTAACAATCTTTCAGTCAGACAGAACAACATGTGACAAAGCTTTTGGGAGTAAGTTTGGGAGAAATGCGAATTGTTCTGTACAACTAAATTAAAAGGAGTATGTGACTGTTTTGTCTGGAGTCCCACTGACATTTTATTTCTGAGATACTATGGTATCTCCTTCTATTTACTTCTTTCTGAAGAGTTAAATAAACAGGGATCCAAGACAGGCTCTGCACCTAGTAGCTTTTCGTACTATTGTAGGGTGGGTTAGGATGGATGTCTAGGATATTTATAGATGATACCTTTAAAGCACTCACAGTATATTGATTAAGACAAATGAGAAGCATTCTGTATCTGTTTACTTGTGGTGGGGGTAGGGAGGGACCTGAAGCTTTGATAGCAGTGAATGATTTCTTTAGGAGGGTTTAGATTATAACTCAGGACTCCTGACTTCCAGGGAAGTCCTTGGTTCATACCTGCACACCACCCAAGATCTCCAGACATTGGTTTCCACAGTTCCCAGGTTCATCACCACCTTATGGGAAAGTACATAAAGAGGGCGACTATCTCTGCCAAACTGAGATCTTTTTAATTCTGGAAAGAGTGACCACTTGGAATCGTCATTTACCACCCACTGAGAAAGGAAATACTTCATAATTCAGCAATGGGTATCTACTGAGCTTTGTCCCATTCTCAGTACAATCTAAAGGGAATTAGAGATTAAAGGTTCTGCATCCAATGCCAATGTGTGGGGTCCCCTCCTCCCAACATCATGGAATTCTCTGATACTAGCTGAGTGTCCTACAATTCAACTCAATTCTTACACTACCCAAAGATAGTGACAGATTCCACACATTAAGGGTTCAGTTCTATAAGACTGCCACGCCTCCCCAGTCCACACTCCACCTGCCACCTGGGCTTCTGACCTACTTACCAGCTATAGCTTGGAGGTTTCAATGACCCTTTCCTTGGGTTTGATTAATTTGCTAGAGAGGCTCACGGAACTCAGAGAAACATTTTACGTACTTCCCAGTTTTTACTGACTTTACTTACCAGTTTGTGATAAAAGGATAGAACTCAGGAACAGCCAAATGGAAGAGACACATGGGGCAATGTAGGAGGAAAGAGGACAGATCTTTCATGCCTTTTCCCAGACTTCCTTGTGTTTACCAACCTGGAAGCTCTCTGAACCCAGCCCTTTTGGGTTTTTATGGAGGTTTTACTACATAGAGATGATAGATTAAATCATTGGCCATTGGTGATTGAACTTGGTCTCCAGCCCCTCTCCCTTTCCAGGAGGTCCTGTGGTGGGACCAAAAGTTTCAACTCTCTAATCACATGATTGGCTCCAAGAGCAACCAGCCTCCATCCTTAGTTTACCTAGTGGCTTTCTAAAGTCACCTCATTAACATAATAAAAGACACCTTTGTGCTCTTATCACTTAGGGAAACAAGTGTTTTAGAAGCTCTGTGCCAGAAACCAGGGCAAAGAACAAATACATACTTTTTATTATAAATTACAACATCACAGATACCTAGAAGGCATGTTCTTTACTCTTTTGGAGTTCACAATCAAGGTGACAATATAACCCAATTGGAGCTTGATTACGTAGAGTTGGCTCTAAGAGCACAGGAATTCTACTTTGTTTTCCTGAATGATCTCATCCATTTCCATTAGCATTAGCTTAAATTTGCTGTGCACCTTGAAGACTTCCAAAACTTCTTTCCTTTTCTTTTTATTATTATTTTTTAATGTTTATTTATTTTTGAGAGAGAGAGAAAGAGCACAGTCAAGGGAGGGGTAGAGAGAGGGAGACAGAGAATCTGAAGTGGGCTCCAGGCTCCAAGCTGTCAGCACAGAGCCTGACTTGGGGCTCAAACTCACGAACCAGTGAAATCATAACCTGAGCTGAAGTGGGACGCTTAACCGACTGAGCTGCCGAGGCACCCCCAAAACTTTTTTCTGAATCAGAATTTCCAACTGGTTCCAGGACATCTTTACTAAGGTGTATCAGAGGCCCTTCAAATTCAACAGATTAAAAATCAGATTAATCTGTTTTCCTATAAGCCCATTCTAGGTGTTCTTCTCATATTTATACATTAGTTAATGATATTATTTCCACCTGGCAATCAAGGCAGATACCTGGGGGTCATATTTAATTTCTCCCTTTCCCTCACACCTCAATATCCAACCTGTCACTAAGTCATGTTCATTTAATCCTCAAAATAATCCATTTTTTCTTGTAGTTAGTGAAAATGTAACATCCTACAATCCATACTGTGCCAAAAATTTATAGTTGGTATGCTTGGGTAGTAATGGGTGGTGGTGTTGGAGCATCCATTTAACAATATATTTTGCCTCAGTTTCATCCAGGTTCTATTTTAGGTTAACTTAGCCTTTTAAGATTTCTTTCTTCCCCCGATTTCTTCTTAAGAGGGCATCTGGGTGGAGGAAAGCTGACTTATTTCACAAAATGTGAGAAGTGTGTGTGTGCGTGTCTGGGGAGCAGTGGGGTATGTGTGTGCAGGAGGTGAGATCCACTTGCTGTCATCTGATTTCCAGCTGAGATATCGTGTCTCTCTCTGGGTATTAACCTCTGTCTTCACTAACAAGTCTTACCTGGTCTTTGATGGTGTTAGCATCCACTGTTGCTACCTGTAAGCTCCACCATTACCTTCCAGTCTTGAGGTACCTGCTCTTTGTGGCTTCTACATTCTGACCCCAGGTTCCTGCCATTTCAGGGGTCCTCTCAGCATGCCCTTGCCACCATGGCAGGTTGGAATTTATGGATCTTTTGTATACTAGCCTATGTGCTAAGTCTATCTTGCAGATCACCTTTCCTTGCCATAGCCATTTCTGTATCTCTACCATTAGATCTGATGTTCTCAGATCCAGTCATATTTATCTGAATTTTCTAAACATCCCTTTGAGTTTTCACAGCATCATTCCACCTCTGGAAGATGAAGGGCCTTCTCTTTTTACCAGTGTCTGTATGATCAGGTTGTGTCTTTCTCCATATGAAGGTAGCATTTGACATCCTTTCCCTGGGGCCATAGGATGAGAGGACTGTGAGCAAATATGATTTATAGAGGAAATAAAGACTATTATTTACTATTTTCTAAATAGTATTCTTACTATGCAAAGAGTCATTCATACATATCCCTATACATTTTATTAAAACAAAATTATACCATACATATTTTTCTGAAATTTCTCTTTTAACCTAATAATATATTTTGGATCATTTTCCGTGTTTACATATTCAGATAAACCTTATTCTTTTTAGTAGGCACATAGTATTCTATTTTATGACTATCATAATTTGTTTATTGGTGGACATTTAGTTTGTGTTCTATTTTTGATTTTTATGAACGTTTCTGCAATAGATATCGTTGCACTTTGTGCCACAAAAATTTTAGCTTCTGTATTTCCTTTATAAGTGTGGTGTTTTTTATCCTGCCTAAAAAAATGTTTTTCTATTCCAAGACCAAAAATGTATTTCTTTTCTGTCTTTAAATATTTAATGCATTTGGATTTTATTTTTTACATGTCCTGTGATGTAGGCAGCCTTGCTATTTTCCATATATTTTAGAACTATGTATTTTTAAAAGAAAACCAATTTTTTTTCACAGAAAAAAATTTGGGTAGAATTGTTTCCATGGGGAAAAATTTAGATTGAGGGATGTTCTAATTGACCTCAATTTCACACTCAGCATTTCAGTTCCAATTCTTTTGTCTCGTCTACAATTGCCAAATGTCCTAAACCTGTCTTTGGAATAAGATGGATATAAATTTCCAGCTCCTCTGCTTGCAGTTAGGTTGTTAATTATTCAAATACTCAATCTCAGTTCACAGATCTTCACCATGAACATAAAGATGCACAAGCAATGTTAGGTCTACTTAAAATCCTTGTAGAGCCCTGAAGTGAACTCCAAGAGTTAGAATTTGTGCATCTCTGTCATCATATTAAAATATTTTCAATGATACGTTTGTAATAAACTATAAAAACAGAATGATCAAAGTCTGCATTTCAATGATATTTGTATGTCCTGCTATTTTGCTAAAAAGAGCATTTGTTTCTTTTTTATCTAACTACCAATATATATTTTTTGAAGAAACTGGGAAACATGAGACATGTACAGAGAAGAATATAATTCACTGGCACCTAGAGAAAGTCATGCCTAACGTGTTGGCCTATTTTTTTTCTCATGTTGTACCTGTATAATGCACCCATGGTTTCTGTACATTGAGAGTGAAGGAACACTAAATTCATCTTGGCCAAATGCTGAGAGATTGACTATGAAGATCAATATTCAGTGGA
This sequence comes from Puma concolor, assembly GCF_028749965.1. Classification (NCBI taxonomy): domain Eukaryota; kingdom Metazoa; phylum Chordata; class Mammalia; order Carnivora; family Felidae; genus Puma; species Puma concolor. Next base: position 31,061,711 of record NC_141683.1, read on the forward strand.
ACTGAGACCAAAGGCAAATGTAACCATCAAAAATGAATTTACCAAAGTAAATTCAAAATGAGGTCAATAAACTCAATTATTACTAAAGTTCCATATTAAGATTTTCATAATATAATTTGAAAGTTTGACATTATGGGACAGGAACATTACCGTCCACCTAGATATCTTAGCTGCTGGTCTGCTCATGGGCCTCAGACTCCACTTGGGCTACTAAAGAGATGCTCATTTTCAGCTCAGTTCTGTGACAAACATGATATTTGTTGCTAATGGCCATGCTGCTCTAAGTGATTGAGTGTTTGCTTCTTTGGAATTGTAACCAACTAAGGTAAAAATTTATCTGTTGTTTATATTCTGTCTTTGAAGATTTGATTAGTGGTAATTATGCAGCTTTTTTGAAGCAATTCCACAAATTTAAGCTTTTTGTTCAATGGGAGAAAGATACTTAATGAATAGCATATATATATATGTATATATATATATACATATATATATATTTTAAACTTATTTATTCATTTTGAGAGAGAGCACGAGCAGGGGAGTGACAGAAAGAGACTGAGATAGACAATCCCAAGCAGGCTCAGCACAAAGCCCAATGCAGGGCTTGATCTCACAAACCATGAGATCATGACCTGAGCCGAAGTCAAGAGTTGGATGCTCAACTGACTGAGCCACCCAGGCACCCCTGAATAACATATATTTTTAATTAAAAAAATTCTTTTGTCTACACATGATGTTTTATATAATCACTGGGGCAATTTTGTTATTAAGTCTTAGATCTAGACATGTAACAGTGGAATAATGTAATTGGCTTTCAGTTTAGCAAAATTTTCTTTGCCTTTCCATCTGTGTCTCAGCTTTCACTGCATCTTTGGTGGAACAGTGTGACCTGAAGCTCTTCACAGCAGATATCATCATGTAATACTTACTCTTTCGTGGTAAGCTTCACTCAACCAGCCACTTTCTCTGTGAGGAACTATGAGTTGCTAGTGTATTCTGTGCTGTAAATATTCATTTCTACAATGTACAGTGTTAAGGCTTTCTTTTGGAAAGCAGTTAAAATTATTTTTCTTTGTTTTTTTTTTTGAAGACATTTATTATCTTTTATTGTTTGATCATCTTATATGATGATCAGGCAGTTCCCAAACCTCTTGTATGTCAAGTTGTCTTTGGCTGCAGAAGAATTATGAATGTGACCACAGTTTTGCTGCCTGTAGCCAGCTTTTTTATGTTATACTCCGCTAGAATTACCTCCTAAGCACACATAACTGAAGGATTGAACAGAACATACAACTGGGTTTTTAAACCATTCAGAGGATTGTTTGTTCTGTTGTCAACTATAACAATGTGATTTCCCATTCTATAAAGATTCCTTTAATAACACTGGTATGTGAGATTGGTGTTCAAGATAGAGAAATTTCTTTTTCTTTTTTTTAAAGTTTATATTATTTATTTATTTATTTATTTATTTATTTATTTATTTATTTTTAATGTTTATTCATTTTTGAGAGACAGAGAGAGAGTGCGAGTGAGGGAGGGGCAGAGAGAGAGAGAGGGAGACACAGAATCTGAAGCAGGCTCCAGGCTCTGAGCTGTCAGCACAGAGCCTGACGTGGGGCTTGAACTCACAGATGGTGAGATCATGACCTGAAATGAAGTTGAATGCTTAACCGACTGAGCCACCCAGGTGCCCCTATTTATTAATTTTGAGAGAGAGAGAGAGCAAGCAGGGCAAGCTGAAAGAGTCAAGTGAATGAAATTGTAAATTAATTAAATTCACTCTCCATTCCTGTCCCACCCATGGACTAAGGTACTGCATATCTGTATAATCTGACCCACTGGGACCTGAAATGCTCTGCATATTTTGGTGATGCAGGACCATCTGAATTTATTTCTCATCCTTCACTCCTCCCTTCCCTTATTCCCTCACCCTCCCTGTCCTGAAGTTGTATCTCCCCCATAAAGCATTCATGCTTAAGTCTCTCTGCAGGCTCTGTTCTCTAGAGAACATTGCTTAATACATTGGCTGTTCACTTTTTTCCTCTCTTTTTTTGAGACTTGCCTATGAGTAGCCTTTGTCCATTTTCCTTTTGGGAAATGTTTATATTTTGTTGAATGATTTGCAAAACTCTTTGTCAGATAAAGAGCTAATAGTTTTGTCACTTGTTTTAAATTTTGTTTTATTATATTTTTAAATTAAAAGTATTTTTAATTTTGACTTTTCTGCATTTTGGAGTACATTTTTGTTTTTATTATTTTTATGTTATAATTGTGAACTATGTCACACATGTAGAAAAGTGTCTAAAATGTATCTCTTTTAGATAATATAACAAATAATATAATACTATAATAAAATAAACTGTGTAGTTACTTCTGTTAAGAAATAGGTCATTCATTGCTTATAATGTAGAAACCCCCAACTGTGACCTACTTCAATCACATAGTTTTTCTTCTCTCAATAATTTTGTAATTTCTATTTTTTTGTACTTTGTGTATGCATGTGTGTGCTTATGTGTGTATGTATGTATATGTCTGTGTGTGTGTATCACTATTTTCAACTCCCTGCCTTCCATCTTTTCAGTCGTCACTCTCTCTCCTTTCTCATCCACAAGAGAATTCCATCTAAGTTAAAATGTGGAAACATAAGGCAGACACAGGGAGGTCAGATGACAGATGGATACTCAGTTAAACAGAATTCCAGCCAAAGGAGAAAGGAATAAGACTGACTGAAGTCATAAAATTTGAAGACAGCAACCACTCTTATTTCTAAAATACTGTAAGACCAGTTGTGGCTATGGATCCTGAGGGAAGTAGGGAAAGAAAAAAAATTGAATGAATCTCCTAAGCACAGCACAGTATTTTGTGGACTTAGAAATACAGAGGTATGACAATTCAGGAAACAACAGATGTTGGTGAGGATGTGGAGAAAGGGGAACCCTTGTGCACTGTTGGTGGGAATGCAGTCTGGTGCAGCCACTCTGGAAAACAGTGTGGAGGTTCCTCAAAAAATGGAAACTAGAAGACCCTTGACCCAGCAATTACACTACTAGGACTTTATCCAAAGGGTACAAAAATGCTATTAGAAGGGGCACATGCACTCCAGTGTCTATAGCAGTGCTACCAATAACCAATTACTGAAAGAGCCCAAATGCCCATCAACTGATGAATGGATTAAGATGATACGGTGTATATATATACAATGGAATACTACTTCGTGATGAAAAAGAATGAAATCTTGCCATTTGCAACAATGTGGATGCAACTGGAGAATATTATGCTGAGCGAAATAAGTCAGTCAGAAGACATCATATGATTTCACCCATATGTGGAATTTGAGAAACTTAACAGATGATCATAGGGGAAGGGAAGGAAAATAATATAAAAACAGAGAGGGAGGCAAATCATAAGAGACTCCTAAATACCGAGAACAAACTGAGGGTTGATGGAGGTGGGGAAAATGGGTGATGGGCATTAAGGAGGGCACTTGTTAAGATGAGCACTGGGTGTTATATGTAAGTGATGAATCATTGGATTCTACTCCTGAAGTGAAGACTACACTGTATGTTAACTAGAGAATAAAGGGGAAAAAAAGCAATACAGAGGTAAAATAATGGAAGAAAAATTACCCAAAGACATTCAAATATGCAGTAAAACCTTGAATTGTAAGTAACTTCAAGGGTACTGCAAGATGAGCGAATATTTCTATAAATTTTAACTTGATAAATGAGCAATATTTTGCAATATGAGTAGAAAGTGATGCTGAATCTCACATGATCACAACTGAGCCAATGGTTCTTCTCTCTCTCTCTCTCTCTCTCTCTCTCTCTCTTGCTACGGGATTGTGGGTGATCATTCCCCATGCTTGGATGCTCAGTCTCAGGCCATTGTATTTGGCAGAAATCAGTGATTTTTAAGAACATTGGAAGGTGCCCACAACTGGCACTAGTGTATTTTTTTTGTCACTTCAAAGCACCAATGGACAGTCCTTTGCTTCTTCATATAAGAGTAAGCTTAGGACTGCTTTGCTTCATTCTAGGTCAGGCTGCCTACAAATATAGAACCTTTCCTCTGCTGCCTTATTGCCAGTTACATTAAATACTGTATATGATAAAGTTTATTAATACTGTACTGTAGTCAACATCTGTGAGAGCATATACAATGACCCCGATGCAGAAAAAGGTTGAAAAGAAAGGCAGTAAGAAGAAGGAGATGACTATGGCAGAAGTTAAGGAAATCATCGAGAAGAATGAACAAGGTATGCCCATGGATTGGCAGGTCATTTTGAACTTTAGAATGCTTTATACCAAAGCACTATTTTCAGCGATGCTTTGAGGTGACTGAAGGATCAAACCTTACCTTCCAAGAGTTTGGGAAAAATCATTTCCACATCATGAACTACCTCAAGATCATCAATAAAGCCTGGGATGGGGTCATCAAGAGAACCCTCAATTCTGTGTGGAGAGCTATGGCCTGATTGTGTTCTTGAACATGACTTAGAGGGGCTTGATCATCACCAGTTGTGGATGAAATTGTGTCCTTGGGGAAGATTGTGGGACTGGAGGTGAATGAGGGTGACATTCAAGAGCTGGTGGGGAAACATGGCCAGGAGCTGACCACTGATGAACTGATGGATCTGTGTCAGAGCAAGAGTAAGAGGTTATGGGGCACAAAAACAGATACTCAGATCAATGGAACAGAATAGAGAACCCAGAAATGGACTCACAAACATATGGTCAACTAATCTTTGACAAAGCAGGAAAGAATATCCAATGGAATAGACAGTCTCTTCAGCAAGTGGTCCTGGGATAACTGGACAGTGATGTGCAGAAGAATGAACTTGGACCACTTACAGCATGCACAAAAATAAACTCGAAATGGATGAAAGACCTAAATGTAAGACAGGAAGCCATCAAAATCCTCAAGGTGAAAGCAGGCAAAAGCCTCTTTGATCTTGCCTGCAGCAACTTCTTACTCAACACGTCTCTAGAGACAAGAGAAACAAAAGCAAAAATGAACTACTGGGATGTCATCAAAATAAAAAGCTTCTGGGGGCGCCTGGGTGGCGCAGTCGGTTAAGCGTCCGACTTCAGCCAGGTCACGATCTCGCGGTCTGTGAGTTCGAGCCCCGCGTCAGGCTCTGGGCTGATGGCTCGGAGCCTGGAGCCTGTTTCCGATTCTGTGTCTCCCTCTCTCTCTGCCCCTCCCCTGTTCATGCTCTGTCTCTCTCTGTCCCAAAAATAAATAAACGTTGAAAAAAAAAATTAAAAAAAAAATAAAAAGCTTCTGCACAGCAAAGGAAAAAATCAGCAAAACTAAAAGGCAACCGACACAATGGGAGAAGATATTTGCAAATGACATATCAGATAAAGGGTTAGTATCCAAAATCTATAAAGAACTTATCAAACTCAACACCCAAAAAGCAAATAACCCAGTGAAGAAATGGGCAAAAGACATGAATAGACACTTCTCCAAAGAAGACATCCAGATGGCCAACTGACACATGAAAAAATGCTCAACATTACCCATCATCAGGTAAATACAGATCAAAACCACGATGAAATACCTCGTCACACCTGTCAGAATGGCTAACACTAACAACTCAGGCAACAACAGATGTTGGCGAGGATGTGGAGAGAGAGGATCTCTTTTGCACTGGTGGGAATGCAAGCTGGTGCAGCTACTCTGGAAAGCAGTATGGAGGTTCCTCAAAAAATTGAAAATAGAACTGCCCTATGACCCAGCGATTGCTCTACTAGGTATTTATCCAAGGAATACAGGTATGCTGTTTCGAAGGGACACAGGCACCCCCATGTTTATAGCAGCACTATCAACAATAGCCAAAGTATGGAAAGAGCCCAGATGTCCATTGATGGATGAATAGATAAAGAAAATGTGGGGTGTATATATATATATATATATGTATATATATATATATATATATATACATATATATATGTATATATATATATATATATACATATATATATATGTATATATATATATATATATATATATACATATATATATATAATGGAGTATTACTCGGCAATCAAAGAGAATGAAATCTTGCCATTTGCAGCTATGTGGATGGAACTGGAGGGTATTATGCTAAGCGAAGTTAGTCAGAGAAAGACAAATATATGACTTCACTCATATGAGGACTGGAAGACACAGAACAGATGAACATAAGGGAAGGGAAGCAAAAATAATATAAAAACAGGGAGGGGGACAAAACATAAGAGACTCTTAAATATGGAGAACAAACAGGGTTACTGGAGGGGTTGTGGAGGGGGGATGGGCTAAAGGGGTAAGGGGGATTAAGGAATCTCCTCCTGAAATCATTGTTGCACTATATGCTAACCAATTTGGATGTAAATTAAAAAATATAAAATTAAAAGAAACCATAAAAGATTAAATTAAATCAGACTAAATTGATAGATTTCTAAGAATAGTTAATTCAATTATTATGTAATTGCAGAGGTCAAGGCTCTCTAATGTACCAATGTAAATGAAACTTTGAAAGCAGTTCTCTTTGAAAATAATTTTTTTTTATTGCAAGAAAAAAATTGTCTTCAAAACAAAAAAGTCGTAAGAATACAAGTGTTTGGTAAATCTGTGAAAGTATAAGCACTGTCATATTAAGTGATCATCTGTCAACTATCAAAGTAATAAAAAGTGGCCATGAAAATATAAATAAAAAGTAAAACCTACTGAAAAAAAAAAAACAGTGAGAGGTTATGGAGGAGATCTTGTCTGCAGAGGAGGAGAAAAAGGCAGAGGAATCTATCACTTCAAATGAGATTAGGGAGGTGTGTAAAATGTGGGAAACGTTGCCAAATCCTGTGGAAAAGCACCACCAGAGTAAGGCTGTAACAGTATGAGCCATGAATCTGTTTAACAACAATGCAATGTCACATTTCCGTGAAATCCTCAAAAGGAGGCCAAAGCAAGTGTCATTGGATAGGCTCCTTGTTAAAGTTTCATGAAAAGAAAAAGATGCCATTGAGCCACTAGACAGCAGTGATTCTGTTAGTGATAGTGAAAGTCGTCCTACACAGTATCCTTTCTCTCTTTTGTCTCCCTCACACCAACCACAAAGGGTTTCAAAGGTAATTGCAGGTTAATTTTTTCATTTTAAAAACTATTTTGTATTTTATTTATTATTTTGTATTACATTACAGTATGGTAATCATTTTTATGTGAATATTTTTGGGTTGTGGAATGAAACTTTTGAGTTTCCATTATTTCTTATAGGTAAATTTGCTTTGATATACAAGTGCTTTGGATTTCAAGCATGTTTCCAGAACAAATCATGCTTGCAAACCAAGGTTTTATTGTACATTTGTATATATGTTATATAATATCTTTAAACATATATTCCTCTGTTGCATGCCAATGCTTCCTTAGTATAGGTGAGTCTAACCCCTTCCTTAGTAGAGGTGAACACAGATGTGTGAGACTATAAGTTAAACATGGGATCATAAAACCAACCTTATGTGTTGGGAAGTGACTTTATTTCACTGATAGGTTACAAACTTTGGGGCAATATCAATTCTTTTGTCAAGGACTATCATCAATCTTGGATTTTAGGGTAACTTTTTAGTTCTTAACTTCCCTATAAGTGGTTTTCTTGTCACTTAGAATATAAAGCTCTCAGACAGCTTGTATGTCAGTTTTAGAGTAGGAACTTAAATGAGTTTTGGTTAGTCTAGCTAAAAGTTTGTCAATTTTATTGATACTTTCAAAGAACCAATTTTGTTTTCATTGCCTTTTCTCTATTGTTTTTCTATTTTCTATTTCATTGATTTCTATCCTAATGTCTCTTATTTCCTTCCTTCTATTGCTTTGAGTTTGGTTTGCTCTTCTGTTTCCAGTTTCTTAAGGTGGAGGTTTACATGTTGATTTGAGGTTTTTACAATTTTGGTGTTACAGCTAAAAATTTCCCTCTAAGCACTGCTTTACCTCCATCTAATAAATTTGGTATGATTAAAAATAGTGCTTGATTGAACATCTCAGTATAGAATGCCATTGTCATCTGGCTTCCAGGATTGTTGAGAAGTTCAAAATCATTCATATGGATCCCCTTTCTCCCCTCTTTTTCTTTTTCTTTCTCTTTCTGGTGAATCTTTTAATTGTTCCCAGTGTTCTTAAGTTGCATATTCATGTGCCGTAATATGGTCTGTTTTCATCCATTGTCCTGGGCAGTTGATGGCTCCTTTTTTTTTTTTTTTTTTAAGTTTTTATTTTAATTCCAGTTAGTTAACGTACAGTTGTATATTAGTTTCAGGTGTACAATATAATTATTCAGTACTTCCATACACCACCCTGCACTCATCTCTTTAATCCCCATCACCTATTTAGCCCATCCCTCCACCCACCTCCCTTGTGGTAATGCCAGATTGTTCTCTACAGTTAAGAGTCTATTTCTTGCTTGGCCTCTCTCTGTCTTATTTTTTCCCCTTTGCTCATTTGTTTTTGTTTCTTAAATTATTTATTTATTTAAACAAAAAATTTTTTAAACGTTTATTCATTTTTGAGAGACAGAGACAGAGCATGGGTTGAGAGGGGCAGTGAGAGAGGGAGATATAGAATTCAAAGCAAGCTGCAGGCTCTGAACTGTTAGCACAGACAGCTCAGCCACTGATTGAGACACCCAGGCACCCCTTAAATTCTACATATGAGTGAAATCATACGGTGTTTGTCTTCCTCTGACTTACTTTACTTAGCATTGTAACTCTCTAGGTCTATTCATGTTGTTGCAAATGGCAAGATTTCAGTATTTTTTAATGACTGAATAATAATCCATTATATGTATATATAATGTATATAAATATATATACAACATCTTCTTTATACTTTCATCAACTGATGGACACTTGGGCTGGTTCAGTAATGTTGCAATAAACACAAGCAGTGTGTATCCCTTTGAATTAGTGTTCTTTATTTTTGAAAAAAATTTTTTTAAAGTTTATTTCTGAGAGACAGAGTGTGAGTGGGGGGGGGGTGGGCAGAGAGAGAGAGAGGGAGAGACAGAATCTGAAGCAGGATCCGGGCTATGAGCTGCTAGCATAAAGCCTGACAGGGGGCTTGAACCCCCAAACTGTGAAATCATGACCTGAGCTGAAGTTGGATGCTTAACTAAATGAGCCACCCAGGCACCCCAAGCATCTGACTCTTGATCTCAGCTTAGGTCTTGATCTCAGGGTCATTAGTTCAAGCCCCACACTGGGCTTTGTGCTGGGTGTACAGCCTACTTAAAAAAAGAAAAAGAAAGAAAATACTGAATGTTAGAGGGGCTAAGTACGTTGTTCAAAGTCACACAAGAAATAAGTAGTAGAGCTGGAATTTGGCCTCTAGGATCTTCTGGCTCCAATACCACATTTTTTTTTTTTTTTTTAACCACACTATTCTGTTTCTTATCCTATGTGTCAGGGAACAATACCTTTTCAGGTTAAAAATGACAAGGACTACAATAAATAAGCTATTTAGTTTGGCTATAATGTCCTAATTTAAATACTCATGACTCTTAGAGTGTAGTTGAGGGGCACGAATGCATCCTTCTTGTTGTGAAAGAGCAACCTTAACTACTTAATGAATCATAAAGCAAACTGTTTCCAAGAGAGACTAAATAGCAATATATTGTGCGGATTGAATAAGGTATTATCAGTGTAAATAGAAAGTATGGTTATTACGCAAAAAGTAGGCTCCATTTGCATGGCATACATTTCATCATTCTGACTACAGCTTGAACATGTGTCATTCTATAGAGGACCAGAGCCAGAATTTGCCATTACACCACAGGGAATTTTAAGAGGTCCATAACTCAGCTAACACTGTTTTTGGGTTAATGGATGTTGGATGCATCATTAGAAAGATCAAGTTCTTCCAAAGCTTAGGAGGGAGAGTCACCAGCAGGAAAGAAAGAGAGGTCGGATGGTTATGGTGTTGGACAGGACCTTAAAAGTCTCTAACTCTGCTGTCTTGTTCTTAGGAAAAAGAATACTTTGGAAAAATAAATCATTTTGAGATTTGATTTGGGAAATCAATGAATCCATGATCTGGATGTTTGCAAAGATTATTCCTATATCCATATTTTTAGAGACTTTCAAAGTAAATGGTTCTATAATTTTTCTCAGAAGCACATTGTTGTGCAGGGGAGTTCTTATATCTTACTCTTCTCTCTCTCTCTTAGGTCCTCCATGGAGTAAGAGAAGTATCTCTTCCCAGTGATTCCTCAGTTTTCCTTTTCTTCTGATATCTAGATTCTGACAAGATATTTGAGTTGGGTTAATTCCCTTTTAGTATTATTAAAAATGTATAGCTTAGTGGCTTAGTAGTATTTTAGACTGTATTTTTTTTTGTTTTTACATCAGTGTGCTTATGCTAAAATACTAAAATACACTTGTGTCTACTGGAAAATTAATTAAAAGTTAGTGTATGTGCTTAAGAGCTATATTTGTGACATTTTCCTTGCTTATATGCATTTGATTTTCAACAAGCACTAATCTTTATATTTCCAATTCCTATAACCCCCCCAAAGTATTACCTGAGTTATGAGTCATTTATTGATGTCCTAGTATTCACTTGTTAAGCTCCTTCTTTATTAAAGGCATAGGTAGGGGGAACCTGGGTGGCTTAGTCGGGTAAGTGTCTGACTTTGGTTCAGGTCATGATCTTGTGGTTGGTGTTTGAGCCCGCATCTGACTCTGTGCTGACAGCTCAGAACCTGGAGTCTGCTTCAGATTCTGTGTCTCCCTCTCTCTCTGCCCCTCCCCCAGTCACACTCTGTGTCTCTTCTTAAAAATAAGTAAATGTTAAAAAAAGGCATAAGTAGGGGATATAAAGAAATGCTGAGATTAGGATCCTTGTTGGAGTTCACAGGTAAGGTTTAAATTTTTTTAATGTTTATTTATTTATTTTTGAGAAAGAGAGAGAGAGAGAGAAAGTGAGCAGGGGAAGGGGCAGAGAGAGAGAGAGGAGAGAGAGAATACCAAGCAGGCTCCACATTGTCAGTGCAGAGCCTGACCTGGGGCTCCATCTCACGAACCATGAGACAATGACCTGATTGGAAACCAAGAGTTGGACACTTAACTGACTGAGCCATCCAGGTGCTCCTAAGGTTTAGATGCTTGTAAATTAAAAAGCAATCAAATTCAGTCTATAATTATGTATCAAGTTAATGGTGCACATAGTAAAGTTTGAGATTTCAGAGAAGAGGGCCTTGAGGGTGAGCTTTTGCTGGTTGAGAATGTTTTTATGGAGAAGGTATGACTTAGAGTGGGTCTTGAATCATAGGCAGGATTTAAATGGTTGGAGAGGTGGAGGCCACATCAGGTTTGGGGAGAGGAATGGATTAGAATGAGCTGGTATATATGGGAGTGTGTAGAGTTCATTCTGAAGAAGAGGGAGTTTGTATTGGCAATAGTAAAGTTAGTAAAAGAGGCTGTGGTTAGGTGATAAGGGCCTTGAAAATTGCTAAAGATTTGATCCTGTGGGAAATGTGTTTTGGAAAAGAGAGTGACAGAATACTTTAAGAAAATGAATCTGGGGGGTGCCTGGGTGGCTTAGTTGGTTAAGTGTCTGACACAGGTCATTATCTCATGGTTGGTGAGTTTAAGCCCCACATTGGACTCTCCACTCTCAGAGCAGAGCCTGATTTGAATCCTTTGTCTCCCTCTCTCTCTGCCCCTCCGTGTTCTCACTCTCTCTCTCAAAAATAAAATAAGCACTAGAAAAAAAGAAAGCGAATCTGGTGATAATGTACAGTCTATATCACAGAGGTAAAGAGCATGGGTATAGAATCAGAACCATAGCCTTGACTATTTATTTGCTGTATAAACTTTGGCAAATACTTTATCCATTCTGAGCCTTAGTTTCCTCATTAAAGAACTTAATTTATTAGTTAAGTTTTATTTTTCATTGTGGTGAAAAATACTGTTGCTCTATTTTTAAAATGGAGGTGTTGAATGATAATACCACCTATCTCTAGGGTTATTGTGAGGAGTAAATGAGAGGAAGTATGTAAAATGCTTGGTCCTTTCATACATGCCTGGCACATAATCCTTCAGGATAGATTAGCTAAAAATATTATCTAAAAGGGAAGAGGCTTATGGGGCCCCAGCCCCTGGTGGTGTCACCCAGAGACCCTGTGGTCATGCGCCCTCATGATGGCAACTGGCTATGGAGCAGCACAGTGGCAAGACAATTTTTGCCAACTTTACTCGCTCTGAGGATGCTGGAGGGAATGGCTGATGTCCAACTGTGCACAGGCTGAACCAGTCTTAGGAGAGGGGCTGAAGTTTGCTAGTGAAGGATGTGTGTTCATCTGCTGCCAAGTAGGAGAAAAACCTTTTTGCAAAGATCCAAATAATGACTTCAGAAAAAGCTTGGAAGTGGGGCACCTGGGTGGTCCAGTGGGTCAAGTGTCCAACTTTGGCTCAGGTCATGATCTGACAGTCTGTGAGTTCGAGCCCCGTGTCGGGTTCTGTGCTGACAGCTCAGAGCCTGGAGCCTGCTTCGGATTCCATGTCTCCCTCTCTCTCTGCCCCTTCCCTGCTTGTGCTCTGTCTCTCTCTGTCTCAAAAATAAAATAAAAACATTAAAAAAAAATAAAAAAAAAAAGAAAAAGCTTAAAAGCAACTGCAGTGTCTATACTACCTAAATATAGAACATCTCAAAAACTGGTAGAATCTGAGTGTCTTCAGGCCACCTTTGTGGAGATGTTGTTCTCTGGATGTTAGCATTTTTTAATTTTAGCTAATTTATTTTGAGAGAGAGAGAGAACAGGTGCACAAGTGGGGGAGGGACAGAGAGAGCGGGAGAGAGAGAATCCCAAGCAGGCTCTGCCCTATGAGTGCAGAGCCTGATATTGCAAGGCTGGATCGCACAAACCATGAAATCATGACCTGAGCTGAAATCAAGAGTGGGACGCTTAACCATCTGAGCCACCCAGGTGCCCCTCTGGAGATTAACATTCGATGATGGCAATTTTGTCTTCATTTCCTGATTTGCTTTAGTATAAAAGAAACTGCATACTTGCCTTGAATTCATGTTAGTAATAAATAAATAAGTAAATAATGATGTAAAGGAAATGGTATGTCTAAACAGGAAGTGCTATTAAATGCTCATGAACTCTCAAAAAAAAAAAAAAGGGAAGAGGCTAGGGATAGTGAGATTAGGGGAGATTTATAATTAAATTATGAGTTTCTCAGGCATTTTTCTTTGTAACTAGTTCCACAGTCATTTTTGTCACACTGTATTATAGCTGACCCTTTAACAAGGTTGGGGGCATGGGGTGAGGGACACCAAAACTACCCCCTCACATAAAAAATCTGGGTATAAATTTTGACCTCTCCAAAACTTAACTACTAATAGCCTACTGTTGACTGAAAGCCTTGTTGATAATATAAACAGTCTAACATATTTTGTGTGTTATATGTATTATATATTGTATTCTTATCACAAAGTAAGTTAGAGAAAAGAATGTTGTTAAGAAAATTATAAGGAAGATAATATACACTTACAGTAGTGTACTATAAAAAAATCTATGTATAGGCAGATCCACAGGATCTGTCTCTTGCTTCAACAGTGTTGGGAGGGAACACATCCAGGGAATAGCTTCTTCCAGCCCCCCACCACCCTTCCAACTTCTTTTCCAGTTGAAACCTCTGAAAGCATCTTCTTACCATCTTCTATCTCCAGGGCCAGCCAACACTGTTTCTTGAGCTTAGCACCTCATTGCTGATCAACCGTGAACGATCACATTCATCAAAATTACTCCACGGAGGTGAAGGCTCCATGGACCACCTGATCAGTGTGCATCTGAGGACCTGGGCACCTACCTTTCTCTACACTACTGTTTCCACCTGGAGGATGTGGATGTTGAGAGCATGGGCCATTTCTTTCCAACAGAGGGTGCCAGGTGTCCCTTGACCTTAACAAACCAGCTCCCTGGCTGTGCTCTCTTTCAGGACAGTCAGAAACCGCGGACATCATGGAAACCGCCATGGCCCTGGACGGAGAAGGACCTGAAGCTGCATGTACTGAACTGTGCATGTCCTGCCTGTCCCCGGGCAGACCCCCATCTCTGTGACTTCCTGGAGAACCACTTCCTGGATGAGGAGAGGAAACTGTTCAAGAAGATGGGCAACAACTTGACTGTGCAGGCTGGCTGGCCTCCAGGCGGGGCTGGGTGAGTGTCTCTTGGAAAGGCTCACCCTCAGTTGCCACTGGGAACCTCTGGAGCCCCACGGTGTCAGGGCTTTTGCCTGAGCCTATCCCTGCAGTCACTAGGAGGTTTTTCAACCACCCTGGAACCTTCTTCAAAGCTGCGGACCAAATGGAGACAATAAAATTTTGTGCAGAAAAAAAGAAAAATTCTGGCTTATTGGTGGATTGTTGCAGTTGAAACCCGCATTATTCAAGGGCCAACTTGTATTTGTTTATATGTCTCATTTGAACTCGCTGAAGGCAAGAACTATCTTCAATTACTAGTGCGGGTGCAGGGTAATTTGAGTCCATAATTGAGATATGCATTGAGTTGGTCAGAGTGGACAGAAAAGGTGGGTAAAGGAGACCTCATGAAGAAACGATTAATTATGCTCCAATGATTGAAGCTGGCACTGGAGAAGCAAAGTGAATAGTAGAGATGATTCTAGGATTTTAAGAGCTTGGGGAGCTGAGAAAACAATGACTATTAAAAAATGTTTTTTTAATTAATTAATTGATTTTGAGAGAGAGCGTGCACACATGCATGAGAGCGAGGTGGGAGGGACAAAGAAGGAGAGAGAATCCCAAGCAGACTTTTTGCTGTCCGGGCAGAGCCTGACATGGGGCTCGATCCTACCAATAGTGAGACCATGACACCAGTGGAAATCCAGAGCCAGAAGCTTAACCGGCTGAGCCACCCAGGTGCCCCTAAAAGGATGACACTATTAACAGAAGAAAGGACATCAGCAAAGAATGAGTTTTGGAGATGAAATGGTGAGTTTCCTTTTATTGCTGTTACTTCAGAGTTAGATGCTCATTTATTTATTCCACAGATACCATTTTTACCATATGAAATCAGATACTTTGCCCAAATTTTGCTTATAAAATATTGCGTATCTTGTTCCTCAGTTTTAAGTTTCTGTCCCTTTTCTTTCTTTTAGCTTTTCTTTGCTTTGCCTACTGTCAGAGGAATAGCCTTTTCTATTTATTTATTTGTTTATTTATTCATCTATTAATTAATTATTATCAATCCAGTATAGTTAACTGTATTATATTAGCTTCAGGTGTCCAAGATAGTGATTCAGCAATTCTATACAATACCTCAGTGCTCATAAGTGTACTCATAATCCCCTTAACCTGTAACCTGTTTAACCCATCCCATGATTTTTTTTTTTCTTGTGTTCCTTCTCTTCTTGGTTTTCACTCTATTCCTGTCTTGCTTCTGCCCAAGAATTACTTCTAACCCATTCATTGCTCTTTTCCCACACTTCTCTGTCTCGTCTGTAGTGCACATTTTTGCTGCCTCTCTCTTTTTTCTTCCCTGGTATCCAACAAAATCAAGGATTTTGTCGTCCATGGTGCACCCCCTTCTGAAGAGTTTTTTTTTTTTTTTTTTTTTTTTTAACGTTTCTTTATTTTTGAGACAGAGAGAGACAGAGCATGAACAGGGGAGGGTCAGAGAGAGAGAAGGAGACACAGAATCTGAAACAGGCTCCAGGCTCCGAGCTGTCAGCCCAGAGCCTGACGCGGGGCTCGAACCCACGGACCGCGAGATCGTGACCTGAGTTGAAGTCGGACGCTTAACCGACTGAGCCACCCAGGCGCCCCAAGAGTTTTGAGCAGTAAATGGGAAGGTAGTAACTGCAATTTAGTAGGATTGTGTTGGGGGGGGAGGTTGTATGTATTGTTTCCCTGGAATCTCAAACCAAAGAATGATTCCTTTGGAACATCTTGATAGTTTTCACTTGTGCTTCTGATTACCTAGGATATTTTGGTTATGGCAAGATGAGAGAGGTATGAGTTTAACTGTAACCTGATCAGGTCAGTTTTAGATAAAGCTAAGAAGAGTTAATGAGTTGTACTTCACAGAGGAATTTCTGTGTAGGAGGACCTTTTGTTTTTCAGGTGTACATTAACATGGGCCACTGTAAGCCTGGTGTATAGAAAAGAGCGTTAGCTGCATATGTAGAATCAGAACATTCAGGCACTTTAATTCTGAGACTAGAATTTAAAATCTCTTTTTATTGCCATTCACTGCTTTACCACGATGGATCATGAGGAAGATCAAATGAAATTGGAACTTGAGTGATTTTCAACTGGTGATGGTTGAGTCAGGAGCATAGTACTGAGGTTTATTTTGCTAAGCAAACACTTAATTTTTTTTTCTTTTTTTAAATTTAATTTATTTTTTTAATTTACATCCAAGTTAGCATATAGTGCAACAATGATTTCAGATTCTTTAATGCCCCTTACCCATTTAGCCCATCTCCCCTCCTACAACCCCTCCGGTAACCCTCTGTTTGTTCTCCGTATTTAAGAGTCTCTTATGTTTTGTCCCCCTCCCTGTTTTTATATTATTTTTGCTTTCCCTTTTGTTCATCTGTTTTGTATTTTAAAGTCCTCATATGAGTGAAGTCATGTGATATTTGTTTTTCTCTGACTGACTAATTTCACTTAGCATAATACCCTCCAGTTCCATCCATGTGGTTGCAAATGGCAAGATTTCATTCTTTTTGATTGCTGAGTAATACTCCATTATATATGTGTGTATATATGTGTGTGTGTGTGTGTGTGTGTGTGTGTGTGTGTGTGTGTGTGTGTGTGTGTGTATACACCACATCTTCTTTATCTATTCATCCATGATGGACGTTTTGGCTCTTTCCATACTTTGGCTGTTGATAATGCTGCTATAAACATTAGGGTGCATGAGCAAACACTTAATTTGTAGATAACACACATTAAATATGTAAACAAGACCTGAGGGTAGGAGGAAATTTTTAAGTTGTTCAACAGAATACATGGTTTGAGGCACTTAAAAAATTCCACTAAGCACTGTAGAAACACAATTTATATATGGATAATTGATGTGCTAATTGCAATTTGAAATCTCATTAAACTAATTTTCTAAAGATTCTACCAGGTGATTTTTTTCTCCAGATTAGTTTATGTTGTTTGTACTTGAAAGGAATGAAACTGTACTTCAAGAATGTTTATAATTCAGATGCTTCACAAATTCCAATTGTTTCTCATCCCTCATTACTGATGTTTGATGGTTTGTTTCCACGTTGTTTCAAGAAGCTCCTGAAAGCAGGATTTCTACAGGAGATCTATCTATATATGTATCTAAAAATATATATATTTATATATAATTTATTTGTAGGCAAATATATATATTTAATGTTGGGCATTTCCAAGTTTATCTCTGCTGAGAATTCCTCTCTGCTTTTTAAGCTTTGAAAATATGCTTAAAATTTATGAAAATACAGAACATTATTTTTAGTATGCTGGATTAATTTTCCACTTCTTCACTCCTTTTAATTATGGACCATACATTGAAGCCTTTACTGTGTGGCTTCACAGTCCCTCCTTCTAGAATAGGCAGAACATACATATTTTCTTATCTCATTGATTTACTTTGGAAACTCTAATCTTATTTTTTATTGAAACGTAATTCATATACCATAAACTTCACCATTTTGAAGTGTAC
This sequence comes from Puma concolor, assembly GCF_028749965.1. Taxonomy (NCBI): domain Eukaryota; kingdom Metazoa; phylum Chordata; class Mammalia; order Carnivora; family Felidae; genus Puma; species Puma concolor. Next base: position 31,079,403 of record NC_141683.1, read on the forward strand.
AGTTCAGTGGCTTTTAGCATATTCATGAAAATGTGCAACCTTACTGTCATCTAATTAGGGACATTTTCATTACCCCAGAAAGGAACCATATACTAGTCAGCAGTCTCTGCCTATTCCACCCTCCCCCAACTCCAAGCCGCCACTAATCTACTTTCTGTCTTTATAAGAAAGATATGTCCATCTATTTTGGATATGTCATATAAAATAGAATCATATGTTACGTGGTCTTTTGTGTCTGGCTTCTTTTACTCACTACAGTGTTTTAAAGACTTATGTAGGCTGCAGCATGAAATAAGACTTCATTTCTTTTTATGGTCAAATAATCCATTGTATGGGTATGCCACATTTTGTTTATTTGTTAATGGACATTTTGGTTGTTTCCACCATTTGGCTGTTGTGAATAAAGCTGGTAGGAGCATTCACCTACAAGTTTTTATATGAGCAAATGTTTTCAGTTCTCTTGAGTATATACATAGGGATAGCATCGAACCATAAGATACCTCTATTTTGGAGAATTGCCAATCTTTTTTCTCCAGTAGATGTACCATTTTATATTTCTTCAGTAATGTTTGAGAATTCCAGTTCCTCCATGTCTTCAACAACATTATTATAATCTGTCATTTTGATTATAGTCATCGTAGTGGGTGTGAAGTTGTATCTTATCGCTTTGGTTTTCATTTCCCTAATGGCTTAATGATGTTGAACATCTTTTTGTGTCCTGGTCAGTAGAATGAATATCAGTGGCTGTGATGTAAACAGAGGTTTTAAATTTTCCTGTGTGATTTGACTTGGCTTCTTGTGCTTCTGCCAGTTAACACAAGAACATCCTCAGGTAGCTGCTGATCCAAAGAGAAGGAGGAGACGTGTGAAGCAGACCTGAACCCATTTCAGAGTCTGCAGCCAAGATCAGCCAACCTCTATACCCTTCAGCAAGACTACCTGTAGTCTATTTCAAATTTGAAGGGAATATCCATTTTTAAAGCAAATTATGTCTCTTATCTATATTAGCAGAAAAATAATTACCTTTATTTATGCACTGTAATGAAATATAATAAGTTATGTAGCATGTCAGCAACTTCTGTGTTGAATCTATTCTAAAAATTAAAAACCAGGGGACTTTGGTCCACTGTAAGGTCCTAGAATGATACAGCCAGAAGGAGATTTTGAGACTATATAATCCAATCTCATCCTTTTGCAGATGAGGCAATTGAGACATCTTATGCTACATGCTCAGGTAACTTAGATAACCAGTGGCTAAGCCATGAGAGAAATCCAGTTGTCTGGCCCCCAGGACAGTGTGCATGTTTTAAATGAACCCTCTCCCCTCTCTTTGTTCTCTTTGTGCAATCAACAGTCAGTCTCGGCCCTAATGTTTCCCATGATGGTACTTAATAAGCATGTGAGAATGATGACTAAGCTAATTTATAAATTAGCTGGAAAACAAGAGAAGGGGAATAGACTATGCCTTCATTTATGTAGCACATATTTATCGAGTGCTTACCATGTTGCTGTGCATTGTATAAGACACTCCGTGAGACACAGTAGGGTACAACGGGGATGTGAGCCTTACCAGTAACTGTGGGGATTGCAGTCTAGGTGATTGAATCAGGGTGGTACTTTGAAGGTAATTTTTGTTCCATAAGGAAAGGTAGATTATTGGATTGTCAATAAATGTTCTACCCAGTTATTTCTCTTTTCATCACCTAGAATACAATTTTATTTGTCAACTAGAATTCTAGGAAGGTGTTTATCCACTAAGATCTGGAAACAGAACATACTTCAGGTCTCTTGTCCAGGGCCAAATGGATTTCTCAGCTGACTGTAATGAACACCTGTAATCTCAGGAGTGTTAGACTGCGGGGCACAGGCAAGTGGAAGATTGAACAGATGATGCAGCCCTGATCACAGAGGTTGCACAGCAGCCAGGGCAAAGGATCCTACAGCAAGTGTGAGTCAGACAAAAGTTTGACAGCCAGGTGTGGAGTTGTAGACCCTGAACCTCATTTTTAGGGCCGGGAGAGCAGTCACCTAGAGTAATTAGGAAATGAAGATATCAAGATATTGAGATGGGACGGAAGGCAGAGGTTAAGCAAAAGATAATATGGCAGATTTACTGAAACTGGATAATGGGGCAAGGCTTGCTCAGGAGAATACAAAAGAGCCTGGTTGCTCAAAGCAGAATGCAAAGCTGAGAGGATAACCCTGGTAAAGCTTGTTTTATGCTGAGCTATCAAACTTTGTCCTCATATTTTTCTTGCCTAAGGATTAGGTGATGAAAATCACCTTATAAGTGATGTTCAAGCAGTTCCAAGTGTGGGGAATAAGGTCTAGAGACTCTGTTGAGGTCAAGAGCCTTGCCACTGGGGATGACTTTTGATTGACGTTATCTTATCACACAGGCTTTCACACTGTAGTGTGCATTAGAATTACCTGGTGGGGTTATTGAAACATGGATTTCTGGGCCCTAGCCCTAGAGTTCTGATTTGTTAGGTCGAAACTGGGGCCAAATAGTGGGCATTTGTTTTTCTTTCTTCCTTTTTTTCTTAATTTTTTAATGTTTGTTTATTTTTGACGGGGGGGAGGGGCAGAGAGAGAGGGAGACACAATCTGAAGCAGACTCCAGGCTCTGAGCTGTCGGTGCAGAGCCTGAGGCGGGGCTTGAACTCACGAGCCATGAGATCATGACCTGAACCAAGGTCTGATGCTGAACCTACTGAGCCACAGATACCCCTGGAATAGTGTGCACTTCTAAGGAGTTCCCAAGTAATGCAGGTGAAGCAGGTTCGGGGACCACGCTTGGAATACTCTTGTCTGATAGTATCAAAGGTACTTGAGGTAAGATAATGGAGGTTGTTAGGGCCTTATAATGGCACCTGGTGGGTTTCTTCCAGGAAGAAGCAGGAACCTCAGATAATCTGTTTCCTTTGAGTACATAGTAAAAGCTTATACTCTTTTGTCAATAACTTTCAAACACTACATTTTTTTCCCTGCTAATATACTTAAGATACATGATTTGCTTATAAAATTAGACCTTCCTTAAAAATTAAAGCAGTGTTAAGTATTTGCCTTCCTAGTACAAACATCACATCTCCAAGAGGGCAGGACTGCCTCTGCCTTTTCATTTGCTGTATCCCTGGCACATTCTGCTGATACATCATAGGGGCTCAGGAAGTATTTTTTAAGTGAGCAAATAAATTTAATTTGTACCTACTTTAAATTTATATTTTATTAATTTTCCTCTATGGCAGCATTAAAAGTAAGAATGCAAAATAGTTGACATGAAGGGAAAAAGATGGGGACCCATGGGAACCACAGGAAGGACCATTAGGTAGAACTTCAGGAAACAGGTGTAGAGACTGCCCCACTTTGTGAGACGAGTGGCTGGGTAGGTACACATCAACATTCTCATGCCTCTGCTCTGCCCCTCACTAGGAGAAGGTGCACAGTGAGTGGTGGTTTTTTTTCTCCAGCTTTTCACTGCACTCACTTGTCAAACCTCTGAGACCACAGTCCTGCATGAGTCATGGGAGCTTGCCTCCTGCCTGATGCTCCCCACCTGCTCCAGGCCACCTCTGCCACTCCCTGGTGGTCTCTGTCTTTCCTCCCTGCTTTCTCAGACATTCTTCTCTTCGGGGCAGGAGCCAACTGCTGTACAACGTGCCTCCCTCCCCCCCCCCCCCAGGTTGATTGCCAGTAACTGGCCCTTAGTTTCCACTAATAAGGAAATGGAACTTCTGTGTTATCTAAAAGAAATTGTAAGCACTAACCTAATAGCTGCAAGGTTTAACGAGCTACTCTGTAAAGTAGATAGTTTAGAAATGCAAAATTTTATTCTTGTGATCATCCAGTGGCTCATTCTGTTTTACCTCTACCTGTGTCTCTTGCTTCCATTTCAAGTTTCTCTTTAGTCAAACCTATAATCATCTAGAACAAAAGTTTTCACTCCCTCACCACTTAAAAAAAAACTTTTTAAAAATGTTTGTTTATTTTTGAGAGAGACAGAGCATGAGCAGGGTAGGGGCATAGAGAGAGAGAGGGAGGCACAGAATCTGAAGCAGGCTCCAGGCTCTGAGCTGTCAGCAAAGAGCCCGACGCAGGGCTCGAACCTATGAACCGTGAGATCATGACCTGAGCTGAAGTCGGACCCTTAACCAACTGAGCCACCCCAGTGCCCCTCCCGCACCATTTAAAAACCACGAGATCTTTAATTCAAACAACCCCCAGTAAAAACTCTGTGCATAAACACTGGGAGTGGGAGTGCCCTGTGCTCCACCTGAACCCAGCAATGTCACTGCGGCAATTCAGGCCAGCATGGTACGTGGCAATAAATTAGCTACGACAGATGGAGCACAGTTATTTCCTCAACAATTACATACTGGGTGCCCCAGAAAATGACTACTTTGCTGGATGCTTATTTCAGACGGTAGTAGGGAAAGGAAATAAAATGGAATCAAATGCTGAGAACAAGGGAAGCTATTTGTGCTTCTTCTTCTGAAATACTGTTTCCTCTCCCACCCCGGGGGATTTCAATCTGACCACTGGCAGGAAGGTGGTCATTAGAGTGAAGTGGTATCTTCTTTTTAAAATACCCCACTATGCTGTACATGGTAATAATTGGTACTCGAATGCTCACCATCCACAGAAATAAAGGGGGTAGAATTGGGTCCTAGATGGTGCCCGCTTCTGTAAAGCTCATATTCTAGGGGAAGCCTGGGATGAGCAGGAAGGAGCCAGAGTTCCTGGGCAGAAGACCAGCCCACTTGCTGGCTGCAAGAGTTAAGGCAAATCTCTGGGCCTTTGGGACCTTCAGTGTTCTAGGTGTAAGATGGGGACGGTAATCCTTGTTCTGCCTCCTTCATGGGGTGGTGGGGGGTGTTAGGACTCAGTCTCCTAGGTTAAGGGCTCAAATAACATAATGTACATGAAAGTGTTTCATGAAGTTAGAAACAAACATGAGCTTTTATTATATAAGCATTTGAGAAATACTTGTGGGTGAGACACAAAAATTTTTTGTGAAGGTGCACTGTGCATAGGAGACTGTCATAGGCTCTTCAAGGAAGAATGGGACCAGTAGACAGCGCATTTAGGAGTTAAATAATCAAATGAACCCATGGATAGAAAAGGACATTGTCAGCTGTCATTTGTTGAGCATCTTCATTGGGTCACACACCGAGACAAGGGATCTCAATGACAACCTTACAAACAGAAATAATTGTTCTCAATACAAAGCTGGGAGCTGGGAGTTCATAGGAACCTGCACTGGGTCATGCAGCTTGTGAGGGTCAGTGTCAGAGCCAAGATTAAACCTCTCCCTGCTCCTCCATTTTCTCTCCACCCTTCTTCATCTTCTTTTTCCTTTCCATTGCCTTCCATTTCTCCTTCTACACACACACACACACACACACACACACACACACACACACACACACACAGATATGCCTATGCCATATTTAAAACTAAGCACAGATTTTGTCATTATTAGCCAGTTGGATTAGTTTTCCTGTTAATTTATCTGAATCATATTTTAATGTTTTAATTTTCATGTTTTAATATTTTAAAACAGTGCTATAGATTATCAGCTTCCAAAGAAGACATCTTAGAGCCCAGATTGTTGGATCTGACATCAAATCTATACTTTTAGAAATATGACTGGTGGAGTAAATTAAGCCTGTTTCTTTCAACATTACATTAAGTCTCTGAAATATTGGGTTATTCATGTAGTAAAAAGTCCTGTCACAGAAAAAAACATTTCAGTTGTAACTAAAACTTGATGTAATAGCAGTTAGATTTGATATGCTTCTTACTGAGCATATTACTCAGAGCAATAGGAGGTACAGCTTTTTTTTTTAAATTTTATTTATTTTGAGAGAGAGAGGGTACACGTGTGTGAGAAGGGTGAGGGTGTGGCAGAGAGAGAATCCCAAGCAGACTCCGAGCTGTCAGCACAGAGCCCTGTGCAGGGCTGGAACCCATGAACTGTGAGATCATGACCAGAGCCAATCAAGAGTCAGACACTTAACTGACTAAGCCACCCAGGCACCCCTGGGGTATAGTTATCTTTTAACCAAGCATAATGAACATGTTTTACACCAGTATCCTCTGTTAACTAGTGAATTCATCACAGCTTTATACTTTGCTGATATGATGTGATCGATTCAGCTTTTCTAGATTACTTTATAAGTTGCTGTGGAGAATAAGTTACATGGTAAAGGTGAGTTTTAGCAAGTGCCAAGAACAAATCTCCTAGATTTTCCTATGGGGAACACATTTATGTTGACATAAATTGGGCTGCTAATTATGTAACTAGACGTATCCCATATTTAGCAAACAGCTTGTCATGAGGAAGTCTCAACCATGCATGAAAGAGTTTAACTTTTCAAATAATCCTTTGGAACCTCTGAACAAGAAGAACAAACAAATATATTTAGACTAGTACAGGTTGGAACAGTGCATGGAAACTAATTACATCCCACTGTCACACCTGAGGGACACACACCTTTCTTCAAGTCAAGGTTCTTGGTTCTTATTAAGGACTAAGGAGAGAGTGATTACTTGTGAGCTAGGAACTTGGGAGTTCACTTTCAGAAGCTTCCCCACCTCTCAGGATGCTGGGAAAAGTGTCACCAGATGAGACCCATCTTTGAGACTGTGCAGTGCTTATAACTATGTCTTGAGGACTTAGACACATGGAGTGGCCTCTTCCCTATACACTATAGAGAGTCGTGTGGGGTTTAACAAGACTAATTCTCCTACTCTGCAGGGGAGAGGCAGTCACCAAGACAGTTTACTCATTCATTACTTCATTTCTTTCATTTGAGGATGAGATATAGTACCTACCATCTGAGGATTTGATAGAGCAATTTGACATAAGAAATTTTTTTTATGAACTGGAGAATGGAAGGAAATGATCATTTGTTTCATGCTTGCTTTGTGCCAGGTATTTTCCTATCCTAAAACATTTAATTTGTATTAAAAATCCCATACTATCGGGGCGCCTGGGTGGCGCAGTCGGTTAAGCGTCCGACTTCAGCCAGGTCACGATCTCGCGGTCCGTGAGTTCGAGCCCCGCGTCGGGCTCTGGGCTGATGGCTCGGAGCCTGGAGCCTGTTTCCGATTCTGTGTCTCCCTCTCTCTCTGCCCCTCCCCCGTTCATGCTCTGTCTCTCTCTGTCCCAAAAATAAATAAATGTTGAAAAAAAAAATTAAAAAAAAAAAATCCCATACTATCAAGTTGTACTCCTTTTTTTTTTTTTTAAGGACGCAGTAAATCATTTTTTGATTGTTTTATTTTTGAAAAACAAATACATGATGACATTGTGTGCTGTAGCTAACATCATCAAAACACATACAACTTCTAATATAGCTACTCAGAATGTTAGAATATTATTCTAAGTTCTATATGCCCTAGCAATATTTTTTTTTAAGTTTATTTAGTTTTTTAGTAATCTCTATACCCAATGTAGGGTTCAAACTCACAACCCCGAGATCAAGAGTTGCTTCCTCTTCCAACTGAGCCAGCCTGGTGCCCCAACCTGAGGAATATTAATTTGGAATTACTGTATTCATTGTTGAAGTGTATTCTGGAGCATTAAAAAGGTTCACTTACAATGTTTATCTAACGATATGTTGAAGTCTTTGCCAAGGATTCAGTTTTTTGCACGTCACTGATAAGAATACTTTAAGAAAGCACTTCAAAATTAATTGTAAGTGCAGACTGTGATTGATTTAAATTTTTTTTTATTGCATCCTAGAAGTAGATGATCTTATTTTGTTTCTTTTTTTTTTTTTTAAATATTTTATTTTTAAATAATCTCTATACCCAATGTGGGGCTTGAACTTACAACCCTGAGATCAAGATTCACATGCTCCCCCTATTGAGCCAACGAGGCACCCCTTTATTTTTGTTTCTAACACATAAGTGGCCAAGAAAAGTATATATTAAGGCATCCATCTGAATAACAGAGACACAAACTTAATCCTTTTCTGAAAAATCTTTGGAAAAATAAGCTGAAGTCAAGTTTTTTATTAGCATGAGCTTCCAGGTTTCTTTTTTCTCCCCAGTTTTATTGAGATATAATTGACATACAACATTGTGTAACTTAAAGGTGTACAATGTATTGGTTTGACATACTTAGATATTGTAGAATGATTATCACCGTAGCATTAGTTAACACCTTCATCACATCAAATAACTACCATTTCTTTTTTATGGTAAGAACACTGAAGGTCCTTCTTAGCAGTTCCCAAGTATATAATACAATATTATTAACTATAATCACCATATTGCACATTAGATCCCAAGAATGTATTCATCCTATAGCTGGAAATTTGTACTCTTTGACCCACACATTTCCTCCACCCCCAAGTTTCTGGCAGCCAGCATTCCAGTCTCTGTTTCTACAAATTTGGCTTAATTTAATTTAATTTAATTTAATTTAATTTAATTTTTAAATGTTTATTTATTTTGAGAGAGAGAGAGAGTGAGTGAGCATGATCAGAGGAGGGACATAGAGAGAATCCCAAGCAGGCTCTGTGCTGTCAGTGCAGAGCCCAACAGCAGCTTAATCTCATGAACTGTGAGATCATGACCTGCGCCGAAGTCAAGAGTTGGTCTCTTAACCAGCCTAGCCACCCAGGTACCCCGAATTTGGCTTTTTTAGATTCTACATATACATGAGATCGTACAGTATTTATCTTTCTCCATCTGACTTATTTCACTTAGCATAATGCCTTCAGGGTCCACCCATGTTGTCACAAAAGACAGGATTTCCTTCTTTGTTGTGGCTGAATAGTACTTAATATTATATATATATATATATATATATATATATATATATATATATCATAATATATATGGTACATATATGTATATCATTATATGTTCTTCTATTGACTGGCACTTAAGTTGTTTCTGCATCTTGGCTATTGTGAATAATGCCACAGTAAACATGAGAGTGTGGATATATCTTCAAGATTCTATTTTCATTTCCGTTGGTCATATACTTAGAAGTGGGATTGCTGGATAATATGCTAGTTTAGTTTTAATTTTTGAGGAGACTCCAAACTGTTTTCTGTAGTGGCTGCACCATTTTACGTTCTTACTGACAGTGCCCACGTGTACCTGTTGGCCTTTTGTAGGTCTTCTTTGGAAAAATGTCTATTCAGTTCCTCTACCCATTTTTTAATCAGGTTTTTTTTTTTTTTTGCTATTAAGTCACATGTATTCGTTATATATTTTGTATATTAACTCATTATCAGATAGATGATTTGTAGACATTTTCTCCCATTCAGTAGGTTGCTTTTTCAGTTTTTGATGGTTTCCTTTGCTCTGCAAAAGTTTTTTAGTTTGATGTAGTCCCACTTATTTCTTTTTGCTTTATGTTGCCTTTGCTTTTGTTGTCAAATTAAAAAATCGCTTCCAAGATTGATGTCAAGTAGTTTATTGCCTACATTTTCTTATATTTCTACATTTTCTGTAATGCCTACTAGTTTTGTGGGTTCAGGTCTTATGTTCAAGTGTTTAATCCATTTTGAGGTAATTTTTGTGTATGATATAGGAGTCTAGTTTCATTTTTTTGCATATGGCTAGCCAGTTTTCCTAGTATCATTTATTGTAGAGATTATCCTTTCCCCATTGTATATTGTTGGTTCCTTTATCATAAATTACCTGACCATATATGTTTGGTTTATTTCTGGGCTCTATATTGTATTCTGTTGGTGTATCTGTTTTTAAACCAATTCCATACTGTTTTGATGACTGTAGCTTTGCAATACAGTTTGAAATTAGGAACCTTGATGTGCTCAGCTTTGTTCTTCTTAAGATTGCTTTGGCTATTCAGGACTTTTTGTGGTTACATACACATTTTAGGATTGTTTGTTCTATTTCTGAGAAAAAAAATGGCATTAGAATTCTGATAGATATTGCATTGATTCTGTAGATTGCTTTGGATATTATGGGTATTTTAACAATATTCTTTTAATCCACGAACATGGAATATATTTCCATTTATTTGTGTCTTCTTCAGTTTCTTTCATCAGATTCATATAGTTTCAGTGTATAGATTTTTCACCTCTTTGGTTGAATTTATCCTTAAGCATTTTATTCTTTTTAATGCTGTTATAAAGTGGATTGTTTCTTAATTTCTGTTATGATAGATTATTAGTATATAGACATGCAACTGATTTTTTTATATTGGTTTTGTTTCCCAAAACTTTACTGAATTTGTTTATTATTTCTAACAGTTTTTTGATGGAATCTTAGGATTTTTTTTTAAAGTAAACTCTACATGCAACATGAGGCTTGAAATCAGGACCCCAAAGGGTCACATTCTCTACTGACTGAGCCAGCCAGGTGCTTCTAGGGTTTTTATAGATTTATTTTTAGGTATAATTGTTTGTAGTGGTCCTTACCATCATTTGTATTTATACAATAACTGTTGGACTGTCTCCTTTTTTATTTATAATTTTATTTATATGAGTCATCTTTTTCCTTTGATTATTCTAGCTAAACCTTTGTGTATTTTGTTTATATTTTCAAAAAATCAGGTTTCAGTTTCATCAACCATTTCTGTTGTCTTTATAATCTTTATTGAATTTCTTTGCACTCTGATCTTTGTTTTTTCTTTCCTTCTGTTAATTTTGGGCTTAGTTCTCATTTTTCTAGTTTCCTTTAGGTGTAAAGTTAGGTTGTTTGAGATCTTTCTTTTTTCTTAATGTAGGTGTATATCACTATAAACTGCCCTCTTTAAATTGCTTTTGCTGTATCCCATAAGTTTTGTGTGTTGTGTTTCCATTTTTATTTGTCTGAAGATATTTTTTGATTTCTTTTTTTTTAATTTCTTCTTTGACCCCATTGGTTGTTCAAGAGCATGTTGTTTAATTTTCACACGCTCCTGAATTTTCCAGTTTTATCCTTTTAATTAATTTCTAGTTTTATAACATTGTGAATGTAAAAGATGCTTGATATGATGGAAAATGATACTCCGTGCAAATGGAAACCAAAAGAAACCAGAGGTAACTGTACTTAATATCAGACAAATTAGACTTTTAGACTTTAAGCCAAAAACTATACAAGAGACAAAATAGGTCATCTGATAATGATAAAGGGATCAATCCAACAAGAGGATATAACATTTGTAAATGTTTATGCACCCAACATAGAAACATCTAACTATATAAAGCAAATATTAACAGGTCTGAAGGGAGTTATTGATAGCAATACAATAATAGTAGGGTAATTCAATACCCCACTTTCAACAATGGGGATAGATCATCCAGGTAGAAAATCAATAAGGGAACATTGGCTTAAATGACATATTAGACCAGGTAGACATTTACAGTATTTCATCTAACAGTAGCAGAATACACAGTCTTCTTAAACACACAAGGAACATTCTCTAGGATAGATCATTTGTTAGACTGCAAAACAAGTCTTAATAATATGAATTTATGTTCTCATACCATTTTAAAAATCGGGAAACTGGGGCTCTGAGAGGTTGAGTAGAAGGCTCAGGATTTCTCAGGTACAAGGTGTGGAGCTGGTATTTGAACTTAATTTTTGCACTTCCAGTACTAGCCAGTCTTCTGTGATTACTCTGGGAGTAAATGTATTGTCAGTTGTCTTTTGCATTTCATGAGAATTTTGTAATATACAAGTGTAAACTATATAGGGCAAAACTAAGAGCCTACACACATGAGTTTGAGAAATTGTGATATATTTAAATTTAGGAATCCCAGGACTAAAACTTGAAAATCATTTCATTGCTTAAAAATTTAATACACTCTAAGAAATCTTGATTCGGGTTCTTCTGGGTAAGCATTCACATCGAGAGAAAGGTCTGTGTTATAATAAACTTTTTATTAGGAACAAACATGCCAAAAATTGAACTTTAATTTCCAATAAATATGTACAGCCACTAATCAGTATAAACATATGTACTTTAAGAATATCACAGGTCATGTAGTTTTGATTTCCTGATATTTCAGCAAGGGAAACTATTTTCCACATTTTTATGCAGAGATCTACATATATGATGGATTGTGTTAGATTTATTATATGGATTAAAACTTTTTCAGGTTCATAACTTTATCTGCCAAAATTGGTTTCCCCAAATGGTCATCGCTAATATTTAGTGAGTGCTTACTATGTATGTATATGTTTATTATGTACATGCTTCATGTGAGTTGTCTTCCCAAATCCTCACCACCTCATGAGATATTTGGTGTAGTTATTTCCATTTTACAGATGAGAAAACCCAAAGGCCATCAGGCCGGTAGAGAGGGGAATCTGGAATTGAACCTAGTACTCTGATACCAGAGTCCATGCTCCTAACTGTATTATTTGCCTATAATGTAAGGTGAAAGTGGCAAATAGACTAATACTTCTGCTTCTCATCCTGTTCTAGGTCAGTGTTAGCTCATGTTCTTTTTAATTTTTTGGTATTCTCCTTGACGTTTTCTATCTTGTGGGATATCATATAAATACCTCTTCCAAAATGGAATATTGCTGGGGGTAGGGTTCTCTTTTTGGTACCACCAAAGTGAAGGTTTCTATGATGGGATGATGGTTTCCCCTAATATAATGCCTGTGGTGCCACTGCTGGGTGAACATAGATCCTTTGTCCCCTTAGTTGTGCCCCTGCATAAAAGAGAAGCAAGGATATGGCTGCCAACCAGTGTAAGAAGACAGCAACAGAGGCACAGTCTCTGGACAAGTGTGGCTCGATAATTCTGTGGGGTGGAGAAAGGGGCAAATTTGGGGCATATCAGTGGTAGAGGGAAGGAAGCAGGCTAGTACATTTCTATAGAAGTAGAATCAGCCAAGGGCTGATAGTCTTTGGCAGCAGGAAATTGGGTATTATTTCTGGAGAGCACTTCCTGTCCCCAAAGGAAGAATTTATCCACTTTGCACATTTTCCTACTTACACTAGGGGCTTCCTAGGAAAATACTGTTGTGGCTCCATGTCTCTCTTTTCAGCCAGTGGTCTGTGATAGGAGTTACTCCCCAGGAAGTCCTCTGGAGGAACTTACAGGACAGGAGAGAGGACATTTATCTTCAATGGAGCTAACATTCTCACTCCCCTCCTCATTTATCACCCCCACTCCACTAATTTGTCTTTAAGCTAATTGGCCACTATTTTTTTTTTTTTTTTTTTTTTTTGAACTGCGATTTACTGAAATTCTCTCAGTTTTAACCACACAGAGTTCAGAAGGTCCCAATGTGGGCTGGGGTGCTGCACCAGGATTTTGGCCAGTTCTAGCCAGTTCACCAGCCCAGTTTATGCCTTTCATCTGAGGGACCTTTGAGGGAAATTGGTGATGGGATTACCAGTGACTGAGATCCCTGCATGGTTCAGGCTGGGTGACCTTGGAGGCGGTTACTGAGTTTGCTTGTTCCTTGGAAACCTAATCGTTCATTTTTCTGCCTCCTTGATATACCTTGGTACCTTCTTACCAGATACCTCCTTTACCCATCTGAAATACAGCAGAATCCCACTTCTAATCATTTCTAGATACAGTCTTCCTGGCTGGTATAACTATCTGGGAGATTCCACTGACCATTAATTTTTATTGGACATTGACTTTTGGGTTGAATCGTGTTGTCCAAAGTTATAAACAGTACACACTGCACCAACCTAACCCCCTCCAAGCCTTTCTAGAAAGTTGTGCAGCAAGTGCTTGATCCAAAGCAAGGAGTGTGGTACAGAGTCAGGGTGGTAGTATAAGGCATCATATTTCATGGATTAAAATCAACTCTTTGAAATAACATTTAAATCTTAATAAGAGTCGTCTTATATTATTACAAAACATGCTTTTAAAAAGGAATATGGAGCCTCATAAATTCTTTGCAGACTTATTTTATTCACCTTTTTTTTCCTTTCTTGTAAACAACCGTTTCTCCTCAGTCTTTCATGCAAACAGATGGTCTCCGTTATGTACAGTGGCTGCCATCCTCTGTGTTGCTATGCAACAAAATGCATCCTATCTGCGTCCTTTCTCTGTTGTATCCCGTTTCCGTTCAACAACTCAAAATAACTAGCCTCGTGCTTCAACATGCTACTTCCTCCTTTCTACAGAGTTGAATATCTATCAAGTATCTTCCTGGGCTTCCTATCTCTTCCTGTTACAGCCTTGAAAAAATGTGTTTGCCCTAAATTGATTTTCCTCATCACTTCCTATTTACATCAGCCCACTCAGTGTGAAGGCAGGCAAAACATACATCAGTGAGTCATGCAGCTGTTGGCCCAAAGGAAAAAAAAATACGGGTCAGCCAATTGTGTGATGTTTGAAACCACGATTTTTTTATTGTGGTCAGGTGTGGGGTTCCTGTTTGTCCTTTTTATCATGGTGTTGTTTCTCAATAGACACTAGAATGTAAAAAAAAATACATAAAACCAACTAACCAAACAAATGTCAACGTAACTCTTTTCTCATATCTGGGCTTAAGAAAGAGGCTGATAAACTTAACAGTTCTTACAAAATAAGAGGCAAGCAGAAGACCTGAAAATGTTCTACATTTTGAAGATAAGAAGTTTGGAATTTAAAGAGAACCCCACGGGGCACCTGGGTGGCTGTCAGTTGAGCTACCGACTCTTCATTTAGGCTCAGGTCATGATCTCACCATCATGGGATTGAGCCCCAAGGCTCAGCATGGAGTGCAGAACTTGCTTGGGATTCTTTCTCTTTCCTTCTCTCTCTTTCCCTCATTCTCTCTCATTCTCTTTTTCAAAATAAATAAACTTAAAAAAAAAACAGAAATGAAAAGAAGTCTTTTTAAAGATGGTAGGTATGTTAGGGTTCTCTCACTCTTGTTGAAGCACTAGGAAATTAGACTCATTTATGGATTCTTTCAAAACTCATTTCATGCCCTCTTAATTCCTGGCTTTTTTCTTATTCCTATAGCAGTCACAAATCTCAAATAATTAGACCAAAGTTGACCCAACTAAGAAATAAATGGATATGGAATGAGGAGGGTGGTAACACAAAGGTGGAGCAGTTGGGGAAACTATATTCATTATTCCTTGCTCTTTAGTGATTTCAGATTCCTATATCTGAAGGAAAATCTAATGTCAAGTGGAAAAGCATGCATGTATTTGACAATTCAAAGAACACATGTGATTCACATTAGTGTTATCTTTCTTAATTTTAACAATGAAGGTGCTACAACATTGCATGTTTTAAAATGAAGTGTAAAACAAAATAGAATTATGATGCAGTACAATTACTGTGAATCCAACAAAAAGTTTCAGTTACCTTAAATTTATGTGAAATTTTGCAAAACGTTCTCTTTAGAGGTGGGTACATTGATCTTTTTTTCTGGGAATTTTTTTGTTTCTCAGTGAAGTATTCTCTGTGGAGTCATTGTAAATTTCCTTCTGCACTGGCTGGGGTGGATGCATTTTCTTCCGTCCTCATTGTTTTTCATGCCTGTCTTTGCTACATTTATGTTGGCCTCTTGCCTGAAGAAGATTCTAATGGCATATACCGATAATTATCAGAACAGATGATAATTGTGGCCAGGCCACCACACTGTTTATGTGGATGCTCAGAACACTGAGAATTATCGTTTAGGTCTTGACCACAATAGAAGCTAAGTGACACTGAGGATATAAGTTTCATAGCACTACTCATTTGAGGTTACTGTGGTTTCTTGTTACAAGACTTTATCAATATTGCCACAACACCATATGTCCATTTTGAGTACTCTGCCTATGTTACCCGTGTGAGGTAGAACAACGTGAAACACTGGCTTAGGTGGCGACTGTGTCTCCAATGGAGAACTATGGGATGGACCTGTGTCTGTGCCATCAATATAGATTGTTCATGACTATGTTCAAGATGGGTGGGGTGGATTCTGAAGTTATTTGCTAGACAGATGCTGGTGTTTTTTGGTCATATTTAAAAATAAGGACATAGAAGATTGGTAATGTGGATATATTAAGTTCACATGTGTATATATGTATGCATGTAAATATATGTGTATGTATATCCATGTGTGTATGTGTGTGTGTGTGTGTATATATATGTGTATGTGTGTATATATTTATGTATGTATATATATATTTATGGGGATAAGTAGGTAATAAAAATGATTAAAACAATTCAAAATAATTTTAACTCATTCTTTCAACATGTACATCAAATACTACCTCACATTCATCTTTACATTATCTGTGCTTTTTTTTTTAAGTTTATATATTTATTTTGAGAGAGAGAGAGAGAGCGAGCGAGCACATATGAGTGGGGTAGGGGCAGAGGGAGAGTGAGAGAGAGAATCTCAAGCAGGTTCTGCACTATCAGCACAGACCGCCTTGCAGAGCTCGACTCACAAACCGTGAGATCATGACCTGAGCCAAAACCAAGAGTCAGACGCTTAAGTGACTGAGCAACCCAGGTGCCCCTTATCTGTGGTTTTAAAAGAAGTTAGGTAAAATAACATTTTTCTACTAGATATGTAAAATACTCAAAAATACATTTAAAGGGTTGTAATATTAGAAATTTTATCAGCTCTCCAGATTTTTTTTTTTTTTTTTATCCTCTGCTTGAGAGAGTCTCCTGTCCTCCAGTTCATATCATACTCAGGAAGAGTAAATAATAGATTCAAGTAAAAAAGAAACTCATTTGTCATACTTCATTTTGTTTTGAGGGTTCAGGAACATTCAGTCCGCCTTTCATCATTCCCCTTAGAATATTTCATCATATCATTTTAAACCATGAATCTTAAAAATCCCTTTCCATCTTGACCATGATGCACATTCCAGGCAAGATAGCAAGGCCACAGGGAGTGCAAGTCCTCATCCCTCCCAGGCAGGACTGGCATCCTGGCATGTGAGGGGAGCAGCCAGCAGTCATTGACTTGGAGTAAAGCAGCCCAAAAGTTATGTTAACCTTCCAGCACAGCCATGGTGACTGGGTGTGCTGTCTCATCTCCAGAATTCATGGAAGCAGGCATAGGGATTAATATCAGAGAGAATCTTTTTTTATCCCATTTAAATAATAAGTTTTGTTGTTTCTTTTAATATTGGAGTAAAATGTTTGTTGTAGGAATTTTTGAAAAACAACAGGGTGAGAAACACATTTTGTAGTAATCTAATGGGTGTATTTTCTTTCCCCTCTCATTTTACGTACTTGTGTTAGGATTACTCTATATGTGTTTTTTCTAGCTGTTTTTTCCCTAGTTATGAATGATTTTCCATGTTATTAAATATATTAAATTCTGATAGATAATAGCTGCACATATATTCCATATGCAAATAACTTTGGTTATTTAATAACTTTATTACTCCAAAGAGTGAATTCATTCTCCTTTTAAAAACAGCTGGATATTTTATTATGAAATAATGCAAAATTAGGAGAAAGGCACATTTTGTATCTGGTACCTACCTACCCCTTCTGATACCTTATCTCATCCTGGCATATGACACATACAACATCCTCATGATGGCAATCTGTTCAGGCCCACCTCTGCTAGAACAATCTGACACTTAAAAATTAAACCTTTCTTCTAAACTCAGTTGAGACTTATTTCAGAAATATCTTTAGAAATTCTATTCTTTCCTAGATATTTGCATTTCAAAGTGGATACTGAAAATGTAGACAGCAAATCTACAAATCTTACAGAATTTTATTTAGTGCATCATGAGCGTATGTGTGACATCTTTTGTAGAAGATACACTACTCTTTCAACATTTGTGGCCAGTTCTGCTTTGGGACCATAATTGTTTCCCAATTATTTTATAATTTTGCCACCTGTCTTCTCAGAATCATTGTCAGTTTTTTAAATAATGGTCCAGAAAGGGAAACTTTTCTTGTTTTTGCTCAAAGCTTAGCACGATTCCTGGCATGTTGCAAATAATAATTATTATTTTAAAAGCAGTTTACTTAGTTGGAGTGGTCAGATAGGACACTCACACCTTAAGATCCCGGAATGTGGTCAGTCTCAGCAATGAAGGGATGTTTCTTATGCTACTACTCCCAGGGCAGAAGTCACAGAGAGATGGCTAAAAGGAAAAATATTTGGCAAATTTGCACAATGAAAAAGAGATTGGGTGATATTAAGCAGGATAGTTAGGCTTAATGGCTAGCATTAGAACATTTTGAGTACATTAAGTAAATTTTGAGATAATGTACCTCAGAGTCATAATGTTGTCAGAATTTTTAATTAGCATGGCATTCTTTTCTGTTGAACCATATCCAGCGATATAGATAATCTTGGTCATCAGAGACTTGTTTCCCTGAGTGAAGATGAATAATACTGTCTTTTAAGTAATGGAGATAGGAATAAGCCCTGAGGCTACATGCCTTTGCCATTACCCTTCCTCTCTTTAAAGTGTTTTTTGTCTTCTCCTAACAAACTCTTACTCATCCAATTCAAATATTCTTTCAAATACTTGCTGATGCCCCTAGCCAGCTCTACACACCCTAAGACTTGTTCTTCAGTGCTTTTACAACATTCTTGCTCTATGTTTGCAAATATTTAGTTATCACAGATAGGCACTATACTGTCTTTGCATGTCCCCTCACCTCCACTCTCCTGTGAACTTATCAAGCATAGGGACTGTATTCTATTTTCTTTTGCATTCCGGGAACTTATCACAATCCATTGCTCATATGGTACACAATGCATTTTATCAAGTAAATGGATGATGACCCACAAATCATGTTGCAAGTTATTGACAAAGCTCATAAAACCAAGTACAATAATGGGTTTTATTATGCTATCTTTCTTTGGCTATCTTGATCAAATGCACAAACAAATTGGGGTATTAAGCCTCAGCCTGTGACATCTACAAGGCCCTGTTTTTCTTGTGGTCTCTTCTTTGCCTTAGATTACCCACCTCAAACCATAAGGGCCGGTTTCCTATTCCTGACTGTACTTGAGTACATTCGTATCACAGAGGCCTTCTCTCTTTTGGTTCCTCTTGTCTGGAATAATTTTCCCCCAGCTATTTGCATGGCCCAATTTATCACTTCATTACATCTTATATCCTCAAAGGCACCCTGTTTAAAAGACCAAATTTCTCAACTTCATTACTCTTTCCTGATTTATATTTCTTTGTAACACTGCACAGTGTTTGACATTATAATACACATTTAAAAACTTACAAGTTTCTTGTTATCCTCTCCTAGAGTATAAATTCCTCAAGGTCATGGACTTTATTTTATTCATTGCTCTATCCCCAGCCCTCAGTACAATGTGTGGTTTATGGTAGCTTGTAAGTAAATATTTGTCAAAGGTTCAGAGAACTCCGCTCTAAGTCTGAGAACTGGGATGTTAGTTTAGATGTGCTGAGAGTTTGCATTGGTATGCAAAAGAAACAATTCTTTTTAAGAGGAAAAATGAGAATTACGGACTGACCATTGTACCTGATTTGATATATGTGAACCCACCAATATACTAAGCTGTCTGTTGTACAGTTTGCTTTTAGCCAAGTGGTCTGCTTTTGGCTTCACTTACTGTTTGTAGCTGTAACTATTATTCTGAACCTATCAATGTATTATAGGATCCAAAAGCACTCTCAAGGATAGAAAAAGTTCCAGGTCTCTAACAGTACATTTACAATAAAAGTGAAGAAATCTTTTATTGTAGAATAAAAGTCATAGAAATGGAAATTTCAATATTTCTCGTTAAAAATCCTATTGAAAAACTTTTATCCCACATATATGTTCAGTGATTTTTAACAGCATCACAGAAGCAAGTCAACAGTTGGACATCCATAAGCAAATAAATGAACCTCAACCTGAGCCCCTCCAAATGAACTTGAAATATATCATGTAAAATAGAAAATGCAAACCTATCAAACTTTCAGAAAAAATGTAGGAGAAAATCTTTGGAACCAAGAGGTAGACTTTATAGGCAAAGAGTTTATAGACTTGACACCAAAAGAATGATCAATAAAGGAAATATTGAGAAATTAGATCTCATCAGAATGAAAAAACTTTGGATTTGTAAGACTGACTCCATAACGAGGATAAAAAGATAAACTATAGATTGGGAGAAAAATTGCAAATCATAAGTGCCTTGTATCTAGACTATGTAAAGAATTCTCAGAACTGAGCAGTAAAAAACTTTACAATCCAATTAGAAAATAGACAAAGATATGAACAGACATTTCACTGAAGAGGGTATATGGATGGCACATGAAAATGTGTTTAACATCATTAGTTACTAGGGGAATTCAAATTAAAATCACTGTAATACATCATTACACAACTATCAAAATGGCTAAAATAAAATGTAGTGAGTTTACCAAATCAGAGAAACTAGATCATTCATACATTGCTGGTTGGAATGTCAAATGGTACATACACTCTGCAAAATAGTTTGGTAGCTTTTTCTTTTTTTTTTTAATGTTTATTTAATTTATTTTTTTAAAGTTAGCATACCGTGCAATAATGATTTCGGGAATAGATTCCTTAATTCCCCTTACCCATTTAACCCACCCCTCATCCCACTACCCCTCCAATAACCCTCTCTTTGTTCTCCTTATTTAAGAGTCTCTTATGTTTTTGTCCCCCTCCCTGTTTTTATGCTATTTTTTGCTTCCCTTCCTTTATGTTCATCTGTTTTGTATCTTAAAGTCCTTATATGAGTGAAGTCATGTGATATTTGTCTTTCTCTGACTAATTTTGCTTAGCATAATACCTTCTAGTTCCATCCACATAGTTGTGAATGGCAAGATTTCATTCTTTTTGATTGCTGAGTAATACTCCATAGTGTGCGCATGCCTGCACATGTGCATGTGTGTGTATACCACGTGTTCTTTATCCATTCATCCATTGATGGACATTTGGACTTTTTCCCTACTTTGGCTATTGTTGATAGTGCTGCTATAAACTTTGGGGTGCATGTGCCCCTTCGAAACAGCATACCTCTATCCCTTGGATAAATGTCTAGTAGTGCAATTGCTGGGTCATAGGGCAAAGATAGCTTTTTCTTTTTTAAGTAAACTTTACCTCAATGTGGGGCTTGAACTTGAGATCCCAAGATCAAGAGTCTCATGCTCTACCTACTGAGCCAGGTGGGTGCCCCATAGTTTGACAGCTTTTAAAAAAACTAAACATGCATTTATCAGACAACCCAGCAATTTCACTCTTGAACATTCATCCCAGAGAAATAAAAACTTATGTTTATGCAAAAATCTACACTTGAATATTCATAGCAGGTTTTCTTATAATAGCTCCAAACTGAAAATAACTAGAATGTCCTTCAGCAGGTGAATGGTTAAACGAACTGTGGTAACACAACCATACCCTGCAATACTACTCAGCAATAAAAAAGAATAAACCACTTATACATGCAATAACTTGTATGGATCTCAAGGGGATTTTTCTGAATAAAAAAGAATTATACACTGTATGACTGTTTATTTAACAGTATTGAAGCAACAAAATTATAGAGATGGAGAACAGATTAGTGGTTGTCAGAGGTTAGGGAAGGAGAGGAGACAAGAGGGTTGTTGTAGCTATAAAGGGGTATGAAACGGAGCCTTAATCTGATAGAGCAGTTCTATATCTTGATTGTAGTAGTGATTGTATGAATTTATACATATGATAAAACTGCATATAACCACACACACACACACAAATGCATATAAAATTGGTGAAATCAGAACAAACTAGTGAAATCAGAGGAGTATAAGAATGTCAAAGAGCATTATTTCTAATATAGATATGATGGACCGAAGACAGAGGAATTAGTTTATCAATTAGTGAAGTAAGGTGTTACAGAGACCCAGAAAGATAATGCATATCTTTGCAAAATGGTATCTGATTATATATAAAAAAAAGAAAATCTTTTAATAGCTTGTATCAGTTTCCTAGGTCTGCTGCAGCAAATCACCACAAACTGGGTGGTTTAAAACAAAATTTTATCCCCTCAATGTTTTCGAGGCTAGAAGTTTGAAACGAAGGTGTGGGCATGGCTATAACCCACTAAAGTCTCTGAGGGAGAAACTATCCCACGTGTCTGTAATAGCTTCTGGTAGTTGTTGGTAGTCTTTGGCGTACTTCTCTCTGTCTTTCCTTTATAAAAACACTGGTCATTGGATTAGGGCTCATCCTAATCTAGTGTGGCCTTAACTTGATTATATCTGCAAAGACCCTGTATCCAAATAAGGTCACATTCAGAGGTACTGGGGTTTAGGGCTTGAATATATTTTTTTAGGGCCACAATTGAATGCACAGTGGCTGTTACTGTTTTCTTTAGGAAAATAGTAAAATATACAATCTTGTACCAACCTTGAAACAATATAGATTTATTAGCTGTGGCCAGTTACGATCTTAGAAAACATGCATGTTTTCTAACTTTCCACATGGAAAGTATTGGTGACCCCTTGCTGGTTTGGGGGAGCAGTAAGAGAAACAACTGTTAACATCCCATCCCCATATCCATAGAATTCTCCCCAGTTGTCTCTGCCGCAATACCTTTGACCCACTTCATGCAGCCTGTGACTCAGAGTCAAAAGACACAGCATATCTGTGATTCAAATTCAGCAATTTAGCTGGTACCAAAAGAGAATTCTTCCTTTGTAGATGTAATATTCTAGCTAATCTCACTGGTTACTTTGCTTTTGAGCCAATATAGGCATTCATTATAGGTAAACTTCATTTATAAGGTGAAAAATGGGGATAAAATATGTCTTCCACCACGGTGCTTTTGACTGGGGCAGGAAATCAAATCAAGAGCCTGAAGCACATTCCTTCTGGAAAATCTGTTAAAGGAAGGAAGTTCCCTGAGGGATTTTTAATCCTTTTGCACAGGACTTTGTTTTTTGAGGGTCATTCAAAAAACAAATCTGTACAGAGTGCCCTATAGGGCACTCAGGACACATTTGGGGAAAATTTATAATGCTGCAGCATTATGATGCAAAATGCTCTTGTCATGCTAAAAGATATAGGATCCACTGTCCTAGTTGAGTAAGAAGAGTAGCATTAAAAAATAGCAGGTGTGCTCAGAGTTTCCAGCTTACTAGAAAGAGTTAGCAGTTGGCAGGGAATAACTTATTTCAAAAGCTCTGCAAACAGGAGCAACCCAAAGAAAACAAATTAGGATGGAGTGGGGCAATAGTTTTTTTTCTTTTTTTTTTCTTTTTGTAAGGGAAATTTTTTTCTTGTTATAGTTCAGGAACCCAGGAACCCAAGAGGTTGGGTCCCTGCTGACTTTCCTGTTGATATTAGTGGCCTGCATGGTGAATGCATTACTTACATCAAAAGAAAGAGATTGGAGCTGCAACGGAAATATTAGCAGAGCTTACATTTTTGTGAGATTTTAAGATAGGAAAACTCAAGATGCCACTACAGCTCACATTCTTAACCCAAAGAAATAAGTTCTACAAGTTGGCTCAGGTGGTTAATACATGGCACTAATGAAGTAAAGGTCTTGGGTTTATTCTCACCAAAGGTCTCATTCTCCCTCTTGGACTTGGTCACTCACTGGCTTCTCTCCATATTCAGCCCAATCATTCTGCAAATGTTTTCAAATGATCACAGGGACTTTGTTTTCAGAGCATAGCTGGATGGTACAGCTATATGACAGAACTGTAGTGGAGTCTGTTTATGTTGCAAACTTTAATTGGTTCTGAGTGTAACTATTCATGGAAGAACAGGTAATGTCTAACAATTCTCAATATTAAAAAGTCTATCTGAAAAGTATGGAGAATGTTTTGTATGGGTCTCTTTATAATTGATGAAAACTTTCTGCTATTTCATTTTGGCTCAAGATTTAAGCATCTCATTTTTAAATCTTCATTCAATGAGTACCAGATATAGGTCTGTAGTTCTATATGCATGAAAATAAAAAAAATTATGAATAAATACACTTGCTCTTGAATATAAGCAGTGCTTCTCTATTAGGTGGGAGAGAGGAGAAATGGAGAAAGGGAGTCCTTATAAAGAGCAGGGAAGGCTGGGGAAACTGCTCAACAAGGGAGTTTCAGACCTAGCTTCTCCTGGGTGGTTACTCTGATAATCACATGTCATACGCAGTCACCATTATTCACAGAAATCTGCTAAACGCCTTTACTTTACTGGGAAGGAAAAAAGGTTGAGATCATATACCCATTTTAGTACACATTCCTTCTAAGAGAACAGAATCTTGACCTTTTCCCCATCTGGTGTTAGTTTCAGATGCTAGTAAGGCAAAGCATTACATTTACTCAAAAAGGATATATTTTCATTACAATTGCATAACAGCAACACTAATTAATTAATGTCAACAAAACACTTTTACCAGCTAGGGTTCTTCTAAACAGTGTCCTTTCTATGTAGTGAACATGCACTTTACCAATGATTGGTCAAAGTTGCCTTTAGGCAGAATTGCAAATGGAGCCACAGACTCCTGCCTGCTCATTGTCCTTCAGCTGCATTCTGGGAAACAGTGCTCTCTTTGCTCTCCTCTCTGCCAAGAATTTCTGAGAGCTTATCTTATAGCTTAAAGTCAACAGTCCAATATATTACCTCTTTTATCCTGTTTTTTCTTTCATTCAAGTTGTAAAATTCAAATACTTAAGTGAAATTTTTGGGTAGCCTTTTTTTTTTGAGCCAGATTTTGAGCCAGTATTTTCCCTGATAGCAGCAGCATCCTTCCTATCTCTCATAGACCTATAATAATACCCTGAAATAACTGGCACTCATGGGCTTAAGTTGAATGAATGACTAAGTACTTGGGAGGCTGGTAGAGTTGAGAATGGGGCTTCCCAAATTTGTGAGCAATTTCAAGTGAATGAACTCTGTAATAATGTTAGTGAGCATTCATTTCATTTAATCAAACTTGTTTATAGAGCGTGTGCCAGACATTTTGCTAGGAAACCACAGTCACATACTCATATATGCCATCTAAGTCATTAGGGACTATACAACACTCCTAGGGCAAGAGACAGGAGTGCAGGGCAATGAACACCCCAGAGAAAGGTGAGTAAGCTTTAAAGTGGATAGTGATGAAGGTAATGATATTTGAATTTAGTGGGAAATTCATTCCATCAGTTGTAGTATCAGGATAAGATGGAATAAATTGTCCGTTTTTATAGGCAGATGGAGGCCTGAGAGCTTAGTTGAGTTCAGTTATTGAAAATAAAGAAATTTCCCCTTCTGCACACCTAAATTATGGTGAGCATATTTTGGCTCCTTCACTATAGACATAATACTTTCAAAAGTTAACTTGACTGCTGTGAACAGAGTAGGGCAGCAAGAGTAAAAACAGGAAGACAATTAGGAGGACCCATGGTGGTGGTTTGAACCAAAAAGAGTAAAGAGGAAGAAAAGTGGGAGGATTCAGGATCTATTTTGGAGATGGAGCAGGCAGAATTCACTGTTGGATTAAGTAGATGTAGAGAGCAAGAGAAGGAGTAGACTTAAAGAGGCCTCCTGGGTCTTTGGTTTGAACAACTGGGTAATATTGCCTTTTACTAAGAAATAGAAGACTGGGGAAGGGGCAAATCTTGATGGGAGGGGGCATGGCATCTTGAGGAACTATAGGAAGAAATCTGACTGGAAGATGGAAATGAGGGGGAGAGGTGGTTCAAAAGTGTAGTTACAGCTGGATCATGAGGGTTTGTCTTTATTCCTACGGGAATTGATATCTTTCTTTTCCTTTCATTCTCTCTGCCAACCCCCACTCCTTCTGATGATTAGGTGTAATTAAGGTCTTGCTTCTATGGGGCTTCTCCTGAAGCTTAAAAGTCTTCAGTTTAAGTATATTAAATAATTGTATTGCCCCTGTAATTAAAAAAAGTTAATCCTGTGTTATCCTATTCAGTCCTTTTAACACAACTGAAAAAAAAAAAACAGAAAGGGATTATTATTATTATTAATTCATAAATGAGACAACAGAGTCCAAAATAGTTACATGACATACCCATACAGAAAATGGCAGTACCATATTGGATGCCATGCCTCCGTGTTGCTTGCTATAGTATAGTAGATAGCTATTACAAAGGAATGAATGAAGAAAGGGCATACTTTGCCTCAGATGGAGAGACTAAAAGGACATCTGGTAGAAACCTTCAACAATTTGGAGGGCTCTTATCCATAAAATTGCCTTTGTCATTTATTGCTCTTAAGAGCACAACTAGAATGCAGGTTAACACAGTGAGATCTGTGACGAGAGAGAGAGAGAGAGAGAGAGAGAGAGAGAGAGAGAGAGAGATTGGTCAGTGAATTGAAGCAGATGCCAAAGTAATCCCACACTAGCTTAGGTAAGGGATCATGGGGTCTTATATGGGGACAGGTAGTCAGAAATGAACAGAGGACATAGAGAGAAGGGACATGGAAGTGGGAGGGGCAGCCCCTAAGGCTTTGTAAATGATCCGATGTGTGCATCTGTGAGGCGGTGAGAAGGTGAGTTTCTATTTTGTTCCCTGAATAAATGCTGATGGCATTCATCAATGTAGGAAGGGCACCAAATATATGCTTATCTAACCTTAATTGCAAAAATAAATGTATTCTACCACATTAGTCATTTTTTCAAGACTTGTGTACTTATAAATTCTTATAAGTTTAAATTTGCTTATTAAATTTGCTTATTTTTAAAAGACAAGATTCAGAAATAATGGTGTGTGTCTTGGAAACAAAGATTTCTCTTCATTACCTAAGATACTAGAATGATAACATATATATATATCAATTCTCTTTCCTTGACCATCCAGTTTAGCTCTTTACCCCCTTTAAATGATGGATTTGGTAATTTGTTACCAGGAATGTTATTTATGATTATAGTTCACATTTAAATTTTTACAAGCACATGGCACTTCAAACAGGTACAGATTAGTACTGATGTTACGTGCCTTATGAATGGAATTTGAGTTCTCTTCATTTGACTACACATCTACATACCACGAAGATCGATTGCTAATTACAGTTGTTGGCTGTCTCCATTACAATGTCAATAACAAAGTTAGTGCCCCTTATGGAACACTTCAGTATAATTGACATCTGTTTTAAAATCTGGTAGAATAAACTTCCCTTACTCTTCTATTTATGTTTGTGTTGAAAATAATCAGGGAGATATTGAAAACAGGCCATATGTTCAATGACAATAAATGCTTCAAATAGTCTCTTTGGACACATACTTCATTTGGAGTACAGCAAATGATTAATGCAGATTATTTTACAATTTCCATGTGGATAAAAGGATTTGAGACACACTTCCTTCTCACCTCAAGCGCGTTGTTGACTGACATGCACTTCTGTTGTTTATTACTACATAAAATAAAAGAGCAGAACATATGTTTGCTGAGATAGCATTCACAGAGGAGCTAGGCAGCAGGTCAAGAGCTGATTAAGATTTATTTCCTTTGCATACTTACTGCACAATGATTCCTGTACTTATTTGATTATTTAGAAGGAAGAGAACATAAGACTTTTCCTGGAATGTTCTCTTTGCCCTAAACATTCAGAATTCAAGAAAATATAACGTATAAAATGTCTGAGAAAGGAACAATGTTTAAAAACAGCAATTGTAGTCAGTAAATGATTACTATGACTAATGATGATGATAATGCCAAGAATTTAAAGATAGAAGATCAAGAAAGCTGGTTACATACAACATGTCTCCTTGTTCAGTCATTTATTCTCCATTTACATGTTAGGATCTCAAGGTAGAACATATTTCATGATGTGCTTTCATTTCTTTTGGGTTTGTTAAAATAGTTGCCTTTTAATATTTAATTTAAAAATATTTTGGGGTGCCTGGGTGGCACAGTTGGTTAAGCGTCCGACTCTTGATCTTAGCTCAGGTCATGATCTCATAGTTCACGAGTTTGAACCCCACATCTGGCTCTGTGCTGACAGCCCAGAGCCTGCTTGTGATTCTGTCTCTCCTTCTCTCTGCCCCTCTTTCTCTACTTGTGCGTACACGTGCTCTCTCTCTCAAAATAAATAAATAAATAAATAAATAAATAAATAAATAAATAAATAAATACATGTAAAAATATTTTTACAGTATTTGGAAATATCAGTACAGTAGAATTTTTCTGTATCTTCTTTTGTTTCATATTTACTATCTTGAATTTCTTCTCAGAGGGAGTTGACTCACTCTCTGTGGGCAGCAATTTCCTAATCTGTATGACAGATATCATCTCCCTCACAGGGACATTATGAGCACAGAATGAGAGAATGATGTAAAGGTGCTTGGCATAGAGCAGTTTCTAAGTAAAAATTTTTTTCCTCCTTCCTTTCTTCTCTTTTTGCTTGTTTATTTTCTTATTCCTTTCTTCATTCTTCCCTAATTGTTAGTCTTAAATCCATTATTCTTTTTTTAAAAATTTTTTTTTCAACGTTTATTTATTTTTTTGGGGACAGAGAGAGACAGAGCATGAACGGGGGAGGGGCAGAGAGAGAGGGAGACACAGAATCGGAAACAGGCTCCAGGCTCCGAGCCATCAGCCCAGAGCCCGACGCGGGGCTCGAACTCACGGACCGCGAGATCGTGACCTGGCTGAAGTCGGACGCTTAACCGACTGCACCACCCAGGCGCCCCATTAAATCCATTATTCTTGAATGATACTGCCTTTTTCAATTTTAAATTGTGGCCATTTAAATTTAATTTAAAATTGTGATTTATCTCAGTCAAAATGAAGAGTAGTGACTGTTTTTATGGAATGATCGGAATGATAGAAGGAAGGAACGGGGAGGAACAGAGGGAGAGAGGAAACCGTAAAAGGGAAGAACTTTTTTTTTAAATATTTAAAAATGTTTTATTTATTTATTTATTTATTTATTTATTTATTTATTTATTTATTTTGAGAGAGAGAGAGAGAGAGAGAGAAAGAGGGAGAGGGAGAGGGAGAGACAGAGCACGAGCAGGGGAGGGGCAGAGAAAGAGGGAGACAGAGAATCTGAAGCAGGCTGCAGGTCAGCACAGAGCCCGATGCTGGGCTTGAATTCAAGAACTGTGAGGTCATGACCTGAGCCAAAATTGGACGCTTAACTGAGTGAGCCACCCAGGCGCCCCATGGAAGAACTTTGCTTTATTAACACTAATGATATTTTAATTTTTTGTTTTGTTTCATATTTTTCTATTACTTAATAAAAAATAGATTTGGGAAAATCTAGTTAACTTTCTAGAAAGTAAAATTCTGCAAATAAAATGCTGTTTCATATTGAATTCATGTTCTGTTTAAAAATCTGGGGGCGCCTGGGTGGCGCAGTCGGTTAAGCGTCCGACTTCAGCCAGGTCACGATCTCGCGGTCCGTGAGTTCGAGCCCCGCATCGGGCTCTGGGCTGATGGCTCAGAGCCTGGAGCCTGTTTCCGATTCTGTGTCTCCCTCTCTCTCTGCCCCTCCCCCGTTCATGCTCTGTCTCTCTCTGTCCCAAAAATAAATAAACGTTGAAAAAAAAAAAAATTTAAAAATCTGTGCAGTGTGATCTAGGCATTGCCTTATGTGTATCTAAAATGTATTTAAAAAAACTCATTTTTATTTTGAGATAATTATAGATTCATATGCCATTGTAAGAGATGATGTGAAGAGAACCTGTGTACCTTTTACCTAGTTTCCCCAAATTGGAACATCTTGCGCAACTCTAGTACAATATCACAACCAAGATACTGACATTGATGGAATCAAGATACACAACATTTTCATCACCACAGGGTTCTCTCATGTTGTCCTTTTATGGCCATACTCATTTCCCTTTCATTCCTCGTACCTTAACCCCTGGCAACCACTAATCTGTTCTCCATTTTTATAATTCTATAATTCTAAGATTATATAAAGGGAATCATTCAGTATGTAACCTTTTGGGATTGGCTTTTTTTTACTCAGCGTAATTCCCTGGAGATTCAGCCAGGTTATTGAATGTGTCAACAGTTCATTCCCTTTTATTGCTACATAGTGTTCCATAGACTGTACCACAGTTGTTAAACCATTCACCCATTGTAGTACATCTGGTTTTTATTTTTTCCTACTCTTGCTATCATGAATTGAATCAAATGACCATAAACAGTATAGATACTCCTCAACTTATGATGGGATTATTTCCTGATAAACCCATCATAAGTTGAAAATATTGTAAGTTAAAAATGCGGTTAATACACCTAACCTACCAAACATCCTTGCTTAGCATAGCCTACTTTATTTTTTTTTTAATTTTTTTTTTTTTATATATGAAATTTATTGTCAAATTGGTTTCCATACAACACCCAGTGCTCATCCCAAAAGGTGCCCTCCTCAGTACCCATCACCCACCCTCTCCTCCCTCCCACCCCCCATCAACCCTTAGTTTGTTCTCAGTTCTCAACAGTCTCTTATGCTTTGGCTCTCTCCCACTCTAACCTCTTTTTTTTTTTTTTTTTTGTTCCCCTCCCCCATGGGTTTCTCTTAAGTTTCTCAGGATCCACATAAGAGTGAAACCATATGGTATCTGTCTTTCTCTGTATGGCTTATTTCAGTTAGCATCACACTCTCCAGTTCCATCCACGTTGCTACAAAAGGCCATATTTCATTTTTTCTCATTGCCACGTAGTACTCCATTGTGTATATAAACCACAATTTCTTTATCCATTCATCAATTGATGGACATTTAGGCTCTTTCCATAATTTGGCTATTGTTGAGAGTGCTGCTATGAACATTGGGGTACAAGTGCCCCTATGCATCAGTACTCCTGTGTCCCTTGGATAAATTCCTAGCAGTGCTATTGCTGGGTCATAGGGTAGGTCTATTTTTAATTTTCTGAGGAACCTCCACACTGCTTTCCAGAGCGGCTGCACCAATTTGCATTCCCACCAACAGTGCAAGAGGGTTCCTGTTTCTCCACATCCTCTCCAGCATCTATAGTCTCCTGAGTTGTTCATTTTGGCCACTCTGACTGGCGTGAGGTGATACCTGAGTGTGGTTTTGATTTGTATTTCCCTGATAAGGAGCGACGCTGAACATCTTTTCATGTGCCTGTTGGCCATCTGGATGTCTTCTTTAGAGAAGTGTCTATTCATGTTTTCTGCCCATTTCTTCACTGGGTTATTTGCTTTTCGGGTGTGGAGTTTGGTGAGCTCTTTATAGATTTTGGATACTAGCCCTTTGTCCGATATGTCATTTGCAAATATCTTTTCCCATTCCGTTGGTTGCCTTTTAGTTTTGTTGGTTGTTTCCTTTGCTGTGCAGAAGCTTTTTATCTTCATAAGGTCCCAGTAATTCACTTTTGCTTTTAATTCCCTTGCCTTTGGGGATGTGTCGAGGAAGAGATTGCTACGGCTGAGGTCAGAGAGGTCTTTTCCTGCTTTCTCCTCTAAGGTTTTGATGGTTTCCTGTCTCACATTCAGGTCCTTTATCCATTTTGAGTTTATTTTTGTGAATGGTGTGAGAAAGTGGTCTAGTTTCAACCTTCTGCATGTTGCTGTCCAGTTCTCCCAGCACCATTTGTTAAAGAGACTGTCTTTTTTCCATTGGATGTTCTTTCCTGCTTTGTCAAAGATGAGTTGGCCATACGTTTGTGGGTCTAGTTCTGGGGTTTCTATTCTATTCCATTGGTCTATGTGTCTGTTTTTGTGCCAATACCATGCTGTCTTGATGATGACAGCTTTGTAGTAGAGGCTAAAGTCTGGGATTGTGATGCCTCCCGCTTTGGTCTTCTTCTTCAAAATTACTTTGGCTATTTGGGGCCTTTTGTGGTTCCATATGAATTTTAGGATTGCTTGTTCTAGTTTCGAGAAGAATGCTGGTGCAATTTTGATTGGGATTGCATTGAATGTGTAGATAGCTTTGGGTAGTATTGACATTTTGATAATATTTATTCTTCCAATCCATGAGCAGGGAATGTCTTTCCATTTCTTTAAATCTTCTTCAATTACCTTCATAAGCTTTCTATAGTTTTCAGCATACAGATCCTTTACATCTTTGGTTAGATTTATTCCTAGGTATTTTATGCTTCTTGGTGCAATTGTGAATGGGATCAGTTTCTTTATTTGTCTTTCTGTTGCTTCATTGTTAGTGTATAAGAATGCAACTGATTTCTGTACATTGATTTTGTATCCTGCAACTTTGCTGAATTCATGTATCAGTTCTAGCAGACTTTTGGTGGAGTCTATCGGATTTTCCATGTATAATATCATGTCATCTGCAAAGAGCGAAAGCTTGACTTCATCTTTGCCAATTTTGATGCCTTTGATTTCCTTTTGTTGTCTGATTGCTGATGCTAGAACTTCCAGCACTGTGTTAAACAACAGCGGTGAGAGTGGGCATCCCTGTCGTGTTCCTGATCTCAGGGAAAAAGCTGTCAGTTTTTCCCCGTTGAGGATGATGTTAGCTGTGGGCTTTTCATAAATGGCTTTTATGATCTTTAAGTATGTTCCTTCTATCCCGACTTTCTCAAGAGTTTTTATTAAGAAAGGGTGCTGGATTTTATCAAAGGCCTTTTCTGCATCGATTGACAGGATCATATGGTTCTTCTCTTTTTTTTTGTTAATGTGATGTATCACGTTGATTGATTTGCGAATGTTGAACCAGCCCTGCATCCCAGGAATGAATCCCACTTGATCATGGTGAATAATTCTTTTTATATGCCGTTGAATTCGATTTGCTAGTATCTTATTGAGAATTTTTGCATCCATATTCATCAGGGATATTGGCCTGTAGTTCTCTTTTTTTACTGGGTCTCTGTCTGGTTTAGGAATCAAAGTAATACTGGCTTCATAGAATGAGTCTGGAAGTTTTCCTTCCCTTTCTATTTCTTGGAATAGCTTGAGAAGGATAGGTATTATCTCTGCTTTAAACGTCTGGTAGAACTCCCCTGGGAAGCCATCTGGTCCTGGACTCTTATTTGTTGGGAGATTTTTGATAACCGATTCAATTTCTTCGCTGGTGATGGGTCTGTTCAAGCTTTCTATTTCCTCCTGATTGAGTTTTGGAAGAGTGTGGGTGTTCAGGAATTTGTCCATTTCTTCCAGGTTGTCCAATTTGTTGGCATATAATTTTTCATAGTATTCCCTGATAATTGTTTGTATCTCTGAGGGATTGGTTGTAATCATTCCATTTTCATTCATGATTTTAT
The DNA here is from genome assembly GCF_028749965.1 of Puma concolor. Taxonomy (NCBI): domain Eukaryota; kingdom Metazoa; phylum Chordata; class Mammalia; order Carnivora; family Felidae; genus Puma; species Puma concolor. Next base: position 31,112,383 of record NC_141683.1, read on the forward strand.
CTATTTGGGTCATCTCCCTTTTCTTTTTGAGAAGCCTGGCTAGAGGTTTGTCAATTTTGTTTATTTTTTCAAAAAACCAACTCTTGGTTTCGTTGATCTGCTCTACAGTTTTTTTAGATTCTATATTGTTTATTTCTGCTCTGATCTTTATGATTTCTCTTCTTCTGCTGGGTTTAGGCTGCCTTTGCTGTTCTGCTTCTATTTCCTTTAGGTGTGCTGTTAGATTTTGTATTTGGGATTTTTCTTGTTTCTTGAGATAGGCCTGGATTGCAATGTATTTTCCTCTCAGGACTGCCTTTGCTGCGTCCCAAAGCGTTTGGATTGTTGTATTTTCATTTTCGTTTGTTTCCATATATTTTTTAATTTCTTCTCTAATTGCCTGGTTGACCCACTCATTCGTTAGTAGGGTGTTCTTTAACCTCCACGCTTTTGGAGGTTTTCCAGACTTTTTTCTGTGGTTGATTTCAAGCTTCATAGCATTGTGGTCTGAAAGTATGCATGGTATGATTTCAGCATAGCCTACTTTAAATGAGCTCAGAACACTTACATTAACGTATAGTTGGGCAAAATAATTTAACACAAAGCCTACCTTACAATGAAATGTTGAATATCTCTTATAATTCATTGAATACTGTATTAAGAGTGAAAAACAGAATGGTTGTATGGGGGTACAGAATAGTTGTAAGCATGTTGGTTGTTTACCCATGTGATTGCATAGATGACTGGGAGCTATGGCTCACTGCCCTTGCCCACCATCAACGGTGAGTATTAGAGTGCATATCAGTAATTAGCCCAGGAAAAGATTAAAATTCAAAATTTGAAGTATGGTTTCTACTGAATGCATATAACTTTGACACCATCATAAAGTTGAAAAATTGTAGTTGGTCACTGTTAGTAGTGTTTTGTGTGAACATGAGTTTTCATTTCTCTGTGATAAATGCCCAAGAGTGCAATTCCCACGTCACATTGCAGTTTCATGCTTACTTTTTAAGGAACTGCCATTTCTTGGAGTCTATACCATTTTATATTCCCATCAGCATCTAGCATTTGATGATGTCACTATTTTTTACTTTAGCCATTCTGATAGAAGTGTAGTAATACCTCATTATGGTTTTAATTTGCATTTCCCCTAAGTCTAATTATGTGATGTGCTCATATACCATCTGTATGTACCCTTCTGTTCTATTAGTCTATGTGTTCATCTCTCTACCATTATTACACAGCCTTAATTACTGTAGCTATATAATCAATTTTGAAATCACATAGACTAATTCTTCCCACTTAATTTTTCTTTTGCAAAATTGTTTTGGCTATTCTAGTTTCTTTACTTTTCCATATATATTTTTAGAATTAATTGTCTATATCAACAATTTTTTTTGGTGGATTTTGATAAGAATTGTGTTAAACCTTTATATAAGTTTTGAGAGATTTGATATCTTTACTATATTTAGCTTTCTATTCTGTAACATTATGTCTATTGAGATCTTTAAAAATCTCTTTCATCAGTGTTTGATAGCATTTAGAATACAAGACTTTGGGGCGCCTGGGTGGCGCAGTCGGTTAAGCGTCCGACTTCAGCCAGGTCACGATCTCGCGGTCCGTGAGTTCGAGCCCCGCGTCAGGCTCTGGGCTGATGGCTCAGAGCCTGGAGCCTGTTTCCGATTCTGTGTCTCCCTCTCTCTCTGCCCCTCCCCCGTTCATGCTCTGTCTCTCTCTGTCCCAAAAATAAATAAACGTTGAAAAAAAAATTAGAATACAAGACTTTGATCTTAGTAATCATTCTACTATGTATATGTATAACAAATGAACTTCATGCTGTATACTTTAAATATATATAATTATATTTATCAATTATTCTACAATAAAGTTAAAAAATATAACCTCTGTACATGTTTTGTGAGGTTCTACTAACAGTGACCAACTACAATTACATCTATTTAATTTTTTTTTTTTGAGTGATGGAAATGGTATTGTATTTTCAAGCTTGATATCCATGTATTCACTGTTAGTGTATAGAAATACCATTGATGGTATGTTTATCTTGTATCCTGAAACCTTGCCAAACTCATTTACTTCTAGGGGTTTTATTGTAGGTTCAGTGAGATTTTCTGTGTAGGTTATCATATTGTCTTCAAATAGGGATGGTTTCATTTCTTCCTTTCTGATATGTTTGCCTTTTATTTCTCTTTATTGCCATCTTGCTAGTGGTCAGGGCTCTTAGCACTGTGTTAAGTAAGAGTAATGAGTGTGGGCATTCTTGTTTTGTTCCTAATTTTAGTGGGGAGTTTTTCCCATTAAGTGTAATGTTGAATGTAGCTTTTTTTGTAGATATTCTTTATTAAGTTAAGGAAGTGCCATTATCTTTCTTTTCTGAGAATTTTTATCATGAGTGAATTTGGAATTGTGTGAGATGTTTTTTCTTCATTGATTGATAGGATCATATGATTTTTCTTAACCTGTTAATATGGTGGATTATATTAATTAACATTTGGATATTGAACCAGCCTTGCATCCCTGGAATAAATCCCACTTGGTCACAATAAATAATTCTTTTTACATATCACTGAATTTTGTTTGTTAATATTTTCTTAAGGAATTTAACATCTATATTGCATTGTCTTTGTCAAGTTTCAGTATCAGGACAATACTAGCTTTATAAAGTTATTTGAGAAGATTGTATAAGATTGGTGTTAATTCTTTACACATTCTGTAGAATACTTCATTGAAACCCTTTGTGTTTAGAGATAACTTTTTTGGGAGTTTTTAAATTATAAATTCAATTTCCCTAATAGTTACAGAATTATTCAAGTGATTTATTTCATATTGGATGATTTATCATTGTTTATGTTTTTTGAAGAATGAGTCTGTTCTTCCTGAGTTGTTAAATTCATGTGTGTAGGGTTGTTTGTGGTATTCTCTTATCCTTTTGGTGTCCTCTCACCTGTTTCATTCCTAATATAGTTCTCTCTTTTTTTTTTTTTTGTCAGTTTGCTAAAGGTTTGTCAATTATATTGATCTTTTTGAAGAACCAGCTCTTTGTTTCATTGATTTTCTCTACTGTTTTTCTGTTTTCAATTTCATTGATTTCTGCTCTTATCTTTATTATTTTCTTCCATCAGTTTGCTTTGAGTTTATTTTGCTCTTCTTTTTCTAGGTTCTTGAGATGGAAGCTTGCATTATTGATTTGATACTTTTTCTCTTTTCTAATGTATGCATGTTTTTTTTTTCTTCAGTTTTAGGCTTCCTGGTTCTTGCTGCTGCTTCTTCTTTTTTAATTTAACCTAAACATTTTGGATATTAAGTACCAAGATTATGGATCTTCTTTAAACTTTCTGTTATAATTGAATATCTTTGATAACAGTCAGGCAGGGGAAAGAGGCATTGCCTCAGTACTGTTAGGTTAAGGTGGAAATCCAGCTTTCCATTTGACCTCTATTGACAATAGTTGTTGAGGAAGTCCTCATTATTGCTGGTTGGGAGTGGAAATTGTTTTTCTTTTTTAGATTAAAAAATGTTTTAATTTTTTTAATTTTTAAGTAGTCTCTATATCCAATATGGGGCTTAAACTTAGAACCCCAAGATCAAGAGCTGCACATTCCATTGACTGAGCCAGCCAGGGAGCCTTGGGAGTGGAAGTTCTGATAGGCCTTCACTGATACCTCCCTGGCTGGGAGGAGTAGGGGTTCCTTATTCCTGTTCTGCTCTCCACTCTGCCACCACTGATAGCAGGGGATGGGTTGACGTCCTTACCTCCGGGCAATGACAAAAGTCCTGACTCTCCACTAGACTTCCTCTAACACTACCCCAGTGGAGAGGAGGAGGTGTTTCATTACTGCCAAGCAGAGGTGGAAGTCTATGTAACCATGTGGTCTCTATAGACTCCATGGGTGGAGGACTAATTTTTGGCAGGTAGGGTAGAATGTTTCAGCTCTCTATTTGGTCTTCTCTGACACCAGTCTTGAGGTCATGTTGGCACACCTTAGTACACTCTGTGAGGTTGGGCTTTAGGCCCCCCACTTGGCCTTTGTTGTCGTCAGTATGGGTGGGGCCACAGTTTGCCACTGATGTTTGATGGGAGTAGAAACTTTTTTTTTTTTTTGGTCTTGCTAGACTGACCCTCTTCTGGTCCTTTGGCTGGAGGAAGCAGGATTTTCCTTCTTTTTGTGGGGGGAGGGGGCTCTGCTTTGGCATGTCCAAGTTGCTGGCTTCTTTGGCAAGTCTGGAATATATAAGGGGAAAAGATAATTTAGGAAAGTCACCACTGTGTTCTTTGGGTCCTGTGTTCACTCACTGGTTTGCCTGACTCTTCTCTCCCATCTTTCAGCTTTATGTTTATTTTATACATAATGTCCAAGACTTACAGTTGAACTTAAAGGAATAGGGAAAAAATATATCAACTCCATCTTCCTAGTAGCAGAAGTCTCCTAAAATAAAAATTATACTACAGTATTCACTTAATTTTGTTTAGAGCTTCCCCTAGATATCTAGGCAGAAATTTCAATTCATCTTTTGACCTTTTATTTCTCTCCTGGCACAATTTTTTTTTTAAGAACAAGTACATTTGAGGTTAACTAAAAGCAGAGTTTACAGTATAGCTTATAGATATTTTTATTGTATTTTAGACTGGCTCTGAATTCTTCAGTATAATACTTGTTAATTATTAGTAAATTCTGTTAGGGAGGATGGCATTATAAGTAAAAACATGGATTTTTGCCTGCTAGGTAATGTTTAAGATTATTTTGCATCTAAACATTATTGAAGTTGCTCACAAGGGACAGATAATTTAATATTGACACAACCTTAAATAAATTGAAGAGGCATAAATCAGAGTAATGAGATTCATAAAGCTGTTAATATTAATGGAGAAACCTTTTGGGAAGCATAGTATAAAATCAAAGAAACTAGGAACCCTAGATGTAAATGATGAAAGTAGTTAATGATTAAAAATTTGGTTATTTTTCAAGTCAGGCTATTCTGCGTCTTTAGAAAAAGTGGAAGTCTTTAGTACAACTATAATCAGAAAGTGAAATGCAGAATTCTCAGAAATTAAAAAAAATCATTGAAATCCATAGAGAACACAGTATATGTCTTTTGGTTTTGTATATAAGACAGCATTAAACTTTATTACTGAAATAAATATGTGAGCTTTTTCCCAAATAACAAGGTCATAAATATTTATTAATAGTTAGTGTATGTGTGCTATGCACGCACATATGTATGTGTGTAGATGTATGTGTAAAGACACACAAATGCACAGAAATACTGCTCTAATTAAGGATTTTTGGCAAGTTATTTATTAACGCCCAATTTTAAGTACAGATTGAAAGGACATAAGTTAAATACATTTGGGACTTGAATATTCGAAAAATAAATATGAAAGCTGGAGAAACATTAAGGTAGGCATGCAAAAAATGACTTAATAGTAAACATGGACAAGATACACTCAGGCAGTTTGTGGAAGATCCTTCTTTGGAGACCTGAACTTCTGTTGGGATGGACTGGATGTATAACTGAGCTTTTTGGCTCTGTGAAAATGGAATAGAAAACCCAGTCATCATTTTTGTTGAGTTCTTACTCTCTATAAGTTTTTTTAAAAAGTATTTAATTTGATGAAACCATTGGCTATTTTGGAAAGTAACTGTTTTGAAGAAAAGAGTTAAGTTTAGGCAAATATGTTGAAATTATCTACTTTAGAAAACTTCTGTGGAAGGACACAGCATGAGCAAGCAGAAATCTGGGGTCTTGTCTCCAGCACCAGGCTGGGGAATGATGTGCACAAATTACCCAATTGACAGGCTTCTTTTTCCTCATGGAGGATGGATAGATCTTCTATAATAGTTTTTAGCTTTGCCTTGTTTTGGTGGGAAAATTTGTCTTCTGTGATAGCTTTTTGTTTTACAAATGCTATTGCTTTTAATGCAATCAGATCTGATTAAAGTGTTACTCAGGAATATGCTAGATTTTATGTGTTGTATTGGTCGGCTCTGATGGAGGTCTCAAGCATGATGTGGGAGATGTGGGTTCTAATCAGTTCATGAAACTAAAGGATACACGCTACCTCAAACAAATGTAAACTTCTGAAGTAACGCTGAAAAGTTCTGCAACTATGATTTGTAGCTGTTGAAGATCAAACACTAGGGACATTTTGGTCTTTAGTTGGGGGAAATATTGTACTCTCTCTTTTTCTTGTATATTTGTGTCAGGTATGGTTATACAGACATGCTAATAAGAACGCTGGGAATGGAGGAAGTGGTTCAGACTCGAGTAATTTAAGCAATATTTAATTCACAAACCCATTATTTTAAAAGAACATCAGAATTTCTATGTGTGTGGCTCCTGTCTTCTTACAGAGAATGTGTCTTTCACTAATCACTAGAACTTATGGTCAGATTGGGAGGGATCAATGTAGGTGAACGAAGGACACATTCCTGTTTTTGGTAAGTGAATGTGATTATTGAAATCAATTTATGAGCTTAAAATTAACAACTCTATAATATATTTTATTTATTTTTATTATTTTTTAATGTTTATTTTTGAGAGAAAGAGAGAGAGCGAGCAGGGAAGGGGCAGAGAGAGAGGGAGACAGAATCTGAAGCAAGCTCTTTGTGGCCAGTGTGCAGAGCACAACGTGGGGCTCGAACCCATGAACCATGAGATCATGACTTGAGCTGAAGTTGGAAGCTTAACCACCTGAGCCACCCAGGCGCCCCTGTATATTTTAAAATATTGATTTCTCTAACCTTTTAAGGTTTTTGTGACATTTTAGCAACTACCTAATGAGCCCTTTCCTTACCTTTCTGTGTGGCAGAGGCCCTTTTGTTCCTGTGTCTCGTACTCGTTGCTTTCATCATTCCCTTCCAATTTTCCCAACACTACAGTAAGTCCACAACCTTTCCCCAAGCAATGTGCACATCACTCTTCTCCACCTTTTTATATCATCCTGTATATCTTTATAAACCATAATTTAAATCCATAATTTATTTAAGTTAATTTTAGTTCATCTACTATATGGTAGGGAATGTGAGGGATCTATAAATAGCAAACTGTATGGACTTGCACCTGGAAGGAACTGCCTGTCATGCAGAATTAGTCATCTATACAGATTCGCCACACCAATTTGAAACAGTTTGGAAGTTTTCACTTATTGTAGCAGCAGTGAAATCAGACACATTAAAAGAGGGAGCTATCTCCTCCAGGCAAGGGCTAGAAAGGTCACTTGGTAGACAAAGTGCCATTTGATTTCGTTTTGAAGCAGGAGTCAAATGTGAATATGGTTGAGAACTGTTTCAGGTGAAGGAAGAAACAGAGTGGTAAAGTGAGCTGTTCAACAAAACAGACAAAAATCTATGTGAGAATTGTTTGTGTTTTGCATATATTTTGATAGTAGTGCTGTCAGGGCTTACCCAAATTTTGAATGTGAGGAGAGGGAGGAAGAGAAAGAAAAGGAGCAAAGATGATGCCAAGGGTTTTGGCCTGAGTAGTTGGGAAGCAGGAGTAGTTGGGAAGGCTGCAGGGGGAGTAGGTTTGGGGGATAGAGATTGGGAGTTCACTTGTGCATATGCTGAGTTTGGGATGGTTGTGAGTTAACTAGGTGGAGGTGTGAGTACTGTAGAGAGTGAAATGTGAATGTGCGGTTGGGGAAGAAGAGCTAGACTGGACATATACATTTTTGAGTCTTTGGCATTAAGATGATATTTTATAACCATTGGATTGGGCAAGTGTAAACCCAAGAGAGTGTGAGCAGATAAAGGGAAGAGGACCACAGTTAACAGAAAAGCTTGCCTTTGCTAGATGTGGAGAATGGTGGTGCCTCAACAAAAATAGAAAACCCAGAAGGTAGGTGGTGAATTGATTTGGGACATTTGAATTTGGACTTAGAGTTGGAGATATCTGTGTACAAAGGTGAGAATATAAACCTGGAACTTGAGCGAGGAGGAAGATGACAGCTGAGAGATGAAGGCATGTCAGTGATAAGCTTATCAAGGGAAAGAACCAAGAAGGGGGCCAAGAGTGCTAGCAGGGATTCCATAGAAATGGCTGAGTGAGTCCAGGCTGGTTTGTGAGCAAAAGAGGCCATCCAGGGGCTGATGTAGTATGTAAATAAGTAAGGAGATGGAAACATTTGACTGATGGGAGAACTAAGTCCCATCGGCAAATAAATTGTTCAGGGACTCACCATATGGAATGGTGTTAAAATTCAAACTCAGTTTTATTTACTTCCCAGATCTGCTTTCTTTCACTGCAACACAAAGGCTTCACTAATGCGTTCCCCTTATTTTATGGAGGAGTTAACTAACAAGGCCATGCAGCTAGTTAGCATTTGAGACTGATCTACAACCAGGTTATCTGATTCACTTGTGTTGTCTTCACCATAACAAAATTTTAATAAAACCTCAGCTGAAATATGATCAAGTAATACTTGTACTTCCATTGTCTCCTGAATATAATATTTGTAATAAAAAGTAAGGATATTTCAGATCTTAATGAATTCAGCTTTAACTCTTGGAATTCTAGATTAAGGCCAAGTATTCTGTAGATACTTAGAATTCCCTAAGAAGACAGTTTACTTGGAACTGACATGTCAGTAAACTTATAAAAGTTACCAAGTCATTTTCTTAGCCTGAGCGCATTGGCAAATTTAGTTATGATTGAATTATTACTGGCCATTAGTATATTGAACACTGAAGATAGACTTTCACAGTACTCCTCTTTTCAGTAATAAAATTGGCAAGGTTGTTGAGATTTAAGTTCACCTTTCCTGGGTTGCCTGGGTGGCTCAGTTAAGCGTCCAACTCTTGCTTTTAGCTCAGGTCATGATCCCAGGGTCATGAGATTGAGCTCTGCCTCATGCATCTAGACTGCTTAAGATTCTTCCTCTTCCTCTCTCTGTCCCTCCCCTGTGTGCTTACATACTCTCTCCCTCTCAAAAAAAAAATAAGTTCACCTTTCCCAGTTTCACAAGTTATATCCTCAAAAGTCACATGAAACTAGAATTTTTTTTAATGAAATTTATTGTCCAGTTGGTTTCCATACAACACCCAGTGCTCATCCCAAAAGGTGCCCTCCTCAATACCCATCACCCACCCTCCCCTCCCTCCCACCCCCCCAACCCTCAGTTTGTTCTCAGTTTTTAAAAGTCTCTTATGCATAAGAAACTAGAATTTAAATAAAAACTTAAAACAAAAGTCACATGCATCAGCTTTACCATTGGCTGTGCTATAACCAGAGGAACTGACTTCTGCTACTTCTGTGTACACCCACACAAAAGCTGCTTTAACAGATTTACAATGTATTGCTTAGGTCTCCAGTCAGTGAATTAGGAAGTGGGACTCTTATTGTTAACAATCTAGTAGAGCACTCAAAAGCCATTAAAGTGGAGAGTTGAAATGGCATCCATATAATTCAGGAAAAACATACTTTGGTTTGAAATACTCAGTTGGGAGTTTCCCCTTAAAACTTGCTGAAAGTGGTCTCAGTTTTGCTTGGCCAAGTAATCAATTCTATGACAATATATTTCCATATTCCTTTTTTCAGGGGCTTAAAATATATCTCATACTCTATTTTTCTAATCTCCACAACATTGGAGCCCTGGGGTCATGCACTATTACCCGGCTTATGGATTGCTTCATGAGAAAAACTCAGAGGAGTCATTTCTTAGCTTGGATGGAAACCATGCCTGTTGCTGCTTGCTCATTGTTTATCTGAATGTGTTTGCTCTCTAGCTTTGTGGATTTATTGATACACTAGAAAATACTTGGTTTTCTAGAGATCTTCATATCTGTGAAAGATATGTGCATGTAGAGCATATATTTAATTACTCTGTATCTCTATAACTTATGTACAGGTCTCCCATCACTCCCGCCATGTTTAATATAGTGACAATTATATGCCTTTCTACAAACTTCTCTCCCCACTTAAAGTATGTCAGTGAAGAGGAGCATTGACTGCTCAACAGAGAAAATCAACACTTTTGCTTATGTTTGAGCATAAAGGAGTTATAAAAGTTTCTCTCTCTTGTTTTTTGTCCATAGACCTTACAGGAAGGTAGAGCTTAAAGTGATTAGAATGTGATTTTCCTTGGACAGTGTGTTTCATTTTCTGAAAACTAGCATAATAGAGAACTGATTGTAGTGATGAGGAAGAAGAAAGAACATTATTTCTTTCTTATTTAAAATGATCAGCTTTAAAACTTGAACAATAAATGAAACTTGTTTTTTTTAAGCTTCTTTGCATCATTTATTTTTTAATATTAAAAATGTGAGAATAACCATTAATATATCATATGTAATTTTGTGCAATACGATTTACTTGAAAAGCATCTTAAAAAGAAAGTACCCTTTAAAAAATTTTATTTAGGCTGAAATATACTTCATTGATAAGTTCACTGTTGTCTCAAATCAAGCATTAATTAAAGTGATAAGATTACTTCCTTTTCATCAACAAATGTATTACTAATAGCAAGAGCAGTAATTACCAAGTGCTATAATTAGCAGCTTATCTATACAGTAATTGAGTTAAACAGAATAATTCTTATAGGTTGACTGATTGGGAGTTGAACATGGATAATTTTAAGACAGAATAACTCTTGTATGAACACATTTATTCAAAGAAATAATTTTTTTAAAGACAGCATTTTTAATGCTGGCCACTTCCATCAGTCAAGCCCTTTATATAGGGAGGAAGAATACATTATGGTCCTCCGGGACACTCAACAGTCCTGCTTCATTTAATTTCCTGTTGTTCTTTTTGTGTATATTGCCTTATTCTGCTCACCTTCCCTGCAATGCCCCCCTTATATTCCTATTCTATCCATCATTCAAATCTCCTTCATGAGGTTTTCTTGGACCCCCTCAACTGGTTGTTTTCAATCCCTAAAATATTTCCCTCACAGTCCTGAATGGAAGAAGATAGGGAAAAACTAGATAGCTATTGTCACAATTGAGGTAGACAATATGGTAGTTTGGATTAGGGAATTGGTAGGAGAGATAAACAGAATGGATAGTTTTCTGAAGGATTTTAGAGATAGAATTTACATGGATTGCATGTGAAGAATGAAGAGAAAAAAAATCAAGAATAACTCCCAGATTTCTGATCTTTGAGATTAAGTGAAAGGCAGTGCCATTTTCTAAATTAAGGAAGGTTGATGAGGACAAGTGTGGGTGGAAATCATGTTAAGCTTCCAATTACTATAAGAAAATTATGTTAGTTTGGAAGGCTAACTGCCTTTCTAACTAGCAATTAGATAAAAAAAAAAAAATGTATATTAGCCCAAAGACTAACTTTTTACATGAATAACACATGGGTAAATAGATTAGAAAGGCAGCTGTCTTCTGTGCAGTGGTTGAGATCTAGGCTGACAGAAACTCTGCCACCTTCAACATGTGACTTTAGCTTTCACCCTGAGATTATTTCCATTCCACCAGAAGGAAGAGAAAAAAAAAAAAAACACGAAGCAGGGGATATGGGAGGTTTTTTGGGTCAGGACTGGAAATTGCACACCCATTACTTCTACTTTATTCCATTAAATAAAACATAGCCATGTGGCTACGCCTGTGTAGGAAATATAGTCTAGTTTATGCCCATATATGATTTGATGAGCCTAGAAGTCACCATGTCCAGTTAGCGACTTCAAGTATGCTGGTGGAGTTTAAGTCTAGAGCTCAGGGAAGTCTATATTGGAGATGTAAGTTTTGGAACTACATAGCATAAGATAATATTTAAAAGTGTGAGACAGGGAGAGAGTCTTAGGTGGACAAGGTCTAGGATCAAGTGATACCTGACATTTATGGCCAAATATTATAAAAGAGACAATGTAAAATTGGTTGTGGGCTAACACACCACCATCAGGTAAAGGAGAGTATTAGCCTCACAGTCTGAGCCCTAACAACCCATTGGGGCAGTCAGTACCTTTGGCAGGAAGAAGGAAGGCATTTTGAAGGGTGAGAACTTGTAGGCATGTAAAATGTAGCTTTAGTCCTCAGGAACAGAGACCAGTTTGGAATTGTGGAAGACAAAAAGGAAATGGGACTGGACTGTTGAATTGGGCATCTCTACTCTTTAGGGTCTAGAGAAGGAAAGGGACACATAGGCCTATTTCAGAGTCTTCCATTTTAGCTGTAGGTGCTTGGGCACGTAACTTCAACTCCTTAGTTGCTCATTTGTAAAATAGAGATAATTATAATATCTTTTACGTAGGGTTTTGGGAATTAAAGATAAGCCACATGAAACATAAGCACAGTGACTATCACATGGGCAGGGCTCAATATGTTCTTAGTTCTTTTTACGTCAATTTTGTTGAGAAGCATCTACATATTTGCAAATGGCCATGTACATCATTGGTATTTAGTAAATGTTGAAAGCATAAGTATGGATGTAGCAAAGGCCGAGCAAATCTTAATGTCATTAAGAGATTATAATGATAAACCTTCAAATAAGTGTTATGTGAAGAACATTATAGTCCCAGGGATAAACAAAATATTTCAATATAAGAAGACACTCAGGTAAAATTTTAAGCCACTTGGCAAAATTATTGCATAATTTATTTGATTTAGGAAGCCTACATTTTGTAAGCGGATTTACAACAAATGATTTTTTTAAATTGAAATCTTATAGCAGTAAAAATTGTAGACATTTCATATTTTTCTTATGTTAAAACATTCTACAGTTAATTCTTATTCAGGTATAACTGACAGCTATACATCAATACTATTTTCAGTTCTCAAATCAATAGCCTGGATGTTTTTTGGAAAAAAAAAATCTAATTAGTTTCACTGAGGGGTTACCTTGTAACACAGGGGAAAAGCCCACTGCTCCTGAGGTATTGACTGGAATAGAAGCCCTTTTTAACGGCCCCCTATGAGGTCAATTTAAGTGCTCTGGGCAATATGTGGGAACTAAAGTAGCTCTAAAGACAACTTCTGTTCTTTTGCCCAGCTCGGTTAGTACCACTTTGTTTACCTTTGGTACAAAATATGCTTTTCACTTTGGGTGCTAGTTTCTTATGAGTGGGATGTTGTTGCCCAAATAGACATGAATCATCCATGAGCAAAACAAAAAATGTCTCAACATAAATTCTGGGCTGTTATTAGCTCTTTGGATATATTCTGTTGCATACATTCCTCATACCATGTCTTTCCCCATCATTTTTACTTATTGAATGTATACTTACCTTGCAAGAGGAAACTCAAATGTCACTTTCTCTTTGACTTTTTTTTTCTCCTGTCAGTATAACATTCTCTATTTTGCTGCTAGGGTATTTTATGCTTGTTGAGACCAGCACTTTCCCCAATGCATTGCAAGTATTTCTTTATGTGTCTCTGTGCATCACTGGATTATGCACTCCTTGAGGACCTGGGCAAATATCATATTTAACTTTGAATCTCCAGAACCTAAGGCAGTACCTGACACATATTTAGCCAATAAAATACCTTTATGTAAAAGCATCTTTATCTGAATATGTAGGTTCCTATTGAGTGACATCATGCCTCATTGCTGTAATACACTAGAACAGTACTTCTCAACTGGAAGTGATTTGGCACTCCCCTTCTCTGCCCACCCCCCTGCCCCCTGCCGCTCTGCCCCCTGGGATATTTGGTTATGGCTATAGCCAATGGTCACAACAGATTTGGAGGAGTGGTGCTACTGAATCTAGTGGGTAGAGGCCAGGGATGTTGTTAAACATCCTATGATGCACAGGACAACTACCCACACCACTCCCAAACAAACAATTATCCTGCCCCAAGTATCAGTTGTGCTACCATTCTGGAAGAAAAGAAGCCTATGTGATCATACGTTTTATTGGAACCATATTGATCTACACAGTGTCAATGGCTATTTATATACTGTATCTCCAGCCTAAATATATGTTCGAAGCTTGTGACCCATATCTGTCTTTTCACTTTTCTCCTCTTCCTCCTTCCTTCCCTCCCTCACCCCTCCTTCCTTTCCCTCCCTGCCTTCTGATCTTGTGTCTTTCTTTTTTACTGTGTTTGCTCAGCATCTCTACTTTTATGCCTCAAAACACCAGAAACACATGTCAAAATAAAATTTATCATTTTCCTAGGACATTCCTTGTGAACTGCATATATTCTCCTAATTAATGCTCTTTCTATGTACACAGCTGCCCAAGCCAGAAAACTTACATTCAACTTCTACATAAAATAAGACCTTTTAATAAATCCTAAATCCTTCTTTTCTTCCCAGGCCCTTATCGCCCTCTTGTCTTGACAAGTGTGGAGTCTCCTAATTGATCCCCTTGACCCTCCACATCCTTCTCCACATTACTACAAAAATAAATTTTTTTAACGTATTGCTTCATGATTATAGTATTAATGAGCAATTACTCTAATAATTTGGAGATACCAAAAACAATAAAGAGGAAAATCTAATTCATTTGTTGTGTTACTACAACCTAGTGCACTTCTTTTAGTTGTCTTTTCTATGCAAATATTCTATATTTCTCATACTAAATTGGAAATATATATAATACATAATAATATATAATTGTATATGTCTTTCTTCACTTTTGTCAAAAATTCTCATAACATTAGATATTATTGAAAATTCAGAGACATTTGTGTATCTGAACCTTGTTCTAATTATCCAGGAAAACACTTGGATCAGACTCTTCTGGCTGAGAAAGACTGGGTATAAAAATGAGGTCTATGTCCATGCCTAATAGTATTGTAGTACATATAACACACTAGAATAATGCACATTGGATTAACACTGATTGGATGGGCTCCTCTGACTCATTTATCTAAACTTACCTACGTGCAGATCTACATTTGCCTTATATACCGTTTCACGATAGTGTAGGTAAAAAATGGTCAAATGTCAGTTCATATACTCTAACCTCACATATGAGGCTGAGCTTGGAGGTGGACAGCCATGCCTCCAAAATGGGATGGGATCCTCACTCCTTTAGACTTACATTTGTAACTGTGACCTTCTGATAAGGTCTTTTGGGGGACTTAGCACTTACCACTCTATCTAAAATGTTCAGTGACTTCCTTCTAAATCTTTGTGATCAGAAAACCTTCCTTGATTTGCCTAAGTGGTGTCTGTGTCTGGTTTTCATCCCTAATGACTATTGGCATTTGTGATCTTTCATATTTTCCTTCTCTTTGCTCACCTCCCTCTGTCAAGGGATGTTGCAGTGGCCTCCCTCAGCCCTCTAGTACCAGTGCAAACCCTGTTTTGTTATGGTAATTTGGGGTCCTGCCCCTGAGTAAAATGGGGATGATCCAGATCTAGTCACTATGCCATTTCTTTTTTTTTGTTTTGTTTTGTTTTTAACACCGGTTCTTATTACAAGGTTGTGATAAGGAGCCCCACCTCAGTCTCGTGCTTCAAGCATTGAGCAAACTCAGGTCCTTCACATTGCATGGGTCCCTTATGTCCCTTACTTATATGAGGCCAAATGTGGTTGAGTTTTGCTTTTTAAAAAAACCGAATCTGGAAATTATACTGTTTTAATGAGAGAATTATACCTTTGGAGATCACTAATATGTTTTTTTTTTTTCCCATTTTATGTGTTTTTAAAGGTTTCCTTTTTTGTTGTTTTTTGCTTTTTGTTTTTTGTTTTTGTCTTTTACCGTGTGGATTTGTTTTGTCTGTTTGGTTCTCCCACATTTTGAACCTTTGCGTGCAAGAAACTTTCTAGCCCAAGCCATGCATTGCTCACCAGAGGTCTTTTTGCCTTCCTTATATGGTATTTTTATCTACAGTAAGTTCACTCCCCAGGATCTGACATTGCCACTTCCTTCACCTTGCCTTCTTGCCCTGTAGTTTTCTGGGAGTTATACTTCTAAAAAGTATAAAAAGAAAGGCAATAAAGGCTGGGTAACAATTTTCAGATTGGTTCAGACTTTGAGTTTTTGAGATAGGGAACAGAATTTGTGAGAGGGATTAAATACTTCTTTATAACATTTTGAGAAGGTGAGTTTGATTTTATCCTGAAGACTAAGGTATCTGTTAGGGGATTCTAAGCAGGGTAAATAACTCCTTCAAATCGGCACGTTAGCTGATGCCTCCACTGTCCTGCCTGAATGACGGATATTCATTATCCTTCTCCAAAATGTGTGTGGAATGTGCAGTAGTAGTAGAATCTAAATAATTCTAAAGATTGTTGTGTTTTTAAGGTTTTGTCGATATAGCTATCTATGACAATTGTCTATTCTCCGACCTCCCCACTTTTTAAAGTTTACAAAATCTTTTTTTATATTTTCCATCTGTCTAATGTCAGAAGTTTCTGAATTTCATGTTCAGTTCTGTTAAATGTATCTGAAGTCATTAAACATATTAAAAAATGAGAAAACGTTATTAGTCTTCTATGTCCTACAGCTTGGATATGTGTCATAGACATGACACATGAAATGGATGGAAATTTATTAGTTAAAATAGTCTATTAAACAACACATTATACATCTGTAGTTTATTGACGTTTGATGATTATAAGGAAGTTTCCAAGCCTCTATAAAACTCTTACGTTGTTTCTGAATCATTAGAGAAAAAATATTATTATTTTCAGTTTATTATCGTGTATATTTTAGTGTGGTTTAATTTTTAAAAATAATTCTGTTTTGGGGCGCCTGGGTGGCTCAGTTGGTTAAGCGTCTGACTTTTGACTTCAGCTCAGGTCATAATCTCACCGTTTGTGAGATCGAGCCCTGCATCAGGCTCTGTGCTGACACCATGGAGACTGCTTGGGATTCTGGCTTCCTCTGTCTCTGCCCCTTCCCCCACTTGCTGTCTATCTCTCTTTCAAAATAAATAAAAATAAACTTAAAAAAATAGAAAATCTAAAAAAATTATACATTTGTGATTTTTGCCTGTATACATAATTCTCTGTTTAGCAATTTTTTTTGATGAACTGGAATATCTTCATGGGAATTAGTCTCCCTTCCCAAGTTCTGCAGTTTTATCCTCTTTATAATACTCTCTATACTCTGATTTGGATCAGAGCTATCTCAACATGTGCCTTTTTTCTTGATAAATTGTTTTTTACTTTATTATTTACTTTATTAATTAATTTAATATTTACCCTACTGTTTTTTACTTTACTATTTATTTTACTTTATTTACTAGAACAAGGAAGTGGATCACCCGTTCTATTAATGGAATTGCAAAATCCTCTCCTGCCCCATCTTCCTCCATCCCCGGTGCCCCTGCTTCCTAGTGTCTGCCTGTATGCAATACTCAGAAAAACTGTGGGAAGGTTCTAAAGTTCCATTCAAGTATTCTCACAACTGTTTGGCTGATTTCTGAAATATTGCAAGCAGAACTTTATTGCTTTAGCATAGATTCAAATGAAAATGCAGATGTTTTTGGGAAGGGTTATGCTTTAAGGTACTAGGATCTTTTGTAATCTGGTATGAATAAAGTAGCAAAGCATATGCTTGACAGCATGCAGGAGAAAAAGCCCAATTATAGGGCAGAGATTTGGATGCGAGGGGTACCCAGGAAAAGCTTCCCCACCATGGCATTGTGGCCCACGTCTTGGTGTGCTTTCTGGTAATGAACTATCTTCAGGGAATGAAAAGCTTAGGCAAAGATTCACTAACTCCAAAATTCTCTCATCCAGCTGAAATCACTCTAGTTTGTAATTTAAATCCATTATTCTTGTTAGTAGAAACAGAAGACATCTTGATCAAGTGTTCAACAATGTCATGGCTTCCCTCTTGACATCTCTTCTTTAGGGGAATTTTATATCAATTCTTTTAGCCTTTAATCTGCCACCCAGACTTTGAATTATTGCTCTGTTCTCACAAGGCTTCTCTTAAAGATTTCCACAACTTCTAGGGCGAAGTGAGTGAGTGTCAGGTAAATTCTGTTTTCAGTGGGATGCGATTTCACACTCTTTTTGTACTCTTGTTTATATGGGTCACATTCCAAGCCTTGGAATTCCTTATATAACACTATCTTTGTGACTGTACTTTTCCCTAGTTTCTTGCTTCACATACAGAACTGAATTTGTCACTTCATATTTTATACAGCAATCTTTAAAGGCCGCCTTGTCTGAGGCCTGCAGTGACAGCATCCGGACCCTTACAGAAGCAGGGCAATAGGGATAACTAACGACTTTTTTGGAGATTCATAAAATGTCCAGTATCTACTGGATAAGGACAGTGGGCCCAACTCTGCAGAAACTTGCAGTAAATTTCTATCTTCATATTCATAGTGATCTGGTGAAATCAACCTGTTTGTATGTCAACATGCTTTTCTGTAAAATTAGGTTCATGATATTTAACTTCTTTTGGCCTCACATTGGGATTTATGAAAAATAAGGAAAAAGGGAACATGACTGTAAAATATTTTGAGCTGAAAAATACCATCAGCAATTGTTAATTTATCTGAAGTTAATGTTCATATCAGTAAATCAAAATCAAAATAAATTCTGTCACTGAAATTTATTCATCTGTTTTCTTTCTTCATCCCTGTATTCCTCTTGTCCCATAAATATGCACTTAGTACAACATGTACCAGGTATCAGTCTGGGTAATACACTGATAAATTAGACCTTGCCATCATGAGATGCCATGAGATCCTTGCCATCATGGGGTTTATGTTCTCCATGTGTGAATGAGGGTTTGTATTTGTTGCATGAGAGACAAAAATAGGCAAGTAAATGAATATACAAGTGAGTTACACATTGTGAACATTACTGAGAAAGAAATAGAGTAATGTAATAGGGAATACTTGGGTGTGCAGAAGAAGCTAGTGTGGTTGGAACGGAAGATCAGGTGGTGGGTGGAAGAAGATGATGAAGAGGCTGTATCCTATAGAGTAAGAGTTTGGTTTTATTTTAAGAGCAAAGGGAAAACACTCAAGTGTGAAGAGCATCTTGAGGTGATTTAAATTAAAAAACAACAACACTGTAATTATTCTTTGGAAGATACATATGGGGAGGTGAAGGTAGAAGCAGGGACCCCACCTAGGAGGCTACTGTAATTGTTCAGATGGGAGGCAATGATGGCTTGAACTGGATGAGAGTCCAAAAGAGTATAGAGGAGTAGGCACATTGCAGGTATATGGTGAAAATAGAACCAACAAATCTTAGGGATTAGGCTTGGGGGATGAGGAAAGGAGACATCAGGAATAAGTGCTATTTTTTTTAGCTCGAGGATAATGGTGTATTTTATTGAGCTTGGAACATGTTTGAAGTGGAGGGGGATCAGCAGTCTTTCAGGTTTTTCTTTGTTGTTTACTTGTTTGTTTTTTTGTTTTGTGTTTGAGAAGCCTAATACTCGTAGGTACCCAAGGGGATAGGCCAAGTAGGCTGTTACATATTTAGGTCTATTTCACAAGGGAAAGGCCAGCTTTGGAGATACCTAGGAGACATTAGTATACAGGTATGTTTAAAGCATAGGATTTGATACGATTCTCTAGGGAGAGTATACCAAGCAAAGATACTAGAGGTTAAAGCTGAGCTGGAAAGGGTGGCACTTTATATTTGTCAGTCAACTAGGATGGAGGTCAGCAAACCACAACCTGTGGACCACATCCAGCCTGGGGCCTGTTAGTGCATGGCTACCAGTTAAGAAAGGTTTTTATACTTTCAAAGACTTGTAAGGAAAACAAAGAAGAATATATGAGATTGCATGTGGCTCACAAAGCCTAAAATATTTATGATCTAGCCTTTTTAGAGAAGAGGTTTGAAAAAGTTAGAGAATATGAAGCAAGCAAAGGAAACTGAGAAGAAATGTGCAGAAATTTAGGGGGGAAATCAGAAGAGTATGATGTCATGGAGGCTAAGACAAGAAAGTGAAAAAAAGTCTCTGAGAGGATACTAAGATGAGGACAAAGAATGACCTGAATACCATAGATGATCTCATTATAGTTAAGGAAAGTGACATTAGTGTCTGTAGCAAACAGCAGTAACATTTCAGTGACTTGACACAGTACAAGTTTATTTCTCACGAGTGCAATTTTCGGTTGGCCAGAGGTGCAGAGGTGGTGTGCTCAGCTCCATATATTCGTATGGGGACACAAGTCCTTTTATTTTGTGGCTCTGTTATACTTTTGGGCTTTGAAATATGAAGCTGGATCCAGATCCACCAGCATTGGGTCTGTGGATGGAGGAAGAGAGGAAGGATCACACGTGCGAACTCTGACATGGGCTATATCACTTTTTTTCACATTTGATTGGCTAGAGCTTAATCACATGGATATAGGCAACAACAAGGGAGGCTGGGAACTGTAGTCTGAATATGTTTCTAGAAGATAAAGTAGATGGGGTTTGGTGAACACATAGTAGTCTCTGCTACCGAGATCTCAATAAGAGCAGTTTTTACAGTGTGGATCCAGAGGAAACCATAGCTCAGTGGCTGTGGGTGTGAGGTTAAGAAATGGAGACAGCAAGCGCAGATATCTCTTTCAATACGTGTAACTGTGAAGGGGATCATGAAACGGGATGGTAGATGGAGAGGAATGGAGGGTCAAGAGAAGTTTTCCATGGAGGAAGCCTTGTGTAGTAATAATAACAACAATGGTACTGATGATGATGATACTAACAACCATCAATTTTTGAGAACTTATTTTATACTAGACATAGTTCCAAATACTTTTCTTATGTTAACTCATTTAATCCCTGCAATACATTTGTTGGTGTTGTAGGTGTTCTTGTTATTCCTATTTTAATAGACGAGAAAACTGAAGAACAGAGAGGTTAAGTAACTAGCCCAACATCACACAGTTGTTGGTAGAGCCAGGATTAAAGTTCAGCTAATATAGTTCCTGTGTTAATGTTAGCTATAATGCTTGGTAGGAAGAGCACAGCTTTTAGAATCAAATGGACTTGTTTCTTAATCTGTACTTGTTTCTTAATCGTTACTTGACCTTGGAGAAGTCATATAGCTTCTCAGTTTTCTTATAGATATAAAGAAGATAATGACTAGTGTAGAATTATTTTTAGTGTTAAATAATATATGTAAAGCACTGAGTATTATGCCCAATACTTACTAGACATACAATAAATGGTAACTTTAATACACTAATTATGAAAGATATAAGTCTAAATAGATTTTTTTCATTTTACACATTTATTCTTTACTTACAAACAGATTTAGAAAACTTGCTCATGCTTTATAGTCCAGTAGGTATGAGTGAAAATATCATTATGCATAAGTTATTTTAAGAGGTTCAAGCATTGAAAATCAAGTTGTATATGATTTTAAATGTATATACTACTTTATAAGTTCTGTAATGCCTTAGGGGAATCTTTCACAAAACAGTGTCTGATAGCAAATTGATGTTCTGTGCTTTTATTGTCATTTATCCCCTTATGTTGGATAAATGTGTCTTTGTTTATAAAATTCTAGAGTGGAGCAATAATCTATTGAAAGACTTAACGCTTTTCACATTCAAAAGGTCACTGGAATTTTATAAATACAAATAAATGGATATATCATCCAGTGAGAAAGATATGTCGCTTATCAAACCAGGGCCTCTGTCTAATGAAATGTGACACCTCCTACTGGGCTCTTAGAACAAGAGAAAGAAAGCAGAAAATGTTGTAACTGGTTGAGTGTAGTCAGCTAGTCATACTTGCCAGATGGCAAACATATCTTTCCCACTGTAAAATTTATTTTTTGAAGTTTATTTATTTATTTTGAGAGAGAGCACACATGCTCGGGAGGGGCAGAGAGAGAGGGAGAGAGAGAGAATCCCAAGCAGGCTCCATGCTGTCGGCACAGAGCATAATGTGGGGCTCCATCTCACGAACTGTGAGAACATGACCTGAGCCAAATTCAGGAGTCGGGTGCTTAACCAACTGAGCCACCCAGGTGCCCTTGTGAGGTGAAATTTCTTAAAAAAAAAAAAAGTCTACCATGTTTGGAAGATGCTTTAAGTAGTTTTTAATTGGTGGGGTTTGTGTGAAAAGAGTCTCTTTTAAATCTAAGATAAATTCATTCCTGAAAGTGAAAGGCCTCATTATAAGGAAATTATATGATATGGGTCCCACGAGAAAAGCTTTAGAGAAGATTCCAGGTACTATATAATTTTACATCAAAGACTCTAAGCCATTAATGGTGTTCCTCTAGAAAAAGCTGTGTCTTTTAGGTTCTAGCCCTTTTATGAATTAGCATATCTTAGGAAGAGATACATGGAAACATTAACCTGGCTATGTTCCCCTGCTCTTTCTGGGAATTCCAGACCAACTTCTGCCTTTTCCCAGCTGTACCAGTGATCTCTCAGATAGGTAAGGGACGCTTGGAATCCTCAGGGGCACCTAGAGCATGTGCTGGTTGGGATCACATGGTCCCAGAGGCAAAGGCTTTGCAGCATAGCTCTTGGTAAAGAGCTGTGTATTCAAAAAATTTTCTAGTGATCTTGTCACTTAGCAGTGGCAAATTTATTTAATCTCTTTATGCCTTACTGTCCCCTTTGTAAAGTGTAGCTGTTAATGCCTCTCACATAGAGTTGCTGTGAGAATAAAAGAAACAATGAATGTAAGGTGCATTGCACCATTTCTGGCAGTGAAGTCCACCAAAGATGGAAACCATTATTACTTGGGCATTAGTAAGCAGTCTACCCCGATAGACCTGGGGCTTAGGCAATGCTGAGATGATTCTTAATCTCAGAGACCAAATGAGAAAAGAGTAAGATAAAAACTGGGTACTTCCTGCTCCAGAATTATGTAGTTCAAGTACAGTCTTGTAGGGGGTTGGGTCTGGGCGGGAAGTCTAGAGAGAGAAGTCAGCGCAGGGGATATAATGTGATCCTGGGTAGAAAACAATGCTCAAAAGGTAAACATTCACATCTGAATTCCAACAGATGTGGAATTGGAGAGGATTAAAGGCCATATGAGGACATGGGACTGGGACTGGGACTGGTATCCACCAATCCAAATTTCAGTCTGTGGCCATTTGAGTGGAGAGTTTCTCCTCAGGCATATAGAGTGGGGCAGTAGTGACAGGTGGGAGACAGTCAGAAAGGCAGGGGTTATGAGGTCAGATTAGAGGAAAAGGGGTCTGAAAAGGAGGGAGAATTTAGGACTTGGGGAAAATCAAATCATGTGGATCCTCAGTTAACACTCTTCAGTCATAGGGATGGGGAACTATGGGCAAGGTCTGATCCATTGATCAGAGAGATAGGGTCCCAAAAGCTGAAATTTAGGCTAATGAGGTCAAGCCCCTGAAGGCAGAAATGCTGTGGGATGAGGACAAGGATGGTTTCCCTAGACAATGGAGAGGAGGGATTACAAAAGGCAGAAGGGCTCCTTGTGAAGAATGGAGGCTTCCAGGAGAAAAGTAGGACCAATAGCGAGCCAGACTGATGCTAGTTCGGGAGGGTTACCTTATATTGGCTGTTGCTCATGGTTAAGATGTGTCCTAGAGAATGGGCCTGGACTGAGCCTGTGCTTGGGGTAGGAGTCAGATTTGTGAATGGGTATGAACTGATTAGGGCAAGCCCCTCACAACTACTAGGTGATCTTTCTAAAAAGACAAATCTGATCCTATCTCTTCTCATAAAGCCATTTAGTGGCTCCTGTTGTCTATGGGATATAGTCCAACTTGTTTAGATTGGCATTAAAGGACTGCCATGATGTGGCTCCAACCACCTTCCCAGGTTTGATTTTTTCCCTCAGATATTTTCCCCTGCACCACAACCATGCAAAACTGCTTATCATTTCTCAAACATGCCTCTGCCAGACTCTTATGCCATATGACCTCCTGTTTTCTATGCATCCTCCTTGAATTAAAGTATATTCTTTTTTTTTAAAATTCAAGTTCAAGTTAGTTAACATACAGTGTAGTATTGGTTTCAAGAGTAGAGTTTAGTGACTCATCACTTACATATAATACCCAGTGCTCATCCCAACAAGTGCCCTCCTTAATGCCCATCACCCCTTTAGCCCATCCCCCCACCCATCTCCACTCCAGCAACCCTCAGTTTGTTCTCTGTATTTAAGAGTCTCTTAAGGTTTGCCTTCCTCTCTGTTTTTATCTTATTTTTTCTTCCCTTCCCCTATGTTCATCTGTTGTGTTTCTTAAATTCCACATGAGTGAAATCATATATTTGTTTTTCTCTGACTGACTTATTTTGCTTAGCATAATACATTCTAGTTCATCCATGTAGTTACAAATGGCAAGATTTCATTCTTTTTGATTATCAAGTAATATTCCATTGTGTGTATATATACCACATCTTCTTTATCCATTCATCAGTCGGTGGACATTTGGGCTCTTTCCATAATTTGGCTATTGTTGATAACGCTGCTATAAACATTGGGGTGCATGTGCCCCTTCAAATCAGCATTTTGTATCCTTTAGATAAATACCTGTTAGTGCAATTGCTGGGTTGTAGGGTAGTTCTATTTTTAATTTTTGAGGAACCTCCGTACTGTTTTCCAGTATGGCTGCACCAGTTTACATTCCCACCAACACCACAAAAGTGTTCCCCTTTCTCCACATCCTCGCCAATATGTGTTGTTTCCTGGGTTGTTAATGTTAGCCATTCTGACAGGTGTGAGGTGGTATCTCACTGTGGTTTTGATTTGTATTTCCCTGATGATGAGTGATGTTGAGCATCTTTTCATGTGTTTGTTAGTCATCTGGGAATTAAAGAATATTCTTATGAAGAAGGCAAATTATAGGAAAAATAAAGCAGTGGAAATTCAACTAGTGTTTTAAATTTGTTCCTTGAATATTAAATCTGTAAATGCAAGTAGGTAGAACATATTTGGACTTCTTGGTGAGGTCTTAAAGAAAGAGATTTTACCTCTCCCTCTTTGAGCCAAGTATCCTTCTTGGTGTTTCTATGGAATCCTCTGCACGTCTCTTGGCAGTTACACTCTGGTATGCTTTCGTTTTCTTCTTCATCTTTGTAATCCTGATGCTAAGCACAGCATCTGACACCTAGATGTTCATTTCTGAAGTACTGAATGACTATCAGAGCAGCTGTGGACATCCCTTCCTCCACACTTCTATTGTACATTAAACATGCCTATACTGGAACCCTCATCTGATATGCACAGATCATTGGTTCCTAAGGTATTTCATCTCTTAACTATAAGCTCAGTGAGGCCAGGGGCTATACTGTTTCTTTCTGTACACTCGCACCTGGTACACAGAAGATGCTCAAGTAATATTTGCTGATTGAAAGAACTCAAGTAAACTTTCAGAAGACAAATGACCTTTGTACAGAACCAATAAAGATTGTGTTCTAAAACTGTTACTGTCCATTAAAAAGCAAGTAGTCCCAGAAGATTTTTAGCTGCATAAAAGTTTTCCCATTATTCTTTAATTGGTGCCCAGTAGCTAAAACTCCTGTTGTTTTGTCTATTTCCGTGTACAATAGATATGGATTCTCTTCTGGGTCTCCCTGAAGTGAATAGCAGTGTGTAAACATCCTATAGCTTCAATATATTGATTGAAAAACTGGATACTTCATATGACTTTTATCTTTTTTACTACTCATATTATCTTAAAGGTTATATTTATATTCAGGCTATGTTTGTAAAAGTTTTGAATGGAACTATTCTTCAGTGGGGATGGGAAAGAAATTTCTTAGCTCTCTAGGAATTAATTCTAAAGAAACTGTATTTTAGTGCCATAGATAATTAAATAGTATGTTTTAGTTAACATCTTGACTCTGGGAAAAAAATTTTTACACTGCAAGTTAAAAATATTCTAAACATTAAAATATTTTGAGGATATTTTATTGAGAAAATTTGAGAAAAAAGTCTCAAATTTCCATTCAGAAATTTACATAGAAGATTTTAGTGGCCTTCTCTTCTTTTGTTAAAATGTAAACGTTTTTTAATGAATAAAAACAAGGCAACTATTAAATATCCATAAGGAACTTCTTTCTATTAAACTCAAGGAAAACCAGCTTTGAGTTAGAAAGTATGTCTTTATGTTGAAATACTTTTAGCCATTTTTAAAGTTAAAATTCCTTGAAATGTATCAAAAAGTGCATTCTTACAAAGAAGGAGAATTATAAAATAATTAAAACAGTGGAAATGCAGTAACTTTTAAATTTGTTCTCTGAAATCCAAAAATACATGTACTTTAAGCACATTTGAATTTTTAGCAGGTTTACAGTAAAACAGAATGGTTGCCTTCAAGAAATGAAAAAAATTGGGAGGTAAATAAAAACAAATAGCTGTTATATCCTGTCTAAAGCAAAAAGAAAAAAAAAACCTCCCTCTATATTACAGTGTTATGGTACTATTAGTAAACTCTTTTAAAACGTGGATCAAAGACAGTGAGGTTGTGAAATTAGTTAATATATTTTATGCTATTCATATTTTTATGTATAAGAAACTTGTCTACCAGAGTGCAAGCACCAGTGGAGGAAAGATATCTTGAGCAGGGTGGATAACAGATGTTGATGGTGATCAGTGATAGATGAGTTTCAGGTCACTGAGGCATAGCCCGGAAACTTCAGGGTGGCCTCTTTGATGAAATCCCAAGGGAGAAGGGGGAAAGGGAAAGGTGAGGTCCCTCACTCAACCCATGCAGTGTTGATTGGCCAATAAGGGAACCATGTAATCCAATATGTCTTTAAGAAAACCTCTGAGTAACTTTAGATGTGATTAAAAGAGAGATCTTCATATTAAGGGAGATAAATGAGGCAAATCCTATTTACTTGGATGATCATTTCTTATTACACATTTATTTAGCTCCTCCACACATCTGCTTGAAACATTCTACAACTCTATTCTAGTGCCTACAGGGAAAAGAGAATGGGAAATTAAAATTCTTGCTGTGTGTCTAAAAAATTCCATACAGTTTTGAAAGTGACAAAATCAGCGGCTCAGTGGATTGTTTTGTCTGTGTCAAGGACCTCAGAGTGTTGTCCGTCCACAGGTGGTCATAGGCTGGTGAAGCCCATGGGAAAGAAGTATGGCTAGGCAGTCCTAGTGGTTGCAAAGATAAGGCATTGAATGCATGAATACTCATGTAGTCAGAATCCATTTCCTGGCCAGAGAAGAGAAGATTCTGGAATTGTACATTCTGCAGGGACTAGGGTGGATCTGTGTCTCTTGACCCTTTATATCCTTCCTTTGTTCCTTTAAAATTCCTCCCATTGATATATCAAGGTGAAGGGGGAGACTGTAAGGAATTAAGAAAATATTTAGGGGCACCTGGGTGACTCAGTTGGTTATGTGTCCAACTCTTGACTTTGGCTCAGGTCATGGTCTGATTGTTCATGAGATCGAACCCCATGTCTGACTCTGTGCTGTTAGTGCAGAGCCTGCTTGGGATTCTCTCTCTCCCTCTCTGCCTCTTCCCTGCTTATGCATGCTCTATGTCTCTCTGTCAAAAAACATTTAAAAACTTAAAAAAAATACTAAAAAAGACAATATTATTTATAGGCCATTTTATTTCAATACATAATTTCTAGGCTCAAAAGAGAAATAGAGAAAGAAGAGGGAAAACCACTGGCTTATGTGACTCCAGAAAAGTTATCTTATTGCCATTTTAAAAAATAGAAAATGAGGACTGTCCATAGGTAACTTCAGAGTCACGTAGAAAAATAAGATCGTCAGTCCTCATTTTGTATTTTTAAAAATTTTCAATAGTAATTGTTAAGAGCTTCTACTAAGTCCCATTTTATGTCTGAAAGTAAATCCTGTTTGTGGAGGCTGGTTTCTAGAATTCTTAATCAGTTTTTATCACTAATGAGATACGTGTTTTTTGGAAAGTCTTTTTTTTACTCCAACATTTACTTTCTTCATTTTCAAAATTAGGTGGTGTACTAAATAATTTCTAAGGTCTCTTCGACCTCTTGACAGTCTCTTGATATAATAATTTTTGGCTAAATTGAATTTTCTTCCTTTTCCTTGTTGGTCTCATCAATGTGCAAAGAAAGAGATTTTAGTATCTAGTGGATAGTGAAACAAGACGTTTGAAGACAAAACAAGTCACAAAACTGGAAACTCCTGAATAACTGAGATTGTCTACATACGGTTGCTTCAGTTGTTTTGAATAACTTGATCTGTCAATGAGTTAATAGCTTTCTAATTCATTAGGGGAGGAGGTTGGGAAATAAAGCCCCTGATATTTAACTAAGTTGATCAGTCATGGTGCTGGTTGGATGTCTGGTGAGACCTTAAGGAACATGATTTCAATTAATGCCACATTCCGTTTTTATTTATAAATCTCTGTCTGGAAATGGCTCCCAGGCTAGAGGCTATCAAACACATTCTCTGTTGGGAGCAAGGAGGAGTTTCCCTACATTTTCCCTCTTGACGGTACCTCTCTAAGGCTTAACCTCAGCCAGTCAAAACACCGATCGATGTCACTGTGACAGATATTTTTTCTACCGTTATAGTGTCTGTAAATCAAACGCCATCAGGGTATAACGGAAGATATCATGACACTACATCATCCTTTGCAATTCCACCAGTGTCAAAGAACAATAAGCATTACTTTAAAGGAAAATATTTTTTGAAAATAAATTGAGGCAATATTTCAAAAAGTTGAATTTTGTAGTGCAAAATATGTTTGGAAATATAGTTCCTGGTTCGTTGCTGGAATGCATGTCCTTTTCTTTTTTTGGTTGTTATTGAGTGTGGGAAAGAAGGGATAGTACCCAAGTAACAAAATGAAGGTGCTGTGGGGAAGACAAAGAAGAAAAAAAGATGTTTCTTCCCTGTTTACCACTTAGTAGGAGAAATAGGGTGTGAGGCTGAATAATTCTAATATAAGACAAAAAGTGATATGATAGGAGACTCAAAGCTGTCTGAGCTGGCCTACAGAAGAGAGAAAATGGAGGAAGCTGGATTGGCAGAGAAGAGCAGGAAGGAAGGAAGGAAGGACTCCTTCCTCCCTGGGATGAAGAGGACATTGGATGGTAATTGTTGCTTGTACACAGAGTTTTAATAGAAAAGACTCTTGAAAAGAGTGTGAGTGACCAGGAAGGCCTCAAGAGGAAGCAGGGAGTCCCATTCATCTGCCCCAGATAGGAACGTGAAGTGAGCTGTTCTGAGTCCACTGCGATGACTTGCATTTAGGGCAGAAGGAGTCTGCAGTGACAGGTGCGGTCAGCTGCAAGCTGGTGTTCTGCACTGCTGTTCTGTCACAAGCGAAAGATAAAGGGTTGTGGTAATGAGATGGCAGTGGGTTCTCCTGAGGGGTAAGGGAGATGAGAAGCTCCCTTTTTGTTCTGGTTTCACCTCAGGGCCAACATGGCACAGTGTATTGCTTGAGCTCTGGTTCTGGAGCCTGTTTGGGTTCAAGCTTCAGCTCCTCCATTTACTAATCATGTGACCTTTGAGCACATTTTATAATGACTCTGTGCCTCAGTTTTACCATCTCTAAAATGGGCATAATAACTTGTACCTACCTCATAAGGTTGCTGTGGAGACTAAGCAAGTTAATGCTTGCAAAGCATTCAGAACGGTGCCTGGCACAAAGTACAAGCCATGGCGCTAACTGTGAGGTCTTACCGTGTGCATCCTGCATTTGGCTGAATTTTGCTAAGACTTCCCTGACCCACCTTGCTTCAATTATCAGCAGCTGAAGAGAGGTGTGGATAACAAAACTTGAACTCCACATTCATGAGGTATTTGAGTAACTGCTCAAAATACTTTGATGTTCACAGAAAAACATTTTGCCTGGGGTCATTACTAATGTTGGGACAATGAAATCTCTAGGGCACATCCAGGAAAACCCCCTCTGTGGACTACAGAAGGATCTAGGATCATTTAAATATGCCCGATTGTAAGGAAGTACAGAGCCTTATATTAAAAAAGAAGAAGAACCTATTAGAATTTGAGAGAAAGCTGATTACAGATGAATGCAGAGAAGAGAATGTTAAGAAGATTAAGGATGCCATGCCCAAGCCCCCTTTTCCACAGGGATATTCTAATGCGGACACCATCCCAATCAGTAGTACCCAAAGGCGATCCTTACCTCTCTGTGCCTCTCCTACTAAAGAGTGAACTCGGGCTTTGGCCAAAGGTAACAATAAATATTAAAACCTTTATTATCAATGTTTGATAGCAGCATGAAACATTTATATTTACGTATTATTTCATTTGCTGTAAAGATGCAGGTGGTTTTAAAGATGCTATTGCTAGGTCGTTTTTAAAAGAAGATCTAATTATCTTCCTACCCATTTCCCTTTGTTAGAGCTGAGCAGAGTGCATTAAACAAAGAAAATCTGTGCTGGAAGTAGGGCTGGGATAATGCTGGCTTACAGCTAAATCATTTGTTCTGAATCAAGGTCGACAGTATAAAGGCTGTTGTGTTTTGCCTCTTTCTTAATTTTCTATTTAACTTCCTTCACAATCTTTCTGTGATTTAGAAACAAATGCATGCAGACATTTTGGCAATTACAAAAGCCATTTTCAAATGATAGAAAGTGTTAACACGAGCTAAGACATTAAGAATTCCTTCGGCGTGGATGTGGTGAGACCTTGTTCCTCATGTAGATGTCTTTGTGTAATATAAAAATGAAGGGAAACTGGAGCCTTCCATCTGCCACACTTGTCTGTATGGACATAATTATGCCACTCATTTAACGTATTTTGTTATGATAAATGTTGGACATACATGAATATTTTTAAAATTTGTGCTGCAATGGGATTAGGAAAAAGAATCCCACTTGTATTTGTAATCCTAAATCTGTAACTGGTCCAAAGAGGTAGTCAGACCTTTGAAACAGCATTGGTTTTGGATTATAGCACAGCTGGACTTGAATTCCCACTCTACCACTCACCACCTGGATGATCTAGGGCGTGATATTTTTTCTGAGACCTAGTTCCCCTGTCCTTAGATTAGAGATAATGACATCTACCTTACTGGGCATTTGTGACAGTGAACTAAGATAACATTTATAGAGGTTCTTAGCAGGATGTTTGGCACAGAGCAATCTGCTTATTAAATGGTAGTTGTTTTGCCAGTACTGGTGATTCTCCTTTTCCTTCTTAGGTTTAGAGGTGAAAATAGTTAATCATGGTTTTTTCTCTATATGCAGTTACTTTGTCAGGTTACTTAAAAATTGCATTTTTGGTATGTTAAAGGATATCTAGCTTCTTAAAAGTGTTCAGCTGTTTTTAAAAAGTTAAGAATTTAGTCTCCCCAAAATCCTACTTTCTTTTTTGAAGATGTGGCTTTGCAGATCTACATGCAAATGACAGTTTCAGGATATAGGGTGTGTGTGTGTGTGTGTGTGTGTGTGTGTGTGTGTGTGTGTGGTAGGTAGTGTATGATTTCTAGCCAACTCTTCCTATATATGGTTAAATATATTTATTCCTACCTGGCTATACTTTAGTTAAAGTGACTGTGCGCAAATTTTAGATATTGGTTCTAATCTGCTTAATAATCTCTCCCACTGGGTGTCTGGAGGTCTGACACAATGTAAACCATACACTTAATAAATAATTAAGTACGTATCTTTAAAGGAGCTGAAAATAACACCCCTGATAATGACTTCTCAAAGTACAAAGGACCATTCAACCATCCAGTTGAAACACATGTTAATTAAAAATTGAAAGTCATAAGTAATTGAATATTGATTTAATGTTTCTGCCCTGAAGGGCAAGTTGAGGACTCTGGCAAATTTATATAGGAAGGAAGCCTTCTGCAGACATCCCAGGGGAGGGACATGTTTCTAGGAAGTCCTTGTTGCACTGAATTTTGTCGGTGGTTCTGAAGGCTCCAAGCAGTGATCCTGACCAATGGTGTTTCTTAGATTTTCCACCTTCATGCAGCCTTGGTCTTATCATTGTATGGAGTGCTCAGTGAGATGGACCAAATGCTTATTTAAGGACCCTAGAAGCCAGCCTGAGGATCCTGGAAGGTTGGGAATGGAATGTCAACAGGATGAGATGGTGAAAAGTTAAACTAGCAGTATTTCTTTTTTTTTTTTTTTTTTTTTAAATTTTTTTTTTTTTTTTTTTTTTTAAATTTTTTTTTTCAATGTTTATTTATTTTTGGGACAGAGAGAGACAGAGCATGAACGGGGGAGGGGCAGAGAGAGAGGGAGACACAGAATCAGAAACAGGCTCCAGGCTCTGAGCCATCAGCCCAGAGCCCGACGCGGGGCTCGAACTCACGAACCGCGAGATCGTGACCTGGCTGAAGTCGGCCGCTTAACCGACTGCGCCACCCAGGCGCCCCAAACTAGCAGTATTTCTATTACATGGGACAGTTTGTTACTGTGCTCACTGAAGCAGAAAGAAAACAATATAGACAATTTAAAACATCTTCTTTTGATTGTGAAGGAAGACACATTCATCATTTCAAATTTGGGAAAATCAAGAAAAACAAAATTACTCATACTCTAATTATCTGGTAGCACTGTCTGTTAATATCTTGGTGAATTTCCTTCTAGTCTTTTTTTGTTTTCCTTTGCTAATCATTGTTGTACATAATTTTTAGAGAATGAAACATGGAAAGAAATGAGAAGAAAAATCATTGAGACAGATATTTAGTGATTCTTATATTCAACAAAATAATCCCAAGGATATGGAAATTAGTGTTCTATTTGCATAATGCCTTTCATCTCAAACCAAAAAAATGAATCTATCAGTTATTTGTTTTTTCACATGTCTGAACAAGGGACAGTATGTTATTACCTGCTTTTTATTTTTATTTTTATTTTTTTGCAACAGGTTTCCTATGAATAGAAACTTCATGTCATGATTTACACCGCAGCATTCAGTATTGCTTTCTAAATCTTTTTTCCCCCTGGAAATACTACCAGATTAAAAGTAATTACAACTTTGAAACAGTTGAACATTAGGGATGAAATATAGAACAAGTATTATCTAGCATCATGAAAATTCAGCTGCTTTTAGTGACTGGATAATTGAGTGTTAATAAAATTTTTCATAGTTTAATACTTATAGAATCTTGAATGTATTTATTAATTACTTGCTTATACAGGCAACTCCATAGAAGAGGG
The DNA here is from genome assembly GCF_028749965.1 of Puma concolor. Taxonomy (NCBI): domain Eukaryota; kingdom Metazoa; phylum Chordata; class Mammalia; order Carnivora; family Felidae; genus Puma; species Puma concolor. The sequence goes on from NC_141683.1 coordinate 31,145,248, forward strand.
GGATGATATTGAAATAGTATTGTATATTTTATCTTTTATTTATTTTGCTAGATTTTGGATTCTATGGAAAGGACAAAGAATATGTTCTTTTTGATAGGTAATAGTGTTGACCTATTGGAGGAAAATCCTCTCTTTTAAATAAAACTGGTGTGGATAAAAATTAAAACTCAGTAAAAGATGGGAAATTAAGTCTTCTGAGTCTTAAGTGAATTTCTTACATGCTTTAGGCTAGTGGGGGATTTTCTAGTCGCTCATAACCTTTCCTGTTAAATTTTTAACACCCACATCAGTATATTTTACAGGCTTATGTAGAATTTAGAACATATCCTTCTGTGTTCTATTTTGAAGGAGGTGTGCTTTCTCAGCTTAGGTGAACCATGCCTGAGCTTCTGGTTAAACAGATCTTCAGAACTCATAAATTCAGTCCAAACCACAAAAGAGAGCTCATCTTCAGAAGTGAAAATTTTCTAAACCCTTGACATACTAGGAACCAAATGTAGTGTGATTTTCCTGCAAACAAACAAACAAACAAACAAACAAACAAACAAAAAACACCAAAACCAACCAACGAAACAAAAACCACTTCTCACAAATTGAACAGGTTAAAGTATGGAATTGTTAAACGTACTATGATAAAAATACATGGGAAAAAAAATCTCTTGAGCTCATGCTTTGATCTCACCTACTTCAGTGCCAGAAGATATGATGAAATAATTGTTCTGATTGAGAATTTTGATGGGCTATACTATAAATAATTTGTTGTTTTATAATAAAAGTAAAATTCAAAGTGATAAATGGTTTTACTTGTAGGATTATTTAGGATCTTGTTTAGGTGTGCTTAACAAAAGCCCCAAGTTTCTGAAATTACTTAATTTTTATTTTGTTTTAGCTACAGATGTAAATAGTTGACTCTATAAAAGATTTTTCCTTAATCATGTCTATTTCATTTTAAATTAACAACTAAATAACAGATATTTGTTACTTGTATGTGCAAGGTATTGTGGTATTGTGTAAGTACTACAGAGAACAAAAAGTAAATAGAAGTTATCTATTTGGGGAGCTTAAGGGAATTGCCCAGGGCCATGAAACATTTGAATTGGAAATTATTAGCCACAAAGCAGTTTATGGTAGAATATTTATCAAATAAATTTGAGAAGAACAGTAATTACAAGTAGTTAATAAAATATGGAAATTGTTTATCTCACTACTAAAGTTTTATTATTTGTTTAAAAAAATAAATAATTATAGCCAGTATAATATACACCTGTAGGTAGCAAAAACTTTGTGTGTATATGTGTGTGTGTGTGTGTGTGTACATTTATATATGTATAGATTTCCCTGCTATCTGAAAGCATAGTGTTCCATGAAACCTATCTAACCTGAAATGGCATAAATCTAAGAAGCAATTACCATTAATTTACATGGGAAAATTTTGAGGGAAAAAGACACTGACTTCAAAATGTTATACCCAGACACATAATTCATGTTCAAGTGTTCCAAATTATATTCTTTTTACTATTTTGAAAAAAAAATGCTTACATCTGTCACCAGGTAGATGGAGCAGAATGAAGAGTTCAAGGATGGAGACTTTGTGCTGTAAAAGAAATGGCAGTGAATATCAAAAACATTTAGGTACAGAATTTAGAATAAATTTATGGCATTTGGGAAAAAGTTCAATTCCAGTCCAAACACAACTTTAAAAAGAAAAGATACAAAATGTAACAGTTATTTTGTGGCAGTAATCTGGGGACTGGCAGAGGTGGAGATGAGTGGGAAGAAACCAGTCTGGTTCTGAGAGCTCATCAAAATCTTACGTGAGGACGGCATGGCTGATAGAACAAAGCACAAATCACATGGCATGTTTGGAAAAGAAGTTGGAAGGATACATAGAGAAGCGAAAGTAAATGTTATAGGAATCAAAAATAGATGAGTTAAAATTCAAGTTAATAGACAAAATATCTCAGATAAGTTCAAAAACATCCAAGAATATATTACTTATAATTTCCACAAAGGTTTCAATTATTAAATGATGAAAATGAAAAAAATTCGTTATAAAAAGAAATAGATGTTAGTGATAACTTTGGATTTATTAAAATGCAACACAAATAGAATAGAATTGGACAAAGAAGGTTAGTACTTGTTCCTAAAATATAGGATTCACAAGCACTATACATTTTTAGGTCCATATAAAAGAATAATTAAATATAAGAAACAAAATATCGTTGGAAACATTACTTTTCTTAGTTTTGTATAAATCAGGTAGCTAAAACACAAATTAGAAAAAAGAAAATTTGAAAAATATAGTCATCATTGTTGAGTACCCCCTGGGATATTTTACATACATTCTCCTAAATGCTTATTTGGCAAAAAAGGAAGTCAAACCACAATAGCTATTTAGAAAACATGAAAAAATATTTGTCATCATCAGTGGATTTTTTTTTTGCCACAAAATGATACTCATATATTGAGAGATTAAATGATTTAAAAATAAAAAGAAATAATGAAAACACATCAACACACATTCAACATAAAATATTAGAACACAAATAATAAAACAAACCTTAGGAAAATAGGAGAAAGCCATAACAAAAGCATAGGTATAATAACAAGTCAGAAACAGGAAAGCAGAGATTTGATAACTTAGTTTAAGGGTTGGTTATTTGCAAAAACATTGAGAAAATTCTGACCTGTATTTTAAAGAAAGGGAAAACAATATTAAATATAAGTATAAATGAGAAAAAGTAATGACTAGCAGATATATTCTTACAAATTATGAAAATGTAATCATGGGGGAAAAGGCTTGAATAGATTAATAAACTGAGAGAAATTTAAAATATTATTACTATTTTGAATAAACAAGGTTGTAGAGCTAATGTTTTTTCTAGTGGCTTATTTTTTTTTTTTTTTCTCAAAGAACTCTGCTTGGAACATTATGGAAAGTTTACATTTTAAAAGTATAACCATGATATAAAACTTTTCAAAGAGGACACAAAAAAGGAAAATGACAATTCATTTTGCAGATTTTATTTTTGAGTGTATATACAAACAAAACTTCAAAGTTACACGAGCATAAGAACAACAACTAATTTACAGCAAAGAGAGTTTTTATTTATTATCAGGGAGTCTATTTGTGTGTATTATCAATATGTGAAAAAAATCATCACAAAAGATGCTAAGGTAGTATTAATAACATTCTATATTGATTCTTTATAATGATAAACTATTACCAGAAATATTCTTTAGCTTGATTAAAATAAAATATCTATAACCAACAATGTACTAAATAGAAACATTAGAACTATTTTTACTAAATTTGAGAACAAGGATGGATGGTAATCATTATTATTATTTAACATTATCCTAGAAATTCTAGCTGTTTCAGTAAGCATGAAGCAAGGGCACGTGGGTGGCTCAGCTGGTTGAGCTTCTGACTTTGACTCAGGTCATGATCTCATGACTCATGAGTTGGAGCCCCGTGTTGGGCTCTGTGCTGACAGCTCAGAGCCTGGAGCCTGCTTTGGATTCTGTGTTTCCCTCTTTCTGCCCCTCCCATGCTTGTGCTGTCTCTCTCTTTCTCAAAAACAAATAAACATTAAAAAAATTTTTAAAAGTAAGCATGAAGCAAGAAATTATTAAGAATTACAGGGTATTAAAGAAGAAGAAAAAATATGCTTACTTTCAGATTATTTTTATGGTCCCTCCAAACATATCAACTGAAAAAACCATTAGGAAAAACCATTTGGTAAAGTGGCTACTTAGCTCATTATCAAAACCGATAATTTTTCTATAAACTTGTATAACAAGCTAGAAATATGATGAATAAAATATCTTCCCAGTAGACACAACAATTAAAATACTTAATAAATTTAATAAGAAATGTAGGATGTATATGAAGAGTACAGCTTTCCAGAGGAATATAAAGTAAAACAAATACATGGGAACATTACCCTTTTCTTGGATAAGAAGACTGAATATTACAAAGATGTTTATTTTTAAATTACTTTTAGATTGATTTCAGCTACATTTCAAATTCCAGTTTTTTTTCTAACTTGGTTAAATGAGTCCAGATTTCAATGAAAGAAAAAAGAATATTTATGAAAATTTGAAAAAAAGGCATGTGAGGAAGAACATTTCCTCCTAAATAATAAAAAGAATGTGGTTTTGGTACAAGAATCACCAGACTGACTAGTAGGCCCAAATAACTCAGAAATAGATCCTAGTATATGAAAGGATTTTGCATATAACACAAGAGATAGTATAAGTTGGTGAAGAAAGGAAAGTTCATTAACAATGCTGAGAGAATTGTTTAAAAATTTGCCATACATAAAGTTACATATCACCTCTTACTTGTAACCAAAGTAAGTTCTCTACATTCTTAGGAGTGATTCTTAGGGGAGATATTTTTAAAAATTAAAATATTAAGATAAATACTGAGTAAAAATGGCTATATTTTACTTAAAAATAAAAGTACATCATTCTTGAAAATATAAACTTAAAAGACAAATAAAAAATTAGGAAATCAGGGGCACCTGCGTGGCTCAGTCAGTTAAGCATCTGACTCTTTGATTTTGACTCAGGTCATGATGTGATAGTTGTAACATCAATGCCTGTGTCCAACTATGTGCTGGGCATGGAGCCTGCTTAAAAGTCTCTCTCCTTCTCTCTCTATCCCTCCCCCACTTTGTGCTCACTCTCTCTCTCTCTCTCTCTCTTTCTCAAAAAAAAAAAAAAAACCCAACAATAAAAATATTAAGAAATCATGTATCACTGGTGCTTGAGAGACCAAGGGCTACTATATTAAACATAAAAAGACTTCATAAAAATGGATTAGCAAAAACACTAGACCCCTGAAATGAGAAGAGAAAATGGGCAAAAGATAAGGTTAGGCAAGACACAGTAGAAAATATTTACCAGAAAGTAAATTAAGGGAAAATATTCAGCACAAAGAAGTATAAATTTAATCACAAACTTTTCCTACTTATTAGTTTAGGAAATATGAGGGACAAAGTGGTATTTGATGTTAGCAGGCATTTGGAGAAATAAGCTATTATAATGCTGGTGGGAAGTAAGTTGGTATAATCTTCCTGGTAGGAACATGGCATGAAAATAGTTCTGACCTTTTGACTAATTCCCCTGGTAAGTAAGGTGTTGTCCTAGAGACATAATCATACATGTATACAAAGATTTATGTGGCCTGATATATAATACCAAGAAAATTGGAGATGAGAGAAAATAATAAATTTTAGAGCATACACAATGGAATATTACTCAGTCATTAATAATTATGTTTTCAAACTGTATTTAAACAGATGGAAAAGTGCCTATAAAGTTCAAGAAAAGGAAGGAAGCTTAAACAGGCATAAAATGATGCTAACTGTGAGTTGGTGTGTATGTCTATGTAAAATATGTGTACACATAAAGAAAAGACTGGTAGAAATAAAGTGTCAACAGTGTATTTTTCATGGTATCATTATTTTCTTTATCCTTTCCCCCTTTTTTTTTAAATTTCTACATTATGGAATGGTTCTGTACACCACAATTTCATTTAAATAAATTGTAGGTGCTTATTGTGAATAATGTATAAATACAGAGTTACATGAAGGCAGTAGGGTTATAGGATCTATTGCTTTAAATAATTTTCACATGCTATTTTTAAATTTAAGAAAATGGGAATTTATGGAGAGTTGAAGACAAAGATATTTTAATATTTCTGAATCCTCTAATGAACTTTTTTGATGGAAAACTATCATTAAGACAAAATCCAGATAAAAGCACAGTGAATGCGGCTCCATTTCCTATCATCTTTTTTTTCTTCTGCTTATCTGGGTTTAGGAACGAATTTCAAAAATTTTGACTCATATTTTCCCTAAAAGATCTTTGAAGAAGTAAGTACTCTGCTTTGAAAAACTAAGTGGACATCTACAATTTTGTTTTGCATTAATGAATAAAGTAGAAGAGTAGTAATTTCTGATGAATTGCAAATGTTTAAAATTTTAAAGTAAGTTGCTAGATTAATTTCTAAATGTATCCAATGGAATCAGAAAAGCTTAGCCCCATGGTCCTGCTATGTGGCTGACGGACAATGGAATTCTGAAGGCCGTTTCAGGTTATCTGCCAGGTCAGTGATATTTTCATAATGAGAAGTGGTTATTTGCCTTTTCCCACTGGCTTGGCCTGTATGCAAAAGCATATGGTGGATATAACTGCTGGCACTTTAGCGTGGATCAAGATAGGCACTCAACCCTATGAGTTATTGGTGAGTGTGTATCTCCTTCCCATACAATCATGGTGAAGAAAATGCCAGTTGCACTTAAGAATATTCTTTAATTTTATTAAATCTTGACCCTTGAATATGCATCTTTTTGATATTCTGTGTGCCAGTGTGGGAATACACATAGTTATTTCAAGCAAAAGCATTTTGCAATTGTTTTGGTTGATAACTGAACTAGTTACTTTTTTTTTTCTCATGGAACCACATTTTACTTGAAAGAACTGTTGACAAACTAGATTTGTCTTGATTCTTTAGACTTAGATGTTTGTTAGACATTTTTTTTTTTTTTTCAAAAATGAACCAAGTGAGTCTGTTGTGTCAAGAAAAACAACTGATAGTATTTGTGGTCAGAGATACACATAAGGCTTTCAGGCAAAACTTAAAGTTTGGAAAATTTGTATTTGCTGCTGGGAACATGGCAGCCTCCCCAAATGTCAAGACTTTTCTCATGAGACCAGTGGTGATAGCTAACATGAATTTTTGATATTGCATAATGAAATGTGTCAACACCTGGAAAATCTCTAATTCAGTGAATGCATATTTTCTGAATAACCAGTATAGAATGTTCAAACTCATGCACAGGAAAAACATCCATTCAAAGCAGAAGATATGTCAATGGATTTTAATGTAACAGAACATGAAAACTTTCCTGATATGCTTTCAGATTCACAGTGCAACTCACCTTTAAGGAACTACCACTTGTTGAGTTTTAGTGCATTGTCAAAAAAGGGTATCTACAATGGTAAAAGATTAATTAAAACACTCTTATCTTTTCCAGTTACCTATCTTTGAGAGACTAGATTTTCTTCATATACTTTAACCGAATGGATTATCAGATAGGTTAAATGCAGAAGCAGGTATGAGAATGTGGTTGTCTTCTAAGCCAGATGTTAAAGATACTTGGCAAGGGGCACCTGGGTGGCTCAGTTGGTTAAGCAGCTGACTCCTGATTTCTGCTCAGGTCATGATCTCACAGTTTGTGGGTTCGAGCCCCGCATCGGGCTCTGCTCTGACAGTGTGGCGCCTACTCAGGATTCTTGCTCTCCTTCTGTCTCTGCCCATCTCTCCCTTCTTAAAAAAAATAAAGATACTTGCAAAAATGTAAAATAGAATCATTCTTCTTACTAACTTGTTTTGTTTTTTGAAAGTGTAGCTATTTTTCATAAAACATGAAATTTATATTAACATGAATGAGTTTATGATTTTTAAAAAATTTTTTTAAATGTTTATTGTTTTTGAGAGAGAGAGAGAGACAGAAACAGAGACAGAGCCTGAGAGGCGGGGGGGAAGAGAGAGAAGGAGACATAGAATCCAAAGCAGGCTCCAGGCTTTGAGCTGTCAGCACAGAGCCAGACGTGGGGCTCAAACTCACAGAGTGCAAGATCATGACCTGAGCTGAAGTCAGAGCCTTAACTGACTGAGCCACCCAGGTGCCCCGAGTTTATTATTATTTTTAAATGAATGAATTAAAAAAACTTACAATAAGTAGCTTGAAGTTTGAAAATGTTATTAAAAACATCTTTTGGGTTGAAATATTACACTATTATTAGTGCATGCCTGATTAAAACAATAACATAAATACATCTCACATTTTGGTAAATACTAAATATCAAAAGTAAAATTTTATTGAGATCCTATCTCTTCAGATGATGGACATGGCTGTTTTTCCCCTTCAATTAGCTCATGTATCTTATAAATAAATATCACATGTGCTAGTTGAGACCAGATTCAATAAAAACTAACATTAAAGGAAGGTAAGTAATTGGGCTATTAGGAAGTGCAGTGCTTAAAAAAGTTCCACTAGTGATTATATTTTAAGAGCAATTGTAACATTTGGATCCCCAACATCTTCCTGTTGAGTTAATTTAAATTAAATAAATGTATTGGAAGAGTAAATACATAATCAGAGAAATGGTTGAGGACAAGTTGGAGACATTTCCAAGGAGAAGAAATGAATATCGCTCTATGCTACGCTCTATTCTTTTGGAAAAGTAATGAAAACGTTTCTTTTATGAGATTCAATACACCGCCAAGGAAATAGAACTACCAGTTACCGTTGACATGTGTTACTTCTACCCAGGATGTAGTGCTGAGCTGTCAAAGGTCAATGCGAAACTTTTTGCCACCTTGAAATCATGCAAAATACACAGCTGAGAAGCAGACTCATGTCTCAGTTAACAGAGGCTTATAAGACATGAATATTTCATGTCCCTTTGCCACCTCAAAGAACTCATACTTTAGGGACAATGTACCATAATAAGAATCAGAAAGGACAAGAAGTATGCCTTTCTTTTGTAAAGAGGGTAAAGGGCAATTGTGCAAGGAAGGTGCAAAAGGAGAATAGGTGTGATGCCCTGACAGTGGCTTGCTCTTAAGCAGATCAGTTTAGGAGAGTATATATGGAATGTGTAGGTCTGGAAATGGATTACCTTAAAACTAAAATAAATGGCTACGTCATTTTTTTTTTTTTTTTAATTTTTTTTTTCAACGTTTATTTATTTTTGCTACAGAGAGAGACAGAGCATGAACGGGGGAGGGGCAGAGAGAGAGGGAGACACAGAATCGGAAACAGGCTCCAGGCTCTGAGCCATCAGCCCAGAGCCTGACGCGGGGCTCGAACTCACGGACCGCGAGATAGTGACCTGGCTGAAGTCAGACGCTTAACCGACTGCGCCACCCAGGCGCCCCATTTTTTTTTTTTTTTAAATGTATCCTATGGAATCTAAATATCGATGCAATTTGTTACTCATTATCATTATTTTATAAAATGCATGGAAAAGCTCTTCTTTTCTAGTTGGAATTTATAATTTCTTTTCTCAAATTCTTATTTTATCCTTTACGCTTGAAAGCTTTTTACTAATCACTGTGCAATAAAAGTGCCTTCACTGGGGCACTTCACTTCTCTGTCTTAGAAATTCACGATAGGAATCTGAGCTACACCCAGTGAGACATCTCGTTCTCTTGGTGCCTTCTTTAAGGCTGCTAAACATTGCAGTGGGATTCGTTAATTTTGCTTTTACTTTTGGTGGGTTTCTTACTTTAGAATGAAGGACGACTAAGGACTATTTATACTTTCTGTAGATTCCCTCGACTCTGATTTCTATTTCAAATATAGAAGGCAAAGTTTTTTAATTTTTTGCTTTTTTTTTTCCCTCTTCCATAACTTTACGGGAGGGAGGGAGGTATTGTCTCAAGTTACTTATCTATAGACTGATGCTAGCATGAATATAAGAGTTTCATGCTTTTGAACCTCTTTTGATCTTAATCCCAAATGCCTCCCTGTTCAGAGCCTTGGTGCCTCGAATTCTGCCCCAAAGGATGCATTATCTTAGACTAGCAGTCTTGTTGCTTTTCTCTACCAATGAAATGAGAGGGTGAAAGAACCCAGGACAGCGGGTTGTGAAAGAAGTGCGGAAGGAAGATAGAAGCTTAGAGAAAAGGTAGCTGGAGTTCTTAACAATGGAGAGGAGACTATTTTGAAGTTCTAAGACCAATTCCAACATGTGTGTCTCCAAGCAATTCTCCTATACCAGTGGGGTATCCTAGAATTCAACTCTGTTCTGACACTATCTACTAGAGATAGCATCACATCCTGCAGGTTAAGGGCTCAGTCATTCAAGACTGCCCCCCCATCCAGACACCAGTCAAGAGCCTAGGTTGTCACCTGTACTTTTGACCAACTGGACATAAATTGGAGGTTCCTACAAGCCCCTCTTTGGGTTTGTTTAATTTGCTAGAGTGTCTCATAGAACTCAGAAAAACATTTTACTTACTAGATCACTAGTGTATTATAAAAGGATATAACATAGCTAGGTATGGGGAAAGGGGCAGGGCTTCCATGACCTCTCTGAGTGTGCCAGTGTTCTCAAATTTCCCTGTGTTCACCAACCCAGAAGCTCTCTGATCCCCAGTCCTTTTGGATTTTTTTAAAAGTTTATTTATGTTGAGAGAGAGCGAGCGAGTGAGCATGTGCATGAGCGGGGAAGAGGCAGAGAGAGAGGGAGAGAGAGAGAGAATCCCAAGCAGGCTCTGTGCTGTCAGAACGGAGCCTCATGCAGGGTTCAGTCTCATGAACCATGAAATCATGACCTGAGTGACAATCGAGAGTTGGATGCTTAACCGACTGAGCCACCCAGGTGCCCCCTTTTGGATTTTTATGGAGCTGTCGTTATATAGGCATGGTTGATTAAACCAATGGCCATTGATGATTGATTCAACCTTCTGTCCCTCTTCTCTCCCCGGGGGTCAGGGAATGGGACTAGGACATGGTTGATTCCCTTGGCAAGCATCTTTGATCCCTAGGTAGAGTCTAAAAGTCACCTCATTAACATAAGAAAAGATGTCTTTATGGCTTTTATCACCTAGTAAATCCAAGGATTTTAAGAGCTATGAGCCAGGAACTGTGGAGAAGACCAAATATATATGAAAAATCTGAATGGCCAAATACATGTTTCTTATAAATCACAATATCTCATAGACCAAACACAAAGCAATTTGACTTCATGATTTTGCCTCAGACTGACTATGAAAGTATTCTAAATGAGAAAGCCTAATGTTAGAATCAAAGTTCCATCAAGGAGGAGAATGCAGAGAGAAAATTTTGGGTGTGATTCCAAATATCTGAGTTAAACCCATTTGTCAACACACTTGAGCAGCTTTATATTTTTATATATTAAGGGAGTCTCAAATTCATTATGACTTATAATAAGACCTTTACAAGGGGACTATGTGGATTGTGTTTAGACAAAACCAGTTTGACCATTTTAACTTAACTGAAGTGTTTCCCATGTCAGTTGACTTGTCACCTGTTAAAAGGTAGAAATGTTAGTGCGAGAAGATAATGTTTTGTAATGGTTTTCCTCTGAGGGCAATGTTTTCATGTGTCCCGGTTATTTTAAATTTTTTTTTTTTTTCAACGTTTATTTATTTTTGGGACAGAGAGAGTCAGAGCATGAACGGGGGAGGGGCAGAGAGAGAGGGAGACACAGAATCAGAAACAGGCTCCAGGCTCTGAGCCATCAGCCCAGAGCCCGACGCGGGGCTCGAACTCACGGACCGCGAGATTGTGACCTGGCTGAAGTCGGACGCTTAACCGACTGCGCCACCCAGGCGCCCCTGTCCCGGTTATTTTTATTGCTTACATGAAAAAGCTATGCCACATGGCTTATGTATATACAAGTGTTGCTTTGAAGGCAAGCACAGGTTTACACCTGCTAAGCTTATGTTGGAATTTATTTTAATTCATTGTACAGGCACTGGCGTTTTAGATAGCATATTAAAATACGATTAAAGTCATAGGAAAGTTAGATATCATTTAGCCTTGTCTTCGTAACTTGCAGTTACAAAATTATGTATTAGCCAACCTAAAAATTGAGTATGTTATAATTAACATAATCGAATATATATAATCAAATACATGTATAATTAAAAGATAGGTGCATCATGGGCTTTGGAGTCTTGTGTTTGAATTTTGACTGTGCTGCTTGCTTTGGACTTTGAATAAGTTACTTAACTTCCTTTTGACTCCATTTCTGTATTTGTAGAGTGAGGATATTAGAGATCCTTCATGGAGATGTTGTAAAGGTTAAATGACACAATACAAATGAAGCACTTAGCATAGTGTCTGACAGACTAAGTGTTCAGTACACATTAGCTAAATTGTTTTTATTTATAAGTTAAGAATTTGAGACAAATTGCTTATGTTTTGGGGTAATGTGGAATATATACTCAAGTAATGTGGAAATAGATATATTGAAACATCTTATCTTTTCAGTGGGTGCCAAGGGTAAAGAAATACATATATATTATATTATGTCTAAATAAATGGGTCAGCATAAACTAGAGGTTTGGTTAAGCTCAGTGAACTGGTACGTATTAACCTGATTATGACGATGTAGTTATTGTGTGGGAACAAGGCCAGGACTCACTGAGACAAAATTAAGTCTTAAGATGCCAGGCTTTCAACTCATATTATATACAGTGAAAACCTTCCTGTTACATTAATACCTAAACTTTTCTTTTTATTTACTACAAATCCATCTCCTTTTATTTTTTCTTTTTTTATATGAGCAGGGGAGAATATTGTAATCATTCTTCATAAAACACTGCATTATAAAGACTTTTTGTAAATGTCCACAGGCGTCCTTAGCTGAGAATGAATCCATTTGAATAAAACCAGTAATCTGAAAGTAATTAAAGTAGTTTTGTAAGGTGCAATAAACATCCATTGTTGGGTCTACAAAGCATTAGTTTATGCTATTGTGAAGAAGATGTCTTTTTAGGCCCTGAGCTGTTTTGAAAAATTTCAGAGGCCACAAATCTGAAAAAAACAAGGACAAGATAATGACTGGAGACACAATTAATCCTGGTGGGTGCCTCTGTATAGTACAAACTGTTACAACAAGCAAAGAAAAAGCTGGTCAGGGGTTATAGAAAGAGAAGTTAATGCATAGTCTTAAAAAAAAAGCTTATATGTAGAGGACTCAATGCGTGGAATGAACAATAGCTGAGAAATTAAACTAGCATAAGACAATACATTGTGTTATAAAGAAAGGGAAAATGAATTTAAAATGTTTGCAGAAAATATGAAATATAATTTGTATCCATGTGTATGTGAAGACCAGATTGAATTTAGGTAAATACTTTTTTGTTTCTTTAGGCATGACCTCAGTTGGTGTCAAGGTTTCAAAAGCCCATGCAATACGTCACACATTCCTGACTCAAAATCCTTGCCCACCATGTAAAGGGGTTGCACGTTACAAGGAGCCTGGAAGAAACTGCCAGTGCACACTCTGAAGGTCAACATTTATCAGGCAGCAACTTTTTATTACTTAACTCTTTTCAAACTTCCTTCACAATAGTCTGTGTTTATGAGGATGAACAAGAATAAACAAGACAATTTCTGGGTCTGACTCCTACCCTAGTGGCCTCCAAATTTGGTACCTGATTTAGGAAATTAAATCTAACCTTTAAATATGAAATAGTTAACTTCCCCACCCTGAAGCTGAATGCTCAGGCAGAGGGATTTCAGCCTTTCTGCTTCCCACCCTGTTTCTCACAAAACAGATTCAGTCAGCATTTTAGGAAAACCTCATTTTTATCTGTGACCATTTCACATGGGATTTAAAATAAAACAATGGAGTATTCAGTTAGCCCCAGTGACCTCTTGTAGACTCCAGGGTGGTCATTTAATGTCTGCTGTTTGAACGCCCTGTAACTTCAGACACGTAAGAAGTATCTTCTTGATTCTGCATTGACTTGGCATAAAGGCATTTGGTTGGAGCTGGGCTCAGTTAAAGCAGTCCTTCTCCAACTTGTGTCAAGTTGATGTACTGATCCAAATGAAGTATTTCTCCCTCATTCTCACTAATCTTGTGCTGAGTTTTATACACGGACTGTTGGTCAATTCACAGATCTTGGAGCATGTCTTTTAGTATCTGTCTGCATCCACTATTCCTTTTAGGCTGGACACACTATGGCCTCTGAAGAATCAAGCATTGGCGTTCAGGAAAACCAGGATCCCTCCCCTGAATACCTGTGGCTTGAGCATACCATCTGCATCATATACTGAAATCCTTTGCACACATAATAATTATACTTTTCCAAATGAGTCTCTGGCTTCACAGTCATAGGCAGTTTTAATCAAAATAGCAGTGATTCTGAGCTAAAACTTTAATGTTTGCATTCCCTTGGAAGAGAGTTGCCAAATTTAGCAAAAGGCAAACAAACAAACAGCAATGATAAAGCTGAGTGCCCGGTTAAATGTGAACATCAAGTAAATCTTGATTTTTTTTTTTTTTTTTTAAGAATAGGTATGTGCAATACAATAGTAAGGACATACTTTAAAAAAAAATTTTTTTTTAACGTTTATTTATTTTTGAGACAGAGAGAGACAGAGCATGAACAGGGGAAGGGCAGAGAGAGAGGGAGACACAGAATCTGAAACGGGCTCCAGGCTCTGAGCTGTCAGCACAGAGACTGACGCGGGGCTCGAACTCACGGATCGTGAGATCATGCATGACCTGGGCCGAAGTCGGACACTTAACCGACTGAGCCACCCAGGCGCCCCAGTAAGGACATACTTATATTAAAAAAAATACTGTTTATCTGAAATTCATATGTAACCAAGCGTCCTGTATTTCGTTTGGTAACTCTGTCTTGGAACCATGATAGATTATAGTTAGGAAAGATAGTCTCTGTTTCACAGTTGAAGTAATTGAGGCCTAGAGGGGGAAAATAGCTTTCCTTCAATATCCCAGAGATTTGCTGCATTTGGTCATTTCACTGGATGGCACGTTTGAGGGACAGCTGAGAGGAGGCAAGATTGTCTTGGGCATTTTTACGTGCTCGTATTCCTTTTGATTTTTCCATTCTTGCTCTGCCATACCTGCCTGCAAAATACATACTCAGATAACTGCCAGTTGAGAAAGCTTTATTATATTATTTTGCCATTGTGGGTAAATTACTGATTTACTGGCTTTTTTACTTTTCCCTCATGGAGTGAATCTGTGTTGGTGGAATTTTAGGCATCAATTTGCAATAAATGGGAGAGAAAATTTGAGGTTGAGGTGTAGGTTCTCAAAATATTATTAGATTGGGTCAAATTTCAGTATCCTAAATATTAATGCTATAGACCTGCAACTGATGGCTGTGTGAAAAAAAACAGAACAACAATTTGGCCAGCTTAATAATATGTAGATAAATGACAAGTTTATACCTCTGCCCCAGTAACTCTGGGATGGGGGATTCAAAATATATACTTCACCTCCAATATTGCATTATAAATTTTTTTGAATGTAGCAAATTTGAAGGAATTATACAGTGAATTGCCATATACCTATTACTTAGAGTCTACAATGAACATTTTGCTCTATTTGCTTTATTGTGCGTCTCTCATCTTTTCATCACTTTATTCATCTGTCATCTCATCTTTGATGCATTTCAAAGTAAGTTAACAATGTTCGTATTCCTCATGCCTACACATTTCATTCAGCAGGTATATCATGAACTAGGACTCATTTATTTATTATTTTTAAGGTAGAAATTACATATAGTGAAAGACACAAATCCTAAGTGTACCATTTGGTACATTTTAACAAATATATACACCTGTGCAACCTATAGGTCACACAGATTATGTCTGTGTAAGATACAGAACACTACCATCACTCTAGAAAGTCTCCTCATGACCCATTCCAGAATAAGCATTTGCTGTTCTGATTTTTTTTTCATTATAGATTAGTTTTGCCTGTTTAGAACTTCATAGAAAGAGAATCACACAATATGCGATTCTTGTGTAAGGCTTCTTTCACTCAGCATGTTTTTGAGATTTATGCATGTTATTGGGTGTATCAGTAGTTTGTTTGTTTTACTAATGAGTAGTATCTCATTCTATGAATATATCACAAAATGGTTAGCCATCCCTCTGTTGAGGAACACCTGGGGTGTTTCCAATTCCTGGCTATCATAAATGAATGTATTATAGGAGCGCCTGGGTGTCACTCAATTAAGTGTCCGACCTCAGCTAGAACCTCACAGTTCATGAGTTTGAGCCCTGCATTGGGCTTGGTGCTGACAGCTCAGTGGAGCCTGCTTCAGATTCTGTGTCTACCTCTCTCTCTGCCCATCTTCCCCCCCCCCCCCCACCCCCGGGCTTGTGCTCTGTCCCTCTCTCTCAAAAATAAATAAACACTAAAAAAATAAAATAAATTTGTTATAAATCTTTTAGTATATGTCCTGTGGACATGTTTCCTTCCCTTCCCTCAATCACTTCCTCCCATCTTCTGCCTCTGGAATAAATACTCAGGAGAGGAATCAACCAGGTTTGGGGAGCATTTTACTAGCTTATGTTATTTTAAAAATATTGGTTATTATATTGATTACCTACTAGCTTTGTTCTACTTTGCAAAGCTTGACTGACTTTAGCTTTTCTCTTAGCTTCTTCTCTAGATTTCTTTGCTCTTAGATCTCAAAGGATCTATATCTTCTCAAATGGTTGAGACCAGTCAAAGACACTCTGGATCCCTGAAACTTGCTTAGAATAAGTCTTCATTCTATTCTGGATGTGGGACACCTCTGGTAGGGTCTTTCTCAGAATCACATTATATCAGGAGAATGAATGTGTCATTGACTTACTTTCTTATTCACTTGATCGTGTATTGAGTGGATGCTATATGCTATGCTCTGAGAATATAAAGATGATAAAACTTGGCCCTTGATTCAAAATAGCACATAGACTTTTAGAGAGGTGGACAAGATAAATCGCCATTTCAGTACAATGTGGTAAATATTTTGGTAGGGATAAGTACAGGGTGCTGTGGGAGTACCTTGAAAATGCACTTGACCCAGAGTAGGGTGTATCAAGAAAGAGTTTCTAGAGGTTATGAAGACTGAGTTATGTTAATGACGGACCCAGGAACAGTTAAATAGCAGGTAATAAAGGGAGTGTGTTTTAGGCAGAGGGCTATGATAAAGTGTTGGGGGCAGGAGAAAGTGAGTAGCTTTGAAAGTTCAATGTCAATAGGTGAGGCTAAAGAGAAGGAAGGAGGGAGATCATAATGGGCTTTTAGATTTAGTTAAGGGTTACTTAATATTCTGAAAAGTTTACTGTGTATCTATCTGTATCCATGTAAGGAGTAGGTCATAGACCACCAGTTATTTCTGTACCTATTTTGATAAACTGAAAAGAGTCTCAGTTCAGTGGCTTCAGCATGTGCTCACTCTTCAAAATAAGGTTCATAATGAGTGTAAGATATCTAACTGGTGAAACTGCATTTTTTTTTCTTAAAAAAAAAAAAAGGCTCAGTATCAGGCCGTACATGAAGGGAAATTTCAGAATCTTTGCTAGAACTGGATAACTGCTGACCCCAGCATCCTTAAATTAACCTCTCAGGAAATGCAAGATTTATAAGTTGTGGGCTTCTTTTTTTTTTCTTTTGAAAAAAGGTCTTAATAATTCAAAGAACTTTTTAATGATTTTAAAAGTGCATGTTAAGTACTTGATGGATTGGATCAATTCAGTCTTTGTAGTGCTGTGTGTTGACATCCTCCTCTCTACATATGGAAATTCGACAGATGTACAGAAATGCTACACAGGATGGGATGTTTCTTTATGACATTTCCTTGTGCATTTCATTGGAGAAAAGAAATGTGTATATGCACTTTATAGTTAGTCATTAACTATAAAAACAAGCTTATTCACAAACCTGCTTTGATCTGAATTTCCTGTGATTTATCTTTGGTGTCTTAGCATGCACTGAACTCCTGATTGTTATTAACTCCCCAAATATTTACATCACTCCAGATAATCAATGCTTATCACAGTCAATACAGATGTTACAAGATCCTAGAAGAAAGATAGTGTCAGCATAACATTTTAATTATTATAGCATGTGTTTTCAACTGTATCTTTTGTTTAGAGCATCAGCTAGCACAGCTACTGTATATATCTAATACATAGAAAATATTAAAATGGTAGAACATATAAATTATAGCTTTTCCCACCAAAGATTTGAAGCCATAGTGTGCGAATGCTTGAAGATATTAACGCTTGTTTAATTAATTTAAATCATGCTGCTAGGACCGTATTTTCACTTTCTGTTCCCCTGAGCTTGTACTCTCAGCGTGGTTACTCAACTGTTATGTGAGACAAATTTGCTTGTGGATGTTTTAATGATGGAAAATATCTGATTTGAACTAGCACGTCACTTCTGTTAATGAAATCACAAGATGGACTATTGTGAGGAAAAAAATAATTTGACTTTATCTGTTTGGCAAAATTCTGCTTGGTTTGTAAGTTTCATTTTTAAGCATCATGCTTCATTTTTTACTACGCTGAGAGCAAAATGCTGCAAAGTTGTCTGAGACCTACGATATCTACTTCTGTGACTCCCCCCCCCAAGTATTTCACAGCCACTCTGGCAGAGGTGGTTGCCGGTGCAATATTGTCTAGCTTTTCCTAGCTGGAGGTACCTCACTACTTCTCCTGCTGGAGGTACCTCACCACCTCTCTTGCACTCTCTTGGTGCAGTTCTGCCAAGATATGTCCACATTCACTCTTACTGGAAGAGCTACAGTGTTAATTTCAAGCAGCTGTGCCAAAGGTAATGGCACAAAAGTTACGCTGTGGTGGTGGGTGTGCAGGAGCAGGATGGGCCTCATCCAGCTCCTTCAGTGAAAGCTCGGTGTAGGTGGGGTGGAGAACTTGCTGACGGTTGAAAGTGGAAGGCCCAGCTTCAACTTTCACTTGCGTTTTCTGATGAATATTTGCTCTGATAAAGTAAAATGCCTGTGCCCTTTCCCAGCTGTGGGGCTGGGCAAACTGCAAGTTACACCTTCAGTAAATAAGAAATACCACAGGGACTTCTTTCTTTCTTTCCGTTTCTTTCTTTCTTTCTTTCTTTCTTTCTTTCTTTCTTTCTTTCTTTCTTTCTTTCTTTCTTTCTTTCTTTCTTTTCTTTCTTTCTCTTTCTTTTATGAAACACCAGAAGAAAGGTATAGTAATAACAAAGCTCTAGTTTTAATAGGAGGCTTGTGATGATAGCTAAAATAGCTAGGAACTCCCCCCTCCTCCACGTCATATCCACTAAAATAAGGGCTTAAGGAAAGATATCATAGCCAGGTTCGGAAACCTGCTTCTGCTCAGGTACTGCTTCTAGTCAGGATTCAGAAAAGAGGCCATTTCTAGAAAGGAACGACTTCTGTCACAGAGAAGACTGTTCTGAAGTATGAAGTATGAAGTATGTTCTGCTTTCTAGGCCTCCCGTCTTCTCCAAGGGCCTAAATTGGCCACACTCTTTCAAGCAAATGTGTTTGTAGATGGTTTTCTTTTTTTAGTTTGAGATACTAAATATGTCGGATTTCCTCATAAGGAGACAAAAATAGTGATATTGAGAGCCCTTGGGGACTAGTGCAAGAAGATCTTGAGTCAGTAAAGTATCACAATAGGCCTCCTTTGTAAAGACAATGTAGAGAACTTAAATTAGCACTAGCTTCTTTCTCATGGAAAAGTCCTATTACAGTAATGCAAGAAAGCCTGTGAGATGCAGAGAGGCCTTGAAGGCAGGGAGTAGCATCTTATATTCTTAAAGGAGCTTGAGAATTTTATCAAACTCCTGTCTTTGACTTAAAGTACAGCTAAAGGGAAACCATTCTGGAAAAAAATGAGTATAGCATTTACCTAAATTTGAAATAGTTTAAATAAACTATTTTGGACGGTTAAGTGTCCAACTTTGGCTTAGGTCATGATCTCCGGGTTTGTGAGTTTGAGCCCTGCGTTGAGCTCTGTGCTGACATCTTGAACCCTGGATCCTGTTTTGGATTCTGTGTCTCCCTCTCTCTCTGTGCCTCCCCTGGTAGCACTCTGTCACTTTCTCTCTCACAAGTAAACATTAAAAAAAAAATTAAATAAAATAAATGAGGTGCCTGGGTGGCTCAGTTGGTTAAGCATCCAACTCTTGATCTCGGGGTCCTGAATTCAAGTTCCATGTTGGGCTGTGTCCAGAGTGTAGAGCCTACTTAAAAAAAAAAAAAGAAAGGCAAACAAAATAAAAACCTCCAGAGAGACAAAACACTCCCACATCCTCTCCATTCTATTCCATAAAATACTATCATCACCAGGTTCCTTTGAATATTTTATCCAAACTAGAATATTGCACATTAACTTAGCTTATGAGAGTTTTGCCTTTGGTCACCATTTTTTGACTTCCACAGCTCAAATTTATGAACAAGTAAAGAGATCATCATGATAAAGTAGGGGAAGTGAAATAATAGAGGTGGTACACGAGATATTACTGAGATAGAGGTTGGGCACTGAATCTAGCTGGGAGCAGGAGAAGTTGGTCAAGAAAAGCTTCCTAGATGTGGGTAGGTTTTGCTGGAGGACAAAGAGATTAAAGAGGGGGAGGAGGTAAGGCTGCCTTTGTGGGCAGGAGCATCTTACAGGGTAAGGGCTTTTCCAATGACATTAATGTATAGTACTTCTTTTTTTTTTTAAATAGTACTTTTTCTAGATATAAAACTAAAATGTATTTAACATTTTAAAGATTCTGAACATATTAGAATGAAATAAACAAGTTGTAATTATTTGGTGAGATTGAATTTCAGATATGTTAAGTAACAAAGATCTTTCTGGACCAATCTTCATTTTGCAGAATTACAGTACCACATACTCATGTAAATTCTTGTTCATTGCCTCTGTTTGTATGGAAGTGTGATTCATCCATGACCAAAGCCATCATCAATGTATGAATCAGTTTTTTAAGTGAATCAAGTAATTTACAAATGCCCTGTTTTTTTTTTTTTTTTTTTTTTTTTTTTTTAAATATCTATTTAGGCCCAAGTTATCAAGATTTACTCAATTTTTATTATTTTAGATTATGTGAACTTGGAATTAATACTGCATTAGGACTTGGGGTAATTTTTTAAATGAATAATACTTTTAATAAATTAATTGAAAATAGTTTTGTATTAATAATTACTATTGCATTATTAAAGTTAGATCTTCCAGGGCATTGGTTCCAAAGATACCATGTTCTTTCAAATAATGAATTTGCATTTCTTTGAAATATTTCATAATGTAAACTTTTCTTCAAGTCACACTTACTTTTCAGTTGATTGATACTTTATTTCTCTAGTGAAATATTTAAACTGATTTTTCCTGTCTTACATATGGAATAGATACTGTCTATATACTACAAACCTCAGAGTTTAGAGAGGTCAAACATGGGGATGGAGGCACACAATCCATAGGTCCTATATGATGCAACTCCAGGGGGCGCCATACACATAAATACAATCTGAAAGGCAACCAATATTCAGAATTGTAAATGGCTGCCCTGGGGACTGGGATATGGAGCATGGGGAAGGATGTTTTCTAAAAAACAAACTCAGTCACTGAACCAACTGGTTATTTAATTAATTGATAAACCCTAGATGAAAGCAACCCTAGATGAAACCCTACATGAAGAAACCCTAGATGAAAGGGATTTTTCAAAGTGTTTTTGGACCAAAAATTTCCATAGTCTAATAAGTTTGAGAAACTCTGGGATAAACAAGTTTTTCTCTGCAGGATCTCCCATAGTTTTAAAAATGCTCGTGTGCTTTGTGAATCTACAAGTGAAGACTAAAATAGGCATTACTTCCCAAGCTTATTTGACCATGGAAATGTTTATTGGCAGATTTGGTACTAATGTTTCAAGGTCTTATCCATCTGGTGTTTAGTCATCACAGACAATCAGAATGACACTCCATTTTCATGGATCTGAAAAAATAGGCAAGGGATATAGAATGAGAGACAATGCTGAGTGAGAAACAAGAGAAGAATGCTTAAGTTCTCTAAACTGTAAAATGAAAATGGACATTTGACTGTTTTGTTCTCAAATCATTTAAATCCTGCTTTCCTTAATGATGCTATACTATATATAAAGATATATACATATGATGCGATATATATTGTAGTGATATATTCATACCTATTTAAAGGATAAAATAAATCTTAATAAATGAAAAATCCAGTGTGCTGTTATCTAAAATTAGAAGCTTTACATCAAGATACACATGGGAATATATTGTGAATTATAAATAATTTGGGCTAATATAATACTTTTGTTTGTAGTACTCAGATCAAAAACCCTTTTTTTCCCCTCTTCCCCTGTCTGGTGACAGTAAGTATCTACAGTTGTTTAGAATACTGAATGACTTGCAAATGACTTAGGAAACATGGGACTTCAATTCTCAAGCTTTGGTTTGTTAAATGAAAAGAAATGTCCAAGCAGCCAGTCATTTTTGTCATGTAGACAATCTTGAATCAGAACATAGTAGCTCTACATGTTGAAAACAATCCCACGCTGCTCAGTCAACCACAGCAGCTTTGACTTAAGACTTTCTATTTCACATAAGATGATAACTTTTTTTCTGTGTGGCTTAGAGTGAAGTTTTGTTTTGAACAATTGATAGATACTTCAGTTCCCAAATTCCATGATTTGCTCACTAGTGTAAAAAATCATTATTTTATGATTGCATACTTTCATGATTTTTGTTCACTCAGTCTTTATAGTTAGTTAAGGATAAAACCATTTATCAACTAAATTCCACATATATTTAACAATTTTCTGTATTGTTTTCCTTTGACATTGTGAAATGAAACCCACATTTTTTAGAATCACATACCAAACTATTATAAAAATGAAGTGTTAGAAATCAATTCAAATGTTAAATACAAAGGACATCCTTGGCTCATTAAGTAAAAATATCTCATTTAATGAGCAGGAAAGCACTGGAGCACACTGAACCCTGACACAAAGCAAATTATTTAAGTGATAAATTATATTTTATGGGGAGTGTAAAAGTTAATAATACTCAGGGGCACGGTAATAAATGCAGAGGTGTAACTGACTTCATCGACTGCTTTACTTACAAACATGCCATATGTACTTAGTTACTTGAGATGATCATAAAAAGAAAGAATAGCAACTACACAAAGATTCATAAAGCGACCTTAGTATGATTATTTTTCAGTTGCATTCCTTATGTTGTGTGATTTTAAGAGATCCTTTCTCTCTGTCTCTCTCTGTTTCTCTCTTTTTTTTTTTCCCCTGTCATTTGCAACATTCTGCTTCCTTCATTTTTGTTTTCACTTTTGGTCAAGTATTTGACCTTGTAGCAGTTAAAGCTGCAGCCTGCTCCTTATCTCTTGGCAGGCCTCATAAAATCAGCCATGCATTCATTCTCTCTGGTGGCCCACAAATGACCTCAGACCACACTTCATGAAGACCAACATGTCGTATGAAGAAATGGGTGGGTTAGCTTTTGTATTGGCACCATCCTGGCTCTTTCCTAAGCAAACATTTCTCAGTAGAGTTGAACAGACCCATCAACAAATATGGTCAATAATCCCCATCCGCGCTTTGCTCAGATGCACAGAGATCTGTTTGCCAAAGCCATCTCCACACAATAAGAGAGCAGGGAAGCCTGGCTGCACTTGTCTGGGTAAAATTAGGAGTATAGATTGAGGATGAGGTGCAAAGAAAGGAGGTGCTTCCTTTTCTTTTTTTTAATTTAAATGATACCTATTTTTTTTTCTGTTTTGAAATGAAATTGTTCCACTTTTTTCTTGACGCCTGCCTGGTTTTGGATCATGAGCAAATTCTAATGCCATATAATTTTGCCTTTGTAGAGGTAGATTCTAGTTGAAAATGTAGCTTACTGATGCTACATGCATGATTTTTACTGCCTGGATTTGGAAAATAATATGTTAGAATCTTTATTCAAAGCTGATTTTAGTCTATGGGACCACTTTGAGGTCAATTGCAGATTGGGAGGTAGAAAATTCCCCTAATGCCAGAGCAAATATGACTTACAGTAGTGTTTCGCACCTCTGAGCCTTTGTGTATTCTATTTTTAATGCCTGGTTGCTTTTCTCTCTTGTCCGCTCAGCAAGGTCCAATAGACGTTTTAAACCCAGCTCAGAAATGCATTCCTCTGACCACTCTCTTCCTCTTTCTCTTCAGGTTCAGTTAATTACTCTTTTCATGCTCCTTTTTAAAAACATATTTATATTACTGTATTTTCTTCTCATATAATACTTTATCGATTCACATTTTCCATTAGGCTTTAAATTCATGAGTATAGAAACCCTGCTTTGGTTACCATTGTATACCTAACACCTAGACAGATAATGGCCCATAATGATGGAAGCAAGCATAAAGGAAGGACAGAAGGAAGGAAAGAAAACCTTTTTTTTAAAATAACTTCTTTCTAAAGTTTATTTATTTATTTTGAGAGAGAAAGTACAAGTGGGGAAGGCCAGAGAGAGAGGGAGGCAGGGAGGCAGGGAGGGAGGGAGGGAGGGAGGGAGGGAGAGAGAGAGAGAGAGAGAGAGAGAGAGAGAATGAATCCCAAGCAGGTTCCCTTCTGTCAATGCAGAGGCCTATGTGGGGCTTAATCTCCTAAACTGTGAGATCATGACCTGAGCTGAAGTTGGAGGCTTAACCAACTGAGCCACCCAGGTGCCCCAAGAAAACCTTTCTTACTATATATGGCACCCTTGTTTAAAACTATTTTTTTTTAGAAAAAGTCTTCCCTTCTTCTGGGCTGGTAGAGCTTTGGGCCAGGGTATAAGGCTTGGCTAGTGGAGAACTGGGTGGACTTTGGTTCTTACTCTTTGCCTCCTCAACCTGAGGAAAAAAAGGAATAAAGAGACAGAAAAGGAGAGATACAGGTAAGAATGAGAGATAGGGAGATATGTCTGTCTTTAGTCCTAAACTGTGGACTCCCTAACATAAAGACTGTATTTTCAAGTTTGAGATCTGGAGCCTTGCACATAGTAACACTTCATACATATTTACTGCATTGAGTTGGATTATTGATATTTGAGGTTGTGTCAGGTTCCTTTATATGCAGCATGGAATGGAAAGAGGAGGGATTGCTAAGAAAGAGGATAGTTGGAAAATGGAGAAAGGTTAGTATGGCAGTTGGAAGAGAGTTACTAACTGGAACTGGATTTATTATTTACGCATTTTCAAAGTATCTTTCTTGGTCTGGATTATAATCATCTTTAAAAGCAAATATATATAGAATTCATTTGGAATCATTTGATCCTTTGAAAGTAATGATTAATCTACCATCTGGGTGCCAATTCTGTCCCTGCTCCTTAATGGGGGCGATTTTGGGCAATTTAACTGCCTCAAGATTTGATTTGTTCAATTTTAAAGTCAGTATGTACTGAGTATCTACTTCACAGGATGTTATGTGCTCGAGATGAGATAATGTTTGTAGTCTGCTTAGCACAGAGCTTGATATTGTTAATATTATTATTACCACAACTTAATGACAAAATATTTTGTAAACCTTTTTTCATATGTCTACTTTTGTTTTTGCCTACACCATTTATTTTTCTTTGGAAAATGACCTCTCTTTTACTCTTAGTTGATGGGGTTTCTGTGGAGGTGATGATATCTCTTGGCTACAGTGGTAGATACTTTCCAAAGCCAGTTCAATAGGAGCTAGTGAGTATCAGTGTGGAACTGGTGTTCGAAGTGCTCTCTTTAGCTGGAGTTGCTGGTGACCATTTTCTCACTTTACATGGAGGACCTGCCTGAGATATTTGCCATGGCAAAAGATGGCAGATCCAAGTGTTTGCAGACCGAGAATGAGAAGGAAGGAAGGAGGGAAGGAAGGAAGGAAGGAAGGAAGGAAGGAAGGAAGGAAGGAAGGAAGGAAAGAAAAAAAGAAAAAGAAAGAAAGAAAGAAAGAAAGAAAGAAAGAAAGAAAGAAAAAGAGAAGGAAAGAAAAGGAAAGGAAGAAAGAAAAGAAAAGGAAAAGAAAAAGAAAAGAAGAGAGAAAAGAGAAAAGAAAAAAGAGATTGATTGATTCTAGGTGATATTGCTTGAGCATCTGGATACAGACCTGACTCTAGCTAGAACTGAAAGCTAGAACCATATCTGGACTTTATAATATGTGAACTTTGATTAAGTAAGTTGGAGTTAGGTTTTTTGTTTTTTGTTTTTGTTTTTGTTTTTTTTTTGATTTGCAGATGAAACAGCCCAGCTAATTGAGATTTGATTATGGTCATTCACAATGGGGTATTAGTGGCAATGGACCCTTCCCCTCTTCATGCTTATGATTGTGAGCTTTTTTTGCTTCTTCCTATTTGATGTCAATGTACCTATTTTTAGCAGGTATCCCCCTTCTAGTTAAATTAGAATACTTAATGAAAATGAAATTTAGCTATTATCAGTGATAATTTATCTAGAATAAGGCACTAGCAATTAGAGGGTTTTTATTGAAATTAAAAAAAAATTTTTTTAATCATACTTGTGTGCTTACCAGACTTTGCCAGGAAACTTCTCCAGGGAAGGGCCTGTGTCTCATTAATTTTGGTACACTTCGCCCCAGAAACAGTGTCTGTGGTTCATAGGTGGTCACTGAACATTTGTTGATTTTAATACACTTGACTACCTCAGATGTGGAAAATAGGCCTCCCTTCCCTTACCTCCCCAGCCTCCCTTCCCCCACCTTTCCTCCTTCCTTCCTTCCTTTCTTCTTCCTCCTTCCCTCCCTCCCTTCCTTCCTCCTTCATTTTTCTTCCTTCCTTCCTTCCTTCCTTCCTTCCTTCCTTCCTTCCTTCCTTTATAAGAAAAATTTTAAAAAATACTAAAAAGTACAAAGAATTATAGAACAAGCACCCTTGTTTCCACCTCACATTAACAACAACTAATGTTTTGCCGTGTTTTCTTCCCATCTTGAATCTTCCTTTTGACCTTTTCCAATTTTTTCTCCTACCACCTCTTTGGGTAACAATGGTCACTTGTGTGTGGTATGTTACCTATTTGTTTTGTATAACATTACACACCTGTGTGCCTCCATTAATGACATATAGTATATCACTGTTTTATTCATGCTTAATAAGTTACATTAATGGCATATTGCTGTACATATTGTCCAGTAAATTCTTTTCAGTCAACATTACGCTTTTGTGATATGTCCATTTTGATTGCTTTTAACTGTAGTCTACTATTTCATTGAGTTACTTTATTACATTACATTATCTTTTGAGGGACATGTAATGTCTTTTTACGGTAAGAGTATTTTATAAAACCTGCTTTTACAAGCAAAATCTTGTGTTTGGAATTTATAATAATTCCAATTTAAATTTTTGAATTGAGTCATTGGAAAACAAGTAGAAAAATGAAAATAAACAGAACCTCCATATAATCAATTTCACTAGATGCAGGTTTTCTTACTCTGCTTTCATATATTAAGTATCTGCACTGATACAGATATATCTTTATATTTTATTTTTCAGAAATATTTATCTCTAGCTCAGTATAAAAGAATGCCATGGTTATTTGCTCTGGCCCCACTGGCCCCTTTGTTGTTCTTTGAGCACTCCAGGCACACTCCCACCCCAGAACCTTTGTACCTGCTATTTCCTCTGCCAGCAACACTTCCCCAGACCTCACATGGCTTTGTCCTCATCTCCTTAAGGTCTGTGCTCAAATGCCACCATCCCAGTGAGACTGCCCTGACTGCTGCCCTGACTGTCCTGTTTAAAATCACACTCTTCACCCTCTTGTTAGCACTCTCAATCCCTATTTTTTGCTGATTTTTTTCTCTCCAACATTTAATAACTTTCTATCTGTTGTAGTATATATATACTATATATTCTAATTTTTGTTTATCTTAAGCAGGCAAAGCTCCATGAAAGTAGGGATTTCATCTGTTTTCTTTTTCCATTGCAGTATCCCCAATGTTGAGAATGATGAATAATAGCATATAATTATGCTCAATAGTATGTTGAATGAGTAAATGGAAAGTAGTAAAGATGAAAATTATAAGACAGTATGATGTGGAAGAAAGAAAAGCATAAGCTTCCCTCTTAGGAGTAACATTTTGTTGTATCGACTTACAACATTTTCAGATGTTTTTTTATTTAGTTGAGATCATATAGCATATAGAATTTTTGAAAAAAGTGTGATCCTGTCTTTCTAGCTGTTACAATATAAGCAATTCCAGTTTTCCAACAGCCATCATATTTCCCCATACATATGTACCATATGCTATATTACCAATTTCCTATTGGTTGAGATTTAGGTCATTTAAAATTTTGGATTTTGTAAATGACATCCTGATGAGTATTATTGTGCCTATATCTTCATCTGTATTTTGTAGTTTTCAAAATGTATTCACAGAAGTAGAATTACTGCATTTGAGTGAAAGATGCATATTGCCAGGTATTTCCCCCAAAGAGAGACAGTATCAAATTACACTCCTGTCCATGCTGTCTGAAAATATTTATTTCACCTCATTCTCATTATCCTTGAGTATTTTCAAATAAAACTCATTTGCTATTTTGTTAGGGAAAAAAGTAGTTATTTGTTTTAATTTGCATTTCTTTGGCATACAAGAAGAAGAGCAGAGAACCCTGTCTGTCCCTGCCCTTGTAAATGGTGGGAGGAAGAATGGCAATGCAGATAGGAGTGTTTGGGGTTGAGACACATCTATCCTAAATGTTCTCTCAGTTTAAGTCAGGAGAAAGGAGATAGAGGTCTAGAGGAACTCCCACAGAAAATTTTGCTGAATCTTAAGTGTGGGACTTGAAGAAGGGACTGCTTTGTAGAACGCCTTGGCGCCAAAGTGATTATGTGGGTGACCATTCAGGGGAAAGTGGAGATGATGCAGAGGGAAAGCTTATTATAACCCATATATAGCCCACGTAGAGCCCTGTGGTTAAGGGATTAGGGTGGGCTGCCTCGGCATCGAACCAAATTAGCGTCACAGACTTCAGGGCCCCAGTAGCAGCGAAAAGAGTGGAGGTGAAGCCTACTTGTCAGGGAGAGCAGCCTGTCTTGAGTAAGAGATTACAGTGTGAATGTAGAAGTGACAAATTCAGGAAATGTATAGAAATAACATTTGCTGGTGGGGGCATAGGAAAGGTGTTGGGAAGACGTGAAGGATAGTTTCCAGATGTCTGGCACAAGTAACTGGGTGAATTGTAATGCCATTTGCTAAGATATGGAATACTGGAGGAAGAAGAAGAAAAATACTTTTGGAGGGTTGGAATCAGGCTTTGATTTGTGGGCATATCAAGACTGGAACACCTTTGAAATATCCAAGTGGAGTTGTTTGAATAGACAATAGGAGACATGGGTCCGGGCCTCAGAAGAGAAACCTGGGTTGAAAATAGACATTTAGGGGCGCCTGGGTGGCGCAGTCGGTTAAGCGTCCGACTTCAGCCAGGTCATGATCTCGCGGTCCGTGGGTTCGAGCCCCGCGTCGGGCTCTGGGCTGATGGCTCAGAGCCTGGAGCCTGTTTCCGATTCTGTGTCTCCCTCTCTCTCTGCCCCTCCCCCGTTCATGCTGTGTCTCTCTCTGTCCCAAAAATAAATAAACGTTGAAAAAAAAAATTTTAAAAAGAAAATAGACATTTAGAAGCCATTGCAGTTCCTCTAGTAAATGAAGCCTGGGGTAGATTAGGAGGCCTACAAGAGAATGTGGAATGAGAAGAAAAGAGGCCTTTGAGCTGGATGAGCTCCAACAATTAATGGAGGAGGAGAAGACAAAGGAGTGTGGAGAAAATAGGCCAAAGAGTTAGGAGGAAAGCTATGAGGATGTAATGTCAAGAGATCTAAAAGAAGTCTGTTTAAAGGAGAAGGGAAAGGTCAGCCATCAGCTACTGTAGAGAATGCAACTTCCTCCATTTGGTGCAAAGCGGTTGAAAATCATGAGTCTGTTGTGCTTAACAACAGAGAGGCCATTAGCCATCTACAGATGATCCCTGACTTATGATGGTCTGGCAAATTTTCAACTTTATAATAGTGCAAAAGTGGTATACATTCAGTAGAAACCGTACTTTGAAAATTTGCTCTATTCTTGGGCTAGCGATATGTGGTAAGATGCTCGCTTGTGATGCTGGGCAGCAAGTCCCATCCCCCAGTTAGCCACACAGTTGTTAGGGTAAACAGTAGACACACAACCATTCTGTACCCATATAACCCTCTGTGTTTCACTTTCAGTATAATACTCAATAAATTACATGACCTATGCAACACTTTGTTATCAGCCAGGCTTTGTGTTAGCTGATTGTGCCAACTGTCAGCTGATGTAAATGTTCTGAGCACATTTAAAGTAAGCTAAGCTAAGCTATGATGTTTGGTAGGTTTGGTGTACTAAATGCATTTTCAATTTAGATATTTTTAGCTTTTGATGGGTTTATGGGGACATAGCCCGTAGGTCAAGGAACATCTCATCCTGTCCAGATTCTTTCTACCAGGCTGTTGCATCTATGCTCCTGATACTGTGAGATGTTTTGCTCACAATTTGCCCTTTCTGAAGAATTGCCCTTGTCCAAATGGAGGGAGTTGCATTCCCCACCTCTTCCTCCATAGTATGTTTGCAAATGTTTAACACTCAGCTTTCTGGAAAAGAAATTTATGCCTCTATCTGCCTGTGTCCATCTATCTGTCTACTTTTATTATAAATTTTACTGATGTAAAAGTCATGTAGTATACAATAATAATCAAATGTCAAATATTCTTTATTCCAAATTCTATATAGCTAATTGATTTTTATGGAGTGCTTTCCTTTTTGTCTTCTTTCTTCTTTCCACCAAACTCTTGTATTCATAGCCAATGTCTATGTATTCAAATAACTGACAAATGCAGTTACATAAATGCTGGTTGATATTTGTGTTTATGTTAATGAGTAGTATGGAAATGAAACAGCAGGTAGGTATGCAGGATTTCACTCATTTGCCAATGGCATGAATGGCTTCTTTATTGAATCAGATAGTAGTTTTCACATACATCCAAAAGTATTTTCTTAACTTTTTTTGTGCTATTCACAATGTAACGGCTACTTCATTAAGGTTTTCTCCATCACCTTAAGATTTCTTGATTAAAAAACAGTAAACCAAGCCCTAATTTGTAGTGTCTGTCAACTTGTACATAAATACTCTCATTGTGACTGATTTAGTGCTACCAATGTGATGTTGTGAACCTGGAACTGGAAAGAGATGTTCATTAACATACCATTATATAGTAGTTCTACCTACAGCATATAATAGATGTGATTAACTTCAAGAACATGGATAAAATATAGCAACATAATTAGGAAGTGATGCATTTTGAGTATTTATTACCTTTGTTTTTAATATACTTTAATTGTAAATTTATATAATTTAATTTTTAATAGTAGCTGTGTTTAACAACCAGTTTGCAAAATTTTAAGAAATTTAAAAATTGGTTCTCACACGCCATACAAGTCAGCTCCAGTAAGCCACTCCCCAATTCCACTCTTTATGCACCTTGCCACCAATGACTAACTGACGTGGAGGTAGACAAGTCCATCTCTTTTGCCTCTGTGGGGCAATTCATAGAACTCCCTGTGGATTTGGCTAAAGCTAGCCTCCAGTTGAGATGACATTCTTGCTTAGACTTTTCCCCTTCTGCCCAATTATGCTTCTCTCACTCCATTTTTCTGAGAGCATCCCATGAATAAATCATTTGCACAAGAATACCCATCTCAGGATCTGCTTCTGGGGAATCCACCCAAGACATTATCTTATTAAGAATACGTTTGGTAAGGCTAAAACCTAATTGACAAGAGTGAGGAGTGAATTGTAAAGTGAGGAAATGGAGACAGCTAGTGTATACAGATCGAGAAGAGCAATAACGAGTGAGAAAGTGAGTGGAAAGTGAGTGTACTATAAAGCTCATGGACATTGCTGGACCATGAAATAGAAACCAGGGTGGCGGGAGATGAGGCATTGGAATCAGTTCTTCTACTTTCTTCTCCCAATGTCTTATGGTGTATGTTTTTATTTTTGTTGTTAAACCTATAACTGTGAATTAAAAAAGTAAATATTTTACATCAAACTGTAATTGGCTATCTTTAGATGAGGGGATCATAACTGATTTTTTTACTTCTTTTTGCTCATCTAAATTGTTTTATTTTGTCATATTTTTCTTTTTTTGGTGGTAAAATATATGTACCATAATATTTATCATTTAAATCACTTATAAGTGTAGGGGCGCCTGGGTGGCGCAGTCGGTTAAGCGTCCGACTTCAGCCAGGTCACGATCTCGCGGTCCGTGAGTTCGAGCCCCGCGTCGGGCTCTGGGCTGATGGCTCAGAGCCTGGAGCCTGTTTCCGATTCTGTGTCTCCCTCTCTCTCTGCCCCTCCCCCGTTCATGCTCTGTCTCTCTCTGTCCCAAAAATAAATAAACGTTGAAAAAAAAAATTTAAATCACTTATAAGTGTACAGTTCAGTGACATTAAATACAGTCATAGTGTTGTGTAACATCACCCACTGTCTACACTCAAACCATTTTATCATCCCCAACAAAACTCTGTACATGTTAAATAATAACTTACCCTCTGTTCTTCCCCCAGTCTCTGGTACCTCAGTACTACTTTCTGTGTCCATGAACTTACCTATTCTAGGTATCTCATGTAGGTGGAATCATCAAATCAATACACAGTGTCTGACTTATTTAGTTAAGCATAATATTCTCAAGATCCATCCATGTTGTAGCACCTATCAAAATTTTGTTCCTTTTTATGGCCGAATAACATGCTGTTGTATACATAGACCATGTTTTGTTTACCCATGCATCTGTTGATGGATGGATCTGTTGGGTTGTTTCTACCTTTTGGCTTTGGTGGATAACACTACTGCAAAATTTGGTATACAAATACCTGTTTATTTCTCTGCTTTCAATTTGTTTGGATATATACCTAGGAGTGGAAATGCTGGGTCATGTGATATTTCTGTTTAACCTTTTGAGAAACTGCCAAACTTGTCTGTAGCAGCTATATCATTTTATATTCCCACTAGCAATGAACAGTATTCCAATGTCTCCATGTCTTTGCATACACATGTTATTTTCCAGTTTAAAAAAATCATAGCCATCTGAGAAGGTGAAGTGATATCTCAGAGTGGTTTTGATTTGTATTGTCTTAATGACGAATGAAATTTGAGTATCTTTTAATGTAGTTATTGGCCATTTGCATACCTTCTTTGGCGAAATGTGTATTCATGTCCTTTGCCTATTTTTGAATTGGGTTGTTTGTATTTTGTTTTTGGGTTGTAGGGGTTCTTTATACATTAATATTAATCTCTTATCAGACAAGTAATTTACAAATATTTTTGCTCATTCAGTAGGTTATTTTTTACTTTCTTGGTAGTATCTGTTGGTACATAAAAGTCTTTAATTTTATGAAGTCCACTTTGTCTCTTTTATCTTTTGTTGCCTGTGCTTTTGATGTTACATTCATGAGATAATTGTCAAATTTAATGTCATGAAGATTTTCCCATGCTGTTCATTTTTGAAGGGTATTTTTTCTGGATATAGAACAGTAGGTTGACTTCTTTTTTTTAATTCAGTATTTTAAATATGTTGTTTCATTATCCTCTAGCTTGCATTGTTTCTGATGAGAAAAGTGAGATTATTTTTTATCTTTGTTCTCTTGCATGTAACATGTCTTTCTTTTCCTATTTCTGTTTTTAAGGTATTATCACTGGTTTTCAGCAATTTGAATATCATGTGCCTTGGTGTTTTTTTGTTTGTTTATCCTGCTTGGAGTTCATTGAGGTTCTTGGTTCTGTGGATTTATAGTGTTCATCAAATTTATAAAAAAAAAAAACATTCTGCCACTATATCATCAAATATATTTTTTGTTCCCCTTCTTTTTCTGGAATTCCATTTATCTATTTATGAGATCACTTAATATTATTCCACAGATTATTGAGGCTTTGTTAAGTTCTCTGCCCGCCCCCCCCAGTCTTTTTCTTCATATGCTTCAGGTTGGATAGAATTTACTATTATTTCATTCTTTGCCAACTGCCCTCTGAGGAAAGTCTTAAGTCTTGATTTTATCCATGATTAGGAGGCAGGAATCACATAATTTATTGACAATACTATTCTTTTTGGAGGTCTTTAAAGTTTTATGGAAGAAAATAAGATCCCTGAAGCTAGATAGATGTAGATTTAAATGATATATACATCATTTAATAGCTGTGTAACTTTGGGAAAATTATACTCTAAACATCAGTTTTCTGTTCTATTAATAGGATTCATTCTACCTACTTTGTAGGGTTACTGTGAATGCATAGTGTTTAGTGAATGCTAGCTGTCTTCTGCTCACCCTTAAATTGTTCACTCTGGTTATGCCAACAGCCATGCTTTTGTTAGTTTTATGGACTAATAGGTACTTTAATGAGCCTGTCCTCTCAGCTGCGTTGACCATATGTTGACTTATCTTTCTGCAAGTTTTACAATTTCTCTGTGATTCCACTGAGTTTGTTAGAAAATTGGACATAACAATTTACCCACTAAATGAAATTTATTTAAACAAAAAAAGAGAAATCACCTAGATTTAAGGATCCCGTTAAGAAGGTAGGTCCCAGAAAGCCTAGGAAGACTCTCTATTTACTCTACTCTTTTTATTTCTAGTTTTTTCTCATTGCATAAATGTTACTACCCTCATAACCATGCTTCTCTAATCAAGTGCTGAGAATGGTAGCAAAAACAAAATAAGACAAAATTAAAAAAAAATTTTAATGTTTACTAATTTTTGAGAGAGAAGGAGAGAGACAGAGAGAGAGCACGAGCATGAGCAGGGGAGGAGCAGAGAGATAGGGAGACAGAATCAGAAGCAGGCTCTAGGCTCTGAGCTGTCAGCACAGAACTTGACGTGGGGCTCGAGCTCACAACCTCGAGATCATGACCTGAGCTGAAGTTGGACACTTAACCGACTGAGCCACCAGGCGCCCCAAAATAAGACAGTTTAATTGTCTCATACCCACTAAGAAACTCAGGCTGTGAGAAACTGGAAGAGCAGGACCTTGCAGTGTTACTAAGTGAAGAGTGAAGAGTGTTTTACTGCCGTGAAGTGGATAAGGCTCAATACCTGGAGATGCTGATCTGAGGTTATGACTCCAAAGACTCTATAATAGTACTGACCACCAGAACTTTCTGATGGACGATGGACATGTTCTGTATCTGCACTGTTCATTATGGTGGTCACCAGCCAGCCACAGATAGCTGTTGAGGCCTTGAAATATGGCTAAGGTGACTGAGGAACTGAATTTTTAATTTTATAATTTTAACTAATTTACATTTATATACTCATGTGTGGCTAGTGTCTGCCACAGTGGACAGTGTAGTTTTACTGCAATCCTATTTTTATTATCGGAAGAACTTGTAAGAAATCAACATACTTACAGATGGTCCTGTCAGCTTTCTACTGTAGATGTGAAAATTCTACTGTAGATGTGGCAAAGGTATTTGGACAGGTGGTTTATAAAACAAGAAAGAATATGTTGGGTATTGCATATAGTGGAGTCCTTTGATACATATAGAGGCTCTTGAGTTAGGGAAAGGAAAGGACTCAGGTCATGTCAGTTTGTCCCATGGAGTAATGGGTATCTGAATTTTTAAGTAATAATTTTTAGAACTTTATTTTTAACTTTGTTACTGATATGTACATCACCATCCTGTCCTACTTTTTTGACCTAAAATAGGTCCTTTCAGGCTAAATTAAGGTGTTATAAACCACATATGAAAAATGAGAATTTGTGATATGTTAGAAAATCATGTTTAGAATATATCACCTTTATTTTTTTTTTGTTTTGTTTTGTTTTTTGTATCACCTTTAAAAGAAGTGCTTGTTGCTACATTCTTCTTAAAAATCAATTTACAAATAAAATCATTTCAATAACATATTTAAATAGAACTGAATAATCTTTACTGTCACTTTCACATGTATTGTCTCATTTATTCCTGTCATTGGCCCTGTGAGTCAAATAGAGAGGGCATTATTTCTGCTTTACAGATGTGACTGTTGTGGCTTCAGAGAAGTTCAGTGACTTGCCCTTGGTCACTGAGGAGGTGAACTCAAACAGTATTACTCATTTTTTATTCTTCCCCGCATCTGCTAGCTATACTAGTTCATGAGGCCACTTGACTTTTTAAATTGATGACTGGTTCTTTCAGCATCTTCAAAACATCATGACTTCAAGCTTGTGTGGCCTCACCCTTATAATTTCTATGCTTCAAGAGGAAGACAGCTTCGATTCATGTCAGTTGTATAAAATTAATGGTACCCTCATATTTTATTTAATAAATATTAATGGTTGGATTTGGCAGAGGGCAGGGGGCTATTTTAGACCTTTACTGTAAAGAAGATCATTATCACATCCCCAAATTTGATTTCTAGAGTGCTTATTTATCAATATTTATTAGACGCTTTGGTTGGCTCTAATTATCCTTCCTAGTTCATGGCACAGAGCTCCTGTCAGGCAGTGTCACCCCGGCTAAGTGTATTCGAGTGCACTTATTTAGCTGTTCTGTCATTTGACAGAGGTTTGTCCTGTCTTTGAGATATAACTCGGTTGTTGTCGTTTCTGTCAGCACACGATACAATAGAAATCCTAAATCAATAACACTTTTTATTCCTATGCAGTTGATGCAGAACAGCCTGCTTCACATTGAGGTTTAATGTGTTGTAAATTAATTATCTGGAATGAATACAGGGTCAATGGACCTTGGTATGACCAGGATGTAATGTTAAAGTGTTCCATTTCCTCCTCCACGTCTCAGCATTCTTACTCTGTCTTTTGTGCACGTCTGTTATGCCTTCGTCTGCAGTAAGCTCCCTAAAGAGTAGTTAATGCCCCTCTAGGGATTGATCGATAGAAAAAAATTTGCTTTACCATAAATTTGCTAAACTATTTTCTGCCCTCCAGGCAAAAATGGGACATTTTTATTTGTAATACATATAGTTGTACTTAAAAAAAAAGAACATTTAATTGGAATTTGTAATTGCCAAATTCAGACTATCATACATTTTCTCTTAATTCAGAGTGATATCTAAAAGATTTGTGCAAATACACGTGGGTTTCATTTTCTCCCGCTCTCTATTGGAAATGAGGATAGTTGTTTATTTTTCAGAATTCAGTTCAAGAAAAGATAACTTTGTCCCATAATCTAAATGTGGATATGATGGCAACCCCATTTCAAATGATATAAAATCAGGTACAGCTAAGTAGATTTTCCATCAGAACCAGAGCAATTAAAAAGCAGGAATTCACTAAGTTTTAAAGTACTCAATTTTCTATTTTCTTTAAAATAAGAATGAGAAAGCAAACTCCATTATAGTTTCGAGGGTAGCTCTGCTATTAGTAGCTATAGAAACGAGGTAACCAGGTAGCGAATAACAGAAAAAGAGGGAGAGAGGGAGAGAGGGAGGAATAGAATATGAGTACGGCAAAGGAAACAGTCAACCTAGCTGTAATGCTTAAGTACTAATATTGTGATTTAGGAACAGGCGAATTGGGAAGTAGATTAGCCAACATCTTTGCTGGTTTATCAGTATGAACACTTCATTGTTAATGCGTGGTTTCTCTGACACGTAGGCATATGGTACAGCACCCAAGCAAAAGAAATAGAACCATCTTTGCAGGAGAGGTAGTAGAGAATGGAGATACAAATACACAACGCTAAATTGCAGGAAGCCCACTGGGGTCAGTTTCATGATTTTTTGCAGAAGCCTTTTCCCTGTCAGGTTAAGGGATGGAGAGTGGAACCAAACTTGCTTTACTTCCCTTGACAACGAGGTCAACACCACTTGTAAATCTGACCTCCTCCCATTGCAGCTGTGTCAAAGGTGGGGCAGTCAGTGGGACACTGATTTCATACAAGACAGCACATTTTCCAAACTCCAACTTGCCACATGCCTGGTGAAAATGCCTCTGATCTTAGTTTAAGTTCTCCGGGAATATTTTCAGCTTAGACTTATCCTCACATGTGTCCTGGATCATCAGACTGTATTACATTGTCGCTTGATCTTTAGAAACAAACACCCTAACAACCAAGCTGGATGCTCTACATGGACAGCTTTTTGAGTCAAAAGAGTGTGTTTTCTCACTCGTTAAAGCCTGAGAGGATTGTGCAGTTACAAAAGATAGCCTCTGTGCTTCTATTTCAGAGCGATAAATTATGAGATATCCCAACTGCTAAAACCTAAGCTTTAATAAAAGGGAGACATACATTTTCAGTGTATCATCATCTTGAGCTACTAAACAGAGTAACAAAGAGGTCAGTGTGTGCCAAATACAGATGCAAACAAATGATTTCCGTTTTTCAGAGTGAAATTATATATTCATTCCAAGAGGCAGTATCATATAATGGTTAAGAACAGGGGTCAGCACCCTAGAGCCCCAGGGCAAATCTAGTCATCCACCTGCCTGTTTTTTAAATAAAGTTTTATTGATA
Source organism: Puma concolor (assembly GCF_028749965.1). Classification (NCBI taxonomy): domain Eukaryota; kingdom Metazoa; phylum Chordata; class Mammalia; order Carnivora; family Felidae; genus Puma; species Puma concolor. The sequence continues at coordinate 31,183,294 of NC_141683.1, forward strand.
TAGTCATGCCTGTTTACATATTGTCTGTGGCTGCTTTCCCACTGCCAAGGCAAATTGAGTAGCTGTGGTAGAGGCTATATGGACTGCAGATTTGAAAATATTTACTATCTGGCTCTTATGGGAAAAGTTTTCCAACCCCTAGTAGAGTGTGGGTTTTTGTGTCACATTGTCTGGCTTTGAATCCTGGCTTCAGTATTTACTGGCTGTGGTACCTGGAGCAGATATTCTTTATGTTTCAGTCTCCTAACCTATCAAATGGGCATACCAATAGCAATTTCCTTTTAGGTTGCTTTGGAGATTATATGACTTAATGCGTATTATTTTAGGAGTCCACCTGGCTTGGAGTAATCAATCCTATTCTACTGCTCCCCTATTCTTAAACTTCTCAGAAAGCGTTCTGGATCTCTACTAAAATTATTTTGGCTTTTTATTGTGCATAGGACAGTTTTATATTTTTAGAAACATTAAATGTGTAGGCATCAAGACTCTTATTTCTTAAAAGCATACACATAGGCAGCCTATTCTTATTAGAAGAAATAATAACTTTGGTCACCTATGGAATTTTCACTTATTTAAAATTGCTAGCATTGTTCAGATTTTGGCACCAAATGTGGTTCACAAAGAAATTCAATTACTTATTCTTAAAATACTGCAGGAAGACTGGCAGAAGCAAATCTAAACCATGCTACATGGCAGAGGTATAGGATGAGGCAGACAGAAGAAATGTGGATAGCTCATTGTGAGAGAACCAAGCCCATGTCTTTGAACCCTTAACTTAAGTTCTCCCGACAGAATAAGAGTCCACATCCTATGGCACTGGGGACCAAGGAGTTACAGCGAATTATTCTCAGTGGCTCCTGGCTGGTTGTACTAGAAAATGTTGCCACATGGGCAAAGTACGTCTCCCATGGCCCCTTCCTCTGCCTGGTGCCCTCTCTTTGCAGTCTTCAGCTGTTCACAAGTCCCTAATGCATTACATTCCTCAGGCCAGACTGTTTCCAAAGTGACTAATGTTCCAAATGATCTTTTCCTGCTCACCCCACAGTTCCTGAGCAAAACTCTCAGTTTGGAACCCATCTATTCCAAGCCCAAAACTGAGCTGATCAAAGTGACTCCTTCTCAAGGAATATTTGTATTTCAAAAGGAGAATGTTTAATACAGATGAAACTCTAACTAGTGAGGTGTTTCTGAGCAGCGGGACCTTTGTCATGCTTTTTCTAGTTGAACTCCCTTTTTCCTCATTACCATTAGTCAGCGATTTAGCACCCCTGACTTCTGAAAGATTGTCAAATCTTGCACTAGGCCAGATTGTATTGTGCTTATCTTATTCAAGAAAACATCCCAAAGCACCATGTGTATAGTAGATTCTCCTTGTGCTATATTGGATTGGATGTCACGGTGTAGTAACTCTAATGAGTGCTCGCTCAAACCCCCAAATGGCACCAAACTGTGCCGAGTATGTCTTAACTATATCAGCATGGAAACTGGGGAGTTGCATGTAAAGAACTCCAAAGCAATCAAGCATATACTGAATTTCCTTTCTGTTCAGCCCCTCCCAGTTAGGAAATTTCCTGTTTGATGGAGAATTTAGAGGTATAGTTCCTACTGGGCAGATGGAATTTGTGATTCTTTCACAAGTATTGTGCTTTAACTTATCACTCTTTAAACTCTGTTGAGGCACTTTCAGTTCATTTCAACTTGTCTTGAGTTTGAAGGACTCTATATAACCCTTTTCATAAAGTATCCTGGATGGTGCCAGGTACATGATTTGATTTGCTTAATCTGTGTCTGATAACATCGGTATATCCTGGTTAATTGTATTAGAATCCCGAATTGACAGAGTTCCTTTCTTCCTGAGAATGTAACTATTTTCCCAAAGGTTTTATTTAGAACACCAGTGTAAGTTAGAGGGCAGTTTCCATTATTTCATCATTTTTGTGGAGAGGCTTGGTGTCAGTGTGACTGACTTATCCAAGGTCAGCCATTTTTCAGATATGGACCTGGGATGACGACTCAGGCTCCTTCCAGCCCCGACCAGTTCTCCATTGTAGACCACACTGCTTCAGTGTCTTGGACTGCTACTGTGGCACCATGCTGTGGTTTCATGTTGTGAACTCGCTTTTAAAGAAGCTGTTTAGTTTGAAACTGAGACCTTTGGATTAGGTTGCAGATGAACCGACCTTACACCAAATGCCTCCCCATTATGAGAATGAAGGGGAGCTATTTCACCCTCACATACCAGCTCTAGGCAAGATTCAGACAAACTTGCTTCTGTGTGGAAGGACTTCTTTCTTCACCCAGTACATAAAATAAGGACAATAGAATGAGTTTTAGAGATGAGCACAAAATGCCTACATTTAAGACTCTTTGCCATGTAACTAGGCATGAATTACTTGGGTAATAAGTTATAGACGTTTGATTTTTTTTAACTGCAATAAAAAGTAAGGTTTTTTGTTTGTTTGTTTGTTTGTTTTTGTTTTTGTTTTGAAACCGATACCTGGAAAGGAACTGTAGCAGGAATGGTGAGAAGGTAGCATTTTGAGATGGTAGGGGCTCTACTCTGCTATTTATACCATTGGGTTAGAACTTTCATTTCAAAGAGATTTGGCTTTACTTTTGGGTTAAGACCACAGTCACTTTAACACTTGTTCTTTGTCTTATACCCTCACCATGTACCACCTTGAAGTGATGTTGGGAAACAAGGTCATTTCTGGAGTTGGTTGCAGTGCGGCTGCTTGTTGGTTTGTGTGAATCTGGCTTCTGCACCTGGTGTGAGAATACTATTCAATCTGTGGAGACCACAGCTCCTCTTGGGCATAGTTGCTTTAAATTGGCAACTATAGATTTACAGTGAAAATGAAAATATCTTCAGGGGTGCCTGGGTGGCTTAGTTGGTTAAGCGTCTGATTTCAGCTCAGGTCATGATCTCACAGTTCATGGATTTGTGCCCTGCATCAGCTTTGTGGTGACAGCTCAGAGCCTGGAGCCTGCTTCGGATTCTTTGTCTCCCTCTCCCCTGCTTGTGCTCTCTCTCTCTCTCTCTCTCTCTCTCTCTCAAAAAATAAATAAACATTAAAAAATTTAAAAAAGAAAATATCTTCAAATGCCTCACAGAGAAAAGAAGAGCTTTTATGGATTGCTCACATCAGTTCTTTCTGTGTATTTACATTTTTTTCATTTTTGTTAATGTCATTCTGACTTTTGACAGGCTTCATTGATGATTAAAATTATTATAACATTGTGTTATAAGCAAGATATTTCAAGTAAACAAGAGATGTAGTACAGGAAGAATTTACACTGAGATAGGAATCAATGGGCAGACTTTTGCACAGTATGATTATCAGGGATGACATAAGAAGAGGTGGGTTCTGAGACAATGTAAAAGGAAGAAGAAAAATACATTCTGTGAAGCAAAGCAGTTGTTTCTGGAGAGAACTGTGAAACATCCATGAAACATATATGGTAGTTTGGCTGTTGTTCTCATGATTCCTGTACCTTGAATGCAGTTGTTGATTGATTTTCCTTACTCTTAATCTGTACAAGATAGTAGCTCAGGCCAATGGGTCCATAGCAAGCAAAGCAAGTGGAAGAAATTACACATTGAAAACAGTCCATAAATGGTATGGTCAATTCCCCCCAAATTGAAAGATGATGTATTGAACAAAACTGCTGGGGGCTTTGGAAAAGTACATTTAAAGTAAAAAAAAAAAAAAATTGGAGCACCTGGGCAGCTCAGTCAGTTGAGCATCTGACTTCAGCTCAGGTCATGATCTCACAGTTTGTGAGTTCGAGCCCCGTGTTGCGCCCCGTGCTGACAGCTTGGAGCCTGGAGCCTGCTTCAAATCCCATGTCTCCCTCTCTCTCTGCCCCTCCCCTGCTTGGCTTCTGTCTCTGTCTCTCAAAAATAAATAAACATTAAAAAAATTCTTTTAAAGTAAAATAAAAATGAAAGAAGTAAAAGGGAAGGACTCTATAATTTTTGAGAAATATTTTATTATTCATACTTTGCAGGTGAGGAAAGTGAAATTTTGAAAGGTGAAGTAACTTCACTAAGGTCACAGAGCTACTTAGTGGTAGGGCTGGGATTCAGGAAAAAGTCTGCTTGGCTCTGAAATCTCTCACTTTTTTAGTGGTAACTTCAGGAAGGACGGGAGAAAGAGGGCATCTAATATAGAATAGGACACATTATCGGGTGAGATAGAGGGGAAATAAACCAATTTAAGAGACTGTGGGCAGCGGTGGGCTTCCTGAGGGCAGAAACCCTTGGAATTTTTGCAACTCTCCTCTTCACCTTCATCCCAACCCAGTAAAATTGCAAGTTATTTACAGATGCAGTAGAAATACCTTAGCTACTTAAGGAGAAAACTAATTTTAAGGATGTCTAGTATAATAAGAAAATTAATAGCACTTATTTTTCTCTGTTTTGCATGATTACTCAGATGGAACTAAGGCATTATGTATATATTTCACACATCTTTTCACTCTGTCTTCCCCTCCATTAACTACTTAGTATCCCAAGATGATACAGTATTATTAAATACATCAGTATAATTCCTTTAAATGCTTTACATAATTAATTTACATCATAGAAAATATAGAATATAGTCTACTCTTCCCTTCAAATAACTGATCTGCATTTTATGTTATGTGAACAGAAAAAATCAATAATTTGTTATTTATCCATGCCTTCCCAGATGAAGGTAGTCTACTAAAAATTTATGTGTGAACTGGTGAATTCATCAACTTTGTCACAAGTCTGCATTGATTGATATTTGTAACTGCAAACTTTTTTCTTTTCTTTTCTTTTCTTTTCTTTTCTTTTCTTTTCTTTTCTTTTCTTTTCTTTTCTTTTCTTTCTTTCCTCTTCTTTTGTTCCCTTTTATTCTCTTTTCTTTTTTTAGAAAGATAGAGAGAAAGAGAGAGAGAGTGCAGAAGAGAGGGGCAGAGGGTAAGAGAGAGAATCTTTTTTTTTTTTTTAATTTTTTTTTTCCAACGTTTATTTATTTTTGGGACAGAGAGAGACAGAGCATGAACGGGCGAGGGGCAGAGAGAGAGGGAAACACAGAATCAGAAACAGGCTCCAGGCTCAGAGCCATCAGCCCAGAGCCCGACGCAGGGCTCGAACTCACGGACCGCGAGATCGTGACCTGGCTGAAGTCGGACGCTTAACCGACTGCGCCACCCAGGCGCCCCTAAAGAGAGAGAATCTTAAGCCCCAATGTGGAGCTCGATCCCATGACACTGGAATCATGCATGACCTGAGCCAAAATCGAGTTAGATGCTCAACTGACTGAGCCACCCAGGCAACCCTGCAAACTGTTTTTTTTTTTTTTCTTTGGGGATCTGCTATCCTAAATGCTATTCTAATGTTAATAGCAAATATAATTTCTGTAGCTGTGTCTCTGTTATCTTCAGTTCCATGAAATGTCTTGTAAGTTAGTTTAATTGTTAATAAATCCAAATCTAAATTATCCTATCAGAATGATTTATTAATTTAGACAGAAATTTTATTTTGCAATATTTCTTTTTTTATTTTTTTATTTTTAAAAAATTTTTTTTTTTCAACGTTTATTTATTTTTGGGACAGAGAGAGAGACAGAGCATGAACGGGGGAGGGGCAGAGAGGGAGACACAGAATCGGAAACAGGCTCCAGGCTCAGAGCCATCAGCCCAGAGCCCGACGCGGGGCTCGAACTCACGGACCGCGAGATCGTGACCTGGCTGAAGTCGGACGCTTAACCGACTGCGCCACCCAGGCGCCCCATATTTTGCAATATTTCTTACATGAACCATTTAATATCCAGACTGTCTCATGAACCATTCAATATCCAAATCATTTTAGAAGAGAGCCATAAACAAAATATGCAGTAACTTGGGTTTCTATCTGTTACATTTAGGGATGACTGAAAAACTGGTGACATTTGCAGATGATGGGGACTATTTACATTTACTGTATTCAGCACAGAAGAGACAGTCTGCCTGTGCTAGATCTGGAGGGGAAATTGTTAAAGGGGTAAAGTTCTAGAGAAGAATCCAAGTCTATGTATTACAGTTGAAAAAGGGGGAAAACAGAAAAGGAGGGGAGAAACATTTCATCTATAGTTAGATTTGCAGGGTAGGTTCTCACAGGTTCTCCTGCCTGAAACCCAGGCCTGGACTCCTGGGTAACTCTGATGGAGAATGTTATGGGTTGAGTTGTGTCTTTCCAGATTCATATGGTCAAGTCCTAATATCTCCACGACCCCCTCCACCGCCCCCCCCGCCCTGCCCCACTCAGTGCCTTAGAATCTGTGTTTGGAGACAGGGACATTAAAGAGTTAACTAAGGAAAAATGAGGTCATATGGATGGGCTTTCATTCAATATGACTGCTGTCCTAATAATAAGAAGAGATTAGGCACAGACAACATGGATGCAGGGGGTGATCATATAGGGGGCAGTGAGGAGGTAGCCGTCTACAAGCAAAGAAGTCTTCAGAAGAAACCGAACATGCTGACACCTTGATCTTGGACTCCCAGCCTCCAGAATGGTGATAAAATTAATTTCTGTTCTTTAAGGCATCCAGTCTGTGGTATGGTGTTATGGCATTCCTGGCAGAATTACACAGGAAGCGTCACTGGAGGCAGCTGGAGGAGCTGTGGAGCTCGGGCAAGGAGATGTGAGCTCAGTGAGAAAATGGCCTACTGGGTTCTTTTTTGAGGACTCTCCTCTTCATTCTCTTTGTGTTTCTTCCCTTCCACTTCTCTTTTTGTCCACATCCTTTCCCTTGTAGGCTCATACCTAACAGTTATGATCCAGTTCACAAAGCTATGTTTATGTTCATAGCTGTGCTATGAAGTACTGGTGAGCATTGATTCATTTTGCACACTGCTTAGAGTGAAGCATCTTCATTGCTTAGTGAACTTTTGACAAAGAGTTTCCGTGTTTCATATTACGTATTTTCCATATGTCCCGTATTTCATATTTCCCTCAGAAAGCAGAATGGAAGCTAAGTTCTGATCAAGGTGACCAGTGGAAAAATAGAGAAGAATATTTCAGCCCTGAGGAGGATCTAGGGAGTTTTCTAGTGAAGCCAGTGGTTCCTGAGTCCTCATTATAAAAGGCTCAGGGATCACAGGGAGGGTGTGGGTTTATAACAGCACCAGGCGATGTTGGCTAGAGCTGTGAGCATAGATCTATGCAATACTAAAGGGATTCCTCCAAAAAAAAATAGCTTCTTGGGCATGTTCAAGTTCTTTATTTAGTAAAAATTTAAATGTTTAATTGTGGTAAAAATTACATAACATAAAGTTTATTATCTTAACCAATTTTAAGTATAGAAGTCAGTGGTGTTAAGTATATTCACAGTGTGCTTACGTTCTTAAATAATGAGTCATATGGTAAAACTTCCACATTCTTACATGAATTTTTGGTACAGATGATCAAATATAATCATTATATTTTAATTTTAGAAGTAATATAAAAACAGTCTAATATAAAATTGAATTAATTTGCAGAAGCCTACAGATGTAGCATCTACTGTGAACAGGCACTGTTTCAGAGACTGCCCAGATAACACTGAATACGATAGAACAAGGACCTAGTTTTCACTGAGCTCACATTTCCAGGGTGTGTGGTGGGCTGAGAAGAAAGTTCTCAAGAACCCCGAAGGGTTGGAGATGTTACCATACTTGCCAGTCAACAAGTTAGCGTGCTACAATTTCATGACTCCTGGATTAGAGTCAAAGGACAGTTTATTATTCGTATCGGTAGAAGTAACCCGATAGCCGCTGTTTTCTTTGTGCTGGTTCCCAGAACCCCAGTTCCCATAGGGCAAAGTGAAGAGGGACAGGGAACACTTGCACACGCAATGAATGTTACAGGAGAGGGACTTTAAACTTGGGGAACCCAAATCTTGGCTAGTGGGCAGTAAGCATGCCTATCCTTGGCTTTGTTAGGGAGACACTAATTCTCTCTTTCTGTCTGTAAGTAGATCATCCTTTTGCCCTGAAGAAAACACCATGTCTAATTTCAAAAGTTATTTGTTATGCAAACATTGCTGAAGAGATCATCCAGAAGAAAGGAAGCAATGCTTCTTTTTGTAAGATGTGCAGAAGCATGAAGGCCCTAAGGAGAATTGTCTCTAGCAGTGGGCAGGGAGGAGATACTGATATTTGAATTTTTTAAAATGTTTATTTATTTTTGAGAGAAAGAGAGAGAGACTGAGTGAGAGCGGGGGAGGGGCAGAGAGAGGGAGACACAGAATCCAAAGTAGGCTCCAGACTCCGAGCTGTCAGCACAGAGCCACGTGCGGGACTTGAACCCACCAGCTGTGAGATCATGACCTGAGCCGAAGTCAGAGACTCAACTGACTGAGCCACCTAGGTGCCCCAGAGATACTGATATTTATACTGAACTATTTATGCAAACAGTGAGGTGTCAGCTCAGTAAAATATCAATTCCGACTTGTGATTTACATCAGCACTGGTGGTTCCCAGCATTGGTTTCAGCCATCTTGTGAGAGAGCATGAACTTCATATCACCTGGTGGAGTGACCCAGTGCCATGTAACCAGTGTGGATCAGGATTTACATCTCTTCTGCCCCTCACTAGCTATGTCACTTGGGCTGATTGCATATCTTCTGTAAACCCATTTCTTATAAGGTAGAAATAATAAAAGCCACCTGATGGAGTTAATGGAAGATTAAGGAAATAGTGTTTGTAAATTACTTAGCATAAAGTCTGAAATATAATAAGCATTTAGTAAATGGGCGGTATTTTTATTTACTGAGTACCTCCTAGGTGTCATAGGCTTTACTTACATCATTTAATTTAATATTCATAACAACACTGCAATGTAGGTACCACTATCCTCATTTTATAGATTTGGAAGCAGACACTCAGATTTATCTGAGGTTACCACCTAATAAGTGGTACAGTCAGATCCCGGCACGGGTCAGTCAGTGTCAAAGCCCACACCATTCAGTACCCAGTAGAGTTTAGTGCTTAGTGCCTCTACACTCCAGGAAAATTTCCCAGCTCAAAATCTACCTCTGCCATTTATTATCCGTATGATTTTGAACAAAATCCTTCATCTAAAAAAATGGGGAGAATAATGGTATCCGTCAGGTAGTATGGTTAAGATAAATGGAATGATACCTATATAATGCTTGCAAATAGTAGTAAAAACTCATATCTATTGATGTTACTAATATTAGTTTTTATTAGTATTGCCATGACAATAACATGGAGTCAACATTATTTATTCCAGATGGCCATTTTCCCTCATGGAAACTTGGGCCTCACCATTCAACTTCTGTGATAAGACTTTCTTGTAGGCTGTATATTAGAATGGTTTTGAGGAACAATAAATACGCAGATTATAAAGTATGGTGAGTGCTTGATACATAACCTCAGATTTGATTAGGGGAAAGAGGAAAACATAATGTTTTATCAGTATAAAGGCAAGTTTGCTTTTCCAGTCTGTTTTTCACTTCTCCCATAATTTTGGTAAATTATACAGAACTGTAATTGACCCAAACGAGTGGATAAAATGTCACTTAATTTGTTTTAGCTCATTATACACATTTGTTCTATGGATTAACTTACCTTACATACATTTCACACAGTATTTAACATTTATTTTGGAGAAAAAAATGTTAGTAATAAGGCTTCTCATTAATGCGTACTAGTGAATATTTGTCATTGAAGTAAACCATTTAATTATTCATGTCAATAAAAAAATAGCACTGAGAACAAGTCAGTAGGACCAAGGAAAATTATCTTCCTTATTCTTTAGCTTCCAGAGATATGTTGCTATAGGAAGGGTTATGACAAATTTCAAAAGTAATGTAGTGTAGTGGGAAAGAGCACACACCCAGGAGCCAGCATGCCTGGGTTTGTGTCTCAGCTCTGGTACCTACTAGTTGTGTGAACATGGGCAAGCCACCTAAACTATAGGAGTTTTATCTTATTAGGAAAATGAGGATAAAAAAAAACATATCTTACTGAGCTGTTAGGTGGGCTGGATGAGCTAACATCTATATGCAGTGCTGAAAAAAGTCTCTGGTTCATAGTAACATTATACAAAAGTTAGCTATTGTTACTCTCCTCTCAGCCACCTGGCATGTGACATATCTCCTATACTGTTATCCCCAATTCTCATGTGCACAGGAGTTGGGGCCAGTATTTCTGAGGTATGACTGCAGGAGACCCTGGAATACTGCCTTCAATAGCATGACTCAAAAGAAATCATTGCCCAGACTGAAATGTTTTGATTGGGTTTGTGAGATCTGGTATTGCTGAATGCTTTGTGAAGATAGGCTGAAGAAATATCTTCTAATTATATTTTCCTTTCCAAATATTCCTTGTCAATATATACAAGTACTTCTGACTTTCACAGCACTTACCAAGTTACCAATTAAATTCTTCATGTTCATCATCCAGACTTACTATTTTAGCTAAAGTAAGAATTCAATTTTAAAGCAGTTTACAGCATTGTACCTAATGCTCGTCAATTGCCTTTTTATTAGTTTTCTAAACCTGGTAGCATATGTATTAAATTCCAGGACCACAGAAATTTGAGGCTGACTGTCCTTTATCCCCTACACTGTTTTTGCTAATCTTGCATACTTATTTAATTTTAAAAAAGTCTGGTCTTCTGATTCTAGAACATCTCCTAGTCTAACAGGCCATCACATCTGTCTACCTTTGGTGGCCTTGTCCTTGATGCTTTCCTGCTTCCCATGCTGTTTTCCATTCTTTAAGTCTTTTCTTAGGCCTCCTTTAAATTTGACTAGATTTCCTCCCAGTGCACCTTACCTATTTTTGACTTAATCTGTAGCATTATTGGGAAATTTCTCACTATCTTATTCTCTGAGTTAACAGTGGAAAAACATAACTCCATTAATTTTTTAAAGTCCTTTTTCTTAGAAGGGAAATAAGTGATTTCATTTCAACAACAATAAAAGGACACTGTAAGGAAAAAGAGTGGAAAAGGTTAAAAACTTGCTGAAAACCACATTCTTTAAGAAATAGCAGTAGTAATAGTGGAACATTATGAGAACACTAATGAAAAAAAAGTTTAAGGCAAAAGGGTACTTTCTCTTTTTTCCAACCATTTTAATGATGAACCTTTGAGATAAGCTAATGTATCCCTAAGTGCTAACTGTCTGAAGCACTCACTCCCAAAAAGACATCGATCCTGCCCCTAGGGCATTCATGCTAAATGGAAATTGCAGGGATATAGTCTTTACTGTTACCCTCCTGGGAAAGGCTGGTGCTAAACCACAAAGAAAGGCAAATGACCATTTATAAAAAGCCCAGAAATGAAGGAGATTTAACACTGTACTTATAAAACATAATTCTCCCAGTTTCCACCCCCCAACGGACTGCTACAGTCATTTAAATAATTTACATATTTTCTAGAATCCCCTGAGAGATGTACCTGCTGTTTTGATGCTTTCTTTTTAATAGCAATAAATGTGTGATGGATCGAAGCCCTTTGAAGAGTTTCAGGCGGTGCCAAAAGTGCTAGTCATGTGTTGGCCGACTAGATACGTTTGTAGAATTTGTGGCCCAGATTAGCATGAAATAATAAGCAAAGCCTGTGTAATCATGCTGTGTCTTTCGACCAGATTGACTAGTTCCTTGGGTCAGTTAGGACAACTATTAAAATACCCAATAGTTAGATAAGCAATTTTTTGCTAGCACATCATTTCAAAAGAAGGCTGGAGAACCAGTTTGAAGGGCCTTCCCTAGCTGGCCCCCAGGTGGTAGATGGTACAGGACAGAGGGATGGTTTGGCATTGCCTTCAATTGCTTTTAGCCACAGTTATGAGAAAGGCCCGTTGCGTTAGCACCAAAGAAGGAACCTAAATGACTCAGGAATATAATGGGGGGAAAAGAAGGCTGTACTCTGGAGACCAGAGGAAGCACTGAGTGGTTGCACACAGTTGCCAGTCTACCAGCTCCCAGGGAACTTACCGTGGAGTGGTAACGTGATATCTTAACATGCCCACACCACAAATACAAGAACATTTTAAAGCCAGGCGCATGGGAAGAAAACATGTCAGAGCAGAGTGGTGTTATTTTTAATGGAGCATGTGTTTGTCTTGTAAGTGTGTCAGAAAGAGAGGAGCAGGTGTCGGGTTCCCGGCTACCGCTTCTGATGCACAGCAAGAGGCGGCCACTAGATCTCCCACAGCTACACACGGTCTTTGATATTGCAAATGAATTTATATCTGCCTAGAATCCATGCACAGCACTATCCTTTCCTAATATTTGTGTACAGTTGATTTGAAAGTAAACTGTCCTCAGGGTGCAGATTTATGAGCGGTCTTTGGGATTGAGCCAGGTCCTCTTAAGCAAAGATTAACAGCCCAATAAATAGAACTTGTGCACCACTGTAAGATTAACACAAGGAAACGGCAAAGTTGATCTAAGGTCTACTCCTAAGGAAAAGATGTGCCCGACCCCTTTTTTTGTGAAGAGTAAGAACACAGATTTGTCAGTAGTAAATGAATAACCCTCGTGTTAGAGAGTTGTCAATATGAGAGACTCTATTTCCCATGTTCAGTAATAAAGCTACCTATTATTTTGGTAAGAAATGCCTAAATTGAAATTCTAAAGGGCATTATGAACTTGAATTAAAAAGGTAATGGATTTTTTAATAAGTTCTGGGTCAAGATGTATTATCAAACTATTTTCCATAGGGCATAGAATATACCATCTATCCTCTTAATAATGCCAGATCTAGCCTTACTTCCAGAAGCCAGCTGAGGCTGCCTGTCTATTATAGTCTCTCCCACCGTCCCTAACAATGAACAAATAACTAGACGGCTATGAAACATTTTAAATAGAACTGTCTCCTAGAGAAACTGTTACTGCCAGACGCAGGCCCGATCTGGGCCTGGGTAACCTGCTTTGAGAAAGAGTAGATCAATACAGTTTGGGAGTAAGTAGTAGAGGGAAATAGGATGATGAATTAAGTAAATCATAAAGCACATGATCTATGCCTTATTGTACCCGATTGCTCTGAATCAGGATTGTGCAGAGGATAATTCTATGTGCTTTGAAATTCAAAGAGCTTTCAAAAAACTATTTTAATTATACAAACCATTTATTAGTAATGAAAGTACTGTGTCTGCAAATCCTTAAGGACTGTGAAGAACTTAACCAAGCATTTGAAAAGTGGTCTGCAAATTCTAAGTTGTAGATGAGCTTCCTTCTCCAATTTACGGTTTGGACCCAAAGCTTTAAACCATTCTTTCTGTTACTCTTGGCTGTCTGACTCTGCTGTACTCTGTAAACCTTCCTTTTTGCTGTGTGCTCTGTTAGAGGACTCCTTTGCACACACCCTGAATCTTTTCTTGCGTCTCTACTTGGTCCTGGGGACACAGACACTTTTGTACGTAGCAATGGAGGAAAAGAGGGGGGGTAAACCTCATGACCTACAAATAGCTGAGCTCACCAGAATTAAGTGTTCTTATACTCTCACTGAAAAAATAAATTATTAGCAGTTAATAAATGCGCAGAAAAAAACTGCTTCATTACGGGTTTAGATACCCTGTGGCTAGGGATGAATTAGTATAGAGATCTTCATAGCTCCATTCATTTTCGATGGTTTTAGATTAGTGCAGGAATTTACTTTATAATATAATTTAATATTGGAAGCATTAAGTTTATTGTTATAGGTTGTCTTCTGTTTTCTATAACTCCCATAAAACAAAGCTCTCGGTAAGGTAAAAGAATGCATGTGTCTTTCATCATGGACATGTGGAGAGAGTGGATCTGGAAAACGAATTTATACTTTTTCTGGAAATGAGAACTACTCATAAAACACTTAATGAGTTCAAGGACCCCTTGTTGTCATTTTGCCTCCTATTCAGATAGACTATGAACAACCCAGAGGTAGTCAGGGTAGTAGTATATTATTGGTTGACTCTGCTTCAAATTTGAAGAACTTATGAAAGCTCTAAATACCAGATAAAAATACATTTTTCTTTAATAAAAGGATGAGATTAATATTTAGCAATCACAAGGTACAATTAAAGAGAAAAATGAAATGAACTGTTTATGCAGATGCAGTGAGTTGCTCTAATATCACAATAGACCTGAAAGTCTGTGGCAAATTTTAAAAATTTTGCTCAAAAGTATAAAGCTCCTCTGAGATATTCTCACAAGTTGTAGCCCCCACTGCCATTTTTATGCATGTCGTGAACTTGTTTACCTGCTGCATTTATGTACGATGTTCAAATGTCTCCTGGTGCTGCCGGTCTCCCTCTGTGGATCTTTATGCACTATATGCCCTCATTAATTTTGGAAGGAATTTTTAAAGAGTGCTCAAATAACACTTCCAATTAGTAACTGATATATATATATATATATATATATATATATATATATATATATATATATAGGCATTGGAGTGCAAATCTCATTGAAACAACCCCCAGATGGTTGGATTTTATTCTAAAAACAGTTCCTGATAAGAAAAAGACTAACTGATGTCTAGAGGTCTCAGTGAACCCTCTAACTCATTTAAAATTCTGTGTCTGCTGTGTAAATTCTGTTCTTCATTTCTAAAGTTTAGACTTGGGGCAAACCCACCAGCTTCACTTTCTCTAAGAGATCATCGGTTTGCAGTTTATTGTGAGAGTAGTAGCCTGGCTGAATTTATATTATCATCCAAAAACTCTATGGCGATATTGCAGGGTGGAGGGTGGGGGCTCTGTAGTGTGGATGCTGTGTGTAGGGATGTTGGTGAGAAAGGAGATGAGTGAGCATATATGTAACAAAGGGATAATTACCAATCATTTATATATTTCTGGAGGGAATTCTGAACTTTAGAAGGGAAGTAGAACAACTGGGATTTTCTGGTCCATGTATGCAATGAAAGATGTCAGGGAGGGAATTATTTAGAGTCTAGGGTATCAAAGATGACCGAGAGGTAAGAGATGAATAGTTGAGAGCAGGAAGGTGAGTCAGAAATTGTCTAGATGCTGCTATTCTTCCCTCTCCAACAAGAAGATGGGTATCTTTTTATTTTCAAGTCTTCCTGCTCCTAGGGCATGCTGACCTGTAGGCGTCCACTTTGGGATGCCTATTTCCAAACAGCCTATCATCTCTCCATTCTTTGGTGGCTCGGCACCAGGTCTCAGAGAGCAAGACGTGAGGTTCTTGCCCTTTTGGCCTTCCATTGCTTCTTTTGGCCTTTCCATTGCTTCTGCTCCCTAGAACCATGGCTGCACATTTTGCTCTGTGTCCTTATCGACCACAACCTAAACTTTGGTAGCCATGTGGGTGATGCTTTTGTTGTGCCTCAACAAAGACTAAATCACTAACATGGAAAAAAATGCAAGTTGTCAGGAAAATTTGGGGAGGCAAAAAGGCTCCCCATTCCAGGTAAAGAATATTTTAATGAAGACCTCTATAAAATAATGCCATGTAATCATTGTTTCCTAAATTTCAGTCATTCTCATACAATATTCAAGATTTTTGTCATATCTGTTTATTACCTATTACTTATTTAATATTATTTTAAACTAACTTTTAAAGTTTGCATAGATTTTAATTACAATGAAACTTTAAATCACTCCCATAAATGGAAAACCGATATTCTTTTCCTTAAATAGAAGAAATTATCAGTCATTAGAGTGATACGTGCCATTGAACTTTAGTTGACTGTGACATGCCCAGGGTTTTGAGCCTGAGGTTTGTTTGTTTATTTATTTAATTAAAAAGGGATATAATAAGAGTTAGGACTTAAGTAATATTAGCACCAAACTGAGAAATTTTCCTTGATTTTACCCACAAGGAGTAAGAAAGATTTAGAAAAGAGAATACTCCTTTTCATATAATTTCTATATTGTTCAATTTTGTGTCCATATATTATTTGTGGCACCTGCCCCCCCACTGATCCAGCCCCAAGACAAAACTCTAAGTGATATGATTTTGTTAAAAACATTTTTTTTAATGTTTATTTATTTTTGAGGAGAGGGAGAGAGAGAGAGACAGAGTGTGAGCGGGGGAGGGGCAGAGAGAGAGGAGACACAATCTGAGGCAGGTTCCAGGCTCTGAACTGACAGCACAGGGCCCAATACATGGCTCAAACTCATGGACTACAAGATCATAACCTGAGACAAATGTGGACACCTAACCGACTGAGCCACCTAAGTGCCCCTAAGTGATATGATTTTTAAGTTAGAAATGAAAGGAGAAAGAAATCAAGAGTGTCCTGGCAAGGAAGGGTCTCACCCCCTTCACATCAGCCCCAGTCCCAGTTGGAGAGAAGATTCAGAGAGAAGTAACTTTCTCAATCTTTTGTGTGTGTGTGTGTGTGTGTGTGTGTGTGTGTGTGTGCGCGCGCGCACGCACGTGTGTATTTAATAGCTGGTAGCTATTTATTACTTTTTTATTAAGTTTTTTTAATGCTTATTTTTGAGAGAGAGAGAGGCAGAGCATGAGTGGGGGAGGGGCAGAGAAAAAGGGAGACAAAGAATGTGAAGCAGGCTCTAGGCTCTGAGATGTCAGCACAGAGCCTGATGCGGGGCTTGAACTCACGAACTGTGAGATCATGACCTGAAGTCAGATGCTTAACCAACTGAGCCCCCCAGGCACCCCTTTATTATTTTTTTAAATATAATTTATTGTCAAGTTGGCTAACATACAGTGTATACAGTGTGCTCTTGGCTTCAGGAGTAGATTCCCATGATTCATCGCTTACATACAACACCCAGTGCTCACCCCAATAAGTGCCCTCCTCAATGCCTATCACCCATTTTCCCCTACTCCCTGCCCCTTCCATCAACACTCATTTTGTTCTCTGTATTTAAGAGTCTCTTATAGTTTGCCTTCTTCTGTTTGAAACTATTGTGTATATTATTTCAGCTGTTCCTGAGCAAGTTGGAGACTTTGTGGAAGACTGACAAGAAAATAGGGAACATAGTGAATGCAGTACTCTGAACCCAAGGAAATGTGTTGTGTACATATTAAACATGAGTTCTTTCAGGGAAAGTTATGAGGTTAGCTCTATGTGAAGTTCTTCATATTGATTGTAAGTTATTGAAGTAACTTGTTTTTCCCTCCTGAAATCCCACAAAAATCAGTTGGTTAAAATACAGATCATGTTCTAAAAGACAGTTTATAGGGATATAAAATTCTGGGACAACCAGAAATCCTACATTTTAGATGTCAGGGTGTTTGGTCCATGCTGTGAAGCCTTTGGCTGATTGAGTGTCTAACCTTGTAAATTTAAGTGCCCTTTACTCTGAAGATCTGTAGTTCTTTTTAAAAATCTTTTAAAGAAATTGAGAATTCTCTGAGTTTCTTGACCCTAGATGAAGTCCATGGGGGAAATCCAGGTTTTAGTCTTCATTCTATAAATGTTAAATTTATAACAACTGTCTGTCACAAGACTATGAATAGTACAATTTGGGGATTCTGGATTTATGAATGAACAGGCAGCTTTGAACTCCTTACAGGAGCAGGCACCATATGCCATTCAAAGGTAATTTCCCTTAGATTTACATTTCATTTATTCATCTTGTGCCTCTAATGCCAAGTGCTGTGTCAGGTCTTGAAAGGAGACATAACAGTGAACAGCAGTCCAGAGAAAGAACGATAAAGCTGACAAATGGTAGCTTCCTCAATAAATCACAGGTACCACGGAGAGAAGTTGACCATCAAGCCTACACATTAGAAAAAGAAATGTAAGAGGAGGAAAAGAAAACAACAGAAACTTGCCATGACTCTGTGAATGAGAGAAATGCATCACAGGGAAACCTGAAATAAAATAAAAAGTATTATCTAATTTTATGAGGCAAAATTTTAAGAAACATGTTTGCTAAACAGATTTGAAAAACATAAGAATGAAAATTATTATGTATAGTGGTAAGAAAAGAGACAAAACCAGTCTCGGTTTTAAAAATGTCCAGGATGGGCATTTTCAAACAAGGTGGAATGGAAGTAGAAAGTTGATAAACATATGGGTGGCTAAAGAGGTGAGAGGCCAGAAGGTGACAGGTACATGCATGTTCAAAGCATGATGGGTTATATTTTGTTTGCCTTTTTGTCTTAGGAAAATTCCCATCGTGTCCTGGTTTTGTGGGCTTTGACACTTAAAGGTTTAGTGCAGCTTTCTTTAAGAGAAAAAGATTAAAAAAATTATAAATAGACAATTAGGCATGGGACTTTAGAAGGTGTCCATGACATTGAAGAGCCCTGTTACGTACGCTTCATTAGCCTCATGGTAAATTCACTACTGGTCCCCTTTGGAGACTCATACCCTATGTGACCAGGGAGATACAGTGGGCTTTGGGCTGCTGCATGGGGCAGGTGGCCTATGATTCATCTTCTTGCATGAAGTGACTTGGGTCAGTGTATCCTCATCATTAGAATGATAAACTAGAGAGGGTTGTAATTCTGGAATGAGCTTAGAAGATAAAGGAATTATTTCTGGCTGAAGTAGTGATTATTGTATTTTAGAAGTGTAAATGGATCAGTGAAGCCTCTTCTTTGTCTTGTTTGAGTGGCCAGATATATCAGAGTGTGCTGGGTACTTGGGATACAAAGAAGAAGAATAAATGATGAATAAGAGTTCTTTTTCAGAATAGGAAGGGTGGGAGGTTGAGAGAAGAGATGCAGAAGGAACCTAGAGTGTCTCACCAAGAAATATTATACTTGGGAGGGAGCCTCAAATTCATTCATTTAACAAAAATTTATTGAGTGTTACATTGTTGTAGGACCTGGGGATTTAGCAGCAAACAAAACAGTCCCAGATCCCAGCTCACATGGTATTTTTATTCTAGGGGAGAGAAAGGGACAGTATGTAAGTATAAACTATAGATATACAGATGTGTACATACATGGACAAATGCTGGTAAGTGCTATGGAGTAAAGTAGAGTAGGTTTTGGGGGAGTAGTCAGTTTGTGTGTGTCTGTGTGTGTGTGTGTAGGGAGCTGTTGCTCTTTTTTTTTGTTTCTCTCTCTTGAGAGAGAGAGAGATTGAGAGAGAGAATGAGAGCGGGGAGGAGCAGAGAGAGAAGGAGACACAGAATCCAAAGCAGGCTCCAGGCTCTGAGCTATCAGCACAGAGCCCAATGCAGGCTCGCACCCACAAGCCGTAAGCAAAGTCAGATGCTCAACTGACTGAGCCACCCAGGCGCCCAGGGGGAGCCGTTGCTCTTTTGTATAGAGCGTCCAAGAAAGACCTCAGTGATAAGACGACATTTGAAAAGAGGCCTGAAAGAAGGGAGGAAGAGAGCATGGTGGGAAGAGCCTTCTAGGCAGAGAGACTAGCAAGTGCATGAGTGTACTTGATGTGTCTGAGGAACAGCAAGGAGGCCAGTGGGGTTGAAGTAAAGTAAGCAGTGGGGATAGAGGAGGGAGATAAGGTCAGAGAGGTATCAGGAGCTAACCCAAGAATGCTTGTGGGTCATGGTAAATATGGTCTTTTCTCTAAGTGAGGTGAGGTGCCATTGGAGGGAGTCATGTGATCTGACTGTTTTTATAGCTTCACTCTGCTATGTGGAGAGTGTTTTTTACAAGAGCAAGCCTGGAAACAAGCTCATTTGGGAGACTGCTGGAGTAATCTGGGTGGGAGATGACAGTTGCAGTAGGTTGGCAGCAACGGGAGGTGGGAAGTGGTTCGTTTCCGATTACACATTCAAGAAGGAGCCAGCAGGAGATCCTTGCAGATCAGATAAGCCCCTGGAGTCAAGATTTCAGACTGAGCAACTAGAAGATCAGAGTTTTTATTTAATGAGATAAGGGGAAGTGTGGGAGGAGCAGCTTGGGAGGGCATGGTGGGATTTCTGTACTAAGCT
The DNA here is from genome assembly GCF_028749965.1 of Puma concolor. NCBI lineage: Eukaryota > Metazoa > Chordata > Mammalia > Carnivora > Felidae > Puma > Puma concolor. The sequence goes on from NC_141683.1 coordinate 31,203,096, forward strand.
TAAGTTTGAGGTCTCCAATAGACATTTGATTGCGAATATGGGTAGGCAACTGAATGTGAGTTTGGAGTTCAGGGCAGTGATTGAGACTAGAGATAAAAGTATTTGGGAGTCAGGAGCATACAGATAATACTTAAAGCCATGAGATTAGACAAAATCACCTAGGGAATAAATATAATAAGTATAATAGAGAAAAAGTAAAATATGGTATGTTTCTTTTCCTGAACCTTTGGATATATAGTTGTCATTGAACTTCTAGAGGTGAGGTTGAGCATTTAAAGTCTAGATTCCTGCTGTTTCTCTCTCTCTATATATAGATATTCACGACTTATGACTTAAACACCTCAGCATTTCATATAAGGCTTCCCATAGTCTGACCTGACTGCTCACTCCCCAGTTTTAGTTGCAGCAAACAGTAAAAGTACCATCCAGTTTGGTGCCTTTGTGTGCATCTTTGCTCGTGCATTTCTTTGCGAAATGCCCACTCTGCTCCCAATCCCAGCTTCTCTGTGTGTGTGTGTGTGTGTGTGTGTGTGTGTGTGTGTTTGTCTGTCAAACACACACACACACACACACACACAACTTCTAGGTAATTTCTACTCATTTGTAAGACCTTGACTGAAATATCATGTTGTCCGAGAAGTCTTCCCCTCAGCCCATCCTTAGATAGATTAAGCCCATCTTCTATGCCCCATCATCCTGTACTTGGAAATAATTTCCGTATCCCATTGCATTATAATTGTCTCTTACAATTTGCTCATTTCTTGTCACAGAGAATACTCAAAGTGTTTGTAAAAGTGAACCAAAATATTAACTGCAAAAGTAAGAGAAAAGGCATGAATGAACTAAATCTCTGTATCCCAGTGCAGAACAAAAGCAAAATTAAGCCCCAATTCAATCAGAAACTACTGAGCTAAGTTCCTCAATGTCTTCTGCAGTGTTCTGCACCCAGCGTGGTCTTAATGAATGTGCAGTAACAGACCTTCAATGATCAGCCGATGGAAAAGAGGAAACAAATAGGAAAATAAATCTTTGTAGGAAGGAGGACGAAAAAGGACAAAGGGGGGAGAGAGAGAGAGGGTTCTATTCTGAGGACAAACTGGAATATTCCTAGCTGCAATCTATCTCTCATTTGACTAATGAGGGTGAGCCTCCTGACTAAAGAAATTGATAGTCTCAACTGGGGGCTTAAAAATAACTTACAAATATAAACCTGTTTGAGTCAAAGAGGCAATTGTTTTTACACAAGCATTGTAAATTCTTTAAAATTCATTAATCAATCAAATAATTCATTTGATAATATTGAAATCGTTTGGAAGAGTTGCTCTTTAAAAAATTAAAAAAATTATATTTTGTTCGTGTTTCCTCTACATTACAAAAGCTATCATCTGGGGGCGCCTGGGTGGCGCAGTCGGTTAAGCGTCCGACTTCAGCCAGGTCATGATCTCGCGGTCCATGAGTTCGAGCCCCGCGTCAGGCTCTGGGCTGATGGCTCAGAGCCTGGAGCCTGTTTCCGATTCTGTGTCTCCCTCTCTCTCTGCCCCTCCCCTGTTCATGCTCTGTCTCTCTCTGTCCCAAAAATAAATAAAAACGTTGAAAAAAAAATTAAAAAAAAAAAAAAAGCTATCATCTGTAAACTGCTGATAGATTAGATGTCTATTGGATAATATCATGTATACTAGTTGCTTTCCTAATGCAAATTGGCTTTGACATCTTTCATTTATTACATCACTCAATTGAAATTCCTTAAAAGCAGGAACTTCATGCTATATGTCCTAATGTATGGTACATTTAAATTTGAGAATGGACATGCAGATTTCAGCACATTCTTAACTTCTTGTGTAGAACATATACACCATTCCATAACAATATGTTCCAATAATAGTACAGTCATGATTTATTAGCATTTTCAAGCTGCACATGCTTTATTTATCTCATCTCATCCTTACTAGATGTTATTTTTTTTCAGTTGAAAAGAAGCAGACATTATGGAACTTTAAGCAGTTTGCCCAGGCTTAGAAACCAATTTCTTCCAATAAAAAAGCCTAAACTTTTTCTTTAACTATGCCTTGACACATTAATGTGTCAACTTAAAACTTAAAACTTGAGGGGCGTGTGAGTGGTTTAGGGTTAAGTGTCTCTTGATTTCAGCTCATGTCATGATCTCATGGTTCGTGAGTTCAAGCCCTGTGTCAGGCTCTGTGCTAATGGTGCAGAGCCTGCTTGGGATCCTCCTTCCTCTCTCTTCCCCTCTCCCCTGCTCGTTCTCTCTCGCTCACAAAATAAATAAATTTCAAGTAAAACAAATGAAAAGCCTTAAAACTTGTGTATCTGTCCTACATATTTTCAAGAATTCCATTAATTAGGAAACCCCAAGTATGTAAGTATATTTGAAAATGTTTATTCAAATATCATTCAAGATTTTTCATTACCAAACAGAAGTGATACATTGGAGTTATATCAAATGTATATTAAATTTATAAGGATTGCAAAGAAGCAGTTATAATTGCATAAAGAAAACCATTACTTCAGATAGTTTACGAAATAATAGAATTTCATATCTATTTGACAGCTAGGAGTATAAAACATGTAAATATACAATATAAATATGCAAATATGTAAGTCTGGTACATATTTCATTTCTGACAAATACAAATTGATGAAGAATAAAATCCTAATTTAATCTTTTCTTCTAGCCAATCAAGTTTCCAATGTTTTATCATTTGCCTCTCACCACCCAGGAAATACATCCAATGCTTCCATTGTGAAGAACTTTTTTTTTTTTTTTAATTTTTTTTTTTCAACGTTTATTTATTTTTCGGACAGAGAGAGACAGAGCATGAATGGGGGAGGGGCAGAGAGAGAGGGAGACACAGAATCGGAAACAGGCTCCAGGCTCTGAGCCATCAGCCCAGAGCCTGATGCGGGGCTCGAACTCACGGACCACGATTTCGTGACCTGGCTGAAGTCGGACGCTTAACCGACTGCGCCACCCAGGCGCCCCTGTGAAGAACTATTAAACAAGTTGAGAAGGATGTTCTTTTGCTCAAGCTTGGTGTCTTTGCTAGAGATGTCTTTCCAGCCTCGTCCACCCAAAAAGCCTTTACATATCTTTTAATAATCAGCTGGTGACTCATAAATTTACATCTCAAGCTCAGAACTTGAGCTCAGCTCCTGTTTCAGATATTATATTGGTCACTAGTCATCTCTACTTGAATTGTTCTGGGTCATCTTCAGTCACCATGAGATACTTTTTTCTATGACCCCATAAGAAGAGTGGATTATTCTTCTTGTACCTCCTTGGTTACTTTGTATAAACTTTTGGGATGATGTCTGTAATGCTTTATTCAAGGTCTCTGCAAATACTTGGCACACAGATCAGCATCCCTTTTCTTTATTTATGGGATCTTATTATAATCACAATAGCTATTATTATTATTATTATTATGAATAATATTCATAATGCCGGACTTATATGAATATGTTAGGCAGCTAATGCCGAGATGGGAAGCAGTTGGTCATAGCAAGCCTATTTGTCATTTCTGTGAATATATATTTTTATATTCATTTTTATAAACATGTTAGTTTCTGATGGCACTTGTAGATAAATTAATAAATCAATAAGTGAATACATTTACAAAGTTATATATATTACTAAACAAATCACACCATTTTCTTAGATAAGGTTTTGGTGGCAAAACAGGGTTACTTTAGGGAACTCAAAGTCGCTTCTGCGTGGAAAAGTTCATATTTGATGACAAGTCAGTCTAACAATTCAGCCCATTTCTTCAGCAGTGAATCAATTAACCAAAGTTTAATGCCAAAAAGTTTCTTCCCTGTGAGTCAAGGGAAAAGATGCACAATAACTACCTATGACAAGTATGTAATATTAATTATATAGTTAATTTATTTTTAATACCATGCCTGTTTAATTAGTAACCAAAGGGTGGTGGCTGTCTTGGACAGCTAGAGCTTGTATATTATGTAGGTGTGAAAGCTTACACTGCAATAGGGGTTATAACCTCATATGCAGTTCAAGATTTATGAACCTTACATGATACTTAAAAAGTCCTCTCAAGCTAAGTTATAATTATTAAGTAGTTAGAATCTTAATTACATGATATATTTCCTCTTTTATAAAGGAAGATGTTATCTAAGAGAATTTTGACTGCTGGAGGCTAATAGGATCAGGCCCTTCATGGAATTTTGTTTTTCTATGAACTACAAACATATATTAAAAAAATCATGTCCTTCAAAGAGGAAAAAAAAATAATTAATCATTAATCAGTGAATTGCTTTGGTTTTCATATCCAGAGAACAATCTTGGTTCTGTCCTGGAAAGTCCTGAGTTCATTTTATTTATTTGTCTAAATGTTTCGAGATGATAGAGTTGGTAACTCCTCTGTCTCTATTATTTCCTGTTTCCTATGTTATGGAGCCTCTATATCATTCTGTAGAGTCAGGTGGAAGAGAAAAAAGAAGCATTGTTAAACTGTCTTTAAAATAGCAAGAGAAAATAACTTCCACCTTATATGTTTAAAAGAGAAATTGGATAATACACTTCAAACACAACTTTCTGCAGCATTTTCGTAATTATGCTCTTAGAATATATGATGTGTTTTTATTTTTATAATTAACAGGAAATACATGTTATACATTAAATGTGACACAAGAGATATGAATTATGCAGTCAACTCGGTATGTGCTGATGAGCACAAAGCCCAAGGCACGTTCCGTCGAGTTTCTATGAAGATCTATAATGAGTTTCAAGTACATCATTTCCTGATGGAGGATAAGAAAACATCCATCAATGCAAATTTTTGCACATTTTTTCAGCTTTTATGAATACTTTACAACTTCTAAAAAGAGTGAATTTCGAAAGTGCAACTTGAGCAAATTCTATGAGTAATTTTATATTCTACTGTTTAGGCTCAGTGGAAGCTTCGAAGGTATGTCTATATATATATATATATATATATATATATATATATATGTATACATATATATATATATGTATACACACATGTATATTTAAACTTATTTTAGAGTGCTATAAAGGAAGGTGGCTAGTATTGCACGGTTTCCTGCTGTACAATTTAATATCTAGTTAGTGTCTCAACCTGTGATATTAATTTATGTGGAAAATAAAAAAGTTGGTACCATGCAGTACAAAGCAAATAAATATTTGCAAATGAAACACTGTTTTAAATGCAAAATTGAGCTTTCATATACATATGCAGAGTGAACATGCATATTTCATGCATTTAATTCTTTTGAAAGAATGGAGATTACTATGAGTACCTTAAGTTCATGTTGGATTGCATTTTTATTTTCTATTAGAACAATATTTAAACATATATTAATGAATGAAAGAAAATGCTTAGGGAGTTAAATTATGTTGAATGTTAAATAAATACTAAAAATTACAGCACCATGAGGTCCTTGAGATATTTTATAGAGTAACATATAGTTATTGTATAAGAAAGTCCGATAAGACAACAGCCTCCTAATTGGTTCCCTTAACACGTCTCTCCCCCCACAGTCCATTTTCCACAATAAAGAGTTATCATCCTGAAAAGCTAATCTGATCACATGGCTTCCCTGTTTAAAGACCTCTGTTGGCTCCCTGGTGCCTAGAGGATGAAGGCTAATCTCCCCAGCCTGGCCCCAGCCTGCTCCTCCAAGCCTTATTTCCTGGCAAACTCCCCCACACACCTTAACCTCTGGTCCCTGAACTGTAGAAGCAGAGGCCTGGGAGGGTCAGGCTGGGGCTGAGGGGGCAGGAAAAGAGCTCCATGGATCACCTGACCTGTGCTTCTCCCCTTGAGGTGACTTGCCACCTCTTTTATACCCAAGACGATAAGCAGGTCTATCATCCACCGCTTTTACATTTACTTTTTTTCATTTCGCCTCTTCACTCTTCTCTAACAGATATTACAAAGCAACAAGCAGTTGAAAATTCTTACTACACAGTGCAAATGTAAAGAGAAAATACACTTTTGCTCTCTTCCCTTGCTATAAATTACCTCCTGGTTATGGAAAGTGACAGTTACAATTCCATATGCTCACAGAGGAAGGACACATCGCCACAAGGAGAATGGCCAGAAAGTCCTGTGACCTGCTGAGTCAGGCTTTTCCAAGGGTTCCCAAGCACAGATCCCTAGTTCTATGTACTGAGTTTGGCATGCATTTACGTCCTCTATAGATGTTTATTAACAAATTGAATTTAATCAGCAGGTACATTTCAGTAGTTAGTAGGTTGAAGGAAATAAAATCATTTCAATGATACTACACATAAATTTACTTTGAATACTCTAAAATATTTCTTTTTCTACCAGTCTGTCAATACCTTTCATGATAAGGAATTGTATTTTTGGTTTAAGTGAGAAAAGGATGCAGATCGAGTGCGTATTGGTAAGAGCTACAAATTATTGAGGCCCCAAATGTATGAGGTGGTTTATCAGCCTTTTCTTTTTCCTGTTTCCACACAACTTTAAGTTGGTATTATGACCCTTGTTTTTACACTGAAAGATGAAGTAACATACCCCAAAGCACTCAGATAACAAGCGAGGAGTTGAGTGCATGTTTATCCGATTCACAGGAAGTGATCTTCCTACTGTGCCGCACAGACTATTTATATAGACCAGAGACTTTAAAAAAAAATTCTTCTCCAGCTCAGGAAGTCATTGATCTGAGATCCCTTACCAAGAATGAATATTTCTCAATTCCCTGAAGTTTAACATTAGGGACCAGTATTTCAATTGTGAAGCAGGCAGGGGGAAATAGATGATCTCCTATGTAATCTGAGCCCAACCTTCTTTAGACCTTTATGGATTCATTTGCATATTCAAAAAGGGAAGTATCCTTAGTATCTTAAAGTATTTTATAATTCTTGTAGTAAGAAGAAGTGTCACAAAAGATATTCAGTATTGAATGATATGCTTGAATAAATACTAGCACAAATCAAATTCCCATTTAAGTTTCATTGTTTATGTAAGGAATATTGTTTCAAAAACTACTAAACCAAAACTATGGTAGAGCATAAAAGAGCTTGTACATCAAGCACTTAGTGGAGAGTTATATTATGCTAACAAGCTGAAGAGCTTGTCAACATCTCCTGGGTTAAGTATGCCTCCTCTTTGATCATCCAAAAAGGTTTCCAACACTGTAGGTGGCCCTAATTAACAGGGAACTGTGATCTTCTTTTACTGCTAGATTTCACAAGTCAGGCAATATACTACATTCTATTAATGCTTACTAATATTGTTCTATTCAAATCCCAATATCTCCCCAGATATACAACTGATTATAAATGTATGTCCTGTTTTAATAGTGTCTTTCAAGAGAAAGTTTGATGCTTCATATCTAAATATCCTCAGGGTTCCTGTAGTCAATTATATTTTCTCATTATGGACTAAGAATGCCTCACACTCAGAATAAGCTCCATATCTGAATAATCCACATCTGAATTCTACCCTTGATTGAATTTACATGATCTTTCCAGGGTTGGAGGAGGGGGGAGATGAGACTGTTTATGTGTGTGTGTGTGTGTGTGTGTGTGTGTGTACACGTATGTTAATGTGATTTCATGTGATGTGATGTGTGTGTGTGTGTGTGTGTGTGTGTGTGTGTGTGTGTGTGGTGGTGGTGGTGGTGGTGGTTTCACCTGCATTTAAATCCTGTTTTAATAGCCACAGGAAAGATGTTGGTTGCTTTAAATATATAAATCTCTTTTAATAGTTCAATCCCATTAAATAGTTATTTTGATGTTCATTTTAGAGATTAAGAGACCCAAACTCATTCTGTGGAAAGGTGGCAGATTGAATATATTCATCTAATTTTATTTCTTTTGAAATTGCAGTGAAAATACAGTACAGAGATTAAAAAAAAAAAAAATATATATATATATATATATATATATATATATATATATATATATATATATATATAACCATAATGAGGATGGAGGAAATGGGAAAAAGTAGAATATGTCAGTGCTGGAAAGCATATGGTGGAGTGATAATTGATTTGACAGACCCAGAAAAGCCAACCCTTGAAATGTGGAAAGCTCAGACCCAATGAGATGTAGAATCTTTGAAAGTTCAGACATGTTCAGAACCAGGAAGCTAGCCTGAACAGAATGAGACCATGCTGACACCTTCATCTTGAACTTTTAGGCTTCAGAACTGTGAGCAATAAACTTCTCTTGTTTATAATCCACCTAGTGTCTGACATTTTGTATAGCAGCCCAAACAAAGACACCAGCAATTTTCCCCCATTTTTTTTATTAGAGTCTCTGTAATTTTTTTTTTGTTTGTGTGTAAAATTTTTAAAAATATTCTGGATATGAGCATTTTAAAAAAGTTATTTGTGTTGTAAATGCCTTCCCCAACTTCATGGTGGGTTTTTACACTCCTAACAGAATAGAATTTTTTTAATGAATGTATTTTCTTTAATTGATGTCATTGATCAAATTTCATTTAACACTGGTATTTTTGTGTTCTATTTAAAAGAAATTTTCCCCCAGTTCAAAATCTTGGAAATACTCCAACTTTCATTTTAAACACTTGTTTTGCTCTTGAAATTTGTCTATAATCATTTGAAATTATGTTTTAAAACATATATGCTTAGCTGTTAAGCTAGCTGTCAAGTTTTGATTGTTCTTCATATGAAATTTAATTGATCCAGAACCATTGACTGAAGACACCAGTCTTTCCACACTGCTCTGCAATGCTAATTTTCTAAGTATCCACTTATATATATATATATGTGTGTGTCGGGGGGGCGGTTTCTGTTCGATTGGCCTGTTGTCTACCCTTGGACCAGTACCACACTGCCTTCACACTACTGCATGATAAGTCTCACTACCTGGTAGGACAAGTTACCTCCTCTTGTGTTCCATTCCTGCCACCTGGGGAAGCTGAGGGTGCTCATTTCACTGCCTGTCCAGTTATGATCTACTCCTCTTCTGAGAACTGGAAGTAGGCCATGACTAACTGGGAAAGGGAAATAACTGCCTCCCACCCACATTCTTGCTTGATGTACAGTACTAGGCCCATGCTACATCTTTGCAAAAGATCCTAAATGTGATGAAGTCCTTTTTTCCCCAGATATTATAGCCTTGCCCAAGATTTCCCCAGGAAGGTTCTTGTAAACTCTTAGCGGAACTGAAGTCAGGGCATGACCTAGAGTCTTTCCGCTTATCCTCTCCTCAGAACCCATAGTCGTATTAATAGTGCTCTTTCCTGGTGTAGCTGGCTTGAGCTTCCTACTCAGTTTTTATAATCATTACCTGGTGAATTTTTTTTTCAACTGTTTGTTTTTCCTGTTCCTTTTCTTCTTACTCTTCCTCGTCCTCCTCCTCGTCCTCCTCCTCCACCTCCACTTCCATCCTCCTCCTCCTCCTCCTCCTCCTCCTCCTCCTCCTCCTCCTCCTTCTGTTATCTGTGTATAGATACTGTTCGTGTTTCATTATTATAATTATGATGATTAATCTTTAAATGAGATGGATTCTTTCTGGACCAGCTCTTTGCAAATTTGTGAACAGTCCAGGGCAGTTTTCTGGGCTATCATTACTCTCCCTGGTTATTATGAAATTTCCTTATGGCACAAGTTCATACCGCTGAATGAGTTCTTTTAAATTTATTTTTCCCTCATTGAAGGAGATCTGCAGTTGCATGGTTGCTCACTATCCAGAGCCCCTCTCCTCATAGTTTACTTCCTGGCAGTTGGTCTTCAGCGGTGACCAAGTGTCTAAACATTCTTTGTTCAACTCCAGATTTTTGCTTTTCCACTTTGCTGGATGTGATTCTAGGAAGTTCCTTCCACCTAAATTTGTCGTTCAAGACAAGGGATTGTTGGATTCACTTTTAAGCCTTGATCACTTGCTTTGGTAACTGTGCTCTGTAGGTTTTCTCCCAAACCTGCAGCCACAGATGTCTCTTCCTGATATTTTCCCACATGTCTGTTAGATCTTTGCTGACTTTCCCCATATGTTGTAGTTTGGGGTTACAGCATCTCATTGTCTCACCAGTGATGGCATTTACATTTCAGGTTCACGTTTTTGTTGTTTTAAGATGATTACTAAGGGAGAGAGGGAGCATAAATGTCTTTTTTTTCTGCTATCTCAAAGATTGAAGCTGATACTTTATTAGAAGATATACTCTGCTTGTCTTGTCCTCTGATTCTCACAAATATGTTGTCTCTGCTCTAGTCCAGCAATGTTCAGTACAGCTTCTACGATGATGGAAATGTTCTCTATATGCGCTGTCCACTATAGATAGCTGACAGTCCCATGTGGCTACTGAACACTTGAAATGTGGCCAGTGTGATGGTAGAATGGAATTTTAAATCTTATTTAAATTAATTTATTTAAAATTAATCAGCTAAACCCTAGTTCTTTAGGTTTCCCTAAATGTGTGTGCTTTTAGAAGGCATGTATCTATCTTAGGTTAATTTTTTCCTTCTACCTGTCATATCTTTTCTCTATAGCAAAGATCATAGAACCCACAACTGCTTGAAAGTAAAAGGAAAAATGCTAGGAAGAAAAGAAGTAGGCCAACATCTCAGAAATCTTATCCTCCATTAACTGGCATCTGAATTTCCTGTTTTGATGAAGCCAAAGGCCAAGAATTAGTTGGAGGCATCCGGCAGCTTATCTGGATCCAGATGTGCAGCACCTTTTAGTCTCAGCTATCACCTTTGATACCTAAGGCAAATGCTAATGCAGCATTCTTTAGAATTTCTAATTAGCTATGAAGAAAAAAAAATTATGGCTGGGCTCCTAGGTCTACAGGGGCACAAAACAAAGAGGAGATAAGATATGGAGGATTAAATGTGTTCTTAGTCCCAGGGAGTGGATGTCCCATAAAACCTCCATGCCTTGGCCACCACTTATATCTCCAGCGTCTTGCAAATTCTCCTTTTGTTCTTTGTGATCTGGACTCCTCTCAGACTCCAAGAATGTGCTGTGTCCCTGCTCACTACAGTACTTGTGCATATCTTGTTCCCTATGTTCAGAAACCCCGCTATCCCTTTGCCATCTTTCACTTTTAACCTCTACTCATTCTTCAAATCAAGAATATTTTCCTCAAGGAAGCCTTCTTTGACTCCTTAATCTAGGTCACTTGCACCTTGATTAGTAAAGTGATTTAGATATCTTCCCCAGAGAGGTCACAGTATTTTAGAATTAGAACCACAGTTGGGAATACATTAGCTCCCACTCTCCATCCCTAACATGCATAGATGTAGAGTGTTTATCTTTTTAAGGTTCTTGAATGAATGGTCTGTTTTCAGAGTGGTCATCCAGAAGCATAGGATGAAACTTCCTATTTGCATCCTGTGCTGTGAACTATTGCCTTGATGCAAAGAAATTATATAGGTCCTCCTCTCAGGTATCAATAAGACATTGAGCCCACCCTCTAGGTGATTTGCAACTGGACCTCCAGGCGTTTTAGTTGTAACTTAAAAAATGGATAACTATTTTCATTCATAGAACTCACAGGGTTTTAAACATAGACATTTTCTAGAAATGCAAGATGGAATCATAACAAATCATGGTAAAATTTTATTGAAGGGGGAAATGTAGTGCTTTTACCTAATGAATAAAATTACTTTCCAGTTTGCTGACCTACAAAGTACATTCATTGCTCTCTACCAATTTAGTGCTTTGCAATTAATGGAGGTAGGGCTGGATAGTGGATGAACTGAAAGAAAGAGAATGAAAAAAAGGAAAAATAAGAGAGAAAGATTGGTTTAGTATAGAGTGAAGGAAATCCCTAAGACTAATTTTCTCAATACAAGAGAGCTTGTAAAAGCAATTTCCCCCTTTCAGAAACTACACTGATTATGCTGAGTCAGGCAAATGCTAGGTTAATATCTAAGCTGTTTTTTCTGTTGTCTGGGAGGCTCATAGAATTATTTATTGACAAAGGGGACTTACTGACCAAATAACATGACTTCTTTGAGTTTTCCAATATATCTGGAGTGAGTTGTTCATTAGCAAGGACTAGTGTGAAAGGCCACTAATTGTTACTTCCTAATTGGAGTTAACTCAGGCTAGATTAGGGGAAAGGAGGATAATGAGAAGTCAGCTGGGATATTAGGCTATTTCTAAATGATGTGAGTCAAATCAGCTTTATGTTTTCCTTATAATAAGACTCAATTTAATTTTAAATTTATAAATGCACTAAAATTTCCTGCACTTTGGTTGTACAATGATTTATATTAACTTACCAGGAACAGATCCACAAAAAGATCCAAATGTCAATAACGTTATCAACCCATAAATGTGGAATTCTCAACTCCTTCACGTAGGTGGTGACCCAGAGGAAAGTAGCACTGGAAGGGGTACCTATTTACAGATGGGAACGTGGTCTGAGAGTCCTTAGAGATGACTAATATAAATCAGTCATGTAATTGTTCCAAAGTAGCCTGAAAATAAAATGAAATTCAGATGAAGTCATTATGCAGGCCTAACAGCCTTCTGAGAGTCAAGGCCTGAGGCTAAGAAAATAAAAATGGACCTTATTTGTATTTAACCAACAAATGAATTAATTAGCTCCTTAAAAAGCTTTAAAAATGTCATATTTAAGTAGTCTTGCTCAGCTAGATTGGAGAGGCTACTTTTTTTTTTTTTTTTTAATTTTTTTTTTCAACATTTATTTATTTTTGGGACAGAGAGAGACAGAGCATGAACGGGGGAGGGGCAGAGAGAGAGGGAGACACAGAATCGGAAACAGGCTCCAGGCTCTGAGCCATCAGCCCAGAGCCCGACGCGGGGCTCGAACTCACGGACCGCGAGATCGTGACCTGGCTGAAGTCGGACGCTTAACCGACTGCGCCACCCAGGCGCCCCTGGAGAGGCTACTTTTGTGAGTCAATCACCATCAATATCCAGTGAAAGAGGTGGTTCGGTATAGTGCACATGGAATTTTTTTCTATTTCTTTCTCTTCACCTGCCTGAGCACTTGCTGTCCTGTGTTCTTCAGTGAAAGATACATAATCATATGGCTAGGTGTGGCTTTTCTTTTTTGGGTGATCAGTGGCCCCTTATTTGATGGCTTTGGCAGAGGAGTGATGGAAAAACCTAACATTGGTGATCTCAAAGAGCTGGGCAAAAGCTCACAAACTCACAGGAGGGATCTCCGAGAGTCTCTTGGTCTGACTCAGAAATATGAACTTGGTCATTTATTGTCGCAGATGCAATGTCATTAACATGTGTCAATAAGATAGCATACCCACAAAATAGGATTTCTTTGTTTTAATTGTGAATTTTGCTACAAGAGCGGAGAATGATACTCCCAAGTAATGTACCTTGAACTAAAGATTTGTTCTTATGTTGAACTAAAATTTACATTAAGTCTAACATACGTAATGAAATTTATAAACACTTTGGTATCACCTTATAAATAAGCATAGATTGAAAGCTATGTGCATCTCACCTTTGAATCTGAGGGTCTGTATGGCTGTGTTCAGATACCCTTGCCTTCTCTCAGGCGCAGAGAAGATAACCTTTTTGCCTGAGAATACAGTGCTAGTAAAGATTCACACCTCTTCTCTTGAGTTTGGAAATACATGTTTGTAATTACAATATAAGATTTTTGCCCTTTGGATGGGACATTGAATGAGAATTTCTATAATTCTTTTAAAATCTAATAATAAAATTGCAATAATTTTATATGAATTTTTATTGTGTAAGTTTCTCTTCAGAAACCACAAAATTCTCCCAGTAACCTGTTTTGTTTCATCCTCACTTCTGACATTATTACCACCCAGGAATACTCAAATGTATTTTATTTTGGTAAAATATTTATATTATTCACAATGGTGGTTACTTTGACCTCAACCACTTTTTTTTTTTTTTACAACTTGAAATGTGAACTCTTTTTTCTTTCAGCATTAAAAATCCATCTTACAAATCTCCTCTTCAGAGTCTCTACCCCAAGTGAGTGTTTTGAGCAGATCTCATGCTCCCCTTTTCTTCTCTCCCACCTCAATCTATAGATTTTTCAGGATGCTGGAGCATTTAAGGTAGAGGAAAAGTGGTGTGGTGAGGTGTGAAGTAGAGAAGTTACCACATAAAGACTCAAAGCAAGGGAAGAAGAAAGATGCCAGGCAGGGATGGAACCAGAGGAGGGGAGAGATAACACGCAACAGGGGAGCTGGAGAATGTGGGGCCTGACAATGGGAGAGGAGTGAGGAGTTCAGGTTTGTTCCAGGAAAGGATTTAGGGAGACTCACTTTGTGGTTCAGCTTATTTGGTTCTCTAGAAGAAGCAAAGTGCACATATTTTGGGTTTTTTTTTTTTGGAGTCAGGAAAGAATGCCTTACTTCTCAGCAGCAGTACTTTCTCCCGCCATCCCCTCCTCATCCCCATCCTAGATCCTTTTAAAAGAAACCAAAGATTTTCATTTCACAAAGGTAAAAGTCCCAAACTCACTGGGAAGAGTTAACATGGGTGGGAAGGTAAATGTAGGCATCAGATCCATTCTGGTTTTGATAGAGGCTAGGATCTCTGGGAACCAAATAGCACAGGTCTCCTGAAGTGAGGGGACTGGAGCAGAAAGGGTAAGACTGGTTATCAAAGACAAAACCCTGATTTTATGATTTGCTTGTGGGTGTGGTGGGGAGAGGCTCAAGTATTTCTTTCGTACCACCACTGATTTATTTTCCTCTAGAAACATGCGAAAAAGAAAAAAGGGAAAAGAAAAAAGAAAAGGAAAGAAAACCTTTTCTGGTCAAATGGTGCACAAACATTCTAGCTATTTGATTGCTGGTTTATAGAATGTAGCTGACAGAATGGCATGAGATTTAGAGTCTGTGTTAACCTGAAACCAAGCATAGATGATCATCCTGGTTTTTGGTGCAGGTTTCTAGCCAGAAACGGCAGGCCTAACAGTGCTGGTACCTAAGGCAGGCAAGAGACAAAGAAGCTACTTCTAACTTTTTGTTAGAACTTGCCTTGTTTGGTTTCTGCTGAAGAATGACATTTTGAGTTTCCTCAGGAAATGTCATACTACTGTGGGTTTTGTTTTGTTTTGTTTTGCAATTGCTTAGGATGTGCGAACATGAGACAGCAGCGGGTCCTTCTGGTTCCTGATTGTAACACATCCTGGGCAACCAGGCAAAGCATTGTGGCTAGTGTGGCATCATGGTCACATCCTTCTTTAAATAGCTTCCGTTCCTGTTTCACGGGATTGGAAACGAACTCAATTTGAATACTTCAGGCACAGCAAGTAGGAAGTGGTAAATTAAGAAAAATAAATCATGATGATAATGAATTTATTCAGCTGTGAGCCTAGCTCTGGAGAGAGTTGTGGGTTATGGAGTGCCTAATACCTGAGACTGTGATTTAATTAAAATGTTTAACTTTTTATTTTGAAATAATTCTAGACTTACAAGAATGTGGTAAAAATGGTGTGAAGAATTCCTGTATGCCCTTTACCTATCTTCTCAAAATTATATAATTCACATTGATTAATTCAATTTAGTCCTCTTCAGATCTTATTTGGATTTGCTGATTGTCTCTGGTCCAGTATCTAGTCCAGGATTGTACCTCACATATAGTTGCTGAATAATGACTTTTAAAGATTGTTGTACCACCTACACTTTAAAAAAAAAATTAGGAACCTTTACTCTAATGATGTCATAATTTCAAGACTAGTTGAGTAAAAATGTCCAAGCCTGTTGATTGTGAATTTGAATAACTGCTCTGATGTACTCATTGTAGGTACAATAGCAAGAAAAAAAGTCAGAATTTCCCCAACCACATTTACTTCTCACCCATTTTAAATGGGAAGTGTTGTTATAGTCTTAGAAGCATTTTGCAAGGCCAGCACTTCCCATGGTCATTGGGGTCAGAAGCCAAATTAGAATTGTCTCCTATTTTTAATCCAATTGACATGAGTTCCAATATTCTTATCTGATTTCTATCTTTAGCCAAAGTTAGCCAAAATTTATGCAAAAAGCTTTTTAATCATTTTTGCTTTGACATACCAACTGTTGAATTCTTACCCTAAAGCAATATACTTGCGATTTTTTGATGCCAATTTTGTCAATATCACTGAATAGTTAATATTTTGAAAAGTAGATGAATGGTTCCAGCCTCAAAGAGCTTACCTCATAGAAAGAGTACATATTTTTCTAAAAATATAAAAAGGTGTGCATATTAGATGTATATATATTTTTATATAAATCATATATGCACATGATTTATCATAAGGAATTGGCTCCCAAGGCTGTGGAGTCCTAAGATGTGCAGCCAGCAAGCTGGAGACCCAGGAGAGATGATGTATAGCTCTAGTCTGGGTCTGAACACTTGAGGACAAGGAGAGCAGAAGATATAAGTTCCAATCCCAAAACTGGCAAGCTTGAGACCTAAGAAGAGCCTAGGTTTCAGAAGTCCCGAAAACCATCATGTCCCAGCTTAAGTAGTCATGGAGGAAGAGTTTCTTCTTTCCCAGTCTTTTGTTGTATTCAGGTGTTCAATAGATTGGTTGAGGCCCATTCATGTTAGGGAGAGCAATCTGCTTCACTCAGTCTACTGATCTAATCCAGTCTACTAATCTTATCCAGAAACACATCTTTACAGAGAGAATAATGTTTGACCAGATGTTGGGCATCCTGTGACCTACTCAAGTTGACACATAAAATTAGCTATCTCAGTGTAGAATTAGTATAGGAATATGGAACAGGGAGGCCATTGTGGGTTGGAATAGTCAACTTGACCTGAGTCTTAAAGTGTGGGCAGTATCAGACAGTGGAAGTGCTTGGAGATAGGAGAAGAGTTTGAGTAAATAGAAGATGTTTAAAAAACAACAAACATAAAAAACATCAGGAAAACAGAAATAAGGCAGCAAGTATCATCTGTTATACAGTGAAATTTTAGAATGATTAACTGAAACATGATGTGAGTTAATGTTAGGGTACCCTGCTAAGCTCTACCCTGAGAAACGAACTAAAAAGACTGAAGATTTTGAAGGTCAGTCTGGTAGGAGTATTAGTATGAATTTGAGTGGACTGAGGAATAGAAACTGGTTAGGAGGCAGCTATAAAAACAATTCAAGCAAGGGGCATCTGGTGGTTCAGTCGGTTAAGTGTCTGACTTCAATTCAGGTAATGATCCCACGGTTTGTGAGTTTGAGCCCTGCATCAGGCTCTGTCCTGACAGTTCAGAGCCTGGAGCTTGCTTTGGATTTTGTGTCTCTCCCTCTCTGCCCCTCTGCTGCTCATGATCTGTCTGTCTGTCTGTCTCTCTCTTAAAAGTAAATAAACATTAAAAAAAAATAATTCAGGTGAGGGATGATAATATCTTAGAAGGGAAGACGGTGACTAAGGAAAAAAAAAAGAAATCTAAGAAAAATTAGCAGCAAATGGAATAAAGAAGAAAAGGGGAAAAAAGGAGCCCCAAATCCTAATTCCCACTATTTACTTATTGTTTACTGTGTACTAGAGGCAGGTGCTAAGACTTTAACCTCAATTACATTGCAATCACCTTTGTCAAGTGTCCCTAGTCTCTACAGAGTAAAACCTAAACTCTTAGTTGCATGGCACACAGCCCTTTGTGTGTAGACTTTGTTTAACTGGTTAAACTCATCTCTGTCCAGTAAGTCAGTAGATTTCAACTTTTGGATTTATTTGTAGTTACATGCACTGGGTAACTTCTCTCAAGATTCTGTTTCTTTGCTATTATGGAAACTTCTGGTTTATTCCCTTGAAAAGTTACTTACCTTTCCAAATTGAGTGTAAATGCTACCTTCTGTGGAATGCCTTTACTTCATCTTCTGGCTGGCTGACATGTTTTGGGGCCCTTACCTGACTCACTGGATCGCTGGATACTTGGAAGAGGGAGGTTGTACTTTTTATATTGTATTCTCAGATTCTAACAATGTCAAGGAAAGTAGAGTTTGTTTAGGTTAACTTTTTCCCTGCCTCATGCTTGCTTGTACAAACAGCGCAGAAGGACAGCAGCCCTCAGGCTCACACCAGTCCTTCCCTCCTCACAGTGGCAGACATAGCACTCTACACTGGAGGCATCATGGGTGCCTTTGGGAGCTGGAGCTGCAGCCTCAGCCTGAGTCTTGTTTTGAGCCTTGGCCTTGGCCTTTGGATGGCAGAACCTGAGACCCTCAGCAGTGTGGAGATGAGCACATTTCCTTAGCTTGGGCTGGGCAATATAGGCAAGTTGATGGAGCTTGTGACTGATGCCTTTGGGGATCTTGGGCTTGCCTTCCTAGGACTTCAGGAGGGCCTTGATAGCCTGGGCATGTGTACTTATGGTCTTGGCTTTGCTGGCCTGTATTTTCTTCAGGTCCTTCTTGTGTTTCTAGACAAAGTGGAAGTTTCTCAGGAACTCAGGGTCCACAACCTTAAAAGACCCGTATCTTTGTGATTGGGTTTTCTTGACCCCATTTCTGTGCCATTTTTGGGACTGGTTATGAGTGATGTGGTTCTTGGATTTGGCCATATTTGCATTGAAGCTCATGGCTCCTGAAGGGACTGGGATCAGAAGAGAAAAAGTAAGTAAATATTGTTGATGAATGAATGAATGATTGAATGAATGATGAGAATATGGTTCAGTATTACACCACTAATGTAAATGATTAGTTAAATGATTTAGCACATTGATTGCTTACCCTCTTTCTCCCATTTGTTTTTTCTAATGTCTAGAAATCATCTTCCCTTTTGCTATCACTCTTCTCTTGTTAATACATGCTATCCAGAATGACTGTATGACCGACTAAAAATAGCTCCCCTGTTGCCGCTTCACTGTCAACCTGGACAAATTCTTCTCTCCTGCTTCCATCTTTTAGTGGGCATTGAAGATTGAGAATTTCTTACCATTTGAAGACTTTTTGCTAGGGAAGAGCTTATTTTAAAATCTCTTAATAATGCATTATAAGGAGATGGCGATTTTGCAGAAATCAGAACAGATTTTCTCCATCCTTTGCATAATAGTTGTCATTTATTGAACTCCTACATGTCAGGTGATTTCATTTTTATTTATTTCACAGATATTTATTGAGCACATACAGATGCCAAATATTGCTTTGAGTGCTAAGTTTTTTTTTTTAGTGCAGTAAAAAATGGACAAAAATGTACACATATCACATATTTTGTAATATGGGTTGGTTTGAGTCATGTAATTGGAATCATGTAATCCTTACAACTGCTCTTCAAGACAGGTTTTATTTTCCCTGTTTTATAAAGAAGATAAAGAAACATTAAGAAGAGAGCTTAAGTCACTCATTCATGATCTCATGGTTAGTGACTTTCAAACTGAGATTTGGGTCTAGGACTATCTTCCTCCATAGCTAATCCATGTGTCTCCTTAGTATGACATTGTGGAGAATCTCAGAACTTATGGTCAGAAGACATGGGGGGAAAATCCCAGTTTAGTAACTCAACTCAGTATGACTTTGGATGTATTTCGCAGACATCTCTGAACCTCAGTTTCCTCAGCTAGGTAGTAATAAGACTCTGACTTGAAGTGTTACTGTGAAGAGGAAATAAAATATCCTAAATGGAAACCCATAGCCCGGTTCCTGGCACAAAATAGACATCCAGCAAATGTTAGTTTCATATGAATTACAAATAAAAAGAATATTGTAGTTATTTCCAGTGTCTGTGTGATGAATCAAATTTCTCAGGTAATCTCTCTCCTCATATTTTATTTTCTGAATAACACCTGGATTTATAAGTTGAATTAATGAAGGAACTCAGTGGGAGGGCAGGGAGATGGTGAAAATATTTGCAGAGATTGATTCAGCTTCCTAGGCAATGAAGCAGTGGTCTTCTAAATGATCTATGTTCTTAAAGTGGCCCTTGGATGGTCCCGAGGCTGCTGGGTGCTAAGTAACCCTCCACCCTGCTCCTTCCTCCACAGAGCTGTCACACCTTCTGGTCCTCTCTTGCTGATTGTCTTCTCTGCCACAGCATCTGCAGTTGAGAACACCCACCACTGATAATTATATAGTGCCTTTGCTGCTGCTACTGCCATGGCCACTATCACTGCAGATCCCTGAAACATTGATGAAAATGCGAAAACATTGTTCTGGGAGTCAGGGTAATTAATGATGTGACTAATGGGAAAGTCACTCAGTGCCTGTAGATTCCTGTTCCTGAAAAATAAGATTAGAGGAGATGATTTCTCAGATTTCTTCCAGTTCTCTAATTCTATGATTGTTCTCTTTCCATATCTTATTCTTGCTTCTTCTGCATTTTGTTCGCTCTCCTACCTGCTTTAAGTTCTGCTGAAAAAAGTGCTTTGCTGAGAATGGCTGTGGGTAACAGCTCATCTTTCTTCCCCCAGAGCAAGTGGACCAATCTGTGTGTCAAAGAACACCCTCCCTTTGCTGGCCAGGCCCTCCAGAATCCATCATTGTTTTTTAACGTGCATCTATTGCTAGGTGTGTGGGGTTTGATTAGCCACAAAGAGGTTCTTTTTTGGGTGTTGAATAATTTTCTCAAGTTTTTTTGAGGCTTAAGGGTTCTATAAGATTACTGTCTAGAAGGATATGGCTTCACTATAATGACAATAATAGACAAAATACCTTTCAAAGCGTTTTTCATGTGTTTCATTCTACTTTACAAAATGAAAAGTTACTTGTAGAAAAAAAAAGATAACATGATACATTCATTCTCTACAGAACTGCAAAGGCATTTATCTCAAGCTTCCACAGAAAAATTTTAAAACTGTTAGTGGGATCCTCTTACTCCCTGAAGTTGTTAACTCAGCCCACAAACTGCACTCAACTGAATTTTTAAAATGCCTGTAAAAGTTTTTTAAAAATTGACCGTATAAGACATTTAAAGTGTGATCTTATTTATGATGTATTATCTATTTTTTCATCACATATTAGCAGAATTTCATTTTTTTTCAGATTAGCATGTTAAATGCATACAAACAGAAATAGGTAATAAAGGCCAGAGTGTCTGTCTTCTGTGGTAAGCATATCAAAGTTGACAAAAGGATCTCGACTGTCAAGGATCATTTAAAACCAATGAATTAAAAATCAGGAGGTCAGGGAGAGCCGTGCAGAGATGATAAGGCTCTGTATTTGTCTTCACAAGGGAAGTATTAAACCAGAGTGATTTTCTTCTTCATTCTCTACTCCCCCCCTCCACCAGGGAGAAATGTGAAACTCAATTTTACCCTTGGTTGAGAAGGTGCTAATTTGTCTGACAAGTTGTTGGAATCTGAGGATGCTCAAGGTATCCTTGATGTCTCAAACCTTCATGCTGAGTGAAGCATGCCTCTAATGTGTCAATGTTTAGGAGGTATTCTATATCTCATTAGGTTAGAACAATATAAACCACATGCATGCAAATGGGGCAGGAACTTGTCCCCTGTCAAAGGGAAAACCTTCAACTTTTTATAATCAAGGCATTTTTTGAATCACCCTCATTCAAGTAAATATGTAATCAGAAATTAAGTATTCTTTTATATCCTAGAGGATTTAAATGAACTTTCTCTCCATTTGCTGCCTGTTTCTTGAGAGGCGTGATCTTCAAATCTTTCCCTTTATTGATTGCAGTATCAGTTAGTATTTATCAAGAAGGCTCCTAAGAGAGATGGCAATGTAAATATGAAAACTTTAATTCCTTTTCTTTTTAATTGTGTATTCATTGATTTTTTTTCATACACTTTGTAAAGCCAAGAATTAGCTATGTGAGTGACCTTTGCATGTTAACTAAATCCTGGTTGGTAAACTGATTCATTATTAAGAGAAAAGTCCTGTTGGTGAAAGAGACTTTTCTTAGCACATAATTCACCCAACGTTGCATGGCTGATGACAATAGCTAACACTCATCTAACTCTTATTATGGGCTAGGCACTTTTCTAAGTGTTTTTACTCATTAACTCAAGGAATCCCCATAATAACCTGTGAGGTGGGTATTATTATTTTAGCTTTACAGAAGTTGAAAAGCAATGGCAAAAATTGCCTAGCTATAACATAATGGAGTCAAATTCAAACTCACACTGTCTGGCTTCAGGGTCCAGCTCCTAACTCCTATGCGATACTGCTTTTTCTCATATGTAGAACTCCATTCAGGAGTGATAAAGTATGCTGGATAAGACTGCCATTTTGCAGTGAAGGGAAAATGCCACTGGAATCAATAAAACCTTCCACAGGATCTGCTTATAGCTGTTTTTCATTTGTTTGTTTATTTATTTATTTATGAGAGGGAGCATGCACATGCGAATGGGAGAGGGATAGAGGGAGAGGGAGAGAGAGAATATTAAGCAGCCTCTATGCCCAGCATGGAGCCTGGTCTTACAACCCACAACAATGAGATCATGACCTGAGCTGAAATCACGAGTCAGGCACTTAACCAGCTGTACCACCAGGCACCCATGTAGCTGTTTTTTTTAAAAGATAATATTTTGAAATAAATTTTAATATTTGCAATAACATTTAACATTTACTTGTTACTTTTTAACCAGCAGTGTATATTATATAAAGATTGAGCTCCTGAACCACTCCTAGCATAAGAGCTATTACTTATTGAGTCTCTACTATGTGTGAGACATTTTACATTCATCTTACCTTCAAAATAATTTATGTGGGTATTATTTTTTATATTTTGCATAGAAGAATATGAAATTTAGGGAGGTTAAGTAATATGCCCAAGGCTCCATGTTATACAAAGTGCTGGCTGTTTCTCAGTATTCACTGTTTACTACTTCATCAGTAATAAACCTTCCTGACTACTAGCTATTATAAGAATACCTGAGGGGCACCTGGGTGGCTCAGTCGGTTAAGCATCCAACTTTGGCTCAGGTCATGATCTTGCGGTTCATGAGTTCAAGCCCTGCATCAGGCACTGTGCTGATAGCTTAGAGCCTGGATCCTGCTTTGGATTCTGAGTCTCCCTCTCTCTTTGCTCCTCCACTACTCATGCTCTGTCTGTCTGTTTCTCTCTCTCTAAAAAACAAATAAACATCACAAAAAGAATGCTTGGAATGAAGACTACTTTTAAGTATTCCTTGCAGCTAGGTGTTCCCATGAGATTAAGTTCTGGCCAATAAGATGTAGGCAAATATGTGTGACTTCTGAAAAGTGTCCTTAAAAGTGAGTGTGTATCTTTAACCTACACTCCTGCCCCCTCTTCTTCTTTCTGATGGCAGGAACATAGATATGATGGATGGTGCTCCAACAGCCGTTTTAGGTTGTGAGGAGCAATCATTGCTCAGAACTGAAAAATCTTGACAGTGTCGATTCTACCTAGGACCACTAGTACATCAGTGTTTCTCAGACTCTCATGTGCATTCAGATCACCTAGAGGTGTTATTAAAATGTAGATTCTGATGCAATAGGTCTGGGGTGAGGTCTCAGAATTTGCATTTCATTTTTTTAAAATTAAGTTTTCATTTTAATTCTGGTATAGTTAGCATACAGTGTTATATTAGTTTGGGTGTACAATATAATGATTCAGCAATTCTGTACATCACTCAGTGCTCATCATGATGTGTATGCCTTAATTGCCATCACCTGTTTAACCCGTCTCCCCCCCCCCCCCCCCCACCTACCCTGTGGTGACCATCAGTTTGTTCTCTATAGTTAAGAGTTTGTTTCTTGGTGTGGTGCCCTCTTTATCTGTCTCTTTTTCCTTTGCTTGTTTGTTTTGTATCTTAAATTTCACATATGAGTGAAGTCATATGGTATTTGTCTTTCTCTGACTTATTTCACTTAGCATTATACTCTCTAACTCCATCCGTGTTGTTGCAAATGGCAAGATTTCATTATTCTTTATGGCTGAATAATATTCCGTTGTATATATTTAAAAATAAAATATATATATATATATATATATATATATATATATATATATATACATGTATATAAATATATACATACATGTCACGTCTTCTTTATCCATTCATCTATGGATGGACACTTGGGCTGCTTCCAAATAATGCTGTTATAAATAATGTTTGTAAATAATGATGCTATAAACACAGGGATACATATGTTCCTTTGAATTCAGAATTTGCACTTCTAATAAGATCCTAGGTGATGCTAACGGTGCTTGCTGGTCCATGGGCCACACTTTGATTAGTAAGGCAGTAAGAGATAGCATCAGAATTAGTACCTAGGGTTTTCAGATACCAAAGCCCATGCTCTTTTCTTTATGTCTGGCAGCCTCCTTTAACATTTTTGCTTTTGTAGTTCCTCCTTATGGCCAAACTATCATGACCATAGTATAAACATATTAATGCCTTAATGACCTGTCTCCTTGGCAACTTCAGGATAAAATGTAGGTTCTCCATGTAGAACATATTTGCTTGATTCAGGTGAGGTTGGCATGGAGTGAAAACTAAAGGGAAGGTGGCAGGGTTCATGTACTAATTTCAGTTTATTCAGTGATTCAGTTGAGCATGTAGTTTATTGACTTACGGTTGATTTTGAAGAGGACTAAATGTCATATTGAGTTGACAGGAACAGTAAGATCATAGAAGAAATCAGAGGTGCTTACCCTTGATTGCAAATTAGACTCTGCAGGAGAATATCTTAGAACTTCTGTTGCCCAGGCTGGAGCCCAGGCCAGACAGAACAGGGTCTTTGGGGTGGATACCAGGCATTAGTCTTTTCAGATCTCTCCAGGTAATTTCACTGTGTAGCTACAGTTACAAACCACCGACCTAAATGGAAGTTTTCATGAAAAACTCTATACCTATTTCAAAAAGCCTCAGCCATTAAAATAAATATCACATGGTGTTTCTTGGAGTTTCTTTTGTCTGAATCAAGAGTTATAACATAAGGGGTACCTGGGTGGCTCAGTTGGCTGAGCGTCTGATTTCAGCTCAGGTCACGATCTCATGGTTTGTGAGTTTGAGCTCCGCTTCGGGGGGCTGTGCTGACAGCTCAGAGCCTGGAATCTCACAGCTCAGAGCCTGTATCTCCCTCTCTCTGCCCCTCCCCCGCTCATTCTCTCTCTCTCTCTCTCTCCCTCTCTCTCTCTCTCTCTCTCTCTGTCTCTCAAAAATAAATAAAAATTACAAAAAAAGAGTTACAACATAATTACTTGAATATCTTAGTGCCTGAAGTGTATATTTACTATGAAAGCATAAGAAATCCATTGTTAAGGTAGTCACTAAGTTCAGGAGATCTTCTATAATGATCTAAAAGATTCAGTATAAACCAGGAGCATCTCCTCAAACTTCAGTAGTTATTCAAACCACTATTCCTGAAAAATTTGCAGTCCTTATATATGTGCAGAGCACATTTTTATATACAGGTACTCCGTATTTTTCTTTTGCCCGTCCGGGTGCCTCCATAACCCTTCTTTGCCCTGTGACTTATACGGACTACTTCTGTGGTGCCCATGCCCTCTGTCTTCTGGTTGGCTTAGGCCAATGGGAAATCCCATCCACCCACCCTAAGATTTAAAGGAAATTAAGACATTTATTCTCATAGCTCCCTTCAAGGTTTTCTCACACTGGCTGTTTTCTTCCACTGAAGGTCATTGCTGACTTCAAGGCCACCTTCTCTACTGATTCTCTCACATTTTGGGTCTCTCCTCTCCCTCTCCTCAAGCCTGTAAGCTGAGAGGAGGAAAGACTCCATTACTACTGGTCCCAGATTCCTGCATCATTCCTTGGGCTCCTTCTGTTCTCCATCCACAAGTTTGTATAGTCTCTATGAAAACAAACCGTCCTCAAATCAACCCATTATGACTGTGCTGTCTGCTTCATTGGACCCTGGACTGATCCAGTGCTTGACAAACACTGAGGTGAGAAAATCTGTCCTGAGATCATACCAGTGACAGAGACAATGACTGGAAGACACTGGGTGCCATGTCATTATAGTATACACTAGAATCCAGGTCTAACGTGGAAAGTGTGTGCAACAGTTTTTAATGGCATGTTTGCCTCGGTTTTCACAGGTGAATTGCAGGTTAAATTCCGTAGCCTATTTGCCATTATATCATTTAATAATATTAATTTAAGAATGCCATGAGAATCAAAATATGCATAGCATCTTTTTTTATTACCGCTCTCAGTTACAGTTTCCTCTGCGGTATTTGCCGTTCTCCGTATTTGCTCTGTATTTTTCTATCTCTTAGCTCACCCTCTTACCTCCTCTAAGAATTTACAGTTTAGATCGAATGCGGTCTCTGCCATGAAGTTTCGCTGATTTCTTCCATCTGTTCTATGAAATCTAGCCCCTCATCTCTAAGTCTTGTGGCACTTTCGACTTTACTTTGTATCTCACACTCACCCCTTGATCTTTGGCTGTCCTTGACCAAGCAACTGTATTTTCCTCTCTTTTGTTTTTCTTATCTATAAAGTAGGGATAACAATAGTGCCTACCAAGGTGAATTGTTAGGCTTGTGTTAGATAAAGTAGGTAAGGCATTTCAATTAGTGTCTGGCACATAATGAGCAATAAATATTAGCTGTTTTATTATAGTTATACCGTTGTAATGAAACTATTTGGCACGTGCTATTTTTCTGCAATATAGTTAAGGGACAACCACAGATTCACCTTTGTATTCCCGGCACCAAGCAAAGAGGCAGACACAGAGTTGGTGGGTGGGTAGTTGGTTAGTTCATTCATGTGTTCAGCTAATGAAAAGAAGGCAGTATGGTACAGTGGGTAAGCTCAGGCTTAGAGATATATTTCCTGGGTTGGAACTCTAGTTCTGTTTGTGTAGCTATGAGCAAAGTATTTAATCTCATTTTGCCTCAGCCATCTCACCCATGAATGAGATAATACAATTCTACCTCATAGGATTCTTAAGGTTAAATGAGATAATTATGTAAATCACCTAACACCATGTCTAGAATGTTGTAAGCATTCAAGTAAATAATAATATTATTTTAAAAAATCATAAGATTAGAACAAAAGCAGTCCAGGAGAAAATTACATATGAAACAAAAATGCTGTGGTTTAATGATTATTGTATTAAAGGTATAACACATTGAAAAACTTACAGTGAAAAAATACATTCCTGATAGATAAGGAAAGCATTTTGAGGTTGAGAGTTATGTCAGGACAGGGTATCCTTGTATAAAACTGCTCTAGTGATGTGAAAAAGATTCATACAGTCTATCTCTTGCCAAAGGGTATGTCAAATATGAGATTTACACTTCCTAAGTGTTGTGGATTGTGATACATGCCATTTATTTGCGTGTCAGTAACTCTATATTCATTCCTATAGAGGACCCATTCACTTCTCGCTGACCTCCCCTTTCCACTCTGTACATTCCTCATTACATACCAGATGTGTACTCTGATGTATGGCCAAAAATCTAGGTGAATCAAGAGTGGCGGTATAGAATAGACAGCAGCCGCGTCTTGCAGTGATTCATTCTAATTACACCAAAATCTAACTAATGGAGAAGTCAGTGCAGTTGGAAGAAGAGGAATGTGGCTTCTCTTTCTGCCTGTTCTTTTCCAGAGACTGACCCTAGTGAACTGTTGGAACTTGATAGCCATAATCAATAGCTTGTAAAACAATAAGGTCAGCATTGTAAAGATTCAGATTTTCTGCTTCCAAATGTAATGGGAACAAGACTGGTGTGCTGAGCCATTGAGGTGAGTCTGACCTTAGCTGACTGACTGATAAAAGACCCCGAGCAGAGGAAGAGATAAAAGAATAACACGGGGGAAGATGTAGTTGTAAATATAATATCAGCACAATCCTTGTTTTTACTCTGGGAACATGCTGAATTGTTATTTTGCTATTATATTAAAGGTAGAAAATCCCAGCTCTGGTAAAAATAGCAGGTCATTTAAGAAGGCTCAGAAATGGGGCACCTAGATATTATGTGTGACATCTAGTTAAGGTGCCTCCATCAGTATGCTTCAACTCAAGTTATATATTTGAGTTAATTCCATTAATTCACTCGCATTTCCTAAGTACTAAGTTTACCCAACATTATTTTTTAAATACCGGGGATTAGTATTGTTTATCTCAGAATTCTGACTGGAACTGGTAGTGGTTCAGAGGTCAGATGTTTCTACATTTAAAATGCATACTGAAGGAGTATTATAGGTCTGCATATTTCTGAATCACTCTGCTCTTGATATAGTAGGTATTTCCTGTGTATTTCTGCAAAACACTTTAGAATTTGATGACAAAATGTGGAGGAAAGAAATTGCCTTGTGCACTAAGTAAATGCTTGTCTCCAAGTTAAGAAGTTGTTTCAATCACAGGGCAGATACATACACATATGAGCTGAGATTTGAAGTTCTGCATTAGCTACCATCAGAAAAAAACAAAGAATTTTCTTATATTAAAATATCTTTAAAAGTTTTCTGAAAATGTGTCAGTGGGTTAGAAAGATGATCAAATAACCACCACCAGTTTTTCCCTTGGTGATTTGTGAGCAGTTAGGGACACCTGGGTGGCTCAGTTGGTTAAGCATCTGACTTCGGCTCAAGTCATGATCTCGCGGTTCATGAGTTCAAGTCTCACCTTGGGCTCTGTGCTGACAGCTCAGAGCCTGGAACCTGCTTTGGATTCTGTGTCTCCCTCTGTCTCTGCCCCTCCACTGTTCGTGCTCTGCCTCTCTCTCTCTCTCTCTCTCTCTCTCTCTCTCTCAAAAATAGATAAACATTAAAAAAAAATAAAAAAATAAGTCAGCAGTTAGACACATATATAAAGTAAATTTCTCCTTCAAATAAGTGTGGATTTAAAAATGGGAAGGAAAAGTTCTTCTTAACACATGTTACACATTTGTTGAAGACAGATCATTCGAAAAATTCAAGATGCTCCCTGAAACTAAGAGGTACAGGGTTAGCCATTTTGAGATATGAGGTGACTGAGGATGTAACAACAGCCCAGGGAACAGAGGCTGTCACTTAGGTGAAGAACAAAGATGTGGAAAATGAAACAGAATTGACTCTTGCATTGAATACAATTTGAGTTGAATTTATAGTAAAGTTTTGCTCAGTATTATATGATTAGAGTTTATTTTCTGAACATGTGTAGTAAATGCCAGTCCTAATCTACCTCTATAAAGACAATGTATTCTCCTTGCTGGGTTAACTTCTGGGTTTGAATTTAAGTAAATATACCAGGAGACCTGACTGCGCAGGATACAACCTGGCATAACAAACAGTCGACAATTATTGCTTTTGCTAACACTCTTATCGTCATAGAATTATTGTTATATAAGCTGAGAGCAAAGACCCTGTTAGTATATTGTTCTGAGTTGCTGCCAGCGTAGACTTGAAGTTTTTAAGAGGTGATTATCCTTGATATATTTTTTGCCCAAAAAAGTGTAGTTATTTTGTTTGTTCTTCAGAATCAACCTTTTTCTATCACAGTATGTATTCTGGTATTAAGGATGGGGGACAGATCAAAAGAAAGCTCACATTTTTCATTGCATTTTAGACGAACAATTGAATAAAGTCTCCACTCTGAAACTTTTGGGACTTTCTGCTTAAAATATTTGGTATGTGTGTAGCTGATTCAGGTCTGTCCTGCTTTCTGTACACACCCAGTTTATAGTCAGTTGCTCTGCCAGCTGAGCCATTGAAGGGTGGACTACCCTGCTTTCTAGATTCACATGCAGTTGTCCTTTCTTTCCAAAGGAGATAAAGTAGGAGCCACTGAAAAGAGGTGCTTACTGATGGGAACTGCTAAAGCTGAGATTTTAAAACATTTGTGATGTAATTGAAATGATGAATATCTCCAACATCACCTCTCCCTGTGCCTATCTCATAATCGTTATTAGGGACCTTATGGGAGGGGCGCCTGGGTGGCTCAGTCGGTTGAGAATCCGACTTCAGCTCAGGTTATGATTTCGCGGTCTGTGAGTTCGAGCCCCGTGTTGGGCTCTGTGCTGACAGCTCAGAGACTGGAGCCTGCTTCGGGTTCCGTGTCTCCCTCTTTCTCTGCCCTCCCCTGCTCACACTCTGTCTCTCTCTCAAAAATAAACAAACATTAAAAAAAAAGAACCTTATGGGAATGCTGCCTATAAGAGATAGGCAGTTCTAATTTTGGAGATTTTAAAAAATGCTGCTTTGCCCAATTATTATTATGTGACCTTGAAATTGATATTTTTCGATGATCTTTTTTCACTCAACCAAATACAGTTATCCTCCACTTTTTCAAAAGACCTACACTAGTATCTGTTTTTTGGTAACTGAAGGGAATCCAGAGAGGATTTTTACTTCTATAAAAAAGGGTGAAAAGTGGAAAATAATGTTCAGCATTTGTTGTTCAGGGAGACTTTATAGGGGCAGCACCCACCCTAAGCAGTGAGAGTAGACCCACCAAACTCCTTGCCCAGAAACTACACTCTTACACCCCCTAGACTTTTTCAGCTTCCAAAAAAAATGCTTTTGTAGGAATGCTCTACTCTCTGGTGGTGGGAGGCGGGGAGGGGGCAGGGGGAGAACCTGTGTAACATTTTGAAGAGCCAGAGAAGGTTGTCTTTTTGTTTTTAATGTTTTATTTTATTTTGAGAGAGAGAGAGAGAGAGAGAGAGAGAGAGAGAGAGAGAGAGAGAGAGAGAGAGAAAGTGCACAAGTAGGGAAGGGGCAGAGAGAGAGGGACACACAGAATCTAAAGCAGGCTCCAGGTCTCTGAGCTGTCAGCACAGGGCCTGACAGGGGGCTTGAACTTGTAAACTGCGAGATCATGACCTGAGCTGAAGTTGGATGCTTAACCGACTGAGCCACCTAGGCGCCCCCAGAGAAAGTTTTGGTTAGTGACCCTCATCAATACTTGGGAGAGTAATTGAAGGAGTAACTATTAGAAATACTGGTCATTTCATACATTACAAAACATGGTGTAATGGACAACCCAATATCAGAAGAGCATGCTTCAGAATATCTGCAGCTCAGCTCAGAGATGCCAATTCTTGAGCAGATTTTGTTGAATTACAGTAGAAAATGATTTAAATGTTTAAGAAAGTGAGTTAAAGATTCTACAAGAATAAAGACCACCTAGAGAGATTGTGTACCACAAAGTCATTAGCATAATTTTTATTAACTGTCTGTCATAGCAGTCAGCACATCATCGCTATTAGGTGATCTTGAACATTCACAGGAAATTGAATCCCGGGAATTATATAATATTCTGAGGATTTAACTAAAAATACCCAGGATACCAAAGTATTTGCAATAGTACTCATGTATGCCCATAAGTATAAGATAGACACTGATTGTAATATGTTAATACCTTCATTATATTGTCTCATAAGGACCTTTATCAAATGTATTGAGACTTCCATGCATCTATTAAGATTGTAAATCTCAACAATGATGTTATTGTAAGCCATATTGTAAAAGTACAGTGTGACTTCTCCAAAAAGAAGCTTGCCCTCAGTTCCCTAATGTAATAAGCAAAACGCTTTTTGAGAAGAAACACAAAAATGCCCTATCTAAAGCATTTATGCCGTTAGAAAAGTCTGATTTTAGGAAACCCTTGAAAGATTTCCCAAGGTTTTGTCTACCCTTCTTAGATGCTGGATGTTCCTGAGGGGAGAATATGTATCATTTTCTCTGAATTTGGCCAGTATACCAATTCATTTGAGATGGAAATATTTCCCTTATTTTTCAGGAAAAAATACAGAAAAACTTGATTACCAAATCAAACAAACTTTCCTCAGAATAGATGTATATATCACTGTGCCAACTGTGCTGGTACTGATATCTAGTGAATATTAAAGTAAAACTGAGTGCAGATTCTAAATGGGTTTATTTATTTATTTATTTATTTATTTATTTATTTACTTTTTATTTTAAAATAATTTTCATTTTACAGAAAGGCTGAACAAATAGTATAGAGTTTATACATATCTTTCATCCAGATTCCTCTAATGTTAGCATCTTATGTAAGTGTAGTAAAATTACCAAAACTAGGAAATTATCCTTAGTACAATACTATTAACTAAAGTATAGATTTTATTTCAACTTTCCACTTTTGTTCCAGGATCCAATTTAGCATCTCACATTGCATTTAGTTGTTTTGCCTCCTTATCTCCTATAATCTATAGCATCTTATCTGTCTTTGTGTTTTATGACCTTGACACTTTTGACAAGTACTTATCAGTTACTCTCTCTCTATCATATCTATCTATCTATCTATCTATCTATCTATCTATCTATCTATCTATCTATAATACATTCACCAATTGAAGAAATCCACTTTTGATAGTTGTGAATGAAGTTGCTATAAACATCTGCATATAGGTATAGATCAAGATTTATTTCTTTTTTATAAGAATGCCCAGTTTTTCAGCACTGAAGAGTTGCCTTTGCCTTTGTACTTTTCTTTAAAAACTCAGTTGAAATCCCATCTGTATGGGACTGTTTCTGGATTTCTATCCATCACTGTGTCTCTCTGTTGAATGGTAGCACATGGTCTTTGTCACTGTCACTTTATACTAAGTCTTGAAATTGGGTAGTGTGAGTCCTCAACTTGGCCCTTTCTAAAAATTGTTTTGAACTCTTCTGGTTCCTTTGGCTTTACGTAACACATTTAAAAATCAGTGTTACAGTCTCTGTGCCTGTCACTTCCCCCCAACAAACAGACAAACAAACAAATCCAGCTTGCTTGAATTTTAACTGAGAATATAATGAATCTATAAGTCACTTTTGAGTCTTTACAATATTGTTCCAAATTGTGATACAATATTCTATATTACAGTATTATATAATTGTCATAAAATTATATTACACTTGCCATATCATGTAGCACACTGACAATACAATTATAATATTGTATAATATTATATAATATTATATAGTACTTTATTACAGTATTATATTGATTCTTTCAGTCCATGAACAGATACATCTCTCCATTTTTCAGGTCTTCTTTGGTTTATTTTATTAGTATTTTTTAGTATTCAGCTTACAGATTCTATATATATTTTGTCTTAGATTTGTGTCTTAGTATTTCTTTTCTTTCTTTTTTGCCTGTTGGTGCTATTGTATATGACACTTTAAAAAACGAATTTGTGTTATAATTATTAATTGCTATTATATAAGAAACACAATTTATTTTTGTATATTGATCTTGCGTTTTGTGACTTAGATAAACTTATTGGTTTTAGAAGGTCTTGTAGATTATTTGGAATTTTCTTGATCAATAGTCATATTGTCTGCTAATAGAAACAGTTTTATTTCTTCCTTTACCATCTGAATCCTTTTTTCTTTCTTTTTCTTTCCTTTTTACACTGGCTAGAACTTCTAGTATTAGCTTCAATAGGAGTTGTGAGAAAGGACACTCTTGCCTTGTTCCCTATCTTGTGGGGGTGGGGAGCATTCAGTCTTTTGCCATTAGTTGTAGATTTTTATAGATTCCCTTTATCAAGTTTAGGAAATTCTCTTCTATTCCTGTTTTGTTGAGAGTTTTTATAATGAATGGATAATTAATTTTGTCAAATGATTTTTCTTATTAATTTTTCTTATTAATTAAGATGATCACATACCTTTTCTTCTTTACTAATAGGAGTTATTTGGATTAATTTTTAAATGTTGAAGAAGCTTTGCTATTTTATTGTCCTTTTTATATATCGCTGGTTTTGATTTGGTAATATTTAGATGACTGTTTTGCACATATGTTCATGAGGAACATTAGTCTATAATGTTTTTATTGAATTGAACTGAATTGAATTTTTAATTTATTTATTGTTTAATTTACATCCAAGCTAGTTAGCATATGGTGCAACAGTGATTTCAGGAGTAGATTCCTTAATGCCCCTTAGCCATTTAGACCATCTCCTCTCCCACAACCCCTTCAGAAACCCTCTGTTTGTTCTCTGTATTTAAGAGTCTTTTATGTTTTATCCTCCTCCCTATTTTTATATCATTTTTTCTTCCCTTCCCTTATGGTCATCTGTTTTGTATCTTAAAGTCCTCATCTGAGTGAAGTCATATGATATTTGTCTTCTCTGACTAATTTTCCTTTGCATAATACCCTCCAGTTCCATCCACATAGTTACAAATGGCAACTAATACTTTTTGATTGCCGAGTAATACTCCATTGCATATATATACCACATCTTCTTTGTCTATTCATCTGTTGATGGACATTTGGGCTCTTTTCATACTTTGGCTATTGTTGATAGTGCTTCTATAAATATTGGGGTGCATGTGCCCCTTTGAAATAGCACACCTGTATCCATTGGATAAATACCTAGTAACACAATTGCTGGGTCGTAGGGTAGTTCTATTTTT
Source organism: Puma concolor (assembly GCF_028749965.1). Taxonomy (NCBI): domain Eukaryota; kingdom Metazoa; phylum Chordata; class Mammalia; order Carnivora; family Felidae; genus Puma; species Puma concolor. The sequence goes on from NC_141683.1 coordinate 31,237,240, forward strand.
AATTTTTTGAGGAACCTCCATACTGTTTTCCAGAGTGGCTGCACCAGCTTGCATTCCCACCAACAATGCAAAAGAGATCCTCTTTCTCCACATCCTCATTAACATCTGTTGTTGCCTAAATTGTTAATTTTAGCCATTCTGACAGATGTGAGGTGGTATCTCATTGTGGTTTTGATTTGTATTTCCCTTATAATCAGTGATGTTGAGCATTTTTTCATGTGTCAGTTGGCCATCCGGATGTCTTCTTTGGAGAGGTGTCTATTCATGTCTTTTTCCCATTTCTTCACTGGATTGTTTTTTGGATGTTGAGTTTGATAAATTCTTTATAGATTTTGGATACTAACTCTTTATCTGATATGTAATTTGCAAATATCTTCTCCCATTCCATCTGTTGCTTTTTAGTTTTGCTGATTGTTTCCTTCACTGTGCAGAAGCTTTTTATTTTGATGAGATCCCAATAGTTCATTTTTGCTTTTGTTTCCCTTGCCTCTGGAGACGTGTTGAGTAATAAGTTGCTGTAGCCAAGGTGCAAGAGGTTTTTTCCTGCTTTCTCCTCGAGGATTTTGATGGCTTCCAGTCTTATGTTTAGGTCTTTCATCCATTTTGAGTTTATTTTTGTGTATGGTGTGAGAAAGTGGCCCAGGTTCATTTTTCTGCATGTCGCTGTCCAGTTTTCACTTGCTGAAGAGACTGTCTTTATTCCATTGGATATTCTTTCCTGCTTTGTCAAAGATTAGTTGGCCATACGTTTGTGGGTCCATTTCTGGGTTCTCTATTCTGTTCCATTGATCTGAGTGTCTGTTTTTGTGCTAGTACCATACTGTCTTGATGATTACAGTTTTGTAATACAGCTTGAAGTCTGGGATCGTGATGCCTCCAGCTTGAGTTTTCTTTTTCAAGATTGCTTTGGCTATTCAAGGTCTTTCTGGTTCCATACAAATTTTAGGATTGCTTGTTCTAGCTCTGAAGAATGCTGGTGTTATATTGATAGGGATTGCTTTGAATATGTGGATTGCTTTGGGTAGTATCAACATTTTAACAATGTTTGTTCTTCCAATCCATGAGCATGGAATATTGTTTCATTTTTGTGTGTCTTTTTCAATTTCTTTCATAAGCTTTCAATGGTTTTCAGTGTATGGATTTTTCACCTCTTCAGTCATGTTTATTCCTTGGTATTTTATGGTGTTTGGTGGAATTGTAAGTGGGATCGATTCCTTGATTTCTCTTTCTGTTGCTTCATTATTGGTATATAGAAATGCAACTGATTTCTGTGCATTGATTTTATATCTTGCGACTTTGCTGAATTCATGGATCAGTTCTTGCAGATTTTTGGCGGAATCTTTTGGGTTTTCCATATAGAGTATCATGTCATTTGCAAAGAGTGAAAGTTTGACTTCCTCCTTGCTGATTTGGATGCCTTTTATTCCTTTGTGTTGTCTGATTGCTGAGGCTAAGACTTTCAATACTGTGTTCAATAACACTGGTGAGAGTGGACATTTCTGTTGTGTTCCTAATCATAGGGTCAAAGCTCTCAGTTTTTCCCCTTTGAGGATGATATTAGCATTGAGTCTTTCATATGGCTTTTATGATCTTGAGGTATGATCCTTCTATCCCTACTTTCTTGAGGGTTTTTATCAAGAAAGAATGCTGTATTTTTTCAAATGTTTTCTCTGCATCTATTGAGAGGATCATGTGTTATCCTTTCTTTTATTGATGTGATGTATCACATTGATTTTTTTGCAGATATTGAACCAACCCAGAATCCCAGGTGTAAATTCCACTTGGTCGTAGTGAATAATTCTTTTAATGTATTGTTGGATCTGGTTGGCTAGTATCTTGTTGAGGATTTTTGCATGTTCATCAGAAAATTTGTCTATAGTTCTCCTTTTTAGTGGGGTCTTTGTCTGGTTTTAGAATCAAGGTAATGCTGACTTCATAGAAAGAGTTTGGAAGTTTTCCTTCCATTTCTATTGTTTGGAACAGCTTCAAGAGAATAGGTGTTAACTCATCTTTAAACGTTTGGTAGAATTCCCATGTAAAGCCATCTGGCCCTGGGCTCTTGTTTTTTGGGAGATATTTGATTACTAATTCCATTTCTTTACTGGTTATGGGTCTGTTCAAATTTTCTGTTTCTTCCTGTTTTAATTTAGTAGTTTAGGGGCGCCTGGGTGGCGCAGTCGGTTAAGCGTCTGACTTCAGCCAGGTCACGATCTCGCGGTCTGTGAGTTCGAGCCCCGCGTCAGGCTCTGGGCTGATGGCTCAGAGCCTGGAGCCTGTTTCCGATTCTGTGTCTCCCTCTCTCTCTGCCCCTCCCCCGTTCATGCTCTATCTCTCTCTGTCCCCAAAATAAATAAACGTTGAAAAAAAAAATTAAAAAAAAAATTTAGTAGTTTATATGTTTCTAGGAATTTGTCCATTTCTTCCATAGTGCCCATTTTATTGGTGTATAATTGCTCATAATATTCTCTTATTATTGTTTGTATTTCTGCAGCGTTGTTTGTGATTTCTCCTCTTTCATTTGTGGTTTATTTGGGTCTTTTCCTTTTTGTTTTTGATCAAAATGGCTAGGGGTTTATCAATTTTGTTAATTCTTTCAAAGAACCAGCTCCTGGTTTCATTGATCTGTTCTACTGTTTTTTTGTTTTTTTTGTTTTTGTTTGGTTTCGATAGCATTAATTTCTGCTCTAATCTTTATTATTTCCTGTCTTCTGCTGGTTTTGGGTTTTATTTGCTGTTCTTTTTCCAGCTCTTTGAGGTGTTAGGTTAGGTTGTGTATCTGAGAACTTTCTTCCTTCTTTAGGAAGGCCTGGGATGCTATATACTTCCCTCTTATGACCGCCTTTGCTGCATCCCAGAGGTTTTGGGCTGTGGTGTTATCATTTTAATTGGCTTTCTTGTACTTTTTAATTTCCTTCTCTAATTTCTTGGTTAGCCCATTCATTCTTTAGTAGGATGTTCTTTAGCCTCCCAGTATTTGTTATCTTTCTGATTTTTTTTTCTTGTGGTTTATTTTGAGTTTCATAGCATTGTGGTCTGAAAATATGCATGGTATGAACTCAATCCTTTGTATTGTTGAGGGCTGATTTGTGTCCCAGTATGTGGTCTATTCTGGAGAATGTTCCATGTGCACTCGAGAAGAATGTGTATTTTGTTGCTTTAGGATGAAATATTCTGAACATATCTGTTAAGTCCATCTGGTTCAGTGTGTCATTCAAAGCCATTGTTTCCTTGTTGATTTTCTGTTTAGATGATCTCTACATTGCTACAAGTGGGGTGTTGAAGGCCGTTAGTATTATGGTATTATTATCAATGAGTTTCTTTATGTTCATGATTAATTGATTTATATATTTGGAGCATAAATGTTTACACTTGTTAGCTCTTCTGGTGGATAGACCCCTTAATTATGATATAATGCCCTTCTTCATCTCTCATTACAGTCTTTATTTTAAAATCTAGATTGTCTTCTGTAAGTGTGGCTACTCTGGCTTTCTTTTGGTGACCATTAGCATGATACATGGTTCTCCATCCCCTTATTTTCAACCTGAAGGTGTCTTTAGGTCTAAAATGGGTCTCTTGTAAACAGAATGTAGATGGATCTTGTTTTCTTATCCATTCTCTTACCCTATGCCTTTTGATTGGAGCGTTTATACCATTGATGTTTAGAGTGAGTACTGAAAGATATGAATTTATTCTGGTCCTTTGTAGTCTTTGTTGCTTTTTTTTTCATCTTTTCTCCTCTCAGAGAGTCCCCTTAAAATTTCTTGCAGGGTTGGTTTAGTGGTCATAAACTCCTTTAATTTTTGTTTGTCTGGGAAACTTTTAATCTCTTCTTCTATTTTGAATGACAGCCTTGCTGGATAAAGAATTCTTGACTGCATATTTTTCCAATTCAGCACATTGAATATATCCTGCCACTCCTTTCTGGCCTGCCAAGTTTCTGTGGATAGGTCTGCTGCGAACCTGATCTGTCTTCCCTTGTAGGTTAAGGACTTTTTTTCCCTTGCTACTTTCATCATTCTTTCCTTGCCTGAGTATTTTGTGAACTTCACTATGATATGCCTTGTTAATGGTCAGTTTTTGTTGAATCTAATGGGAGTCCTCTGTGCTCTCTGGATTTTGATGTCTGTGTCTTTTCCCAGATTAGGAAAGTTTTCTGCTATGATTTGCTCACATAAATTTTTTACCCTTTTTTATCTCTCTTCATCTTCTGGGACCCCTATCATTCTGATGTTATTCCTTTTTAAAGAGTAACAGAGTTCTCTAATTTATATTTTGTGCTCTTGTGCCTTAGTTTCCCTTTTTTTTTTTTTAATTTTTTTTTCAACGTTTTTTATTTATTTTTGGGACAGAGAGAGACAGAGCATGAACGGGGGAGGGGCAGAGAGAGAGGGAGACACAGAATCGGAAACAGGCTCCAGGCTCCGAGCCATCAGCCCAGAGCCTGACGCGGGGCTCGAACTCACGGACCGCGAGATCGTGACCTGGCTGAAGTCGGACGCTTAACCGACTGCGCCACCCAGGCGCCCCCTTAGTTTCCCTTTTTTTCTGCTTTATTATTCTCCATAAGTTTGTCCTCTATATCACTGATTTGCTGCTCTGCCTCATCCATCCTTGCTGGTGTGGCATCCATTTGAGATTGCAGCTCAGTTATAGCATTTTTTATTTCATCCTGAGTAGCTTTTACTTCTTTTATCTCCACAAAAAGTGACTCTAATCTATTTTCAACCCCAGTTAGTATTCTTATTATCATGAATCTAAATTCTGGTTCAGCCATCTTGCTTGTATCTGTGTTGGTTAAGTCCCTGGCCATCATTTCTCCCTGTTTTTTCTTTTAGGGTGAATTCCTTTGTTTCATCATTTTGGAGGAAGAAAAGGAATTAAGTAAAAAATTAAAATTAAAAAATTGAAAATAACACAAAGAAATCAAATAAAGGATTCTAGATCTTAGGTGTGTTTTGGTCTGGTTGTTGAAAGAAGTTTGATAGATTAGAGAAAAAAATGGAAAGATAAGAAATAAAAGAAAAAAGAAAAAATAGAAAAAGAGAAAGAAGAAAAAAAAGGAAAAGATTTGAAAATTTGAAAAAATGAAAATAAAATAAAATCAAAGTAAAATAGAATTTAAAAAATTTACAAAATAATAAATATAAGAAAAAAATTAAAGAAAAATCATTTTAATAAAAATGGAAAATAAAAATAGATTTTTTTCTCTTTCTGTATTCAAGAATAAGAAAAGAAAAGAAAAAGAAAACTAATTGAATAAAAGGACCAGGGAACAGAATGAAGTATGATTGAAAGTACATCTGGTTTCCTGTAGAAGTCAAACTGTGAAGTGTTTTATAGTCTGTAAACTAAGCAGGTGGAGAGACTTGTGTTTGTCAAGACTGCTGTTGGCCCAGTTGGACAGTGTTTAGTGTCACAGCTCTGTTTTCCACTAGATGGTGCTGTTTAGCTTACTGGGGTGGATTGCTGTGGTGTATGTAGGCGTGTATGCACATGCACAAGAGGGGTGAAAATGGTGTCACCCAGCTACTAAGTCTCTAGTATCAGAACTCTGTGGTCTCCATGACTGGCAATCAAGCACCCCTCCTTTGTCTCTGGCTTCTGTCTACTCCTCGCTTCTACTTTGTCTGTGACCAAGCTGTCAGGCTGCCAGGGTGACACCTCCCTCATGAGTTTTATCTCAAATGGGGCAGTGCTTCCCAATCCCTCACTTCTGAGGGTCTGTGGGTTTGACCCACTCAGACCTTCTGGGGGAGGGACTCTCTGAGCAATGGCCAGGTCCTGGCCCACCCCCAGGAACATTCGCAAGACTGTGCTGCTGCCAATGCCCAGAGACTGTGGCTGGGTGCCAGCCAGAAGAAGTTCACTTGATCTTGTATCAGCAGCATTTCAGGGTTTATGGAAAATCACAACACACATCCAGTGCCAAGCTTTACCCTTAACGTCCTTGTTCCAACACCAGCAAGTGTGGTTGTTCTCCAGGGTCCACTGGGATCTTTGCCTGTGGGGTAGCCACACAACCTCTAGCAAATGTCCTCCCAGCAAGGGAACCACCTCTCCCCATGTGGCCCTAGGACCCATCAGACTTGCTCTCTGCTCCTGGGGATTCGCCCTTCCCACCAGAGCACCACCAGGTATCAAGCTGCGGAGTTTCAGCCTCTGTGCTCCCCCTGTTTATAGAGTCTTAATGGAATTTAAGCCCTCTCCTTCCTCCTTTCTCCTTTTTTCTTCAGTCCCTGCAGCTGTTTCCACTTTTCCACTTTTCTGCTTTCTCTACAGTTGCTTTTTTTGGGGAGGGGGGTGCTTTTCCAGTACTTTCCCCCTAACTGTGTTCTCTCTCTGCAAGCAAAAACATCTCCTTGCCCTCTGAGGCTTCTCTCTCCCCCAGTTCATGTTTCTGTGCTATGCACCTGCTGAATTCCCTGGTTCAGGTTGTGCAGATTGTTGTGTTAATCCTCAGATTAGTTTTCTAGGTGTGCAAGATAGTTTAGTGTTGATCTGGCTGCATTTCAGGGACTAGAAACACACAAAAAAACTTCCATGCTGTTCCATCATCTTGGCCCCTCCTATAATTTTTTTTTAAATGTAATGCTTTGGTATGATTATGGTGTGGATTTTGGTATTGCTGACTTCATAAACTGAGTTGGAAAGTCTTCCTTTTCCTGAAAAATGTTATGCAGAATTGTTCCCATTTTTTCCCTTGAACATTTGGTACAACCCACCGGTGGAATTATCTAGACTTGGAAATCTGTATTGGAAAGTATTAAACCATAAATTAAATTTCTTATATGTATAAAAATATTCAGATGATTTCTTCTGGAGTAATTTTGGTAGTTTTTGACTTTTAAGAAATTGATTCTGTCTAAATCATTCAATTTATGGGCATAGCATTTTTTTTTTTTGTAATATTCCTTCATTAGCCTTTAGATATCTCAAGGTTTTTAGTGATGCCCCTCTGTCATTCCTGATTTGGTCATTTGGTCCTCTCTGGTTTTTCTTTGTCAGTTTGTCCAGAAGTTTCTCAATTTTATTTCTCTTTTCAAAGGACCAACTTGGGTTTTATTGACTTTCTGTATTGTGTTTCTGTTTCAATTTAATTGATTTCTACTTGTTTCTATATTATTTACCTCCTTGTACTTTCCTTAGAATTAATTTGCTTCTCTTTCTCTAATTTCTTAAGAGTGAAAATTAGTTACTGATTTGAGAACTTTTTTTTTACATAGGCATTTGATGCTGTAAAATTCTTTCTAATCTCTACTTTAGCTGCACACTGTACCTTTTGAGTTGTTGCATTTTTATTTTCATTCAGTTTAAAGTGGTTTTATTTCTCTTGAAATATTCTCCTTGATGCATGGGTTATTTAATAGTGTGTTCTTTATTTTCCAAAACTTTGGGGGGTTTTCTAGTTTTAATTTGGTTGAGTTTTAGTTTAATTCATATATGTGTGTGTGTGTGTGTGTACACACACACACACACACACACACACACACACACACATATACCCTGTCCTATTAAGATACACATACATATATTTTTAACACAATGGGGTGGGCCATAATATTGTCATGAAGATGCATACAGATCTATATCAGTCTATTAAGTAATTACATTGTTACTTAATAGACTTAATAGACTATATATTCTGTTGTATAGATAAAACCTTATTTAAATATTGAATCTACTATTGATGGGCATTAAAGGTGTTAAATTTCCAGCCACTAACAACAATGCTCCAGTAATGGAATTGTATATTTGTATCCTAAAATTTTTTTTACATTTATTTATTTTTGAGAGAGAGAGCTAGACAAAGCACAAGTGGGGGAGGGGCAGAGAGACAATGAGACACAGAATCCAAAGCAGGCTCCAGGCTCTGAGCTGTCAGCACAGAGCCCTACATGGGGCGTGAACTCACAAACCGTGAGATCATGACCTGAGCCGAAGTCAGATGCTTAACCAACTGAGCCACCCAGGCACCCCTATATATTTGTATTCTTAAGGAAGTTTCAAACAAGATATAATTTTATAGTAAACTTGCTAAGGAATAGGTTATGCCTACTTTGAATATTGATGGATATTTCCACATTTCTTCCCAGAAAGGCCGTGCCATCTCCATCACCACCAGAAGTGTATGGGAGTACCTGTTGCTACTCCATTCCATTTCCAAATACTGCTTTCCCTTGGAGCTTATTCTCAGAGCAATATGATGCTGCTAAAACCTTTTGTATTGTTATTGATGTGATGAATTCAGTGTTTGGGCATATTAGTTTGGCATTAGCATTAAGAGAGTATATGGAGATGAGTGAATTTTGATGCATGGAGACAAATGTCATAATCCAAGGTTTGAGGACTTGAAAACCATGACCACGGTAGTTGGATAGCAGTAGGAGCATGGAGAAGGGATTACTGTTGCAGAGAAAGTGAAGTAGGACTCATTAGTGATGGGATATGAGACCCGAATTTGGATTCATAAGACCAGGATTTGAGTCTCACATATGCTATTGTTACCAACTTAGTGACCTTGATCAGTTCTTCCAATTTTCATTTTATCTCTAACAGATTTACTGTAAGGATTAAATGAGGCAGTTTATATGATAGGTTTTTTTTTTTTTTTGCTTTTTTTTTTTTTTTAATTTTTTTTTTCAACGTTTATTTATTTTTGGGACAGAGAGAGACAGAGCATGAATGGGGGAGGGGCAGAGAGAGAGGGAGACACAGAATCGGAAACAGGCTCCAGGCTCTGAGCCATCAGCCCAGAGCCTGACGCGGGGCTCGAACTCACGGACCGCGAGATCGTGACCTGGCTGAAGTCGGACGCTTAACCGACTGCGCCACCCAGGCGCCCCTATATGATAGGTTTTTAAAACTCTAATATCTGAGACAAACATAAGATAAACATAATAAAGTGTGAGAAGTAAAGGAAAAGAAAGACTTAATGATGATCCCAGCATTTGAGCCAGGTGGTCTAAGAAATGAGGAGACATTGGTGGAAGGATATGATTAAAAGGGACGCTGATCGGGTTCAGATTTGGAACTGTGGTGGTTGAAGTAATTACAGAGCTTCCACATCGAAACAGCCAAGTTAGTGGATACAACTGAATTAGAATTAGGGAGATAAAGATTTGAAATGAATTTCCTCTGGGAAAGGCTAGAGGTTGGCTCTCTGATCACACAGTCCCTCCTCCAGTCTTTTGACTGTGAGTAACTGACAGGTTGAACATCCTTCACTGTACTCCCCTTCCTCCAGAGAGGGCTGAGGTGGCCCATGCTAATCTCATGTTAGTTGGAGTTGGCTTGTTAGTATCATCTTTCCAAACATATTATGCTTGGGATCATGTTTGGAGGTTAAAACTCAGTTTGTAGGCTTGGAAAAAAGACATCATCTGTTTTAGCTTGAATTCTCTGTTGATCAGAGGATTATCGAAAAGATACTAGTTGATGTCATGAGAATTAAAATTAAATATCATGGAATTGCTTGCTTTTTAGTTGATAGACCTCAGTAAGTAATAATGAGTATAATACTATTCTTGTACTCAATGAGCTTTAAATCTGGTAGGAAGAGGACTGACCTCTAATAAAATATAACTGGTGTCTTGTTAGGAGTGTGTTTTGGCACAGTGGAGAAGAGAGAGGCAAAGGAGGGAGTGGTCAATTCTGTATTCCAGGGGAGGGAGACAAATATTTCATAAATTTCTAGGGGGATGTTGGTTGAGCTGCAACTTGAAAGATAGTGTTTGTGGGTATGCAACAGGGCAGGACATTTAAGGAAGAAAGAGCAGAAAGATCAACTTGTATGGATGGGAGAAACATTTTGAAATACTCCAGTGTGATGGTACCTGCAAGAGAATCACTGTGACTAGAGCTTAGGCAGAGATGAGGTGAGGCAGGCTGCACTGGCAGGGCCTTCTTGCAGCCATGTCCTTGCTATGATGGTGGTCTCTTCTGCCTTTCCCTCAATTCTTCCATCTCCAGTCCTGGTTTTCCTTCATTTGAATAATGTGGTTTCCTTCATTCAAATAATATGCAACTATTCTGTACCCCCAGCCCCATCTCAATCCTAAACCTGAGATGATTTGGTGGCATTTGATCATCATTTGAAGGATTGTATCATCGGTTCATCTTGACCTTGCTGTGATACAGTGATAGTTATGCCCAAAGTTTATTTTGATACATTAGATAAAGTGCAGTCTTCTGAGCTTTGGTATTAACAGATTTAAAAGAAGCATGGAAAAAACATGTTAACTCCTGGAAAAGGAATAAATATGTGCCACTTCTCCCAAGCACAGTGTAATATGACTTATGTGATACTGTAACCTAATGAAGCCTGAAGTGATTCAAAATACTGCATGCTGCATAATAATTCAGACAGATCACTTATTTGAGGCAGTGCCTGAAGACCGGCAGGCTCCTGGACAAAAGAGAACTGTTCCAACATTCAGCACCCCTAGTCATGACCTGGTGGTTGGACTGTCTGCAGCTGTTTTAGTACCTCAACTTCAGGCCTCCCCCCATTAAGTGATTTGCACTTCCTCATTATTTGTTTTCCTTTACTGTGCTGTCTTTTCTTTGTGTTTGGTCTCAGTTATCTTGCCATGAGAGTAATTTGTTTTTTAACCCGTGAAGACAAGTTTGTCATGCCTTATTTTTTTTATCCAAAGGAAATTTCACTTGCTGCATGTGCAGATTATTTTGACTTCATGGCATCATAAAAACATATATTTTAAGTTGGGGTATAGTCTGATCTCCCACAAGTACAGATTGCTTTTTTTTTAATACATATTTTTTTATTTAAAAGATTTTATTTATTTATTTATTTATTTATTTATTTATTTATTTATTTTTAGAGAGAGAGCGCATGAGCAGGGGAGAGGGTCAGAGGGAGTGAGAGAGAGACTCTTAAGCAGTCTCCATGCTCAGTGCAGAGCCTGATGTGGGGCTCCATCCCACGATCCTGGGATCATGACCTGAGCTGAAATCAAGAATTGGACGCTTAACAGACTGAAATACCCCAGTGCCCCTAAAAGATTTTATTTGTAAGTAATCTCTACACCCAACGTGGGGGTCAAAGTCACAACCCTGAGATCATGAGTTGCATGCTCCACTGACTGAGTCAGCCAGGTGGGCCTAATACATCTTATTTAAATAAAGCCAGAGCATACAATATATTTTACCTTTAGATCATCAGGAAGCACAAAACATTCTCCATTCATACAAAGTCTTTAAACACAGTAGCTTCTCCTGACCAATTTGCGTATTTTAATTGGACATTGTCCCCCGAATATCTGTTTTCTGAGGGGTAAGCTTAAGTGGTGGCAACTCCTTTTCTCATGTCTTGCCTAGCTCTGGACTGGGGCATGGAGGGGCCATGAACATTCTGTATGATCCACGTAGGAGATATATGACCCAGGCCACAGTACTGCATACCCAGAAGGCCTTCCTCCTGCCATCAGATACCCTGCACTCTGCCTCTTCTTGTCCTTGATATCAGCACCACTGGGTCACTGCTTTAGATCCACTCCATCCATCTGTCTGTCTTGATTTCACATACAAGGCACACAGTGGGTTTTTGCTGAATACCTGCCAAAGGCAAAGGATATGGCTATTCTATTAGAAGGTGTGTGCAAATGTACTTTAGACTTCAGGTTGTGAAGTCAGCTATCTCCACTGTTTGAGTTCAGGATACCTGCAAAGTGCCAAAACAGATCCGAGATGTTCACGACTTCATGTTCTCCGGTCTTTTCTGAAACATTTTATGCTCAGTGAGGTCTTCCTGACCACTCTATTTGAAATTGTCCTACACTTTTCTAGAGTTTCTTATTTCTGTTCCATTTTTTATTTTTCATTTTAGCACTCATCTGACATACAATATTCTTTCTTTTCTTCATTTATTAAATGTATTTATTTATTTAGCCTTGGACTGAAGATTTGGCTCTTCACTCCTCTGTTGCTAGAGTCTAGAACTGTGTTTGGCACATGGCAGGCACTTAACAAAAGCATCTTGAACAAATGGATGAGTAAAAACACAGCTACTCTCTCTTCATTCTCTGCTTTCTTCTTTTCTCCATAGATTGCCTTTTTAAAAAATGTTTTCAATGCACAAATGGCACCCATCATTTTCCACATCAGATTCCAACCACATTCAGAGGCTAAGTTGCTGCTGTTTCTCAGTCTCAATCCTAAATTCCTAGGCAAAGAGATAAAATTGATGCCACTTGCATTAAGAGTGTGCCCTGGTCCAGTTGGTCATGGCCAAGCTGTCAGGGACATAAGGAAGCTGCTAAGATTGTTTCCAGGATCCACTTTCCTGGGAAGGGAAGGAAATTCCAAGAAAAGAATAATCATGCATTGAATGGGTAGCAGGTACTTCAGTGGTTCAAGAGTACTGATGAATACTTTTCAAATCATTTAAAATTTCCTAAATATTTTAAATGGGTTCACAAAAGGGTCTTGTATATTAACACAGGCTGCCATAACAATATACTATAAACTGGGTAACTTAAACAGCAGACATGTATTTTCTCACAGTTCTGGAGGCTGGAAGTCTGAGTGTCAGCTTCTAATGAGGACTCTTACTGGCTCTCAGATAGCCACCTTTTTACACATGGCAGAGGGAGATGGAGAGTCAGAGCAAGCTCTCTGGTGTCTCTTCTTGCAAGGCCACTAATCTTATCATCAGGGCCCAGTCTCATCAGCTACTGAAACCTCATTGTCTCTTAAAGGCCAAATATCTCACAGTGGGAATTAGGGATTCAACGTATGAATTTTTCAGAGGGAGGGGCACAATTCAATCCATGTCAGGTATTTTATTGATCTTTGTTAACCTCAGCCTGTAAGTGAAGTTCTCAAGAGCAGATCTCATGTTTTGAATTATCTTTATGCATTGTCTAATGGTTTTAGGTGTTTTAATGCCTTTGTTCCATTGATGATGGGCAAATGGTAAAAATGGGAAACTCTGGTTATTTGATAACCATATCTTGAAAAAGAAAAATAAGGTAGGGCATTTTTGGGCAAATAATTTTAGAAAGGTGGTAACAGTGGAGAAAGGATTTGGAATTTGACTTAGGAAAGAACAATCCTATATGGAAATGTATGAGCATACTTGGTGAACTAGTATTCCTGATGTACCTCTAAGCAAGGTCTCGACTTCAGGATAATAGCTTACAAATGTCCCTTGCTGTTTGACAATGTTAATGGACGGGAAGTGAGTAATGATTTATAAAGTGATGTTGGAGCTGTGGTTAACACGTCTCCGTGACCACAGTGCAGCATGCAGACGGAAGCACCAGTGGCGGCTCACAGAAGAGGGAAGGGGGTTCCTTCGTCATCAGTTCCTATCTCACACATTGTTCAACTCCTAAGCTCCCCTCAGCTCTTTTTTTCTGACAATGCAGAGCCTAAGGATGACCTCTGAGGAAGCTTTTATTGGCAGGTTGTGAATAAAATACAGGATGCTCAGTTGAATTTGAATTGCAGATAGATAAAGAATAATTTTTTAGTGTGAGTATGTTTCACATACTGCATGGGATAAATGCACACTAACGAATTATTTAATATTTATCTAGAATTTCAGTTTAACTTTTGTCTTGTGTTTTTATTTGCTGAATCTGGCAACTCCACTTATAATCCACATTGTTTCATAAGAGGTTATCAACTAACCTAGATGCAAAAAGTTCCTTTAGTTCATTCTTAGCTGCTTGTGGGGGGTGCGGTGGGGAAGGAATAACAGACCTGCTGAAGAATATAGACCTAAAAGCAAGTGCAGGTGGAAACATTTCTGTTGTTATTAAATGCTCTGAGTTGCTTTTTGATAGTTTAAAAGAGTGACACTATTTATGTGGTCATGTCATGAATGTATGGACTTAAAAAAATTCACTGTACATTTAGGAGAGGAAACCTGATAAATCATAGAATAAAGCAGCCAGAAGGAACTAGATCATAGTTTAATCTCCCTCATTTTACAGAAGAGGAATGGAAATGACAGAGTGGAAATAAAGTCTTAACGTCAGACCTGAAAAATGCAAGTTGCATCAGTCAATAATTGGGGAAAACGGGCAGGTGACTTATGCTGTCTGAGCTTTAGTTTTCTACTTCTGGAAATGGTAATACTTACCTTACAGAGTTCTAGTTAGGATTAAACAAGTCAGTATAATGCCCCCAGAACTGCTTTCCTAGGTGTCAGTGCACGTGGCTTCCCAGCGCTTGCCTGAAATGATTCTCAGCAACATCACTGCACTTGATTGTTAGGTGATAATTGGTCTCGGTTTGTCATCAAAGTAGGATACAGACTAATTTACTTCTGCAGGATAAATTATAAGCTTTCACATTGGCCCTATAACGCGTGGGGAAGAAGAAATAAATAATGTTCATCTAAAAAAATAACCCACAATCCCCCCGAACAAAACAAATGACAGCAAAACAGACTAGAGTGTCTCTCTCCCTGAGATTGGGAAGAGAGCTCTACCTAAGTAATTTAGGCCCATTTTGGGAAGCAGGGGATCTCTTTTGGTAATGCCTCCTTAAAACTCCGACGCTTTGATTCTGTTCAATGTGAGATATTTCTTTACCTTATCATATTAGTTATTTTCCCCAGACTGCTCATTTTCACATCCTGTAAAGTGATGGTTCTCAAAATATGGTCTCTAAGCCTGTAGCAGCAACACTGTGCACCTCCTGAATCTGAAACTCTGGAGGTGGGGCTCAGTAATCTGTGTTTTCACACTCTCTTGGTGACACTGATGCTGACTAGAGTGTGAGAATCACTGCTTTAGAGCTTTAACTCCCCACAAATCCTCAGGTCTGTCTGCATCTTGGTTTGATAGCAAGAGTTAGATCTGTGTTTTTGCCCATGATATACAATTACAATTTGAGGACACTCAGTAATTGTTAAGTAACGATATGGGAAGGAGGGACCTTCATGTTCATTAAGTACATAGTACGGGCCAGGGATTACGCTAGATGTTTTATATACATTATCCCATTTCGTGCTCACATCAGCTCTCTGCAGTTGGTATTATCCTACCACTTTGCAAATAATGAAACTGAAGTTCAGACAGGTCAAGTAATTTGTCTAAGCCCACATAGCTCTAAAGAGGTAGAATAGAGATTTAAGCCCAGTTAGACTTTCAACCTTATCAAGATATGTAACGGAGTCTAGCTTTTCCCCTGGGAACTACGTGAAATTGGAAGGACCCAAGACTTGTAGTGAGTGGGAAAAACTGAGCTGAGAAATTTCTCAAGCTTGTTAGAGGTAAGGGAACTACAGGTTGCAGAGGCAGCTATTAGGGGAGCCACAGCTGCCAGTGATTCTGCATTCACACCATGGGGGGGGAGGGATAGGATATCCATACACACGTTTCTCACAGCCAAGTTTAAAACAATTTAAATGAAGCAAAGTATTCAATTAGGGATGCTTGAGGAAACCAGGCACGTATCATCTGTGTCAGCAGTGAAGGAGAAGAAAATATTTAGCCTTTGCAAGCTGTGACCACTTCAGCACTGTATGATGATGTTGCCTCACGGAAGAGCAGAAGAATACATCGAATACCTTAGAGAGATTAATTTCCTAGGAAAGAAAATAAAACAAAGGAAGATCCTCTGATTACATTTAAATATTTCCTTGCCAATGCTTGGGGGAATTCTAGCATTCCTCGCTAGCAGAGGAAAGCTTTTGTGCTTGGGAAAAAGGTGATTAGGGCACTGTGCCTGGGTGGATAGAGATGGCGGGGGTGGGGGTGGGTGGAAGGGAGGAAGGGGTGTTTCAATAGTAGCACAGGTGCAACAGTTTGGAGTGAGTGATGGCCTTACAAATGACCCTGGCACAGAGCAGAGGAAACCCAAGGAGAAGATTAATTGAATTACAGCTACAGTATGTGTGCATTTTATTTCTGCTGTGCAGTCTAAATGGATTGTGGGGCTGGCTCACCAGCTGGGGTAAGGTCAGAATATTGAGGAAATGGGAGGGGATATAGATGAACAATTTTCCGGATGGGGAACAATCCTTTAGTTGTTTGCTTTAGGGTAAAGCATTTTTAGGATGATATAAGCTCAGTGTATAATCTCTGTTGTCTAAGAGCAATGTAATTATTTTTCATGCCAGGATGTGATCAGTATCTGAAAAGTAGTATCTTCTACTTTAAAACAATTGGGATAAGGAGTAACATATTGTCTTATAATACAATTTTTCACTTTCTAAGAGAATTGACAGGATTTGTTTTCTTTAGGGCACTAAAAATGTCATTTTTTTAAAGAAGAATTAATATCCTGACATCTTTTCTGAAGCAATATATATTGCTAAAAATATTTTCTTTGTGAATAGATTTTATGGTATATAAAAATTTAAATTTTATCAATACGATTTCATATTTCCTTAGATTGTTAATCAAATTAGTTAAGTGATGCAAACAAGTTGATACTCAAATATTTGCCTAATCTCTTAAAAGCATTAGTTTATCTGTAGTAATTAAAAGTTTAGATTATTCAGTTGCTCAATGATCTATTTACTTATTTAATTCTATTCGTGTAATATCTTGTGTCCTCGTATCCCATTGCTTTTTGAATTAAGTATTTTAATACTTTCTTCAATGTTCCTTTGGCTAACTTAGCAAGAAGCAACCTCATATATCGAAAGGTCCAGCAAACATTGTTCTAACTCAGAAAACATATATTAAGCCCCCTAAAAAATAGTAGAGAAGAGGTACTGTGGAATAAGCATAAAAAATAAACATAGTAGGATGGGCAGCAACATTGTTTGTTTTTTAAATAAACTTTTGAAAAGAAAGAACTGGATTCAAATCCTGCCTTCGTGTTTTCCTCCTGCCAGGTGATGCTGGTAAATTATTTAAATTCTGACCCTCAGTTTCTTCATCTGTAAAATTGAGATCATAATAATATCTTACAGTGTTGGTATAAGAATTACATGAGGTTGTGTATACCTAGCATCCAGAAATTTTCCTGTCCAGAGCAGACCTTCAACAAAGGCCAACTTCTCCACCCCCTTTCCCTCTTTAAAAGCTGTTTGAGAGAAAATATGGTATATTAGAAAGACTACTAGACTGGGCGTCTAACAGCGGGGGTCTAATCTGGCTACATAATCTTAGACAAATTGTTTTAACCTCGCTGAAATGTGGCTAATTTGTGTCTAATGTGTCCTCAGTCTGCCTTCGGAGAGTCACACTTGCCCAGACACTCTTCTCCTTCCTGTTTGTGTTGACTTCATTCATGGTCACTAATGTTTCTGTCTGCTGTGATCTTAGCTGCTCAGCAGTATCCCTCTCCCAGTCGCTGTGCATTTATACAAACTCGTGGAGCATGTGTTTCATTGTGGCTTAGACGACCCACACTCAGGGATCACAGAGAGAGGTGTATCTGCCCGGCCTGTGTAATAGGGTTTCTGTGAGGGGTTAATAAAATAAGTGAAAGCCAGTTACGAAGTGGAAAGTGTGAGACAGATGTTCATTAAATCTTGGTACTTTATTCCTAGAGCCCTGAATACTTTGTCCTTCTTTTCAAAAAGCTTAAATTACCTTGTGTATTTGACTTCATTTAGTCTCACCGCATCCCTTTAAAGTAACAGGATAATTGCTTGGTTTAATAAACTTCTCCCTTCTGACAGTCTATTAGCTATTTTCTCTCCTCTATAAGTTGTGCAAAATGACAGCAGGATTGGCTTTGAGGCCTTCCAGGGTTTTCTACTCAAAGTCTTACCTAGGGAGTCTAGCATCAAAAGTATAAAGGAAGGAGGGGATGGCTTTTCATTTCAGTTCTCTCTCTCTGCAATTGGCAACATACTTTGATTAGGTTTTTGAGGAAACAGAAATAAAATTAATTAACAGCACTCTAGAATCTGTTCTCTGAGGAAGAGATTCCTTAGATTCATGCAGGCCCCCAGAATTCTAAAGCAGTAATAGAAGAAAGGGGTGCTCGAAACATGTCCAGAACTGTGATTCTGAGTTTACATTACAACCATCCTGCAGTTTAGGACACATTACTTGGGAGAATCTGCATGCCTGCTCTGCACGGTCTTCTGTTTTATTTATAGTTCTATTTATTTAGTAACTCTACTATTGCAGTATTGTAACTACAATAAACCTACCAGTCATGTTGTTTCCTGTTAGAACATCATGTGATTTAATTCATCACTATCCTCTACGAGGCGTTACATTCTTTGAGAACAGACTGCACCTGCTGATTTCCTAACTCATCTCTAATGCTCAATGTGGTGCTCGGCATAGAGTAGATGGATAAATATTTGCTGAAAAACTGAATGAATACATGGTTTTATTAGCACAATGCCTGGAAATGGGATGATACCCAGATTGAGGGTGTGGGTTGGATCTACACATATTATAATTCCACATTCCATATCTTGTTCCTCTCAGCATGTGCGATGTTCAGATTGTGTGCTTCTTTGATTCTCAGTTACGAAATCAAGTATTAGGAGACTTCATCATCATAACACAGAAGGCATCATATACTTCCCTAACATGTTGGAAACACTATAAAATGGGTACTCTCCTGACCATGAATTTATCTGCTGTGGGATTTATAATCTCCAAACTATTGCTTTTTCATAGAGGATCCTGTGTGGTGTGGGAATGCAGGAATGGGGATGAGTTGGAGTTGGGGAATGAGAAATGGGAGTAGAGGCAGCATACAGAGAACTCTGGAAAAGAAGTCCTTGACTTGCGTTGGATGTGAGGGTGGGGAGAATTTTAAACTTTCAGACCACAAAAGCCAGGGATCAGGGTTATTGGTGAGCAGTGTAACTGATAACATGTAATTACATTTTTCTATCTTCAAGAACAACTAACACATTACAGCTAATCATCAGAAAGAATTTCCATTATTTTGAGGAAAAGAACATTTTTGCATCATAGAATCACAAAATGGTAGAGCTGGAAGGAAAACTTGAAACTACCTAATTCAGTCTAATTTTCCTGTTGATTAACTCAAGACTTTCCCAGAGATTTTTATGAGCCCTATTTTAATTTTGTCTCCCACATTTATTTAGGACTTGTGTGGAACGCTTGGTGTTACGGGGAGACTGCTCGTATAGAAAAGAGTTCAAACACAGTCCATGGTGACCATGAACATGCTGAACTGGATGGAGATGATACGACAATTGGGTAAGCAGTCATTTTACTCCCTTCCCAGAAACAGTAAACACCTTGTAGGGTCCTTTTCTGTGAGAATATTTAAGAAGCTTTCTACAAACCTCATACTATTTTACTGAGGATGTCAGATGTCTGAAAGAATGGAATTAATTTGTGATTTTGGTGGCAACAGCCCAAGATGTTTCATCTTCTTAAGTCAATTTCTCCAAGAATATTTTATTTTTAATATAATCAGCATTTTGGGGGGGGAGATGGTTGGGTGGGGGACAGTGTTCTTTGAAATTCTCTGAATGTTACATAATCTATGGAATATTCTTCTTTCTGATTCCCTGTTTCCACAAGCTAAATCTTTCAAAACATTGCTCTCTGAAATGGTTACCACATCACTCTTTCTTGAAAACTGATTTGAATCACCTCAAGTGTCCCCAGCATGGTAATCCTCAACTAACAATGGTACTTCGCAAGAGCCTGCATTTCACTGATGGCTAGCTAGAGTCCTCACTAGAAGACAGCAGCCCTTCTAGGCACAATGCTTTAGCCCACACTGTGTAAAAATACCACACTGTGGTTATATTCACACTGAATCAGGGATAGATTTAATAGAATTTCTGTTTGTGTCCATTAGGATTAAGAATGTAAATTGATGCTAACTGCATGACTGACATCTAGTGGATATATGCCAGTGGTGCTGTTTACAACCTGGCTTCCTTTTTTCCCCTCCTTTGGAATATGATTTGTATGGGGCGGGGGGGGGGGGGGGGGGGGGGGGGAATACATTTGAAGAAATCATTGCCTTAAATCCAAAGTTATCAAACTAAACATTACTAAAATGTTAGGAGTGGGACCCTTCTGTAAATGAAGTGCATGCTTTATAGAGTTGTGAAAGAATGTATAGTGTAGGTTAGAGAATGAAAGGAAGACCACATATAAAAATTCAAGTTGATTTAGTTTGTTGGCAAGGATTGAAATGCATCGACACGATAGTAGGAACTTGTGAAATATGTAAATATCCACAATGAACTGGAACGCTCATTGCTTTTTACCTGTCATTTCTTGTTTGATACTCAATTGCCTGCTTGAGAGATACGCTGAAAAAGGTCTGATCTTATTCTGATATAAACTGTCACTGGGGTTGAACCTTGGCTACTGTTCTAGGACTCAAATATTGATAATTGACAAGTAGAATGAATTTTTAGTTATTCATGTTCTTTTACTACCAGAAAAATTTTATTTGTTGATTATATTAAAAACATGCAAAAGAATTAGGAAAACACCCTAGATATTTTTATTTAAGAAGTTATTGGACATAGAGAAACAACAAGCCAGACAGTGTGATAATGTAGAAATTTGATTCACAGAATGCCATTCTTGGTAAAAGTAGTTTTTAATTGCCAGTAACAGAAGATATTTTGACACACAATCTTGCAGATTTTTAACATGCAAGTTTCCTTGCTGCAGTTTTCTTCAGAAGAAATTATTTTTCTCCTTATTCCATTCCCTCTCTTAAGGTATATGAAATTTCAAGCAAATATAGAGTATTGTTTTAAAGGGTATTTTGTCAGGGAGAGCAGCCCAGCTGTGTAAATTGCATTGTTGAGGGGTACTTATATAATGGTATTTCATAATAAGAAAAAGTCATGCTGCGTATGATTCAGGGTGGATAGCTCATGTTTGTCTTTATAAGTAGATCAGATAGACCTATTCCTGATCCTTTAGGTCACTGTTCACTCTAGGAATGGTTAGAATGCACCTGCCATGGTGGAAATTCTGCTAGCAGGTGTAAAGAAGTGGCAAAAATCAAAATCATTTTTAAAAGCAGTTTCACACTGACTGGAAAGAATATGACTACAGGTTTGCAAATTGTGCCTTTTATGTACATTTATGCATTGATACTGAGAAAATCTTCCTTGGTGATGATGTGACAAAGCTGATGATTATTATACTGAAATTATTAATTTTCCTCTTATTTTAAAAATTGAAGTGTAACTTACACACAGTTGACATGTAATGTTACAGTTAAATGAGTTTTAACAAATGTACTCACCTATGTAATCCACATCTCATATCAAGTTTCAAAATATTTTCAGCTCTCCAGAAAGTTTCCTTGAACCTCTCTTCCCAGGCAAACTCTGCACCTCCCATCACTTCATTGGATTCTCCTACTCTGTTTATTTTCTGATACTTTTTACTTCTGATTATTGGTTGTAGGTCTAAGTTCTTTTAACAATGACATTGTGGAAAGAATCAAAATAGAGATATGTGCAGAGTGTTGGGAACCTAAGAAAGAAAATTTACCTCCTGTCTAGGTTAATGTCTTTTCTCTTTGACCTTCTTAAAATTTGTGCTTACTTCTATTTTGATATATCTTAAAAGATATTCTCTTACTTTATTACTTTTTCTTGTAGGACCTGTGAACTTCCTGAGATATTGGGTGTACCTTTTTAATTTTATATCCTTAGGACCTAACATGCTGCTGGTACACGATAGGTACTTTATTTGTTGAATAAGGTCTATTATTATTATTATTATTATTGAGAGAGAGAGAAAGAGAGGGGGGTAGAGGGAGAGAGAGAATCTCAAGCAGGCTGCATGCCCAGTGCAGAGCCCGACATGGGGCTTATCCCATGACTGTGAGATCATGACCTGAGCCGAAATCAAGAGTCAGACACTCAACCCACTGAGCCACCCAGCGCCCCAGGTCTTTAATATTTTAATAAATATAATAGCAGTGAAGAAGCTTGATTGGAATGAAGTGAGATTGGTAGCAGGAACACTACTTAAAAATATTTAAGTAATCTCAATGATAGATGATGTAGTCATTGGGATAAAACAGAAGGAAATATATTCAGGAGGTATTTACTTAGGAAGTAGTATTGACAGGACTTGACTGGAAGATGTGGGGAGCACGAAGTCAAGAATAACTCAGATTTATAACTCCAAAGAGTGGATAGATCATCATAATGCCATTACATGAAATTGAGACTCAAGAGGCACAGATGTTTTTAGGAGAGGATAATAAGTTCAATTTTGAATATATTGAACTTGAGGTAACTATGGATTATCCAGGTGGAAACTTCCAAGTCGGTTGTTGGAAAGAAAGTTTTAGAACTCATAAGTCTAGATTAGAGATAAGATTTGCATAATCAACCTATGGATGATTATTATAATAGGGGAATGTTTGTGATTCTCAAGCGGGAATATGGAGAGGGAGAAGAGAAGAATGTGGTCAGTGTAACCTAAGAGAAAAATCAAATGTTTATCAGTCTCTGGCTTGATATAAGTGGAGATCAGGGAGGCCAGCAGATTAAGGAGAAAGATGGGAGAAAGTGTGAGGAAAACTCTGAGCCTGGTTTTAATGGTTGCCAAGTGGAGGGATTAATAAATGGTATCAAACCCCTCAAATAAGGACCAAAAAGAGACCTTTGGATGTTGCAGTTAGGAAGCCCAGTGACCAAATTAGGAAATACCATTCATCACACACACATTAGTATACGGAAGCCTTCTAGGTTTCTTTGACTTGTTGGAAGTCAAACCAATGTGAATTTGATTCTACTGTACCAGTTCTGGCAGTTTTCCCTTAGGCAAGCTCCTCAAGTTTTTCTTTTTTTAAAAAATTTAATTCTAGTATAGTTCGCATACAGTGTTATATCAGTTTCAAGTGTATGATATAGTGGTTCAACACATCCATACATCACCAAGTGCTCATCACAAGTGCCCTCCTTAACCCCCATCCCTTATTTTGTGCATCCCCCATTCCCTCCCCCCCCCCCCCCCCCCCCCCCCGTAACCATCTATTTGTTCTCTTTAGTTAAGGCTTCTCAAGTTTTTGACCCATAGTTTACTCTGGTGTAGAATGGTAATAAATTCTGATGATGCTCTTGTGGGATGAAGGGAAGTAACATGTGCCTTCTAGATACAGTAAACTACACTGAGAAAATGTGTGTTTTGACTGAGAGAGAGGATAGGTGAATGGTTTTGGAACTTGGGAAAGAGGAAGCAAATCCCTTCTTCCTTTTTCTCTTATAATCTGGCCCTTGATATCACTGTACACTAACCAAGTCCACACTAGTATGTTAATAAATAATAAATAAAGCACAGGCCTCAATTATAAGATATGTTGGCAGGCCTGAAATTATAAGTACTATTTATAAATTATTTCTAGAGGAAAATATTTTTTTAAGTTACAACCACATCATACCTGGACCTTGGGGCGAAACTAGTTTGTCAGTTGAATATTGCTTGCATTGGCTTGTCAGGTTGAAATCCTATTATCCAACCAGTGTATAGAAGTAATTCCCATTTCATTAAACTTTGAATGTGTATGTGTATGTGTGTGGATATGTGTGTGCATGTGTGTGTGTAGAAACATAGAACAGAGGATTAAAATTCCCAGTGAAGAATATGGTGTTTGAGCATCAGAATTCACATGTAAAATAAGGAAGAAGCATATGGAATTCAAGAGCCAGGAATATTTCTCTAAGTTTTTCTGAAGGTAAAAAATGAATTCTGTAAAAAAATGAATGAGAAGGAAAATGAATATGGTGTTGAAGTCTTTGTAATTTTTGTAATGATGAAGTTTGGAGCTTTTTTTTAAAAAAAGTTGTTCAAAAACTACTCAAGAAACTTTTCAAAACTTCCAAATATCTTTGTATTTATGGAAGTCCATTTCATTGATACTAAGCTTAAGTAAAAGTGAGTTTCTTTTCTACAACTTTTCTTCACTTCTCTAACCCTTACTTTGATTCCCAATAATTTGGGCAGTGAATGAAGGGTTCAAAGATAAACTGCAACTATTTCAAAGTCATATACTCTAGAAGCCAGGAATTTTAGTTTTTGCAGATATTAACCATTTTATAAATTTAAATTTTTTTTTCTGTAAATTATGTCTTTTCCTTTTTCTGAACTCAAATGTAGCATCAGAGCCATAACGTACGAGTATCTGCTGATGTTTTGGGGGAAACCAGCCATGCTTATGTACCTGCTAAATTGAGGACATAATGAGAGCGTAGTGTAAACAAATTAGTTAAAAACCTAGCTTTTAATAAATTACATGAGAGTTCCAACAATTATTTATTAAGTTTGCTTTATAACACTTACTAAAAACAGCACTTTCGGGAATGGGAAAATGGAGAGGGGGAAGAACTACCTGAAATAATTTATTTGGGGTTGTTATTTGTATTTTCCTAAAGCAATCAGGATCATGAAATTGGATTTTCTGTCCCCCTTTCCTCACTCCATTCCAGCTTTGGGTTCTTCAAGGCAGAACAAACACTAAGAGCGCTTGCTGTGGCGGTGTTCCTCACTGGGGACCAAACTTTTCCTTTGGTCAGTTACTGATTAATTTATTACTAGTGAATGATCAAGTCAGCATTGATTGTGGGAAATATTTGCAGCTACTAGTAAGGTCAGTTAGGTTCCCTATTCCCCTGAAGTGCATTGTATAGTAAAAAGCATTTTTTTAAATGACCCTCTACTCATCTACACAGAGCCCCCTCATTTTTATCTGAAGTCCCCATTCCCCCTTAACTCAAATAGTCCTTTCCCTGGTTCTCACCCCTGACTACTTTTTTGAATCCCTTTGGGAGCTTTTAATGATCACCATGCCCAGGCTACAGCCCAAACCAATTAATTACATCAGATCCTTGGATATGAGTTTTTTTTTGTTTGTTTGTTTTAGTTTTTGTGTTTTTAACTTTCTTTCTCCAAAGTGCAGCCAATTTGGAGAACCCGTTATCCTAAATTCTCTTTGTGAAGCTGGGATTATAGATTCATGTACAGTTAGAGGCAGAAGTGGCACTTTGGCTACAGACTTTAAGTTAACTGATTCTAGGAGGATGGAGCGTGCCTTCCCTAAATTTATATGTTGAAGCCCTAATCTCGTGTACCTCAGAATGTGACTAAACTTGGTCTTTAAAGAGTTAATTAAGTTAAAATGAAGCCATTGGGGTGGGACCTAATCCAATACAAATGGATATATACAAAGAGGAAATTAGGACACAGACACACACAAAAGGAAAAGAGCATGTGATGGCATGGGGAGAAGGTGACTACCCATAAGCCAAGGAGAAAGGCTTCAGAAGAAATCTACCCTGTTGACTTCTGGATCTCAGACTTCCAGCCTCCAGAACTGTGAACAAAACCCAATCTGTGGTATTTTATTATGGCAACTCTAGCAAACAAATACAAGGATCAAAATGATTGTAGGGATTAAGAAGAGAGAGGAGAAAAGGAAGAGTTAAAAAAAAAAAAAAAGAGTAAAAAAAAAATCCTCATGAAGCCACCTTGTGAAAATGAAATTCTCTGCATGGAATTTGTCGATGCCAGAAGTGACTTGCTGTGTGGACATGTCTCCTGGGAACTTCCTCTGTGATGAGGCAATTTAACTGAGAGCAAATAGCAAAGGACCTAAACCTTTGCCTGATGATTATTGTAGAGACAGAAGGAAGAGTGAATGTGCTCTACTGATTTGCTTGGCTTGAGTACCCTCCAGATACACACTTACCCCAGTGGTTTTTAAACATTTAGCCATGGCTAGTCTTGCAGTTTTTGTACTATGATGTTTTCCATAAATGCTCCATATGAAATTACATTATAATAAACTCTTCAAGAGAAGAAACCATATCTTACTCATTTTTATGACTTGCTAAATGTCACATAGCAGGCACTAAAAAATGCTTTTTGAATGAATACATGGATTTATTAGTGAGCAAATAGCCTACTGTATTGAGTCTAAATTATTTCATTTGGTTTTCGAAATACTGTCTATCCTCTTCAAAATACATCTTTTGTTCCACTTAATCTGCTGACACAAAAGTTTCCCACAAATTACTTGTCTATTGTTCATATTATGTATTGGTTGAATGTATTGCCTCACTTGAGATGCCCTTCCTTTGTTTTTCAAAATTCATTTTTCATGTCTACTTGGCCATAAACCATGGATCCCAGTCTACACTCAGCAAACATTGGTTGAGCCTCTATTCTGTGCCAGGCACTGTGTTAGATACCAGGGATACACAGACAAATTCAATAAGGTTGTCTGTCTTCCAGGGTTTTGGACTCAAGCCAGGGACAAAGGTGAATAGTTAAAATATAGTGTTCTGAGTGCAATAGTAGAAGCAGCAGACAGATGCTACTAGATAATTGGGGTAATAAAATTAGACTTATATGAGGGCTCATGGGGAGCAGTGTAAGGAAAGTGAATGAAATTGACTCTAGAAGGTTCTTTTGGGAATAACACAGGTGAAGAAAGTGTATAGGATGGATGAAGGAAAGGAAATAGCCTAGATTAAAGCCTGGAGACTTGAGGCGTTGAACACTCTTTAGCACATGTATACTTTTTGTTACTGAATCAGCTTCTGTGGTCTTGAAAGCTAGGAATGGGCACTATAACCATTTGCCCACATGGCTTAGGAAAAGAGTAGAGTATTAGTTACATTAAGTGCTCCCAGTAGGAAAGGAAAGAAGTGGTAAGCAAGAAATCTGGGGTCATGCCATTTCTTTGTCTGGTCTCTAGGTGACATCACTAGCCCAAGAAAGTTCCTTCTTTAGGCCTTCCTCTTGTATTTCCCCATTTACAAAGCAATTTTACATCCATTGTCTCTTTTGAGTCTCATAATAACCCTCTGAGAAAAATACTAGCAAATAATATTCTCCCCATTCTGAAGATAAAGAAACTAAGATTCAGTAGGTTTGAGTCACTTGGGCAAATTCACCTAGATAGAAAGCTGTCGATCTAGGACTCACAGACAGGTTCTCTAACTTCACAATCTAAGCTCTTTTCCTTACAACAGGTTCTCTTCTACATGACGTATGAACAGCTTTAGAAGAAAAGATAATATGACATAGATCACTTGAAAGTGTAGGAATTCCACATGTCCAAAATTTAGGGAGTGGTGTCACTGAAATGGTTCTTAAGAAGACTGAGTTCTAAGGATATACGGTAAGAACAGTTCATTGCTCCACCAACAGGAAATTCCAGAAAATTTATAATGATTTCCGGAGTAGATTCCAGTGATTCATCCCCTATGTGTAACACCCAGTTCTCATCCCAACAAGTGTCTTCTTATGCCCCTTACCCATCTAGCCATTCCCCCACCCACAACCCCTCCAGTAACCCTCTGTTTGTTCTCTGTATTTAAGAGTCTCTTATGTTTTATCCTCCTCCTTGTTTTTGTATTATTTTTGCTTCCCTTCCCTTATGTTCATCTGTTTTGTATCTTAAATTCCACATATGAGCGAAGTCATATGATATTTTGTCTTTCTCTAATTTCACTTGGCATAATACACTCTAGTTCCATCCGTGTTGTTGCAAATGGCAAGATTTCATTCTTTTTGATTGCCAAATAATACTCCATTGTGTGTGTGTGTGTGTGTGTGTGTGTGTGTGTGTGTGTGTGTGTGTGTATATATACCACATTGTCTTTATCCACTCATCTGTCAATGGACATTTGGGCTCTTTTATTTTAAAATGTTTATTTTTGAGAGAGAGAGAGAGAGCCAGAGCATGAGCAGGGAAGGGGCAGAGAGAGAGAGGGAGACACAGAATCCAAAGCAGGGTCCAGGCTCTGAGCTGTCAGCACAGAGCCTGACATGGGGCTCGAACCCACAAACTGTGAGATTGTGACCTGAGCAAAAGTCGGAGGCCTAACCGGCTGAGCCACCCAGACGCCTCTGGGCTCTTCTCAAACTTTGATAGTGCTGCTATAAACACTGGGATGCATGTGCCCTTTTGAAACAGCACACCTGTATCCCTTGGATAAATTCCTAATAGTGCAATTGCTGGGTCATAGGGTATTTCTATTTTTAATTTTTTGAAGAACCTCCATACTGTTTTCCAGAGTGGCTGCACCAGTTTGCATTCCCATCGGGAATGCAAAAGAGATCCTCTCTCTTCACATCCTCACCAATATTTGTTGTTGCCTGAGTTGTTAATTTTAGCGATTCTGACTGGTGTGAAGTGCTATCTCATTGTGGTTTTTAAAAAAATGTTTTTTTTAACATTTATTTATTTTTGAGAGACAGAGAGAGATAGAGCATGAGCAGGGGAGGGGCAGAGAGAGAGAGAAGGAGACACAGAATCTGAAGCAGGCTGCAGGCTCTGAGCAAGCTGTCAACACAGAGCCTGATGCGGGGCTTGAACCCACAAACTGTGAGATCATGACCTGAGCCGAAGTCGGATGCTCAACCTACTGAGCCACCCAGGCGCCCCATCTCATTGTGGTTTTAATTTGTATTTCCCACCAACAGGAAATATATAATTGTCAATCTGTCTCACATGTCCTTTATTGATGATATTTTTGTATAGACCACATATTCATGTTCTTCAGTGCCACAGAAGCAGTGGGATTTCAAATTACATGTCCCAGGGGGTGATAAAGAGTGGTTAAGAGCAAGGGCTCTTGAGTTAGATTTGGGTTCACATCCTGGTCCCACCATTGACAGTTTGTTAAGTTACTTGTTTGCTCTGTGTCAGTTTCCTTGGCCAGTAAAATAAGGATAATAAACTGAGCTTTCTCACAGGGTTGTGAAGATTCAGTCAACATGTGAAATGCTTACAACAGTTCCTGGCAAATAATTACTAAGGTGCCAGCAATTATTATGGTTATTTCTCTCATCCTAAATTTGTGGAAGTTAAGTTACAAATCTCTTGTGCCTCAACGATCTTGTTTTGGTATCAGTTGCTACTGCTTGATGTCACATGTCACATCACCCTCTCAGTGTAGAAGGACATTTTATCCCGGAGAGTTTTGGAATACTTTATTGTTTGGGTGGAAATGCTATTATCTTATGGAACATTTGAATTTGACTTTTGTAGCAAGTCCCAGATTAGAATGATTTTGTGCTAAGGGAGCCTGGGTGGCTCAGTTCGTTAAGCATCGGACTCTTGATTTCAGCTCAGATTATGATTTCACGGTTCGTGGGTTTGAGCCCTGCATCGAGCTCTGTGCTGATGACACGGAACCTGCTTGGGATTCTCTGTCTCCCGGTGCTCTCAGTCCCTCCCTCATTCGTGCTCTCCTTCTCTCAAAAATAAGTAAATAAACTAAAAAAAAAAAGAATGATTTTCTACTAAATGTAAAGTTTTCAAAATTGTGTCTTATGCATATGTAATGAATAATACTTAGTAATTCTAATACTTAGAGTCAATTTTTGTAAATGAAATCTTAATGGACTGAATGGAAAAATTTAAAACAAGAAGCATTTTGTAAAGGTGTATATTAGGGCATAACTTGGAATTGATTATGTGATGGAAATGATGAGTTTAATTTTATATACTTTTTTTACTTGGACTATATGCCTTAAAACAGTAATTGTCTTCTTAAAAAGGTTATGTCTTTATAAATTGATGCAAAAATTTTTCTTTCATTAAGAGCATAATCAGAACTTTTTTGCTATGCCAGTCTTGTCATCTGGGAAACATATGATGTTTATACAGTTTTCAAAGATACATGTGATTTAGTTAGGTGCCCAGAGACCTCCACATGAATTGTTAATTTCATATTGCCTACAACAGTCATCCCCTAAATGTTTGCAGAGTTTATAGGAGATCAGTTACAAATGTGATTATACCAGCCATTCCTCAGACCTGACACCAGTTTCAAATTAAAAACTGACAGACCTCACCTGCTCCTGGGTTCACCCACAGGTCACCTTCTTGTCACTTCAGCTCTCCCCCCATTAAAATGACATCTGTGTTCATAAAGGGACTGAGAGGGGCTGTGAGTTGTTAGAATTGTTGAGGAATAAGAATAAGGTGTCGTCTGCCCAGATAATATAGTGTTCAACTTTGGCCTTTGAGGGGACAAGAGGCGAACAACATCCTACAGTGTTTCCAAATACAAGAACAGAGGCCCAGAGAGGTCACCCATTGCTCCTAATACAACCCATGGAATAGAACAAATGTGCCATGATAAAGAATAGGTGTTTACAGCAATAAGAGGAAAGAGGAAAATAGAAATTGTGATTTAAAAAATACTCTTCCCTTATATCTAAAATATTCTTCAGGTGTTAATTTTACCTAACAGTCAAAAATAAGGATTTATTTTTTTCTTGTAAGAAGTGTAAAAAGATACAGTTAGAACAATACAAATGTAAACTAAGTGAAAAAAAATGTTTGAATTATCTATACATAGCCTTTGCCTCCAATAATTTGCCACATGTTAGCTGTAATGCTTACATATAAAACATTACAATATATTATCTTCTTTTTATGGAATACAAAATGTTTGTAGATCTTATTTCAATGAAACCCCCCAGGTTAAAGAATTAAGGAAAAATGATCATTTTAAAAAGAAAACTAGATGATAAAGCATTTGAAATAATGTCTTATTTCTGTATCTGATACTTGGGACAGAGCCATGCATAGTAGGCATTTAATAACCATGTGTTGATGGTAATAGTAAGAAAAACTAATGTCCAGAAGAGATACCTGGTAATTCAAAAAAGTCACAGATCTGACAAATAATTATATCAAAAATTATAATTATGAAAGTAGATTATTGTTACTGTAACTTCAGTGTCTTAGATTTTTTTAGAACCAAGAATTCAAAAAACATATTAACACTTTTTGGCGACCTCTGCTTCCAGGCCGTGAGGAGCCCAAGAAGGTTCCTCTGTGTCCTGCTGCAAGCCCTGAGAATAATCCAAGCTCACTGGTACACGGTGCCCCCTGAGGGGGAGGCAGGTGATGAGGGGTTAAGGCAAAAGAGGGAAACCAGATATTTAAAATATCTCTTTTACACAAGGAATTACACAAATAAGCTTCAGTCAGTTTCTTGATCTATTTATTGGCTACTTGCCACTCTTGGCGGCACATGATAGCATGGTGGTTAGCTGTGCTGTCACTAGAGCTGGCCTGCCTGGGGGTGATCCCCAGTGATGCCATTTACTGCCTGGGTGTTTTAGTCCATCTGGGCTGCTATAACAAAAATATAGACTGGGCAGCATGGAGAAAAAACATTTATTTCTCATAGTTCTGGAGGCTAGAAAGTCTAAGATCAAGGTGTGGAAGTGTCTGGTGAGAGCCTGCTTCCTCATTCATAGTCCATTGTCTCTGGAGGGCCTGGTTCACAGAGGTGGCTCTCTGGTCTGCGCATGGTGAAAGAATAAGAGAGCTCTGTGGGGTATCTTTCATAAGGGCATTAATTCTATTCTTTTATAAGGTTCCACCCTGGTGGCTTAATCAGCCATGATATTAGGACTTAGGATTTCAACATCTGTGTTTAGGGGCAACACAAATATTCAATCTATAACACTAGGTGACCTTGGGATACTTATTTGAATACTTTGTCTTTGTCTCCCCATCTGTAGAATGGGACCATAGTAATGCCTACCTCACCAGTGGAATTAAATGAGTTGATACTATGTAAAGCACTTAGTATACTGCTTGGGCATAGTAAATGCTATATAAATGTTTGTCAAATCAAATAATTGTACACTGAGAATAATTACAATACTTAATGGGCATATTTTGAAGAGTTATAATAATTAAATAAAAAGTAAACTGAACTCATTTATTTGATAGCATGATTATTACATTATTATTATTATTATTAATTATTATAGTAGTAGTAGTAGTAAAATATAATACTGGGCTGGCTGCAAGGGAAACAGTTTCTGTGCTCAAGGAGACCATCCTTTAGCAGGTATAATATGGTCACTTATGTACTTCTCTTGTCCAAGACAGACAATGAAAGTAACTGGGCTCTATGAAGTGTTAGAAATGTGAGGTTTCCTGGAATCCAACGATTGAGAAAAGGATACAAAAATGCAGATTTGAAGGGGTACATACACCCCAATGTTTATAGCAGCCTTACCAACAATAGCCAAACTATGCAGAGAGCCTAAATGTCCACTGACTGATGAATGGATAAAGAAAATGTGGTAATACACAAACACACACACACACACACACACACACACACACACACACAATGGAATATTACTTAGTCATCAAAAAAGAAAGAAATCTTGCCATTTGCAATGACATGGATGGAGCTAGAATGTACTATGCTAAATGAAATAAGTCAATCAGAGAAAGACAAATACCACATGATTTCTAATATGTGGAATTCAGGAAACAAAACAGATGAACATATGGGAAGCGGGGGAAGAGAAGAGAGGGGAACAAACCACAAGAGACTCTTAATTATAGAGAACAAACTGAGGATTGATGGAGGGATGTGGGTGGCAGATGGGCTAGATGGGTGATGAGTATTAAGGAGGGCACTTGTGATGAGCACCGGGTATTGTATGTCAGTGATGAATCACTGAATTATAGTCCTGAAACTAATAGTGCACTCACTGCATGTTAACTAACTAAAATTAAAAAAAGAAGAAAAGAAAATTTACAGTGAGAGATGGATATTTGAGATGAGTCTTAAAATATGAATAGATTTTGGGAGTAAATCTGGTGGACAGTAGAGTTGTGCCCTGAACAATGTGGTATTAAAGCACTGATCCCTCTGCACTGTTGAAATTCATGTATAACTTTTGTTTCCCCCCAAACTTTACTAATAGCCTATTGTTGACCAGAACTGGAAGCCTTACTGATAATGTAGCCAATTAATACATATTATATATGTTTATGTATTATATACTATATTCTTAAATAAAATAAACTAGAGAAAAGAAAATGTTATTAAGAAAATCATAAGCAAAAGAAAATACATATATGGTACCGTATTGTAAATTTAGTTAAAAAAAATCCATCTATATGTGGACTTTCACAGTTCAAACTGTGTTGTTCAAGGGTCAACTATATTTACACATACACATGTCTTATGAACTAGTTTTTATAATAATGAAGAGTTACTGATATTTGTTTCAGATTAAGGATTTTTTTGATTACATTTAAAATTACAAGTGGAGGAGCAGCATGGAGACCCTCAGCTTGTCTCGTCCTTGAAACAGCTAGATCAGCACCAAACCATTTTGCCCACTTGGGAAATTGATCTTAGGATTAACACAACAATCTGCATAACTTGAGCCACAGAACAAGGCAGATACATGGTACAGAGAGGTGAACTGGAGGAGTGAAAAGCCATGGAGGGTAGGGAGCTGTTTTGGCAGAGAGAGGACAGAGAAAGGGGGAGAGTGTGGTGTATTAGGAGGGTGCAGGAAAAACACTCCTCTAGAAGTAGCTGGAGAGAAAGAGAAAGAATGAAAACACTCACAGGGGACTGAGCAAGAAATCTGTTCCTCAAAACCACTGATGGGAAGAAAGAGGGTTTCAATACCACCAGGATTCTATAAACAGTGGAGCACAGAGTCTGAAGTTTCAGAGTTCAGTGCCTGGTGGTGCTGTAGTGAGGAAGTAGGGTGAATCCCCAGAAGCAGGCAGTGGAGTCCAAGAGGTCTGTGTACCACATGGGGAGAAGTAGTTCCACTGCTTGAGAGCATTGGGTAGAGTCTATATGGTCTCCCCATAGGCAAAGGTCCCAGTGGACCCCAGAGAACAGCCATGTTTGCTGGTATTGGGACAAAGATGCCAGAGTGTGGTGAAACCTGGTGCTGGCTGTGTGTTGTGGTTTGCCATAATATCTGGACCTCTACTATTGCACAAATGCAAGAACATTTTCTGGGGCAAGCTGGCACCTGGCCACTGCTCAGCAAGACCCTCGCCCACAGTGTCAGTGTGGGTCCAAGCCGCAGGTGTCTCTGAGATGTGGGGTTTTGAAACACAACACCATCTGAGACAAAATTCTGGAGAGAGGTGCCATCTGGCAGTCAGACCACTTGGACACGAACAGGGTAGAGGCAGGGAGTGGATGGAGGCCTGAGACAAAGGAGGGGTGCTTGTTTGGGGGTCAGTGAGAGATTGAAGTTCCTGTGCCAGAGAGTAGGAAGCTGGGTGAAGACACTTCCACCTGTCCTGCACACGTGCATATGCACCACAGTGCATCCACCCCAGTAAGCTAAGGAGCACCACATAATGGAGAACGGAGCCATTACACCAAGCCTGCCCAACTGCGCCCTCCAAGCATATCTCCTAGAAGACCAGCACAAATCCCTCTACCTGCTTAGTGTATGGACTATAGAGTGCTTCATAGCTTCAGTTCTAGGGGAAACTGGATGGAGCTTCACTTGGGTTTCCTTCTGTTTTCTGACCCATTTAGCAATTTGGTTTTTTGCTTCTGTTTTGTTAAAAATTTTTCCTTTCTTTTTCATAGATACAGAGAAAATTTTATTTTTATTTTCTTTTTTAATATATTTTTTATTCTTAAATTATTTTTTACTTTATTTTTTTATTTTTAAAAATATTTTATTCTATTTCATTTTCTTTATTTCATTTTATTCTATTTATTATATAGTTTTTAATTAAAAATTTTTTTCTTCCTTTTTTTATTTTCTTTCTTCTCTTTCCCTTTTTTCCTCTATCAAGCTTCTTTCAACACAGACCAAAACACACCTAAGATCTAGCTTCCTTTATTTGTTTTTAAGTTTTTAATTTTATTAATTTTTTTCTTCCTCTAAAATGACAAAATGAAGGAATTCACCAAAAAAGAAAGAACAGGAAGAAATAACAGCCAGGGGCTTAATCAGCACAGATATAATAAGCAAGATGTCTGAACTAGCTGGGGTTGAAAAAAGCATAGAATCCATTTCTGCTGAGATAAAAGAAGTAAAAAATAGTGAGGCTGAAATTAAAAATGTTAAAACCATCTCTCTGACCTCAGTCGTAGCAATTTCTTACTTGACACATACCCACAGGCAAGAGAATTAAAAGCAAAAATGAACTATTGGGACCTCATGAAGATAAAAAGCTTCTGCACAGCAAAGGAAACAACCAACAAAACTAAAAGGCAGCTGACGGAATGGGGAAAGATATTTGCAAATGACCTATCAGACAAAGGGCTAGTATCCAAAATCTATAAAGAGCTCACCAAACTCCACACCCAAAAAACAAATAATCCAGTGAAGAAATGGGCAGAAAACATGAATAGACACTTCTCTAAAGAAGACATCCAGATGACCAACAGGCACATGAAAAGATGCTCAACGTCGCTCCTCATCAGGGAAATACAAATCAAAACCACACTCAGATACCACCTCATGCCAGTCAGAGTGGCCAAAATCAGGAGACTATAGATGCTGGAGAGGATGTGGAGAAACGGGAACCCTCTTGCACTGTTGGTGGGAATGCAAATTGGTGCAGCCACTCTGGAAAACAGTGTGGAGGTTCCTCAAAAAATTAAAAATAGACCTACCCTATGACCCAGCAGTAGCACTGCTAGGAATTTACCCAAGGGATACAGGAGTACTGATGCATAGGGGCACTTTAACCCCAGTGTTTATAGCAGCACTCTCAACAATAGCCAAATTATGGAAAGAGCCTAAATGTCCATCAACTGATGAATGGATAAAGAAATTGTGGTTTATATACCCAATGAAGTACTATGTGGCAATGAGAAAGAATGAAATATGGCCCTTTGTAGCAACGTGGATGGAACTGGATTTCACTTATGCTAAGTGAAATAAGCCATACAGAGAAAGACAGATACCATATGTTTTCACTCTTATGTGGATCCTGAGAAACTTAACAGAAACCCCTGGGGGAGAGGAAGGGGAAAAAAAAAAGTGAGGTTAGAGTGGGAGAGAGCCAAAGCATAAGAGACTCTTCAAAACTGAGAACAAACTGAGGGTTGATGGGGAGTGGGAGGGACGGGAGGGTGGGTGATGGGTATTGAGGAGGGCACCTTTTGGGATGAGCACTGAGTGTTGTATGGAAACCAATTTGACAATAAATTTCATATATTGAAAAAAAAATGTTAAAACCAAGATGCAATCTGGAATGGGTACTGTGACAGCAAGGATGGATGAAGCAGAGCAGCAAATCATCAATATTGAAGACAAAATTATGGAGAATAATGAAGCAAAAAAAAAGAGGGGAACAAAGGGAAAAGAGCACAGTACAAGACTTAGAGAACTCAGTGACTAATTAAAAAGGAGTAACATCTGAATCATAGGAGTGCCAGTAGATGAAGAGAGAGAAAAAGGGGCAGAAGGTTTATGTGAGTAAATTATAGCAAAAAACTTTCCTAGTTTGGGGAAGGACCCAGACATCAAAATCTAGGAAACCCATTTGATTCAACAAAAAGCAACCTTTGGCAAGGCATATCATAGTCAAATTCACAAAATACACAAACAAGGAAAGAATTATAAAAGCAGCAAGGGAGAAAAAGTCCTTAACCTACAAGGGAAGACAGATAAGGTTTGCAGCAGACCTATCCACAGAAACTTGGCAGGCCAGAAAGGAGTGGCAGGATATATTCAATGTGTTGGAAAAATATGCAGGCAAGAATTCTTTATCCAGCAAGGCTGTCATTCAAAATAGAAAGCCTGGATTGCCATATACTTCCCTTTCTAAAGGAGGAAGAAAGGCCTCAAATACCCAACCTAACCTTACATCTAAAAGAGCTGGAAAAAGAACAGCAAATAAAGCCCAAACCAGCAGAAGAAGGAAAATAGTAAAGATTAGAGCAGAAATCAATGATACCAAAAAACAAAACAAAAACAAACAAACAAAAAACCCAGTAGAACAGATTAATGAAACCAGGAGCTGATTCTTTTTTTTTAATTTTTTTTTATATTTATTTATTTCTGAGACAGAGACAGAGCGTGAGCAGGGGAGGAACAGAGAGAGGGAGGCACAGAATCTGAAGCCGGCTCCAGACTCTGAGCTGTCAGTACAGAGCCCGACATGGGCCTCGAACTCACAAACCGTGAGATCATGACCTGAGCTGAAGTTGGTCGCTCAACCGACTGAGCCACCCAGGCACCCCAGGAGCTGATTCTTTGAAAGAAGAAAATTGATAGGCCCCTAGCCAGAATGATCAAAAAGGAAAAGGAAAGGACTCAAATAAATAAAATCATGAATGAAAGAGGAAAGATCACAACCAACACCTCAGAAATACAAACAATAATAGAATATTATGAGCAATTATATGCCAATAAATTAGGCAATCTGGAAGAAATGGATAAATTCCTAGAAACATATAAACTACCAAAATGGAAACAGGAAGAAATAGAAGATTTGAACAGACCCGTAACCAGTAAAGAAATGGAATCAGTAATTAGAATCTCCCAACATACAAGAGTCCAGGGCCCGATGGCTTTCCAGGGTAGTTTGAGTAAACATTTAAAGAAGAGTAACACCTATTCTTTTAACACCTATTCTTTTGAAGCTGTTCCAAAAAATAGAAATGGAAGAAAAACTTGCAAACTCATTCTACAAGGCCAGCATCACCTTAATCACCAAACCAGACAAAGATCACACTAAAAAGGAGGACGACAGGCCAATTTCCCTGATGAACATGGATGCAAGAATTCTCAACAAGAAACAAGCAAACTGCATCCAACAATACACTAAAAGAATTATTCACTATGATCAAGTGGTATTTGTTATTGGGATGCCAAGCTGGTTCAATATCTGCAAATCATTCAAAGTGATACATCATATTAATAAAAAAAAAAGAACAAAAACCACACAATCCTCTCAACAGATGCAGAGAAAGCATTTGAAAAAATACAGCATCCTTTCTTGACAAAAACCTGCAAGCAAGTATGGATAGAAGAATCATGCCTTGAGATCATAAAAACCATATGCAAAAGACCCACCGCTAATATCATCCTCAATGGGGAAAAACTGAGAGCTTTCCCCCTGAGGTCAGGACCATGACAGGGATGTCCATTCTCACCACTGTTATTGAACATAGGGTTGGAAGTCCTAGCTCAGCAATCTGATAACATGAAGAAACAAATGCATCCAAATTGGCAAGGAGGAAGTCAAACTTTCACTCTTTGCAGATAATATGATACTCTACATGGACATCTGAAAAGACTCTACCAAAAAACCTGCTAGAGCTGATCCATGAATTCAGCAAAGTCACAGGATACAAAATCAATGTATAGAAATCAGTTGCATTTATATACACCAAATATGAAGCAGCAGAAAGAGAAATCACAGAATTGATCCCATTTACAGTTGTGCCAAAAACTATAAAATACCTAAGAATAAACCTAACCAGAGAGGTGAAAAATCTATACACTGAAAACTATAGAAAGCTTATGAAAGAAATTGAAGAAGACACAAAAAATGGAAACACATCCCATGTTCATGGATTGGAAAAACAAATATTGTTAAAATGTTGATACTACCCAAAGCAATCTACATATTCAATGCAATCCCTATCAAAAAAACACCAGCATTGTCTACAGAGCTAGAAGAAACAATCCTAAAATTTGTATGGAACCAGAAAAAACCCTGAATAGCCAAAGCAATCCTGAAAAAGAAAACTGAAGCTGGAGGCATCACAATTCCAGACTTCAAGCTGTGTTATAAAATTATGATCATGAAGACAGTATGGTACTGGCACAAAAACAGACAGATCAGTGGAACAGAATATAGAACCTTGAAATGGATCCACAAATGTATGGCCAACTAATCTTTGACAAAGCAGGAAAGAATGTCCTATGGAAAAAAGACGGTCTCTTCAGCAAATGGTGTTGGGAAAACTGGTCAGCAACATGCAGAAGAGTGAACTTGGACTGCTTTCTTACACCATACAGAAAAATGAACTCAAAATGTATGAAAGACCTAAATGTAAGACAGGAAGCCATCAAAATCCCAAGGAGAGAACAGACAACAACCGCTTTGACTTCAACCACAACAACTTCTTACTTGACATGTCTCCAGAGGCAAGGGAAACAAAAGCAAGAATGAACTATTGGGGTCTCATCAATATAAAAAGCTTCTGCACAGCAAAGGAAACAATCAGCAAAACTACAAAGCAACTGATTGACTGGATTGAGTGATGAATGGGTTAAAGGAGATGTGGTATATATATATATATATATATATATATATATATATATATATATGTATATATGGGAATATTACTTGACGATCAAAAAAAAATGAAATCTTGCCATTTGCAACAACATGGATGGAACTAGTGTGTATTATGCTAAGCGAAATAAGTCAGTCAGAGAAAGACAAATATCATATGATTTCACTAATGTGGAATGTAAGATACGAAACAGAGTGAACATAAGGGAAGGGAAACAAAAATAAGATAAAAACAGAGAAAGAGAAAAACCATAAGAGACTCTTAAATACAGAGAAGAAACTGAGGGTTGCTGGAGGAGTGTTGGGTGGGGGTGATGGGCTAAGTGAGCTAGGGGATTAAGGAGGACCCTTGTTTGAATGAGTACTGGGTGTCATATGTAAATGATGAATCACTGAATTCTATTCCTGAAATCATTATTACATTATATGTTAACTACCTTGTATTTAAATTAAAAAAATAAAATAAAACAAACATAAGATAAAATTACAGATGGAATTAGGTTATATACACAGAGAGGCTTATATAGTTTATTCAAGCTGAGTTACACAGAGCCCAGGATAGGAACTCCAATATTTACTGGCTATCTATAATCATGCTAGGCTAGTGAAAATTGATATAATAATGAAAATTATTATTTATGGTTTTCTTACAAAAATAGAGTGTTAACAACTGCACATGCATTATTTCATTTAATTCCCACAATAATCCCACAAAAAGTGTATACTATGATTGTCTAAATTTTATGGTTGAGGAAAACAGTTGGGGCTTAGAGAGGTTAAGTGACTTGTCCATGGTCACCAAACTAGTAAGTGATCTTTCTGACTAGAAGCCAAGTTCAATATGCTGTGTCACAAAATGTGTAAAGCTCTAAAAGCATTTTTGCAGGGTAATAGCACTGAACAGGAAGATATGGTATGAATGCAGAGATTTAAATAACATTAAAAGGAAACAGAAATATAAACAGATACTTGTTGGGTGAAAAGAAGGGGTGAAGTAATGGCAGGGAGACCAGAATATAGTCTTCTGAGATGCTAGTAATGCTGTGTTTCTTGATCAGAGGATATTACATTGGTGTGCTCAGGTTTGTTACTCATTAAGCTGTACACTTAGGATTCATACCTTTTCTGATTCAGGTTATAATTCAATTAAAGTTTGTAAAACTTACATATTCCACATCCAGGTTTGTTGAGGTCTACTGAAATGAGTTAAGGGATGGAATAAAAAAAAACAATCATCAGGGAAATGCAAATCAAAAGCAGAATGAGATACCACCTCACACCAGTCAGAATGGCTAAAATTAACAACTCAGGCAACAACAGGTGTTGGCAAGGATGCGGAGAAAGAGGATCTCTTTTGCATTGTTGGTG
This sequence comes from Puma concolor, assembly GCF_028749965.1. Classification (NCBI taxonomy): domain Eukaryota; kingdom Metazoa; phylum Chordata; class Mammalia; order Carnivora; family Felidae; genus Puma; species Puma concolor. The sequence goes on from NC_141683.1 coordinate 31,277,566, forward strand.
GGAATGCAAACTGGTGCAGCCACTCTGTAAAGCAGTATGGAGTTTCCTCAAAAAATTAAAAATAGAACTACCCTATGACCCCGCAATTGCACTACTAAGTATTTATCTGAAGGAAACGGCTGTGCTGTTTCGAAGGGGCACATGCACCCCAATGTTTATAGCAGTGCTATTGACAGTAGCCAAAGTATGGAAAGAGCCCAAATGTCCATTGATGGATGAAGATAAAGAAGATGTAGTATATATATACAATAGAGTATTTCTCAGCAATCAAAGAGAATGAAATCTTTCCATTTACAACTATGTGGTTGGAACTAGAGTGTATTATGCTAAGCAAACTTAGTCAGAGAAAGACAAATATCATATGTCTCCACTCATATGTGGAATTTAAGATACAAAACAGATGAGTGTAAGGGAAGGGAAGCAAAAATAATATGAAAACAGGGAGGGGAACAAAACATAAGAGACTCTTAAATACAGAGAACAAACTGAGGGCTGCTGGAGGGGTTGTGGGTGGGGGGATGGGCTAAATGGGCAAGGGGCATTAAGGAGGACACTTGTTGGGATGAGCACTGGGTTATATGTAGGAGATGTTATATGTAGGAGATGAATCACTGGATTCTACTCCTGAAGTCATCATTGCACTATATGCTACCTAACTTGGATGTATATTAAAAAAAAAATCACTCAAGTGTACACATAAAATTCCTGGCCACCAAGAGTGCCTCCCCCATCTCCATTTATCCCCTGCCCCACTGTGCTGGAAAGGATTTCTAGAGACTACATCATGAAGTCCTTGGATAAAAAGTAGAAATGAGAGATAAGATAAAAAGGCACATGGAGTCAAGGTAAAGATGACTCAGAAATGGAAAATAGCTATATCAATATTACGCTAAATATCTGGGTGGATAGTTTAGAATTCTAAGAAATACACAGCTAATTGGTTGCTACTAGGTTATTTGAAGACATTTAACTGATTACTTGATCTCTATTAGGCAGATTCATGACAAATTCTATAAAAGCAGCTGATTCATACAAGTGCAGGTATATAGAATCAAATGACTCTTTTTTTCTGAATTATATCACTAGAGAGAATAATACCATCATGGAAGCATTGTGTACAGTTACCACTGGGTTCCCTAGTGGAAGTGAAGAAAAGATAAGCAAAATAATGACCCTACATTTAGTAGAATTAAGTTAAATAATTTTATCTTGTTATTATAAATTTTTTATAATGTTTATTTTTGAGAGAGAGAGACAGAGCATGAGCATGGGAGGGGAAGAGAGAGGGAGACACAGAATCGGAAGCAGATTCTGAGCTGTCAGCACAGAGCCCGACGCGGGGCTTGAACTCATCAACTGTGAGATCATGACTGAGCCAAAGTTGGATGCTCAATCAACTGAGCCACCCAGGTGCCCCTATCTTGTTATTATAACGTTAAATACATGTGCTTTTCATACTAGAATCTTTCTGGAGGAATTCAGTGAGACTGATTAGAGGAACAATGGTATATCTGGAAGCTCCTTTATTCCTTTTTTTTTTTAAATTTCTTTTTTTTTAACATTTTTTATTTTTGGGACAGAGAGAGACAGAGCATGAACGGGGGAGGGGCAGAGAGAGAGGGAGACACAGAATCGGAAACAGGCTCCAGGCTCTGAGCCATCAGCCCAGAGCCTGACGCGGGGCTCGAACTCACGGACCGCGAGATCGTGACCTGGCTGAAGTCGGACGCTTAACCGACTGCGCCACCCAGGCACCCCTGGAAGCTCCTTTATTCCTGAGCTAAAATATTTTCATTATTTTGACTTTTGACATCATCATATATGTTAATCAATTAGAAATTTTAAGAAAATCCATTTTCCCTTAAAAACTATTTTTTTATACTATGCTGAAAATCGAAAGGAACAAACACTTGAGATCCTGTAATGTCAAGAAATGGCTCTTGACGGCTTTGTTTATTGGCCTATGGGATAAATTCTGCATCTCGATATCCCTTTAACCTTGATGTATAGTAGAGATTATAATTTTCATTAACATTTACAATATTATTATTATTTGTTAATAATTCTGGATTCTCTGATTCCAACTCATAGATGCTCTGCAATGAATGACCAAACTGGAAACCCCTTCACATACCCTACCTGTGATACTCTGAGGTTGTGTGAAGTTTCTAGCGCCAGACTAGGAGGAATGACAGCTCCTTACCATATTTCTCATCTTCATATCTGTGCATATCTGGTGTTCTTTTGAAGTATTACTTGAATGTTTTTTTCTTTTCTACCTAGTGATCCTTGCAGGCAAAAGTGATGTTATATAGGTAGTTTTTGAATCATTGTGGAGGTAGAAGGTGATTTATTTAGTAAGAAAGTATCAACCATTAACACTTTTCCTTCTTCAGTTAGGATTACTTTGCATAAAAAAACAGAATTAGGAGTGCCTGGGTGGCTCAGTCAGTTAAGCGTCCGACTTTGGCTCAGGTCACGGTCTTGCAGTTTGCGAGTTTGAGCCCCGCATCAGGCTCTGTGCTGACAGCTCAGAGCCTGGAGCCTGCTTGGATTCTGTGTCTCCCTCTCTCTCTGCCGCTCCCCCGCTTGTGCTCTGTCTCTCTCTGTCTCTCAAAAATGAATAAATGTAAACAAAAAATTAGGGTGCAGAGATAATCTCTCTTTTCCAGAGTGCGGGAGGTGATGTTGTTGCCTATCTATCTGCTGTGTAATCCAATATATTTATCAAGTGCTAAAAGTTTGTTCAGTAGTGACTGGCCTGTTGACTATAATAAATATGGATGTGTGTTTAGGTGAGCATTCTATCTGCTTAGTCAGTTTATTAATATTTAATTATGTAAAATATGCTGGCTAAGATAAACCTTGACTTCAGATCAGAAGTGAAACAGCAAATGAAATCATTTTGGAGTTTGGGGGCAGGAAGTTTAGGTTTACATTTTATTTTTTACCACTTACTATGTTAACTTAAATGAGTCACTTAATCTCTTCAAAGTTTCAGAAGTAGAAATGATAGAAATTGTCTCTCACACAGTTAAAGCGAGAATCAAGTGAGATCAAATGAGATAATATAGAACTTTGATTCATAGAATGTATCCCATAAAAGTGCTTTCCTGCAGATCACAAGAAGAGGTCCTCATGTACCTGCAGGATGAGCATTTATGTTAGAAAGTTCTTTCAAATTCTATTTCAGGGTCAATCTATCCTTTGTGCTTCATCTCTTTCTGTGCTTATAACAAAACTCTTCAGCATATTAATAAACATGTATCATCTTTGACCCATATGTTATTGCTAAAGGAATTCAATAAAATATTGGCCATCATCTGGAAGGGCATTGGAGTGTAAAACTGAAACAAAAATTGTAGCACTGCCCTTTTAGAAACTATACAACTGGTGATTCATTCCAAGAAAATCACAAGAGAGTTGAATTGTTTCAAAAAAGTGTAACTACTAAACATGTATAGGAAGAGAAGTGGTTTTTCTTATTCTACAGATGTAGTGTAGAGGTTATGTGGAAAGATAACATCTGAAGATGTGATTGGTAGAAAATTACAAAGTAATATGTGTCTAGGATGAGATATTAAAACTCTAAAGCAAATGGGCTGGCAACCTACAGCCTATGTGCTAAATGTAGCCCACCATCTGTTTTTTTTTGCAGTCTGTGAACTAAGAATAGTTTTTACAGTTTTAAATAGTTGACAGATTTTAAAAAGAATACTATTTTGTTTCATGTAAAAATTATATGAAATTCAGATTTCAATGTCCATAAATAAAGTTTTATTGGAACAGAGCCGTGCTCATTCATTTACATACTGTCTATGGTAGAATGGAGTAATTACAACAGAGCACATTATGGTTCACAAAGTGTAAAGTATTTACTATCTGGCCCTTAATAGAAAAACCCTACTGGCCCCTAATTTAAAGCTCATTGTTTAGGTCATGGAAAGGCAGTATAATTATGCACGTAATGTAGCACACTTATAGAAATAATTTTCCCTCCTATATCTAGCTTCTGAAAATGTTTGAAGCTTTAAAATTGTTTTAGGTGCACATTGCATTTGAATTAGGCTTAAATATAACAACTCCTACAAAACTTTCTTTGCTCTGACAAGGAAATAACAGTTCTCTCTTAAACTCAAAGCACTTTATAACTCTTATGGTATCACAATATTTGCTTTGACTAATGTTATCACTTGTGCTTATCTAACTTTGCCAGCTAGATTATCATCTCCTTGAGGAACAGGAATAGTTTCTCATCTCACTTTTCTCCCTTGCTATCTAGCACAGTGTTTTGTGCAGAGTATTGTTCAGTGATGGTTGAGTGAATGTCAGTGACCTGATTAGCTGCATTTTTAAAGAAAATGGATTCTTATTCTTTTTGAGATACACCTTCAAGATAACACAAAAGCTACCTTGTATATTATTGTTTCTGAGAATACAGAGTTGGATAATGTCCTTCAAAATGAAACTCTGTATCTTGTGACATCTAGATTAAAATATTATTATTTATAGACTAGCTGTTCTCTTGATTCAAGAAGCCGCTTACTGAAGTATTCTTTCTTTGGCTTACTGAATGTTTTCTTTTCCATTTCTTCCCTTCCTCTCTGCATGGATCTCCCCTTCTAAAGGCCATCAGAGAGGTAAGTGTTAGGATTTCATTTTTGTTTTAATGAAAAACAATAAAAATATTGCTTTTGTTATTGATCTTCACTTCTTATACTATTAATTAATTTAGAATTTTTATACACTGGTCATGATTTCTTCTTCTTCTTATTTATCATGTGAATTAGAAAAAAACAAAATTTCAATGTCAAATATGATTTTTTATTTCCAAATTTTTGGTCTGTTTTTTCGTACTTTACCTGGGCATCCTTTTCTTTATTATTCTTTCTTTTGTTTTCCTGAAGCATTTCCTACCCTGTTTCCTTCCTCTTTGATAACCTGCCTTCTCACTGCAAATAGAAACTTCAGTGTAAACGCAAAAAATGAGGAATTCACTATCTGAATCCAAAGAAATTTTGTACAGCCTGAGTAATCAATAACTGAGTAGATGAGGATAAATTAAATCAAAATAAACTGAAGATAGAGCTGTGCACGCAATTCTGTGTTTGAAGAAAAAGATCTTTTCAAGGTTTGTAAAACCATGCTTGGCAGGGGGAAAAATAACAAAAAATAGATTTACCGAGGGCAACACTTTAAAAAAATGATTTGGGTATTGATCATTTTTAATCTTTTGCCCTGAACAACTGGGAGATGTATTAGAGCTAGAGCCTGCAATGAAAAGCAGGTCTGTTCTTTAACCTGCCCCAATTCACTTAGACATATTTTATATCTCGGGGGATTTGGCCACAAAGTCCATTAGAGCTTTGGAGGCAGTCAGGTCAAATCAATTGTCCACACTGCAGACAGGGTACCCATCATTTACGGTAATTCACCCCCGTCATGGTAGAGGAGAGGAAAGGTTAAAAGCTGTATTGCCATGAGCACATCTCATCCATCTTTCAGTATATTGGTCATACCCAAACATTCCTTGCTTAAGGAACAGGATGTACAACTTCAAATTAAGTTGGATTTAGGGGTCCTATGGGCAGTTCATAAAATTCTGTTAATGATATTTTAGAGAGTGCAAAAAAAACCCCTGCTTGTAAGTAGAAATGAGGAAATATCTTGTTCCTGAACAAACCTGAATAATTTTTCATGCTTGATGAGATGTATGCAAAGTATATGGAGTGCTTAGTAATGAAGTCTTGAGAGATTCAGAATGGGTTGAGTAACTGATTTCCCTGCCCCCACCCCCACTCCAGATTCCACTTCGCATTTAGTTAGGTGGAGAGAAGAGATTTATAAATCTATCATCTACATTTAAAGACAGGTCCTAAACAAGGAGGAAGAGATTGAATAAGAGGGTCGTTTAAAAAAATATTCATGATTTCCATATTTTCAGGAATATAAAACCTCCTGTTTTGAGGATGACAATGCTTAAAATATGTCATATAATATTTTATGGTGGGCATCAACATGGTACAAATGCATTCCTGATGTTTGGTTAGTAGGGAGAATTGACTTCAATTTACAAACCCAACCCTGCTTTCCTGTGGCATCAGTGGCTTCTTATTTAGTCTGTGGTTGGGGGCAAATAAAATCAAGTGTGCCTGTCCTGGGATTTTAAGCGAGGTGCAAAGCTATCTGCCACTTTGCAGAATGGGGAGGTGTGAATTAAAATGTATGTGAAAAAAATAGCCTTTTATTCTTCCTTTTTACTCTAGGGTTTTGTTTGCTTGGTTTCTTCTTGAGTTATATTTTTCTCCTTAGTCTTCTTCATAGAAAGCAAATGATTTTAGAGAAGATCATATCTTTGGTGGAGAGAAGACTAGAATGTAGATCAGGTTCAGTTTTGTTTGGGAGTGCACATGTGACCAATCAAGCAAATATTGAATATCAGTACAATCCAAATAACAAATCTTTCTCACCTTTTTATAAGTGCTTATTTCTGTTTAAAGATGGGTGCAAAGAAACCATATCTATAGAAAGACTGTGAGGTAATTTTCTTTAGTTTAGATACAAAATGGGCCCATCTTACTGTAAATAATAAGAAGGCGAAACCCACCTATAACTCCTTCCATAATTTTTTTCAGTACCACTTGTCTGTGAAATTGCTACAAATCAGGAATTCTTTTGTTCCTTTCTATAGCTCTTGGTTTCCTCTATCTTCAAGGCTTCCTGTGTTTTCTGAAGGCACAGAATGAGTGGAAGGGATATGGCTTGCAACGAGGAGTAAAGACATGTCAAAAACAAAATAGCATGCTATCACATCAGCTCTATACAAGAACCACATACTAAAATAACCAATAACTGCAGCCAAAACCCTAGCCATATGACAGTGATAGTTGCGAGTCAGCGATATGTTTCCCACAGGTTCCAGAATATAAGAATAAGTTTTTTAAAAAGAGGTATCTGCTTCAATCACTCCATTTATAAATATACTGGTACACATCAAATTAGTAGAGTTTCAAAGCCGCTGCTTGAGGCAATTGTTCTTAATTTAGGCTTAGAAGGTGGGAAACATATACTTTTATTTCATCTCTCAATCATACAAATTCATTTCAGTGCTCAAATCAGAACATAGTTAATACATCTTCAGACAAAAAGAATTCTTTGAAACTTGCATCTGGTCTAAAATTTTGAGAGCCAAATTTCTGACTAATGCAATTTGCAATGGATGAAACAGTTCTGGCAATAATTGAGTCCTCAGTGGAAATGGTGATTTGATAGACTTTGAACCAAGCAGAGTTGCAGAATAGAGCTTTTCTCAAATAATTTATTTGTTTGAGCATTGTATCTAAAATGTATGTTTTAGAAAATCCAAAATAATAGTTTCAGTTGGCCAAAGTGTCTGTTACTAGTTATGTCCTTATTTATGGCATAGGATAAGAAGGAGGATCGTCTCTTCTGGGAAATTGAAACAAATGATTCGACAAAAGATCTGACAGATGTCTTTCTCAGATGAGTTGAAAAAAGTGAGAAAAGGAAAGGAATGCTTTTTAAAATTTCTAGGAAGCTCTGTGTTTTCATTTTTGGTGAATTTCTATCTTAACATTTTCAGAAAACGATAACTAAGGAGGCTGAAGGCTAATAATAAATTCAAATCCTACTTGTGATTATTTATCTGTACTTAATAGAACACTTCCATACTGTTTCAGCTTGGACAAAGTGGTGGAAATCAGTTTGGTTTCCTGGATGAATGTGAAAATATTTCTAAGGACTTGGGCTTATTTATTAAGAAAGGGCTACATACGATGGTAATTCATTGGAATCATGAAGTTGGTATTTATTGAACTGAGAAGTGTAGCCAGCATATTGAATGAATGGGACTGTTAACGTGTAAGTGGAAAACACCATTATTCTTTCCTTCACTGTTCCTTCACTTGTCACCTCATCCGAGAAGGCTTCTTTGATCATTCACCCTACTTAAAATAGTTTTAACTCTAAAATAGAGTGTTCACTCTAATCTCTCATTATTTCTTCCCTGAACTCACCAACATCTGATATTTTATTGCCTGTTTCTCCATTTGAGTGTAAGCTCCATGAGAAAAGGCACTTTGTTCTTCCTAGCTATGTCCCCAGCACCGAGACAGGGCCTGGCACATACCAGGTACTTGGAAAAATTTGTTACATAAGTAAATAAATCAATGCATGAATAAATTAATTTTTTCCTTTTTATCAAAAACAATATTATACAGCTTGATTGCCCACTTTTTTAAAGCACATTTGGCCCTGAATAACTTGGCTATTTCCAAATACCGAACCTGCTATTAATAAGTACTCTAAACAATATGTTACATGTTTTAAGTGTAATTGTGTGGAAGTTCAATTTATTATAATTACTCCCTGGAAACAGAGGAATTGTAGAAAGACAGTGCATGAATGGGAATAAATTACAACTTAAAAACGTTGCTTTGAAGTTTTAATTATAAAATTAACCATTGTATCTTAGAAATTTGACGAGACATTTCATGTATAATTTAGAGGAGGATTCTTTCTAATTAAATACGTCTTTCTACACAATTATTTCTTTCAATGATCCACCAAATAGTTTCTATCTGGTAAGGTTTAGGAAGATGATGATCTGGAAGCCCGCAAGGGAGAGGACAAGACTTGTCAAAGAATGTCTACCTGTGTCTTTTTCTCTATTAATTCACACTTCACTCCTTTCTTTAACTAGATTCACAGAAGCCCCTCCACTGTAGCTCATCCTGCATCCCACCTACCCTCACTCACCATGGCCTATCCTGTGTTCCTCCTACCCCCACCCAATGTGATTCCATCTTGTGTCCCTCCTGCCTTCACCCACCATGGCTCATTTGTGTCCCTGCATCACCACTCACCATGGTTTATCTTGTGTCCCCATACCCTAAACCTCCATGACTCATCATGTGCCCTGTTGTGAACCAATATTAACCAAAGCAATGAGTCTTCCAATGGTCTCAGCCCTCAATCTCTAGCAGTGTTCACACAGCTTTATTTCTTGCATCAGTTAGTTTGTGAGAATCCAGACTTTGCATTCTGACATCTGTGTATCAGATTTGAGCCCCTATTAAATTATTTAATGACTTAAACAAACTGGTGATATAACAATGGAGAAAATTTATTTTGATGAGTTTAAAGCGAGGTTCATTCTAGGAAGAAGAATATAGGAATTAAAGGCAAGATCCTTTAGGACTAAGATGAAATTAGAGATAAAATATATGTCTTGAACTCATTTTTCCATAACTCTAAGCAAAATTTATAAGAGTTAAAAGTATAAAAATCCTCAAAGAAAACAAGGGGAAATCTTCATGAAGTGGTATTTCACAAAAGATTCTCAAATATGACACCACAAACACAAGCAGCAAACAGAAAATACACATATACATGTATACATATATGTATATATATATATGTATATAAATACATACATATATATATATATATATATATATATATATATATATATATATTAGACTTCATCAAAATGAAAAACTTTTGTGCTTCGAAGTATCCTATCAAGAAAGTGAAACGATGAAACAAACAGGATGTTGCCAGGGTGGCAGAATAGGAAAAGCCAGCCTCTCTCTGCCAAACAAAGATCAATAATTAGACAGCTACCCAAGAATAAAAAACATCTCTGGGAGAGCTCAGGAGTCCATTTAAAAAACTTTAGCAGCAGAGTGGAACAAAAAACCTGAGAAGAACTTCACAAAAAAGGAAGCAGCTTCATCCAGTCCCTGAGGCCAACACTGCTTAGCACCTAGAGTGAATGCCCCAGCTCAGAAGAGTTCCCCTCACTAAGAAAGGGAGAACAAGGTGAGTGACCAGCTTCCCCAGCCTTTAAGGGTTTGGTTTCACCTCACCCAGAGACCATCGCTGAGACATCGAGATGCCTGGCGAAAAGGAAGAGAGGCTGGGGCTACCAGTATCAACCATGCAGTGGGAACTATCACAGTTCACAGTGACCTGCTCTGCAGAGGATACCAGCAGCTTTCACCACTGAAGCAACCAATGGCCAGCACACCCATTGCAGACCCCCTGCAGATTTCACTGTTTTTCGCCTTCCAAATTTTTGTACTTGTAGATGTCAGTCACCTGAATCCCTTCCCACTCCCCACCCCCACCTTACTGCCATTGGAATACACCAGCAGCCAGCCCTGGCTTTGTAGCTGCACAAATGCAAGATGGTAATGTAGACTTCTGACCTCTACTGCTATGAACATGCTAGCCCTTCTAGCTAGCCCGTCTGCTAGTCTGACTCCAGCCAGCCTTCACTGTCACATGCATGACTATGGAGAGACACAGCAGCCTCAGAGGTACATGTTAATAGCCAAGGCCCCCACAGCTACTTTGGGGTCCAGATCAAGTCCTGTCTCCTATCACTGGCTTGCAACTGCTGGGCTCACTTTTAGCTACCTCTAGGTGTGTGCTTCCACCTGGTGTCCTTACTCCTATCACTGCCTTCCCCTGCTATGCTTGTGCCTTTGATGAGACCCTGAAGCCAAAGGAGTAAATAAAAATAGCCAGGGACCTTGGAGCTCCCAGTGCACCCACAGTTGTGCCTGACCTTGCTGCTGGCCTTAGCCATAGTCACTACTTGTATGTGTCTGCAACTGACCTCTGCCATTAGACAAACACCGGTAGCCAGTGTCCTCCTGAATGTGGGCATACCACTGCTTCTGGCCATCATTGCCTGCCTCGGTCCCTAGGTGCTGGACCTAGAGGCACTGCTGAGGACCTGAATAGGTCTTGCAAGCACTTTGGACTCCTGCAATGCTCACCAAACAACATGCAGTTGTTGATGTTTTAGGCCGAAGTAGCCTGAGACATTGAGACATTACACCTCCCCAGACACAGAACTGCCACATGCCCCTGCACTTGGTGCCCTGTACCACCAGACCTGCATACACATTACTGGTAACTTCACCTGTGGATGAAGTTATTGCCTTACCTAAGTCAGTCCATAAAGTCTGGAAGAGGTTACTTCCAGAGGTCAAATGTGTTCACCCATGACAAACTACAAGAAGAATCTGGAAAACATGACACTACCAAGGGAATATAGTTAACTTCCAGAAACTGACCCCAAAGAAATGGAGATACATGAATTACCTAGCAAAGAATTAAAAATAATTGTTCTACCCAGGCCTTGCCCTATGTATCTCTACATCTAGCTGTTCATCATTAACTTTTATCATATCCTTTAATGAACTGGTAAACATAAAAAAAAAAATAATTGTTCTAAAAATGTTCAGAGAGCTACAAAAGAACACAGTTAAATAATTAAATGAAATCAGGACAACAATACAAGAACAAAATGAGAAGTTCAGTAGGAGATAGAAAACAAAGCAGAACCAAACAAATTTTAGGGCTGAAGAATACAATGACTGAACTGAAGAATTCAATAGAGGGCTTCAATATCAGGCTTGACCAACCAGAAGAAATAATCAATGAGCTTGAAGACAGATCATTTGAAATGATATAGTCAGAGGACCACCACCACCACCACCACCAAAACTAAAAGAGGAATGACAGAAGTTTACAGTACTTATGGGACACCTAGTCTCTGCATTATTGGAATCCCAGAAGGAGAAGAGAGAAAGAGAGAGACAGAAAGCTTATTTTTTTTTTAAATGGCTAAGAACTTCCCAAACTTGGAAAAACATTTAGAAATCCAAGTTCAGGAAGCTAAGTAGGTCACCCAAAAATTATAATCCAAAATATTCTCCAAGACACACTAATATCTAAAATCAAAGATAAAGAGATAAATTTAAAGGTAGCAAGAGAAACACATATTTTCTCATACCAGGGAACTCCCATAAGTGAACAAGAGAGAGTAAGATTATATATTCAAAGTGCTAAAAGAAAAAAACCTCTGCAACCAAAAATACTTTAACAGGCAAAATTGCCCTTCCCAAAACTAAGAGAATCTATTACCACTAGACCTGCCTTATAAGAAATTCTTAAAACCAAACTAATTAGTAACATAAAAATATACAAACATTGGTAAAAGTGAGTATACAGTCAGATTCAGACTAGTCTAATACTGGATTACTGGAATATGGTAGAGGGTTACCCACTTAACTCTAGAATAAAAGTTAAAGGACAAAAGTATTAAAAATAGCTACAGCTACAAAAATAGCTGTACAAAAGCTCTACAGGGGCACCTGGGTGGCTTAATTGGTTAAGCATCCAACTTCAGCTAAGGTCTTGATCTTGCAGTTTGTGAGTTTGAGCCCCGTGTTGGGCTCTGTGCTGACAGCTCAGAGCCTGGAGCTGTTTCAGATTCTGTGTCTCCCACTGTCTCTGCTCCTTCCCTGCTCATGCTCTGTCTTTCAAAAATAAACAAACAAACAAAAAATAAATAAATAAAACAAAACCAAAAAGAAACACATACAAAAAAACCCAAAACAAAACAAAGGCTCTACAAAAATAACTTGCTAATGTGTACACATGTAAAAAGATGTAAACTTTGGCATTAAAAACATAAAATGTGGGGAGACAGTAAAAGGGTAGAGTTTCATAGGCAATCCAAGTTAAGTTGTTACAAACTTAAAATATACTGTTATGTCTATAGGATGTTTCAAGTAAGCCTCAGGGTAGCCACAAAACAACCTATAGTAGACCACAAAAGATAAAGAAAAGGGAATCGAAGAATACCACTGTGAAAAATCATCAATTTATAAGAGAGCAGAGCAAGAGAGGAAGAAAGGAACAAAGGAACTACGAAACAGCCAGAAAGCAATGAGCAAGATAGCAATAGTAAGTCCTTACCTATCAATAATCATTTTAAATATAAATGGATTAAGTTCTCCAATCAAAAGGTACATGTGGCTGAATGGATAAAAAAGACTTAATTATATGCTGCCTACATGAGACTCACTTCAGCTTCAAGGACACACAAAGTAAAGGGATAGAAAAAGATATTCCAAGCAAATAGAAACCAAAAGAGACCAAGGGTAGCTATATTTATATTGGACAAAAACTGTAAAAGATTTTAAGTCAAAAACTGTAACAAGAGACAAAAAAGGTTATTAGATCATAATTAAGGGGTCAGTTTATCAAAAGGATATAACAATCATAAATATATATACACCCAACATTGGGACACCTCAATATATTAAGCATATACTAACATAACTAAAGGGCTTAATAGTCAATAATACAATAGTGGGCATAGTTAAAAAAATTTAAATGTTTATTTATTTTTGAGAGAGAGGTAGAGACAGAACATGAGTAGGGAAGGGGTAGAGAGAGAGGGAGACACAGAATCTGAAACAAGCTGAAACAGTCTGAAGCAGGCTCTGGGTTTGGTGCTCTCAGCACAGAGCCTGATGCGGGGCTCGAACTCGTGAACCATGAGATCATGACCTGAGCTGAAATCAGACACTTAACCAACTGAGCCACCCAGGAGCCCCTTTCTAAAATTCTTTTAATGTTTATTTATTTATTTATTTATTTATTTATTTATTTATTCATTCTTTTGAGAGAGAGAGAGAGAGAGAGACAGAGAGAGACAGAGTGCGAGCAGCTGAGGGGCAGAGAGAGAGAGAGAGAGAGAGAGAGAGAGGGAGAGGGAGACACAGAATCCCAGACAGGCTCCAGGCTCTGAGCTGTCAGCACAGAGTCCAACATGGGCTTGAACTCACGGACCTTGAGATCATGACCTGAGCTGAAATTGGATGCTTAACTGACTGAGCCACCCAGGCACCCCTAGGAAGGGCATTTTAATACCCCATTTTCAACAATGGATAGATCATCCAGACAGAAAACCAATAAGGAAACTTAAGATTAGACAAATATATCTAAGAGACATACAGAACATTCCATCTAACGGCAGTTGAATACACATTCTTCTCAAGTCTACATGAAACATTCTCTGAAGTAGATCATGTGTTATGTCACAAAACAAGTATTAGCAAATTATAAATGATTGAAATCATACCAAGTATCTTTTTAGGTTGCAGTAGCATGGAACTAGAAAACAATAACAAAAAGAAAATTGGGAAATTAACCAATAGGTGGAAATTAAATAACATACTTCTGAACAACCAGTGGGTCAAAGATGAAACCATTAGAGAAATGAAAAATCTTGAAACAAATGAAAATGGAAACACAACATATCAAACTTATGGGATACAATGAAAACAGTGTTAAAAGTGAAATTTATAGCAAAAGTGCTTACATTAAAACAAGTGGAAGATCTCAAGTAAATAATTTCACAACACAAGGAACTAGAGAGAGAAGAACAAATGATGCCCAAAGTTAGCATCTTTGTTCTAGAAGAACTAGATAACAAAGATCACAACAACAACAAAAAAAACATAGTAGAAAAACAATAGAAAAGATCAACAAAACTAAGAGTTGTGTTTTTGAGGAGATAAATAAGATTGACAAACCTTTAGCTAGATTTCCTCAAGAAAAAAGACTCAAAATCAGAAATGAAAAAAGACATTATAATGATACTGCAGGATCATAAAAGACTATTATGAGTAAGTATATGGCAACAGATTTGACAATTTGGAAGAAATGTATAAATTTATAGAAACATATAATCCACCAATATTGAGTCATGAAAAAATAGAAAATTTGAACAGATAAATAAGAAGTAAAGAGATTAAATAAGCAATTGTATACCTCTTAACAAAGAAAACCCAGGACCAGATGGCTTCACAAGTAAATTCTATAAAACATTTAAAGAAGGATTTTTAGGGAAGATGGCGGTGTAGGAGGACTCTGGGCTCACCTCGTCCTGCTGATCCCTTAAATTCCACCCACATCTGCCTAAATAACCCAGAAAACCACCAGAAGACTAGCAGAACAGACTCTCTGGAGCCAAGTGTAGACAAGAGGCCCACGGAAGAGGCTAGGAAGGGCAGAGAGACGGTGTGTGCTACACAGACTGTCAAGAAGGAGCTGGGGCAGTGGAGGGGCAGCCTGCCTAGCAAGGCAGAGCCCCTGAAGCCTGGCTTGCAAAAACGGAGGGGCTGGACTCTGTGAGTTCTGACAGCCAGTGGGATATAACATCTGGAATGTTAAAAGTCAACAGCTGTGCTTTTGGAGAGCAGGGAGGGCGAGAGGACCCTGGGAGGGAGAGCTGTTGATCCCCGGAAGACAGCTCAGCTTGGTGGGGGAACAAAGGTGTTGGCAACTGCCGTCTCCCTCTCCCATCCCCCAGCTGAAATTCCAAAGGGAACCAGTTCCATCACCCAAGTTGCTTGCACCTCTCAAATGCCCAACACGGTGCTTCTGTGGATCCATCTCTCTGAAAGGCCTGCCTCCCTCCTGGAGCTGCAGGGCCCCTCCCACAGGGGACCTCCGACAGCAAAGTGAGATAAGTCTGCCCCTCCCACCCCAGTGCACCTTGCGGATCCACCCTGGCTAATATGCCCTTGGCCAGATCCCATTGAAGCGGCACCACAAGCCTGGCAGTGTGCAAGTAGCCCAGACAGGGGCCACACCACTCCACAGTGAGTCCTGCCCCTGGGAGAGGGGAAGATAAGGTACACACCAGTCTGACTGTGGCCCCAGCGGTGGGCTGGGGACAGATATTGGGTCTGACTGTGGCCCTGCCCACCAACACGTTACTCCGGACAGGACAGGGGAAGTGCCCTGCAGTTTGGAGCCACCCCAGGGAATACCCAAAATGACGAAACAGAAGAATTCTCCTCAAAAGAAACTCCAGGAAGTAGCGACAGCTAACGAATTGATCAAAAACAATTTAAGCAATATAACGGAACAAGAATTTAGAATAACAGTCATAAAATTAATCACTGGGGTGAAAAAAGCAGAGAGGACAGCAGAGAATCTATTGCTACAGAGATCAAGGGACTGAGAAATAGTCATGAGGAAGTAAAACATGTTGTAAATGAGTGCAAAATAAAATGGAGGTGGCCATAGCACAGATTGAAGAGGCAGAGGAGAATAGGTGAATTAGAAGATAAAATTACCGAAAAGAGGAAGCTGAGAAAAAGAGATAAAAAAATATCTAGGAGTATGAGGGGAGATTCAGAGAACTAAATGATGCAATCAAACAGAACAATGTCTGTATCATAGGAATTCCAGAAGAAGAAGAGAAAGGGGCTGAAGGTGTACTTGAACAAGTCATAGCTGAGAACTTAACTGATCTGGGGAAGGAAAAAGGCTTTGAAATCCAAGAGGCACAGAGAACTCCCTTCAGATGTCACTTGAATTGATCTTCTGCAAGACATAGTGTGAAACTGGCAAAATACAAGAATAAAGAGAAAATTCTGAAAGCAGCTAGGGATAAACATACATATAAAGGGAGACTGATAAGACTAGTGACAGACCTATCTACTGAAACTTGGCAGGCCAGAAAGGAATGGCAGGAAATCTTCAATGTGATGAACAGAAAAAATATGCAGCTGAGAATCCTTTATCCAGCAAGTCTGTCATTCAGAATAGAAGGAGAGATAAAGGTGTTCCCAAACAAACAAAAACTGAAGGAATTCATCACCACTAAACCAGCCCTACAAGAGATCCTCAGGGGGACTCTGTGAGTGAAATGTTGCAAGGACCACAAAGTACCAGAGACATCACTAGAAGCCTGAAACCTACAGACATCACAATGACTCTAAACCCATATCTTTCAATAATAACACTGAATGTAAATGGACTAAATGCTCCAACCAAAAGACACAGGGTATCAGAATAGATAAAAAAAACAAGACCCATCTATTTGCTGTCTACAAGAGACTGATTTTAGACCTGAGGACACCTTTAGATTGAGAGTGAGGGGATGGAGAACTATCTGTCATGCTACTGGAAGTCAAAAGAAAGCTGAAGTAGCCATACTTGTATCAGACAAACTCGACTTTAAATTAAAGGCTGTAACAACAGAGGAAGAAGGGCATTATATAATAATTACAGGCTCTATCCATCAGGAAGAGCTAACAATTAGAAATATCTATGCACCGAATATGGGAGCCCCCAAATATATAAAACAATCACATACATAAGCAACCTTATTGATAAGAATGTGGTAATTGCAGGTGACTTTAATACCCTGCTTACAACCATGGGTAGATCATCTAGACACAGGATCAATAAAGAAACAAGGGCCCTGAATGATACATTGGATCAGATGGACTTGACAGATATATTTAGAACTCTGCATCCCAAAGCAACAGAATATACTTTCTTCTCGAGTGCACATGAAACATTCTCCAAGATAGATCACAAACTGGGTCACAAAACAGCCTTTCATAAGTATACAAGGATTGAGATCATACCATGCACACTTTCAGACCACAATGCTATGAAGCTTGAAAGGAACCACAGGAAAACGTCTGGAAAACCTTCAAAAGCATGGAGGTTAAAAAACACCCTACTAAAGAATGAATGGGTCAACCAGGCAATTAGAGAAGAAATTGAACAATATGTGGAAAGAAATGAAAATGAAAATACCACAATCCAAATGCTTTGGGATGCAGCGAAGGCAGTCCTGAGAGGAAAATACATTGCAATCCAGGCCTATCTCCAGAAACAAGAAAAATCCCAAATACAAAATCTAACAGCACACCTAAAGGAAATAGAAACAGAACAGCAAAGACACCCCAATCCCAGCAGAAGAGAAATAATAAAGATCAGAGCAGAAATAACGATATAGAATATAAAAAAATTGTAGAGAAGATCAGTGAAACCCAGACTTGGTTTTTTGAAAAAATAAACAAAATTGATAAACCTCTAGCCAGGCTTCTGAAAAAGAAAAGGGAGATGACCCAAATAGATAAAATCATGAATGAAAATGGAATTATTACAACCAATCCCTCAGAAATACAAGCAATTATCAGGGAATACTATGAAAAATTATATGCCAACAAACTGGACAACGTGGAAGAAATGGACAAATTCCTAAACACCCACACTCTTCCAAAACTCAATCAAGAGGAAATAGAAAGCTTGAACAGACCCATAACCAGTGAAGAAATTGAATCAGTCATCAAAAATCTCCCAACAAATAAGAGTCCAGGACCAGATGGCTTCCCAGGGGAATTCTACCAGACATTTAAAGCAGAGATAGTACCTATCCTTCTCAAGCTGTTCCAAAAAACAGAAAGGTAAGGAAAACTTCCAGACTCATTCTATGAAGCCAGCATTACTTTGATTCCTAAACCAGACAGAAACCCAGCAAAAAAAGAGAACTACAGGCTAATATCCCTGATGAATATGGATGCAAAAATTCTCAATAAGATACTAGCAAATCGAATTCAACAGCATATAAAAAGAATTATTCACCATGATCAAGTGGGATTCATTCCTGGCTGCAGGGCCGGTTCAACATTTGCAAATCAATGAATGTGGTACATCACATTAATAAAAGAAAAGATAAGAACCATATGATCCTGTCAATCGATGCAGAAAAAGCATTTGACAAAATTCAGCATCCTTTTTTTTTTTAATTTTTTTAATGTTTATTTATTTATTTATTTATTTATTTTTTAATTTTTTTTTTCAAACGTTTATTTATTTTTGGGACAGAGAGAGACAGAGCATGAATGGGGGAGGGGCAGAGAGAGAGGGAGACACGGAATCGGAAACAGGCTCCAGGCTCTGAGCCATCAGCCCAGAGCCTGACGCGGGGCTCGAACTCACGGACCGCGAGATCGTGACCTGGCTGAAGTCGGACGCTTAACCGACTGCGCCACCCAGGCGCCCCAATGTTTATTTATTTTTGAGACAGAGAGAGACAGAGCATGAATGGGGGAGGGGCAGAGAGAGAGGGAGGCACAGAATCGGAAGCAGGCTACAAGCTCCGAGCCATCAGCCCAGAGCCTGATGCGGGGCTTGAACTCATGAACCGTGAGATCGTGACCTGAGCCGAAGTCGGACGCTCAACTGACTGAGCCACCCAGGCGCCCCTTAGCATCCTTTCTTAATAAAACCCTCGAGAAAGTCGGGATAGAAGGAACATACTTAAACATCATAAAAGCCATTTATGAAAAGCCCACTGCTAATATCATCCTCAATGGGGAAAAACAGAGCTTTCCCCCTGAGATCAGGAACACGACAGGGATGTCCACTCTCACCGCCGTTGTTTAACATAGTGTTGGAAGTGCTAGCACCAGCCATCAGTTGACAAAAGGAAATCAAAGGCATCAAAATTGGCAAAGATGAAGTCAAGCTCTCACTTTTTGCAGATGATGTGATATTATACATGGAAAACCCGGTAGACTCCACCAAAAGTCTGCTAGAACTGATACATGAATTCAGCAAAGTCGCAGGATACAAAATCAATGTACAGAAATCAGTTGCATTCTTATACACTAATATGAAGCAACGGAAAGACAAATAAAGAAACTGATCCCATTCACAGTTGCACCAAGAAGCATAAATACCTAGGAATAAACCTAACCAAAGATGTAAAAGATCTGTCTGCTGAAAACTATAGAAAGCTTATGAAGGAAATTGAAGAAGATATAAAGAAATGGAAAAACATTCCGTGCTCATGGATTAGAAGAATAAATATTGTTAAACTGTCAATACGACCCAAAGCTATCTACACATTCAATGCAATCCCAATCAAAATTGCATCAGCATTCTTCTCGAAGCTAGAACAAGCAATCCTAAAATTTGTATGGAACCACAAAAGACCCCGAATAGCCAAAGTAATTTTGAAGAAGACCAAAGCGGGAGGCATCATAATCCCAGACTTTAGGCTCTACTACAAAGCTGTAATCATCAGGACAGCATGCTATTGGCACAAAAACAGACACATAGACCAGTGAAATAGAATAGAAACCCCATAATTAGACTCACAAAAGTATGGCCAACTAATCTTTGACAAAGCAGAAAAGAATATCCAATGGAAAAAGACAGTCTCTTTAACAAATGGTGCTGGGAGAACTGGACAGCACCATGCAGAAGGATGAAACTAGACCACTTTCTTACACCATTCAGAAAACTAAACTCAAAATGGATAAAGGACCTGAATGTGAGACAGGAAACCATCAAAGCCCTAGAAGAGAAAACAGGAAAAGACATCTCTGACCTCAGCTGCAGCAATTTCTTACTTGACACATCCCCAAAGGCAAGGGAATTAAAAGCAAAAATGAACTATTGGGACTTAATTAAGATAAAAATCTTCTGCACAGCAAAGGAAACAACCAACAAAACTAAAAGGCAGCCAACAGAATGGGAAAAGATATTTGCAAATGACATATCAGACAAAGGGCTAGTATCCAAAATGTATAAAGAGTTCACCAAACTCCACACCCAAAAAACAAACAATCCAGTGAAGAAATGGGCAGAAAACAATAGACACTTCTCTAAAGAAGACATCCGAATGGCCAACAGGCACATGAAAAGATGCTCAACATCATTCCTCATCAGGGAAATACAAGTCAAAACCATACTCAGATACCCCCTCATGCCAGTGAGAGTGGCTAAAATGAACAAAACAGGAGACTATAGATGCTGGAGAGGATGTGGAGAAATGGGAACCCTCTTGCACTGTTGGTAGGAATGCAAACTGGTGCAGCCGCTCTGGAAAACAGTGTGGAAATTCCTCAAAAAATTAAAAACAGATCTAACACTATGACCCAGCCATAGCACTGCTAGGAATTCACCCAAGGGATACAGGAGTGCTAATGTATAAGGGCACTTGTACCCCAATGTTTATAGCAGCACTCTCAACAATAGCCAAATTATGGAAAGAGCCTAAATGTCCATCAACTGATGAATGGATAAAGAAATTGTGGTTTATATACACAATGGAGTACTATGTGGCGATGAGAAAGAATGAAATATGGCCTTTTGTAGCAACGTGGATGGAACTGGAGAGTGTTATGCTAAGTGAAATAAGTCATACAGAGAAAGACAGATATCATATGTTTTCACTCTTATGTGGATCCTGAGAAACTTAACAGAAGACCATGGGGGAGGGGAAGGAAAAAAAAGAGGTTAGAGAGGGAGGGAGCCAAAACATAAGAGACTCTTAAAAATTGAGAACAAACTGAGGGTTGATGGGGGGTGGGAAGGAGGGGAGGGTGGGTGATGGGTATTGAGGAGGGCACCTGTTGGGCTGAGCACTGGGTGTTGTATGGAAACCAATTTGACAATAATATTATAGTAAAACATTTAAAGAAGAATTAATGCCAAATTTTCCTCAAACTCTTTCAAAAAATTAATGAGAAGGGAACAGTCCCAAACTCACTTTATGAGGCCAGCATTGCAATGATACCAAAGCCAGATAAGGGTACATTCAGAAAAGAAAACTACAGACCATTATATATCCTAATAAAGATGTAAAAATTCTCAACAAAATAGTAGAAAACTGAATTTATCAGTACATTAGAAAGATCATACACCATGGTCAAATTGGATTTATCCTTGGGATGCAAGGATAGTTAAACATACACAGATGAAAACTGTGTGATCATCTCAATAGTTGTGGGAAATGCATTTGACACATTTCCCCATCGATTCATGATACAAACTTTCAGCAAACTGGGTTTAGAAGGAACATACTTCAAAAAAAAAAAAAAAAAAAAAAAAAAGAAGGAACATACTTCAACAAAATAAAGGCTGTCTATGACAAACTCACAGCTAACCTCATATTCAATGGTGAAAGTTTGACAAAGATGTATAAGACATTAAAATTAGAAAGGAAGAAGTAAAATTGTCTCTGTTTGCTAATGACAAGATTATATATGTGGGAAAACTCCACCAAAAAGCTACTAGACCTAATAAACAAATTCAGTAAAAGTTTTAACATGCAAAATCAACTTACAAAAATCAGTTGTTTCTATACACTCACAGTGAAATATTTGCAAAAGAAATACAAAAAGAATCCTATTTACAATAGCATCGAAATGAATAAAACATTTAGGAATTATCCAAGGAAGTGAAAGATCTGCACACTGAAACTTTAAGACACCAATGAAAGAAATTTGAAAGACAGAAATAAATGGAAAGAAATCTCATGTCAGATCAGAGGAGTTAAAATTGTTAAAATGTCAACACTATCCAAAGCCATCTGTAGATTGAATGCAATCCCTGACAAAATTCCATTGGCGATATTTTCAAAAATAGAAAAAAAAAATCCTACAATTTGCATGGAATCACAAAAGACTGCAAATAGTCAAAGAAATCTTGAGAAAGAATACAGCTGGAGGTGGTATGCTTCCAATTTCAAACTATGTTACAAATATATAGTAATTACAATGGTAAGGTACTGGCAAAAGACAAAAACAGATCAATGGAACAAAATAGAGATCCTAGAAATAACCCACACAGGGATGGCCAATTAATATTTGATATGGAGCCAAGAATACTCAGTGAGTAAAGGGTAATCTCTTCAATACATAGTGTTGGTAGAACTGGATATCTAAATGCATAACTATGAAATTGGACCATTTTGTCACTTACGAAAATTGCCTCAAAATATATTAAGGACTTAGATGTAAGAGCTGAAATTGGAAAACTCCACATTCACATGCGTTAGAATGGATGTCATCAAAAGACAAGAGATAACAAATACTGATGAGGATATAGAGAAAAGAGAACCTTTGTACACTGTTGGTGGGAATGTAAATTAATTTAGCCACTATGAATAGTATGGGTGTTCCTCAAAAAACTAAAAATTGAACTACCACATGATCAAGCAATCCCACTCTTTGGTATATACCCAGAGAAAATGAAATCACTATCTTGGAGAGATATCTGCATTCCCGTGTTCATTGCAGCACTATTTACAAGATATGGAAACAACCTAAGTGCCCATCAATAGATGAGTGGATAAAGAAAATGTGGTATATATAGATAATGGAATATTATTCAGCCATAAAAAGTAGGATATTCTGACATTAGCAATAACATGGATAAACGGGAGGGCATCTTGTTAAGTGAAATAAGTTACATAAAGATAATGCTATATGATCTTATATGTGGATCCTAAAAGTGCCAAACTCAGAGAAAAAAATCAAGGTTACCAGGGAGTGGGGAAAATGGGGAGATGCCAATCAAGGGTACAAACTTCCAGTTATCAGATGAATGACTTCTGAGGATTTAAGGTACAGCATGGTGATATAGTTGAGAACATTGTATTGTATACTTAAAGGGTGCTGTGAGAATTCATCTTAAATGTTCTCATCTTAACAACAATAACAAAAAAAAATAGGGTAATTAGATGGGGGAAGCATGTAA
The DNA here is from genome assembly GCF_028749965.1 of Puma concolor. Lineage (NCBI taxonomy): Eukaryota > Metazoa > Chordata > Mammalia > Carnivora > Felidae > Puma > Puma concolor. The sequence goes on from NC_141683.1 coordinate 31,300,756, forward strand.
TCTTAAGTAATCTTGTTGTGGTCGACATTTCACAATGTATATATGTGTATCAGATCATCAGATTGTATCCTCTAAATTTACACAATGTTACATGTGAATGATATCCCAGTAAAGCTGGAAAAAAGTAAAGTGAAAAGTCAGTCCATAATAGATCTCATAAGGATGTTGTACCTAGAAATATAAAGAACTCTTTCAACTCAATAATAAAATGACAAAAAGATGATTAAAAATAGGCAGATTATCTGAGGAGATATTTCTCCAAAGAAGATGTACAAATGTCCAAAAAGCACATGAAGAGATGCTTGACATTATTAATTATTGGGAAAATGCAAATCAAAACCATCATAAGATACTGTTTCACACATACTGGGATGGCTTAAAAACAAAACACAACAACCAGATAATAATGAGGTTATGGAGAAATCAGATTCTCTTACCCTGCTGGTGGGAATGTAGAATGGTGCAGCTTCTTTGAAGAGTCTGGTAGTTAGTTCCTCAATTAAAAATTAAAGATCAAAGGCACCTAGGTGGCTCAGGTCATGATCTCGCAGTTAGTGATCAAGCCCCGCATCAGACTTGCTGCTGTCAACTGTTAGTGCAGACCCCACTTGGGATCCTCTGTCCCCTTCTCTCTCTGCTCCTCCCCATCTTGCACTCTCTGTCAAAAAAAAAAAAAAATGAAAGACATAAAAAAATTTGAAGATCGAGTTGTCATATGATCCAGCAACTCCACTCTTTGTATGTACTGAAGAGGAATGAAAGCATATGTCTACACAAAAACTTGTACGTGAATGGTTATAGCAACATTATTCATAATAGCCAAAAAGATGGAAATAATCCAAATGTCCATCTATAGATAGATAAATGAAATGTATATCCAAACAATGGAATATTATTTAGCCACAAAAAAGGAATGTAGTACTAATCAAACACATTATACTAAGTGAAAAAAATAGTCACGAAGTCCATAAATTATGATTCCATTCATGTGAAACTCCAGAGTAGGTAAATCCACGTAGAAAGAAAGTAAATTAGTGGTTTCTTAGGGCTGGGGATTAAGGGGGAATTGGGAATGGCAGGTAAAGTGTACAGGTTTTTTTTTTTTTTTGTAATGAAAATATTCTAAAATTGACCACAGTGGTGTTTGCACATATCTGTGAATATACTAAAGTTCATCGAGTTACACAGTTTGAATGAGTGAATTATATGATATGTGAATTGTATCTCAATAAAGATTTTAAAAAATCCTGAACAAGTAGTAACACTTATTTTTCCATGGACAAGCAGTGATTTTATATTGAGTTGAATTATTAAATTGAGTCACTTTAAGATTTTAGTTCAATTTTAATAAGATTTAATTCATTTTTTTTTTCTGTGTGATTTAAACATGAATCAGAAGCCTCTGGCTTTGTATGTTTCCAAAAGCAGCTTTACTTCTCTTGGCAGTTACCTTCCTGACATCATGAATTCTAATTACTGTCTTTTTCTTGAAGATAATTTGAAACAGAACAGTCTTTTTCAGAAACCTTCGTAAGATTTGCTGCCAGGACATCCATTTACATCTTGCCAAGTGATCAAGTGTTTTCCTGATAAAGCTTATCAATGATGCTAGTTACAGCATCATTAACTCGGTGCTACGCAGAGTGGGGCCCTGTGGGATTCAGAAGTTTGTATGTATTTTAAAGAAGTTTCTGCAGAAATACAGATGATAACTGGAAATGAAATCACCTGCTCTCGGTCATTTTGACAGTGGCGAGCAGTATGTCCATACAGTGTGACATTGTTAACATCTAAGTGTGCCTTCCCTGTCATAGCTCTATGCTTAGTAGTACACGGATATAAAAATAATGCAAGGTTTTATAGTTGGAGGCTATATTTATAGATATATATTCTACTTATATATGTATGTATATGCACGCGACACACACATATTTAGCCATTGGCAATGATAGCAATAATAGAACCACATATAAATAATGTACATTGAAACTGTGCAAGAGTATAAATGCATATGGATTAAAAGATCTATATGCATTTTTATGGATAAGGGATAAGCAGACGGTACGAAGAAGGGTTCCTTGGAGGTCAGATTTAGATAGAGTTTTGAAAGAAAGGAAGAATAATGTCATCCCTCAACCAGGGATTCTTATTTATCTATATTGAACTAATGAGAATTCCTGTTCAGCTCAACTGAATTGCCTAGAGAAACCACTGGAGAGGTATATACACTTCTCTCTTTTTTGACAGGATGGTTTCTTCATTTCCTACTTAAAAATGAGAATCCAGGGATAGGTACATGCATGGGTAGAGATGAACAAGTAGAGGGAGGAGCAAAGTAATTAGGGTTTCAGTTGCATTTGTTTGTTTGCCAAAGTAAATTATTTATTTTAACTAAGATATTCTTCCTTAATGAAGGGCAATCATATCTATGTGTAAACAATTATATATCTTATATTTATTGTAGTTTTCTTCTTGTATTTCATAGCTGGGATATAGACATAGCCCAATTTTGCATATTGCTACTGCAATTGAGAAGTAAGATCTTACTTCAACAGTACTGTTTTTTTCATCATGGGAGTATATTACATTTATAAATTTGCTAATTATTTTTCCTTCCTTTCCTTGTGGCCTGGGCTTGAACTTCATCAGTTTATCTAGAAATCCTGAGAATAGAATTTTAAAAGTAACTTGTGCACAAATAATATGCTTTTAAAACATGATTAGCAGACAGAGTTTAAGGTATTTTTCTCTGTTTAAGAAAAAGCTTATTAAATTTATCTCAATCCTATTCAGTGTTTTTGCCAAACTGTGAAAGCTTGAAGTTGGCATTGAACTGTGATAGACACGGTCAAAGAAGGTAGTAGATGTATACTGGAGATGTTCCTTAGATTTTTATAAGGTGTTTTGTTTCCTGAAAGCAAGGTTAAGGACTTTTAAAGTGTATTCTATGCAGAATGCCTTTGGTTCAAATTTAAGAGGCTGACTGTAAAAATATATACTTACGATGCTGATTGATATTTTATTAATTTATTGATTGGAGAGTGTTACCTCTCTCCAGGTCTAGATTGATTACTAATTCTAGCATCACAACTTTAATTAATGGGTCTTTGTAGGGAATCTTTTTATCATTGGGCCCACATATAAATATATACTACATTGTAGACATACTAAAAATAGCCGTTATTTTGTATTCTTATGGTAATATCATGTATGCATATTATTTAATATGAAACAGAATGTATTGTGATGTGATAAAAACATGGTATTTGGCACCGGAAAGATTGTGTTTATTCATCACTTTGCAGCTTACTATGTAAGTCATTTGAACTTGCTGAATCTCTGTAAAATGAAGATAATAAAATCAAGCTCATGTGGAGATTAAATGAAATTTGTATATTAAAATGCCTGAAAAGTATAGATGCTTACTACAGGGTGGTTGTTTTATGTTAAAGTTTAAATGAGATATCTTACTGTTTTTTGGACCTGTGAATTCCTGGTGAGGAATTTTACATTTGGAATTTTTATTTAAAAGATAACTAACATACTAAAATTAACAACTCAGGAAACAACAGATGTTGGCAAGGATGCGGAGAAAGGGGAACACTCTTGCTGCTGGTGGGAATGCAAAATGATGCAGCCACTCTGGAGAACAATTTGGAGGTTCCTCAAAAAATTAATTGCACCTACAACCCAGCAATTGCACTACTAGGTATTTATCCAAATATCCAAAGGACACAGGAGTGTTGTTTTGAAGGGGCACATGCACCACAATGTTTATAGCAATACTGTCAACAATAGGCAAATTATGGAAAGAGCCCAAATGTTCATTGACTGATGAATGGATAAATAAGATGTATATGTATACAATAGAGTATTACTCGAGGATCAGAAAGAATGAGATCTTCTTGACATTTGCAAAAATGTGGATGGAACTAGAATGTGTTATTGCTAAACAAAATAAGTTAGTCAGAAAAAGACAAATATCACATGAAACAAAACAGATGAGCATAGGGGAATTTAAGAAACATAACAGATGAACATAAAGGAAAGGAAGGAAAAATAAGATAAAAACAGAGAGGGAGGGGCACCTGGGTGGTTCAGTTGGTTAAGCATCTGACTTCAGCTCAGGTCATGATCTCATAATTCATGGGTTTGAGCCCCACGTTGGGCTCTGTGCTGACAGCTCAGAGCCTGGAGCCTGCTTTGGTTTCTGTGTCTCATTCTCTCTCTGCCCCTCCCCCACTTGTTCTCTGTCTCTCCAAAATAAATAAATGTAAAAAAAAACCAAAAAACAGAGAGGGAGGCAAGCCATGAGACTCTTTAACTATTGAGAACAAACTGATGGTTGCTGGAGGGGTGGTAGGTGGGGAGATGCACTAAATGGTGATGGGCATTAAGGAGGGCACTTGTTGGGATGAACACTGAGTGTTATATGTAAGTAATGAATCACTAAATTCTACTCCTGAAATCATTATTACACTATATATTTACTGACTTGGAATTAAATAAAATAAAAAAAAATAAAAAATAATAAAAAATAATATAAATTAAAAAATAAAGCAAATAAAAAAGCATATTGTTTTGGGAAAAAAAGGTAACATAAAGGAACTAAAGAGGCATAGTGTGGAGATAAATTAGAAGTACCGTGCAGTTTCAGTGCCCAGGTTGGCATTTGTGTTTACAATTATATTTGTGCTAATGAAGGTCAAATCACATCATGGCACAGTGTAAGAATGAGGAATTCACAATAATGTAAATATTCTGTGTTGAAGATAGAATGGAAGAAATTATAAGAAAATTTAATTTACACTCAAATCATTTAAAAAATGCTATTTTCTGATTTTTCAAAAACAGTCTGATGACAAAACTAGGACTTTTTTCAGCAACATTGATAAGAATCGAAAACTAACATCAAAAATTATTTTCTCATTCTCAAACTCCATTAATAATCAGATAACCACTTAACATATTTTAATAAAACTATCAATTTATAATCAAATAATACATATTTACAATGTTGTCAAATGATTCTTCATTAACATATCATTTGTACTATTCTGTACAATTTACATCCATGAATATTTTAAAAATTATTGATACAGTTTTGCCTTTTTGAAAGCATGCTTCTGCTTAGGAGTAGGTTAAAATTTGTTACAGAAGGATTAAAAAGAAAAAGCATTAGGTAACAATTAGTTACTACTCTTAAACAAAATATAATTTTGCATCAGAATAGTAGCAGTGTAGGCTACAATAGTACCTTGACCAAAGGACATCTGAATTTCTCTAACTCCTTTTTTTAGCATGCTGTCTGTGAGAACATAACGTTTTGTAAAGGGGAGGTCCCATAAAAAAGGAGAGGGAAACTTACTTTTTCCTTCAGAAGAAAAAGCTAGGTAGGAAAACAAGAGGAGCAACACACATCCTGATTTCTAAAGTCAGAAAAGGGAGTTGTGCAAGTAAATGAGGGTGGGTGCCTTCACCTACACTTTCCATTTGGGAATGTGTGAGGTGCTTGTCTTGAATGGCACTTCATAGCAACAAAGCGTGGCCAGATCAAAGGGGACTTGCTGGCAGAGTCTGGCCAGGCAGGCAGACGTGCTGGGACTTTATCTTTCCTGTACCCTCTTGGACTCTGTGTGGAATGGACTGGTATTTCTAGTTGAGGATCTTGACAGAGGCATCAGTGGCAGCCATAGTGGGGCAAGGTGACTTTGTAATGAGGACCGTGGAACAGACAACCTAATAATATGAGACCAGGAGCAAACGGAAGTTGAAGTCAGACCTCAGTGGGGTTTATGGAAGCAGCTAAGGTCAGCTAGGGCATTCCCCTGGAATTTTTCCAAGTCTAAAGAGAGAACAGAATGCCAGTCACCGAAAGAGGCTGACGAAAGTACAGGGGCACTGCCTGAATAAGAGGGCTGTGCTTCCATAATCAATGCCAATTTATCTTACACACCTTTCCTTTCATAAATCTAGACATGGCAGTAGAGAGAAAATTGGGGAATGGAAGAGAGAAGAGAGACTGTCTGACTGGTGAGCATTTTTATCCATTAGATGTGGAATAGTACCTGAAAGGACTGTCAGAGTTATTGGATCATGCTAAGCTTTAAACCGGATTGGACTTCTGGTTAACTTTTCTCTGTTAAACAGAGGTTAGTGACGTGATGTTGGTGGGTCTCACGTGGAAGATCAAATCTGACAAAATGAGTGAATTAGTCTTTTCTAAGAACACGAGTGTTGTGGTAGGAGTTAAATTTGTTACCACGATACAATTGCCATGGCAAAGAGACATCAGAGAGTAGTAAAAAGCAAAGATGTTTGTAACAGACCTGGATTCAAATTTAAACTTTGGCACTTAGTGGTCATGTGTCTGTGGCCAGGTTACTCATCCATTCTAAGCCTGACTGCCCTCATCTGTAGCATGAATTATTCTGAAAATCACATGAGAAAATGCTCGAGTAATTTTCTCATGTGATTTGCTTATCGAGCTTTTCGTGTGAAAAGCTTATCATAATGTCTGACATATAGTACACATTTAATAGTCGATAGTTAATAGATCTGTGTGTCTGCTAGATACTGAAGACTTGATTTGGAAATCCAGAGGCCTAGGTTTAATTTTGACTTAGTCTATCCTATGGTGGTTTGTTTTGGGTACCTTATATAACCGTTTGGCTACTTAATAGATATTTGACCTTGAATAAGATACAGAAGCTTTTTTTGTGCCTCAGTTTTCTCATCAATAAATATGGGTTAACTTTTTTACTATGCATTCCAAAGTTTTGCTATGAAAATGAACTGAGTCAATAGCTTTAACATGCTTACAAAAATGCTCGACCAAATGTTCAAAAACTGTTGGCTAACATCATCATCATCATTTGAAGCTTTTCCAGTGGCTTCCATGTACAGCGTCACCTGTTTCCCTGTCCCTGTGCAGAGTGAACTGATTATGAGTAAAGGGCTTTAGACATATAGACATTCTAAAAATTTCCCATGAACTATATAATTTAATCTATTTTAAACATTTATTATGCAGACAACTAGAAAATATGAATACTTATTTTTGTTGATCCCTTTTTAAAAAAACTTTTTTTAATGTTTATTTTTGAGAGAGACAGAGACAGAATGCGAGTGGGTTAGGGGCAGAGAGAGGGAGACACAGATTCCGAAGCAGGCTCCAGGCTCTGAGCTGTCAGCACAGAACCTGATGTGGGGCTCGAACTCACAAGCTGTGAGATCATGACTTGAACTGAAGTCGGACATCAAATGACTGCGCCACCCAGGCACCCCTGTTGATCCCTTTTTAACAGTTTTGTTAAAGCATAATTAATGCAAATAAGTCAAACATTTAAAGTATACAATTGATAAGTTTTGACATATGTAGACACTAATGAAATCATCACTGTTGTTAAGATCATGAGCATATTCATCACTCACAAAAGTTCCTTTGTACACCTTTGCATCTTGTACGTTTTCTTCTGTCCCCAGGCAACCACTAATGTGCTTTTTCTCACTATAGATTTCTTTAACATTTGTTAGACTTTATGTAAAGTGTTATGCACTATATTATGTCTCTCTTCTTTCACCTAGTATAATTATTTTTCTATTCATCCACGTTGTACCATGGATCATAGTGTATGGGCATGATTAACTTTAAGAAACTACCTGTATTACTCAGCAATCAAAAAGAATGAAATCTTGCCATTTGCAACTATGTGGATGGAACTAGAGGGTATTATGCTAAGCAAAATTAGCCAGTCCGAGAAAGACAAATATCATATGACTTTACTCATATGTGGAATTTAAGATACAAAACAGATGCACATAAGGGAAGGGAAGCAAAAATAATATAAAAACAAGGATGTGGGGGACAAAACATAAGAGACTCTTAAATACAGAGAACAAACTGAGGGTTGCTGGAGGGATTGTGGGAGGAGGGTATGGGATAAATGGGTAAGGGGTATTGGGGAGGACACTTGTTGGGATGAGCAGTGGGTGTTATACATAGGGGATGAATCACTGGAATCTACTCCTGAAATCTTTACAGGACTATATGCTAATTAGGATGTAAATTAAAAAAAATGTGAAAAATATTTATGGAAACAAAAAACAAAAACAACAAAACAAACAAACAAAAAAACAAAAAGAAACTCCCTGCATACAAAAGACCCACAGCTAATATCATCTTCAGTGGGGGAAAAGTGAGAGCTTTTCCTCTGAGGTCAGGAAGAAGACAATGATGTCCACTCTCACCATTGTTATTTAACGTAGTGCTGAAAGTCATAGCCACAGCAATCAGATAACAAAAAGAAGCAAAAGCATCCAAATTGGCAAGGAAAAAGTCAAACTTTCACTGTTTGCAGATGACATGATACATTATACAGGAAACCCAAAAAACTCCACCAAAACATTACTAGAACTGATACACAAATTCAGCAAAGTCACAGGATATAAAATCAATGTACAGAAATTTGTTGTATTTCTATACACCCATGATAAAGCAGAAGAAGGAGAAATCAAGGAGTTGATCCCATTTACAGTTGCACCAAAACAGTAAGATCCCCAGGAATAAACTTAACCAAAAAGGTAAAAGATCTACACTCTGAAAACTATAGACAACATATGAAAAAAAAATTGGAGATAACACAAAGAAATGGGAAACATTCCATGCTCATGGATTAGAAAAACAAATATTGTTAAAATATCTATACTACTGAAAGCAATCTGCAAATTTAATGCAATCCCTGTCAAAATACCACCAGTATTTTTCGCAGAAGTAGAACAAACAATCCTAAAATTTGTATGGAACCAGAAAGACCCTGAATAGCCAAAGTAATATTGAAAAAGAAAAGCAAAATAAGAGACTCTTAAAAACTGAGAATAAACTGAGGGTTGAGGGGGGTTGGAGGGAAGGGAGGGTAGGTCATGGGTATTGAGGAGGGCACCTGTTGGAATGAGCACTGGCTGTTGTATGGAAACCAATTTGACAGTAAATTTCATATAAAAAAAAAAAGAAAAAGAAAAGCAAAGCAGGAGGCATCACTACTGGATTTCAAGCTGTATTACAAAGCAGTAGTGATCAAGACAGTATGGTATTGGCACAAAAACAGACACATAGATCAGTGGAACAGAATAGAAAACCCAGAAATGGGCCCACAACTGTATGGTCAACTAGTCTTTGACAAGGCAGGAAAGAATATCCAATGGAAAAAAAAGACATTCTCTTCAACAAATGGTGTTGGGAAAACTGGACAGCAACATGCAGAAGAATGAACCTGGCCCACTTTCTTAAACCATACACAAACATAAATTCAAAATATATGAAAGAACTAAATCTGAGACAGGAAGCCATCAAAATTCTAGAGAAAAACACAAGCAGCAACCTTTCTGATCTCAGCCACAGGAACTTCTTACTAAACATGTCTCTGGAGGCATGGGAAACAAAAATAAAAATTAGCTGTTAGGACTGTATGAAGATAAAAAGCTTCTTATGCATAGCAAAGGAAACAATCAACAAAACTAAAAGACAACCTACAGAATGGGAGAAGATATTTTCAAACAACATATCTGATAAAGGGTTAGTATCCAAAATCTATAAAGAACTTATCAAATTCAACACCAAAAACATAAATAATCCAGTGAAGAAATGAGCAGAAGACATGAATGGACATTTTTCCAAAGAAGACATACAGACCCTAATAGGCACCCTATTGGGCACATGAAAAGATGCTCAACATCACTCATCATCAGGGAAATACAAATCAAAACCATGATGAGATATCACCTCATACCTGTCAGAATGACAAAATTAACAACACAGGAAACAGTAGGTGTTGGTGAGAAAGGGGAACCCTCCTACACTGTTGGTGGAAAAACAAACTGGTGCAGCCACTCTGGAAAACAGTATGGAGGTCCCTCAAAATGTTAAAAAAAGAACTACTCTATGACCCAGCAATTGCACTAGTAGACATTTACCTAAATGATACAAAAATACAAATTTGAAGGGGCACATGCACCCTGATATTTATAGCAGCATCATCAACAATAGCCAAATTATAGAAAGAGACCAAATGTCTATCAATTGTTGAATGGATATGTATATGGCTGAGTATATATTATATATGTATGATTATACATACATGTGTTATATATGTATAATATGTGTGCATTATGTGTTATATATGTATATACATAGCAAAAAAAAAACACCTCCACATTTTTGCCAATGGGTGGTATGGTCAGCCTCTTAAATTCTTGAACTGGTATTAATGTTTATACGTATTCATATTTATAATCATACCAACTTTAAAAATTATTGTGTAGTTGCAATTCATTGTGGTTTTATTTTGTATTTCCTTAATAACTAACAATGTTAAACATCTTTTCATGGTTTATTTGCCATTCATATATCTTCTTTGATGAAGTATCTGTTAAAAATTATTTCATATTTTTGATTAAAGACCTAAATGTGGGGCTTAATACCATAAGAATCCTAGAAGAGAAGACAGGTAGTAACCTCTTTGCCATTTGCTGTAGCAATTTTTTCTAGATATGTCTCCTGAGTCAAGGGAAACAACAGCAAAAATAAACTATTTGGGTGACATCAAAATTAAAAGTTTTGGCATAATGAAGGAAATGATCAACAAAACTAATAGGCAACCTAGGAAATATGAGAAGATATTTGTAAATGACATCTCTGGTAAAGGTTTAGTATCTAAAATATATAAAGATACCCAAAGATCAAATGGTCCAATTAAGAAATCGGCAGAAGACATGAACAGACATTTCTCCAAAGAAGGCATACAGATGGCCAACAGACACATGAAAAGGTGATCATCATCACTTACCATGAGGGAAATGCAAATCAAAACTACAATGAGATATCACCTCACACCTGTCAGAATGGCTAAAATGAACACCACAAAAAACAATAGGTGTTGGCAAGGATGTGGAGAAAAAGGAACCCTCTTGCACTATTGGTGGGAATGCAAACTGGTATAGCCACTGTGAAAAACAGTATGGAGATTCCTCAAAAAGTTAAAAATAAATCTACCCTAATATCTACCAATCACACTACTGGGTATTTACCCACAGAATACAAAAGCGTTATTCAAAGAGATACATGCACTGCTATGTTTATAGCAGCATTATTTACAATAGTCAAGGTGTGGAAGCAGCCCAAGTGTCTATCGATTGATGAAAAATAAAGATGTGGTATGTATGTATATATACATACAATGGAATACTACTCACACATAAAAATGAATGAAATCTTGGGGTGCCTGGGTGGCTCAGTTGGTTAAGCATCTGACTTCAACTCAGGTCATGATCTCATGGTTTGTGGGTTCAAGCCCTGCATCGGGATCTGTGCTGACAGCTTGGAGCCTGGAGCCTGCTTCGGATTCTGTGTCGCCATCTCTCTGCTCTTCCCCAGCTCATGCTCAGTCTCTATCTCTCTCAAAAATAAATAAACATTTTTAAAAAAGATAAAAATGAATGAAATCTTGCCATTTACAATGAAATGGTTGGAGCTAGAGAGTATAATGCAAAGTGAAATAAGTCAGTCATAGAAAGACAAATACCATATGATTTCATTCATAGGTAGAATTTAAGGAAAAAAAAAAAACTAATGAGCAAAGGGGAAAAAAGGAGAGAGAGACAAATCAAGAAACGGATACTTAAGTATAGAGAACACACTGATGGTTACCAGAAGGGAGGTGGGTTGGGGGGATGGGTTAAGTAAGTGATGGCATTAAGGAGTGCACTTGTCATGATGAGCACTTGATAATACAGGGAATTGTTGAATAACTATATTGTACACCTGAAGCTAATATAATACTGTATATTAACTAGCAAATTAAAATAAAAATTTACAAAAGTATTTCCCATTTAAAAAATTGCTCTTTGTTTTGTTATTGTTATTGACAATATTGTTAATGGGAATCTTTTAGGTGTTCTAAATACAAATTTTTTAATTTCATAGATGACTTGTAAATATTTTGCCCAGTCCATTTAGTTTTATCAATTTTACTCATTTTCTCAAAGAATAGCTTTTGGCTTCATTAATTTTCTGTCTTGTGTATTTGTATTCTATTTTATCCATGTCCACTCTGACATCTATTATTTTTGTTCATTTGAATCTACTTAAATATTATAGTTTCATACCCTAAGTTTGAATTTAAAAAAATAAAAAAACCCTACAGAATACCCACATGTTATTTTTAGCCCTGTCCAATGGCAGTTGCTGAAAATATTTGTGGTACTTCTTAAAAAATAGTTTAGGCTGATGTAAGAGTGGTGTAAAAGCATCACAGATGTTTACTTTTACTCATGCAAAGTTCACTTGGCACCAGGGACAGGAGCAGTCGTGTGAGCTCTGGGTTCCAGGCTTCTTTCATCTTGTGGCTTTATCCTTTTCTGGGACCTCTGTGTACTCTCTACTCAGCCAGCAGTTGAAGAAGAGAGAGGCTGCAGGGTAATGCAGGAGGATTTTATGGGTCTGGACTGGAAGGCTGGATACAGTATACTTCCACTTACAGTCCATGTCGTGGCCCAGAGTGCAGTCACCTCGTGTTGTCTAACTGTAGGGATTGTAGCACACACAGTTGAGCTAAATGCTCAAGAAGAAAGGGAAGTAGTTTGCTGAATGACTGTCTTGTCCCTGACCTGCAGTTCACTCAGAGCCTAAGGTAATGCTCTCTACACCTGGTTATATAATTCATGCTAAGAGTGCTAGTCCCTCCAGCAGCTGATTTCTGGAGCTGATTTTTGGTTTGAATTTGTTTATTTACCAAACTACTTTGTTTTTTGTTTTGTTTTGTTTTGTTTTAACTAGTAAGTCTACCATGTGGATTTATTGTGTGAATCTGAGTCTCTGCCTCAGTTTCCTGATTATTCTCAGTGCTCCTGTTAGCCCTCTTTCTCCTGAACTTGTCAGTTTGGCTGAGTGTCTTACAACATGGCAATCTTTGTCAAGCTCCAGATCTCCCAGATACTTCCTGGGGACTGCTTTAAAAAGATGGATCTCCACCCTTAACCAGAACCATAGTAGTATATTGCAAGGTGCAAACACATGATTGTGGACATTGTAATCTGAACTTTAATCCCCCAGCAAGTAGGAACCCCAGAGATGATTAATTCCTCTTTCCTGACTCTCTTTATCTGCTGGATCATTTCCAAGGTCCTTTGGATCCTCTGTGAAGTGGTCTGATTATTGCCATGTACTTCGAGAGAAAAAGTCCCTTTACCTGCTGGAGCGTAGGCAAGGATGCTTCTTATCTTCCATATAATCCACAGAGAAGTGTCATTATTAACTAATAATTATCAATAATTTTAAGTCTTATACTTTCAAATATTTTAATTATTCTATTAAAGTATTCTAAAATATCAATTTCACTTGAAATGATGTTATTATTGCTGTTTTAAAACTTGAACTGAATTCCATTTATCTATATTAAAAGAGTGCTTCCCCCTTTTCGTGTATAGTTAAGTAGCCTCTAGATTATTGCCAGCCTCATAGCATTATATTTCATTTCCCATCCTTAAGTATGTAGATCAGAAATTTTGCTCTTCTGTTATATCCAGGAGAGTATCTTTGTTTACTTGCTAACCTCTGGCTTTCCCATACAAAGTTTGGCTCAAATTGACATTTGTTAGTGTCACAAAAGGAAAGCAGGTATTGCTCTGACCTGTGCTTTCTACTAAATAAGGCATGCCTGGGCATTTGAAAAAAAAATTCGAGATCCATCCATCTTCTGAAGCACAGAAATGATATGTTAGTGGTGGTGGTCTTCATCATTTAAGTAAGTAGTAGAGGTTAACTCATCTGACTTCCACATTATATTGATCTTTTCTCTCCTGGGAAGAGCTGTGTTGATTTTTAGTGGTTGTTATTCTTGGGGTGGGGAGCCTGTGGAGAAATGGAGAGGGTGAATGAAAATGAGACCATAAGGACTAAATAACTACCGCATACATGGGGTAAACAAGCTGTATGATACACAAATCTTTGTTCTCAACCAAAGTGCTTCATTTGTGATGGAGATCACAGTAAGAATAAAATGAAGTTGTCTGAAGGAAAATGATGTCTCAGTAGTCTTCATACTGGTTTGGCCACAAGTTAATGATGTGGCCAGCACTTAATAGTGAACTGCAGGACTGCATTATCTTTTAACAGATGCCACTCATATGCAATCTAAACAGGTCAATTACTAGCGAATCTCTGATGATCTCAGTACACCAAGAAAGAGCCAAAGAAAATGCCCAGATGCACAGACACATAAGAGCTGAAATAGGGTACAAACCAATTTACAGAAATGGAAGTTAACCCTTAGAGGAATAAAACCAGCCTACTACATATTCATTTCTATCTTATTAATTATTTATGCAGGATGTGAGCTTGTCACTTGAAGCAAAATTTTACAAACCAATAAGTGCACATATTTAAATTTCCCATTTCCTACAGGAAATGGAATATCCTTAAGAAAGAGGAAGAGAAAAAAAAGGTGTAAATATTAGAAGTCTCCTCTTCTCTTTATATTCATTGTTATTGGCAACTGTGGTTAAGTTTAACACTACAAGTTTCTGGACAAGCCAAACAGTCCTGTAGTAAACACAATAAGAGTCTATTCATCTCTTATAAATGCGTATGTCTAACTCTCATTAATATTAATGCGATTGCGTACAAGCATTGAGGCGATAATAGACTTCCATTAAAATCCATTTGTATTCATGAGTTTTTTTAAAAGGTTACTCTTCAATCATTTCTTCTAAAAATGTGAGTCAATGATCTTCTTCACTTCAAAGATATTTCAAATATAGCTGACTAAATACAATAAGAACCCAATTAAAGTTTATTTGCAACAAATTTCCATGGAAAACTTGACAGTAAATGACTCATTTTTTTCTTCCTAAAATCACTTTCATTTGCTGTATTAATTTGTATATAGTACATTAACCAGAAAGCATCAGATGATTCCTGTTTTCTGCTTCTATTAGTCTTTGTAATCTGAATTTGACAGATTGACAGCTGGCAGTCTGCCCATAACCAAACTTCTCACACTAGTAAAGCCAAGTCAAGTCAGATAGTCCATGTTGTCAATTGTAGAGTATGTCTCAGTATTCTTTAAAAAATTTTTTTAAAAATATTTATTTTTGAGAGAGAGAGAGAGAGAGAGAGAGAGAGAGCGAGCGAGCGGGGGAGGGGCAAAGAGAGAGGGAGACACAGAATCTGAAGCAGGTTCCAGGCTCTGAGCTGTCAGCACAGAGCCCGATGCTGGGACTCGAACCCACGAACTGTGAGATCATGACCTGAGCCGAAGTCCGACACTTCTGACTGAGCTACCCAGGCGTCCCCCCCACTTTTTTTTTTTTAATTTTTTGTCTCAGTATTCTTAAAATCACATATAAGTGGTAGAATATTGAAAACTAGGAACCTTTGATAAATCTCATGTTCAGGAAGTAAGCATTCTATTTGTTAAGGAAGTTATCTTTGTGATATTCACAACTGATTCCACAGAAATATCAGTAATGAAGAAGAGGATTCTCAGAAGGGAGAGTCCGTGGAAGCAGACAGTTTGTTATTTTCATGAAACCATTGTGCTTGTATAAGGAGGAACAAGGCAATAGGACGGAGAATGAAGGAGGGGTGATGGTTAAGCTCACTTTTATAGTCCCAATGAGAAATCCCTTCTGGATTTTCTTTTTTTTTCTTTTTAATGATTATTTATTTTTGAGAGAGAGACACACACACACACACAGAGTATGAATGGGGGAAGGGCAGAGAGAGAGGGAGATACAGAATCCGAAGCAGGCTCCAGGCTCTGTGCAGACAGCTCAGAGCCCGACGTGGGGCTCCAACTCACAATCTGTGAGATCATGACCCAAGCCGAAGTCAGACGCTCAACAGACTGAGCCACCCAGGTGCCCCTGATTTTTCTTATTAAAGTAATACTTTATGTATTTAGAGAAAAACCTACCATACTTTTGCAATGCAAGTTAAAAGGCTGTTGAAATATTATGAAAGCAAAACACATTAAATGAAAGCAGCCCATTTTTCAATAATTCTTCCTCATTAAAAGAACTAAACTGAACCATTCAATTAATGGAAACATTAATGTGTTTTTTTCCCTTGGGCAAACACATGGTTGAGTCTTGATTAGAGAAACAAGTATAAGTGAGATAGTCTGAATCCCCAGAGATTAATAATCTACATAAACCATAGTTGCAGAGAACATACCAGATCGCACCCAAACTGTAAGTTATGTTTCCTGAAACTATAGTTTATAGCTTAAGATAGGTAACTTTGATGAGTCTAAACCCACCTGGAGGAATAGCAGAGCAGAATTAAATATATATCATACATAAAAGAGCTACATTCAGGGAACAAGGATATGACAAACACAGTTCTAGGAAATAAATACTTGGTTTATAATAATATACATTATTATACATTATCAATTTTTATAATTTATAATTTATAATTATAAATAAAATTTATATATAAATTTATATAAAATAAAAATATATAAAATTTATATATATATAAATATATATATAATATATATAAATATATATATAATATATATATATAAATATATATATAATATATATAATTTATAATTATTATATATTACCAGAATATATATAGTGATAAGTATTTTTGGACCAATTTGCATTAACACAACATATTGCTTATTGAATTTAGTATTAAATATTTAAATACATATATGAAAACTCACTGTGATACACAGAATACTTAGTGACACTAGATTAAATATCAATAAAATTAGAGGCTGAATGTATTGGAGTAAGTGGAACAAATGCAAAGAAGTAAAGTCTTGACTATAGTTTTAATCTCTGTTATTTTTTGGATTTTATATGACTTTTGTTAAGTCACTTGTCAAGATACAACATAGTGATAATGAGCAGTCAGACCAGATGTCTCCACTGATGTGTATGTTTACTCATACAACTTCACTGGGTAACCTATTATTTGCCAGGTGTTGGGCTAGATGATCAGATAAGGGAATGAAAAACACATACATACCCCCAGATTATTTTACAGATGAGAGGAAAGACATCTACGTGCAGATGAATATAATAGGTAAATGCTCAGATTGAAGGATGCACTGGATGCCATTTGAGCAGGTTGGGAGGGAGATAGTGATAGTTTCAAGGTGGTAGACAAGGAGGTTGGGATTTTTCTATTTTGGTGAATCCTATTATAAAGATTTATTGTGTTTTTTTCTGCTCAGGATCTGTTCACCTTTTTTTTTTAATTTAAATTTATTTTTTTAATTTACATCCAAATTAGCATTTCAGGAGTATATTCCTTAATCCCTCTTACTCATTTAGCCCATCTCCCTTCCCACAACTCCACCAGTAACCCTCTGTTTGTTCTCCATATTTAAGAGTCTCTTATGTTTTGTCCCCCTCCCTGTTTTTATATTATTTTTGTTTCCCTTCCCTTATGTTCATCTGTTTTGTGTCTTAATGTCCTCATATGAGTGAAGTCATATGATATTTGTCTTTCTCTAATTTCGCTTAGCATAATACCCTCCAGTTCCATCCACATGGTTGCAAATGGCAAGATTTCATTCTTTTTCACTGTTGAGTAATTCTCCATTGTACACATGTACCACATCTTCTTTATCCATTCATCCATCGATGAACATTTGGGCTCTTTCCATACTTTGGCTCTTGTTGATAGTGCTGCTATAAACATTGGGGTGTGTCTGTGTCCCTTTGAAACAGCACACCTGTATCCCTTGGATAAATGCCTAGTAGTGCAATTGCTGGGTCATAGGGTAGTTCTATTTTTAATTTTTTGAGGAACCTCCATACTGTTTTCCAGAGTGGCCGCACCAGCTTGCATTCCCACCAACAGTACAAAAGAGATTCTCTTTCTCTGCATGCTCGCCAACATCTGTTGTGCCCTGAGTTGTTAATGTTAGCCATTTTGACAGGTGTGAGGTGGTATCTCATTGTGGTTTTGATTTGTATTTCCCTGATGATGAGTGACGTTGAGCATTTTTTCATGTGTCGGTTGGCCATCTGGATGTCTTCTTTGCAGAAGTGTCTATTCATGTCTTTTGCCCATTTCTTCACTGGATTATTTGGTTTTTGGGTGTTGAGTTTGAGAAGTTCTTTATAGATTTTAGATCCTAACCCTTTATCTGATATGTCATTTGCAGATATCTTCTCCCATTCTGTCAGGTGCCTTTTAGTTTTGCTGATTGTTTCCTTTGCTGTGCAGAAGCTTTTTATTTTGATGAGGTCCCAGTAGTTCATTTTTGCTTTTGTTTCCCTTGCCTCTGGAGAAGTGTTGAGTGAGAAGTTGCTGGCGGCAAGATCAAAGAGGTTTTTTCCTGCTTTCTCCTCGAGGATTTTGATGGCTTCCTGTCTTACATTGAGGTCTTTCATCCATTTTGAGTTTATTTTTGTATATGGTGTAAGAAAGTGGTCCAGATTCATTTTTCTGCATGTCGCTGTCCAGTTTTCCCAGCACCACTTGCCAAAGAGACTGTCTTCATTCCATTGGATATTCTTTCCTGCTTTGTCAAAGATTAGTTGGCCATACATTTGTGGGTCCATTTCTGGGTTCTCTATTCTGTTCCATTAACCTGAGTGTTTTTGTGCCAGTTCCATACTGTTTTGATGATTACAGCTTTGTAATACAGCCTGAAGTCCTTCTCCCTTCTTTTGATAAGAGCTGCTAATGTTGGGTGGAAAAGGCCAGTATATATAACCTTAATCCATGTGGCCGGGTGGGCTGACACCACTCTGGTTCTGCTGTTTAGTTTTTCTTGTTTGTTTTTGTTTTCCTGGCCACAGTGGTCTAGCATGTGAACCAAACCCGGCAAATGAGATTAAATTGCTGGACTTCAGTTGCAGCTACTGGGAAAAAGTTGTCTTTTCTGCTGGGATTGCAGAAAAGTGCCCAGCCTATAGCAGCTGATGGCTATCTTGGTGCCAGGTGGAAATGTCCTGGGAATAAAGAAAGACATTACAGGCAGAAGAAAGCAGAGAGAAAGTGTCAGGCCAACAGAGTCCTGATGACGACATTGTTTGAGTTGTTGGATCTAATGGGCCTGAATCTCAAATGATTCCTAGACTTCTCATTTATGGGTGCCAGAACATTCCTTTTATTCTTTTGCAAATTTGAGTTGATTTTGTTTTTTACTTGCAATAAAAATAGTCTCCATTAAGGGCAGAGAGTACATTTGAATCATAAATTTTTATGTTAAATACAGTTACAAAATATTTGTTAATTAATGATTGAATGACAATAAAAAGAAGCATGAGGGGTGCCTGGGTGGCTCGGTTGGTTAAGTGTCTGACTCTTGATTTTGGCTCAGGTCATGATCTCAGGGTTTATGAGTTTGAGCCCCACCTTGGGCTCTGCACTGTCAGTGGGGAGAGTCCCACTGCTTGGAATTCTCATTCTGTGTCTCTCTGCTGCTCCCCCACTTGCACTTTCTCTCTCTCTCTCTTAAAATAAACATATAAACTTAAAAAAAAAGGAACTCAGAGAAACATTAAAAAAAAAAAAAACAAGCATGATATGACCATCAGTATAAACCAGGTCTGTAGAGCAGAGTAGTACTTTTATGGCAAATTTATTTTTTATGTATACATGTTTGCCTAAACATGTTTGTGTATATTTTTATGGCATGACTAAAAAACTAAAAACATTCATGTCAAATGAAAAAAAAAGTAAATCTATGACATGAGCTAACATCTGATTTACACATCTGTTAACAAAGATAATAATTTATTCAAGTAATATTTTTCCTTTATTAAAGACTTGAATACTTATGTGTAAATGGCAATATTTTGAATTTCCTATATCCTGCACCTCAGACTGTTAAGCACTCCGTTATGGTAAGGAGTATCTGGCATTAATGCTTGTAATTAAGGTCTGAAGGTGTTTTTAAGTTTCCAAATAATAATTTACTTGGATTATTTATTACTTTAATTTGTAAAATATTAATTTAAAGAGTAATTATATTGTAATATACAGTTTAGAGAATAATGCCATAAATACCCATGTGCACAGTATTCAGTTAATAAATGACACATTCCCAGAACTTTAGGGCCCCACGTGTGTCTATGCACAATCACATACCTTTCTCTTCCCCTCCACTCTGAATTTTATTGGTTCTTTGCTTTTCTTTATGGTCTTACCACAAAAAATATGTATATATTATTTCTTGAGACTAGTTTTATGCTTTTTATAAATAGAATCATAAGGTATTTAGTCCTTTGTGTCTTGATCTTGTACCTGACATTAAATTATTTTTTTGTTTGTTTGAGTATAATGGATACACTATGTTACATTAGTTTCTGGTGTGCAGCATATTGATTCAACTTCTGTATAGGTTATGCTATGCTTACCACAAGTGCAGGTACAATCTGTCACCACACAATGCTATTATAATTATCATTGACTGTATTCCATATTTTATGCCTTTTATTCCCATGACTTATTTGTTACATAACTGGAAGCCCGTATCTCTCACTTCATTTTATGCATTTTGCCCATTCCCACCCCTCTTCCCTCTGGCAACCATCAGTTTGTTCTCTGTATTTATAGTTGGCATTCTATTTTTGAAATTTACCTATATCGATGCACTTAGGTATAATTCATCTATTACTGTATAGTCTTCCACTGTATGGGTATACCATGGTTTATTCATCCTGTGGTTGATGGACCTATGTGTTCTTTGTAGATTTTATTGTTGTGAATAGCATTGCCTCTTGCACATGTGCACCAGGGGACATGATTTGATTATGTATGTACTCAGGAATGTTAAGTGATAAGTTATAGGGCATGTACATGTTCAACTTTGACAAGTATGGTGAAAATGTTTTCCAGGGTGGTTGTACCAATTTGCATTCCACTGACAGAGATTTTAATTTGACAAACATGATGAGTATGAAATTTATGTGAGCTTAATTAGCATTTACTCTATTATTAATGAAGTTGAAGATTCTCTATTCTGTAAGATACCTGTGTATTTTCAATATGCAGCTTTTTTTAATTCTCCTTAGAGCACTTTAAAAAAATTTTTAAAGAACAGTACCTCTTAATTTTAATTTAGTTGAATTTCATTTTTTTCTTTCTGCACTGCAGTTAAGAAACTTCTTATTCTTTGATTCTAAAAACTATTCTTATCATTATATGTACACCTGAAACTAATATAACACTGTATGTTAATGATATTGTAATTAAAATAAAAAACTTAATAAAATATTCTTAAATATCACTTTTAATAAGTTTTATAATTTTTTATTTTTTAATTTATTAAAAATTTTTAATGTTTATTTTTGAGAGAGAGAGAGAGAGAGGCAGAGAGTAACAGAGACACAGAATTGGAAGCAGGCTCCAGGCTCTCAGCTGTCAGCACAGAGCCCCATGTGGGGCTCGAACTCATGAGCCATGAGATCATGACCTGACCCAAGTCAGATGCTTAACCAACTGAGCCACCCAGGCACCCCCAAATGTTTTTTTAAATGTAAATTTGAACTAATATTTGGTGATGTCTATAAATTGAATAGACTTTCGTGTGTTGATAATATAAGCAGAAACTTTGTTAAACTCTTATTAATTTAAACTGGTGGATTATTTATATTTTCTGTGTAGAAATCACATTCTCTACCTAATGACTTTTCTGCTTTTCCAATCACTGAGTATCATATTTACTGTATTTTTGGGAGGTAGGAGGAGGCATATGCCCTCCATCAGTTTAAGGATTTCTTTTCAATTTTTAGATTTCTATGAAATTTCCATTTTTTCCTTTTTAAAAAGATTACAGTTGGATATAGCATTCTTTAAAATATTCTCTGTACTCTTATTTGGATGATCATAAGTTTTTTCCCCTATGTTTGGCTAATATACTGAATTGCTTTAATTTAATTTTTTCTAATTTTTATCATATTTAGCTTTTGCACTATCTAATATGTAGAAGTTTTCAGGTCTTCTGTTTTTTCTTGAGCCATTCTTAGTGTTTTTTTTTTTTTTTTAATAATCATTTATTTATTTTGAGGTTTAGAGAGAGAGAATGAGAGAGAGAATGTGTGTCAGCTGGGTAGGGACAGAGAAAGAGGGAGAGTGACAGAATCCCAACCAGGCCCTGTGCTATTAGCACAGGGCCTGATATGGGGCTTGATCCCACAAACTGTGAGATCATGACCTTAACCAAAATCAAGGGTCAGACACTTAAATGACTGAACCACCCAGGCACTCATAGTGTTTTTGTTTTGTTTTGTTTTTTAACTATGAGATATACAAAGGAAATCTCATGAAGAAAATGTGCAGCATATTTTAAAGCTTTGATTTGGTGACAAGTGTATGATTAAAAGATATATTCATTAAAAGAATTAATGAAATTTTTATAGTGAGAATTAAAGGTGGTCAAAAATAAAGCATCTAATTTGTAAATAAAATGATGGTTGCATAGATATTGTTAGCTGAGCTGGGTTAAGAAGCAGGGACACTTGGAAAGTAGAAAGAAAGAGAAAAAAACCCACAAAATTTTGGTCAGAGAATATTTAAGTTAATTTTCAATAATTAGCATGGCTTAAATACCAAATCCTTATTTTGCTTGTTTTATACTTAAGGACTTAGAAACCGTAATTAAGGGGCTTATTTATGTGATTTTTTAGAGTGGTATGAGTCCCACTGAAATTACCTTCTTATTGGAATGACTTATCTTTCCAGCCATTTTACCTCAAAAATTTGTTTTTTTTCAGCAAAAGTCTTCTGCATTGGTCTCACATGAGTTGTATGAGAGTGCTTCTGCTACCAATAATAATGTAGTTAACATTATTGAAAGCATTCAGTATGCCTGCCACTGGGCTATCCAGTCTTTACTGACAATTTTGTATATTTACTTAGGAAACTAAATGTTATATGTAGCTAATTTGAAAGCTTTAATTACTTTTAACTATAGGATACCAATACAGTAAAAAGAAACACAAATTATTCTAAAATGTCATTGTTTTTCTTTCCTTCTTCTTCTTTTTCTTCTTCTTCTTCTTCTTCTTCTTCTTCTTCTTCTTCTTCTTTTACTTTGCATGTTTTTTTTTTCTTCACTGAATCGCTCTGAATTAACCAAGAATGAGTAATCTATTGGCTTGACAATATGGAAGATGTAAACTGTGTGTCTTGGTAAGGTGCCTTTCTCCTTTGCTAGTTTTCTTTTCTTCAAGGCTTTGGTTGTTTGAAATGCACTAGTTGTTGCTTTAGTTAGTAGAAACTTAATAAGATTTACAATTGAATCAAAAAGAATAAAATACTAGGAATAAATTTGACCAAGGAAGTGAAAGACCTGTATGTTGAAAACTATAAAATATTGATGAAAGAAGTTGAAAAAGACACAAATTAATGGAAAGATATATCATGCTCATGGATTAGAAGAATTAATATTGTTCAAGTCCATATTACTCAAAGTAATTTATAGATTCAGTGCAATCTCTATCAAAAAAAACAATGGGGTTTTTCAGAGAAATAGAACAAACAAACTTAAAATTTGTGTGGAACAAAAAAAGAGCCCCAATAGCCAAGGCAGTCAGGAAGAAAAAGAAAACAGAACAAACAAACAAACAAACAAACAAAAACAAAAAAACAAAGCTGGAAGTTCACACTCTTTGATTTCACACTACATTACAAAGCTATAGTAACCAAAACAGTATGGTATTGTTACAAAAACAGGCACACCAATCAATGGAACAGAACTGACAGCTTAGAAATAAACCCACATAAAGGAGGCAAAAATATACAATGGGGAAAGACAGTCTCTTCAATAAATGGTGCTGGGAAAACTGGATAGCCATATGCACTACTATTGTCTTATACTATACATAAAAATTAACTCAAAATGTATGAAAGTCTTGAATGTAAGACCTGAAACCATAAAACTTTTAGAAGAAAACAGGAGATAATCTCCTTAACATCTGTCTTTGAGATGATTTTTTGAACCTGATTCCAAAAACAAGGGTAAGAAAAGCAAAAATAAATAAATAGGACTATATCAAACTAATAAACTTCTGCACAGCAAAGGAAACAATCAAAACTAAAAGGCAACCTACTGAATGGGAAAAAATATTTGCAAATCGTATATTCATTAATATCCAAAAAATATAAAGAACTCCTATAACTCAATAGCATTAAAATAAGTCCCACCAAACCATCTGGATAAATAATTAAATAGACCTTTTTTCCCAAAGAAGACAGAGGCACATAAAATGATGCTCAACATCACTAATCATCAGGGAACTACAAATCAAAACCACAGTGAGATACCACCTCAGACCTGCTAAAATGGCTATTATCAAAAAGACGAGAGATAGCAAGCGTTGGCAAAGATGTGGAGGGAAGAGGACTCTCATGCACTGTTAGTAGAAATCTAAATCGGTGCAGCAACTATGGAAAGCAGTATGGAAGTTCCTCAAAAATTAAGAATAGAAATACCACATGATGCAGCAATTCCACATCTGGGTATATATCCAGAAGAAACAGAAACATGAATTTGAAAAGATATATGCACCTCTGTGTTTATTGAGGCATTATTTACGATAGCCAATATATGGAAACAATCTAAGTATCCATAGATGGCTGAACGGATAAAGGAAAATACACACACACACACACACACACACACACACACACACACACACACACCACACACACATGCACAGAGTCTCCTAATGTAATACTACACAGCCATAAAAAAGAAGGAATCTTACTATTTGCAACAACATGGATGGATCTTTAGGGAATTATGTCAAATGAAATGTCAGAGAAAGACAAATACTATATGGTTTCACTTATATGTGGAATCTAAAAAAAAAAGCAAAACAAAATAAAACTGATAGATACAAGAACAGAATAGTGTTTACTAGAGGGGAGGGGGGTTGTCGGTGGGAGAAATGGGTGAAGGAGCTCAAGAGATACAAACTTCCAATTATAAAAAAAATAAGTCATGGAAGTGTAATATACAGCATAGTGACTCTAGTCAATTGTAGTGCCATTTAAAAGTTGCTAAGAGAATAAATCCTAAAAATTCTCATTACAAGAAAAAGAATTAACTTTGTATGGTGTGAATGTAACTAGACATATTATAGTAATCATTTCAGAGTTTATACAAATACTGAATCATTATGCTGTATACTTGAAATTAATATAATGTTCTATGTCTATTTTACTTCAATGAAAAAAATGAAAAGCATGTAAAGTTTTATTGTTGAGAGAAAGCATTGCAAAAGTCATTCACAAGTGAAATAGTATCTGAAATAAAACCCAAACAAAACAATACAAATCCAAGTACTTTGTAAAATAAGTGCAATTTTTTGCAAGCTCTGTAGTAAATTATATTTTTAACATCAGTTTTATTTTGACTATTTAATACATAGTAAACACATTCTCTAGAAGATGTGTATCTATGGCTTTTTATTACACTTTACACTTTTGATTCTTTTTGAGAAATATAAGGCAAGATTTATCATTAATACATAATGTGTTTCTATTTTTTAAAAAATTCACTGCCAAATGCAAAAGCAAATTAAATGAATGTATTGGATGTTGCATTATATAATATGAAGAGCATAGTATAGTAAAAAGAACACTGAAATTTTGGTATTATTTGTCTCTACCACTAATAAATTTGCTATCAAAGAGTCTGTTCATCCTATATGAACTTAAGTTTTCTCATCTAAAAAATTGAAATGGGTAAGCTTTGTTCTTGGGTAATAAGACCCATAGAATATGGGAGGGGAATTCAAAAACCAAGACAGTGCTTAGAGTTAGTAAAGGTGCAAGCTTCTATGTAAGACACCAAAACCAAAGATGAAGGCAGAAAAATTGGAAATGAAATCACTGGTCTCAGGCCCAAGAATGACAAAGGAGCCAGTTACTAAAATCTAGCTTCATGTCAGTATAAGGTCAGTGGCAAGGAGCATTTGGATGTTTCCAAGGAGACTGCAAAGACAGAGGAAACACTTCGAGATTAAAAGGAAATCCCTTGGTGTTTTAGATGGTACTTGGTATTGTTTAGTTAGGTGTGGTAAGATGCACAGACAGAGAGTCATGAAGTCATTGTCGTGAAGGAAGAAGTTTGTTCTACTCACAATTTGCTAGGGAATTGGCATGGCATACCCCACAGGGCCACATGGGGACACACAGTTAGACAAGGTGGACAGGAAAAAGAATAGTAACAATCTTGAGTCTTGAGTGCTGTCAGTTACTGCAAGAATCAGGGAAAGGGGAAGTCCCTTACTATTGTATAAGTGTGATACAGATATGTTTAAATGTGCTTGGTTATTGTACACTATGGAATGCACACCCCCATAATAGAGGGAATGACACAAGTGGGCCCAGGGTGGTAAACAAGGGTGGCGGTTAGAGTATGGCCTATAAAAGGATGCCAAAGCATTAAATACAGAAAATATAATGATGGTTACCACACCTGGGGTAGGTTAGGGAGGAGGGTTTCACAGATACGTGGTTCCTGGTAAGCTGCCCTGGCAGCATCCTGGGAAGGTATCAGACAGGACTGGCCAGTGGTTCCCAGCTCATGGTGTGGTCTACAAGCTCTGACCCTGATGGGTACTTGTGGACTAAGATAGTGGTTATCTCCATGGTACTCAGTGTGAAGGGATGATACACTGGTCCTGAGTAACACTGCAGGATATTGTCATAACTCTAAGAGAAAAAAGAGGATCTGAGATTTGTGACTGAGATTAAATCTCTCATCAGCCCCTAGGGAGCTCATACAGTGGTATGTGTTATTTGACAATCATAGAAACAGATGGGAATTGGATCCATTTGTGGAAACTAAGATGCATAATGGGGACAAATGTTTAAGTATTAACTGTCCAACTTCCATTCAGCCAGGAGTTGAGAGAGCACCTCACACTGAGGAGGAGAATCAGAAAGTTGTTTTGGCTTTGTTAGCCATAGACACACACTTCTCCCAAATAATTGGTTTCTTGTTCCAACAAGATTAAATACTTTATTCTTTTCCCACTAGTTTGAAATGATGCCTTTGTCACATATTAAATTTTAATATATTATTTGGGCCAGTAGTTCTTAGAGTTTTTGGCTGCAGATGTTTTTGCACCCTTAACATTTTTTTGAAGCTCTCAACAAGCATTCGTTTATGTGGGTTATATCTATTGATATTTGTCATAATAGAAATTAAAACTAAGAACTATTTAAAATATTTATTAATTCATTAAGAGTAATAATAAGGATATTTACATGTTAATATAAGTAACATTTTTTGTGAAAAAAACTTATTTTCCTACAAAAAAAAACTGGTGAGAAAAAATTGAATTGTTTCACTGTTTTTGCACATCTCTGAATGTCTGGTGTTATAGAAGACAGTTGGATTCTCATATCTGCTTTTTCAGCTAATCTGTTGTGATGTCTTATTTTCCTTAAAGAAGATGAAAAAAATTCTAGTCTTACATAGATATGGGGCTGGGAAAGGGAGAACCTTGTAAATTCTAGTTTTACATAGATATGGGGCTGGGAAAGGGAGAACCTTCTGAGGGTCTCAAGAACCCCCAAGGGTCTTTGGATCACATTTTAAAAACTGCTACTTTAGGGGCGCTTAGGTGGCTCAGTCACTTAACTGTTGGACTTCAGCCCAGGTCATGATCTCGCAGTTGGTGAGTTTGAGCCCCATGTCAGGCTCTGTGCTGACAGCTCAGAGCCTGGAGCCTGCTTTGGATTCTGTGTCCCTCTCTCTCTGGCCCTTCCCTGCTTGCACTCTGTCTATCCTCTCTCTCAAAAATAAATAAACATTAAAAAATATTTTAAAAAAAGAACTGTTACGTTAGCCTATCGAACTTTCTATTCTTTTCTATGCATCTGTCTACCTCCTGAACTAATATTTCGTTGTTTTAATTTAGTGCATATTTACAATATGTTTTACACTCTGTAGTAAAATTTTCTCCCCCCAAAAGTTTTGTACCTACTTTCATGCATTTTTTTCAGTTAAACTTTAAAATAATTTTATTAAGTTTAAAAGACATCCTGTCAGAATTTTAACTGGATTTATATTCTTTATAAAGGAACTTGGAGAGAATCAACAGCTTTACAACATAGACTTTTCTCTTTGATATTACCCCAATAGCTGAGAAAATGGGAAAAAAAGATTTTTGGCCCATTAGACTCCTTAATGGATTAGGGTTAATTCAGTGCTATACACCTTCAATATAGAGTAGTGAAAGTCCACATCTCTGAATTAAAACCTTATGAGGATAATGAAAGTCATTAATCGTAGTAACTGTTTTTGTTTGTTTGTTTGTTTGTTTGTTTGTTTGTTGTTTGTTATAGCATTGAATGGTAAGGGGTTCTTTCAGCCTATTGAGTCTGGTGATTTGTCTGTTGTTTCTTTCTAAGCTTCTATAAAGTTTTGTTTTCATGTTTATGGTCAGAGTTTAAAGGGCTTATTTGAACATTGCAAAAATGTAAAGCATCAAACCTATGACAGTATGCCATATAGAAAGGGATCTTAGGTGGGAAACAATACCGGGAGATTCTGGCTTCTAATCTTAGTTGTAACCATTATTCACTGTGGATTTGGAGTTCATCTTGATCTCACTGATATTTAACTTCATAACTTACAGAATAGCAATAATGAAACCCATTCATTCTCCTTATTTCAAAGGATTGAGATGAAAGTAAAGTGTAGTGAATACTTTGTAAGGTTTTATAAAATTCATGGTATTATGTATTGCTGGAGTAATAGAGTTGTGGACCTGGGCCAAGACCACAGAGATTAGCTACTTCACCAGTCCTTGGGGCCCTAGGTATTTTCTAGGTATTTCCCAGAACCAGAGGGTGGAATTAGGGGCCTGAGTAGGAGAAAGAGTGAAAGTTCAGGGGACCCTGCCCATTTTTCTGTATTAGGTTTATGCCTTGTGTTTTTTTTTTTCTCCCCTTGAAGAAGGAGAGATGGTGCTTTCAAACATCTGGAAACCTCTGGTTCCAGTTCAGACCCTTTTTTATAGATCTAAAAACTGCAGGCAAACAGAAGTTCTATTCTCATTTACTCAGCTTGATAACGGTGGTGTTAGACCAGAAGCATGATCTAATGTGTGATATACACTCAATTTGTTTAACCTTCAATTTAAAATATGTGCAAAATTTCATCATCTTTGGCTTTCAGTCTGGACACCTGATTTACTGCTGAGCTGTAGCCAGGTATATTCTTGATAAATAAAGTCAAATATAGACACACAATATAGATGCTCTTTAGTCTGTCAGAACCATGTATCTTCATCTTAGAACTAAAGAATATTTATACACAATAATTCATTAATATTCATTATATGAAGACATTAGAAAACTCATCTACTTAGAGAAAGTCAAAATCTAA
The DNA here is from genome assembly GCF_028749965.1 of Puma concolor. NCBI lineage: Eukaryota > Metazoa > Chordata > Mammalia > Carnivora > Felidae > Puma > Puma concolor. Next base: position 31,330,140 of record NC_141683.1, read on the forward strand.
ATGAAGTATATTTACTATGGGGCAGAAAAGAAAATTCGGTGGAAAAAAGAAAAATCAGATGTTCTTTATTAAAGTCTAACTCAATTCCTGAAGAAGTTTCGATTAATCGTCTATGTGTCATGTCTGTAAGATACCAAGTACTCAGATGTCTCCATGTATCAAGATGTTATCACAGAGATAAGAAGTTTAGATGAATATTCTTGATTTGCTTTGTTTTTCTTCAGATAATTTGCTATATGGACACACATGAATGAATTACTATTATCGGATCAAATTTTGTTCAAATAAAAGAACTATATGATAAGTTCTTTTTCTAGCATGTCTTTATTTTAGGGCACAATAAAATTCAAACCAGAATATTAAATGTACTCTGGCTTTCAGGAAGACAGTGGTGGCTTCTTCTTGAGAACAAAGACAGCATGTAGCCACTGTTTAGTTTATTCATTTTGGAATGATGTTGAGCACATAAAAGTAATGCGCCAAGAGCACATATACCTGTCCTATAGAAGCATCTTTCATCGGGGGGGGGGGGGTTTCAGAGGCATAGTTGAGTGTATGAGTCCCCATTGCCTCATCACATATGGGGTAGTTCCCAGTTCTCTGGCAGGGCTTGACATTAACCCTAACTCTTGGGCTAAGCGTCTTTCCACTTTCTTGATAATGGAGACCATTCTCCTGTTGCAATCAGGGACTAGGATATCATAGCATACAAAGGAAATTATATTAACCAGATGATTTAAGTAAAATGTTTGGAGTTTCTTAATATTCTAGAAGGTAGGGGATAACAATGTTTAAATTCCCCATTAAATTTTTGGTGGGGTTTTAAGTACATACTCCTGAATTACAGAAGGGTAGAAAAGTCACAACCATATGTAGCAATGTTTACACTTCAGGTTTACAAAGTAAACTTTACTTTGAGCTAGAAACTGCACATGAGAAGGTGTTGCACATTTATGCAGGCAGTATGCTCCCTCACTAATGGGTCTTTGTTATAGAAAATAATTTGTACTGGATGTTGAGCCCTTTTTAAAACAGGAAAATGTAAGTCTCATTTTACACAGACTGTTTTTAATTATAATTTGACAAAAGAAATAACCACATTACCTATTTGATTTGCCAGAACCTTATCTAGCACCACCTGTTGAGCCCAAGGCACTCAAATACTGACATATTGCAGAGAACAAAATTATGTAGCTGGCACACTAACTAGTGTTGATGCCAACAAAAGCATAATATAGCCTTTGTACTCGAAATAAAACAAAAATACATTAAGCTACCAACTGTAAAGGTTTAAGAAAGCCACATTTAATTATATACAAACAGGTCCTCCTAACAAAGAAATATAATGAAAAATGGTCTTGGAGTTTAAAGGCCAAAGTTTGCATGGTCCACGCTGGTGACTATCATGAGCTTAAACAAAGCAGAATTTCATGGTGCAGTTGATTTATATTAAACATGACAAGGAGATGCCAAATTTGTTTTTATGAACTGATGGGTTCAGTCGAGTAACATTGCAGTGTGAGAAAATAGCACAATGCATTGTCATATAACCGGCAAAACAAAAAGCTATAATTAGTTATTAGCGAATGTATAATTCATTGCATTCAATTTTGTGAAGAGTATATTGCCTTTGAAACATCCCCTGCATTTGCCTTTGTACACGTGTTGACTTACACAAAGTTAATGCTGAAATATGCAGTCAAGACATAAAGGGTTGTATAGGTGTTTCCCTTATTTTGAGACAAAGGAATACAAAGGCCAATTTGGAAGACTGACATTAGTAAAAACACAATGTCAAATGTTTGAAAGTATTGATGACTATATCTGTTCAATGTGGAGTCCTTACTTTAGGCTCAACATTGTACTTCATGAACATTATTTCATTATCCTTTTGGAAAACCTGAGAAGTAGGAATCATTATTCATATTTTACAGATAAAGATTTTGAGACTTTGAGAGTTAATTAACTTGTCTAAATTTGCTTATAAATTAACGCAAGGCTGTCTGGTCCCAAAGCAAGTATTCTAAATCTCTGTACAGTAGATATCTATGAAGATATTCTTTCCTAAAAGAGGATCTGTAAATTTGTGGATTAGTGTGCCCAGGTGAACCATGTGACCAGAGTATAGTTCCATGACTGAGATGTCACTAAAGAAGCAACTTAATTGTATCAAAATGTAACTTTCTGATGAAGGGATGAATTAATAGAAGGGCACTACTCTAGGTAGAGATTGAAAGAGAAAAGAGGGAGGTATGGGATAGTAAATAGTGTTCATGTTAGTATAGTAGAGAAGGTGTCCTTCTTGTTCTGAAAGGGCAATATTGTTTACAGGGGCAAAAACACCCCCAGGGTGAAGAGAAGCAATCCAACTCACATATCTCTCCTTCACTGATGACTCTTTTATATTCTGATTCTGGGCTCTTCAAGCAAACTTCTGACCTGTAATTTAGTCTGTGAAGTGAATCAATCCACCAAGAAGCAGCACTCAGGGAAAATGACCAAAGGCTGTGAATCTGGCATTATTTCTTTTATTGTAACTTAATAACTGGCTTATTGGTTTATAAAAGAGACTCCTGCAGGGGCACCTGGGTGGCTCAGTCGGGTTGAGTGTCCGACATCAGCTCAGGTCATGATCTTGTGGTCTGTGAGTTCGATCCGAGTCAAGCTCTGTGCTGACAGCTCCGAGCCTGGAGCCTTCCCTGTGTCTCCCTCTCTCTCTGCACACCCCTCCACGCTTGTGCTCTGTCTCTCTCTGTCTCAAAAATATATAAACATTTAAAAAACTTTTCTAAAAGAGACTCCTGCAATTTCAGTTTGCCTAAATAAATCTCTCTGAGTTTAACTGATTGCCTACAACAATAAAAGATAGTTTCTGAATCTGAAAAGCTGAGAACCAGGAGCTGGAAACCAGTAACCAAGGAGGGAATGCTTATGGGACATGCTCTCTGAGACCTCTTCCTCTTCAGTATGGTCCTTAAATGAGCATAAAGTCTTTATGCTTTTCAGTTCTATCCTCTCATTTATATAAATGGAGAAAATAAGGCAGAAAGGTTCAGCAGTTTGTCCAGTAAATAAATGATGTGGAGCTCTGTGTTTGTCCTTTTATATCTGTACTGATTTTTAATTATTTTAGTTACAGATATTTGGTACTTACACAGTGCAGTTGTCTTTCACTCTGTAATAAAAAACTGTAGTTTCACAGATGAAAGTATTTGACTTTCCAGATCTGCTAAAGATGTCACAGTTTCATTTATTGTTTTATTATTTTGGCTTAATAAGACCCTAAACTAGAATGCTAGAAACTGTATTAAGTTGTAATAATATGATTACATACCTATTGTGATAGGTGATTTTGGAAAATAAGTGCCAAGCACTTTTTAAAACTTTATGTACTAAACTTTCATAGTTGTTATAAATGACAAAACTGATTGTCAGATAGTTCATATAATTTTTCTGTGTTCTAATGGCCCCAATGCTTGGTTTAATACTTATTGCCATTGTCTTAAAATTCTTAATAATTTAAAATGATATATAATTCAAATATAATTTATAATTATTACCACCCATCCAATAATCAGCAAACCTTCAGTTTGTCTATCTTCAAAGCTTACATTTTTTGAATTTAAAAAAAAAAAACAATTTTTTTAGGATGTGTTTAAAACAGGGGCGCCTGGGTGGTGCAGTCGGTTAAGCGTCCGACTTCAGCCAGGTCACGATCTCACGGTCTGTGAGTTCGAGCCCCGCGTCAGGCTCTGGGCTGATGGCTCAGAGCCTGGAGCCTGTTTCCGATTCTGTGTCTCCCTCTCTCTCTGCCCCTCCCCTGTTCATGCTCTGTCTCTCTCTGTCCCAAAAATAAATAAACGTTGAAAAAAAAATTTAAAATAAAAAATAAAAAAATAAATAAAACATACTGAATAGCTTTTAAAAACCATATATAATCTAGGTCAAATATTTAAAATATAATAACCCCCATAAGTCAAAATACTACTGGGTAGATGGGAAGAACTTGGATTGGACAGTTGTTTGTAAGTGAACATCAACAAAGGAACTTATGAGAGGAGAGAACACAAATCAGAAATAGATGTCCCTTTCCCCTCAGCTTTGGCATCCACAGCAAGCTATCTGTGCTGCTAAAACCTGGCAAAAACTTTATAGGCATCAGAAAGGGAATCTGAATGTATGTGTATGTGGACAGTGATAGAAGGGGAGAAGGCAGTGAAGGAAGGATGTAGAAAGAAGTCACCAAGCCTGGCTTCATGGAGCAGGTGACCTGTGCATCATGTAGGGCCCTGTACCCTGGAGGACCGCATGCTCACTCCAGTGCTACACTGTCAATTCTTGAAATTCTTAATAATTAAATAAGTTGACCCCATATTTTGATTTTGCACTGGGCCCTGCAAATTAAATAGCCAGGTAACATTTATAGTTCAGATGAATATTTTGAATCTTGGTATGAATGAGTGATCTACTAATACTCTGAAAAATTTCCCCAAATTGTTTAATTATATTTTAATTAATTAATTATAATTAATTAGTAATTAATTTCAATAATTGATTTCTCCTTCAGTCTCCCACATCCTTTGTAACTATTAGTTGAGAGAAAGTCAGAGGAGGAAATGAACGATGTTGGCCATTGGCATGTCTCAAACACCAGCAATACTTTCTATCTTTGGACAAGCACATAAGAAAAGGGCTTACGGATTTAGTTGAACATCTATTTGTCACTTGCCAGCCTCTGAACTTAGAACTTTATGTAGGTATTTAACTTAATGTTCACAGTCAATTCTCTGCTGGGTGTGTTACTATCCACACCTCACAAATGAGGATAGGGTTAAGAGAAAGTAATTTACCTAAGACTGATATTCAAATCCTGGCTTATATAGTTTTAAAATCAAAGCTGGCTTCCTCAAGTGGGGGTTCCTCAACCTGCTATGGTGACCTTCAGAACTAAAGAGACTTCTTTGCAAATTAATTTGGGAAATCAAAGGTCCAACAGACCCATTGGTACCATGTTAGGTGTAGTTAGTGGTATGCTCTTAAATGTTAACAAATTCAGCAATGGGGATAGGGGCTGATTTGTTCAATTTGCCAATTTCCATGGTGTAAATATTATTGCAGAGGCTGATTTCAAGCTATTGCAGCCTTGGGAAGAGTTGTGTACAGTTGGCTCTTATTATGCGGTGGGACCCAGCTTCAATATATCACTGCTTATAATCCAACAATACATTAGGTTAACACTTTTATTGTAAATGTTGAGTATTCTTTCTCTATATACAGACAATTAGTAGGTTAGATTTAAATATTTTTTCCTTGGTGAGGAGAAAGGGGTGGGATAGTTGATAGAGACGAAGCTGTTTTTAAGTTTTTTCTGCAGCTGTTTTATTGCTAATTTTCTTTGCTCATTGTTGTATTGACTGGGGCCATGCCTGTTTTTTGTTTGTTTGTTTGTTTATTTGTTTTTCAGGTCTTTCATTAAATTTTTTTTAATGTTTATTTTATTTTTGAGAGAGAGAGAGAGAGAGAGCACAAATGGGGGAAGGGGCAGAGAGAGAGGGAGACACAGAATCCAAAGCAGGCTCCAGGCTCTGAGCTGTCCAGCACAGAGCCCCACATGGGGCTCGAACCCACGAACTGTGAGATCACAGTCATCTGAAGTCCAACACTTAACATGATTGAACTACCCAGGTGCCCCTATTTTTCAGGTCTTTTAAAACCACCAGCAGGCATGTGAAAAGTTCTGTGGTCTAGGATCATTTTGTAGAAAAGAAGAGAAGTCATTAAAAAAACTCCTGGACACAGGGCATACCAGCTCTAGGGCATCTTATTTATTGCACTCTTTTCTTATATTTATATCATCTTTGGATCTTTAAAAATTTTCATTTTTTAAAAAATTATTTATTTTGGCAGGGGGTAGACAGCATGAATGGGGGAGGGGCACAGAAAGAAGGAGAGAGAGAGAATCCCAAGCAGGCTCTGTACTGTACTGTCAGTGCAGAGCCCAACATGGGTCTGAAACCCATGAACTGTGAGATCATGACCTACCTGAGCCAAAGTCAAGAGTAGGATGCTTACCTGACTGAGCCACTCAGGTGCCCCTGTTTTTGTTTTCAGATTTAAAAGCATTATCATGGTTTGTTTTTAACTGGCCCTGTGAGGATTGAAACATTGTTAAATCTCTTTGGGAACTTAGTTTACCCTATAAATAGCAGGATTCAATTGCTTGTGATCTTATTACATACTAAAAATATAAGAAAGGATTCATTGAACTAAATAAAACTTTGGGCATAATAAAATATCTAAGCATGGTAGTTCTATAATATTTAGTTTCTGAATATCCTGTTCTTTTTGGATCTCTCAAAATCTCAGTGTAAACTAGGGTTTCTCAGCCTCAGTACTATCGACATTTTGGGCCAGATGATTTTTTGTTATGGGGGCTTTCTTGCACATTGTAGAATGTTTAGCAGTATCCCTGATCTTTATTCAGTGGACATCAGTAGCAACCTCCAAAATATGACAACCAAAAATGTCTCAGACATTTCATTTTTTTTTTATTTTTTTTATTTATATATGAAATTTATTGTCAAATTGGTTTCCATACAACACCCAGTGCTCATCCCAAAAGGTGCCCTCCTCAGTACCCATCACCCACCCTCTCCTCCCTCCCACCCCCCATCAACCCTTAGTTTGTTCTCAGTTCTCAACAGTCTCTTATGCTTTGGCTCTCTCCCACTCTAACCTCTTTTTTTTTTTTTTTTTTCCTTCCCCTCCCCCATGGGTTCCTGTTAAGTTTCTCAGGATCCACATAAGAGTGAAACCATATGGTATCTGTCTTTCTCTGTATGGCTTATTTCACTTAGCATCACACTCTCCAGTTCCATCCACGTTGCTACAAAAGGCCATATTTCATTTTTTCTCATTGCCACGTAGTATTCCATTGTGTATATAAACCACAATTTCTTTATCCATTCATCAGTTGATGGACATTTAGGCTCTTTCCATAATTTGGCTATTGTTGAGAGTGCTGCTATGAACATTGGGGTACAAGTGCCCCTATGCATCAGTACTCCTGTGTCCCTTGGATAAATTCCTAGCAGTGCTATTGCTGGGTCATAGGGTAGGTCTATTTTTAATTTTCTGAGGAACCTCCACACTGCTTTCCAGAGCGGCTGCACCAATTTGCATTCCCACCAACAGTGCAAGAGGGTTCCCGTTTCTCCACATCCTCTCCAGCATCTATAGTCTCCTGATTTGTTCATTTTGGCCACTCTGACTGGCGTGAGGTGATACCTGAGTGTGGTTTTGATTTGTATTTCCCTGATAAGGAGTGACGCTGAACATCTTTTCATGTGCCTGTTGGCCATCCGGATGTCTTCTTTAGAGAAGTGTCTATTCATGTATTCTGCCCATTTCTTCACTGGGTTATTTGCTTTTCGGGTGTGGAGTTTGGTGAGCTCTTTATAGATTTTGGATACTAGCCCTTTGTCCGATATGTCATTTGCAAATATCTTTTCCCATTCCGTTGGTTGCCTTTTAGTTTTGTTGGTTGTTTCCTTTGCTGTGCAGAAGCTTTTTATCTTCATAAGGTCCCAGTAATTCACTTTTGCTTTTAATTCCCTTGCCTTTGGGGATGTGTCGAGGAAGAGATTGCTACGGCTGAGGTCAGAGAGGTCTTTTCCTGCTTTCTCCTCTAAGGTTTCGATGGTTTCCTGTCTCACATTCAGGTCCTTTATCCATTTTGAGTTTATTTTTGTGAATGGTGTGAGAAAGTGGTCTAGTTTCAACCTTCTGCATGTTGCTGTCCAGTTCTCCCAGCACCATTTGTTAAAGAGACTGTCTTTGGGGCGCCTGGGTGGCGCAGTCGGTTAAGCGTCCGACTTCAGCCAGGTCACGATCTCGCGGTCCGTGAGTTCGAGCCCCGCGTCGGGCTCTGGGCTGATGGCTCAGAGCCTGGAGCCTGTTTCCGATTCTGTGTCTCCCTCTCTCTCTGCCCCTCCCCGTTCATGCTCTGTCTCTCTCTGTCCTAAAAATAAATAAAAAAAAAAAAAAAAAAAGAGACTGTCTTTTTTCCATTGGATGTTCTTTCCTGCTTTGTCAAAGACTAGTTGGCCATCCGTTTGTGGGTCTAGTTCTGGGGTTTCTATTCTATTCCATTGGTCTATGTGTCTGTTTTTGTGCCAATACCATGCTGTCTTGATGATGACAGCTTTGTAGTAGAGGCTAAAGTCTGGGATTGTGATGCCTCCTGCTTTGGTCTTCTTCTTCAAAATTACTTTGGCTCTTCGGGGCCTTTTGTGGTTCCATATGAATTTTAGGATTGCTTGTTCTAGTTTCGAGAAGAATGCTGGTGCAATTTTGATTGGGATTGCATTGAATGTGTAGATAGCTTTGGGTAGTATTGACATTTTGACAATATTTATTCTTCCAATCCATGAGCAGGGAATGTCTTTCCATTTCTTTAAATCTTCTTCAATTACCTTCATAAGCTTTGTATAGTTTTCAGCATACAGATCCTTTACATCTTTGGTTAGATTTATTCCTAGGTATTTTATGCTTCTTGGTGCAATTGTGAATGGGATCAGTTTCTTTATTTGTCTTTCTGTGGCTTCATTGTTAGTGTATAAGAATGCAACTGATTTCTGTACATTGATTTTGTATCCTGCAACTTTGCTGAATTCATGGATCAGTTCTAGCAGACTTTTGGTGGAGTCTATCGGATTTTCCATGTATAATATCATGTCATCTGCAAAAAGCGAAAGCTTGACTTCATCTTTGCCAATTTTGATGCCTTTGATTTCCTTTTGTTGTCTGATTGCTGATGCTAGAACTTCCAGCACTATGTTAAACAAAAGTGGTGAGAGTGGGCATCCCTGTCGTGTTCCTGATCTCAGGGAAAAAGCTCTCAGTTTTTCCCCGTTGAGGATGATGTTAGCTGTGGGCTTTTTATAAATGGCTTTTATGATCTTTAAGTATGTTCCTTCTATCCCGACTTTCTCAAGGGTTTTTATTAAGAAAGGGTGCTGGATTTTGTCAAAGGCCTTTTCTGCATCGATTGACAGGATCATATGGTTTTTCTCTTTTTTTTTGTTAATGTGATGTATCACGTTGATTGATTTGTGAATGTTGAACCAGCCCTGCATCCCAGGAATGAATCCCACTTGATCATGGTGAATAATTCTTTTTATATGCCGTTGAATTCGATTTGCTAGTATCTTATTGAGAATTTTTGCATCCATATTCATCAGGGATATTGGCCTGTAGTTCTCTTTTTTTACTGGGTCTCTGTCTGGTTTAGGAATCAAAGTAATACTGGCTTCATAGAATGAGTCTGGAAGTTTTCCTTCCCTTTCTATTTCTTGGAATAGCTTGAGAAGAATAGGTATTATCTCTGCTTTAAACGTCTGGTAGAACTCCGCTGAGAAGCCATCTGGTCCTGGACTCTTATTTGTTGGGAGATTTTTGATAACCGATTCAATTTCTTCGCTGGTGATGGGTCTGTTCAAGCTTTCTATTTCCTCCTGATTGAGTTTTGGAAGAGTGTGGGCGTTCAGGAATTTGTCCATTTCTTCCAGGTTGTCCAATTTGTTGGCATATAATTTTTCATAGTATTCCCTGATAATTGTTTGTATCTCTGAGGGATTGGTTGTAATCATTCCATTTTCATTCATGATTTTATCTATTTGGGTCATCTCCCTTTTCTTTTTGAGAAGCCTGGCTAGAGGTTTGTCAATTTTGTTTATTTTTTCAAAAAACCAACTCTTGGTTTCGTTGATCTGCTCTACAGTTTTTTTAGATTCTATATTGTTTATTTCTGCTCTGATCTTTATGATTTCTCTTCTTCTGCTGGGTTTAGGCTGCCTTTGCTGTTCTGCTTCTAGTTCCTTTAGGTGTGCTGTTAGATTTTGTATTTGGGATTTTTCTTGTTTCTTGAGATAGGCCTGGATTGCAATGTATTTTCCTCTCAGGACTGCCTTCGCTGCGTCCCAAAGCGTTTGGATTGTTGTATTTTCATTTTCGTTTGTTTCCATATATTTTTTAATTTCTTCTCTAATTGCCTGGTTGACCCACTCATTCGTTAGTAGGGTGTTCTTTAACCTCCATGCTTTTGGAGGTTTTCCAGACGTTTTTCTGTGGTTGATTTCAAGCTTCATAGCATTGTGGTCTGAAAGTATGCATGGTATGATTTCAATTCTTGTAAACTTATGAAGGGCTGTTTTGTGACCCAGTATATGATCTATCTTGGAGAATGTTCCATGTGCACTCGAGAAGAAAGTATATTCTGTTGCTTTGGGATGCAGAGTTCTAAATATATCTGTCAAGTCCATCTGATCCAATGTGTCATTCAGGGCCCTTGTTTCTTTATTGACCGTGTGTCTAGATGATCTATCCATTTCTGTAAGTGGGGTGTTAAAGTCCCCTGCAATTACCACATTCTTCTCAATAAGGTTGCTTATGTTTCTGAGTAATTGTTTTATATATTTGGGCGCTCCGGTATTCGGCGCATAGACATTTATAATTGTTAGCTCTTCCTGATGGATAGACCCTGTCACTATTATATAATGTCCTTCTTCATCTCTTGTTACAGCCTTTAATTTAAAGTCTAGTTTGTCTGCTATAAGTATGGCTACTCCAGTTTTCTTTTGGCTTCCAGTAGCATGATAAATAGTTCTCCATCCCCTCACTCTCAATCTAAAGGTGTCCTCAGGTCTAAAATGAGTCTCTTGTAGACAGCAAATAGATGGGTCTTGTTTTTTTATCCATTCTGATACCCTATGTCTTTTGGTTGGCACATTTAATCCATTTACATTCAGTGTTATTATAGAAAGATATGGGTTTAGAGTCATTGTGATGTCTGTATGTTTTATGCTTGTAGTGATGTCTCTGGTACTTTGTCTCACAGGGTCCCCCTTAGGATCTCTTGTAGGGCTGGTTTAGTGGTGACAAATTCCTTCAGTTTTTGTTTGTTTGGGAAGACCTTTATCTCTCCTTCTATTCTAAATGACAGACCTGCTGGATAAAGGATTCTCGGCTGCATATTTTTTCTGTGTAGCACACTGAAAATCTCGTGCCAATTCTTTCTGGCCTGCCAAGTTTCAAAAGAGAGATCAGTCACGAGTCTTATAGGTCTCCCTTTATATGTGAGGGCACGTTTACCCCTTGCTGCTTTCAGAATTTTCTCTTTATCCTTGTATTTTGCCAGTTTCACTATGATATGTCGTGCAGAAGATCGATTCAAGTTACGTCTGAAGGGAGTTCTCTGTGCCTCTTGGATTTCAATGCCTTTTTCCTTCCCCACTTCAGGGAAGTTCTCAGCTATTATTTCTTCAAGTACCCCTTCAGCACCTTTCCCTCTCTCTTCCTCCTCTGGGATACCAATTATGCGTAGATTATTTCTTTTTAGTGTATCACTTAGTTCTCTAATTTTCCCCTCATACTCCTGGATTTTTTTATCTCTCTTTTTCTCAGCTTCCTCTTTTTCCATAACTTTATCTTCTAGTTCACCTATTCTCTCCTCTGCCTCTTCAATCCGAGCCGTGGTGGTTTCCATTTTGTTATGCATTTCGTTTAAAGCGTTTTTCAGCTCCTCGTGACTGTTCCTTAGTCCCTTGATCTCTGTAGCAAGAGCTTCTCTGCTGTCAGCTATACTGTTTTCAAGCCCAGCGATTAATTTTATGACTATTATTCTAAATTCACTTTCTGTTATATTATTTAAATCCTTTTTGATCAGCTCATTAGCTGTTGTTATTTCCTGGAGATTCTTCTGAGGGGAATTCTTCCGCTTGGTCATTTTGGATAGTCCCTGGCGTGGTGAGGACCTGCAGGGCACTTCCCCTGTGCTGTGGTGTATAACTAGAGTTGGTGGGCGGAGCCGCAGTCAGACCTGATGTCTGCCCCCAGCCCACCGCTGGGGCCACAGTCAGACTGGTGCGTGCCTTCTCTTCCCCTCTCCTAGGGGCGGGATTCACTGTGGGGTGTGGTGGCCTGTCTGGGCTACTTGCACACTGCCAGGCTTGTGATGCTGGGGATCTGGTGTCTTCACTGGGGTGGGTAGGCAAAGTGCACAGGGGCAGGAGGGGCAGGCTTAGCTTGCTTCTCCTTAGGTGATCCACTTCAGGAGGGGCCCTGTGGCAGCAGGAGGGATCAGATCCGCTGCCGGAGGTTTGGCTCCGCAGAAGCGCAGGGTTGGGTGTTTGCGCGCGGAGCTAGCAAGTTCCCTGGCAGGAACTGGTTCTCTTTGGGATTTTGGCTGGGGGATGGGCGGGGGAGATGGCGCTGGCGAGCGCCTTTGTTCCCCACCAAACTGAGCTCTGTCGTCAGGGGGCTCAGCAGCTCTCCTTCCCTTTGTCCTCCAGCCTTCCCGCTTTCTGAGCAGAGCTGTTAACTTATGACCTCCCAGACGCTAAGTGGCGCTTGCTGTCAGAACACAGTCCGTCAGGCCCCTCCGCTTTTTGCAAGCCAGACTCGGGGGCTCTGCTTGGCCGGCGAGCTGCCCCTCCGCCCCAGCTCCCTCCCGCCAGTCCGTGGAGCGCGCACCGCCTCGCTGCCCTTCCTACCCTCTTCCGTGGGCGTCTCGTCTGCGCTTGGCTCCGGCGACTCCGTTCTGCTAATCCTCTGGCGGTTTTCTGGGTTATTTAGGCAGGTGTAGGTGGAATCTAAGTGATCAGCAGGACGCGCGGTGAGCCCAGCGTCCTCCTACGCCGCCATCTTCCCTCTCTCCCCTGTCTCAGACACTTCAAATCTTCCCTGGGTGGCGGCAGTGAGGGGACAAAATCAGTCTGCACTGAAAACCACTGATTTAAACTCTATAGATATAATTGATTGTTTGATGTGATTTAATGATGATTTCCATTGTTTTGTTTTGTTTTTTTCAGTTCATCAAGGATTCTGTTGTTGAGTCCATTGTGAGTGGGGTTCATTTAGTTAGCATGCATTTACTAAATACCTGGTGTGGCTTAGGCAATGTTTTAGGTGCTTACCATCCATTACTAAACAAACCAGATGAAGATCCCTGCCTTCATGGAACTTACATTCTAGAGAGGAGATTACTTCTCAACATTTTTAGCCAATTTTAGAAGATGGTAAGTATTAGGCAAAAGAAAAAAAATACAGTTAAGTAAATAAGGAGAATGGCAGATGGCAGGGAAGGGCTACAGGTTGCAAGTTTCAGTAGAGTAAGTAGCTAAGGGAAGGCCTCAATAAGGTGATATTTGGGCAAAAACTTGAAGTTGGTGATATCTGAGGAAGAGCATTTAAGAAGGCAGGGATAGCCAGTGCAAAGGCTTTAAGGTAGGAACATTCCTGGCCTTTAGAAGAACAGCAAGAAGTCCAATGTGGCTGAAGCAGAGTGAATGAAGGGAGTGGTCAAGGGGCCAGAACCCATAGGAACTGGTAGCAGAGGAATGACATGAGGTGACTTACCTTTTAATGCAACCATCTGACTCTTCTGCTGAGATTAGGCTGTTGGGGGTGGTAGTGGTGTAGGATAGAAGCGGGGAGACCTGTTAGGAGTCTATTGCAATAATTTAGGATACTGATGATGGTGATTTGGGTCAGGAAGGTGTGACTGGAAGTAATGAGAAGGGATTGGATTTTTGATATATTTTGAAGGCACAGACAACAAAATTTCTTGAGAACTGGATGTAGAATGTGAGAGAAGTAGAGGATAAAAGGATGACTGTAAGATTTCAATACTAGCAATTGAAAAAGTTGGAGTTGCCATCAATGCAAATGATGAGCAGTGTTGGTGGGGTAGGTTTAATGTTTGAATTGATCTATTTATTGAACAAACAGATGGAGATTTCAGGTATTCAATTGCCTACCTAAGTATGGTGTTTGGGGAAAGGTTGGAGCTGGAGATATGAATTTGGGAGTTATTGGCACATAGCTGGCATTTAAGATCATGTCTGAATGGAATCTCCAAGGGAATTATTATAAAAATAGGAAAGACATAGTGGAAATCTATCCAGCATTGCATGGTACGGGAGGAGAAGGAGGAAGAACTAACAACGGACACTGAGAAGGAACAAGCATTGAGATAAGAGAAGTCTGGGGAACTGTGATGTGCTGGAATCCAAGTGTAGAAAAGAAGAATGATCAACTGTGTCAAACGCTATTGCTAAGACCAAAAGTTGACCATTAGGTATTGACTTGTGGAGGTGATTGGTGACTTTGATAAGAGTGATAGGAGCAAAAGTGATACAAGACTGAGTGGAGTGGATTTAAGAGAAAATGGGGCTGAGAAATTGAAGATAGCATATACAGAGCACCCTTCCAGGAACTTTTTACCAAAAAGAGGAGAAAAAAAAAAAATAAAATGGCAGCTAGTGGGGAAAGTTGAAGTTAGAGATTTCCTTTAAATATGGGAAAATTTTTAAAAGAATGTTTTTCCCTGACAAGAAAGATCCAGCAGAAAGCAAGAATTGATGGCATAGAATAGGGTATGGAGCATTGTTCTAGTGATGTCCTTAAGTGGGTGGGAAGGATGGGATTTGGGTACAAGTGGAGAGGCTGGCTTTAGAGGAGCTATCATATGTATTTGACAGATAAAGAAACAGTGTGGAGAGATTGAACTTTGAGAAAGAAGAGTAGATTTTGTATTATTTATTAAGTAGAAAATATAATATACCATGATATTTTATTATGGGAAGAAGCTATTTCTAAATAATATTCTAGACATCAGTGGTATTGACTGCTTTGTTCTTGAATGCATCAGTATAGACAACTATAGAAACTTCCTCATATCTTACTATAAATAATGTAAGTGGACAATGAAATATGCAATGCTATATTGGCCAAAGTGATCCAGTTTTATAACTTCATCCCCATTTTAATTAAATTCTTTTTTCTTTTAAGGATGTTGTAGATGAAATGTCCTTTGAGAATATAATATTTTTGTTAAGATTGCTTGGGAGAATAATGGAACACAGTAAAATGTATTTTTACCTCAGTTAATTACAATGGAAAATTACAAAGTAGTCTGTTTATTCAATAAGTTTTCATTTTTTCTTTCATGGCAGGGTACTATTTTATTTGCCAAATGTCAGGTTGTTGTAGTAGACTGATCTTTAAAATTTCAAAGCAGTAGGATTCTTTTTTCAAAGAAAACTTTAATTGAAACCCCATTATATAGAATGATAACAATGCTATTTCTTTTGGCCAAATGTCTTTTTAGAAGTTGAAATTGATAACATTTATTTCTTAAGAATCAAATAATGAGTTTTGTTTTTGTTTTTGTTTTTTTTGTGAACACACATATTGAATTTAACAGCTAAGGATGACAGCTACACTTTGTAGTCAGTGTCATAAACAT
This sequence comes from Puma concolor, assembly GCF_028749965.1. Taxonomy (NCBI): domain Eukaryota; kingdom Metazoa; phylum Chordata; class Mammalia; order Carnivora; family Felidae; genus Puma; species Puma concolor. The sequence goes on from NC_141683.1 coordinate 31,345,447, forward strand.
TAATTTCTGTTTTGTTTTAGTTAAACTGTATCAAGAAAATCATGACTAATACAGAGAGGTGGTTGCAAAGGATAACAACTATTTAAACAGCTCATTTTATAATGTCGGGATGGTTGAAAAGCATATAGAATACTTCCAATATTAAAAATGAATACAACTTCTCAAAAAGAATCACTAATAATATCTAACAACTGATTCAGTTCCTTTACTAAAACAGACATTCAGAATACAAATTGGATAATAGCCACCTCTATTAATTGTAATATTCTGTAGTTACTAGCAGACTTTCTCTATAATAACTTCTTATTTCACAATAGATTGCATATCATGATTGGCCAATGCATCGAGCAGATGTTCTTGAGCTCTGTTTGGTATTTAACTGAGTACATGTAACACATGTGTTCTGTTTGTGGAATTTATGAAAGCATGAGCATGTTGAATCTAAATTCAACAAAAGATTAGTACAGAAAGAAAAATCTTTCTAATCAGCAGATTATGAAAAGTTTAAATGTATGTATAGAGATGGTAGGAGGAAATTTGAGGAGGGCACAAAATGAATGGATCTAACTGTGCAGCCAACAGATGGTAGTTTTCAGCATGTCCAAGTTTGATGTATAACACTGAAAAATGAAATTTGTGTCTAACATTTGCAAAACTCCTGGACTATGTCTTTGGATTACCAAGGTTCCAGAGAACAAATTTGAAAACCACTCATTTTATGGAAAAAACAAGAGATAGAACATCTTAATGACTGCCCAGGAATCCTAACTCATTCATGCACTAGCTGTATGAATTTGGGCACATGATGTAAACTTACAGAGCTTTGGTTTTCTCAAGTGTCATGTAGGGATGGTGACCCTTACCACACCTAGTTTTTTGCTAAGACCAAATCCTTTGCAATATAGTAAAATACTAAGTATCTGATACAATATCTGGTATACAGGAAGATGTGCATGAAATGCTGTTAACATCGAAACCTCACGTCTTGAAAAGTAAAAAGTTGTTTCTAAATTCTTAGAAAAAGAGAAAGAAAAGAGAAAAGTTATAGTTTGGGAGAGGAGGGAAGATTATGGTTTGATTTAAGAAAAGAAAAAGTAATTTCATCACAAAGAGAGTGATTTCCTAACAAGGAGAATAATGAATGCATGGGATAAAATGCTTACCTTTGGAACTGAATGGAAATATTTACGATCTAGATTGAATGCTCTGAAACACTAAGTAATGTGTGTCTAATTTTATAAATCAGCTATTCCATTTTTGGAGTCAAAAAATTTTTTTCGATGTTCTATTCAGCTTCCAGTAAGTATTATGTTTCATAAAATGGAGGATAAAGCTGCAGAAAAGATACAGCACCATACTGTAGTTTTTCTGATTGCCAACTAAGCCCTGTGGTCTGCAAGGGTTGAAGGTTGTCTTAGAAGCGCTGTCTTCTGGTGGGCAGGCCCACCCTGGGTCAGTTCATTATTCTCAAGCTGGGGCTGCATACCCAGAACTCTCTCGCTGTAGATAATGTAAAATCACCTCTGGCTTCAGGTCCAAATGAATCCATATCCCCTGAATGAACTTTTCTTCAAATATAAGAGCCAGAAATATCCATGGTTTAGTGACTTTCAATTATTTAACTCCATGAGCCAACTCAGTGATACAAAAGATTACATATTAGTGGTTCCAAAACTTGGCTGCATACCAGTATCACCAAGGGAGCATATTTATGGAACAGATTCCCAGGGTTCACCCCCAGAAATGCTGACTCAAGTACAACCATTTGACTTTGCTCTTAGAAGAATGTAGGGTCCATTGTAAGCAAGCTTACTGTAAGTGAAACTAACATATGCAAAACTGCTTTACTTCAGCTGCAAGGCAAACATGCTCCTTGTACAGATCCCCAGGAGCATGTGGATTTAGAATGTAGTTTAATTTATTCAGCTCCTTACCATACTTACTCTGTCTCGGCTCCTTGGGCAGCCCCACATGGCCTCCCATGGAGTGGGTTAAAAAACACCCTATTTTAGATTCTTTTCATCTTATTTTCCTACAAGGGCCCTTAACCCTTTGTTTTATCACTGCTACTAGAAACCCTTGGATTTTTCTCCTAGGTCTTCTGCAAGAGCTTCTCGGATTCAGAGTAAAGGTGGGATGCTGAAAGATGTGCCCTAGATCTTGTTGACAGAGTATCTATGAGTAAATTTGACCTTATCCTTCTGTCAAAATCAAGCTCTTTTCACATATTCCCTGAATCTTACTATGTTAAAGAATCCCAAGTCTTGCTGGTCAATATCTCTATTCCCCTAACATTTATGTATCTATTGTCCAGGAGGAGGAAGGAGGGACAAGAATAAAACAATCTTGCCCCACTTAGTTGAATATTCTTCCTGAAATTGCTTTTAGTTTTCATATTTTTACATATTTTTAAAATTGTGAAGTCCTTTAAACATAAGAAAAGTATTGAGAAATAATATATATCTCTGTATGTATGCAGGATGAGTAGATATAAAAAAACTTTGGTATAGTTGAATTTTTATTTATGGTTGATGGGAGCTTAAATGTGTACAGCCATTTTGGTAAATTGTTTGACGGTATCTACTAAGGATAATCATGTGCATATCCTCTGACTCAGAAATTCCATTCTTAGGTATATACCCAACAGAAATTTCACACATGAACAAAAATACTTACAATGGTACTCATAATAGTCCAAAACTGGACACCATCCAAATACCCATTAAAAGAAGAATTATAATGAATTGTAATATACTAATACAATGGAGATCTAAATAGCAATGATAATAATGGACTAATGTTGGACTCATGAATAAATCCTTCAGACATAATATGTTTAGTGCATAAAGTCAGAAGCAAAAGATATAAAATTCTGTGATTCCTTGTATATAGACATGAGGCAATATTTAGTGAGAGAAGTTAAAAAATAGTTAATCTTCTGGAGTATTTTGGGGTATTCTATATCTTAATATGGGTGGTGTTTACATGGGTATATTCACTGTGCAAAGAGACATCATTGAGCTATACACTTAAAATGTGTATACTTTATATTATATATGTTATGCTTCAATTTAAAAGTTTACAAAAAAAGAAAAAAGATGAATGACTTCTGGCTTCAGAGATCATAAAGTATCAAAAAGGGTAAATAAGAAAAATACAAACTTATCTACAGTATAATGAAATTTAAAAACATTACTTACACTGAGAAGCTTCTATTAAGTTCAAAGAAAAAGCTGATTATGAACAAAGGGACAAGGATAACAATAACCATAGATTTCTCAACAACATTGAAAGCAAAAAGAAACGTGAATAATATTCTAAAGACGTAAAGAAAAGGGGAAAAAACCCTACATTGTGCCTATAATTTTATATCTAGCCAAATTTTCATTTGATTTGAGGATATTATATAAAAAAATATTTCAGGATACAAAGACTCAGTTTCTTTTGTCATACAAACAACCATTCTGAAAACTTTTTTTTTTTTTTTTGGTAGGAAGTACTAAAAGCATAGTGCCTAAAGTTAGTAATATTGTATTGTATACTTAAAAATTTGCTGAGAAGGTAGATCTTATGTTGTGTTCTTAAAAAAAAACACACTTTTTTTATTTTATTTTTTTAAAAATGTTTTTATTTATTTATTTTTGAGACAGAAAGAGACAGAGCATGAGCAGGGAAGGGGCAGAGAGAGAAGGAGACACAGAATCTGAAGCAGGCTCCGTGCTCCCAGCTGTCATCACAGAGCTCGACGCGGGGCTCAAACTCATGGACTGTGAGATCATGACCTGAGCTGAAGTCGGACGCTTAACCGACTGAGCCACCCAGGAGCCCCAAAACAACCCTTTCTTACTGTTTATTTATTTATGAGAGAGAGATTGAGAGAGAGAGAGAGAGAGAGAGAGAGGCAAAGACAGAGACAGAGTGCAAGTGGGAGAGGGTCAGAGAGAGAGGGAGACACAGAATCTGAAGCAGGCTCCAGGCTTTGTAGTTGTATAAATTTGGATCCTCAAACTGCATGATATACAAGACAGTATTTGTAGAGGTGCTTATAGTGGTCATTTCTAAGGAGAATTCTCCCTCCCCTTCCCCGCCAAAATCGGGCAATTATAAGCTTTTTTTTGTCTCTTTGTGCTGGTGGCAAACTTTTTTTCTAGCACCCCCCCTCCCCCACGCCTTTCTCTGAAAGTGCACATCTTCTGGGATTCTCATTTCATGTTGTTTTTTTTTAATTTAATTTAATTTTTTTTTGTTTTATTTTATGTTTGAGACAGAAAATGAGCAGGGGAGGCGCAGAGAGATGGAGACTGAATCTGAAGCAGGCTCCAGGCTGTCAACACAGGGCCTGATGCGGGGCTTGAACTCACAAAACGTGAGATCAGGATCCTAGCTGAAGTCAGACGCTTAACCGACTGAGCCACCCAAGTGCCCCTCATGTTGGGGTTTTAGTTCTGACTCTGTTTCAACTGGTTCTGAAAAAGCATATCTACTGCTGATGACACTAGTACCCGCCATTTTTCTCTTCTGTGCCCTGCTCCATCTTAGGCAGATACCGAGATGGCTTACATGGATTTCCTCATTTCAGATTCACTCTTCAATTCTGACAGTTGGATGTTTTCTTTTCTTTTCTGGATATCTCAGATAGGCATTAAATTTATTAAATATTTTCATAATTTATGAATATTTTAGAGAGAAGTCAGATATTATTCTGCCATCTTGCTGTAATCAGAAAACTCTTCCTCTTGAGAGCTCTGATACTAGAGGAATTTCAGCCATAAGAGTTTATTTTTTGTGTAAAGTTTATGATCTTCAGAGCAACCAGGACAAATGAAGATTGTTGTAATACTTTTTGTCCTTCCTCCACCCCCCCCCCCAACCTGGTGCTTACATTTCATGCCCCATTCATATTAGTAAGCACATACCAGGTTTAGATTGAAGTGTTCCAAAGTTTTGCCCTTTTCCTTCATATTCTATTCCAAGAGGAATTTTAACCATTTTATCTTTGCATGCCCCCCCCAATCTGCTGAGTCCAATATATGTCACATTTATTATACTCAGAATAATACATTAGCCTCTATAGATGTTAAAAACTAGAATTATTACTTTCAAGGTTTGTTTATTCTTCAGAATTTTTCAAAAATTATTTTTTTCTTTATATCTTTTTTCTTTCACTTACTAACATCTCAAACTTCCCAGGCCATGGTCCATTTTATTTTCCTCTATTAATCATCTTTGTAGTATTATCAAAATGAATGCCATCTCAGAATATAATCTGCAAATATTTACTCCTCCTTCTAAATAATTAATTAGTATGCTACATAAAGCAAGGCGTACCTTTCTCCTCTTTGCCATTCCGTTAAATATCTTCTCAGTTCAGGGTGCTGATGTTTTTCATTATTGGCTATTTCAGTCTCAGTGACAGGTTGCTTAAACAAATCAATTTAAAAACACTTTCTTAGAGGGCTTCATAATGCAGTGTTTTTAATGTCCTAGTAAAGCTCAGTACATTTCCTCTACTGAGTTGGTTATTTACTGGTATTGCTTTTTCCAAGGTGAAAGTCTATGACTGTTTGGTAAGTTTTGTAGTTTAAAATTGCACTGTGCTTTCTAGTTTTTCATTCATCTTTTTGTTCAGCGTTTTACTGTATTTGTTTAAAAATGAAAATTCCTTTTGGAGAATCTGGAAATTTATAATTACAAGTAAATTATATCTGGGAAAGTTAATGAGAGCTCTACCAAAGCAATACAAGAGATATTTAGTAAGGTTGTATATGGCCAATATACGAGTAAAGTTCATAAATAAGTTGCCTTTCTATAAATCATCTATGCCCATTTAGACATGGCATGGGCATATGAATAAGGTTGAATCACACGACAAAACACTGAGCTAAGAATCTTACCATGTAATATGATTAACCTATTTCTCCCATTTCACCTCCACTCCACTATAGATCTCTTCCAGTATTCTATTAGCTAATGTTCTTGTGATACACACAGAGGGAAGAACTTCTGACTGCCTACTCTGTATTGTGCTGGAGGTTCAAAGTGAATAAGACATACACAAGTTGGTCAAACAGTTAATTCTCAATCCTTGTATTTCCTGGCATCTTGGCAACTTGTCACACTGTTGACTACTCCTTGCACCTAGGTAAACTTTCCAGACTTGGCTTCTATACATCATACTTTCTTGCTTTTCGTCTTAAATCCACAGTTACTATTTATTGGTCTTTCTTCCTACTTCCTCCTCTTTTCACCTGCCATTTTATGTTGGAGTGTTGTGAGGCTTAGACCTCGATCTTCCTCTTTATCTTACATGTACTATTTTGATAATCGCATCTCAGTTGATGTCAGCTTCATTTTTTTTTCAGTTGCTCAAGCCAAAAATTGTGCAGTTTTACTTGACTTCTGTCCTTCCTTCAAACTGCACATAACCTGTTATGTAATCCTGTGTGTTCTACCTGTCCCCTTCTCACTACTTTTATAACTACTTCCTTGCTTTGAGTTACCCTTACATCTACTGCAGTAGTCTTCTAACAGGGCTTCTTGTCACTATCTTGTCAGTTTAGCCTTAAGTTAGATGCCAGAACATTTTTAAAAATTTAAATTGTGGGGCATCTGGGTGGCTCAGTCAATTGATCACCTGACTCTTGATTTCAGCTCAGGTTATGATCCCAGGGTTGTGGGATCAAGCCCAACATTGGCCTTTATGCTGAGCGTGGAGCCTGCTTATGATTCTCTCTCTGTCTCTCTGCCCCTCACTCCCACTCACACACATTCTGTCTCTAAATAAATAAATAAATAAATCACTATGTCATTCCTTTGCTCAAGGGTCCGCAATGCTGCTTATTTTACTTAGGGTAAAAGCCATAATCTTATAATGGCCTATAGGAACCCATTATAATTCAGTGACTTTCTTCTTCTGCTACTCTACCCTTATTCCCTTTGGTTTACTTACACTGGCCAACTTGCTGTTCCTTAAAAACACTAGATAATTCCCATGTAAGCACTTTGCACTAGCTAGTCTCTTTGTCTGGAATGCTCTTCCTCTTGAGTTCCTCTCTGGGGGTCCTCGTGTCTTTATTCACATATCACCTTATCAATAACCCCAGTACTGACCACACTATCTAATATTGCTACCTGCCCTGACCTCTACACCCTGCATGCACTCTGAATTCCTCTTATTCTATTTGTTCTTGCTTACTTTTATTATAATGTAAGAAGTGATTTAGCCTTTGTCTCTCTCCACTAGAGTGTAAGTTCCTTTTTGGCAAGAAATTGTTTTGTGCACTAAGGTATCCTAAGAACCATAGACATTCCTGGAACATAATAGATGCTTGGCAGGTATTCGTGAAATGAAAAGAATAGTCTAGGAAAGGAGATAGAAAAAATGAAGATTATTGCATATATTATGGTAAATTATGAGGTTGGTATGCACTAAGTGCCAAAGGAGAACAAAAAGGAATCTCTAGTCTCTTCTGGGGATTCAGGGAGAGCTTCCAGGATAAGAAAACACCTGAACACAGTTTTGAAATTTTGGTAGGTTTTACCAGTGGAAGAGTTCTTGGTGGAGAAAATAGAAAGTGCAGATACTTAAAACATAAAGTCATGTGCATTGAATGAATAGGTTTGGACAAAGATGGTACATTTAGTTTTGGAATGTTACCTTAGAGGTACCCAATGAACATTCACATGAATGAGAAGAGCAAACAGATGGTCAACTGTGCTAGAACACTGAACGCAGTAGGGTGGCCAAGTAGAACTTAGCATCAGAGAGATGAAGAACTTCTGATTATTTTAAAGTTGTTCTCAATAACCCCCACCCACAAAAATAAACCAAAATGCAACAGCATTGAGAACTTGTTCTTCATACAATCAATCTTCCTTGATAGGAAATTCACAAAAACTGAGCATATATAGTTAGTGGTAATAATTTTAAAAATTTACATCAAAGCTGATTTGCTACAGATATATTATTATGCACAATAATTTCTTTGTTGTATAATTGTATGCATGATAAATTGCCCATAAAAATTTATTTAATTAGATGTTTTAAACAATCAAATATTAATTTGTTTTTTCATTTCAAAACTTTGCTCTCTAGAGCCTATATTAATTTTCATGATAGCTTGCACAAAGGTCTAGGATCTAATCTTTTAGCATCTAGTGTTTCATTGTGCTATGGACTAATTGTGTTCCCCCAAATTTGTATGTTGAAGCCCTAAACGTCTGTGATGATATTTTGAGGCAAGGCCTTCAAGGAGATAACTAAGGTCAGATGATGTCATAAGAATTTGGCCCTAATCCAACAGAGCTGATGTCCTTATAAGAAGAGGAAGAGACATAAGAGATCTTTCTGCTCATGCACAGAAAAGAGATCAGGTGCAGATACAGTGAGGAGGTGGCCATCTACAAGTTAGGAAGAGATGTTTCACCAGAAATGGACTCTGCCAGCAGTTCTGTCTGAGACTTCTAGTCTCCAAAACTGTGAGAAAATAAAATTTTTGTCATTAACACCATCCAGTCTGTTATATTTTGTTATGGCAGTCTGAACAGACTAATACACCTTCTTATGCTACCTGGTTCCCACTGTTGTTCCACTGTTAAGTTTTTGCATATTGGCTATGAATTCCCACTCATTTATTTTTTATTCAACAATTTATATAACAAATATGTGTTGAGTATCAGTTTTGAGCCAAGTTCTGCAAGTTTGGGAGACAAGGAAGAAAAACAGAAGCAGATCTTTGTCCTAATGGAATTTATAGTCTAGTAGAGGAGGAGATAATAAAAGAAGTAGACAAACAGATCTTGATTCAATTTATAGTCCATAATTTGAAGGAATTGTACAGTTTAGAAATGCTAAAAAATAATTAGGAGGGGGTAGGAGTTTGGGAGAAGGTGATCTGACAAAGTAATTGGAGAAGATCTTTAAAAAAATGTCATGGAGCGTGCCATGCAAGGAACTGTTTGGCAGGGAAACACATTTCAGCTATTCTTGAAAACCTGAAAAGAGGCCATAGTGGGGGAAGAGTAGAGAGATGGGAAGAAATTAGATCTCATGGAAGGGGCTAAAAAAGCAGTTTCAATTTTACTCTTGCAGTATTAGGAAGCCATTCTAGGGTTTTAAGGAAAAGAAAGTATTATTGATGATTTCACAATATGACTGCTGCCCTCAGGGGAATAGTTTTGAAGATGAGTGTAAGTGATAGCAGGGAGGCCATAGGTCACCACTATAGTGCTCCAGGAAATCGGTAACTGTGGCTTGCTCTAGGATGATGGCAGGGAAGATGGAGAAATAGAGCAGCCCACCAATTCTTTTTTTTTCCCCCACCAATTCTTAAGGCAGCAGACAATCTGAACCATGATGCTGTAGGATTTTCAGTTTATACACTATGCCTGGGAAGAGTAGAAGTCAGGATGGGATTTCAGAACATACATTGTGTAACAGATAAAGGGAGAGAGAATAGTATGGGTCCCTGGCTTATGTAGTTATTTTTTCTTTCCACAAATATTAATTGAATGCTTAAATCTCAATGGTGAACATTAGTCCAGGTGCTGGAGTTGCTATATAAGAGATAAATCTGATCACTGCTTTCTTGAAATTTGTAGTATACTGGAGAACAGGCAAGTAAACAAGGAATTATAACATAATGTGATGTTGGTAATGGAACTTTAAGTATGACAAAGGCAACAAATTGATGCAAAGGCAAGAATAAATTGTTAGGAGTAAAATTTTAAACTCAGTCAAGAATGATTAGAAGTAAAGGGATTTAAAAGAAGAGAATGACTAATGCTAAATTATGGAAAGGGTTTCAGTGCAAAAAAAAATGGGAGAAAAGAGGGGTAGGGATATTCTCATACTCTGCTTCCCATAGGCACAGTGACTTACCTGCTGTCATTCCCACCATCAAAAAAGCCCTAAATGATGAAGTCAGTGACTTTTAGGAATAGCTGAGCCTCCCCAGCTCAGACAATTGACGTGCCCCTTAGTGAACTTCCTATTAGCAATGTTAAAGCCTTCCCTTCTGTAATTAGAAACATAAAAAGTTGCAATGGAAGATACGTGAGATATACACATGAAGTATGAGTGTGAAAAATACCACTTGTTCCTATTTTGACAAGGAACCTGAAGAAGGGGAGGTGAATGACATTTAAAAAAAATACGTAAGGGAGAAGCTACAGATCCTTTACTGGGCCAATAATTCATTCAATTTGACATTAATGGATGATGCTCCTATGGCTTTGAATTTACAATTTCATTCTAGTGGCAGGACTTTGTCTTGATCAGTGAAAAAGACTCTCTGCCTTTTATCCTGGGACTAAGGAGTGAAGTTTTGTGGTTTTTTTGTTTGTTTTGTTTTGTTTTTAATTGTGGCAAGACAATCTATCCTCTTAATAAATGTTTAAATATAATACAGTTTTGTTAACTATAGGCACAGTGTTGTACAGATCTCTGGAACTTACTTGCGTAGTTGAAAGTTTATGCCCATTGAGTAGAAACTTTATGCTCATTGAGTAGAAACTTAGAGAGTTCTTTTGCCCTTCTCTTTGGTTCCCCACTTTCATAACCTGCCCAGGACTCTAGGACCACCCAGACACAGTTCTCTGCTTGCTGATCCTCCTCCAATAAAATCTCTTAGTGAAATCCAAGGCCAGCTTCACATTTATCTTATTATGAATGTATTGCCTGGACATTCTTTGTTTTACTTTCTTTTCAGAAAAACCTGACTACCCTCCTGCTACTCTTCCACAATGCTGACCAACTACTTCCTTGCCTGCCTGGATCATCCCGTTTGCGGACACTGGACATCATCTCCAGCATAGTTACGTTAACTGGATTTCCTCTGCTATTTGCTTTTGAATCCACCTGGGCTCCCCTCAGTGGGTGTGTCTAGTCTCTGGGTCCTGGCCTCATTCAGTCTGGTCCATCCTGCTGGGCACCTAGATAGAATAACAGTAACATAAATTTTATACTTGATTTTAGGAAAAACTTATAGATTCCCACAGGTAGAGCTAAAGCTGAACAATGAGTGGGGAAAACTGTTACCCAGAGAGGGAGTTAAAAATATACATCTAACAAAAATACTCAGGTTGGGTAAGGAGCCAAGAATTCCCAAATTTATTTTCTCTTCCTACACTACTATCACTATTTTTATCCTTGTTCCTCCAATCATCACTCCATTAGATCTTAACACATTTTTTCCCTTGCCTTTATTTATTTATTTTTTTGGATTTACCTGTATTTCCTTTACTTTTCCTTTCTTTTCTTTTCTTTTCTTTTCTTTTCTTTTCTTTTCTTTTCTTTTCTTTTCTTTTTTCTTTTCCTTTCCTTTTTTCTCTTTTCGTTTCTTTTTTCACTTATAATTTTTATTATTTATTTTTTTAAAATTTACATCCAAATTAGTTAGCATATAGTGCAACAATGATTTCAGGAGTAGATTCCTTAGTGCCCCTTACCCATTTAGCCCATCCCCTCTCCCACAACCCCTCCAGTAACCTTCAGTTTGTTCTCCATATATATGAGTCTCTTCTGTTTTGTCCCCTCCCTGTTTTTATATCATTTTTGTTTTCCTTACCTTATGTTCATCTGTTTTGTCTCTTAAAGTCCTCCTATGAATGAAGTCATATGATTTTTGTCTTTCTCTGACTAATTTCACTTAGCATAATACTTTCCAGTTCCATCCACGTAGTTGCAAATGGCAAGATTTCATTCTTTTTCATTGCCGAGTAATACTACATTGTGTGTACGCATGTGTGTGTGTGTATATGTGTGTGTGTATATATATACACACACACATATACACACACACACCACATCTTCTTTATCCATTCATCCATCGATGAACATTTGGGCTCTTTCCATACTCTGGCTCTTGTTGATAGTGCTGCTATAAACATTGGGGTGTCTGTGTCCCTTTGAAACAGCACACCTGTATCCCTTGGATAAATGCCTAGTAGTGCAATTTATGGGTCATAGGGTAGTTCTATTTTTAATTTTTTGAGGAACCTCCATACTGTTTTCCAGAGTGGCTACACCAGCTTGCATTCCCACCAACAATGCAAAAGAGATCCTCTTTCTCTGCATCCTCGGCAACATCTGTTGTTGCCTGAGTTGTTAATGTTAGCCATTCTGACAAGTGTAAAGTGGTATCACATTGTGGTTTTGATTTGTATTTCCCTGATGATGAGTGAAGTTGAGCATTTTTTCATGTGTCGGTTGGCCATCTGGATGTCTTCTTTGGAGAAGTGTCTATTCATGTCTTTTGTCCATTTCTTCACTGGATTATTTGGTTTTTGGGTGTTGAGTTTGATGAGTTCCTTATAGATTTTGGATCCTAACCCTTTATCTGATATGTCATTTGCAAATATCTTCTCCCATTGTGTTGGTTACCTTTTAGTTTTGCTGATTGTTTCCTTTGCTGTGCAGAAGCTTTTTATTTTGATGAGGTCCCAGTAGTTCATTTTTGCTTTTGTTTCCCTTGCCTCTGGAGAAGTGTTGAGTAAGAAATTGCTGGCGGCAAGATCAAAGAGGTTTTTTCCTGCTTTCTCCTCGAGGATTTTGATGGTTTCCTGTCTTACACTGAGGTCTTTCATCCATTTTGAGTTTATTTTTGAGTATGGTGTAAGAAAGTGGTCCAGGTTCATTCTTCTGCATGTCGCTGTCCAGTTTTCCCAGCACCACTTGCCAAAGAGACTGTCTTCATTCCATTGGATATTCTTTCCTGCTTTGTCAAAGATTAGTTGGCCATACGATTGTGGGTCTATTTCTGCGTTCTCGATTCTGTTCCATCGATCTAGGTATCTGTTCTTGTGCCAGTACCATACTGTCTTGATGATTACAGCTTTGTAATACAGCTTGAAGTTTGGGATTGTGATGCCTCCTGCTTTGGTTTTCTTTTTCAAGATTGCTTTGGCTATTTGGGGCCTTTTCTGGTTCTATACAAATTTTAGGATTGTTTGTTCTAGCTCTGTGACGAATGCTGGTGTTATTTTGATAGGGATTGCATTGAATATGTAGATTGCTTTGGGTAGTGTCGACATTTTAACAATATTTATTCTTCTTCCTTTTAGATAGACTAGGAGTTCATTTGGGTAAAGATTGAAAAGGTTAATTTATAAAATAAAATCTTTTTTTTCTGTGTGAATTTTTAATAGAGTTATTTGTTATCTTTCTCAAGTTTGTACTTTCAGTTGCTCAAGACATAGATGGCTCCAACAATCTAGAGGTTTTACTATGATGAAAAGAGGTCAGGGTGCCTGGGTGGCTCAGTCAGTTAAACATCCAATTTTGGCTCACATCATGATCTCATGGTTCACAACTTCAGGCCTGCATTGGGCTCTGTGCTGACAGCTCAGAGCCTGGAGCCTGCTTCGGATTCTGTGTCTCCCTCTGTCTCTGCCCCTCTCCCGCTCACAGTCTGTCTGTCTGTCTGTCTCTCTCTCTCAAAAATAAGTAAACGTTAACAAATGTTTTTAAAAAAAGGTTGTAGGCACATAATAGTAAGCTAAAATTCAAAGTACAAGATCATTTTTCTATTCTGCTTTTTATTAACTCCGCTGTTTACAATGTATTTTAACCTCATTTTTCCATAGATAAAGTGGAGAAAATAGTAATTTGGAGAGTAATTTGGTAATGTCTAAAAAATTTTATAGTTTGCCACATAATATTAACATCTTAAACATAATTTAATAAAAAGAAATGGATATTTTTGAACATCTATTTTTCACTTGGTTTGTCAAAAATTGCTACATGTCATATCCACAAATAACCTTATTAAAAAAAATCACTGGAATTGCTATGAGATTACTTAAGAGTAGTTGTGTGACAAAATTGTGTGCAAAGTATGAACATGTTTTCAATTTGAAACTGGCCTGGAAAATGACATTAGTGACACTTCTAGTGGCCTAAAATATTTCGTCAACTTTAGGTAGAACTAGATTTTACAAAGTCTTCTGTGTCTGCCAAGAAATACAAGGGAAGAACAATTAATAGAATTGCAAATCCAAGGTAACTTGCTAATTTTAGTGTCTAAGTAAATTTTTCAAATTTCTTAATAGGAAAAAAATATTTTAAAGGTACTGAAATAAGCTCATATGAAGATTATGAAGTATAGGGAAGGGTAGTTTGTGGGATAATAGTTGCCTAATAAGCTACCTGCTCTGGGGTTTTATTGTAGGATTTTATTAATGTAAAGCTTTATGCCACATAAGATATCAGAGAGATCTCATTGTCTTAGCATATTCCTATTGTAATCCAAATCTCAATAAAGGTGGCCATATTTAACTGAATTGTAATTTTTTAATGTCTTTTATAAATATATACACTGGGTTAGGGAATGCTATGATATTAGAAGGGTAGAACTAGATGTTTCAGGATAGCCTTCATAGGTCTGCTGGCTTATTTTGTGATATGTTGGGATGGGTTAGGATGGGAATCATATGGAGAAGTTGGTTTGTCACACTCCAGGGATAGAGTCTAAGTAGCTCTATTTTATTCATTTATCTAGAGAGCATCAGTCTCTGAGGGTTTGATTCATGCTATGCCAACAGAGAAAAGATTGTTAAAAATGCTGATACACTAATATCCTTCCTTTCTGTTTTTCTTACATGGAATTACACAATAGTTTGGAAACTAAAGCAAGGGAAAACTTTTCTAGGAATGAGATTTATTAAGTATTGGAATGTACAACTAAGGGAGGCCATCTGATGTCCTTCCTGGAGATCTTCTTAAAATAAGAGCAAGATTAATTATGGTGATTATGGATAGGCCTATTGCCAACAGGAGGACGGATTGTAAGGGCTGTTGCATGGGAATTCCTGCAAGGGCATCACTGTGGGTGGCATCTATCAATGCCTGTCACTGTTTTTATTATTGCTCATCCAATCATCATTCTAGTTGACGGTAATACTTACTTATTTTTCTGGCCTTCAGATAGGATAGGAGTTTATTTGGGTGAAAACTTAAAAGGAAAATTCATAATATAAAACCTGGTTTTTCTTTTCTGTATTCATGTTTAGTGTTTTTTTTTTTTTTAATATAATTCTTTATCTTTAATCACCAAGTTTATTCCTTCTGTGACTCAACCTAGGAAAAGCCTTTGTAGATATTGTGAATCAATGAAGGTTCAGTATTATGTTTTCCTGTGTATTTAGTACCCTCTTCACAAATCAGAGCAGTGGGTCACATGCTATCAAATTTGATTAAATTGAAATAAATTAATCATTTGTTCTTTTTAGCATGTCATACTGAAAAGGAGTTTCAATTGCTTTTATAAAAGTTACTTTCTTACAGAAATGTGAAATTCACAATCCCCATTAATTGAATTTGTTATCCTTTGTTATCTTGGCATTTTTATCCACTGTTTTATGAATCCTTTTTCATCTATGACTTGATTTATAATGAGATTACAGAATCTCCAGATGCTTTAATGAATATCTGTTCTTCCAACACAAGTTAGAGTTATTAGTTTAGCTGCTAGGGGATTTAATATATTTTATGTTCATTTTAAAGTCAGGATGAATGAAATAAATTTTGTGTGGAGTGGTAAACGCTGTACTTAACAAGTTTATCATAGTTTTTTTCATAAACATTTAATTTTTTGAATTATTTATTTATTGTTTATCTATTTTAATTGAAGTATAGTTGACACATGATACTACATTAGTTTCAGGTGTATAGCACAGTGATTCAACAAATTTAGATGTTTTGCTGTGCTCAGCACAAGTGCAGCTACCGTCTGTCACCATACAGCGCTATTACAGTACCACTGACTGTATTTCCTGTGCTGTACCTTTAATCCCCATGACTTACTCATTCCATAACTGGAAGCTTATACCTCCCACTCCCTGAGTCCTATTCCGCCCATCCCTTAAATCCTTTCCCTGTGGCTACCATCAGTTTGTTCTATGTATTTATGGGTCTGTTTCTGCTCTTTGTTTGTTTACTCATTTGTTTGTTTTTGAATAATTTTAGATTTACAGAAATGTTGCAGAGAAAGTACAGAGAGTTCCTATATATGCTTCATCCAGTTTTCTTTGTTGAAATCTTATATTAGCCTGGGGCTTTTGGAAAAATTAAGAAACCAATCTTTATGCATTACCATTAACTGAACTCTAGACTGTATTCAAATCTCTCCAGTTTGTCACTAATATATATGTTTTTCTATTCCATGATTTTACCTAAGTTACCACATTTCATTTAGGCAAAATTTTTATTGAAATAAAATGTTAGTGTTCGAAACAAATGTCAATGTTCTATGAAGAGTACATTGCCTGTCTGTAATCCAAAATTCAAGTCAAGGGGGAGAAGGAATGCTTGCTTCCGTGAGAGAGTGCTTGGAAGAACCACTTCTACTGTCTGTTAGGTAATTTTAAACCCTCTCTCTGGCTTTCCTCATTTCATTCAGATAAGTGGGAATGAGGAAGAAACGGCACACATGACTGCCTCTGCCCTGAACGCTATCCCACTTCTGCCTTCTCTAATAGCCCAGTAAATGTTCCAACATTTTACATTCTTTTTCCTATCACCTGTCCTCTGTAATCTGTAACCTTCAGAAGGTTCTTACAGGGGTATCAGTGGACTGCTCTAAAAGGGCATTAAACCAGTTCCCAGTGAAACAAAGTGCAAGGTATGCATGCTACACTTTTGTATTGGAATACTTTTATTGGAGAATGGAGTTTTGTAAGGGCTTTCTTTTAAAAAAAATACTATTCTGGAAAATTTCTAAATCATTTTCTTTCATTGCTACCATATTATATACTGATATAAATGTTGTTTTATTCCCTAAAATATTTTCTGGAAAGGATATAATTCCATTGCATTCTGGAAAAGCGTCAAGGCCATCTGACAGTTGTGTGAGAAACTTCCTTGTACTGGGCTTTGGAGGAAGGACTGATTCACTAGGAAAGTTTTAAACTGAGGTGACAGTGGAAATTTGCAACTTTTCAAAAAGAATTACTTTGCAAGCTATTGGAGAACATCCTTAGAAACTGTTATTTCACTTTTGAGCTTAATTTTCTGATAAATAAACATGCAGCTTTAAGTAAAAAGATGTAAAGGCTGTCTTGTTAACATATAAAAATAAAGATACATTTTAGAAGCTTAAACTAATATTATTTGATTTTAATAAGCAGTTTTATCAAATGAGAATTAAAATTATTTGTTCTATGATTATATTAGAAAGCCTCCAGAATATGTGTGTGTGTATATATATATATATATATACACATATATATATATATATATATATATATATATATATATATATATATTACTTCTGAATGATTTAACAACTTTCCTTTATAGATCTTGACTATAGATATTTAGGAAAGATAACATTGTTTTCATATTAGAATAGGCATTGAAATAAAACTGGGAGATTTTATAAGAATATACTCTGCATATGTTGTATTTCTATAAGAGCTTTAATCTCACACATTTTATGTATGTATGTATGTATGTATGTTTATCTTTGAGAAAGAATGTGCTTAAACGGGGGAGGGGCCGGGGGGGATGCACAGGATCCAAAGCGGGCTCCGTGCTGACAGCAGGGAGCCCAATGTGGGGCTTGAACTAAGGAACTGTGAGATCATGACCCGAGCTGAAGTCTGCCACTTAACTGACTAAACCACCCAGGCGCCCCTAATCTCATGCATTTTAGATGGAGATATTAGGATGTAGCCTTATCTTGCTGAATTTATGTTGAGTTATCTGTCAGTCATTTCAAAAGTAGCTTGCTCTTGGTCTCTTTGGTGTCCAAACTAGCAACTTATTTTGACTTGCTGTCAGTTTAGATTTTAGGTTGTCCCATATTCTGAGACCAGCCCCTGTAGTTGGCCTAAAGTTTATAGAGAGCCCTGGCTCAGAGTCATAAAAGTTTTGATTTTCTGGTATTTATTTTCCAGTATCCTGCCTAGGTCTTTGACATTTTGTTGCTAAGTCTCATAACCTGAATAACTGCTCCCTCTTGCTTAAAACCTACATTCATCAACCATTGCCAAATTCTGACCAGGGAGACCAGCTTACCCTTCTTCCATATACTGAACTAATTAAGTTATACCCTTTGCTTGCCTAAAACTATGGTACTACCCTGTCCTCTGGACTGTAGTCTCTTGACTAATATATCTGAAGAAACCAAATTGGGCTCCTGATCTTGCCTCTCTTAGCTGTTTTATATATTTTTGTTCAATTACTATACTCCTCCTGTGAGTCAGGAATTGGATAGATGCTATGGAGAATAAAGAAAAAGACCCAGTTCCTGCATTCTTACAGCCCTGGCTAGTGAAAATATAAGACATATAGATTATAAAAAACCAATAGATTTTTTCTTGAATGTGTTCTGAGAACTCAGGGAGTTTACATGGACTTAGGTTGAGTCTTGAAGGATGAGTAAAATTAACTAGGCCTTGGGATCCTCCTGGCTTTTGGTGGTGTGCAAAGGCACAGAGGTGTGAACAAATATGGCATACATGAGAATGAAAAATGTTACTATTGGAGTGTATTTAAAAGCTTTGTTTGCTACCTCCCTTGCCATAGTGTGACACAGTAGTTGTAGAGAAATCAATATGGCAGGACTTCAGTGAAGTTAAGTCAGTACTAGATCAAGGGATTTAACAACTAGAAAGTACTGAACTCTATCTTGAGTCATGGCTTAATTAATTTGCTGTGTTTCAGGTGAGAACTCTGGTGAAACAAGAATCATCTTAGGGAGACACTTTTGTTCCTCATTGTGGTGCCAACTGATAGATTTAATCAAGATATATCTAATATTCATAAGGGTCTGCTATGATTCCTGATCTCATCATGAATACACTTAGAATGGAAGTAGGTGGTCCTTCCAGTTGTTGAACCTATAACCTTGCCTATAGCAGGGTAGGCTAATCAACATTTTGGAATGAATTAGCTTCTATTCATTGATGTGAATTTTTCATTATTTTTATTTTTTATTTTTTATTTTTTGAGAGAGAGAGAGAGAGAGAGAGCGAGCATGTGAGTGGGGGGAGAGGGGCAGAGCGAGAGAGAGAGAGAATCCTAAGCAACTCCATGGTCAGTGTGGAGCTTGTCATGGGTCTCAATCCCACTACCCTGGGATCATGACCTGAGCCAAAATCAAGAGTTGGAGGCTCAACCGAGTCAGCCAGGTGCCTTGATATGAATTTTTCCTGAGTTGAATACAATGAGAGAGGTTAATAAGACATTGCCACTGCTTTCAGAAATATTGATGAAATAATAGAAAATTGTATAAGGTAATGTCATTTAATGCTAAATTATGTAGTTTGATTGAACTTGTAGTTCAAGTATGTAGTGGAAAATCTCCTAGCTGGAGTTATGTGACATGCATTCTCTCTGGGTCACTTGCCATTGTGGTGGGTTCCAGCCACCTCATCTGTAAAATGTAAAGTTTGATATTTAAGTTATTTTCCAGCTTTAACATGCAAGGATTTTTAGGAAGTCTGTTCAAGAATTCCAGCCTTGGATCCAGATATTCGATTGTGTGTAGGGACACCTGTGGGTCAGCAAGAGGAACCATCGACTCTAGCACCTCTCCTTTCTAATGTCAGTAATGAGCATATGGTTTTATATTAAATAAGACTGTTGACATGAAGGACAGAAAAGAGAAAAGTGAAACAGTGTATATGTGAGTCAAAATGTACAGATGGGATGTTTGGATTCAGATACAGATTATTGCATTAAACATATTTCTCAGTATGGCTAATTATCATGATTTTATATAATGATGCTTCCTGTCTTATTTTCTTCCTTCCCCCTTCTCTTTTATACCCATTTCCTACTTTTATTCTCCCCCAGTCCCCCATAGACAATCTTCTAGTATATTTAATGTCGATATTTTTGCAGTTATTGTTCCCAGATGTATATTGTGGTTCTGTGTGCTTGTATTTTTTAGTTATGAAGATAGTACTGCATTATTTATTTCATTCAGTTTCTTATCCCCCCTGTACATACATGTACAATTATGTTAATATATGTACTTCTAATCTGTTGCTTAAATCAGTGTATGCACATACCATTTTTTTCCTATTCACTCTCCCAGAGATAGATACTCAAATTGCCATCAACTGCCTGCCTCCCAATTTATATGGGAATCAATCCTCATATAGGTCCTTTTAGGGGCCTGTGTGAGAGTTTCTTTGGGATATGTATGTATTCGTGTGTGTGTGTGTGTGTGTGTGTGTGTGTGTGTGTGAATTGATGGGTTGTAAGGAACGTGTCTGTGTAATTTGGTTAAGTATTCCCAGATTGTTCTCTAGAGAAGTCATACACTTCTTCTGCACTCCCTGCAGCAGTGCATATGAGGATCCCCATGCCTCCATGTCCCTGTCTTTACTTACCATTGTTAGCTCTCTTCTGCCTTTGCCAATCTAATAGATGTAAAGTGCGTTTTCATTGTTTTTTGCTGGCCTGGTCAACAAGGGCCCTGAGAAGTGACATTAGCTAACCTAGCTGTTTCTGGTTCTAATTTCCATGAAGATGCCTTTTTTCTTTTATTTATTTATTTATTTGTGGCCATTAGAGAAGGGTATGGTGGTGGGAGGATTCTTCTTCTCTTTGAAAGCTTACTTCATATTACTATGGTTTGTAGAACACGGCTAGAGATGGCCTAGACTCTATATGGTTGAACCATCATAGGCCACTCTTTGCCAGGATTGTGTCACTTCAGTAACACAATTTCCACAAAGCTTTGATGGCTGGCCAACTCTCTTCTGGGGACTTAGGCTAATAATCAGAGTCAGATATTTGAGGAAGCCTGGCTCTTGAACTTGGACTTCTCTGCAATAAACCTCAGTGTTCTGTATGACTCTAGTCACAACTTAACTGCTTCCAGCAGTAGGTACTTCTTCCTACAGGGTATATTCTATGCTAAAGGCATCCTCAGGTGGATAGTGTTGATTAGATGGGAATTCCTGAGTGGAACATTATGGTTATTATCTGAAATCAGAGCAACGATGATTTCCTTGTATTTAATTATAAAAAAAATAAAAATAAGAAGCAAAGAGAATTGAGGATGGAGAGGTGTTTTGGGAAATGGAAACTGAATCTGGAATAATATGATATGTTACTTGGAATTGTTAGGGAATCAAGCTTCGTGAATATCAGTTTGGATTATTACAAATTGTGGAAGAAAACTGTTAAGATTTTCATATAGGAATTGGAACTTTTCTCTATTGGAGGTTGGAACTATTTTCTATTTTATTTTGCTTTTGTGATCCAGGAGTTTCAAAAATGTGACTGTTGTAAATATTTGAGAGTAGAATTGGTCCTTAACTACTGTCAAAATCAATCCCATGGTCAACTTTCTAATTGTTCATCAATAATGCTTTCTAATCATTCCATAATTATTGCAGATACTGTGGCTAGACAAGCATGATACAACCTAGTCATTAATGGGAAGCTCAAAGGTGAGCTCATTACTGTCCTTCACAGATCATTTCATAAATGGACTCTGAGTAATTCAATTAATTCTAGCTTATATTTGGAATTTTGTCTGTATCACTTTTTTTTTCTACCTGATATAGAAGAGAGTTTCTCTCAGGTGAAACCCTAATGTCTTCTGGGCAGGCTACAGGATACGTACTTCTTTTCCTGACAAGAACCCATTGTGCTGTGTTATTACTCTGCTATGTTCAGGCAGGGAAAGGTTTTCTCTATAAGACACACCTACATTTCTGTTCAGAAGTGAGGGATTGATGTTATAGTTAAGAGAAGGCAAATTTGCTTTTTGGGATAAATTAGCTTATGCTGCCAGATACAATTCTGTGTATTTATATAGCTACTTCCCTTACCCTTTATCCTCTAAAGCTCCTTGCCCTTGCTTTCTCTATCAAATAAAAACAATAACATCTGTTTCATACTTTAGAGTTGATACAAGTCATTTCATGTGCAATATCTCATTTAATTTCAACCACTCTTGACATGTCCATGAACATATCTAAACAATTAGAATGTTTCAGGATTAAAGATAAAGAGTTCAATCACTCCAAGTTTTACTGCCTAGATGACAAACATATGGCGTTAGGACTAACCCTTGGAAAAATTAAAAAGTGGACACAGTTTGTCTTCTACGTTCTCCCACCTTGTTCCGTGTTTCTCTTCCTGACACAGCCAAATCTTCCTTCTGGCATACTAATGCAAAGAGCTTTCGTTTGGCTTCTGATGAACCAGGATTCTCTCTGCAAAGAGCCTCTGCAAGGCAGCTTGCTTTCCATTCAGTTACTTTCCCTCCAAGTCATCAACATGTACACGCCTTACATTTTCTCTTTGTAATCTCTTCTCGGCTTATAAGCAGTGAACTCACTGAAGGGTATTTGCATCTTGGATGGGAAATCCCAGAGATAATGTCTTAAACCAAAGAAATAAACCAGAAGTGGTAGAATTTCATATATAATGACAGATATAATTTAGAAATAGAGAGTCTTCAACTCACAGGAGGCGGGTGGTTGTCCGTGCCACTCAATACAAGGCAGGTCCTTTCTGGAAGGCACAGTATTGATAAAATAGTCAGTTGAATCTTTATTTTTCACATACAGCTTTCAGTATAATATATGTTGATATTTCATACCTGTTATTTATCATTTTCACCTTTAAGAATAAACTCCTAAGATATACTCTGACCACCACATAGCTCATCACCACTGGCAAACAAGTGTTTAAAAGGTGCTTAGGAAAATGATAATGGTATGTATGGAATACTAAATCTTTCCCATTTAAGAAGGTTAAGTTACTGATTGTGGAGGTAATACGTGTTTACATTTGTAACCTTTCCTCAGAATAAAATAAAACATGAAGTCTCATGTTGTTTGAATTGATTGAAGAGAACATACGAATCGCTTAGTGCAAATTCTCTTACTTTGCAGATGAGGAGACTGAGACACAAGGAGCTTGTCTTCTTGTGTGCTAGCACAGGCATTGTGGAATAAGTAATAAATAAGTAGATGAATAAAGTAGGTATTTAAACTATCACTGCTTTCCTAATAACTTGCAACTATTTTAAGTGACCTTTAAAAATATTGTTGTTCATCATTCTTTCGGTGGTGTTTGGTAGAAGATAATTTTGTATTGATTAAAATTACATAATTCTATATTGAAAGCAAGGATTTTATTGCATGCACTGAGGGTCATGTCACAGTTTATTTCAAATTGTCTTTTATATCCTTTTGTCTCTTATAATTGGACAACAGAAGTTACATATAGATGCAGTTTACTTGGATGAATTGAAAATTATTGAATTGAATTATGAATTGAAAATAGATTTACACGTTCTTTCTGGTTTTCATGTCAACACAACATTTCACACTTTTGTTATTATTTTCTCTCTAGTTTTTGTTCAGACCCAGGCAACTTCTTGGGAGGCAGGTTAACAGGTTTAAAAGATAGATGGCGATATAAATCACTCATTCTGTGTGGAGAGCGCTATTCTGTCGTGCTTTATTTTGCTCAGGACTCAGCTGACTGTTGCGGCCAACTTTAGGAACCTGTCAACTGGCTGATTGCTGAATGAGTTAGAATTTCAGCTCTTCTAGTTAGGTACTGGGCCAGGCAGATGCCTGTTACTGTGCGTGCGACTTTGGACAAGAGTCTTCACCTCTGTTGGCCTTTGTTTATTTCACCCAGAAATTTGAGAGAATAACACAATTCTTGTAGTGTTGTTACAGGGAAGAGATTAAGTGCTTTCAATGCTTACCTCTGTGTTTACATCAGTAAGTTAGGTGTTCACTGGGTGCTCAATATATAGTAATCCTCATCACCACTACTAAAGGAAAAAAGGCTCACGATTCATTTAGCAGGAATTTCTTGAATTTGATGACGGGGTTAGTTTTCCTAAGACTGCCACTGTGGCATGCGCTTTAGTAGAGTGGCCAGTCTCGAAGACAATTCCTTGTGGCAGCATTTCATTTCTGCAGTGTTTACAGGAGGGCAGCCAGCCAGGAAGCCAGAGCAGGGCAGATTCCAGGCATAGGCAATATAGGAAACGTGCATAAAATTATTACCACAAACTGCCTTCAAAGAATTGTTCTGATTGTCTAAAAATATACAAATAGAACTTACTCTAATGATTTCATTCTTTGAGGATTTCCTCCCTATTTCTGTCAGTGTTTAAAAAAACCACCGACAGTGAAGGGAAAACTGTTGCCAAAACTCTTTACAATATGTGTATTTAGCTGGTCAAGTGTGGTGGAAAATTACAGCTAGGATTTGGAGAATCAGCCCATCAATCTCAAGTACAGTATTAACATGGCCACAGCTTATGTATAATAAAACCCACTGCTTTTTCTAACTTTGATCAACGTACACAGATTTAGAAATGTAGCAGATTATATAAATATTCTAGAAAATGAGAATGCATCCTTTTTAGGTGTAGGCTCACATGAAAGCTCATTTTCACTCATAGGTACTAGAGAATGGTGCTCAAGTGATTTCTGTTCTGCTTTTCTTGGATGCTATTACTTTGGAGTTATCTATTACTTGCTAGATCAATTGTTTCTCACGTGCTATGGAAATACATCATCTTATGATAGAGGCAGAGCTGACAACAATGTTACACTGGAGGTATCTGGTCTAGTGGCACACATCCTGTGACTTGTCCTCTCAAACTACCAACTTCATTAAATATCTGTGTGGTGGGTAGTTCAGTGGAATCAATAGGGTATTCAACTGGACTTCTTACTGAGTGGGAAAGATACATTATTTGCAGCGGCCACTTTTCCACTCCCACAGAAGAGTTTTATTGGAACAGTAGATGAAACAAGTGGCCTCAAGATCCTTCCTTAAAATTCATCTTACCGCTTTTTTTAAAAAAGTGCTTTTAGAAACATTTACAAATTGCTCATCCATACAACTTCTGCTTTAAAGAAAACAACCGAGTAAAGTAGATGCACAAGGATTTCGGAGCTTCTTTTCATGATGAATGTTGCCTAACGTTAAGAAAGTCAAGTAAAGAGGGAGGAAAAAAATGTAATGTAGCAGCTTGAAAATGGAAATTTAGAGAATAAGCTCAGATTTTCTAGCCTTCATCTAAAAGCCTAAAGCAGCAAAGAGCTTTGCTATTTTTTTCTGTTCAATTTGCAGAAGTCTATCCATCTTGTGAGACATCATGAAAAGAAATTATCTCTTAGAAACAGGACACTAGGCATATAAAGTTAACTGACAGGAGGATCTTAAAACAAGTCACTCTCTTCTGAATATCAACTTCCTTCATAAAACTTATATGATACCAGTCTTCACATCATGTTTAATAAAAATAATAATCAACTTTGGCTGATTATTAATCAAAAATGCAGGCTGACATGATTGGTAGGCTTAAGGATTATTGTATAGTAAACTATTTTGCTTTGCAGGCCAACTTTCCTATTTGGGGAGATACTTTAGAATTTCAGTTAAAAAGATGTCTATTACAATTTTACTTTTGCAGTTGGAAACAGGTAAAGAAAAGCAGTCAGTTTTGGAATTTGGGTAGTGAATTTGTTGCTTTCTGGATTTGTAGGCCACTGTAAGTTTGAAATCTTAAAATGAAAATATAAATTGGACAGTACAGGAAATCTAGGTGATTATTCTGTCTGTATCATACAGCCTTTAGCTTAGTATTGCAAAAATAATTTGGAATGATGATTTGACTCACGTATTAAATTTGGATTGACTTTTGTCTATTAGTTAATTTTATAATTTTCTCATTTATTCAACAAATAGTAAGAACTTAACTATTTAATGGTATCTTAAGGAGCTGTATATTCATTTACTCCTGTTTATTTCCATAGTTTTTCATATAAAACTTAATCATGTGATGACTTCCATGTATATATTTGATCATTTTTTTCCTTACAAAAATAGCAGTTTCACATGGCTCAAAAATCTATACATATGTATATACCTTCACAACTGTTACAAAATAGATGTATAGAAAAAAAGACCAAAAGGGGACCATTAAAGGATTTTATTTCTTTTTTTTTAACTTTTATTTATTTTGAGACAGAAACAGAGCATGAACAAGGGAGGGTCAGAGAGAGAGGGAGACACAGAATCCGAAACAGGCTCCAGGCTCCAGGCTCCGAGCTGTCAGCACAGAGACCGACGTGGGGCTTGAACTCACAGACCGCGAGATCATGACCTGAGCCAAAGTCGGATGCCCAACCGACTGAACCACCCAGGCACCCCAGGCTTTTATTTCTCAAACATGATCCATCCTTAAGTATAATCCAGAGCTTAAAAACAAGAGCTCCTTGAGTTAACATAAACGTAAATGTTGACTATATCTGAAGTGAAAGGAGACATATTGAATGTACTATCAATTCCTGCATCTTATTTTCTCCAAAATGTGCAGTCTTCTGGTGTCCAAAGGTTTTTTGCTTTTTTTTGTTTTTGTTTTTGTTTTTTTCATTTGAGAGAGAGAGAGAGAGAGAGGGAGGCCAAGTGGAGGAGGGATAGAGGGGGAGAGAGAGAGAGAGAGAGAGAGAGAGAGAGAGAGAGAGAGAGAGAAAATCTTAAGCAGGCTCCACACTGAGCATGGAGCCCAACATGGGGCTTGATCTCACAACCTTGGAATCCTGATTGGAGCCAAAATCAAGAGTCCCATGATCAACTAACTGAGCCACCCAGAAGCACCTCCGCATCTATTCCCCATCTCACCCCAGTGTCCAAAGGTTTTTATTAGAGCAGCTATAAAGTAGCAAAATAGGCTACTTCCCCCACTCCTTTTTAGGCTAACATCTTCTGACATACCAAAACAAGGGGAGCAGAAGAGGAAAAAGAGGCCAGGAATCAACCACGATTTGAAACTTAGCCTATGAGCAGTTCAAAATAGACACAAAGGTTTCCCTTCTGAAAGGGAAATGTATTCCCATTTATCTTTCTATATGATTTATCATAATTACAGAGTATCCCAGGAATAGCTTATGCTGTTCATTTCTTTTCAATGTGGGAAGTAATGTTGTTAAGTAAATCCATGAAGTCCTATATCTTACTGGTCACCTTAACAAAGGGCTACATATTTTCTGCATACACAGCTAGTCACATAAATCATTTAATTTCCCCTTTATTACATTAACAGCATATAGAATTAAACATTGAGCCCTTTGGCTGTTAACAATATGCTTAACATAAACAATATTCTCCAACTGAAAAAGAGAGAAGCTATTTCAAAGGTTCTGAAAGACTTCTGTTACTTAGAAATGAAAGCCTACCTATTAAAGGAGCACATGGATATTAAATGATTTAACACATTTTGACTTATGATTTTTTGATATATGTGCAAAATACAAGCTAACTGGCTTGTCAGTACAGCATCTGATAAGATGTCACATTCAGAAAAAAATAAATGGTGTGGGGAGAAGTTAATTTTCTTTAATTAGGAAAACAGGTTGGGAAATCTGATTTCTTGATGGAACTATGCTAATATGCTTCACACTTTACTGAAATTTTCAGAGTGTAAATTTAAACTTCTCTATAGGAAAGGCTTCTCCTCCCACCTACACGAATTGACTTCACCCTGAAATCTGTTCCATTTTACCATCAAGCAATCTTGAGACATAGAAAGCCCTGAAGTATATTTCTTAGAGTATGGGTTTAAGCAGATAAGAGTAATGCCATTGGATGACTGGCATATCTTTTTGTTCATTTGTACTTCCTGGGCCTAAAACAGTGCCTGATACATGCAGTTGTTGAATGAATGAATACATTGTGGGTGGGAAGGCATTTCAGCAGAATAGTCCAGGTGGGCTTTGGTGTTTTTTTTTCCTAGTCTCCTTTGAGGTCTTTACTAGAGTGACACAAAGATGGGCCTACTCATCAATGATCTCACTCCCGGAGCCCCCACCAACACAGACACCACAAATACAAAATACAATCCTCAAAGAAAGACAATATAAATCTAAAATCTGGGACAATGCTGGGATGAGCTTCCTAGTGTTTGCAGAACTGGGAAGTGTCTGTATGGTTCTTATAGATCTACTTGGAGCCATAAGAGTATTGATTTTATAGATTAATTTTATTTGCTCCATTTTAGAATTCATAAGGGGTGCCTGAGTGTTGATTTTACAATACGAGGGTGCTGTGATTGGAACAGACATAATATGTATTTTAAAGGTTTTGTTTTAATTTCTTATTATTGGATATATGGAAACACTTTATTTCCCAGCATCCCCATCAGTTGGGTTTGAGACATGTACTGTATTCTGGCCGGTGGGCTAGATGCAGCAGTGACCTGTGTCATTTTCAAATAAAAACATGGTAACAGGTGTGTCCAGGCTACTCCTCCTGCCCACGAGGCGACTGAGAAGATCAGTTCTCCCACAGAGCCACTAAATCCCTGAACACACTCGTTCTGACTGGACATGTAGTTTGGGCAAAAAGTAAGTATTTGTTGTTAAGTCACTGAGATTATAGGACTGTTTGCTCTTTTACAGTCTAACCTATTCTGACTAATGCATTTTGCAACCTATAAATATATATGTTTTAGCTATTTGACCCAACATTCCAAGCAGTATTTTTTTTTCAGCTCTGAAACCCTGTGTCGTTAAAAATTAGGAAAGGCAGATACATGATTTCAAATGTTTTTACTTGCAGTTTTACAAAAGAAGAAGGTAAAAACATAATTTCTTAATGGTTAAAATAAAAAGATGTTTCATTTTTCAGCACCCCCCCCCCAATTTCTGTTCCCCTGGATTATGTTAAAGCAAGTTCCAGACATCATGTTATTTTACCTGTCTCTCACAAATAAGAATAATTATCTTTATGTACATACATAAAGATACCACTCCATTATCTCACTTAACAGAAATAATAATTCAGATAATGAGTGTTTAAATTTCTCTGAATGTTTAAAAGTTTGGCAGTAATATATTTGCATTAGAATTCTAACAAGGATGATGTACTGCATTTGGTATTTTGTTTTAAACTTATTTTATTTTATAAAAGTCCGTATTATACTCCCTTTTTTTAAAATATGAAATTTATTGTCAAATTGGTTTCCATACAACACCCAGTGCTCATCCCAACAGGTGCCCTCCTCAATACCCATCACCCACCCTCCCCTCCTTCCCACCCCCCATCAACCCTCAGTTTGTTCTCAGTTTTTAAGAGTCTCTTATGTTTTGGCTCCCTCCCTCTCTAACATTTTTTCCCCTCCCCCTCCCCCATGGTCTTCTGTTAACGTTTCTCAGGATCCACATAAGAGTGAAAACATATGCTATCTGTCTTTCTCTGTATGACTTATTTCACTTAGCATAACACTCTCCAGTTCCATCCACATTGCTACAAAAGGCCATATTTCATTCTTTCTCATTGCCATGTAGTATTTCATTGTGTATATAAACCACGATTTCTTTATCTATTCATCAGTTGATGGACATTTAGGCTCTTTCCATAATTTGGCTATTATTGAAAGTGCTGCTGTAAACATTGGGGTACAAGTGCCTCTAGGCATCAGCACTCCTGTATCCCTTGGGTGAATTCCTAGCAGTGCTACTGCTGGGTCATAGGGTAGGTCTATTTTTAATTTTTTGAGGAACCTCCACACTGTTTTCCAGAGTGGCTGCACCAGTTTGCATTCCCACCAACAGTGCGAGAGGGTTCCCGTTTCTCCACATCCTCCCAGCATCTATAGTCTCCTGATTTGTTCATTTTAGCCACTCTCACTGGAGTGAGGTGGTATCTGAGTGTGGTTTTGATTTGTATTTCCCTGATGAGGAGCGATGTTGCGCATCTTTTCATGTGCCTGTTGGCCATCCGGATGTCTTCTTTAGAGAAGTGTCTATTCATGTTTTCTGCCCATTTCTTCACTGGATTATTTGTTTTTTGGGTGTGGAGTTTGGTGAGCTCTTTATAGATTTTGGATACTAGCCCTTTGTCTGATATGTCATTTGCAAATATCTTTTCCCATTCCGTTGGCTGCCTTTTTTTTTTTGTTGATTGTTTCCTTTGCACTGCAGAAGATTTTTATCTTCATGAGGTCCCAGTAGTTCATTTTTGCTTTTAATTCCCTTGCCTTTGGGGATGTTTCAGGTAAGAAATTGCTGCGGCTGAGGTCAGAGAGGTCTTTTCCTGTTTTCTCCTCTAGGGTTTTGATGGTTTCCTGTCTCACATTCAGGTCCTTTATCCATTTTGAGTTTAGTTTTCTGAATGGTGTAAGAAAGTGGTCTAGTTTCATCCTTCTGCATGGTGCTGTCCAGTTCTCCCAGCACCATTTGTTAAAGAGACTGTCTTTTTCCATTGGATATTCTTTTCTGCTTTGTCAAAGATTAGTTGGCCATACTTTTGTGAGTCTAATTCTGGGGTTTCTATTCTATTCCATTGGTCTATGTGTCTGTTTTTGTGCCAATAGCATGCTGTCCTGATGATTACAGCTTTGTAGTAGAGCCTAAAGTCTGGGATTATGATGCCTCCCGCTTTGGTCTTCTTCTTCTTCAAAATTGCTTTGGCTATTCGGGGTCTTTTGTGGTTCCATACAAATTTTAGGATTGCTTGTTCTAGTTTCGAGAAGAATGCTGGTGCAATTTTGATTGGGATTGCATTGAATGTGTAGATAGCTTTGGGTCGTATTGACATTTTAACAATATTTATTCTTCCAACCCATGAGCATGGAATGTTTTTCCATTTCTTTATATCTTCTTCAATTTCCTTCATAAGCTTTCTATAGTTTTCAGCAGACAGATCTTTTACATCTTTGGTTAGGTTTATTCCTAGGTATTTATGCTTCTTGGTGCAATTGTGAATGGGATCGATTTCTTTATTTGTCTTTCTGTTGCTTCATTATTAGTGTATAAGGATGCAACTGATTTCTGTACATTGGTTTTGTATCCTGCGACTTTGCTGAATTCATGTATCAGCTCTAGCAGACTTTTGGTGGGTCTGTCAGGTTTTCCATGTATAATATCACATCATCTGCAAAAAGTGAGAGCTTGACTTCATCTTTGCCAATTTTGATGCCTTTGATTTCCTTTTTTCGTCTGATGGCTGATGCTAGCACTTCCAACGCTATGCTAAAGAACAGCGGTGAGAGTGGACATCCCTGTCGTGTTCCTGATCTCAGGGGGAAAGCTCTGTTTTTCCCCATTGAGGATGATGTTAGCTGTGGGCTCTTCATAAATGGCTTTTATGATATTTAAGTATGTTCCTTCTATCCCGACTTTCTTGAGGGTTTTTATTAAGAAAGGATGCTGAATTTTGTCAAATGCTTTTTCTGCATCGATTGACAGGATCATATGGTTCTTATCTTTTCTTCTATTAATGTGATGTATCACATTCATTGATTTGAGAATGTTGAACAGTCCTGAAGCCAGGAATGAATCCCACTTGATCATGGTGAATAATTCTTTTTATATGCTGTTGAATTCGATTTGCTAGTATCTTATTGAGAATTTTTGCATCCATATTCATCAGGGATATTGGCCTGTAGTTCTCTTTTTTTGCTGGGTCTCTGTCTGGTTTGGGAATCAAAGTAATGCTGGCTTCATAGAATGAGTCTGGAAGTTTTCCTTCCCTATCTGTTTTTTGGAACAGCTTGAGAAGGATAGGTATTATCTCTGCTTTAAATGTCTGATAGAATTCCCCTGGGAAGCCATCTGGTCCTGGACTCTTATTTGTTGGGAGATTTTTGATAACTGATTCAATTTCTTCACTGGTTATGGGTCTGTTCAAGTTTTCTATTTCTTCCTGTTTGAGTTTTGGAAGTGTGTGGGTGCTGAGGAAATTGTCCATTTCTTCCAGGTTGTCCAGTTTGTTGGCATATAATTTTTCATAACATTTCCTGATAATTGTTTGTACTTCTGAGGGATTGGTTGTAATCATTCTGTTTTCATTCATGATTTTATCTATTTAGGTCATCTCCCTTTTCTTTTTGAGGAGCCTGGCTAGAGGTTTATCAATTTTGTTTATTTTTTCAAAAAACCAACTCTTGGTTTCATTGATCTGCTCTACAGTTTTTTTAGATTCTATATTGTTTATTTCTGCTCTGATCTTTATTATTTCTGTTCTTCTGCTGGGATTGGGGTGTCTTTGCTGTTCTGTTTCTATTTCCTTTAGGTGTGCTGTTAGATTTTGTATTTGGGATTTTTCTTGTTTCTGGAGATAGGCCTGTATTGCAGTGTATTTTCCTCTCAGGACTGCCTTCGCTGCATCCCAAAGCGTTGGATTGTTGTATTTTCATTTTCGTTTGTTTCCATATATTTTTAAATTTCTTCTCTAATAGCCTGGTTGACCCATTCATTCTTTAGTAGGGAGTTCTTTAACCTCCATGCTTTTGGAGGTTTTCCAGACTGGCCTGCCAAGTTTCAGTGGATAGGTCTGTCACTAGTCTTACCAGTCTCCCTTTATATGTTAGAGCTGTTTCTCCCTAGCTGCTTTCAGAATTTTCTCTTTATCCTTGTATTTTGCCAGTTTCACTATGATATGTCACACAGAAGATGAATTCAAGTTATGTCTGAAGGGAGTTCTCTGTGCCTCTTGGATTTCAATGCCTTTTTCCTTCCCCAGATGAGGGAAGTTCTCAGCTATGATTTGTTCAAGTACACCTTCAGCCCCTTTCTCTCTCTCTCTTCCTCTTCCTGATTTCCTATTATATGGATATCGCTGCATTTGATTGCATCACTTAGTTCTCCAATTCTCCCCTCATACTTGTAGATTTTTTTATCTCTCTTTTTCTCAGCTTCCTCTTTTCTGTAATTTTGTCTTCTAATTCACCTATTCTCTCTTCTGCCTCTTCAATCCGAGCTGTGTTCGCCTCCATTTTATTTTGCATCTCCTTTATAGCATTTTTTAGCTCCTCATGACAATTTCTTAGTCCCTTGATCTCTGTAGCAATAGACTCTCTGCTGTCGTCTATTATTTTCTTCAAGCCCAGCGATTAATTTTATGACTATTATTCTAAATTCTTGTTCCGTTATATTGCTTAAATCATTTTTCATTAATTTGTTAGCTGTCGTTACTTCCTGGAGTTTCTTTTGAGGAGAATCTTCCATTTCATCATTTTGGATAGTCCCTGGGGTGGTGCGGAACTGCAGGGCACTTCCCCTGTGCTGTCTGGAGTAACTTGTGTTGGTGGGCAGGGACACAGTCAGACCTGATGTCTGTCCCCAGCCCACTGCTGGGGCCACAGTCAGACTGGTGCGTACCTTACCTTCCCCTCTCTCAGGGGCAGGACTCACTGTGGAGTGGTGTGGCCCCTGTCTGGGCTACTTGCATACTGACAGGCTTGTGGTGCTGCTTTGATGGGATCTGGCATATTAGCCAGGGTGGATCCGCAAG
Source organism: Puma concolor (assembly GCF_028749965.1). Classification (NCBI taxonomy): domain Eukaryota; kingdom Metazoa; phylum Chordata; class Mammalia; order Carnivora; family Felidae; genus Puma; species Puma concolor. The sequence continues at coordinate 31,378,688 of NC_141683.1, forward strand.
GTGCACAGGGGTGGGAGGGGCAGGCTCAGCTTGCTTTGCCTATGGTGGTCCCCTGTGGGAGGGGCCCTGCTGCACTGGGAGGGAGGCCGACCCATTGGAGGGATGGATCCAAAGAAGCACAGTGTTGGGTGTTTGCTCAGTGCAAGCAAGTTAGGTGAACTGGTTGCCTTTCGGGTTTCAGCTGGGGGATGGGAGAGAGAGATGGCGCTGGCCAGCGCCTTTGTTCCCCGCAGAGCTGAGCTCTGTCTTCTGGGGCTCAACACCTCTCCCTCCTGGTGTCCTCTCACCCTCCTGCTCTCTGAGCAGAGCTGTTGACTTACAACGTTCCAGATGTTAAGTCCCACTGGCTGTCAGAACTCACAGTCTGGCCCCTCTGCTTTTGCAAGCCAGACTCAGGGGCTCTGCCTTGCCAGGCAGGCTGACCCTCCACCGTCCTGGCTCCCTCCTGCAAGTCTGTCTCCGCCCTTACTACCCTCTTCCGTGGGCCTCTTGTCTACGCTTGGCTCTGGAGAGTCTGTTCTGCTAGTCTTCTGGCAGTTTTCTGGGTTATTTAGGCAGATGTGGGTGGAATCTAAGGGATCAGCAGGACGAGATGAGCCCAGTGTCCTCCTACACCACCATCTTCTCCTAGTCCCCTTTTTTTATTCATGCCCATGAATTTTGGGAGAGAGAAAATGGGTCTTTTGTCCTTAACAAAATTCCATATTCTGAATTACACTGATTGCCTTCTTCTTAGGTCTTTTATCTTGCTGTTCCATACCTGTATTTTATATAAACTGGTAGTTAAGTCTAGAGGCTTGACTAGTTTCATTTTATTTTATATTTTTTTATTGTGAAAAATGTATCTAACATACTATGAAAAACATAATGTCTGGTTGAGGACCTTTAATGAAGTTAAGTTTGATTATTGGTTTCAGGTGCTGTCAGCCTGATCCTACCATTTTAAAATTCCCAGTGATTTAATATCTATCAACAATTGTTGACTGATTCTATTAGCTTATTTGGTTACAAAATGGTTATTTTATAATTCAAGACACATAAACACACTCACACATAAACACACACAGACTCACACACCTTCTTTTTTCATAAAAGATAGCTTACTAGCTCTGAGAAAATGCAGCTACCATGTTATGAGCAGCTCTATGGAAATAAGTCCATGTGTCATGGAAGTGATGTCACTAGCCAACAGCCAACAAAGATCTCAGGCCTGTCAACAACATGAGTGAAGTTGGAAGTGGATGATCCTCCAGCCAAGCCTTGAGATGACTGCCAACACCTTGATTGCAGCCTCATGAGAGACTGTGAGCCAGACAGTCTAAGCTGTGCTCAGATTCCTGACTTAGAGAAATTGTGAGATATTTGTTGTTGTAAGCCACTAAACCTGGGGGTAATATTTTCTGTAGCAGTAGATAATAAAAACAGATTTTGAATCTGAAAGTGCAGCGATGTTCTACAGGTTGCTTTTTCACTAGTGAGGTAGCCTGGAGATCATTGCTTATCAGAGTTAATAGAGTTTTCCTTTCTTTATATATTGCATACCATGTCATTGTATTGATGTACCATAATTTATTCAACTGGTATCTTGGTGATGGACATTTGAGTTGTTCCTAGATTTTGTTATAGCTAATAATACTACAGTGAATAGCCTTTAGGTCATTCTCATAAGTGAGGTTGAGGATCTTCTTACATATTTAATAGACATTTTCCTTTCCTTCCCAATGAATTTTAAATACACACACACACACACACACACACACACACACACACGTATCTCCCCAACATTTAAAAAATACTTTATTTATTTTTTTTTTTAATTTTTTTTTCAACATTTATTTATTTTTGGGACAGAGAGAGACAGAGCATGAACGGGGGAGGGGCAGAGAGAGAGGGAGACACAGAATTTGAAACAGGCTCCAGGCTCCGAGCCATCAGCCCAGAGCCTGACACGGGGCTCGAACTCACGGACCGCGAGATCGTGACCTGGCTGAAGTCGGACGCTTAACCGACTGCGCCACCCAGGCGCCCCTAAAATTCTTTATAATTAGGGGTGCCTGGCTGGCTCAGTCCATTAAGTGTCCAACTCATGATTTTGGCTCAGGTCATGATCTCACAGTTTGTGGGATCAAAATCTGTGTGGGCTCTGCACTGATGGAGCAGAGCCTGCTTAGGATTCTCTCTCTCTTCTCTCTCTGCCCCTCATCCTGCTTATACTGTATCTCAAAATAAATAATAAATAAACATTAAAAAAATCCTTTATAATTAATCTTTCACTACGTTTCTTCTATGTCCTGTAGTTGCTTCTTTATGAAAGTTGATGCTGTGTTTGGAGCGTGTAGATACTGGGTGTAATTTATTCTTTGTGATTTGTAGCCTTTAACAATAGAATACATTCTTCTTTGTCATTTAATACTTTTTTCTGTATTCTGTCTATTATTAATGTAACAATGCCTGCTTTTTTACTCTACTTGTTGTAGCTTTGTTTTACTAAGATGAACAATTCATTAAGACAGAAAAGGAGCTCATGCAGCCTTGAAACAATAGCTATTCTGGCTCAAGAGCAAAATAGTAAAAGTGAGGTGAGATAAATTCATATCTCATTCCTGTTTGGGATGTGTGTGTATTGGAAGATCTAGCCTGAAGTGACATTTTTTTTCCACTTTGGCCTGTATAATCACAATTACACTGTTCTCACTTTTAGTCACAGTGTTTGGTTTCATGTTCTAACCAGGCTACACAATTTTAGGACAGAAAGTCTCATTTTCTCTCATAAAGCAAAACCCTGGAAAGGTGATGAGGAGAGAAAAATATTGAGATCAAAACTAATTATTAAGATTTTGTGTTTAACATTTATGGTCTTTTGATGATTTTTACTTATTATTTTCTCTGGTTTTGAAAGAGATGGGATGAGTCTGTTTTTTCTTATGGAGTTTGACTTTATAGTGGTGAATCAAGGGGTTATTTTTCTGCATCAATTTTTTAGATTTGTTTGGAATTAGATAGACCAAGAACACATAGAATATTATGGTGGTTGACATGCTAATATTCAAAGTTTTTTTCTTGTTTAAAAATAAAATTTAGTGGCAAAAACATTGTAAGTTTGATGACGAACCATGTACTGATAAAGCATGTGAAAGGACTTTTCATTTTGTTTCACTGAGAAAAAGAGCAGAAAGAATATCCTTCGTTGATTTGCTTATCTTTAGAAGGTAAATTTATATTCTATTTTCTATAGGAAATTCAGTGCAATAAAAACTCCCAAGTTCCTGTTAATACAAAACTTAAGTATTCCCAAAGCTTAAGTATTTTTTTTTAACGTTTATTTATTTTTGAGACAGAGAGAGACATAGCATGAACGGGGGAGGGGCAGAGAGAGAGGGAGACACAGAATCGGAAGGAGGCTCCAGGCTCTGAGCCATCAGCCCAGAGCCCGATGCGGGGCTTGAACTCACGGACTGCGAGATTCTGACCTGAGTTGAAGTCGGACGCTTAACTGACTGAGCCACCCAGGTGCCCCAAGCAGCACATTCTTTTTTTTTTTTTTTAATTTTTTTTTTCAACGTTTTATTTATTTTTGGGACAGAGAGAGACAGAGCATGAACGGGGGAGGGGCAGAGAGAGAGGGAGACACAGAATCGGAAACAGGCTCCAGGCTCTGAGCCATCAGCCCAGAGCCCGACGCGGGGCTCGAACTCACGGACCGTGAGATCGTGACCTGGCTGAAGTCGGACGCTTAACCGACTGCGCCACCCAAGCGCCCCGAGCACATTCTTTATTGGAGAGGATGAACGTTATTAAAAAATTTCTAAGATCATTTACCTACTTTGCTTAAAAGCTAATCTAGAGTTAGTTCTTGACCAGAGAACCGCTTGTTTTGCAATTAGCAAAGAGGTGAGATTTTTCTGATAATTTTGCTTATCTATTCATCAATTAACTAAATGACAATAGTTTACTTAAATGTGTGCAACATTTAGTACCCCAGATAACGATTTTTTTCACATGACATGATTGACAAGTGTTAAGGGTACCAGAAACTTTATGGTAATTAGTGTGTCCTTCTTGAGAAAATCCTGACTGCACTACAATATAGAAATGATTCCACAATAAATAGGCTCAAGAGACAACTCCCTAGGGGATGAGGCACACACAGGTTATCATAGCTCCCATTTATTGAGTGATTTCTGTTTGGCATTATGCTGAGTACTTTACATATTATAATCGTAGTGCATTAATTGTTACCATAAATCTGTAAGTTAGGTATTGTAACTATTTTTCTATCAGACCATGAGGCTCAAACAAGTTAATTAGTTGGTTCAAAGTAATGTAGTAATGATGGAGCTGGGATTCATCTAGATTATGATTCTAGATTATATGCTCTCTAGATTGATTCTAGATTATATGCTCTCTTTATTTTCGTTTTTTTAAATGAAAACATTTTGATATAAAAAATGTCAAAATTAATATAATAAATATTCTTATACTCATAAATGGATTGAGATAAAACATTACAAATATAATTTTTTTCCTTGGCCCATTTCTGTTCATATTGTTCTCTTTCTTTACCATAAGCAGCCAGTGTCTGAATTTTGTGATTGTCTTTCCATATATTTATTTGTTTAGATGAATGCCAACTTATTCCTAAACAATATATCCTATTTCTCTAAATTAAATATTTTAAGACATTATATAAATTAGAAATTGAAAAATGCTATTTATATCCTTCTGGAATTTGCTCCATTGTTTCTGTGAGATTTATTCGTATCAATACAGGAGTTCTTTTTCATCTCTTTTTAATTGTATATTATAGTCTGTTGCAGAATAGCATAAATTATTAGTCTGTCCTCTACTTGGTAGGTATTATTGTTGAATTCATTTATTGGATATTTTTTGAAACATTTATGTACTAGTTTTCTTTGTACATATCTTGAAGTTTCCTAGGAGTGGAATGACTGGTGGTAAGGGGTGTGCATCTTTAAATTTAGGAGATAGTTCCAAATAAATTTCTTAAGCACTTGTATTGATGTATGTTCACATTAGCATTGTACCTGTCATGTCATATGTTCCTTTATATTGTTAAACTCCTTTTTAAATTTATTTTTGTAAATCTGACTGTGTGAAGTGACTCCTCAGTGTGGTTTTTATTCTTATTTCTCCTTGTCACTGGTTGAGCATCTTTTCAAGTGTATGTACCATTTGTTTTCTTCTGTGAGTTGTTTAGTCATAGACTTTTCATTTTCCTATTGAGAGCTCATTTAAAATTATTTGCCTTTTTCTTTTTCTAATTGAAGTATAATTAACATACAGTGTTATATTAATTTCAGGTGTACAGCATAATTATTCAATAATTCTATACATTCATTGTTCAGGGGATATATCTAAAAGAAGTTGCTACAGCTGATGTCAGAGAAGTTACTGCCTGTGTTCTCTTCTAGGATTTTTATGGCTGCAGATCTCACATTTAGGTCTTTTATCCATTTTGATTTTATTTTTGTGTATGGTGTAAAAATGTCATCCAATTTCATTTTGTTGCATGTTGCTGTCTAGTCTTCCCAACACCATTTGTTGAAAAGACTGTCTTTTTCCCATTGGATATTATTTCTTGCTTTGTCGAAGATTAGTTGACCATATAGTTGTGGGTTCATTTCTGGGTTTTCTATTCTGTTCCATTGATCTGTGTGTCTGTTTTTGTGCAAGTACCACACTGTTTTGATGACTATGGCTTTGTAGTATACCTCGAAGCCTGGAATTGTACTTTTCTTTTTCAAGATTGCTTTGGCTATTTGAGGTCTTTTGTGGTTGTATACAAATTTTAAGATTGTTTGTTTTAACTCTGTGGAAAAAGCTGTTAGTATTTTGATAGGGATGGCATTGAATATGTAGATTGCTTTGGGTAGTATACACATTTTAACAACATTTGTTCTTCCATCTGTGAGCCTGGAATCCAGTTCTTTGTCTCATCTTCAATTTCTTTCATCAGTTTTTTTATAGTTTTCAAAATACAAGTCTTTCATCTCTTTTGTTAGATGTATTCCTAGATATCTTTTTATTTTTGGTGCAGTTGTAAATGGGATTGTTTTCTTAATTTCTCTTTATGCTGTTTCATTATTGATATATAGAAATGCAACAGATTTCTGTAGATTGGTTTTATTTTCTGTGATTTTGCTTAATTCATTTATCAGTTTTAGCAGTTTTTGGTAGTCTTTTGAGTTTTCTATATATAGTATCATGCCATTTGTAAATAGTAAAAGTTTTACCTCTTCCTTACCAATCTGGATGCCTTTTCTTTCTTTTAAAAATTTTTTTTAATGTTTATTTATTTTTGAGAGTGTGAGAGACAGAACTTGAGAGAAAGAGAGAGCTTAAGTAGGGGAAGGGCAGAGAGAGAGGGAGACACAGAATCCAAAGCAGGCTCCAGGCTTCAAGCTATCAGCACAGAGCCTGACCTGGGACTTGAACTCACAGACCATGAGATCATGACCTGAACCAAAGTTGAATGTTTAACCCACTGGGACACCAGGCGCCCCTGGATGCCTCTTACTTCTTTTTGTTGTCTTATTCCCATGGCTAGGACTTCCTGTACTATGTTGAATAAAAGTGGTGAGAGTAGACATCTCACAGTTTTTCCATATAAAGGATGATGATAGCTGTGTGTTTTTCATATATAGTCTTTATTATGTTGAGGGATATTCCCTCTATACCTACTTTGTTGAGGGTTTTTATCATAAATGGATGCTGTAATTTGTCAAATGCTTTTTCTGCATCTATTGAACTGATCCTATGGTTCTTATCCTTTCTCTTATTGATGTGATGTATCACATTGATTGATTTGTGAATATTGAACCACCCTTCAGCCCAGGAATAAATCCCACTTGATTATGGTGAATTATTATTTAATGTATTGTTAGATTTAGTTTACTAGTATTTTATGGAGGATATTTGCATCTATGTTCATCAGAGATATTAGCCTGTAGTTCCCTTTTTCTGTGTTGTATCTGGTGTTGGTATCTGGGTAATGCTGGCCTGGTAGAATGAATTTGGAAGGTTTCCTTCCTCTTTTATTTTTTGCTAAATTTTGAGAAGAATAGGTATTAACTATTCTTTGAATGCTTGATAGAATTTGTCTCAGAAGCCATTTGGTACTGGATTTTTGTTGGGAGTTTTTTGATTACTGATTCAATCTCCTTGCTGGTTATTGGTATGTTCAAATTTCCCATTTCTTCCTGCTTTAGTTTTGGTAGTTTATATGCTTCTAGGAATTTATTCATTTCTTCTAGGCTGTTTAGTTTGTTGGTATAGTTTTTCACAATAGATTCTGTTATCAGTCTGTTCAAATTTCTTATTTCTTCCTGTTTTAGTTTTGGTAGTTTATATGCTTCTAGGAATTTATCCATTTCTTCTAGGCTGTCCAATTTGTTGGCATATAGTTTTCATAATAGATTCTTTTATAATTGCTTGTATTTCTGTGGTGTTGGTTGTTATTTCTCTTCTCTCATTTGTGACTTTATTTATTTGTGATATATTTATCCTTTCTTTTCTTTTCTTGATATGGATACATCTGGCTAGAGTATTATCAATTGTATTGATTTATTCCAAGAACCAGATCCTGGTTTCATGGGTCTGTTTTTGTTTTTGTTTTTGTTTTTGTTTTCTTAGTTTCTGTTTCATTTATTTCTGCTCTAATCTTTATTATTTCCTTCCTTCTGCTTGTTTTGGATTTTGTTTGTTGTTCTTTTTCTAGCTTCTTTAGGTATAAGGTTAAGTTTTTTATTTAAGATTTTTCTTGCTTCTTAGGTAGGCCTGTATTGCTAAAAACTTCTCTCTTGGAACCACTTTTGCTAAATCCCAAAGGTTTTGAACCATTATGTCTTAATTTTCATTTGTTTCCATGTACATTTTTATTTTTTCTTTTATTTCTTGGCTGACCCAACTCATTGTTTAGTAACATGTGTTTTTAACCTTCATGTATTTGTGGTCTTTCCGGATATTTTCCTGTGGTTGAGTTCTAGTTTCATAGCATCATGTCAGAAAAGATTCATGGTATGACTTCGATCTTAAATTTGTTGAAGCTTGTTTTGTGGGCTAATATAATATGTAATCTACTTTGAAGAATGTTCTATGTGCACTTGAAAAGAATCTGTATTCTGCTGTTTTAGGATGGAATGTTCTGAATATGTCTGTTAAATCTGTTCCAGTGTGTTATTCAATGCCATTGTTTTCTTGTCAATTTTCTGTTTAGATGATCTGTCTATTAATGTATGTGGGGTGTTAAAGTCCCCTGCTATTTTTGTATTACTATTAATTAGTTCCTTCATGTTTGTTGTTAACTGTTTTATGTATTTGGGTGCTATCATATTGGGTGCATAAATATTTGCAATTGTTATATCTCCTTGTTAGATTGTTCTCTTAATGACTATTTAGTGTCCTTCTTTGTCTTTTGTTACAATATTTTAAAGTCTATTTTGTCCAATAAAAGTATTACCACTGCTGATTTCTTTTGACATCCATTTACATAATAGATGTTTCTCTGTCCCTCGCTTTCAATCTGCACGTGTCTTTAAGTGTTAAATGAGTCTCTGTAAGCAGCATATATATGGGTCTTTTTTTTTTTTTATCCATTCTTCAGTTTACTTTACCTCATGTTTTAGGGATATAGTGTCATTTTTACATCCTTTGGTGAGTTCCTTGATTGATATTTTACAAAAATATTCATTTTTACTGCTTTTGTGTTTTCTACCTTCAAAATGTCACTTTTGGTCTTTCCTTTCCACTCAGAGAGTAATCTAATATTTCTTGCAGGGCTGGTTTAGTGGTCATGAACTCCTTTAGCTTTTGTTTATCTGGTAAACTCTACCTCTCCTTCTATTATGAATTATAGCCTCACTGGATAGAGTATTCTTGACTGCAGATTTTTCCCATTCAACACTTTGATTATATCATGTCCTTATGGCTTGGAAAGTTTCTGCTGAAAAATCCCCTTATGGATTTATGGGGTTTCCCTTGTATGTAACAATCGTCTTTTGTCATACTGCTCTAAATATTTTTTATTTATCACTATATTTTGCCATTTAATTATAATATGTCTTGGTGTGGATCTGCTTTTGTTGATTTTATTGGGGGTTCTCTGTGCCTACTGGATCTGGATATCTGCTTTCTCCCCCATATTAGGGAAGTTTTCAGCTCTTATTTCTTCAGATAAATTTTCTGTCCCCTTTTCTCTCCCTCATTTGACTCCTGTAATGTGAATGTTATTTTGTTTGATGGAGTCACTGAGTTCACTAAGTCCATTCTCATTTTGCATAATTCTTTTTTCTGTCTTTTGTTCAGCTTGAATACTTTCCATTTTTTGTCTTCTAGGTCAATCATTCTTCTGCTTATTCTATCCTGCTCTTCTTTCCATCAAGAGAGTTTCTCATTTTGCTTATTGAGCCCTTTATCTATGTTATGTTTTCCCTTATTTCTGTTTTAAGGGTCTCACTGCAGCCTTCCACTCTTTTTCTTCAAGTCCAGTGAGTGGACTCATTATTACTTTAAATTCTTTATCAAGCATGTTACTAATATCTGTTTCACTTAGGTCTCTGGCTGTGGCCATGTGTTGTTCTTTCACTTGGGGCAGATTCCTCTGTCTTTTCATTTTGTCTGAGTCCCTGTGCCTGCTTCTCTGTGTTAAGAATGTTAGCTACATCTTCTGTTCTTGAGGGTAATGGCTTTATGAAGAAAATAGTCCTGTAGTGCTCTGCAATGTAGTGTCCCATGTCCCTAGAACCTGATGCTTCAGGGAGTGTCTCAAGGTATGATTTATGTGCTCTGCTGTTGAGTCCTGGCCACTTTATACTTCAGACAAGTTGTCTAGAGAGGCTGTCTTTGCTTGTTGTGTACACTGTTTGGTTCCTGGCCTGATTATGGCATGTTTTAAGTAAGTGCGCTCTGGTCATTTGTGACCTCAGTGTGACCTCAGTGTGGAACTGAGGCCCTGCAAAACTCCCAGGTCAGTAGATGTGGGGTGGGCAGGGGTTTGGGATGGTCTATTCATACTAAAACAATGTGACTGGGAAAGGCAGTTGCACTAGAACCAAAGTTATGGATGTATGAGAAATTAGAGTCCATCAATCAATTTGCCATGCAATCTACTAAAGTGCTTATATTTAAATTGTATTACTTATAATATATGTATATATATGTTGACAGTGTCTAACATTAATAATTTTCCCTACTCTACTCATGAATAATATGTATTAACACGTAAACTTCACAGAACCCCGTTATCTTGTATGTATCTTTGTTCCACGTTTTAATTCCATTTTTGTTTAGACTCCATAATTAGTTATTATTATTATTTTGTACAGTCACTATTTTTTCCATCTTATCTACTTTTATTTGTTTATTTGCCTCCTCATTCTTACTCATTTTGTCTTGAATAGTTTTCAGTTTTCCTAAAGTACTTTACATCTTAATTTAGGGGAGATCTGTTGGAGGTAAATCTTTAGAGATGTTAATTGAGTGAAAAGAGTTTATTTTGTCCTGTTCTTAAAAATGTTTCTATGGTCTTTTGGTTCTGTTTTTTCTGTTAAAAATTATCCGGTCTATTTAATTATGCTTTTGCAGTAATATATCTTCTCTCTCTAACTGCTATAAAAATCTCTGTCTTGTTCTGTTTTGGAATCCTGCAGTATCACTCTAATTTGCCTAAGTGTATATTTTTTCTTTATTGTGCTTGTGATTTGGATTCTTGAATCTGAATTCTCAGTTACAAACTTTTTTGAATGTGACCTATCCCCCAATTTATTCTATTCTGTATTTCTGTTACCTCAGTTAGACGTGATGTTCTTTCCTTCATGTCTGTTAACTTCTTATTCATGTGTTATATCTTTTTATCTCTGCAGTTTTCTTGGTTAGTCTTTGGATTGTTTGTGAACTCATTACTTTTTAGCTGTATGCAGTCTACTGTGATAGATAGATAAATACCAATCTATCCACTAATTTTTTAATTTCAGTGGTTATATTTTTTTCTTTCTTTAGATTCTATTTTTTCTTCTTCCTTAACCTGAATAGGGTTCTAAATAGTATCTTAAGGCTTTGCATAGATGTTTGAATAGATCTTTTCTTCTAAGAAATATTTTTAATATGTCTATTTTATGTTGTACAACTGGTTATCCATGATCGAAAATCTTTGGGAGTCTAATTCTGTTCTTTATTTCTTTTGCTGATTTAAAGTTTTATTTGCTTTTCATAGGACTTAAATTTATTGCTTTCACAATTTAAAAAATATTATCTATAATATTATATAATATCTTAAGTTGTTTACACAATCTTTTTTCCTATATATACATTTTTGTTTTGTTAATAGTTAATTTTATCAACCTTGTTCTGCAAGTGGTTGAACTAGATGTGAACTTTTGTTTTTCTATATCGGATAATTTCTCTTTCCAATTCAGTTGAGTATTTTCTGACCCTCTTACCATTTTGTGGCAAACAATATTGAAATGTAAAGAACCCTTTGGACAGTTTTAAATATTTGTCTAGTGTTGCTATGTTTCAAGTTGCACCCCATCGGACACTTCTGATTGTATTTTGAGTTTTAAACATGTAAAAGAAGAAAACAGCAACAAAGCACCAATTATAATTGGTGCTATTAATTATTTTAATTAATTAATCTATTAATTATAATTGAATTAGATCTATTCGTGGAACACACATAAACAAAAATAAAAACATTTATAACTTGATATTTACACAGCACATGTTACATAGATACCTATATACACATACAGTTTAACAAAGTACATGAAAACCATGTGATTTTAATTTTTTTAATTTAAAATTCTACAATTTAGAGGGTAAATTTCCAAGAAAGTAATCTTAACCATCCATTCTGTATAACAAACACACTTCCTCCTCATATTCCCAAAACAAAACATGTTACTCATGGGCTTTTTATCTAAATATAGTGCTATATAGGGGCGCCTGGGTGGCTCAGTTGGTTAAGCGTCCGACTTAGACTCAGGTCATGATCTCACGGTCCGTGAGTTCAAGCCCCACGTCAGGCTCTGTGCTGACATCTCGGAGCCTGGAGCCTGTTTCGGATTCTGTGTCTCCCTCTCTCTCTGACCCTCCCCCATTCATGCTCTGTCTCTCTCTGTCTCAAAAATAAATAAACGTTAAAAAAAATATAGTGCTATATATTTGAGATTTCGTAGTACTTCATTAATGATAAACTATATGAATGTGAAATGTCTCATACACTAAATAGATAATAGGTCATAGAATTAAGTAATAAACTCTATTGGGTGGTTTTAACTAGAAAAAACCATTATAGATTAAGTTTTAAGGTAAATGTGTAATGAGAAACAGGTTCTAGGGTTTCTCAGGTTCTGAGAAACAGGTTAAGAAATGAGATGCATTAAAGGAAAACTTTCACTCTAAGGAAATGATGGTAGAGAAGATAATAAGGAGGAATGTAACAAATCATGTGCTTTTCATGGGGATCAATATTTTCATTATGTGATAAACATTCTTTATGGTTTTCCTTGGGCTGTTGCTCAGGCTATATTATATTTAGTTCATTTGTCTAGAGTAGGCTTTTAGGAAAATTGATGTTGATTACTGGTTTTCTTTTTCTCTGCTACGCAAACAATAATAAATCAAGAATAATGGAAATCTAAAAATAAAAAAACTAAACACACACAATTTTTCTCCATCTTGTTCATATGCATGTACAATTTTGCATAATTATAATTATAGTGCTTTCTGATTTTCCTCTGTGCATTTCTCTTACTGTTCAATGTTGTCCTCAGTTTTAGTGGCTTCATCATATTTTACCTTTGTGATATGGACTCATTTACTTAACTCTCTCTCTTTCTCTGTTGTGGCGGACATTTATGTTGTTAACAAGTCTTTGTTTTGTAAGAAACACTATTGTTTGTCCACACAGAAGCCATTTCCCTCTTTTTCCTTTCTAACAGAACCCCAGTTTTGTACAACTATCCACACATCTCCTATGTGACTTAGTGGAGGATGTGTCCATTTCTAGTCTCAGAGTGGAAGCTAGTTTGACAAAGCCTACCAGCCCCTGGCATTCCTTTGGTGAGTATCACTGGTCTTGAGTGGCTTAGGGTGATGCAACCAGACAGAAGGAGTTTACATCCCAAATGTATCACTTACTGACTATGACTATATGAGTAATATTTAATCAAAACTCTGTCTCATTTCCCCCATATTTAAATTAATAACAACACCTATATCATTGGTTGTTTGAAGTATAAATAAGTGAATATACCTGAAGTTCTAAATCAGTTTATAAATGTGTAGCCTACTACTGGCACATAGCATATTTTCAATGTCACCTATATTCTTTAGAGTTCTGTCACTTGTATAGTGTAATGTCATCAAAAAACAGCTTAAGATAGGATTCCCCCTAAAATAAGCAGACATCTGGTATGTTTGTGTGGTTGTGTAGGTATGAAAACTGGAGACCTCAAACCATTAAAACTTTAGATGTAGAGCCATTATTTAGTCCATATGACAAATAAGACCCAAAGAGGTAAAATAAATTCACTCAAGTCAGACTGTTAGCAACTGGTTTTCATATATTCTCCAAGTTGATTTTTCTTTTAAAATTTTCATAGTACATTCTTGTTTGTCTATTCATCTATGTATTAAAAACTCATTTACAAAGTATCTACTATGTGCCAGATATATATATATATATATATATATATATATATATATATATATATATAGCTTTTGGAGAATAACAGATCATGTTTTATTTTAAGTATAAGGGAAAGCTATAGGCTGGCCTTGGTGAGGGAAAGGCATAATATTAGTCATATTTAAGAAGGAGTACTCTGACCACTATATGAGACTGACTATAGGAAGATCAAAAGGGATGCAAGAAGAGGAGTTAGCAGACTGCTGAGGGATGCTTGTAGCCCAGTGAGAGAATGGTTGTTGGAAAAGAGTTGAGAAGTATAGGATTCAAGATGCAATCTCTCTGTTAAAGTTTTAAATGATGTGTATAGAAAGAAAATACCAGTCTTTTTTTCAGAGGTAACTATTATTAACAGTTTAGTATATATGCATCACCAAATCTTACTCTATGTCATTTACAAATAGTTTATATATATATAAACATAAATAAATAAAGGATTTTCAATTTATTTTCAGTTTTTTTTTTACTCCTTTATCCTGTGTTGCTACCTCCTTTTCTGGAGCTGAATTAAGACATAATAATGATTTGGAACTCCTCAAAAACAACTCACCTCACAAATGATCTTTGATATAAATAGTTCACTAAGACAACAAGTGAACAAACAAATAACATCAGCATAAGTGAGACTTTAATTAATTAATTAATTAATTAATTTGTATTTAGATAGAGTGCAATTTCCCAGGATTTAAAAGACTGTTTGTTTCCATTCAATTTTTTTTCTTCTTCTTTTTTTTTTTTTCTTTACTTCAGGCTGAAAACCAGTAGAGGGCACTGATAACCCTGTACATGGAAGAAGTCTAATGGAAAGATACTCACAAACAAAAAGTGGAATAGGGCTTTAAGACAGGGATCAAAACACAGGACACTACAGACGTGTAGTTTGGGGATTTTTTTGACAGTCAAAACTATTTATACTACTAATGGGTGAAGCCTTCTTTGTTCCCCCCACCTTTAGTACATTTGAATGTGGGCTTCTAGAAAACATTCTAACATATACAACAAATATTTTGGGCAGAGTGAAACTTATTATTTAATAACATTTTCTTATCTAATTATCAATTATTTTATTTGATTCCAAATGGTATGACACTGAAATCCTTTGTGTAGTATGAATTGGTTAGAAAATGGAAGTAGCCTGGCTTAACAGGATTGCATTTTTACTTGATTTATCTTTCAGATTGTGTGTGTGTGTTCAAAGTTATAAAAGGCATTTAAAAAGGTCATATCTATACCTTTCATTGGCATGTAAAGTGCCTGAGAAAAGAAAGAAAATTATTTGTTCTTGTGTTAAAACCTGAAATTAATGTGGGTTTTGAATTTGGATCTTCAACAAAATGTAAGCAAGTGGTAATACTCTAGAATTAATGTATTTGTTTATTCTTTGATTGACAGAGGGAATTTGGCCTATGGAACAGCTGTGAAAACTGACCCTTACATAGTCAGATAGTAATGTCAAATGATGGAGTACTAGAGAAATAGCATATAATTTTCTCCAAGTCAGAACCTGTATAATAAGGAACTCTCTCAAAGTAATCCCAGCACTTTTCAACTCTGCCAACTCTTTTAGAATTTTACTTACTAATACCACTACAATGATTTACTATATATATTGTAAACAATTTTTGGAAGCCCACGTTCAAATACTGAGTAGTATTTTATAGGATGGATATTAGTGTCCTGATAGACTTTTCATAGCCAGGAAATCTGTATTTTACCTATGCTGAAGGTAATAGTCTGCCTTCATCACCCACTGGAATCATTAATTTTTAATGTCTCCACTGAGGTATCATATGCCTTCAAAACAAGAATAAATATACTTTCAAAGAAACATAGAAGAGTTCATTTACAAGATGTTTTATACTTTTGCACTTGGAGGAGTCTGTGGAAATGGTTAGCCTTATATCACAGAAAGCTGCATTCTCCTTCACTATGACTAGCTTTGATGAATGCTAAATATATTCCATTATTTATGATGACAGTAGGACCACAGACCCAGTGACACTTGATTCTAACTATTATTTTCCCATTATATGGTGATTTAATGAGCAGAACTGCAACAATGTACACATTTCTCTTGGCTTACTTCCTTTTTGGTAAAACTGTAATAGGATATGGCAGTTCATGGCTTTCTGCCTCTGGATGGCAGTAACTCCTGCTTAAATGTTCACAACCCTTAACTGTAATATCCTGAAGTAAGGATTTCCCATTCTTTGTCAGTTTTCTATCCAAAGAAAACACTAATTTTACTTAGTCTGAAATATATATATATATATATATATATATATGTATATATATATTTATATACATGCATACGTATATATCTTAAATGTATACACACACACATATATATGTATATACATACATACATACATACATTTGAAAACTAAGTATAAGTGAGGAATCTGTTTAATGTTAAAAATTGATAGCATAAATCCCAGGTTAAAAGGAAAATGAGGACGCAAAGAGCTAACCTAAAAAAAATTGGCATTTGGATATTTCCATATGTTTATATGTGATTCATTTTCTTTCTTACATAAATTAACAAATGCTGCTGAGCCAACCATATTTCTTACCTCGAGACAACGAGGCATTGCAACGGCTCTAGGAATATATCCAGGCTTTGGGAATAAGCATGTCTACCACTAAAATTATGTGCTCTGATTAATATAGTCCATCTGGATTTTCTGACTGTGACTTTTCATAGACACAAAGAATTAAAGAGCTTAAACATTAAATAAAATGAAATGCACACATGTTAAATGTAGTTCACTAAACTCTCCATGCAGTGGCTACTGGAGTGCCATAAACTAACATCTGGATTGGGCTGTGGGTTCTAATTTATTGTCTGTAATATTTTTTTCTGGTCCTCCTTGTACTTGTCCTTTTAAACCTGCTATTTCTTTCCTTTGAGTCCCTGGTTCTCCAACTCAGCCCTGCACTGCCCTTGCACACCCTTGCACTGCCCAGCCCCTAAGATCATCTGTATTTGAAAAACTACTGAGACACTTTTTAGATCTTGCACTCTGCATTGAGGTGCTACAGCTATGCTTAAGAAGTGCTTCTGTTGCCTGCTTAGTTCCATAGGTTGTATAGCCTCCTGGCAAACCTACACAGCTTCCTTGCTGGGGAAGGATGGATCAGTAAGAAAGAACACTGTTGGAAAATGTTCTACATTTCAGGCATGTTTTACTTTTTATTCTTTTAACAAATGTCCCTCTGAGAATTTAAGGCTTTTTGAAAGTGATACATTAAGACTAAAATTTACTGCATAAGATACGTTCTTGGGCATGTCAACTTCTGATGTCTAATTGAAGTGACATCAGTTTCTGATGACTTCATAATAACTATCTTCAAACCAATGTTGATTTAATAGACTTTACTAAGTACTCATGCATGTAATTCTTTCTAACTCAGAAAAATGAATGTAATTTTTATAGCTTCTGGATGATACATTTTAAATAAATATTATTACAATGATGATTCTCTTTGCCTCAAATAAAATGGTCTATTTATGAGGATGAGGATTGGGTTTCCTTTGGAAAAAAGTGGAGAGTCTTCACTCAAAGTAAAGATGTACACAGAAATAGCTGGAACAGAAAAAGTTCCCAAACATAGAAGAATACATAAACTTGGTAGAAAAGTCAAGGAAAGAATTCAGAGTCATTGAATCCAATAGTGTTTAGAAGCAAGTATAGAATCTGGTATATAAAACTTAGAATCTGGAATAAAGTTAACAAGAATAAGTACAAGAGAGTCCAGCAAATTGGAAGGTGAAAAGAGAAGAGGTCTTGAGGAGCTACTTTTTAGAGCATCTTTTAACTTTTTCCCCCTATGATAGGAGTTGCAAATCTTTGTGCATCTAAGTTAGTTCCATAACCTGCTCATCAATAGACTGATTCTTATCACTGGCCAAAATAAAGCTGTGACTCTAGGGAGTTATTGTATCTGGCGTCATCTGGCTTGGGTTACTTGTAGAGTGCAATGACATCCTTATCCCCATGTAGACAAGAACTGACCACGTTGCCAATAAAACTAATGTCATGGGTAGAATCCAATGTTCTGAAGATTTATGTCTAAGCTGGGTCAGTGCCCTTAATAGTTTCCACTCTGCCTACTTCTGAAACTGCAGGGTACCTTTTAAAAATGTCTGCAGAATGTTTTTTATTCAGTGGAGTTCTCCTAAGTTCCACCTCTGCCCTTCCTCCCTAGGTCCTCCCTTGACTTATTTCCATGATTTTCATTATCCTGCTTTGTATTTAGTTATTCATTCAATAAACATTTATTGGGTCCCTAAAAAAAGCCAAGTATTGTGAGACATTGTTAAGGATGCTAGGTATACAATAGTGAAGAAATAGATTGTGACCTTCCATCATGATGTTTATAGTTTGAGGAGGGATGCAGGCAAAAGAAGAAGAAGGAGAAGGAGGAGGAGAAGGAGGAGGGGGAGGAGGAGGAGGAGGAGGAGAAGGAGGAAGAGGAGGAGGAAGAGAAGAAGAAAAGGGAGGAGGAGGAAGAGATACTCTCTCTCTTCCCCTTCCCTACTTGCTCTCTTTCTCTCTCTCAAAATAAATAAATAAAAACTTAAAAAAATGCATCCCCCATTGCTATGGTATTCACTATCATCCTTACTCACTATCTATTCTAAATTCTCCCCAACCTCAGCTACCACCTCTGCAGATCTTGGTTTTTTAGTTTATGATGTAATCTTAGCCCTCATTTCTGATATACCCAAATCCCTGGTAATTACAACCATCTTAGGTCACGGCTGTGGTATGGTCATAGTTCTAATTGGGTAAGGGAGTGGGTCATCCTAAGTGAACCAAGTGAAACACCTAGGTTCCAACTATATTCTTCACTTCACTCATTGTGTGAAAAAAGCACTATATTCTCATGATGATCAAAATCAAATGTCCCTGCCACTAATGTTGACTCTTCTCCTTGCCTGTTGGTCTTCGAATACAATAAGCCCAAAGTGCCTAGGGGAAACTATGATATGTAGTTCAGTGGGAACTGTGGTGTGTTCTTTGGCTAGAGTGTGCTCCTTTGGGAACCAGGACTTTTAACCAAGAGTTGTGGGTATGGAAAGTTCCTCAGTGGATCATTAGGGATGATGATAATTGAGGTCATTCATGCTTCCATTCCTTATTGCCCTAACTTATGTGTTCTTCCTATTAGAAACATAGCACAATATTGGAATTCTCTAATTTAGTGCAGCATTAAGGAATAAGGGAGAAGGAAAATCTTACTAGTGGGTAGAACAGAAAGTGGTGAATCTGATCATTTATGCTGTATGAAAGAGAAAGTGGTTGGTGCTAGTATATATGTAGATTCTGGGCAATGGCCAATGGTCTGAATGTCTGATCAGAGATACAGAAGAAAGAAATATGGTAGTGGCATATGAAAGTAGAAATAAAACATGAAGATTTTTTTGTATCACATCTTAATGTCTACTGGACAGCATGAACCACAGAAGATGCACTAAATAACCAAGAATACAACTTATCTCATTGATATTAGCCTGTCATCAGTAGCAGCAACACCAGAACTAAAACAAGGGTAAATGATAGGAATAGCAATGGTAGAAGAAATGTAGGATATACATGAGTCCAACAGCATAGACTTCCACTTCCTATGACTATTATAGCTGTTGTCATTTCTGAATGCCCAGCCTACCAACATTGTATTCCCAATATGACACCATTACTTAAGAGGATTAGTTGGTGGCCAGTTGACTACATTGGGTCTCTTCCATCCTGAGAGAGCTAGTGGTTAGTACTCATAGGGACAGATAACTCCTATAACTCCTATAAGTAACGTACAACAGCCATTTCTTAAATGTGGCAGGAATAAAGTCATCACCTGCTTTTGGCTTTAATCACATATGTGGCCAATTGGCATGTGAAGGTTGGGTTTTTTCCCTTCTTCATTAAGCTTGTCCATGGGACCCAGATGGCCTTACGTATGAGCTGAGGGAGGGATGCTGTTGCAACTTTGGGATGTGACATGGGTGACTGGACTAACATGCCCTCTGGCCATGGTTGGACTTGATGCACATGCAACATTTCCATCTCACAGTGTGTGCATTCTGGGTCTACCCAATTTTATGAATATTTGGGACTGACAGAATTGGGGCAAAATGACTGGGCTTTTATACTCCTGCCTACCTTAGGCACCAGATATAGGTTGCTCTAGGAAAATTGTGACTGCAGAGGTGGCTTTCCTGCTGGTGATCCTGCTTTCCTGAGAAGAAAGGACATTCCAAACTGAGCTATTAGAATAGGTGTGGAAAGTTATAGGGTGTGGAAAACGATGGCATTTTTAGGTGATAATAAATGTTTATATGTTTTTAAGGCATAAAGTACAAGGAAGAAAGATGTTGAAGATGCCACAGAGGACTTGTGTATGCAAAGCTATATAATGATTGTGAACATGAAATAATGATTATGACTCTTTTATTGAGTGATTACTCTGTATTATTTATAATATTCTCATTTATTCCTGAGGTTGCCAAGATATTATTATTGACAACTTATATATCAAGAACAAGGTTCACAGAGAATAAGTTATTCCCAAGATCATATATTTAGTACATAGAAAATCCAGGATTTGAACTTCTTTTGTTTTTAAATCCTATTTTGTATCACAAAAACATTCATTAGTTGACTGAGAGCATGAGAATCACATGGTCAAACTTTCAATTAAGACAGATAATTCTATGGGGAAAAATATGGGAATGTTAGATATGTTAGAAATAAGAGGATTGGACAGAGGCCATAATGAAAGTCTAGGTGTGAGATATGATAAAGGCGTGGCCAAAGGCAATGAGAGTGGGGGTGGAGAGGAGGGGTTAGAATTGAAAACAAAACCAAAAACAAAGTAAAGTTATCAAGACATTGAGAATGACAGAAAGTAGAGGTTTCAGAGAGTGAGGAATGAAGACTGGCTTCATATTTCTATTTTAGGGGATATTGTGAATGGTGGTGCTATCAATAAAAGCTATAGTTTTGGATATAATTATTTGTGTATATGTGTGCTTCTTACATTGAAATGTGGTCAGAGACTACTAATTATTTCCGTGTTCCAGCCCTTACTGTAGCACCAGGCTCAATCTGTAAGTGTGGATAAGAATGTACTTTACTGATAATAATTTAATTACCACCATTATAACATGAAATTATTAGTTGAGTCAATATCTTCAAGGATAATGGCTAATTGAGGAATATAAAGAACGTTTATAATATGTCTTCATCACAATTTTCATTCTGTAGAAGTATAATTTCTCTTTATTGAGGATTCCTATATTTATCTTTTTTCTAGTATGTCTAGTTTTAAGATATTTTTTTAACATTTATTTTTATTTTTGAGAGAGAGATACAGAGTGTGAATGGGGGAGGGTCAGAGAGAGAAGGAGACACAGAATCCGAAGCAGTCTCCAGGCCTGTTGTCAACACAGAGCTGTCAGCACAGAGCGTGATGCGGGGCTCAAACTCACAGACTGTGAGATCATGACCTGAACTGAAGTTGGCCGCTTAACCGACGGAGCCACCCAGGTGCCCCCAGTTTTAAGATATTTTTAAAATAAAAGTTCACTTCACTTCTAGAAAACAATTATTTACATAGTTAGAACACAAATTACACTTGATTGATGAAAATTTTGGCTGAGAACCAGGCACTGGGTAAAGTTAATGTAGAAACAAGATTATGACACTTTTGGATGCTAGAGTCTTGATATAATAGGTCTTTCACTGACATATGGCTCCTACACGTACATTTTAGTATCAGACACCTTCTAAAGAAAACAATCTTTAAGTAGATCTTTTAAAATTTCAGTAAATAAACCCTTAAGGTCCATCTATCATACAATAAATTCTGCTTTTATTTAGGATATTATTAGTTAAGTATCTAGGCTTAGAAAGTGGCTTAACTAGTACACGAACTAGGTGTGTGTAATTGTAACAAGAATTAAAAAATGTCCAGTAAACATTGTCCACTTGTTTTATCCAAACATCCTTGTGGAAAGAGCCTAAGCTGTGGAGTCCGATCCAATTTGAATCTAACTTTCAGTATATACTGTTCAGGTAACACTGTCAGTCACATAACTTCTCCAAGACTCAGTTCCTTATTTGTAAAATGAAGGTAATAAAACCTTTGCAGGATTGTTTCTAGCATTGTAGATAATGAAGGTAATGTATCTGGCATGTAATAGATACTCAGTAACAGGAACTGTTATTATGGTTGTTGTTATTAATTACTACCGGTAGTGCGAGTGTGACTTACAAGCTTTATGACCTGGTGACATGAGCCCTTTGAGCTCCTTCCATTTATTTCTCAGCCAGTGCTTGCCAAGGGACGGGAATTACATCTTAATTCTAGTTTAAGTACAGTTGCATGGTAAGTCCAGTGGGTCAGTCGTGGAAACATAACTGTGTTACCTCCAGACAATCTAAAAGTGAACCCCTGACTTGATCAGGAGTTTTCTTAAAAAACTGTGAGAAAATCCTTGAAGTTTAAATGTCTTTTGTGTTTTACTTGCTGAAATCGAATGGAAGATTTGCCATTTGGGAATTGCCTGCATCAGTGCTTCCTTCCATTAGCAAAGATAGGTGAAAGTTGACTGTAATTAGCTGTAATTAGCTACTGATCTTTTTGGACAACCAGAAAATCTGGTTTTTCCTCCAGACATTAAGAGGGCACTCAGAAAGGATACAACTTTTGTAGTAGATAATTTTGAAGCAGATGATATTGAATCCCTCAAAAGCAGCACTTTTAGCATTGTTAGTTCTGTATGTATTTTTAGCATTTTTATTAAGACGTGTCATTGTCTAATGGGGGAAAAAGAAAAAAAAAAAACAAAACACGTAGGAATTTTCCAAATGGCTGTATAGTACTGTGTATAAAACACTGAAGCTAATTGAATTGAATGGCTTTGAGCCCTTGGAAGTCACAAAGTGACAAGGTTTGCTTGACAGCTAGTGAGCGATTATTTCCCGTCCCACTGATTAATTTGGTCAATTAGTGGCAAATAGGAATGTCACAAGTGGAAAGGGTAATGAGAGTCATTATAAATGTAAAAGTAAAATTGAGGGCAACCTTGTCACAAAAGGGGTCTGCTTTGGGTAGCTTAGGCACTGATGGGACCAAGAGTTTATTCTCATTTATGTCTCTCTTTCTCTAGAGACTGAATCTTAATTTGACCAGAATGTCTAGGAAATCAAAATGGACCCATGGCAGCATTTTCTAATGTACATATAGAAAACTGTTTTTTTTTAAGCAGCCTTTAAAATATTCATCTCCTATTTGATCTTTTAATTATATTCTCAAGTTAAAATTTGCAGTTGTATTGTAGAACAACTCAGATAGATTTGAGTCTGAATACCCCAAATGCTGAGTATACCTATGACTTCTTAAGTGGGGAGTGCTAACTCACGCATTAGAACAAGACCACTTATTCTATTAGTTTTCTGTGGCTGCTGTAAAAAATTACTGCAAAATGGGTGGCCTAAATCAACAGAAGATTATTCTTTCTCAGTTCTAGGTGCCAGAAGTCTGAAATGTAGGTGTTGGCAGGGTTGGTTTCTGTTGGTTCACAAACTGGCCCCCTTACATAGAAGGCAAGGACAGACTGAAGAAAGAGGAAGACCACTTCAGATTGGTAGATGGCAGTTTTAATAAGCAGGGGAACTTACTTATGAGGCTTGTCTTGGGTGGCCGAAAGAGGAAATAGATCTCTACATCTGCCAACCAGAATCTTAAAAGTTTATATATAAGCCTTAATGAGGTTTAGTCACATATACTGTCCAGATGGTCTGAACAAAACCTTACTGTCTCAAGGCTATGTCTTTGGAACAGCTCCCACTGGAAGAATAGTAAACAGAGCACATATTCTGAGGACAGGGGAGGAGGTGAGAAACCTCTGATTGCCCAGGTCCAGTTCAGGCATCAACCAGTGGTCATGTTCTCTCTGTTAACCCCTTCAACAGTTCCTTCTGGAGGTTCTGAGGAAAAGTCTGTTGTGTGTGTCTCTCTTAGCTTCCAGCGGCTGCTGGAAATCTATGGCCTTCCTTCACTTGTAGATGCAACATTCCAGTCTCTGTTTACATGTTCTTTTTGCGTGTCTTCTTTCCTTTTTTTCTAAGGTCAGTAGTCATGGGATTACTGTCCACCTTAATCTAGGATGATCTTATCTTAAGATCCTTAATTTACATCTGTAAGGACCCCTTTTTCAAAAAAGGTTACATTTACAGGTTCAGGTGGACATATCTTTTGGGGGACCGCCATTTAACCCACTACACTCATTTTTATAATGAACACCTTCCAGTCTGATTATGTCACAAGAATAAAACTGAAAGGTTCTGGGAGGTAAAGATGATGCTGTGTGTGTACAGACAAGAATTTGTGGTCTTTGCACTGTGACTTCAGCTCACGATGGCTGATGAGCCAGTAGTGCCTACTGTACCCAAGTCAGCCTGCTGACAATCATCTCTGCATCTGATGCATCTCTGCCTCTCTCTTCATCAGTTGTTACTACTTCATGCTTTCGAACTTAATATCTTACCTAAAGTGCCTTGCATTTAGTCCTTCTAAATATGTCTGTCTTTTCCTTATTCCTAATCAAAGACTGCCTGATCAGGTGCTACTCTGTCACAGAGATGTCTTCAGTTGAAGGAATGAAATAATAATCTTGGGAAAGGGGATTTTTTTTTCTTTGAATTCAACTTTTATATTCAATTTTCCCTGCTTTGCTTTACTTTGACTTTTGAGCATTTTTGGCTAGGGACATCTCTTTCATTTGTCTTGTCAGTGGCTTCCTGATACTACTCTATCATCTTTCCTTTAGACTGTATACTGTTGCCAGATACTTTCTTCCAAAACAACAAATCACAGTTTTGCATAAACTTTTTGGTGATCCCATAATTACCGTAAGATAAACTAAAAAAGTTTTCCCATGGAATAAAATCCAACTCTATCCTACCCCTTTGGCTATGTTTTCCCCCTGCAACTCTTACATCCATGATTTGAGAAGATGAACAATGAATGAGCTTCTACCCAGGCCCAAACACATCACTCTCTGTCAAGTTTTTGTGCCTTTGCACAGGCTTATCCCTATGTTTGAAATGTGTTCTATCTTTTCCTTTTGACTCCCTATTAATCCTTTAAGACCCATTGCATATGTCGTCCCTTCTCTGACACATTCTCACACTCCAGGGGGACAGAGGTAGTCTCTTCCCTCTCAGAACTATATTTATACCTATATTATATCAAATATAAAGCTGTATTAACAATTTATGGGTAGTTATTCACTCAAACACATGCTTGAGTGAACTCACTGTGTTCAGGAGCTATGCACTGTAATTTTCTGAATATGCTTACTTCCTTCACTAGTCATTAAGCCCCATGGGGAAAATGATGGACTTTGTATCCCTAGGGCCTCACACAGTGACTATGAGATCTAAATAAACACTTGGCAAATAGATGAATGAGCACATGCAAATGAAAGGAGAGATTTAATGTAGCTAAAGGATATTTTGGTCAATTCAGATACATTCTTAGGCTGTAGATATCCAGGTCAACTTTCTTAACTCATGATTGTTTACATTCCATCATATAACTTACTTACTATTATGAAACAGAGTTAAGCCGATATCCTAAGAAAAATTATATATTCAAAGCATAACTAAATACTTAAGAATGAAAGGATCAAGTACTGGCTTTCTTCAGAAGTGATACCAACAATTTTACATTCAGACCATCTAGAAATTAATCTCTGTCTAAACATAAATTCCCTCTAATAAGCACTCTAATGAAAACAGTGTAGACTATGCCCTTTAGTGTTTCCTGGAGTGACTTGTCAATGTGACACATTATATACATTACATCAGTGTGCCTTATTGTCAACCTCTGATTTGTCTGCTCTGTCCTTGTTCACCTTCCCAGGCAAGAAAGCACTGTATACTGAAAGTGTATATTGAGGTGGAGGATGCTGTATTTGGCAATAAATGCAAGGACACTGAAGACATATGCTTCAGGTTGACATGTAATACCTAACTCAGGGTTTCATTATCATTAAAATAAAAAGGAAGAAAAAAGTGAGTAGAAAAGGGGATGATAATTCATAGCCTAGATAGTATATTGGGATTTCATATGTCCTGTTTTATATGACAAGGCCAGCCTTTGAATGCAACATCCTTCTCTGTAACATACATTGACTTTGACACTACACCTTGATGAATGCATAGCCAGTGCATTGTTTGTCTCCCCTATACTTTGTTGGAACAAATAGTAAGTTGTCCATTTTTATGTTTCACACTTTATTAAGTGTATCTCTGCTGGTGTCTATCTGCACAGCAAATTAACCAAAGTAAATAAGAAAGGAATAGGTCTTTATTCATGCAAAGCAATATTATAATCACAGAAACACAAAACACGTACTCCTCATTGCCCTTATCAAATGGCTAACAGAGTTTTAAAATATGGCTTGACTTGTGTGTCATTCTCAATGTCCTTCAGTTATATACCTGAAACTATTTACTACCTAAACTATGGTATGTATTCAGGCAGCCAAAGTTATTTTACATGTAATGTTCAGTTTTGAGAGTTTTTTAAACATTTACTCTTAATGAATGGAAATTTTTTGTGTGTTGAAAAGATGTATACAAAAGGCAAGATGATGCAAATAAAAGCAAAGGGATTAAGACTTAACAGATGTTTATACACTAGATTTATGACATTGGGCAATTTCCTTAACCTCTTTTTGCCTCAGTTTCCTCATCTGTAAAATGACAAGGTTGAATAACATCCTAAAATCATACCCTTATATAGCATTTATTCTATTCCTGGCACTGTTCTAAGTGCTTTTTATATAATTCACTGAATACTCACAGTGATCTTATGGAGTGTGATCTATTATCAATTCCATTTTTTTTATAGATGGAGAAAGACAGGCAGTGGAAAGAGGCAACTTACCCAGTCACATAGCTAGTAAGTGACAGAGCTGAAATTTTCAATGGGGTATTCTGGCGTTAGGATCCATGATCTAATTGTTATCCTATACTTCTTTGAGTACTTTAGTGACTATATTTTTACTGTTATGTAGCAAGGGGAAATGTTATCTAGAAACTAGTACCTAATTTTGTATAAAATTTGTTTTATTGCCCAGAATCAGTGGGAGGTATAATATTCATACACCAAGCCAGTATGAATCTGTTTTTTTTTTTTTTTTTTTTTTAATTTTTTTTTTTTTAACGTTTATTTATTTTTTGGGGACAGAGAGAGACAGAGCATGAACGGGGGAGGGGCAGAGAGAGAGGGAGACACAGAATCGGAAACAGGCTCCAGGCTCCGAGCCACCAGCCCAGAGCCCGACGCGGGGCTCGAACTCACGGACCGCGAGATCGTGACCTGGCTGAAGTCGGCCGCTTAACCGACTGCGCCACCCAGGCGCCCCATGAATCTGTTTTTAAAAGTCTTTTATAAAGTAGTTTCTTGAAACTGCAATGATGAATCAGTGAAGAGGAGAGGACAAAAATAGGACAATTGAGCTGAACATTCCCATCCTTAATTCATCTTAGAAAGAATTTCCATTTCTTAATGGTTTGAGACTGATTCACTCACAGTAGATAAGATATTTCCTAGGGGTATCAATCTTGTTTTTAAAGTTTTTATTTAAATTCCAGTAATCTTGCATACAGCATGATATTAATTTTAGGTGTACAATATAGTGATTCAACACTTACATACAACATGCAGTGCTTGTCACAGCAAATGCCCTCCTTGATCCCCATCACCTATTTAACTCATCCCTTCCCCAGCAGCTCCCTTCTGGTAACCATCAGTTTGATCCCTATAGTTAAGAGTCTGGATCTTGGTTTGCCTCTTTCTCTTTTTTCCCCCTTGCTCATTTGTTTTGTTTTGTTTTGTTTTGTTTTAATTCCACATATGAGTGAAGTCATGATACTTGTCTTTCTATGACTTTTTTCACTTAGCATAATACTCTGTAGCTCCATCCATGTCATTGCAAATGATAAGATTTCATTTTTATTTTTATGGCTGAGTAATATGTCTTTGCGTGCGCGCGCGCACACACACACACACACACACACACACACACACACACACCTCCTCTTCTTTATCCATTCACCAGTTGGTAGACACTTGGGCTGTTTCCATAATTTGGCTATAAACATCAGGGTGCATGTACCCCTTTGAATTAGTATTTTTGTATTTGTTGGGTAAATGCCTAGTAGTGCAATTGCTAGCTCATAGAGTAGTTCTATTTTTAACTTTTTGTGGAGCCGCCATACTGTTTCCCATAGTGGCTGCCCCAATTTGCATTCCCATCACCAGGGCAAGAAGGTTCCTTTTTCTCCACATCTTTGCCAACACCTTTTGTTTGTTATGGTGTTGATTTTAGCCATTCTGACAGGTATGAAATAATGTTGCATTGTAGTTTTGATTTGTAGTTCTCTGATGATCAGTGATGATGAGCATCTTTTCATGTGTCTGTTGGCTGTCTTTATACCTTCTTTGGGAAAATGTCTATTCACATCTTCTGCCCATGGATTATTCATTTTTGGGGTGTTGAGTTATATAAGTTCTTTATATATTTTGGATACTAACCCCATATCAGATATGTCATTTGTAATTATCTTCTCCCATCCCATAGATTGCCTTTGTTGTTGCTGTTGATTGTTTCCTTCATCGTGCAGAAACTTTTTATTTTGATGAAGTTTCAATAGTTTTAGTTTTTTTTCCTCTTGGTTCAGGAGGCATCGCTATAAAGAAGTTGCTATGGCAGGAATATCAATCTTTAAAGATTGGGTAGAAAGCATAGAATATGCATAAATTTCTTACATATAATTACCTCCTCACAGATATGGAAGAAACAAAAACATACTTTTGGCCATGTTCCTTAGAATTGGACTTGGTCTGGAATAGAGAGGATTCTAGTTATGTATCTACTCTTGATGTCGTTGGGGTGCTGGATAAGAATGTGGCCACTGTGAAAACTTTTAAGTGATAAAAACGTTACTTTCTAGCAAAATTTTTATATGCAAGTAGTGTTGTTTAGTAAGAAATTTGTGATACCTGGACACAAAGTCAGAATTTGAATTCAGAATATACCATTTCATTGTCTCAGGACCCTGGGAAAATAAATATTTATCCCTCAGATTTATCATTTATAAAATCAGTTAATAATAATAATTTATCTTAAAGGTCTGTATGTTAATTATTTTTATACACTTTAGGCATTATATGCAGATAAGTTATTATTGTGATTGTTATGGAAGTATTTATTAGACATGCCTTGCCAATGAATGTGTGATACTCCCTTCTTCAGTTTTCAGTTTCACGGTCTTTTTCCCGCCTGCATTTTAAGGCTTGAGGTAATATTTTCCAGATTTTTTGTACTCCAATTAGAGACATTTTTTTTTAAAACAACATATTGACTAATAGAAGAAGAAATAAAATGAAATTAGGAAAAGGATAACAGAAAAGGAAAAGTTAGAGAAACAAAACAGTGTAGTGATCATCTTTTGATATTTCCAGCTTATTAGATTCCGTAATATTCTATTATATTTTGGTAATACAACTTAGCTCCTGCATATGGTTCCTGTGAGGCTGTCAGCCACAGAATTGTACTCCCAGAGGGGTAGACTTATGACCTAGACTTGGGCAATTGTTTTACTCATTGACAAACTGAACCAGAATTCTTCCCTGGAATTTTGTTGACTTTTAAAAGAGAAAAGCTGTCTTTTCACTTTTGTATCAATAGCTGGGACAACATAAATATAGGACTGTCTGTGGTCATATTACCAACCCCACCCCCACCATACTGTAGAAGAAATATACCTGTACTAGGAGAGAATGTGGCTAAAACACAGAGAAAATGAAACAGAGACAATGGGTGTAGAAAACCTTAATGGGTAATATGGTCCTGTGTTTGCAGCTAGTTGTCCCTGAGGCCCAATCCACTTGTAATTTTCCCATTCAGTCAGTGGATACTTACTGAGTTCCTACCAAGTCTACTGCTGAGCACTATTGTAGGTTTGGGGGATTTAAGAACACTTAAAAATACTTGCCTGGTGGGATTTACATTCTAGTAGGAAGAGGCAGACAATAAAATGCTAAGTAAATTACATAGTATGTTAGGGAATGATAAATCCTATGAGGTACAAGGGATTGAGTAGGGTGAAACAACAAGTAGGAAAGCATAGGAGTAAGGAAGTAGGCAGGTTTTGATTTAAATAAGAGAGTTACGGCCGGCATTTACACACATATGTGAAAGAAGTAGAGAGTGAGGCAAACAGGTATGTGGGAAGAGTGATCCAAGGAGCTGAAACAGCAAGTGCAGCAACCTCCAGCAAAAACAAGCCAAGTGTATGCCAATGATAAGATAGCCAGTGTGGCTGAAACTGAAGGGAAAATTGAAGGAGGTAAAGTCAGAGAGGCAAAAAAGGATGCGTCCAGATTATATGGGGCTGGATAGCCATATGTGAGAGTTTTTGTTTTTATCTCTGTGAAATATGAAGCCACTATCAAATTTTAAGCATCAGAGTGAAGTGATCTGGGTTATACATGTAAAGGATTTGTTGAGAGTAGAGGGGAGGAGTCAAGATGGCAAAGTAGTATGGAGGGCCCTGAGCTTGTCTCATCCCTGAAACACAGCTAGATCAGGATCAAATTTTGGACATTTAGGAAATTGATCTGAGGATTCAACAATCTGCATAATTTGAGCCAGAGAACTTGGCAGGTATGCGGTGTGGAGAAGTGAATTGGGAGAGAGAAAAGCAACAGTGGCTCGGAGGTTAGGGACCCATTTTCGTGGTGAAAAGACAGAGTGGGGGGGGGAGAGAGAGAGAGAGAGAAAGAAAGAAAGAAAGAAAGGGGGAGAGTGCAGCACATCAGGATCGTGCAAGAAACGCACTTGCCTGAATAGCTGAGCTGGAGAGAAAGAGAGTGAGAAAGGATGAAAACTCTCACAGGGGACTGTACAAGGAATCTATTCCCCAAAACCATTGATGGGGAGAAAGGAGAGAGTTTCAATACCACCAGGATTCTATAAACAGTGGGGCACAGAGTCTGAAGTTTCAGAGCTCAGTGCCTACAAGTGCTCTGGTGAGGAAGTAGGGTGAATACCTAGGAGCAGGCAGCGTGGTCTGAGGGGTCCATGGGCCACATGGGGAGAAGCAGTTTCCCTGCTTGTAGTGCATTTGGTAGAGGCCATATACCCTCCCAGTGGGCAAAAGTCCCTGTGGACCTGGAGAGCTGCCATATTTACTGATATTGGAACAAAGATGTCAAAGAGCAGAAAAACCTGGAGCCAGCTGTGTGTGTGACTTACCATAAACTTTGAGTCTCTGCCACTGAGCAATCATGGGGATGTTTTTGGGAACAAACTGATACTGGCCCATTGCTCTGAGAGGATATCCCACAAAGAATCAGTGCAGGTCCAAACCATGGGGGTCTCTGAAGTGTGGGGGCTTTGAAACCCAGCCCCATCTGAGCTAAAACTCTGGAGGGAGACAAACCTGGCAGGCAGACAGCTTGGACATAGACAAGGTAAAGGCAGGGAACAGATGGAAACCTGAGACAAAGGAGGGTTGCTTGATCATGTGTCTGTGAGGGCATGAAATTGCTGTGCCAGAGACTAGAGAACTGCGTGAAGCTATTTTCACCGATAGTGTGCATGCACACACCCATGGGGTTATTCCAGTGAGCTAAACAATGCCACCATGTGGAGAATGAAGCCATTACACCAAACCCTGCCCACCCGCACCCTCCGGGCACATTCCCCAGAAGACCAGCAGAAATTTCTTCCACCAGGTTAGTCTACGGACTGTGGTGTGCTGCAGAGTTTCAGTTTGGGGGAAACTGGATGTAACTTCATTTGAGTTTCATTCTGTTTGTTCATTTTGTTTGTTTGTTGTGTTTGCTGCTGTTTCTGCTCATGTTGCTTTCGTTTTTCTTTCTTTTCTTCCTCTTAGATACAGAAAGATTTTTTTAAATTTTTTATTCTATTTTATTATCTCTATTTTTTTAGATTATTTGACTTTTTTTTACTTTTTAAATTAATTTTTTTCCTTTCTCTTTTTCCTGTTTTCCATCAAGCTTCTCTCAACAAGCAGATCAAACACACCTAGAATCTAGCTTCCTTTATTTGATATTTTTGTTTTGTTTTTAATTTTAATTTTTAATTTTATTATTTTTTCTTCTTCCAAAATAACAACACAGAGGAATTCACCCCAAAAGAAAGATGATGGCCATTGATTTAATCAACACAAGATGTCTGAACTACAATTTAAACCAAATTTATAAGAATACTATCTGGGGTTGAAAAAAGCATAGAAGACACCAGAGAACCCCTTTCTGCAGAGATAAAGAATAAAATCTAGTCAGGCTGAAATTAAAAATGCCATAAATTAAATGCAACCTCTAATGGGTGCTATAACAGCAAGAATAGATGAAACAGAGCAGTGAATCAGTGATATAGAAGATAAAATGGAAAATAATGAGGCATAAAAAAGGGAAACAAAGACAAAAGATCATGATACAAGACTTAGAGAACTCAGCGACTTATTAAAGAGGAATAACATTCATATCATAGGAGACCCAGAAGATGAAGAAAGAGAAAAGGGGGCAGAATGTTTATGTGCGCAAATTGTAGCTGAAAACTTTCCTACTCTGGGGAAAGACACAGATGTCAAAATCCAAGAAGCACAGAGAACTTCCATTAGATCAAAAAAACCTGACCATCACCAAGGCATATCATAGTTAAATTCACAAAATACACAGTTAAGGAATGAATCCTGAAAGCAGCAAAGAGAAAAAAGTCCTTAACCTAAAAGGGAAGACAGATCAGGTTGCAGCAGATCTATCCATAGAAACTTGTCAGGCCAGAAAGAAGTGGCAGGAGATATTCAACATGCTGAGTCAGAAAAATATGAACCAAGAATTCATTAATCAGAAAGATTGTCTTTAAGAATAGAAGGAGAGATAAAGGGTTTCCCAGACAAACAAAAACTAAAGGAGTTTGTGATCACTAAATGAGCCCTGGAAGAAATTTTAAGGGAGACCCTTTGGAGAAACAAAACAAAACAAAAAAACACCAAAGCAACAAATACTATAAAGGACTAGAGAATGTCACCAGAAACACCAACTGTGAAGGCAACACAATGGCACTAAATTAATATCTTTCAATAATCACTCTCAATGTAAATGGACTAAATGCTCCAATCAAAAGACATTGCACATAAGAATGGATGAAAAAATCATCTCATCTATGTGCTGCCTACAAGGGATTCATTTTAGACCTAGAGACATGTTTTTCAGAGTGAAAGTAAGGGAATAGAGAAACATCTATCATGCTAATGGACATCAAAAAAAAAAAAAAAAAAAAAAGCCCGAGTAGCCATACTTACATTTGACAAACTAGATTTTGAATCAAAGACTGTAACAAGAGATGAAGAAGAACATTATAAGGGATGTATCCAAAAGATCTAATAATTATAAATATTTATGCCCCCAACTTGGAGTACCAGAATATAAATCTTTTAATCACAGCCATAAAGAAACTCATTGATAATAATACAATAATAATAGGACACTTTAACACCCCACTTACAGCAATGGACAGATCATCTAATCAGAAAATCAACAGGAAATGATGACTTTGAATGACACACTGGACTGGATGGACTTAATAGATATATTCAGAACATTTCATCCTAAAGCAGCAGAATGCATACTCTTCTCAAGTGCACATGAACATCGTCTAGAATCGATCACATACTGGGTCACAAATCAGCCCTCAACAAGTACAAAAAGATCAATATCATATCATGCATACTATCAGACCACAGTGCTATGAAACTTGAAGTCAATGACAAGAAAAAATTTGGAAAGACCACAAATCTTTGGAGATTAAAGAACATCCTATTAAGGAATAAATGGGTTAACCAAGAAATTAAAGAGGAAATAAAAAGTACATGGAGGCCAATGAAAATGAAAACATGACAGTACAGAAACTTTGGAATGCAGCAAAAGAGGTCATAGAGGGAAGTATATAGCAATCCAGGACATCCTGAAGAAGGAATTAAGGTTTCAACCTAACCTTACACCTAAAAGGGCTGGAAAAGAACAGCAAATATAGCTCAAAACCAACAGAAGAAGGGAAATAATAAAGACTAAAGCAGACATTAATGTTATGGAAAAAAAGCACAACACAATAGAACTGATCAATGAAACTAGCAGGTGCTTCTTTGAAAGAATTAACAAAACTGATAAACCCCTAGCCAGATTGATCAAAAAGAAAAAGGAAAGGACCCAAATAAATAAAATCACAAAAAAGAGGAAAGATTCACAACCAACACTGCAGAAATATAAACAATAATAGAATATTATGAGAAATTATACACCAGCAAATTGGGCAATCTGGAAGAAATGGATAAATTCCTGGAAACATATAAAGTACCAAAACAGAAACAGGAAGAAATAGAAAATTTGAACAGACCCATAGCCAGTAAAGGAATTGAATCAGTAATCAAAAATCTCCCAACAAACAAGAGTCCAGGACTGGATGATTTCCCGGGGGAATTCTATCAACCATTTAAAGAAGAGTTAATACCTATGCTTTTGAAGTGTTGCAAAAAATAAAAATGGAAGGGAAACTTCTAAACTCACTTTATGAAGTCTGCATTACCTTGATTCCAAAAGCTGACAAAGACCCCACTAAAAAGGAGAATTACAGAACAATTTCACTGATGAACATGGATGCAAGAATTCTCAACAAGATACTAGAAAATTGAATCCAACAATATTTTAAAAGAATTATTCACCACAATCAAGTGGGATTTATTCTTTGGGGGCAGCAGAGGTTCAATATTTGCAATTCAATCAATGTGATATATCACCTTAATAGAAGAAAGGATAAGAACCATATGATTCTCTCAATAGATGCAGGAAAAGCATTTGAAAAAATACATTTAAAATATCCTTTCTTGAATAAAAACCCTCAGGAAAGTAGGGATAGAAGGAACATACCTCCAGATCCTAAAGGCTGTATATGAAAGACACACAGCTAATATCATCCTCAATGGGGAAAAACTGAGAGCTTTCCCCCTAAGGTTAGGTACATGATGGGGATGTCTACTCCCACCACTGTTGTTTAATATGGTACTGGAAGTCCTAACCTTGGCAATCAGACAAAAAAAAAAAAAAAAAAGAAAAAAAAAAAAAGAAATGAAAGGCATCCAGATTGGCAAGGAGGAAGTCAAACTTTCACTCTTCACAGATGACATGATACTCTACTTGGAAGACCCAAAAGGCTCCACCAAAAACTGCTATAACTGGTACATGAATTGTGCAAAATTTCAAGATATAAAATCAGTGTACAGAAATCTGTGGCATTTCTATACACCAATAATGAAGCCGCAGAAAGAAAAATCAAGGAATTGATCCCATTTTCAATTACATGAAAAACCATAAAATACCTAGGAGTAAACCTAACCAAAGAGGCAAAAGTTCTGTACACTGAAATCTGTAGAAACCTTATGAAAGAAATTGAAGAAGACACAAAGAAATGGAAAAAACATTCCATGTTCATGGATTAGAAGAACAAATATTGTTAAAATGTCTATTCTACCCAAGGCAATCTACAGATTGAATGCAATCCTTATCAAAATACCACTAGAATTCTTCACAGAGCTAGAACAAACAATTCTAAAATTTGTACGGAACTTGAAAAGTCCCTGAATAGCCAAAGTAATGTTAAAAAAAACAAACAAACCTGGAGACATCACAATTCCAGACTTCAAGCTGTATTACAAAGCTATGTTCATCAAGACAGTATGATACTGGCAAAAAAAAACCCAGACATATAGATCAATGGAACATAACAGAGAACCCAGAAATGAATTCACAAGTTTATGGCAAACTAATTTTTGACAAAGCAGGAAAGAATATCCAATGGAAAAAAAGACAGTCTTTTCAGCAAATGGTGCTGGGAAAACTGGACAGCAACATACAGATGAATGAAACTAGACCACTTTTTTATACCACACACAAAAATTAATTCAAAATGGATTAAAGACCTAAATGTGAGACAGGAAACCATCAAAATCCTATAGAAGAACACAGGCAACAACTTCTTTGACCTCAGCCACAGCAACTTCTTACTAGACATGTCTCTGTAGGCAAGGTAAACAAAAGCAGAAATGAACTCTTGGTACCTCATCAAGATAAAAAGCTTCTGCACAGCAAAGGAAACGATCAACAAAACTAAACAGCAACTGATAGAATGGAGAAAGATATTTGCAAATGACAGATCAGATAAAGGGTTAGTATCCAAATTCTATAAGACTTTATTCAACTCAACACCCCCAAAACACATAATCTAGTGAAGAAATGGGCAAAAGACATGAACAGACATTTTTTTCCAAAGAAAAGTGGCTAACAGATGACTAACAGACACATGAAAAGATGCTCCACATGACTCATCATCAGGGAAATACAAATCAAAACCACAATGAGATACCATTTCACACCTATTAGAATATCTAAAATTAACAACTCAGGAAACAACAGATGTTGACAAGGATGTGGAGAAAAGGGAA
The DNA here is from genome assembly GCF_028749965.1 of Puma concolor. Lineage (NCBI taxonomy): Eukaryota > Metazoa > Chordata > Mammalia > Carnivora > Felidae > Puma > Puma concolor. The sequence goes on from NC_141683.1 coordinate 31,415,006, forward strand.
CCCCTTTGAACTGCTGGTGAGAATGCAAACTAGAATGCAGTCACTCTGGAAAACAATATGGAAGTTCCTAAACAAGTTAAAAATAGAAGTACCCTATGACCCAGCAATTGTACTGCTAGGTATTTATCCAAAGGATACAAAAATGCTGGTTAGAAGGGGCACATGCACCTCAATGGTTATAGCAACTGTATCAACAATAACCAAATTATGAAAAATTCAAATGTCCATCTACTGATGAATGGATAAAGAAGTGATGTATGTGTGTGTGTGTGTGTGTGTGTGTGTGTGTGTGTGTGTATAATGGAATATATTACTTGGGGATCAAAAAGAATGAAAGCTTGCCATTTGCAACTACATGGATGGAACTAGAGTGTATTATGCTAAATGAAATACAAATATCATATGATTTCACTCATGTGGAATTTGAGAAACACAACAGATAAACATAGCGGAGGGGAAGGAAAAATAAGTTAAAAACAGGAAGGCAAATCATAAGAAACTCTTAAGTACAGAGATCAAACTTAGGGTTGCTGGAGGGGTGTTGAGTGAGGATATGGGCTAAAAGTGTGATAGGCATTAAAAGGGCACTTGTTGTGATGAGCACTGGGTATTATATGTAAGTGATTAATCAGTAAATTCTACTCCTGAAACCATTATTACACTATGTGTTAACTAACTTGGATTTAAATTTAAAAAAAGAAAGAAAAAGAAAACTAAATGGCAGTGGTAAGGAAGGTGTTATCTCAGTTTTGAGGATGAATTAGCTGAGGGAAAAGAAGATTGATAGTTGTGTGAAGACTAGAAACAGAATATTTGACTCTTTATTCAGTGTGTTAGAATTCCTCCATAGTGCTGGACAAAGTGTGCTTGGGCATACTTGAAATTACCACTGCCAGAAGTCTAGCATTGCACTGTCTAAAACAGTAGCCCTGGGCGACTTGTGGCTACCAAGCACTTGAAATGTGGCTAGTCCAAACTGAGATATGAGAAGTGTAAAATACACACCAGAGTTTGAGGCTTAGTACATTAAAAAAAAAAAAAAAAAAAAAAAGACGAACGTAAAGAATGTAAAGTATCTCATTAATACTTTTATGGTGATTATATGTTGAAGTGAGAATATCTTAGACACATCAGGTTAAATAAAATATTTTATTAAAATTTAAAAAATAAAAGATTTATTGAGAAGGACTGTACGGATGAGCAACAATGGAAGTAGAAATAACTAGGAAGGAAGCTATTTTAATAATTGAAGGAGGAGATAATTACTGGTGACTTGGACAAGAATATGAGAAATGATTGGGTTATGGATTTGAATACAAGGTCAGATGGATTTCCTGAGGTATTGGATGATATTAGGAGAAAATGAGAAAGATCAGTGATGATATCATTTTTTCCCCCTGAGCAACTGTTATCAGCTGAGATTTTGTGGGTGGTAGGTGGAGCGGGAGTTTAGTTTTGGACATGTTGGATTTAAGACATCTGTTAGACATCTGTGTGCTTATGATAATAAGGGAATGAATATGTAAATATGGAGTTAAGAAAATGGGTCTGTGAAAGATATGAATTTGGCATTAATGACCTGAAAAGGGAGGAGTTTGCCAAAACAATATATGAAGGTAGAGAAAACCTAAATACAGAGTCCTGGGGCAATCCAATATTTAGAGGTCGTAAGAACTGCAGAGGAATCCCTCCAAGAAGTGAATTCTAAAGTGTGAGAGAAAAATCAGTAGAGGGTGGTGTTTTGTCAGGCAAGTGAAGAAAATGGATCCAGGAGGAAGGCATGATCAACTGTGTCAGATGGGTCAGCACGGAAGCCACTGATGGCCTTGTTAGGAGAAGTTTCCTGGAAGTAGTTTCAGTGCAATAGCTGGAGTAAAACTTGACTAGAATGCTTCTAAGAAATTACAAGAGAAGAATGATTGGTGGACAGTGGGGATAGGCAACTTTGTTGTAGATTTTTGCTGTGAAGGGAAACAAATACATAAGGCAGCATTTGGCTGCAAAGAACGAGTGCTCTTTTAAAAAAATATTTTCTTTTTTAAGAGAAAATATTTGTGGCTCAATGGGAATGATCTAGGAGAAAAAGAAAAATTGATGATGAATAAGTAAGAGGAAACATTTCTGGATCACATTCCCTGAGCAGGGGAGAGGAAAATGGAATTAAGGGGGCAAATGCAGAAGGATTTTTTTAAATGCAGAAGTATTTTACAAGAAAATGGTCCATCTATAGTAATAGGAAGAAAGAGTCTATGGAAACAGATACTGTTATGGGTTAAATATAGGAGGTTAGAGTCTGAGGAACTTCTCTTTCTAGGTACTTGAGCCAATGAATTTGACTTACACCACTTCAAGATAGTTCCTAATATAACCAAAAGTCTCTTGAGAGAACAAACAAAGGAAGTTAAATACTTTCCCAAGAGTCACATAGCTAATAACATAGCGTACTGCTTGATGTAGTGACACTGGAGTTAGCGAGATCTTGGAGCTTGGTTTTGATCCTAAGGCTAATCTGACTCAGGCCTGTAAAGAGCTTCTTATTCATCATTCTTGCAGTTGTTTGTTGAGCGGCTAATAGGCATCATGTGGTTAAAAAAATAAACGTGATGGTATCAGTGAAGAAGAGTTACTTGGTGCATTGCTAAAATACAGTAGGGGAATTTCATTGCTTCAGAAATATCTAGTGGACTTCTTGAAAGAGTGACATTTAAGCTGAGACTGGTATGATGAGGTGAAGTTAAGAAGGCAAAGGGAGGATGAAATGCATTTGAGGCACTGAAAACAAGGTTGAATGCTATTTGTGGTAAGAGAGAACATAAAAGTGTGAGGGAGGAAATGAACAAAGGACTGGAGCAGAGACCTCAAAAGGAAGTTGATAATATGATGAGACTAGAATGTAGAGCAAGATCATGGGTCTTCTAAAAACTTTTTTTAATTTATTTATTTTTGAGAGACAGAGACAGCCAGACAGAGTGTGAGCAGGGGAGGGGCAGAGAGAGGGAGACAGAATCTGAAACAGGCTCCAGGCTGTAAGCTGTCAGCACAGAGCCTGATGCAGGGCTCGAACTCACAAACCGTGAGATCATGACCCGAGCCGAAGTCAGATGCTTAACCAACTGAGCCACCCAGGCGCCCCAATCAGGGGTCTTCTAATAAGGGAATTTAAATACAAGTAGATAAAGGTAGCTCATCTTCTCTCGTGGACACACCAAAATCTTCAATTAGTAGGACAACTATCTCTGAGAATGAACTGAGGACTAGCAGAACAGATCTTATATAACTAAGGATATAAAGAAAAAGCTACATTGAAATGGGAAAAGGGGGTAGAGATGTGATCTATTAAACAGAGAGAGAGAGAGAGAGAGAGAGAGAGAGGTAAACTGAGAAACAGACTCTTAACTCTAGAGAACAACTGATGGTTACCAGAGGGGAAATGGGTAGGGGGGATGGGTTAAATAAGTGATGGGGATTAAGGAGTGCACTTGTTGTGATGAGCACTTGTATGGAAATGTTGAATCGCTATATTGTACACCTGAAACTAATATTACAGTGTATGTTAACTAACTAGTATTTAAATAACGTAAAAAAAAAAATAATAATACCTTAAGACAAATGAAAATGGAAATGCAGTGGTCCAAAATCTATGGGACACAGCAAAAACAGCTCTAAGAGGGAAGTTTATGGTAATATAGACTTACTTCAGGAAATAAGGAAAATCTCAAATAATCTAACCTTATACCTAAAGGATCTATAAAAATAAGAACAAACAAAGCCTATAGTTAGGAGGAGGAAGGACATAATAATGATCAGAATGGAAATACATGAAATAGACCAACATTTAAAAAAAATAGAAAAGATCAACAAAACTAAGAGCTTGCTCTTTGAAAAGACAAACAAAATTGATAAACCTTTAGCAATAAAGATAAAAAGAGAGAGGGCCCAAGTAACTAAAATAAGAAATGGAGTAAGAACATGGGATACCCTTGTTAATTTCTTTGTGCTTTTGTTGCATTTCTCTGCTTTAAAATTTGTTTTTAAATTTTATTCATTTTGAGAGAGAGAGAAGTGGGAGATGCAGAGAGAGTGGGAGAGAGAGAGAGAATCCCAAGCAGGCTCTGCTCTCTCAGCACAGAGCCCAGTGTGAGGCTTAAGTCCATGAATGGTGAGATCATGACCTAAGCTGAAACCAAGAGTCAGATGCTTAACTGATTGAGCCACCCAGGCACCCCTCTGCTTGGCAATAGAGGTGCAGAGGAGTTCACAGTATAAATTATTCTTTTTTTAGGTCTTTATTATAGTTTGTGATCTTGAATGTTTTCTCTTTATTCATTAAAGTAAAACAGCAGAGAAAATTAGAAAAAACATAAAAATAAAAGAGAAGCAAATAAAAATTATCTGAGAGCTTGCCAGAGATAGTACCATTCACATTTTAGAAAAATTTATCTCTATCTTTATATATGCTTTTTCACTTTATGTTTTTCATAAGTATTTTCCAGTTATCAAATTAACTTTGAAAACATCATTATTAAAATTTCTATAATATTGTATGTAAAGGTTTTCCACAACATATGTAACTCTTTTCCTTTGGTTTTATGTTTTCAATTTTATACTATTATAAGCAATTCTGCATAAAATATCATTGTACAAGACTTATTTCACAACTGATTATTGATGTATAAAATGTTGGGGTTCAGAGCTGATGGCCAAGAAAGAATTATTGAGGTGTCTTTGGTGTGAAAATGTGGTTTTATTAAAACACAGGGACAGCACCTGTGGGCAGAAAGAGTTGCACTGGGGTTGTGATGGGTGACTGGTTATATATCTTCAAGTTGGGAGGGGGTTAGGGATAGTGTAGGTCTCTAAGGAATTTTGGAAGCAAGGTTTCCATGACTTTGAAGGGGCTAGCTGTTGTTAGGAAAGGTCATTTATTACTGTTTAGTAAAAACTCAGTCATGAAACCCTTCAGATATATATCAGTGAGCCATAAGCTTGGAGTATGATTACCACCATTTATCTGTGGTGGGGGTAGAGTTAAAGGAAGTTTCCAAAGGAATTTTTATATGTTAAAGTAGACTTAGAGGATCCTGGGGGGGGTCACACTGAGATTGCCTTTTGCCCTCAGCAAAGTGTCATCATCGAGGCAGCTGAGTTCCTAGAGGAATGTCACTCTGCCTTGTCAATGGGCTCTAAGTTGTAAGGAAATTTAATTTTTCATTTGCCTTTGTTTCCCACACCAATTATCTCTTTAGAATGTACTCTGAGAAGAGAACTTATTCTATTAAAATGTAAGAATATCGTTAAAAGTCTTAATGCAAATCACTAAATTGTACTGTATTTATGTGTATTTAATCCCCCCCTTGTCAGGGAGATTCAGGGAAACTCTTTTTAGGTCAGGCGAGTTTTAACAGTTTATTTAGCTCAGCATGCGTTTCTTGAACCCATACTATGTACCAAGGGCTCTCTTAGGCATTGGAGATCATCAGAAATGAAAAAGGCAGTTTTGCTCCAATGAATTATACTTCAGAGAAGTACTGTGCTTCTCCTCTAATCAAGGAGACCTTTTACTCTGAGGCCCCATCCTCCCATCTCCTAACCCAACCCCCAGTTTAACTCATCTCTTTCCTGTGGAGGCCTTGCTGCATTTTGGTTATGCTTTTTCGCTTCCTGAATCATTAGACTTGGGTTAGATCTTAATTCTTTCCTATATATTCATGGATAGATTAACATTTTAAACTTTCACCTCTTTTTAATGAGGATAATAATACTACTGATATCACTGTTTTTTTGTTATTGTTGTTAGTATTAAATGGCATTATGTATGTAAAACAGTATAGTGTCTTACACATGATAAACTTGCAATAAATGTCAACTGTTATTATCATGTTTCTACGTTGCAAAGACTGAAGTGTCAGTTCAACACTTATTCAGGCCTTGAACAGTTCTGGAACTTAATTTTCAATGACAGGTGAAGATCCAAAATAAAGGTGGTATAGAAAGAAGTGACATGAGACTGTTCGTGTCACAATAAACGGTAGGAATGGAGAGAAATAATGTTAATATTAGGTGCCTTTTATTATTTTGATTTGGCCAGCCAATTTTTAAAACCTTTACATATATTAATTTTACCGTATAAGTCAGGTACTGATGTTATTTCTATTTTACAGATGAGAAAATTGAGGCAAAGAGAAATTATTTGATTTGCTCAATAATTTGTGAAGAGAAGTTAAATATGGTGCTTCTCTGCTAGACATTTCAAAAGTGTCTTTTATCAGTTCTTTCAGTAGCTCTTCAGAGTAGTTACTGAAATAAATATTATCATTCTCACTTTATAGATGAGGAAACTAGAACTTAAGTAGTATCAGGAAAGTATCTCTGGTTCCATGGCTAGGAAAGATAACTGCATTTGAATACACACTGGCATGCCACCCAACTTCTGTGGGTTCCTTTCCACAGTGCCTTTTACTTTCAGGAATAAACAGTGAATTGTCTTAAGATTTGCATAACCAACATAATTTATAACATTATATGTATAAATAGCATATATATGTATTAAATTTGTTTTCTACCATTCACCCAGTAGACCATAATCTAAATAAATGCAAGAATATCATAAAGTAAACAAAAAGATTCTTCTCAATGAACTGTAATTTATGGAAACATATAGCACAATTTAAAGATTTAACATCACTCTAATTTTGATTTTCCTTTAGAATAGAAGCATACAGGTACAATCATTTGACTTTTGACGGTTGTATAAAAGATAATTATAGCTTTTCACCTTCTTCAAAGCCAACATTTAAATGAAGACAGCAAAATCTGGTTTGAAAATCTTTATCAGGTCATTCCCCAAAGAGTCTTAATTGTAGCAAATGCTCTGCCTGCCAATTGGAAGGGTTTTCCCATTGGAGCTGTGTGTTTATTCTACAATATGGAACATAATTTGAAAAGGAAGTTCAAGGCCTAGTACTGCCATGTGACTGGACATATTGAAATCCAATAGGATTGCAGAAGTTAAGTGAACAGCAGGTGCTCCATCTGCAGACCCCTCCATAATGAGTACAAACAAGTGAAGTCTCATCTCTAGTTTCACTCTCCTTGTCGTTGGAAAATTAACATTTTGGAGTACAGATGAGTGAGGTAGCTAGAAAGGGCCCCACGCCTTTTCTTTAAGATTTAAATATTAGATAATAGGTGTATTATGTTGAGGTGTATGTTGAGGATTTAAATGCAAAAACCACATTTTCTATCTTTGAAGTAAACCTAATCGGTTTACCAAACCAATCTGTGTAAGGTTTATCTGTGAAAAGTCAATCACTAAGTATTGAAACTGCAGGTCAGCAGTCCTTAGCAACAGAATTTTTCTGTACCATAGAATGTACTTAACTTCTTCCATCAGTGGTAAGATTTGTTAGAAAATAAGCATTTAATACAGATCCACAGTGCTTTACCTGCAATTCCAAACTTAGAACAATTTTGAAAACAGTTTTAAAAAAAGATGTCAAATTTACATAAAATAACAGATCCTAATGTTCAGTTAGATGAGTTTTGACAGCTGTATACACCTGTGCAACTTCCCACACTTTCAAAAAAAAAAAAGATATAAACTATTTCCATGCCCCACAAAGTTTCCTTCTTGCAGCCTGCTCCATTTTCTCCATAATCCTCCCAGAAAACATTTCTAATTTTCCTATCAGCACAGATTAGTTTTGCTTGTTCTTGGGCTTCACATAAACAGTCATATAGCATATTATCTTTTCTGCCTGAATTATTTCATTCAAAAACTTTTGAGATTCATCCTTATTTTATTTGAAATATGTTCTCTTTTTCCTGAGTTTCATTCTCTTATATTTAAAATAACACACTTTGTATATCCTTCTGTTGATGAACATTTGGGTTTCTTCTACTTATTGGCTTATGAATAATGCTTATATGACTATCCTCATAGAAATCTTTTTTGTGGATATGTATTTTTATTTTTCTTGGGTAAATATCTAGGAATAGAATCTCTGGGTCATGAGCTAGATATTTAACTTAATAAGAAAATGCAAAATACTTTCTAAAGTAGTTTTACTCTTTTGTATTCCCACTATGAAAGTATGAAGATACTGGGTGCTTTTATTCTCACCAATATTTGGCATTGTTGGTCTTGGTGTTTGGGACTTGAAGCATTCTAGTGGATATGAAATGGTATAACATTGCAGGTTTAATTTATATTTTATGATGATAAGTATTGAGCATTTTTACAGTTTACTGGCCATTTGTATGTCCCATTTTATTAAGAGATTTACAATTTTTTCCCTTTTTTAAATAAGATTTTTAAAATGTTGATTGTTAGTATTCTTTTTTTTTTTTTAGAATTATTTATATATTTTGGATGTGTACCTCCTGTCCGATACATGTATTGCAAATACTGTTTTCCCACAGTCTGTGGTTTGCCTATTAGTTATAAACTGAACACTAAAAAAATTTTTTTAATGTTTATTCACTTTTTGAGAGACAGAGACAGAGTGTGAGCAGGTCAGGGGGCAGAGAGAGAGGGAGACACAGAATCTGAAGCAGGCTCCAGGCTCTGAGCTGTCAGCACAGAGCCTGATGTGGGGCTTGAACTCATGAACTGTGAGATCATGACCTGAGCTGAAGTCGGATGCTTAACTGACTGAGCCACCCAGGCGCTCCCAAAAACTGAACATTTTAAGATATATTTGAATAAATTTAGTTATGCCACTTAGTATCAATATGCATATTTTTCATTGTAAAAATATTAATGCATTTAATTACAAGGTATTATATCAGAACCGAGAGAAGGTTTTACATCATATGTGGTATATATACTATTCTACCTTTCTACAATCAGGAATACTTAAAAATTTTTTTTTTTTCCAACGTTTATTTTTTTTGGGACAGAGAGAGACAGAGCATGAACGGGGGAGGGGCAGAGAGAGAGGGAGACACAGAATCTGGAAACAGGCTCCAGGCTCTGAGCCATCAGCCCAGAGCCCGACGCGGGGCTCGAACTCACGGACCGCGAGATCGTGACCTGGCTGAAGTCGGACGCTTAACCGACTGCGCCACCCAGGCGCCCCGCAATCAGGAATACTTTAAATTTCAAAATGTTCAGTCCTAAGAATTTGGAATTAGGAATGTCTTAGCATGTTCTAGGATGGAGATAATGTTACTGGAACATTGATTATATAAATGTACTTACATCTAAGTATCATTACTGTAAAAGTTTTAATGGATGGAATATAAAATCAAAAGGTTTGAGAAGTCATAAACCATATTTGCTTCTATTTATTAGTATTATATTTTTAATTTATTTAAATCCAAGTTAGTTAACATATAGTGTAATAATGATTTACATCATTTAGTGATTCATCGCATATATATATATAACGGCCAGTCCTCATCCCAAGTGCCCTTCTTATTTTTAACATTTTTCAATGTACATCAAGACAAAAGAATTATAGCAAATTAATTTTTAATTAATTGTAGAAATAAATCAGATTTATTAATTATGGTGATACATAGTCTGATAAATAAAATTGAGTTTTCATTGTGAATTATTCAGAGTTGTTTTTAGGAGCTTTCATCTCTGACTTGATAATTCTTTTTACATTTCTTTGCTTTGGTACATTTTGCCTTAGAAGCCTATTTCTAGAAAGAATAGTGTAAACCAAGTTTTCAGTTATAATAACTGCAAAAATTCATTTGACTGACTTTGATTTTAGATAATTAGCATTTCATTTCTGATGAGATGGCAAGCTATGAAAAACCAAGAGCTGTAGTTAGTAACATAGCAAAATGTGTTTCTGAATTATCTATTCTTAATTAGATAAACAGCTAAAAATTCTTAATTAGGTAAACAGCTAAAATATGGCATTAGGTAAAGTTGAGAACCCCTTCATTTTCATTTTTTTGCTTATTTTATTTCACTTATTTACTGTTTTATTTTATTTTATTTTATTTTATTTTATTTTATTTTATTTTATTAATATCATGATAAGTGTACTCTTTAATCCCCATCCCCTATTTCCCTTATCCCCCCACCTAACTCCCCTATAGTAATTATCAGTTTGTTCTTTATAGTTGAGAGTCTATTTCCTGGCTTGTCTCTTTTTTTCATTCACTTTGTTCATTTGTTTTGTTTCTTAAATTTCACATATGAGTGAAATCATATGGTATTTGCCTTTCTCTGATTGACTTATTTCACTTAGCATAAAACTCTCTAACTCCATCCGTGTCATTGCAAATGGCAAGATTTCATTCTTTTTTATGGCTGAATAATATTCCACTGTATATAGATATACCACCTCTTCTTTCTCCATTCATCTATTGATGACACTTGGGCTACTTCCATAATTTGGCTATTGTAAATAGTGCTGCTATAAACATAGGGCTGTATGTATCCCTTTGAATTAGTACTTTTGCATTCTGTAGGTAACTACCCAGTAGTGTGATTATGAATCTTAGTGTAGTTTTATTTTTAGCTTTTTGAGGAAATTCCATGCTGTTTTCCATAGTGGCTGTACCACTTTGCATTCCTACTGATAGTGCAAGAGGGTTTCTTGGACTTCCAGCCTCCAGAACTGTGAGAAAATAAATTTCTGTTGTTTAAGCCACCTGGTTTATGATATTTTGTCATAGCAGCCCTAGAAAACTAATATGATTATCAAGCCAGAAAGAAGAAATTAGGCTTGGAAAGGGAATATGAAGATAAGAAAAGTAAGTGAGGGAAATAATGAAAGATAATTATTTTATCTTGGAAATTGTTTGGTTATATGTCTTTTCAACTCTTGCATTACATTGGTCTTTCAAAAGATAATGGGGCTAGTAGAAATGTTCATTGGAGACAAGGTTCATCTGTTTCCTTATGACAGATCTCTCTTACTTTCATAGTTTAATGAGGCAAGTCAGAAGTGAGGATGAGTGAAAGAGTAAGTGTAGCAGGTTTCTTAACATTTTGGGGGCTTGTTTTTATCACCTTAAAGCAGGGCCATAGATGGAGATCAAGCACATATCCTATGCTTGCTATCCCCATGTGTGAGACAAAATATTTTCAATGAACGGTAGAGAAACCACATTGAATTGCTAATATTATTTTAATATGCTCATTATATCAAATGCTAAATAGTCACAGCATACACTTTAAGACTGCACTGTCAAATATGGTAGTCACTAGCCACATGTGACTAGATAAATTTAAATTTAATTAAAATTTCATCTCCTCAGTCATACTAGCCATATTTCAGTGGCTCCCACCTTGAACAGCAAGGATATAGAACATTTTATCATCACAGAAAACTCTGTTAGATGGTACTGCTTTAGAAAATAAATTTTGGCCAAACTTATAGCAAACCATATCCATTTGAATTATTTAAATTCCTATATTATGTGTACTGTTCTTACAGTTTTTTTCTGTCTGTTTTAGAGAACACACGATTTTCTTTTGCTTGGGTTAAAACGAAAAACACTAGTGTTAATGTGTACAAAAAATGATTGGTCAGCAACTTCTGAGTGAAAGCAAATCAAGTTGGGAGGGGGTCTTTTTTGTCTTTCCAGAAAGATAAATTTTCACCTAGTGTTAAAAATTGCTTCAGTTGGCTGCATCCAGACTATTGGCATGCAGACACCCCCTCTCCGCATGGGGGCACCAAAGGAACCAGTGGAATAAGTGTTTCAGGTGGTCTCAATTTGTTTTCCAGTATGTTTGGGGAAACAGATGATATGGCATTGTACCACAACTGCCTCCCTGTCCTGCCCAGTATCCTGCCCCCCCACCACGGCAAAGACCAAAGAATCAAAGGAAAGCACAAATTCCTCACCACATGTTTAATTGTGCAATCCTGTACCTGGGAAGTGTTTTCTCTGACCAGGACTGGTGATCGGCTTATGCCCTAAAGCATGAGAAAAGGGTCATTAATTATACAGTGAACTGGGTTTTATAAGGATCACTTCAGTGTGGAAACTGAATGCAAACTGCCTTTAACCAATGTGTTTCTGGGTCCTTCCCATTAAAGTGGAACATGGGAGGTTTTATACTATTTCTTATTTTAAAAGGGAAGAAATATTGACCCCTAATTAAGAATATTGCCAGCAGGCTATATAGAGAAAACAGGGCTAGAATGGAAAGAAGTTGAAATGGAAAGTATATAACTGTCTTGCTAGGGGCACACTGTTCTCTTTCTTCTTTTAACAACAAAATATATAAAAGGTGTTAGGGCTTACAGAGCCTTTTTATTGTTTTGTTTTAAAGCTCTGAAAATGGCCTATGGAGATTTAACCCCCTTCACCCCTAAGAACACTGAGAACCTTCCCATCTGAATCACAGGGAAGGGGAGGAGGCAGGAAGAAAAAGATTACTTTCCATCACTTAGCATGAACTACCCCAAAGCTGAGTGGCTGCCCTCTTCCCCTCCCTCCTCCCCCCCATGGGTATTTCCTCTTTGCAGCTCCCAGTGGAAATCAGACACCTATGACTGGAATGATAGTGGAGAGCTCTCATCCTACAAGGGGCAGGTCAAAGTGTGCTTGGTATGAACACAGCCTTCAAATCTGTAGAGAGGCTGGGCCAAGGGGCAGGTGGATGAATGTCGTCTTTGGTAAAATTCTACGTATTCCAGGAGCTCCCACAGCCCTAATGCTGTCTCCTCTCACCATGGAAATAATGTGACTTAAAGGGAAATATTTTGGCCTAAAAGCTAACCAGGAACTGGGTTCTCATGCTACCTGTTATAATTAGCTGCATATTATTTCCTCGATTTTCTCTATTTCTTCATTTGTAAGACAGGGATAATTAAATCTATCCCACCATATTACTCTGAAGAAAAATAAAGCGCATGAAACTCCCTAGTACACAGAAGGTTTCAAATCAGTGGCTCTTATGATTGTGACTATTCTGTGGGTGCCTTTCCTGAATGGTATTATAGATTCTCAGGATCACCCACACCCAAATAAAACTTGCCTGTCTCATCTCATTTACTTAAGGACCTTATGTTCAGCTTTCTCAAATGACAACTGTGCTGGGGAAAAATATTTTTTTTTAAAAAATCAAATGTTTAGATTTTACCACTAAGGGCTTTCCTCTGCTGCACACACTAAGGAAAAGTCTGCTGTTTCCAAGCCAATTCTTTCACCCTGGGCTTTTATGATATGATATTATAATTAAGGAGGGGACCAAATGGGGACTCCACACGGTGGTAAGTAGAGGGAAAGGGGAATTTATAGAAAGACAGTGGGAGAATTTTTCAGGCAAAGGTTAGGAGCATAAGAAGGGGATGTGAAAGGAAAGGGGAATTTTAAGAAAGGTTGCAGTGAACAATGTTCTAAAAATGTAAGGAAAAAAACTTACTATTTTGAATTTCCTGTTCTATTTTCTGGAGTGTGTTTTTGATTATACCACCACATTAATGTTAAACACCACAGTCATTTCTTAGTGAGGTTTACAAACTCAGCACATTCTGGGGCACTAATCCATGCAAACATGTTCATGGAGAATGTGCTTCTTGAGTGGAGACCTCTCACCTCACCTGTGGTCACACATGTTCCGATGGATGGGAGGCTTTGTTGCCTAATGCACCACATGTCTAATGTGACTTCATAGGGAACTAGTTCAGACCAGGAGGAAATAACTAAGGAGAAGTTGTATGCACCCTGGGTACCTATGGTATACCTCAAATCAAACTGTGGGAACAGCTTTCAATTCTTGTGTGTAGCATGGAGGAGACAGGAAGGCTTGAGGCTAGCCCCTTTTAGATGTGGGGAATTTTACTGGGAGTCATTAACAGTCATTCTTGTTGCTAGTGCTGGCTACCTTCAGTCTGCACCCAAGAATATCACCTGGTTTAAGAATATCCTTTCCCATTTGCCAAGCACCATTCATTGGCTGTTTGCAGAGAGGGGGTGCTCAGAGAATGTGACGTTCAGTTTTTCCCTCAGTTTACAAAATCATGCTGTCACTCCTTTCAGTCATTTAGAGTTGCAGGAAAACTATGAAACATTTTTAAAATCCCAAGTGGGGACATATTAAGACCTTTAGTGAGCCTTAAACACTGAAAATTTGTGGTGCCTCTTCCACATGTATTAAAAATAAAAACAGTTCTAAATGATAAGAGAAGACTAGGTAATACAGAAGAGTTTTTTTTTAGGATTAAGTTCTTTGATACATCTAATTGAAATATCAAGTATATTCCTTCTGATATATTCCTTGTGGGGTCTCTGATTTGTTGGCACCCGATTATGGGTTTAGGCTATCCACTAGGTAACTTTTTGCATGGTAGCTGACATGGATTATCCATAGATGGACTGGGAAAGCAGATGAAGGATAAAGCCAGCTTTACTGAAATAAGGTGCTGCAGCTAAGGTAGATGTGTGAGATGGAGCCCTGGATTCCACAGTGTGACAACTAGTTGGAAGTCATCATAATTTCTAAACTAGATCCGATAATCTAGCCTATTTGCTGTTTTGTCTGTCTGGTAGCACAAAGGGATTTTTCTTCACGACAAAGCTCCAAGTTAGTTTCCCCTAATAAGTTTTTTTGAAAGTATCCACCATGATATTACATAAAAATATTTTAAAGACATTTGATATTTTTCAGTTTTCTGCAAATTATATTGCCAGAGTCCAGAAAATTGATAAAATAATCCTTATTAAAGTAATAATGTTATTACTGTGATAATAGTAATAGCACAAATAACTAACATTTGCGTTGTACTTTGCAATTTACAAAGAATGTGATTTCTCAAATATCTTTTCATTTGAACCTCATATCAGTATGCGATGTGACAACAGAGTTATTAGAAATCCTATAAAAGAGTTAATGAACAAGCCTCCTTCACATTTTAACAGGGACTTTCTGGAGATAGATTTCTTGACACCAAAGATCAAAGCGTTGTTATTAGCTTATAATCATGATATTCCCTCCCCCCCCCCGCCCCCCACGGGGCAAGGAAGATGTCCCACTGGTACTATAAAGAACACATTATAAAATGTACCGATACTCATTTTCACAGAGTCCTTATTCTTTAAGGCCTAGGATAACTGTTACCTCCTCTATGAAGCCTGCCTCACTGCCCAAGGAGCATTCTTTATTCCTTCCCTAGCCGCCAGAGGTACTCAATGAAAGCTCATGTTTTTATGCATCCTCTATAGATCAAGAGTTCTTTCAGGATAATTTTATCCTCTTTTCTATGAGTACACAGTAAGTGCTCAGCAAATATTTATTGACTGATCCATGAGTAAATGGATGAATGAATTAATAAGTGAATGTTTGAGACCAATGATGTGGGTTGAAGGTAGTTCACCAAGTCAAGATTTCTAAGTTTGGCAAGGATTTAGAAGCTGGAGGATTAGGAGAAACCCATAGAATTTTGACTCAGAATCCCCCTTGTCATTATCAAATACAGTTTACATCAATATCCTGACAGTTGCATCTTTTGAAATATTTCAAAATATAAGTCCTAAGAGATTTCAGACATGCAGAAAATGATTAGAATATTAGATATGTCTAACAGTCCATAGGAAGATACCTTACACTTCTGCTTTTCCCATAGACTAAGAAATTCACGAGTTACAGAATATATTCTGGGTACTCTTTTAAAGGCTTGCAAAAATTCTCAAAGGCAGCAGCTTGTAGGCCAGGCTCCTGGCAACATTCTACTGATTTCTCAAGTATTCAATTTTGGAAAAAAAAGAGCTCAAATGTGAAATGCATCTTCTGATCCTGGCTGCTGAAACACAGAAGTTATCATTAGCACTGATAAGCTGCTTGTCAGCACTCTGACTCCACAGTATAGAAAAGCTTCAGGCTTTCCTCCCTGATTAGCACAAGAGCTAGTGAAAGGCCTCAATAGCGACATTTTAGACAGATCTTCTGTAGTTTAAAACACATAATCAACAGAGTTCTTTATGGAAATCCAGTTGAAGTTCATACTTCACACCTTGGTACATTAATAACATTAATTTCACTCAGCCTTTATAATCAGAGTCCCACCTACAGACATTTATTTGAAGATGTCTGAGGGCCCACACAAGTAGGAAGGTAATAATACTTCTTCTAAAGAAAACTGCTCCATGGAGAAGGTGGAGATTAGGAAGAGTAATAATTATACCTGAAATGTTAATAACTGGATATCTTTTTCTGAACTCTTACAAGTATTTACATGTAAAAAGATAAAATTGCTAAAAAAAATTAGGAGAAGAATAAGAGCAGTTTCAGTGAAAAATGGGCAATTTTCTTTTTTGTTGTTGGTGTTACAGCCTAGTTTCCTTAGTGATTCTTCTGTGTAAGCCTGGAAAACTGAAGGAGACCATTATTATGCAAAGCAGTCTGGCACAAATGGCATTACATATCTCATACGATAGGGAATTTCTTGAAAAAAAAAAAAAGAAGAATGAAAAAGAAAAATGAAGCATTCAGTGTTTGGGGTTTTCATGAAAATTCATTGCTGTGCTTGCCAATATTATCCTGCAGCTGGATGTATGCTACTGCTGTACTGTGAGGGGAGAAATTAGAAATTCAAATAGTTTCGTATTAAGCTCTTAAATTCAAGTTAGGGAATAATAGAATATAACTTTTAATAAATTTTAACATTTCTCTATTCACAAAGGTCACATAATAAATATCATTCACAGAGACTGGAGAGTGTAAGCAGAAAGTGTCGAGTGTCTTTTAAAATTATTGGGAAATAATATGAGTGAAAATTAGAAAAGTAAGCATCGTACATTTTTTAATTCAACATGAAGAAAACAAATGATGTTGTCCCATTAACAGAGCAATGAACTCCGTTACCAAAAACTTCAAATCTATAATAATTGCAGTGTCTATCTGTAGCTTCCCTCTTGGCCCAAGTGAGAGTTGGGTTTACTTAATGTAAAAAGAAAGTGAATCACATATATTTCAAATTTAGACTCAAGACTTTACCTGTCTTAAAAGAGAAATGCCTGGCGGGCTCTTGGGTTATGACAACTCTTCCTTTGACTTAGTCAAGGCTAAGCTGTTCCTGCCTCAATCCTTTGTTTCCATGTTATTTGTCCATACAACTAATCAATCTGGAAAGAGTGAAGGAAATGTAAGAGGGAACTGAGCTGCTTTACATGTATTCAAGTCTCCACTTCCATATACATTATATTCCAAACTACTTAAAGTGCTTCATAATACTGTTCTCATAACATATATAATAATCTTTTTAGATTTTTTAACTTTTTATTAAGTTTTTAATTTTAATTCCAGTATAGTTACCATGCTGCATTATATCAGTTTCAGGTATACAACTGTTGGTGGTGATTCAGTAATTCTATATATTGCTCAGTGCTCATCATGATAAGTGTTGTGTAGTAATCTTGAAGAGAAAAAACAAAATAGTCATCACAAGGCTAGAAAAAGTCAAATTATATTGATTTTTTAAAGAAACTTTTTATTGTTGAGAATGTCAAACATATTTGAGAATAGAACAATATAATAAAATTTCTAAACTTATTATACAACTTCAATAATTACCAACTCTTATACTATATTCTGTTGCCCATAATATATCTACTTTCTCTCAGCCTATAAAATTTTGAATCCAGGGGTGCCTGGGTGGTTCAGTCGGTTAAGGGTCTGACTTCAGCTCAGGTCATGATCTCGCAGTTTGTGGGTCGGAGCCCCGCATCGGGCTCTGTGCTGACAGCTCGGAGCCTGGAGCCTGCTTCGGATTCTGTGTCTCCCTCTCTTTCTGCCCCTCCGCCACTTGTGCTCTGTCTCTATCAAAAAATAAATAAATGTAAAAAAAAATTTAAATTTTGAATCCAATTTCAAACATCCAATTTCATCTCTTTGTATTTCAGTATCTCTAAAAGAATTTACTTATTAATGTAATGAAAATATCAATGCCCTAACTGAAAATTGAACAATATTTTAAAATATGATCCTATATCCAGTAAACATACAAACTTCCCATTGTCTCATAAATTCAATAAGTCAATTTATTTTACATTTTGTTTGAATCAAAATCCAAATAAGCGCAATATGTGGCAATGGGTTTTTTTGTTTCTTAATCTTTGGTTTCTTTCTCTGTCTCTACTTCTTTTATTTCTTGCTTTTGTTGTTGTCATTGTTAAAGAAAAGCTGGCTGGTTTTTTTTGTACTTGAACAGGTTGCTCTGTCTTCTAAATATCCTGAAAATTGGTAGTGGATCTAGAGTTTTGATCATATTTGGTTAGGTTTTTTTTCCCAAGGCAATTTCATAGGTGGGGGTGTGTTCCATCACAAGGCAAATTATGTCTGGTTCTCTCTCCCTTTATGATGTTAACAGGCACTGATGCTCAGTGCTTGGATTGAATACTTGATTAAGGGAAAAAATGGTGACATTCTACTTCTGTCCTTCCTTCTACATTTCTTAGCTAGAATACTATTATAAAGTGAAACTTCATCTGATCTGCTGTTAGGTAACTCAATGGTACAATAGTATTGGAAAAGCAGGATAAATGTTTTATTATTTCTCTTCACCCATTTCTAAAATATTGAGTTCAATTTCTTCCATGTTCTGATGATGATCAAGTCTTTTTTTTTGGTATTATAATAAAGTCATGTAAATAAACATGTTTGATATATTTCAGCAATTGCACCTATAATTTTCAATGATATTCAAATTAAATCATTTTGGCCAGCAGGAGCCTCTTCAATTTGACTCCTGAGATCTTTCAAACTATTTGAATAGTTTTTGATAGAGTCATGGCTATCTTGTATTATAAGATATTTCAGCCTTCTTGTATGTTTCCTTCCCCAAACCTGGACAACCCTTCTGCTAAGAATCCTTGGGTTCTTTTTCAGTAGGAAATAGTACTTAGAGACCACAGCTTGGGTTTTATGTACCAGCTGCATACATTGCACCTAGGTTAGTCACTATTTCCTTTCAGTAGACAAAACTAGATATAAGTTCTTGCTTTTTAATTTTTTTTTAACATTTATCTATTATTGAGAGACAGAGAGACACAGAGCATGAGCAGGAGAGGGGCAGAGAGAGGGAGACATAGAATCCGAAGCAGACTCCAGGCTCCGAGCTGTCAGCACAGAGCCTGAATCAGGGCTCGAATTCAACAAACTGAGATCATGACCTGAGCCGCAGTTGGTTGCCCAACCAACTGAGCCACACAGGCACCCCTATAAGTTCTTGCTTTTTAAAGATAGAATATTGGGGCAACTGGGTGGCTTAGTCGGTTAAGCATCTGGCTTTGGCTCGCTCAGGTCATGATCTCACAGTTTGTGAGTTTGACCCTGCATTGGGCTGGGCACTGACAAGGCAGAGCCTGGAGCCTGCTTTGGATTCTGTCTCCCTCTCTCTCTGCTCCTCCCCTGCTTGTGCTCTCTCTCTCTCTCTTTCTCTCTCTCTCAAAAATAAACATTTAAAAAATAAAGATAAAATATTTCATGCCTTATGTTGATATTTTCTTATTAAATTCAGATTTTTACATTTATATTTTCTTTCTCCCATGCTATCAATCTCAGTTTTAGTGACATAATAGTTTTTTTTTTTTTTTCAACATTTATTTATTTTTGGGACAGAGAGAGACAGAGCATGAACGGGGGAGGGTCAGAGAGAGAGGGAGACACAGAATCGGAAACAGGCTCCAGGTTCTGAGCCATCAGCCCAGAGCCCGACGCGGGGCTCGAACTCACGGACCGCGAGATCGTGACCTGGCTGAAGTCGGACGCTTAACCGACTGCGCCACCCAGGCGCCCCGACATAATAGTTTTTATGTCAGTGTCTCTCAGGTCATCTTTGTTCTCTGAAGCTCATTTTGTAGAAGATTCCTTAGGAAAGGTTTGAGGGTAGTCACTGTGAACTTGCATGTTGTTAATTTATTGGTAACTGGATATAAAATCTGTCTCACTTTTTTCTTTGGATATCTTAAAAAAGTTACTCCATCATTTTCCGTCTTTGCTGCATCCAATAGCACTGCTACTGAAAAGCCTAATTGCAGTCTGAATTTCTTTCTTGCCTAGAATTTTTATTTTTAAGGTTGACTGATTTTATTATTTTTTGGTACATTAACCCAATGGGTAATGTATTAACCCAATGGCTTAAAAAACACAAATTTATCTTCTTACAGGTCTCTATGTCAGATATTTAAAATGGGTCGGTCTCACTAGGCTAAAATCACAGTATTAGCAAAGATGCATTTCTTTCTGGAAGCTCTGAAGGAGAATCCATTTCCTTGTCTTTTGTTGGCTCATGTGGAGCCCTTCCTTCATCTCTAAAGCCAGCATCACTGTATCTTCCTCTGATAGTTCTTCAGTAGTCACATCTCCCTCTGACCTCAGTCAGGAAATGTTCTCCTCTTTTAAGGATTCATGTGGTTAGATTGGGCCCACTCAGATGACACAGGATTATCTCATCTCAGGGCCCTTAACATTAACTACACATGTAAAGTCCCTCTGTCATGCAAGGGAGTGCATTCAGAGTTCTGAAGATTAGGGTGCAGCCATCTTGTAGGGTGGTCATAACTCTGCCTAGCACTCTTGATATTGTTTGTTCTGGGCCAATTTCCCAGGAACACAGTAGATCATTTCAATATGAAGTTTCAAACTTTATCCTTCTGTTTGAAGCATTTTCTTGAATTACAGGTTTTTGTTGGTGCGATTCTATTCCATTGCATTACTTTACTTTTCCAGGGACCTCTGTTATGTATGCTGGTGTTTCTTTACCAGCTTCTAATTTATCAGTTTCTCTCTAATCCTTTATACTTTTTTTCTTTATTTCTCTTTTCTTTATTTATTTTTCTTTTCACCTTCTATTTCTCTGAAGTTACTATGTACTAGGTTTATTTGCTCTTGTGTTTCTTTTGATTTAGTCTTTATTTTTTAAATGCATTTTTCTTTTATTTTTAATTCCCTTCTAGGTTTATTTTACAGGTTTTTTTTAAACAGTTTTAGATTAATAGAAAAATTGAGTAGATATGCTCCCCACCCCACAACACAGTTTCTCCTTTTATTAGCATCATGCATTAGTGTGGTATATCTATTGAATTAATTAGCCAGTATTGATACATTATGGTTAATGACCACCATTTACATTAAGGTTTATTCTTTGTGCTATATTGGTCTTGGGTTTTAATACATGCATAATATCATATATGCTTCATCATAATATCCTACAAAGTAGCCTCACTGTCGTAAAAATCCCCTATGAACTGGTGTTTCACTTATTCATCCCTCTTCCCCTCCCCTAAGTCTCTAGAAACACCATTCATCTTTTTACTTTCTCTATAATTTTGTTTTTACCGGAATGTCACATAGTTGGAATTGAAGAGTATGTAGTCTTCTCAGATAACTTTGTTCACATAAGAATATGCATTTAAAGTTCCTCCATGTGTTCTTATGCCTTCACAGCTCATTTTAAAAAATCATTGAGTGATATTCCATTGTATGTATATACCACAGTTTGTATATCCATTCGGTTACTGAAGGACCTCTTGGCGGCTTCGGTTCTTGATAAGCATCAGTAAACCTGCTATAAACATTTAGGTGCAGGCTTTTGTGTTTACACATTTCAACTCCACTGGGTACATACTTAGGAATATAATTGCTAGGCAACAAAGTCATATTTAGCTTTCTAAAAAAAAAACTGCAAACTAGTCTTCCAAAGTGGTAGTACCATTGTGCATTTGCACCAGTATTGATGAAAGTTCCTGATATTACACGTCATCACCCCCCTTTTCAGTTTTTCGGATTTTAGCCATTCTAAAAGGCGTGTATTAGTACCTTATTGTTTTAATTTGAAATTCTCTAATAGGATATGATGTTGACTATCTTTTCTTATGTATCAGTTTATCATCTCTACCTCTTCTTTAGTGAAGTGTTTCTTTAGTTCTTTTGCTTATTGTTCATATGGATTGTATGGCTTTTTTATTATTGAATTTTAAGAGTTTTTGTTTTGGATGTAAGTACTTTATCATGTGTATGTTTTGCAAATACTTTCACCCATTTTGTGGCTTGTCTTTTTGTTTACTTGAGTGTCTTTAGGTTGAGCAGAAGTTTTTAATTTTAATAAAGTACAAAATATCAGAATTCTTTCAAGGAGAGTGCTTTCAGTATGTATGTAAAAACTTATTGCCAAATCCAAGGTCATCTAGATTTTTTTCCTGTATTACTTTCTAGAAGTTTTAGTCTTATCTTTTACATTTAGGTCTATGAAAAATTTTGAGTTAATTTTTGTGAAAGGTATAGTATCTTTCTCAATTTTATTTTTTGCACATGTCCCATTGTTCCAGCACCATTTGTTAAAAAGACTATACTTTCTCCATTGAGTTGTCTTTGTTCATTTGTAAAAGATCAGCTTATATGACTGTATTTTATGAGTATATTTGTGTGTGTATTTCTGGACTCTGTTCTGTTCCACTGAATATTCTTACATTACATTATCATACATTATTCTTTTGCAAACACTATGTTGCTTTGATTAATTTAGTTTTATAGTAAGTCTTGAAGTTAGTTCTCCAATTTTTTTTTTTGGTCAACATTATTTTGGCCATTCTGGGAATTTTACCTTTCCATATAAGCTTTAGAATCAGTTTATCAATATCCACAAAATGAGATTTTTGATTGGTGTTGCATAGGATCTATAGATCAAGTTGGGAAGAATTGATATCCTAATGATAATTGAGCCTTTCTACCAGTGCACATGGGATATTTGTCCATTTTTTTAGAATTTATTTGATATATATTAATGTCTTAGTTTTCTTCACATAAATCTGTACATGTGTTATTAGGTTCATACCTAAGTATTCATTATGTTTATGCTAATTAAATAATATTGTGATTTAAATTTCAAATTTCAATTGTTTATTACAGGTATATAAGAAAGAAATTCA
This sequence comes from Puma concolor, assembly GCF_028749965.1. Classification (NCBI taxonomy): domain Eukaryota; kingdom Metazoa; phylum Chordata; class Mammalia; order Carnivora; family Felidae; genus Puma; species Puma concolor. The sequence goes on from NC_141683.1 coordinate 31,437,851, forward strand.
ATTTCATATATTAATCATAAGTCCTGCAACTTTTACATAATTGCTTATTAGTTCCAAGAGGCTTTGTTTTGTTTTTTTTAATCTGTGGGTTTTTCTTCATAGGGCAATCATGTCATCTGCAAAGACAGCTAAGGCAGCTTTATGTCTTCCTTTCCAATGTGTATATCTTTTATTTTATTTATGTTATACTGCATTAGCTAGGACTTCTCATATGATGTTGAAAAGGAGTTGTGACAGGGATCATTTTTGTCTTGTGCTCAAACTTAGTGGGGAAGCATCTGATTTCTCACCATTCAGAATGATGCTTGTTATGGGTTATTTGCAGGTATTCCTGGTCAAGTTGAGGAAGTGCTCCTCTATTCCATTTAGCTGAAAGTTTTTATCAGTAGTGGGTATTAGGTTTTGTCAGATGCTTTTCTTTTTTGGTATCTATTGATATGATTATGAGTTTTCTTCTTTATCCATTGATGTGATGGATTACATTAACTGGTATAGTTTTTATGACCCCAGCTTTTCATACCTGGAATAAGTATCCCTTGGTCATGCTGTATAATCCTTTTATACATCATTTGATTCAATTTGTTGATATTTTGTTGAGGATTTTCACAGCTATCATGAGAGATTGGCCTTTTGTCTTTCTTTCTCATAATGTCTTGACCTGGTTTAGGTATTTTGGTAATAGTGGCCTCATAAATAAGTTAGGAAGTAATCCCTCTATTTCCCTCTTCAGAAGAGATTATAGAGAATTGATGTCCTTCCTTCCTTCCTTCCTTCCTTCCTTCCTCTCTCCTTCCCTCTCTCTTCTTTCTTTCTTTCTTTCTTTCTTTCTTTCTTTCTTTCTTTCTTTCTTTCTTTCTTTCTCTTTCTTTCTGTCTTTCTTTCTGTCTTTCTTTCTCTTTAGAGAGAGAGAGCACTATGGGGGAGAGGGCCAGAGGGGGGAGAGAGAGAGAGAGAGAGAGAGAGAGAGAGAATTTTAAGCAGGCTCCATGCAGCATAGAGCCTGATGCAGGGCTCAATCCCATGACCCTGGAATCATGACCTGAGCTGAAATGAAGAGTTGGCCGCTCAACTGACTGAGGCACTCAGGCACTGCAATGTCATTGCTTTCTTAAATGTTTGGTAGAAGTCATCAGTGAAACCATCTGGGCCTGGTACTCTTTTTTTGGAAGGTTATTAATTATTTATTTACTTTATTTCATAGATATATACATATTTAGATTATCTATCTCTCCTTTGTAAGTTTAAGTAGCTTGTGCCTCCCAAAGATAGGTCCATTTCACCTAAGTTATTCAATTTGTGGGCACAGACTTGTACACAATATTCCTTCAGTATTCTTTTAGTGTCCCTGGGATCAATAGTGATATCCTCACTTTCACTTCTGATTTTTATAATTTATGTATTCTCTCTTCTTAATCTGGCTAGAGGTTTATAAATTTTATTTATCTTTTCAAAGTACCAACTTTTGGTTTAGTTGATTTCTTCTATTGATTTCCTGTTTTCAATTTCATTGATTTTTTTCTTTAAATATATATTGTTTCTTTTCTGCTTGCTTAGGTTTATATTGCTTTTCTTTTTCTAGTTTCCTAAGGTGGAAGTTTATATTACTGATTTTAGATTTATCTTCTTTTGTAACATACGCATTCAATGCTGTTAATTTTTCTGTAAGCACTGATTTCAATGCATATCACAAATTTAGGCAAGTTTTCTTTTCATTTTTATTTAGCTCAAAATATTTTTAAAAATTTTAAACTTTTTCCACCCATGTTTTATTTAGAAATGTGTTATTTAATCTCCAAATATTTTGGATTTTCCAAATATGTTTCTGTTATTGTTTTCGAGTTTGATTCCATTGAGGTCTGAGAGCATACTTTACATTGTTTCTATTCATTTTATTTTGTTAAGGTGTGTTTTATGGCCCAGAATGTGGCCTATCTTGGAAAATGTTTCATGTGACCTTGAGAAGAATATATATTCCACTGTTGCTGGATCTAATTGATTGATGGTGTTGTTAAGATCAACTATGTTCTCAATGATTTTCTGCTTACTGGGCCTATCAAAATTGAAAGAAGGCTATTGAAGGCTCCAACTATAACTAGTAAGTTTGTCCATTTCTCTGTGCTGTTTTATCAGTTTTTGTTTCATGTATGTGGTGCTCTGTTATTAGGTATATGTATATTTGGGATTGTTATGACCTCTTTGAGAATTGACCCCTTTAACATTTGGTAATGCCTCTCTTTATCCTTAATAATTTTCCCTTTTCTGAAGTCTGCTTTATCTGAAATTAATATAGCTATTCCAGCTTTCTTTTCTTCCCCCAAGATTTTATTTAAATCCAAGTTAGTTAACATCCAGCTTTCTTTTGATTAGTGTTAGCATGGTATAGCTTTATTCATCTCTTTACATTTAAACTATCCCTAGGTTTATATTTAAAGTGGATTTCTTTTAGAAAATACCTACTTTTTAAAATCCACTCTGATAGTCTCTGTCTTTTAATTAGTGTATTTGGGCCATTCACATTTAAAGTTCTTATTGGTATAGTTGGATTGATATCTACCATATTTGTGATGATTTTTTTCATTATTTTTGTCCTTTTTTTTCCTTTGTCTTTCTCTCATTGTCTGCCTTCTCTGTTATTTGAACATTTAATATAATTCCATTGCTTTCTTTCCTTAGCATTGTAATTATACTTCTTTTAATTTTATTTAGTGTTGCCCTAGAGTTTGTAATATACATTTATAAATAATCTAAGTTCACTTTTTAAAAACTCCAGTTTGCTGCACAGTTTCTAATGTGAAGTCTGATGCAATTAGTATCCCTTTTTCTGTATAAGTGTATTAGTCTACTATGGCTGCTGTAACAAAATATCACAGAGTAGGGAGCTTTAATAACAGAAATTTGTTTTCTCACAATTCTGGAAGCTAAAAGTTTAAGATCAAGGGGTTGGAAGATTTGATTTCTCCTGAAGCCACTCTCTTTGGCTTCCATATGGCCATTTTCTTTCTGTGTTACCAGAAGGCTTTTCTTTTCTGCATCCACTTCCCTGGTGTCTCTCTTTCTCTTCTAAGGGCACCAGTCATGTTGAATTAGGTCCCACCCTTATGATCTCATTTAATTGTAATTACCTCCCTAAAGACCTTATACAGCCACATTAGGTGTTAGAACTTTGCATATGAATTTTGGGGGGACACAATTCATCTATAACAACAGGTAAGTTATTTTATCCTCTGGCTTTTTTTTTTCCTTCATGTTTTTATTTAAATTCCAGTTAGTTCAACATACATTGTAACATTAATTCCAGGTGTAGAATTTAGTGATTCATCACTTACATACAACACCCATTGCTCATCACAATAAATGCCCTCCTTAATATCCATCACCTATTTAACCCATCCTCTACCTGGCTTCTTTCAAGATTTTTTATCATTGAATTTCTGCTGTTTGAATGTGAGGCTAGGTTTAAATATTTTGGTACTTATCCTGCTTGGTGTTCTCTGAATTTCCTACATTTGTGGCTTTGTGTCTGTAATTAATTTTGGGAAACATTAACCTCTTCATTTGTTTGTTCATTAATTTGTCTGTGGTTGGTTCCTCCTTCCCTCCTTGTCCAGTTACAGTCTCCAAAAGCTTTGCTTTAGGTAGGCTGATCTTGTCTTGATTCTCTGTATTCACATTTTCCCTCGGATTTTGGGTTGGCAGCGATGTGATCTCAATTCTCTAAGGAATCTAAGACAAATCATTGATTTTCAGCTTGTTCCGCATTTTTAAAATTTTTATGAAGGATTGATAAATTCTAAGATCTTTGCATGTCAGAACAGAAACCAGAGGTCTTCTCTTATTTATGTTTAATTCTGATTTGTTTTTATGTTATATCTTATATTATTTTCTTAATTTCCTTAACCTGATTTTGAAATATTAGGTTACACTTTTTATCTATGTTGTGATCCTGACTTTCTGTCATTTTTCTCTTCTTGTAAGGGTATTAGCTTGTTCCTTATTATCCTTTTTATTATAGTGACATTATTTGGGATTCAATCACAATCATTTCTGTTGTACATTTTTGTTTTCTAAACTTTTAAAAGGGAGAAAATAGGTCAGGACAGCAGTTTAACTTTGTGACTCTAAAGTTCTGTGTTTTGTTATTTTTGTGAAGTATTAAATAATATATAGTCATGGACTTCTTGAGATTTCCTGTCTTTGTTCTTCTTTCCAGTTTTTATCTAGAACTTCTATTTCCTTTGACCCCTTGTTATGCACTAAATTGTGCCCCCATCTTGCCAATTCATATATTTGAAGCCCTAATCTCCAATATGACTGCATTTGGAGATAGGGGCTATCAGGAGGTAATAATTAGTGAGGCCATAAGAGTGTGATGCTACTCCTCTAGGACTGGTATTCTTAAATCATGAGAGACACATCAGGGAAATATTTTTCTCTCTATGTGTGCACAGACAAAAGGCCATGTGAAGACACAGGAAGAAGGAAGCTGTCTACAAACCAGAAGGAAAACTCTCATTAGCAACCAAATTTTCTAGCACCTTGATCTTGGATTTCTAACCTCCAGAAAATAATTTCTGCTTTTTAAGCCACCCACTCTGGTATTTTGTCATGGCAGCCCTAGCTGACCAATACACCCCTCTATTCATGTACTATTCAATTTATATTCTGTTCCTATGAGTTCTACTTAGTGTGGGACTTTGTTTTGGAAGGGATATTTGGATAGTTTTGAGACATCATAGAGCCTACACTACTTTCATTTCTGTACACATTCCAAAATTCCTCCCATTTTTAGCTGTTATTCCAAAATTGTCCCATCATACTTTCCAGTGAATACTTTGGATATTTGGGGGTTCTCCTATTTTTAGATTTTTTAGATTCCCCATTGTTTCCCTCTTCATTTTTATGCACACATATTATATGGGCCCTGTGTGCCACCACCCCCAGTCTAGTTAGTATATTTATTTTGATAGATGACTTGGAAATATTGAAAAATACCATCACTGCCATTTTCCAAGGATTATTTTTTTTTATAAAGGAAAACACTGGAGATTACTTATTATTGGAATTGATATTAATATCTACTGATACTTTAGAATTAAATGTTAAATGCATTATTTCTAAGCACAGAACAAAATAAATAGATTAGTAGGTGCCAGGAGTAGTCATACTAAATTTCTTAAAAATAGTTATTAAACTTAAAATGCCTTAACCAAAGTATTCTTGATTTTTTTCATATCTATCTATCTATATATATCATATAAGAATTTTACATACCATTTTAATATTATTGTTACTAATTTTCACTTTTTTCTTTTTTAAAAAAGTTTTTATTGTAATTCCAGTTAGTACACATATATATAATGCTACTATAAACATTGGGGTGTATATATCCCTTTGAATTAGTATTTTTGTATTTTGGGGGTAAATACACAATAGTGTGATTGCTGGATCATAGGGTAGTTCTATTTTTAACTTTTGAGGAATCTTTATACTGTTTTCCAGATGGCTACACCAGGTTGCATTCCAACCAACAATGCAAGTTGTGTTTTTTGTGTTTCTTGTGTTAATTTTAGCCATTCTGACAGGTGTGAGGTGGTAGCACATCATAATTTTGATTTGCATTTCTCTGATAACTGATGATGACCATCTTTTCATGTGTCTGTTGGTCATCTGTATGTCTTCTTTGGAGTAATGTCTATTCATGTCTTCTGCCCCCCCCCACTTTTTTTTTGAGAGAATCCACACTGTGTGTAGAGACTGATATGGGGCTCAATCCCACAATCCTGGGGTCATGACCTGAGCCAAAATCAAGACTTGGATGCTCAACCGACTGAGCCACCCAGGTACCCCTCTTCTGCCCATTTTTCTTGGATTTGTTTTTTGGGTCTTGAGTTGTATCAGTTCTTCATATATTTTGGATACTAACCCTTTATCGGAGATGTGATTTGCAAATATCTTTTCCCATTCTGTAGGTTGCCTTTCAGTTTTGTTGATTGTTTCCTTTACTTTGCAGAAGCTTTTTATTTTGGTGTTGTTTCATTATCTCAGTGATAGTATGATATAGTAGTCCAATTTTTTTTTTATATTGGAAGCAACAGAAATTTAACATTAACATCAATTTAACATCAAGCTAACATTAACAAAAAGGAAATTTTTTGGCTCAGGAAACCAAGATGGTTTTTCTTATAGTTCACTAGGTCCTTATAGGAATCTTACAGAAGAAAATTGGATCCTCAGTGCAAACAATAGAACTCTTCCTCTTTTGTATGTTTGTCTTTACTTGACTTTACACTTTCTCACTATGAGCATTCCTTATCTAGTGGAAAAGTAGACTGCTAATAGTCCCCAATTTGCATTTTTCTAGGAAAATACTCAAAAAAGAGAAAGTCCCTTTTCATTTAACTCTAAATAAAATAGTCCTGGGAAAGAACTCTGTTGGCCTAGATTGAGTCACCTGCACATGCTGGAGCGATCAGTGGACACAGAAACTAAGTGCTTTGATTAGATCTGGATCTGTGACACAACTGTGAGGCTGTGGAAGACAGTTATTACAGGTCCACTTAGTACCAAAGCTAGAGAAGGAGAGGGCCAGATTTTGGACGGAAACAATTTCCGGATGGAACTCACCCTGATTGTGGTTTAGCCAATAACTAAAAATTATTAACTTGAGATTAATATAATAATTGTACATTAAAAGTATTGATTTCAATTGATTACCTGCTGAAAGTTAAGTTCTAGTATGAACAAAATGATGTAGTGATTAGCCACCTGTGATTCTACTTCACCAACTACAATGGAATTAATAAGAGTATTTGAATAATAATAATAATAATAATAATAATAATAATAATTTGCATATGGCAGAAACCTTGAGGGGCATAAGTAGTGTGCTTGTAGACAGTAGTCTTTATTTTTACGTCCATCAGTAGAGATTGACATACCTTAAAGGTACAGGTTGATTAATTTTGACAGTTGTAGCATACATTTCAAAATACAGATTTCATCACCCAGAAAGGGTTCCCATGTACCACTTTCCATTCAGTTCCATTACTGAGAGGTAACTACTATTACAGTTTCCATCCCTTAGATTAATTTTGCCTGTTCCTGAATTGCACATAAATGAAATTATGTGTATGTACTCTTTTGTGATTGCATTATTTCTTTCAATGTAATGTTTTTGAGATTTATCCATGCTATTCTTTGTATCAGTTGTCCACTCATGTAGAAGTTTTTATTTTTGAAGAATAATACTTCTTGTATAAATCTTCTTGTGGACATATGTTTTTGTTTCTCCAGGAAAGAAATTGCTAAGGCATGTGCATGTTTAACCTTATAAGAAATTTTCCTACAGTTTTCCAAAGTGATTGCATCCCCACCAGCAATATATAAAAAATCCAGTTACTCCATATCCTCACCAGCATTTTGTATTATCAGTTTTCTTAAAACCTATTTAGCTATTCTAGTGGGTGTGAAGTATCTCATTTTGATTTGAATTTACATTTCCCTGATAACTAATGCTATAATATACCTTATTATGTACTCAGTAGCTGTTTTATGTCTTATTTTGTCCTTGATAAGCATCTGCTTGAGTGCTTTGACCATTTGCTCAGGAGTTATTTATTTTGGATATGATATAAATTCTCTATTAAATATTTATATTATGCATTTTTTTTGCTGGCAATGAATTTTTTATAGTTTCACCGATTTTAAAATGCCTTTTTTAAAAGATTTTTTAAAAGTTTATTTATTTTTTTTCCAACGTTTTTTTATTTATTTTTGGGACAGAGAGAGACAGAGCATGAATGGGGGAGGGGCAGAGAGAGAGGGAGACACAGAATCGGAAACAGGCTCCAGGCTCCGAGCCATCAGCTCAGGGCCTGACGCGGGGCTCGAACTCACGGACCGGGAGATCGTGACCTGGCTGAAGTCGGACGCTTAACCGACTGCGCCACCCAGGCGCCCCAAAAGTTTATTTATTTTTGAGAGAGAGAGAGAGTGCAAGAGTAGGGGAGGAGCAGAGAAAGAGAGAGAGAGAGAGAGAGAGAGAAAGAGAGAGAGAGAGAGAGATTGAATCCCAAGAAGGCTCCATACTGAGCTGCACCATCAGTGTGGAGCCCAATTCGGGGCTCAAACTCACTAACCGTGAAACCATGACCTGAGCCAAAGTTGGTCACTTAACTGACTGAGCCATACAGGCACCCCAAAATGTCTTTATTTTTGAAGGATATTTATGCCGGATGTAGAATTCTAGGTTGATAAGTCTTGCTTTCTTTGGTACTTCATAGATGATGTTTCATTTTCTTATAACTTGCATTTTTCTGGTGAGAAGTTAATCATGTTTATCATTGTTCACCTGGAGGTAATGTGTCTTTTCTCTGAATTGTTTTAAGACTTTCTTTTTATATCTTACTTTCAGAAACCTGATAACGATGTGCCTAAAAGAAGCTTTCTTTGCATTAATCATAATCACATTTCTTGTACTTCTGGGTTGATATCTTACATTAAATTTTGAAAACTTTGACTAATATTTCTTCAAGTCCTTCTTCCCCTTCCTCATTTTGTCTCTCCTCTCCTTCTGGGATGGCAATTACAAGTATGTTAGGTGGCTTTACATTATCTCACATGTCAGTAATCCTCCCTTAGTTTTCCTTAATCTTTTCTTTGTCTCTCTGCTTCAGTTAATTGGTGTTGATCTAAGGTTTCTCTTCTAATAGTTATGTTCTTTTGATTATGAGTCACTTTTGCCTGTTCTTTGTATGTCTCATATATATATTTTTTGTTATATTGTGTATAAAATGATAGTAGAGATTGTTTTATTCATTTCATAAGAGAAGCAAGCTCTTTTCTTCTGTCTAGTGGTTAGGGTGAGAGTAAGTATTTTGGGGCCTGGGTCTGAGATTCATTTAGATTGAGCTCATTTACATTAGCCTTTGCTCATTTAGATTCACTTAGATGGCCTTTGCTAAACTCCTGCAAGCACCACCTCCACCTTTTCAACAAGTCAGTATTTGATCTGAGAGGGAACTGGTTTATCCGTTTCCTCTGTTTTTGTTGTCGTCGTCGTTTGTTTTGTTTTGTTTTGTTTTGCTTGGTTTGGTTTGGTTTATTTCTGGATTCAACTCCAGTGTGTCTCCACAATCTGATTGTGAGAACGTGTGGGACGATTGCTGTTTCCCTCTACTTTTAGGCCTGTTTCCATTGCTCCTTTCATAGCAAAATTCAGTGGTTGGTCAGGGAAAGAGATTGTTTGGGCATCACACGATTTGTTTTTAAATTTGCCACTCTTCCAGATTCCAAAATCTCCCCCCAGACTGCACTGCCACCTGAGGCTCAGCTTATTTCCTACGAAGTTTCGTTGTTTATATGAGACTTATTTCACCACTCATTCACCTGTTCTGAGACCGGGAGTCTGCTCTCGAGTTTAGAAGATGCCAAGGGTCTCCTCTTACTATGAAGGGCTCACTTCCTTCTAGAATTCAGTTTTGAATCCTATTGGCTTTCTTCATAGGAAAGTATTGTTTTGTTTTGTTCAGACTTTTCTTGTGATTGCCTTGGGACCACAGCAATTTCACATTCCACATCCTTACTGGAAATGGAAGTTTGATAAACAGTATAAAGATTTTTACAAGTCAGATCGAGCTTCAAATATGGCTAAAATCACTAAAATAAAATTTTATATATGAAGACAACTTTTTTGTTATTAAAAGTTTTTTTTTTAAGTTTACTTATTTTAAGAAAGAGAGTGGGACAGCGAGAATGCACATGCAAGGGAGGGCAGAGAGACAGGGAGAGAGAAAATCCCAAGCAGGCTCCATGCTGTCAGCTCAGTGCCCAACGTGGGGCGTGATCTATGAACTGTGAGATCATACCTGCGCTGAAATAAAGAATCAGACACTTAAGTGACTAAGCCACCCAGGTGCTCTGATTAAAAGTTTTACTTGAAAATTTATAAAACATAGAACTACAGAGTAAACTTGAAACAATCCAGAATGTCATTTTGTTAAATAAATCATTCTTAGTATTTTAATATGTATGTATAATACATAACACACTCAGATACCTACACCTAAATGTTTATAAAAATTGGGATAATATGCTTACAATTAAAAAAATATTATTTATTAAGGTTTAGGTCAGCCTAATTTATTTTAATTTAATATTTTTAAGTACCAAAAATGCTAAGTAATAAAAATAGAAACATATGCAAAACCCAGCTCCTAACTTCTAGGATTTTGCAGTCGTGTAGGAGAGATGGATATGTATTCAACAACATATATGACAATTTTTGAAGTGCCAATTTTGCAGAAGAAATAAATTGGTATGAGAGGTTAAAGGTGAGAGTAGTTATTATGTATATACTATGGTTATATAAACTGTCTCAAGGACATTTCGTTAGAGCTTTGATGTATCATTAGAATTCCATGAGTATGGATATGGGTATTGTATTTGTGTGTGTGTGTGTGTGTGTGTGTGTGTGTGTGTGTGTGTATGCACATGCACATATGGTAAGCAGTTGGAGGGATGAAGACGTTCAGTGAAAGTGAGTAATATAGAGGTAGAAACATTTAGGATATATTCAGGAAACAGCATGCAGTGTCTAGTATGGCTCTAAGAGAGTCTATTGAGGGGATAGTGGGAAAATAGTAGATAAAGCTAGACAGGATGATGGAAGGCAGATTATGAAAAGACATGAGTGCCCTGGCAATTATTACAGATCATTCTTTATGTTAAAGATTTTACCTTGCATCTCTAGGGAGACTTCTCAAGTTTTTAAGCCCAGCGATAGTATAAATATATCTGTTATTTCAAGATGTAGCTCTATCTACAATGAGGATGACAAGTTCAAATGGGAAGAGGCCAACCTGGAGACAGGGAGATTAATACTCAGGCAATTAGCTTAGAGTAAGGATAATAAAAAACTAAACTAAAAGTGCATGGAACAGAATAGATAAGACTCATTCTCCGGAGTCAGACTGCCTGGGTCAATATCCATACATTGGATTTGTGACATTGGGAGAATCATGGAGCCTTTCTGTGCCTTAAGGGTAATAATACTTTGTTCCTCATAGAGTTGTTAAGAGGATAAAATGAGTTAGTATTTTTAAAGTGCTTAGAACAGTACCTGGGACTCAGTAAGAATTTTTTAAATAAAAATAAATAAAACTAAGCAAACAAGGCAGTAGATATAAGTGAAGATCAATATGGGGCAATTTCAGAAGAATTGACAGTGTGTATAGATTTTGCAGACATGGCTATGACTGAATTTTCTAGCTTCAAGTAAGTGTAGATTATGACACCATGACATGAGAAAGAAAGCCATGGTTTAGAGGAAGGAAAATAAGTTAGTTTAAAATACTGTTTTAGGTGTGTGTGTGTGTTTTTTAATCAGTCCTATAAGAGCAGGATTGGAGAGACTTGATGTGAAAATAATTAACATAACAAAACCCACAGTGGTTGGGTGACCATAAGATTAATGTGAGCATCAGTGAAGCTTTCCTTAGTCTGAGTTAATAAAGAAGTGATGTTTATCCTGTACTCAGCCTGAGCTGAACTACATTCTATGTACAGTGTCAAACTCTGGGCCCCACATGGAATCTGGTATTTATGCTCTGGAATACAGCCAGAGAAAAGTGACAGACAGTAAGGAAGCAATTTACAGTCGCATATGTTGAATAGTTAAAGGTCCTGGGAGTATTTCCTCTATATGTTCCCATAGCACATGGTTCCTACCACTAGTGTTCATGACATACCATACATTGTGGTATCTGCCTCCTCCAGTATAATACTGTTTTTAATTACTAAGCACCTGCTATGTGTTTCACTTAGTAATAGCACTTTACAAAAATTATCGTATTCAATTCCCACAGCAAACTTATTTGGAAAGTATCATAAATGATTAACTATGGATGGATGTTTCTGAGTATACAAATATAAGATCATCACATAACACACTAGAACTGAAATAGGCAAAATAATCTGAAAGAGGTTGAAAGTTATATGGGTCTTATAATTAGCACACTTAAAGAGATGCAATTTCAATACCAAGAAAGCTGATCATTTGTAGAGGTGTAGGTAAAGAAATATTATAAAAATGAGGAAGTCTTGCATATTCTGATAAGGCCAACTGCTAAGGCTCTCTTTGAGGCAGAGATAATATAGGGATTTGTCAGCATTAGCCTTCAACTGTTTCTGCTCCCACTTACAAAATCACCTTTACATTTGATGAGTGCATCCAAATTTCTGTAATGGCTTGATGCCATTAATCGTACCTCCTTATTCTGTTTCTGTGTTCAACAAACAGTCTTCTAAACCCCATGCAATTTTACCAACATGGAAAATGCACTAATCATATAGTTATGGGTATTTTTGTCCTGCTTTGCAATAATTTTTCCTGAGAAATCAATAAAGTGGTTTCTGATTAGGTTTTGGCTTTCCCTACAGCTTGACTGTAGGAGAGCATGTGCTGAGCATATGGCCATCACATATTTCTGGTCTCTGTGACAGGAATTTTTCATTGTAAATCAGTAAGTTAGCATTCTGATGTCTGAGCCCATCTTGTGTATGTTTCTATGCTCATAAATCAGGCTGTCAGGGTCTCATCACCCCATGATATAACAGGAGTTAGTCCCTGGGTCTTCTCAGCAGTAGGTGAAAACATACTGGTTTACTGGTTTTCTTTACATCACATGGCTAGAGATATTATATATATGTATACATATATATATTATATATTATATTCCATATATATAATGTATATATGTTATGTATATAATTTACTTTTAGTGTTTTAATGCATGAAATAAGGTATGATGTAGGCTTTAAGCTCCATGAGGCTCATATCTGTTTTGTTCACCATTACTCTATGGTTAATACATACCTTGCATGTGTCAAAAGCTTAATGACTATGTTTTCCTGATTGACTAATTGGGATGTTTACTAAAGACAAAATAGAAAGTGTGGATAAGCAAACAGCAGACAAAAAAACAAACACAGAGAGTTCAAATAGGCAGAGGCAAGACTGAAGGTAATCTAAGCCAGGGATCAGAATTTTTTCTAAAGGGCTACATAGATTCTAGTATTGCCAGCCTAGAATAAGGTCTTTGTCACAACTACTCAATTCTGCAGTACTAACATGAAAACTGCCATAAAAAATATGTAAATGAAAGAGTGTGGTTATGTTTCATTAAAACTTTAAGTAGGCTCATGGGCTATTGGTTTGCCAACTGTGGTCTAGACTGTTACATCCTGGAGTAAGGATGACGAGAAACTGAACCTTGAAGCTTATGCTCATAAATGCTAAATACACAATCTGCCAGAAGGAATCCATGATAAGAATGTTGGAGTATATTTATCACATATAACCTCATCCTTACTCATTCTACTCATCCCCTCATTCTCTGCCCTGAACAATTCCCTGAGAGTCCAGAGGATATTTAACAAAGTCAAGAAAGCCACCAGGGAGCTGTCTCCAGCATCTTTGAAAGGCTCTGTAGTGATTATTCTCTGTAGAGAGAGAAACTGCTTTTGGAATAGGTCTTTTAACTTCAGTGGGGATCATGGGGTCCTGGAGAGCCCAAAACCAATGCAACAGCACTTAATTGCCAGAAACAAGGTGGCACACTGAGCATAAAGTGAAGCAGGGATGCAATGGTAATCAGGGTTTTTGACCTTCAGAGTTCTTTCACATTGGATAGTTGATTATAGTTTCTCTACAGACTTGTAACCCATTCTGTAGATGTCAGTAAGCCCTTTCCCTCAGGATCCCCAGTGTTGCTCAAAGGACTCAAGTACAAATTATTCTTTGTAGGAGGGGTACAGCTTACATGTGTATTTAGCAATGAAGGCATTCCCTCACAAAAGCTTGATATAAATACTATCACTGCCAAGTGCCTAACTAGCCTACAAGAGACCAATACTCAATTCTTGATATGGACCATTCTCTGAGGAAACCAAGCAGCCAACTGTTGGCAGGTTGGGCACCTTCCATTATATAAGGGAAGCGATTCCTTACTACAATGAACATTTATTTTGAATATAGAGTTTTCCTTTGTGTTAGCAGTACTTTTACCAGTGCAACTACCCAGGAACTTAATGCAGCTCTGATTCACCATCTTGGTTTTCTACACGACATTGCTTTTTAAAAATTTATTTCATTTTTATTCCAATATAGTTAACATATGCTGTTATATTAGTTTCAGGTGTAAAATGTAATGGTTCAGCAACTCCATATATTACTCAGTGATCGTCATGAGAAGTGTACCCTTTTTTTATTAAATTTTTTTTAAGTTTATTTATTTTGAGAGAGACAGAGACAGCGCAAGTGGGGGAGGGACAGAGAGAGAGAAACAGAGAATCACAAGCATGCTCTGCACCACCAGCATATCAATGCGGGGCTCAAACTCATGAAACCATGAGATCATGTTGTGAACTGAAACCAAGAGTCTGATGCTTAACCCACTGAGCTGCCCAGGTGCCCCAAGATAAGTGTTCTCTTAATCCCCTTCACCTATTTCACCCATACTCCCTCCCCCACCCTTCTGGTAATTATGTATCTCTTTGTTCTTTATAGCTAGAAGTAAGCTTTTTTTTGGTTTGTCTCTTTTTCCCCCTTCCCTTTGTTTCGTTTCTTAAATTCCACATATGGGTGAAATCACATGGTATTTGTCTTTCTCTGACTGGTTTATTTCACTTAGCATTATACTCTCCAGATCCATCCATGTTGTTGCAACTGGTAAGATTTCATTATTTTTAATAGCTGAATAATATTCTGCTATATATGGAATATGGCAGTTAATATATATATATATATATATATATATATATATATATATATATATATATATATGCCATAGAAGATATGTAAATGAAAGAGTGTGGCTATGTTTCAATAAAACTTTAGGCTCATGGGTTATTTGTCGACTCTGGTCTAGACTTACATCCTGGAGTAAGGATGATGAGAAACTGAACCTTGAAGATTGTGCTCAGAAATGCTAAATACACTATCTCTCTATCTATCTATCATCTATCTATCTATACCACCTCTTCTTTATCCATTCATCTATCGATGGACACTTGAGATGCTTCTGTAATTTGGCTGTTATAAATAATTCTGCCATAAACATAAGGGCGAATATATCCCTTTGAATCAGTGTTTTGTATTCTTTGGATAAATACCCAATAGTGTGATTGCTGGATCATATGGTAATTCTATATTTAATTTTTTGAGGAACCTCCATACTGTCTTCTACAGTGGCTGAACCAGTTTGCATTCCCACCAACAGTACAAGAGGTTTCCTTTTTCTCCACATCCTCATGAACACTCACTGTTTCTTGTGTTTTTGATTTTTGTCATTCTGATAGATATGAGGTGATATCTCATTGTAGTTTTGATTTGCATTTCCCTGATGATGAGTAATGTTGAGCATCTTTTCATGTGTCTGCTGGCCATCTGTATGTCTTCTTTGGAGAAATGTCTGTTTATGTCTTCTGCCCATTTTTTAAATTGGACAATTTATTGTTTTGGTGTTGAGTTGTATCAGTTCTCTTTATAGTTTGGGTATTAACCCTTTATTGGAGATGTCATTTTCAAATATCTTCTCCCATTTAGGAAGCTGCCTTTGAGTTTTGTTGATTCTTTCCTTTGCTGTGCATAAGCTTTTATTTTGATGAAGTCCCAATAGTTTACTTTTGCTTTTGTTTCCCTTTCCTCAGGAGACATATCTGAAAAGATGCTGTTATTGCTGATGTCAGAGAAATTACTGTCTTGGCTCTCTCCTAGGATTTTAATGGTTTCAGGTGTCACATTTCGGTCCTTAATTCATTTTGAATTTAATTTTTTTTAAGTTTATTCATTTATTTTGAGAGACACACAGAGACAGAATGAGTGGGGGAGGGGCAGAGAGAGGGAGACAGAGAATGCCTAGTAGGCTCCATGCTGTCAGTGCAGAGGCTGATGGGGGTCTCAAACCCATGAAACTATGAGATCATGAGCTGAAACCAAGAGTCAGACACTTAACCATCTGAGCCCCCCCAGGCACCCCTTGAGTTTGTTGTTGTGTGTGGTGTAAGAAAGTGGTCCAGTTTCATTTTTTTGCATGTAACTACACTTTCAATCTGGAGGTTACTTTGGGTTTAAAATGAAACTCTTGTAAGCAGCATATTGATGGGTGTTGTTTTGTTTGTTTTTTGTTTTGTTTTGTTTTTAATCCATTCTGATATTCTACTTCTTTTGATTAGAGCATTGTCCATTGTTGTTTAGAGTAATTATTGATAAATATGAATTTAGTGCCATTGTATTACCTATAAAGTTGCTGTTCCTATAGATTGTCTCTGTTCCTTATTAGTCTTTGTTGTTTTTGGCTTTTCTTTTCCACTCAAAGAGTCCCCGTTAATATTTCTGCTGAGCTGGTTTAGTGTTCACAAACTCCTTTAGTTTTTGCTTCTCTTGGAAACTCTTTATTTCTCCGTCTATTCCGAATGACAGCCTTGCTGAATAAAGAATTCTTGGCTGCATATTTTTCCTGTTTAGCATGTTGACTACATCATGTCACTCTCTTCTGGCCTGCCAAGTTTCTTTGGACAGGGCTGCTGTGAACCTTACGTATCTACCTTTGTAGATTAAGGACTTTTTGTCTCTTGCTGCTTTCAAAATTCTGTCTTTATCTTTGTAATTTACAAGTTTCACTATGATATGTCTTGGTGTTGTCCTGCTTTTGTTGATTTTGAGAGGAGTTCTCTGTGCCTCTTGGACTTGACTGCCTATTTCCTTCCCCAGGTTAGGGGAGTTCTCACCTATAATTTGTTTAAATAAACCTTCTGACCCCCTTTCCTGGTCTTCTTCTGGGCCTCCTATGATATGGGTATTATTGTACTTTATGGAGTCATTGATTCCCTAAGTCTACATTCATGAGCTAATAGTTTTTTTTTCCCTCATTTTCAGCTTCATTATTTTCCATAATTTTATCTTCTATATCACCTATTCTTTCCTCTGATTCTTCAATCCTTGTTGTGATTACATTCAGTCAGTTTTGCATCTCAGTTATAGCATTTTTTTATTTCAGCTTGACTATTTTTTAGGTCTTTAATCTCTACAGCAAGGGTTTTTCTGGTGTCTCCTATCCTTTGTTTCAAGCCCAGCTAGTATTCTTATGACTTGTTCTAAATTCTTGTTCAGATATATTGCTTATAACCATTTTGAGAAAATCCCTGGCTGTGGCTTCTTTTTGATCTTCCTTTTGGGAAGAATTTCCCCATATCTTGTCATTTTTTTCTGGGTTTCTATTTGTGTGTGTGTGTGTGTGTGTGTTATAAAAGTTTGTTATATTTCCTGCTCCTGAGAGTATTACTATATTAGGGGTCATACACTGTCCAGGGCTTGGCATTTCAGGAAGTGTTTCTGGTATATGCTGTGTACACTATGTTGTTGTGATTTGGCTGCTCTTCCCCCAGGTCATTCCTCTGCAGAGTTGTTTTTGGTTGCAGTGGGCAGTGTTTGAACCTTTAACTAGGTGTGCTTTGATTTGTTGGTTAAAATAAGCCTGTTTTAAATAATAAAAAAAACCTGATTCAAAAAAAGAGAAAGGGAAAAGTAATAACAAAAACAACAATAACAATAACAAAAATACCCACAAACAAAAAAACTATAAGACTGATTCCAAAGAAAAAGAAAGAAAAAAAAAGGTAGTTTCAAAAAATGAGACACAAAAACAAACAAACAAATAAAAACCCCAAATGAACAAAAAACTATGAGCCTGATTCTGGTCTTATTTCCACTGGACATGAAATTGATGCTTTGGAGCATTCTATGATCAATAGATTTGGTACATGTAGGGGCCTGTGTTAGTCCTCTGAGGGAGAAGCTTGCTGTGCTGGCTTACAGTCAAACCTGTCCTGATAAAGATGCCCTGTAGAGCCCAAGGGGGAGGGGTTTGGTGTAGGCAGCTCCAGTCCCACCTGGGGGTGCTATGTTGCTCTCTGAGAGCTGACTGTGCTGATGGGAGGTGTATGTGAGAGGGTATGCCATCACCCTGCTCTCATCCCTGGGGAGGGGAGTTCTCAGCCATTGCTGTTCAGGAAGCCCTCCCCTCCTGTGTCCCAGGATTCTGTTAGATCCCTGCCCTCAACCCATCTGTGCCCGAGGCCATTGTCATGCCTAGTACCACAGCTTTCCCATATTTTATCCCTGGCACATGGCCAGGACTCAAAACTCCAAATCTTAAAGGACCTAGTAAGGCATGGATCCACTCCCCTACTTCTGAGGAGAGTCTCACAGCTCTGCACCTGGTGTTGTTCTGTCCCAGAAAAGCAGTCAGAGGGCCACACAGGTGCCTGGAGTTTATGGTGAAGCATAGCAAAAATCTGTGATTAGGTTATCCACCCTCTGTGTGTGCCTCTGTCTCCTGCTGTTGAATGGTCACTCAGTGGTGCCTACAGGGTCTTTTGTCCTTGGAGAGGCAATATACCTTCTTCCAAATGCACTCCAGGAAGGGGAACATTCTCTTGATCCCCACACCACGCTATCTGCTGTCCTTTCCTGAGCCTCCACCCTCCTTCCCAGCAATACTGCCACCCACCCATATCGACTCCAGCAAATGGCTTAGACTTCCAAAACCTAAGAATTTGAGCTCCACTGCTTGCAAAAACTTGCCATAGTCAGTTCCTCCCAATTTACCCATCAATGATTTGGGAGGAGTGCTTTTCTTGGCGTGAACCTGCTCTCTCTCTCCTCCTTTCTCCTTCTCTATCTTCTCTCCTTGAAAAGGGCTCCCACCCCTCCATGGCACCACAGCTTTTCTTTCCCCAAATTCATGTCTCTGCATCTTGTACATGCCATGTTCTCTTCCTCAAATTATACATATTTTTCTGTTAATCCTCAGAACGATTTCTTAGGTGTTCGAAATGATTTGATGATCAAATATTTATGCTCATGGGATGAGGTAAGTCCAGGGTCCTTCTACCACTCCATCTTAACTCCTCCCCCTTTTTCATACTGCTTTTAAAATCTCTATTCATCACTATTTTTTTTTTTGTTATTTTAATTACTTTGTGTCTTGTGGGGATCTCTGTGCCTCCTTGATCTGAATTTATATTCCTTTCCCCAGATTTGGGGAGTTTTCAGCTAAATAAATTTTCTTCCCCCTTTTGTCTCACCTCTTCTTCTGGGATCCATATACTGTGACTATTGTGATGCTTGATGGAGTCACTGAATTCCCTAAGTCTATTCTCATTTTGCATAATTTTTTTCTCTCCCTCTCACCTTGACTACTTTCCATTTTGCTGTCTTCTGGGTTACTGGTTTGTTCTTTTTCCTCTGTTCTACTTATTCTATATAGTGTATTTTTTATTTTAATTATTGTGTTCTTCTCAGATTGGTTCTTTTCTATCTCTCTGTTAAGGGTCTCACTGATGTCCTTCACTCTTCTCAAGTCCATTGAGTATCTTTATGATCATTACTTTAAATTCCTTATCAGGCATATTACTTATTTCCCTTTCACTTAGGTCTCTTACTGTGGTGTTGTCCTGTTCTTCTATTTGGGGTATACTCCTCTGTCCTCTCATTTTGTCTAACTCCCTGTGTCTGTTTCTCTGTTAGAAGAGTTAGCTACATCTCTTTCTCTTGAAAATAATAGGCCAGGTGCACAGTTTTAACAGGGTGTATCATGGGCCTCTTCCAAAGGGACATGCATCCAACACTGAGACTAAGGTTGGCCAGGTAGTTCTGCAAAGCATGCAGGCAGGACATTCAGTTTTAAAAAGGTGTGTGCCTCCTCCATGGGAGGTGATTGACTGGCCACCACCACTGCTGCTGGGACTGAGGTCCCATAAAGTGCCTGGTTGGGAGACACGGTGTTTGCAAAGTTTGTGTTGGTCTTCTAGGGGAGGGAATCTGCAACACAGGGACTGAGGCAGGTCTGGCTGGAGGGCCCGGGGCATTGTGTAAGCAAGTTAGGTAGTAAATACCAGTGCTGTGCTGGCTCCTATAGGTGGCTGTGTGTTTATGCTTGGGGTAGGGGAAATAAATGGCACATGTCAGCTCCTTTGTTCCCAGAGGACTCTCCCACTGACCTCTGTTTCTCTGGGACATGCTCTGACATTAGTAAATCACTCTTTCTCTTGTATGCTCCAGGCATTTTTCAAGCTGCTGCTTCTATGTTGTATCTTTGTGGGCTGATTATTGTTCTGTCACTTTAAGGGTGGAGACTCAGTTTCTTCTCACCCTCTAGGCTCTTGCAGAACTGAGCCTACTGATTTTTAAAGTTCTAGGCTTTAAAACCAGTCTCACTGGTTGTAAGAACTAAGAAATTCGGCCTCTCTGGTTTTCAAAACCAAATGTTGTGGGGATTTGTCTTCCCTGTGTGGCTGGCTCCCTGGTAGGATAGTCTGTTTTCTTCCTCTCTCTGTACCAGTGACTCCTTCCCTCCTACAGACAGATTCGAGGGCCCATTTAGCTCCTGACTATGGCTCTGCCTTTCCTACCCTCTTTTTATTGGACCTCTTCTCTACCTTTAGTTGTGGAGTTTGTTCTGCCAGTCTTCAGGTTGTTTTCTGGGTTATTTAATGTGAATGTTATCTAGTTGTATCTGTGCAACAAGGCGAGTTTAAGGTCCTCGTACTCCATCATCTTCCCCAGAAGTCTCCTTCTATACAACACTGCTTCTAACCAAGAAACTCTTTTAACAGAAAAAGAAGTATAGCAAAAGATTAACTCTTAAGAAATGTATTAATGTCCATACCCACTCAACCAGCAATAGGTAACTAATAGAAGATTCAGTTAATATGTTAATTGGAAGGAATACTTGCAAGGTTAGGGCATTATCCCATAAGACATGCTTTTAACAAGCAACTAGTAAAGAATACTTGGGTCTGAAAAGCAAATAGAGTTGGAGAAGCATCTCTTACTATTAAAAAGATGAACCATTTGAATAACTTGGGTTTCCTAAAACTTCAACTTTAGGCTCTAATAATTTAGGTACATTCATCTTTAGTAGAGAAAAACTTCTAGCAGGGAACTCAAAACTTCAGTCCCGTTGAGTTGGGAGTTAAGATTTCCACCTGACCATAGAGGGCTCTTCATGCCACTGAAATTACCGGCAAAGGAGGCAGTGTCTCTGCTGGATAGTATTACTGACCCTGACTATTGAGGAGAAACTGGGTGATTGAAGCAAAATGGGAGTAGGGAGGCTCTATATCTGGATTCTAGGAGATCTGGGGTAGGGGCTTCTTAGTCTTCCCATTATTCCCCTTTTTATCCGTAGTAAAATTTAACCAAAAACTAGAGCAACAAAATAAAAACAGTGCTTTTGATAACTCATAACCTTCCCAAATGAAGTTGTGTGTGATTCTAATAGGTTATAGAACCCTGATCAACTGAGGACAAGGGGGTAATGGAATAGGTAGAGAATAAGGAAGATATAAATAGCATCTATGTTCTTGAGAGTAGATTTACAATTGATGACTGTAGCAGCTGAACATAGATACTTTATATATATTAACTAAATTTTCCTTTCTTATATCTTTCCCCTATCCTCTTAAGTACTGGTTGTTTTTAGTGGTAAACTTTAGTCTTTGTGTTAGAGAATATTCAGATGGAGGTTGAGTGAGTTAGAAGAGGAATAACATCATCAAGAGATGGGTGTGGCCACTCTTAAAACTTGTATTTGCCCTTTCTGGGGAGATGAGAGAATTATTTTTATGAAGGATACTTCAATCTTATTAGAAAGATATGTGATGCTATTGTTGCTCTATGGAGTTTTAAATAAAGATGGGAGAATGCATAGGGATGTTGAGTGGCCAAAAATATAGATTTTGCTATTAATCTACCTACTGTGTCTTAGCATCAAGCTTGCTCTACACACTTTACTCTGTGTTGCTAGGATTGGGATTCTTCAGGGTACATTTTCCAGACTACCATGTAAATTTCTTTGCAATTGGTTTTGCAAATGGTAGTCACTGATGGCAGACAGGAGGGAAAAAAGACCGGGAGAAGGATTTATATCCTTTTCTGAACTGTCAGCTTTCCACAGGCAATCAAGGACAGCTATGGCTTCAGTCTCCAGCTTTTCTTTGCACCCTCATTACCAATTGTGTTAGGCCTCCTCAGAGTTTTGAAGCTAGCTGACTATTCTACTTTTGGTGGTCCATGCATTGCTACACAGCATGCTTGCTCCCAGGGAAAGCTGAGCACCAGGTATGCTATGCTGCCCTTATAGATCTAAGCACCAACCATGAAGTGGTTCCTCTGCCAAGTTGCTAGGTTTTGTTAGCTCCACCTCTTCAAAATGGTGACCACTGCTTCCTGCTCAGCCACTGGGTAGTCATTGCTTCCTGTAGACAATAACTAGTTACCTAAGCATTCCAACTCTTACTAATTAATTCCCTCTATTAAATTCTATTTGTTTGAAATCTCTCCTGTACTGTCTCAATTAACTTTTTTAATTGACATATAGTTGACATATAGTATTATATTAGTTTCAGGTGTTTACCATAGTGATTCAACATTCGTATATATTACCATATGCTGCCCATTGTAAATGTAGTCACTATCAGTCGCCGTACAAAGTTATTACAACATTATTGACTATATTCCCGATGCTGTATTTCACATCGCCATGACTCATGTATTTTATAACTGAAAATTTGTACCTCTTAATCCCTTTACCCATTTCACCCATCCACCCAACTCCTCCTCTCTGGCTACCACCGGTTTGTTCTATTTATTTATGAGTCTGGTTTTTATTTTGGGAGGCTAGACCCTGACTGGCACACTACTCAAGGACAGGCATTAGCTCTGATTAATCTTTAAGTCTTTGCACTTAACTCAGTGCTTGACACATAGCATTGCTGGATAAATGCAAAAGGTGAGGCATAATAATTTTTATAAAGCATTTGGAGAACTGCCAGAGAGAAGAGGGATATAAGTTTTCAAGCTATGTGTCTGCTTATATTAGAAATTATGGAGAAGATTTCAATTCAACATAAGAAGAAAATTTCTATTTCCATTAGTGGAATAAACAGTCTAAAAAAACCCCATCAAATTGCCCATCAATGGAATTATTTAAGTAGAAGCTCAGTGGCCTTTTGTCAGGGATGTAGTAGAGGGCAATTCCTTAAGTGGGTTGGAAGATTAGATAACATAATGTTTGTTTGAATTCTCTTCTAGCACCAAGATTCTGTGATCCTTATTCACAACCTATACCCTAATTAATTCAACTGAAATATGCTTTTTCTCTTGATAATGATATTGACACTGTTACAACACTGGAGAATGGTAACAGTTTGCATTTGTATAGTTCTTTACCATTTGAAAAATGCCTTATATTCATTTCTTTAAATTTTACCAGTTTTTCTGAGATATGAAGAATAGTAATTATATATTTACAGATGAGAAAACTGAGGTTCCAAAGTACAATTTATTCATTGTTCCTTTATCTTAAAAAAGGTCAAGATTGCAGATAGAGTGCCATATTTGGACTCTGTTCCCTGTGAGGGGTCGGTGTGTGTGTGTGTGTGTGTGTGTGTGTTTTGGTATGTATGTATGAGAGAAGGGGAAGAAGTGAAGGAGGGAGAGAGGAAGAGAAAGAGATATTAGAGTCAGAGGACATCAAAATGGAATCTGGAACCCTAGGAGCTTTGAACCGTGATTTGTAAAAAGTTTTAATGTTACTTTTCCAGCCTTTATTTCTGTTTTCTGCTACAAAATGTGTTTTAAGATCTCTCCATTTGGGCCAGAATTCTAAGAACAGCTAGAATTATACAGTTTTTAAAAAATGTTTTCGTTATGAAAAAGCAAATAACATACTGTGTACTTATGGAATATCCATTTTTAAAATATTGCAAATAGGACCATTCCTGATTTTTGACCTTTCTCCCACCTTTGCTCAATAGTGCTCTGAGTTTAGTTTTTTTGTCTGAGAGCTGAATAGTGTAACATCTCTGATGATTTTGTGTGTGCGGAAACAAAAGAATGACACAAGCAAATATTTCTCCTAAAATGTGAAGGTTATGGAGGCATTCTTTAGCACCAGTATTTTCAGAAGTGAGAATTTCCAGACCCTCAAAACAGTGTGGCATTTTTAAACACTAAATACATATAAGCCCTTAGTGTTCATTAAAATTAGTAACAGAAGACACAGAGCTTTGGAAGTGTGCTCAATACTGACCTCAACTCTAAGAGTTTAATATGCGCTAGAACTAGGAAAGATACCAGAAATGCAGGTTTAGGCCCAAGAGACATCTTGTTAATAAATATTCCCTCTGGTTCAAAGATACCCTCCTAAATTTAAATGTTGGACTATATAAAATTATATTTGTGTATTCCCCTTGGCATCAAACACATACATACATACCTCTATTTTATAACTTTTCCCCCCACATGTGTTAGAATTAATAAGCACTGATTTCAGGAAATAAGCCAGTAGGTCCAAATTTATTTTTCACTTGCTGACTTATATTTGAAACCCCTGCCTCTCAATGTCCACTGTGCCTCAACAGCACATGTAACATTGCTTGTCCCCCAAGGGGCCTCTTTCTGCTCTTCTGGAGGATGATGGGCTATCACTAAGAAGGTAGTGAGTCTCAGGGATTTTAATTCAGCGACTTGACCAAAGCCACAGAGTTATTAAATGGTAGAGCAGGAATTAAAACCAGAGGCTTAAGAAGGTATGACAACTTTGAATTATTCTGCCATACTGAGGAAGTTCTTCCGTCTAGTTTTTTCTAGATTATTGAGCAAATATTCTTTGTCTCTCCCCAGTGAAAATTGAGTGATTTGGGCAGGTTATGCTGGGTAACACATGAGTTATATTTCTTCCCAATTCTTTTAATTTTGGAATTAACTTTAGGCTATTTTTGTTTCAAATCATAAATATTTATTTACTGAGTATCTACTCTTCTAGACACTAGAAGTGCAATGGTGAATAAAATAGATCAAAGCAATATAGCTGGGGAGGGGTGCTTTTTTAATGGATTTGTTTGGGGAGATCTCTCTGATCATGTTTTATTAGAGCACAGTCCTAAATACAGTTAAAAAGTGAGCCATGTGTCTCTCTGCAGAAAAAAGGTCTAAAGGAAGAGGAAAACATTTCCCATAGCCCCGAATTAGGAATATAATTGACATGTTTGAGAAACAAAGTAGAAACCAGTGCGAATGGATTGAACAAAGGAAGGGCCAGAAGTCCAGCAAAAAACCAATCACATTGGATTGCAAATAAATAGAAATAACAAATAATTAGAAGCCATTGGAAGGGTATGAACACAAGACTAAAATTTAACAGATCACAAGGTGAAAGCAAGTAGACCAGTTAAGAGTCTATGAAATAATCCACTTGAGAGGTGATGATGGCTTGTATCAGAGTAGTAGTATTATAAACCAAAGAATTAGTTAAATTTTGAATATATTTTCAGAATAGATTGACAGTATTTGCCATTGGTTTGGATGTGGGCATAAACAAAAGTGAAGATTTGAAATAGTTCCAATGATTTTTGCTTGAGCAACAGAGGAATGCAGTAGCCATTTACTAAGATAAGAAGATTGCTATATGAGCAGGTTAGAGGTAGCTTCCATGAGAGGGATGTGCTGTGTAATCTTTTCTAAACATTTTGATCACAGAACGATTTTAACATGAAGCCACTTAAGATTAATTTGTAAGATATGCACTTTGGGAAATGTCATTTTGGGTCTTACCTTCCTGTCCTAAGTGCAGTCCCAGTATTAGCACACCCATCTAACGAATAACCATTGTAAAGTCCTTACCTGACTTCCTCAATCCCTGGAGTGCAATTGGCTTTCAAGTATACATGATAGCTAATATTAGCAGGACTTTGAAATATGAGGAATCAGTTGAAAATTGGTTCATTCACATTTCTTGTCTTCAAACTTAAATTGATGACAGCTATTTTTTCTATTCATAGATCTCTGAAGTAAATAAATTAGTGATAAAGAAAGGAATAAAGTCTAAAACAGGAGATTGTGTGATATTGGGTGCTCTATCGGCATTTTCTGTCTATCTCCTTAATGCCCTCTCTTTCCTATTTTTAATTTTGTCTAAAAGAGGAAGTCCTACTATTTTTCCAGGATGAGGCTCCATCTTCTTTAGCCATGAGATGCTGATTTGCTTTTTATGTAATTTTCCTGCTCTTTGTAACACTTAAGTCATGCTTAGTCCAGTATTTTCCTCTTTCCTATTGAAATAATGTTACACAAAGATATATTTATCAGTGTAGAAAATAAGGACAATATGATCAAATTCATTCCTTACAATGTACACATTGGAGCAACGCATAAATGGCACTCCTATTTGCAGCCAAAAAAATTGAGGAACAAAGAGCTTAAAGGAGTTCAGGCCAAACAGAAGTCAGTAAATGAATACCTGACTTACTAAAAGAGAGTGTTGTGATGTATAATGTAAAATGATGATTAACTCGCTCTTCGTCCTGTTATAGCAACTCCTGAGTTCCTAACACTAACCAAATAGAAAGCTAGAATGTTAAACAAAGGCATGTAAAACAAAAAAGAGGGGTTAAGATGGATTTTCTTTTTAAATAATACAGCATTTTTAATTTTTATTTATTTTTTAAACAATTTTTTAAATGTTAATTTTTGAGAGAGGGAGAGATGGAGCATGAGCGGGGGAAGGGCAGAGAGAGGGAGATACAGAATCTGAAGCAGGCTCCAGGCTCTGAGCTTTCAGCACAGAGCCTTATGTGGGGCTCAAACCCATGAACTTTGAGATCATGACCTGAGCTGAAGTGGGACACTGAGCCAACTGAGCCACCCAGGCTCCCCAAGTTGGATTTTCATAGACAATTCCCTTCTCTGCCTTTGAAATTTATGTATGACACTGATTCAATTCTTAATTCTTAAGGCCATGACTTTAATGGAGCTAGGAAATACTGGATTTAAAAGACATTGTGCCCCACTGGCAAAGAAAAGGGAGAATATTTAGTTGGGGGGGGGGGGTTGGAAGAACCCCTGAGAGTGTGTGGAGAGCATCAGTGGGAAAGAGCTAGCAGTTTGGAGGTGATATAGCAGAGTTCAGGCAGCACTGTGAGCATTTGGGGAACTGTCTGCCATTGTAAGCTCTTGGGACCCCTAATAAAACCTGAGTATTACAAAACTAAAGTCTGATTGTAAAGTGAAAAATCTGGGACTCATTTGGCTTTTTAATGTTTTTAGAGTGTAAAAGCCAAGCTAATAATACAGTGATATTATTAATTATTAACTCTGTATTATATTTTGGTGCCATTTTGCATTTTAATATTTTCATTTTACTTATATATATAATCTGTTGAATTAAATACTTTTAATGTCCTGGAAGGAAACTGATGGAATCAGGCCTACTTAACACACTGTGAAAGCAAAACATACACAATAGAGAAAGGCTATCAATATAGATATATTTCTTCCCTTTTTGATTTATGATTAAATCACTGATATCAATAATACAGATACCTTTATGACAGTATTTATCCCATTTTTGTTCAATCTTGAAGTTCTACCAAAAGATCTTTTAGATAAAGATTATGAAAATTTTCTAACCTAAAGTTTCTAGAAAAAAAAAAAGCAAACATTGTATGATGAAAGGCAATTTTGGTCGCTAAAATTCTTATGAATGTGTTTTTTTTTCTGATTTATGCAAACTAAAATCTGTGTATGTTTGGTAGACAGAATAATGGCCCTCCAAAGATATCTATGTCCTAATCCCTTGGGGTGTGAATTTATGTTCCATGGCAGAGGGGGATTGAGATAGCAGATGGCATTAAGATCTAATCAGCTGACTCTAAGACAGACAGATTATACTGGGTTAGCCACCTGGGCCCAGTGTAAGCACAAAGGTCCCTAAATGTGGAAGAAGTATGCAAAAGAAGAAAGAGGTCAGAGGAATGGCACAGGAGAAGAACTTAACCTACTGTTGCTGGTTTTGATGATGGAAGGGGGCAAGAGCCAAAGGCAGCTCCAAGAAACTGGAAAGAGCAAGTAAACAGAATCTCTCTTAGAATTCGAGCATGGAATACAGCCCAGCAACACCTTGATTTTAGCCGAATGAGACCCATTTCAGATTTCTGACCTCCAGATTTTAAGGTAATAAATGTGGGTTTTTTTTTTTAAATTTTTTTTTCAACGTTTATTTATTTTTGGGACAGAGAGAGACAGAGCATGAACAGGGGAGGGGCAGAGAGAGAGGGAGACACAGAATCGGAAACAGGCTCCAGGCTCTGAGCCATCAGCCCAGAGCCCCATGCGGGGCTTGAACTCACGGACCGCGAGATCGTGACCTGGCTGAAGTCGGACGCTTAACCGACTGCGCCACCCAGGCGCCCCTAAATGTGGTTTTTTTAAGCAGCTAACTTTGTAGTAATGTGTAACAGTAGTGAAAGAAAACTAACATAATGCATGATATTTAAAATGGCATTATTGTTTATTTATTTATTTGAGGCAGGGGAGGGGCAGAGAGAGAGAAAGAGAGAAAGAGAGACTCCCAAATAGTCTCCACACTAACAGCACAGAGCCCGGCACTCCAGGCTCTGTCTTACAAACCATGAGATCATGACCTGAGCCAAAATCAAGAGGTCCATGCTTATCAGACTTGGACTTTTTTTTTTAATTTATTTATTTAAAAGTTTTGTGCATTCTGTAGTTCAGTACTCTGTACTCTTCTTTCATTTCATAGAGAGTGATATTTCCAAATCTTATATCCTTTTATTACTGGCAATATTATTTGGTAAAATGAAAAACATTGTTCAGATCAAAGCTTGTATTACTCTCCTAGTAATAGTAATTCTTTTTTTAATGTTTACTTATTTTGAGGGGTGGGGAAGGGCAGAGAGAGGGAGAGAGAATCCCAAGCAGGCTCTGCACTGTCAGCCCAATGCGGGGCTCGAACTCATGACTGTGAGATCATGACCTGAGCTGAAATCAAGAGTCAGACACCTAGCTGACTTAGCCACCCAGGCACCCCCAGTAATAGTAATTCTTACTTACTGTTTTCGGAGCTAATTCACCTACCTTTCTACGCATGGAAAATGAGGCAAGGAAAACTTTGCAATGAAATGATTAAGATAAGAATTCCATTTCTGAACTATTGTTCCATTCCTAGACAAAACAGACAAGGATGAATTTGTTTGGTTATTTTTTTTTCAAACTCATGGTTTAAAAATATCACAATTACATGAAAAAAATCCAGATTTGAACACAAAAACTCATTTAGGAATCCCTTAGATGTTAAGAAGTGATTTTTTTGGGAGGATGCTGTATTCACTAACAAATTTACTGACAAATTGAGAAAGTATTAACTGACAAAAGGCACTTTTTTATTCAAATGTTCATCTTGCTTCCTCTGAGACAAGCAATTTAGGCCCATCATCTCTGGCTCTTGGATAAAATCCTATCACTGCCAGGAGGGAGTAGCTCCATTAAGGAAGCTATGTCAGCAGTTCCACATGCATTCTTATTTTCAGAGATTCATAGGTTTGCCATAAAAAATCTACTGTAGGCTGAAACTTGACACACCAAAACCTCAGCCTAGGAGCGGTTCTATTTTTCTTCAATTTGGAGAAAAGCATCTCAATGGATTGAATTTCTAGAAACACTAGAAGTTAGGTGTTTCAAAGACATCTTGTGTTTTCTTATAATAAGACGTCTTTATTCTTTTAATTACAGAAAACAAGGATGATACTATCAGTGTGGATTCCTCCCACCCAGAAAAGGCCATAGGTTGGCTCATTTTTTGGGTAACCAGTGGCTGTGAAAACACTGCATTGCTGGTTTGTTAGTTAAAATAATGATTCAGTGACATTAAGTTGCAATTCACAAGGAAAGTCTTTTAAAGTAAACCCTCCCATAACAAAGACCATTCAAAATCCTATCTAATAATCTGCAGGGCCAAATGAAAATAGAGTCTAAAATGAAATGCAACAATGTTATTAACTAGTGTTACTAAATGACAAAGGGCAAAGGCTAAACTGAATTAGTATGAATTTGCAATCTTTTTAAATAAATGAACATCATTAATAGGGAATTAAAGCTCAAAGTAGGCAGGTGGATGAAAAGAGACACATTTGTTTTAAATGACTTCAAGACTCTAAGCCCACACAGATTGTACATCAGGATCCTGAAAGAACCCGGAGATGGGATTGCAAAACCACCATTTATAGACGTAATGTGGAAAATGAGAGAGTTTCCAGAAGACTCTAAAAGGGCCATTGGAATACATCCTTCAAGAAAAGAATAGGTGAATTTAGAAAATGACAAGCCAGGAATAGGTTGCTGATCTTAAGAAATATTGCAGAAAAAAAATTTAGGGAAGATTGGTATGACTTTGGAAAATGACCAAAGAGAAGTTTTTCTCAAAAGAAACCAATGTGAACAGGACATCTGTACTTCAGCTCAGTCTTTTAACTCCAACTCATTGACTTGCCTCAATGAGGCTCCCCCAACTCCTTCTCTTCAGGGTTCCCCACGTCTCTGAAGAGACCATTATTTTCCATTTCCAGGCTCAAAATTGGGTCTTCTTGACTTCTCTATATGCAGCTTGCAAGACACTTTGAGAGGTATATGATCACGGTGTTAAAGGATGTTTTTTTTTTTTTTAGAATATTTTAAGACAATTTTGTATCTGTGAAAACCTGAAAGGCAACCATTTCTACATTTTACAAATTTTATTTTGGACATTTGAGAATGCTATTGTTATGCTAATTATTTCTTATAAGGATTTAAAGTCTTCCTGGTTTAGTTAAAGCCAACTTTTATTTTTCCAATTTGGTTCTGCATGAGCCAAAGAGAACAAGTGATCATTTCATAAAAACTCTTCTTAATTTTGAGGACAGTAGTGATGCCATCTATTAAGCTGTTCTTTTCTACCCCTTCGATAACCCTCTATAATCTAACTTCTATTCTCATCATTCTGATGAAACTGTTTTCTCAGTGATTATTGATGACTTTATTATTGCCAAATTTGGTGCCATTCTCCATTTTAATTTTTACCTTGACTTTTCTGTGACATTTGATACATTCTTGAAATAGTGATCAGGAAGTGCTTTTCCTAGACCATTAATTTCAAATTATAACCTCTGTGAAGGTGGGGACTAAATCTGCCTTTTCACCATGTATGTATACCCAGTTTCTTACTTTAACATCTGGCAAAGTCACAGTAATCAATTGCTTAATAAATAAAATGCAGCCTCAACACTCACTTTTGCTCTAGGCTATACTTCTCAAAAAAAGTTTTTTTTAATGTTTATTTATTTCTGAGGGGGCGGGGAGAGAGGGAGAGCATGACTCAGGGAGGGGCAGAGAGAGAGAGAGAGGGAGACACAGAATATGAAGCAGGCGCCCGGCTCTGAGCTGTAAGCACAGAGCCTGAAGCGGGGCTCAAACTCATGAGAATTTGCCTCATGACCTGAGCCAAAGCTGGACACTTTACCGACTGAGCCACCCAGGCACCCCTAGACTATATTTTCAATTGAATGACCTGATGTGGCCTTAAGTACAATATATTAAAAATGTAATTAATGAATTCTTGTCCCTCCCCAATCCAGTTTCTCTTCCTCAATTTACCATCTCCTCCAATGACACAATCGTATAGTCTGTAAAACCCCAGATTAGTATTTAATTCATCACATAAATTTTACTTTTGTCCACATCCTTTCATTCACCAAATCTTGCTTGATTCACCATCCTCTCTAGTTTTGTGAGCATTTAATTTTTAATGTTTTAATCTTTAAATTAAAAAAAAAATTTAAGTCTATTTATTTATTTTTGAGAGAGACAGAGACAGTGTGAGCAGGGGAGGAGCAGAGAGAGAGGGAGACATGAGACAGAGAATCCCAAGCAGGCAGAGCACCATCAGCACAGAGCCTGACACAGGGCTCGAACTCATCAAACTGTGAGATCGTGACCTGAGCCAAAACCTTAACTGACTGAGACACCCAGGCACCACCCCCCTATGCACATTTTAGATCAATAGTTTCTATTCCTTTAGTCCAAAAGGATGAGGTCCATCCATTTATGAATAAGTAACAAGTATAATGAAGTAAAATACAGATGAATCGTAGCATTTTGCTACTTTTTATTTTGAGCTGTAGAATAAGACAAGCAACACAAAATAAGTAAAAAAAAATGAAACAAATGCTGATATTTACTTTTACACTTCTTTCATTTAAAAAACCAACAACTCACGTTGAAAACCCTAAGCCAATTTGACCTTTCACAGTCTGTCAGGTTTTGTTGTTAAATGCCAATAGTCTGTGACAATTAGAAGCAGGTGGGAACTATGTGATTCTGTGCCTACAACCTCACCACCTGTTGTGATATTATGATGAATCAAAAGCCTGAGGATGAATTTTCTATGAATGCAAGAATTTATTAGCAAGCAGGCACCAAAACAATCCCAAAGCCTATTCCAGGCAGTGGGCAAAGACCTTTGCTTTATGGCCCTCAGGCATCTAATAAGCACTTGACATAAAAAGTCACTTCAAGATGGAAGCAACACAATGCTTTTGGCAAGACCAGTGGACATTTTCTAGTTCAGTCAGGTGCTGGTTGTTGATGAGCCTGGATGGCTCAGTCAGGTGAACATCCAACTCTTAATTTCAGCTCAGGTCTTGATCCCAGGGCCATGGAATTGAGCCCCGTGATGGGCTCTGTGCTGACAGCTTAGAGTCTGGAGCCTGCTTAAGATTCTCTTTCTCTGTCTCTGTCTGTTCTCTGTCTCTGTCTCTGTCTCTGTCTCTGTCTGTCTCTCTCTCTCTTGGCCCCTGCGGGGCTTAGTTGGTTAAGCGTCTGACTTCGGCTCAGGTCATGATCTCACGGTTGTGAGTTCAAGCCCCACGTCGGTCTCTGTGCTGACAGCCCAGAGCCTGGAGCCTGCTTTGGATTCTGTCTCCCTCTCTCTCCATGCCTCCTCTGCTCACATTCTTTGTCTCTCTCAAAGATAAATAAACATTAAAAAAAAAGATTCTATCTGCCCCTCGCCCCCACTCATGGACGCTCTCAAAATAAAATAAAGGTGTTGGTTATTGAAATTGGT
The DNA here is from genome assembly GCF_028749965.1 of Puma concolor. Classification (NCBI taxonomy): domain Eukaryota; kingdom Metazoa; phylum Chordata; class Mammalia; order Carnivora; family Felidae; genus Puma; species Puma concolor. The sequence goes on from NC_141683.1 coordinate 31,470,871, forward strand.
ATTCTTATATTTTGTTCATGCAAAGATTTAGATATAATCTTTCTGGCCAATCACGTGTCTTGAATATTACTCAGTTTACCAATTATTTCTAATACCCCTTATCTAATTAAAAAGCCCTCTAGTTCAGTCCTTCGCATTTAAAACAATTGTCTTAGCCATTTCTGTGGTTTGGTTCTTGATTAGCATGTGTCAAGTGCAAACTAAGCACACTTGTAGTGTAGATTCTTGATTAAGGGACTTTATATGCTAACAGCCTCTGTGGGTCCTCGGCTAGGGTGCAGATTAGAGATAATTTATATACCTATACATACTGTTTGTGCTGATCTATTTTAAGAAGAAACAATAGACCACAATATTGTACAAAAAAGTGAAAAGTGCTATAAATAGGATTACCATATAATAAAACCAAGATACTTTAAAAAGTGGCAACAAATGGTAATTTGAGGTAAATTGTGTCTGGTTACCTGACATACAAAGGATGTAAATAATGTCAATTTACATTGGGCTTGCCACTGTCAGTTCAGAGCCTGCTTGGGATCCTCTGTCCCCACCTCTCTCCGCCCCTTCCCCCCTCGTACTCTTTCTCTCTCAAAAATAAACACTAGGGGCGCCTGGGCGGTGCAGTCGGTTAAGCGTCCCACTTCAGCCAGGTCACGATCTCGCGGTCCGTGAGTTCGAGCCCCGCGTCGGGCTCTGGGCTGATGGCTCAGAGCCTGGAGCCTGTTTCCGATTCTGTGTCTCCCTCTCTCTCTGCCCCTCCCCCGTTCATGCTCTGTCTCTCTCTGTCCCAAAAATAAATAAACGTTGAAAAAAAAAATTAAAAAAAAAATAAACACTAAAAAAACTTTAAAAATAATGTTGATTTAGCTTTATAAGAATTCAATATTCTCATCATATATCTTATTTTGTTATGAATTAGTAGTTTTTATTTTTCCATAGGCTATTATCAGGTTTTGGGACCTATCCTTTTTCAGTTATAATTTGTTGACTAGCAAGATGCATGATGAAAAAAGATGCTTTTCTAAAAATGATTTTTGTTCTTTTGATTATTTGTTTTTAAATTTTATTCTTTAGGGAGTAGCAGTTAATAGTTCTGATGAAGTTTTGGGGTGATGGAGGGTTCGGAGCAGATGGCCAAGAAAGAATTCTTAAAGATGTCTTTGGTGCAAAAAGGTGATTTTAGTAAAGCACAGGGACAGGACCCTGTCCTGGAAGAAAGAGCTTCGCTGGGGTTGTGAAGAGTGACTCTTTACATACTATGGGGCTGGGGGAGGTAAAGTCAAGAGGAAGTTTCTTAAAGGGATTTTCCATATGCTAAGGACTCACAGATTACTGGAGGTTTAGCTGTTGTCAAGCTAAGTTGTTTTTCCCTTTAGCAAAGCATGGAATTATGCCTGCCTCAAGTATTTGTCAATGGGCTGCAGGTTATAAGGAAATTCAATTTTATCTGCCATTGCCTTCTTGCCTTTGTTCCCCATCACTATGGAGGGGAGGGTGATGTTAGGGCTCTAGGAAACGGAGTCTATAGATTTTCTGGAGATTAGGCTATTGATAAGATTGCCTTTTTCTTGTAATTTACAAAGATAATTGTAAACTGATGGAGATTCATGTCTTGTATGACTGTGATCTCTATCAATTAACCATTTGTTTTCTTTTCTTTCCTTTGTTCTTGGGTAGGAGGGCCTGAGGAATATCACACACATCTCACCTGGGCTGGGGGCAGTGTGTTAGCTTGTACTTTGCCCTCAGCTTGCCTTACACTCCCTCATCAGTTCTGCCTCATTATTGCTTTGGAAAATTCACTTGGGTGTGGGTTTTTTTTTTTTTTAATTTTATTTTTAATGTTTATTTACTTTTGAGAGAGAGAGAGAGACAGAGAGTGAGCAGGGGAGGAGCAGAGAGAGAGGGAGACACAGAATCCAAAGCAGGCTCCAGGCTCTGAGCTGTCCTCACAGAGCCCGACTTGGGGATCAAACTCACAAATAACAAGATCATGATCTGAGCCAAAGTTGGCTGCTTAACATGACTGAAACACCCAGGCACCCCGACCTGGGTGTGTTTTTTAAGTTACATTCTGTTTTGCCATAGCAAATATTTCTCTGATGCAAATTGGTTAATATGATTCATAAACGGGATGATGTTGTGACGGAAGGCTCACTGGCTCATAGGTTCACTTCAACACATAAATGCTTCTGTCCTACCAAGTAGCAGCAGCTGAACCTCAAGCCCTGCACCTAACCAGGATGTGGTACTGGATGTACCCCCATATTCTTTCTCTCGCTTCAGCTAGGTGAGATGTTCTCTCCTGCAAGTGCATTTTTCTGTGTCCACAAAATTGTAGCTTTAATCTTTCCCTACAGTTGTCCCTAGTTTGGCCTTTATTTTTCTCACTCAATGTTAAAGTCCTATATTAAATGATATTTTTTAGGGATTTAGCATGTTTTATTTTTTTAACTGTGCTTGAACATTTTGGGGGTTGCAGTTGTTTATGTTAGTGCTCTGAACAAAAAGTTTCAGAAGCTTTGACTGATCTTTCTCAAACCTGTTTTTCCTTTAAAATGATACTCCTTTTAGTGTGAAATTTTTCAGAAAATGAGTTTTTGGAGGAGTTTGTATTACATGAGCAGGAGCTCTGTTATATATTTAATAAAATTATAGTTAACTACCTATTGTTCTTAGAGAAAACTGTGAAAAAAATCTTTTCTGCAAATGCTGCAGACTGAAGGGCCAGGAGGTCAGCTGGGGATCAAACAAGGCATGTCTTTATCTATGTATTTCCCTCAAGAAAGAGAAGAATAGTTGTCCTGAAAAGTCAAGATTTAAACTGGAATGTTGATATCCTCCAACTGGAATTTTAAGGCAGAATGACTGAGATTTAGGGAAATATATTGTGAACTATTATACTAGTTTATTATCTTTATATGATATGCTTTATTCTTTTTTACTTTATTTAATAGAATTAGTTTTTAAAAAGAATATGAGGCATATTCAAAGGAAAACAAAGATTTAAGATACACATTGTGATAAACAATAACATTTGCTAAATATCTTTCTTGGGATAAGATTCAGCTTTCTGAATTGGTTTTATTTCATATAATATTAATAGTGTTATATATGCTTTCTTTTATTTCCATTTTCTGTTATATATTTTTTCTGTTCCTTTCTTTTTTTATTTTTAAAATTTTATTTAAATACAATTTAGTGGGGCGCCTGGGTGGCGCAGTCGGTTAAGCGTCCGACTTCAGCCAGGTCACGATCTCGCGGTCCGTGAGTTCGAGCCCCGCGTCGGGCTCTGGGCTGATGGCTCGGAGCCTGGAGCCTGTTTCCGATTCTGTGTCTCCCTCTCTCTCTGCCCCTCCCCCGTTCATGCTCTGTCTCTCTCTGTCCCAAAAATAAATAAACGTTGAAAAAAAAAATTTAAAAAAAAATACAATTTAGTTAACATATAGTGTAATAATGATTTCAGGGGTGGAATTTAGTGATTTATCACCTATGTATATATAACACCCAGTGCTCATTCCAACAAGTGCCCCTTAATGCCCATCACCCATTTAGCCTATACCCTCATCCAAATACCCCTCCAGCCTCCAGCAACCCTCAGTTTGTCCTTTGTATTTAAGAGTCTCTGATAATTTGCCTCCTTCTCTCTTTTTATCTTATTTTTTTCTTCTCTTCCCCTATGATCAACTGTTTGTTTCTTAAATCCACATATGACTGAAATCATATAATATTTATCTTTCTCTGACTTATTTCACTTAGCATAATACAGTCTAGTTCCATCCACGTTGTTGCAAATGGCAAGATTTCATTCTTTTTGATTGCTTGGTAATATTCCATTGCATATATATGTCTATATAGATATATATCTAGTTGTGTATGTATATATACAACTTTATATATATATATGTATATATGTGTATGTATATATACAACTTTATATATATACATACACAACTAGATATATATCTATAGAGAAAGAGTGAGAGTGAGAGTGAGAGAGAGAGTGAGAGATCTCTGAGAGATCTGAGAGAGAACCCAAATGTCCATCGACTGATGAATGGATAAAGAAGTTGTGTGTGTATATATATGTATATATATATATAGAGAGAGAGAGAGAGAGAGTGAGAGTGAGAGTCAGATCTCTCTCTCTCACTCTCTCTCTCTCTCTACACACACACACACATACACACACACACACACGCACACACACACACACACAACTTCTTTATCCATTCATCAGTTGATGGACATTTGGGCTCTTTCCATAATTTGGCTATTGTTTATAGTGCTGCTATAAACATTGAGGTGCATGTGCCCCTTTGAATCAGCATTTTTGTGTCCTTTGGATAAATACCTAGTAGTGCAATTGCTGGCTTGTAGGGTAGTTCTATTTTTAGTTTTTTTGAGAAACCTCCATATGGCTTTCCCGAGTGGCTGCACCAGTTTGTATTCCCACCAACAGTGCAAAAGGGTTCCCCTTTCTTTGCATCCTCACCAACATCTATTGTTTCCTGAGTTGTTAATTTTAGATATTCTGACTAGTGTGAGGTGGTATCTAACTGTGGTTTCTTTTTTTTTTAACTGTCCTTACATTTTATTTTATTTTATTTTATTTTATTTTATTTTATTTTATTTTATTTTATTTTATTTTATTTTATTAATGTTTATTTATTTTTGAGAGAGAGAGAGAAAGAGACAGAGTGCAAGTGGGAGAGGAGCAGAAAAAGATGGAGACACAGAATCTGAAGCAGCTTCCAGGCTCTGAGCTATCAGCACAGAGCCCAAATGTGGGCATCAAACCCACAAGCTGTGAGATCATGACCTGAGTCAAAGTCAGATACTTAATCCACTGAGCCACCTAAGCACCCCCTCATTATAGTTTTAATTTGTATTTCTCTGATAATGAGTGATGTGAGTGATGTGATGAGTGATGTGAGTGATGTGAGCATCTTTTCATGTGTCTGTTCACCATCTGGGTGTCTTCTTTGGAAAAGTGTCTATTCAGGTCTTTTGTCTATTTCTCCACTGGATTATTTGTTTCCAGGTGTTGAGTTTGATAAGTTCTTTATAGATTTTAGATACTAACCCTTTACCTGATATGTCATTTACAAATATCTTCTCCCATTCTGTTGGTTGCCTTTTAGTTTGTTGTTTCTTTTGCTGTACAGAAGCTTTTTAGCTTGATGAGATCCCACTAGTTCACTTTTGCTTTTGTTTAACTTGCCTCTGGAGATATGGCTAGTAAGAAGTTGCTGTGGCTGAGGTCAAAGAGGTTGTTGCCTGTTTTCTCCTCTAGGATTTTGATGGTTTCCTGTCTTACATTTAGGTCTTTCATCCATTTTGAGTTTATTTTTGTGTATGGTGTAGAAAGTGGTCCAGGTTCATTCTTCTGCATGTTGCTGTCCAGTTTTCCCAACACCATTTGCTGAAGAGATCTTCTTTTTTCCATTGGATATTCTTTCCTGCTTTGTCAAAGATTAGTTGGCCATACGTTTGTGGGTCCATTTCTGGGTTCCCTATTCTGCTCCATCAATCTATGTGTCTGTTTTTGTGCCAGTTACCATACTGTCTTGATGATCACAGCTTTGTAATACAGCTTGAAGTCTGGAATTGTGTTGCCTCCAGGTTTGGTTTTCTTTTCTAACATTACGTTGGCTAAATAGATTTGGGGTCTTTTCTGATTCCATAAAAATTTAGAATTGTTTGTTCTAGCACTGTGAATAATGCTGGTGTTATTTTGATAGGGATTGCCTTCAATGGGGATTGCTTTGGGTAGTATAGACATTTTAATAATCTTTGTTCTTCCAGTCCATGAGCATGGAATATTTTTCCATTTCTTTGTGTCTTCTCCAATTTCTTTCATAAGCTTTCTATAGTTTTCAGCATATTGATCTTTTACCTCTTGGGTTAAGTTTATTCCTACGTACTTTATGTTTTCAGTGCAATTGTAAATGGGATCAATTCCTTGATTTTTCTTTCTGCTGCTTCATTTTTGGTGTATAGAAATGCCACAGATTTCTGGACATTCATTTTGTATCCTGTGACTTTGCTGAATTCATGTATCAGTTCTAGCAGTGTTTTGGTGGAATCTTTTGGATTTTCACCTTAGAGTATCATCTCATCTGTGAACAGTGAAAGTTTGACTTCTTCCTTGCTGATTTGAATGCCTTTTCTTTCTTTTTGTTGTCTAATTGCTGAGGATAGGACTTCTAACACTATGTTGAACAACAGTGGTAAGAGTGGACATCTCTGTTGTGTTCCTGACCTGAGGGGGGAAGCTCTCAGTTTTTCACCATTGAGGATGATATTAGCTGTGGGTCTTTTGTATGGGGCGCCTGGGTGGCGCAGTCGGTTAAGCGTCCGACTTCAGCCAGGTCACGATCTCACGGTCCGTGAGTTCGAGCCCCGCGTCAGGCTCTGGGCTGATGGCTCGGAGCCTGGAGCCTGTTTCCGATTCTGTGTCTCCCTCTCTCTCTGCCCCTCCCCCGTTCATGCTCTGTCTCTCTCTGTCCCAAAAATAAATAAACGTTGAAAAAAAAAATATATATAATCTAGAGCTATGTTCCTTCTATCCCTGCTTGTTCCTTTATTTCTAAGTTCTATTGTTACTTGGTGTTTTTCTTGTTAATAATATATAGCGGGATCTGTCTTTTTTTTTTAAGTGTCTTTTAAATATTTTATCTCACAAATATGCTTTTTCCTATTGTTTTCCATCTCTCTCCTGCTGTTTTCTGTCTATGGTTACAATAATAGATTTTTTTTCCTGTAGTGGTGTAAAAAGTTTATTCCTGTACTAGCTATAGTGGTTACCATTAAATTTTGAGTACATTGATTGAAAGTTTACCTGCAATATAGATAATATCTATAACCTCCTTGTCCCTTCATCCCCAACTATGCTGTAAGCTATCCAAGTTCACCCAAATATCAACTTTTTTGAAGTATAATTTTCATTCAGTAAAATGAACACATTTAGGTATAAACTTCAATGATTTTTTGACATAACCAAGTAACCACCAAATCAGTCAAAATATAAAACATTTCTAGGGGTGCCTGGGTGGCGCAGTCGGTTAAGCGTCCGACTTCAGCCAGGTCACGATCTCGCGGTCCGTGAGTTCGAGCCCCGCGTCAGGCTCTGGGCTGATGGCTCGGAGCCTGGAGCCTGTTTCCGATTCTGTGTCTCCCTCTCTCTGTGCCCCTCCCCCGTTCATGCTCTGTCTCTCTCTGTCCCAAAAATAAATAAACATTGAAAAAAAAAATTTTTTTTTTAAAAATAAAAAAAAATATATAAAACATTTCCATCTCCCTAAAAAAGTTCTCTCATGCCCTTTGCAGTTAGTCTTCCCCAGTCATTGGGCCTGGGCAACTACATACCTGCTTTCTGTCAGTATAGATTAGTTTTGTCTATTTTAGAATTTCATATAAAAGAAATTATATAGTATGTACTCTAGGTTCTTTGCTCAGCATTATGTTTTTGAGATTCATAATGTTGTTGCATATCTCAGTATTTGTTTATATTTATTGCCGAGTAATGATTGCATTGTGAATATCTCACAGTTTGTTCATTCTCCTATTGATAGACATTTAGATTGTTTCCCCTTTTTTGATATTATGGATAAAGCTGTTATGAATATTCTTGAAGTCTTTTTGTAGACATATATTCTCATTTATCTTTAGAGTAGAATTGTAGAGTATAGGGTAGATGCATGTTTAAGTTTATGATAAATTGCCAAATAGTTGCCTGAAATAGCTGTGACATTTTAGAGTCTCACTAGCAAAATAATGTAATTGTGTTCTAGTTCCTGCATACCTTTGTCAATATTTAGTATTGTTACTCCAGTTTTTCATTGTGATGATGTCCAACTTTTCAATTTTTTGAAATTTATAGTAATAGTTTTTTATCCTAAGAAATTTGTGTGTATTCCAAAGTTATAAAGATTTTCTCCTATGTTTCTTCTCAGAAATTTTTATAGTTTTGGCTTTTATGTTAAGGTCTATGGTTTATTTCTAGTTAGTTTGTGTGTAAGGTGTGAGGTAAGAGCAAGTTTAATTTATTTTTTCCTTTGAATTAGCAGTTATTGAAGCATAATTTGTTGAAAAGATCTATTGATCTATGTATTATCCTTATACCAATATAACACCATCTAGATTAGTGTACTTGATAATAAATCATGAAATCAGTAGTATAAATCCTCTGAATTAGTTCCTTTTCTTTTTCAAAATTGCTTTAGCTATTGGAGGTCTCTAACACTTCCATATAAATTGTAGAATCAGCATTTCAATTGATTCTACAAAAAAAAAAAAGCCTACAATTATATTAAATCTAAGGATTAATCTAGAGAAATAGTACCTTAATGATATAATCTTCTAATCTAACCATAATATAGCTTACTATTCCTTTAGGGTTTCTTTAATTTGTCTCAGCAATGTTTTGTAGTCTTTAGTGTATAATTCTTACACTTCTTTCTTAACTTATCCTTAAGAATTTTGCTTTTGATTCTATTATAATTGGAATATTTAATAAGTTTCATTTTCCATTTGTTTTTTGATAAGTTATAAAAAATGGGTTTTGTTTATTGGCCGTATATACTGTGACCTTGCTGAATTCACTTACTAGTTGTAACAGCTGTTATGCAGATTTCTTAGAATTTTTTACATATGTGATCATGCTGTATATACTTCTTTCTTTCCAGACTGAAAGCTGCTGCTTTTTCTTCTCCTGCTATCTGGGGCATCCAGTAGAATGGTGAATAGTGGCGGTGAGGGAAAAACATTCTTCTTATTTTTCTTAATCGTAGAGTTTCATCTTTAAGTATAGATTATCTATATGTTTTGGTAGACACTCCTTATGAGACTAACGAAATGCCTTTCTATATCTAGTTTACTGAAAGATTTTTGTCTTAAACCAGTGTTAAATTTTGTCAAATGCCCTTACAACCATTGAAATGGGTATTTGTTTCCTCCTAATCTGTTAATACAATGAATTGCATTCTTTCTTTCTTTATTTTTCCCTTTTTATTCTCATAATGTGATGAAATACATTGATTATTGATTATAGTGGCTTATACTGACTTGTTTTGCATTAATGGGATAAATCCCATTTAGTCATGATACTGTTTATATATCACAGTATTACAAATATTTTATGAAGGATTTATGCATCTGTGTTCAGGAAGGATGTTGTCTTCTAATTTTCTTCTCTTCTAATGTTTTCCTCTGGCTTTATTATTAGAGTATATGAGTTGAGAATTGTTTCCTTCTTTTCTAGTTTCTGAGGGGGTTGATGAAAGATGTATATAATTTATTGCTTAACCATTTGATAAAAATCACCAGTGAATCCACCTAGACCAGGAGTTATCTTGAGGGTTGTATTACAAATTCATTTTTTTTTCTTTAGGTATGAAGCTATGCAGAATTTCTATTTCTTACCATTCAATTTTGGTAATTTCCATCTTTCAGAAACCCATTTATTTTATCTAAGTTGTCAAATTTATTGGGATAAATTTGTTCATAAGGTCTCTTACCCTTTAAATGCCTATAGGATCTATCGTGACGTCCTTTCTTTTATTTCTCATATGGGTTAATAACACATGTTAAACCACTTGACATTGTTCCATACCTCATCAGAGGTCTATTCATTCTTTTTCCTCATTCACTTTTTTCCTTCTGTGCCTCAATTTGGATAATTTGTATTGTAAAATCTTCAAGTTAATTGACTTTTTCCTCTAAAATGTCCAATCTTCTATTAGGCCCATCAGTATATTTTTTTATTTTAGATATTAATTTTTTTAGCACTAATATTCCATCTGGTTCTTTTTTAATCTTTCATTTGCCTCTTTATTATGATAATATTTTCCTTTAAATTCTTTAAATTTATAAAAGTTATTCACTTCCATTATATTTGGGTCTGTTTTTAGTGACTGGTTTTTCTCCTGGCTAAAATGGCTCCTATTTACTTCATATATCTAGCATTTCTCAATCAGATGGTTAACATTATGAATGATATGTTTTTAAGGTCTGGATGTTCTTTAAAAGTATAGATTTGTTTGTTGGTTTGTTAGGCAGGTAAGTAACTTGTGGGTCAACCTAATTTTGGGAGGCTTATTTTTAAACTCTCTTAAAAAGGTCCTATAGCAGTCTTTAAAGATAGTTTAGTTCTACTAAATTTACCCTTTAGAGTCTCTACTGAATGCACTGGGATTTGAACAAGTAATCTTTACCCTGGTCAGAGCTCAAACAATTCTCAGTCCTTTTTTATTCAGCTCTGGGAATCATTTAGCTACAACTCCCAATAGTTGTTTCTTCCTGGATAGTATTTTGTTTAACTTCATGGAATCTTCCTACAAATACTCAGCTTAGTATTGAGTCAAAAATTCAAGGGCTCCTTTTCTTCCTCCCTCCCTTCCTTCCCCCCTTCCTTCTTTCTTCCCTTCATTCCTTTCTTCCTTACTCCCTCCCTCCCTCCTCCTCCTTCTTCTCTTTCTTCTTATATTTATTTACTTTCTGGTACTTTGCTTTTTAAATTCCATTCATATTGGCTTCCCCAAATTTCCATTTGTATGTTCTCTGCTGTATGAGACATGCTCTGCTTGGGTGTATTTTCATGCATTGCAGTCTGGAAAGTGCCTCCAGCTGGAAAGCTAGGGCTATCTTAGGGCTTATGTTTCCCCTGCCCTCCTTAGTAATCACAGATTTGTGTTGCTTGTCATTCAGTGCCTGTAAACAACCGTTTCATATTTAGTGCAGTTTTTAAATCTTTTCCTATCAGGCAAATCTGATAACAGTTACTCCATCATGACTATAGGTGAAAGTTAAAATTATCCCTTTAAAATATATACTTTTAGTGATACCTATTGTATGGAAAGCAAAACAACCTACAAAACATATATTCATTTGGATAACAACTTATTAATATATATTCATAGAAAAGAGACAAGTGTATATAATAAAAGATGGCTGTAGGAATTAGTAGTGAATTTTCTGTCATCTGTAGCTTTGTTTTTGCAAATTTTTAATCACATAAGTTTGCCTCTTTTTTTAGTTAGATGTTATTCTAAAAGCTTTTTTCAGTATAGAATATGGTAATATGTGGCCTATCATATGGTCTTTGTATACAATTCACTTTTTAATAAGCCTTATTAACATTGGATTAAAGTCCCATTGTAGGGTTTTTTTGATACTACAACATGCTGTGTCCTTTGAAGAGGTCTGGAGGTAGCTTATAGGTTAATAAGCTATTTCAAAATTAAACGTTTAGGTATTCAACAGAATTAAAACAATAAAGGATGCAGAAATAAATGCAATAGCTATCTAAAATTGTATAACTGGGTACAGAATTAAGTTTTCTGTTGTTGAGACAAAATTGGGAACATACTCCCTACTAGAATAACCATGCATTTATATATTTATAGAGGCATACTTTTGGCAGGGTATTTATCATAAATAGGATTTTACTGTGTGAAAATGCACTCATATATATTTATAACAAATTAAATGACTCACTTGTAAATTAACAGGATCAATTTAACACATTCATGTGTAAATGTCACTGAACGAGTACTTCCAAGTAAGTTAAACATCTGCAATATTATTTGTAGTAATACTTTGCTGAGCAAACCTTACCTTCAAATACAACAGAATAGTAAGCTTTAGCTCAGCTCAGGTCAAAATAAGACAAATTCTAAATCAATTTATTCAGAATGAATGAGGTTTTATTAAGGGTAGTAGAGATTTGTATTTCGGCATGTACTTAATTCTCTTTGTAAATCCCTCACATAGCTTCCACACTAACCTTGGCAAAGTTAGGCAAAGATGGGTAAAGGCAGCCTCTTTGGGCCAACCCCAGTTTTACTCTATCAGCATTTCCATTTCATCAAGAATGCCAAAGAATTTAGTCTTCAGAAGGAGGCAGTAATTAGAATTGATTTCTATCTTTCTTAAAATGCAATGAAGATTAATCCTGTTATTTTCTTCATCCAAAGTTAGTTACATCTTCTCACGAAGTTCAAGATTCATTCTCAAAGCCTCTTAAATCCCTGAACCCCTCCCTCCACTGCATCTATGAAACACATTACTTTTCCTGAGTAATTCTTGATATCCTCACCTTCTTCTGAAAGTAACATTACCTTCTTCTACTAAAGCTTGGCTATTTTCTGAGAACATAGATTCTGTAGAAATTCTCCCTTTCACACTCAGATGCTGGTGAGACTGAGGGGAAGGGAGTTAGCATTCTTATTCTTAGTTGCTGCTCCCAGAAGGTTGCTTCTTCCTTCGTTATACATGCCCAGATTATTTCAATATCAATCATTTATTATAGCCACGGCTGTCCCATATGATTGTACAGGGACAAAATGGTGCCTACACAATGATTTATAATCTAAAGGGTTCATAGAGTTCTTCCTAAGTCATGAGACCTGGCTCAGGGATGCATCCATGTCATGGATGAGGCTCCTTGTCTAAAGGTGTTCGAAGGAACCATTCACTTCCTAGTTGACCTTTTGTGAAGCAGTGTCTCCCCAGTGGGGATACTGGGTTTTGTTTTGTTTTGTTTTGTTTTCTTCTTTCTAATTTGCTTATGGGCACCTTATGGGCTTGTGGTTCTGGCTTGTCATCCACTGATGTCTGTCACTTCCCCTTATTCCTCAAATCTTTTACTATCTGGCTTATTGCTATTCTCTCCAAAACTACTGCCACCATAATCTTGGTAATTTTTCATCTCAGTCTTTTCCTCCCATGGTCATTATCCAGACCTATTCATTACCAACAATTGCACTGACTCCACAAACTCTAAATATCCATCTCTTACCATCACTTCCTACATTTCAAGCTCATTTGCTTCAATGTGTAAGCTCCAGAAATGTTTGTCTCTGCTGGGAGTTACAATCCATTGACCATTCTCCAATGTATGTCCTCTCTTCCCTCCTTACTTGGTTTACATCCCATGGCCCATCATAGAAATCACTCCTGAGTATATATTTCCAATTCTCTTATTGCAGTTTCTCTTTGTCCTACTTTCTGGTTGAAATGTCATCCCTGGCGAAAATCTGACTCTCCGTTTACACCTTCACCCAAACAATTGAATGTGACTGAAGAAAAAGAAGCTGTAAGACTGATTAGTTTCACTTTAAAATCATGACCACAAACCTTATAGAGGCCTTACTGCTAACAACAACCCTACTACATTTTCTTAGTCCAGAGATTCCTACCCCTCTTCTAGATGACACATTATCCCCAGCCTAGCAACACCTCATCATACTTCCGCATACTCCTGAAGAAATGGGAGCAATTTGATGAAAATTCATATGTATTCCCACCAATAAACATATAAACCATGTATAGGATGTCTTTCCACTAGTAACAATGCCCTGCTCAGATCCGGATTTCTCAGATTTCCAGATCTCAGATTTCTACTTGTGTACTAGATTTTACCCCTTCACCGACTAAAGAGCTTTTACCACTACACTTACCTCCATTTATTCTATATCATCCATTTTCCCCAATATTGGATAATTCTTATAAGAACAAAAAAATATGTCTTATTTTTTAATTTTTCATGTACATGAGGCTGGGTGGAGAGTACACAGGATCTCTGTAATACCTTGGCAACATCTTGTGCATCTACTATCATTTCAAGATTAAACGTTAAAAGTATAGGGGTGGCTCAGTTGGTTGAGTCTTGGACTTCGGCTCAGATCATGATCTCAGCCCCTCATCAGGCTTGCTGCTGTTAGCACGGAACCTGCTTCATGTCCTCTGTCCCTCTCTCTTTTTGTCCCTCTCCCAGTCATACTCTGTCTCTCAAAAATAAATAAAAAATTTTATTTTTTTAAAAGTTTAAGCGAGTGGGGGAGGGGCAGAGAGAGAAGGAGAGAGAAAGAGAGACAGGGTCCCAAACAGTCTCTGCACTGTCAGCGCAGAGCCCAGTGTGGGGCTTGAACTCACAAACTGTGGGATCATGACCTGAGCTGAAACCAAGAGTTGGACACTCAACCAACTGAGCCATGCAGACACCCCAATAAATAAAACTTTTTTTAAAAAAAAAGTTAAAAGTATAATAATCTTTCCTTTTTCCCAAATCCATGTCTGTCTGCACCTTATCTACTTTTATAGTAAATTTTCTATAAAGAACTATGTAATTATGGTCCACTATTCCTTCAATTCTCTCTTGAATAAGCAGTCAGATTTTAGTCCTCACTACTCTTTAAAAAAAAAATTAACATTTATTCATTTTTGAGAGAGAGAGACAGAGCATGAATGGATGAGGGGCAGAGGGAGAGGGAGACACAGAATCTGAAGCAGGCTCCCGGCTCTGAGCTGTCAGCACAGAGTCCGACGTGGGGCTCAAACTCATGGAGGGCAAGATCATGACCTGAGCTTAAGCCGGTCGCTTAACTGACTAAGCCACCCAGGTGCCCCTAGTCCTCACTACTCTTGAAACTGATCATATCAGTGTCTTCAATGACCACTTCATTGCCAAATTTAATCCATAATTCTCAGTTTTTACCCTAACTTGCCTTTCAGCAGCCTTTGCCCCAGCAGACCATACTACCCCATAACTCCTTCATACTTTGGCTGCCTGGACATTAGAGGTAGAGGAGCCCTTCTTTTTCTCTACTCTTTTCTTTTTGAATAATTTTGACTAAACATTAGAGTGTCCAGGCCTCAGTCCTCTGATCTCTCTATACATACACTCACTATTTAATCTCACCCATTTCCACAATTTGAAAAGCTTCCTATAGGCAAATGACTCCCAGATTCACGTGTCTCATCTCACATTCTCCCCCTGCACTGCTGACTTTTATTTTTATCACCCTACTCTAAATTTCCACCTGCATGTCAGATAGATATCTCAAAGTAAACATGTTGATGGGGTTCAGGATAGGCTATCCCCAAATACATCATGTTGATATATTAAATATCTTAAGCTAAAGAAAATTAAAATAACAGAAGTAAGGAGGACACTTTGACTACCCCTCCCTCACCCTTCTTCCCTGAAATAGATTATGAAACCTTCATGTGGGGGTACCTGGGTGGCTCAGTCAGTTGAGTGTCCAACTGTTGATTTCTGTTCAGGTCATGATCTCGCAGTTCATAAGATGAAGCCCCACATAGGGCTCTGTGCTGACAGCATGGAGCCTTCTTGTGATTCTTTCTCTCCCCCTCTCTCTCTGCCCCTCCCCTGCTCATGCTTTTTCTCATTCTCAAAATAAATAAATAAACTTAAAAAAAAATCTTCTATGTGAAAGTTACCATCCCAGTAACTGGGAGGAGGGAAGATGTTCTTATCACCACAGATGTGGAACTGGGGGCCAAGAAATCAGTTCAAATAAACCTTGTTGAATTAACTCTTATCTCCCTAGTTACTTTTTTTTTTTTTTTTTACCAGTTATTACCCCTAGCCCAAACTCGTTGGTCTTGTCAATTCTTCACATATTTATTCTTTATTTGTCTAAAAGCTTCCTGCTCGAGTCACTTCTTCAGGTCTTCATTCTCCTGTGAAGGTTCCAATGTACATGAAAAATTTAATAAAATTTATATTCTTTTCACTTGTTAATCTGTCTTTGTCAATTTAATTTTCAGACCCAGCCAAGGATCCTAAGAAAGGCGAAGAAAACTTTTTCCTTTCCTACAATGTCCAGAGCAAAGCTCTTGATTCCTCTGCTCCCTTACTCCCCCCACATAGCTCTGTCTGCAGTATATCTTCTTTTTTTTTTTTTTTTTTTTTTAACGTTTATTTATTTTTGGGACAGAGAGAGAGCATGAACGGGGGAGGGGCAGAGAGAGAGGGAGACACAGAATCGGAAACAGGCTCCAGGCTCTGAGCCATCAGCCCAGAGCCCGACGCGGGGCTCGAACTCACGGACCGTGAGATCGTGACCTGGCTGAAGTCGGACGCTTAACCGACTGCGCCACCCAGGCGCCCCTGCAGTATATCTTCTCTTAGGATATTGTATCACCATTTACCAAGTTGCCCAGGCCCAAATCCTGAGTAATCCTTAATTCAGATATTTTTCTAAGAATCCATATCATTCCATGAGGAAATTCTATGAGCTATGCCTTCTAAATACATCTGGAGTCATTCTACTTCCCAGAGCCCAGGTTTAAGTACCATAATTCCAATAACCTCCTAACTAGTATTGTTGCATTCACCTTTGATCCTATATAGGCTTTTCTACTGCAACATTCAGAATGATACTTTTAAAACTTAACTTATGTCAATCAAGATTTAAGAGTGTGTCAATCTTATGTTCTAAAACCCTCTAATGAATTCCCATCACACTCTGAATAAAATCCATAATCTTTGTCACAGACTAAAAATACCTACATAAAAGACTTTTCAGACCTAATTACCTACCCTCCTTCTTGCTTTACCTACACTGCCTCATTACTGTTCCGTAAACACAATGAGTATCATTTTACTCAGTATCTTTGCACTTATAGTTCCCTCTGCATAGAATAGTCCCTCCTCCCTCCAGCCCTAACATCTACATCATTCATTTTCGCATGTCCTTTAGGTCTTTGCCCAAATATAACCTTATTTGAGATAGACATTTTGGACCTGCTCTCTTGAAAAGAAAATAAACTCCCAATCTGGGCCGCACTCTATATATCTTCTTTGTTTTATTTTCTTCACATCACTGATCATATTGTGATGTTCTGCATATTTATTTGTTTGTTTATTGTCTTCATCCCTTTTTAGAAGGCAAACTCATTAGGGATTTTGTTCATTTTGGTCACTGTACTAAAACTAATGCCTAAACAGTGCTTAGCATATAGTAGGTGCTCAATAAGTATTTTTTGAAAATTTACCTGAGCCAAAATCAAGAGTCAGATGCCAGCCAGGCCTCCCTCGATAAGTATTTTTGGATGATTGATTGAATAACTGAATGAATAAATAAACTTTAAAGTCCAGCTCTACCAGGACACTGTTTACTCTCATCTGACTCTCTTTTTCCTCTATACTTAACATTTAATGAGCATTCAAATGCTACGATAGGCATCAGTAATGCATGGTAAAAAAAAAAAAAAAAGACATGTAGAAACTTAGATGGTGGGAGATTTGGAGCTGATGGCCAAGAAAGAATTCTTGAAGATGTCTTTGGTGCAAAGATTTTATTAAAGCATGGGGACTGTTATGCCCAGAATTCGTGATCCCCAAAGATCACCAGGAAGCCGAGTCTGATGCAAAAGCAAAAGAGCCTTTATTCGAGCTAGCTCGAGCTCAATCCCCTACCTGCACTAACGCAGTGGTGAGATACCGGAGAGAGAGAGCGAGTTTCCAAAGCACAAAGGTTTTATAGGGGTCTAGGGGCAGTTGGTGAGGTTATGGCTGTGGCCTCAGCCGATTGGCTGGGGAAGGGTCGGAGTCCTGTTACGCAGGTCGCCGGGCATGTTTTGATCGGGAAGTTTGAACTGGTGAGCAGGAGGTTACTCAAGGGGAGGAGGCATGGTCTGAGGTTTCTTCGATTTTCCCGGAAAGGGGGCATGTCGGGGACATAGTCACTCAAGGTGGAGGACACAGAACAAGATGGAGTCTGCCGGTGTAGGTCCGCCCTTTCAGGGACAGGATCCATGGGCAGAAAGAGCTGCACTGGGGTTGTGATGGGTAGCTGATTATATACCCTCAGGTTGGGAGGGTGTCAGGAAGAGCCTAAGTCTCTAAGAAATTTTGGAACAGGTTTACTTACAGGACCTTGAGGGGGTAGCTGCTGTTAGGAAAATGCCATTTGTTACCGTTTAGTAAAACCTCAGTCATGAGACCCTTCAGATGTGTATCAGGGGTCCTTAAGCTTGGAATATGATTGCCAGCATATATCTTGGGGGAATTGAGGTAAAGGAAGTTTCCAAAGGAATTTTTCTAAGTTAAAGTAGACTTACAGGATCCTAGAGAGGGTCAGGATAATGTTAATTCCCTTATGCCCCTAGCAAAGTGTTATCATCCAGGCAGCTGAGCTCCTAGAGGGAGGTCGCCCTGCCTGTTTCAAGGACTTGTCAATGGGCTGTACGCAGTAAGGGAATTTAATTTTTCATTTGCCTTAGTTTCCCACATTACCCTGGCAAGTACGTAAACCCCTTTCCTTTGTTCTTGGGTAGCTAGGAGTGTCTGAGGAATATCACATGTATCCCACCTGGAGGGAGGGTGCTGTTAGCCTGTACTTTGCCCTCAGCTTGCCCCACACTTCCTCATCACTTTGCATGACACAGAGTTGGAATTAAATAATATTTAGTGAAATGTGGCAATACTTGAAATATGAACCGAGGTTTTATTCCTGTGTTTCCTTATACTACTTAACCCTTCTCAAACGTAAGTACTCAGGCCAGTGAGCTTTCAGTGCTTTAAGGAAGGAGTTTTATAATACAAAGTGGAGTGAAAAGAGCCATTTCTGCCTTTTCATTCGCATAAGCAGAAGCCTCAGGGGACATTATGCCCAAAGAACAGATTCAAAACATGTGTGAAGAACTCGAGTAGGGCTTGCTGTCTAGAGACTAATTTCACTTTTCCCAGATTGGAGTGGGAAGCTCCTTAGAAGGGAAGCCCGGAGAGCTTAAACTGCTGGGTTTGTGAGAAACACCATTCTCCCTCATCAGTCCTGCACGTAATGCAGGAATCCTAGATACAAATCTTGGATATTTTTTCAAAGTCAATATTAGCCGAAACCTGTGCCCCAGCAACCTATAAAAGAGAGAACACTGTCGGTCATAAATATGCTCAAGGGTGACCTAGAGGTCAAGAGGGTTTTAATTCCATAGAATTTTCATGGGTAGTGTTATCTAGGGGCAATAAAACGATGCCAAACAGAGGAAAGGCATCAAAGTAATGGGGGCAAAATCCTATGAGGCCTTGAGTTTAGGAATGAGGGACACTTCAGCTCAAACTTTCATGGGACCAGAGGGAATGAGGATGTTGCAGAGGGTATAATCATAAGCAATCTTGAAACCAAGGTCCAGATCAGACCTTCCCCTCCCACCAGCTTTGATCTCCTGTTAGAGAGCCACGACCAAAATGAAAATGGAGGGAAATTGGGGTTAAAAATAGAAACATAGATTCAATGATAGGAAGGAAGTTTACTTCTTACACTTTTGAGTTAGTGGGTTAAGAATGGTTTTTGCTATATTTATTATACTATAGTATTATAGCAAATTTCTAAAAGGTTGTAAGGCCTATTTGTTACAAATTCAAAAGTATAATAGTCTCTTTGGCATTGACTACAAACCATAGTAAGGTTTTTTTTCTCAATTTGGCTGATTGATTATATTTTTAAGCCTCCATTTTCATTAGTGGTACCTGAGAAATAATTAATATTCTTGACAAAGAAACACACAAGAATGGATACTGGAAAGCAAAGTTTCTCTGAATGGTTTCTTCTTAAATGAGTTTTAGGCATTTACTTTATATAAAAATGGTCCGCGACTTACCAAGATGGTAGTTCTTAAGCGGCCATCATTTAAAAATTTTCAAGAAAACTTACCAGAGCTAAGGTCCTGGTTAAAATACAGATTATTGAATACTGAAGGCATTTGCCAGGCTTAAAGAGAAAAATAAATTTGAGTACTTGAAGAGCTTTATAGCATGGACTTTAATATATTATTATTACTAATAATGCTGCCTTTGAATATTGATCTCAGAGAAGCCATCCACTTGGCAAACAGATCAGCAACTCCCATTACCAGAGCAGTTGAGATGAATGTCAGTTCCTGACGAGGCACATTAATTTCCCATGAACACGTCATTAAAGCCAGCTCTATATGCAATATGCAACGTCTCAGCAATCAAAGATCTGTGAAGTCCCAAATATGCAAGAGCAGCAGCTGAAATACAATTTACTTCTTGCTAAAGGAAAAGTGATCACCCAGGCACAAAATCTAGTCTGTGGAAAAGCAAATGAACAAGATGGAGCCACTTGAGATTTTGAGTCACTTGCTTTTAGAGTATTCCTTGGGATTCGGCTGCTGTGATTTGTATTCCCCTTGAGATGAACTGTGACAGACCATTGGGGAGATTTGGAAGGTGTCCTCTATGTATTTATGCAAAAAATATGGGAATGTCAAAAAAAGTCAAATGATTTTTATATGCTTTTTACATGTTCTCATATAGTGCCTTAATTTAAAATAGCATCCACTTCACAGTATGCAACATATTAGCCAGCTGGAATTTCTGGTCCTTGTGATTGAGAGACAAGAGGCAGCCACGTGAAAATTAGAAAGAATAAAAATCTTGCAGGCTACTAATCCAAAAGAGAGTTACCTGGGAATACTTTATCAGAGGGGCTCATTGAGCTCTATTACCAGATGTGAAGCCCCACCAAGAAAATCCACACTGTGCTTTATTGCTACATTTTATATTTCTTCCTGCAGAGGATAAAATTTGTTGGTGTGATTCAGTGCACTCATTGCTCTCATTAAAAAAAAAAAAAAAAAGGACTTAAAATTAGATCTTACTCTTGAACTCTCTAATTCACTGCTATTGGCTAACATGTAACAAAGTTACCAGAAAAAGGAGCTCTAATTTACTTAACTTTGGCCCAATCCTTTGCTAAATATTTGTATGTGTTAGTTCATTAAGCATCTGAAGTAGATATTATCTCCTGCTTCTAATAAAAATACAATGAATGTCTGTACACTTACCAGAATGACTAAACCTCAAGGGAACAATAATATAATCTTATAGAGCAATGAGAATCCTCTTACATTGTCCGTATAACCGTAAGTTGGTACAACCACTTGAAAAATGTTTGGGATTATATATTGAAGTTGAATATATTCATACCCTGTAATTCAGCACAATTTCACCCAAGAGAAATGTGCACATGTCTATCAAAAGATAGCAACGTGACTGTTCACAGCAATAGTGCTATAAAGGCTAGTTCCAGCAGGCCTAGAATTATCACTAAATTGTTCTGCTGAAATTTCTGCATCACAGTGACCCCCCCATCAAGCCATGAAACCTATTGATTTGCCAAGTGTTCCTTTGTAATCAGAAGTCTAAGAAGTTTTGAAGTAGTTTGTACTCAGTTTATCAGCATTATTATTGATAAGAGTGATGCTGATGATTCACACCTCATTTATTGAGACTATCAGAAACTGGTTACAAAGCAGGAATATGCTTACTTGACCAGCAAATTGTAAAAATTAACATCTGAGATTCCATTTCATGCTCCTGGTTCTAAAGTGTTCCATGTATATACTGGTTCCTAATTGGAGAGAAAAATTGTGTCCAGTATAGTCCTTAACAGAGAGAAAACATTTAGAGCCTGAGTCTGGTCCATCTGGACCCCTTGCTGTTGTTTGTGATGCATATCCTTACTTTAATGTTTTTTTCTGTATTGAATCCTTTTCCTGCAATAAACTATAGACTTGGAAAAGAAAAAACAAAAACAAAAAAGAATGTTCCTGGTCACACAGCTAAAGAATAGCAGCTCTGAGTTTCAAAGGCAGGTCTTCTGGACTCCAGAGTCCTTGTTTGTGCTACTATGCCATGATCTTCCTTTTCCTACAGAGTAGTAGTAAATATCATGCTTGCTTTAACAGTGGAGCCACTGAGGTTAGGGGGAAATACGTACCTTGGGACACAGCATTAGATGAGCTCAGTAGGAAGTCAGACAGATGCTCATTTCCCAGGAGCTACACTGCCAGCATTCTCTGCCCAGTGGGTTGTAATCTCTTGTCCAGATTGTTCAGAGGAGCTAATATCATCCCTTGAGGGGGCCTCACAAGTTCCAGCTATAAAAGGAATGGAAAACAAATCTATTGAACATTTAAACACAAAACTAATGGAGGGATAGGCATCATGGCACTCTGTAAAAGGAAATTATGCCTAACTAACCTATGCAAGTTCTTGGAGTAGGTAAATAAACATGCAGAGAAGGAAGAAGCAGTGGCTGTAACTGAAGATGGATTTAGGCTTTCAATAATCTCTCCCTAGTGAAAGCCATTGGGCAATATAATTACCATAAGTTTTGTAGCCTGTTTTAGCATGTCTAGGGAACTATAAGAAAGATAGAAAGCCAATGAAGGAAAGAAAGAGATACTTTATATAATGGAGAGATGTGAGTGGTATGGTACCCCAAGGATTAATGCTCGGAAAAAGTTTACTTTTAAATTTTTATACATGGTCTTAAAGAATAAAAACTCCACATTTACACACAACACATTCTAATTTGAAATACTAACATAACAATCCTTCAAGGTCATGTGAATGGGCTAGGAGATGAAAAATGAATTTGAAGTGGTCAAGAATTAAGTAACATATTCAATCATTCATTGACCATCTACCACTTTTTAGTTTGAGGCCAGACACTAGAAATAAACAGAAGGCTCCAGCAACAAATTAATTCATGATCCTTGGTTTATAAGTGCAGTGTTGTGATCTGTGGTGCCAGATAATTTGAATAAAATGGATAAAAATTCCTTCCTTTAAAGAGTATATAGTGTAATACAATGCAAAAAGTACAAGGAGAGATACACACGCAAAATGCTTTAGCACAGGGCTTCTGTATGTTAGCATTATAGACATTAAAATTTTTAAGCTGGATGATTTTTAGTTGTGAGGGGCTGTCCTATGCGTAGGATGTTTAGCAACATCTTTGGCCTCTGCCTACTAGATGCTAATGGTACCACTTCCAGCCAAGTTTTGACAACCAAAAATGTCCCCAGACATTGCTAAGTATCACAGAGTTGGGGTATGCAAAAGGGCACCTCAACTCAGCCCTGAGGTAATGGTGGGGAGGGGACACTGTAGGGGGGTAAGAGGAAGTGGCTGAAGGAAGGTTTTTGGAGATGTATGAGCATAGTTTCTGAGAATGAGCAGGTAGTAGCCAGCCAGAGGCAATACAGACCACATCAGAAGGCATTCTTGAAGGTACAAGGAAAAGAAAACCATGACTTCTCAGTTTGGAAATTTAATTCACTCTACATCATTGAACATTTATTTAGTGCCTATCATATTCCAGGTACTAAGAATACAAAAATTCAAAGGAGGTCACAGTCGAGTCCAGCAACTCTCAATTTCAACACCTCCCCACACTTCTGTCCTGATACTGTGATCATTTCTGGAGTTTATCTCACACGATTTGTTACATGGTTTGTGTGTGTGTGTGTGTGTGTGTGTGTGTGTGTGTGTGTGTGTGTGTATGGGTGTGAGTGTTTTAATGTTCGCTATTATCAGTAGCTTATCCCTGAAATGAAATCATTCTCATTCACTAGCATTCTGGTGATTGTTTTGGGTGATAGATAAAAGGGAAGCATTAAGGGAAGGCTAATGTACTGAGCAAAAGTACAGCTCATCCTCAATTTTGCCTTGTTTATCATGCAGCTTAGAGATGGTTGTCTAAGTGAGTATTATTAGTTTTGGTGGACAACAGGCTGAAATGTGTCGTTTAAATTTGGAGAAAGAAAAATAGAGTGTGATAAAGTCACCACATGTTTTTGACAGTTTTTATCTCTTCCTTTGGCTTCTTTAGCACCATCTTTCCTTCTTCCTCTTCAACCATTTACTTTCTTTGTCCCATTTGGGACCTTTCATTGTTCTGGTCAACATTTAACACATAATTTTTGAGAGCCTACTATGTGAGGGCCACTATCTTAGGCAACTTTGATGTTCCTCAGGGATGCCTGCATCTATAAATCTCTATTATTGGCTTTCAATAATTTGGGAGTAAGATGGAA
This sequence comes from Puma concolor, assembly GCF_028749965.1. Classification (NCBI taxonomy): domain Eukaryota; kingdom Metazoa; phylum Chordata; class Mammalia; order Carnivora; family Felidae; genus Puma; species Puma concolor. The sequence continues at coordinate 31,494,532 of NC_141683.1, forward strand.
AGTATGAAAAATATGAGTTTATTTTCCTTTTGTTTGTTGTTGTTAACCCTCCTACATTTATGTGAGTGAGCTTGTTAACATGGTTAAAATCACTTGTAATGAGATGTATATGCCTTAAGCTTTCGATATATTGGGAAAAACAACACACCAAAATGAGGTTTAATTGTTTGAAACATTCTTCCTAGACAATCGTGCAAATCTATAACTTCAAATACCACCTTTACATTGATGACATTTACATTGATGACCTTTACATTGATGATTCTCTCTGACTCATCCAGACCTTCCTTCCAAAACCCAGAACCATTTCTACACATTCTTGGATGTCCCACAAACTGAGCAATCTGGAAAATGATTTATTATTTATTCTCCAAATTTCTTGTCTTCTTTTATAGCTTATACATCAGTTGAAGTCACAACTGTCTATCTAGAAACTCAGCGAAAGATCTGTTCATTTTACATTCCATTCTCCATCATCCTTATAGCAACTTATCAAGAACTAGATATTCTATCTCCTTAATGTATCTTCTGTCATTATATCCTCTATTTCTCTCTTTTTCTTTCTCATTGACTGATATTTTTAAAAACAATTCTAGTCTGCCTTTCCTCTTCTAGTCTTCTACACTGTTGTCATAGAATAGCAAAATCAAGTCACATTCCTGCTTAAAATCTTAAAATTTCTTAATGTTTCCCTCTAGCTATAGAATAAATCAATCATTTCCATCTTTTGTTTTATCATTTCTCTCTTATGTTTCTATCTTCTCTTATGTTTTATCATTTATATTCATTTATCTGTCTTTCTTCAACCCCAAGACCACAAACCTGGTCCAAATCATGTCATATCTTTCTGGACAAATTAAGTCTTGCTATTGTTCTCTCTCTTGTCTCCTCATAATCTATTCTCCACATGGTATCCAGTGTAATCATTTAAAAATATCACTCCTCTGTAAAACTCTTAATAGTTTCTCTGTGAACTAACAACAAAGTACAGTCTTTTAACATACCCATGGGACACTGCATGAGCTGGCCCCTCCTATCTGCCCAACCTGACCTCGATTTGCTCTCGCCCTTCCCCAGTATGCATTAACCACAGTGGCTTTCGTTCAGGTCTGCAAATGTGCCTAGTTCTTTCTTTCCCCAGGGTCTTCCCACACACTGTTTTCTCTGCCTAAAATACTCTTCCCCTCACGTTTTCCCTAGCTAAGTCTTACTTATCCTTTGGGTATCATCTTCCCAAATAACTTGTGGTTTTTCAAAAATGCCAGGCTATTTATGTCACCATTCCTTGCTATTTTTACTTTCTTAGTATGAAATAGTCTTTCCCTCATCCAACATCTTGTTACTCTGTCCTAAAGAACTCAGCTCATGAGAAGTTTTCTCATTCAGGAAAACTTTCTGAAAACCTCAGGCTGACTTGGATATGCCTCCTCCGTGTTCCTGTGGATTGTGATCTAATTCTATGCACCTCATTTCAATTAAAGTCTCCTGAGAGATTTTTCTGTATTGAATTTCCCCTTACTAGTGAAAATATTAACCAGCCACATTGATTCAGTATATAGTATGCAGTGCTGAGTTTCCTGTTAATTCAGTTTTAATATTCCATGGCAATCTGAAGTCAGAACTTTACTTTTATTGCTCAAACTTCGTGATTTTCTCCAGTGACCCATAACACAAAAAGTCCGAAGGACCACTTGCTCAACTGAACTTTCATTTACATCCCTTTGGAGTAAAATTATTTTGGATGAACCTGAGTTTTGCTAGATTCATTTTTTTTTTCCTTTTGAGATTTGGAGAGGGTTGTAGGAGAAGGGAAATAATAACTTTATTTTGCTTGTATTTATTATTGTTCTTATTTCAGAAACTTCATATTTGAATGGCTCTACACAAAACATGTTTGCTTATCCTTGTTTTTTACTACCTTTGGATTTACTGTGAATTCCTCTCCGTCAGTTTTCACAGAGATGCAATGTTGGTTTCTCCTTTCATGCATGGCATTGGCCCTGGTAGCTTTTTGCAGGAAGAACTACTGGGGACAGCATTTCTCCTAGAAGGTGGTAGAAGTGGTTTTCATTAGGCAGTTATAGTATGTGGCTGACAATTTCAAAGTGTCCTACCTAAACTGAACCAGTTATCCTCTTACCATCTCCCAATATTCAGGAGAAGCTTTTCGAATGTACTCAAGTAATCATACTGGTAATTTTACTGGTGAGGGGATGACAAACTTGATTTTCTTATTTTGAAAGTATCAAGAAAAATCTGTTGTATGACTGCAGATTGAGATGCCCAGGTAAGGCACTTCATGCTGCTGATCTTCTTGGAGTGCAGGGATTTTCTTAAAAGACTGTCCAGAAAAATGTTGTTAATTATTATTTACTCATACAATGAGGGAATGGTGTTCATAGTTGCATTGGTAATATATGCACATGCAACACCAATTGTATTTAGAGTGCAAGGTCCTAATCTTACATACCCATTATTAGCATCATTTCAACCAGGTGTGATGTCACTTTGAGAGATTCTCTAGTAGCTACCACTATTTCTTCAATTCTGAAGAAGCAAATGGAGGAGAGCAGGGAGTATGGATGCCCTCCCTCTTCCTCCTTCCCCCTCTTTCTTTCTCTGTTTTCCTTCCTATCTCTTTGTGGTCTGATAATTCTGTTAGGTATGTATGTGTGTCAGTTATTCAGTGATTTTTATTTTTCTTTAAATATGTTTTCTGTCTCAGAAAATATGACATATATGTGGGGGTTTTGTTCTTCCTAAAGGATAACAATTCTATATATTAGAATTTCCTTCTTATATTTTCCATATATATTGGTATTTTCTCTACTCATTTGAAACTTCTTGTTCATTTCCATTTTCTTCTTAAGACATGAAAGATGTTTTGGCAGTGTCTTCTCCTTTGTGCTGATTCTAATGTGGCCTTCATATATGTAATCATTTTCTTTTCTCCTTAGTTCTGATACCTCATCTTACCTGATTTCTCTGCTCAGTCTCTCTGACTCACTGGTTCATGCAAATGTGGCTTATTTCTCATGACATGTACATTCATCATATGAAAAATTATACTTTTATCAACAATGTGGTTCTTGCTGTCAATTGACAACCTGAAACCAGTTGAGTAATTTTTTTTTGAAAATACCCACTCCATCATACCATGTTTTATGCTATATTGCAAGTATGAGTTTACTTTTTCTTTCTAAATTGTTTACAAATTCTCCAAGAACACCAACCATAACTTATTTTTCTTTGAATCTCTAGTGTGTGGCTTTGTGCTTCATTGTAGGTACTTAATAAATAATACATTTAAAAAGTAGGTAAGAAAAACTAGCAAAAAGGAGTGATTAGCATTGTGAAAAGGAAGCAGAGAAGGTTTTTGAAGAGGTGACATTTACATTTGGTTGCACAAGATTAGAAATTTTCCAGGACAATAAATCAAGAAAGGAAGTTTCTAAGTTGATAAGCTAACAGAATATTATAAACAAGCTTGGAGCTCAAACTTATCAAATTTTAATGATTCCCCTTGGACCGTGTGCCATCTCTGAGCTAGTCACTCTGAAGACTTGAGTGTGGTTCTTACGCTGATGTCTTGATCTGGGGTAGGGCAGGTCCCACCCCTAAATGGCATGGACTACAAATAGGGATAAAACGACTCTGTAATAAATAAAGAACCAGAAAAAGTAGAAGTGGATGTTAGAAAGGCAAAGAGAATATGTCCAATATGCCCAACAGGCTGTAACTTCTAGGTTTTTATGATCCACATAAATTTTTCTTTTGATATATAGAATTTCAAAATCTTTTCCACTGAATGTTATGCCATTATGCCATCAACAAGAGACCATCAATCCCTCCTAGGCAGGAGAAAACCAAAATCATATCCGGTGGCATTGAACTCCAAGTCAACTCAAGATAAGGTTCACTCACCTTGATTAGATTCAACAGAGCTTCTCATAGTCTGGAGACCTGTAAATAAAATGCTCACTGCAACTACTGTCAAACCACTCAACTTCCCAGTAGCAGGAAAACAAACAAATTCAAATATAAATTCACATCTGAAGTTTACAACTTCACAGAATATAGCATATTCTGCAAAAATAAGGAGCAAAAATTTACCAACCTGCATTTTCCTGTTTTTTCTTCTTGTCCATTGTTCATTATTCTCTCTGACCACACTGGGGGTGAGTTACTAGGAAGACACTCATTTGAAGTTTGTGCTCATTTGGTGCAGATCTGGAAATCTAAGGAGTACCTTAGCATTTAAGTAACTGCAAGTCTTTGTTTTTCAGGCTGGGTTTTATCTGGGGATTTAGTCAATTTTTGTTAATGCATGGTTTAATACCCAAAGTCAGATCTTGTCACACTGTTGTCCTTAAAATTAAACCATGACTTGGGATTGTCCATCTCTTAAAAACTAGACTCAGTGCTCTCTGGCCAAACTTCAAGTCCTTAGATGAATTGTTTCCATGTTAGCCAATATCTTGGGTCAATGGAAAGCCTGCTGGGGAGGAAGTCATGATTCATTACTGCTTATAGGCTGCATTCCAGGAATGACCCTTTACGATGAGGGTAATTGTTGCTGTGGACAGGCAAGGCGTGATGATCAGAGGTACTTATGAAGGGCATGGGGAATCAGTAAGTAACTCCTCCCAGGTCCCCACCCCCTTTGTTTCGAGCCTTCTTATCTTGGCTCCCCTGTCCTTCAGTTAAGGTCAGATGCACAACTTTCTAGGTGTTCACTGACTATAAATTTCTGGCCAAAGGTAGATGCAGTCTAGTTAAAACCTATTTTCTTCCATTTCTGCCTCCTTCAATCTAAGTTTTGCCTTTGCCTTGGATTTTGCCAAATCTTCAACAAATTATAATTACAACCTGATACTTTTTATGATGTCACTCATATCCAGGCTCGGTGAAACATAGTGTTTTTGTCTTCAGAGACAACAGGCATCAGCTGAATCAGTTGCTTTCTTGCCATCCACAGGAGCTTCAAATTTCTCAGTTTGAAACAGAGAACTCACTGCTCAGAACTCCATCTTGATGTAGACAAGCCCATAATTTAGGATCTGTCATGTATAATATTCTATTTCCAAGTACTGATTTCTGTATCATTAGGTGTTTTTTTTTTTAAGACATAAATGAGAGAAATTCAACTCAAACTGACTTACATAAGAAAAGGCCTTAGGCTGAATCCAGATGTCCAGTGAAGGCTTTCTCTACCTATTGCTTCAGTTTTGTCTATGATGCCTTTATTCTTTGGAAAGCTGTCCCCTAGCCATGGCAAGTACTCTGGCTTGAATCACCCAGATTAGCAGCTTCAGCAAAGAAAAGTTTTCATTCTCACTGGTTCTAGCCAAAGCCTCCCGACATTTTCTAGGTGTATTAGTTTCCTAGAGCTACCATAACAAATTACTACGAAGTACCTGGCTTAAAATAATAGAAATTAAAATAAAATAAATAGAAATGTCACAGTTTAGGAGGCTAGAAGTCCAAAATCAAGGTGTTGGCAGAGACATGCTGCCTCTGAATGGTCTCAGGTAGAATCCTTCCTTGCCTTGTCTAGCTATTGGTGTTCCTTGGCTTATGACAACAAAGCTCCAGTCTCTGCCTCTGTTGTCAGATGGCCTTATTCCCTGTGTCTGTGTTCAATTTTCTCTCTTATAAAAATAGCAGTCATTGGATAAGAGCCCACCCTAACAGAGAATAACCTCATTTGGACTTAATTTCCAAATAAGGTTATATCCCAACATTCTGAGCAAACATGAATTTTGGGGGAACTCTATTCAACCCAGGCATCAGGCATCATCAAGTTCTTTCTCTTCATAGAGCCTTTGCACTTGCAAATATAACTAAAATTCTCTAACTCTTATTACTTCTTAGATTAAATGCCACTCCCTGAAAGAGGAGTATAATCTAAGGTAATCTCTTCTTATTATTTTCTTTCTTTTTTTTAATTTTATTTTTTTAATTTACATCCAAATTAGTTAACATATAGTGAAACAATGATTTCAGGAGTAGATTCCTTGATGGCCCTTACCCATTTAGCCTATCCCCCCTCCCACAACCGTCCAGTAACCCTCTGTTTGTTCTCCATATTTATGAGTCGCTTATGCTTTGTCCCCCTCCCTGTTTTTATATTATTTTTGTTTCACCTCCCTTATATTCATCTGTTTTGTCTCCTAAAGTCCTCATATGAGTGAAGTCATATGATTTTTGTCTTTCTCTGACTGACTAATTTCACTTAGCATAATACCCTCCAGTTCCATCCACATAGTTGCAAATGGTAACATTTCATTCTTTTTGATTGCTGAGTAATACTCCATTGTATATATATATACACCACATCTTCTTTATCCATTCATCCATCGATGGACATTTGGGCTCTTTCCATACTTTGGCTATTGTTGATAGTGCTGCTATAAACATGGGGGTTCATGTGTCCCTTTGAAACAGCACACCTGTATCCCTTGGATAAATGCCTAGTAGTGCAATTGCTGGGTCGTAGGGTAGTTCTATTTTTAGTTTTTTGAGGAACTTCCGTACTGTTTTCCACAGTGGCTGCACCAGCTTGCATTCCCACCAACAATGCAAAAGAGATCCTCTTTCTCCTCATCCTCACCAACATCTGTTGTTGCCTGAGTTGTTAATGTTAGCCATTCTGACAGGTGTAAGGTGGTATCTCATTGTGGTTTTGATTTGTATTTCCCTGATGATGAGTGAAGTTGAGCATTTTTTCATGTGTCAGTTGGCCATCTGGATGTCTTCCTTGGAGAAGTGTCTATTCATGTCTTTTGCCCATTTCTTCACTGGATTATTTGGTTTTCGGGTGTTGAGTTTGATAAGTTCTTTATAGATTTTGGATACTAACCCTTTATCTGATATGTCATTTGCAAATATCTTCTCCCATTGTGTCGGTTACCTTTTAGTTTTGCTGATTGTTTCCTTCACCATTCAGAAGCTTTTTATTTGATGAGGTCCCGGTAGTTCATTTTTGCTTTTGTTTCCCTTGCCTTTGGAGACGTGTTGAGTAAGAAGTTGCTGCTGGCAAGATCAAAGAGGTTTTTTCCTGCTTTCTCCTCAAGGATTTTGATGGCTTCCTGTCTTACATTGAGGTCTTTCATCCATTTTGAGTTTATTTTTGTGTATGGTGTGAGAAAGTGGTCCAGGTTCATTCTTCTGCATGTTGCTGTCCAGTTTTCGCAGCTCCACTTGCTGAAGAGACTATCTTTATTCCATTGGATATTCTTTCCTGCTTTGTCAAAGATTAGTTGGCCATGTGTTTGTGGGTCCATTTCTGGGTTCTCTATTCCGTTTCATTGATCTGAGTGTCTGTTCTTGTGCCAGTACCATACTGTCTTGATGATTACAACTTTGTAATATAGCTTGAAGTCCTCATTATTTTCTATAGTATGTCTTTTGGTTTCCTTCTTTGAATTTACTACAACATGTGATTATTTGTTTCTTTTCCTTTAGAAGAATACAATCTTCCTGAGATTGTAGAACCCTTGTCCTTTTTTTTTTTTTTGAGAGAGAGAGTGAGAAAGTGTGAGGGAGGGGCAGAGGGAGATGGAGAGGGAGAATCTCAAGCAGGCTTCACACCCAGTGTGTGGAGTAGTGTGACACAAGGCTTGATCTCATGACCATGGGATCATGACCTGAGCTAAAACCAAGAGTTGGATGCTTAAGCGACTGAGCCACTCAGACACCTATGTTTTATGTACTATTTTGTCCTTACCATCTGGCATTATTTTTGACACATGGTAGAATCTCAATAAAAAGTGTTGAAGAAATAAATGGAGGGATGAATGGATGGATAGATGGATGAATGGATGGGTAGATGGATGGATGAATAAAATAGGTAAATATAAACAATGGGCATTTTCTACTTAATTATACTCTGTCAACCAACATTTTGCACTTTTCTTTGAAAAATGATGATTATATTATATTTTATATACTTATCAATTTGTAAACTCAATGTCTGTAGAAAATATTGAAGGTCTTCTATGTGAGGTGATGTCTAGGAGAAAAAATGAGAACAATACTTGTGTTCAAGTATTCAATACTTGTGTGATTCAATACTTGTGTCCCAAAGCTTATAATTTTAGAAGAAACAAATTAAAAATCAATAATCATCCTTAAAATTCTTATCCTAATGGTGGGATTAATTCAATGGCTTCTACATATTAAAAAATTGCAAAGTTTGGGTTCATAAAGAGTTTACATTTATACTGAGTAGCAATAACAAGCCTCTCTCAGAGGGTCTGGCACATAATAAACACTCAATAAATGTTAGTTGGATAAACTAATGAATAGTTTGTAAAATGCCTGTAATGGAAATTGGAAGCAAAGGAATACAATCATTATTTCTAAGAAACGGTCACAGTATTTTCAGAGCTTAAACTGATAAGAACCATTAATACCTACAGTGTTCATGAGGTGTTTTTCTACAAGAATTCCTGGTTAGACTGACTAGTGTTTGGCATGGTCTGTCTCGCTATTTGAAAATGTGTGGGAGAAGGATCCAAAAGTGACAACCAACTTAGCTGGGATTCTCTCATTTTAATTTGGGGACATTCCATGACCCCTTTCAAAGAAGAATTGATTAGTAGATTTTTACAAAAAATTAATTTCTCCGTCTTGATAAACAAGAAAAAGCTTAGTAGTATACTGGAAAATATAAGGCGTGAAAATCACAAGTTTCATATAACCTATGGGCTAGGCTGCAATGGGACATTTAAAATATATACATATTCTTGTTCTCTGCTAGATAAGGAGAGTGAAATTTGACTTTTTTGACATATTACTAAACATGTCTCACGACAGTTTGAGCCATGGTGTTGGAAGTTTTCTTGGCAAAAAGCCCGAGGCTATATTACTAATTTATCAACCTTACCATGCATATCTGAGCTTGCTTTGTATAATTCTCCTGCTCTCATGCTCTTGGGCCCTTATATTTATTCTCCATATTAGGAGTTAACAGTGTTTCTCCTTTTTAATACACCTGCCTTTAGATGAATAATTTTATTCATCACTGTCCAGGAAGCCTTTGAAAATTCTTTTGTTGATCAGTTACACAGCTGTATCCTGATCCTAAGACCAAGTTGAAGGCCCTTAATAACATACTCTTTCACAGCTCCTATTTTCCATCCTGGGAAGTTCCCCTCATCGCATATATGTTACTTGCAAATAATTTTTTGAGTTTTTGACATGATCCTGAACTGTCAGGCTGGCACTTTATTCTCCCAGAGATGAAGGAGCAGGAGTGATTAGGTTTTCCCTCCCCATCCCTTCCTATTTGCTCAAATCTGTGAGCTGTTCAGAGAGGAGTCATTCCGACACGTGTCACAGGCACTGTCAATTAGGTTAATAGACAAGCAGGCAGGGCCCTGGCATTGAACTGTGTCATTTGTTGATGCTGGTATACTCAGAATGAAAGCAAGAGAGTCAGGATCTCTCTGACTCATGGTGTGTTCTTTTTGAAGAGGGCATTGTGATTTTTGACAGAGAAAGGAAGGAATTCAGACAAAAGAAGGGAAGGAAGAATTTGTTATTTCTTACCACCAGCCAAATCCCTGGTTCCTGTGGCCAAGAATATAACTTTAATTTATAAAACAAATACAAATCTAGTTATGTATTATTTAAAATTTAATTTGGAGTAATACCATATCTTTGGAGTCCAATTCTCTATTTTACAAACATGAGAAAACATGAGAAAAATAGGAATTGTGTGTGGGGGTTGCCCTATGCAAATTCCATCAGTTATGTGTATGGTTAACACAAATATGGGTGTTGAATAAAACTGGACTTTATTGATTATATATACATATATATGTATATATATACATATATATACATATATACACATATATATACATATATATATACCAATTTTTAAATTATGTCTGCTGAATATTAATTATTATGTTATAATAAGGTGTGTGTTATGATTTTAGCAAAATATATTATAGGAAGGAACATAAATATAAGACACAAAATAAGTATAAATTGGATCCCCAAATTGTATGACAATGATGTTGTCAATATACAGCTTAAAACCTAAAGTCATGCCCCATTGTGTCATCTACAAATAAGCTGAAGGCACAAATTATCAAATTAAAAAGACACGAGAACCCAAAATCATGCTGAAGGGATTCTTGCCTGTTTTTTTAATCCCAGAGTAAAAGGTCCCCACTAAAGCCCACCATCCAAAAAATGTCTATAAGGAATACACTTTAGTTATGCTGACTCTTATTTTCTTAATGTAATAGTTTGCCTGTCACCAAGAAGAGTTTTGGCATGAATACTTTCTAAGTTCCAAACTGTTAGCTTCAAGAACAGGAACAACAACAACAACAACAACAACAACAACAACAACAACAGCAAAGAATGTATGCACAACTTATCAGCTGGTCAGCATGATAATTCACGTGAAGGCAGCAACCTAAAGCCCAATGAAAGTTCTTTGAGAATGACCTAATGCTCATTTAGAGTTATGTCAATGGTGACAGGAATCATAAATAATTGTGACTGAATAGAGGTTTCATCAGAAAAGAACTCCAATTGGAAATAACCAGGGTTGTATTCTGTTAAATCTAAAAGGACTTTGCTTCTGACCCTGTTCCATCTTTGCCTCCATACAGCTTTAAAATTTCTTTTCTAACTGAAACAGCATGTAATCTTATAATATTTCTATCAAAAGAGTCTCTTGACCTCTCATTCTAATCTAGCTTGTGCTCCATTTTTCTGTTCCCCTTTATAGCAAAATTTATTTTAAAAAAACGTTATCCATATTCCCCGCATCCAATTCTTTTCATCCATAGCCTCTTTAACATACCAATCCTACTTCAGTTCCTTTTAACACCACTAGTCAAGTTCACAAATGATATCTATGTTCTCCAACCTAGTGTTGAATTTTCTGTCATTTCTTTCACTGACATTTTATGCCCTAACTTCTCAGCATTAGTCTTCCATAAACAAGTGCTGGTTTTTATCTTTGACTTCTACTTTGACTTTTATTCTTTGACTTGACTTCTACTTTGACTTTTATTCTTTGACTTGACTAAATGCTCATACTCTCTCTCTCTTTCTCTCTCTCCCTCTCTCTCTCCCTGTGTGTGTGTGTGTGTGTGTGTGTGTGTACGTATATTCCTCCCTTTCTCTATCTACTCTGTCTTCCTTGGTGATTTTATTCAACCCTGTGTCTTTTTTTATGCCTCCCTGCATAAGGACATGCACTATTCTCACAGCTATCACCAGAATATTAATACTAGATATGCCTGACTTCTTTCGCCTATCTTTGTAGCATTGGGAATCATGCATGCTATTGTTGCATGTATTAGTGGTTTGCTCTTTAACACTGTTGTGTAGTATTCCATTGTATGACTATTCTACAATTTTTATTCTCTGTCTATTGCTGATGGAAATTTGGGTTGTTCATGGTTTGGGGATATTATGAATAAAGATGTTATAAATATTCTTTATCAGGTCTTTTGTTGGGTATAAGCACTTATACATTAGAGTGGAATTCTTGGATATAGGCATTTATTCATTTATTCATATCCAAGGATTCCACTCTTGGATATAGGCATATTTAGTTTTTTGTAGGTACCACCAGAAAGTTCTAAAATGTTTGTATCAAGTTGTACTCATAATCAACATGAGAGACTTTTCTTTAATCTAAATTTTCACTAGAATTTTATAGTGATTTTAAATTTTAGCCATAGGGATTGTAAAATGGTATCTCATAATTTTAATTTGGATTTTTTTCCTAATGGCTAATGATATTGAGAATCTTTTAATTTGTTTAATGTCCATTTTTATATCTTCCCTCGAGAGGTGTCTTTTTAAGTCTTTGCTTCTATTTCTTTTGAATGTTTTTTTATTATTAACTTGAAAGTTACTTTTTAGAAATCCTAAAATGCTTTATGTATTTTATGTATTTGAAGTACCATTTTCCAGTCTGTGGCATGTTTGCCTTTTACTGTCTTCATAGTGTCTTTTGATTAATAGAAATTCTTACTTTTAATGAAGTCTGGTGTACTGATTATTTCTTTTATGATCAGTGCTTTTTATTTATTTATCCTGCTTTAAAAACTTTTGCCTTTCCCAAGGTCATAAAAATATTATCCTATGGTTTACTTTAGAAGCTGTCAGATGTAGGTCTATGAGTTATCACACTTGTGTGTGTCTGAGGTGGGGGTGAGGTAAGAGTCAAGGTTCATTATTTTCCATGTGGGTATATAATTGACATAGCACTGTTTAGTATAAATATAATATTCATTCTTTCCCCCAGTGAATTTCAAATTCTTGTTATAAATCAGATAATTGTATTTCTGTGGGTGTTTCTGACCTCTCCATGTGCTGGTCTATATTTGTGCCAGACAATGTTGTTTTAATTACTATAGATATATAGTAAGATATATCATATATCATATAGATGTATGATAAGTCTTGATATCTAGTAATATAAATCTTCCATTTCTTGTCTTCTTTGATACTGCTTTTACTGCTCTAGGTCCTTTGCCTTTCCATATAGATTTTAGAACTAGTTTGTGGATTGTTACAGAAAACAAACAAAAATAAATAACAACCACTGTGACTTTGACATGGATTACATTAAATACAACAATTTGAAGAGAACTGTTCTGTTTTGAGTCTTCTAATTCATAAATATAGTAATAAACTATAATTTTCTGGGGTCTTTAATTTCTTTAATAATGCTTTATAATTGCTAGGATAGAGTTCTTGAAAATCTTTGCTGTTTACTCTTAGGTATTTGATCTTTTTGATGTTATTGCAGGTGATTCTGGGTTTCAAATTTCATTTCTACTTGTTAATTGTTACTGTGTAAAGTACATTTAATTTTAGTATGTTGACCTTGTTTTCTGAGATCTTGATAAATGCACTTATGAGATATAGGAGACTTTTTAGAATTCTTAAGTTTTTCTAATAGATTAAAATATTGTTTGTGACTAAAGATAGTCTCACTTCTTCCTTTCTAGTATGAACATGGAATTTTTGTTTTGCCTTATTGCAGTAGCTAAGTTTTTCAGTACAATGTTGAATAGAACTGATGAGAATAGATTGCTTTGTTCCTAATATTAGGGAGAAAGCATTCAGACTTTCAACATTAAATATGATGTTAGCTCTGGATTTTTCTTAGATGAACTTTTTAGAAAGTTTAATTCTATTCCTATATTTCTAAATGTTTTTTTTCCAAATCACAAATGATATTAATGGTTGTATGTATTAGTATTTACATGTAATGTAATAAATGTAAAGTTATATGTAAATAACTGTAATATATATAAACAATAAAAATATGTATAATTATTATCTTAATAATTTTATATGTTATTAAAAGGAATTGATTTACATGATTGTGTAGGCTGAGAAGTCCCACAGTCTGCTGTTTATAAGCTGGAGATGTAGGAAACTGGTGGTGTAGTTTATAAGGATTGATGGTGTAGGTCCCAGCTGAGGGCAAGGGAAGACTGATGTTTCAGCTCAACCAGTCAGGCAGAAAGAGAGAGAGGATTCAACCTTCTAACCTTTCCCCACCTTTTTTTAAATTCAGGCCTTCAACAGGTTGGACAATGCCCACCCACATTGGAAAGGACAATCTGCTTTACTCAGTCCAATTCAAATGCTTGTCTCTTCTGGAAACACCCTTTTAAACTCATTTAGAAATAATATTTAACCAGATATCTGGGCATCCTGTGGCCCAGTTAAGTTGACACATAAAATTAACCATCATAGTCATTAAATATTATAATTTTAGACAACGTTGGATTTGATTGTTGACATTTTGTTACAGATGTTGTGTGCGTGTGTGTTCATGAGAAACATGTCTGTCATTTCCTTTCTTGTGATGTCTATCTAGTTTTCATACTCGGGTAATACTGGCCTTCTTCAGTTTCCTGAAAGCATTTGTGTAAAAATGGCACTCCTTCTTATTTAAAACTGTAGTAAAATTCACTTGTGAGACCTAAAGTTGTCTTTGTTGGGAGATTTCTTTTTAACTATGAATTTAAGTTTTCTAATAGATAGATAGCTATCCAGCTTATCTATTTCTTCTTGACTGAGCTTTGGTAGTTTGTACCTTATTAAAGAAATTTGTCCAGTAGTTAAGTTGTCAAAATTGTTGGTATAAAATTGTTTACAATAGTACCTCATTACGTTCTGAAAGTTTGAAAGATCTATGGTGATGTCCCTCTTTCATTCTCATGTTGTTTAATTGTGTCTTCTCTTTTTTTCCTGATCAGTCTACTTGAGGTTCATTAACTTTATTGATTTTATCAAAGAATCAGTTTTTGGTTTCATTGATTTTATCAGTTCTTTTTTCTGTATCTTAGTTCATTAATTTGTTCTTGTCCATGTGGTCTAAGAATTAATTCTTCATGCTTTAATTTTTTTTAACTTATTTAAAAAATTTTAATGGCCCATAATGTGGTCTATTTGGTGACTGTTCCATGTATACTTCAAAAGAGTATATATTCTGTTGTTGTCGGGGGAGTATTGTATACATTTCAGTTAGGTAAATTTGCCTAAGAGTGGTTGTTCAGTTCTTTTATATATATTTGATGGAATTCTCACCAACTTCTCATAACTATTATTTAAAAAGGAATACTGAAATTTTCTACCATAATTGTGGATTTAAAATTTTTTCCTTTTAGTTTTATCAGTTTTTGCTTCATGTGTACTAAAGCTGTTACTAGCCTCAAGTATGTATAGGCTTGCTATGTCTTCTTGATGCATTGATACTTGTTCTTGTGAAATATTTCCTTTTTGTAATAATCTTCATGCAAAGTCTACTTTGTCAGATATTGATATAGTCATCTAGGTGTCTTTTCTTCCACTCAGTAAAATGCGTCCACAGAAAAATTCTCCCATCTTACTATGTAGTTTCATAATTTTGCAAGTACATATACTTGTATACTTCCACTGTAATCAAGATATTGAATAGTTTATCACCCCCCAAAATTTCCCCATGTCCCTTTATGGGTAATTCTTCCTTCCACTAGCTCCTAGTGACAACTCATCTGTTTTCTGTCTCTAGAATTTGCCTTTTCTATAATATTCTACAAATGGAATCATAGAATATGTTGCTTTTTGATTCTGCATGATTTTCTTAACCTAATGATTTGGGGGTTTGTCCACATTGTTGTATGGGTCAGTAGTTTGTTCTTTTTTTTTTTTATTGCTGAGAAGTATTCAATTGTATGCCTGGCCCAGACACCATTACCACCAATTTTCCAATAATGCTCTTTCCAAATTCTTGACTATTCAAACGTTTAGCCACTGGACATGAATAAGTATAGACTGTACCTCAGACATCTCTTCTTTGAGGCAAATTAACAGATAGCTGCACTGCTTGAATTTCTGCCCACTGGAACAATTTCCCTTAACAATTGTCCTTAAGGATTACTCCTGAGTAAGGCTATAGTGATGCAGTTGTTTACTTTTGACATATCATGTGGAACTATCTATAAATTAAAGCTGACATTTTATTCATTATTATGAAAGAGAGAGAAGGTAATCTTGCGAGAGTAGGAGACATGAAAATCTAGGTTACTTTCTCAGAAACTTATCTGTGTGTTCAGGATCTGGTCATGCCTGATTCCATATGCAGTATTTCTTGATGATGAAGTTCAGTGATGCATGCCCAGCTTTATGGCTTGGTAGGCCAACAACTCATATGCATGGGCAGCTCATATGACCTGACTACTTGGTAGTCTGTGATCAAGTGCTCAGTCTTTAGTAGGATCCAGTGTTAAGTCAGAAACTGTATCTAAAAAATAGTGTAATTAACTCCAAAGAATGGCATAGTTTGGTTCCAAAATCCTCAGTGCATGAAAAGGTTTATTCTGGGTCCATGCTTTCCATGGGTTGCTTCCAGCAAATAATAAGTGCTGTAATATACAGTAAGCAGGCTCAATGTCTCTGACAGCTTGAGGTCTCCTTAACAGCCTTGCTGAACTACTTTTTTTAGACTGCATGGCTGTCTAGGGTACTTCTACCAACCTCCCTTTCCCCTCTCTTTCACTTGAGAGTCACACTTGCATTGTAGACTGACTTACCTTCCAGCCTCTGCTGACTCTTTCTATTTTGTCTCACACAGTATTTCTCCTAATACAATTTCTACATGTCTAATCTTGTTACAGAGTCTGCTTTCAACTCCCTGCTCTTGGTTCAAGCAATAGTCTTCTCCGTGTGGCAACTGCAATGGGCTCCTAACTAGTCTCCATATGATCCTCTATCCCCCAAAATCTATCCCACAGATATTTTCATATTTCTACTTTTGTGGACTTTAGGACCAAAAGATCTCAAATAGTCACTAAGTTTATGGGATTTTCCCCATAAACTTGCTCTCAGCAGGACTTTGCTGGCTACACAAAAGAAATAGGAGTCTTGGCTCCTTTCTTTCAGAAATATTACTATACACACACACACAGACACACACAACCACACATACACACACAGACACACACACACACACACACACTATATATATATATATATATATATATATATATATATATATATATATATATAAAATAGCTAAAGATAATGTAAATTTCATAACTTTGAGGCCCTTGCCCTTCATGTTCATTAATCTTTCCCAGAGTTTATTTAGAACTGTGCTTTGTACATAGCAAAACTTCAATAAGTATTTGTGGAATGAGTTAATGAAGTAAAACAACCAATCACAGGGTCATTCCTTCATTCAACAAATATATATTGATCATCAGCTATGTGTCAGGCACTATTCTAAGTGCTGGAGATGAAGCAAAAAATAAAATAGGCAAACATAACTGTTTATAAAGCTTATGTTTGTGCATGTGTGGGACAGACAATAAATAAAACAAATTAATAAAAGAGATGATAGCTTAGATAGTGAGAAGCATCATTATGGAAAATAAAGCAAGAGGGATAAGAAGAGAGTCATAATGTTGGTGGTGGACCTCACTGAGATGATGACATTAGAAAAGAGCAAGAATTAGGAGCAAATGAGGGGGTAGTTAAGCAGGTATTTGGGGAGAAGATCCAGGTAGAAGGAAGAGCAAGTACAAGTGCCCTGAGGCAGGACACCTTTTCATAGGCCACTGTCAGGATGTTGGTGTTTACTCTGAAAGAAATGAGAAGCGTTTGGAAAGTTTGATTTGGGATGATGTGGTCACACAAATGCAGCAGGACCTCATAGATAGGGAGGAATAGCACCAACTGGACCAACTTTGTGGAGGAGATCAATTTCCAGCAGACAGGGATCCTGATTTATTTATTCACACCACAAATGCTTACCAAGTCATTACTAGTTTACCAGCTACTAAGTATGAGGACTCAGGATATAGAGCTAAGTGACAGTTCCCCATGAATGGGAAGGAATCAGTGGAGTAGATGGTTAAAGTTATTAGAGAGAGAGTATGAAGGTTAACTTGATGGCAGATGTTGCTGAGAATGCTGGGGGGAGGTAAAATCCTGTGCTTGATTGGAGGCACGTTCTCTCACTGCAGACCCAGAGGTTTTGGAGTGAGATGTTGAGGCAGTACCTGTTTGATGCTATTATTTTCTCTGGGAAGCAGGAGACCAAGATCTCTGCTGAGAGTACAGGAGGAAGTTGAATGCTCTGATAATTTATTCATGTGCTCAGTGATTGGAAAGTCTCTAAAACAAAAAAAAAAAAAAAAAAGGATGTCTGTCTAAAACTAAAAGGAATTAAAAACCAAGCTCTGTGGTCTTTATAATAATAACTATGATAGAAAGTAAGAGCTTAACAAAAAACAGCATTATTGGATAGATGGATAGATAGATAAACAGACTTAGGTTTCCCAAAAGTCGTGGCTACTGTGGCGTTTTAGATGGAGTATATCTTTAATACTCCAAAGAATTCTGTATGACAGTATTTTATTTTATTATCCCACCTCCTATATGAAAGCTCTGTGGATAAGAAGGGGAAGTAACCTGCACTTCACCACAGCAGAGCTAGAATTTGAAAGCAGGTTTGTTTGACTCCTGAGCCCATTTGTCATTTAGTAATATGCCCAGAAAATGTGATCCAGAGTAGCCAATCCTAAATAGGAGAGAAGCACAAACTATTATAAGGAAGGAGCCCAGAGGAGAGTAATAAAGAACACTCAGGGGTAGGAACACAAGCTCTGTGGGAAGAGCAGTGAGGGGCCTACAAGGGAAGGTAAATTTCTTTAAGAAAGGAAGCCAGTGAAGGGATAGCTCATAATAATTTTCAAATACATCGACCTTTCTCTTTCTGGAGAGAATCAGACTGTCATTCCATAAACATCAATAATCAGAATAGAGCAACATGCCATCACGTAATGATATGTACTAGCTACCACAGGAGTTAACTAGCACAGTTCCTGTTGACTGTCTGGTTAGGAAGACCTTCCATATGGTATTGTAATACTGTGGAAGAACCCATTACAAAGTGAGTGCTATAGGAATGCAGAAGAGGAATACCAAACTAGACAAGGGTGGGGGTGGATATTGGGAGATCTGGGAAAGTGAGGGAGCAGGACCCATGTGGAAAACTGCTGGCAATTAATTAAGGCTGAAAAATGAGATTCAAGCAAAGAGTGGCAAGTGTGCCAGAGTTAGGCAGGGACCAAATTCACAGGACATTTTTACATCTTGTTGTAAGACTGTGAGGACCTTAGGAGCCAGAACTGAATCCTGCTCACCGTTGCTCAGCACAATGCTTGAAACATGGTTGACTCTATATAAACATGCTGATAAAGAAATTGTATTTTATTCTGAAGGCAAGAGATATTGCAGGATAAAGTAAAGAGGAGTTGCATAATTAGATTTATGTTTTCAAAGGCTTAAAGGATTCCAGGTGGCTAAGACAGAGGCAGGATGATGTCTAATGTATTTGGCATGGGTTAGGGGTGAGGACCCCAGGTTCAGGAACAGGTCAATGCTGGGAGCAGTTAGAGATCAGATTGGGGGGAAGTCCTGCTGATGGTGGTCTTTCAATGCCAAAATGAGCAGTTTGGACTAAAGTCAGGTAGGAAAACTAAGAGCCTTTATAGGGCAATGAAAACCATGTCTTAGAAAACTTGATTAGACAATGAATTGTAGGGCAAAAGCCTAGAGGCTGAGTGTTCAGTTTGGGGGCTTCATAGAGTAATTATGCATTGGAAGGTACAAGTCCAAACTGGGATCTTGAAGGCAGAAATGAGAGTGAGGTAATTTTTTAAAAGAAATTAGCACTTGGTGATCATATTTTATTTTTTCATTTTTTCATATGATTCAGTTTATTCATTAGTTTTGTCATATCATTCTATGAAGAATTTAAGTAACATACAAACAAGAGAAAATAAGTTAAAGAAAGCTCTAAGATTTTGATCCTGAGGAACAGATACAATTGTGTTGAATAGAAATTTACATGTGAATAATGAGAGATAAATTTAATTTGTGCATAATGATAGTAAGGTAAAAAACAATAGAAAAATATTTATTAGAGAAGTACAAACATGGCCCTCATCCTGCTATTCTTAACTTACATTATCTCTATCTCACATGCCTGTAATATAGTGTCTATTACTAGTCCCGTTTTACAGCTGAGGAAACAGTCTTGAGGTTTCATAAGCTGCCCAAGGTCACAGAGCTATATATGATAAGACTTGGATTCAAACCAGGCTGGATGATTCTAAAGCCACACTTTGAATCAGTTTGTGATACTTTTCTCCCCTTTACCTGTGATTCTTAGTTGATAGCTGGGCATCCAAATGGAGATGCCCTAGAAAAGGTGTATGGAACTAGAACTTGGCTGAAGGGCTTAGACAAGTTTGTTTTCCTTCAGGAATTAGCAATATGGTAGTAATACTTGATGTTAAAAGTGTGGATTATACTTTTAAGTAAGTGGGAGAAACACATTAGTGGAGACTGGATATGAAGATATTTAAAACATTGCCATTTTAGAGGGTGCGGGAAGTTTCTACATTTTAGGGTGGATGTTGATTATTTTTTTTCCTTTCTGGAAGAGTGTTTTAGTCAAATGGCTATAAGTTAAGTACATAATGGTTTTGGAATGCTTCCTATAGACTTGATTTACTGAGTCCTCTGCTTGGTAACATATATTGGATTGTTTAGCAGTGATACACTTCTTAACTGTGAACTTATATTTCCATATTCCTAAAAATTGCAGTTTGGGAAGAGGTGTGTGTGTGTGTGTTTGTGTGTGTGTGTGTGTGTGTGTGTGTGTGTGTGTGTGTGTGTGTGTCCTGAACAGGAAATCAGGCTTACAGACCGCCTAGAAAGGTGAAAGGTGTATCTTCTTATTCTGGTAGCAAGAGGCTGGACAAGCAGTGCTGGAAACTTCTAGATGATTTGTTTGTGCCCCCAGTACACTGTAAATTTGGGATGGACTCCTGGGCTTTGTGATTGCATTCTCAGGACAACGGGGAGAACCTAAATAGATGGTTTTGTTTCTCAGCCTCAACTCTGACCTTGCAAAAACCACTTAACTTTTTCTCTGATATAAATAAATAATGGTATTTACCTCATAGTGTCCAACATATGTAAAGTTCTTAACCCTACCCTGTCACAGAATAGGCACTCTGCAAGTGCTAGATTTTGATTAATAATTATAATAATACCTGATATGGAGGGAGTACTTATAATAAGCAGTCAATATACTAAGTATTTCATGTGCATTCTTATTCAATCTCCATAAAACTCTAAGGTATATATAATATTATTATCCTTATTTTCATTATGAAGAATCTGAGGTATAGGAAGTTACAGTGACTTCCCCAAGTCACAATTAATAGGTGATAGATCTGGGGTTCAAACCCATCCCATCTGATACTGCACCCTAATCAATTCTGTTGTCCTCTGCTAATCATCCTCCTATGGGAAAGAGGCCTTGACATGGGATAGAGAATTATTTTTTTTTTCCCTCTGGGTCCTAAGAGAGTTGGTTCCAGATTCCAAGCTGGGGCTTTCCCATTATTAGATGCTGAGCTTTGTGAAAGCCTCCCAAGCACTAGGTTTGGAACAATGGGCCCTAAGTCTAGTCTCTTCTTAGAGCCAATTCCATCATTACTCTTTGTGATGTACTTTAGTCATCTGAACTTCTGCAGGAGTGAATTAAACATTTCAGCATGCCTTAACTGTACTTGGGAGAATGATACAAGTATAAGCCAAGCACCATCAGTCTAAAGTAGCCAGTTATGAGATGGTGAAGAAGGGTCTGCAGGATTCTGTGGCCATAGTTGTTCAGACCATCAAAGTAACAGCCATCACAGATTATGAACATATTCAACATGATGTAGCAAGAATTCTGAGAAGCTATATGAGAAAGGAAAGTAACAGACAACATTCACATTGGACTTGTTCTTTAGAGAGAACCAATATTTAAACATAATGTGAGTGGTGCCCTCTAGGATTCTGCACTGCAGCCACCATGTTTAAAGAAAAATGTCACACTCTGAAATTGCAGAGAGTAGAGACACTTGAATTACATAAAAATCAGCATCCTCATCGTTTAGTCCCTACTATGAACTGGGTGTTTTACATTCATCATATTGCTAATCCTTATGCCAATGCTGTTAGTTAGCAATTATCATCCCTATTTCCTGAAACGGAAATTGAGACTTAAAGAGGTTAAGTGACCTTCTCAGGGTCTCATAACTAATAAGTGGTGAAGATGAAATTTAAACCTAGTTCGTTTCATTCCAGAGTCTTGTCTTTTTCATCACACTAACCTTCCAGGACTGAATGCTGGGCAAAGGAAGAAGAATCGATGTAGGAAATGGGAATCTGAGAGGAAATAGGAGAGGCAGACAAATTGAGGGCAATGGAAGCTGTGGGAATTTCAAGATGGAAGTCATGATCTGTGGTATGAGATGCAGCAGAAAGTCAAATATCACAGAATAAAGGCAGAGCAACAGACTAGGGCTGCAAGAGTTTGTCACCTTCATTATTTTGGAAGCCACATTTACCTTTAGAAATAATGGGACATTCAGAAAATAGTGGAAACATGTAAAAAAAAACCTTCTGTTTAGGAGATTAGAAGTTAAATAAATAAACTGACAAAGAAACAGAATAGTAAGTGTATCAATCAGAATAAGCCAATTTAAACCACAGTAACCACAGATCTTAATGGATTAACACAAGTTTTCACTCACTACACGTTCTTTGGCTGATGTTATATTCCACATCTTCTTGCTTTGGGTCTCAAGTTGATGGAACATCCATTATTTCAAGTACTGACACGTATCAGCACATAGAAAGGGAGCTCTGGACAGCCTTGCATTGACGATTATGTATTTTGGCTTAGAAGTGACATATGTCCCTTCTACTCACAACTCTTTGGCCAGATCTAGTCACACAGGTCCACCTAATCATAAGACTCCCATTAGGAAACCCAAACCAGACATGGGCAGGCAGATTATACTAATGACTCCCCATAGTATGGGACCTGAATGGGGTGATAATACAGGGGATTTTTCTTTTCCCAAGGCAAGTTTGATATATATTTTTTTATACTTGAAGGAAAAAGAGAAAGAGCCAGTTGATTGAAATGGGAAAGACTGTAAATATAAAACACATGTAGAAGTGACAGAGCAAAGTTTTAGAGAGGTGGAAAGGAACATGATAAAGAACATGGAAAAAGGAACAACTTGGGAATGGACAAATCCTCTGAGAGTCTGATAATTTTGAGAGTGAGACACAGAGAGAAAGAAATGCTGGAGAGAAAAGGGAGAGAAAGCCTGAAACATTTATTGTAGGAAATAGACTAGAATGGTCCAGTTATGCCTCATAAATCCAGTCAGTACCATACTGGACAAATGAAGCTGAAAGCTGAGCCCAAAATGACAAAGGAAATCATAAGTCGAGATGGCATCCGAAATAGGGTTTTACTCCCTTTTTTGTCCTTAGGAAAAAAATTGTATTTTAAAGTTATGTGGTTTCCTTCATGTATAGAAAACAACAACCATCCTGCAGTTTATGATACCACTATCCATGTGTATAAATGTTGCAAAGATAAAGAATAATTCATGAGTAAGAGAATTTTCCTCCAGGGCCACACTCATCTTCACTAGACCATCTCTTAATATGAGACTGGACAAGCAAACAATCCGTATCTTGGTTAATTTAGATAGAATGAGAATTTTGACACATATTTCTAAGGAAATGAATTTATTCCAAATCTGAGGAGAACGTTCCCATAGAATAGTATAATCAATGCCTGGGAGCACACTATTGTTTTTCCAGAGTCAGAGAGAGCACAAATGTAATTTGCCATATATATATATATATATATATATATATATATATATATATACACACACACACACGCACACACATATACATATACATGCACATGTATATTTATATATGCATATATATAAAATATATCTAAAATATATAGAATTAGGTTCCAGCAGCATCTCTCTCCCTCCCCCTCTCTCCCTCCCCCCTTTCCCTCCCTCCCTCTCTGTCTGTCTGTCTCTGTCTCTGTTTCCATCTCCATCTCTCTCTCCCTCTTTCTTACTCCATTTCTGAGATCTTTCTACTTTTCTGGCTTTATTCCTAAATAAGCTCCCTTATATGGTAACAAGATGTCCACCAGCATCTCTGTGTTTATATTCTATAAGTTTTAAGTCTAAAGAAAAAGATATTTCTTCCTGTTTCAACAAAAATCCCACAGATGCGTTTTATGGCTCTGATTGCCTGACTTGGGACATGTGACCATTCTGAATGAATCCTGTGGTGTACCCCTCCAGGCAGATCCAGATCACATATCCTCCCTTCAATAAGGGACTGGTAGAAAGAAGGTAGGGATATCATCCAAAAGAAAATTAGAGCATCAGTTGCAGATGAGAAGGCAACAGATGCTATTTAGACCAAAATAATGCTTACGTATATTGAAAAATTTTGAAGTATAATTTCAATACTCTCATACATTCTCTAAAGTTTTGGACTCAAAGCAATAATGTCTCTAGTCAAAGAGAATAACATTGTCCATAGCCTTTTAGATTTATCTACATTTCTTTATGTGGCACTCTGAGTAAGAACTATATTGAAAACAAGCAGAAAGTAAAAAAAAAAGGCATAACCTAACATGAGCTAAAGTCAGAATGTTTTCAATGATGGCTAACTAGAATTATTCTATAATTACTCCACCACAGCCCTGAAAGTGAGTCACCAAGAAATGAATATTTATAAGCTTTCTGACCTCAAAAAATTCAAAATCTTAAAGGAGGTCACCTAAGGAGACTGTGGAAAACTTCCATGCAACTTATTGGCAGATGATTTTAGTTCTTATTTCAAAAAGCTTGGTATGAAATGCATGCCATCTGGTTACTGGGAAAATTCTAGTGTGTATTAATTGCTTGTGTGAGAGACATTCCTTCCATTTAGTTGTAAATGATTGCACCTGCAAAGGGAAAGAAAAAAAAGAACATGTCTTATCACTTGCTCCTGGGGCTGGAAGATTTGATGACACAATACTGCTATTTCATCCACTTTTAAAATCTGTGTCTGATCAGTACAGCTGTTCTCCCACAACTATTTTGAATATGCTGTGTTGTACGCTAGAACACAGGATTGCCGGGGAAATTTTTCAAATAGCACTAAATGTGAAGACTGCAGTGGTTCCTTTCCATTTCTTGAAGGCATTTATAACTATTTCAAGATAAAATGCAGGTACTTTGATTTTGATTTTAACCCTATCAAAGGAGTATATTTAAGGAAAGCAGATTTTAGGCAATTCTGTATTTTCTAGACTCGCTTGACATAGTTGGCAGATCTCTGCCTAAAAGGACAAGTGGAAATCTCCCTGGAAGGATCCTTTGTCACTTTCCCTGTGAGACCACAGAGATAGTCTATGCATCTAGCCTCAAACTGGGAGATTTATAGACTTTAAAAGTTAAAAACCCTGTTACAATAAGCCTTGTAATACTCTAGTCTGTTTTGGGGATCCAGCCATTATTTCCTCTGTGGAGCACTATGCATTGCGCTCAATGTTGCAAAGCCAGTAGAGACAGAGTTTTCCTTATTGGTACAGAGGAAAGATGATAGGACTTTAAGTTTAGGTAGAGTTTATTCATATCCCAGCTCTGCCACTTATTAGCAGTTGTGATCTTGGGGAAATTACTTGCATTCTGTGGGGTTTAGTTCCTAAAAACAGGATTAAATACAATTTTCCTAGGGCAGATGAGAAGTTTTCATGAAATATTATATGTGAAAGTGCTTGGCACATAGTTAGAACTAAATAAATATTAATCTAATGTCTCTTCCTCAGTTCAAGTATTATAGAAGTGCTCTATTATTGTCAGTTTCCCAAATTAATTTCATTCTACCTGCCACATTTACAGCATGCACAAATTATTTTCTGCTAAGTGAGTATTATTTATAGATTAGGCAAGCACCTCATAAAGAGGGATTTCTTCATTTGTGGGTATCAGGCATTGCGAAGGAATAAGTAGATTGTAAATATTGGCAGAATCCTAACTACTGGATCTGATTTTATTCTTCCAACATGTGAAAAATCTTTCCAGGAAGTATATTTAATATGTCATTTTGCTGAATGGTAGCTTTGATTTCTACTGCCAGAGGTGATCTCTTTTTTATCAGATAGAGCGATTCAGCTCTTGATATGCCCATATCATAGAAAATAGGGGAGTAGAAATCCCAGGAGTACTGAACTATTTAATCAGGTGGTGATAAACATACTTATTCAATACCACCAAGACAAGGAGAATACGATACTGTCTTCAGAGAATAGGAATGCAACTATCGATTATGGCAGCTGAGTAGTAATTTGGGTCATAGCCCTGCAGTGGGAAACTTGGCTTGCTGTATACCTGGTAGAGCCTTTAAATCAAGGAATGTGATGTGGAAGTCAAAACCAAATAGTTAAAATCTCTAAAGACCTGTAGCAATTTATCATAGACAACACACAGTATATAGAGTACAACAAAATAGACACCAGGGATAATGGTTCTTGACTATTACCCATCTTTGAAGAGTGGCATAAGATTGAATTGTCACAAAATTGTTTGTCATACATCGAACTGAATGCATGTGTGTTTTTCCCGTTCTCAATCCCTTTTTTTTCCAGAAAAACTTAAACACATACATTATTACCAAACAGAAAAGAAGAACCTAATTGTCATAAGAGAGGTGTTAAAAGATAAAATTATTAACATCTTACTCACTTCTATCCCAAATTTTTAAGGATATAAACTTGCTTCTTAAACATTTAATTTTACTGTGCCAGATTCTAAATGGTGTGAATTTGTAGTTTCAAGCATTTAGCTTCCCTTAACACCACCTTAACAGCTGATATTTGTGATTAATAATATATATCTTTTAAATCAATGTTTTACCATAATATTTAAAAACTGTGTTTTTAAAGAGCTTATGCTCCCTTGGCTAGAATTAGTTAATTCACACTAATGATGTTTTGATTAAGAAAATTTCTTTTTCATTGGATTCAATGGGGTTTTTAGAAAATTTGCTTAATAGCTCAATATTAAAGTTGCATTTTATTAATTGGAGCTGGGATTTGATTTCCTGCATGTTAAATGTTGTAGCTACTGGAAACACTACTTAAATAATTGTTGGTTTATTGTGCAGGTTGGTTAAGGTCAAGGAGACCAAATCCCAGCTTAGATTTCAGAGATGACAGAACATATCTGTTTTGATGAGGGAGTTACTATGTGCATAAAGATGTCCTCTCTCAGGGATCATATCACTTTGCTATTTTAAGATCTTTAATATTTTATGCATTATGCATTTGTCAGACAGGAAGATACTTTCCCCCACTAAAAAGGCATTTTTATTGAGGAAGTTGTAGCCAAAAATAAGAGCTTATATTCCAGTTAGTAAGAGTTAACCAAAACTATAAATATATAAGGTCTAATTATGCAAGGAAAATAACTTGAACATTATTATAAACCATGAATTAGTTTTTTAATCTTGACTTTTGTCTTTATATGGTACTTGTCTTTAAAACAGAATGATTTTAAAATTAAATATATTTAAAATAATTCTTTAAAGTAAACAAAATATTAAATATTTACAGCGGTTGTTTTCAAGTTTTTATTTAAATTCTAGCTACCTAACGCATATGGTAAAATTGTTTTCAGGCATATATGCAATGGTTTATCACTTACATATAACACCCATTGCTCATCACAACTACCCTCCTTAATACCCACCAAGAATTTAGCCTGTCCCCCACCCACCTCCCCTCCAGCAACCCTCAGTTTGTTCTCTATGCTTACGAGTCTCTTATGGTTTGCTTCCATCTCTCTCTTTTTTTCCCTTTCCTGTATGTTCATCTGTTCTGTCTCTTAAATTCCACATATCAGTGAAATCATATGGTATTTGTCTTTCTCTGACTGACTTATTTTGCTTAGCATACTATACTCTAGCTCTATCCACATCATTGTAAATGGCAAGATTTCATTCTTTTTGATGGCTGAATAATATTCCTTCTTATTCCTTCTTATCTTCTTTATCCCTTTGTCAGTTGATGGACATTTGGGCTCTTTCCATAGTTTGGCTATTGTCGATAATGCTGCTATAAATATTAGAGTGAATGTGCCCCTTCAAGTGAGTATTTTTGTATCTTTTGGGTGAATACCTAGTAGTGCAGTTGCTGAGTCGTAGGGTAGTTCTATTTTTAACTTTTTGAGGAACCTCCGTACAGTTTTCCAGAGTAGCTGCACAAGTTTGTATTCCCACCAACAGTATAGGAGGATTCCCCTTTCTCCACATCCTCATCAATATCTGTTGTCTCCTATGTTGCTAATTTTAGATATTCTGACAGGTGTGAAGTGGTATTGCATTGTGGTTTTGATTTGTATTTCCCTGATGATAAGTGATGTTGAGCATCTTTTCATTTGTCTGTTTGTCATCTGGATGTCTTCTTTGGAAAAATGTTCATGTCTTCTGCCCATTTTTTAATTAGGTTATTTATTTTTTGGGTGTTGAATTTGATAAGTTCTTTGTAGATTTTGGATACTAACACTTTATCAGATATTCCATTTGCAAATATCTTCTCCATTTCTGTAGGCTGCCTTTTTTTTTTTTAATTTTTTTTTTCAACATTTACTTATTTTTGGGACAGAGAGAGACAGAGCATGAACGGGTGAGGGGCAGAGAGAGAGGGAGACACAGAATCGGAAACAGGCTCCAGGCTCTGAGCCATCAGCCCAGAGCCTGACGCGGGGCTCGAACTCACGGACCGTGAGATCGTGACCTGGCTGAAGCCGGACGCTTAACCGACTGCGCCACCCAGGCGCCCCTGTAGGCTGCCTTTTAATTTTATTAATTTTTTTTTTTTTTGCTGTGCAGAAACTTTTTATCTTGATGAGGCCCCGATAGTTCATTTTTGCTTTTGTTTCTCTTGACTCTGGAGATGTGTTTAGTAAGAAGTTATTATGGCCAAAGTCAAAGAGCTTTCTGCCTGTGTTCTCTTCTAGGATTTTGGTGGTTTCCTGTCTCACATTTAAAGTTTATTTATTTATTTTTGGGAGAGTGAGAAAGCTCACAAATGAGTGGGGTAGGGTATGTGAGAAAGGGAGAAAGAATCCCAAGTAGGCTCCACAGTGTTATCATGGAGCCTGATACGGGGCTCAAACTCATGAATTGTGAGGTCATGACCTGAGCTGAAATCAAAAGTCAAACACTTAATTGAGCCACCCAGGGGCCCCTCCAATCTCACATTTAGGTCTTTAATCCAGTTTGAGTTTATTTTTGTGTATTGTAGGAAAGTGGTCTAGTTTCGTTCTTCTGCGTGTTGCTGTCCAGTTTTCCCAGCCCCATTTGTTGAAGAGACTTTTTTCCATTGGATATTCTTACCTGCTTTGTTGAAGATGAGTTGATCATATAGTTGTGGGTCCATTTCTGGGTTTTCTATTCTGTTCCATTGATCTATGTATCTATTTTGTTAAATCTGCTTTTAATTATTTAGCTATCTGTGTTTGCACAATTCTCTAATTCTGCCCTTCATAGAAGTATAGTTCCAATTTCTCACTTCACCACAAGGTGAGGACTCAGGCCAGGGAACTGGGGGGAGATTAGTTATGACAAAGTTATGTCCCTCACACCATTTCCCTGCTTACATCCCTAGGATTCATGTCTTGCATCACTTCCTTCTTAGGTTAAAACCCTTGGAACAGAATAGGGTTGATGTTCTGTGACTTAGCCTATTGAATTAGCCTTATCTCATTCTCTGACAGCAGAATGATAACAATAGCAATACCCTTAGAAAATCACACACACACACACACACACACACACACACACACACACACACCTACACTCAGATGCACACAAAGCTAGATGACTGTTTCAGTTACTGCATTGGCTTGGATGGGAAAGTATGGTTGATCAGAAGCCAAAGATGGGAACAGGATGGAAAGAGAGGTTTTCCAGATAATTACACAAGAAGCACATTCTGGATGCTTTCAGACATATCTCCCTGGAATACTTGTTCTGTCTTCTGCCTTCTATTTCTTACCCTACTATCTCCATATCCTCCATCTATGTTATTATCTGTCTTTATTGATGAAGCCTCACTCTGTGTCAGGGAAGTCAGAGTTCCTGGCTCCTGTTGGCTGAAAGATAAGAAGAAGATCTAACCATTTGCCACAATGTTTCTATGGGGAAATGCTTCATAGATTTCAACTAATGATGTATAAATAGCTTAAGAACAACACTCTTTCTGTTTTGGGGACCAGAAGTATATTAATACCTTTTTATCTAGGATGGATCCATGCATTTTTCCTTTCATTAACCTATTTCTCTTAGGAAGAGCTATCAATTACCCCTAGGAACATGGTCTGAGTTGTGTTGCCACATGGCCTTATTTGCAGCCACGTTAGTCACTGGGTGAAGTTTTACCTGTATTGGCGTAGTGCTAGTGACACCATGATATGAGAAGCTAAACTAAAATATTAAAGATCTAAAAGCACAGATCTCTCGTAGCAAGACACCAAGACAGCATGTTGCTCTATGGCTCAAACATTTCTTCTTACATTAATACTATCTTGTGGGTTATCACTTACAGAAGAAAAAAACTTTTAAGTGTGGCATCAAATATCTTACACGATCTCCTTTTTACCTTTTCAGTTTTCTCTCTCATTTCTCCCCTATGTACTGAAAACTTTTCAAATCACTGAGCATGCCTCTTCTTCTTTCTTCTGGCTCTTTGTACGTACAGTTTCATTTGCTTCCAGACTCTTACCATACTTCATTGCCCTGTTAACATATTTTTACTTAGGTTTGCTTCAAACCAACTTAGGTTTATTCCCTGTTACAAGTTCTTGACTGGTTCTCACAACAATGTGATTAAGCACTGCTGTTAAGAGCTCCCCCAGTGCACGTTCACCTTCTTATGTTGAGGCACTTCAAATTCTGTTTTCTTTTCTTCCGTCTTTGATTATGCATTCCTTTAGAGCCTGTGCTGTTGTATCTCTGGTATTAAGATATTCACTAAATATTTGTTTCTGTGATTGAAACTTGAATCTTCAGGTACCAACTGTTAGAAAAGTACATTATAACTTCATCAGTGATGCCACAACTAAGTAGATATTTATTTAGGGATTCTTAAAGCTGGAGGGAAAAAAAATGAAGCTTATAAGGAGCCATAAGCTGTATAGTCAGCTATTGACAACTCAAAAATTATTTGCTAAGAATCTGCTCTCTGACTGGTATTTTGCTATGTATTTTAATGGGAACAAATTAGAAATAGAGGACACAGAAAGGAAATAAGTTTTGAAAGATCAGAATGAATTTGAATTGAATTAAAAGCTTGGATTGGAGAGTTGTTATAGATACTTATTAGAAACATTGGAACACCAGGCTGAGAACTTACGCTGAATGAGAAGTCAAGAATCATTGAAGAATTGTAAAGGAGAATTACATGATTATAATAGTGATAATGATGGATAAGATAAAAAGAACAGAAGTGATTTTTCTTGGAATTTCTTTTGACTTTCATGTACTTTCTTTTTAGTCTCTCACTCTATACTTCTTCAAATGCTGAGTTAAGGACATGAAATAAAAAAAAATCAAACTAGTCACTTTGACACTTAATGACTAAAATTATGGATCTTTGGGTCAAAAAAGTCTTAGTCATCTACTTGAAGTGACTGATCACTTTATTCAGGATTTGAGTTTTTTACCAATAAGGTTTTTATTACAATCTATACTTTCAACTCATATGTACTGATCTAACTTACTCAACTTTTGAAAGGAAGCTCTCAAAGGGTTTATTTTTATATTTAAGATATACATCTCTTTTAGATCAACCACTAGTCTTAGATCCTCTCTTTGAGATTACATATGACAAATCAGCATGTATTTGAACACAGCTACCTTATTTTCGCTGAGGTTTCTCTACTCCAGAATAAACATTTGATTCCGTTCATGCTAATCTACCTGATGTCATATTAAATTTTAGGTACAGGGGTAAATCTATGTGTCCTTAAGGAAGATGTTTACATAACAGAAATGCTGTCCATAACTATGTGTCTGGATTATTTATTTGCATGCCTGCTTAGGGTCTTCTGTTTTGTCTTCTTGTAGTTTGATCATTGATTTTCCTAGCGATTCTGATTCTGGTGTATCCATGCTTCAGTTTGCTATGTATTTTTAAGTAACCACAGTAGCTGACCTAACCAATCTCTGCTTCATCATTGACAACATTTTGGCTTCTTATCAAGGTCCACATCACCCCATTCTCCATGATCCAACATAACAGTTGCTATTTTCATCTTTGCTCTTAGCCATTCATCACTCAAAATATTATGATGACCTTGTCTAGTGATGAAATTGGATATAAAAAGCAGCATATTTTCCCTATTTTGTACTTTTACAGTTGTGTTTTTTGGCAGGTAGTGAAAATTTTTATGTTTATTGATATCAGATTACATCATGTTATGTTTAACTGATCATCAGTCTACCCTGATGACAACATACTTATCTGGTATACAATATATCCCATTCCATTTATAATATGTTTTGGAGGTTTAAAAGAGAATCAAACTTCATTTTTAAAAATCATCTTACCAATCTTAGACATAAATTCCTTCTATCAAAATATTTTGTTCTTTTTGTTATGAAAAATGATTTTATTTGACACAGAAGTTGGAAGCAAAAGATTATATCATCTTTTTTCAGTGACTGATGGCAGCTATATCTTTTTTTTTTTGCATCACCATGCCTTTATTCTCTTCAGAGACACTTATCATTAACTATAGTTTTTTTTTAAATTTGTTTACCTGTCTGTTGCCTTCATTCCTCACTAAAATATAATTCATAGTAGTTATAATTTTCAGCAAGACAAGGAAATGATTTTTTAAATGTTCTGAATTGTTTTCTAAAAAGAATCTTCCAGCTAGTTTTGAATCTCTAAAACATTGTATTTGTTTGTCAATTTAGTGCATTGCATCCAGAAAATACCCTTCATTCTCTGAATCTGGATTTGTAGTTTATAATATATGCCTGAAGCATATTAGTCCTATTCATCTTTTCTTTTTTTTCCCCTCATAAATGTCAGGCAAAATTCATCTACCCTTAGGTTCATGGGTTTCAACTATAGACTCATAATTTCTTTAATTGGGCAACTATAATGTTTCACCTACCATTCATTATGCTTGTTTGAGCTTAGTTACGTTACTATCATTTCACATGGATCAGGAGTCTAACCAAACATCAAGTTACAGTGAACTCTCTGAAGTTTATTATTGTGCTGAACTAAAGCTCAACTTATTTTAATCAACTTGCTCATTAACATTTTCAATTTATTTTTCATAGCATATATGTTAGTTTATGGATAGCATTGGTCTGTAAGCTAACACCTCCTGAATTGAGGTGTTATTTTTCTGCATTAAAAAAAATGTTTTCAGATTCCAGTGTGGGCATGTTTATCTGAGCATTTTTCTTCTGAATTTTCCTTTGCAGTAAAAATGTTAATAGAGGTAAGTGAAAAATAATATTGATAAAATGTAAAGTATCATCTCATCATAGATTTTCTGTGCCTCATTAACTTAATTAATGTTGACTCCATCCCAGTCATTATATGGAAAGCCATGAAGGTCTCAGTTATGTTCACTCATTTTTGTCATTTTTTCTGCTCCCTTGTTAGTGTCCACCACTTAGGAGGACATTTGAGTGCCATTCTTCATCACTGCTACTGCTGTTGATGGTTTCTGTGAGACTCCTGATGACATTGCCAAGGCTGCTGTTTCCTGGGACAGGTGGTTGAGGCACTGTGACAGCTGCATTCACTGGCATTCTATTGAGGTACATAATGCCCTTGAAATCCATCCAAGTGGTTGTTTGTATCAGTAGTAATCCACTTTGCAAATCTCTGTCTTTTAATTGATGTAATTAGACAATTTACATTTGATGTAATTATTGATCTGTTAGGGGTTACATCTGACATTTTATTTTCTTGTTTTCTGCTTGCTCCCTCTGTTTTTCACTTCTCTATTTTCTTTTTTCTTCCTTCCTGTGGATGATTTGAACTTTTCTTTAGACTATGTTTTTTATTATATCTTTGTGTGTATAGATAAATATATATGTATATAAATATAAAAGATATGGATTTATACATATATGTGATTATTTTTGATATATTACATGATATATAAGTAATTTATCCATCTACTAGTATTGACATTTCACCAGTTAAAGTGAAGTACGATAACTTTATCTTCCTTTATTTTTTTCCGATTGTGATAAAATTGCCTTAAACATTTCACTACATGCACTGAGAACCACTTCATGCAGTGTTACAATGTTTGCTTCAAACATCAAACATTATTTAGAAAAGTTAGGAAGAAAAGGAAAGGGTATTACATTTATTACCCATATTTTTGTTCTTTTTGTTGCCCTACTATTTAAAACTTGAAAAATAAGTTTTTTTTCCTTTAGCAATTTTTTTCCAGATACCACTGATGGCACCAAATTCTCTTAGTTTTACTTTATCTATGAAAGTCTTGATATCTCTTTATTTCCTGAAAGTTATTTTTACTGGATATTGGTTTCTGGTTGACAATAGTTTTTCTGTTAGCACTTGGAAATTGTACCACTTTCTTCTGTCCTCTATGATTTCTGATGAGAAATCTGTTATTCAGATTTTTCCCCTATAGCTAAAGTGTAGGTGTTCTTGCTGCTTTCAGTATTTTTTCTTTCTTTTTAGTTTTAATAAGTATGATTATGGTATGTCTTGGCACAGAATTTGGGGGGGGTTTAGGTTCCTCTATGCTTCTTGAATCTGTAATTTATAGCTTTTGCCAAATTTGGTAAATTTGTGGCCATTATTTCTTTAAGTACATTTTAAGTCCCACTTTTTTTTCTTTCTCCTTCTGGGACTCTGTTTAATAACAAAGGTGTTCAACCTTTTGCTGCAGTTTCACATATCCCTGAGATTCTGTTCATTTGGGCAATGATTGCCTTTGCTCATTCAAGTTGAGATTTTCCTGGTTCTTGGTATGAAAATAATTTTCTATTGTGTTCTGGATATTTGGGGTATTATGCTATGAAGATGTAGGTCTTATTTAAATCTTCTGTTTTAGCAAGTTTTCTCTGACAGAAGAAAGGTAGCACTACATCATTAGTGCTGGGTGGGAGTGGTTCACCATCTGGCCTTCATTGACACTTCAAGGGGGAAGGGTGCCTTATTACCAGTCAACAGGGATGGGAGTTGAGGTTCCCACTGGCCCCTGATGATACCACCCTGTCTGGAAGGAGAAGAGGTGCTTCTTTACTGCTTCCCATGTTGTCTCTACTGATACAGGGATAGGGGGAGCAGTCCTCATTAATTCTGAGAGGTTGCAAAAGTCCTTAATCCCTATCCATTCTTTTCTGACACTAAACAAGGAGGGAATTGGGTATGCCATGACTCCCAGGTCAGAATGTAAGTCCAGACTCTCCACATGGTATCCACTGACACCACAGAGGGGTGGGGATGCTATTTTGGGGCTGGAATAAAATTCCCAACTCCTTGCCACTCAGCCTTCTCTGACACGACCATGATTGTGGAATTGGGACACTTTATTATAGTCCAAGAGTTTAGGCTCCCTTCTTAGCCTTTGCTGATTAGTTGGGGGTGAGGCTGCAGGATTTTTTGTTTGTCAGTTTTTTGATGTTTGAGTGGAATTGTGTGGTTGTTGTCTAAAAGTGTCCTGTTTTGCTAGGCCTCTTTTCTGGTCCTTTGGTTAGAGAGAGCATGCTTTTCTTGTGACATCTTTTGTCTATATTCGATGGCATTTCTGGGTTGCTGGATTCCCTAGCATCCAATCCAGAATATATGAAGTAAAAAGAAAATTCTGGAAACTCACCACCATGTTATTAATTTCTTAGTTTCCATGTCCTTAGTCTTCTCTCTACTTTCAGAGTCTTATTATGTTTCTTTTATATATAATACGCAAGGTTTTTATCTGTACTTAGAGAAATAAGGAGAAGGGAGGAATATTCCATATTCTGACACGTACCTTCAGTATGGTCAAAATTTGACCTTCACATCTTCAGTCTAAACAATTGGTTCCATATTGGGAGAGCAGTACTGCTAAAGCAACAGATATACCTTTAATAATAAGAGGCATAAATAAAGTCTCATTCACAGTATTAAAGCTAAGATACTATTAAGCTTTTTTATTTCTATATGTACTAATAAAGTTAACCTAATCTTAACAATTGATAATGAGATACTATTCTCAAGCAAATAACTACAGATAAAAATGAAAAGGAAATAGAAGTAATATTTATTTTCCATGAAATTTCAAACTGAAGGTTGATGGGGGGAACTGGGGAGAGGGGAAAATGGGTGATGTGCATTGAGGAGGGCACTTGTTGGGATGAGCACTGGGTGTTGTATGTGAGCAATGAATCATGGTAATCTACTCCCAAAGCCAAGAGCACACTGTATACACTGTATGTTAGCTAACTTGACAATAAATTATATTTAAAAAAATAGGACTTTTCAAATATTGTTTACAAAAAATGTGAGTGAGAAATCTGATCTTTGAAATGAAATATGCTCTATTACATCACCATAATTGTTTAAGAAAGTTTAGTATGATTTTCACCACCCATTTGTGTATGGTATTATTATTTCTTAATAAAAGGCCATTTCCCACCCATTGTGATACAATGCCTCAAATGATTTTACCTACATGTGAATTTTTATTTCCAAATTGACTATAAGATCTCCAAGTTTTTACATTTTTTAAAAAATAATTTGACCCCAGCGTATATGCTGAATAAATGTTTTAAACTAAATAGAACTGAAAAAGCAACACAAAAAGCATTCGTTGATCAAAGGAAATTTACTTCAGGTCATGGAACACAAAATTTCAGAGATGGGAGGAATCTATAAGTGCTTTTTCGTACCTAATAGCCATCGTGAATTCATGTCCAACAGAGATGATATGGAACAAAATTTGAAGCAGTGTGTGCTCTTTAAAGAAGACTGAGGTTGAGGTCATAGTATAAATGTCTC
Source organism: Puma concolor (assembly GCF_028749965.1). NCBI lineage: Eukaryota > Metazoa > Chordata > Mammalia > Carnivora > Felidae > Puma > Puma concolor. The sequence continues at coordinate 31,531,019 of NC_141683.1, forward strand.
CTAAGAAGTGTAAACATTATAGGTTAATCTAGGACTGAAGGAATACGTCTCATTTCAAGAGATGAGTGTTTGGTACTTAATATTGGGCAAAGAAACATTAGAAAAATTTTAATGAAGGGTATTAATTTATGATTTGTAAAAAGCTTTGTGAAGACAATCTTCAAAACCTCAAATCGTTTCTACCTTGCTCTGAAAAAAAAATGTTTTTCATGGTATGTGCTGATAAGTCAGAAACTTCTAAAGCAAAACTAACTTCTTTATTTCCTTTCTGTTTGTACAGGTTTTTACACATTTTAAATATAAATATTTCTATTAAGAAAATAATAGCACACATTTCATGATAGAAAAAATCCAAAATCCTTTGATCTTACGGTTTGATTGGTATTGGTATATCAAAAAGTTCCAGATCCAACATATAACCTGCTAAAAATACAGCTTTCTAACTAGCCATATTTACAAGACTGTTTCAGCTCTATTTGTAGGAAAGGCTAAACTTTTCATGGGAAGAAATTCGTTGTAAGCAAGACAAATGCAGCCTGATCCAAGGACAGATGGAAAGATATGGGATGATCACAATGTGCATTACTCAGATTTAGTCTTGATCTTTTTCATCTCTTCTATTTGTCACCCACAATTTGAGATATTGGCCAAGTGTCTTGGAGAGGAGTAGTGGCTGTTTAAATAATACCACCATTATTAAGGTTTCTGAGTAAGAAATAGGCACTTCAACTTTGTAGACAGGCATTTCCCCTTGGGTCAGTACTGGGGCCACTGTGAGAAGTGATCTGGTATCGTTGGAGCCTTTCCTGGGGGTCAGATAGGAGCATACTGAAGAGAAAGTAGCCTGGAGATCTATGATGGACACTATATGAGACATCTTTTGGGATTTCCAGACTCTTTTAGTAAGAATGGAACAGAGGGTAGGAGTGTCCATGGGGACAGCAATTCTGGAGATGAAAGCTGAGCCAATGAGAATAGTTTATTTCCATCACAATGACCTTATTAGTTCCATTGTTTTTACCTTTATCAATCTTCTAGATTAATGCAGTATGGAATGATACCAATCAGATTAGAAACCTAACTTACTTTTAAAATTTATATTCCTTTGCAACTAATTTATAGCACACATTTGAAAATTTCTTGCCCTACTTTATAGCTACCTTTGGCCATTGACCAAATAAAAATAGTTTGATCAACCACACCTTCCAGAAGACTTGGCTCCTGGGACCTCTGCCAATCTACAAATACTTGCTGCTGTGTTTCAAAATATAGTTAAGTATTTTGAGCTATTATTAGTTACACTGATAAATGGAATTTTTAAATTTTTATTTTACAAACCTTAAATATTTTTATTTGAAACTTGATTCTCTATTAAAAGTCTCAATAATATCCCTTTTGCAGCTATTAAAAATTCTTTGACACCTTAGTTTGGGCATTGACTGGCTCTATGACCATGAGCAAGTGAGTCATGGAACCTCTTTGTAATAAGTCCCAAAGCTGTGACCTTCTCAAGTGTTTCTTATTTTTGTTTACCCTACCCCTTACCCCTTAGGTGAGACAGGAAAGCTAGAGAGAGTTGAAGTCACCTTTTTGCCTATGTGAGATAAGGTTCTGGTAAGGTCTTTTTCATTGGAGAGTAGGCCTTTGTTATGGAGTATGCATACTCCAAACTGGTCATACTTCAAAATGGTTATTTTTCCCATCCCCCTGCCAAGATAGGAGGTGATATATGTTGGCTCTTCAAAAAGGTGGGTTTCCTGGAGGTAAAAACAATGAAAGTATTGAGAATCCCCCAAGATTACAGTCCTGAGAAGTTTTTTCACTCTCAAGGAAGTCCGTGTTCATCAATTCATCAAAATTACAATTGAAATGTATATTTACCATTTAAATTTATGGCTCTAGCAGTTTCTGCTCCGGGTAAGCTAAACTCAGCTGTGCTTCCTTCTGTTTGCCTGTGTCTCCAGATTTTTGGATGCCAGTGTGCCCTATGACCTCAAGAAAGTTATTTTCCTCAGCCGCCAAATTTTTAGCTTTTTTTTTTAATGTTGTAACATTTGGGGTGGCAACTTTAAAGCACTTTATATGTAGGAACTGAAACTTAAAGTACACATTAGTTTTCAGTTTTTATTCCTTTATTTTTTTAATTTAAATTCAGTGTCTATTCATGACTTCTGCCCATTTCATCACTGGATTATTTGTTTTTTGGATGTTGAGTTTGATAAATTCTTTATAGATTTTGGAAACTAAACCTTTATCCAATATGTCATTTGCAAATATCTTCTCCCATTGCATTGGTTGCCTTTTAGTTTTGCTGATTGTTTCTCTTACCATACAGAAGTTTTTTAATGAGGTCCCAATAGTTCATTTTTGCGATTTGGTTACCTGGCCTCTGGAGACATGGCAAGTAAGAAGTTGCTCAAAGAGGTCAAAGAGGTTGCTGGCTGTTTTCTCCTGTAGGATTTTGATGGTTTCCTGTGTCCCATTAGGTCTTTAATCCATTTTGAATTTATTTTTGTGTATGGTGTAAGAAAGTGGTCCAGGTTCATTCTTCTGCATGCCACTGGCCTGTTTTCCCCAGCACCGTTTGCTGAAGAGATTGTCTTTTTTCCATTGAATATTCTTCCCTGCTTTGTCAAAGATTAGCTGGACATACATTTGTGGGCCCATTTCTGGGTTCTCTATTCGGTTCCATTGATCTATGTGTCTGTTTTTGTGTTGGTACCATACTTTCTTGATGATTACAATGTTGTAATACAGCTTGAAGTCTGGAATTATGATGCCTCCAGCTTTGGTTTTCTTTTTCAGGATTGCTTTGGCTAGTCAGGGTCTTTTCTGGTTCCATACAAATTTTAGGACTGTTGTTCTAGTTCTGTTGAAGGAGGCTGGTCTTATTTTGATAGGGATTGCATTGAATGTGTAGATTGCTTTGGGTAGTGTTGCTATTCTAACAATACTTTTTCTTCTGATCTATAAGCATGGAATATTTTTCTATTTCTTTGTGTCTTCTTCAATTTCTCTTATAAACTTTGTATAGTTTTCAGCATACAGAACTTATACCTCTTTGGTTAGGTTTGTTCCTAGGTATCTTCTGGGTTTTGGTGTAATTGTAAATGGGATCAATTCCTTGATTTCTGTTTCTGCTACTTCATTATTGGTGTATAGACACGTGGTACATTTCTGTGCATTGATTTTATATCCTGCGACTTTGCTGAATTCATGTATCATTTCCAGCAATTTGTTGGTAGAGTCTTCCATTTTCTACATAAAGTATATTGTTATCTGCTAAGAGTGAAAGCTTTACTTCCTCCTTACTGATTTGGATGTTTTTTATTTTATTTTTTTGTTGTTGTTGTCTGATTGCTGAGGTTAGGACCTCCAGTGCTATGCTCATGAGATTCAACATCCTTGTCTTATTCTTGACCATAGAGGAAAATCTCTCAGCTTTTCCCCATCGAGGATGATATTAGCTGTATATGGCCTTTATGATGTTAAGGTATATTTCTTCTATCCCTACTTTCTTGTGGGTTTTTATCAAGAATGGATGCTGTATTTTGTCAAATAGGTTTTCTGCATCTATTGTGAGGATCATATGGTTCTTATCCTTACTTTTCTTAAGGTGGTATATCACATTGACTTATTTGCAAATATTGAAGCACCCCTGCAGCCTAGGAATAAATCCACTTGATCATGATGAATAATTTTTTTAATGTACTGTTGGACTTGATTTGCTAGTATCTTGTTGAGAATTTTTACCACCTTGTTTATTAGGGATATTGTCCTGCAATTTTCCTTTTTATTGGGGTCTTTGGTTTTGGAATCAAGGTAACGCTGGCCTCAGAGAATGAGTTTGGAAGTTTTCCTTCCAGTTCTATTTTTTGGAACAGTTTGAGAAGAATAGGTATTAATTCTTCTTTAAATGTCTAGTAGAACTTCCCTGGGAAGCCATCTGGCCCTGGAGTTTTGATTGTGGGGAGACTTTTGGTTAATGATACAATTTCTTTGCTGATTATGGATCTGTTCAAATTTTCTATTTCTTCTTGTTCAGTTTTGGTAGTTTTTATGTTTCTAGGAATTTGTCCATTTTTTTTCGAGATTGCCCAATTTGTTGGCATATAATTGCTCATAACATTCTCTTATTATTATTTGTACTTCTGAGGTGTTGGTTGTGATCTCTCCTCCTCCATCATGATTTCATTTATTTGTGTCCTTCTTTCCTTTTTTCATAACTCTGGCCATGGGCTTATAAATTTTATTAATTCCTTCAAAGGACAAGCTCCTGGTTTTCTTAATCTGTTCTAATGGGTTTTTGTTGTTGTTTGTGTTGCTGTTGGTTTGTTTCTATATCATGTATTTCTGCTCTAATTTTTATTATTTCCCTTTTTCTGCTGGTTTGGACTTTATTTGCTCTTCCTTTTCTAGCTCCTTGAGGTGTAGATTTAGGCTGTGTATTTAAGAATTTTTTTGCTTCTTGGGGTAGGCCTGTATTTCTATATACTTCTATCTAATGACCTCTTTTACTCAAATCCAAAATTTCTTGACCATCGTATTTTCATATTAATTTCTTTACATATTTTTAAATTTATTCTTTAATTTCCTGGTTAACCCATTCATTCTTTAGTATGATGTTCTTGAACCTTATACATCTGTGGTTTTTCCAAATTTTTTCTTGTCATTGATTTCAAGTTTGATAGCATTGTGGTTTGAAAGTATTCATGGTATGATATCAATCTTTTAGTATTTGTTGAGGGCTGATTTGTGACCTAGTATGGGATCTATTCTGGACAATATTCCATGTGCACTCAAGAAGAATGTGTATTCTGCTTTGCGATTAAATGTTTTGAATATATCTGTTAAGTCCATTCAGTCCAGTGTGCCATTCAAAGCCATTGTCTCCTTGTTGATTTTCTGCTTAAGTATCTGTCCATTGCTGTGAGTGGGGTGTTAAATTCCCCTACTATTATTGTCTTATTGTCAATGAGTTTCTTTATGTTTATTATTAATTATTTATTTGGGTGTTTACGAGTAGAGGTCATAAATATTTACAATTGTTAGATCTTCTATTTGGAAAGACCCCTTTATTATGTTATAGGTCCCTTCCATCTCTTATTACAGTTTTGGTTCAAAATCTAGTTTGTCTGATATAAGTATGGTACTGCAGCTTTCTTTAACATCAAATAGCATGATAGATGGCTCTCCATTCCCTTTACATTTAATCTTAAGGTGTCTTTAGATATCTAAAATGAGTGTCTTGGGGCGCCTGGGTGGCTCAGTCGGTTGAGCGTCCGACTTCGGCTCAGGTCACGATCTCACGGCTTGTGGGTTCGAGCCCCGCGTCAGGCTCTGGGCTGATGGCTCAGAGCCTGGAGCCTGCTTCCAATTCTGTGTCTCCCTCTCTCTCTCTGCCCCTCCCCCGTTCATGCTCTGTCTCTGTCTCAAAAATAAATAAACATTAAAAAAAAAAAACTTAAAAAAAATAAAATAAAATGAGTGTCTTGTTGGCTATATACAGATGGATGTTGTTGTTGTTGTTGTTGTTCTTCTTCTTCTTCTACTTCTTAATCCTTTCTGATACTTTATGTCTTTTGATTGGAGCATTTAGTCCACTTACATTCAGAGTGATTATTGATAGGTATGAATTTAGTGACAATGTATTACCTGTAAAGTTGATGTTTCTGGAGATTTTCTCTCTTCCCTTCTAGTCTTTGTTGCTTTTAGTCTTTCTTTTCCACTCAAAGAATCCCCTTTAATGTACCTGGTAGGGAATGAGAGAGGAAGATGGCAGCTAGGAGGACACTGGGCTTACCGCGTCCTGCTGATCACTTAGATTCCACCCACACCTGCCTAAATAACCCAGAAAACCACCAGAAGACTAGCAGAATGGATTATCTGGAGCCAAGCATAGACGAGAGGCCCACAGAAGAGGGTAGGAAGGGCAGAGAGGCAGTGCGCACTACACAGACTGGCAGGAGGGAACTGGGATGGAGGGGCAGCCCGCTGGCAAAGCAGAGCCCCCGAGTCTGGCTTGCAAAAGCAAAGGGGCTGGATGGAGTGTGTTCGGACAGCAAGTGGGACTTAACATCTGGAAGGTTATAAGTTAACAGCTCTGCTCAGAGAGCGGGAGGGCTGGAGGACAATGGGAGGGAGAGTTGTTGAGCCCCGGATGACAGCTCAGCTTGGCAGGGAACAAAGGCACTCTCCAGCGCCATCTCCCTCACCCACCCCCCAGCCAAAATCCCAAAGGGAACCAGTTCCTGTCAGGGAACTTGCTTGCACCTCGCAAACACCCAACACTGTGCTTCTGTGGATCCATCCCTTCAGTGGGTCTGACTCCCTCCCGGTGCCACAGGGCCCCTGCTGAAGCAGATCACTGAAGGAAAAGCGAGCTGAGCCTGCCCCTCCCGCCCCCATGCACCATGCCAATCCACCCCAGCACCACAAGCCTGGCAGTCTGCAAGTAGCCCAGATGGGCCATGACACCTCACAGTTAATCCCGCCCCTAGGAGAGGGGAAGAGAAGGTACACACAATTCTGAATGTGGCCCCAGTAGAGGGCTGGGGGCAGACATCACGTCTGGCTGTGGCCCTGCCCACCAATGCAAGGTATTCAAGACAGCACAGAGGAAGTGCCCTGCAGTTCTGCACCACTCCAGGGACTATACAAAATGACGAAACGGAAGAATTCCCCTCAAAAGAATCTCCAGGAAATAACGACAGCTAACGAACTGATCAAAAACAATTTAAAGAATATAACAGAAAGTGAATTTAGAATAATAGTCATAAAATTAATTGCTGGACTTGAAAACAGTATAGAGGACAGCAGAGAATCTGTTGCTACAGAGATCAAGGGACTAAGGAACAGCCAGGAGGAGCTAAAAAATGCTATAAATGAGCTGCAAAATAAAATGGAGACAACCATAGCTCGGATTGATGAGGCAGAGGAGAGAATATGTGAACTAGAAGATAAAATTATGGAAAAAGAGGAAGCTGAGAAAAGAGAGATAAAAAAATCCAGGAGTATGAGGGGAAAATTAGAGAACTAAGTGATGCAATAAAGAGAAATAATCTATGCATAATTGGTATTCCAGAGGAGGAAGAGAGAGGGAAAGGTGCTGAAGGGGTACTTGAAGAAATAATAGCTGAGAACTTCCCTGATCTGGGGAAGGAAAAAGGCATTGAAATCCAAGAGGCAGAGAACTCCCTTCAGACATAACTTGAATCGATCTTCTGCACGACATATCATAGTGAAACTGGCAAAATACAAGGATGAACAGAAAATTCTAAAGGCTGCTAGGGATAAACGTGCTCTAACATATAAAGGGAGACTGATAAGACTCGTGACGGATCTCTCTACTGAAACTTGAGAGGCCAGAAAGAAATGGCAGGAAATCTTCAATGTGATGAACAGAAAAAATATGCAGCCGAGAATCCTTTATCCAGCAAGTCTGTCATTTAGAATAGAAGGAGAGATAAAGGTCTTCCCAAACAAACAAAAACTGGAGGAGTTCATCACCACTAAACCAGCCCTACAAGAGATCCTAAGGGGGATCCTGTGAGACAAAGTACCAGAGACATCGCTACAAGCATGAGACATCACAATGACTCTAAACCCATATCTTTCTATAATAACACTGAATGTAAATGGACTAAATGCGCCACCAAAGGACTTAGGGTATCAGAATGGATAAAAAAACAAGACCCATCTACTTGCTGCCTACAAGAGACTGATTTTAGACCTGAGGACACCTTCAGATTGAAAGTGAGGGGATAGAGAACTATTTATCATGCTACTAGAAGTCAAAAGAGAGCTGGAGTAGCTATACTTATATCAGACAAACTAGACTTTAAATTAAAGGCTGTAACAACAGAGGAAGAAGGGCATTATATAATAATTACAGGCTCTATCCATCAGGAAGAGCTAACAATTAGAAATATCTATGCACCGAATATGGGAGCCCCCAAATATATAAAACAATCACAAACATAAACAACCTTATTGATAAGAATGTGGTAATTGCAGGTGACTTTAATACCCTGCTTACAGAAATGGATAGATCATCTAGACACACGGTCAATAAAGAAACAAGGGCCCTGAATGATACATTGGATCAGATGGACTTGACAGATATATTTAGAACTCTGCATCCCAAAGCAACAGAATATACTTTCTTCTCGAGTGCACATGAAACATTCTCCAAGATAGATCACATACTGGGTCACAAAACAACCCTTCATAAGTATGTAAGAATTGAGATCATATCATGCATACTTTCAGACCACAATGCTATGAAGCTTGAAATCAACCACAGGAAAAAGTCTGGAAAACCTCCAAAAGCATGGAGGTTAAAGAACTCCCTACTAAAGAATGAATGGGTCAACCAGGCAATTAGAGAAGAAATTAAAAAATATATGGAAACAAACGAAAATGAAAATACACAATCCAAACGCTTTGGGATGCAGCAAAGGCAGTCCTGAGAGGAAAATACATTGCAATCCAGGCCTATCTCAAGAAACAAGAAAAATCCCAAATACAGAATCTAACAGCACACCTAAAGGAAATAGAAACAGAACAGCAAAGACACCCCAATCCCAGCAGAAGAACAGAAATAATAAAGATTAGAGCAGAAAAAAACAATATAGAATCTAAAAAAACTGTAGAGCAGATCAATGAAACCAAGAGTTGGTTTTTTGAAAAAATAAACAAAATTGATAAACCTCTAGCCAGGCTTCTCAAAAAGAAAAGGGAGATGACCCAAATAGATAAAATCATGAATGAAAATGGAATTATTACAACCAATCCCTCAAAAATACATGCAATTATCAGGGAATAGTATGAAAAACTATATGCCAACAAACTGGACAACCTGGAAGAAATGGACAAATTCCTCAGCAACCACACACTTCCAAAACTCAGGAGGAAATAGAATGCTTGAACAGACCCATAAGCAGTGAAGAAATTGAATCAGTTATCAAAAATCTCCCAAAAAATAAGAGTCCAGGACCAGATGGCTTCCCAGGGGAGTTCTACCAGACGTTTAAAGCAGAGATAGTACCTATCTTTCTCAAGATATTCCAAAAAATAGAAAGGTAAGGAAAACTTCCAGCTTCATTCTATGAAGCCAGTATTACTTTGATTCCTGAATCAGACAGAGACCCAGTAAAAAAAGAGAACTACAGGCCAATATCCCTGATGAATATGGATGCAAAAATTCTCAATAAGATACTAGCAAATCAAATTCAACAGCGTATAAAAAGAATTATTCACTGTGATCAAGTGGGATTCATTCCTGGGATGCAGGGCTGGTTCAGCATTCACAAATCAATCAACGTGATACATCACATTAATAAAAGAAAAGATAAGAAACATATGATCCTGTCAATCGATGCAGAAAAGGCCTTTGACAAAATTCAGCAACATTTCTTAATAAAAACCCTCAAGAAAGTCAGGATAGAAGGAACATACTTAAATATCATAAAAGCTGTTTATGAAAAGCCCACAGCTAACACCATCCTCAATGGGGAAAAACTGAGAGCTTTTTCCCTGAGATCAGGAACACGACAGGGATGTCCACTCTTACCACTGTTGTTTAACATAGTGTTGGAAGTTCTAGCATCAGCAATCAGACAACAAAAGAAAATCAAAGGCATCAAAATTGGCAAAGATGAAGTTAAGCTTTCACTTTTTGCAGATGACATGATATTATACATGAAAAATCCGATAGACTCCACCGAAAAGTCTGCTAGAACTGATACATGAATTCAGTGAAGTTGCAGGATACAAAATCAATGTACAGAAATCAGTTGCATTCTTATACACTAACAATGAAATAACAGAAAGACAATTAAAGAAACTGATCCCATTCACAATTGCACCAAGAAGCATAAATACCTAGGAATAAACCTAACCAAAGATGTAAAAGATCTGTCTGCTGAAAACTATAGAAAGCTTATGTAGGAAATTGAAGAAGATACAAAGAAATGGAAAAACATTCCATGCTCATGGATTGGAAGAATAAATATTGTCAAAATGTCAATACTACCTAAAGCTATCTACACATTCAATGCAATCCCAATCAAAATTGCACCAGCATTCTTCTCGAAGCTAGAAGAAGCAATCCTAAAATTTGTATGGAACCACAAAGGACCCCAAATAGCCAAAGTAATTTTGAAGAAGAAGACCAAAGCAGGAGGCATCATAATCCCAGACTTTAGGCTCTACTACAAAGCTGTAATCATCAAGACACCATGGTATTGGCACAAAAACAGACACATAGACCAATGGAATAGAATAGAAACCCCAGAACTAGACCCACCAAAATTATGGCCAACTAATCTTTGACAAAGCAGGAAAGAATATCTAATGGAAAAAGACAGTCTCTTTAACAAATGGTGCTGGGAGAACTGGACAGCAACATGCAGAAGGATGAAACTAGACCACTTTCTTAGACCATTCACAAAAATAAACTCAAAATGGATAAAGGACCTGAGTGTTAGACAGGAAACCATCAAAACCCTAGAGATAGCAGGAAAAGACCTCTCTGACCTCAGCTGCAGCAATATCTTACTTGACACATCCCCAAAGGCAAGGGAATTAAAAGTAAAAATGAACACCTGGGACCTCATGAAGATAAAAAGCTTCTGCACAGCAAAGGAAACAACCAACAAAACTAAAAGGCAACCAACAGAATGGAAAAGGATATTTGCAAATGACATATCGGACAAAGGGCTAATATCCAAAATGTATAAAGAGCTCACCAAACTCCACACCCAAAAAACAAATAATCCAGTGAAGAAATGGGCAGAAACATGAATAGACACTTCTCTAAAGAAGACATCCGGATGGCCAACAGGCACATGAAAAGATGCTCAACGTCGCTCCTCATCAGGGAAATACAAATCAAAACCACACTCAGATATCACCTCACGCCAGTCAGAGTGGCCAAAATGAACAAATCAGGAGACAATAGATGCTGGCGAGGACGTGGAGAAACAGGAACCTTCTTGCACTGTTGGTGCGAATGCAAACTGGTGCAGCCGCTCCGGAAAACAGTGTGGAGGTTCCTCAAAAAATTAAAAATAGACCTACCCTATGACCCAGCAATAGCACTGCCAGGAATTTACCCAAGGGATACAGGAGTGCTGATGCATAGGGGCACTTTTACCCCAATGTTTATAGCAGCACTCTCAACAATAGCCAAATTATGGAAAGAGCCTAAATGTCCATCAACTGATGAATGGATGAAGAAATTGTGGTTTATATACCCAATGGAGTACTATGTGGCAATGAGAAAGAATGAAATATGGCCCTTTGTAGCAACGTGGATGGAACTGGAAACTGTGATGCTAAGTGAAATAAGCCATACAGAGAAAGACAGATACCATATATTTTCACTCTTATGTGGATCCTGAGAAACTTAACAGGAATCCATGGGGGAAGGGAAGAAAAAAAATCGAGGTTAGAGTGGGAGAGAGCCAAAGCATAAGAGACTCTTAAAAACTGAGAACAAACTGAGGGCTGATGGGGCGTGGGAAGGAGGGGAGGGTGGGTGATGGGTATTGAAGAGGGCATCTTTTGGGATGAGCACTGGGTGTTGTATGGAAACCAATTTGACAATAAATTTCATATATTTAAAAAAAATAATGTACCTGGTAGGGCTGGTTTAGTGGTCACAGACTTCTTTAGTTTTTGTTTGGGAAACTCTTTATCTGTCTTTCTATTTTGAAGGAAAGGCTTGCTGGGTAGAGTATTCTTTGCTGCATATTTTTTCGATTCAGCTTGTTGAATATATCATGCCACTCCTTTCTTTCCTTCCCAGTTTCTATGGAAAGGTCTGCTGGTAACCTGATTTGTCTTCTCTTGTAGATTAGGGATTTCTTTTTCTTTGCTGCTTTCACGATTCTTTCCTTATCTCTGTATTTTGTAAAACTTACTATGATATGTCTTGGTATTGTCCAGCTTTTGTTGATTTTGATGAGAGTTATGTGTGCTTCCTGGATATGGATGTCTATTTCCTTCCCCAGATTAAGGAAATTTCAGTTGTAATTGGCTGAATAAACCTTCTGTCCCTTTTTCCCTCTGTTCTTCTTCTGAGACTGCTATGATACAAATGTTTTTATGCCTTATGGAGTCGCCGAGTTCCCTGAATCTACACTTGTTATCCAATATTTTCATTTCACCTTCTTTGCAGCTTCATTATTTTCCATAATTGTATCTTCTATATCACTTATTTGTTCCTCTGCTTCTTCCATCCTTGTGATCATCACATCCAGTCAGTTGCATCTTGGTTATAGCATTTTTTTAATTTCAGCCTGACTAGTTTTTAGGTCTTTTATTTCTGCAGCAAGGGCCTCTCTGGTTTCTTCTAGACTTTTCTCAAGTCCAGCTAGTATCCTTATGATTGCTGTTTTAAATTCTGGTTCAGGCATATTACCTATATCTATTTTGATTAGCGCCTTGCAATGACCTCTTCTTATTCTTTCTTTGCAGATGAATTCCTCCATTGGCATTTTTTTTTAGGTCTCTGTCTTTTGTGTGATAGGAAAGCTTGTGCCTGGTCTTATTTCTACTAGCTATGATCAGTAGACCTGGTGTATGCATGGGGAGGGGGAGTTGTTCTGGTCTTCTTGGGGAAAGGCCTCTGTTGCTCTGGCTCTCAATCCCACTTTCCCTAGTAAAAAAAGGCACCTGCAGATTGCAGGGGAGTGGAACTTGGTGTAAGCAGCGTCCACTATGAGCACCATGCAGCTCCCTGAAGTCCATTCATACTGATGGAATGGGTGAAAAATGTCAGAGAGGGCAATTCATGCCTGCTGCTGTTCAGGAAGCCTCACGGAAGAGGACACAATCTCCCTTCTTGTGTCCCAGGTTTCTGTCATATCCCCGTCTTCACCCTGTCTGTGTCTAAGCAATCTTCCCTGCCCTCCCAGCAGTGTAGTGCTCCTGTTTTTTTTTTTCTTTTTCTTTTTCTTATTTTTTTTTAATCTGGTTAAAAGATTAACAGATCTTGGCTGGTTTCAAAACTCCATGGCTGGTTTCAAAACTCCAAATTGACCTGGTGTGGACCCATGCTGATCCTCTGGGGGAGGGTCTTGCCATGCTGTGGCTTTTACCAGTTTGTCCCACGAAAGCGGTAGTATGACCATTCAGGGGCTTGGATTTTTTGCTAAAGCATAGAAAAAAGCCAGCATCCAGGTTAGCTGCCATCAGTAGATATCTCTGCTCTCATGCTAATGAATGGGTCAGCTCAATAGAACCTTCTGGCTCTTGTCCCCTGAGAGGCAGTGCCATGTCTCCCAAATTCACTCCAAGATGAACTGTCTCTCCCAGCATAACCCATGGGATCCTTAGAGCACAGGGTCTTCTCTTGTCCCTCTGCCATCCTTCTGCACAAGAGCATTGCTACATCTGCCAGGTTTGACCCTAGCAATGGCGTGGACTTCTAAAACTTCAGACTTTGAGTTCTGCTACTTGTAAAAACTTGGGATAATCAGCCCCTCTTATTTTCACATTCAGTGGTTTTGTGCGTGTTTTTCTTGCGCAATCCCCTGCATGCTGCCTTATTCCTCTCTTTCTCTCTTTCTTTCTCTCCTCTGTCTATGATCAGGGATCCCTCCCCTCCACAGCACTGGTGGTTCTTTTCTCTCCAAAATCACATCACTGCACCTTCTACTTCCATTATTTGATCTCTTTTCTCCCTCTAGTTGTGCAGTTTGTTCTCTCAGATCAATTTCCTGGGTGTCCAGAATGATTTGATAATCATCTACCTATGTTCGAGGGTTGAGGCAAGCATAAAATACTTCTACTACTCTGTCATCTTAACTCAGCCCCCTATCTGGAGACTTTAATAGCCCACTATCAATAACAGACAAAACAATTCTTTAGAACATCAATGACAATACAAAATTTAGAAATGCCAGAAACCAATTAGAACTAACAGACATATATGGAACACTCCACTCTGTAGAATATGCGTTCTTCTCAGCACATATGAAACATTCACCAGAGAGACCACATGCTGGGCTTTACAACTAGTATGAATAAATTTAACAGTATTGAAATCATACAAAGTATGTTCTCTCAACACAATGGGATAAAATTGGAAATCAGTGACAGAAAATTTGGGAAACTCACAAATATGTGAAAATTAAACAATGCATTCCTACATAACCAATCAGTCAAAGGTGAAATCACACACACACACACACACACACACACACACACACACACACACACGAATACTTTCAAGTAAATGAAAATGAAATACAGCATGCCAAAAAATGTGAATAAAAACAATAGAGAAAATAAACAAGATAAAAAGGTGTTTTTTAAAAAAAATCAACAAATTGACATACCTTTAGCATAGTATGACCATGCTAAAAAGAGAGGACTCAAACTACTAAGCCCAGGAATGAAAGAGTAGATATTAGTAGTGCCTTTACAGAAATAAGTATAATTACAAGGAAAAACTATGAACAGCTATATGCCATTAAGTTTAGTAACTTGGATGAAATGACCAAGTTCCTAGAACAACCAAAACTGACTTAATAAGAATTAGACCATTTAAACAGACCTATAATCTGAATATGAAGAAGCTGTATTAGGAATTTTAAAACTCCTAGCTATTGAATCCCTGAATTGTACACCTGAAACTAATATTATACTGTATGCTAACTAGAATTTAAATAAAAACATAAAAATTAATTTTCAAACTCCTATAAAGAAAATTCTAGTCCAAAATGACCTCACTGGTAATTTCTACCAAAAAATTTAAAAATCAATGTCAATCCTTCCTAAGCCTCTCTGAAAAGTAAGAGAGGAGGGAACACTTCTACACTCATTCTGTGAAGCCAATATTATTTTGATACCACAATCAGAGAAAAGAAAGATATACACCAATATCTCTTGTTTGTTGAGACAAAAATTCTCAACAAAATATTTTCAAACTGAATCTAGCAACATAAAAAGAATACACACACACACACACACACACACACACACACACACACACACACACCATAACCAAGTGAGACTTATCCCAAGCTGGTTAAAAATGTGAAAATTAATGTAATATGCCATATTAATAGAATAATGGACCAAACAACATAATCATTGTTAGTAGATACAGAAAAAAACTGAGAAAATACAATATACTTTCATGATAAAAATTTTCAATAAACTAGGAATAGAGTTTTCTCAAGTGAATAAAGAATATCTAAAAACTGACAGATAATACCTAATAGGGAAAGACTGAATGTTTTTTCCCTAAGATCAGGAACAAAATAAGTATGTTCACTCATAGCACTTCTATTCAATATTTTACTGGAAGTTCTAGCCAAGGCAATTAAGCTAGCAATAAAATGAAAAGACCAAGGTTGGAAAGGAAGAAGTAAACTATCTCTATACTTGCAGGTGACACGATGGCATATATAAAAATTGAGAGAATACACACACACACACACACACACACACACACACACACACACACACTTTTAGAAATAAAAAACATATTAAGCAAGGTTTGGGGATACAATATAAATATATAAAAATTAATTATATTTCTACAAATTAGCAATAAGCAATCCAAAAAAAATAAAAAAAATTATTTTCAATAGCATCAAAAGGAATAAAATACTTAGGAATAAATTTAACCAAAGAAATGCAAATCTTATACTAAAAAAACTTCAGGAAATTGTTGAAAGAAATTTAAAAATTTTAAAGGAATGGAAAAACATCCCATATTCACAGATCAGAAGATTTAATATGTTAAGATGACAATACTCACCAAGTGGATCTATAGATTCAACTCACTGTTATCAAAATCTCAGCTTCCTTTTTGTATAAATTTACAACATAGTCCTGAAAGCCATATGGAATTACAAGAGGTACACAGTATTCAAAACAATCTAGAAAAAGAACAAAATTGTAAAGCCACTACACTTCATGATTTCAAAACTCTTAACAAATCTAGAAAAATCAAAGAAGAGTGGTACTAGCATAAGGACAGACTTACAGATCAATGGAACAAAATATAGAGTCCAGAAATACACTCTTACCTTCATGGGCAATTTATTTTCAACAAAGGTATCAAATTATTCAATGAAGGAAAAATAATATTTTCAACAAATGATGCTGGAACTACCGAATATCCACATGCAGAAGAATGAAGATGAACCTGTTCCATATACGATATATACAATTCACTCAAAATTGATCATTGGACTACATGCAACAGGTAAAAATATAAAATATTTAGAAAAAATAGGAATAAATCTTCATGACCTCGAGTTAGGTAATTGCTTTTTAAACAAACCACTAAAACAGAACTGAAGGGGAAAAAATAAACTGGATTTTATCAAACTAAAAAAATTTAGTGCCAAAAACATCATAATAGTGAAAATAGCAGAAAGTGTAAAAACATCATAGAATAGGGAAAAATGTAAATTACTTATTTGATAAGGTACTTGTACCTAGAATATATTTGGAACAACTACAAGTCAATAATAAAAAGACATAGAACACAATTTTAAATGTAAGCACCTGAGAAGATGTTTAGCGTCATTAGTCAACAAGGAAATGCACACCAAAACCACAATGAAATGCCTCTTTGCACTCACTAGGATAGTGGTAATCAAGTAGGTACTCAATAACACGTTGGAGAGACTATGGAGAAATGAGAACACTTACACAGTGCTGGTGAGAGTGTAAAATTGTGCAGCTGTTTTGGAAAATATTTTGATGGTTACTCAAAATATTAAACATAAAGTTGCCACAGGACCCATAAGTTTCATTCCTAGATATATACCCAAGAGAATTGAAAACTGACATTCAGTCAAAACTTTGTATTTGAGTGTTTATAGTACTACTATTCATAATTGCCAAAAGTGAAACAATCCAAATTTTCATTAATTTAAGAATGGACACATAAAATATGGTGTATCCATATAATGTGATATTATTCAGTCATAAAAAAACAAAGTACTGATTCATACTACAACATAGGTGAACCTTCAAAACATTATGCTAAGTATAAAAAAATATGTCAGTAAGGACTACAAATTTTATAATTCCACTATGTAAAATATCCAGAATAGGCAAATTTCTAGAAACTAGTAAGTGGTTGCTTAGGGTGGGAGTATAGAATGAAAATAACTGCTAAAGGGTATGAGGCTTCTTTTGGAGGTGATAAAGAATATCACAATCTAAATCTAAAATTAGATTGTAGTGATGGCTGTACAATTCTGTGAATATACTAAAAACATTGTATTGCAAAATTTTAACAGGTGAATTCTATGGTATTTAAATTATATATCAATAAAGTTAAAAATATGGAATTGCAGTATTTAAACTAATTTGAATTGGAAGAATTCTAGTAGATTATCAGACTGGATTGCACTAAATACCAAAAAATTATGGCTGAGTACAGAACAGCAATGGAAAATTCAGATTTGGTTCATGGCTGTGAGAATGGAATTATGCTTTCAGATTTATTACAAGTTCACATCTGCCTCTGCCTATAAAAGTCAAAGAGAAGTAGTGGTAAGTTTTAAAATGAAATTTACTCACTGATCTTACTCCAGAAGTTGCTAGACTGCCAATGCCAAGAAAACACCCTCTGTTTAGTCTCATTATACAAGGCCAAAGGAGAGGCATTGCAAGCCTAGAGTTCTTTGCTCCCTGGTGTAATGCCACCTCATTGATTTTCCCAGAGGAAGGGCAGCTTTTAATGTAGCTTTAGGATAAGAAATGTCCACAGGAAGGTAAAAAAAAGGAAATTCTATGAAATATGTAAATTATATAATCCCCAATTGTATAATCTTGGTTTTGGGGATAGATTTCTGTGGTTCATAGCTTACATATAACACCCAACGCTCATCCTAACAAGTGCCCTCCTCGTTCCCCATCACCCATTTTCCCCTCTCCCCCACCCCCTCCCCCATCAACCCTCAGTTTGTTTTCTGTATTTAAGAGTCACTTATGGTTTGCCTTCCTCCCGCTCTGTTTGTAACTATTTTTCCCCCTTCCCTTCCCCCATGGTCTTCTGGTAAGTTTTTCAAGATCCACATAAGAATGAAAACACATGATATCTGTCTTTATCTGACTGAATTATTTCACTGAGCATAATACCTTCCAGTTCCATCAACATTGATGCAAATGGCAGGATTTCATTCTTTCTCATTGCCAAGTAGTTCTATATAAACCACATCTTCTTTATCCATTCATCAGTTGATGGACATTTAGTCTCTCTCTGTAATTTGGCTATTGTTGAAAGTGTGGCTATAAACATTAGGGTACATGTGCTCCCATTAATCAGCACTCCTGTATCCTTTGGGTAAATTCCTAGTACTGCTATTGCTGGGTTTTAGGGTACTTCTATTTTAAAATTTTTGAGGAACCTCCACACTGTTTTCCAGAGTGGTTGCACCAGTTTGCATTCCCATCAACAGTGCAAGAGGGTCCCTTTTTCTCCATATCCTCGCCAGCATCTGTTGTTTCCTGAGTTAATTTTAGCCAGTCTGGTGTGAGGTGGTATCTCAGTATGGTTTTGACTTGTATTTCCTTGATGATGAATGACATTGAGCATCTTTTCATGAGTCTGTTGGCCATCTGGATGTCTTCTTTGGAGAAGTGTCTATTCATGTCTTCTGCCCATTTCTTCACTGGATTATTTGTTTTTCTGATACTGAGTTTGGTAAGTTCTTTATAGATTTTGGATACTAACCCTTTATCCAACATGTTACTTGCAAATACCTTTTCCCATTCCATTGGTTGCCTTTTAGTTTTGTTGATTGTTTCCTTTGCAGTGCAGAAGCTTTTTCTCTTGGTGAAGTCCCAGTAGTTCATTTTTACTTTTAATTCCCTTGCCTTTGGAGACATGTCAAGCAAGAAATGGCTGTGGCTGAGGTCAAAGAGGTTGTTGCCTGCTTTCTCCTCTAGGGTTTTGATGGTTTCCTGTCTCACATTTAGATATTTCATCCATTTTGAGTTTGTTTTTGTGTATGGTATAAGAAAGTGGTCTAGTTTCATTTTTTTGCATGTTGCTGTCCAGTTCTCTCAGCACCATTTGCTAAAGAGACTGACCTTTTTCCATTGGTTACTCTTTCCTGCTTTGTCAAAGATTAGTTGGCCATACATTTGTGGGTCCAATTCTGGGTTCTCTATTCTATTCCACTGGTCTATGTGTCTGTTTTTATGCAATACCATACTGTTATGATGATTACAGTTTTGTTGTATCGCTTCTTAGCCTTTTGGCTAAGATCAAGTGTGATTACAGTTTTGTAGTAGAGGCTAAAGTCTTGGATTGTGATGTCTCCAGCTTTGGTTTTCTTTTTCAATATTACTATTGAATGGTTATTCATTCATGGTCTTTTGTGGTTTCATACCAATTTTACAATTGTTTGTTCTAGCTTTGGGAAGAATGCCGGTGAAGTTTTGATTGGGATTGCATTGAATGTGTAGATTGCTTTGGTAGTATTGGCATTTTAACAATATTCATTCTTCCAGTCCATGAGCACGGAATGTTTTTCCATTTCTTTTTGTCTTCTTCAATTTCTTTCATAAGTTTTCTATAGTTTTCAGCATACAGATCTATTGTATCTTTGGGTAGGTTTATTTCTAAGTATTTTATGGTTCTTCATGAAATTGTCAAGAGAATCAAATTCTTGATTTCTCTTTCTGTTGCTTTATTATTGGTGTATAAAAATTCAACCAATTTCTGTACATTGATTTTGTACCCCGTGACTTAGGTGAATTCATGTATCAGTTCTTGCAGCCTTTTGGTGGAGTCTTTCGGGTTTTCCATGTAGAGTGTCATGTCATCTGTGAAAAGTGAAAGTTTGACTTCTTCTTTGCCAATTTTGATGCCTTTTATTTCATTTTGTTGCCTGATTGCTGATGGTAGGACTTCTAACACTGTGTTAAACAACAGTGGTGAGAATGGACATCCCTATCATGTTCAGTTTTTCCCCATTGAGGTTGATATTAGCTGTGGGCTTTTCATTATGGCTTTTATGGTGTTTATGTATGTTTCTTCTATCCTGACTTTCTTGAGGGTTTTTATTAAGAAAGGATGCCATATTTTGTCAAATGTTTTTTTCTGCATCTATTGATAGGATCATACAGTTCTTATTCTTTATTTTATTAATGTGATGTATCACATTGATTGATTTGTGAATATTGAACCAGCCCTGCAGCCCAGGAATGAATCCCATTTGATCATGGTGAATATTTTTTTATATGCTGTTGAATTCAATTTACTTGTTGAGAATTTTTTCATTCATGTTCATCAGGGATATTGTCCTATAATTCTCCTTTTTTTGTGGGGTCTGTGTCTGGTTTGGGAATCAAAGTAATGCTGGCTTCATAAAATGACTCTGGAAGCTTTCCTTCCCTTTCTGTTTTTTGGAACAGCTTGAGAAGGATAGGTTCTAACTACTTTAAATCCCTGGTAGAATTCCCCAGGGAAACCATCCCACCAGGACTCTTATTTGTTGGGAGATTTTTGATAACTGATTTAATTTCTTCACAATTATGGGTCTATTCAAATTTTCTGTTTCTTCCTGTTTGAGTTTTGGTAGTGTGTGGGTGTCTAGGAATTTGTCCATTTCTTCCACGTTGTCCAGTTTGTTGGCATATAATTTTTCATAGTATGCTCTGATAATTACTTGTGTTTCTGAGGGATTAGTTTTGATAAATCCATTTTCATTCATGATTTTGGGTTCTCTTTCTTTTATTTATTTATGAGAAATCTGGCTAGGGGTTTATAAATTTTATTTTTTCAAAAAGCCATCTTAGCTTCATTGATCTGTTCTACTGTTTGTTTTTTTTATTCTGTATTGTTTATTTCTGCTCTGATCTTTATTATTTCTCTTCTTCTGCTGGCCTTGGGGTTTCTTTGTTGTTCTGTTTCTAGTTACTCTAGTTGTGTTGTTAGATTTTTTTATTTGGGATTTTTCTTATTTCATGAGATAGGCCTGCAATGCCTGTGCAATGTATTTTCCTCTTAGGACTGCCTTTGCTTCATCCAAAAAGGTTTGGACTGTTGTGTTTTCATTTTCATTTGTTTCCATATATTTTTAACTTTCATCTTTAATTTCTTGGTTAACCCATTCATGCTTTAGTAGGATGTTCTTTAACCTCCATGCATTTGGAGGTTTTCCAAACTTTTTCCTGTGGTTGATTTCAAGTTTCATAGCATTGTGATCTGAAAATGTGCATGGTAGGATCTCAATTCTTTCATATTTATTGAGGGCTGTTTTGTGACCCAGTATGTGATCTGTCTTGGTCCATGTGCACTCAAGAAGAATATATATTCTGCTGCTTTAGAATGAAAAGTTCTGAATATATCTGTCAAGTCCATCTGATCCAGTGTTTCATTCAGGGCCATTGTTTCTTTATTGATTTTCTGTATAGATGATCTATCCATTGTTGTAAGTGGAATATTAAAGTCTTCTGCAATTACCACATTCTTACCAATAAGATTGCTTATGTTTGTGATTAGTTGTTATATATATTTGGGTACTCTAAATCAGGTGCATAAACATTTATAATTGTTAGCACTTCTTTTTTTTTTAATTTTTTTTTTTAACGTTGATTTATTTTTGAGACAGAGAGAGACAGAGCATGAATGGGGGAGGGTCAGAGAGAGGGAGACACAGAATCTGAAACAGGCTCCAGGCTCTGAGCTGTCAGCACAGAACCTGACGCGGGGCTCGAACTCACGGACCGCGAGATCATGGCCTGAGCCGAAGTCGGCTGCTTAACCGACTGAGCCACCCAGGCGCCCCAAATTGTTAGCACTTCTTGATGGATAGGCCCCATAATTATAAGGCCCTTCTTCATCTCTTGTTACAGCCTTTAGTTTCATATCTAGTTTGTCTGATATAAGTATGGCTACTCCAGCTTTCTTTTGACTTCAAATAGAATGATAGATGGTCCTACATCCCCTCACTTTCAATCTGAAGGTGTTCTCAGGTTTAAAATGGGTCTCTTGTAGACAGCAAATAGATGGGTCTTGTTTTTTTAATTCATTGTGATTGCCCTATGTCTTTTGATTGGAGCATTTAGTCCATTTACATTCAGTGTTATTATTGAAAATTATGGATTTAGAGTCATCTTCTATTTCACTTATTCTCCCCTCTGCCTCTTCAGTCCTTGCTCTCACTGCCTCTAGTTTATTTTGCACCACATTTACAACACTTTAAAATTCATCGTGATTATTTTTTAGTTCCTTGATCTCTGCAGCAATAGATTCTCTTGCTGTCTTCTATGCTTTTTCAAGCCTGGCAATAAATCTTGAGACTATTATTCTAAATTCTTGTTCAGTTATACTGTTTATATCTGTTTTGATCAATTCTTTTTATTTTAATTTTTTAATGTTTATTTATTTTTGAGAGAGAGAGAGAGCGAGGTAGGGGCAGAGAGAGAGGGAGACACAGAATCTGAAGAAGGCCTCAGGCTCTGAGCTGTCAGCACAGAGCCTGATGTGGGGCTTGAACTCACAAACTGTGAGATCATGACCCAAGCTGAAGTCAGATGCTTAACCGACTGAGCCACCCAGGTGTTCCTGTTTTGATCATTTCTTTAGCTGTTATTTCTTCCTGGAATTTCTTTTGAGAAAATTCTTCCATTTTATCATTTGGGCTAGTCTTCTGTCCCTTATGTGTTTTAAAAGCTTGTTATGTGTCCTGCACCTGTGAGCATTACTATATTAAAGAGGGGTCATACACTGTCTAGGGTCTGGCCCTTCACGGGGTGTTTTTTGGAGTGTGTTACTTGCTCTATGTTGTTGTGACTCTGGTTGCTTTATGTCCCTACTCGTAGTAATGTTTTGGACCCTCTACCAGGTGTGTTTTGATTTGTTTGTTGAAGTATCCTTGAGTAGGAATGGGTCCAAGAAACAGGTCTGCATTGCTTCAGTCACAGGAAAGACAGAGAGGCCTCCATAATCATGAGAACACTGGTCTTCTAGGAGTTGATGCTTCTAGTGACTTGGATCACTGGCCCCACCCTCCTGCTTCTTGCGGCCACATTTAGGGGTGGCATCAGTGCTGCAGTCATCTCCCAGCTGAGCTGCAGCCAGTCATGGCCAGAACCCCAGCTCCACTTTTTACTTTTTACTTCAAAATATAATAGTGTGAGCCAAATGCATTTTGCATCTAAAACAAGTTACTTGCTCCTCTGTTATAGATTCCAGTTTTTATATGTTGCAATACTTTGCATAATTAGACATCACTATAATTTGTATTCCTCTAAGAAAAATAACTATTATCCAAATACAATTTTGTTTTTGAAGTGGATTTGAAGAGTCATTAATTGGACTTCCAAGATAAATCAATTTGGGAGGACAAGATGGGATATAGAAATACATCTTGGAAAGTGATTAATGACAGCAAAGGAAATAATAAATAGCATGTTCCCTTGGAAATGGACTGTAAACATCCAGTGTCTGAATGATATTGTACATCTGCAATTCTCAGACTTGCCACCTAAGACCCAATTTTCATGCAATTAGAAAACACAGCTGTTATTTGTCTTCTGCAACTACAAAAAAAAAAAAAAAAAAAAAAAAAGAAAGGAAAAAGAAAAGAAACAAAGCAAGTAAAGAAAGAAAGAAAGAAAAAGAAAGGAAAAAGAGAGGGATCTTATTGGCTATTGATGTACTACTACTACTGATGATGCTTTTGTAAAGTTAAAGGGTTTATTTCCTTTATATGGTGGAATATTTAGTGACCAATAAACAGATTGGGTTGATTAGAAGATGGAAATATTGTAGAAGAAGGAAGTGGGTAAATGAAGGCAGACAGTGACCAAGGGCTCCCTGCAAGGCATTAATGCCCTGTTTCTAAGTGCTGTGAGTTAATTTTTATTATGTATTCTGATTACTAGTATTATTTTTTTAAGTAGCTTTTCCCCATTTGACAATTACTAACAATTTTAGACTTAAAGTGAGATAAGAAAATGCAAGAATTTATAACTGGACATACATGCAGGGAGAAACAGTAAGAGTGCTCTTCCTCCTACTATACCACTAACTTTAGATTTGGATTTAGTTTGATGAAGGGAGGATGAGATCAATAACAATTTTGTTTCTTTAATGTTAGCCAGACTTCTCAAAATTACCTTAATTTTCTATCCAGAATTTTCTGTATCTGTGAAAAACTAACCATATAAAGTCCAAATATAATGGAAAAATAGACAGGAAGGGAAGATGGCAACAGAGTAGGAGGACCCTAGGCTTCCCTTCTCCCATGAATATAACTAGACAACTATCAAATCATCGTAAATACCCCAGAAATCTACCTGAAGACTGGCAGAACAAGCTCCACAAGAGAAGATAGAGAAGAGGCCACTGCAAAAAAAGGTAGGAAGTTCAGAGATGCATCTTGGGAGAAAAATAGATCATGGCTACTGCAGTGGGGAGGGAGGCATGGTCATGGAAAAGGGCAAGAGACAGACTAGCCAGCACACAGGGCAACACATGGGGGGAAAAACCCATAGCAATTGGCTTGGAAAGTAAGAGGGTCTGAATTCTGTGAGTTCTTGCAACTGGTGGGGCTTAAAGTTTGGAGTTTTAAGGTCAGCAGGCTTGGCTCAGAGAAAGCCCACCAGCATTGGAGCTGTTCCTGGAGAGAAGGTAGAGCAAACAGCCCATGGACACGCAGCATGGAAACAGTGATGGGAAGAGCTTCTGGGGCCCACTGTGGGAACGTTATTTGCTCATCTTGGAGTATGTCCTAGAGAGGCAGTATTTATTGAGAGACTCCTGGAGAACAAAGGAACTGGCTGGGGCCACTGATGACACTCCTGGAAACTCCAGGCCCTAGGAAAGAGGGTATACTAGATGGCAGGACACTACATGGATACTTAAAACACAGAAACAGGCACAGAGACATAGACCAATAGAGAAGACAGAGAAATATATCCCAAATCAAAAAACAGGACAATGCCACAACCAGAGATCTAAGCAAAACAGATACAAGTAATATGCCTGATAGGGAATTTAAAGGAATGATCATAAAGTTAATCAATGGACTTGAAAAAAAAGTTGAAGGCATTAATGAGACCCTTAACACAGAGATAAGGAATAACATAATAATAAAGGATACAATAAAAGAGAAAAATGCTTAATGGAAAGAAGAACAAGATGGAAGAAACAGAAGAATGAATTAGTGACCTAAGAGACAGGGATCAAGTTGAACAAAAGAAAAAAGAATTATGCAAAATGAGAAGACTTAGAGAACTAAGTGACAGCATCAAACATCATAACATTCATATTATAGGAGTCCCAGAAGAAGAAGAGAGAGAAAAGGGACAGAAAATTTATTTGAAGAAATAATAGCTGAAAACTCACCTAATATGGGGAAAGAAACAAATATCTCTATATCTAGGAGGCAGAGAGATCTCCTATTAAAATCAACCAAAGTAGACCCACACCAAGACACATTGTAATTAAATTGGCAAAATATAAAGAGAAAAAAAATTAAAGCAGCAAGCAAAAGAAGATAGTAACTTACAATGAAAAAACACACAAGGTTAATGGGGTATTTTTCAGCAAAAACTTTCCAAGCCAGAAGGGAATGGCATGATATATTCAATGTGCTGAATGGGAAAAATCTGCAGCCAAGAATACTCTATCCAGCAAGGCTATAATTCAGAATAGAAGGAGAGATAAAGAGGTTGCCAGACAAACAAAAACTAAAGAAGTTCATGACCACTAAACCAGCCCTATAGGAAATATTAAAGGGGTTTCTAAAATGGAAAGAAGAGAACAAAAGTTATAGTATAAAGGTAGGAAATAAAATATCAGTAAAAAGGAATATTTCTGTAAAAAAATCAGTCAAAGAATGCACAAAATTAAAGGATATAAGATATAACAACATATACCTAAAATGTAGGAAGGAGAGGAGTAAAGAAAAGGTTCAAATGTAAATGACAATCAAAATGTAGGAAGGAGAGGAGTAAAGAATGTGTTCAAATGTAAATGACAATCAATTTAGTATAGACTGCAATATGTAGAAGAGGTTATATACAAATCTAATTGTAACCATATATCAAAAACCACTAATAAATATGCAAAGAATAAAGAGAAAAAATCCAAATATATCATTAAAGGAAACCAGCAAGCCATGAAAGAAAGACAAGAAAGGATCAGAAAAAAGTCTTCAGAAACAACCACAAAAAAAATAATAGAATGACAATAAATACATATCTGTCAATAAATACTTTGAATATAAACGGACTAAATACTCCAGTCAAAAGACATAGGGTGACCAAATGGGAAAAAAAAAACAAAAACAAAAACACAGGACCTATCCATATGATGTTTATAAGAAACTTGTTTTAAAGCTAAAGACAACTCAAGATTGAAAGTGAGGGTATGGAGAAACAACTCTCATGCAAATGGATGTCAAAAAAGCCAGAGTAGAGCGAGGGATAAGATGGCGGCGTAGGAGGACGCTGGGCTCACCGCGCGTCCTGCTGATCACTTAGATTCCACCTACACCTGCCTAAATAACCCAGAAAACCGCCAGAGGTTTAGCAGAACGGAGTCGCCGGAGCCAAGCGCAGACGAGAGGCCCACGGAAGAGGGTAGGAAGGGCGGCGAGGCGGTGCGCGCTCCACGGACTGGCGGGAGGGAGCCGGGGCGGAGGGGCGGCTCGCCGGCCAAGCAGAGCCCCCGAGTCTGGCTTGCAAAAAAGCGGAGGGGCCTGACGGACTGTGTTCCAACAGCAAGCGCGACTTAGCGTCTGGGAGGTCATAAGTTAACAGCTCTGCTCAGAAAGCTGGAAGGCTGGAGGACAAAGGGAAGGAGAGCTGCTGAGCCCCCTGACGACAGAGCTCAGTTTGGTGGGGAACAAAGGCGCTCGCCAGCGCCATCTCCCCCGCCCATCCCCCAGCCAAAATCCCAAAGAGAACCAGTTCCTGCCAGGGAACTTGCTCGCTCCGCGCAAACACCCAACTCTGTGCTTCTGCGGAGCCAAACCTCCCGCAGCGGATCTGACTCCCTCCTGCTGCCACAGGGCCCCTCCTGAAGTGGATCACCTAAGGAGAAGCAAGCTAAGCCTGCCCCTCCTGCCCCTGTGCACCTTGCCTACCCACCCCAGCTAAGACGCCAGATCCCCAGCATCACAAGCCTGGCAGTGTGCAAGTAGCCCAGACAGGCCACCCCACCCCACAGTGAATCCCGCCCCTAGGAGAGGGGAAGAGAAGGCACACACCAGTCTGACTGTGGCCCCAGCGGTGGGCTGGGGGCAGACATCAGGTCTGACTGCGGCTCCGCCCACCAACTCCAGTTATACACCAAAGCACAGGGGAAGTGCCCTGCAGGTCCTCACCACGCCAGGGACTATCCAAAATGACCAAGCGGAAGAATTCCCCTCAGAAGAATCTCCAGGAAATAACAACAGCTAATGAGCTGATCAAAAAGGATTTAAATAATATAACAGAAAGTGAATTTAGAATAATAGTCATAAAATTAATCGCTGGGCTTGAAAACAGTATAGCTGACAGCAGAGAATCTCTTGCTACAGAGATCAAGGGACTAAGGAACAGTCACGAGGAGCTGAAAAACACTTTAAACGAAATGCATAACAAAATGGAAACCACCACGGCTCGGATTGAAGAGGCAGAGGAGAGAATAGGTGAACTAGAAGATAAAGTTATGGAAAAAGAGGAAGCTGAGAAAAAGAGAGATAAAAAAATCCAGGAGTATGAGGGGAAAATTAGAGAACTAAGTGATACACTAAAAAGAAATAATCTACGCATAATTGGTATCCCAGAGGAGGAAGACAAGGGAAAGGTGCTGAAGGGGTACTTGAAGAAATAATAGCTGAGAACTTCCCTGAAGTGGGGAAGGAAAAAGGCATTGAAATCCAAGAGGCACAGAGAACTCCCTTCAGACGTAAATTGAATCGATCTTCTGCACGACATATCATAGTGAAACTGGCAAAATACAAGGATAAAGAGAAAATTCTGAAAGCAGCAAGGGGCAAACGTGCCCTCACATATAAAGGGAGACCTATAAGACTCGTGACTGATCTCTCTTTTGAAACTTGGCAGGCCAGAAAGAATTGGCACGAGATTTTCAGTGTGCTAGACAGAAAAAATATGCAGCCGAGAATCCTTTATCCAGCAAGTCTGTCATTTAGAATAGAAGGAGAGATAAAGGTCTTCCCAAACAAACAAAAACTGAAGGAATTTGTCACCACTAAACCAGCCCTACAAGAGATCCTAAGGGGGACCCTGTGAGACAAAGTACCAGAGACATCACTACAAGCATAAAACATACAGACATCACAATGACTCTAAACCCATATCTCTCTATAATAACACTGAATGTAAATGGATTAAATGCGCCAACCAAAAGACATAGGGTATCAGAATGGATAAAAAAACAAGACCCATCTATTTGCTGTCTACAAGAGACTCATTTTAAACCTGAGGACACCTTTAGATTGAGAGTGAGGGGATGGAGAACTATTTATCATGCTACTGGAAGCCAAAAGAAAGCTGGAGTAGCCATACTTATATCAGACAAACTAGACTTTAAATTAAAGGCTGTAACAAGAGATGAAGAAGGACATTATATAATAGTGACAGGGTCTATCCATCAGGAAGAGCTAACAATTATAAATGTCTATGCGCCGAATACCGGAGCGCCCAAATATATAAAACAATTACTCATAAACATAAGCAACCTTATTGAGAAGAATGTGGTAATTGCAGGGGACTTTAACACCCCACTTACAGAAATGGATAGATCATCTAGACACACGGTCAATAAAGAAACAAGGGCCCTGAATGAGACATTGGATCAGATGGACTTGACAGATATATTTAGAACTCTGCATCCCAAAGCAACAGAATATACTTTCTTCTCGAGTGCACATGGAACATTCTCCAAGATAGATCATATACTGGGTCACAAAACAGCCCTTCATAAGTTTACAAGAATTGAAATCATACCATGCATACTTTCAGACCACAATGCTATGAAGCTTGAAATCAACCACAGAAAAAAGTCTGGAAAACCTCCAAAAGCATGGAGGTTAAAGAACACCCTACTAACGAATGAGTGGGTCAACCAGGCAATTAGAGAAGAAATTAAAAAATATATGCAAACAAACGAAAATGAAAATACAACAATCCAAACGCTTTGGGACGCAGCGAAGGCAGTCCTGAGAGGAAAATACATTGCAATCCAGGCCTATCTCAAGAAACAAGAAAAATCCCAAATACAAAATCTAACAGCACACCTAAAGGAAATAGAAGCAGAACAGCAAAGGCAGCCTAAACCCAGCAGAAGAAGAGAAATAATAAAGATCAGAGCAGAAATAAACAATATAGAATCTAAAAAAACTGTAGAGCAGATCAACGAAACCAAGAGTTGGTTTTTTGAAAAAATAAACAAAATTGACAAACCTCTAGCCAGGCTTCTCAAAAAGAAAAGGGAGATGACCCAAATAGATAAAATCATGAATGAAAATGGAATGATTACAACCAATCCCTCAGAGATACAAACAATTATCAGGGAATACTATGAAAAATTATATGCCAACAAATTGGACAACCTGGAAGAAATGGACAAATTCCTGAACACCCACACTCTTCCAAAACTCAATCAGGAGGAAATAGAAAGCTTGAACAGACCCATCACCAGCGAAGAAATTGAATCAGTTATCAAAAATCTCCCAACAAATAAGAGTCCAGGACCAGATGGCTTCCCAGGGGAGTTCTACCAGACGTTTAAAGCAGAGATAATACCTATCCTTCTCAAGCTATTCCAAGAAATAGAAAGGGAAGGAAAACTTCCAGACTCATTCTATGAAGCCAGTATTACTTTGATTCCTAAACCAGACAGAGACCCAGTAAAAAAAGAGAACTACAGGCCAATATCCCTGATGAATATGGATGCAAAAATTCTCAATAAGATACTAGCAAATCGAATTCAACGGCATATAAAAAGAATTATTCACCATGATCAAGTGGGATTCATTCCTGGGATGCAGGACTGGTTCAACATTCGCAAATCAATCAACGTGATACATCACATTAACAAAAAAAAAAAAAGAGAAGAACCATATGATCCTGTCAATCGATGCAGAAAAGGCCTTTGACAAAATCCAGCACCCTTTCTTAATAAAAACCCTTGAGAAAGTCGGGATAGAAGGAACATACTTAAAGATCATAAGAGCCATTTATGAAAAGCCCACAGCTAACATCATCCTCAACGGGGAAAAACTGAGAGCTTTTTCCCTGAGATCAGGAACACGACAGGGATGCCCACTCTCACCGCTGTTGTTTAACATAGTGCTGGAAGTTCTAGCATCAGCAATCAGACAACAAAAGGAAATCAAAGGCATCAAAATTGGCAAAGATGAAGTCAAGCTTTCGCTTTTTGCAGATGACATGATATTATACATGGAAAATCCGATAGACTCCACCAAAAGTCTGCTAGAACTGATCCATGAATTCAGCAAAGTTGCAGGATACAAAATCAATGTACAGAAATCAGTTGCATTCTTATACACTAACAATGAAGCAACAGAAAGACAAATAAAGAAACTGATCCCATTCACAATTGCACCAAGAAGCATAAAATACCTAGGAATAAATCTAACTAAAGATGTAAAGGATCTGTATGCTGAAAACTATAGAAAGCTTATGAAGGTAATTGAAGAAGATTTAAAGAAATGGAAAGACATTCCCTGCTCATGGATTGGAAGAATAAATATTGTCAAAATGTCAATACTACCCAGAGCTATCTACACATTCAATGCAATCCCAATCAAAATTGCACCAGCATTCTTCTCAAAACTAGAACAAGCCATCCTAAAATTCATATGGAACCACAAAAGGCCCCGAATAGCCAAAGTAATTTTGAAGAAGAAGACCAAAGCGGGAGGCATCACAATCCCAGACTTTAGCCTCTACTACAAAGCTGTCATCATCAAGACAGCATGGTATTGGCACAAAAACAGACACATAGACCAATGGAATAGAATAGAAACCCCAGAACTAGACCCACAAACGTATGGCCAACTCATCTTTGACAAAGCAGGAAAGAACATCCAATGGAAAAAAGACAGTCTCTTTAACAAATGGTGCTGGGAGAACTGGACAGCAACATGCAGAAGGTTGAAACTAGACCACTTTCTCACACCATTCACAAAAATAAACTCCAAATGGATAAAGGACCTGAATGTGAGACAGGAAACCATCAAAACCTTAGAGGAGAAAGCAGGAAAAGACCTCTCTGACCTCAGCCGTAGCAATCTCTTCCTCGACACATCCCCAAAGACAAGGGAATTAAAAGCAAAAGTGAATTACTGGGACCTTATGAAGATAAAAAGCTTCTGCACAGCAAAGGAAACAACCAACAAAACTAAAAGTCAACCAACGGAATGGGAAAAGATATTTGCAAATGACATATCGGACAAAGGGCTAGTCTCCAAAATCTATAAAGAGCTCACCAAACTCCACACCCGAAAAGCAAATAACCCAGTGAAGAAATGGGCAGAAAACATGAATAGACACTTCTCTAAAGAAGACATCCGGATGGTCAACAGGCACATGAAAAGATGTTCAGCGTCGCTCCTTATCAGGGAAATACAAATCAAAACCACACTCAGGTATCACCTCACGCCAGTCAGAGTGGCCAAAATGAACAAATCAGGAGACTATAGATGCTGGAGAGGATGTGGAGAAACGGGAACCCTCTTGCACTGTTGGTGGGAATGCAAATTGGTGCAGCCGCTCTGGAAAGCAGTGTGGAGGTTCCTCAGAAAATTAAAAATAGACCTACCCTATGACCCAGCAATAGCACTGCTAGGAATTTATCCAAGGGACACAGGAGTACTGATGCATAGGGGCACTTGTACCCCAATGTTCATAGCAGCACTCTCAACAATAGCCAAATTATGGAAAGAGCCTAAATGTCCATCAACTGATGAATGGATAAAGAAATTGTGGTTTATATACACAATGGAATACTACGTGGCAATGAGAAAAAATGAAATATGGCCTTTTGTAGCAACGTGGATGGAACTGGAGAGTGTGATGCTAAGTGAAATAAGCCATACAGAGAAAGACAGATACCATATGGTTTCACTCTTATGTGGATCCTGAGAAACTTAACAGGAACCCATGGGGGAGGGGAAGGAAGAAAAAAAAAAAAAAAGAGGTTAGAGTGGGAGAGAGCCAAAGCATAAGAGACTGTTGAGAACTGAGAACAAACTAAGGGTTGATGGGGGGTGGGAGGGAGGAGAGGGTGGGTGATGGGTATTGAGGAGGGCACCTTTTGGGATGAGCACTGGGTGTTGTATGGAAACCAGTTTGACAGTAAATTTCATATATAAATAAAAAAAAAAAGCCAGAGTAGTAGTACTTATATCAAACAAAATAGATAGACTTTAAAACAGACTGTAACAAGAGACAAAAAAAGGACACTATGTAATTATTAAAGGGGACAATCCAACAAGGAGATATAACAATAGTAAATATTTATGTGCCCAAAATAGGAACACCCGAATACATAGTACATTTAATAACAAACACAAAGGAACTAATTGATAATAATACAATAATAGTAGGGGACTTTAACACCACACTTACATAAGTGGACAGATCATGTAAACAGAAAATCAATAAGAAAACAGTGGCTTTGAATGGCATACAGGAACAGATGGATTTAACAGATATTTTCAGAACATTCTATCCTAAAACAGTTGACATTCTTTTTAAGTGCACATGGAACATTCTTCAGAATAGATCATGTATTAGCCCACAAAGCAAGCCTCAACAAATTCAAGATCAAAGTCATACCATGCATCTTTTCTGACCACAACACTATTAAACTGGAAGTCAACAACAATAAAAAATCTGGAAAGACCATAAATACAAAGAGGTTAAATAACATGCTACTAAACATTGAATGGGACAACCAGGAAATCAAATAAATTTTAAAAAATACATGGAAACAAATGAACATGAAAACCCAGTGGTCCAAACTTTTGGGATATAGCAAAAGTATTTCCAAGAGGGACCTATATAGAATTCCTGCTTACCTCAAGAAGCAAGAAAAATCTCAAATAAACAACCTAACCTTACACCTCAAGGGCCTAGAAAAAGAACAGCCAACAAAACCCACAACTGATAGAAGGAAGGAAATAATAAAAGTCAGAGTAGAAATAAATGATAAAGAAACTAAAACAAAAGAAGACAAAAACAATAGAAGAAATCAATGAAACCAGGGGATGTTTCTTTGAAAAAAAAATCCATAAAATTGACAAACCTCTAGCTAGACTTATCAAGAAAAAAAAGAGAAAGGACTCAAATAAATCACAAATGAGAGAGGAAAAATAACAACCAACACAACAGAAATATGAACAATCATAAGAGAATATTATGAAAAACTATAAGCCAACAAATTGGACAACCTAGAAGGAATGGATAAATTTCTAGAAACATATAACCTACCAAAACTGAAATAGGAAGAAATAGAAAATTTGAATAGCTGTTTACTAGCAATGAGACTGAATCAGTAATCAAAAAACTCCCAACAAACAAAAGTCCAGGACCAGATGACTTCCCAGAAAAGTTCAACCGAACATTTAAAAAAGAGTTTATACCTATCCTTCTCAAACTATTCCAAAAAAATAGAAAAGGAAGGAAAACTTACAAATTTATTTTATGAGTTCAGCATTACCCTAATACAAAAATCAGATAAATACACCACTGAAAAAGAGACCTACAGCTCAATCAATATCCCATGAACACAGACGCAAAAATCCTCAACAAAATATTAGCAAACTGAATTCAACAACATATTTAAAAAATCATTCACCATGATGAAGTGAGATTTATTTCTCAGTTGCAAGTGTAGTTCAATATGTACAAATCAATTGACCTGATGATACATCACATTGGTAAATGAAAGGATAAGAACCATATGACCATTTCAGTAGATGCAGAACAAGCATTTGACAAAATACAACATTCATTCATGATAAAAACCATCAACAAAGTAGGTTTAGAGGGAATATATCTCAAAGTAATAAAGTCCGAATAAGAAAAAACCATGATAACATTATCCTGAGAGTTTTTCCCATAAGGTCAGGAACAAGACAAGGATGTCCACTGTCACCACTATTATTAAACATAGTACTGGAAGTCTTAGCCACAGCAATCAGACAAGTAAAAGGAATAAAAGCCATCAAAATCAGTAAGGAAGAAATACAATTTTCATTATTTGCTGATGACATGATATTGTATATAGAAAATGCAAAAAGACTCCACCAAAAAACTACTAGAACTGATATATCAATTCAGTAAAGTCATAGGGTACAAAATCAATGTACAGAAATCTGTTGCATTTCTACATACTAATAATGAAGCAGCAGAAAGAGAAATTGAGAAAAAGATACCATTTACAATTGCACCAAAAACCATAAGATACCTAGGAATAAACCTCCTAACCAAAGAGATGAAAGACCTGTACCCTGAAAACTATAAAACACTTGTGAAAGAAACTGAAGATGACACAAAGAACTGGAAAGACATTCCATGCTCATGGATTGGAAAGAAAAAAATATTGTTAAAATGTCTATACTACCCAAAGCAATCTACACATTTAATGCAATTCCTATCAAAATACCAGAAGCATTTTTCACAGAATTAGGACAAACAATACTAAAATTTGTGTGGAAGCACAAAAGACCTCAGCCAAAGCAATCTTGAAAAAAGAAAAGCAAAGTGGAGGAATCACAATTCTGGACTTCAAGTTATATTACAAATCCATTGTCATCAAAACAGTGTGGTACTAGCACAAAAATAGACAGACCAGTAGAGCAAAATAGAAAACCCAGAAATACACCCACAACTATATGGTCAGTTAATCTTCAAGAAAGCAAGAAAGGATATCCAATGGGAAAAATACAGTCTCTTCAATAAATGGCATTGGGGAAACTGGATAGCAACATGCAAAAGGATGAAAGGAGGACTTTTTTACACGATACTTAAAGATACACTCAAAATGGGCTAAAGACCTAAATGTGAGACCTGAAACCATAAAAATTCTAGAACACAGGCAATAACTTCTTTGACATCAGCTGTAGCAACATTTTCTACATAGGTGTTCTATCTAAAGGCAATGGAACAAAAGCAAAAATAAACTATTAGGACTACATCAAAAAGAAAAAAATGCACAGTGAAATAACTAATCAACAAAACTAAAAGGGAATCTACAGAATAGGAGAAGATATTTGCAAATGACATATCCAGTAAAGGGCTAGTATCCAAAATATATACATGTTTCTAAAACTCAAGACCCCCAAAACAAATAATCCAATTAAAAACAGGAAGAAGACATGAGCAGACATTTCTTCAAAGGAGACATACAGATGGCCAACAGACACTAGAAAAGATACTCGTCATCACTTACCATCAGGGAAATGCAAATCAAAACTACAATGGGATGTCACCTCACACCTGCCAGAATGGCTAAAACAACAGGTGTTGGCAAGGAATTAAAGAAAAAGGAACCCCCATAGACTGTTGGTAGGAATGAAAACTGGTGCAGCCACTGTGGAAGACAGTATGGAGGTTCCTCAAAATGGCAAATCTAGAACTACCCTATGACCCAGCAATTGTACTACTGGGTATTTAATAAAAACATACAAAAACACTAATTCAAAGGGATACATGCACTCCTATGTTTATAGTTGCATTATTTATAATAGCCAAGGTATGGAAGCAGCTCATGTCCATTAATAGATGAATAGATAAAGAAGTGGTATATACACACACACGCGCGCGCACACACACACGCACACACACACACACACACACACACACACACACACACACACAGTGGAATATTATTCAGCCATTAAAAAAGGAAATGTTCCCATTTGCAATGACATGGATGGAGCTAGAGAGTATAATGCTAAGGGAAATAAGTCAGTCATAGAAAAACAAATACCATATGATTTCACTCATATGTGGAATTTAAGAAACAAAACAAAGGAGCAAAGAGAAACAAAGGGAGAGACAAATCAAGAAACAGACTTTTAATTATAGAGTACAAACTGATCATTACCAGAAGGGAGGTGGGTTGGGGGATAGTTTAAATAGATGATGGGGATTAAAAATGCACTTGTGATGAATACTGGGTTGTATGGAAATGTTGAATCACTTTATTGTACACCTGAAACTAATATAAAATTTTATGTTAACTAACTGGAATTAAAACCAAACAAAAACAAGGAAAACAGATACATTTTTCCCTTTTTATGTTTGTATTTGCATAGTTTAATAGAGGGTGGCCTGTGTTTGAAAAGGAAGCACCCTCTAGGAGAAGTTTCACAATACTAACTACAGTATTAGCACAGGTATTTTCTAGAAGGCAGGGTCCATTTTTTTAATGCTTATTTATTTTTGAGAGAGAGAAGCGGGGGTATGAGTGGGGAAGGAGCAGAGATAGAGGGAGACAGAATCTGAGGCAGGTTTTAGGTTCTGAGCTGTCAGCACAGAGCCCGACACGGGGCCCCAACTGACACACTCTGAGATCATGACCTAAGCCAAAGTCAGACACTAAATTGACTGAGCCAACCAGGTGCCCCTAGCAGGGTCTATTTTTTAATCAAAGATAACTAGATTTATATATACAATCAATAGAACTTGGACCAACAGGTTTCCTATTTGTTTCTTGTGTAAACTGGAAAACACATTACATATTTAGATGACTACACATCAAGAAATAATTTAAAAAAATTTTTTTATTTATTTAAGTAATCTCTACACCATATGTGGGACATGAACTCATGATCCTGAGATCAAGAGTCACATGCTCTTCTGACTGAGCCAGCCAGGTGCCCCAAGATACAATTTCTGTCACCATCTCCCTTCCCATGAAGAAAATGCATTTTGAAAATTTTTGTATAGAAAGAAAATACACATAATAGTTAGAAAAACAACATATGCAGGTGTTTCTCAATCAATAGAATAAACAGAATGAATTACCTAATTTTCGACATAATTATATCATAGGAATGACTTTCTGATATATACCTTGTCCCCAACTAAATTTGTTGACTGTAAAGCAAATTGATACAAACTGTAATAAATAAGAAGTTTGGCCTTTAAAATTCTGGACTATTTTTAAAAATAAATGTTCATTTATAAAACAAGGCACTCTTTCACCTTGAAGATGTTAGTGTAACTTGTGAACCTAGATGCTTCATCTCTAAAACTGAATAATAATAATTGCCTTCTTCATAAAACAGTTTTTAGAATGAAATTTTAAAAAAACTTTAATGATTTTAATTATTACTATATTCTGTGAAAAGCATTTAAATAAATATCATTAACAGCATTTACTAATTTTATATTATTTCTACAACTATATGCAGTGATCTCAAAGGGAAGTCAAATGAAAACTACATTAGATAGATGCTATTTAATTTTCCATAAGATGGAAAGCTTATAGTAATTAACTTTAGTAGGGTATACATGTTATACATTTTTTAATTTAATTTTTTATTTTTTAAAATTTACATCCAAATTAGCATATAGTGAAACAATGATTTCAGGAGTAGATTCCTTAATGGCCCTTACCCATTTAGCACATCCCCCCTCCCACAACCCCTCCAGTAACCTCCAGTTTGTTTTCCATATTTATGAGTCTCTTCTGTTTTGTCCCCCTCCCTGTTTTTGTATTTTGTTTCCCTTCCCTTATGTTCATCTGTTTTGTCTCCTAAAGTCCTCATATGAGTGAAGTCATATGATTTTTGTCTTTCTCTGACTAATTTCACTTAGCAAAATACCCTCCAGTTCCATCCACATAGTTGCAAATGGCAAGATTTCATTCTTTTTGATTGCCGAGTAATACTCCATTGTGTGTGTGTGTGTGTGTGTGTGTGTGTGTGTGTGTGTGTATATATATATATACCACATCTTTATCCATTCATCCATCAATGGACATTTGGGCTCTTTCCATACTTTGGCTATTGTTGATAGTGCTGCTCTAAACATGGGGGTGCATGTGTCCCTTCGAAACAGTACACCTGTATCCCATGGATAAATGCCTAGTAGTGCAATTGCTGGGTCATAGGGTAGTTCTATTTTTAGTTTTTTGAGGAACCTCCATACTGTTTTCCAGAGTGGCTACACCAGCTTGCATTCCCACCAACGATGCAAAAGAGATCTTCTTTCTCCACATCCTCGCCAACATCTGTTGTTGCCTGAGTTGTTAATTTTAGCCATTCTGACAGGTGTAAGGTGGTATCTCATTGTGGTTTTGATTTGTATTTCCCTGATGATGAGTGAAGTTGAGCATTTTTTCATGTGTCAGTTGGCCATCTGGATGTCTTCCTTGGAGAAGTGTCTATTCATGTCTTTTGCCCATTTCTTCACTGGATTATTTGGTTTTCGGGTGTTGAGTTTGATAAGTTCTTTATAGATTTTGGATACTAACCCTTTATCTGATATGTCATTTGCAAATATCTTCTCCCATTGTGTCGGTTACGTTTTAGTTTTGCTGATTGTTTCCTTTGCTGTGCAGAAGCTTTTTATTTTGATGAGGTCCTAGTAGTTCATTTTTGCTTTTGTTTCCCTTGCCTTTGGAGACGTGTTGAGTAAGAAGTTGCTGCGGCCAAGATCAAAGAGGTTTTTGCCTACTTTCTCCTCTAGGATTTTGATGGCTTCCTGTCTTACATTGAGGTCTTTCATCCATTTTGAGTTTATTTTTGTGTATGGTGTGAGAAAGTGGTCCAGATTCATTCTTCTGTGTGTCGCTGTCCAGTTTTCCCAGCACCACTTGCTGAAGAGACTGTCTTTATTCCATTGGATATTCTTTCCTGCTTTGTCAAAGATTAGTTGGCCATACGTTTGTGGGTCCATTTCTGGGTTCTCTATTCTGTTCCATTGATCTGAGTGTCTGTTCTTGTGCCAGTACCATACTGTCTTGATGATTACAGCTTTGTAGTATAGCTTGAAGTCTGGGATTGTGATGCCTCCTGCTTTGGTTTTCTTTTTCAAGATTGCTTTGGCTATTCGGCGTCTTCCTGGTTCCATAAAAATTTTAGGATTATTTGTTCTAGCTCTGTGAAGAATGCTGGTGTCATTTTGATAGGTATTGCATTGAATATGTAGATTGCTTTGGGTAGTATTGACATTTTAATATTTGTTCTTCCTATCCAGGAGCATGGAATCTTTTTCCATTTTTTTGTGTCTTCTTCAATTTCTTTCATAAGCTTTCTATAGTTCTCAGTGTATAGATTTTTCACCTCTTTGGTTAGATTTATTCCTAGGTATTTTATGGGTTTTTTTGTGCAACTGTAAATGGGTTCGATTCCTTGATTTCTCTTTCTGTTGCTTCATTGTTGGTGTATAGGAATGCAACCGGTTTCTGCGCATTGATTTTATATCCTGCAACTTTGCTGATTTCATGAATCAATTCTAGCAGTTTTTTGGTGGAATCTTTTGGGTTTTCCATATAGAGTATCATGTCATCTGCGAAGAGTGAAAGTTTGACCTCCTCCTGACTGATTTGGATGCCTTTTATTTCTTTGTGTTGTCTGATTGCAGAGCCTAAGACTTCCAATACTATGTTGAATAACAGTGGCGAGAGTGGACATCCCTGTCTTGTTCCTGACCTTAGGGGGAAAGCTCTTAGTTTTTCCCCATTGAGGATGATGTTAGCGTTGGGTCGTTCATATATGGATTTTATGATCTCGAGGTATGCTCCTTCTATCCCTACTTTCCTGAGGGTTTTTATCAAGAAAGGATGCTTTATTTTGTCCAATGCTCTCTCTGAATCTATTGAGAGGATCATATGTTCTTGTCCTTTCTTTTACTGAAGTGATGAATCATGTGAATTGTTTTGTGGATATTGAAGCAGTCCTGCATCCCAGGTATAAATCCCACTTGGTCGTGGTGAATAATTTTTTAAATGTATTGTTGGATCTGGTTGGCTAATATCTTGTTGAGGATTTTTGCATCCATGTTCATCAGGGAAATTGGTCTATAGTTCTCCTTTTTAGTGTGGTCTCTGGTTTTAGAATCAAAGTAATACTGGCTTCATAGAAAGAGTTTGGAAGTTTTCCTTCCATTTCTATTTTTTGGAACAGCTTCAAGAGAATAGGTGTTGACTCTTCCTTAAATGTTTGGTAGAATTCTCCTGGAAAGCCATCTGGCCTTGGACTCTTGTTTTTTTGGCAGATTTTTGATTACTAATTCGATTTCCTTACTGGTTATGGGTCTGTTCAAATTTTCTATATCTTCCTGTTTCAGTTTTTGTAGTGTATATGTTTCTAGGAATTTGTCCATTTCTTCCAGATTACCCATTTTACTGGCATATAATCGCTCATAATATTCTCTTGTTACTGTTTTTATTTCTGTTGTGTTGGTTGTGATCTCTTCTCTTTCATTATTGATTTTATTTATTTGGGTCCTTTCCTTTTTCTTCTTGATCAAACTGGCTAGTGGTTTTGTCAATTTTGTTAATTCTTTCAAAGAACCAGCATCTGGTTTCATTGATCTGTTTTTTGTTGTTGTTGTTGTTTGTTTGTTTTGTTTGGTTTGGTTTGGTTTGGTTTCAATAGCACTAATTTCTGCTCTAATCTTTATTATTTCCTGTCTTCTGCTGGTTTTGGGTTTTATTTGCTGTTATTTTTCCAGCTCCTTAAGGCATAAGGTTAGGTTGTGTGTCTGAGATCTTTCTTCCTTCTTTAGGAAGGCCTGGATTGATATACACTTTCCTCTTATGTCCGTCTTTGCTGCGTCCCAGAGGTTTTGGGTTGTGGTGTTATCATTTTCATTGACTTCCATATACTTTTTAATTTCCTCTTTAACTGCTTGGTTAGCCCATTCATTCTTTAGTAGGATGTTCTTTAGTCTCCAAGTATTTGTTACCTTTCCAAATTTTTTCTTGTGGTTGATTTCGAGTTTCATAGCATTGTTGTCTGAAAATATGCACAGTATGATCTCGATCTTTTTGTACTTAGGGCTGATTTGTGTCCCAGTATATGGTCTATTCTGGAGAATGTTCCATGTGCACTGGAGAAGAATGTATATTCTGTTGTTTTAGGATGAAATGTTCTGAATATATCTGTTAAGTCCATCTGGTCCAGTGTGTCATTCAAAGCCATTGTTTCCTTGTTGATTTTTTGATTAGATGATCTGTCCATTGCTGTGAGTGGGGTGTTGAAGTCTCCTACTATTATGGTATTACTATAGATGAGTTTCTTTATGTTTGTGATTGATTTATATATTAGGGTGCTGCCACATTTGGTGCATAAATGTTTACAATTGTTAGGTCTTCTTGGTCTATAGACCCCTTGATTATGATTTAATGCCCTTCTGCATCCCTTGATACAGTATTTTAAAGTCTAGATTGCCTGATATAAGTATGGCTACTCTGGCTTTCTTTTGTTGACCATTAGCATGATAGATGGTTCTCCATCCCCTTATTTTCAATCTGAAGGTGTCTTTAGGTCTAAAGTGTGTCTTGTAAACAGCATATAGATGGATCTTGTTTTCTTATCCATTATGTTACCCTATGTCTTTTGATTGGAGCATTGAGTCCATTGATGTTTAGAATGAGTACTGAAAGATATGAATTTATTGCCATTATGATGCTTGTAGAGTTGGAGTTTCTGGTGATGCTCTCTGGTCCTTTCTAATCTTTTGTTGCTTTTGGCATATATATATATATATATATATGTGTGTGTGTGTATAAATGTATATATATTTTTTCATCTTTTCTCCCCTCAGAATGTCCCCCTTAAAATTTCTTGCAGGCCTGGTTTAGTGGTCACAA
This sequence comes from Puma concolor, assembly GCF_028749965.1. Lineage (NCBI taxonomy): Eukaryota > Metazoa > Chordata > Mammalia > Carnivora > Felidae > Puma > Puma concolor. Next base: position 31,572,831 of record NC_141683.1, read on the forward strand.
ACTCCTTTAATTTTTGTTTGTCTGGAAAACTTTTTATCTCTCCTATTTTGAATGACAGCCTTGCTGGATAAAGAATTCTTGGCTGCATATTTTCTGATTCAGCACACTGAATATATCCTGCCACTCCCTTCTGACCTGCCAGGTTTCTGTGGATAGATCTGCTGCAAACCTGATCTGTCTTCCCTTGTAGTTTAATGACTTTTTTCCCTTGCTGTTTTCATGATTCTCTCCTTGCCTGAGTATTTTGTGAAATTGACTATGATATGCCTTGTTGATGGTTGGTTTTTGTTGAATCTAATGGGGGTCCTCTGTGCTTCCTGGATTTTGATGTCTGTGTGTTTCCCCAGGTTAGGAAAGTTTTCCACTATGATTTGCTCACATAACACTTCTACCCCTATTTCTTTCTCTTCCTCTTCTGGGACCCCTATGATTCTGATGTTGTTCCTTTTTTAATGAGTCAATGATTTCTCTAATTCTTAAATCGTGCTCTTTTGCCTTAATCTCCCTCTTTTTTTCTGCTTTGTTATTCTCTATAAGTTTGTCCTCTGTGTCGCTGATTCTCTGTTCTCCTCGTCCATCCTTGCTGCCGCTGCATCCATCCATGATTGCAGCTCAGTTATAGAATTTTTAATTTCATTACGGCTATTTTTTACTTTTTTTTCTCTGCAGAAAGGAATTCTAATCTATTTTTGACGTCATCTAGTATTATTATCATGATTCTAAATTCTAGTTCAGACATCTTGCTTGTATCTGTGTTGGTTAAGGCCCTGGCTGTCGTTTCTTTGTGCTCTTTATTTTGGGGTGAATTCCTTCGTTTTGTCATTTTGAAGGGAGAAAAGGAATTAATAAGGTACAAAAATTGAAATTAAAAAAATTAAAATTAAAAAAATATTAAAATTAAACATTAAAAACACACACACAAAAATTGAATAGATGATGCTAGATCCTAGGTGTGTTTTGGTCTGGGTGTTGAAAGTGGTTTGGCAGATTAGAGGGAAAAAAAAGCGGGGTGGGGTGGAAGCAAATCGTTTGAGAATTTGAAAAACTGAATACACTGAAGCAGACTAAAATGAGATGATTAGGGTAAAATAGAATTTGAAAAAAATATACATAAAAGTAAAGAAAATAGAAAAAATTAAAGAAAAATATTTTTAATAAAAATTAAAAATAAATATGAGTTTTTTCATTTTATGTATTTAAGAAAATTAAATGAAAAAGATTAAAAAAAGAAAAAAGAAAAAATCGTTTGAAAATTTGAAAAAGTGAATACACTGTAGTAGACTAAAATAAAATGATGGAAGTAGAATAGAATTTGAAAAAATTTACATAACAGAAAAAAATATAGTAATAAGAATTAAATAAAAATATTTTTAATAGAAATGGATAGTAAAAATGAAGTTTTTCTCTTTCTGCATTCAATAAAAAGAAAAGAAATGAAAAAGAGAAAAAAGAAAAAGAAAAAAATTGTTTGAAAATTTGAAAAGGTGAGTACACTGAAGTAGACTAATATAAAATGATGGGAGTAAAGTAGAATTTGAAAAAAATTACACAAAAGTAAAAAATGTAGTAATAAAAATTAAGGATAGTTTTAATAAAAATTGAAAATAAAAATTAATTTTTTAATTTTCTGTATTCAAGAAAAAGAAAAGAATTGTAAAAAAAACCAAAAAAGTAAAAAAAAAAAAAAAAAAAGAAAGAAAATTGAATAGATGAACCTGCTAACAGACTAAAGTAGGACTGAAATTGCTTCATTTTCCCCTAGCAGTCTATGTAGCTCTTTATAGTCCATAAATTAAGCCTGCGGGGAGACACGTGTTCTTGAATAGCGATGTTGGCCCAGTTGGGCGGGGCTCAGTGTAATGGCTCCGCTCTCCACTAGGTGGCGCTGCTAGCCTACTGGGGTGGATTGCTGCGGGGCTTGTAGGTGCATATGCACATGCGCAGGAGTGGTGAAAATGGTGCCACCCAGCTACCTCGTCTGTTCTCCTGGATCAGCAATCACACACCTGTCCTCCGTCTTCAGCTCTCGTCCACTCCCTGCTTCTTCACTCTCCATAACCAGTCCCCAGGCAGTACCTCTCTCCCAAGTTTTGTCTCAGATGCGGCTGTTTTCCCCAGCCCCTTACTTCCGAAGGACTGCGGATTTGACCCATTCTGCCCCTCTGTGGGAGGGTCTCACCAAGCAATAGCTGAATGAGCAATGGCCAAATATCGGCTGCACCCAGGTATGCCCACTGGACCCTGTTGTTGCGGGTGCCCTGAGACTGTGGCCAGGTGCTAGAAAATGTTCGAGAGACAGTGTAGTAGCAGCATCTCAGGGATTATGGAAAATCACAACACACATCTGGTACCAGCCTTCACCCTTAACGACCTTGCCCCAGCACCAGCCAATGTGGCCTCCTTCTGGGGTCCGCTGGGACCAGATGGCTTCAACAGTTTCTACCAAATGTCCTTCCAGCAGTGGAACTGCTTTTCCCCATGTGGCCTGAGAACCTCCCAGACCCCACCCTGTTCCTGGAGATTCGCCCTTCCTACCAGAGCACCACCAGGTATCGAGCTGTGGAGTTGCAGCCTTTGTGCTCCTCTTGTTTACAGTCTTAATGGAATTTAAATCCTCTCCTTTCTCCCTTTTTAGTTTAGTCCCTGCAGCTGTTTCCAATTTTCCACTTTCTCTCCAGCTGCTTTTGGGGAGGGGTGATTTTCCTGTATTCTACCCCCCTCTACAGTCTCCATCCTCTCTCTGCCCACAAAAGTGGTTGCCTACCTTTAGCGGCTTCTTGCTCCCCAAGTTTAGCTCTCCATACTGTGTACCTGCTGAATTCTGTGGTTCAGGTTGTACAGATTGTTGTGTTAATCCTCCAGTCAGTTTTCTAGGTATGTAGGATGGTTTAGTGTTGGTCTGGCTGTATTTCATGGATGTGAGACACACAAAAAGCTTCCATGCTGTTCGCCATCTTGGGTCCTCCCCCTACATATTATATATTTATTCAAGAATTGACTTATAGGTAGAGATGCTCTTTAAAAAAATTTTTTTTAATGTTTATTTGAGAGAGAGAAGGAGAGACAGAGTGCAAGCTGGGGAGGGACAGAGAGAAGGAGACACAGAATCTGAAGCAGGCCTGAGGCTCTGAGCTGTTAGCACAGAGCCTGATGCAGGGCCCAAACCCATGAACTGTGAGATCAGGACCTGAGCCGAAGTCAGATGCTTAACCGACTGAGCCACCTGGGCCCCCCAGAAATGTTCTTTAAATTGGATATAAGTAGATTGTACCAAAAGGCATGTCACAGCCTTCTTGTATTTAGGAATGCTACACAGAGCTTTGGCACTATGATTGGGTCTATTTAAATAAGAAAATCACTCCCCAAAAAGTACAAAAATAAGAAGAAAATGTCCTACTAAACTGACCAGGAAAGAGACACTTGTTTACAATATGGCAGCTAAAACAAGAAGGCAGAGCATTGCCTTCTTTGACCTCAGCTGAGAACGTTTCATTGGGCAACTCAAAGTTTTCATTGCCCTATGTATGGCTACAAATGACAATGAAAGTGCCATGATTATAGATTTTGGGGTTGTAAATAAATTTTAGTGAGTAGGCAAATACCCACATATAAAATGCATTAATAATGAAGATCAACTGTATATTGTTCTCCCTTAGGGTGGGCTGCATCATTTGCTAATAATGACATAACCTTCCACAATGAGTTATCTTACTTTAGAATTTTTAATAGACTTAACAGACCTTTATTTTCAAGGAAATGAATTCATATGCATATTTGAAAAATGCAGCTGGGTTTTTTTCTTTTTCTCTTATTTTATCAAGATGTAACACTTTCCCCTTTTTAAGAGTATGTTTCTGTGAGTTTCACAAGAATATGCAGACAAAATCAAGACATAGAATACCACTCCTCAAAACTTTCCATATGTTCTTGTATAGTCACTCTCTTCCTCAACCCAGTCTTTGGTAACTTTTTTTTACCAAAATGTTGCTTTTTCCAAAATGTCATATGAATGAAATAATATAATATGAAGCCTTTTGAGTCTGCTTTCATTTAGCATTAATGCACTTGTGATTAATTCACATGCTTACACGTATAGATAGTTTGTTTCTTCTTTTTCTGAGTAATATTCCATTGTATAAAGGGCTGCAATTTGTTCTTCCATTCTTCACATGAAGGAAATTTTAGTTTCCAGTTTTTGGCTATTTGGACAGTGCTTTTATGAATATTATTATGCATGTATTTGTATAAGTGTGAGTTTTCATTTCTCTAGAGTAGATACTAAGGAATAGGATTGTTGGATCATATGATTAAGGGCATGTTAATTTTACCAGAAACTCCCAAACTGTTTTCATAGTGGCTGTATCTTTTTGTATTTCTACCAGCAATGTATGAAAAGTTTCAGTTGTCCAGCTTTTGATATTGCCAGTTTATGTCTGTTTTTAATTATTTCCATTTTAATAGATGTGCTGTGATATCTCATTGTGGATTTGATTTGTATTTCTTTAGTGATTATTAATATTGAAATTTTTTTCATGTATTTTTTACATTCATTTTTTCATGAGATTTTGCCATTGATATATCATCTTTCTTGAAGTATCTGTACAAATCATTTTCCCATTTAAAAAATCAAGATATTTTATTATTATTGTGTTTAGAATATTTATATATTCTAGATACAAGTTCTTTATCAGATATGTGAATTGCAAATATTCTCTCCCAATCTATGGCTCATCTTTTTCTTATTTCTTAATAATGTCTTTTGAAGAACAGAAGTTTTAAATTTTGATAAAGTCCAATTTACCCATCTTTCTTTATGGTTTGTGCTTTTATTATTATATCTAAGAAAGTTTTATCTACCTTAAGGTCTTAAAGATTTTCCCTTATATTTTTTCCTAGCAGTTTTATTGTTTGTTTGTTTGTTTGTTTTTTTTTTTTTTTTTGATTTTCAGTTTAGAGCTGTGATCCACATTAACTTGAGGTATGTGTATGGTAGAAGGTATGAAATGAATCTTACTTTTAAAAAACATCCAATTGATGTAGCATATCCAATTGATATAGCACAATTTATTGAAGAGACTATCCTTCCTTTATTGAATTTCCTTTGCACTTTGTTGAAATTCAACTCATTATATATATGTGGATCTATTTCTGGATTGTGTTCTGTTTCATTGATCTATAAATCATTGATCTATAAATGATCTCTCTTGCTTACTACAATGTTGTAGTCTATCTTGAAGATTGAAGGTTGGAAGTAGTGTGGATTCTCAAATTTTTACAAATTTTTTTGGGATATTCTTGTTCCTTTGCTTGTCCATATAAATATTTGAATTAACTCATCAATTTCCACCAAAAAAATTGGGAATTTGATTGGGCTTACATTGAATCTGTAGATAACTATGGGAAGAATTGGCATATTAACGATATTAGGTTTTCTGATTCATGAACATAGTATATCTTTGCATTTATTTGGAACTTCTTTGATTTCTTTCATCGGTGTTTTGTGGTTTTCTGTGTATAAGTTTTGCACTGAATTTCTTAAATTTATTCCTAAGTATGTCATATATTTTGCTGGTTTTATAAATAGTACATTTTAATTTTAATTTTCAATTTTTCATGGCTGGTACATAGAAATAATATTGACTTTTTTCTTGACATTTTTATCCTGCAAACTTGTAAACACAGTAAGTCCATCAGCATTTTTTTTTTTCAACGTTTATTTATTTTTGGGACAGAGAGAGACAGAGCATGAATGGGGGAGGGGCAGAGAGAGAGGGAGACACAGAATCGGAAACAGGCTCCAGGCTCTGAGCCATCAGCCCAGAGCCCGACGCGGGGCTCGAACTCACGGACCGCGAGATCGTGACCTGGCTGAAGTCAGATGCTTAACCGACTGCGCCACCCAGGCGCCCCCATCAGCATTTTTATAATTCTTTTGTTAAAAAATTTTATGTAGACAGTTATTCCTCTGCAAATGGAGGTAGTTTTCTTTCTTTCCAATTTGTATGCGTATTTAATTTTTTTTGCCAGACTGTGCTGCCTAGTTTTCCAGTATAATATTGAACAATCACAGTGAAAGAGGACATTTTGCATTTTTTCCTGATCTTATTGGGAAATAATTCAGTCTTTCACCATTAAATATGATATTAGCTGTAGGTTTTTATAAATGCTCTTTATCAAATTGAGGAAGCCCTTATATTCAGTTTGCTGAATGTTTTTCATCAGTGGATGGTGAATTTTGTCAAATGTTTTTTCCTGTTCTATTTAGTTGAATGTTTCTTTATCTTTAGACTGCTGATATGGTGAATTATATTCATCAATTTAAAATGTTTATTTTGTTTTGTTTGTTTTTAAATTTTATTTAAATCCAAGTTAGTTAGCATATAGTGTAATAATAATGTTTTCAGGAGTAGAATTTAGTGATTCATCACTTACATATAACACCCAGTGCTCATCCCAACAGTGCCCCTCCCTCCCCGTTTTTTACATTTAAATTTAAGTTAGTTAGCATACAGTGCAGTCTTGGCTTCAGGAGTAGAACCCAGTGATTCATATCTTACATATGACACCCAGTGCTCTTCCCAAAAAGTGCCCCCTTTAATTCCCATCACCCATTTAACCCATTCCCCCAATCATCCCCTTCTCCAGAAAACCTCAGTTTGTTCTCTGTATTTAAGAGTCTCTTATGGTTTGCCTCCCTGTCTTTTTTTCTTATTTTTTCCTCCCCTTTTCCTGTTTTCATCTGTTAAGTTTCTCAAATTCCATATACTCTGACTGACTTATTTCACATAGCATAATACCCTCTGATTCCATCCATGTTGTTTCATGGCAAGATTTCATTCATTTTCATTGCTAAGTAGTATTCCATTGTGTATATATATATCTCCCATCTTCTTTATCCATTTGTCAGTTGATGGATATTTGGGCTCTTTCCATAATTTGGCTATTGTTGATAGTGCTGCTATAAACTGTGCACCTCCAAATCAGCATTTTTTGCATCCTTTGGATAAAACCTAGTAGTGCAATTTTTGGGTCATAGGATAGCTCACTTAAAAAAAAATTTTTTTTCAACGTTTATTTATTTTTGGGACAGATAGAGACAGAGCATGAACGGGGAAGGGGCAGAGAGAGAGGGAGACACAGAATCGGAAACAGGGATAGCTCACTTTTAATTTGGGGGGAACCTCCATACTGTTTTCCAGAGCGGCTGCACCAGTTTGTATTCCCACAAACAGCACAAGAGGGTTCCCCTTTCTCCACATCCTTGCCAACATCTATTGATTCCTGAGTTGTTAATTTTAGCATTTTGATAGGTGTGAGGTGGTGTCTCATTGTGGTTTTGATTTGTATTTCCCTGATGATGAGTGATATTGAGTATCTTTTTATGTGTCTGTTAGCCATCTGGATGTCTTCTTTGGAAAAGTGTCTGTTTGTGTCTCTTGCCCATTTCTTTACTGGATTATTTGTCTTTTGGGGTGTTGAGTTTGATGGTTTTTTTAAAGTAGATTTTGAATACTCTCTGATTATCTATATGTCATTTGGAAATAAATATGTTCTTCCATTCTGTAGGCTGTCTTTTACCTTTGTTGACTGTTTCCTTGACTGTGCAGAAACTTTTTATCTTGATGAGGTCCCAATAGTTCATTTTTGCTTTTATTTCTCTGGCCTCTGGAGACATGGCTAGTAAGAAGTTGCTCCAGGTTGCTGCCAGTTTTCTCCTATAGGATTTTGATGGTTTCCTGTGTCCCATTAGGTCTTTAATCCATTTTGAATTTATTTTTGTGTATGGTGTAAGAAAGTGGTCCAGGTTCATTCTTCTGCATATCACTGGCCTGCTTTCCCAGCACCATTTGCTGAAGAGATTGTCTTTTTTCCATCGAATATTATTTCCTGCTTTATCGAAGTTTAGCTGGCCATACATTTGTGAGTCCATTTCTGGGTTCTCTATTCTATTCCATTGATCTGTGCTGGTACCATACTGTCTTGATGATTAGAGCTTTGTAATACAGCTTGAAGTCTGGAATTATGAAGCCTCCAGCTTTGGTTTTCTTTTTCAGGATTGCTTTGGCTAGTCAGGGTCTTTCCTGATTCCATACAAATTTTAGGGTTGTTTGTTCTAGCTCTGTTGAAGAAGGCTGGTCTTATTTTGATAGGGATTGCATTGAATGTGTAGATTGCTTTGGGTGGTGTTGCTATTCTAACAATATTTTTTCTTATCTATGAACACGGAATGTTTTTCCCTTTCTTTGTATCTTCTTCAATTTATTTCACAAGCTTTCTATAGTTTTCAGCATACAGAACTTATACCTCTTTGGTTAGGTTTATTCCTAGGTATTTTATGGGTTTTTGTACAATTGTGAATGGGATCCGTTCCTTGATTTCCCTTTCTGCTGCTTCATTTTTGGTGTATAGAAATCCCATAGATTTCTGTACATTGATTTTATATCCTGTGACTTTGCTGAATTCATGTATCAGCTCTAGTAGTTTTTCGGTGGAGTATTTCAAGTTTTCCACATAGTATATCATGTTGTCTGAGAAGAGTGAAAGTTTTCCTTCTTCCTTGGTGATTTGGATGCTTCCTATTTCTTTTTGTTGTCTGGTTGCTGAGGCTAGGACTTCCAACAGTATGTTAAACAACAGTGGTGAGAGTGGGCATCCCTGTCACGTTCTTGACCTCAGGGGGAAAGCCCTTAGTTTTTTACCCATTGAGGTTGATACTGGTTGTAAGTCTCTTGTATATGGTTTTTATGATCTTGAGGTATATTCCTTTTTTCCCTACTGTCTTGAGGGTTTTTATCAAGAAATGATGTTGTATTTCGTTAAATGCTTTTTCTGCATCTATTGAGAGTCTCATGTTGTTCTTATTCTTTCTTTTATTAGTATGAATGTTGGACTTGTCTTATATGCTAAGATAAACCCCACTGGGTCATGACATAATATCTTTTTGATATATTGCTGGATCCAATTTGCTAAATTTTGCTTTGGAAGTTTTATATATACCTTCATGAGGGATAATGATCAGTAGTTTTATTTGTTTATATTTTCTTTGTCTCATTTTTGGTATAGAGTTAATTCTCTTCCTAGTGAATGACTTGAAAAGTATTATCTTATCTCAGTGTTGTGGAAGAGTTTGGATATAATTGGTATTATTCCTTAGATGTTTAGTGGAATTCACTAGTGAAACCATATGGACCTGAGGTTTCCATTTTGGGAAGATTTTAACTACAGATTAAATTACTTTAACAATTACAAGGATTTCTAGTAATGATATTTCCTGATATTGGTCATTTGTGTCTTTTTTTATTTTCAAAGAAGTCTTGCTGGGGGTTTATCAATGTTATTGACCTTTTCATAGGAGGAATTGTGGTTTTTTTATTGATGTTTCTCTATAAACAACATTATTTTTCATATTTTATTAAATTTGTGCTCATTATTTTGTAATTATTTAAATATATATAATTAGAATAATTATATATAACTATATATTATGTAACTAATTGATATATAATTATGTTATATAATTATATATAATTATTATAATTATCTTAATTGTTTCCTTATTTCTGCTTATTTTGTGTTTGATTTGCTCTCTTTTTTAAATGTGTGTGGCATCATAGGTAATTAATTTTAGACCTTTTTTCCCCCAATATAGGTGTTTAGTGTGATAAACTTTCATCAAAATACAGATTTAATTCCACAAATAATTTTATTCAGTTTTCCTTTTGCTTTGTTCTTTGACCCATGTTGTTTAGTCTTCAAATATTCAAGAATTTTCTAGAAAGCTTTCTTTTACTAATTTCCAACTTCATTGTAGTCGGATAATACATTTTATGATTTATGTTCTTCTGAATTTACAGAATTTTTTAATGGGCCAGAATATAGTCTTCCTATGTAAATGTTTCATGTATGTTAGAAATCAGTCTGTATTATGCCATTTTTATGTAGAATGTTCTGTAGATCTCAGGTCGAGTCGATTGATAATATTGCTTAAGTCTTCTATGCCTTAACTGATTTTATATCTACTTGTCTTATCAATTACTAAGAAAAGGATGTTAACTATTTGACTCTAATTGTTGATTGTTCTATATCTCCTTAGTTCTATATTTGTTCCATGATGGATTTTGTTCATATATTGTTGAAGCTTGTTTATAAAGTACATAAACGTTTAGAGTTGTTATGTCCTTTTCCCAAACTGACTTCTTCATTGAAATGTCCCTCTGGTAATATTCTCTGATCTGAACTCAATTATTTCTGATATTAATATAGCCACTCCAGGTTTTCTGTATTAATATTAGCATAATATATAATTTTGCATCTTTTAAATTTAAATTGTGTGTTTGTATTTTTCACAGATTGTAAACATCATGTATTTGGGTCTTGCTATTTTTTATACATCTGACCATTTCTGCCTTTTAATTGGGGTATTTGGACCCTTTGTATTTAATATTTATATACAATGGTTGTTTTTTTTTTTTTTTTAATTTTTTTTTTCAACGTTTATTTATTTTTGGGACAGAGAGAGACAGAGCATGAATGGGGGAGGGGCAGAGAGAGAGGGAGACACAGAATCAGAAACAGGCTCCAGGCTCTGAGCCATCAGCCCAGAGCCTGACACGGGGCTCGAACTCACGGACCGCGAGATCGTGACCTGGCTGAAGTCGGACGCTTAACCGACTGCGCCACCCAGGCACCTACTATGGTTGTTTTTAAACCTAACATTTGCTACTTGTTTTATATATTTCTCACTTTTTGCCCATGTTACCTCTGTTATTTTGAATTAACAATTTTTTACATTAATTTTTATCTCCATTACTGGTTTATTAACTTAATGTTTTGTTTTGTAGTTATTTTAGTATTTGAAGTATTCATGGTTAATTTATCACAGTTCACCTTCGTGCATCTTATGTTACATCATGTGTAGTGTAAGAACCTCACAACAGTACACATTCATTTTCCCATTCCAGGTTTTTGTGCTATTGTCATACATTTTACTTCTACATATGTTATAATTAAAATGTTGTTGTATTTTTTTTGCTTTAAATTGGTAATTAACTTTTTTTTTTTTTAATTTTTTTTTTTCTCAACGTTTTTATTTATTTTTGGGACAGAGAGAGACAGAGCATGAACGGGGGAGGGGCAGAGAGAGAGGGAGACACAGAATTGGAAACAGGCTCCAGGCTCCGAGCCATCAGCCCAGAGCCCGACGCGGGGCTCGAACCCACGGACCGCGAGATCGTGACCTGGCTGAAGTCGGACGCCCAACCGACTGCACCACCCAGGCGCCCCGGTAATTAACTTTCTTTAACAAATGTATTGATATATATTTTACATACCACAAATCCAACCATCTCAAATGTATAATTCAATAATTTTTAGTAACGTTACCCAGTAGTAGAACCATTAAAATAAATCAATTTTAGAACACTTTATTCTCCAGTAATATCACTTGTACCATTTTACAGTTAATTCCTGCTCCACTCACAGCCCTAGCAACCAATAGCTTGTTTTCTATAGATATAAATCTATCTTTTCTGAACATTTCATCTAAATGGAGTCATACAATATTTGGTTTCTCATCCATGACATAGTTTGGTTTTGTTATTGCTGAATAGTATCCCATGGTATAAATATGCTATATTTTGTCTGTTCACTGGTTGATAGGCATTGCTTTCACTTTTTACCTGTTTTGAATACTGATGTTGTAAATACTCATTTGGAAGTCTTTATATGGACATATGTTTTCCTTCCTCTTTGGTAGGTAACTGGAGTGGAATTTCTGGGTTTTATAGTAAGTTTATGTTTAATAGTTTTTAAGGCTTTATTTTTTTAGAGAAGTTTTAAGATCATAGCAAAGTTGAGAGGAAGGTATATAGACTACCCATATACCTCCTACCCTCACACATGCGTAACCTCCTCCATTTTCAACATCCCCAGTCAGAGTGGTGCATTTGTAACAATTGATAAACCTATACTGACACATCATAATCACCCAAAGTCCATAGTTTACATTAGGATTCACTTTTGGTATTATACCTTCTATGGGTTTAGAAAAATGTATAATGATATGTATCTATCATCATAGTATCACACTGAATATTTTCACTGCCCTAAAATCCTCTACATTCCACCTATTTATCCCCCTCCCACCCCAAACCTTAACAACCACTATTTTTGGGTTTTTTTTTTTTTTTACTATCTCTATAGCTTTTTCTTTTCCAGAATGTCATATAGTTGGAATCATACAGCATAAGGTCTTTTCATCTTGGCCTCTTTTACCTAGTAATATGCATTTAAGGTCCCTACATTACTTTTAATAGCTTAATAGCTCATTTCTACTTAGCACTGAATAATATTCCAATGTCTGCATGTACAAAAGTTTATTTATTCGTTCGTTTACTGAAGAACATCTTGGTTGCTTTCAAGTCTTGGCAATTACAAATAAAGCTACTGTAGCATGCCTACATAGATTTCTGGGCATAGTTTTCAACCCATTTAGGTAAATATCAAGGAGAACAATTACTGGATTGTATGGTAAGAGTGTGTTTAGTTTTGGAAGAAACTGCCAAATTGTCTTCCACCATCACTATTTTGCATATTGGCCAGCAGTGTGTAAGAGTTCCTGTTGCTTCATGTTCTCATATGCATTTGGTGTTGTCAGTGTTCTGGATCCTGGCCATTCTAATAGATGTGTAGTGGTATCTCACTGTTGTTTTGAAATTACATATCTTCTGTGACATTCGATGTGGAGCATCTTTTCCTATGCTTGTTGCCATCTGTACATCTTCTTTGGTGAGGTGTCTGTTAAGGTTTTGTCCATTTTTTAATTGGGTTGTATTTTCATCATTGAGTTTTAAGGGTTCTTTGTATATTTTTGATGCCATTTGTTTGTCAGATGTGTTTTTTTGTTGTTGTTGGTTTTTTTTTTCTCCCAGCCAGTGTCTTGTTTTCTCATTCTCTTGACATTGCCTTTCAAAGAGAAGGTTTAAAATTTAATTAAGTCCTATTTATCATTTATTTCTTTTATGGTTGTGTCTTCAGTGTTATATCTAAAAAGGCATCACCATACCCAAGATCATCTTGATTTTCTCCTATGTCATTTTCTAGGAGTTTTATAATTTTGTGTTTTACATTTATTTAGGTCTATGATCCATTTTGAGTTAATTTTTGTGAAAGGTGGAAGGTCTGTGTCTAAATTTATTCTTTCGCATGTAGATGTCTAGTTGCTGTAGCTCCATAGGATGGAGGTTTTGCTCCATAGTATTTCCCTAGTTCCTTTGTTAAAGTTCAGTTGACTATATTTGAAGGGTCTATTTCTGGGCTCCCTATTCTGTTCTATTGTTCCTTTTATTTATTCTTTCACTAATACCATATTGTCTTAATAACTGTAGTTGTATAGAAACACTTGAAGTCAGATAGTATCTGTCCTCCAACTTTGCTCTTACTTTCAATATTGTGTTGGCTATTCTGGGTCTTTTGGCTCTCCATACAAACTTCAGAATCAGTTTGTCGATATGTTGGATGAAGTAGTTTATAAGTGTGCCTTATATCCAGTTGATTGATGGTATTGTTGAGTTCAGCAATGTCTTCACTGATTTACTGACTGTTGGATCTGTCCATTTCTAATAGATGGCTGTTAAAGTCTCCAACTATTAACAGTGGACTTATCTATATCTCCTTATATTTTTATCAGTTTTTGCCTCATGTAATTTGACACATAAACATTAAGGATTATCATGTGTTCTTGGAGATTTGAGCCCTTTATCATAATGTAATGTCCTTTTTGTTAATCCCTGATAACTTTCCTTTCTTTGAAGTTTGTTATGTCTGAAATAAATATAGCTTCTCCTACTTTTTTTTTGATGAGTTTAACATGGTATATATTTCTCTATCTACGTACTTTTAATCTACATGTCTTTTCATTTAAAGCAGATTTTTGGAGAAATAGGTTAAGATGGTGGAGTGGTAAGGGGACCCTAGGCTTGTCTCATTCCTTGAACACAGCTAGGTCAACATGAAACCATTTTGAAAACCTACGAAATTGATCTGAGGATTAATAGAACAATCTGCATAATTTGAGGTAGAGAACATAGCAGGTACATGGTGTGCAGAGGTGAATTGGGGGGAGAGAAGAACCACAGTGCCACAGGGGGGATGGAACCATTATTGTGGAGAGGAGAAACACAGGGGGAAAAAGAGCAGTACATCAGTTTTGGGCAACAAAGCACTCCCCGTGAAAGCAGCTAGAGATAAATGGTGAAAACATGTATAGGGGACTGCACAAGAAAACTGTTCTGCAAACCCATTGATGGTGGGCAAAGGAGAGAGTTTCAACAACACCAGTTTGGTTTTTTTTTTTAATTTTTTTTTTCAACATTTATTTATTTTTGGGACAGAGAGAGACAGAGCATGAACGGGGGAGGGGCAGAGAGAGAGGGAGACACAGAATCAGAAACAGGCTCCAGGCTCTGAGCCATCAGCCCAGAGCCTGACGCGGGGCTCGAACTCCCGGACCGCGAGATCATGACCTGGCTGAAGTCGGACGCTTAACCGACTGCGCCACCCAGGCGCCCCATCCAGTTTTTTTTTTAATATGAAATTTATTGTCAAATTGGTTTCCATACAACACCCAGTGCTCATCCCAAAAGGTGCCCTCCGCAATGCCCATCACCCACTTTCCGCTCCCTCCCACCCCCCCATCAACCCTCAGTTTATTCTCAGGTTTTTTTTTTTTTTTTAATTTTTTTTTTCAACGTTTATTTTATTTTTTTGGGACAGAGAGAGACAGAGCATGAACGGGGGAGGGGCAGAGAGAGGGAGACACAGAATCGGAAACAGGCTCCAGGCTCTGAGCCATCAGCCCAGAGCCCGACGCGGGGCTCGAACTCACGGACCGCGAGATCGTGACCTGGCTGAAGTCGGACGCTTAACCGACTGCGCCACCCAGGCGCCCCTATTCTCAGTTTTTAAGAGTCTCTTATGGTTTGCCTCCTTCCTTCTCTGTAATTTTTCCCCTTCCCCTCCCCATGGGCTTCTGTTAATTTTCTTAGGAATCCACATAGGAGTGAAAACATATGGTATCTGTCTTTCTCTTGTATGGCTTATTTCACTTAGCATAACACTTTCCAGTTCCATCCACGTTGCTACAAAAGGCCATATTTCATTATTTCTCATTGCCAAGTAGTATTCCATTGTATATGTAAACCACAACTTCTTTTTTTTTTATTTATATATGAAATTTATTGTCAAATTGGTTTCCATACAACACCCAGTGCTCATCCCAAAAGGTGCCCTCCTCAGTACCCATCACCCACCCTCTCCTCCCTCCCACCCCCCATCAACCCTTAGTTTGTTCTCAGTTCTCAACAGTCTCTTATGCTTTGGCTCTCTCCCACTCTAACCTCTTTTTTTTTTTTTTTTTTGTTCCCCTCCCCCATGGGTTTTTCTTGTTTCTCAGGATCCACATAAGAGTGAAACCATATGGTATCTGTCTTTCTCTGTATGGCTTATTTCACTTAGCATCACACTCTCCAGTTCCATCCACGTTGCTACAAAAGGCCATATTTCATTTTTTCTCATTGCCACGTAGTACTCCATTGTGTATATAAACCACAATTTCTTTATCTATTCATCAGTTGATGGACATTTAGGCTCTTTCCATAATTTGGCTATTGTTGAGAGTGCTGCTATGAACATTGGGGTACAAGTGCCCCTATGCATCAGTACTCCTGTGTCCCTTGGATAAATTCCTAGGAGTGCTATTGCTGGGTCATAGGGTAGGTCTATTTTTAATTTTCTGAGGAACCTCCACACTGCTTTCCAGAGCGGCTGCACCAATTTGCATTCCCACCAACAGTGTAAGAGGGTTCCCGTTTCTCCACATCCTCTCCAGCATCTATAGTCTCCTGATTTGTTCATTTTGACCACTCTGACTGGCGTGAGGTGATACCTGAGTGTGGTTTTGATTTGTATTTCCCTGATAAGGAGCGACGCTGAACATCTTTTCATGTGCCTGTTGGCCATCCGGATTTCTTCTTTAGAGAAGTGTCTATTCATGTTTTCTGCCCATTTCTTCACTGGGTTATTTGCTTTTCGGGTGTGGAGTTTGGTGAGCTCTTTATAGATTTTGGATACTAGCCCTTTGTCCGATATGTCATTTGCAAATATCTTTTCCCATTCCGTTGGTTGCCTTTTAGTTTTGTTGGTTGTTTCCTTTGCTGTGCAGAAGCTTTTTATCTTCATAAGGTCCCAGTAATTCACTTTTGCTTTTAATTCCCTTGCCTTTGGGGATGTGTCGAGGAAGAGATTGCTACGGCTGAGGTCAGAGAGGTCTTTTCCTGCTTTCTCCTCTAAGGTTTTGATGGTTTCCTGTCTCACATTCAGGTCCTTTATCCATTTTGAGTTTATTTTTGTGAATGGTGTGAGAAAGTGGTCTAGTTTCATTCTTCTGCATGTTGCTGTCCAGTTCTCCCAGCACCATTTGTTAAAGAGACTGTCTTTTTTCCATTGGATGTTCTTTCCTGCTTTGTCAAAGATTAGTTGGCCATACGTTTGTGGGTCTAGTTCTGGGGTTTCTATTCTATTCCATTGGTCTATGTGTCTGTTTTTGTGCCACACAGCTTCTTTATCCATTCATCAGTTGATGGACATTTAGGTTCTTTCCGTAATTTAGCTATTGTTGAAAGTGCTGCTATAAACATTGGGGTACAAGTGTCCCTATGCATCAGCACTCGTGTATCCCTCGGGTAAATTCCTAACAGTGCTATTGCTGGGTCACAGGGTAGATCTATTTTTAATTTTTTGAGGAGCCTGCACACTGTTTTCCAGAGTGGCTGCACCAGTTTGCATTCCCACCAATAGTGCAAGAGAGTTCCCGTTTCTCCACATCCTCGCCAGCATCTGTTGTCTCCTGATTTGTTCATTTTGGCCACTCTGATTGGTGTGAGATGATATCTGAGTATGGTTTTGGTTTGTATTTCCCTGATGAAGAGCGACATTGAACATCTTTTCATGTGCCTGTTGGCCATCCGGATGTCTTCTTTAGAGAAGTGTCTATTCATGTTTTCTGCCCATTTCTTCACTGGATTATTTGTTTTGGGTGTGGAGTTTGGTGAGCTCTTTATACATTTGGATACCAGCCCTTTGTCCGATATGTCATTTGCAAATATCTTTTCCCATTCCGTCAGTTGCCTTTCAGTTTTGTTGATTGTTTCCTTTGCAGTGCAGAAGCATTTTATCTTCATGAGGTCCCAATATTTCATTTTTGCTTTTAATTCCCTTGCCTTTGGGGATGTGTCAAGTAAGAAATTGCTGTGGCTGAAGTCAGAGAGGTTTTTTCCTGTTTTCTCCTCTAGGGTTTTGGTGGTTTCCTGTCTCACATTCAGGTCCTTTATCCATTTTGAGTTTGTTTTTGTGAATGGTGTGAGAACGTGGTCTAGTTTCAATCTTCTGCATGTTGTTGTCCAGTTCTCCCAGCACCATTTGTTAAAGAGACTGTCTTTTTCCATTGGATATTCTTTCCTGCTTTGTCAAAGATGAGTTGGCCATACTTTTGGTGGGTCTAGTTCTGGGGTTTCTACTATATTCCATTGGTCTACGTGCCTGTTTTTGTGCCAATACCAAGCTGTCTTGATGATTACAGCTTTGTAGTAGAGCCTAAAGTCTGGGATTGTGATGCCTCCCGCTTTGGTCTTCTTCTTCAAAATTACTTTGGCTATTCGGGGTCTTTTGTGGTTCCATACAAATTTTAGGATTGCTTGTTCTAGCTTCGAGAAGAATGCTGGTGCAATTTTGATTGGGATTGCATTGAGTGTGTAGATTGCTTTGGGTAGTATTGACATTTTAACAATATTTATTCTTCCAATCCATGAGCACAGAATGTTTTTCCATTTCTTTGTATCTTCTTCAATTTCCTTCATAAGCTTTCTATAGTTTTCAGCAGACGGATCTTTTACATCTTTGGTTAGGTTTATTCCTAGGTATTTATGCTTCTTGGTGCAATTGTGAATGGGATCAGTTTCTTTATTTGTCTTTCTGTTGCTTCATTATTAGTGTATAAGAATGCAACTGATTTGTGTACATTGATTTTGTATCCTGCAACTTCGCTGACTTCATGTATCAGTTCTAGCAGACTTTTGGTGGAGTCTGTCAGGTTTTCCATGTATAATATCATGTCATCTGCAAAAAGTGAGAGCTTGACTTCATCTTTGCCAATTTTGATGCCTTTGATTTCGTTTTGTTGTCTGCTTGCTGATGCTACCACTTCCAACACTATGTTAAACAACAGCGATGAGAATGGACATCCCCGTCATGTTCCTGATCTCGGGGAAAGCTCTTCAATTTTTCCCCATTGAGGATGATATTAGCTGTGGGCTTTTCATAAATGGCTTTTATGATGTTTAAGTATGTTCCTTCTATCCTGACTTTCTTGCGGGTTTTTATTAAGAAAGAATGCTGAATTTTGTCAAATGCTTTTTCTGCATCGATTGACAGGATCATATGGTTCTTATCTTTTCTTTTATTAATGTGATGTATCACATTGATTGATTTGCAAATGTTGAACCAGCCCTGCATCCCAGGAATGAATTCCACTTGATCATGGTGAATAATTCTTTTTATATGCTGTTGAATTCCATTTGCTAGTATCTTGTTGATAGTTTTTGCATCCATATTCATCAGGGATATTGGCCTGTAGTTCTCTTTTTTTTCCTGGGTCTCTGTCTGGTTTGGGAATCAAAGTAATGCTGGCTTCATAGAATGGGTCTGGATGTTTTCCTTCCCTTTCCATTTTTTGGAACAGCTTGAGAAGGATAGGTATTATCTCTGCTTTAAATGTTTGTTAGAATTCCCCCTGGAAGCCATCTGGTCCTGGACTCTTATTTGTTGGGAGATTTTTGATAACTGATTCAATTTCTTCACTGGTTACGGGTTTGTTCAAGCTTTCTATTAATTCCTGTTTGAGTTTTGGAAGTGTGTGGGTGCTTAGTAATTTGCCCATTTCTTCCAGGTTGTCCAGTTTGTTGGCATATAATTTTTCATAGTATTCCCTGATAATTGCTTGTATTTCTGAGGGATTAGTTGTAATAATCCCAGTTTCATTCATGATTTTATCTATTTGGGTCATCTCCCTTTTCTTTTTGAGCAGCCTGGCTAGAGGTTTATCAATTTTGTTTATTTTTTCAAAAAACCAACTCTTGGTTTCATTGAACTGCTCTATAGTTTTTTTAGTTTCTATATTGTTTATTTCTGCTCTAACCTTTATTATTTCTCTTCTTCTGCTGGGTTTGGGGTGTCTTTGCTCTTCTGCTTCTATTTCCTTTAGGTGTTCTGTTAGACTGTGTATGTGGGAATTTACTTGTTTCTTAAGACAGGCCTGGATTGCAATGTATTTTCCTCTCAGGGCTGCCTTCGCTGCATCCCAAAGTGTTTGGATTGTGTATTTTCATTTTTGTTTGTTTCCATATATTTTTAATTTCTTCTCTAATTGCCTGGTTGACCCATTCATTCTTTAGTAGGGAGTTCTTTAACCTCCATGCTTTTGGAGGTTTTCCAGACTTTTTCCTGTGGTTGATTTCAAGTTTCATAGTATTGTGGTCTGAAAGTGTGCATGGTACGATCTCAATTCTTTTATACTTATGAAGGACTGTTTTGTGACCCAGTATGTAATCTATCTTGGAGAATGTTCCATGTGCACTTGAGAAAAAAGTACATTCTGTTGCTTTGGGATGCAGAGTATATCTGTCAAGTCCATCTGATCCAATGTATCATTCAGGGCCCTTGTTTCTTTATTAACCGTGTGTCTAGATGATCTATCCATTGTTGTAAATGGGGTATTAAAGTCCCCTGCAATTTCCACGTTCTTATCAATAAGGTTGCTTATCTTGTGATTAATTGTTTTATATATTTGGGGGCTCCCGTATTTGGTGCATAGACAGTTATAATTGTTAGCTCTTCCTGATGGATAGAGCCTGTAATTATTATATAATGCCCTTCTTCATCTCTTGTTACAGCCTTTAATTTAAAGTTGAGTTTGTCTTATATAAGTATGGCTACTCCAGCTTTCTTTTGGCTTCCAGTAGCATGATAAATAGTTCTCCATCCCCTCACTTTCAATCTGAAGGTGTCTTTAGGTCTAAAATGAGTCTCTTGTAGACAGCAAATAGATGGATCTTGTTTTTTTTTTTTTATGCATTCAGATACCCTATGTCTTTTGGTTGGAGCATTTAGTCCATTTACATTCAGTGTTATTGAAAGATATGGGTTTATTTTTTTTTTTATTAAAAAATTTTTTTTAACGTTTATTTATTTTTGAGACAGAGAGAGATAGAGCATGAATGGGGGAGGTTCAGAGAGAGGGAGACACAGAAACTGAAACAGGCTCCAGGCTCTGAGCTGTCAGCACAGAGTCTGACACGGAGCTTGAACTCACTGTGAGATCATGACCTGAGCCAAAGTCGGCCATTTAACTGACTGAGCCACCCAGGTGCCCCTGAAAGATACGGGTTTAGAGTTATTGTGATGTTTGTAGGTTTCAGGCTTGTAGTGATGTCTCTGGTACTTTGTGGTCCTTGCAACATTTCACTCACAGAGTCCCCCTGAGGATCTCTTGTAGGGCTGGTTTAGTGGTGATGAATTCCTTCAGTTTTTGTTTGTTTGGGAAAACCTTTATCTCTCCTTCTATTCTGAACGACAGACTTGCTGGATGAAGGATTCTTGGCTGCATATTTTTTCTGTTCATCACATTGAAGATTTCCTGCCATTCCTTTCTGGCCTGCCAAGTTTCAGTAGATACGTCTGCTACTAGCCTTATGTGTCTGCCTTTGTATGTTAGGGCCCATTTATCCCTAGCTGCTTTCAGAATTCTCTACCCTTGTATTTTTCCAGTTTCACTATGATATGTTGTGCAGATCAATTCAAGTGACGTCTAAAGGCAGTAGTCTGTGCCTCTTGGATTTCAATGCCTGTTTCCTTCCCCAGATCAGGGAGGTTCTCAGCTATAATTTGTTCAAATACACCTTCAGCCCTTTTTTCTCTCTCCTTCTTCTTCTGGAATTCCTATGATATGGATATTGTTCTGTTTGATTGCATCACTTAGTTCTCTAATTCTCCCTTCATACTCCTAGATTTTTTTATCTCTATTTTTCTCAGCTTCCTCTTTTTCCATACTTTTATCTTCTAATTCCCCTATTCTCTCCTCTGCCTCTTCAATCCGTGCTATGGCTGCCTCCATTTTATTTTGCACCTCATATATAGCATTTTTTAATTCATCATGACTATTTTTTAGTCTCTTGATCTCTGTAGCAATTGATTCTCTGCAGTCCTCTATGCTTTTTTCAAGCCCAGCAATTAATTTTCTGACTAGTATTCTAAATCATGTTCTGTTATATTGCTTAAGTCAGTTTTGATCAATTCGTTAGCTGTCGCTACTTCCTGGAGTTTCTTTTAAGGAGAATTCTGTTTCGTCATTTTGATTAGTCCCTGTGGTAGCTCCAAACTGCAGGGCACTTCCCCTGTCCTGTCCGGAGTAACATGTGTTGGTGGGCGGGGTGCAGTCAGACCCCATGTTCCCCCCCAACCCACCGCTGGAGCCACAGACAGACTGGTGTACCTTATCTTTCCCTCTCCCAGGGGTAGGACTCACTGTGGAGTGGTGTGGCACCTGTCTGGGCTACTTGCACACTTCCAGGCTTGTGGTGCTGCTTTGATGGGATCTGGCCAAGGGCATATTAGACAGGGTGGATCCGCCAGGTGCTCAGGTTTGGGAGAGGCAGGCTTAGCTAGGTTTGCCATTGGTGGTCCCCTGTGGGAGGGGCCCTGTAGCCCCGGGAGGGAGGCACACCTGTCAGAGGGATGGATTCACAGAAGCACAGCATTGGGCGTTTGTGTGGTGCAAGTATGTTCAGTGATGGGAAGTGGTTCCCTTTGGAATTTCACCTGGGGGATGGGAGAGGGAAATGGCGCTTGCCAGTGCCTTTGTTCCCCTGCTTATTTCTGTCCTGCAGGGACTGAACAATTCTTCCTCCCCGTGTCCTCTTGCCCTCCCTGCTCTCCGAGAGCAGAGCTGTTGACTTTTAACATTCCAGATGTTAAGTCCCACTGACTATTAGAACTTACAGAGTCCAGCCCCTCTACTTTTGCAAGCCAGACTTCGGGGACTCTGCATTGATGGGCGGGCTCCCCCTCCACTTGCCCAGCTCCCTCCTGCCAGTCTGTGTAGCACACACTGCCTCTCTGCCCTTCCTACCCTCTTCCGTGGGCCTCTTGTCTATGCTTGGCTCCAGAGAGTCTGTTCTGCTAGTCTTCCAGCGGTTTTCTGGTGTATTTAGGCTGATGTGGGCGGAATCTAAGTGATCAGGAGGATGAGGTGAGCCCAACAAACCTCTGACCCTGCCATCTTTTTCACCACCAGTTTTTTTGTAAACAGCAGAGTGCAGATTCCAAAGTTTCAGGTGTCAGTCCCTGGTGGTGTTCAGGCAATGAAGCAAAGTGGAGCCCTAGGAATGCCAGCACAGTCTT
This sequence comes from Puma concolor, assembly GCF_028749965.1. Taxonomy (NCBI): domain Eukaryota; kingdom Metazoa; phylum Chordata; class Mammalia; order Carnivora; family Felidae; genus Puma; species Puma concolor. The sequence goes on from NC_141683.1 coordinate 31,595,340, forward strand.
AAGATCCTCTGAGTCGCATGGAGAGAAGCAGTTTCCCTGCTTGGAGTGTATTTGGTAGAGGTGATACAGACTCTCCATGGGCCAACCTGGAGGGTGTCATCAAGCCACCATATTCACTCATATAAGAACAAAGTTGCCAACCGAGGGCAGCAAACCCTGGTGCCAGCTGTGTGTTGTGATTTACCGTAAACTCTGAGCCACTGCCACTGTGTGGTGGCATGACTGTTTCCTGGGTCAAGCGAGCCCTGGCCACGGTGCAGTGAGATCCTCCTCCAAAAGATCATTGTGGGTTGAACTGCCGGCAGTCTCTTAAGTATAGGGTTTTGAAACACACCAGAGCCTGATATAAAACTTTGGGGAGAGGTACCACCTGGTAGGTGGAAAGCTTGGACACAAGGGGAAGGTGGGGAACTGACAGAAGTGGGAGACATAGGAGGGTTGACTGATGATGTGTCTGTGTGGACATGAACTTCCTGTTCTGGAGTCTAGAGAGCAGGGTGAAACTATTTGCACCATTTTTGCATCAAAACTATTTGACCCCGGTAAGGTAAACAGCACCACCAAGTGGAGAATGGAGCCATTACACCAAACCCCACATTCTTGTGCCCCCCAGACATGTCTCCACTAGAGCAAGTCAGCCTGAGAGTAAGAGCAGCAGGACCCTTCCTTCAGAAGATTAGTACAAATCCCTTCGACAAATTTCATTTACCGACCTTAGACTGCTGCAGTGTTTCAGCTCTAGGAAAAGATGTATCTAACTTCATTTGGGGTTTTTTTGCTTATTTGTTTTTTCATTTTGTTGTTGTTATTGTTGCTTTTATTTTTTGTTTTTGCTGTTGCTGTTGGGTTTTTATTTTCTTTTGTTTCTTGGATACAGAAAGAGCAAATTTTTTGTTACTTCATTTTATTTTTTTTCCTCTCTTCTTTTTTCTTTTCTTTCTTTTTTTAAATCAAGCTTCTCTTAACAAGCAGACTGAAACACACCTAGGATCTAGCTTCCTTTATTTGGTTAAAAAAAATTTCTTTTAATTTTTGTTTCATTCTATTATTACTCTTGTTTTTTCTTCCTCCAAAATGACAAGATTGAGGAATTCATCTTTAAAAAAAGAACAGGAAGAAATGATGGCTAGGTATTTAGTCAATGCAGATAAAAGTAGGATGTCTGAACTAGAATTTATAACAATGTTTATAAGGATATTAACTGGGCTTGAAAGAAAGCATAGAAGACGCCAGAGAATCGCTCTCTTTCTGCAGAGATAAAAGAACTAAAATCTAGTCAGGCCAGAATTAAAAATGGTGTAACTGAGATGCAAACCCAAATGGAGAATAAGAAATGAGGATGAATGAGGCAGAGGAGTGAATTAGTGATATAGAAGATAAAATGAAGAAAAATAATGAAACTTAAAACATGAGGGAAACAAAGGTCAGGGATCATGAAGGGAGACTTAGGGAACTCAGTGATTTATTAAGACATAATAACTTTCATATCAGAGGAGTCCCAGAAGATGAAGAGAGAAAAAAAGGGGCAGAAGGTTTATGTGAGCAAATCACAGCTGGAAGCTTCCCTAAACTGGGGAAGGACACATACATCAAAATCCAAGAAGCATGACCACTCAAACCAGCCCTATAAGACATTTTAAGGGGAACTCTGAGTAGAAGGGAAAAAAATGACCAAAAACAACAACCTAGAAAAGACCAGAAAACATCACCAGAAACACCAACTCTGCAGGTAACACAGTGGCACTAAATATCTTTCAATAATCACTCTAAATGTAAATGAACAAAGTGTGCCAGTCAAAGGATGTAGTGTATCAGAAAGTTTAAAAAGAAAAGACCCATCTATATGATGCTTAGCAATAGACTCATTTTAGATCTTGGGACACCTGCAGATTGAAAGTGAGGGGATAGAGAAGCATCTATCATGTTAATGGATGTCAAAATATAGGTGGAGTACCATACTTATATCAGACAAACTAGATTTTAAAACAGACTGTAACGATGTATGAAGAAGGGCATTATATCGTAATTAAGGAGTCTACCCATCAGGATCCAACAATTATAAATACTTATGTCCTCAACTTGGAACACCCAAATATATAAATCAATCACCAACATAAAGAAATTCATTGATAATAATACAATAATGAGTGGACTCTAACACTTCACTTACAACAATGGATAGATCACCTAAGCAGAAAATCAACAAGGAAACAATGGCTTTGAATGACACACTGGGCCAGATGGACTTAACAGATATATTCAGAACATTTCTTCCTAAAGAAGCAGAATACACATTCTTCTCAAGTGCACATGGAACATTTTCCAGAATAGATCACATACTGTGTCACAAATCAGCCCTCAACAGGTTCAAAAAGGTCACAATTATGTCTTGCGTATAATCAGATCACACTGCTATGAAACTTGAAGTCAACCACATAGGAAAATTTGGAAAACCCTCAAATACATAGAGGTTAAAGAACATCCCCTAAAAATGAATTGGTTAAACTGGAAATTAAAGAAGAAATGAAAAAAAAAATAACACAGAAGCAAATGAAAATGAAACCATGACCATCCAAAACCTTTTGATGCAGCATAGGCAGTCCTAGGAGAGAAGTATATTGTAATTCAGGCCTATCTCAAGAAGCAAGAAAGGTCCCAAATACACAATCTAACCTTATATCTAAAGGTTATAGAAAAGGAAGAGCAAATAAACCTAAAGCCAGCAGCAGAAGAAAAACAATAAAGATTAGAGCAGAAATAAATGATAAAGAAACAAACAAACAAAAACAGTAGAACTGATCAACAAAACCAGGAGCTGGTTCTTTGAAAGAATTAACAAAATTGATAACCCCCTGCCAGACTTATCTAAAAGAAAAGAGTAAGGCCCCAGATAGATAAAATCATGAATGAAAGAGAAGCGATCACAATCAGCACCACAGAAATGCAAACAATTATAAGAGAATACTATGAAAAACTACATGCCAACTGGGCAATCTGGAAAAAATGGACAAAACACACACTAAAATTCTAAACACACACACTATCAAAACTGAAACAAGAAGAAATAGAAAATTTGAACAGACCCATAATCAGCAAAGAAATGGAATCATTTACCCAAAATCTCCCAACAAACAAGATTCCTGGACCAGATGGCTTCCCAGGGAAATTCTACCAGACATTTAAAGAAGAGTTAATACCTATTCTTCTCAAACTCCAAAAAATAGAAATGGAAGTAAAACTTCCAGTCTCATTCTATGAGCCAGCACTACCTTGATTCCAAAACCACTAAAAATGAGAATTACAGACTAATATCCCTGTGAACCTGGATGCAAAATTTCTCAACAAGATAATAGCAAATCGAATCCAACAGTACATTAAGAAAATTATTCACCAAGATCAAGTGGGATTTATTCCTGGGCTGCAGGACTTGTTCAGTATTCACAAGTTAATCACCATGAAATACCACAACAATAAAAGAAAGGATAAGAACCATATGATCCTGTCAATAGATGCAGGAAAAGTATTTGACAAAATACAGCATTCATTCTTAATAAAAACTCTCAAAAAGTAGAGATAGATGGAACATACCTGAACATCATAAAGGCCATATGCAAAAAAACCACAGCTAATACCATCCTCAGTGGGAAAAACTGAGAGCCTTTTCCCTATGGTCAGGAACAAGACAAGGATGTGCACTCTCACAATTACTATTTAACATAGTACTGGAGGTCTTAGCCTCAGCGGTCAGGCAAGAAAAAGAAATAGAAGACATCCAAATTGGCAAAGAAGAAGTCAAACTTACCCTGTTTTAAGACAACAGGATACTTTATGTAGAACACCTGAAAGACTCCACTAAAAAACTGTTAGAACTAATACATGAATTCAGCGAAGTTGCAAGATATAAAATCAATGTACAGAAATCTGTTGCATTTCTATACACCAATAGTGAAGCAGTAGAAAAAGAAATCAAAGAATCAATCCCATTTGCAATTGTACCAAAAACCACAAGATATCTAGGAATAAACCTAATATCTGTACTCTGAAAACTATAGAAACCCTATGAAAGAAATTGAGGAAGACACAAAAAAAATGGAAAAGGGTTCCATGCTTATGGATTAGAAGAAGAAACATTGTTAAAATGTCTATATGACCCAAAACAAACTACACATTTAATGCAAACCCTATAAAAACACCACCAGCATTTTTCACAGAGCTGGAATAAACAATCCTAAAATTGGGGCCACACAAGGCCCCAAATAGCCAAAGCAATCCTGAAAAAGAAAAACAAAGCTGGAAGCATTATGATTCCAGATTTCAAGCTGTATTACAGAGCTGTAGTCATCAAGACAATATGGTACTGGCACAAAAACAGACACTGAGATTAATGGCAAGGAACAGAAAACCCAGAAACAAACCCACAACTATATGGTCAACTAATCTTTGATATAGTAGGAAAACTATCCAATGGAAAAAAGAGTCTCTTTGACAAATGGTATTAGAATAACTGGACGGCAGCACGCAGAAGAATGAGACTGGATCACTTTCTTACACCATACACAAAAATTAACTCAAAATGGATGAAAGTTCTAAATGTGAGACAGGAATCCAATCCTAGAGGAGAAAACAAGCAGAAACCTCTTTGACTTCAGCCAGAGAAACTTCTTACTAGACATGTTGCCGAAGTCAAGGGAAACAAAAGCAAACATGAACTATTGGGACTTCATCAAAATAAAAAACTCTGCACAGAAAAGCAATCAACAAAACTAAAAGGCAGCCTGTAGGATGGGAGAAGATATTTGCAACCAACATATCTGATAAAGGGTTAGTATCCAAAATCTATTAAGAACTTACCAAACTCAACACCCCCAAAACCAAACAACCCAGTTAAGAAATGGGCAGAAGACATGAATAGACATTTTTCAAAATACATCCAGATGGCTAACAGACACATCAAAGATGCTACATCATTCATCATCAAGGAAATACAAATCAATACAAAACCACAATGAGATACCACCTCACACCTATTAGAATGGCTAAAATGAATAACATAGGAAACAGCACATGTTGGCAACAATGTAGAGAAAGGGAAACCCTCTTGCACTGTTTGTGGGAATGCAAACTGGTGCAACCACACTGGAGAACAGTATAGAGCTTCCTCAAGAACTAAAAATAGAAGTAGCCTATGATCCAGCAATTGTACTATTAGGTATTTACACAAAGGATACAAAAATACAGATTCGAAGGGGTACATGCACCCCAATGTATATAGCAGCATTATCAACAATAGCCAAACTATGGAAAGAGTCCAAATGTCAATTAACTGATGAATGTGTAAAGAAAATATTGTGTGTATACACACACACACACACACACACACACACACACACACACACACAGACACACACATATACATCTAACGGAATATTACTAAGCCATCAAAAATGAAATCTTGCCATTTGCAATGATGTGGATGGAGCTAGAGTGTATTAGGCTAAAAGAAATAAGTCATCAGAGAAAGACAAATACCATATGATTTCGCTCATACGTGGAATTTAAGAAACAATACAGATGAACATGAGACAGGGAGATAAGAGAGGGAAACAAACCACAAGAGACTCTTTACGATAGAGAACAAACTGAGGGTTGAGGGAGAAAAGTGGGTAGGAGATGGGCTAGATGGCTGCTGGGTACTAAGGAAGGCATTTGTTGTGATGAGCAATGGGTGTTTTATGTAAGTGATGAATCACTGAATTCTACTCCTGAAAACAATATTGCAGTGTATGGTAACTAAAATTTAAATTAAAAAAAAGGGAAAAAAATAAAAGTGGATTTCTTGTAGGCAACTTACAGTTGGGGCATGTTTTTTGATCCACTCTGATGCTATTTGTTTTAATTGCTGAATTTAGACCACTGGCATACAAGGTGATTATTGATACTGTTGGATTAAAATCTACCATATTTTAACTTTTCTATTTGTTGCCCTTGTTCTTTGTTTCTGTTTTTGTCTTTCATTCTTTGTTTTTTGCCTTTTATAGTTTCAATTGAGCATCTTATATGATTCAATTTTATCTTATTTTAGCATCAGTTATACTTCTTTTTTCAAATTTCTTAGTGGTTGCTCTAGACTTTGCAATATATGTTTGCAACAAATCCAGGCTCACTTTCAAATAACACCATACCTCTTAATGGGTAGTGTGAATACCTTATAATAACAAAATAATCCTAATTCCTCCCTCCCATCCCTTGTGTCATTGCTATAATTCATTTCACTTATATACAGGTATACACACAGGTATACACACTTAATATATAAAAATAGGAATACATCATCAGATACATTGTTTCTATTATTATTTTGAGGGAAACTTAGATCAAGTAAAAATAAGAAAAATAAACATTAATGTTACCTTCACTTATTCTTTCTTTGGTGCTCTTCCTTTCTTTACACAAATCTGAGTTCCTGGCCTAGATTACTTTCCTTCTTTCTAAGGATGTTCTTTTGGCATTTCTTGCGAGGCCACCCAACTAGCAACAAAGTTGATCAATTTTTGTTTGTCCAAAAAAGTCTTATTTTGCCTTTACTTTTAAGGAATTATTTCTCAGAATATATAATCCTAGAACCTAGACTTCTTGGTTGATGTTTTGTTTTTCTTTTAACACCTTAAATATTTCACTGCCCTCTCTTTTTGCTTTCATGGTTTCTAGAGAGACATGGGATACAATTGTTATCTTTATTCCTTTGTAGGTAAGGTGGGTCCTCCCCCCGCCCCGCATTTTGGGCTTCTTGCAGGATTTTTTTCTTTATTTTTCATTTTTTTTTAGTTGGAAAATGATTTGCTTAGGTGCTTTTTGTTTTTGTTTGGTTTGTTGTTTGCATTTCTTTCTTCTGCATAGTGTTCTCTGAGCTTCCTTGATCCATGACTTGTTGTCTGACATTAATTTGGGGAAGTTCTCATTTATTATTGTTTCATATATTTGTTCTTTTATTTCTTTCTTCTTCTGATATTCCCATTATGTGTATATTACATCATCTGTAGTTGTCCCATAGTCCTTTGTTTTTCAGTCTTTGTTCCTTTTGCTTTTCAGTTGTTGAGGTTTCTATTGAGATATTCTCAAACTTAGAGATTCTTTCTTCAGTCATGTTCAGTCTACTAAGAAGCCCACCAAAGGCATTCTTCATTTTTGTTATAGTGTTTTTGTCTCTGGTATTTCTTTTTCCCTCATTCTTAGGATTTTCATCTCTCTGCTTACCCTGCTAATCTATTCTTGCATTGTTTTTACTTTTTCCATGTCTGGTTCTGAGCCTCCAGCAATTCATCAATTACAGTTCAGATTTTCCTACCTTGCCACTTATTTCTGTGGTGGGTTTGTTAATGAGTCTCTGCTCTGGTAAGTTGTAGCTCCCTATACTTGCTTATTTGTCTCTCTTATTTGGGAGGCAGTGGTTTGCCTTGTATTCTTACCTTACTTGTGGATCCAAGAAGTGTTCTTGATTTTTCAATCTTGACTTTTCAGCTTCTTACTTGTTGTTAGGACACACTATGAACTTCAAATACTTAAATTTGGAACTAGAAATTAGAAGTCTATGTTTAATTTTTAAAGAAGCTGTGAAACTATTTTCCAAAATGACCACACCATTTTATATTTCCATCAGCAGTGTTTGTGGGTTCCATTTTCTTCACATCCTCATCAATATTTGTTACTATTTTCTTTCTTTAAATTTTTTTTTTTAATTTTTTTTTTCAACATTTATTTATTTTTGGGACAGAGAGAGACAGAGCATGAACGGGGGAGGGGCAGAGAGAGAGGGAGACACAGAATCGGAAACAGGCTCCAGGCTCTGAGCCATCAGCCCAGAGCCTGACGCGGGGCTCGAACTCACGGACCGCGAGATCGTGACCTGGCTGAAGTCGGACCTTAACCGACTGCGCCACCCAGGCGCCCCTCTTTAAATTTTTTTTAAATTGAGTTTATTTATTTTTGAGAGAGAGAGAAAGCAAAAGTGAGGGGAGGGGCAGAGAGAGGGAGAGACAGAGAATCCTAAGCAGGCTCCTTAGCGTGGAACCTGATGGGGGTCTCAATCCAACAACGCTGAGATCATGACCTGGGCTGAAATCCAAAGTCAAATGATCAACTGACTGAGCCACTCAGGTGCCCCTGTTTTATTTCTTATAGTAAGAAATATTATACCAAGTTAGTGTGAAAAGGTAACTCATTGTGTTTTTAATTTGCATTTCTCTAATGAGCAATGGTGTTGAACACATTTTTATGTTCTTGTTGGTCATTCATATATCTTCTTTTGTGAAATATCTATTCATATATTTTACTTATTTTTAAAAACAAATCAGTCTTCTAAATTATTGACTTGTAAGAATTCTTTATATATTATGGATACAAGTCTTTTATTAGATATGTGTTTTGCTAGTATTCTTTTCAGTTTGTTGCTTGAGACTGAAGTGTAGAAGTTTTGAATTTTGATGAGGTCCAATTTATTAACTTTTTCCTTTATAGACTGTGCTTTTGTTATAATTAAGAAACCATTTTTTATCCCATGTCTTATTCCAAGTTTTATTATTTTCCCTCTTCCATTTGTGTCTGTGTTCCATTCTGAGTTCATCTCTGTATATGGCATGAAGTATGGATCTAAGTTTTTTTTGTCTTTGTTTTGCATGTGGATATGCAATTGTTCCAGCATCATTGGTTGAACAGGAAATCCTTTCCCCTGGTAAACTGCCTTTACACCTAGTCAAAAATCAATGAACTAAACAGTCAGTTATCTTGTAGAGTTATTTAAAACATAATAAAAACTGAAAATTTGTCCATGTCTTTTCCATTTCTGATGTTCCTCACTTCTTTCTGTTGCTACAGATTTCCATAAGGTATTATTTTCCTCTGCCTGAAGAATTTTCCTTAATGTTTCTTGTATGTTAGTTAATACTTTCAGATTTTATATGTCTGATAAAAGTCTTTATTTCACTTTCTTTTTTGATAGATATTTTTATATAGCATAGAATTTTCAGCTGACAACTGTTTCTTTTAAAACTTTAAAGATGTTGGGGCGCCTGGGTGGCGCAGTCGGTTAAGCGTCCGACTTCAGCCAGGTCACGATCTCGCGGTCCGTGAGTTCGAGCCCCGCGTCAGGCTCTGGGCTGATGGCTCGGAGCCTGGAGCCTGTTTCCGATTCTGTGTCTCCCTCTTTCTCTGCCCCTCCCCCGTTCATGCTCTGTCTCTCTCTGTCCCAAAAATAAATAAAAAACATTGAAAAAAAAAATTTAAAAAAAAAAAAAACTTTAAAGATGTTGTTTAACCATGATTCAGTTTGAAAAGAATTACTTCATTCTTATCTTTGTTCCTCTGTATGAGACTCTTTTCTTTATTCTGCTTTCAATATTTTTCTTTATCACTGGTTTTAATTAATTTCATTTTAATGTGCCTTTGTGTGGTTTCTCTAATGATTCTTAAACTCGTGCCTCACTAATCTTTAATCTGCAGGTTTAGAATTTTCATCCAATTTGGGAAAAAATTAGCCATTATTTCTTCAAAAAATTTTATGTACCCATAACTGTCTCCTCTTCTGCATGCCTTCCAATTACATGCAAATTAGACTTTCCGAAGTTGTCCCACACTTTATTATTGCTTTATTATTTTGTTTTATTTTTCTAGGGCACAGTTAAGTTACTCAAAAACAATTTTATTTTTTCAAGACTTGCTTTTAAGCTTTCTTTGGCAGGACCAGTGGAGCCTTTAGCCTTGGGATCATTTTGTTCCCTAATTGAGGTCATATTGTCTGAGTACTCTACCCCATTCCTTATGTACTGGAAGTTTTCTCCCCCTCTGGCTGGTGGGACTATTAAATAATATAAGTTCTACATGTGCTCTGGAGACTGATCTGCCTGTTCCTTTCTAATTGTTCTTTACTTGGTCTCAGATTGTTTCCTTGTATGCATGTTCTTACCAGTAACCAGCTGAAGACTAAAAGTGGCGTGCTCTGCAAACATCCAGAATTCTATTTCTATGTGACTCTCTCCCCTCTAGTACTCTCCTCTGCAAACTCCAGTTGCTTTAGTCCCTTATACTTTCAACTCTTTCCTCAATTCAGGGAGACCAGTGGGCCCTATTTTGTTTCTTCTCCCTGTCCGTGGCTTAGAACCTCTTTCAACATGATAGTAAACTAGAGAAAGTTTAGGGCTCAACTTGCTTGTTTTCTGTTTCTTAGAGACATTAAAAAATATTAATGAAATTTATTTTCAGATTGATTATGATCATTGTGAGAAAAGTAGGATTTGACAGACAAAAAAACATAAATATATTTTAGGACCTCATTTATTAGGATTAAAATCATTTCTGGAAAAGAAAGTGTGTAGAAAGGACATATAAAGAATATCATCATTACATGCAAGGGAAAACATACTGAAAACAAACAAACACAAAAAAGCAGTTCATCTGTGGAGAGGAAAGTACCCTTTATATATGTGCATATATCCCATTTAGTTGTCATTAAAGGCAATTCGTGCTTTGCTGTGGTTGTTCCATCTGTTGGAATTCAACAAAATTGTTATCAGTAGCTGTTGGCAGTTTATAATGTCAATCCTTCTATAAAGAATTTAATCAAAGAATGTCCAAACTTGGAAGACACCTTGGAGATAGTTCAACTTCCTTATTTTATGTATGAAAAAGGCAAGACCTAATTTGTTAATTTGTTTCATATCACAAAACAAAACAAAAAACAAAACAAAACCCTTTTAAAGTTTATGTTTAGAGGACATAACCCAGGAAATCTGACTTTAGGACAATTTCCCACATAATCAAATTGACTCAGAATTGGAGAACACACTGAATGTATTTTGCTTGTAATAGACTGTTTCAGTAGATGTAGGCTTAGATAACCCTAGATAGTAACTTGTCATTTACACTTTAGTGTACTTTTTATGCCTGAGAGCAGTAGCTGCTGAATAAGTCACAGTCCTGGCATTTGTCTCAAATGGTTCAAATAAAGGAATTTTAATAGTGGGGCTTTCAGAGGTATGAGGAGAAGTAAGGGAGAAAAGAATGGATACTGAGACAATTGTAGAACAGCAACAGTGAGAAGTTATCACCCTACTTACGATTGATATTAATTTAGGCCTGGAATAGCAAAAGGGGAAATTAGGTTTACAGAGACCCAGTGAGAGTTTGAACTATTTAGGAGGCTTTCCCGTAGGAGCTGTCGTCATGGAGAAATTACCTACTCTCTGAGACACCGTGCCAAAACAGAAAAGGATCAGAGAAGAAATACCCTGACTTCTTTCTGATTCTGCTCTTCAGTTTCCTGCCACCACTGCTGTGTTTGAACCCAGTTGGAAGCCAGTTTATAAGGAAACCTGCTGGTGTATTTCAGAGTGGTCAGCTTCTGTGCCACAGAGAAGAGCAGAAGCAGAAGACGGAATATGGAGACAAAGAATAACCAGCACAGGAGCTCCAATTCCAAAGACAGTTCCTAGATGTGCTTTGTTATGATGAATATACTCCACTGTTTTTGAGGAACTACTAATATCTTCATTAACTAGAACTTTTATTCATAAATGTACATAAATAATCCTGAGCTTCAGAGGCCATAGCAGTTAAAAGAAGTTACCATTTGGAGTTTCAAAATATCCTACATCAACCCACATTCTTTCTTTTATTTCAAAGTCACTAGGAAATATGGAGAAGTATGTGTCAGGGTGGTAAACATGAGGGGGAGGGCAGAAAGGAGGAGGCAAGACAAGAATACAGCACTCTTACAAGTCTCTAAAGAGTGAAGCCTCTATCGATCATTGAATCCATTTATTCTATAAACATTTCTTAGAGGCTCAATCACTAAATTGATAGAGTAATGCTTTGGGGTGAGGCATAGAGAGAAAGCTGATGAGACCAGGACACTAATGTGATTACAAAGTAAAATTTACACTTGCAGAATTTATAATATTAAAGATCTGCCTAATCACAGGATCAGTGATTACTAGAAAGTGATTATAGTAGCTACGAATTTTGTTTTCAAGTAACAGAAAATCCATGCAAGCCAGCATAAAGAGAAAAAAAGAACTTATTATATGAAGACTATTCCATTGTCTATTTCATTCAATATTACAGTTGAAATGCAGCTAGTCCCTTGAAACCAGGGGTCCTCATGTGGTCAGAGTTCTCTCCTCATCTTGCTTCTTTCCTCTACGAGCCCTCCTACTCCTCCCTTCACATTTGCTTTGTTCTTCTCCTCTACATGTTGACTTCCTCTGTTTCTCAGGTCCTTATAGAGGACATTCTAAATTCCTTCCTGAAGAGGAACTGAATTACCCTCTCAGTTCCAATTCCAAATTCTGGCTAAAGAGACTCTGGCTCTGCATGATGTGGTGAGTACCCCAGTCCCAGTCAACTGTGGGCAGAAGACGGGATCACATGGTCAGGATGTGGATGCTCTGAGATCTGCACCTGTGTATGGAAGAGTGAGGCAGATGCCAGATAAGGAGGTGATGGGCCTGCAGCCCAATCCTTGTTTTGGCACCTGAGCTCAAAAATAGTTCCTTCAAACTTTAAAAAAATGTAAACCAATCTCAAGAAATAAGATATCTCAAAAAATTTTAATTCAAAATATTCATAGTCAATTTACTTAAGTAAATATATGTAAAGTCAATATATTTAATCTGTTTACTATTTATTCATTAAATTACATATAAAAAGTCAGGAATGGCAGTTGAGGGAAAAAGAAGGAGAGGTGCTTTTGTAGTACATGACAGTTTAGAGGACAGGGACTATATGGGGACTGGAATACCAAACGGGTTCTTACAGTCCGGCCCCTACTTGCTTTTCCACTCATGCATTTCTTTTTCCTGTTTTTAATTAGACCTTTTGATAATTAAGGCTTCTTTCTGTTTTACCATGGCTTCAGTTGAAAGGTTGGAGCCATCCAAATGGTAACAGACTGATTGAAACTCATACTTTTTTCTTTCCTTTTCTCCTTTTTTTTCCTTTCCAGCATTCCAGACTAAAAGAATGTTTAATTATTATCTAAATCTGATATCCAAAAACGATAGCAAATTAAGAATTGAGGAAGAGAAAAATGATTTTGGTTCTTTCTTCTCCACACGGGCTTCATTTATTTTATAGCACCTTCAAATTCAACCAACCAAAAGTGATCAATCAAGCTACACCTTCCTATTGAAAATATCTATGCAAGTGACAAAAAGGCTGTGCACCTGCCTGACTGCTGGGCCTGGTGTTTGTAATTACTCTTGATGACATCAAGGTTTTTTTTTTTCAATATATGAAATTTATTGTCAAATTGGTTTCCATACAACACCCAGTGCTCATCCCAAAAGGTGCCCTCCTCAATACCCATCACCCACCCTCCCCTCCTTCCCACGCCCCATCAGCCCTCAGTGTGTTCTCAGTTTTTAAGAGTCTCTTATGCTTTGGCTCTCTCCCACTCTAACCTCTTTTTTTTTTCCTTCCCCTCCCCCATGGGTTTCTGTTAAGTTTCTCAGGATCCACATAAGAGTGAAAACATATGGTATCTGTCTTTCTCTGTGTGGCTTATTTCACTTGCATCACAGTTTCCAGTTCCATCCACGTTGCTACAAAGGGCCATATTTCATTCTTTCTCATTGCCACATAGTACTCCATTGTGTATATAAACCACAATTTCTTTATCCATTCATCAGTTGATGGACATTTAGGCTCTTTCCATAATTTGGCTATTGTTGAGGGTGCTGCTATAAACATTGGGGTACAAGTGCCCCTATGCATCAGCACGCCTGTATCCCTTGCGTAAATTCCTGGCAGTGCTATGGCTGGGTCAAAGGGTAGGTCTATTTTTAATTTTTTGAGGAACCTCCACATTGTTTTCCAGAGTGGCTGTACCAATTTGCATTCCCACCAACAGTGCAAGAGAGTTCCTGTTTCTCTACATCCTCGCCAGCATCTATAGTCTCCTGATTTGTTCATTTTGGCCACTCTGACTGGCGTGAGGTGATATCTGAGTTTGGTTTTGATTTGTATTTCCCTGATGAGGAGCGACGTTGAGCATCTTTTCATGTGCCTGTTGGCCATCCGGATGTCTTCTTTAGAGAAGTGTCTATTCATGTTTTCTGCCCATTTCTTCACTGGATTATTTGTTTTTTGGGTGTGGAGTTTGGTGAGCTCTTTATACATTTTGGATACTAGCCCTTTGTCTGATATGTCATTTGCAAATATCTTTTCCCATTCCGTTGCTTGCCTTTTAGTTTTGTTGGTTGTTTCCTTTGCTGTGCAGAAGCTTTTTATCTTCATAAGGTCCCAATAGTTCATTTTTGCTTTTAATTCCCTTGCCTTTGGGGATGTGTCAAGTAAGAAATTGCTGTGGCTGAGGTCAGAGAGGTCTTTTCCTGCTTTCTCCTCTAGGGTTTTGATGGTTTCCTGTCTCACATTCAGGTCCTTTATCCATTTTGAGTTTATTTTTGTGAATGGTGTGAGAAAGTGGTCTAGTTTCAATCTTCTGCATGTTGCTGTCCAGTTCTCCCAGCACCATGTGTTAAAGAGACTGTCTTTTTTCCATTGGATGTTCTTTCCTGCTTTGTCAAAGATTAGTTGGCCATACATTTGTGGGTCTAGTTCTGGGGTTCCTATTCTATTCCTTTGGTCTACGTGTCTGTTTTTGTGCCAATACCTTGCTGTCTTGATGATTACAGCTTTGTTGTAGAGGCTAAAGTCTGGGATTGTGATGCCTCCTGCTTTGGTCTTCTTCAAAATTACTTTGGCTATTCGGGGCCTTTTGTGGTTCCATATGAATTTTAGGATTGCTTGTTCTAGTTTTGAGAAGAATGCTGGTGCAATTTTGATTGGGATTGCATTGAGTGTGTAGACAGCTTTGGGTAGTATTGACATTTTGACAGTATTTATTCTTCCAATCCATGAGCACGGAATGTTTTTCCATTTCTCTATATCTTCTTCAATTTCCTTCATACGCTTTCTATAGTTTTCAGCATAGAGATCTTTTACATCTTTGGTTAGATTTATCCCTAGGTATTTTATGCTTCTGACATCAAGGTTTTTGATCAAAGCATTAGAAAAGATTGGAAATATGATTCTGGATGTTTTGCAACATTATAAAAATCTTTATATTTATACTTGAAAATAAAGAAACAGGGAATAAATGAAGAGTGGCGTATAAGTGACATGCATATTGATATTCCTTCTTCTTCCATTAACTTTAATTGTTTCTCTTTACTGAGTCTTTCCTCCCTTATCCTGACTCACAAGGCAATTTCCATGTTATTATTTTGCAACCACATCAGACTTCTCTTTTAAAGTACATGCTTCCCAATTATCTGATCCTCTTTAATATCTTCTTTTCTATAGTCTGGTATTTTCTACAAAACTCTCTATATTTCTCAGTAATTCCAGTAATGGGGATACAGCCTTTATCTCTACTCCATCTTTTTTGCCTCTAGCCTCACTAAAAATGTTTCTCACATCCCGATTTGACAATTTCCTTCATTCTGATAAAATCTACTCCAACCAGACACCATATTTTCCATCACCTCTAAAAATGGCTCAGCTTAAATATCTTAAGTTATGTATTTATATTCTTCATCTATGAATTCCTGTTTTGGTATCACTGCTATTTGGAACAATTCCACAGGGAATATGGTTTTATATTTCTTTGACTACAGAGGTTAACTGTTTCTCAAGGGGATGTGCCTAATGGAGTTCCTGTGCTATAGGTATGCAAATTTTCATTCTCATTAGATATTTTGGGTTGTTCTCCAAAATAGTGCCAGCTTCACTCCTGTCATCTCAGAATATTATTGGACTTCTTAATATTTATCATTCAGGTGGTTGTAAATATTATACCACTGTAATTTTTGTCTTTCCACATTTGCAGGGACTGTTTACTTTTTTGTAAAGTTCATGCTCATAACCTTTGTTCATGTTTTTCTATGTGAGATTTTTATTTTTCTTATAGATTTATAAGCTTCAAAAATATATATTATAAATACTAATTTTTTACCAGTCAAATATTTTCCTAATATTATCTCTAAGTAGATGACAACATTTTACTTACCTTTTGTCATAGTGATATCACATTTATTAATCCTGTCCTTTGTGTTTGCATCTTTGCATTCTTGATTAAGAAATGTTTTCCGGGGCGCCTGGGTGGCGCAGTCGGTTAAGCGTCCGACTTCAGCCAGGTCACGATCTCGCGGTCTGTGAGTTTGAGCCCCGCGTCGGGTCTGGGCTGATGGCTCAGAGCCTGGAGCCTGTTTCCGATTCTGTGTCTCCCTCTCTCTCTGCCCCTCCCCCGTTCATGCTCTGTCTCTCTCTGTCCCAAAAATAAATAAACGTTGAAAAAAAAAATTAAAAAAAAAAAAAAAAGAAATGTTTTCCTACATCAGTGTCATAAAAAAAATCTCCTTTTTCTTCTAAATGTTTTAAGGTTTTATTTTTAATATTTAAACCTTTATTATACCTATAATTAACTTTTGTGAAAGGGGAATATAATTTTCTTTTATATAATTTTTATTTCTTTTACTTATGAACTGCAAGTTAATTGCTGTGATATTCTAAATTGTCACATTATACATATATGGCTTCTTTATTTGGTTCCATTGACCTATTTGTGTGCCTAGTGGCAATGTCACTCCTCAACATTACTTCTTATCTATAATTATTTTGTATATTCTTGATTTTACTCTAGTATATAATTTAAAATAAATTCTTTTTAAGCTTTTTATAAACTTGGGGATAATTGATATTATTATGATATCCTATCTTTTCGTGGTATATCTATTGATTTTAGTCTTCTTTGGTAACTTCAATAAAATTTATGCATCAAATATGTTTTGAATCTCTCATATGCCAGGTATTGTTCTAGGAGGTTTGTCATCACTGACAAAATAAAGTTTAGATTCTAACTAGATCAAATAATATGTATAATATATAAATAATTTACATACAGTGATAAAAGATAGCAAGTACTAAAGGAGAATGAGAAATACTAAGGCAGACTAATGAAGATCAGCATTGCAGGAGTCACAGAACAAAGGCAGTAGATTTTCATTTAAATAGGGTAAGCAGTCAGAATAGACCTAATTGAGAAAATACTTGCTGGACTTGATGGAAGAGTATTCCAGACAGCGTGAACAGCCAGGCAAACACCCTGTGGTGGGATCCTTCCTGAAGTATTCCAGAATGGCAAGGAGGTTTTGAGAGGAATGAGTGAGTTGGAAAGTAAGTCAGAGAAGTAATGGTGGCCACATCACATAGGGTCTTCTGAGATCCCAAGGAACTTTGCTTTTATCTTGGGAGATGAAGAGCTTTGTAAGTTTTGTAATAGAGGAATATAATAATATTTGGCTGATGTATTGAGAAAGGACTAAAGAAAGTAAAAGTAGGAGCAGCAAGGCTTGTTTTGAGTCTATTTTAGGAATCCAGGTATAGCTCAAACCAGGAAGAGGGCAGAAGGGATGAGTGGATTCTATGTATAATTTGAAGGCAGAAGCATGAGGATTGCCTGTGGGCTATAAATGAAAGAAAAAAGCCAAGAGGACACCAAGGCTTTTTGCCTAAAAGAAGAAGTCACTACTTATTGAGATGTGGCAGGCTGCAGCTAAGATGATCAGAAGCTGCTTTTGGACTTACTGACTTCTAGATAAATATTAGAGACCCTTGTGGATATATTTACTAGGAAGGTAGATATACAAATATAGAATATAAAGTAGAGGCTTGGTCTAGGGATATAAACTGTGAGGCTATTGGCATATATATGATATGTAAGCCATGAGACTGGGTATAGTAAATAAGAGACTGAAAATATATGTAAGAAAAGAAGAAGAAAAAGCCTAAGGACTAGGGAGAAGAGAAATAGCTAGCAAAAGGTATCAGGAAGGAAGAACCAGTGGGTAGGAAAAACAAGGTGATGAATAAAAATATTAAGAAAGAGAGTGATCATTTGTGTCAGATGCTTCTACTAGGTTAATTAAGATGAAAATTGAAACCTGGTCTTTAGATCTAGTTGGGAGATTCGTCACTTTGAAAAGAGAAGTTTTGGTAGACTGGTGATGGTAAAGGTATGTTAGGGATGTGTTTAAGAGAGAAACACATTGCCCTGCCCCTAGGTCAGCACAGCACCACATAGAGAGGTTTCTACTCACCCTCTTGTTCCTCCAGTAGGGAAAGAGAAACCAAAGGATACAACCAGCACTGCCCCACCCCCAGCGTTGTGGGTTGCTTTGTGGTATCCCCTACCCTGATCTCACCCCATAGGTATTTCAAGGAAATCTGTGGGACTCAATTAATGAGAATCTGACTGTGAAGAAGGTGGGGAGGGACTTGTAACAACCAGCACACAATCTGGGCAGACCAAGTTTATACTTGTAGTGCCCAAGTAGTATTCCAAACCAGCAGCTTAGCTTATCTGCAGAAACAAATCAGGGGTGCACTCTGACCAGGGAACTCAGTGGGCAGATCTTTCTGGTTCAGATCCTCAAACAAGGAGTTTTGCCAGCACTACAGCCTGGTATGCCCATGCCTCACTATGGAGTCGAGTCACAGTCCCACCCACTGTGGAGAATCTCTCCCAGCCACATTTAACCAGAAGGGCTGGTGAACTCCTGGAAGCTGTGCAGCCTGGCAATGCTAAAGCCAAGAAATGAGTTGGCAGTGCTGATAGCCCCCAGAGTAAAACTAGCAGGAGAGTTCTCCTGCTACACATATGGAGGGCAATTGGTTCAAAATCAAGGCTGAGGGTACCGCCAGGTCCTTTCCAACTAGACAACCTGTTTGGGAAATTGAGAGTTGCCAGGAGCGGCCCCTCCACTTCCTGTACAGGCAAGGGAGTTTAGCTATAGCCCTACCTGCTGTGGCTTCCAGCCCCATCTGATGGGATGGCAAGAGCACCTGGAAGCTCTGCAGCCCAGTGGTGCTTAAGCTGAAGGAAGGGCAGACAGAGCCAGTAGTTTGTAAAGCAAAGCCAGTGGATCTGTTTAACCAGGGAACTGGGGGCATGGGTCAGCTTGAGTTAAGACAACAAGCAAAGAGCATTACCTGCTTTAGAACTGCTTTTCCCACTGGTCCTGGGAAGGAAAACTAATTCATAGTATCCCTCAATGCTGAATACAGCCATTAGCCTGCTTGAGAAGGGAACCTAACCAGAACACAGAAAAGCTATGTAGCCCATCCCACATCCCTACTTATAGTGGCACTTAAACAGAGATCATGGTCCATGGCTTTCCCCATCTGCAGAGCAAAACCAGTAGCCTCATCTGAACAGGGAAATCAGTGTGCACTTTTATCTGATATGAGTCCCCCAAGCGCTTTATAGGCCCTTGGTCCCATCCCAATGCCCTGCCAGACCAAGGAAGCTAATTAATAGCCCCATCTATTACTGAATATAGTACCCAGCCCCAACCATCTAATAAGCCTGACCAGAGCATCAAGGTAAATGTGGAGACCATCCCAAAGCCTCACTTGGGTAGGAAACCAAGTCAACAGTCCTGTTCAACTGTTTTCAGCCAGTGGCACAATCCTGCATCCTTAACTTCAGAGTTGCCTTACCTCAAAATAGACCATAATAGCAGACTCCACCTGCCCAAGACATTCTAAGCAGACATGCTCAGAGACCCAAACTGAGCAGACTGGTGAAGATCTATCTCTGCCAAAGCAAATCTGTAAGTCTGGAAAAGAAGCCTGGTTACTCAAATGTGCAGATACCAATATAAAAAATTAAGGATAATAAAAAAAACAGATAAATGTGACACCATCAAAGAAAATTAATAAAGCTCTAATAATTGATCTTAAAGAATTGGAGATCTGGGGGCACCTTGGTGTCTCAGTTGGTTGAGCATCCAACTTTGGTTCAGGTCATGATCTCAGAGGTTGTGACTTTGAACACTACATTGGGCTGAGCTCCATGTTGACGGTCCCCTCCACCTCTCTGCCCCTTCCCCATGTGTGCTCTCTTTCTCTCTCAAAATAAATAAATAAATAAAACTTAAGAAAATAAAAAGAAATGGATATGTATGAACTGACAAAAAAATTCAGAATCGTCTTCTTAAAGAAATTTAGTGAACTATAAGAATATACAGACAACTAATCACAATTAGATAAACAATGCACAAATAAACAAATAGTTTAATAAAGCAAAAAAAAAAAGAATTAAGAAAAAAAAAACCCAGAAATACTAGAATTGAAAAGTACAATAACTGAATTGAGGAATTCAATAGAGTTTCAAAAGCAGACTCAACCCTGCAAAAGAAAGAACCAGTGACCCACAGGATAGAACATTAGCAATTATCCAGTCAGAGGAGCAAAAAGAAAAAAAAAAGAATGAAAAGGAGTGAAGAAAGGCTATGAGACTTATAGGACACAATAAAATGAAGCAAGTTTTACATTCTGCAAATTCCAGAAGGAGAAGAGAAAGAGAAAATAATAGTGAAATATATTTAAAACAATAATGGATAAAAACTTCCTGAAGCTCAAGAGAAAAATTGATATCCAGATCCATGAGGCCCAAAGGACCCCAAATTAGTTGAACTTGCATAAGGCTGTACCAACATACATTATAATTAAATTTTGAAACATCAAAGACAAAGGAAGAATTTTAAAAGCAACAAGAGAGAAAAGTTACGTACAAGGGAAACCCCCCCTCCCCATAAGACTATCAGTGGATTTATCAATACAAATCAATCAATATCAAATTCAGGCCAGGAGAGAATGAGATAACATATTCAAAATATTGAAAGAAGAACAACTATCAACCAAGAATACTATACCTAATAAAGCTGTCCTTCAGAAATGAAAGGAGGGGTAAAGACTTTCCTAAACAAACAAAAGCTGGAGGGAATTCATTACCACTAGACTTGCCTTACAAGAAACGATAAAAGGAGTTCCTTGAGTGAAAATAAAAAGATAATAATTAACATCGTAAAACATATAAAAGGTAGCATAAAACTTACTGGTAATAGTAAATATATAGTCAAAGTTAGATTCTGTAGTTTTGTAATGGTGGTGCATAATTCACTAATGGCTCTAACTTAAAAGTTTAAAAAATGAACTAAATAAAAATCAACATAGTAAAAAAGCAATAACTGCAATAATCTGTTATTAGTTACACAAGATAAAAAATATGTAAACTGGAACAACAATAACCTAAAATGTGAAGAGTAGAAGTAAAAGTGTAAAGTTTAGGAATTCTATTAATATGAAGTTATTATAAACTTATAAACTAAGGTTATAATTTTAAGCTATTTTATGTAAGTCTCATGGTAACCTATAGGAATTATGCAAAAGAACATGATAAAGAAGCCAAAGCATACTAATATCAAAAAACATCAAAACATAAAAAAAGACAGCAAGATAAGGAACAAGGAGCAGTGGAGCTACAAAACAACCAGAAACCAATTAACAAAATGGCAATAGTAAGTTGTTACCTATCAATATTTTTTTAATGTAAATAGATTAACTTTTCCACGCAAAAGACACAGAATGGCTCAATAGATAAAAAAAGAAACAAACAAAAAACCAAACAACAACAAAAAAACCAAGATCTAACAATATGCTGCTACAAGAGATTCAATTTAGCCTTCAAGGCACACACAGGCTGAGAGCCAAGGGACAGAAAAAGTCATTCAAGCAAATGGTGATAATAACAAAAAGAGCAGAGTAGCTATACTTACATCAGACAAAATAGATTTAAACTAAAAATGGTAAAAAGAGACAAAGACAAATGTGGTCATTATATAATGATAAAGGGTCAATCCATCAAGAAGATACAACAATTATAAGTATTTATGCACGTAACATTAAGCACTTAAATATATAAAGCATAATCTAACAGAGTTAAAAGGAGAAATAAATCATCCAGACAGAGAATCAATAAGGAAGCAGTGAGAATGAACAATGCTTTAGACCAAATGGACCTAACACGTTTACTGAACATTCTATCTAACAACAGCAGAACATATATTCTTCTCAAACATACATGGAACATTTTCTGGATAGACTATATGTTAGGCCACACACACACACACAAAAGTTCTAGCAAATTCAAGAAGATTGAAATCATACCAAGTATCTTCTCTAAACACAATGGTTAGAAATCAATAACAAGAAGAAAACTGGAAAATTCACAAACACATGGAAATCAAATAACACTCCCCTGAACAACCAATGGATAAAATAAGAAATTGAAGGGGAAATTAAAAATTTATTGAGAGGAATGATATTGGAAATATATCAACGTTTGGGATGCAGCAAAAGCAGTTTTTAGAGGGAATTTCATAGCAATAAACCCATTAAGAAGCAAGAGAGTTAATCCTGAGTTCTCATCACAAGAATTTTTTTTCTTTCTCTATTATTTCTTTTCTTCTTATTGTATCTATATGAGATGATGTTTGCTGAACTTCTTGTGGTAATCATTTCACAATATATGTAGATCAAACCATCATGCTGTATGACTTAAACTTATATGGTGATGTCAATTACTTGATATCAGTGTCAATTACCTACTATTACCATTATTTATATATTTTGGTAAGTGGGTAGATATGTTGGTAGGAGTCTGCTGTCCCAAAGGTAATATTTTTGCTAAAGCAGATTAATCTGACCTCAGGTACATAGTAGGCATTCATTCACTGGGTAAATGTGTTCTTTTCTATCTTAATTAGCAAAAAAGGATCAGAAACAATTCACTCCCATATGGAATAGACAACAATATACATTCACAGTGTTTCTTCTGTTCTCTGTCCTGGTATAGCCTAAATAGATCTAGACAATCTAGATGTCCCACAGAATATCTCCTTGATTCACTAAATCAATGACATCATACTGATCCAGCAAGAGGAGTAAGAGGTGACTGGGTAAGATACAACAAGCTTAAAAGTGGAAAATAAACCCTAAGAAAATCCGGGGGTTTGCCATAACAGTAAGTTTTTTTAGGGCTTCAGTGTTTGGAGTGTGCTGGAATGTCCCTCCAAAGTAAAAGGCAGATTGTTAAATCTTGCATTCCATATCGCAGAAAAAGAAATATAATGTCTGGTAGGCCTCTTTTTGGTATATGAGACAACATGTTCTGTACATAGGAATATTGATCTGGTCCTAGTGACTTGAGGAATGGGGATTTAAGTGGTGCCTGGGAGCTTAGTCGGTTGAGGTACTGACCAAGGCTCAGGTCATGATCTCATGGTCCATGAGTTCAAGTCCCATGTTGGCCTCTGTGCTGACAGCTTGGAGCCTGGAGCCTTCTTCAGATTCTGTCTTTGACTCTCTCTGCCCCTCCTTGACTCGTGCTCTCTCTCCCTTTCTCAAAAATAAATAAACATTAAAATAATCATAAAAAAAAAAAAAAGACTGAGGATTTGGCCCACACCGCCAAGGAAACCACTAAGAACAATAGAGGGTATAGCTGAGGCAGGGGGAAATTAGAATGGATAATGGCAGAGAGGAAGATAAATGATACCAATTGTGTCCGAACTGCCCTGACTATATGTCAGTGATTCTACCTTGAAATGGTAACTCTCTTATTTATGAGCCCACTTGAAAAAATCTATAAAGTGCTACACACATGTAAGATCAGCCATTGGGTCTGTGCTAACATTTCTATTGGTAAATCGGTCGCAGATTGAAACATTTTCCTGTTAAGTAATACTATACTGGATGTTAAAACTGCATATATCTGGGGCCAAAAGTAACTGACAAAATTCCTTAGATGAAAGTTATAAAAAGAAAGCCATATAGAAATCCTCCCATAGGAAGCAGCAGTTGACGGAAATGTACAAGTAAGTACTTAGCTAATTCCTCTGAGATCAAATAAGAATTCCCCAATCAACTGTTCAAATTTGAAACTGAATATGTCTCCCCTTGCAAGCAGCTCTCATCCTTTCTGTAGGAGTGTGCTTAGGGGAGTTACTGCAGTATTCATGTTGCAAGTCATGAGAAAGTAAGGCCTCATGGTTATTACTTAACTGGGACTCTGGAGCATTACTATAAAGTAGCTGCCCCCCACTTGCAGACCTCCATGTCTCTAGAACTACTTGGTAGAAAGGTTAGACTGGAGAATGTTTCTGAACCACAGGGAAAACCAAGTGATGGATACGGGTGCCTGAAATTCAACTACTGTTCATTCATTTTATTTAACCAACATTTATTGCTTGCCTCTTTTATACCAGCCACTCTGCTCAGCATTTTGAGAACTTAAAAATGAACAGGACATAGACCCTGCTGTTCTTTTCTGAAACTTCAAATCTTTTAAGTTTTTTTTTTTTTTTTTTTTTTTAAGTCCGTAGTTCTCAAATTGTAGAGGGAGCTTAATTAGATTCAGGGCCCAAGAATCTGCTTGTTTAGCCAGTTCCCATGGTGATTCTGATGTTACTGATTATTGAATCCCACCTTGAGAAACATTTCTTTAACAGGTATGAATGGTTATTTGTAGCTGAAAACAAGACCTTGTGGAAGGAAAGAAATTACAAAGGGAAAAATAGAAGAATGTTATAAAAGCTGTGTTTATGTTATCATTTTAAATTAGGTAGTTTTTTTTTTTTAGCACATTTAATGAAATGTGAATGAAGGCTCAAGTCTAGATTCAAAGATGAAATTTCAGACAAATAATGTGAGCTGCAGTCAGCATCAGCTTCACCAACTTGCAGAGCAAGTAGTGTCTTAGGGAAGGTTCTTCCTTGAGAACTGTTGCCTCTTAGTCCTGGCTGAGCCTCAGCTAGCACTCCCCACACTTCTGTGAGTAGCAAAATGGTCTGTCAGTCCCTTCCCCCTCCTGTCTTTAAAAGGATCAAGGAAATGTATTCAGTTAGTATATACTCCTCCCTCCCTCCCTCCCTCCCTTCCTTCCTTCCTTCTTTCCTTCCCTCCCTCCCTCTCTCCTTCTCTCTTTCTCTCCCTCTCTCCTTCCCTTTCTGTCCCTCCCTTTCTCTCTTTCTTCCTTCCCTCCCTTCCTCCCTCTGTTCCTCCCTCCCTCCCTTCCTTCCTTCCTCCCTTCCCCCCTCCTTCATTCTTCCTTCTTTCTCTCCCTCCCTCTTTCCCTTTTTCTCTCTCTCCCTTCCTTTCTCTCTTTCTTCCTTTCTTCTTTCTTTCTTTCTTTCTTTCTTTCTTTCTTTCTTTCTTTCTTTCTTTCTTTCTTTCTTTCTTTCTTTCTTTCTTTCTTCTTCCTTTCTTTGCTGAATCCCTGAGAGAATCCTGTGTAGCATTACCAAGTGGTAAGTGCTCCAAGGAAGTCATCAAAAAAAGTATTTTTGGTTTTGGTTGTGTTTTTGTTTTTGTTTTTGCTTTTGCCTTTTGGAGTGCTGGCACCTTTTTACTTGCTTACCTTGAATCCCCTCCCATCTTTTTCAATGCACTAGAATTCTACCATCTGCTTTCTGGAGGCCATTTGCCATTCTCTCAGGGTTGCTGGAAGCCTATAGGCACACTGCTTATCTCAGCCTCTGAACAGTTAACCCTGTCTCTCTTCATTATAAAAAACAACCATCCAAAATGAGAAAGACAAAAATATTTTTATCCTTTTAAACCTTTTTATCCTTTTATACTTTTAAAATAAAAATGATTGCCTATCTATGTATTTCTTGGAGCTTTTTTAAAAATGAGCCTGCTATTATTAGAGCTGCATGTTTAACACAACCCACATAGTTTAAAAAATTTTATGGCAAGTTAATAACGTCTCTGTTTGTTTCTAGTATCAGTCCTATGGTCAAAACACTTGTCACAGTAATAAACAATGGCATAATTAGAACCTACTTCAATGAATTTGGGTCAATGTATCACCCTCTCAGAGCACATTTTAAATTTATCACAATGATAGCCTGGGGAAAATTTGGCTTTTTGGCATTCGCTAGTTTAAGTCATTATTTTGAGAGTAAATTGTACTCAGCCCGGAGTTCAAGTGTAAAAGACAATAAAACACAATGACTAAATAAATGGGTTTTGATTGCTTTGGAAAGGTTTAGTCTTCATTCCTCCCATTCCAAATAGTAATGATTTCAGGCTTTCTTGTGATTATACACAATATTACTTTTTTTCTTCTAAAGTTGCCTGTTGAACCATATTACAATTATAAGTTATATTTATTTAGTGCTCACTCTGTGCCAGGAACTGTGCAGAGCACATTATGTGCATTATGCCACCAAGTAGCTGCTTCATTTTATCAGTGAGAGAATTGAGTCTTGGAGATTTTAAGGAACTTTCTCAAGGTCATATATTTAATAAGTGACAGAACTCGAAATAAAACCCAGCAGCTCTGGCAGCATAATTCGTATCATGGTAACTTACTTCTGATATCAATAGCCATCAAGTTCCCTCAAAACTTATAGAAATAATTCTGAAGGATGGAAGTATACGAGAACATCCATTGCTTCAGCAAGGCCAAAGGATGATGAAAACTGAAAAAAGGACATTAAATATGATGAAAATGCAAGCACTAGTGACATTAGAGAGAGCAATGCCTAAGAACAGTGTGCTCAGAAGATAGCCAAAAAAAAAAAAAAAAAAAAAAGATCGTGGTAGCCCACAAATTCTGATTGGTCTCTTGGTCTGATTGTTTTCAGTTCCTGGAAAAGCATAGGATCTAAGGAAGCAACACATTTGGCACTGTTATAGGAATGGAAGACCACTGTGGCTATGACGAATGAGCAAGAGGGAGAAGAGTAAGGAATGAAGTTGAAGAGGTAAGTTTAGAGGCATTTCATGTAGAGTCTTGCAGGCGATAGTGGAGGGGCTGGATTATCCCAAGAGCAGTGGGTAGACATTGAGGGGTTTTAAGCAAAGGGAGAAAAGGAGGTAATTATATAGTACATATTTTTATGTAATCACTCTGAATGCTGTATAATGAATAAGTTGTAGAGAGGCAAGAGAGGAAGCAGAGAGACCAGGAAGGAGGCTACTACTGTTGTCTATGATGATGGGTTTAACTAAAGTGGTAGCCGTAGAGATGGGTGAACTCAAGATATATTCTGGAGTAGAGCCAATAAGAATTGGTGAAGAATTGGATGTAAGGCCTGAGAGAAGATAAAAAATCAAGGGTGACTTCTTGAAATGACAGCAGAGGGCTGGTAGTTTGTTGAGATGAGAAAGATTAGGATCAGAAGCAACTCAGAGGAAGAAAATCAAAAACTCTGTTTTGGATATTTTGAGGTGATTTTTAAAACATCCAAGGAAGATTTAAGATAAATAATACCTGTTCAAAACATGGAAGCTGGAATTCTGAGTCTTCCTGAAAGAAGTCACAGAAACAGTGGGTGGGGTATGAATTTCAGTCAGCAGAAATGAAAGGCAGGGAAGGTGAGAATGTCCATGAAGATTGGGCATAGAATTCAGAATGGAGGATAGACCTCTTTCACAGCAGTTTTCTGGGAAAAGCGAATCTCTAGCGTCTGGTTCAATACATAGTTGAACAAAATTTTTTCAGCTTATGTAGCAATCAGCTATTTCGGTTTAGATACAGCTATTGTTCTTGTTGGAAACAAGAAGCAGTGGGGCGCCTGGATGGCTCACTCGGTTAAGCGTCTGATTTCGGTTCAGGTCATGATCTCATGGTTTCCTGCGTGAATTCAAGGCCTGCATTGAGCTCTGTGCTGACAGCTCAGAGGCTGGAGCCTGCTTCAGATTCTGTGTCTCCCCGTCTTTCTCTCTGCCCCTCCCCCACTTGTGCTCTGTATCTCTCTGCCTCTCAAAAATAAATAAATGTAAAAAAAATTTTGAAAAAAAGAATCAAGAAGCAGTGATACAGATGAGTCTGTTAACAGGTACCTCCTAAATTCAGGCCACCCCTTTAAATTCACTAGTAACCTCCAGATTCTCAGGTGTTGTTTTTGTTTTTCTGGACAGAGCTTCTAGTACTGTATTTACTTTATCACCAAAGCCCCTTCAGTGGCCTCCTGGTGGCCTTTCCTCCCAAGGAAAACTTCCCTAGGTGATTCTAAGGTGATGTCCTTTCCTTTTATTGTGTCATGCTGCTGCAACATCTCTTGACTATTACAATTTGTTTCTGTCAGGGTCCTCCCTCTGGTAGAGCATCCACCACAACAGGAACTGAATAAATGATTCTAACAATGTTGTCTTTAAAATGAGCCTGTAACGTTAGTTACATGAATTATTCTAGTAGCAATGGAATCATCCTGTTTCTGTGAAGACTTTTCTTTCTTTCTTTTTTTTCTTTCCATTTTACACGTAAGGGGTAGCATCAGCTGTTTGTGAATCCAGAACATTCTATTTGGACCATTCTCAAAGAAACACGTCACTCAAAGCTGTGTCAATAGAGAATTAAAACTTCCACATGACTAGGTATTCAAAATGTAAATGCAGCCAGCTATGGCATTTTAGAAACCCCAAAGTAAAAACTTTACCACCAAAGGAAAAAAATAGCTTGAAAAGAGGACAGCAGGACAAATGAGGACAGCTAGTCTTTTTTCAGCTTATTTTTGTTGGATTCATTTTGAGTTTTGTAAACCAAGCTCCAGTTAGATCTTGAGGAAAAAAATCGAACTGACATAATTCACTGAGTCAACCTTTTCACAAAAAGGTTTTGAACATCAAGGCAGCATTAGCACTTTTCTAGCCTCGTGTCTTGATTGATCAGTTTAAACAGGGCTAAATATATAACCTTATAAATAGATCAAGTAAGAGTAGAGAAAATAACATTTTAAGTGTTCTTTACTGCTAAAATGAAAACAACAATAAAAATCTATCCAAGCAACATCTAAAAACAAACCAAAACATAAAATTTTATTCACTTTATTTTTCCTCTACCAAATGTATATTATGTCTGTCTACAGATGGGTATTTTTTTAATGCTAGATTATACAATAAATATGCTATATAATAACATAAAGCAGATGATGCTAGAAAGAAACTCTGCTTCCTGGGTAAAAATATATAAAATATCATTTTTCTTAATGTCACAGTCGTTACTCATCTTTGATCCTACTTTTCTAACCTCAACTGTATATTATATGCTCAAGAAAAAGACATGGAATTCTTTTTTTTTTTTTTTTTTTTAAGACAGATGGAATTCTTTTGGGGACTGAAATTATTCCTTCTGAGTAAGAATGCCTAAGTTTTGGACTAATACTATACATTTGCCAGCTGGACTCCTCAAGTCTGACTAGTTGCGGGCATCTATGCCATAATAGAGCATCCTGCCCTTTATCCATTCGCTCGAAGATGTTGCTTTATGGTTAACAACTTTGTGCCAGTATGTAACTAATGAGAAGTTGAAGGACTAATTGTGAGTGTTCACATTTATCCTTATGTTATTTAAACAATCTCCACCACATTAAGTCCTCAATGTTAAACTCACAAATAATTCTGAAATATAATAAGAGAGCAACTCAATTGGTAATAAGAGGCTCCCAAAAATCTTATGTGATTTCATTATAAAGTATTATTTTGTATGATTTTCAAAAAGGAACACATCACTCTTCTGTAAGAAGAAAGTGGCCAATTAAAACCAGTATCTTCAAATAAATAGATTGTTTTGGCTGAATATATTTCTATAAATTCATCAAGGTGTAATACAAATTTCAAAGGTGGTAAATAAATTTAAAGTAGTGGGGTGCTGCTCCATGCATTAAGTGAATAAATATAATCACTAGGATATTTTTGACTTATAGTTTCACATAGAATGACCTTGATGAATGGGACAAAGAAAACTTTTTAGACAAAAGAGCAAAAGTAAAGCCACCAGTAGATTTTATACTCCAAAAGAAATTTGGGAGTTTGCTCTTTCTTTCTTTCTTTTTTTTTTTTTTCCTTGAAAATATTACCCTCAGTTTCTTTTATTTCTAAATAAATACTAAGCCTGGATTTTTAAGTAAAGAGGCAATTATAAGCACATTAACATTTCTACCAGACAGCAAAGATAGTGCTGGCCAGCCAACCCCAAACAGAATGCAGCTTGGCACTGAGCCCCGGGCCACTGCAGTGAGGCGCTCTCCTCCCCATCACCCAGTGCAGAGAATAAGCTCCCCATTCTGCCGTGAACTTTCATTTAGGACAACACTGTCGTGCTGCAAACCCAGAGGTGTGCTTTTATTTTGGGGTTTTCTCAGGCCCAAATTTCAAAGCCAAAGCCAAAGCAAAGGCGTGGTCTACACCAGGACTTTAAATAAAGTCAAATAGAATAAAATTCCCTTACTAGCGTTTATTCTAAACTGACTTGTCCAGATGGCTTCTTACAGGGAAAGGGAAAAAGGGGATACTCACGCTCTGCTTCCTTTCATGCTGGCGGGCTGTGATTATTGTTAATGACCCACAGCTGTACTAGTTCCCCCACCACCTCTACCCTCTGCCCACCCCCACCTTCCAGCTTCCTTCTTAGTTAAGCTTTTCTCCAGTAAGCTTTTCTCAGAGGGAGGGAGGTGGGAGTAAATTTTGTAATGGATCAACCTTCAGGACTCACCCCAAATCTGGCTGGTTTCTCATAAAACCTGAACACAGCAGTGGGATCCACTCCAAAGCGTATAGCTCTGCAAAACCAGTCAAACCCTACAGTTCCTAATTTTTCTAAATGTCCCAACAACATTTGTGAATTGATTTAAGGAAAGCAGTGTAAAAATTAATCTTTTGGATATATCATTAGCTCCATACATGGCTAAAAAATGAGTTATAAATTTATTGTTGTAAGTAGCACTCATCCATTTTATCATTCAGCATATGTAGAAAGAGGGACAAGCAAACAGAGAACTTTGGCTATTTATTCATAAGAATAAATCCCTGTGCCTGCTGCCCCTGCTACCTTCACCACTTCACTGGGTTTATACAAGTTGAATTGGGAAAGGCTTCCATTGAGTGAGCCTTTGGATTTGTAAAGGACTCGAAATGTTTTTGAGATGCTGTCTGTTCTAGACTGGTTCTTGTATTATAAGATATATCTGTCTTGCCAGATGCCCCTGCCTCCCATATCACGTGCCCATTCTACATGCTCTAGCTGTATATCCTCAGAAGACAAGATACGAGTATTACCAGGCAAAGCTTTAAGTTTGTTACTATTAGTATTAATGTTACTGGCACTTATGTTGCCATTATTAATACAAATGCTATCAATTTTAATATTAAAATAGTATTAATATTTACTATTACTATCAATGTTAATGCCTACAGTTTCTATTGCTGTGATTAGAAACTGTCTAATCTGAAGTCTCTGATAGAACTTGTCTCAATTTGAGGAGCTTATGGTGTTTTGGTGGTATTGTTGCTCATGTTTTCCACTGCTTTCCAAAGGTGTGAAAGAAGAGAATAAAACAAATGTGACAGTATTTGCACTATTTACACATTGGCCAGTGGCCTATTTGTTCTTATTTAGTGTAGTCCTTTTTTTTTAATGTGCAAGTGGCTCCCACTAAAATACCCTTTTGTGGAAATGTAAAATGTGAAAATACGTGTTCTCAGAATTCTTCAGTTTTCTGCCTCTATAGCCTTTCCATATCCTGTGTTCTTTGAATATTTCAAATACATATTTGTGAATATATATGTTTAAACCACCTATTCAAATGATAAATATAAATATAAACCAGGACCTGTGTGTGTATATATACATGTACGTGTGTGTGTGTGTGTGTGTGTGTGTGTGTGTGTGTGTGTACGGAAAGGCAAATGTTTTATTATACTTTACAAGACAATTTTGTCAACCATTCATTTCATAAAGATATTCCATGTATTGATAGTCTCTCCTATTTAAAAACTGAACAAAACTCTGTGTCCACCATGTTCCTTCAGCTGTCACTCTATTCCTCCTCTTTCAAACTAGAACTTTTGAAAGAATTGTCTATAATGCCTAACTCTCCTTTTTCCCTTTTTTTCATTCACTTGCTGCAGTTGGTTTTATACTGCTATTTCCAAGATCAACAAAAAACCTTCTTTTCTCTAAATATAGGGAGCAATTTCCATTGCTTATCTTTCTTGACTTCTTAGCCACATTCAATACCATGGACTCATTTCCTTTTGGAAACACCTTTCCCTTGGGTCCCATGATTGTGTATTATGTGTGCATACACGTGTGTGTGTGTGTGTGTGTGTGTGTGTGTGCGTGCTCCCACCTCTCTAGCCCTCTAGCCACTTATCTTCAGTTTCTTTTGCTTCTTTTCCACACCACTTCCTCTTTTACCAGTCTTTTGAATATTTGTTTCCTTGGGAAGTTGTCTTAGTAATAGTGGAAGACAACAACATTTAATAAATGCTTTTTTTAAATTTAAATTTTAGTGAACATACAGTGCAATATTGGTTTCAGAAGTAGAATTCAGTACATACAACACCCAGCGCTCATCTCAACAAGTGATTATTTTGTGTCAAGAACTACCCTAAACACTTTTATGTGTATGAAATCATTCAGTTGTAACAACAACCCCGTGAATAGGTACAATAGTAACTGTGAACTGTCTAATGTCTAAAAGAGGCTATTGAAGGAAAGAAAATGTAGGAACAGAACGAGTAAATGATAGATCTGGGACACAGAGCAGGTACTGTAAATCCAGAAACCACATGTGTACCACTTGCTTCCCTACCCTCCCTCTTCTCTTCTCATATCCCTATGTGATCTTACCCCCTTGCATAGCAAGAGGCCGAATTCAAATTGACTTAAAAAATTTGTTCAGGTCACACACAGTGCCAGATACTGTGCTAAATGTTGAAAAAATAAACATGAACAAAGCATGGGTTTTCCCCTAATACTATAGAGTCATTATTGTCCTGTCCCTATGGAGATGTATTCTTGGCATTAAGAATTGTCAGTCATTTTTAAAAGTCTCTCAATATTCTGAAGTCTAAACATATGTCTACCCATCATTTTTCTGACTACCATTCACATAATTATTTTGTATCCTTTCAGAATGGAGTTATATTTATAATACTCTGCATAATATCAAAGACTCTCACTGCTCTTTAGATGCTGCTGTTACTTACTCTATATTTCTTTGACTGTATCTTTGAAGAAAACACAACTTGTGTAAAAATCTCATTTTAATATACAACATGACCCTTTTCCTTTGTTTCTTTTTGGCAGGACCAGCATTATTATCTGTACAGCTTTTTTAAACCATAGTGAATCAAAACTCTCCATAAGAACAGAAAACAATCGGCATAAAGAGAGGTCTCAGTGTAACAAAACATGCCAGGTACAGAACACACTTAGCCGTTGTGGGACAGAGTACTGCATTTGCCCTGGGTCCAGTAATGTTCACTGGCTCAGAATATACTAAAAAGTCTACTCTGAATTCTTCTTGGCATATATTCATTGCTCCTTAATAGGTATATTAATTAAAAAAACACATAGTGTCATTATACTATATAGAGGTGGTACGAAACAGACTAGTATGTGCATGAAACAAACTAGAATATGTTAATTAATAAAGTTTTGAGAAATGTGAAGAAAATCTGGGGGAGATCTTCCCAGAGGAATCAATATGTGAGCAAAGACACATAATTAGGAGATAGGTTGGGAAAAAAGGGGAAGGTCACCAGTGAATAAAGTATAGATGAAAGTTCAGAAAGGAGACTGATACAAGTGATTATTAGGTATGTTGGCAGGGGGAGGAGTGACAACAAAATAGGGAGTTAAACTGGGCAAGTTTTGTTGGTATTAGAATGTCATTCTATCCTGAGAGCAATGAAGAGACATTAAAACAAGTTTTAAACAAGGGTGGAATATGATAAGGTTTATCTTCAGAAAAATAACTTGTGAGAATCAGGAGGTATTATTAAAAAGGTCCGTGTGAGGGTATCTGGGTGGTTCTGTCAGTTGTGTCTAACTCTTGATTTCAGTTCAGGTCATGATTCCACAGTTGTGTGATCAAGCCCTTATGTGGAGCCTGCTTGGGATTCTCTCTCTCTCTCTCTCTCTCTCTCTCTCTCTCTGCCCCTCCCCTGCTCACATATACACTCTTGCTCTCTCTCAAAAAAACAAAATAAAATGTTTTTTAAAAAGGACTGTGTGGAGCTGGAGAACTACTTATGAAGCTATTTCAAGAATCAAGTCACAAAGTGTGGGTAATATTCATAGTTGCTAACAGCCCAAACTCCCTGTGTTCAAACCCAACTGTTCTGTTTTTCAATTATTCAGCCTCAGTAGATTACTTTGTTAATTTTCCCATCTCTAAAGTAATGATGAAACCATTTATTTCATTGGTTTGTTATGAGAATTAAATGAGGTTTTAATTGTAGTGTTTGCAACTCTACAAGCATTCAGTAAAGGTAAACCACTTTTTTTTCTTATCTCTGAAGAAAGTAGGAAAGAAAATTAGGATATGACTTTGAAAGTTAAAATTGAGATTTGAGTAGTGTGCAAAAACAGGTACTGACAGGAAAAAATAAAGAAAAGGGAGAGGTTAAAAATGAACCCACACTGGGGGACTTCCTGTTTTATATCATGAAATGAGATACAGGACATTTCATGTATGGTAAATATGAATTGTTTGATGGAAGGAACAGAGGAAAGATTGTTCTTTTGGGGACATTTTAAGATGAAGTAGTTAATGATAAAACTGAAATTTTCATGAATTAGTTCGAAACTGAGAGTTGTAAGACAGAAGAAAGAATTGAAGAGCAGATAAAAAATTATTCATTTAAAAGTTATATGTGATAATGTAGCCATTTAGTGAAGAAGGATATAGGAAGAAGTAAAGGTGACTGAAGGAGGAACCATAATAAAACCAAATTTTAGAGATAAGCATAGGAAGAGGAGTTTACAAAGGGTATTTAGAGATGTAAGAAGAGAAATAAGAACAAGCAGACTCTCAGAACCAAGAGGTGAATGGGTTTAACCAATAAGAAATAAATCAATAGCATCAAATCATGCAAGTAAGTCCACTTGATTGTAGACTGAAGCAAAGCCATTGGCTCAGCAATTATGACAAAATGACTATAGATTTTGATGAGGTAGGACTTTTAGAATATTTTACCTATCAGATAAATGCCATAGTAGAAGATGCCTGAGTAGATAATGAAGTATAGGAAAAAAAATGTCAGAATCATGAATGAATGAGAAGAATAGATGGCAGGGTTAATTTTGGAAGAAATTCACAGTACTTCCTGTAATGGTGATCTAGGAGTTTAGAACAAACTTCCTGCCAAAAACAACTGGGCAAGCTGCGTGAGTGATAACATGATGCTCTTTGTATTCATACTATTAGGGGTCATAGCACTTTCTACATCTGTGGCTTGATATCTGTCATCAGTTTTGGAAAACCACAACTTCATCATACAGTTGTTGAAATCTAAAGAAAAAGAAAAAGAGGTAAAAGCTGACAGAGAAGCAATGGCATATGATCTTCGAAATAGTTGACTTCTCAACAGGATCAATGGAAACCAGTGAATAATGGAATTATTTTTAAAGGGCTGAAAAGGACGTAACTATCAACATAGAATTCTTAATTATATGTAAAGATATATCTCAAAAATGAACATAAAAGAGGAGTGCCTGGGTGGCTCAATTTGTCCATATCCAACTCTTGAGTTCGGCTCAGGTCATGATCTCATGGTTTGTGAGTTTGAACACTGTGTTAGGCTCTGTGCTCATAGCACCAAGCCTGCTTGGGATTCTCTGTTGTTCTCTCTGTGCCTCCACTGCTCATGCTCTCTCCTCCCCCCCCCTCAAAAATAAATATAAAAATTTTTAAAAGAACATAAAAGAAACGCATTTTCAGACAATAAATAAAAAGAAAAAAAAATTGTTGCCATCAGACATGCAATGTAGAAATACTGAAAAGTATATAAAGGCAGAAGAAAACAATCTCACATGAAGATACAGAGATATAGGAAGGCTTAAAGACACTGAAAGAAGTGTGAGTACATCTACTCAAAAGTGAGTACATCTAAATCAATATAAAAATGTCTGAAGAGTTTTAAGAAAACAACAGTATGAAAGTCGGAAGAGAGTTAAATGATTATTCTCAGATCTTTGCATTGTCTGAGAAGTGGAAATGTACTAACTTATAGTGGACTTTAGTGAGTAAAGAATGCATAATTAAATCTCCATGATAATAAAAAATATTTTAAAAATGTGTAATAAGAGAAGAAAATTAGAATAATAAATATATACTCCTAAAGAAGGCAAGAAAGAGGAAAGACATAAAAACAGATGGGACAAACAAAAAGTAAGTGGCGGATTTAAGCCTAAATGTTCTAAAAATTCTGTGAATACTTCAGTTGAAGGCAGAGCTTGAGACTGTCAAAAATTTAAAACTCAACTATAGTACTGACAAAGCACATACATTAGTGTGAGTGTGTGTGTGTGTGTGTGTGTGTGTGTGTGTGTGTGTGCATCAATTTACCAGGAAGATACAATAATTCTAAATTTGGAAGAAGTTCATGTGTTCCTCACACTAAAGAGAAGCAGGTTGAACAGTGTGAAGATACAGGTCAATTCTGTATAAACTTTTTTGGATCGCAGACTCCTTTGGAGAATCTAATAAATATTATTGTCCTTTTCTCAAAGAAAAAAGCTGCTCATGAACCTAAATTTCTGCTTAAAATTAAGTTGAAGAAGTCCCTGAGGCAGGGGTTAAGAATTCTTGATGTCCTCTCTTTTGAAATTTAGAGAAAGAAAGGTTTATAGACTTTTTAATTTAATTATGTTCTTTTCCTTTTCTTTCTTTCTTTCTTTCTTTCTTTCTTTCTTTCTTTCTTTCTTTCTTTCTTTCTTTCTTTCTCTTTCTTTCTTCTTTCTTTCTTTCTTTCTTTCTTTCTTTCTTTCTTTCTTTCTTTCTTTCGCAACCCAAGTTCTTCAAAGGGTACAAAATTTGGGGCAGAATTGGAGGTCTCAAATACTTGTATGGAATCTGGGCAGCTTGAGTGAAGTGTGAGAAAAGGAAGTAAGTTAAAAAATGCTGAAAATGTGGGCACCTGGGTGGCTCAGTTGGTTAAGTGTCTGACTTTGACTCAGGTCATGATCTCATGGTTTGTGTGTTCAAGCCCCACACTAGGCTCTCTGCTGTCAGTGCAGAGCCCACTTCAGATCCTCTGTCTCCCTCTCTCTCTTCCCCTCCCCTGCTTGCTTGCTGTCTCTCAAAAGTAAATAAACATTTTTTTAAAATAGTGAAAATGTTGTGTACATTTAAGGCTCTAATTGCAGTTTGAAATAATGTTTTTATAATATAGCCTTTGAGCACAAGAACTTAATTTTCTTTAACATTTCTCAAGCTGAGAGCAAAAGCAGAGAAAACAAATGAGTTGCTCTAGGGCTTGAAAGTAGGATTTGAAAGGAATATTGGGGCTTCCAAAAAGGAGAAAGAAATCAGAAAATATTATAGACTGTATTGATGACCTGATTTTACATGGGTATGGATAAGGATGAAAGTAAAGAAGACAGAGAGCATATTTTGTGGTGATTAAGAACATGAGCTTTGTAGTTAGGTGGACTATTGCATAGGGAGAACATCACTGATCAATTTTGCCTCTCTAAGCAGTAGTCTTTCATTTGTCAAGTGGGGGAAATTAAAATACCTATGCTCGAATATTAAATGAGAAAGTATATATAAAATTCATCCTAAAAATCATCATTCTACGAGCCAGGTCAAACAGTAAGAGATAATGATAAGATTAAACAACAATTTTTATGTGAGAGAGACATGGGAAAAGTGGACAGGAAGGAGTTGAAATCATAAGGGGGATTTCAGGAGTCGGGTTATTTTGAATAAAATTCTCAGAATGTGGCCCTAGGGGTAAAATTCTAAATTGGAATGAAAGCCATTAAAATCATCCAGTCCAAAATGAACAGTCGCACAGTGAGTATGCCTCAATACACCCAACTACCCCAGGGGGTGGAGAAGCATATCAGCTATTTTGAGAATTCCTGGCCTCTTTTAGTTAGGTTATATAAACTCATGTTTTCCCTAAAATTTTAACATTGTTTTAAGTTCTTAACCTTTAGTATCTTATTGTTGTTATTTATAGTCATCAATCCTATTTTATATCAATTAATTGTTTATAGACACTAAAAATGAGGAAAATGATGGAGGTCAAAAGGCAAGAAACATGAAATATTGCGTTGAACTGTGCTAGTCTGACACATGCCTGCTTAATATAGAATGATGACAGTGAACTATTTCTGATAGTCATTATGATTAAAAACAGCATCTTTTTTCAAGGTTCCAAGAAGAGGTGTACTGAATTTCTATGAACCCCAAAAGGTTCAGTTCAGTTCAGGAAAAGGTTAAGTTTAATGTTATTCTCTAAATTAGCTTTCCAAGCCCTAATTACAGTAATAGACATTATTTTGAAATTTGGAAAAGATTCATTTACATGACAGATCCAAGAAATCAGATGATCTTATTATCTTTCTTTTCATTTTGTCTTTCAAATACTGACTTCAAAAAAGAAATAAGAAGTAATTATGAAGAAAAATTTAAGGAGGGGAAACATTATATCCCTTTACTAAGTAATATTATTAATTGCATGACTCTGTATTGATTAAGGCAAAGCAAATTCCTTTCCAAAACTCAACTCTTGACAAAGTAGAGAATATAATCTTATCTAAGAATATAATTTACCTTACCAAAAACATTCTGATTACATGACAATACAAAACTCACTCAGTTAATGGATGAATAACCTGTTCCTAGAAGGAAATATCCTACATTTTAATTTGAAGACTTTTTTTTGTTTTTGTTTTTGTTTTACATATGTTTACTAAACGTGAGAACCATTGTCATCATTGTTCTTCACTGTTACACAAATGTGGCAGGGAGGCTGAAGATGTGCAGAAAAGCTTTGACACAACTCTTTCTCACCTATCTTTGCTAACTCCTGTCCATGATTCATTCCAGAAAGGAAAGAAATCAATTCTGCAACTTCTCTGCTTGACCTTTTTTCTTCTTCGTTAGAGCTTAATATATAGCAAAAGGATTTCCTTTATATTATGCGTGAAATCACAGAACATATCATGTTTACTTGCATAATTTTATTCACTCTAAAATAGAGATTAATTTATAAAGAAGGAGAGGTGGAAAATGTGTGCAAACATGTTGGTTTTAATATGTGGTTATGCTCTGACAACCTTCATTAATCTTTATGTGACCTCATGTAATAGGTCTTGTGGAGTCGTCGTGCTGTAATTTAAAGACCAATCTGAACATTCCCATTCATCCCAAACCACATCATATCAAACTAAAACCACAAATCTGATGTTAAGCCCTTGAAAAGTGACATTGATCTTTACAATAGGTTTCTTGGAGTGATGATAAGGGTGTTTACCTGACAAATCATAAAGATTTCAAAATTTCTCTGTAAATACCTGTCTCTTTCCTTTAAAGTTATAGTTTTCAGCACTCCCTTACCAACATGCCTTTTTTTTACTTTATCTTGAACTTGACTGTTGAAATCCTGGTTCTATCCTGTACAAGAGGTCTAACCTTGGCAAGTTCATTAATTTCCTCAGTTTCCATATCTGGAAGACAGAGATATTAAGAATACAAACTTCATAGTGTTATGGTGAGAATTAGGTGAGGTAAATGAATGTGAATTTAGAATACTGCCTGTCATATAGTAAGAACTTAATAAACATTAGCTGCTGTGATGATGGTGATGATGATGATGATGATGATGATGGAAGGATTTTCAAGCATATAAAGTCAAATCACTTATTTAAAAGAGGGACTGCAAGCTGCTTGAGACATCCCAGCTTAAAGAGTTCTGGAGAAAGGTTTGAAATGTTGAAAGAGTACTTTTGCTTATTTTAATCTGCTTTTAGTTTAATGCAGTTTTAATCTTACATTTTTGCATTTTAAAAGGGTTTTTCCATAAAATTACCTCATCTTCATATCTTTTAGTTTCTGTCTCTTAATTTTTTCTTAGTTTCTTTCATTTTTGCTTTCATGTTATTATTTATTTTTTATATATTTTTAAAACCTATTTTCTTTCTCTAGCTTTATTTGCTTATTTGTTTATCTGCCTTTTTATTATATTTCAGTTTTTCTTCATGTCTTGTGGTATTTTTTAAAACATACTGAAACTACCAAATAGTGGCAGTGCATGTGAACATTTACTGATTGTTTTCTATCTGCAAAACACTAGTCTAAGGGCTTCATGTAGATTATGTCAATCCTTACAATAGCATTTTGAAGTAGGTATTATTATTATTATTTTCATGATACAGATGAGGAAACTGAGATAAAAAGACAATTTTCCCAAGTTTACACAACTAGTAAGAGGAGGAAGCAGGATTTATAGTATTTTGACTATTCATTTAATTTAATCTATCATCTTATTTTCTTGTATTATTTTTGTCTTGGCTATTATTTTCCGGCTAACAGTAAGTAACAAGTGGTATTGTGGTAGCAATGTGCTATGGACTCTATGGAGTATATAAAGTTTTCACAAAATGTTATATCATATATCCTGATGAAATCATGAAATATGTATACTTAATTTATCTGATTGGTTAACATTATGCATCATTTAGCCTTTTTAAAAAAGTTTTCACTTATTTATTTTGAGAGAGAGCTTGTGAGGGAGAGAGTGAATGGAGGAGGGGCACAGATAGATGGAGAGAGGGAGAATCACAAGCAGGCTCCATGCTCCACTCTGACCATCGGGGGGCTCAATCTCATGACTGTGAGATCATGACCTGAGCCGAAATCAAGAGTTGGCACTTAACTCACTGAACCACCCAAGCGCCCAGATTTTTAAAGAGATCTCTTTCAATGGACAAAGTTTATTAAGTCAATCAGAAAATAAATGTATTCAACAATTTAAAAAATTAAATTTCTTCATATTCAGAAGAATTTGGCATGATAGTTTCAACAATAGCCACATTATGGAAAGAGCCTAAGTGTCCATCAACTGATGAATGGATAAAGAAATTGTGGTTTATATCACAACGGAATACTACATGGCAATGAGAAAGAATGAAATATGGCCTTTTGTAGCAACGTGGATGGAACTGGAGAGTGTTACACTAAGTGAAATAAGTCATACAGAGAAAGACAGATACCATATGTTTTCACTTTTATGTGGATCCTGAGAAACTTAACAGAAGATGGGGGAGGGGAAGGAAAAAAAAAAGAGAGGGAGGGAGCCAGAACATAAGAGACTCTTAAAAACTGAGGGTTGATGGGGGGTGGGAGGGAGGTGGGGGTGGGTGATGGGTACTAAGGAGGGCACCTGTTGGGATGAGCACTGGGTGTTGTATGGAAACTAATTTGACAATAAATTTCATATTAAAAAAATAATAAAACGAAATCCTGGAGCCAGGCAGATGGGCAGATGTCTGCAAAGAAAAAAAAAAAAAAAAGAAAGTCTGCCAAATTGAATTTATGTTTTTAATGTTTATTTATTCTGAGAAAGAGAGTGGGAGAGGGGGAGAGAGAGAGGGACAGAGACAGGGAGAGAGACAGAGAATCCCAAG
Source organism: Puma concolor (assembly GCF_028749965.1). Taxonomy (NCBI): domain Eukaryota; kingdom Metazoa; phylum Chordata; class Mammalia; order Carnivora; family Felidae; genus Puma; species Puma concolor. The sequence continues at coordinate 31,636,672 of NC_141683.1, forward strand.
CAGTCTCCACGCAGTGTGGAGCCTGATGTAGGGTCCCACAACCCTGCGATCATGACCTGAGCTGAAATCGAGAGTCCGATGCTTAATCGACTGAGTCACCTAGGCATGCTGCATCATTGAGGCTTTAAAGCCAGACTGATTAGATTCAAATCTTGACTCTATCACTTATAAGCCATGTGGACTTATATGAACTTCTAATTTTTGTTAACAGTTTTCTCATCTGTAATGCAGGAAAAAGTCATTACTCAGCCTTATAAAATTATAAAATTAAATAAAGTGACTGACATAGAGTAAGAAGGTAAAATACATACAGTAGGAAGGAAGCTTTTGGAAAATGGTAATAACTCAATAAATAGTAATAGGAAAGACTACTATTTTACTCAAAAAAAAATCAGACGCGTATACTCTAATAAGTACAATACATAGTCATTCTTGTGTTATTTTTATATACTGTTCCAGACCTTAAGCTTTTATACCTGAATATGATTTTGATGCCTAAGAACAGTAATGGAAGTGTTAGATTTTACAGTTAATATTATTCCATGTACTATATAATGAGAAATATTCTTCCATTGCACAAATTTCCTTTGGTAGTCAGTAAGACTATTTGGAAGTATAGCCATGAAACTCAGGTTCTTTGCCAAAATTCTTCACTCACTTTCAAGTAACACCTTCCATAATTAAGATTGGGCTTAATAAGATTAACTGGGAAACGATGTAGTCCTGTGAGTTAAACATTTTCAAATGAAAAAGATGAGATATAAACCTTAGCAGACATTGAAAGATGTTAAGCATTACTGCTTAGATATATGGAATTATTTTTAAGGTAATTAAACTTTCTAGAAATCCCAGCAGCTTTGGAGAAACACATGAAGGGTGACAAACTATATATATATGGTGTTTTTTTTTTTTTTTTTTGGCTTGGATGATGCAACAAGCACACTGGAGTCAGGCCAAATCTTGTCCCTTTTCTACTCTAGGAGCCAAAGCTGAATGGGTGTTGAAAAAATTGGATTTTCTCCTTTATAGTAGGATGATTTTTCTTTCCATGATTTTTCTTTTTTTTTTCTTCTTTATGTTTGACAACATTAGGAGAGATCTCTTTTGTGGGCCATATTAACCCCAGAGCTGGAGATAAGACTAGGGTTCATGTCATTTCAAAACTGCATCAGTGTAGAATCAATTATTTTCCTTTCAAATCATGCTTATCATTGGTTACCAAAAGTCAGTGTGAGAATAATATGAGAATTATGTAGGTTAAGCAACTTGAAAAATGTCTGACATGTGGTTAATATTCAAATGTTAGCTATTTATGTCATAAATGTATTTGCATATACATAGATAATTTTATATGTATACAAAGATATGCATTGGTAAAGATTTTTTTTTTTTTAATTTTTTTTTTTCAACGTTTTTTATTTATTTTTGGGACAGAGAGAAACAGAGCATGAACGGGGGAGGGGCAGAGAGAGAGGGAGACACAGCATCGGAAACAGGCTCCAGGCTCTGAGCCATCAGCCCAGAGCCTGACGCGGGGCTCAAACTCACGGACCGTGAGATCGTGACCTGGCTGAAGTCGGACGCTTAACCGACTGCGCCACCCAGGCGCCCCGCATTGGTAAAGATTTTTGATCATTAAAAACAAAAATTTGGATTCTCAGGAAATATTTCCTGTCTTATTTTTATGTACATTTTGGAGTCTATATAGCCCACATTTTAAAACTTCAAGGATAAGATCCCATCTACTTCTGTTTTGGCACATTGTGAAAAGTTTGTCTCAGCCACCATTATGTGGTAATAACAAAGGGGAATTCTGTCAACAGTGAGGAATGTGGGGTCCAAAATCAAATTTTGCCAGTAACTATGGACAATTCTCTTAATAATTCTGTGCCTAAGCTTTTGCAACTACAGATGGATATGTTGGGTTTACTTTCAGCAACCTGCAAGATGAAGTTTATGCATAAGGAATTCTCTACTTCCAAATATACAGATATGGTGGAATATCTAGGTAGTTAGCTATATGTATACGTATACCTCTGTATCTATTACAAACAGAAAAATTCCTAGTTGAATTAAAAGTAACTAAAAAAAAAAAGTAACTGAAAGCCAGAATTTTGGTAAACAGAAGCTGATATCACAGTAGCCCATGAATATTTAGTGGGAGATTTAGACCTTCTGGGCTGAGAGCTGGGTTTGGGAAACCTGACTTTGAGTTTAGGCTTGTGGGAATCTGTAACTTATGCCCCTCTTTAAAGTTGGAATCAAGTGCTGCCCAAATTCTCAAAAAGGGGTGAGGGAAGTTTTATCTTCTGCCTGGGGAAGGAGTATAGGAGAATCTGTTTAGTTCATAGAAATTGGGGCATTGGAACAACAAAAAACATCACCTGTGAAAAAAATAGCCTTAGAACTGCATGAATGTGGGTTCTAAATGCACACTCCCTTTGTGGCATCCTGTTACTAAAGTATAGGAATTTTAAGTGGAACCTGAAAATAAAAACTCATTTAGGGCTTTCAAAACCCCTTGGTAAGAGCAAAGACATAGGAGAAATGTATGACATAAGACACTCCAGCAGAAAAAGCAAAAGAAGATGAAACAAAAAACAAACTAAAGATGTGTTGAATATGAGTGCACATGAAACAATTTACAAGCCTTCTATGTAGAAATAAGCAACCTATAAGGAAAAGTCAGCATATTTATTAGGGTCCCAAGAATTTTAAATAATGGAACAAACTTAGATTATAAAATGCAATTATAATGCTTAAAGTAATTAAAGAGATCAAACAAAGCTTTGAAAATATAACTACAAAATTGAATAGAATGAAAATAAGAAAAATAGAGTTTATAGAAAAGAAAAATATAGTTACTAACATGAAAACATGCTGGTTCTATTTAAGAACATAAAGATTAACCATACCTTAAATATTACTGAATTAGAGAGTAAGTCTGCAAAAGAATCGCCCAGATTTAAGTACAGTGAGATGAAGGTCAGAAAAAGCTGAATGAAACACTAACAGAGATAACAGAGTAAATAATGTATTTTTAAAAGGTATTTCAGAAGAAGATAATGAAAATATTTTCGAGGAGGTAATATTTGAAGGAAAAATGGCTGAGAGTTGTTCAGACTTGAAGAAAGATAATGGGTCTTCAGATTGAAGTACAATGCATTCTGAGAGGTTAGAAAAAAAATCTTTGGGGCGCCTGGGTGGCTCAGTCGGTTAAGCATCCGACGTCGGCTCAGGTCATGATCTCACGGTCTGTGAGTTCGAGCCCCGCGTCGGGCTCTGTGCTGACAGCTCAGAGCCTGGAGCCTGCTTCAGATTCTGTGTCTCCCTCTCTCTCTGACCCTCTCCCATTCATGCTCTGTCTCTCTCTGTCTCAAAAATAAATAAACATTAAAAAAAATTAAAAAAAATCTTTACCTAGATTCATTATAGTGAACACTCCTTGAGATAAAAGAATTATTATGGATTTTGTATTGTTATCAAAAACATGCAACATAAAATTTACCATCCTAACCATTTTTAAATATACTGTACTGAAATGTTAGCTATATGCACACTGTTATGCAACAGACTTCTAGAACTTTTTCATCTTACAAAATTGAAACTTTATATTCATTGAACACCTCCCCCTTTTCCCCAACCACCATTTTAAGTTTGAATAATATTGTATTATATTGTAAATAGAACATTTTCTTTATTCATTCATCTGTTGATGAACATTTAGACTGCTCCACTTCTTGGCTATTGAGAGTAGTGCAATAAACATGGGTGTGCAAATATGGGAAGCTGCCTGTGGAGGGGTACTGTTAAATTTGCTGGGAGGGAAGTCAACTGGGGTAATAGCTATCTTCTAAGGAAAGGTGCCAAGAAGCTGCCAACAGTGGGGGTAGTGGGTGCTATTAAGCTCAGTGGGAAGCTATCACTATAAAACTTGTCTAGGTACCCACAGAACTCTCTAGAAACTGTTCTCTATGCCAGTTGCTGCTGGGAACCCCCATGTGGTGGTGAGACAGGACTCACCAGAGTTGGGGAGTAAGCTTCACCAAGTATCCTGCACACCAGCCCCATGCCACAGGAGCAAAAAGAAGCAAAGCACAGGGGACCAAGAAAAAAAAAATCTTCTCTGATATTCCTCCAGTGCCCTCTACTAATAAAGCTCCACATCATGTCATCTGGCAAGGGAGAAAATTCTAGAATCACAAGTAAACAGTGAAGGGTAGGTTTGGAGTTGAGCATCAATAAATTGATAACCAGCACAGCACCTAACCACAAAGCTTCAAAAATTTAAAAGAAATATTGACAGACAAGAAGATATTTGTACATTAATAAATCATGAAGAATTATTTTATGCAGCTTTGTCAGAAATTGATAGAGCAGACAAAAATCAATTACAATATAGAATATTGACCGATAAAGTTAACAAGTTTAAAGTAACAAGTGTTTAGAAACATGAACATGAGGGGCATCTGGGTGTCCCTCAGTACAGTCAGTTAAGTGTCCGACTCTTGGTTTTGGCTCAGGTCATGATCTTGCAGTTTCGTGAGTTTGAGCCCCACGTTGGGCTCTGTGCTGGTAGTATGAAGCCTGCTTAGGATTCTCTCTTTCCCTCTCTCTCTGCCCCAACCCCACTTGCACTGTTTTAAAATAAAACTTTAAAAAATTTAAAAAAAAGAAACATCAACATGAATTCTTTCCAGCTTGTGGAATATTTTAGAAAATTGGACATAGACCACAAAAAAGTTCCAACAATTATAAAACTAATCAATATAGATAAACTATTTTATGTGACAAAAGCAATAAAATTGGAAGCCGGTGATGAAAATATAGCCCAAAATGAATATTTGAAAAATAAAGAATGGAAAACTAAATAATGTAAGCATTATGAATATATGTTAAATTTAAAAGCTAAAGAAATACACATTCAAATTTGTAGAATGTAGCTAAAGTGATATTGAAAAGGAAACATTAACTTAAATGTGTGTATCAGATACAAGAAAAGTGTGTTTGACCAGGTAACCTACTGCAATTTAAAGTTTTTATGGTCATTTTACCTCATGTCCCAGAGATTTTAGTTGTTAATGTTATCATCATCCTGTAGTCTATTCAAGACTTGACAGAGGGATATGTCCCTCCCTACCCAGGAGAATCCATCAGAATGTATTGAGGGGCATGTGTGGTTTGGAAATTAAGCAGTTTCTTGTGTTTCCTATACAGCTTGTTTTCTATAAGGGTATTTATTTTCTGTATAATTATGTATACTGGTCAAATTGTGCAATGTGTTAATAAACATTATTTTTCTGCTGAAATATAGAAATCTAATGGGATTTAGAAGAGAAGTGTTAACAGGCGGATAAGTACTATTGGGAGAAATAAGCAATAAGGAAGATCTAAAAACTTAGTTAGAATCACTATATTAGATGAGTTGGCCAGGGAAATATTCATTGAGAAGGTGACTTTGAAACAAAATCTGAGGAAATGAGTAGTTAGCCATTTGGATCTGTGAAGGAAGAACATACTTGGCAACTCCAAGAGGCCAAGTGTAGTTATTACTGTCAAGGGATAAAGCAGTGGACAAAGTCAGAGAGGTAGTGAAAGTCCAGATTCTATAGAGCCATATCATTTTTGTCTGGACTAGTCCAAATTTAAACTCATTGTCCTGGTATAATTAATAGTAGTGAGTCTTTAACATTCAGTAGGTCTCTGGTTTGGGTAATAAAATATATACTCACTCTACTTTTTGTAAAGACTTGAGCTTTTGCTTGGATAAATGGAAAGCCATCAGAGGGCTTTCAACATTGTGGTAATGATCTGATTTAATTTTAACAAAATCACTTAGACTACTGTGTTAAGAAGAGACTGTATGGGGCAGAAATAAAAGCAAAATCTATCCAGACTGATCAATCCTTCTCACCATTACTATCAACCTGATCTAAGCCACTACCATTTCTTACCTAGATGGCTTCAATAGCTTTCAAACAAGTCTTCTTTACTATATTTTGATATACATACAAGCAAGATTGAAAGAAAAACACATTGAAAAAAACACATTGTCTTCCTATGCTTCAAATATTCATAACTTTCCATGACTCAACAGTTATAAAGAGAAAAATCATTAATACTTTTTCTATTCAATGCAGTATCAAAAAATTTCCTTTTATTCAAGATTCATCTTTAGATTCATTTGGAATGAAAGCCCCTGTGTGGTTTCCTTTATAGAAATAATGATGAATTGTATCTCAGTTCTCTTTTTTTTCTCAAGTAGAAAGACAAGATCCAGAAACAGAGCAGAGAAATCATATCTCAGCTCTGCTCTATAAATGACAGTTCCAATTCTTATAGAAGCAACACTAAGATATTCTGGTCATGTAACTCTATCAGGACTAGTAAATATCTGTAATTTCTGCTTCTTGATCATAAGTCTCCCTGACAGTGAATATTTTTGAGATAAAAACTGGAAAACAGCTTTTTGTCATTACCTTTTAAACATTTGTCATTACTTTTTAAATTTCCCTTGCTAGGTCCTGTGGGAGCTAGAAGTTTGTAGTCAATGGTTCCCTTGTGTACCAGCAACATCTCTAATAGAAAGCTTAAGTTACATGAATCATTACATTCAGAAACCTGACCTGAAGATGTCTATATATTTCTCTAGGAAAAACTCCTTATGGTGAATGTTGAAGCAGAAAACTCAAAAGATATTTAGGTAGATATGCAAAATAATTTTATCTCATATCATTAGGCTATAAGAAACATGTATTGATATGTGAGAAAAAATATCCAGCACAATGTCTGAGTGGCCTAGCATAACCTAACCTTCATGCAACCTTCCCTAATTCTTCTCCCCGAGCAGCCCTCAATTCACCCTTCTTCTATCTTCTATAACAAGTCTCTACCATAAACTTTTGTGCTTTAACATATTACCTTCTGATTTTTTGTAAATGCTACCTTAAATATTTGACTGAACTGTTATCTTATGTTTGACTGAAGGTACTCTATGTTGTGAGCTTTCTATATGATGCTAATAACTGAGCCATTAACTTTTCCAAGCTGTCACAAAGCTGTTGCTGCTGCAACAAACATCTGGATAGTCCTCTTGTCATTTGCACTGACAGAGGATCCTTTGGATATCTTCCTGTGTAGTAAAGTACAGGGTTAGTGCTTGCCACTGAAAAATTGATTATAATCTTCATGATGGTTTCCAACAACTTTCTATAGGTACTGTGACCACAGATATACTTTATCAGCCTTAAAATCAATGAGTTTTGCCATTTTGAATCTTTAAAATGTAATGTTTGAAGTGCAGCTTTTTCAAGCTTAAAACCTAAACTCTTTTAATAATGAACAATTTGGAATTATACCATATTAATCTAATCTCACATATTCAGTGAAAGGGAAGTATGGTGTTTTAGTTTCAGGATGAAAGTATTAAAATTATTTAAAAGTTTTATTTGCCTTTAATTATTTTACAAACATACCAAGAACCTCTATCATGTCTTGAATTAATTTAAACTCTGGAAAGAGCAACAGTATTTACCTTTTATAACCAAAATCTTAAAATGGTGATTAATTTAATTCTTATGTATTTCTCTTTCTATCCACTTGGATGTTATATCAATAAATGAAAGCAGTCATTGATCAGAAACAATTAGCCTCTAGGTGAAAAAAATTAACCCATAACTAAATATTAGAAATAATATCAGAGAGAGAACTTCATTACATCATAAATTTTAGTTCTAAAAAACTTTGAATGAATGTTGGATATGGAAACCAGGGTAGAAAAGATAGAGAAAGTACAAACCCAGGAGCCTGCAAAAACACCCACCCTGTCATATGGCTCCTGTGGACCTGCTCCCATGTCACTGTATAACTAAGGCTTGATTACCCAGCGTGGTAGAATACTCATTACATTTCTATTTGGGAGGAGAAAGCTAAAGCAGTCAGCCTGTGATCCACATACTCCTTTTCCCAGAGTATACCCTCAGGGAAAATGAAAGAACCATTTCTCCTTTTCCCCTGGAGTCTGGGTGAGTGGACTAATAATATTTGCTAGGAGAAAGACTCTGTCTCTGAAAATGACCTTGGCTAAGAATTACAGAGAATAAGTAAAATCCAGACATGGCTTCTGGAGAAAGTCATGTCGTCTCTACAGCTCTATGAAGATAGAGTGGAGATGCTTTATAGTTGATGTGCTCCCATTGTGTAAGCAACCCGCTGGACCTTACTTGAAGCCTTCATTTGTTCAGGGCCATAGAGACATGTCTGGTGTGGGAAAGGATCTTCGGAAGTATGATTCATGCCCAGGCCTTTCTCTGCTCTAAGTTTTTGAATGCCTGTGTCTTTGTAATAATTCAGTAAAACTGAAACTAGGCAAAATCTTTGCCTCATATAAGTTTGATTTGATAATCCAATCTTTGTGTTAAGCCCCGTATCAGTTATTACTATTATCTAAATCAGTAGTTCTTAACACCATGCATAAGCATTAACTGGGAAGCTTATAAAATACAGATTTCTGGACACCTCTCGTAGAGATTTTGATTCAGTTGATTTGGAGACGGGATCCATACATAAGATAATGGTCTTAAATGTGTAAGTAACAAAATGATTTGGAAATATCTCTAAATAAGTCTTATGTTGGCTTAATACGTCTTTCTATTGCATTAAAAATATCTTCCATGTTTTATGATTTATTCCTTGAGTTTGTTGTTTTTGCTTATTTGATGCTTTTGCCTAACACACAGAAGGTTGTTTAGTGATGGGAGTAGAAAGAGAGAAATGATCCCATTGTCTATCATGTAGAAATAGTGCCTCTCTCTTCATAAAAGTGTTAATTGAAAGTTAAGTTATTGAAGTTTTTTACTTTCTCCAAACTATTTGTTTTTATGGTATGTCTAAAAGTTTAAAATTTACATTTAGAGTTAATGTTGTACAATTCATTCCATTCAAAAAAATCAAGCATCTTTTAAAGATGCATGTATGATTTTTATTGTTTCTTTCATACAATTATATTTAGTACTTCTTGATGAAGCCTGTTGTTTATTCTTGGTGATGATGATGGGGCTATGTTCAAAGAAAAGAAAGGGTGCTGCAAAGCTAGAAAGTTGTCAGAGAGTAGGAATTGGGGGAGAAGGACAAGGGGCTTCTAGCAAGGCTCCTAAATATACAGTATTATCCCAAACAGAGAAATACTTGGCAATTACAACCCCACCTTCTAAAAGAGGTATGTAATTCCTGTATTACTAAGTATAACCTAGTGCAAGTCAGATTACAGAAGCAAAGTATTCTGCAAACATACAATTTTCTGGCCACATCCTTGTTCTTATGTTCCAGTTTTTAAAGTCTCTCTCTTAGTAAAGTAGTAAAGTGCTTTTTTTTTTTTTTTTGCTCTCTTGCTTCTTCTACCATAAAACATTTTACATCAAAAAAGTAGACTCCAAATTGATTAGTAAAGAAGAAACATTACATTTAGCCAACTATAGAAAAACTTAAGGGGTTTTAAATTCTATTTAGCACAACCAAAGCCCTACTTCCTGGTTCAAGTTAAAAAAACATGCATACGGCTCCTTGGTTGTCAACTGGCTTTTACAAAACACCATCTTGATGAATTAAGAGTAAATGAATGAGAACCATATGGATAAGTTTCCTTTGAAATACACCCAGGATTAAAAAGTTTAAGAAAAATAGCTCTTGGCAAATATAGTTTTGTAGTTTTTGCTGGAATGGGAATGTTTGAAAAATAGTCTGAAGTGTTTTGTTGAACCCAAATCTCAAAGTTACAAATTTTCCAATCTATAGGGCTAAGGTGATAATGTTGAACTTTTAGGAAGGTGAAGGTAATGGTCTCATTCTAGGATGGAGTCCAAGAGAGTATCTGTTTGATCATTTGGGAGGAGTCATTCAAATAAGCATTCATCTCAAAATTTCAGACTTGCCATGTGATCTGTTACTGTACAGAGATTAACAGTCAAGCACTAGTAGTCCATTGTTTCTCAACCTACTTCTCATTATTTCTCTCCTAAGGAGACTTTTTAGACATTTTTTCTCCTCATCTGCTTATGTATTACACAAAAGTGTGTATATATATATGTGTGTATATATATATATACACATATATGTGTGTATATATATATGTGTGTGTATATATATACATGTTTCATAATTAGAGTAGAGTTTTTTTTGCACCCCCAGAGCCAAATTTTGCCCTCTTGAGGGCGATATTGCCCCCTTTTGAGAATGTATACTCCAGAGCAGTGATTCTCAACTGGGGCATTTTTATCCCCCAGGGGAAATTTTGGAAAGTCTGAAAACATTTTTAATTGTCATAACTACAGGGAGGGGTGCAAAGAGGAACACTATGGGCAGTGAGTGTGTAGAGACCAGGAATGCTGCTCAACACCTTACATTGTACGGGATAGATCCCTGACATAAAGAAATATCTGGTTCAAAGTGTTAACAGTGCTGAGGGTGAGAAACCCACTCATGAGGCAGACTTTATTTTATTTTATTTTATTTTTTGAGTATAGTTGACACACAATGTTCCATTAGTTTCAGGTGTACAATATTGTGATTCATCAACTCTATGCATTATGCATTGCTCACCACAATTGTAGCTACCATCTGAAGAGACAGCTTGAATTTGAATGTTAGGCATGCCACTTACTGGGTAATCTACAGGTTGAGTCTATGAAATGGGGATGACAATAGTGCTGATTAAATAGGATAAATATGAAGATTAAATGAATTAATACATATAAAACACCTGGCACACAAAACATATAAAAGTACCTGGCACATGGTGAATGCTCAGTAAAAGTTAGCTGTGGTTATTATTTTAAAGTAGATTATCCTGGAGAGGGTCTTGCATTAAATTACAAAAACATATAAACACCACAAAGTCTTTCTTGAAATTTACACACACATCTATCCATCCTTCTGAAACGTGAATAGCCGACTTATCCCTATTCCAACTTAAATTCAGAATACATTTTTGTAGTGACTAGCAAACTATTAAACTTGGCAGATTAGTGATTATATGAACAAATATAATGAGAAAGAATCAAGGCTGCTACTGCAGACTAATGTATTTTCATTATACTGTGAAAAAATAATGTAGAAGCATAATAAATACTTTTCTTGGGCCTCAGTAGACAATCAGGAAGTGCCACTTTGACAGTCAATATATCCTGGTGACACTTTAGGAAATGCTATTTGTAATGAGAATTTTCAGGTTCATAGCATAGTGAAATATGAATTAGTGACTCCGATGTACTTGTATTACAAATATCTTTGCAAAATACTGGCTATAGTCTGAGAGTTCCTTACTATTTTTTTTTTTCTATAAGGATTGCAATTCGTACAACACAGAGGGTGTGAGTGATTGGCCTTGCTGGATGTACAACATCCAGCATTTCTGTTTGTTACAGAAAAGTAGATATTATCCCCTTTCCTTTTATTTCCTTTTATAAAATTAAAAAAAAAATTAAATGAAAGGGGTGGGAGAGAATCCCATTTGCTTTCATCTCCACACCTTCAGCAAGTCCCACTGATTTGACATTTCCTAATGTGAGCTGGTTTTTTAGGTCATCAGTCCGATTCCTCAGTGCTTTCTTGGCCTTTAGTGAAAATAGCAGAAATAGACTGAAATCGTCCATGGGAGATTGCTATTGGTAGGTCTTCTATTTTTTCCTCATCTCCTTCTGTCTCCTACTATCTCAACAAAATCTTCAGAGAGAGAAAGTGGTACTATAAAAGTCTAACTGATGAAAAAAAATGGTCAGGGTTAGAGAGCATTGTCTCTGGAGAAAACACTGCCTGAATTGGAATTGGAAAGTGACCGGGGCCACTTTCTAGTTCTTTTCTTGTTGCCTGGTGGGGATAAACGCACTAACACCTGAGAAGGGTTTGCCTAGAGCTGTGCCTGGTACCTACATGTGCTTATGATGCAATGTTAGCTATTGATCACTTGCTTACCGTGGCCACAACTGAATCTCCATTGCAGAGAACCCAGTGGTTCAAGGGTTTAACAGGCTGAAGACAGAATTTACAAATACTTTTTTTAAAATATTACCTTCCAGTTGTTATGCTGATTTGGCGAGTCCTGTTTCCTGTTACAGAAGGATGTCTTAAGAGTGTTGTTTTTTTTTTTTAAATGGTGAGCTTCTAAATTTCACCAGCAGTGAAAATCAATTCCAACTAGAAACAGAAGCCAGCAACCTAATTCTTGGATGCTACTAAAAAGCATCCACATAAACCTTCCATTGGTTGACTTAGGTTTATAAAGTCCCTGAAGGCTAACTTCCCTTCAAATGTCCTCCCCCTCTTATGAATAAAAAGTTTCTTTATTTGGGCACTGTTGGCTCCCAGCAACCTTCTGTGCTGCTCCTGTATGTTGGCATGAGAAAGGGGAGGAGGGGGAGGATGTTCTCTGTCTGGAGGCTAGATCTGTAACAGGACTTTTCTAATCTCTTGAACATATAAATTCTGCCCTTTCTTTTTTTATATTTTCTGTTCTAGAACCATAACTTTGTTGCATAAAACTTGTAGAAGTGTCTAGATGCAAACATAGCATTTTATAGAATTCTTATGAAGTTTGTTTTTCTCCCCACTTCTGGGAATTTCAAGGTAGAAAGGCTAGAGAATCACATCTGCCCTTCATGTATACACCAAGCCTCTTGTCAATAGTAAACTCTTGGAGGAGGCACAGTGATGGAAGCAAGGGCTTTCTTTAGAGGGGGCAGTATTTGCTTTTTAGTCAGTCTGAATTGATAGCAATGTCTTGAGAAAGACTTGAGTCATGGAAAGCACATGGATCACCATTCATGAGCTGGCATCCTGCCTCAGCTACAAATAATGCTACGATTCTAGAAAAACCATCTAACTTCTCTGTTACCACAATTTTCCTTGGATGCTTTAAAAAAACTGGGAGTAGGGGGTAGGTGGGAAAACATGGATATAGCCAAAGCTTACTTGACAAGGTCTTTATGAGGATCAAAATGATATAAATAAAAGTACTCTGTAGATCACATAGTTTATGCAAATATTACATGAGATTCATATTAAGAGAGTTTTGGTCCACACCAGCTTGCTTTTTCTTTCTTTTTTACCCAACGTATTGCTTAATCTCATTTAATTTGTGCCCATGTTGGACCAATAGCTCTTTGAAAGCCCACATTTTACATTGTGTCAAAAATATGAAAGAACTGTATAGAAACTTAGTAAACATTGACTATAAATCTAATTTTCTGCAAAGTTAAAAAAAAAGCCCCACGATGATCTTCTCCAGAATTCACCTAATAGAAGTAGGAAAAAAACAGATTTAAGATTATGATTGCTGCCATTTCATATGTGAGGAGGTGGGAGAAGATACTGATCAACCAAGGCCTATGTTAGGAACTAAGAATTTCTATTTTGGCAATTTTACCATAAATCATGCTTTCTGCAAAAGATCTTAAATTTGCCTTTTGCCCTCATTAATAAAAAGATAGCCTGTTTGCCTTGCTTCTAATGTGTTGCTATTTTATTCTTAGGTTAAATGTGTGGGAGACAACATTTCATTCAAGGAAAACTTGAGCTGAAAGGCAAAGAGGGGAATTTCACAGCTAGGAATTTTAGGTTAACAGACCTTTTCTTGTACTAGAGAAAGTAGGATATGTACTGAAATTTTAGAAATGTCAGATCATTTGCTTATTTAGCTACCCCAAAATAAGAGTTGACAGCTGAATCTTAAAGCATAGTGTCTGTTGTTCAGACACTTATTTAGAATACTTCAGTTAATTTTAGTGTGGGTGGAGAGAGAATTCTATTTATTTGAAAATGTAATGTAGTTGGAATGTAAACAATGCAAAGGCTGTTTTCTAAAGCTTGTATATTTCCACTAATGTATTTTGAATACATATTATGTGCCAGCAGAGAGGATTTTTTACATTTAATAAATGATTACTGTCTCTAGCTGGAGAGATTAAGCAAAAATATTTCCTTTTAAAAGAAGAAAGGAAATATATGACATAGTGCCAGATGAAAGGGAAATAATAAATGCTAAAGGAGTCAGAGGATGGCAAAATCATGAAGGGACTGGTGTGGTCAGGGAAACATTTGATAAAAAGATGGAACCTGAGCAAAGTTTTAAAAGATTAAGTGGTGTTTGAATAAATGAGACAAATGGGTAAGGCTGCCAAGGAATGCTAACGGCAGGCTGGGATAACCCAGCTGAAGCAGGGGTTCACGTAGCATAAAAGCAGGAGGCAGGGTTATGAAGATGGGTTCAGATGTGGCTGCAGCAGCTATGACTATGGGACGCATGACAGAACCCCCTCGTTTTCCTAGGATGTCTCATGATTTAAAATATTAATATAATCATTCATAAGATCAATGAGAGGGGAGAGAACCAGGGAAATAATACAATAATCCTTTATTTGAAATTGGGCGGTGGCAGGGAAAATTGCTAAGAAGTGTAATACACAAATTATCTTTTAAAATTCATATATAACTATCAGCAATGCCATCATGTTACAATTGTTGCTCTTGAAGACCATGCCATTAGTCTTTTCCAACCTACCAAATAAAAGGGGAAAACCACCGCTTCAAGACTTTAGCTACCACTTGAAGAACTTTCACCTTTTATGACTCCTACTCAGACTCAAATTTATCTCTCAAATGAACCAACTTATTTCTCATTGCCTTTACAAGATGCACCGTTGCTCTTTCCAGTAGCACAGAGCTATTTCAAACCTATGTGGGTGGAAAGACTAATGCATTTTTGTGTTTCTAATAGTAATAGATACATTAGGCATTGCTAATGTCTTTACATATGTTATCTCATTAAACCCTCTCAACACTCATGTGAAGTAGCTGTATACATTATTATACCCATTTTATGGGTGAGATCATTGAGGCACAGAGAAAAACTTGCCTTAGGCTATCTAGTCAAGGAGTAGATGAATCAGGGTTATGACACAGGTCTGTCCGACCCCTGCACGCACGCTCAATCACTATACCACTCTTTTTTTCACATACCCCCTATCATAACTGCCTTTTGTCTCCTATGATTTATGAAACACTACCACATTATGCTATCTCACTTGATTTCCTCCATTACCTGGATGAAATACTCATTTTTTTTTCAGATATAAAAGGAGGCTTAAACACATAAAGGGATACTTAATGTTGTCTCAAGAACTTGAGTTCAGGATGTCTATAGAGTTGTTTCACTCTGTGTTGCTTCCCTCATTGAGTCTGTATATATCTAGTCTTTGTATACATACATCAGTTAGTCAAGAAGAAAAGATAGTAGGGGAACAGTGTGCTATAATTTTATACATTGATAGTTAGAAAATCAAATAGTCATAATGCTTTCCATTTAAGATAAAAGATTTAGATCTTTTTTTTTCTGTTTAATTCTTGTCACCTTTTTCTAATACATGCTAAGAATGCTCTGAAAAAAAATCATTAAATATAAAATGAGTATTTTTACCTGTAACCACATTAGTTGTGTCTCCTATTTACAATTAAATGGGGAAAGCATGTTTTACTGATTTCTTAGGTAACATTAATAAAGATACTAATATCACCATCTATGGATCAAAGAAAAACGTGCATGGGGGTAGTAAATGATTAAATATTTCCTCCCCAAGATGTTGGAAGGTCCCTTTGGTTTTTCATTGGTTGGAGGTGCAGTTTCCTTGACAACAGGTTTTCTGAACAGACTGCCTATACCTCAACATTCTACAGCTCGCTGTAAAAGTCAAAGTGTGATATCCTTACAAGATGCACATAAATTTACTAAGGAGTGACTTTACAATTTGTATAATTTCTACTAGACAGTACAGAGAAGATGTTCACTAAGAAAAAGGAGGTTGTAAATCCTTAGTGTTCAGGACCATAAATGGCTCTTAAATTTATAGTTGTTACTTAAATAAAAATCGTCATCTATTTGTGACTATCTATGTATGCCTGCTTGTTCATTAACCCAGAAACAGGTCACTCTGGGTTTATAAAAACATTTATCTAAAGATAGAAAGATTAGGAAAATAACAACAAGTTATAACAATTCTTGAGTCAGTCACAGGAAAGATAGAAAGATTAGGAAAATAACAACAAGTTATAACAATTCTTGAGTCAGTCACCAGGAGCAATGCCAAATTGTGCAAGTGGACCATGAGCAGCCATGCGAAGTCTTTCTACTAAGCTTGTGTTTCCAGAGGACTCTTACTACCTCAGGGAACTTTTGTAAAGAAGGAAAAGAAGTAAATGGGATTGGGTTTGGCAGAGCTTTTCAAATAACTTGTTCAGTTTCTAGGAATGGGAAACCTGTCTAGCCTTTAGGCACTTGTCCAGAAGCATCACATTCAGGTTTATTTTTCTTTAGGGGAGTAAGACTGTGTATTTTTCACCACCTTTTACCATTGGATTGAAAAAAACCCTCAGTTTTATCTCTGCATCCTTGAATATGCCCTTTAAAACACTACTGTGTTTCCTATATGTTTTGGCCCAAGCTTTGTCTTTAAAAGGTATACCTTATGGCTGTGTCCTAGATATGGCATTCCCAACTTCCAGTTATGAGTCAATATGCAAAATTTTATGTAGAGATGATTATACATTTTTTTTCTGAAAGGGATTTCATTTTTTTATCAGACTCCAAGGTGTCCACAATTCATACAAATGTTAATAGCTGCTACCTGCTACAGTTGGCTACCTGACTTCCCAGCCTTCCTGCTTTCTCCCTGACCATGCAGGTGTCTTTCAATCCTGCTCAACATTTTTCTTTCCTGGGAAAACTTCCCTAATTCTAGTCTATTCCAGTTGCTCCTTTACTAGATCAGATTTTTTTTTTTTTTTTTTTTTGGTGTACAGGTTAACTAACTTATTTAATCAACTAAACCCATAACTTAGTTAATATACCAAGATAATGTACATTAGTTCATCACATAATAAGCCAAAGCCAAATATCAAAGAAATTACACAAATCCTAGACTTGAAGAATACATTTTAGAGCTTTCCTTTGAGGTCAATAGACACCTATAAATGTTTAGCTAAGGTAGCTCTAATGAGTTCTTGAATAATGTGAAGTCAGTTAAATGCAGAGTTTCCTTCTTTTATTGAAGATGACATTCACATGACACAGCTCATAAGATAATGAGTGCAGTCATTTCTAGAGAACTGAAGGACCCAAGTGCTGAGCAAAGCAGGACATCTTTCAGTTTTGTCTAGCCTCCATGAGGCTCTAAACAGCTGAGAGTAGGAGACAGTGTGACTCCCCGAGTTTAATGGAGGCTTTGAGCACACTGAGAGGGGAGACAATCGTGTGACACGTTTTAGGAACTAAATTATTCCTTAACATGTGACTATTGTTAAGACTGATTTTTCTGTATGAAGAGCTTTCTTGACTGGTTCATGTGGAAGAATTAGATACAGAAGATGTGCCCAGAGGCATACTCACTCACAAAGGAAATATTAAATGGTTTCTTCAATGTGTGTGTTATTTTCATTGTGTCTTACGATCATTTTTTTTTGTAAAAATATGTCACCGCCATTTTTATTTCATGCAAAAATTAATTGAAATACATCTTGTTTCCATTGTTTCATACATACATATCTTCTCTAAGACCTTTCTCTTCCAGCCCCACCAAAACTCCACCAAAACAGCAGAGACTGCTTTCCCTTTGCTGAAGAGAAACCTAAGAACGTCTTGTAGAAGCTTCTGATAGGGCTTCCTCTCTGCACTTTATTATCCATTTGTCTATCCTTTCTCCAAACTGTAGGAAGATAAGCATCTCTTCTCTCCGAGCAATACTTTTAATAGTATACTGTATGACATTACCTTGAGATCTTCTAGGATCCTCTAGGATCAGATTCTGATTCCTTTTCTTCACCTTAACCTCTTTGAGGTCAAATTTCCTTCAGATTTTCTTAGGATTTCCTTATATAGGGAGACCCACTTGTTCTTTCCTTTCTTTCAAGAATGTTCTACTCTTCTCTCTGATGCTTTGGTTAAGCTTGGGAAAAGGAAATGGTGATGTGTGCCTTTCTTTTTTCTGAGTTTTCTATTATCTGCCTGCCTACAGAATGGGTATGCTTGAGTTCTTATCTAATAGGTTCCAAATGGGAAGCAAGCAAGAGTCAGGGCAAAGCATACCTTATAAAGTCAGGTTGAGAGGCCAATCTCTTTCAGTATCCTCCATTAGAGCTTAACAGATATAGGGCAATGGATGGTTTCTGTCAGCATTTAGACATGAGTACAGTGTTAATAGAGGATTAAGTATGGTCAAAACACATTTTATAATCCAGCTTTAACCAATGATAAAGTGGACAGTTTAAACTTTATCACTCTGATTGCTTGTCTATTCTAAACTTACTTTGTGTCCATTTTAAATTCAGAAGAGCATGGCCGATAGAAAACCCTATCTTAAAACTCTAAGACTTTATATTTAATGCAAACAAGTATGGTATGTTCATCCTAGCTTTTTTTCTTTAAGAAAAAAGTTTTAGAGCAGTTTTAGTTTTACAGCAAAATTGAGAGAGAGAGAGGTACAGAGATTTCCCATATACCCCTGCCCCACACATGCGTAGCCTTCCCCATTATCTACATCACTCACTAGAATGCTACAGTTTTTTTTGTTGTTGTTGTTTTGTTTTTTACCAATCATGAATCTATGTTCACACATCATAATCACCCAAAGCTCATAGTTTACTTTAAGGTTCGCTCTTGGTGCTGTACATTTTATGGGTTTGGAAAAAATATATCTATCAATTATTGTAAAATCAAATCAAATAAAATCAAAGTGGGGCACCTGGGTGGCTTAGTCTGTTAAACATCTGACCTGATTTTGGCTCAGGTCGTGATCTCATGGTCATGGGATTGAGGTTCACATTGGGCTCGATCCTGCTTAAGGTCCTGTGGAGGTTACTTAAGATTCTCTCTCTCCTTCTGCCAGTCCCCTGCTCACATGCACATACACATGTGTGTGTGCATAGGCACATTTGTGTGTGTATGCACATGTTCTCTTTGTCGAAAAAATATAATAATATCAAACAGTATTTTCAGTGCTCTAAAAAATCCTCTGTGATCTGTCTGTTCATCTCTGCCTCTTCCATCCTAGCAGCTAATCTTTTTACTGTCTCCATAGTTTTGCATTTTCCAGAAAATCATATAGTTGGAATCATATAGGATGTAGCCTTTTCAGACTGGCTTCTTTCACTTAGTAGTACACATTTAAGATTCCTCCTTGTCTTTTCATGGCTTGCTAGCTCATTTCTTTTTAGTGCTGAATAATATTCCCTGGTCTGGATGCACCACAGTTTATCCATTTACTAACTGAAGAGCATCTTGGCTGTATCTATGTTTTGGCAATTATGCATAAACATTCTGTAAACATCTGTGTTCAGGTGTTTGTGTGGATATAAGTTTTCAACTCGTTTGAGTAAATACTGAGAAACATAACTGCTGGATTGTACAATAAAACCACCACACTGTCTTGCAAAGTGGCTGTACCATTTTGCATTCTCAGCAGCAGTGTATGTTCCACATCCTTGCCAGCATTTGGTGTTTCCTATGTTCTGAATTTTGGCCATAGGTGTGTAGTAGTAACTGATTTTTGCTTTCATTTGCATTCCCTGATGACAAATGATGTGGAACATCTTTTCATATGCCTTTTTGCCATCTATGTACTTTCTTTGATGAGGTTTCTGTTAAGATCCTTTGTCCATTTTTTTTAACAAGGTTGTTTATTTTCTATTATTGAGTTTTAAGAGTTCTTCATGTCTTTTAAATAACGATCCTTTATCAGATGTATCTTGTGCAAGTATTTTCTCTTAGTTGGTGACTTGTCTTCTAATTTTCTTGATATTGTACTTCAAAGAGCAGAAAATTTTACTTTTAATGAAGTTCAGATAATCTATTATTTATTTATAGACTGTGTCTTTGTTACTGTATCTAAAAAGGCATCATGCCTGGGTGCCTGGGTGGCTCAGTGGGTTAAGTGTCCAGCTCTTGATTTAAGCCTGTGTCATGATCTCAGCTTCATGAGTTCAAGCCTTGCATCAGGCTCTGTGCTGACAGTGCAGAGCCTCCTTGGGATTCTCTCTCTCTTCCTCTCTCTCTCTCTCTGCCTCTCCCCTGCTTGTGCTCTCTCTCTCTCTTTCCCAATCTCTCTCTCAAAATAAATAAAAAACTTTAAAAATATAAATGAAAAGGCATCATCATCCAAATTTTCTCCTATGTTATCTTTTTTTTTTTTTTTTTTAATTTTTTTTTTCAACGTTTGTTTATTTTTGGGACAGAGAGAGACAGAGCATGAACGGGGGAGGGGCAGAGAGAGAGGGAGACACAGAATCGGAAACAGGCTCCAGGCTCTGAGCCATCAGCCCAGAGCCTGACGCGGGGCTCAAACTCACGGACCGCGAAATCGTGACCTGGCTGAAGTCGGACGCTTAACCGACTGCGCCACCCAGGCGCCCCTCTCCTATGTTATCTTCTAAGAGTTTTATAGTTTTGTGTTTTATGTTTATGTCTATGATCCATTTTGAGTTAATTTTTGTGAAGGGTATAGGTTCTGTCCAGATTCATTTTTTTCTTTTCTTCTTTCTTTCTTTCTTTCTTTCTTTCTTTCTTTCTTTCTTTCTTTCTTTCTTCTTTCTTTTGTTCTTTCTTTTCTTTGCATCTGGATGGCCAGTTGCTCCAGCATTATATGTTGAAGAGAATATATTTGCTCCTTTTTCAAAGACCAGTTGACTATTTTTATAGAAGTCTATTTCTGGGCTCTCTATTTTGTTCTATTGATCTGTTCTTTCACCAACATCACACTGTCTTGATGACTGTAGCTCTATAGTAAGTCTTGAAGTTGGGTAATGTGAGTCCTCCAACTTTGTTCTTCTTCAATAGTGTGTTGAATATTCTGGGTCCACCAAACTTCTTTATATTGTTGTCATCCAATCTTTCCCCTCATCTCTATAAAACTTCTTAAAACATGTAGTCTATACTTGCTGCTTCCATTGATCATTTATTAATTTAATATCAATACAAATATAGACTGTGTCATTATATGTGCATATATAATCATTTATTTTCCTAAATGAATACATACTCATGAATTTTTAAAACCATGTAACATTAAAAGATTCATAAATCTATAAAGTTTTATACCTTTATTTATAAAAACTTTACCTCTATTCCCCCTGACATCTTTATATATTCCCACTTGACAGAGACAATTTTTTTTTTACGTTTTATTTATTTTTGAGAGAGAGACAGAGCACAAGTGCGGGAGGGGCAGAGAGAGAGAGGGAGACACAGAATCCGAAGCAGGCTGCAGGCTCTGAGCTGTCAGCACAGAGCCTGACACGGAGCTCGAACTCACAAAGCATGAGATCATGACCTGAGCCGAAGTCGGATGTTTAAATGACTGAGCCACCTAGGTGCCCCACAAATATTTTAATTTTTTCCAGCTGTTTCTTCTGGGAATTATTTCCATTATTAAAAAATACTTGTACTCCCCTTATTTGATTTATCAACTATTAGTCATTATCTATGTCTGCTATGATAGAGAATTACTTCATTTATATCATAGCCCATATCCTTTCCTCTAGGCTCCGACTGAGTCATATAATTTTAAAAATCTAAATTAATAAACTCTATTCATATCTTTCTTAACTCTCTCTTGTACTGGACAACCAACTCATCTTATAACCAGTCTTTTCTTCCTCACAATATATCTTGATCCCAGCTTCTTCTTGCTAATTACACCTGCTACCATCCAAGTTCAGAACATTTTATCTCTTGTATAGATTGCTATAATAGATTCCTAACTACTTCTCTTGTTTCTTCTCATGGCTATCTGCAGTCTATTCTGCACATAACAGCAAGAGTGATGTAATTAATATCAGTTCTCTTGAACCCTTATCTCCAAAGATATCTTATCTTCTTGGTAAGTTTAAAGTCTTCCCCACATCTCCTAAAGACTTACATGGTATGTATTTGGGCCAGCATCTTCATGGCATCCTCCCCACTGATTGCTGAATTCTCATTCCACTGACTTCTTGATATTTCCCAAACACAGCACGAATGTCCTCCACTCAGAGATGTTGCCTTTGCTGTTCCTTCAGCCTGGAATGGTCTTGCTCCATGTATTTGAGTGCTTCATTTAGGTCTCTCTCACTTTATTTAGGTCTCATTTGAAAGGTCTTTCCTTTGGGGCACCTGGGTGGCTCAGTCATTTAAGTGCCCAACTCTTAATTTCAGCTCAGGTCATGATTCCATGGTTTGTGGGATCTAGCCCCATGTTGGGCTCATGCTAACAGTGGATCCTGCTTGGGATGATCTCTCTCCCTCTCTCTCTCTGCCCCTCCCTTGCTCATTCTCTGTTTCTGTCTCTCTCTTCCTCCCAAAAATAAATAAATAAACTTAAAAAAAAAATAAAAGTCTTTCATTTGAAAGTCATCTCATTACAAAGACCATCCTTGACAGCCTTCTCTACAAAAGCTATCTCCTCCTTCTCAAAAATCTGCACCCTTTCTTTATACTCTTTCCTAGAACACAAACTACATGAGGTCAGGGGTTAGTGTTGGGTTTTATCACTGCCAATCTCTAGCACTGAAAACAGTGCCTGGCTCTAAAGGGCTCTCAATAAATATCTGGTCTAAATGATGGTCTATTTATGGTCTATACATAATTCTACAGAGCTTAGGTGTCTCAGTAATGTTCTAGATACAGTATTTTTGAAGTCTTGAACCACAGAGGGACTTCATTTCATAGAAATATGAAAACAAGAAAATGGTTGCCCTTGGTAAGTATCCTTAATCTTTAAGAATTATAAACCTCTTAAAGTTTGTTCCTTCCAAGGGATCATGAATAGTTTCCACCTAGTTAGAAACTCAGTTAGGATTAGTGTGACTTACTTTAGTCAGGGACTTTTTTTTCATTTTAGATATTGCAGAAACCTCTCCTTTGTCTATGATCTTCAATTTTGGGATGCACTGTGTAGAAATGTTTCTTTTCTTACTGTGAAATAGTCCACCATATTGATATATTGTAATCTTACCCACAATCATCTGTGTTTAGCCCTCAATTTATCTCATTTTATATTCTCTCCTATCCAAAGCCATGGTGTTAACTATCACTGACTCCCAAATCTTTAGTATGCTTCACATTTACCTAGCTCATTGGTAATCTCTATCTGGATATGGCACAGAAATATTAAATGGAACAGAAGATGTGTAATTCTTTTCCCAAAGCTATTCTTGTTTCTATATTTCTCATCTAAGAAGATGAAGAGTAATACCATATCTCCTCTTCTCATGTAATCCGCAGAAGCAATTAGTCACCAGGTTTTATAGATTATAGCTCAGGAGATCTAGCTGGTCTAGTCTTCTCTGTTCCCTGTAACACCTCTGTTCTTCATTACTACTCTGTTGCTCATAGATATAACCACCCTGACTTCGGCTAAAATTCCTCTAAGCCATCCTTTATATCCTAGGAAAATTCCTATCTGGGCATGCCTCATGTCCTTCCTTGAATCCCAGAGTCTCCAGGAGAAAGGTCAGTTAAATAGTATCATATCACGTCCTTCACTGTCAGACACTGTGTATGTATACCTCCCACCCAGTCTCCTTCCACCATCCTATGTGCATTCTTTGCATCTGCTGTTCTGAATACCGTTTGCCAAATACACCATGGTGTTTCTTTCACATATTGTTCTCTCTGCTTTGAATGTCCTGGCTACAGTCTCTGTTCAGTTAATGTCCGCTTGTCCTGTGAGACTCAGCATAAGCATTTTTTTTTTCTGCTAGGAATCCTTTTATGAACTTCCTGTGTGATTTAGGTGCCTCTCCTTAGTGCTCCTATGATGCTGTGTGCAGATCTCTTTCCTAGTTTCATCATGCTGTACTATCTTGCTGCACTATCATTCTTATTAGTTATCTCTGTATACTGTTTTATTTGTGTATATTGCCAATTAAATTCTAAAGGTCAATGATGGTGTTTGATCATCTTTATATCCTTACTGTCTAGCTTGGCAATGTTCATGAAGTATGAGTGGAAAGAAGAAAGAATGAATAAATAGAAAGAAAGAATGAAAGAAAGAAAGAAAGAATGAAAACTTTTCTACTTGGGCCTAGAAGAAATTTCCAGAAACAAATGAAACTAAGCTGCATCATCAGGGCGCTGTGGGTAAACATTACATGCTATTACATGTAGTGTAGACTTGCCTATGCAGAAGTGTGGGGGTTAAAACTTTTCTATTTTCATTTTTAAACAAAAGTAAACATTATTTAGGCTGTATAATGAAGTCTTGCTGTGTGTATGTGTGTGTATGTGTGTTGGGGTGAGGGATGGGGACATTGCATAGCAAATATGACCTCTGGGGACTTGTTACAACTCTATTGTCTCATTAATTCCTTTTCCGCCGGCATTTGAGTTGTTTGTTGTGGCTGTTGTTAATTTGGATGTATATATACATATATGTGTATATGTGTATATTATATGTATATTATATGTATATGTATATATATATATATATATATATATATATATATATATATATATATAATTCAGTAAATATGGAGATAGATAGATCTTAGTGTCAAGACACTTAGGAAATTACCAAGACCTAAAAATTGTATTGTATTCAAAATCGAAGGATGAAAAGTCAATACACTTGTAATTCCTCTAATGGTACTTAAAATTAATGAATTAGTATATTTTCTTCCTAATAACTGAGATTTGAAGAGCATAGATTTGACTTGAGGTGTGCATTGACTGTTCCTTTTATTTCCTGCCATTTCACGCCACATACTTTTTTGTGAACATCGTTTGTGTAGATGTGGTTCTAATTAGGGACTGAAAATTGTTGTTCAATTGGACACACTAATCTAACATAAGAAATAGGAAAAACTATTTAGCAGATTAGAATTTACTATAGCAAGGCAACAATTGTTGAATAACCCCAGTGTCCTTTACCTCAAAGACCTTTTGCGGAAGGCCATTCCAAACATTTATTACTTGCAGAATGAAAAACTGCTTCCTTATGCCTGTGCTGAATTTATTTTCCTTTAACTTTCATTAAAGTCTCTTTGTGCTATATAAGTTGAAAGAAAGAAATAACCTACATTATCTACACTTAGGATTCTGTGCACTTTAATTATATCCTATGTGTCATTTCCATAGCAGGAAGCGTCTGTTCCACCAATCCTTGCAATTCATTCCTTTCTAGCTATTGTTTTATCCAGCTTTCAGTTTCTTTCCTTTCTTTTCTTTTCTTTTAAATTTCATTTCATTTTGAGAAAAAATGACTCTTGGGATGTAGATATGCACCCTCAAAATCATTTACTACCGATTTTGTAGCATTTAACTAGAATTACCCTTGTAGGTTGGATGCATCTTGACAAAAGAAAACAAAAGCAACAGTCCTGACGGGTGATGATAAAAATGTTTCCTCTCTGGCCAGCATGTGATTAAGCACAATAGCATATAACAGCTTTTTAAGATTTTTGACATTAGGGACCACCTCTTTTATGTACTCTGAATTGTTACTGGCACCCCATAGGTGTTTAATAAATATTAATACTGCTAAGTTTAATAATAAATGAAAAAGGAAAAACTGATTTTGAGAAAATCTTGTGGTTGGATACATGTTGGAAGATATGATTCATTGTTTCCAAAGATAATCTTCTTTTATTTCATATATAATCTTAAAGATTTAAAATTTTATCTGTTTCATTTCAAAATAATATGAAGACTCCTTGTAGCCCACTTCTTTATTTAGTGCAGAGTAAAATTTCATTTTCAGATCAAACAGAAACAGAGGGACATAAACCGAAATTGTAGACCAATTCATGATGTACAATTGTTTATGCAGAATGAAGGCCAGATGGGGCTATAAAACTAGCCCCTAAATCTCAACGTATAATTCCATATGTTCCAGGAGAATACAATGGAATACCGATCAGGAAACAGGTAGGCATTGAAATTGTTCTGCAGTTTCTCACCACTCTTTCTCCCCATCCTGTCAACCACACGTACCTGCCTGGAAATTGACCATCCTGGATTGAGGACTGGAAAGTGAATGTGACTGGAATGTACCAGAGGCAGTGGAGGTGGGGGGGCAGGGGATGGAAGTTGTTCAGAGGCCGTTTTTACTCACTCAGGTGTTGAATTATGGAAATTAGAAGCAGTTTCCCCCAAATAGAGTCCAGTTCCTTCTTGTTGAATTTAGTGGATTCAAGAAATATTCGTTAAATCTTAGAATTACTTATTCATAAAGGTGGAAAGGACGTTAGGCCATAAGATTTATCTTCTTGCATTTGGGGTGGAGTTGGGCTTTAGTACAATAAATAGTTGGCTTATTTAGGCTGCTTTTAGGTTCTGTGAGTCAAGTGGACTTTTTTCATAAAAAATAGGGGGTATAGGGGCAGTTGGGTGGCTCAGTCATTTAAGCAACTGACTTCAGCTCAGGTCATGATCTCACAGTTCATGAGTTCGAGCTCCTTATCGGGCTGACAACTCAGAGCCTGGAGCCTGCTTCAGATTCTGTGTCTCCCTCTCTCTCTGCCCCTCCCCTACTCTCTCTCTCTCAAAAATATACAAATATTAAAAAAATATTTAAAAATATAGGGGATATAGGGGCGCCTGGGTGGCGCAGTCGGTTAAGCGTCCGGTTTCAGCCAGGTCACAATCTCCCGGTCTGTGAGTTCGAGCCCCGCATCAGGCTCTGGGCTGATGGCTCGGAGCCTGGAGCCTGTTTCCGATTCTGTGTCTCCCTCTCTCTCCGCCCCTCCCCCGTTCATGCTCTGTCTCTCTCTGTCCCAAAAATAAATAAAAACGTTGAAGAAAAAAAAAAATATAGGGGATATATAAATCAGTCAAATAACAGATCTGACTGTTTTAATCATACTCTATCCCACATACCCCCACCCCTCACCTAAAATTGTCTTACGGAAAGAAAAGCTTTATTTTTCGATTGTTTTATCAAGTCAATTATTTTATCAAGTTTCTCATCACCTGTATAAGGGGTGTTCTTAGAATCAGTAACCGTTTCATTGAGAAAACACATATCCTCACAGAGACTAATAACTCATATTTTTAAAATAAGAGCAGAGCAGAATAAGGTTTCCATGAATCTCTT
The DNA here is from genome assembly GCF_028749965.1 of Puma concolor. Classification (NCBI taxonomy): domain Eukaryota; kingdom Metazoa; phylum Chordata; class Mammalia; order Carnivora; family Felidae; genus Puma; species Puma concolor. The sequence goes on from NC_141683.1 coordinate 31,663,779, forward strand.
CACCCTCAGATTTATAAAAAAAATGGGGTAAATGAATTTAAGAAAAATATATAGAAAAGAAAAAGGAGAATATGTATTTATTTATATCCCACTTTATTATAAGCAAGAATGTGGGAGAATTTACTAAGTGGATACAATGGAATAAACAACCCAAAATCTTTTTTTAAAAATCAGCTCCTCCCCACAAAATTTGGGTTTGAAAATATTTCAGCTGTAGATTTTCTTCATAGTACTGATTGTAGCATATATAGGACCGAAGTATGGGTCAAGTAGACTCAAGATTATAATTGAACTTTTCAATTTCTAAGGTATTCTTGGATGCTTCATTTTTGACTTGAGAGAGGTCAGATTACCTAGTGGAAAATACCAAATAGTGTCAAAGTGTATTATGGCAACTGATGTTAACATTAAGCAGGCTTGAAAGTTCTTGCCAGAAATGACACTACAGTTCAGACCACAGTGACTGGCTAGAACTAGGCATCATTCTGGAAAGCATTGCTTGTCCAAGATGAAATATTTTGACATGCTTGCATGCCTCAAGTGTAACTTCCATGTGGATCACAAATTGAGAGACTATCTATGGCTGCTAAAAAATGCTCAGCTTGCTCCCTTCTCAACTGATTTTGAGACTAAAGTGACAATTCAGGTTATGTGCTTATAGTCCAGAGAAAGCCCGTGTGATTGGCTCTCAGCAAAAGAGAAGAGTCTGACTTTGGTACAGGTGCCAGGGTACTGTCCTTGAAGTATAGCCTGAAGATCAAGCTTTCTCTTTAATTAATAAGCCCCAAAGTTCTCAAATTCTACATTTTTAAAGTCAAAACTTTCTCGTAAAATTTAGAGTTTTTTCTTTTAAGTAAATATACCACTAGGAAACATGATAAATTATGGGTTTAGTATTACCAGAATGCAGACCTTTAGTAAGAGCAGGGAAAAATATCTCTTGCATAGCATCAAGGAAACGGGGGTTATGAATGGGAAAAAGAAGGAAAGAGGGTAAAGAAGCTGACCCTGATTCACAGTTTTGCCAAGGGCCATCCTGGATGTTAGGCACAGATAGCCTGAGGCATCCAAACCAAAGAACACAGAAGGAAAGAAATAAGAAGAAAACCTTGAATGTGAAGCTTTAGTATGGGCATTTTATTCTTCTTTGTCATTATATAATAGCATTATATAATGATTTTCTAAAGGTATTGAAACAAAATCCTATAACAATATGAAAAAGGAAGTTTAGGAAATAGATAATGGGAATCACTTCTATTCTTCCAAAAATTTTCTTTTTGCATTTTTATGTATATTGATTTGTGCAAGCATAAGATGTTCAAATTACTTGCAATATGATCCCAGTAATTTTAAATGTTTTCAAATAAAGTGATACAAGTATTATACATGTTTTCGCTTCATCTTCAAACTTCCTAATGGTTGCAAAATATTCTGTCATCTGGTTAAACCAATCATTCATTTATTCAACAATATTTATTTAATACTCACTACATTCCAGGCACTACTCTAGAAACTGGACATACAGCAGGGAATGCAAGTTCCAAAATTCTGTTCTCATACAGCTTACATTTTTATACTGGACCAAGACAATAAATAAATACATATGTAATAAAAGGATAGATAGTGATGAGTGTTTTGTAGAGAAAAAATATGAATCAGGAAAAGGGACAGAAAATTTTAAAGTGTTTTTTTCTACAATAGCAATATATTATTCCAATTAGTATTTTTTTAAATCTAGCCCAGGGGTGGGGGGCACCTGGATGGCTCAGTCAATTGAGCATCCAGCTTCAGCTCAGGTCATGATCTTATGGTTTAGTGAGTTCCAGCCGGACATTGTGATCACTGCTGTCAGCGTGGAGCCTGCTTTGGATCCTCTGTCCTCCTCTCTCTGCCCCTCCCCTGCTTGTGCTCTCTCAAAAATAAACATTAAAAAAAAAAAAAGTCTAGCCCAGGGAATTTACTTATTACATGTTTGTGATATGTTTTTTAGTACCATCATAATTTTCTTACCTTGTTACCTCATTTTCCAGATTTGATATGTCTATAAAAGTTGTTGATTGTAGTTTCTGTGTATTAGGGTGGGGTGGGGTGAGATCAATAGATCAGCAAAACTACTTGAAATCAAAAGACTTACTTAAGGGGCGCCTGGGTGGCTCATTCGGTTGTTTCACTTCAGCTCAGGTCATGATCTCCCAGTTAGTGAGTTTGAGCTCTGTGTTGGGCTCTGTACTGACAGTTTAGAGCCTGTTTCAGATTTTGTGCCTCCCTCTCTCTTTGCCCCTATCCCGCTCTCTCTCTCAAAAATAAACATTAAAAATAATTTTTAAAAAAGACTTACTTAAAACTTTTAAGCCACTGTATTTGACCCAGAGCTAAAAAGCAGTTTTTATAATAATATCATTATTAAATGTGTTCGGTTTTAATCACTAAGAGAATTGAAAGGGATTACAAGATATAGTTACTGACTTTGAAGAAGCTACAATTTGCTTTAATGACTTGTGAATGTAATTTGTCATATTAATAGAATTTGACAGAAGCATAGTGTACGATAGGAATAAGAACATGGACATTGGAGATAGTTTTAATATGTACTAGATGTGTGTCTCTATCTCTGATTCTTAGTTTTATTGTCTATACAATGGAGATGATTTTATTGTAAGGATATTGTAAGAGTTAAGTATACATTCACTATCGATCAATATCCACTCCATCTGTCAACATTCTAACTTATACCACAAAGAATTTTAGGCCACTGAATAATGTTGATAATATAATTATAACAGAGCCTGACACATAGTAAACAAATAGAATCACCATTGCTGTTTGTATTTCCTCACACATGTTATGCTGAATCAGATATCTGAGTTTTTACACTTGTTCCTGATGACTAGATTTCCCTTCACCTTCTCCACTTCCATCTCCCTCAAACCTCCCATTTTTCATGATTCAGTTCAGTTATCTTCTCTATGAAACCCTCCTGGATTCACCAAGGTGAGATCCATGCAAGGATCTCATTACATCCCTGTTCTGCTGCTGCCCCAGCACCTGACACACACTTGACTTAAAGATGAGTATCAATCGTAGCTACATTGATTCTACAGTTAGAAGAATACTTATAAATATGCACAAAGGATTTGGAAACCACATTATAAGAGCCAGCTTGCAGGAGAGTAGATACCGGTGAACATTAACTGGCCATCTAACTGATGTTCTACAAAATACCGTTTGGACCTGCCATGGAAAACACTCAATGCTTCTTAAGTAGTTTTCTGAATATAATCTTAATGTCATGTTCAACAGCCAATGACAAGACAGGACCACCCACAACAAAGCTGTGGAATGCAACCAGTCCACCAACCTTGCTGTAATACTGTCAACAATTCAATGTTGCTGGAACGCACATGTAAATATGGCTTAAAAAGCAAACAGGTGTGTCTCAAAATAGGAAAAACAAAGACCAAATCAAGGCTAAAAAGACACACCAAAGACCTCTGAGCAGTATTATTTTGAATAGCACGGAAACAGTAATTACTGTCTAAGCAAAGAAACATCTATTTGTAAACCAGAGATATGCGGGATTTTTTTCAGGTGGGGGTTGGTCACCTGCAAGCAAAAAGACAAAACCACCCGATCCCCAGAGGGGAAGAATACCATAATTTTCATAGAAGAAAGACAACCCTCTATGCTAGTAATAACTTGGGTGGTCTATCTGTGTACCAAGGATTTGTGTACTGCACATGTCCTGACAAGCTTGGATAATTCTAGTGGCAATTGTGCACCTGCCCCAGGATGTCCAGTAAAAATGGTTTCTTGGATTTTCTAGAGAGGAACCTCCCGGACAATGTCATGATTATATGTCTACAAAAAAAAAAAAAAAAATCTGCATCTACTGAGGTACGGAATCTGGCTAGGCAGAGACTTAAAAATGTGAATCACCAGATAACACTGGTAGTAGGCAAACAAAATACTGTACTGAAGTTACTGGAAAGATGAATAGGGGAACAATCCATATGGTGGTAAGCTTGAAAAATAAGATTCCAGGGCACAAGTGAGGAAAATTAAGAAGACCATGTGAGATACTAAGGTAACAAAGTACTCAGAAATTAAGAAATTTGTAGATAGAATAGGTTTTAGATTTGACCTGAGGAGGAAAACAAAATGAATAACTAGAAAGAAAGGACAAGAAAAGGTTGTGATAAACAGAAAAAAATGGATTCAGCTTTGTGCCAATGGGAAGAAAAGGGCAGGTATGCAATCTAGAGCAAATATATAGTTTGGGGTTTTCCATTAGTGACATAAACCAGTAAGATCTCTGATTAGAAAGGATCATGGGATATATCCTTAGAATGAATCTAATAAGTGAAATTGTAAAAATAGTTTCATGATTGCCAGCTGGCTGGATATAGAAGAGTATGTATGTACTATCTACCCAAATCCCAGGAATAGGAACTGGACCTCAATAGCTGGTTTTGTTTGCTAAATGTCTGTTATACTTTTAAACATTATTGTCTACATCCACAACCTAGAAATAGCTGCAAGTATGATGTCCCTTACCATTGTCTGGGAGGTTGGAAAATTATCCAAAGTTGTTTCCCATAATTTCCAGCCTAACATAGAATTTGTTTCACCCTAAGCTTCTTTGGGTCAAGTTAACCAAATAGAAGGAACTAAGATTGAAAAGGGAAAGAAGGAGCAGTGAGATTCCTAGCCAGAGAACAATAATAGGAAGAAGCAAGAATATAAGAATAAAATGAGTTCAACAGAGGGTATATCAGTTGTTATTGGTAGCCTTTTGAATGAGGAGGAGTTTGGGCTACCTAATGTCACTGTCACCTTCACATATTCCTAAAGTATTAACATTAGTGGCAGGGAAAGCACAGGAGTTAATACTGAACCTAGTTCTATTCCACTTAGATGGTAAACATCTCCAGCTGATTCCAGCCATACCTGTCTCTGGTTATATCAAGAGCTATCTAAAAGAGGTGCACAAAATGCAACTTTTAAAAGGGTATCTGTGGAGGCCAAGCCCATCAGAAAAGCATTAGAGCACAAACAAAAGCTCAGATTAATGTATCTACTAAATAATTTAGTTGAAGAATGGAAGGGAAAATTTAATAGGTGATTAAAATAAGAATATTTATGCACACAACCAAAAAAAAAAAAGGATTATCTTGGTAAAAGGAACACCTTTTTGAATTTTAAGGATATTCTGTGTAGATGCTTTCACATTATAGGCAAATTGTTTAAATTTGACAGAAATGGAAGGTACTCTTGGAGGTGTAGAAGGAAGGGTTCGTGGTTCTGATTAATCCACCTGTCCCTAGGCACTGCTATTGATCCTGGCTTGGCTGAGCTCATGATATTTTTATGACAGACAGAGATTTATTTCTGCTAAAAAGTTCCAAAGCACTTATGTCTTTCAGATATTTCAGAGAGAAATCTCATGTCCTAGCAGGAAGAGTGCACACTCAGGATTGGGGGTTGTTTAGTGGGAAAGCACAGAATTTCTTTCCAAACTTGAGGAATAAAAGGCACTTGTGGTGGTGCTGCTTTCTTTAAAACAAACCAAGACTTTTGAAAACTGTTGGATTAAGGAAAATCTGTAATATCCTGACACCTCTGCAGTCTTTAGCCCTTTTTTTTTTCCCTGGAGTTCAGAATAAACCACAAACCTGGGGATATGCTTTACTTATATTCTGGATCTCTAATACACCAAGAACTAATTCTTCATAAACGTTCTAAATTGACACATCACTTTACTAATATATATCACGTAACTCGAGTTCTTAATACCAATTTCTTCCTCAATTTGTGGCAAAAAAACTTTCAAAATATATTTTAAGAAGTACTTTTTAAAATCAAATTCAGTAAGTTCATCTGAAGTGATATTTGAATAATATTAATAACTGGTTTCAAACACAGCAAGGATAATGATCACGAGACCCGGGCACAGGTATTACAACACATGGGGAGGGCAAGGTTACTTTGCCTTCACAGCTGTCCATTCTTTACAGGCTTCTAATAGGATTAAAGTCAAGAGAAGGTACCTTTATATTGCCTCAATAAAACATTTAAAGTACAAATGAAAACTTCTGCATCTATGATTCATTATTTTTCGTACAAAGCTTTCCAATTATTTGATTACAGAAGTAGGAGTTTGTTATACATAAGACCAGTGCACATTTGCAAGCTACCTGCCACCTGAAATTGTGGAATTCTGAGAGCCTTTAGTTCCAGAGACTCCTAATGGCTCTCTGCTGAGTTACAGCAGCAGAGCCACATTTCCCATCCCTTAGATATAATTTAGCTCCCACTCCCATGAACGCAGTATCCAGAGGAGTGTTTCTGAGAGTTCCACTGCCTCATTTAACTAATTTCCTGTGCCATTCTTAGAACCAGCACTTGGAGATGAAGTGCCCTTAGACATCTCACCAACCCCAATGCCAAAGGTTGTTGGACTGGTTCAGAGTTAAGGTCTGAAAGCATTTTACATAAGCACGAACCTACTGATTTTCTCCTGCTCCAAGGTAGCTGCAGTGCTAACTGTAAGTGAAGTGCATATGTTTCCCCTTTGGACCACTGTTGGACAGATTCCCAAGGCCTGTTTGATAATTACACAAAACCAACCAGCGGACTCAGCCAAGAGGGGGTTTGCCTTTTACCTTCAAGGGACCTAGGTTAAGCCTTAAACCCCTGGAGATTTGTAGGCAATGATCTCATCCAAGTTCCTTGAAATCATTAGTGATTGGCGAAATTCACAGCTTTGATTTGATGTGGTTAGTCAACAAAATGCTTGAATGCTTATCAAAACCTTATCTAAGCCTACATATCTGGAGTTATAAATTTAGTATCCATAGGGTCCCTTGCATTCTTTCCTGTGGGATTGGAGACTGACAAAATAGGCTTTTATAGCATGTCAGGGCTTTTAGTGCTGACAGATAGGAGAAAAACCACTGGCAAGCAAAAAAAGTCAAGTATTTTCACACTTAATGTATTTCTTTAAGAAATTGGTTTAGATATTTGGAGTCCATGATTACTTTTTATGTCTAATTTGCCCATCTTTAACAGACATTTGTCTATAACCACAATTATTATTCCTTTTAGTGGTCTTAGATCAAAGATAACCAAATACAGAATTCTGTTTTTATATCAAAATCTGCTCCTCATTAGGCATTCAGGATTCAGTTCTAATCTCATTTTCAGCACCCATCAGCAAAGAGCCCAAGCAGGGAAAAAAATTTCCATTTAGCTTACATATGCATTGCTCAACCACGAAATTTAAAATAAAAGTCCTCTCCTCTTGAAGCAGAACATATAAAACAATATCTCACTGGATTAGAGAAAAAAGTATGAAAATAGTATGTCCTTTAGAGTTTTAGAAAGGAGAGCAACTCATTCTTTTTTTTTTAAGAATAGCATAATGATTCCAACTTAATTATTATTCAGCCTTAATAATTAATTCACAACTAGTCTCATTTTATGTATTACCATCTCTTAACCTCCCCCAATTTTTTTTCTTGTTATCTTTTTACCCTTCATCCTTTTCTTGCATACCCTCCCTGACCACCAATCTGCTCTCTGTATCTATAGCCTTGCTTTGTTTTTTGTGTTTTTTTTTTTTTTTGATTCCACATGTAAGAAATATCATATGGTATTTGTCTTTCCCTGTCTGACTTATTTCACTTAGCACAAGGCCTTGGCAGTCTATCCATCCATGTTGTTGCAAATTGCAAGATTTCATTCTTTTTTATGGTTGAAGAATATTCCATTGTACATATATACTGCAATGTCTTATCCATTCACCCATTGAGGGACACTTAGGTTGTTTCCATATCTTGGCCATTATAAATAATTCTCAATGAACATGGGTTTGCAGACATCTATAAGAGCAAGTGTTTTTGTGTTCTCTGGATAAAAAACACAAAAGTGGAATAATAGCAAGACCATATGGTAGTTCTATTTTTAATGTTCTGAGGAGTCTCCATACTGTTTTCCATAGTGGTTGCACCAATTTATATCCCCACCAACAGTGCACAGGAGTTCCCTTTCCTCCACATCCTCACCAACACTTGTTATTTCTAGTCTTTTGATAATAGTAATTCCAACAAGTAGGAGTGTTATCTCCAAATTTTGATTTGCATTTCCCTGATAAGTAATGAAATTGAGCATCTTTTCATGTACTTGTTGGCCATCATTTGACTTTTTGAAAGAATTTCTTTGTAAAAATCAGTGAATATCATTAGAAAACTTCCTGCTTATTTTGTTAATGGTGGATAGTTTATGCTAAAAGAATGATATTATTTAATAAGTATTTGTCTCCTGATAGTATAAAGGTGTGATATCTTAGTTTGTGCTGCTATAACAAAGTACTATAGACTGGGTGGCTTATAAACAAGAGAAATTTTGTTTCTAATAGTTCTAGAAGTCTGAGATCAGAGTGCCAGCCTGTCAGGTTCTGATTAGAGCACACTTCCACCTTACAGATTGCCCATTTCTTATTCCATCTTCCCATGGTGGAGAGCAGCAATGGGAACCAAGCTTTCTTGTAACTTACATAATGGCATTAAACCTATTCATGAGGGCCCTGCTCTCCTGACTTCATCTAATTGTATTAATTGCCCCAAAGTCCCACTTCCTAGCACTATTACAATGGGGGGGGGTAGGTTTCAACATGTAAGTTCTGAGGACCACAAAAATTCAGTCCATTCCACGGCAAATTGAATTAAACAGTAAGATTTCTAGAACAGCTCAAATATCAGGAAGTACAAATATCTACATTTGGTACATGAAAGACTATCTTGTTCCTCAACAAAGTAGGTTTAGAGGGAACATTCCTCAATATAATAAAGGCCATCTTAAAAAACCCACAGCTAATATCATCCTCAATGGGGAAAAACTGAGAACTTTTACTCTATGGTCCAGAACAAGACAGAGATGTCCACTCTCACCACTGTTACTTAACATAGTACTAGAAGTCCTAGCCACAGCAATCAGACAACAAAAAGAAATAAAAAGCATCCAAATCAGTAAGGAAGAAGTAAAACTTTCACCATGATATAATATCTTATATAGAAAACCTAGAATACTCCACCCAAAAACTGCTAGAAGTGGTAAATAAATTCAGTAAAGTCTCAGGTGCAAAATCAACATACAGGTATCTGTTGCATTTCTACACACCAATAAAGAAGCAGCAGAAAGAGAAATTAAGGGATCAGTCTCATTTACAACTGCACCCAAAGCAAAAAGATAACTAGGAATAAACCTAAACAACTGGTTTAAAGATTTCTACTCTGAAAACTATAGAACACTGATGAAAGAAATTGAAGACCACACAAAGAACTGGAAAGACATTTCACGCTCCTCGATAAGAACAAATATTGTTACAATGTCTATACTACCCACAATCCCTTTCAAAATAACACCAGAATTCTTCACAGAGCTAGAACAAACAATCCTAAAATTTGTATAGAACCAAAAAAGACCCCAATAGCCAAAGCAATCTTGAAAAAGAAAACCAAAGCTGGAGGCATCACAGTCTTGGACTTCAAGATGTATTATAAAGCTGTAATCATCAAGACAGCATGGTACTGGCACAAAAACAGACACTCAGATCAATGGAACAGAATAGAGAACTCAGAAATGAACCCACAAAAGTATGGTCAACTAATTTTTGACAAAGCAGGAAAGAATAGCCAATGGAATAAAGACAGTCTCTTCAGCAAATGGTACTGGAAAATTGGACAGCAACATGCAGAAAAATGAACCTGGACCACTTTCTTACACCATACACAAAAATAAACTCGAAATGGATGAAAGACCTAAATGTAAGATAGGAAACTGTCAAAATCCTGGAGGAGAAAGCAGACAAAAATCTTTTTGACCTTGTCCACAGCAACTTCTTTCTTACTCAACACATGTCTGGAGGTAAGGGAAGCTAAAGCAAAAATGAACTATTGGGACCTCATCAAAATAAAAATCTTCTGCACAGTGAAGGAAACTATCAGCAAAACTAAAAGGCAGCTGACGGAATGGGAGAACATATTTGCAAGTGACATATCAGATAAAGGGTTAGTATCCAAAATGTATAAAGAACTTATCAAACTCAACACCCAAAAAACAAATAATCCAGTGAAATGGGCAAAAGACATGAAATGGACACTTCTCCAAAGAAGACATCCAGATGGCCAACCGACACATGAAAAAAATGCTCAACATCACTCATCATCAGGGAAATACAAATCAAAACCACAATGAGATGACCACCTCACACCTGTCAGAATGGCTAACATTAACAACTCAGGTGACAACAGATATTGGCAAAGATGTGGAGAAAGAGGATCTCTTTTGCACTGCTGGTGGGAATGCAAACTGGTGTAGCCACTCTGGAAAACAGTATGGAGGTTCCTCAGAAAGTTAAAAATAGAACTACCCTATGACCCAGCAATTGCACTACTAGGTTTTTCTCCAAGGGATACGGGTGTGCTGTTTCGAAGGGGCACATACACCCCAATGTTCACAGCAGCACTATCAAAAATAGCCAAAGTATCGAAAGAGCCCAAACGTCCATCGACGAATGAATGGAATGGATAAAGAAGATGTCGTATATATACAATGGATTATTAGTCGGCAATCAAAACGAATGAAATCTTGCCATTTGCAACTATGTGGATGGAACTAGAGGGTATTGTGCTAAGTGAAATGAGTTGGTAAGAGAAAGACAAATATCATATGATTTCACTTGTATGAGGAATTGAAGATGCAAAATAGATGAACATAGGGAAGGGAAGCAAAAATAATACAAAAACAGGGAGGGGGACAAAACATAAGACTCTTAAAGATAGAGAACAAACAGGGTTGCTGGAGGGGTTGTGGGAGGGGGGATAGTCTAAATGTGTATGGGGCATTAAGGAATCTACTCCTGAAATCATTGTTGCACTATACGCTAACTAATTTGGATATAAATTAAAAAATAAATTAATTAATATGAAAAAAAAACTTTGTTGGAAAAAAAGTCTATATTACCCAAAGCAATCTACACATTCAATGCAATCTCTATCAAAATACCAACAACATTTTTCACAGAGCTAGAGCAAACAATCCTAAAATTTGTATGGAACCACAAAAGACCCCAAATGGCCAAAGAAACCTTTGAAAAAGGAAAGCAAACCTGGAGACATCATAATTCTGGACTTCAAGTTATATTACAAAGATGTAGTGATGAAAACAGTATGGTACTGACACAAAAATAGACACATAAATCCATGGAACAGAATAGAAAGCCCAGAAATAAATCCATAACTATATGGTCAATTAACCTTCCACAAAGCAGGAAAGAATATGCAGTGGGAAAAAGAATGTCTCTTCAATAAATGGTGTTAGGAAAACTGGACAGCAACATACCAAAGAATTAAATAGACCACTTTATTAAACCATACACAAAAGTAAATTCGAAACGGGTTAAAGACCTAAATGTGAGGCCTGAAACCATAAAAATCTGAGAGAAGAACCCAGGCAGTAACCTCTTTGACATCAGCCATAGCAACTTCTTACTAGATATGTCTCCTGAGGCAAGGGAAACAAAAGCAAAAATAAACTATTGAGACTTCATCAAAATTAAAAGCCTCTGCATAGCAAAGGAAATACTCAACAAATCTAAAAGGCAACCTTCGGGATGGGAGAAGACATTTACAAATGACATATCCAGTTAAGGGTTAATATGCAAAATATACAAAGTGCTTATAAAATTTAACACTCAAAAACAATCCAATTAAAAGATGGGAAGAAGACATTAATAAACATTTTTTCCAAAGAAGACATAGATATGACCAATAGACACATGAAAAAATGTTTAACATGACTCCTCATCAGGGAAATATAAATTAAAACTACAATGAGAGGGACCGGGTGGCTCAGTCGGTTAAGTGTCTGACTTCGGCTCAGGTCATGATCTCACAGTTTGTGAGTTCGAGCCCTGCGTCGGGCTTTGTGCTGACAGCTCAGAGCCTGGAGCCTGTTTTGGATTCCGTGTCTCCTTCTCTCTCTGCCCCTCCCCCACTTGTGCTCTGTCTCTATCAAAAATAAATAAATGTAAAAAAAAAATTATAAAAAAACTACAATGATATATCACCTTACATCTGTCAGAGTGGGTAAAATAAAAAACACAAGAAATAACAGGTGTTGGTGAGGATGTGGAGAAAAGAAACCCTTTTGCACAGTTGGTGGGAATGCAAAGTGGTACAGCCACTGTGGAAAACAGTATGGAGGTTTCTCAAAAAGTTAAAAATAGAAGTACACTATGCTCCAGCAATTGTGCCACTAGGTATTTACCCAAAGAATACAAAAATACTAATTCAAAGGGATACGTGCACCCCAGTGTTTATAGCAGCATTTTCTGTAATAGCCAAATTATGGAAACAGCCCAAGTGTCCATTGACTGATGAATGGATAAAGAAGAGACACACGGGCACACACACACACACACACACACACACACACACACACACACTGGAATATTAGCCATAAAAAAGAATGAAATCTTGCCATTTGCAATGACATGGATGGAGCTAGAGAGTGTTATGCTAAGCGAAATAAGTCAGTCAGAAAAAGACAAATACCATATGTAGAATTTTAGAAAGAAAACAAGTAAAGGAGAAAAAAAATTAGGGATAGAGGCAAACGAAGAAACTGACTCTTAACTATAGAGAACAAGCTGATGATTTCCAGAGGGGAGATAGGTGAGGGAATGGGTAAAATAGGTAATGGAGATTAAGGAATACACCTCTTGTGATGAGTACTGGGTGTTGTATCACTATATTGTACACCTGAAAATAATATTACACTGTATGTTAACTAATTGGAATTTAAATAAGAACTTAAAGAAAACAAAAAAAGCAATTTTTTTAGTTATAATAGGCAAAATTACGGATTTGTCAAAATAAAATAAACACATATGCGCACATAAACTGTCACGTGAACATATGCACACATACAAACCAAACTTCAATGTTTGTCTTCCAGTTACAAAAGGAATTCACATTATTTTTTACTTTATAACATAAGCATGACAGTAATAACTAATGTTTATAGAGCACTTCTGTTTGCTAGTGGTGCTTTAAGAATCATAGGTAATATTATCATCTCCATTTTTCAGATGAGAAAGCTGAGGCACAGAGCTGGTAAAGATTGTAGAACAAAGAGACCAACTCAGGGATTATGGGTCCAGCTCTTCACTACAATGCATATACCTCTGTTGAGTTTCAGGACTGTAGTTTATAATCAGTGTTCCTAAACGTGACCAGGTGGCACTGTGAAGTCACAAAGGGCATCCTGAATCAGAGGATAAGTTATGTTTAATATGCTTTCAACATCATAGTTGATGTGCTTTAGGTTTTAAGTTATCTGCCAGTGAACCAGATTGTTAGTCACGTTTTATTAGAGTTATAATAGAAAATGTCCACATTCAGCATCTGTTCTGATGCTTCACATGTTCATTATCAAGTACAAAAGTACATGTGCCCTTGGACACTTAAAGAATAGAAACTGAATTAAAAATGTATCTCAATACTTCTTCACATATAGATTAGGTGATCAATATATGTTCCTATTGCTCATCTCAGCTATCAATTTTACCTTAGGAAAATACATTTAATCTGACAATCTAGTAGAGATGTTAATGTGACACTAGTTTTATCTTGGCAGGTTCAATCTGGTTGCAATTCAGCATATATTGGTATCCAACTTCCATTGAGGACAGAGATACGTGTTTTTCTATCAAGAAATAAAGATATGTCTTGGTTAGGGAGGCAAATAGTTGGCCCTTCCTTTTTCTATGTTGATAGGTGCCTTTTCCTCAGACATTCTACATAACCTCAAAGTTCTTGTAAATAAAATTTTATAAGCATCTTTTGCTATCTAGTACATTTGGCAAAAAAAAAAAGTACTTGCCATACTTTCTTTAAATCATTTACTTCTGGATTAATGTTAATCATGAGAACCAGTAGACAAAGCAAATAGGGTAGGGTTTGTGCAGCACTCAAGAGAAGTGTGCTAAAAAATTAAAGATGATCTCTGAGAAAAATGTATAATGATTAGAATACAGGATCAGGATCAGGCTACTTAGGTTTATGACCAAGTTCTGCCACCTTGGTAAATTGCTTATCTACTCTAAAATTCAGTTTCTATATCTAAGATGTGAGAACAATATTACCTATTCCAAAATCAAGTACTACTGTAAGGACCTTGTAAAGGTTCCATGAAAAACACTTTGCAAAGTGTAAAACACATATTAGGTATTTTAAGAGTTAGATACTATCATTATTATCATTATTGCTATTTTCTTGCAAACTTAAAATGTGACAGGTAGTGCATGAGGTATTAGATTATCAAGATAAATAAAATATATCTTCTTCCATTCTAAAGCTCAAAATCTAGTAAATTTTGAAATAAATTTGGGTTCCTCTAATAAGTTTTCACATTATTAGGAACATTATATAAGAAGTGAATGAAGAATAAACCTGGCATGAGCAGTAGAAAATTAATTTCAGGAATTTAGACAGGTCAAGGAGATGGGAGATGAGGACACAAAATTGTGTCTTTCTGAGCAATAGTATCTTGGAAGGAGGAGGACATGCCCCTGATGTAGGAAGTGATGTGTTATGGAAGAGCCTTAAACTGGGCAGGTATTTAAATATATTATGAGAGAGAGAGAGACAGAGAGAGAAATGGAGAGCCAGGGAAAAAACTACTTTAAGGCTTTATATTTAAGAATACTAGAAAGAAAAGAAAGCACAGAAGAAAAATCAAAATACTATTTTTCACAATGTTGAGGTTGAGTTAAAATGATTAAATATTTCCAGAGCGCCTGGGTGGCTCAGTTGGTTAAGTGTCCGACTTCAGCTCAGGTCATGATCTCACAGCTCATGGTTTCGAGCTCCGCATCGGGCTCTGTGCTGACAGTGCAGAGCCTGGAGCCTGTTTCGGATTCTGTGTCTCCCTCTCTCTCTGCCCCACCGCTGTTCACACTCTGTCTCTGTCTCAAGAATAAATAAACATTAAAAAAAATTTTTTTAAATGATTAAATATTTCCACCTGTCAGTCATCTTAAGTTAAATTTCTAAGTTGTGCCATTTATGAAATAAAAGGGTTTTTAAATTATAAATAGTAGTAATACTTGTAGTGATAACAAATATATAGCAAATATTACTACCGCTATAGATCATGTACTGGAAACTGATAACATGCTAGGTGTTTCATAACATGTACCAATATTGGTGGACATTTTTGTTAGGAAAAAGAAAGTTTTTGAAAAACTGTTAAGCATACAAATAGATATTATTCACTACTGCCCTAGGAAATTAGATTTTAGATGGTCTTTTTACAACAGAGCATAAAGCATTACATTTGTTTCACAGCTGCATTATACATAAGCACTGTGTTTCCCTCCCACAGGAATATAGTATTTTCTTGCAGAAAAAATGAACTCCAAAGCAATGTGAATTGTTAGGAAGTGAAATAAGTAAGTAAATACAATCTTAGACAGAGGAATTAGGTAAGAATGATCAAGAAAATTAATTCAACACAACAATTAGCTGCAACAGTTGGAAGATGTTAAAGGTCTGTGAAGGATTGTTTTTTAACATATGGGAGTTATTAATAAATCAATATCACATTTAACAGCCATTCACATAGTCCAAGAGCAGCTTCAAAGTCAGAATTTTTAGAAATCTGTATTTATTTTAGTATATCAAAATACAAAGGGGAAATGTGGTATTTGTACATAGAAATGTGTACATATATTGATATGAGACTAACTAGTAACCTATGGGATAAAGCTAAACCAATTGTTTTTGTCTAATGGTTTCCATTTTGTACATTTATAAAGGCAGGTGAAAAAAAGCAGTCCATATTAGTATACACTGTAAGTCCATTAAATTATCCTCATGAGGTAACCAAGTGTTTAGTCTTCAATTCATATGTTAGCACTGATAGAGATGGAGGTTTAGCTACATAATATTTCTCCGAACTAAATTGCATATAGTAGATAAAAATAATCTTCCCACAGGTAATCTCTGAAACTCTAACTCAGCACTCTTACCGTATTTAAATTGGTTATTTATTGTACCTTGTGCTTATAGGAAAGAGGCATTAAAAAAGTGGTATGTTTCACTTTAGTCTCTTAACAAATCAAACTATATTAGATTCATATCTGAGGTAATATACCAAATCAACATGGCATTACATAATGAAATGCAGTGGAGAGCCTCATCTCGAAGCTTTACTTTAAACAGAAAAATATTTAATAATGCTTATACTGTACAGTTTTACATCATCACTGATTCATGCACAAATTTGGTTATTATTCTATAATAAATTTGGTTGATTTTTTGGACAACCTCATTGGCAAAAGGGTTTTTGTAAAGTTTCCACTTTCTAATATCTTCTTAGAAGTTAAAATTTTCCTCTTCTCTAGTAATTTCCAGCTTTTTCCATTTGGTTGCTATTACCATTTATTTTTCTTATGTTTCAACTGGAAGAGCCGCCAAGCAAAGATGTCTTTTCAGGACATGGAGGTGGAGTGCCAGTGCATGGTTCCAACATCGCCACTTGGTGTTTCCCTGCCAGTTGTCAAAAAGGGGAGTTCATTCTCTTTTCTGGGCACTTACCACCAGTTGTATGACTCATCTTTTCTAAGATGCTTAGCAGTGTTGTGAAGAGTTCATTTTAACTTATAGGTTTTAAAATCAGAGTATGTGGCTGAGCAATATGGATGTAAGGAGACTTTTAGAGGAAGTAGTGGCACTAAGAAACCAAACTTAAATTTTCTTCAAAGTATAATAAGCTTGATATATGATGTATATCAGTAGCATTGAAAGAATGATTTGACTATTTGAGACATATGCCAATACCTTGGTTTTGTTGTCGTTGTTGATGTTTTTGTTTTTGTTTTTACCTACCCTTCCTTTTTAAAATTTTAGAAACAGCATACATTAATGAGTAGAAGAGATCTTTTAAGGAAGTTTCCTTCATGAAAAGCATGATACAAGACCAACACAGTGAAAAAGGTCATAAGGCATTTAAGGAAGCATCAGGGAGGGGGGTGGTGTAGCCTTCTGTGTATGTGATTTTATGTAACTTTGAATGTGTTCTTAACCTTCCATGCCTCATTTTTTCCCATTCATAAAAATGACAATAATTACACTTGCCACCTGTGTACCTCAAAGGAGAGAGGGAGGGCTAATGAAATGTCTGTCAAGGGCTTTGAACTTTCCAGAATAAAGCTTTTATGGCTCCATAAAGTACAAAGTAGTATCCTGCACTTGTATTTTTCCTGGCATTTACCTCCATCTCTCAAGTTCTTTGCATGCCATTGGCTCCTGTTGCATATAACACCCTCTCTCTTCTGGTCATGGTCAGAGTTATTCTAGAGAAGTGTCAGGCTGCTGCTGTTTTTACCCAAGCTTAGTGTGGTTTTTTCATTTTGGTCATGGTATCTGAAACTTCTGTTGCTGTTTTCTCTTTCCCTGTGCACATTAGATTATTTCGTAGGCATGGAAGCATGGGTAAATGACATGAGAACCAATGTGAGAAACAGCAACTCAGAATTCCCAAATGACATATTAATATTGAGAATATATTGTTACAGAGTCAACTTGGAATACTACAAAACATCTCATGCTGTTGTAAAAGAAAAGTTCTGCCAAAATGCAATGTTATAGCTTATAAATATATTTTAAAATGTTTATATTCTAACACTCTCTTTCTTTTTAACTTCTTGGTTTTCCTTGAAAATGGAGCCAGAAATAATTTTTTGGTTATTGACATCAAAACCTGAATTTTTAAGGTAGTCAATCCTATTTGTGTTTGATTGAGGGGACTTTAAATGTACTTGATCCTGTGCACTGCAAATCGGCAGGCACTGCTTTTGAGGATCCTGAGATGAGCCAATACTGAGGGTCATGGTCAAATCACAGCAGTGGGGTACTCCAATCTATAGTGCTGAAAAACTGAGAAGAAACCTTGAAATTTCATGTGATTCAATCTTTAGATTTTAAGTCTTTCCTCAGTAAGAGAAAAAAAATGGAGCTCATAATTTGGGGAAACAACTTTGCAACATTAGCATATAACCTTTTTCTTTACCAGTGCTGTTGCAGTAGGCAGGAATAATTAATAAATTAGCTCATTCAATAATTTTATTAGATGTTTATGTGCCAAGCAATAATGGAGAATTCAAGGGAATCCGGAGACTTCGTCTAGGTCCTCAAAGAGATTCAATTATAATTTATCAAAAGAGAAGCCTCACATATCCATAATTACACATAGGTAAAATTTTAAATTTACTTAAATCATTGTAGACTGAGAATGGTGTGTGTGGGCTTGCACACACACACACACACACACACACACACACATTTCCTTCTTGATTCTTTAATGCTTAAAATGCTACCCTTTAGTCCTGGATTCCTCAGTTTAGCTTAGGACTTTGAGCCCTATTGAAATGTGAACTCCTTCAGGAGAGGAGTAAACAGTTTACACTGGCATCATTCCCTTACTTGCCCCTGGAATGAATTTCTGATCTCCAGAAATAGCTTCTGGTGTAGATGGACTTTACTACAGTTGAACAAGTCCCCCAAACCTGTCTATGAATCAAGTTTGGGAAAATGAGATGGGTCAGCAAGGTTCTTATAATTTCACTTGTGAATAATCATCATTCTATCCTATTACTGTTTATCTAATTTGATTTTTCTCCTTAGCCACCAAATCATTTTAGTGAATACCTGTAGCAAAAAGTATATTGGTTATGGCTTAAATATGGTAAAAGGTGAACAATTTGATCGTTGAAATCCCAAATATTTTTTCATGTTATTTGATTAGATCGTTATTTTTTTCTGGAACATAAGACTCCTGTACTAATCACAAACACCTAAAATTATATGAAGTATGTGATGTGTAAAGTCAGGCTTCAGATGCCTTCAGTTCTTTTCAGAATGTGCATAATAAAAGGAAATGAGATTTACTTTTTAATTTTCATTTTATTTATTTTTGAGAGAAAAAGAAAGATATAGAGAGTGGGGGAGGGGCAGAGAGAGAGGGAGGCAGAGAATCCAAAGCAGGTTCCTTGCTGTCAGCAGGAGATCGTGACCTAAGCCATAGTCAGACACTTAATCTTAACTGAGCTACCCAGGTCCCCCAGAAATGAGATTTAATTTTAAACATAGCATTTAAACTATGAACCCCTCCATTTTTTTTTTCTAATAAAAAGGCAGTTGGCCTGGGGGAAGGCTGAGAAAATTGGAATGGAAGTTTATTTCATGAATTTATGCCATAACTATGCCCTATACTACACACCTTCCAAATCCCTTTTATCCCAAAGGTATGTTGGGACTAGTAGGAGTCAAGTGCATTCATGGGGTATCTCAAGATTACAGTAAATCATTAACAGACATTTACTCATCATCTCCATTCATGGGAAACAATATTCTCATAGGGCTAGAGAAATTGAAGACAACGTGTCTCCTTAAGGAGTTTACAGTATAGTGTGAAGACAAACAAGTGGCTGGTCATCACCACTCAGAATGATAAGTATAATGATATTTGTATCCACGGTGTTTTTAGATCACTTTGGAGGACAGATACACACGTCCATGCTAAGGATAGTGTGTCAAGGAAGGCGTCCTCTAGTCCCGATGTCTTGAACCTCCAATAGAAGGCGATATCTGATGAAGAAAATTCTAGGAAAAGAAAACAACTTTTTCAAAAACATATGTATGAGACAATGAGACGTTCAAAAAAACTACAGAAGGTGTTTGTTAGTGTCAGGCGTTGTGCGGGGTAAAGATAGGAGTTTGAGTCAAAAAGAATTTTTGCAGTTTAAGGCTTTATTGGGAACTAAGGTTCCAGGTGAGGTTCCGTGACTCAAGGAGAGAGTCAGGGAAGTCGCGCCCGGGTATGGTGGGGTAGGGTTTTTAAGCTGTAGCAGTTCCGGGTTTAGGCTCCGGTGGGACTTTCTCTCGTGCCATGTTGTGCTGTTGCTCGGTAATTGGTTGACCTTCAGTTCGTTCTGGAGAGCCGCTTGGGGCTTTTCGTTGGATGGTGCTGGCGCTGGGTGATTGGTTGACCTTCAGTTTGTTCCGGGGTGCTGGCAATGTTTCTTCGGTGCGCTGGCGAGAGGGTCATCCCCTTCCAGGGACATCCTAACAGTGTTTATATAGATTGAGTACTAGGGTATAAAATGGAGAATGTCAAACACATTTATATTAGGCTGATTGTGTCACAATCAGGGATGGATCTAACATGGAGAAAAGACTAGATTCAGGCAGTACAATTACAAATTAGCAACCCAGGTGAAGACAAAGGAGTCAGCGGAGGTAAGGCCAAAACTGAGGTCCAAGTGGAGTAGCCACTTGCCCAAGTCACATTCACAAAGAGCCTACATTTTTAGACTTTAAGTGTTATTTTTAATTTTTTAAATGTTTATTTATTTCTGAGTGAGAGAAAGAGACAGAATGTGAGCAGGAACAGGCAGAGAGACAGAATCTGAAACAGGCTCCAGGCTCTGAGCTATCAGCACAGAGCCTGATGCGGGGCTGGAACCCACGAGCTATGAGATCATGACCTGAGCCAAAGTCAGACGCTTAACCAACTGAGCCATCTAGAGCCCCTTGATGTTATTTTTAAATGAAGTCATACAAAGAGTCAGTACATTGTTTTAGGTGTGTTAGGTTTATTTATTTAAGTATAAACATTAAACTGTTTTAAAATGTTTATAACTCTTTGGATATGTCTTCACTTTTTTATGTGGGAAGCTTCAAAAACAGAAGAGGACTATACTTCTCTGTGCCTGTTGTCAGGGACAATGAAGGAAAGTGGTTAGATCTGAGAGATCTTTAACCCTATACAGATGAAATATCTTGCCCAAGTGTGTACAGTTGGTTCATGGCAAGACAGCAACATAAGTCGACTCCTAGTCCAGTGCTCGTCTCAAGCCCCAACCCGTTTCTATATCCCTTATGTCAGAACAGCAAATAAGCTACTGTAAGCTTTAGATACACGACTAAACACTAGCATTATTATTTGATGCTTACAACTCTGAAAGACTAGAAAGAGGCAATGTTAGATTTTCTCTAGGCAGGAAGGGTAAGTGTTAGATAGGAATGCGGCAAAACATTTTTGGTTAGTTTTGATTGGATAAAGAGATTGAATACCCTGTGAAATAGATTAATATTTCCATCCAGGAACTATAAGCAAATGGAACCATCCAGGCCTGGGGCAGGAGTAAACAAGGTAGGTTTCCCTTGTTCTCCAAATTTGGCCTTGCCCTTATCTTCTGAGGGACTCTTAGAATACCCATATTTCTTATACACATTTAAAACAGCTTGATCTAAATAAGCACCCTATTATGGATCTTTAGTTTGCAGGTTAACTTGCAATCGCAGTTATTTAAATGAGTAGAGCAGACAGTGGAACAAATCTAAATTTAGCCACTCTGAGTGGGTAGTAAAGGATTAAAAAAAAAAACCTGGCAAATCTCATTGATAGATGCAAATCTTAAGAGTTTATGCAATGGTGACACAGATTTTCAAATAGCTAATATTTGGGCACCTGCAGATTAACATTCAGTAAACTTACAACTTTAAAAGATCTGCCCAGGTTGGACAAATTATTTTCCCATCAACAGTATTAACCACTGCCACAGCTGAAAAGACAAACAAACCACAAACATCTGAGAAAGAGATGAATTAAGAACACAAGGAGAACTTCTGCAGACAGCAACCAACACAACTTTCCCTTTCTTTCTACTGGATTATCTCCAATCCACCCTAAATTGCTGAACTGACATGTGGTAAACTTGGACGACCCAGAAGAGGCGAAACATATCCAGCTGTGCGTATCTGGCAGTCTGCTATTTCACCTGGTATTTTTGGATAGCAGGACCCTTGCCACACTTTTGGATCAATCAGTTGTAGTAAGTTAAACGTTTTCCCAGTTTCCTGGCACAGGCAATGAAAAAATATCTCAAGAAAGATAGAGTTCATAGAGCAGACTTGCAAGAAACTACTCAACCACTAGCTTCAGATGAATTTAAGTTGCAGAATTGTAGAATTTCTTTGACTTCTTTGATTACTTTTTGCTCCTCCTTCCAGGAGGAGCTAGCTGATAGTTTCAGGATTCTTTTATAAAGTTCTTATGTTTCCATAGTGCAGCTTTTAATTTCCCTAGAAGGTTTAAAACATGGCACAGAGCTTTCCTTGTACACTTATTGAGTCTGCCAACCATGTGAGTGGTTGAGACATTTGTTCTCCTCCCTGGTGCTCATAGTCTCTGTGCTGTTCATTTCATATTAGCTATAGACCAATCTTTTTTTTTTATTCTCTGGTGTTTAATCGTTAGCCATTGGTGCAATTTCATTGAAACTCAGTGACAGCATGACAAATCTCTTCCTCTTTGCATTTTTAAGGATTTATAATCATAGAGAAGTTAGAAATATATTCATATTGCAGGATTTCACAAATGCTGTTGGAAAAATGATTGAGAATACAAAGAAGATAAGGTTTATTTCTAGTTGGGGGATCTAGAATGAACTATGAACGATGAGGAAAAGAGCATGTTAACACACAGGATGGACAGGAAGCAACAAATGGAGTAAACTGTGTGAGCAAACACACAGAACTAGAGATCTCAAGCTACGTGTGTAGAAAGCTAAGTAACACACAGCATCTGGAGAGAACGTGGGAATGCACAGTTGGGGATTTACTTTCAATGTAAATCAGTAGGCATCAATTGAGCAACTATAAGCACTGTTGGAAAAGTTGGTCAAGACTAAGTCTTGTAGGACACTCAAAGCCAAAGGTAGGAGCTTGTGTCTGGTGTGGCTAGTCATAAAAATCCAGATACCTTAGACAGGCATGAAGGACCCTGAACCATCCATTCCAAACTTTCCAGGTGTACTTTCCATGCCTCTTCTTCATGAACCACAGCCAAATGAATGGCTTTTTATTTTCTCCATGTGACACAAGTTTCCTCTCTTTTTGATGTTGCTCATGTCTTTCCTGAACTGTTTTCTTATCGCTACTTCCGCCTGTACAGATCGGAAATCTCACTTCAGATACTACCTCCTCTGCCAAGCCTTTCTTCATTTCCTTCTGAGCCTAGACCTTTGGAGCTCATCTAAATTCATACAGAACCTTACTGATACCAGTTACTATCTAATTTGTATTATGATTAGGTATGAACACATCTTTCCTGCCAAGTTACAAGAACATTGACCAAGATCATCAACTTTTTTTCTGTGGATACTTCCAAAAATTAGTAGAGTTGTGTATATAATGGAAACTGGGCAAATAATAGTTGGATGAATAAATGATAAAGTGGATAGAAAGACTGGAGCATAGGAACTACATGATATTTTCGGAAGGTTAACTTTAAGACAAAATTCTACAGCTCAGAGTTCACTATATTATGAAAGCGAATGTCTTTGGTGTATAACTCTAATAAAATCACACTGATTTAGAAGATTGACAGTGGACTATGCAGATAAGGATGGATAAGGGAATATATTTAATGAAATGTATTTTATAATTTCCAAGAATATTATTTAGCTTAAACTACAAAATATGTACTAACAAATTTAAGTCAGTTATTGAATATCTGTTTCATAGATATACATTATATAAGATATTATTTTCTTCAAATTTTCAAGAAGCAACACAAATCACAGGAACAACATTTAGGAAATAATTACTATATTGAATCTTTGATTGCAAACATCGCATTCAACTATAGGCTGTGGTTTTTACAATTGAGTTTTGAAAAAATATTTCAAAATTTTATTTGGTAAGATATATGTACTTAGTTTTAATGAACAAAATTCTGAGTTAATGATGCCTTTTGTAATATATGAAAAAAACCAAGATACAGTAATTGCATCTTACTTTTGATAATTAATTAGACCATGAGTAGATAGATATAGAGAGATGGAATAGAGCTATATATAGTTTTATAACTCAACTTGGGAGATAACACATTTCCCATTTCCCCTTATTCTTCTGTAAGCATTTTAATTTATATGTGATACTAGTAATCAATCAAAAATAGTGTAGTCTAAATTAGTTTGAAATCAAAACATGCCAGTAAGTAAATAAAGGAATAACTGGTTTAATTCCTAATTGGAATGCAAAGCCTCTAGTTTTGCAAATTGAGAAGTTAAGCTCACTGTTTCTGAAAGGGGATTAAGTAATTAAAAAATGTTATCAGGCAGCATATGGTGGATGTATCCTAAATGGAAGTGATGTCTTCTACTTTTTCAAATGGTCTGAGACATAATATGATCAACTTCCCCCCTCACCCACACCCCCCGCCAATGCGCCTTCCAACAAGGCAGGATTAGGGAGTACCAGACTAAATATTGAATTTAAAAGAATACACAATTATTTAGAGTCTGCCTAAGAAGAAGTATGAAAGCTGGTAACTAGAAAATAATGAATTGCAACCCATTCATACTTCTGATTCCAGTGTAATGTGATCACAGTTCTTCAGAGTCTGGCAGAAGTACTACTAAATTATGACAAAGTGGAGACTTGAACACATATTTAAATATGTAAAGACACAAGTGTGACTTACACGAAGTAGAATCTAGTATGTCCAACCATCAGAGTGCTGGCCTGTGGATTAAAAATATTTGGTTAAAAAAATAAAAATCTCTCATAATAGTAGTTTTTGCATTATGGGAAAACAAGAGCTTTTGCTGATTGTCAATACTGTGATATTTGTTGCCAGTTACTCTTTTTGGTTCCTATTGTGCTAGGGGCCACCAAACCCTGGATCCCTCTTTCTAGAGACTTACTGTCTGATAACAATCCAAAAATTATGGGCAGGACATAGCCAGGCAGGTTTGGGGGTTGGGGATGGATGAAGTAGAGGTCCTTAGCCTTCCCTTTAGAGTCACTGAAGTTTGTTGTGAACGCTCCACGGGTAAACTGGTGTAACTCTTGGGGAAAAGCATGGAGTTTACCCCAAAATGCAGAATTCTCCAGAGGCAGCTCTGTTTATTGGTTGGGTTTCTTGGCCAGGTAATAGAAGACTACAATTATGGGTGAGAAAATATGGACAAAATGTATAAAAGAAGAGGAACAGAGCTAAGAAGAGAAATGGAAATATGTGTAATTGATCTGGATGTGAATGCCTGGCAGAAAGGAGGCAAGAATTTATCCCTTCCTTTAAACTTATATGCTTGTATCCCATGTGATGGATGGTGGGTATAAATGTTAAATAGTTGGGGCGCCTGAGTGACTCAGTCGTTTGAGTGTCCGACTTTGGCTCAGGTCGTGATCTCATGGTTCGGTTGGTGGGTTTGAGCCCCGCGTGGGCTCCGTGCTGACAGCTCAGAGCCTGGAGGCTGCGTCGGATTCTGTGTCTCCTTCCCTCTCTCTATGCCCCTCCGCTGCTCATGCTCTGTCTCACTCTATCTCTCAAAAATAAATAAACGTAAAGTAAAATAAAGTGTTAAATAGTAATTTTGCTGATCCGGGCTGCAGTGGGGGATGTCAACAGTGCTACAGAGGAAGTGCCCTGTCACCCACCTTTCCATGTGCAACAGGGGATACTTTTCCAACTCACACTCATCAGCAAGTAGTGTATCTCCACACACAAAAAAATGAATTTTGATTTATTCTAGGATTGTCAGATGTTTGACATTTTGAAAGATTAGAAAAGAAATTAAAAGAAAATATATGTGCACGTTAATTATTAAAAACATCTCTTGTGTGCTTAATAGGATACTCTGTATTTGCATCTTGGCAATCTTTGATGGTGAGAATCACAGCCAAAACAGCAACTTTAAAACCTCTAAAAATCAGCTTTTTTCGATAGTGATTTGTTTTAAGGAAGATTTTTTCAAGGAGAGATCTTTATGTTGAATCATCACTTGAATCTATGTAGTCATTATTCTTTGGAGAATTGTTCTTTACACAAATAGACTCATACATCAAAACAATTCAGATTGAGATGTTGAATAACCTTATGGATTATTTCTACACAGTACTATTTTTATCCCTCCTCACTTTCCTTTCCATGTCTCACTGCTTCCAGCCTCACCCCAGGATAAAGTGTTTTTCTGTTCCTTCACTTATCTGGCCTACCTAACCTCCCCATCCTCACCCCATTACCAGCTTTGTGAAACAAAGTGGTTCCTCAAAACCAGTCCTCACCCCATAGCTGAGCTTCTTGATAAATGGGTTAAAAAAAAAGACAAAGCATCCCTAGACACACCTAAACTTTACTGAGTGAGATTCAAAAGGCCACTAGCAACATTTATTAGATTTTATGACTATTAACAGCTTTAGGAAATTGATGAGAATCTTGGAGAAGGGGGCAAACTTTTGCATTTTGCTTGAAAGCCATGAAATCCAGAAGACAACGGAGTAAACAATTTTCCTAAATGTAAAGTCCTCCTATAAGGCCTGCCTTGCCTACATTATTTTTTGCATCTGACAAAAAGTAGGCAGTCCTGCAGATATATCTTGAATTAGTCATGAGGGTGAGAAGGCCTGCTATAAAATCTAATTTCCACTTATTGGCAAATTATAAAATACCTATTGCCCAACTCAGAAATAAAGTCCTGAGTGGATATAAAGGGCTCAAGTAACTAAAGTAATGACTTTATACAGCCCTATCATAGATTCACAAAGTATATATTGTATGTTTCAGAATATATTACTGGCAATTACCATATGACAATGAAATGAGAGTAGATGGTTGGCACATGGAACTGTAGAATTTGGCTGTGGTCTTAAGGATCTTTTCGTTCAGTGGCTTTCAGAAATGTCTTAAGTAATTTAAGTCATCTTTTTCAAGTGAAGTCTTACATAAGATCATGATATAAAATATTAATAAAAGTAGGGTTGTTCTGATTGAAGCTGGAAAGGGAGACAAAATCTAGTCAAACTGTGATTTTGCAGAAGACGTGATTTACACCCAGAGAAGTTTTTAGCTTACCAAAGGTAATTAATAAAATGATAAGTAAAAGCACATGCTATTTGATTCCCAATCTAGACATTTCATTAGTAAACTGTCTTAGATCTAGAGCAGGAATCTGAAAATAGGAAAGTTAAGTCAATTAGATTCAATAACTATATTTGTGGGCTAGGGCTGCCATAACAAAGCACCACAGACCGCGTAGCTTAAACAACAGAATTTTTTTTTTCCCTCACAGTTCTGTAGGCTGGAAGTTCAAGATGAAAGTGTCGGCCCGGTTGCTCTCCTCTGAGGCCTCTCTTCTTGACTTGTCGACGGTCATCTTCTCCCTGTGTCTTCACATAGCTTTCCCTCTGTGTCTGTGTTCTAACCTTCTCTTCTCATAAGAACACTTCATTCAGTCATCCTGAACTAGGGGCCCCCTCCGCATATGACCTATTTACCTTAATTACATCTTTAATAAAGGCCCTAGATACAGCCACATTCTGAGGTACTGGGGCATTAGGATTTTAACATTCATTTTTGGGAGAGGCGCAATGTAGCCTAAAACAATTACCAACCCCAAACTGATTAATTCTGGATTACTTTACACTTTCTGAGATAGAGAAGTAATCCACATTGGATTTGGTGCTGGTCTTTAAACTTGTTGGCGCAGTGATTTAAAATGATGGGGCATAATATGCTGTTGAGTCACAATCACTTGTGAAGGGTATATTTCTATATTTTCCTAATTTGTTACTTCTTAATACAGTATTCAAATGACTAGCATAATATAAAAATATGTCGTATCGACTTGTAAAAAATATAACAGAGTAAGTTTGAAGTTGATCCTATAACCTACCCACATGTGGTGAGTATTTTCTTCTTAAAAGAATGATGTCACAGTAGTGTTGTCAAGGAGCTCCCCACAGCCTGCAGTCAGCTTCTCTCTGCTCTGCCACAGCACAGACTTATCAATACCAGTGTACCGATAACTGTTGTATAGTCATTACATTTTACCTCTAATATAAAAGTGTTTGCTCAGTTTATTTATTTTTAAGTCCAGTATGCCCACAGGCCAGTGATGTGCATGTGAGCCCCATCCATTAGGTATGTGGTTGCAGAGGAAAGGTTAAGAACCAGCAAGTAGTAGCCCTGTAGCTAAAACATTATTAATGTCAGGAGACTGGTCCTTCTTTGTGCTACACCACACCAGTAAACACAGAGACCCAAATGTATTTGCATTATACCCTATGCCCCATGCCCTATTTAGGTAAAAAAAAAAAAAATCCCTGTGCCATACGTGTAGAATGCTCTGAGTCAAGGTAAGACTGTTCTGAAATTTTTTTATGCAAGAAAATGCACCCCAGACACAGAGAAAGGTCAACATAGTTCCTTAGATACTGGACTCAAATGCCAACTATTATGGACCTGAAAGCAGCTCAGCTGAGAACACCTGACAGGTGGTAGCAGGTGGCAGGTGGCAGAGGGCACTGTGGAGGGGCCTGGAGAGAATGCGGACCTGGGCTTTGGCTCTACTCCAGCAGTGCCAGGCCAAGTCGTAGGAGACCTTTTCAGTCCAGTGACACTGCTGTCACCTGTTTCCCAATGCTTAGAGTCTGGAGTATGTATAAACCCTTGCTTTTAAGTGTATTTGGAAGTCACAATGCTGCAGATATGAAAAAAAAAAACCTTCCGTCTAATCTCCAGGTTTTGATTTGTATCTATTTTCTAATTCCTGCTTGACGCTCTGCTGGGATGGGGTACCTACAACTCGAGTTCAAAGCCTCTACAACTCAAATTCTCAGGTTCCAATATGACTGAGCTCCCCACTCCCCATTCCAATTACCATTTACAACTCAAATTACCCCGGGCTAGACATTAAGCTAGATATTAAGAGAAAGCTCATTGAAATAATTTTTACCTTGGTGTGAGTAACTAATGAGGAGACTATCTTGACTCTCTAGGGACACTTGCATTTCAATAATGGAAATTTGGTAACTCAAGTGAATTTCCAATTAGTGGACAGTATTGCAGTAAGAAGGTTAAAGAAGGTTTCCAGACAGTAAGGGATATGTTTCTGGAAATAAAAACTTCCTTTACACCTCCTAATATAATTTCTCTTTATTCTTTCTGAGAAATTTTAATTGTATGTTTCTGGAAAAATTAATATAGCAAAATGACAGTTTTCTTCTTAAATAAAAAAAGTGTTTATTTTGTCTCATTTGTTGGGTGATATATAAGTTAAATGAATTACATTTTCATCACTTCCAGATATTTTCCTATTGAAAAATTTGAGGCCATCTTATATGTAAATAATATAATATAGTGCATTCAAGATTTTTCGTTTTTCACAATTTGTTAATAATGGCTTAAGTGT
Organism: Puma concolor; assembly: GCF_028749965.1. Lineage (NCBI taxonomy): Eukaryota > Metazoa > Chordata > Mammalia > Carnivora > Felidae > Puma > Puma concolor. Next base: position 31,693,105 of record NC_141683.1, read on the forward strand.
TTTGTTTTGTTTTCCTATTGTTGGAGTTGTAATAATACAAAATAGCAGTTAGCATCAAGAGATCTGGATTGGACCTCATTGCCTTAAATCCAAACTTTACTCTTTACTACTTATGGATTTGGAATAAGTTGCCTTCTTCTCTCTGTGCCTCAGTTTCTTCTTTTGCAATAATAGTACCTACTTTGTAGAGCCACTCTAAGGATTCAATCAATTAATGCATATAAAGTGCTTATCATAGACTTTGGCACCTTGAAATGCTCAGTGCGTGCAAGCTATATTGTTGTTGTTGGTATCTCCTTTAAACCTCCTGTATACTTCCCAAAGTGTACTTAATTTAATGTTCAAAGTCCTAAATACTGACTATATATCATATTATTCATGCAGAGGGAGAAAAGTGTGTCCTAAGAATGTGCCATATACCCACAGATACTTTCAACTTACAGCACCTAAACATTACTTCATTTTCCATTTCTTGTTACCGTACTAACAGTTTATAAATAAATACACAGTAACCTCCGAGGGAGGCCTGGCATGTCCGGTTTAGGTAGTAGCCAGCTGGGTTGAGGGCTGCTGGCTTTGTGTCAAGAGCAAGCTCCTCCATGCTGATCATTAGCTGCCAGGAAATGCCTTCCTTATTAGTCATTATTGCCTGGGGATTTTCTAGTGATAGAGTGTTAATACTATATGAAACACTATAATTGCAAGGCTGGATTAGGAGATTTGTACTGTACTTCATTATTCTACTTTGAAGTCAATCAACCACTGAAGTGATCACTCTGTCAAAAAAAGAATGTTATATATTTCAAAGAATTTCCAATGTGACATTGGATTTAGTTCTACAATTAAGAGTAGAAACAAGTGAGTGAACGTTAGAGATTCATTCTATCAATAGATGCATTTTTGAGGGCCTACTAAGTGCCTATCATTGCTCAAATAAGAATAAGACATGACCTGTGCCTACAAAGACATTTGGCATTTGCAGTCTTGTTAGAAAAAAATTATGTGGCACAAAATAGTGAAAGAAATATCACATGCACGATTTTGTGTTGACAATTTTGTACTTTAAAAACTGCTTACCAAAGTCTTTTGAACTTAGACCAGATATTTCAATACGATCAAGTAATCAGCAATGATATTTGAGAACATCTAACCCTGATATCAGTGTTCCACCCGAGAGCTAGGATGGCAGGTGTTTCTTCGCAAAACAATAAAATGCTAAAACAGAAACTATTGGTGATATGAAACTTTTCTGCTAAGAAAACTTAGGATATGACACAGAAACTACCATACAATGACACCTGGAGGGACAGCTGAGGGCATCAGTTTCAGATATTCTTTGTGGAAAATGTTTTACTAGATGTCACCAGGAATAAAATTTGCCCAATAAATGTTAGATGAATGAAGAAAGGGAGAAGGAATTGGGGAAAGAGTGTGCTAACAATTACCAACCACCCAGACCTGCCCTTTATCAGGTTCTAGACAGGAAGTTAACCATGTAAACAGCAGAAAGGAAGTCTGCCCTGAAAGGCTATTCTATCATCTTGATGCTTTATGCTTTATCTTCCAAAAGCAAAGAACAGTTCTAAACTAGGCCTTACCTTGGGCTTTTTTTTTTTTTTTTTTTTTTTTAAACATTTTTTTTTTCAACGTTTTTATTTATTTTTGGGACAGAGAGAGACAGAGCATGAACGGGGGAGGGGCAGAGAGAGAGGGAGACACAGAATCACAGAATCGGAAACAGGCTCCAGGCTCTGAGCCATCAGCCCAGAGCCTGACGCGGGGCTCGAACTCACGGACCGCGAGATCGTGACCTGGCTGAAGTCGGACGCTTAACCGACTGCGCCACCCAGGCGCCCCATTACCTTGGGCTTTTAAACAAATGCTAAAAATTAAGCTAACTCCTTCTTCTTTTTTTTGTAATCTTTATTTATTTTTGAGAGAGAGAAAGAGAGAGAGAGAGAGAAGGAGATCAAGTGGGGAAGCAACAGAGAGAGAGGGACACAGAATCCAAAACAGGCTCCAGGCTCTCAGCTGTCAGCACAGAGCCTGATGCAGGGCTTGAACCCACTGTCGGTGAGTTCATGACCTGAGCCAAAGTCGGACGCTCAACCTACTGAGCCACCCAGGCACTCCAAAAGTTAAGCTAACTCCTAAATTATCATTGATGTTCAAGAACTGAAATTCAATTTCTTGGTTTCTAATGGGCATTTTATTTTGGGTAGTACCTTTGAGAAACATAATTGGACCCCAAACACATTTGATTCTTTATAGTCATTAGTTGTGCTTTAACAGTATATCTATTTCTACCCAGATAATTTTTATGATAAACATAGGAAACTGAATCCTTAGCCAATAAAGCTGCTTTCTCTTCTTTATGGAGGATATATATGCAATGTCCTAATGATACCTTGAACGGTGTGACTCACAACCTGTACTGATTATGATGTCTTTTTAGTCAACTTCTTGAGACTGAATGTAGTTGACTCTGCTGCCTGTGGTGATGGGACATACGGACAACACAGAGAGCTATGATACTTCAGACAATAAACATATTTTTCTTGTAGTTTTAACTTTATCTCTAGAGATTTCAAGGAAGAAAAAGGAGATTCCAATTTCAATTCCCTTCTTTATGCCTTCTGCTAGAGACTGAATGTTTGTGTTTCTCCAAATTTCATATGTTGCAATCCTAACCCCAATATGATGGTATTAGGAGGTAGAACTTTTGGGAGGTGATTAGATGACTAGGGTAGAGACCTTATGAAAGGAATGAGCGCCCTTCTAAAAGAGACCCCAGAGAACTCCTCCTTCCTGCCATGTCAGGACATAGCAAGAAGACAGCTGTGAACCAGGAAGCAGTTTCTCATTACAACCCAACCATGCTGGCATCCTGATCTTGGACTTACAGCATCCAGAATTGTGAGAAATACGTTTCTTTTGTTTATGAGTTACTCAGTCTATGGTAAACTGTTACAGTACCTTGAATGGACTGAGATAACTTTTTTACTTATGCAAAGTATTTGCTCCCTAGTAACAGAGTACCAACAATGACGGTAAAAGAATGAAGAAGTGTGCCATGACAGACCCAGAGGGGTCCCTACCCTTGAGTGTTGAGAGGACCTGTGACTTGCTTCTAATCAAGAGAATCAGAAAGTGGTGATGCGTTATGATTCCTGTGATCACATTATGTTATAGAAGATTCTGTCTTAGCTGACCAGAGCAAGAGATTCCTCTTAGGTTGATGAAGTAAGCAGCTATGTTGAGGAAGCTCATGTGGCATGGGAATGCAAATAGCTCCTGCAGTAGCAAATGTCTTCAAACCTGATGGTGGCCTGCAGCTGACAGTCTGTCTCTCTGTCATATGGCAGCAAGGAGGTAGATTCTACTAACAACCTGAATGAGTTTGGAAGTGGATTCTTTTCCAGTGGAGCCTTCAGATAAAATAAAGCCCAGCTGACACATTGATTGCAACCTGTGAGACTGAGCAGGGGACCCAGTTAAGTGGTTGGTTCATGGACACTGTGAAATAATAAATGTGTGGGTGTTTTAAGCTGTTCTATTTGTTGTAATTTGTCACAACAGTGATAGAAAACAAATACAGATTTGGACTTCTGGAAGTGGAGTGTTATTATGACAAATACCTATAGATAGGTAGAATCCTGAGGAGCATGATAGAGAACCCTAATTCACCTTGAAGAGATTGTTTACAGAAAGTTAGACTTTAGAATGCTGACAGTGTGGGGCTCAGAAGGCAGTGGGGAACATGTTATTGCAAGAATGGAGATCCTTGTTATATAGTAGAAAACTTAGTGAAATTGTCTCCTGCTGTTGCAGGGATGGCAGACCTTGAAAATACTAAAATTAGATTTACAAGCAAAGAGATGAGGGATGGTCTCTCTTCACTGCTTATAGTAAAATGCAAGAGGAGAAAAAGAAATTGAGGGAAGAACTGTTAAACAAAAAGGAACCAAGATTTGATGATTTGAAAATTCCTACAACCAGGGATCTTACTCCGCCTGCACGTGATTTAGAAGATAAGATTTAGGGCTTTATGCTGATGCATAAGAGACTCTTGGATCTTCGGAGTAGTGTATGTATTTTGCCTGTGGGAAGGATATAAATAGTTGCTGCCATAGAGCCTATGGCAGATTACCCCTAGGGCGGCCCCCATGTTCATACCCTGTATAACCCCTTACCGTTGAGTGTAGGCAGGACTTGTGACTTTCTTCTAACTAACAGAATATGGCAAAGGTGATGAGATGCTATTCCTGGGATTATATTCTGTTATATAAGACTCTGTTTTAGCAGACTGGGATAAAAGACTCTCCTTGCTGGCATGATGAAAGTAGCAGCCATACTGAGGAATAAAAGGCTGTCCAAAGGAACTGAGGGCAGTCTCCAGCTGACAGCCAACTCAAAGCTAGGATCTTCAGTCATACAATCTCTAGGAAATGAATTCTGGCAACAACCAGGATGATCTTGGAAGCGGACTTTTCTCTCATCAACCTTCTGGATGAGAATGCAGCACAGCAAACTGCCATAAATGTAGCAACTTAAACAACACTGGTTTATTATCCTATGGTTTCTGCAAATCAGAGGTTGGACACCCCATGGCTGGATTCTCTACTGAAGGTCTCTCAAGACAGTAATCCAGGTCTGGGTGGGACTGGTCTCTTACCTGTAGGGTATAGGGAAGATTCTTCTTTCAACCTTGTTCAATCATTGGCCAAATGGAGTTCCTTGCCGTCTACTGAGCTCCATGTGCCCTTACTTGTTGTTAGCCTGGGTCCAATTTGAGCTCCTAAAGACTGCTCACATTTCTTGACATGTGGCCTCTTCCATCTTCAAACCTCTTATATGCTCTGACTTCTTTTGCCATCAGTGGGAGAAAGCTCTCTGCTTTCAAGGGTTCATGTGATTATATCAAGCCCACCCAGTTTTCTCCATGTTTAAGGTCACTGTACCATTATTGCATAGCATCATCATGGGAGAGCTGTCTCATCATATTCACAGATTCCTGGAGTTAAGATGGTGCATCTTTAGGAGTTCATTTTAGAAATTCTGCCTACCTCTGCATCTTTGGGAAACAGGAAAAAATGTTTTCTTTACAGAAAAAAAGAGTTGGGGTGCCTTTGGCAATGCTGTTTCACAGGGGAATTAACATAAGCAATGCATATCTTATGCATCATTTTAATTTTAGTATTTCTATTAAGAAAACAGTATAATTCAGAAAGACTTTCTTTTCTGAGTTCAAAATAGTTACAGTTTGCAACACTAGCAATATTTCTGGTTCATTAGGTCCATCAACAATAGAAGAATTGCTCTTACCCTTATTTTCTTTACTCTAACCTTCTGTTCAGATTAAAAGATAACACCTTCTAAGGGGATTCAATTAGAAGAGAGAATTGTATACAATAACTGCTTTCTCTTTCTAAATTTTAAGACAAAGTGTTCCAAATAGCAAAGAGTCTTTTTTCAGTCTGGTCTCCAGAGAAATGCACGTTCAGGGTCTCCTCTCCAAATATTCCTCCTCACACAGAAGCTTCAGCTCTCTGGAGCCTGTCTGCTTCATCACTACCCCTCATGATCGGGATCCCCCACTAGACTGTATGGAGAGGGATGCCCATTTCTTGGCACAAAGGTGCCATCCTCTGGCTAACCTATACTCTGGAGACTAAACCTGCTTAACGGTGGAAACTTTTTCTTTTTTTCCAAGTCATCTACCCAGAGGGATATCTCTGTTAATATTGGTAAAAACCAATATTTAAGTGTCTTACTTTATGTCAGGCACTAGATTATGTGTACTACTTAACAAACATGAGTTAGGTTAGGTCTGTATCCACATTCTACAGTTGATGGAAACGAGGCTTAGGCAGTTTAAGTAATTGTACCAAGGTCATACACTTGTTCTTGGCAAGGGTAGGATTTGAACTTCCTGCATTTGATTCCAAAAACACATGCTCTTAAATACTCTGCTCTACTGACTCTGTGATCATTTGCCCATTATGGACATACTCAAAATTAATAAAAAAAATTATGGTTTGGAAAGACCTTATATTCAGTAGATGAGGAAACCAAGGTCCAGAAATTTAAAATAACTGGTCACATTTGCATAACTATTTAGTAGAAAAGCCACAAAGGAAGCCAAGATTTCTTTACACTAACTTGAGCAGGGATGGTAAAAGGGGAAGGAGGTAAAAAGAAAGAAAGGGAAACCTAATGAGTATTAGGAAACCAGAATCAAGACTACTTAAGTAATTTTGTGCACTTCACTGCCGTAACCGTTCACAAGATAATAAAATGCACGTAAACAAAAGTCAGAAGTGTGAAGTATACACAACTTTCTGCTTATTATGTAGAACAACTATTGATGGAATTACCTCCTGAAGTATTTTGCTTTTTACTTGATATTAAGGACAAGTTATTTATCATGCATTTTTGGCTAAACAGTTGTCTCCCTAGTAACAACACTGGACTAGGATAAAAGAAGAAGGTGAAAGAGGGTAAACATTTAAATTCCAGGCTCCGCAAAATAATCCACAAAAAAGCAAAATCCTTTACCTGCAGCTCAGAATCATTAGAAAGCCTTCTTGTGCACCTGACAGGCCTCTGAACAATGCAAGGAACTGAATGATCATCGCATGGATGAAGCATTTACACAGATTACTACATAGCAGAAAAGGACAGAATGCTTCCTTTACAAGTTTTACATTGAAATCTTTCTATTAAGACCTAAATTCACGTAGCTCTGAGGTCAACTGAGTGACTCACCATGTGAGGTCAGGACAAAATGCAGTTAGTAATTCTCCAGATGTATATATATATATATGTATATGTATATATATGTATGTACATACATATACATATATTTACTTTTTTAGATTATATATAATTAATATATATTAATCTAAAACATATATATTTATTTTTATAATATAATTAATTATATAATTATTTTATATTTATATTTTATATAATATTTTAATTATAAATATAATTAAATATATAATAAGTATAATATATAATAAATATATTAATATAATATAATTCTATATATATACATATATATATACATATATATATATAAATCAAAAAAAGTAAAGTGAAAGAAGAATCCCTGGCATATTTAAAGTATTTTGAAAATTCTGGATTTTTTTTTTTTTAATTTTTTTTTTCAACGTTTATTTATTTTTGGGATAGAGAGAGACAGAGCATGAACAGGGGAGGGTCAGAGAGAGAGGGAGACACAGAATCGGAAACAGGCTCCAGGCTCCGAGCCATCAGCCCAGAGCCTGACGCGGGGCTCGAACTCACGGACTGCGAGATCGTGACCTGGCTGAAGTCGGACGCTCAACCGACTGCGCCACCCAGGCGCCCCTGAAAATTCTGGATTTTAAAGAAATGATTAGATATTTTGAGATTGACCCATTAAGTCAGAGCAGTCAATTCACAATTTATGACTTGGTTTTCATCATGGCTAGACATAGAGGCCACTGGTGTACATATAATATAAATGATGTGCAGAGGCTAAGGAAGTGGCTCACCAGTCTTCAGCCAGTAAGTAGCAGAACCAGGACTGCAAGACAAGAACACCTACTAATAAAGATAAGGTCAAAGTAATTTTCAGTATACCACACTGCAATTCTTCTGTAGTGGGAATGCTTCCTAACTATGCATTTATTTTATCCACTGCCATTTTCTTCCTTTAATTTTTCTCTTCTGTTGGGAATTGGTAGGTTTCAATAACTTTGTATTCATGGTGAAGAGGGAGTACAGAGGGGAAGCTAGTGGGAGTTAGGAAAAATGATGAGTTCAGTTATTATGTGAGTTTGAGGGTTTTTTTTTTTTTTAATTTATTTATTGAGAGAGAGAGAGAGAGAGAGAGAGAGAGAGAGAGAGAGAGAAAGTGAGTGAGAGCGAGCAGGTAGGGGCAGAGACAGAGAGGGAGAGAGAGAATCCCAAGCAAGTGCTGCACTGTCAGCACAGAGCCTGACGTGGGACTTGATCTCGTGAATCGTGAGTTCATGACCTGAGCCGAGATCAAGAGTCAGACACTTAACCAACTGAGCCACCAGGCACCCCGAGTTTGAGGTTTTTTTTTATAGGATGCTATCTGCAGAGATATTTGAAAATACAGCTCTAAATTTCTTGCCATTGTTTTTTGTAAAGTCTCACATAATCTGGTCCTTCTCTGATCTCATTTTATTCTATGCACTCCATGTACTGCTTAAGGTACGGCTGGCTTCTATAATAAGCAAATATTAACACTTCAGTGACTTGCTAAAACATAAGCTAATTTTCTACTTACTTAGTCTAAGGTAGGATAATAGGGTGGGTGGGTGGGAGAGGACTATGTTCTACCCATTTAGGCACCCAGCCAGACAAACCTTTTCCATCTTTAACAAGAAGCTTCCAAGGTTGCCCTGGGGACAAATACCCAGCTGACAAATGGAGCTAGTCACATGACCCCATCAAGCTGCAAGAAGGAAGTGAGGTGACTGGCTGGACAGTGACTTCCTAACGACCCTGCACCATAGAAGGGAAAGTGCAAATCGTTATTTGTCACTACCACACCCTCTCCCTCACTTACTTCCAGCCATAGTGGAAGAACACTTTGCTCCTTGAATACGCTGAACACTTTACTATTTTAGGGCCTACATACTTGCTGTTCTCTGCCTGGCTTTATCCTTTTTTTCTCCCTGTGTGGCTGGTTCTTGTTCTTTCTTCTGGTGTTCGCTCAAATGTTATATTCTCAGAGAATCTTTTCTTGACCGCTCAATACAAAAAGTCCCAATCCCCTGTGACTCCATCATATCATCCTCTTTAATTACATAATCTAAAACAATCTTTTTTTTTTTTAAACGTTTATTTATTTTTGAGACAGAGAGACAGAGCATGAACGGGGGAGGGGCAGAGAGAGAGGGAGACACAGAACAGGAAGCAGGCTCCAGGCTCTGAGCCATCAGCCCAGAGCCCGACGCGGGGCTCGAACTCACGGACCATGAGATCGTGACCTGAGCTGAAGTCGGACGCTCAACCGACTGAGCCACCCAGGCGCCCCCATAATCTAAAACAATCTTAAAGTATGAGCACATTGTTTACTGCCTGCCTCCCATTACTACAGTACAAATTTCTGAACAGAAAGGACCAGATCTCATTTATTAATCATTGTATCCTCACTACTTGAAATAAAAGACACTCAGGAAATATTTATTGAATACTGAATCAACATGCCTTTATTTCTCTTTTCAAACACATTCAATGGCCCCTATTACCGATAAATAAAACCTGCACTCCCTAGGCTGTCGTACATCATACACTCTACCTGCTATCTGCTTCTCAACATAATTTCCTGCTCTCCTTCCCCTTTCACTGAACTTTCTGTGTTGCAAAGACTTTGGATTATTTGCTACTGCTTTACACTGTATTATTTAAATTCTGCCTTTGCTTATACACTGTCTTCCACCTACAATGCATTCTGTCCTCTTCTAAATCTGCCCCTGTCCATTTCCTAATTATTCTTCAAGGCCTTTCTGAAACCTTTCAGAAGTTCTTACTTAACTGCCTGTAATTACTAAATTGTATTTATCCTCTGTGTAGCCTTAGCTTTCATCCATAATAATGCCAACAAACACTTCTATAACACATTTTACATGTGCCAGGAGTACTTAGTGTTTTACATAAATTCGCTTGTTTGTATCTCTATTCACTTAAATAGCTCTTTGATTTGGTACTCTTATCATCTCCTATTTTATAAGTGAGGGAACCAAAGTATAGAGAAGTTAAATAAGCTCCCAAAGATCACACAGTCAGTAGCAAAAGGGCTGAGATTCAAGCCCAGTGAGTGTGGTCCCAGAGTTCAAGCTTTCAACCACTGTACTGTCCTGCCACTCATTTTCCTACAAACATACTTCTATTAGTCTACATCTGTGATAGTACTTGACTTTTGGTTTGTAACTATACGTGCAAAAAATAGTTACAAACAAATGTGTTAAGTGCAAAGTGCAAAGTGTAAAGGCTGGGCTGGTGATTAATTGATGACAGTTACTAATTGATTTTGGATCCCTAAAGTCCAGCACAGTGCTGACACGCTGAGAGTTTAGCAAATATTGAATAAATAAGTTGACTGATATATTTCAGTGTTTCCTATGTTCCAGGCAGTGTGCTAATCATTATATACCATACTATCCTCACATTGCAGATGTTAAGCAGCTTGAGTTAGCTCATGCAAGTAGTATATTGGCAGATACATGACTCTAATCCCAGGCCTTGAAGTCCTGCCTCCTCAACCAACACACACAGCCAGCTGAGTGGCCTCTTTTTCTTTTTTTAAGATTTTGTTTTATTCTTCTAAGTTTACTTATTTATTTTAAGGGAGACAGGGAGAACAAGTGGGGGAAGAGCAAAGCGAGAGAGGTAGAGAGGGAATCCTGAGCCCCGGCATGGGGCTTGATCCCAAGAACCATGAGATCATGACCTAAGCGAAATCAAGGGTCAGACACTTAACCGACTGAGCTACCCAGGCGCCCCTAATGAGTGAGTGGCCTCTTTAATGCAGAGGATCAGCTGGGGATAAGACAGTGGGATTGTCACTATTGGGCTTTATGCTTATGCCCCAGACCCTCAGTGCATGAGAAGATCAGAGAGAGAGAGAGAGAGAGAGCCAGGATATGCACTGAACTGAATAAACACACCCATTTTGCTTTTAATCTGTTACTATAGTCTGGTAGTTAGACTGTGGCCTCCAGTGATATAATATTTTTTTTTTAACATTTATTTTTCAGAGACAGTGCATGAATGGGGGAGGAGCAGAGAGAGAGAGACACACAGAATTCGAAACAGGCTCCAGACTCTGAGCTGTAAGTACAGAGCCCGATGTGGGGCTTGGGGCTTGAACCCATGAACTGTGAGATCATGACCTGAGCTGAAGTCTGGTGCTTAACTGACTGAGCCACCCAGGCACCCCTTCCTCAGTGATTTTAAAGGAGAAACTCAGATTTGGGTAGAAATCCCTTCTGTACTAAATGTAATTAAAGATCACAGGATTTCTTCTCTCTGAAACCATCTTTAATTATGTAATCATTTATTTATATTGCTTTATATGGTTTTGAATGAAACCTGCAAAGCAATCTATATTCTGTGGAGTAAAAAGAAAAACAAACAAACAAACAAACAAAAACAGAATCAATGGAATTAAAAGTAGAGAACAGGGGCGCCTGGGTGGCTCAGTTAGTTGATTGACTGACTTCGGCTCAGGTCATGATCTTATGGTTTGTGAGTTCGAGCCCCGTGTCGGGCTCTGTGCTGACAGCTCAGAGCCTGGAGTCTGCTTCTGATTCTGTCTTCCTCTCTCCCTCCCCTCCCCCACTCATGCTCTGTCTCTCTCTGTCTCAGAAAGAAATAAACATTAGAAAAACATTTTTTTAAGTAGAGAACAAAAAACAATGAAGCTTTAAACACCAAAACTATAACCAATAGATTTTTTTTCTGCAAGGCTTTCTAGAATACTTTTATTTAAAAGAGAATTTCTTCAGTAGTATCTAGATAATCTGGATAATATAAATATGTTTATATAAATATATATTTAATATAATCCATTGCTTTTCTAACCAGTTTTAATAGGACCAGGCATTTTGAAAAATCATAGCTAAATGCATTGGCTCCTGTAACATCAAATATGTTGTGCATGGTAGACTTTTACCAATACAATTTCAATTTTTGTATTACTATATATATATGTATATAATATATAATATATATATTATTTTTGCCACAGTGACTTCTACAAATAATGCTATCAAAGAGTCTTAGGACAAGTTTTCTGTGTTTGTTGAAATTACAGTATTTTCAAATCTCACTATAAGAGATTGAGGAACATCTGGTCTCTGAAGGAAAAAATGTAAGAATTCAAAGCAAGAGTAAATAAAATTGGGTGGGGCTGGACAGTCTTCAAAAAACTAACTCCAGGCAAATTAAATCTGAATGTACCAGGCCTAGTGTTTTAAGAGAGAAAGCCATTTGTAATGCTATCTTAGTTTCCTAGGGCTGTTGTAACAGAAGACCACAATAATGAATTAAATAACAGAAATTTATGGTCTCACAATTCTAAAGGCTGGAAGTGCCCAATAAAGGTGGTAGCAAGGTTGGTGCCATCTGAAGGCTGTGAGGGAGAATCTGTTCCATGTCTGTCTTCTAGCTTCTGGTAGTTTGCTGGCAGTCTTTGGCATCCCTTGTCTTATAAATGCATTATCCCAGTCTCTGCTTTCATGTTCACATGGTGTTCTCTCTGCATGCACGTCTATCTCTCATCCCCAAATTCTACTTTTTACAAGGACACCAGTCATATTGCCCTTGATCATTGGCAAACACTTTGTTTCCAAGTAAGGTCATGTTTATAGGCTGGGGCCTAAGACACCAACCGTCTTTTTGGGAGACACAATTCAACCCATAACAAGTGCACAGAGAACGGAACTCCTAAAATGTAAGACATGAATTGGATTGAGGTGTGCAGGGTCGCTCTCCCTCAGGTTCAGGGAGATAAGGGCTACAGCCTGAGGCTGTACAAGGACACACAGAGGTGAGATAAGACAGCCTTCTGAGAAGTGATATGGCACCATTTCTTTAAGGAGAAGAGGAAAATATTCTATGATAATGACATTCCCCTCCTGAGGTGATAGACTCCTAAGCAAAAGCTGTGATATATCCCCAGCCCATAAGAATTAGGTTAATACTTACATAACAGTACAAATAAATTATTTGTGTCCGTGTGAAGCAGTCTCTGCAGTCTCCTGTACATTGTCCTAGGCCACATGACTAAGCATGCAGCTGAATTTTGAGTATTGTATCTTGACTCTCCTGTGTTAAGGCTGAGAAGGAGATTGAACCTCAGTATATGGTTTGTGCCAGCCCTAATCCATAGGAAAGAGAAGGATTGTTTTATGAATTTGGTGACTAGAGGAGACTTATTTACCACTGGTATCATCAGCAAAACAGTAAACATCCAGCACGATGCAGATTTGAGGGGCACTCACAAGAAAGAGTGAGGTGATGGTGCAGGATCAGGAATGCTCTGGAGCTGCATCCTGCCAGAACCCTCCTCTTGAGAAATGTGGTCTCTGTTGTCTTGGGAACCACAGCTCACCCTGTATAACAGAATGGTCGTATCTGTGATGAGAGTAAGTTGCAAGAAAGACTCTGAGCCCAAGAGAAGTAGGAGGAGATAGAGACCAAGGGCAGCTACTGAAAATTATTGAGCACTGACATGGCTCAGCTCTGATTAGATTCTGTCATTAGTATTTCATCTAGTCATTCAATAAATAGTGGTTAAGTACCAGGTACTGTTTTATGAGGTGTTCACATGTACGTTTGTTTTCATGGAGTTTGTAATCTAGTAAAAAGCTAATGAGTAAACAATTAAAAATACAATATGCCATGTATAGGCAAATTATCAGGATGAGAGAAGTTAAGGCATGGAAATAGTTCCAGGGAAGGTTACTATTTTATTTAAGGTTTTTAGGAAGACTCCCTTACTGACAATCTAAGCAGAGACTTGGAGGGCATGAAGGACTGTGCCATGAAGCTGAGAAAGAGCACTCTTGGCAAAGAGAACCAGGAGAACCAAGTCCCTGAGGTGGAAACCACTTGGTGTGATTGAATGGCAGAATGGCAAACACTGGAATGGAGAGATAAGTGATGAAAGGCATTCTGTAGAACTTTAGGGGGAGGCTAGATTAGGAACCATTGTATGGGTTTTAGATTTTACAGTAAGATGAGAAGGTCTTAAGTAGGAGAATAACAGTGCTCTGAATTAGAATATAAATAGGATCTCTGTGACTACAATATTGAGAATAGATGAGAGTGGGTTAAAGGGAGAGGAAAGGAAAGTAATTATAAGGCAACAACAATAATCCTGGCATAACAGGTTGAACCAAGGTAATAGCTTTGATGGGGTGATAGGTTTAATTCCACATAAATTTGGAAAATAGAGCTATCAGAATTTTATGATGTACCACATGTAGGTTTTGAGAGAAAATGAGGAGTCATTGATGACTCCGTAGTTTTTGTCATGAGGAATTCATAGGATAGGGAGTCTTTAGGAGAACTAGGTTTGGGGGCAATCAGAAGTTTGGTTTCGAACATGTTAAATTTGAGATTCTTATTTAGATAGTCAATAGAAGATGTCAGGTAGGTAGTAAGAACTATAAGTCCAGAGTTTAAGGGAGAAATTTAAGTGTGAGGTATAAATAGATGATATTGAAGTCCACAGGACTTGATGAGATCACTGGGGAGTGAGTATAGCTAGAGAAGATATCAGAGGACTGAAACTTAGGACTCTCCAAGGTTTAAAAGTCAAGGGGATTAGGGGCACTGGGTAGCTCAGTCGGTTAAGCATCTGACTCTTGATTTCCACACAGGTCATGATCTCATGGTTCATGGGTTCAAGTCCTGTGTTGTCGGTGTGGAGCCTGCTTGGGATTCTCTTTCTTCTCTTTCTCTCCCCCTTCCCCTGCTTGCAGGCTCTCCCTCTCTCTCTCAAAATAAATGAATAAACATCTTTTAAAAAGTCAGGGGGATGAGAAAAAAATAGCAAAGAAGGCTGAGAAGGAGTGCCAGTGAACTAAGAAAAGAGGTAAGCAAGTAGTGTCCTGAAAGCCAGGGATAGAAAGTATTTTACAAAGTAAAGAGAGATTAACTGTCAAATGCTGCTCGCCAATCAAATTAGATGAGGATTGAGGATTGCTCACCAGATTTCCAGTGTAGGGCAGGCATTATTGTGTGCAGATGGAAACCAGCTTAGATTTGTATCAAGGAAAATTAGGACGAGAGAACTTGGAGACAGGAAATATAGGATTTTTGCTGTAATGGGGAGTTGAAAAAATGGGGCAGTAGAAGGAAGGAGACATGGAACCAGGAGAGGTTTTTGGTTTGGATTTTAGTTTTTTAAGATGTGAGAAATAATGGCATGTTTGATGCCAAAGGGCATAACAGAAGAGGGAGAAAAACTTCAAGAGAGAGAAAGAAGAATTGGAAAATATCATGTGGAGCTCCTCAATAATTTTGAAATGAGGAAAGTAGGACTGAATCCTGAGATAAAATTTAGAGTCAAGTATATGGCTTAGAGGAGGAAAAAAAGTGCAATAATTTTAGAAAGGCATAATGACTCCCAGATGTGCAACACTAGATTATAAACCAAATGAATAAGCTATTATATCTAAGAAATGCATTGATCTGGAATTATTTTGGCCAGACATTGGATATGTAGAAGAAAGAGAACCACAAAAGCTAAGCTTGGAAGTCCCAATCATGAAGTATCCAGGGGAGACAGTGCCAAATCTCATTTATCCGTATTGAATATTTATATTTTCTCTTGAATCATTTTTCAGTCATAGGTCTTTTGCTTTGTATCTTGTTTGGTTTCATCACTGTATATGCCTTACTATGTTTTCAGCTAGATTTATACCTCGTTGTGTTGCTTTCAACAATGGTGTTCAATTCTGCAATATATTGATTTTTTCTATTTCACATTTCTTTCTTGAGCCCCACCAGATCCTTCTGCTGTATCTACTTTGAATCTTGTATCTCTTTCTTGTTTTCCAAAAGTGGCAATTCCTTCAACAAAGTGTTTTTCTATTTATTTATTTGCTATCATTTCTATATTGTATCATGGCATCTTCCTTCCTTTATTTTTTAGTCACTGTGCATAGATCTTCATAGATTAATAGTTATTTTGAAAGCAGTTTACCTTGCAACTGCTTAGGCTTTCTGGTCTTGGCCAACAGAGACTGGAGCTACTCACACTGTGGATTCCCTCATTTTCATCCTGCTTGCTTCCTGATTGCTTCTACACATAGGACTTCTATGTATTATTCTTACTTACCCCTCCCTATCAGCTTCCTTGTCATTCCAACTAGATCCAGACACTGCATGCATTCTCTTCCTTTAAAAAAGAAAGTATTGGCCCTCAGTATGTGCCACTTGAGAGATCTGTGTCTTACCAGCTGTGTCAGAGATATGTAACATCTGCATCCTCTAAGAATCTTCCTACACTTCCGTTTGCCTATTACTAAGTTTGGCAGCCTATTTTTTCCCATCTAGGAACATGTTTTTATATATTTCATATACTGTGATTTGAGATTAAGGTATCTGCTAATTTGATCAAAGATGGAGGGCTTTTAAATTTTTAAAAAATTTTTAACAAAATTTAAAAATTAAATTTTTTTACCCCAAATTGATTTTAGGCGTTTTCTACAAGAAGAAGAGGAAAAGTCAATATGTGATCCACTGTCTTTAAACCAGATGTTGTCTGATAAATTCTTAAAGCTTCCTACCACAATTTCTGTGTCCATTCTGTGGTCTATACTAAAAAAACATTATCCGTACCATTGATTCTACCTGGCAGGATAGGGAAGTGGGGGGTGGGGAGGTATAGTTCACTTCCTTAAACTACAGAGTAACTACAGTTACTCTGTATTTTTGTCTGTAAACAAGTGATTTTCACCATATTCTCATGTTCAGTTTTATGAATATTTACTTATATAAATAAAATTCTTTTCTCTATAATGAAACCTGTTTTTACTTTTAAACACTGCATATTTCCTTATCGATGAATTCCAGTTCTGAATCTATTTTAATCAAATCTAAATTGCACCTCTCCGGTGGCATCTAATGAGATTCATTTCCTTTCCTCTTCTGTTTACTCAGTTATCTGACCTGACTATATTTGTCTATAGACCTGCAATAACATTTTTCTTTTTCCCAAATTTCATCCTTTTAATTCTCATCAGAATTCCTGAATCTCTCCTTCGCCAAATGACTTTTTCAATAACTATTCTTATTGTCCCTATTTGAATTTTTATCTGGGTATTGCAAAGCTCCACACCTAAATTCACTTTAGCTCTCCATCAAGCCAGCACATGAGAGAATTTGTCAAATCCATTTTTTGCAAGCTTCCTGAGATGCACTAATGCACCTTTTGCCAGTGGTCTATGCTAACAGTATTTTTATGGTTTGTGTAAAACATTACATCCAGCTCTGCCCCACTATGTATGTAGGCAGCCTTTCACTTCAATTCTCTAACAAAAATGTAAAATTTTTAAGATACATATTTAGATTTGTACTTTAGTAGTAGATCTACTATTCATTCCCTGTGTGGAATGGCAGAAGTGGATAGTAATTTGTTAGATGCATGTAGGCAGGCCAGCCACCACATTTTAGACATCCTCCTCAAGAATAATGCCTACTTAATTGTGATTGCTTTCATATTTGACACTAAATTATCCTGACTTTTCTTCATTTTCAGGAAATAGCAAGATTCTTCCCTCTTATAAGTAGGTTTTGTGAATCTGGTATATTATTATAAATGATTGGAATTCAACCAGAATGTCATAATGCTCCAGTGTGTTTAGTAAAGCTATGAAAAAAGGAGTCTTGGAGGTAGATAGCCAGGTGATAACTGTGTATCACATGTTGTCTTTGCTCAAGATTTGAGAGTGATTTTATATAATGTGCAGGAACAGGTTAGAAGCTGACTGACTGCCTTAGAGGGCAAGATGAAGGTCCTTCAGAAAGCCCCAAATGACAGTTCATAGGGAAATTTCCAGATCTATTTTATTATCCCAGTATCTGCCTATTATTCTTTGCCACGTCATGTTCTTTCATGTGTTCTTCAGTCATTGATAATGTTTGCTTTCTGAGCTTCCTCTTAGATTTTTTTTTTCATTTGGTCTCAGTGTATTATTACTTTATCCTCCTTAATGAACCAGAACAAAGGGATATCAATCAGAGCTTTTCCGTTCTAAATACACTCTTGCATTTGTAGTGGATATAATTAGTGATTAATTCAGTTAGGGACATAAACAAAGCACATCTCTTACAGCGTGCTATGAACTTAAAATTGGCATTTCTTGGATACATAAGCTGACACACTTTGCACAACACTTCCTCCTACGCTCTACCTCTGCAAAATGCCTAAAGGTACAATTGAAATAGATTTTTTTAATATGGTAATTTGATGCTCTACTCACAAAAAGATACATTTAAATAAATATTTTAATCTATTTCCAACTCTGCTCACCTCTGGTCTGTAAGTTATATGAGACTTAAATGAGCACCAGGAGATCAATGTCCTGACATAGGCAAAATCTTACTGAACCAAGAAATACCTGGGATTAAAAAAAAAAAAAATAGAGCACTGGAAAGGAATATAATTTAAGGTAGAATAGATAAAATCAGGATGAATATTATTGGATTTGAGGGTACAAATACATTACAGAAAATAGCAATGTTAAAAGTAAAATATTAAAAGTCATAGAAAATAACATGCTTTATCAAAGCTTACTTGTTGAAAATCTTTTAAGATAATTTTATAAAAGTCTAATTTTTGTGTAACTTTTCATATCACTTAACAAGGAATCATTTTCTTATTAAATATTGATTAGAGTGGAAAACCTAAATGAAATTCTTACACTAATGCCCTCCTATCCCAATTTCCATGGAAAATTAAATTCATTTTCCTTTCAAATTATTTTACCATCTATGTCTGCCCTCTTAGATAATGAAACACTGACTTCTAGATTGGCTGACGTTTCAAATAAAAACAGGCTTCAAATAAAAACAGAATTCACCAAAATTCTCCTAGAAATAAAAAAAAAAAAAAGAGTAAATTTGAGTGCATTTTCCCCCGCATTCTTCTCCAGGTGGAGTAATTGAATTGATGTGCTGGGTAGCTTCAAGGCAGTGGAGTCCCAGGATGTTGCTATGGTGCTAAGAGTCACATTCACATCCTTTTCAACATATCTTCATCTCTGATCTTAGTTATACCACACTCATTACTAATTCACTCGTGGCTATACACAAACATCTGCATATTCTCATATTTTTCTCTCCCCCTCCCTTTCAGAATGCCCATCATTCTTCCTCTTCAGTTATTAATGTAGCTCATTATAGGCTTCTCCAGCTGTCCTTAAAATGTATGTTGAATAAGACATGAGGAGGAAAGCTTTAAAACAAACAAACAACAACAACAACAAAGAATAGCTTTTCCAGTCTACACAAGTCTTTAGATGAATTTAAGTCAGACAGCAGAAGAAAAATTTCCATACTGTATAGTTGGCTTTGTTATTTAGTCATCTGCACTATGAAGTGGATAAAAGGATACTTCTATATCCCACTGTTATTATTAATGATCACATACATGTAGTTTCAGAAAATGTTTCTACATTCAGAATTTTTTTCTTACTGATGGAATTAAGTAAAGGAGATTTTCCCCCCTTGAATTCTAATGACTTCTAATAATGACTTTCAACTGTTGCAAAATGTCTAGTTCCCTTATTAAATTCAACCATTTGCTTCCTATTGTATTTATGTACAATACATAGATGGTATATGTACATAAATACAACAGCATCAATGATACTGCCATCTAATTTTAGGTGATGATTTGTTTTACAGTATCATGCAGAAAGTTACCTTACACACCAAAAAAAAAAAAAAAAAAAAAAAAAAGAAACAGCTAAAACCATGGGACTACTCATTGCATACCTTATTATAAAGTAGTATATTATTCTTATGCATGACTTAGCCATCAACACTATCGGTGGTCATGCATATGGTATAATTTCACTAGATATTTGAGGACATCAGTATCTACCCCCATGACTTGCTTCACTCAATGGTTAATGCCAGCAAGCTCAATGTTAGACTCTCCCTTTATTTTCCCCCTTACTTTGTCTTTCCTTCTATTCATTTTCTTTGTTTCTTTTTCCTCTATGCCTGTCTTCCAGTCATTTATTTTTCACTTATACTTTTATTCCTCCATTTGCTCATTCAATGAAAACCAGGAACTTTGCTGGGAATACAAATATATTCACCTACAAATTCTAATGGAAAGATGTCCATTAATTTGAGCTGATGCCAGTAACTGATCCTGGATGCCAAAGCACATACGAATAGGATTTTACAGGGGGTTATAAAAAATATGAAGATTTAGCATGGTTGAGTTGAGGAAGTAATAAATAGAGAAGTTCCAGGCACTTAAAGCAAATCTCATCAATTCCCTATTTGTCCAGAATTGGACCAGTTAGAAACTCTAGATTATATCACTGTAACTATTTTCTAATTAACTTTAAAAATGTACATGTATATACATATATAGGTATGACTATATGTAAGGGAAGGCCAGGCTGTCACTTCCTCTCCTTTCTGCTGCTGCATTGTCCTCCACTTTCTGAAGCAATCTCCAGAGCCTTCTCCCAGTTCCGGTACCCGGCTCCTGTGGGGACCTTGGGGCTGGGAGCAGAAGACCCTGCTCCCAGCCAGTGGGCTGTGCTGTCTCCAGTACTGCCCCTCCGGGCCCCACACAGCCCTTGGGCAACCCCAGGGAGAACGGGCTTCCGGGCGAGCATGAGGAAAGCCTCCCTGACCCCGCAGATGGTGGCTGCTCAGCTGCTCCTACTGGGTGGCCTACTTTACTGCCCGCCTCCCCATGGAGTTCCGCCCCGTGCCCTCGGGTATGACCCCCCCCCCCTCGCCCCTTTCCTGGCCCTAGCCAGATGTGGCAGTCACGACCTTCCTCGAGAAGGAGCTGGAGCGGGTGGAAGACTGCTTCCAGGGTGTCCCATTCCTTCCACTACCCCTTCCCCCACTATCACCGCCACCTGCAATCCCCTTCTGCCTCTTCACTTTTAACCGAGCCCGGCCCCCTGCAGGCCTTGGAGACCCTCGACTAGCTGAGGCAGCGATGCCAGGCAGGAGCAGGGGGATACAAGGTTGATGCCCCTGTTCCCACCCTTGTCTCCACCTCTGCCCTCTCATCTCGCCCCCTACCCTAATCCTGCCACAGCCCGGAGGGTTCCACAAGCAAAAGAAGAGAGACCAGGACAGAGGAAGCAGGCAGAGAGTGCGAGTGCCGTGGACTGGAGTCAGGAGCTGAGGGACAGGGCTGAGTTGGTGAAGTGGAACGTACAGTAAGTCAAGGATCGAGTGTGCAAGGCTTGACACCAGAGGACATGTAACAGCTTAGAGGGGCAGGGCTTTGGGTTGTAGGAGGAGCTGACTTCAGATCTGGCTCACTTGTTTTGGAAATGAGGTGGGAGGGATCCCTCCGTCAGGCCCCTGCCACTAGCTTTGTTTCAAATTCTCTTTCTCTGTCCTCTCTCTCTGGTTTATCCTTGCCCCTTCTCCTGCCCATTTCTGAATTTGGTTCTGCTTCCCTTTTTCAGAATCTAAAATTGTTTGGCCTTAGTCAACATCTACACCCCTCAAGTAATAGCTGAGGAATGAGCCACAGAGAATTCAGGGAGCAGGGCTGGGCTTGGAAAGCTGGTCTCTTGAATTTCAAAGCAGTGGTTTCTTGCAAGTTGTTATTGGTAGGTTCTAGAGTGGCCATGGGATAGAACCAGGAAGTAGGCACAGGAAGCTAGGCAGAATTGCTGCATATGTAAGTCAGGAAGGGTCCTACAGATGGGACCCATAGAAAATAAATAACTAAAAAAAAGTAAGCCAAATGACCTTGGGGAACTGCCTTTTGCCAAAGGTGGTGAAGTTCACAGAAGAGATGGATATACAGGCAGATGGAGAGGAAGGGTCAAGGCTGAGGATGTACATAGTTGGGAACAAGGTGTTCATTTCAGTTCTAGGAGGAAATCGATGTTTTGTGCTTGTATTGGGGGAAGGGACTGTATCTTAATAAGAGTATGTGAGGACTGATCTTTTGAGGGTTTATAAACAGAAATAAAATGAAGTTTCTTTTGGAGAAAAGAAGTGCAAATTAGAGCAGAGGGGATGTATATTGGGGACTTTGGAGTGATGAACTCCAGAGGCTAAGAGGTTATGTTCAGCTATTAATTTCAAAGCCAGGTTGTGAGTCCATTCTTAGTATAAAAAAAGTCACAACTACTTTGGAAAATCATCATTACTATCATTGTTTTTAGTGACTTTCTACTTTTTAGACTTTGATTTTCAAATTCATATTTAATATTCATAATAGGTATTATCATTGTCAATATTAAATTATTAGTACGTCCCCTTTAATGATCAGGAAAATTAAGTTTTAGGGCTGATAAGCTATTTTTCCAAAGTTACAATCTACTAAGTGGTAGAACTTGGTTTTGGGAAATGAGATTTTGTATCTGAATGACATTTTGTTGTTTTTAGATTTTCTTTAAAAATTAAGAAGCTACATATATTGTATGTGCTAAGATCTACGTGTCTTAGTAGCTTGCTGGTTGACATTGATTTTGTGAAAATATTTGAAAAAATAAGTTGGTACTTGGTAATATATCATTATCGTTAAATAAGAATGCAAACATCTGAAAGTAATCTACATTCATTTTTTTTTTTTTTTAGATATTAGACTCTTAACTCTTGATATATTGTAACTTTTCATTTAAATGGTTAGCTCTAGCAAATTCAATTCTGAGTTGAATGCCACAGTGTTTTGTTTTCCATACCAAGGTTCTTGGTTGCAAATGGCAAAAACCAATGCTGCTTATGGGAAGTCGTAAAAGAAAAATACATTGATATGATTTATATTAGCTCACAGAACCAATGGAAAGGCAAGGAAACACATTATAGAAATTTGTATTAGAAATAATTGAGGCTAGGCAGCCAAGAAATCAGCAGATGTCACCACTGGACTATTACTGCCTTATTTCTTCCAATTCACCATTGCCCCACAAATACAATTTGGGTGTCTCTTCATCTACAGCCTTCCCTTAAGATTCAGGGGTATGTCTGATCAAGATCCTAAGCCACATACCTGTCCTTTAATTGACAGAGAATAGAGAGAATCATCTGATTCCATTTTGTTTCCAGTGTGGAAACCTGCCTGAACACAATTTGGAAGTTCCTATCAAAGTAGGAAGTGCTTGAATGTTGGTTAACCATTTCATAACAACTTGGGGATGTAGTTGTATGTTGAAGCAAATATCTTTCTAAGAATAACTGAGTCATTTAGCAATTTCAATGAATAGCTTGGAGCAACATAACTTAGTAGCACAGCAAAGCCCAACAACTAGGTCTCTGGACCTCTCTTCCTTTTTCTCATGTTACCAAGTTTATCCACATCTACATGAAATATAGTAAATGTAATTAATACCTATTACAGTGTCTGGAGTTGTACGTGTACTTTAAATGCTGCTCAATTTTTCTTCGTTTTTTGTTCTGAGTGCTGACTTAAGAACTGGGAGTTTTCTCAGTTTATTTATTTTGGGAGAGAGAGAGAGTGAGAGCAAGCATGTTCTGGGGAGGTGAAGAGAGAAAGGGAGATAGAGAATCCCAAGTGGGCTCTGCACTGTCAGCACAGAGCCCAACTTGGGGCTTGAACTCACGAACTGTGAGATCATAACCTGAGCCAAGATCAAAAGTTGGACACTTAACTGACTGAACCAACCGGGGGCCCAAAGAACTGAGAGTTTTCTAATACAGCTGCATTGAAGATTATTTTTTATTATACATTCAACATAAATATTTTTAAATGGCATATGTGAAATAGTCACCTTGCATTCATTATCAGCATAAGCTTATGTGTCAGTGAATAAAACAGGATCCCAAGGAGAAGTTGGACTAAATTAGCTGTTTTAGGTATTAGAGTAGACAACTTATTTTCTGTTTCACTTGTGAACAAAAAGGCTAAATTTCTCAATTTGAAAAATATGGTACACCCAATAATTCAAGAAAGTTGAGATTTAGGTAAATTCTACCATTTTTTCCTATTCTGTTCAACTCAAAATAATAATTTTATCATAGTTTTCCTCTGTATTGCACAAAAAGGAACTTTAAAAATCTTCACGTTGGAATAATTAAAATTGAGTATGCATAACAGACAGCCACACCATTATTATCAATAACAGGAAACATTTATATACCTTTATTCTTTGTAGGCATTATGCTTATGGGGTGTACAAACATGAGACAGGGTGATTTCCCTCAAGTAGTTATGTATACAAAAAGACATTCAAAGTATAAAAGCAATGCAAAGAGGGAAAAAAGAGAAAAGAGAGAGAGAGAGAGTGAGCGAGGAAGGTGCGGAGAAAGAAGGAGACACAGAATCTGAAGCAGGCTCCAGGCTCTGAACTGTCAGCACAGAACCTGATGAGGGGCTCGAACTCATGAACTGAACCCCAGGGTCATGACCTGAACCAGAAGTTGGATGCTTAACCAACTGAGCCGCCCAGGTGCCCCATCCTGTATTTTATAATACAACTAAGAAAAGAAGAAAGGACCATGGAATACAATACCTCCACAACATAACACCTCTTTCAAAGCTTTCTAAGTGCTGTTTTTGTATATCTTTCATTGACCTATATAAATGACAAAAAGTTAAAATGTTTCTTTAAAAACTAATTTGCAGATTAGAGCAAGATGGCAAGAGCAGTGTTTATGTATCCTTTGAAATATCCCCATTAAAATAAACAGAGCTACTAAAATAGGATAGCAAAACAAAAGCACTTGGAAAACGTACCACAAATCTGAAACAAAAATACGGTATCCTACAAACCTTAAAATACAAATGCAGGGGATAAACCATTGACAGCAAAAAGACCCACATATTAACAACTGGGTGCAGAGTGAAGCAGCGATAAGGCAAAGAGGGACTTCAGTTGGCCTTGATTGTTAGAGAGCACCAAATGAGTCAATGAGTACTTATTGGAATTCTAAAGGAGCCACTAAGAGAAGAGCAGTTAAAATTGGGACGGAGTTTTGCAGGCTCAAATTAGCAGGTGACTGCAAGGGATTGTGGTTAAGTTTGGATGGTGCTGGAAGGGGCTGGGTTATATGAGCTCTTGAAATTAATTTGGTAAGATCTGTCGCTTCAAGGTGAAAGCCCTGTGTGGAAGTGAAACTACTAGAACCAGGAGACACATCTATTAGGATAAGGACAATATAGGCAAAGGAGAGTTGGCCCCGATATAAGGGAAGAGGGGAAGAGAGCCAGCAGACTGCAGAAAGTATGCAATTATATTTTTAACATCTCTGAGAAATATAAGCATTAGAAGGAAGGTTCAGTAGCACCATGCAGTTGTTTGAGCTGAAAGTGTCAACTCTCCCTTCCTACAAATACAGGAAAGCTCATCCCAGTTATCTATGAATAGTGGAAAATTTCTGTGGTCAAATCTTCTATATAATTATATATGTTATATATAATATATATAAAATAATTATATATAATAGAGATAAATATATAGATAAACGTATATAGAGAAAAAGATGGCCATAATGTTTAAAAAGTTTAACTAATATTATAAAATGTACTAAAAATTAAGAAACTGATAGAAATATAAAATAATAGCATCGATGGAAATGAGAAAACTCATAGATGATTGGAGAAAAAGGAGATTTAAAAAGAAAGCTAACGGGATGTTGGAAATAATTGGAAATAAAGAAAAAGATCATTTTGGTAATGGATACTAAATACAAAGGAGCATCAGAGAAAGTAAACACCATTGAGTATGCCTGAAAATAAATAAGAGATGTGTTACAGCATAACTTGTTTTAATTACTAAAAACTGGAAGGAAGTGGTAGATTTAAAAATGGGCAAAAAAGATTCACCAAATGTATGGTAAGAGTCACAAGGAACACAAGGCACCTGCATGGCTCATTCAGTTAAGCGTCCGACTCTTGATTTGGGTGCAGGTCATGATTTCACTGTTTGTGAATTTGAACCCCATGTCAGGCTGTGTGCTGACAGTGTGGGACCTGCTTGGGATTTCTCTCTCTGTATCTCTCTGACCCTTACCCCTCTTGCACTCTCTCTCAAAATAAATAAATAAATAAATAAATAAATAAATAAATAAATATTTTTTTTTTTATTTTTTTAAAAAAAAATTTTTTTTTCAACGTTTATTTATTTTTGGGACAGAGAGAGACATAGCATGAACGGGGGAGGGGCAGAGAGAGAGGGAGACACAGAATCGGAAACAGGCTCCAGGCTCTGAGCTATCAGCCCAGAGCCCGACGCGGGGCTCGAACTCACGGACTGCGAGATCGTGACCTGGCTGAAGTCGGACGCTTAACCGACTGCGCCACCCAGGCGCCCCAATAAATAAATATTTAAAAAGAAAAGAGTCACAAAGAACAATACCCACAATTCCTACACAATGGAATAGCATCAGTACTAAAATTATAACTCAGTATTTTGTTGAAAATAAAGAAGAATCAAAACTACCAATAAATGTAACCAAATGTAATATATATGGCAAAAGACTTGCACACAGAAAAATAAAAAACATTGCAGAATGAAATTAAAGAAGACATAAATAAATGGAAAGGCATCTCATGTTCATGGACTGAGACTTAATGTTGTTAAGATAACAGTGCTACCCAAAGTGATCAGTAGATTCTGTGCAATCTGTATCAAAGTCCCAATGACAGGTTGGTTTTTTTTTTGTTTTTTGTTTGTTTTTTTTTAGAAATAGAAAAACCTAGCCTAAAATTCATATGGAATCTTAATGGACCCAAATCACCAAAACAATTTTGAAGAATAAATTTGGGGAACTTATCTTCCTTATATCAAAACTCATTACAAAGCTGCAGGAATAGAAACAGTGTGGTACTGACATAAAGACAGACATATTAATCAATGCAATAGAATTCAGAACCCAGAATTAAACCCCTTCATATATGGTCAGTTGATTTTCAGCAAGGATCCTAGGTCTATTCCATGGGGAAAGGACAGTCTTTTCAACAAATGGTGCTGAGAAACTGGATATCTACATGCAAAGAATTAAGTTAGATCCTTATTTTGCACCATATGCAAAATTTAACTCAGAATGGACAAAAGATCTACACGTAAGACCTAACATCACAAAACTCTTAGAACAAAACATAGTGGAAAATCTTCATGATATTGGATTCAGTGTTGAATTCTTGATGATACCAAAAGCACAGATAATGATATAAAAAATAGATAAGTTGTAATTCATCAAAATAAAATACTTTTGTACATCAAGGGACATGATCAACTGAACAGACAACTGACAGAATGGGCAGAAAATATTTTCAAGTCACATATCAGATGAGGATTATCCAGAATATATAAAGAATGTCTATAACTCAATAACAAGAAAAAATAAACAACACAATTTAAAAATGTGCTCAGGCTCTCAACAATAGCCAAATTATGGAAAGAGCCTAAATGTCCATCAACTGATGAATGGATAAAAAAAATTGTGGTTTATATACACAATGGAGTACTACGTGGCAATGAGAAAGAATGAAATATGGCCCTTTGTAGCAACATGGATGGAACTGGAGAGTGTTATGCTAAGTGAAATAAGCCATACAGAGAAAGACAGATACCATATGGTTTCACTCTTATGTGGATCCTGAGAAACTTAACAGAAACCCATGGGGGAGGGGAAGGAAAAAAAAAAAAAGAGGTTAGAGTGGAAGAGAGCCAAAGCATAAGAGACTCTTAAAAACTGAGAACAGGGGCGCCTGGGTGGCGCAGTTGGTTAAGCGTCCGACTTCAGCCAGGTCACGATCTCGCGGTCCGTGAGTTCGAGCCCCGCGTCGGGCTCTGGGCTGATGGCTCAGAGCCTGGAGCCTGTTTCCGATTCTGTGTCTCCCTCTCTCTCTGCCCCTCGCCCGTTCATGCTCTGTCTCTCTCTGTCCCAAAAATAAATAAAACGTTGAAAAAAAAATTAAAAAAAAAAACTGAGAACAAACTTAGGGTTGATGGGGGGTGGGAGGGAGTGGAGGGTGGGTGATGG
This sequence comes from Puma concolor, assembly GCF_028749965.1. Classification (NCBI taxonomy): domain Eukaryota; kingdom Metazoa; phylum Chordata; class Mammalia; order Carnivora; family Felidae; genus Puma; species Puma concolor. The sequence goes on from NC_141683.1 coordinate 31,720,813, forward strand.
GTATTGAGGAGGGCACCTTTTGGGATGAGCACTGGGTGTTGTATGGAAACCAATTTGACAATAAACTTCATATATTGAAAAAAAAAATACATCAGTGTATATCCAGAATAAAAAAAAATGTGCTCAGGGATTGAGTAGAAGATATATATATATATATATATATATATAAATTGTTATATCAATATATATATTGATATATAGATAGATAGATTGAGAGAAGATATATGAATGGCTAATAAGCACATGAAAATATGCTTATTTTCATAGTAAGTGTATTTTCATTTTTCAATATGCATGAAAAATGAGTAGTCATTAGAAAAATTCAAATTAAAACCATGATGAGATACCACTTCACAATGATTAGGATGGCTATTTTTTAGAAAATGGAAAATAACATGTATTGATGAGAATGTGGAGAAATTAGAACCCTTGTACATTATTGATGGAAATGTAAAATGGTGCAGTTGCTATGGAAAATGGTTTGGCTAATTCCTCAAAAAGGTTAAACATAGAATTACTATATGATCCAGCAATTCTGCTTTTGAATACATACTCCCGAGAATTAAAACCAGGGACTTAAACAGATGTTTATACAGTAATATTCACAGCAGCATTATTCACAATAGACAAAAAGTGGAAGCAACCCACTGTTTAACAGATGAATGGTTAAAAATTGATTCAAATTGTGGTATAGACATATATTAGAATATTATTCAGCCTTAAGAAAGAATGGATATCTGATACATGATATGATATGGATAAACTTTGAAGACACTTTTTTAAGTGAAAAAAGCTGAACAAGTATTGTATAATTTCACTTAGATGAGGCACTGAACTTGGCAAATTCATAGAAGCAGAAGGTAGATTAAAGCCGAACAGAGGCTGGGGAGTAGAGAAGGAATGGGGAGTTATTGGGTTAAGAGTTTCTGTTTGCAATGATGAAAAAGTCCTGGAGATGAAGAGTGATGATAGTTGTACAAAAATGTGAATGTACTTGGTGCTACTCAATTATATAGTTACAAATGATTAAAATGGAAGACTGTATGTTATGTATTTTTACTACATTAAAATAAACAATATATATGACATATATATGTGTGTGGATATATATGGATATATTGGATATAAATATATATATGATTTATATATATAAACATATACATAAGATATATATGTAAATATATATAAAAGATTTTATTTCCATCTTAACTGAACTTAAAGTATAAAGGCTCCTGGAAAACTATTTTGAGCATGCAAGAACTCAGAGAATATTGCTTCCATAAAAACCCTTTCTGGGATATAAATTTTAAACAACTAAATGGTTAGAGCAACTTAGGCATGAGGACTGGTGGATGGCAGCAGCAAGATTGATTTAATCTCCAGTAAAATACAAGAGAAGTGAGCTCCTCATGACAGCAGAGAATTAAGATTAGCCCCTAAAAAGTACTTGCTGACATTAAAGTCTGTTGAGTGCCAGAGTTAATTATAGGATTTACCAGACTGGAGAGATTTATAATTTATTTTTATACTTATTTTAGATATAGTCCTTTTAGAAGCCATTGAATTAGGCTACATGACATCTAAAGGTTCATCCTACATTCCAAGAATTCCATGATACTTAAAAAAAAAAAAAAGTCCATTTATTTATTTTGAGGGGGGTGAGCAGAGAGAGAGGGAGAGAGAGAATTCCAATGCAGATCCTGTGTAGAATCCCAGTGCAGAGCCTGACATGAGGCTGCATCTCACAACTGGGAGATCACGACTTGAGCCAATATCAAGTCGAAAGCTTAACTAACTGAGCCTCTCCAATGATACTTTAATTATAGTCAATATTCCAACAAGGGAAAGAAATTGTATCTCTTAGGGACATGGTATTTTCATATGTTAATAATAATGAAACTTCAGATTAACATAAGTCTTCTCATTCCTCTTTATCTTACTTTTCTCTAGAAACTCAAGCACTACCATATAATTCGATGAATTCATTCACATCCCCATATTACCCTGAGTCTCTCTGAAATTGATCCAAACTTTTACCCTTCCCTGCCCTCCCAGCACTTTGTATTCTCTTGAGTGCATTACCTTCCTCTTTTAATTATCCCTTTGTTGACCTTGCTCTTATCTTTTTGTCATAATCACCTGATAAAACCCCAAACCTACTTAAATCTACCTTCTCTGCCTATCCTGTTTCTGCACCAGAGCAGTTGAACATTGAAATGGAAAACATGTAAACAGGCCAGTTAGTCTCACTAACTCACTAACTCTCATATTTCCCCACCTTCTAATCACCTACCAACTAATCTGCTTATACACCTACACTGTCTTCTCTTTTCTCCTGTTACTGAGCAGCAAGGGTCTTGCTTTAGTAACAAGCCAGCATGCCTAATTCTGTTCTGTATCCAGTTCCTTCATGTATTCCCAAGACTTTCTTCCTGAAATTTTCCCTCTCTAGGAAATTTCAGTCACAAATAGAGTTACTGATTTAACTTCTCCACTTTCACATCTAAAATCTAACATATTCAAAGAAAAGTATTTATTTCTCTCAACTTCACATTGTAAATGTGCTTCTGCCCAACTTTCCCTATCCTGGTAAATGACACCACCATCTACTCAAGTTTTTCAGTGAAAAACCTAGGATTTTTTCCAGTTAAAAATCTTGATTCCTTCTTTTCCCTCAACTCTCTCTCTGTATTCAATCCTTTAGATCTCAATCCACTAGTTCTGTTGATGTACCATCAAAATATTTTCTGAATTGTTTCATTTTCTTTCACCTCTTGTCCTACTATACATCATTTCTTGTTTATCGTTTGTTGTATTTTTGTTAACAGTTTCTTCCCTAGTCTTCTTACTTTCACTCATATTTTTATGATCTATTCTCTAATAGGTTGAATAAGATTTTCAAAATATAAACACATTCATGTCGTAAAACCCTTCAATAGCTTCTATCCCATTCAGAAACACTCCTGACTTCCACTACCCAGCCCTAGATGAACTTGTCCTTCATCTCTTGTATTGTATGACATAGTAGCATTGTTTTCGTTTCTTGAACACCTCAATATAATCTTTATATTTGGCACTTCTAGCCCATTCTCACCTTGAGCCTTTTGTATTGATGCGTTCTGTCTGCTTGAAATGTTTTTTTTTCCTCCTCCTAATTTTGGCATGACTGACTTTTTCTTGTCATTCAGGGATCGGCTTTAAGGTCACCTTCCCAGAGGTACCTCTCTACCCACCTAATCTAAAGTAGCCCCGATGATCTATTACATCATCATGTTTTAATTTTCTGCATATTTCTTATTGTCATCTGACTTTTTTAAAAGCATTGTTTACTTTTGTCTCCTTGCTCAGAGTGTGGGATTCATGAAAATAGGAACTCATCATCTTAATATGCTGATGTATCCCTACGTTATAGAACTGTGTGGGCACATAGTAGTAAATAATTATTGAATGGAAATATCCAAGCTCAGGAGATTTTACGTATGAAGCAGAACAATTTTCTGCTTTAAAATAAGAACTAATATGATTAAAGAAAACAGAATATTTGAAATGACGTGGTTAGCGTTTTCATTCCCATTAATCATGTTAACTTGGGAGTCAGGTTAGAATCAGAATTCTAGTTTTTTAAATCTGAAATGAGAAGTCATCACAGTGAATGGACTTTCATGGTATATCTCCTCTAATGACATTCTCTATTATTGGATCTGAGAAACTAAAAACCAGAAACCTGTTTCGTGAGCTTGGAATTAGGATAAAGAAAATTAGAAGAATCTAATGCATCATACCATCAAAATAAGATATAATAGTAACATTTTTACAATAGATATGATGGTAATATTCTCACAATAATTTTACAATACCACACTTTCAAGTTCTTCCCAAATTTCTGATCAGCAACTGTGAGACAAAATAAAATGAATGTGGTTGTTTTAAGCCACTATGTTATAGAGTGATTTGTTATGCAGCAGTAGATAACCAGAATAAAGTTTACTAAGATGCTTTCTTTGTCCTATACTTTTTTATGGTAATTTCCATTTTCTCCTTTGAAATAGCTTTCCTTCTTAATAGAGGGACAATATGTTGTCCTCCATGAAGTCTTGACTTCTTAATTTCCCTCTACCTACATCATTCTTAGACTTCCTCACATACACTAAAATGGATCAATCTCTGGAACTTGCAAGATAACTGACTAATCTAGTAAACTAATTTACCCTAAAGACTTCATGGTTATTGGAAATGTAAATTATTTTATTTTTATTAAAAAAATTTTTTTTAATCTTTATTTTTGAGAGAGAGAGATCGAGTGTGAGTGTGGGAGGGGCAGAGAGAGGGAGACACAGAATCTGAAGCAGGCTCCAGGCTCTGAGCTGTCAGCTCAGAACCCAACACGGGGGGATGGTGGGGGGGGGGGGCTCAGGAGCTGCGAGATCATGACCGGAGCCGAAGTCTGACGTTTAACCGACTGAGCCACCCAGTCGCCCCAAAAATGTAAAGCTTCTAAAAGGAAAAAGTAAGCAGTTCAGCCAGCAAAATCAAGTTTATTTGGGAACAGCGGAGGAATTGCATGAAGGACAAGCAAAGGATGGTGAATGATAGGCAACTCCAGAACAAAAGTGGAGAGTATGGTTTTGTAGAGGAAGATAGGAATTGGGAGGGGCTGTTTAAACAAAAGTTCATTGGAGGAAAATGAGAGCTGGAAGTGTTGGTGGCTCCTCATTGGCTGTAGATGATTGGAGGGTAGTGATCTCTCATTGGCTGCAGGCGAGGGTAGCTTGTTGTTGCCGGGTTCCTGAAGTTTGCTGTTGCCAGGCAGAGGAAATCTTCCTTCTTCTTGCTGGACTATACAAGCTGTGATGAATGGTATGTGCATAAGAGCCCTCCCTGCATGACTTCCCAACTCCAATTTGAAATAGATTTCCTTAACACATTTTCACAATATCTTAATATGTTTCTCTTTCCAGAGAGGCATTTTAATATCTTTTAAACTGCTCTAAATTGATATTCAAAATAGGTTGACTAATTGTTTGGATTGTGGGTAAAGTGACGATCCTTTGAAGAAAATATTTTTGAGAGCTGAAGAAAGAGATGTAGAATGTTGCAAAATGTTCAGTGCTTGAAAAAATCACACTATGTTGTCTCTTCCCATGGCCCATTCTTTCTTTTATCCCTGAGTGGCTAAAATAAGTAGCATGACGGCATTTCATTTTGTTGTTGTTTCTTCATTGGAAAATGTAATTGATGGCGTAAATGTTTGCAAAGAATTACAAATTTCTTTTATTAAAATCAACCTAATTATTTCAAGATATTATTGTCATTGTATAGGCTTCCATGTGATGAAGTTTAAATCAACTCTCTAGGCTTAGTTATATTAGGAAAGCTAATGTATATAAGCTAATGCTAATGTTAATCTGATTGTCAAAACTAATTGAGCTGAAATTCTAAATTGTGAACTTCCACTAAACCACTGAACCAATGGTAGCTAAATTGGAAGTGGTTTTTGTTTCTTTTTTCTTGACACAGCATATAATAGACTCATGAATTATTCACGTTACTTATAGTCATCTCTGCACCAGAGCTAGGTATTCCAACCTGACTGCAAACTGTGTTGACAAAATGTTAATAAAATTTCTTCTTTATACCTAAGCAAAATGCAATATATATGTGACCTCCCAAAGCAAGGATACACAAGCCAAGTAATTTGTATCACAGAAATATTTTATAGGGTATGGCAAGATAATATTCCAGTAGGCCCATGAACCATCCAAGCAGTTTTTCATAGTGAGGATTTCCAAACAGATGCCAGACATTTTCCTGCCTGTTCTTGGAAACTCTTTTGCCCAACAGTTGAAAGGGAAATGCTGAACTAGGAATCAAAACATCACCTGAGACTGTGATTTGACTATTGTTGTCTGTAAAGAATCCAAGAAAATGTTCTCTGGATTTTTGGTTGGCCTCACTCAGTCTTTCTTTGTGTCCACTGCCTTATTTTCTTGGTTTTCAGCTGTATCTCTAACTCTCCATCTTAAAAGGAAATGATATATAAATACACACAGATACATAACACTTTGCTTATATTGTTATAGCTCAGGCCTCACTTGTAGTTCATTCTTTTGTTTTAATATCAACCATCTATCTATTAAATTTTTTGATTAAATATTGACTTCTTCATTTATTTCTCACAGGTGTTCACTTCATATCAAAGACCTGTATTTCTGCCTTCCAAATGTTCCTTTAGCCTATCTTTTTCCTCTTTATAATCACTTACTGTTTTTATCTATGCCCAGCATATAAATATAAGAACAGGTATGCATTTTACAGAAAGGGGATCATTACTACATTGGCTAATTTTTATGTTGTGTCAACTGTATTTACAAATAACTCTGTCACGTGTGGAAAAAAAATGAGAGTCTGTGTTAGCTCATTGAGTTGTGAGCTCTTTCTGTGTTGTTAACTGGACCACATGATGAGGAAATGATAGCTTGGCCCTTCACACCAACACATTTGTTGAAGACTATCACATAGTGAGTGAGGTTTAACTTTTGGTAGGTTTAACTAAAATTGTAGTTCAGCTCAGACAAATGAAGAAATAAAAGAACCAATTTCTTTTAATAAGTATTCAGAGCTTAAATATGAAAAGAAATAATGAAACCAGAGAAATAAACCTTTAAATTTTTTTGTTCATTTCTTGAAAATATTTGCAGTGGCATTATGTATAAAGATGCATATGGGTAGTAGGATATGTTATTTCTTCAACAGTTTTATTTTGAGTATTTTCTAAAAAAAGTCTATTTCCTCTATTATTTTACTCAGTGATAATATGATAATGAAGATAATACTGTCTTCATTTACTAAAAAATAATTAGCATAATAGGAATTTCACAATAAAGGGACAAAACATTTCTTGAATTCACATGTATTAAATATGCCTCAAAGGCATGAGAAAGATTCTGTGGCATGAAATTCTCAAATTTCAAAATGGGAGTGCATACATCTTATGTTAGAATATTTACTATATATCAATTTTGCACAATTTTTATTTATAATGTACACAAGAGCTTCTTTTTTGCGAATAATGTGGCTTGCAACCAAACTCTCTAAATGTACACAAGTCAAATTCCTGCAAACACAGGGGGATTTTGTTTGGTCAGAGACTGGTCTGTCAGGTTTGCCATAAAGTCTGTTCAAGACACACAGCTAACAAAGGAATTTTTCTCTTGTAAATAATGGGCCAAATACAACCCCCCATGAGCCTCTTCCATTATGTTTCTTCTTGAGGCTGTTCATTCTGTTTTCTTTTTTCCATGGTTGGATTTGTTGGCATATAAAATAGCAGAGTTTCAAGCATTCTTTGTGATGGGTAATTCTATTAGCTTGGAAAAATGATTTTCCTGATATTTGGAAAACAGGGTAATTTGCTTCATGCCACTTTTCACATTTGCCATTATTTGATCACAATGTACTTTTTAATTGCCATAAAATAAGAAAGGCTTTATGTCCTTTTTTTTTTTTTTAACGTGTCCTTTTATTCTAACTTGGAAGCCTAATTAGTCCAGATTGTATTAAAATGCTTTGTTTTTGCTGCCTTTGTCAGAGAAGAGTTAGAACATGATGCCTCTCTTGGTAGGTCACAGACTGAAGAGTCCTGACCCAGGGAATCAAATGTCTGACCTGGCCTGACCCTAACCTCTACTTAAAATCAAGTCTTTACTTTTATTTTAAAACAGAAGTATAGTTTCCATGTATCTTTTTTTCCCCTTGTCCCAGCTGCTAAGAAGCACCCATGACCATTCATTTGAGAGCTCAGGGTGGGAAAGGACATTTTCCAATCTTCTCAGTTTGGGGAATGGGGTCTGGGTTTGATTTACTCTTGTTTACTTAGACAAAACTCCACTATGTCGTCTACAAATTCCATATAAAAGGAAAACAACCCCCCAAAAAATTACAGAATTTGATGAATTGTGGTGGGCTTTTCCTCTACTGTGCATGAAATTTAAACATGTGTGTATTTTAAATAAATCCTTATATTGAATTAAGTCTTATTTCTGGTTATGCTTTAGCAATGAGATGAGCCAAAACATTTGGAAGATATATTAAAAATTGTTGTTGGTAGAACATTTAAACCAATGTTAATTTTCTGCTGGGAATATAGGAAACTGAGTGAGCTCCTCTAATAATAATACTATTAATCACTTTATGGTTTTGTGCTCTCACTTCTGAGGCACATGATCAATACTCTTAATTTTAGTCTTGCTTTTATTCTTTGGCTCTGTGATTCTTTTCTCTCTGTTTGTATGGTTGTTACAGTAAATTTAATTTATGACTGTGTAGGGCGATGTATCGTACAGGTCATATCCTGTAATCTTTCATGTGGAGAATTCCCATGGAGTTATTCTGTGAGATTTGATGGCAGACTCTTTTGCTTTTACTTGAAACATCTTTACTTTTTAGGGGGTGGAGGGAGTGAGAGGTTGGCTAATTTAGTGCATTCCAGATTACAATGTACAGAGCTTTTATTCACTCATTTAGGCATGGGGTATAACCCTGCAGACTTGATAAGTAACCTCAGGGGCTCCTTTTTACCCTAAATTCAACAATTTTTACTTTTAAAAATAAAAGCTTGTCTAGTGCCACACATTTTGAATTTTCCTATTCTCCATCTCTAGTTATCATAGCTAGTTCAATTTAAGAACAAGGCTCAGCTTTTTTGTTCCTGTCAAATCTTGCCAGTTGTGATATTTAGTGCAATAGCCAAATGTTAGCCTTAATGGTAACATGGCTTTAATTTTTTTGAACAAGTCACATTGTTGTATTAACATTTTCGTATTCAAGTGTAGCAAACATAGTCAAGGTTAAGTTGTTTGGGGAGCAAACATACCTCTTCAAACTGTGATACTTTTGCTATGTTGATTCAATCACAAACAGAAAAGAGAAACACAACTAAAAACATCCTTCAGAATCAAAATGAATTACTAAAAATGTCTCGGAATGAAGATTGTCTTTATTTTTCAGTTGGCCTATGTGAAGTAGCTCTAAGTCAAAATTCAAATACAAAATTAAATCGAGATACACATGCTTTGATTTAAAATTATTGAAATGCTTCAAAATTGAGAGGGTTCTCCAGTTTGTGAAGTATATAAGCTCTGAGTCATGTACAGGGCAATTTGAAATTATTCAACCTCTTCAAATTTTCCAGAGTACTTCAATTTGGAAGTTATTAGGGTTCCAGAATGTATAATGCATAGAAATTTGAAGCTGCTGAAAATGCTCTTTAAAAAAAAAAAAAAAAAAAAAAGAGCCTTTTACTTGTGTTCAGACATCTGGGCATGTGCAGACACTGAGAAATAGATTGATGTAAAATTGTTTGAGTGCTTCAATTTGTAAGTGATTCCAAGAGCCACCTAGATCATTCAGCACATGTTCAAATGGTTAGAACTGCCTCATTCAAAAAGTGGGAAAGATGAAACCAAATCTTCACTGAGGGAAAAAGGGTAATGGTCCAAGAATTCAAACATTCCTCAAAAATATGTTAGGAGATTTTAGGAGAGATGACTTAGAATAAGGGAAAGACATTATCAAAGAATAAAAGTTCAATTAAGCCTTTTGTCAAAGCCTCCCTCCTGTTAAGTCCATACTATGCTAATTGTGGTCTATCCTCAGGAACCCTGGTTGACATTCTCCCGTTGAATGGCCCATGTATTCCCAAGTTGATGTCTTTTTGGCCCATTTTCTCTCATGGGTAGCCCAGTGATGAAAATAGATTTCATCTTACATGCCAAGTCACTTCACTTATTACTGGATACCTGGAGTGCTGTCTGTGCTAAAGAGGGCACAAAAACCATATGAGATCTCAACAGAAAAAGAGTGTCAAAATTAATGCTGTCACCATGGATGGAGGAGGGATATTTGGCACCATGCAGATATTTCTTCTTCTTGTTCTACACATGCCCTATACTTCTTTAAGATCCTGTTCAAGTAACACTCTTAGTTTTCCAAATGCATTTAATTAATTTTCTTCAGTATTACAGCTTTTCATCTTTGTCAACACTCAGCGTATTTACTACTTTAAACTTTCAAATAATAAAATGATTAGAAACTTTAACATACACTTATGTTCTACATAATACAAGGCAATCTGGTGGTCATTCGTTAGTCTCTGTTTCAGGAAAGTTTCATATTGACATGGTCTTAGGTCAGCTCTTAGCTGTGCGACCTTACGAAATTTACTTCACCTCACCAGATCCCATTGGCTTCATTTGTTTAGAGAAGGGTTAAATAAGTGGCTGTTAGGTGCTTTCACACTCTAGGAGCTTCCAGCAATTGAAAATGCGATTGGTGAGGCTCCTTTCATCTGGTACCAAAATGTCACATTAAAACAATATGAGAAATGGTAACAGATCTCTGTGTCTTGCAAAGATTCCCCAGTCAAGTATTAGAATTTCTGAGCTGCTGCCCCCAACAGTGGCAGATGAATAGCCAATTATTTGCTGTGATTTTAGAGGCTGCAGGGAAACTTTCAGTTCCTTTTCTAAGTGGTCCCTGTTCACCAACTGGTGCTAGTAATTACTTCAGGCTGGAACAAAGTTTTATTTCCTAAATTAAAAGAACAGTGTACTGAATAGTGGAAAGAGCAGAAGTTTGAGGGGCAGACAGACTTGAATCTCAGCTCCAACTACTCATTATTTTTAAAACTTTCACATATTCTGGAAAGTCTCTGAGCCCCAGATTCCTCATCTGCTAGCAAAATGGTAGTAATAGCCATATCATGGATTTCTGGTGAGGAATAAATGTTTCAATGTGTATAAACTGGTCTAGCACCTAATAGACATTCAACAAATATTATTTTCTTTTCCACTCTTCTTTCAATGAACACACACACACACACACACACACACACACACACACACACACACATATATAGAGAAAGAGACAGAGACAGAGAGACAGAGAGAAATTTTAGTTGGAGGTGGAGGTTCAGAAACGTGTGTAGACTGGGGAGGGCTTTAAATGATAGGCAATGGAGATTAAATGTCATCTGGGCAGCAATGGAGAGTCCTTAAAGTCTCTGAAGAGGAGGGAGACACGTTTACAGATATCTAAAAGAAAGTTGGAGGAAGGATATACAGACTACACAGACATGGCTGGTGGCAAATAGGAGAGAGACAGTACACAGTGTGAGGCCCCGAGGGTGAAGGTGCCAGTGTGAGTATTGACAGTGGAGTAGAGTAAGATAGGTAAGCAAGGGGGAACATTTGAGAAGATCGGTTACCAAGGCCTTATACGTGATTGGATGGAAGAAAGAAAATAATCACCATAACCAGGCTTTTAATTTTCCAGTAATTAGACTTCAAACCCCAGACAAATTGTTTAAATCTCTTTGAATCTCAGGTAAAATGTACAGCTACTGGCATCAACAGCTCAGAGACTGTAAAATGGGGTAATTTAATATCATCTCCTATTTTACTTTTAATTTGCTGATCCTGCATATATTGCATTCTCCTTATAATAAATCTCATTGGTCATTTTTCTAATTTAGATGTTTACTATATAGAGTATAAACACAGTCCCTGCCTACGAGAATTGGAAATAAACCTACAGGAAGTAAATTAGAAGGACAAAAGATGTGCTTATATTCTGAAAACCCAGGAGAACCAAAAGGTGTAATCACACTTGTGGACAGGACTTAGTGTGTCAGTGCTCAGGAATAGTAAATATCTACTGTGTCAGCTGGATACAACAGATAAGTTCCCAGAGTTTATGTAAGCCTTGGGGCCTGACCTTGATGTATAAATCAGTACTTCCCAGACTAAGAGTTCATGCTCCACACAATTATAAAAAAACAACAGAAAATGCCATTCAACAGAAAGTATCAACTTTTATTTTGTCAAGTACAAGTATTTATAAATAAAGAAAACAATGGAAAAAAATGCTACTATCTCTTGTCACCATTATTTAATAAATGAAATAAATTTAATGTTCCAAAAGAGAAACAATGGACCTAGTAATCTCAAAATAAAGGACAATCTTTTAAATTTAATGTATTTAGCCTTATGAAAATCTCATTACTTTTCACTATGACCCATTGAAAGTTTGTTACAAATGACCCACATCCAAAGATGGTGAATCGAGATCCACTGATGTTACTAATGTCTACTCAGGCCAACACTTAACAAGGACTGTATTTTGATATCTTATTTTTGTGTGACTTATGTTGCAAAATGTTTTGTGACACATTTATCTTTGTGTCCTGAAATAGCATATTGCCTGACACATATAGTAGGTGCTCAGTAAGTACTTGTCATGAGTGAATGAATGCGCAAATCTATGAATGAACCAATCAATCATTGGAAACTTGGACAACAGCAACAGTAGAGGTTCTGTAGTTTTTGGCAGAAGCTCTTCTTGGACAAGGAGCAAAATAGCCTGTACAAATTAGTAGGTTTAGGGAGCCAGGCTTCAAATCGATACTGCTATGAAAATCAGCCTCCAGTCAGCCATAGCTTACAGTGGGAAGGAAGATTTTTATACTTTGAATGCCTAGGGCTGAAAGATGGTCTTAGAACTAGAAAAATATTATGAAAATGGGAAAGCTCACAAGTCTTATTAGTACTTAAGTCACCATTCATAGTAATCCAGAAAATAAAACAGTAATTCAGAAAAGGAAAACAGTTTAAGTGAATAAAAGAGCAATACTATTTATACTAATAATCAAATTGATTTTTTTCCAATTTGGGATTTCCCTCTCCTTATATAATTAAACCATCCACACCCACTTTGGTGATGATTGATATCTACTTTTTTTTTTTTTGTAACATGATTTTCTTATGCTTTCACCACTCATTTCAAGTCTAGTATACAGCCACACATTCTCTCTTTTCCCATTTGCCGTTTCCCAGTTCTTATTTCATTTTTTCTCTTTCTTTCAGAGCCCATGAGGGTTTGGGTAGGAAGAATATTAACTAATGACATTTTGATATTATCTCCCAGTGATATACACACATTCCAGAGACATATTGTCAGGTTTGAAAGAAGAATTTTTTCATTGTACAACTTTAACAGTGGGTCTCATTGTCTCATTATTAGGGGACATAATTAGTGGGTCTCATTATTATTAAGTCATACTATTTGAGATAGACTATTAATTAATACTTTCATATTTCTAATTTTCCTGTGAACAATATTGTATTATTTTAGCAAAAAGCAGCAATTTGTTAAATTATTAAATTAAAAGACAAATATTTTTTAGTAGTCGTGTCTTGGCATTTGTTATTTCGTTTCATTTCATTTCATTTCATTTCATTTCATTTCATTTCATTTCATTTCATTAATATAGCAGAGGTTTCAGAAAAATGGAAGTGACCTGGGACTTTCTTGACCTATGAGAAACACAACCTCTACTAACCGAGATCTTTCTTAATTTCTTTCTTGTACTTTATCTAGGAAATTTTTGTGGGAGGGTGGAAAGAGAAGATACAAAGGCAAACGAGAGATCTATGAGTGGGACTGACTTTGGAGAAATAAATAAACCTTTGGTCCAGTGCATCATTTTGTCTCACGTTGCACCAAAAACCTGTGTAATGCCATCAATATGCTTATTCTTTCCTTAGATATCAAGGCTCTTGGGTAATGTTTAAGGTGGAATTGCTAAAGGCATTTGATTTGGCGTTAAAAACAGAGGATGGGTCAGTACCTACAGAACAAACATAGCTGAAATTTCCTCTTCTTTATGCCTTTTCCCTACATAATGTCATTGAGATGTTTTAGTATGAGAAGTGACCATCATAAGATGACCAGAAAAGTCATTCTTTCTTTATGTCACTCAGTAATTCCTTATTTAAAAAGCACTCTCCTTCTATTAGAATTTATTATGAAATGTTTACCTATTAAGCAAGATAATTTTATGCTTCTATTGAAGTATGAACTTCTTGAGAAGAAAAAGTACACAGCAAATAGAGTCAGTTCAAAGGACAGCAATGTAAACCATCTCACTCTAAGTCAGGGTTTCTCTACCTCAACACTCTTGACATTCTGGGCCAGAAAATAATTTGATGTTGGGCAGGTGGGGGCGGCGGGGGCTGTACTGTGCATTATAGGATGTTTAGCAGCATCTCTGGCCTCTACCCACTAGATGCCAGTAGTGGCCTCTGAGATGTGACAAACCCAAATTTTTCCAGATATTGCCAGTTGTCCTTGCTTGAGAACCACTAAGGCAATAGTACTTTGCATTTCAAAAGGTTAACATTTAGAGAAGTCATTTTATCTGTAGGTCTCACAAACCTGTACCCTTGCCCCAGAACTCACTTTGGAGAGGCCCCATCATTTCTTATACCCAGTTTAGTATTTCCACTCTAACTTAAATTTCCTGTTTCTTCCATTTTGACAATCCTTCACACTGTTACCAAAATAAACTTCCTACTCTATTACTTTGATAATTTTAGTCTGACTTAGATTCATTTAATATCTCCTAGTTTATAGAGGGTGAAGTCAAAAGTTCTCCTCATATTGAAAAGACTCTTTATTCTGGCTTTCTTGTCCTCTTTGCCTATCAAAATTTTATCCACACCTTCAAATTTTTCTTAAAATTTTGAGACCAGTTTATTCCAATGATTTCTCTCTCTTTCACTCTATACTCATTCCTTTCCTTTGAACTGTCTCTGCTCGCCACTCGTGTCCATCCCACCCATATCTGAACACTAGTTTCTTTACTCTTATTTTGATTGCTATTTATTTAGCAAAATGTTCATTTGTTTATGTCTTATCTGTACAATGAGATTTTAATATTTTAGGTTTGAAAAAGAAAATCAATAGAGGTAATTCCTACACTGTCCACACACGAAGCTATGTCACATTCCTGGGATCAAGCTATAGATGACTCTAACAATTAGCTTGCAAGTTAATGCAATACTTTTCATTTAAAGAAATAGTCATGGAGGAGTACTATTTTTATAAGACCTATTTTCCCAAGTTGACTTATTATTTCAAAAATATTTTATCTTTTCTATGGCAGGAAAAGCCATATATGGCTATGAACTGAGTACTCAGGATTTCCAAGAACATAAGTTTCTTTAACAACTCTACTTTGGATGATGTGCTCCCTAAGGCAAAATATCATATCAAATTCAGTTAATCATCTCCAAGATGTGAGTGAGGATCCCAATGTACTATATATGCACATATAAATATACATTAAATGTATTATTACTTATATATATACATATATATATATATGTATATATATATATATATATATATATATATATATATATACACACACACACACACATATATATAATCTGGTGCAACTTTTAGCATATAGTGAAAGTTCAAAAATAGTAGTACAAAAATTAGTAGTACTAATATTTTTAGTTTACTTAGGATATATGAATAAATAGAACTAAGGTCAAACATACCTTTCTTCCTAGAATGAACCGATGCAATTAAACTATCAAGTATAGAGACCACATTTACAGGGAGCTGGATGTTCCAATGAGATAGATTGGTAAGTGGCCAAGACAATCAATTCAGTTACTGTTATGTTTGTCCAAGTCACTGTCAAGCACTTTGGCCATGGCAATTTATGGTAGTAGTCAAGATGGTTGAAAATATGACATAATGCTCTTCAGTATATTTGTTTGGATATATTCATAGTAAATTAAGAGGGTTGATTTAATAATGCATTTAACTGCTGTATTGTACACATTGAATAAGTCTCTGTGTATGTTTAAGTATATTTGTTCTATTACAGCAAATAACTTGATATGAAGATAAATTATGGCTTTGATTTAAACTGCATATTGTAAGGAATTTTTTGAAGATAATGTCGAATAGAGTGAATTTGATTATATTTTCAATTTAAGGTATTTTAGTTTAGTAGTGTTTTAGACTCTGGAAGGAATTAGTTCCGGTAACAATGGATTAAGAGTCAAAACACAAAAACTTCTGGTAATAATTTAGATAGTTATTAGTTTTGAGACCTTAGGTAAATTTGCATGATTTTTATTTCTGGCACCTATAAATAAAGAGGTTGATCTCCAGGTTTTTCTGATGCACTCTTGAAATAGGCAAAAAGAAGAGTGAATAAATGAATTATTTAAAAAATAAATAAATAAGGGAGTTATTGCATAAATGAATAAGAAACAAATAGGAAGACTGCTTCCCTTAGACATACTTAAGAGAACTCTAGGTTAAGGTTGACAGCCCATTGTGCTCCTGCAGCAAAATTATTGGATATATGTAGAAGCTGCAAGCTTTAAGGATGTGCAGGAGAGATCATGGTCCTTCGGATCCTGCCATTGAATCAGTTACTTATACTGTTTAGCTGGCTGTGCAGAAGAGTTCTTCATTAGGGAATGATCACTGGATCCACTTGTGGAGACAAGCTTGGAGACACATTCTTTATTTGAAATTATTTGCATGTAAGTCTAGATTTAGACCCAGTTTCTCTTAGATGTTGTGGAAGACACAGAAATGTACCATTCAGATTTCCCTTCAAGGAAGGACTGTGCTGCCCAGCTGCTGCCAGCACACAGCCTCCATTTTTTTTTTTTTTTTTTTTAGCTTTTTTCCTCCCCAGGGCTGTCAGAATCTAGCGACTGGGTAAGAGGGCCATGAACATAAAGGCATAGCCATTCCAGTCCAACATGGAAATTCTAACACACAATTCTTACAACAGAGGGTGGGTGCACTGGGTAGGTTTGGAAGAGGCTTTGTTGAGCCCACATTATAGTTAGAATAGTTTGATTTCTCTCCCTGCCGGATCCTGGTTTTCTACCTTCTTGTCACAGATGTTTGTAATAAACACTGTGCATCCCAAACTCAGCATCTGCTTCTAGAGAACCCAACCTGAGACAGCTGTACCACAGTAAGAACTGATCACACAAGAGTGATGAACATGTGACACTCTTCCCATCCATTCTTCCTCTGGCACATCTTCAATCCAAGATCTAGGCACTTCTGTCACAGCTGCTTTTGTTTACTTAGAGGCCGGCCTTAGAAAAATTGCAGGCCTGCAGTGTTGTCTACCTCTGCAGTGCAGAGGTAAGTGGCACATATATAGGTCTCCAAAGGCCATTTACCTTTCCATCCATCTGTAATAGAATGTTTAAGCAACTTGCAAGGTGCTAACGTTTACATATGCACGCGCACGTGCACACACACACACATGCAACCCAGACTCACTCCTTCCATTACTAGCCAGCCAATTATGGATTCCCCTACATTCCTTTCACTAACTGTTATGGAATCTTTTATTTTGACTGGAACAAGTCTTTAATTATACTTTCTAAAGGAAGTGTGATAGTTTCCTAGCAAATACAAAGGCAGATAGATCAAAGCATTTATTTATCGCTGTCAAGTAGTTGAGAAGTGGGGGTAATTGGTTAGGCAGACATCCTTGAGGTTGGAGAAGACTAGTGGGGAAGATACTTGTAAAGAAGGCAAATTAGACCCTCTAGGGGGGTTAAAGAGAAGAGTTTGGGAAGATAGGGAGAGATTCCTTTACAAGAAAAAATAGTGAAAGCTTTGGATTGATCTCAAGATATAATTCTAAATAACTGAGCAGCTTATGTAATTAGTAGATTGAAGAAATCACTGTCAGATGTGGGGAAAATAAACTTCATTATCTTTCTGTGGAATTAGATTTTCACATATTTTCAAAAATAAAAAATATGTTTGATCTAATGTAAGTGATCCAGTGGTTGATCATAATAGGCTGCTGCAGAGATTCACAGAGGAGTCAGAATTGTTAGTTTTATTGACATTATTTTCTATGTTGATAGAGAACAGTTCAGAATAAAGATGAAACAGCTTGGACATGTGTGGAAAGAGAACTGAGATGGGAGATAAAGGATCCCTACTGTCTCTTCCAGTTCTAAAATTACGAATCTAAATCTACAAGTTGTTAAAATCTCCTTTAACACAGTTTCTGTTGTGAGGTAGCAAGGTTCAGAGCCAATACTAGAGGGATTTATCTGAGGCAAAATTATACCGTATGAACTCCTAATCTCCTGTGTATTTTTGTACATGAGTAATCAGTTAAAGCAAGCATCGGAAATAGTTTTGAATGAAAGTGTCAGAAAGGGTCATCTTTTGTGGAATATTTGGATGGCTGGGAGACTGGGTATAAACTATATTTATTTTAGTGATCATGCTCGGGTATATGAGTTTACTATATACACAGGTTAACTTTAAGCCATTGTAAGTGAAGTGAACTCATTTTATTTCCCCCCATTAAGTCATCACCTGAGTCTTTGCTAATTTGCATGGAATTTAGCATTAATATTTTTCTCATTCCAGAGTTCAATTTATTCAAAGCAAACAGAAAATTGAAGAATTTTATGGGAGAACAGTAACAAAAAGTTGGATAGGGATACTTAGGTCTAGAGGAGGAAGAGAAGAAGAAGCATATTTTACTGAGCTAAAAGAGTAGGATGTAAGTTTCCTCAGAGAAGAGATTGGATCAGTTTGGTTCATTGTTGTATCTCAAGTGCCTTCAGTAGTGCCAGGCACAGGATAGGCCCTCAGTAAATAGTTATTGAATAAATCAATGAACCTAAATCCAATAATTTTTGCTAAGTAACTATGGATGAAATATGTTGGTTTCACATGTCGTCCCCTCACATTCACCAAATATAATAAAGTTATATTATTTTGTTACAACATTTATTCCCCACGGATACCATTTGCCAGGAAATGCAGAGAACAAAGGCCGTGACAGCAGGTCAACAACTTAGAAGTTTAGCCTCCAGGTGGGGAATTGAAATATCCCAAGGTCAAGTATTCTTGTCAACAAGCTGCCTTTGTGTGAAATAGTCATACTTGGCTTAATCTTTCTAGTTAGAAATATACATTTAAGAAGTAATAAAATATTACATTTCTATAAACAACAACAAAAAGAAATATGCATTTAATTTGTAGTAGAGTGAGAAATACAAAAAGATTCAATAAGATGGTTTGGTTTTCCTTATTTAAAAGGCATTTTAATTACAGGGTTAATGGCTAGCTTAAAAGTCTAAGAAAAACCAACAGTGAGACAAGAAGTAATGTAAAACTGGGCCTGGAGAAACACTAAGCACAGCATAGCTGTAAGTGACCCTTGGTTGGAAATTGGTTAAGAGGATTTTTCCACCAAAAGAAGTCTGTCTATAGCAAGGTGACGGCTCCTACAAATAGCCCAGATTATAGGGCTTCAAAAATCTGTTTCATGTGATTTTTATATGAAGGTTTTAATTAAATATATTCAGGGAACTTAGAGAGATCTTGAGCCAGAAACCAAAAGTCAGAAAATATGTCTATTTTTTCCAGTGACTTTGAAAGAATTAGTTATGGTAGACAGTTTAGGGTAAGGAGACTTTTTTTTTTCCCCCCAAGGAAATGGTTTGCTCTATATAAGAACTACTGCTAAACCAAAATGAAAGGCTTATTCATTATGGCCAAAAATACTGACTATATCTCAGACGAAATGACACAGACCAGGTCTTTTTATCCATACCAAAGCAAGCTGTTATTTTTTTTATAATGGCTTCACTCAATAATCATATGTCTTCACTACAAGTTGTACTTCAACAGAGTAGAGTGCTTCTAAACTATTCCCAAACAGCATTAAGGTGATTATTACCTGCTTCAAACATAGGGAAATAAGGATGTAGACAGGTTATATGATTTGCCATATATCCCATTTCCCAGAAAAGGCAAAAATAGTAATTTTCTAAGTGAATAGGTTAACCACTGAGCCATTTTATTTCCATAGAGAAATCTGAACTCTATGATAAAGTAGATGGCTTATATGTAAAAATAATTGTTCATTTATTTAACAAACATGATTGGAGTATCTGCCATGTGCTAAGAAGACTACAAAAATATGTTCTATAGGAAAAAATATCTTCTACATAGGATTCCATAACCACATAACTGTGATATTCAGTATATTATGCTACCAAGTACACTAGGGATAGACTAATTTAAGTTAGCATGTTAGGGATTCCAAAAAGTCCTGTAGTAAATAAACCTGCTTAACATTGTTTAATAGAATGTTTTTCAAACATATTTTGTGTTATTTTTATATGCAATTTAATGATACCTTTCAGAGCACTTTGATAAATACTTGGCCACATTTGAAGGATTCGAAGATGATTAATATAATATCCTTGCCCTCTACAGAAAAGGCTAGAAAAAATATAAATATAGAAAAGGCTAACGAGTGCTATATTAAATACTACACAAAAAAACTAAATGATTAATGTTACTTAAATTTCAAGGAAACTTTCATCAAGTGGTAAAATTTGATCTTGGCTTGTAAGAGTGTAGAGTAGGTGTCAGAGATGTCTGGGTGGGAACAACATTTCAGGAAGAGGCCAGTGAATGGGAAAAAAATCTCACAGGTGTGTGAACTGACATACTGCGTCCCACCACATCCAAAAGTTGAGAAGTGGGGGGGGGGGGGTCTAAAGAGAGGAGTGATGAGGAATAAGTATGTACAGTTAGCTTGACATGACAATTCTGAAGTGCTTTGAATACCATGCCAAGGAGCTGGAGCTTCCTAACATAGGCAATGCAGGGTCTTGACAGATCCTTTGAATTAATGAATAAACTTTCCTGGGTGTTGATAAGACTCAAGGAGTTAATGTATTTGCTTTATGGTTTCCTTCGTGTCTAACTTCCTTTTACCTTGCCAAACAGGTTTTTTGTTTTTGTTTTTGTTTTGTTTTGTTTTGTTTCGTTTTGTTTTTGCCAATATCCTCACTTCTCTGAGGAGCTCCTTGTGGGGGGAAGCAACTGGGGGTAACAGCAGCCTACTTAGGGCAGTTGACTGTGTCACACAACTTTACCAGGATTGAATGGATTCTTTGATATGTCACATTATTTAGATTTAGCCACAGGCTGGCCCTTGGTCCAATTCTTTAAATAAAAAAAAAAAATATATATATACACACACACACACACACACACACACACACACACACACACACATATATATAAATGGATGGGATGTTATTAACTTGGAATCTAGGAACTTTCTAGAAGTAAATAATGTGTAAGTACTCCTAAAAATGTTTAATGTTCTTATATAAAACCATTCATGGGTCAGAGAAGCAGTAAAGAGGCATTTATACTTTCAGGGAATTTTAACTTCTCAGCCTTTAAAGTTTCCCCTCTTTAATTAAACATACCATGAAGTGCAGACCCGGTCTATAACAAAGTCTGCACATGTTCAAATTTTGCATTACATTAGTGCCTAAATCTCCTTTATTTTAAATTTCCTCCCCTTTTTCTGAATACAAAGTGATGTCTTTTGCTGCCTAAAACTTGGCATTTTTGAAACTCATTCAGTGTATGAATACATATCTGCTCCAGGAATATGTATCCATGTTTGGCTGTTTCTAGAAATGTGCTCACAACTGAGCAATCTGCTCAGGCTATTACTCTGCTGTGGAAGATTCTCTTTGAATGAGAAGCAGAAAGGCATCTCACATCATGGAAAAGGTTATCAGCATTTGTGTCTATAGTTCCTGGAAGTTTTACAGGGTGCATATGTGTTAATATATTTGAAGCTAATTTAAATAACATCATTATCATAATTAAAAATCAAAACTTCTGTTTGAGGTTAAATCAAAGAGTTTTCTTTCCTGGCTTAGTTGAAAATACTAAGCCACAAATGCTTCTACACAAACCTCATCCACTCCTTCTGTCAGTAACTCTTAGTTACTAATGCACATTGTTAGTCCTCCCTGACCCCCTTCAAAAACATTAAGTACTTCTCATGTAGGCAATTCTGAAGAGACCCAAAAGGATCTAATTATACTGAAAATTTAAATTAACCGCATTTTCAGTGTGTTCTATGTTCTTGGCAGAGTGTTAGCTACCATTGCTAATATAAATCAAATCTAAAATATCTTTTTTCACTTTATTCTAATATTTGTAATAAAATGAAATGTAGATGTGTCTGGGGAATTGCAAATGTGACCTTTTAAACAATAATATGTTGCACTCGATTCTTTAGTGACATTTTGAAATTTGTGATTATTGATTTGCTATTTTAAAAAATACTTTTTAAAATTTCAATATCTCTAAATGTCCTGCACTTACCACTCAGTAAGCACTGGCCAAAGGAATCAGATAGAGATAACTGTCCTAGTGCACACCTTCCCTAAGTAATAGAAGTACATATAATATGTTTTCTATACTTAGGTAAGTGATCAGGGAGAATTTTACCCTAATTTCTATTCTATGTTTACAAATGTTTTTATTAGAGGCAGAATTCTAGTATTAAAGAAAATCATCTCAAACTCAAGATGATTAGAGACTCTGAATTCAGAGGTTTTTGCAAATCCAGGAATAATCACACATAGCTTTATGCATACTGTGCACCAAAAGTCTTAAGACTCATTTACCTCCTGTGGGTTTAGGGCTTGAGATATAAGAAATGAAAATAAGCAGAAAATGGTTTATTACTGAGGTTCACATAGGTATGAAAGAAAACCAAATTAGTGATCCAGTAACGGGCCGATCTTTAAGAGAATTTTAAAAAAAGATTATCTATTAATTGTGATAATTTCCAAGAATTTTGTGGATAGACTGATTGACTATGGATAGTTATCAAGTAAAATAAAAAATAATATTGAATTGATATTTATGGTAACTAATAGTTTTGTTAAAATTACATACCAAATGGAGACCAGATTTGAGAATTCCTGAGCAGACAAGACCACTTAAGCCACATAAGCAAAACTAAATCTAGCTTATTTCATGAACATATGCAAAATTTAACTTAGATTAGTTCTCACAAATGCCTCTGATAATCATAAAAAAAAACTTAAGTCATTTCCCAAAATGATATAAGATAATCACTTTTTTAAGCAATCCCCTGCCGTCTGAAAACCCCATTGTAATAACCAGTTATTGTAAAGGCTAAATAACCTCCTCGTTTTCACTTCATAAGCCATCCTGTAGCCTCTGAGCTTCGTATCAGTTTTGGGTTTGAAAGTTCCCAGTTTGTGACCTGTTCTTATATGCACAATAAACTCTTAGTAAATTCTATTTATTGATCTGGTTCTATTTCTTACTGTTTCTGGACTTACGGTAGAACATTTTTCCAGATTCTTAAAAAAATTCATTCTTACTATATTTGCTACTTTTTAATCAATGACAATAAGAATAACAGTAAATGACATTTTTGAATATGTAATATGTCAGACATGACTTTTTTTTTAATGTTTATTTATTTTTGACACAGAGAGAGACACAGAGCATGAGCGGGGGGGGGGGGGGGAGGGGCAGAGAGAGAGGGAGACACAGAATCTGAAGCAGGCTCCAGGCTCTGAGCTGTCAGCACAGAGCCCGACGCGGGGCTGGAAACCATGAGCTGTGAGATCATGACCTGAGCCGAAGTCAGCCGCTCAACTGACTGAGCCACCCAGGCGCCCCCAGACATGACATTTTCTTGTATTAGTATTAATAAAACTATAAAAGTACTCCCAGGATTATAAGCAAATGGTCAGACAAAAAAATAAAACAATTTTTGAGTTTCACTTCTTGAATGTTGGGATATACATCATGATCTTTAGCAAAATATAAATTCTTAACCCATTTTCCCTTCTGTCCTTAACTACGTTTCTTAGTGCTTATGTTGCAGCAGTACCAGTACCTATTGTCCCCTAAGTTTTTGAAGCTAAAGAAAAGAACAAAATTTTCTGAAGTGAAGTCTGCTTCACATACATACCCTCCCCAAGTGATTATTATGTTCTGCAACACAACACAATGAAAAGGAAAGAGGTTTTCAGCAGGTCTGGATTTTCATACCTTTCTTCCACTTACAAGGTGTATGTATGAGCCTGAATAATTTACCTAACTTTTCTAAAACTCAATTTTCTCACCTGTAAAGTGAGGGTTAATCCATTTATGTAGTGTTTTATGAGAATTAACCAATATAAGGCATATTTGTGCTTGGGTTGGTGTTAGTGCTTAACAAATGGTAGCTGATGTCATTAGAGGTGATCTTGTCAAAGGGGTCCTCTCACCAGTGGTAGGCTCAGGTCAAAATTAGAAAGTTGATATCTGTCTCCTTAATTTATATTTCTTGATCTAGTTTTAGCTATGATCTTTATGTGCTTTTTTCTCCACAAACAACAAAGTAATGCATTACATAAAGCATTTAAGGAGTATTAAATTTGGTTAAAATCTTGGAAATCATCCATTATTTCACCCTAGCTGTGCCACCCTGTGTCACCCTAGCTGTGCCACCCTGTGTCACTTTATAGTTTGGGGTACATTTTTACAGAATATTTTTCTATTAATTTAAATATGTGTTTTACACATTTTCTAATTTGACATTTAATTATAAATGAAATGAAATCTTATTACATGGATTTTCTTTACAGACTTTATGTTAGGTCATATAATCCTACATATTTAAGTACATTAACTTTTTTGCCTTTTTAAAAATTCAGTTTTTTTAATGTTTATTTTATTTTTGAGACAGAGAGAGACAGCATGAGCAGGGGAAGGGCAGAGAGAGAAAGATACAGAACAGGCTTCAGGCTCTGTGCTGACAGCTCAGAGCCTGATGTAG
Organism: Puma concolor; assembly: GCF_028749965.1. Taxonomy (NCBI): domain Eukaryota; kingdom Metazoa; phylum Chordata; class Mammalia; order Carnivora; family Felidae; genus Puma; species Puma concolor. The sequence continues at coordinate 31,745,372 of NC_141683.1, forward strand.
GTCTCAAACTCGTCAACTGCCTGACCTGAGCCAAAGTCGGATGCTCAAACTGACTGAGCCACCCAGGCACCCCTAAAAATTCAGTTTATTTAGACAAAGCAAAACAAAATAGCTTTCCCATTTTTTCCCGTTTCCCCATCCCCCACCTCTGGCAACCACCATTCAGTTCATTGTATATTTGAGCTTGCTTTAAAATTATTTATTTATTTATTTATTTATTTATTTATTTATTTATATTTTAAAGAGAGAGAACATGAGCAGGTGAAAGTGGTAAAGAGGGAGAGAGAATCTTAAGCAGGTTCCACCCTGAGCGTGGAGCCCAACATGGGACTTGATCCCACAACCCTGGGATCATGACTTGAGCCGAAATCAAGAGTTGGGCGTTCAACTGACTAAGCCACCCAGGCTCCCCTGAGATTAGTTTTTAAAATCTATTTATTTATTTAGATTCCACAAATGAGATAGATCATATGGTATTTGTCTTTCTCCATCTGACTTATTTTACTTAACATTATGTCCCCTAAGTATATTCATGTTGTCACAAATGGCAAGATTTTATTCTTTTCAATGGCTGAATAATATTCCATTGTGTATGTCTTTATAACCACAGTTTATCCACTCATCCATTGGTGGACACTTCGGTTGTGTCCATTGCTTGACTATTGTAAATAACGCTGCAATGAACGTGGGGTTGCATATATCTTTTTAAGTTAGTGTTTGAATTTTCTTTGGACACATACCCAGTAGAATTGCTGGAGCATATGGTAGTTCTGTTTTTAATTTTTTTAGAAACCTTCATAGTGCTTTGTATAGTGGCTGTACCAATTTACATTTCTAGCAGTAGTACCAAAGAGTTCTCTTTTCTCCATTCCCTTGCCAGTACTTATTTAGAAATTTCTAGTCTTTTTCGTAATAGTAATTCTAACAAATGTGAGGTGATAATCTCATTGTGGTTTAGATTTGCATTTTTCTTATGGTTAATGATGTAGAGCATCTTTTCATGTACCCATTGGATATCTGTATTTTTTCTTTAGAAAAATGTCTATTCAGATCTTCTATTTTTTAATGGATTTTTTGTTATTGCATTGTATGTGCTCTTTATATATTTTGGATAGTAGTCTCTTATCAAATATATGATTTCCAGATATCTTCTCCCATTCAGTACACTGCCTTTTCATTTTGTTGATAGTTTCCTTTATTGTGTAGAAGCTTTTATTGATATAATCCTACATGTTTATTTTTGCTTCTGTTGCATTTGCTTTTGCTATCAGATTCAAAATATTGTCAAGACCTATGTCAAGAAACTTATCACCTATGTTTTCTTCTAGGAGTTTATGGTTTTAAGTCTTACATTTAAATTATTAATCCTTTTTGAGTTAATTTTTGTGTATGGTGTAGGATAGGGGTCCAGTTTCATTCTTTTGCATGTGGCTGTGTAATTTTCCCAGCATCATTCATTAAAAAGATTGTCTTTCCCCTTTGTATATTGGCTCCTGTGTCATAAATTAATTGACCACATATTTGTAGGTTTATTTTTGGGCTTTCTATTCTGTTTCATTGATATGTATTTCTGTTTTCATTCCAACATCATATTGTTTTAATTGCTATAGTTTTGTAATACAATTTGAAAGCAGGAAGCATAATGCCTCTAGCTCTGTTTTTCTTTGTCAAGATTGCTTTGGCTATTTGGATATTTTGTGGTTCCATAAAAATGTTAGGATTGTTTGTTTTATTTCCATGAAGATTGGCATTAGGAGTTTGATAGAGATTGCATGAAATTCAATATTGCTTTGGTTGGTAGTATGGACATTTTAACAATGTTAAATCTTCCAGTCCATGAGCATGGGATATTTTTTCATCTATCTGTGTCTTCTTCGATTTCTTTCATTGATGTCTTATAGTTTTCAATATACAGGTCTTTCACCTCCTTGGTTAAATTTATTCCTAAATATTTTTTTGATGCAATTGTAAATGGGATTGTTTTCTTGAATTTTTTCCTAATAATTCATTATTAGGCTATAGAAATGCAATAGATTTTTGTGTATTGATTTTTTGTATGGTAACTTTGCTGTTTGTTTATTCTAAAAGTTTTTGATGGAGTATTTAGGGTTTTCATATATCATATCACGTCATCAGCAAATAGTGACAATGTTACGTCTTCCTTTTCAATTTGGATGCCTTTTATTTAGTTTCCTTGTCTAATTGCTCCGGCTAGGACTTCAAATATTATGTCGAATAAAAGTGATGAGAATGGGCATCCTTGTCTTTTTCCTGATCTCAGAGGAAAAGCTTTTAGCTTTTCAATGCTGAGTTGACATTAGCTGAGGGCTTGTTGGTTAATCTTGGGGAATATACAGGTTTCATTGAAGTTACTTATTCCCTCCTAATTTTCAAAGCTATTAATAATAAAGTTTATACATAGTATTATCTTATTTAAAATATTTTACATAACGATCATTATGGAACCTTTCTCACTTTCAATGTTGTTTGGTGTGTACATGTGTGTATGCATGTGTGTATCTTATTTTCTTGATTTCATTGACATTTAGGTCTGATTTGTATCAAAGTATGAGTTTCTCTACCTATATTTGTTTTCTCTGGTTGCTGTAACAAACTAGCACAAACTTTGTGCATTAAAACAACAGAAAATTGTTCTCTCACAGTTTGGAGGCTAGAACTTTGAAATCAAAGTATCAACAAAGCTGAACGCCCTCTGCAAGTTCCACTGGAGAATCCATGTCTTGCTTTCTAGTGGCTCTGAGTGTCCCTTAGCTATGGTGCATCAGTCCTATCTTTGTCTCCATGGTCAGATTGCCTCCTTTATTCTGTCTCTTAACTTTCTTTGTCTCCCTCTTATAAGGATACATGTGATGGCATGTAGGGCCCATTCACATAATCTAGGATATTCTTCCCCTCTCAGAATCCTTAATGTAATCACATCTTTTGCTATATGAGGTAATGTTCAGAGGTTCCAGGAAATATGACATGGACATATCATTTTAGAGGCCACCATCCAGCCCACTACACCTCCCTACATTTCACTTCCCATTTTCAGGCAGCTATATTTTTTCCCACATTTTTAAGGAAGTTAAAACTTTCGTTCTGTCTGATACTGCACTTGAGTTTACCATCTCTTGGCTGTGTGCTGACTCTAGAAGTTAAATGCTGAAAATAAAAATAGTGTTTACATTTTTATGACTAGATATATAGTGCCTAGACATAATATTATGTCTAGATAAATACTGTTCCCTGCAAAGTCAGGTAGCGTGCCAGGAACACAACACCTTCTCTGTCTAATGCCACCACCCCTGTGCCAACTGAAAGATTCTTTCTAGTGTTCAGTGCAAAGGAATTCTCTTCTTCTCGCAGTTAATTCCATATTTTAGCTCTTTTATAGGACTTTAAATTTTCTTTCTTTTCTAGGTTTTTTTTTTTAACTTTTTTCCTGTTGGTTGATATAAGACATTATACTTTTTTCACTGTGCTTCTAACATTATTTAGAACCTTGATTATTTTCTTTTTTTCCTAAAATTTACTCAGTTCTTCTTCCTTAAAATCTTATGACTCACTAAGTTATTGCCCAAGTACTTTATCCTATTTTTATATCTCAAATATTTTTCTTTCCACATTTTATAATTTTCCTGAATATATTTGTAAGTAATTTCTTAAAACATAATGTGTGGGATGTAACTTTACGGAGCCCTTGATTGTTTTAAAATGTCTTCTTATGGCCCTCAGAAATTGATTCATACATTGCCAAGGAATAGAATTCTGTGCCCATGATCATTTACCTTTTGCAACTTGAAGACTATTTTGTTGTCGTTGGTAGTCGTGTTTTTTGCATTCTCATGGTGGGTCTCATAGTGCTGATGAAAAGGCTAATGTCAGTCTGATTCTTGTCCCTTTAAAGGTGACCTTTCTCTGTTCTTGCTTCCTCTGGAGGCTTTAGGACCTTCTCTTTTTTATTCCCATTATAAAATTTTATAATGACATTCCACTTAGCACCCAGAGAGCTATTTCCATTGAAAAATTTGTGTCTTTATCTCTGTGTTGATCTAATATTTTCAAGTGACTTCAGTTTCCATCAAGAAATGAATTCATTTCTTGGGTAGATACTACAGTCTTCATTTCTACAATTGTCAAAAGGCTATAGCTGATCTTTATACTTCCTTTCTTCACTGGCTTCATGATCCATTTGCCTTCAAAATAACTCTCAAGTTGTAAGTATTCTTTTTTTTTAATGTTTGTTTATTTTTGAGAGAGAGACAGACAGACAGAGAACAAGCAGAGAAGGGGCAGAGAGAGATACACAGAATTTGAACCAGGCTCCAAGCTCCAAGCTGACAGCACAGAGCCTGACTTGGAGCTAGAACTCACAAACTGCAAGATCATGACCTGAGCCAAAGTCAGACGCTTAACCGACTGAGCCACCCAGGTACCCCACAAGTTGTAGGTATTCTTTATCTGGAGAGATGATCCAATTCTTCTTCTCCTTCTTCTCCTTCTTTTCCTTCTTCTTCTCCTCCCCCCCTCCTCCCCTTCCCCCTCCTCCTCCTTCTTTTTCTTCTTTTGTTTTGAGAGAGAGAGAACAGGCGCGCGCGCGCGCGCGCGCGCGCGCGCACACACACACACACACACACACACACACACACACACACACACACGAATGGGGGAGGAGTAGAGGGAGACAGAGAATCCCAAGTAGGCTCCATGCTGGATGCCTGACATGGGGCTCAATCTCATGACCGTGAGATCATGAGCTGAGCTGAAATTAAGAGTCCTACATTCAACCCACTGAGCCACACAGGCACCCTCAATCCTTCATTTTTTAAAATATCTGAGCCCTTAATGCTCCCACTTGTGTGGGTTTGCCATACTTTTTTCACTGTTACCACTGTTCAACAAATTTAGTAGACTCTTTTATGCAGAGGGGCCATTTTGATTGTTTTACAGAGTGTTTTAGAGTTCAGATAAAATTGCTGAAATAATAATTCTTAAATATTGCTTTCAGCTTCTCTCCAGGCTTTCAGTTAACCAAACAACAGACTTCAATCCTTCCATCTTTTTATCAGTATAAAAAAAAATTACTCAAGCACATGTGTTCTTTATATATCTTAATTTACTCAAACCATCTACATAGTGATGGTATTCTAGGTTTTCATCCTGTAGTTTTGATCATATTCTTTTCTCTTCCTGGCTTTTGTTCTTTTTCTTTCCTTCAATTATCTTTCATTTTCTTTAAGCTCTGGAGTGTGGGGTTAGGACATGGTGGGACTCCCTTTAGAAAATCATGCATTATTATCTACCAGACACTCTTTCTTTTTATGGCATATACCTCAGCATTTGATTTACAGTATTTATTATCTTCCTTCACCATATTATTTATGCTGTTTGTTATGTGTATCAACTCTTGGACTATTAAGCTTCTTGAGAACAAGCACCATATTCCATTGCTACAGGATCTCCTTATAGGACCATGTTCTGACCACACACAGGAAAAGTTAGGTAAATATTATTCACACATTTAATGACATTCATACAAAAAAACAAAAAACAAAAAACAAAACAAATAAACAGAAAACCAAAGCCACTTATAGAATTCCTCCTATAGGCCAGACATAGCTTTAAGAACTGGGGATACAGAATTGGATAAGGCACAGAAGTCCATCCTCAAGGGGCTTGTATTAAATACTTGATTATGTGACATTCTATTATATCTAAATTTGGGCTAAATTTATTTAATGTCACCAGACCAAAACTTACTGCGCATCTATTCTATGCACATTGATATATTAGACTCTCTGTGAGGAGAAAATGATTAAAACATGAAGACATAGGCCCAGGGCATAGAGGCATTGACAGTTTAATGAAGTATGCTATATAGAGATAGAAGCATATTGAAGGAAGAATGCTTTGTAAGGAAACTAGTGAAGTTTCCATGAGTGAAGTAACATCTAAGTTAGCCTTGACATAGAAAGAATTTGAGTGTGTAGAGTTGAGGCACCGAATCAAGAATGAGCAAAGCTCTGGTACTGCACCCAGCTCATGCAGTCGTCTTCATCTCAGAGCAACCATGGAATCCCTTTGTTTTCATTACTTGGAACAGGATGTTGACCTCAAGGAATGGTCAGTGCTAATGACTCCTGTCAAGAACTAACTGGGTCTGTCCCAATTCTGGTTCTCCAGATCTATATGCAACTCTTGTATAGTTCTGGTCATACAGAGTCTTGGGGAATTTATTTTTAATTCACTGACTGGAAAAAGTATTTTTTAAATTTCAGGATAGTTTATTTATGTCAAATTTAAATTCTCTTTCCATACTCTTGCTGAATTCTCTCTTTCAAAGTATGCTACCTGTCTTTCTAGGGGTATTTTCAAAACCATGTATCCCTCTTGCCTTAGCTTTTGTTTTAAAATAATTCACAAAGCTATTAGAGTCATAACCTAGAAAGGAATTTTTCTTTCTTTATAAAAGTCTGCCTGAGCCCCTTACAAGCCTAATGAGCAAATAAAGTCCTAGATCTGAGTTGTTTTAAGAGAGCTTAAAGGCATTTTTTTGGCTAATGTTCAAGGTTCTTTTTAAATATTTCACCATAAAGTGTCCTGACTGCTTCTTTTTGTGGAACTGAAATGGCATGTTGGGAAAATATGTATTTTCATTTAAAATAAAAAATGGGCACAGAGTGCAAACTTTTTGTCCCAAGAAGCTTGAGTTACAAGCTCCCAGATCAAGCTTCTTTTGAAGTTTTAATTCCTTTTCTTATAAAGAACACAGCACTAAGCTATATAAATATCCATAATACAGAAATATGGCTGATTCGAGCATCAATCGCTTTTACTTGAGCACTTGAGAAAACAATAAGTAATTATCTAAGTATATCCTATTCTTTATACTGAGATTACGTCTTTATAATTTTTAAACCTTTTGTAATGTAAACGCAAAATAAAATGTAATAAAATAAAACAATAAATAAAGATGATACGTTCTAAATTATTCAGGGGCTAATTGTTCGGTTTCAGAAATATTTGAGCACTAGTATTTTACCCCTTCACTTGATTCTTACATTGCCTCTTAGCATCCTTGCATAAAAAGAGAATGAAAGGAAACAAACCTCAATTTAATCTCAGTTTTTACTTGTGTACAAGTCTGATAAGGGGCTTGGTGGGAAGGAGATTGAAAATAATTCAGCAACTTAATGTTACCTACAGATGTGAAATAATTCATGCTCTTCTCCTCATTACCTTAGAAAACAGGAAAACTGCATAAATTGATCTGAGAAGGAAAACATCAGCCTATTAGTTATATGGAATCTAACATATTTTCTATAACCTCAAGAAACGCATAAGTCAGGATATATGCGGAAAAATGTCTGTGCATTCCAAATGAATTTCATTTCAAACAAAAATAGTCATTTAGGTGGAATTAAAGGAAAAGATCTTTGGAGAAATAAAACAAGTATAACCCAGTATTTACCTGGAGTCTTTTCTCATATTTCTCTTTAAAGAGTCACTCTCTATTTTGTCAATTGCTATTCCTTCGGTTTAATCCTTGAGGTGACTTAAATTTCGGGGCAGTGAGTGTACATTGAGTGTGAGATAATGGCATGTGTAGTAGGTCACTTGAAATTTTCGATACATCATCTCATTTGATTATCTCAATAACTCTAGTTTGTATAAAATGCTTCTATTTTACAAAGGCAAAAACTAAGAAAAAGAGAAGATCATAGATTTGTGTATGGTGCCCAGCTAGTAAGAGAAGTGACTATAATGTATTCAGTAAAGAAAACCCATCACTTCTCTTCTGTTTTCCATAATAATAAAAACAACACTTACTAATTACTTGTTATATGCCAGGCACTATACTCAGCTTATGATGGTAATTATCTTATTCAATCCTTCCAAGAGTCTACAGTAGGATTACTAGTATCTTCATTTAGCGGATAAGGACACTGCACACTGAGAAGTTAAGTAACTTGTCCAAGTTATTAAATTGGTTGATCTAGAACTCACATTGGTAGGATACAAAGTCAGCCTTCATATCCTCTTCGTTATAATTCCTCTAGGATTTCATTTTGAGTAATGGGAAATCCCTTAAACACTGAGGTAAATGTGTGTTATTCTCTTTAGAAAGTGTATTCTCTTTCAGTAAATTTTTGTAACTGTTTTTGTCCCAGTATGCTCCCAATACAGTAAACACCTCTCATTTTTCATTTTTAAGTGCATATTTTGGAAAGGGGAAAGGGTGCTGACAAATGACTTACAGGAGAGTTTTCGAAGCACATTAGTTTAACATAAACTAATTCTTATTGTATCTTACTTTACCAGGCTTTCATTGTTTTGAGGCTTTACCCTTTCTTTTTTTCATTCTCTACAGGCAGCTATAATGTGACAAAGATGAATTAATTCATATTTTTCTGGGTTGTTACTATTCTGTGTAAAAGTTGTATTATTTAAAAAAAATGTCACACAAAGAAAATAATTTCTTGGTTTCAGTGGAAGCCTGTTGCTGTCGAGTTATTTGCATGTGGCTGAGGCAGTTTATTCCTGCTAAAAATTCTTTGGTTCTGGCCTACCCCCCCACAACTGTTTCATGCTCTTTCTTTATTAAATATCTCATGCTTACCCCTATTAAAAATATATCTCAGCACTCAGGGGTTGCTGTGATTTAACTTACAGTTGACTCTTACAAAAAAAAAAATTTCCAAGTCGGATTCTAATCCCATTATAAGGTCCAGGTGGAGCAGATGCAGTGGTGATAAATTAGAATCATTTAACATTTTTGGAATGTTTAACACTCTAACATAATCTATTAGTGGAAAGTTATACAGACTCATTCCCAGCCTAAGCCAATATACTGATCAGAATTTTATTATGTGTGTGGAACTGCTAAATTTTATTTAAATTTTTGAACGTTTAAGAAGAACATTCCCTTTCCATCAGCTTACGTATTGTCTTCCTGGTTCGAAAGGACCTACTCTGAGGTCTTAGATAGAAAGGATCTTTTATATATATGTGTGTATATATGTATGTGTACACACACACATAGGGATGTAGATACACTCATACTTATATATACTTATACCTACATGTAAATACACACACACATACATATACACATATATACACACTAAAGAGAGATACTTCACTTTAGAAATCCAGGATTAGGAAGAAAGATACATAATGAATCAAAATAGAAAAAATGAAAATATTACATTTATGGTGATAATTATTTCATTTAATCTATTTGTGGCTTCCTACATATATTCTTTTCTGTGGATTCTCTCTCATAGAAACAGAGAATAAAGTAGATACTAATCATTCATTTAAATCACCAAACCAAAAACAAAACTTGAAATTAAAAAATATCTGTGTCGTTTTCATTATAGACCAATTTAAAGCCAGTTTGTGCTGTTAAGTTTTTTTTAAGTAAATAATTCCATAAGGAATTCCATGTTTTTTACTTGGTCATATGACTGTAAACTTACATTATGTTTGTCAGATGCATATTTTGCTTATAACAGTGAAATATAGCTTTTAAGCTATTCAAAATATGAATAAAATCATAAATCAACTTTATACTTTAATGCACAGTTAAGGGAAGATAGTTGGTCACTGAATAATTTTTATCTAGTTAGGGAAAACATATATTTAATATTAATTAATTTATTTATTCACTCTCACTCCAAAGGCGTTTCATGAGAACATACTGGTGTCAGGAACTATGGCAGGTGCTATGGTAGCAGTGAATGAACAGAATCATTCTCAAGATAATACAGAAGAGATTTAATTCATTTTAAAATACAAATGGGCACATTCAGTCAGATCACATTGCAATTCATAATGTCATTTCCCAAATTCAAGTGAGGCTTCATGTTTTGTTTTGTTTTTGCTTAAGACAATACTTTGCTTTTAATTTATGTACTCAATTTGAAACTAGATCATACTGACAATGTAGGTAATGATAATGCAGAAATATCCTAAAGGTTTATTCCAGATGCGGGCTCAGAACCCTGAAGCATGATTATACTCATGAAACTCTGAATCTATTCTGAAACTCTGACCTCATTTCCACCAAAATAGGTTGACATTCTACAAAATCCGTGATTCAGTGACATCTGTTTAATCTACCATGTCATTTGAATATGAATACGTGCACTTTCTTATACAGGTCAACAATGCCCTTTTCTTGTTTTCCTTGCAGGTTCAGGTCGCCTGTGTTGGTGAGTTATGCCAGATGACTAAGAATGCTTTATCTTGAAAGCTGCTAAATGGCTGACATTTTGGGTCTCTAAGCAAAATTTTACTCAAAAAGAGTCCTTGATCAGGAGTTAATTCAGTTAATTCCTTCAAAAAGCTTTCCCGACTTAAGTATCCGTAGCATTAAAAAAGAAAAAAAAAATTCTTCATAGTTTATATTGACTTCTTCTAAATAGTTCTTCAACCAGTGATGGACTTTAGACAGGACAAAGAAATTTGCTTTCTGGTTTACCTATTCTTATCCATCTCATTGTAAATCTAACTTGCAAAGTTCACAGCATAAAGTCACTTGGTAACTTTTTCTTTGTACTTAACCTCTTATAACTTACTGTTTCCTCTTTTCATTGCAGGCACTTCACTTATAGTCATTGAAACTTACTTTTTTGACTTACCTTCAAAGCTTCTTCTTTACATTTTAGGTAGAGAATAAGGTCCCCCAGGTTGAATATCATTTCATAGCAAACCATAAAAAACTATGTTGTGCTAAAAGTGTCAGTTAAATCCATACCCTAGATTTAGTGGTTTAAACAATATTTTGAGTATTTGGAGCTTTAACATCAAGTGTATTATTTATTTGGTAAATCATAATAGTGCTTTTCTTTTTTATGTTGAATTCAATTCATTCACTTGAAGGACCTGAGTTTATTATGCTTTGTTATATGATAGTTTGCCCAACAGAGTACTTTTATATGACATCATATGTGTTGTAGGACAGTACATTTCAAATCTGATTGCACAGTATATACGCAGTAAAATTACTTGCATTCAAAGTACATATTCTAATATTCTTTGAATTATGTTTGTGAAAATATTATTAAGGTTTATTAGGTTTATCCCTTGTTTAGTAGAAAAATAAGAAATGAAAGCTTAATGTGATTTGATATAATAGCCATGATCTTTAAGAGTGACACACATACCCAGAAATATTAATAACTGGCTCTAGAAAATGAACAGGATTTATTGAATTAAATATGCTATAAATGTTATTATTTTTAATAAAGTTCAAACACCTTTAAAACTTCACTTCGTTGAGGTTGTAGGCTCCACTCCAATATGCGGCATAGGAGGCTCCCAAATATACCTCCTCCCTTGGACACACCACACCCACAACTACACATGGAACAATTATCTCTGAAATAAATCAGAAGCTAAGTGTCTCCTACACATTGGGTGGATGAGAAAATGTCCACATTGAAATGGATGGGAAAGACTGAGATATACTCTCACCATGAACCCCACCCCTGGCACAGTGACATACAATAAGGAATGAACGTCCAACTCCTGGCTTCTCTCTGAGGAGCAAAATGTTTGGACCCAAAATCTAAACCCCAATTTTTAAGACTTTCACCTGATGGGCAGGCCTCCAAAACACTTAGCTTTGAAAGCCAATGGGGTTTGCATCCATGACACCCACAAAACTATAACAAAGAAATAGTTCTTAAGGAGCTCACAGAAACTTGCTGTGGTTATCCCCCAGGGCTCAAAATGGAACAGACAGAAACACCCAGCTCCCAGTCTTTTCCTAAAAGAGATCTATTTGCATATTTTAAAAGCTGCTGCCTGAGGGTTTGGCTATTAATCAGTCTGCATCTAGGTGCTGACTGAGATTCTCTTCTCTGGGACACTGACAGGTCTTGGCACACCCTCAACTACTGGAAACCACTGAGAACAAAGAAGGCAGCTTGGATAATCACACAGTTCTGAAACACAACCAAGAACTTAGGCTAGGCTGACTAATATTTATATTCTACAGGGGACCATTCTGTGAAAAATGGGAGAGGTGACTGTTTTACCTAATGCATAGACCAACAGAGAGTCAAAGAAAATAATAATAATAATAATAATAATAATAATAATAATAAACCAGAGGAATATGTTCCAAACAAAAGAACAAGATAAAAATTCAGAAGTGGATCACAATGAAATAGAGATAAGTGATACAGCTGATAAAGAAATCAAAATAACAGTGAAAAAAGATGCTTGCTGAAGTCAGGAGAACAATGCATGAACAAAGTAAGAATTTCAACAAAGTGCTTTATAAGAAAGTAGCAAACAAAAAGCACAGATCAGAAAAATATAATAACTGAGCTGGAAAATGCAGAAAGAAGCTCAGCAGATGACTGGATCAAGCAAAAGACAGGTAGTGGAATTCAACCAATCAGAGCAATAACAAGAAAGATAAATAAATGAAAAAGAGTGATGATAACTTAGGGTCTTATACCATCAAGCAGACCAATATACACATGATAGGATTTGCAGAAGGGAAAGAGGGAGAGAAAGGAGCAGAATGCTTATGCAAAGAAATAATGGCTGAAAAATTTCATTACCTGAAGAAAGGAACAGATACCTAGACCAAGAAGCCCAGAGATTTCCAATTAAATAAATCCAAAAGACCCACATTAAGGCACATTATAACTGAATTGTCAAAAGTTAAAGGAAAGATTCTTAAAGGCAGAAAGGAGAAAACAACTTATTACTTAAAGGGAACCCACATAACTATCAGCTAATTTTCAGCAGAAACTTTGCAAGCCAGAAGCTAGTGGCGTATTATATTCAAAGTGCTGAAAGAAAAAAAAAAATCTGCCAAGCAAGAATATTCCACCTAGCAAAGTTGTTGTTCAGAACTGAAGGAGAAATGAAGGGTTTTGCACAAGCAAAAGCTAAAGGAGTTCATCATCACTAGATTGACCTTATAGGAAATGTTAAAGAGGAGACATAATAGATACCTACAAACACAAAGGATCATAAGAGACTACTATGAAAAATTGTACAACAACAAATTGGACAACCATGAAGAAATGGATAAATTACTAGAAACATTCAATCTTCTAAGACTGAACAATGAAGAAATAGAAGATTTGAACAAACCTTTACTAGTAAGGAGATTAAATCAGTAATCAAAAGCCTCACACACACACACACACACACACAAAGAATACAGGACCAGATGACTTCACTTGTGAATTACACCAAACATTGTATGAAGAATTAATATTCCAAGAAATAGAAGAGGAGGGAACCCTTTCAGACTCATTTTACAAGGTCAGTGTGACCTGCTACCAAACCAGACAAGGGTACTGCAAGAGAAGAAAATTATGGACGAATATCTCTGATGAACATGGATAAAAAGATTAGCAAACTAATTCAACAATACATTAGAAGGATCATACACCATAATCAAGTGGGATTTATTCCAGGGATGCAAGGGTGATTCAAAATCAAAAAATCAATCAATGTGATACATCATGTTAACAAGATGAAGAATAAAAATGTGATCATCTCTATAGATTCAGAATAAGCATTTGACAATACTGAACATTCATTTGTGATAAAAAGTGTAAACAAAAAGGGTAAAAAGGGAATATAACTCAACATAATAAAAACCATATGTGACAGTCCACAGCTTACATCATACTTAATTGTAAGAAGTAGAAAGCTTTTCTCTAAGATTAGGAAGAGACAAGAATGCCCACTCTGGTTTCATAGAAAAAAATCCTAAAATTTGTATAAAACCATAAGAAACCTCAAATAGCCAAAGCAATCTTGAGAAAGAAGAACAAGGATGGAGGCATCACACTTTCTGATTTCAAACTATAACACAAAGTTATACTAATTAAAACTATATGGTATTGACATAACAGACACTGAGATCAATGGAACAGAATAGAGAGCATACAAATAACTCTAGCACATATAGCCAATTAATGTATTACAAGGAATCCATGAATATAGAGTGTGGAAAGATCATCTCTTTAATAAATGATATTGCAAATAGTGGACAGCCACATGTAAAACAATGAAACTGGATCTCTTTTTTATATGATATGTAAATATCAACTCACAATTGATTAAAGACTTGAACATATGAGTTGAAATCATAAAACTCCTAGAAGAAATGTGGGGGGGGGGGCTAAGCTCTTTGACATTAGTCTTGACAATTATGTATTTATCTTTTTACTTTATATTTTGTGTTTTGGGGTTTTTTTGGCACCAAATGCAAAGATAACAAAAGAAAAAGTGAGTAAGTGGGACTGTATCAAACTAAAAGGCTTCTGTACAGGAAAGGAAACCATCAATACAATAAAAGGCAACCTACAGAACAGGAGAAAATATTTGCAAATCACTTATCTCATGTGGGGTTAATATTCGTAATACACAAATAACTTCTACAACTCAATACCAAACAAAACAAAACAACAATAGTGGCAGCAACAACAGCAACAACAACAACAAAAACAGTCAATCCAATTTAAAAAAATGAGCAGGGGAACTGAATAGACACTTTTCCAATGCAAAAAGCCAATAGGTACATGGAAAGATGCTCAACATCGCTGATCTTCAGGGAAATGAGAATTTAAGCCACAATGATATACCACCTCACATCTCTTGGGATCGTTATTTAAAAAAAAAAAAAAGAGATAAGTTTTGGTGAGGATGTGGAAAAAAGGTAATCCATGTGCATCCTTAGTGGGAATGGAAATTAATGAAACTACTATGAGAAATAATATGGACATTCTTCAAAAATTTAAATATAGAACTATCATATAATTCAGCAATCCTGCTTCTGGGTATATATGCAAAGGAAATAAAAACACTATAGTTTATACATATATATATGTGTGTGTGTGTATATATATACACACATATATATAGTTATATATATGTTATATATATGTACAACTGTATCTATAGTTTAAATATATATATAGTTTAAATAAATATATATATTTTTATCTGTATATATATATATATATATATATATATATATACACACACACAACTGTATCTATAGTTTAAATATATATATGTAAAAATACCAAAATCTGAATACAAAATACAAAAATACCGAATACAAAGTACCAAAAATACAATGGCAGTCATGAGAGAAAAGGAAATCCTGACATCTGCAACAACATGAATGGATCTTGAAGGCATTATACTTAGCAAAATAAGCTAGACAGAAAAAGACAAATACTGTATGGTATCACTTATATGTGGAATCTAAAAGGAAAAAAAAAATACTTACCAGAAGAAAGAGTAGAAAAGTGTTTTCCAGGGGCTAAGGAGTAGAGAAAATAGAGAGGTTGGTAAAAGGGTACAAACTTTCAAGTATAAGATGAACAACTTCTGAAGATCTAATGTGAACACAGTTGACTATAGCTGATAACACCGTATCATATAATTGAAATTGCCAAGAGAGTAGAACTTAAAAGTTTTCACAAAAAAAAAAACCCAAAAAAGGATAAATATGTGAGGTAACAGTTATTAATTAACTCAGTGGGAGGAATTCTTTTACAATGTACACATATATGAAATCAACATGATACACACTTTAAATAGCTTGCAATTTTATATGTCAGTTCTGTCTCTTTTAAAGCTGAAATTAAAAAAAAAGACTTTGGGAACTTAAGGAAATATTTTAGGTCATTGATTGGATCTTGACTTGAATAGCCATCCATAAAATTCATATTTGATATAACTGGCATATTTCAATATGGATTATACATACAAAATCATTCTCAGAATTACTATTTTGTCAAATTTGAAAATGATATTGTCATTATGGAAGAAAAAGTCCTTATTTTTGGGGGGATATGTGCATAAAATTCTAAACTCAGGCTTGTCATGTTTCCCTGTCATCTGAAACATGTAAAATTAGAATAAAACAAATGTGCAGATGTTTGTACTGAGAAAAAGTCAAATAATTAAACACAGAGAGATGTGATGACATACATATGGTAAAAGTGAAGGAAATAAAACTCTTTAGTTCTGATTCTGATGTTCATTTCACCTATCTGTGACTTACCCAGAAATATTTGGTGTTTGGTGGGGTAGGGGAGATAGTGTCAAAATTTCATGTAATTTGCTTTAAGTAGCTAATTAAATATACACACACATAAGAAAATTATCTTTCAAATTGTTATCAAATGTTGAATCTAGGTGGTGAACATATGGGTGTTTATTTTACTTTACTATATGTTTGAAAATTTTCATAATAAAAAGTTTCAAAAAAGTAAAGAACCCTACCTATCCACAGCTGATGGTCATTGGAAATACGTTTTGCACAGAAATAAAATGAGGTGTTTTTTTCATTCATTTATTCATTGCATTTACTTATCAAATATTTATTGACTATTTACTATGTTTCAAGAGTTATGGAAGGTTTAGGCATGGATTAAGTAATAAACTACATTCTTACCATTCAGAAGTACCTGTCCAGTGATGCATGAACTTTTTTCCATATCATGCCATATAGAAAATAGTAATTTTTCTGTGGCATACCGGGAGTAAATTGTAGTAGATTGGAACATCTATATGAAGCTTGGGGAAAGTATTATATTTTATTTAAATAACAATTTTTAAAAATGAACCTAATATTCAAATATTTATACATTAAATATTGAATTTGTATAGCAAATCTAAATGAAACCCTTCAAAAAATTTATATGAGAAACTTATAGTTACTGCACTATTAACTGAGCATCCTCCATTCTGTTTCCTTTGTTTTATTTGTCCCATATCACAGTGTTGACTGTTTCCTAGCAGGCTTGTAAAATAACCATTCTGCAATTGAGTGAGGCATTTTGACTTCAGATACTAACTGAGTGAACTGTATCTAATTTCTTGAGTTCATTCCAAAAGCGTTATAAATAACTAAGCTCAGAAAATAACTTTGTTTCATATTTTGCATTTTCCAGCTTTCAAAAAATCTCGTCATCATTTTCTATGTAATGTGGATATAACTTTTGGTCCCATTAACTAAGAAAATAAGATATTTTGTCTAAGGAAGATAATATTTACCAGGCACATAAATCCAAACTTTATCAAATCTATTAGGTTGTTGATTTAGTGAGTTTAACTTTTTTCATTTAGATTACCATGTCTGTCTTGTGAATCTGACGACTCTCCACCTTTAATCAAAAATTTGTTATTGTTGGAAAATAAATATCTTTCTGAAATATATAGATTTAAATGTAAACTACCTTTTCTTCATGCATGGTCAAACATTTAAAGAGTCTGTAATCTGACAACGTAAAGGACTATAGTTCTCTTTAACGACTTCATGAGATCACATGCATTTATTATATATTTTTAGAAGTAACCTATTTTGTCATTATAAAATATTTGTAACCTTAACATTTGACTGACACACTGGCGTGCTGCCACACACTGGTTCGTTCATAGCCTAGTGAGGGAGATAAAATAAAAGGAGAGCAATGCAGTGTGTTAAGGACTAAAATACACCCAACAAATGATTGATGCAGAAGCACTGACTAGCAAGGGTTTAAATGTGCCGTAGGTGAAATGAACGCTCAAGAGTCTGGACGAAAGATTCTGTGTTCTTTACTTTTACCGTGCGTCATCTCTTTCTATCTCTTTTTAATTTTATTATTATTATTATTATTATTATTATTATTTAGTTTTGTTAGTACAAACATCTGTGTATTTGTTTTATTCTAATTTTATATGTTTCAAGTAATAAGGAAGTATGGCAAACCTGAGACTGAGCTTCAAGACTGGTTTCACAGGCCAGATTCATAAACAAAGGTGTAAAGATTTCAGGGGTCAAGAGTCTTTGTGTCTGACACACACCTCAGAGAACTCTCCTTCATCTTGTTCTTTCCATTCTCGAGAATAGTTCTTAGGAATACGTTGAGGCTATATTCTTTGAAATATGTGTTTTTACCCGACCTCACATCTAAGAAATACATTCAGTATTGTCAATAAAAGCTTCTAAATACTTTTTGCTTTCTCACCGTTGTTTTAGATGAGAAGACTCTCACCTAGGAGCAATCATTTTAAAATAATTCTGTGATTTTGTTATAATCATCCGTTGCTGAGGAGGTAATTAAACCCAAGGTACAGGAGTAGCATATCAACAATATAGAATGCCCTTTGACCTTTCTGGTTTTTGTTCTTTTTGTAAGCACTCTTATAATAAATTGTGCATAGTAAAATCTTAACGTCTAAAGAATTGTGGTGCCAGTTCTTCAAGGTGTAAGGTGAACAGGATTTGTTGTTAACAAGCTAGTATCCTAAAAGAGGCCTTAGCCCAGGGTGCCTGGATGGCTCAGTTGGTTAAGCATCCGACTTCGGCTCTGGTCGTGATCTCACAGTTCATGAGTTTGAGCCCCACATTGGGCTCTGTGCTAACAGATCAGAGCCTGGGGCCTGCTTCAGATTCTGTGTCTCCCTCTCTCTCTGCCTCTCCCCCACTCATGCTCTGTCTCTCAAAAATGAATAAATATTAAAAAAAATTATTTTTAAAAAGCCTTCCCCCAAGAAAGCTATGTCTTAATTTGAACTGGTGTATTCAGATGCCCACAGATCCACTATCATTTTCTTACAACATTTTCTTTTTTTTTTTTAACATTTATTTATTTTTGAGACAGAGAGAGATAGAGCATGAATGGGGGAGGGGCAGAGAGAGAGGGAGACACAGAATCGGAAGCAGGCTCCAGGCTCTGAGCCATCAGCCCAGAGCCTGACACGGGGCTCGAACTCACGGACGGCGAGATCGTGACCTGAGCTGAAGTCGGACGCTCAACAGACTGATTGAGCCCCTTCTTACAACATTTTGAATGCCACCAATTGCAATGTTTTCAAAGAGTCAGCAGGTGTAACCAACCCTGCATCATTAGATTTTAAACGTTGTGAACAAAGTTTCAGTCTTTCTAAAAAAAATCATAATTTAAATTTTAACAATTCAGAGAATGATGCTTTTCCCTGATTCCTGTTTAGATGAACAAAAGGAGTTTTAGGTGTACTGATGAAAGCCTAGGGGTGAAAGGAGTCTTAAGTGACAGGTTTTACCTGTGAAGGGGATTTCGTGTGCAAGTTCCCCAGTGACTGTGGCAGCTGCACAGACAGCATTAGCCTGCTCCTCACCTCTACTCAGCTACTCAACCCTGGAGCAGCTAGTGGTGGCCCAGTGAGTGGGGAGGAGCAGAAACACTAGGAAGGACTGAGAGGAGGGTGACCATGCCACCTGTCCCATTGCAGGCAGCCCGACTGAAAAACAACCAAGGTGGAGGAAAGGGAGAGGCTTTTTCTTCAAATGAGCCTGGAAACTTTCACTATTGTATGGGGTAGGGCATTATATTACTGGACAGAGAGTGATGTGAAAGGCCACAGAACTTGCTCTAAATTTTTTCCAAGAAACAAGACATGTTCTAGCCCCACAGAAGAAGCTTGATGGGAGAGGAGGAGATAAAAACGAGGTGCTTTTATGATTGCACTCCAAATGTCCTTTATGGCTGACATAACAGTTGCGTAACATCTGTGGTCACACAGCTATCAGTGGTGATAGTCTATCTAGTTAGAGCCCAGGACTGTCTGACCTCTGAGCCTTGCCTGATCCAGTGCAACCAACTGGAGGAAGTATGAATTAACATGGGACTAAAAGAAGTTAGAAAAGGGGATTTTCTGGTAGTTGAAATCCAGTCACTAAACGTTTCTGAGTATTTACATTTTGCTAGATCTTGTGATGGATATAAAGATGCTATTAAAAAGACCACTTCTGTTCCTAATTAAGCCTTTTAGTTTACCGTCCATAATGCATAGTTCAGATATTCACTGCTTTCAGATGCAATATCATTTTAAATTAAGGAATAGTATTTTAGAAAACATGGAAGTTTGGGTGAGAAGATGTCACTTTTCAATTAGGACTCAATTCAGTTATGATTGTGACTCTTATTCCTGTCATTAACTAGCTCTGTCATCTAGCTTCTCAGAGTTCTGTTTTTTTTCAGCTGTAAAAAATAATATAGCTTATTCTGTTTGCTCTACTTATTTCAAATGATTGAGTTGTAATAAAAATATTAAATATGTTTATAAATCAATGCAACTGTACATAATTTTATGAATATATGTGTATGTGTATGTCTTAGTCTGCTCAGGCTACCATAACAAAATAGCATTGGTTAGGTGACTTAAACAACAGAAATTTCCTTAAATGGTTCTGGAGGCTGGGAATCCCAAGAAGATTAAGGTGCAAGCTGATTTGGTTCCTGGGGAAAGTTCTCTTCATGGCTTGCAGACATTGGATTTCTTGGTCTGTCCTTACTTGGCCTTTTCCTCTCTGTCCTCCTCTGTCTTCTGAAGCCACTAATTACATCATAAGGCCCCTACTCTCATGACCTCATCTAACCCCAGTTACTTCCCAAAGGCCCCCATCTCCAAAGAACATCACACTGGGGGCTAAGGCTTTGGTATATGAATTCTTAATATCAAATATAAGAATTCCATATAGCAAATAAATATTCTCCGTCTCCAAATATTGCATTGGCGGTTAGGGCTTCAACATACGAAAGCATCTTATCTAATATGGGTGTTAAAGCAGAGACTTCCAGGATCTGAGAACACCATGAACAAATACACAAAAACATACAAGTGCAATATAGGCTCAAAGTGGATTGAATTTTCTGGTATGAATCATTCTGGTTAAATAGTACAATGAAAACAAAGAGTGAAAGCATTGTGTTTCAAATTAAACAATTTATTTGAATTACTATTTTTTAAGCAGAACCCTCTGACTTATATTTGGGAAGAAGACAAATGCCAGTTTTGATTGGGAAGAGAGATTGGAAATAGTCTGAAGAAAACATAATTTATGGCAGTGGGAATGTGTAGATGGATATACATATAAAACATGCACAGAAGTACAATATGTAGAACTTGCTGAACGATTGGGTGAGACTGAAAGAAGAATTAATGATGATTCAAAGTTTCTAGACTTGCCGCTTTAGAGAAAAAATGCAGCATTCACTGAGGTAAAGACTAGACTAGATTGATTGGGGATTAGGAATGAGAAGTATATAAAATCTAGCAAGTTGGGATCTTTTGAATTTCAGATGCCAGTGTAATTTGGACAGTACTCAACAGGACTTAGATGTGTCTGTTGATTATAATATATTACACAATTCTTTAGCCTTCTGTGTTTTTTAATCAGTTGCCTTTCCAAATTTGCACATAGTGATTATAGAATGACCCTGTCCCAAATAATTAACAGGAGATTTCATAGGAATTAATAAGAATGTGATTTTTTCCAAACAAAAGCAGAGTTTATGATTATTAATTCCTAGATACTTCTTTTCAACCAAGTCAGATGACCATTCATTTATTAGTAGACCTCATGTAGGCTCTAACTTATTTAAACAGCTGTTAATCTCTTTCTCTTTTCTAGAATATTTAGAGATATATTACATAAAATAATGTGTAAATCAAATATGGAATCTTCATATGTGTACAAAAATTAAACACTTCCTGAGATCATCAGCCTTCAGAATGAAAAAGTTATAATAAGGAACAAACACACAGCATAAATATGAAAATGCTTCTGTCTAAACTGGAGCTAAACAAGATTACTACTTTGGTTCTAGTTAAGAAGAAAAGTAATACAGGTTGTAATTGTCCCCCACCCTGTGCCCTGTCTCCCCCATAATCAAACAAAACAAAACAAAACAAAACAATACCAACATTTGTAATATGAGCATCTTACTGCCTTTCAACTTACTATTTTAAAGAGGCATTTTCTATACCTTTAAAAGAGAGTTTTAAATGTTTTAGGTTGTTTCCCATATGTTTTGACACTGCTTCATACTGACTTCAAAGAGATTCTCTTGCTGGAAAATTTAGGCACTTAAGCCTCAAAGGGAAAATTCCACAATAGCACTTCAGAAGAATCGAGGAGGAAATGTTTCACATATTCTTAGGGAAAGGAAAATAATTTGTTTGTATGTTTTTTATGGAATTTGAGAGCTCATAATACTCAGTACCATTAACCTCTTTCTTTATCTCTATTAAAGAATACTTTGTTTTTTTTCCTTTTCTCTTTTCACTACATGTGAATGAATACTTGCAGCCCCCATTCACCATGGGACAGTAATTCTAGCATGTGGTATGTATGGTCTTCAGCCACAAGTGCATGACGAATGTTACTCTCTGTGGATGTCGTTAAATTGTGTGTACATTTAAAATCATACAAGACAGTGAGACTGCCCTTGATTTTTAAAAGAATAATTCCTTTCAATTCATATTTACTGTTACCAAGAAAATTCATGAATCCTTAGCCAGAGTGTTCTTCAAGTTGGAGGGGCATATTAAAACAAAACTCAAGGATGCAAAAATGCTTAAATTAAGGTGACTTGAGCAAACGAATACCCTGAAATAAAGTTACATTGCATCACATTATTTTTAATGTGGGGATACTATAAAAGACTCTTTAGTCTCCAGATTCCCATGTCAAGCATAAAACCACAGAAGCCCCTATAAAAGTGTGGCATCACTCTGAATGAAATATTAACTCATTACCACAGGACTGCTCTTATTTAAGCATTGCTAAACAAGAGAAAGCAAATAGTGTTTTCTCTGTTCTACACTTACTACCTCAGAGCAAAAGTAAAGTAAGAAAGACAAGAGAAGGAAAGCTGGGATGAACTTTCACACATAGGTGTGTATGAATCTGAGAAGGCTGGTGTGCAGAAATCTGCTGATGTACGAACTGGTCGTTGGGTTAAGCCAAAGAGATAAGTGCAAAGAAAAATTTGATCTTGAAATTTAAATTGAACAAAGAAAATTTTTATAAAAAATATTTTCACTTCAAAACACTTATTTTCACCCCATTAAATGTATTGGTTAAAATTATTTATTTTCATTTTTAATTCCAAAGAGTGCTTAATATGAGCCTCTCTAGATAATTTCTTTTTGATAGTATATTAAAATATCATGAGCTGCACAAAACTTTATTTATTTATTTATTTATTTATTTATTTATTTATTTATTTATTTGAAGTTTATTTATTTACTTTGAGGCAGGGAGGGGCAGAGAGAGAAGGAGAGAGAAAATCCCAAGTAAGCTCAGTGCCCCAAGATGGGGCTTCATTTCAGAAACCATGAGATCATGACCTGAGCTGAAACAAAGAGTTGAATGCTTAATCAACTGAGCATCTCAGGTGCCCTTAGCACAAAACTTTTAATTCAAATGTTATTCACAATGTATTTTGCTCTGTAGTGTTTAAATTGTAAGTAATACAGAACTTCAACCATAATCTTTTCATTTTTTTAAACAATTTAGTGGTTTTTAGTATATTGATAGAATTGGACCATTCTCATGATCCAATTTTAGAATACTTTCATTATCTCCACAAGAAATCCTGTGCCTACTAATGGTTACTCCCCATTCTCCCAAACCCTACCGTATGTAGCCTTTAGACAGTACCATTCGACTAGATCTTTCTACAGATTTGCCTGTTTTGGACATTTCATATGAATGGTATCATACAATAAATACGTAGTGTTTTGCAGTTGGCTTCTTTCACTTAGTATATTTTCAAGGTTCACTTGTACTGTAGCATACATTAGTACTTCATTCCTGTTCCTCTCTATGTTCTCAAAACTTCCAATTGTATGAATTTACCACATCACATATATCCATTTATCAGTGGATATACATTCAGTGGTTTCCACTTTTTGAGTGTCATAATAAGTAACATTGATAGGAATAGTCATGTGTATATTTTGTGTGAACATATTTTTCACTTCTCATAGATATATACCCATAAGAGGAATTGTTAAGTCATATGGCCACTGTATAGTTAATATTTTGAGGACTGCCAAATTGTTTTCCAAAATGGCTGCACTACTTTAAATTCCCACCAGCAATGTATGAGAGTTCCGATTTCTTCACATCCTTGTCAACAGGATGTTGTTGTCTGTCTTTTTGATTAGAGTCATCCTATTCTGTGCTAAGTGGTATCTCAGTGAGATTTCAGTTCGCATTTTTCTTAATGTCTATCTGATGATGTTCAGCAACTTTTTATGTGCTTTATTGTCCATTTACATATATTCTTTGGAGAAATATGTATTTAGATCCTTTGCCCATTTTTAGTTGAGTTATTGTTTGATTATTGAGTTGTAAGAATACTTTATATGTTCTAGATGCAAGTTCCTTAACAAATAGATGATTTGCAAATATTTTCTCCCATTCTATGGATTGTTTTCTCACATTCTTGATGGTATAGTTTGCAGACAAAACTTTTTAACTTTGATGAAGCTCAACTTATTCTTTTCTTTGTCAGTTATGTTTTTTGGGTCATAGCTAAGAAAACATTGCCTAACCCAAGGTCACAATAATTTATTCCTGTGTGTTCTTCTAAGATTTGTAATCTCTTGATTTTACTTTAAAATCAAAGATGAAGTAAAAAAGGATCTTTGAAAGGAAAGGATGAGAAATCCTAAAAGTAAAGACAAGACATAGGAAAAGGAAGGAAAGAAAGACATTATAGGCCTTTTGAATGAAAGAAAAAAAATTTTTTTCACATGACTATTTTGAAACTATTTAACTGATGGGACTTTCCATAGAACAACAACTAATTTGCTTTAAAAGGCTCAGGGAACTTTTAGAGAAGGGCTGTGCCTGGAGCTTTTTTCCTTATTGTTCTTCCTGCCAACCTTCTGAATCTGGGAGGGAGGCTGCTGGAACTACATCTAGTTCTGGCCCCTGGGGCTGGAGCTGAGGCTGGGGTAAGACTGGAGCTACAGGGGATTCTGACACAGGGGCTGAATCTGAGGCTAGGCTGGAGCTAGTGCAGGGTGGGGCTGAATTCAGGGCTGGGGTGAGGCCAAGCGGCTAAACTTCCCCAAGCATATGTCTCTTCCTCTAACTAATACAATTAGTTTCTTAAGGGTGCCATTACAAAGTACCACAAATTTGGTAGCTTATAATTACAGAAATTTATTCTTTCATAGTTCTGGAGTCTAGAAGTCTGAAATCAATGTATCATCCGGATTGCTTCCTTCTGGAGCTTTGCAGGAGAATCTCCCATGCCTCTCTCAGCTTCTGGCAGTAGCTGACATTCTTTGGCATTTCTTAGCTTGTAGGTAACTCCAATCTCTACCTCTGTCTTCACATGGTAACTTCTCTCTGAGTCTGTGCATATCTGTTTCCAAGTTCCCTACTTCTTATAAGCATTCATATCTTTAGGGCCCATCCTATTCCAGCATGACCTAATCTTAACTTCACTACATCTGCAAGGGTTATGTTTCCAAATAAGGCCAAATGTATAGGTTCCAACTGGTGGTGAATATTGGAGGAATACTATTTGACCCAATATCTCTCTTTCACATGACTTTTGAGGCTCAGACTCTAAGTTCCAGCCCTCAGAAATATGACAGGTGCAGGAAAACAGCTAACCACAATAAGAAAATGCTAAGACAGCTTACAAACCCAATATATATCCTAAGCTGTATAGAAATCCCACTGAAATTTATTATCATATTATACCCTACGAAAGGAACTGGATTGTATCTTGCTTTGTTAGAGAAATACTTGAACACATTTTATGTTTCTGTTCCCAGGGCTGGCTTTCACTTTGAATGCTTTAAAAGTGTCTGACTTCACACCCTCTCTGAACAGAGCTACTGTGAGTTTTTAGATGCTACAGAGTGACCTACTTTAGATTATCAAAACTTGAGGTGTGAGAAAAAATTAAAATCAATTTTGGTAACTAAAAAGAGGAAGTAGAGGTAGAGAAGATCACAGAAAGCTGTTACTTGAACTATCATGCTGACAGTCTGTAGAAAGATCCAAAGAACCATCTGTTTATAAAGTCTCTAAACATGTTTTAACAGTCATATAGGCAGCCATAGATAATCACCATGGAAAAAGATTCTATCACACTAAAGATTCTATCTAAAGTAGTATACCAAATTATTTTTTAAAAGTTTCTTATGAACATAATATTTGAATACAACTTTGATGCATTATTATGCTCTATCATTTCCATCTCCTTTCGTGATTTGCTTTTGTGTGGTTCAATTCAGTTCTGTCTTCCATTAGAGCTTTTATTGGTCATGACAGGTGAAGCTATACTGTAGTAACAAACAACCTCAAGAATCTTAATAGCATAAAATAAACTTTTTTTTCTTATTCATGCAAAGTTGTATGCTGGTGGTTGTCTTCTTCATTTTAGGCTGCTATAACAAAATACTACAAGTTGGGTGGCTTCTAAACCACTGAAATTTATTTCTTCCAGTTCCAGAGGCTGGGAAGTCTAAGATGGCTCTGGCATATTTTGTGTCTGGTGAGAGCCCTTTCCTCACTGATGGTCCATTGTCTTTTCTCTGTAATTTTACATAGGTCAAAAGAGGTGAGGGAGCTCTCTCGGGCATATTCTTGTCAGAGCAATAACCCCATTCGTGAGGACTCCATCCTAGTGTCTAAATCACCTCCCAAAGACCCCACTTAATGCCACTTAATACCTTAGAGGTTAGGATTTCAACATCTGAATTTTGGGAGGACACAAACATTTAGACCATAGAATTGGGTATTTTCTTTCATCTGGTGTAGTAGGTAGCTTTAAAGATAGTCTCCAGTGATTTCTGCCTCCTTATATTTACCCCCTCTGTATCTCCTTGAGTTGTCTCCTATTCTTCAGTATGGATTGAAATTATTGACTCATTTCAATGAGTAAAACACTGCAGATGTATAGAGTATCACTTCCAAAATTAGGTTATAAATATACCATGTTTCTAATCTTGGGTGTTGTCTCTTTCTCTTGGAACACTTATCCCTGAGGAAAGCCAAATGCCATGTTATAAGTGAACCCTACATAGAGGCCCACATGGCAAAGGCTGTCAGGAAACATGAATGCACTTGGAAATAGGTCCTTCTCTACCACAGTTGAGCCTTGAGAGTAAACTACAACCCCAGAGAACAGCCTAACAGCAGTCTCATGTGAGAACTTAAGCAAGAGGTACCCAGCCACGCTGTGCCTATGGGTTCTAACCCATAGGAACTGCGACATAAAAATGTTTGTCTGAGGGTAATTTGTTATGCAGAAATAGATAAATAATATATCCAGCGCTTGAGGATCCATTGAATTTCCATCTTGTGATACCACCATATCAATATGAGACTTCAAAATTACCCTGGCTTTGGAAAAGAGATCATAGAGAATCCACTCCTGAATTGACACACATCATTTCTCCTCAGAGTCTATTGTCTAGAACAAGTCATGTGAACTAAGTCTAACCTCAGGGGAGGCTTAGAGAAATAGGGAAGTGCATGTAATTCTCTGTGGACACGAACGTCTCTATCATGGTTACTCACATCATCCGTTCAGTAAGACATTCATTCAACAAACAGTAAAAAACCTTTATGATGGTTAAAAAAAAAAGAGAGAAAGAAAGAAGGAAGGGGACCTTTTCTCAACCCCATCACCTCATTAAGTTAAAATCCCAGGTCTTTCCTTTATTGTAGTATTGCACCTCATAAAAGGAAAGTCCAGACATTCTGCCTCCATTTCCTCTATCCCCATTCACTGCTTAATTCTATCTTATTCTGACTTACACCCCCAAATCTAGAGAATATAATTTTTGAGGATTTCCAATAATTTGTAAATTTAAAAAAAGGAAATCATTTGAAGTGCTTACATTTAATCTTTGTGGCTCTCAATGCAATATTTATACCAATCTTATTGATATTTATATTCTCTTTCAATTTCTTTGATATTTTATCATGTTACTCAGAGATTGGGATGTAGTGAGGGTGACAATTCTAAATGTAGCATCACCTCCTGTTCTCCATTAATATGATTTTACTTATTTGACATAAGTAAACAAGAAAGAGTAAAGTTACTTAACATGTCTTTAAATCATATGAGTCATTTTACATTCCTGTCCACTCCTCTGCCAGATCCTAGGATAACTTTGAGAGATGGGAGAACTATTATTTCACCACACAGTACCACAAGCTATAAATAATAAATTAGGCTCCTCCATTTTTCCTACTTTATCATATTTTCCAGTAATGTTGATAATGAAATGAGCTAACTTCATATTCCTAGAAAAAATGGAAAGAAATAACACATTGACTTAAGACAACTATTGAAAAGAAGTAGCTGTTACTTGTCATAAAGATGTGTATTAAATTTACATAAATACATTTTATTGTTTAACAAGAACAGGGCATTTCATTGGTATGTATTTTGTGTTTAACGTGTCTATTAAAAATCGGTTTGCAGAATGCAGTACAGCTTGTATAAGTCTGAGGAAAAGGTCTCTGAAGGAGCAGTCAAGCATATCTTCCATAAAAATTGCTCTATCTCTATGCTGCTTTTTTTTTTAACTTGTTATTATTCCTTCTGTTCCCCTTCATATAGGAGCTACCAAACGTTCTGACTTTGGCCGTATCTTTCAACTCTCTCTTCCCTTAGTGATCACATCTGCTCCCACAGCTTCAAATGACACTGCTCTAGGTGTAACTGCCAAATGTGGATTGCTAGTTCTGACCTCACTCTCAAGCTCAGAGCCTGATTTCCAATGCCTGCTGGCTACCCTTCTGATACCTCCTACTCTGCACTTCAAAACAGAACTTAAATCTGCTTGTCCTCCTGGTTTTATGTTTCTGCTAATGGCATGATCCTTCTCCCAATTACTAGGTAAGAAACTCCGAGTCATCTGATTCTTTTTTCCCCCTACATCTAATAGCTACTCAGGTCCCACTAGTTTTGCCTCAGATGAAGCCTTCCCAGCCATGCCCTTGTTTCTTTGCCAGTGCCTTAGTTTATCTGTCTCCTATTGTATTACTTCTCATGGAGAAGACATTTAAAAAATACTTAATCTGAATCTTTTTTCGTCTCTATCTCCAATTCATAGTACATACATATGTACATAGTACATACTGGACAATTTCAATCTTTGTACTCTCTTGTTCATGCCTATTCTTCTAGAAAAGATACTTTTACCTGGTTGGAGTGGTATAAAAGACTGTTCTACACCAGTGAGATGATAGAGATAGAGATAGATAGAGCTAGAGAGACAAAGAGGGAGAGATTGATTGATTTTGCCCATCTCCCAGTGGTCCAATGACGTGTGAAGAAGATCTTGATGTGTTAATTGTCCCAGTGAGGCATATGAATGGGAACTGAAATAAGGAGAAAAATGACGCTGTTGCACAGAGCTACAGAGTGGACTATACCACTCGGTCACTGAATGGGAGTCACACCATTTCTTAGGAATTCCTATAATCTTCAAGAGCCAAGAGGTCTTCCACTAATGAGGCTTCCCCCATTTGTTTTTAGATTGTTAGCTAAATAGGCAGAGGCCACTAAGCTCTTCCTGAAGTGATTAATGTGCACTTCCCATGTTGAGAGAGAAGGTAGTGAGTTACTTCAGCAGCTACTTCAGCAGAGTTCCTCACCAATCCAGAAGTGAGCAAAGTAAGACACCTCAGTGGAGTCTAGCAAGGCCTAGAGGACAGTGTAAATCCAGAAGCCTTGATTTTATTATAAGTCTCTCTTAATTCTGAATTCCATCTGGTATTAAGGTGTATCCTTGTAGTTTGAACGAAGCAAGACTTGTGGGAAGTAAAAAGGAACAGTTCTATATTCCCTCCACACACACTTTCCAGTGACTAGTGATTCAGGGGTTCTTTGCCCCTAAATGAAAACTCCGACAAGCTTATTACTTCTGTGATCATATCTAGGTAATAAGTGTTATGGTCAGTTTAAATAAAAGCTCATTATTAATTGTGTACAGTACCATTAATTGTGTCCAGATAACCATGGTTATCTGGCTAACCATAGATTCTGAGTCCTATTGGGATCAACCCAAGATTTGGGGGTAGGGAAGTAGGGAGGCAGGTAAATATGGTTCTGTCATAGGATGAACAGATTTCATCTGTTCCTGCAGGTACTTAAAGCTAATATTTTCTCTCCTGGGTGTCTTTATAAAGATTTTTTTTTTTTTTAATTTTTTTTCAACGTTTATTTATTTTGGGGACAGAGAGAGACAGAGCATGAACGGGGGGGGGGAAGAGAGAGAGGGAGACACAGAATGGGAAACAGGCTCCAGGCTCCGAGCCATCAGCCCAGAGCCTGACGCGGGGCTCAAACTCACGGACCGCGAGATCGTGACCTGGCTGAAGTCGGACGCTTAACCGACTGCGCCACCCAGGCGCCCCTATAAAGATTTTTAAAAAGATCTTTCTTTCACTTAGAAGTGTCAGGGACCTCCCATGACACAGGTGATGCATTTTTCTCAATTAACCCTTGATTGTTTTCCAGTGATCCCTTCTAACAGACTTTCTTCTTTATAATCTTGTTACTCTTCCATTCAGTCTAACAAGAAGAAAGAAAAATGGCTTTAGGGTCAACTCTCTTTCTAGAATAGCCTACATTTTGTCCTTGGGAAACACTCATGTATACTTTGCCTAGACAGTCTCTTGGAGTTCCGGCCAAAACCACAAACGTAGTGATTTCTTTTTACTCTTCTGTTGAAGCAACTGGCTGGCCTATCCCTGCTGGTTAATTTAGTTTTCCCAGGCTGGAATGAGATTGAGGCCTCAATTTCTCTCTAGCTGCAGGATCATCTCTCTGAGTAGTTCCATTGTAGTTGGAGAATTGAATAAATATCTTGGATCGGGAAGGTTAGAGCATGGGAGTTCATGGATTAGTTCAGTTATAGAGAGAAAGAAACTTATGTGTGCATGCCTACATTGCAAATAGATGAAAAATAAGATAAAAACAGAGAGAGAGACAAACCATAGAGGATATTAAATACAGAGAACAAACTGAGGGTTGCTAGATGGGTGTTGGGTGGAGGGATGGGCCAAATGGGTGATGGGCATTAAGGAGGGCACTTGTTGGGATGAGCACTGGGTGTTAAATGTAAGTGATGAATCACTAAATTCTATTCCTGAAATCATTATTACACTATATGTTAACTAACTTGGATTTTAATTTAAAAAACCTAAAAACTTAATTAAAAAGTAAATAAAGTAAATTTTAAAAAACAAAAGAAAAATTCTTTTTTTATATATAGTTTCAAGTTTTTATTTAAATTCCAGTTAGTTAACATATAGTGTAATATTAGTTTCAGGAGTATAGGAATTCTTTATTATATGTGGAGATGATTCTAAGTCCTAAGATGTTATCATATGACAAATGAATGCACCATTAGGAATTTGTAAACCTTAGCCTTTTAAAAAGTCACAAAGATCACATTTCTCTGGCATATGCCCAATAATATAAAAATGAATGAATAATGTGGAAGAAAATAATTTTTGATGTGTATTCAAAACTGTCCTGCTTGTTGTAGAGGATGTAAAACAATGATACAATCTAGTTTTCAACAGCAAAAAAAGAAATTTTAAATTCCTTGCAATATGTTTTAAGGATCTTTGTTTCCTTTACTTATGTATCCCAAGGACCTATAAGAATGTCTGCTGAAAAGTGCATGTTTGATAAGTATTTGCTGAATAAATGAATTGGTCAAGGTAAAGTATATCCACTGAACTTTATTTTCTGGGAATGGAGCCTTAGTAAAGTCATTTGAAAAAGACTTTTTTGAGCCAGTAATCTTTGCAGAAGAGCCAGCTCTCTTTCTCTTTGTCTCTGTCTTTGCTCTCTGGATTCTTATGTTCCTGAAAAACCAAAAGGCCAGGTTTTATGCATCCTTTTTAGAACTTCCCTGGTCTGAGAAAGCCTGAGACAGATTGCCATAAGCACTGGTTCACACTTTCCCTCTGATGGTTATACTCTCATAATTCTTTACTCCACAGGTGTATTCTGTATATTCGTTTCTGTCTGTCATTGAAAGTCCTGAGCATGATTTTACTGGGGAAAGGCTAAGAATCCATCATTCTGCATACTTTGGCCCTGGGGTCCAGGCTGATTTTTGCCTAGGGGAAGGATTTCTCAACCTAGGTCAAGTTCGTTCACTAAGACATTGCATTATTGTTTGCAGTCACAGCTTTATAGAAATAAGGGTGCGTTTTGGTTGGTCATTACCTCTGTGCATACATGTTTTCTGTTCCTTGTGAGAATCAGAAGTTGGTTAGCAAAGGACAGAATTCTGTGGTCCGTAGTTACCTGATTAAAAGCCATCTTAATCTCACCTCTTTCACATCCGGTAAATAAGTTTATGTTTTCTTCCTATATGGCTCTTATTCTTCCTTCCTGGTATATCCTTGCCTGCTTGCTCTCAAAACATATTTTCCATTGCAACTAATTTTTTGCCAAATGCCCTTGGAAATTTCTTTCTTTTACTTCAATTAAAAGTGGATGCCTCTCCCAATTGAGACATTCTGACTTGTGTGATACTTGCTGCTGTTCATTTTTTTTTTCCTCTTCAAATACCTAGTTAGCTAATTATCTTTGTATTCCCCGCAGTGCATTAAAAGAGCTTAGCACATAAGGGATGCCTGGGTGGCTTAGTTGGTTAAGCATCCAATTCTTGGTTTTGGCTCAGGTCATGATCTCACTCTGTTTGAGCCCTACATCGGTCTCTGTGCTTACAGCACGAAGCCTGCTTGGGATTCTCTCTCTTTCTCTCTCTCTCTTCCTGCCTCTCTCCTGCTTGCTCATGTTCTCTGTCTCTAAATTTAAAATATATATATATATTTTTATAATATAATATAAAATATTATATTATAGTATTATATATAACATTAATATATTATATTAATGTTATATATAATATAAAATTTTATATAAAATATAATGTAAAAATAGTATAAATACATTTATATTTTTATAGTTTATATTTTATTTATATATAATATTGTTATATATTATATATTATAATATATTATATTTCATATAAATATAAATATATTTAATATAAATATAAAATATAAAAATAATATATAATATATACAAAGAAATATATTTAAAGAAATAAATATATATATGAAGAAATATATTTAAAGAAAAAAATTTTTTAAAAGCTTAGCATATAATAGATCTTTAAAAAATGTTTATGAATGAATGAATTCAGATGGAAAATGTTAGAATTTATAATTCGTTTCCGCTGGAAACTCTGTAGAATTAGATGGCATAAATTTTACTTGTTTCTGGAAAGCTATTCCATCCCAGATTCTTGTCTTTATATTCTATTTATGGACAGCTCCTTTAGGGATTATACTTAATTGTATACACTTTAGTACAGTTCTGAAGCCTTTCATGTTCTTAATGTTTTCTTCTTTCACCATAAGCTCAGAAGGGCGGGGGCCTTTTAAAGTTTTTGTATAGTCCTTATGGCTCTGGCACAGTACTGGGCTCATTCAAGTTGCTATTGAATTCATATAGGTTAGTTGAATGAACATTTTATGTAAGATTCTCAGCAAGTTGATGTTGTTATCGTATTGATATTATAATACATACTATAAATGTTGAATATATAAGATCATAAAATTTTGAACATATTTTTTAATTGGACTATGTAGAGATTTAATGCTCTGCAAATAATATGGTAAAGTTTATTAAAACTGACGTATTCACTTTAAGTTTGGACTCCTTGTAACTGAGACATCTGAGTAAAAATTGAAGTGTTTACTTATTCAAATTAAGATAATATTTAAAACATACTAAGTTGTTACTTCAATTGTCCTTTCACTACTCAGCATAAGTATTTAAGAACATGACTTATTCATTTCAAAATTTCTGAGTAGCTGGCTTTTATTTAAATAGCACAAAATTAGAAACTTTAAAATCAGTACAGAGAAGCATTTTTATATTCAGAATTTTAATGCCAACTATACTAATATATTAACCAAAGCCAATGGCATCTTTTGTTTTTACTATAAATAATTTGTTCATTTTTCAACAAGGAAAAATGTATCCGATGATGTAAACTATCTAATCACATTGTATTTTTAATGAAAAATGTTATACTTCTTATTTTTCTTGTTTCATAAATTATAGAAATAATAATTTAGGAAAGTTTCTATAAAAAACATTTGTAGATTATACAGCAGTCCATTATGCATATGAATTCACTTTTAGCTTGAAAGAAATCGAGTCACTTACCTAATACACATGTATATAGGGAAAGTGATGCAGAGAGAGAAATAGATGTCTAGAAGTAGCATGTAATAAAATTTACAAATAAAATGTAGCATATTGTTACCTGAAATTTAGCCTCATTCAGCTAGAAACTATTTTGTAGGAAGACCTTGGTGTTAACGTGTGAATGACTAAAAATCTGTCACCTATACTCATGTGTAGAAACAGAAGGAAAAGTTGGAAGAACAAAAGAACTGTTAACATCAGTTTTCTCATCTGTTAATGACAATTAAGGTTGTCCTGAGGAATAATAGTGTAGTAGATGTAAAGTGCTTAATAATTGGCATATAGTGAGAGTTCAGTAAGTTTTAACCATTTTTTCTATGTCCCATTTCTTTGTCCCATTCTGATTCTATCAGTCACAAGTGTTACAAATCAATGTAGATTTGCTTTTCATTACGTGTAAAGTGTATACAACAGAAATTTTTCATACATTGTCACACTAGCATCCCATGAAAAACCAATGAGATATTTAGGGAATTGTAATTTATACACCTGTCTTATTTTTTGTTTTTACATGAATATTTAGTTATTTTCTTAGGTCATGAAGTAATAAGTGGCAGACCTATGACTAAAATCTTGATTTTTCTGATTTGTCATTTAATATTATTTCCACTATGTTGTATGTTATATATTACTTTTGATGACTGAAACATTAAGTCATTAAGGTTAAATTCTTATATTTATACTGGAGAATTTATTTTAAGGTAATGTTATAATTAATCATCTTTATTTAAATTGATGAAAACACAGGTATATTGCTTCTGAATTTACTCATCATAGAATAATAATGCCAAATGAATGCTTAGTCACATAAAAAAAGAAGAAAATAAAGAACATTCTAGCTGTCACATTACTGACTTGCATTTTGATTTGAAACAAATCATTTTAGCTTTCACCTGAATTAGATAAAAATTGAAAACAGTGTTATGTTATCTATTATTACCTCACTGGCTTAGAGTAATATTCAACAAATTTGTATTTTAGATTTTCACATAGACTTTTGGGGGAACAAGTGTTTTATGATGCTTTTTCTATATAAGTAGTAACTAATTATTTTACAATAATTTACACCCATTTTTTGAAAAATATTTTGACAGGAATCATCAAACTAAAAGTTAAAATTGGTCATGTTTGCCAGAATCAGATAAAGGTTTTTATTCTTTTGGATTCCATCTATTCTTCCTTCCAAAATATCACTAATATTTCAGTCTTTTGATCTCTGTTATTCAGGCTGTGAAACTTGGGTTGGGAGGTGGGATAAGAAGTGAGAGGGAGGATAAAGGAAAAGGATGAACAATTTTAACCTGTAGGCATCCAACGCAGTGTTTATATGTGAGCTGGGTTTGCAGACTTATGGATACTAGGCAGCTAGTATATAGCACTAGAATCAGTCTCACTATGAAATGCTGAAAATAGGGATTGTACAAAACAAATATACCCAAAGGGCAGAAAATATTTCACATTTGTTCCAGAGGACTATAGCTCCACTGGGGATTTATTAAAGACTTTAAACACAAATATTTCTATTTAAACTTCCTGGAACCACAAATATAGGTTGTCAGAAGATTTTGACTCCATTTTGGGAAACATGAAGCTTTAAAAAAATGAGAATTGCTTTTGTTCTTTTAACATCTTTTTAAAAATATTACCAAAAAGATGTATTTTAAAGTAGATGCTCATGGATTGTTAATAAAGGGGAAAAGTATAAGAGATAGTTAATTTGGTTTACTAGACTTCACCTAAAGAAGCCAATTAAAGGAGGCCTAAAGATTTTAATTTTGTGGTTAACTCTAAGATATTACAGAATATTTTAAATAATCATCAATCTTCTGTTGTTTCACATTGACTCATCTGACTTAGAAATGGGTAGGTGGGAAGAAGCTCTATTTGCTACACTTTTGATCTTAGAACATAGAGTAGAGAAAAGACCTAAGTCAGGCAAGAGACAAACCTCTCTGTGTAGGAGGGACTCAGTCCCCTGAAAAGAGACTAAACATTTACTCAGACTGAAGAACTTGTGAAACTAAGCTTACTTCCATTTTCACAGGCATGCAGGTGATTCCCAAATGTAGCTGGAAGGATGTCTTGCCTTGAGCATCATACCCACTCTTTTGAGATGCTTGAATTTTCTCTAATATATAAACTTAATTTTACAAACTCATATGAAGCTATAAGGTTAATTTCTCTAGGAGAGGGAATATAATGATTTGATAAATAACTGGGACCAAGTTATGTTATTAATCAACCAGCATATATTTATTGACACCTACTTTATGCCATGTTCTTGGTGACATGTGAAATTGAAGCTCAAGAGTGACATGGATATTCTCTGCTGTGTTACTGGAATTCTCCAAGCTGAGCTGATTATTTCCTTCTTTGGGCAATAGCTGTGATATCACACACTTCTATAACGTGCAAGGACACTGCTTTTATTATCATCTGTTTCCCCCAGTGGATTATATGCTCTACACAAAGAGCTGAAACTATTTAGGTTTCACTCATATTGGTAATGCCAGAATAACTCAGAATCTTGGCACGTCATTGACATTTAATTTATGTTTGTTGAATAAATTAATAAGACTGAGTAAGATACTAATGCTACTTTTATGGCATTTGACAGCTAAGAAAAGAAATAAGACATGGGCACAGAACAGATTTACCAGGTGATTAGTTGCTTTAAATTTATAGTGTCAGAGAGAAGACACAAAAAATGAGATTGAGAAACTCCCCAAAGACTTTGAGTTTTCTGTCCTGATTTAACTGTGAAATTTCTGTGTTCAGGTTTGAAAACAGCTAGCTATCCATTACATTGCCATCACATGTCCAGTAGCCGTTACCATCTATTACTTACTTATTTACTATAAGTTGACCTGAGTTTAACTGATTGATTTGGAGAACTTCAAAGCAGCAGTATGTAACAGAAATCTTTACCTATTTTTTATTTTTCTGTAGGTTTATCCTACATCTAGTTTTAAAATTAGAAAAAGTCAGGGGTGCCTGGGTGGCTCAGTCAGTTAAGC
Organism: Puma concolor; assembly: GCF_028749965.1. Taxonomy (NCBI): domain Eukaryota; kingdom Metazoa; phylum Chordata; class Mammalia; order Carnivora; family Felidae; genus Puma; species Puma concolor. Next base: position 31,782,498 of record NC_141683.1, read on the forward strand.
GTCCGACTTCAGCTCAGGTCATGATCTCGCGGTCCATGAGTTTGAAACCCGCGTCGGGCTCTGGGCTGACAGCTCAGAGCCTGGAGCCTGTTTCCGATTCTGTGTCTCCCCCTCTCTCTGACCCTCCCCCGTTCATGCTCTATCTCTCTCTGTCTCAAAAATAAATAAACGTTAAAAAAAATAAAATTAGAAAAAGTCAGTTCCATTGGAAATTCCTAGTTTCTCTGGAAGACGTGGTTGTTGACTTAAATTTCTAAAGTTAGCATGAATCAAAGATTAACAAGTCTGTTCAATCCTGGCTCTGCAATTTAATAGGTATGAGATCTTAAGGTACACACTTAATCTCTTTGAACCTCAGTTACTCATGTATAAAGTGGTGATAATAATGCCTACCCTGTTTACCTCTTGGGGCTATTATACGTAAGGAAATTCTTTGCACACCATGAGATACTATATAAATGCAAGGGACTCTTGCTATTATTATGATCATGATTTGATCACACAACTATAGATCTGAAGGGCATATCCACATAATTAAAGTGTCTTGCCTCAGGAACAGCTCTACGTGTTCCCATCTGTGAGGCAGCATCTGATAAGTCCTTAAACTGATCAGACAAAGTATATACATTGATGGTCCCTGAAGAATTACTGGAACATTAATTTGCTTGTCTGGAAACATCTGGATTCTCTAAAATTAGATTCCTGATGAAAGATTTCTGAAGTGTTGCCAGATTTCTGTGTAGATAATTTTATTTAGTTTGACAAACATGAATTGAATGCCTATTATAGGCCAGGCATTGTTCCAGGCAATGGAGACTCACTAGGTGAGCCTGGTTCCTGTCTTCAGAGAGCTCACAGTTTATGGTCAGAGACATGTACATAATTAGACGTTCGTAGACTATGAAATGGATTTATGTGCATAAATTATAGTCGTACTCCAGGAGGTGGGCTGTGTGAGATCAGAGACTTTCCTGATGGAAGGAATGCTTGAATTGAATGTTAAAAGCTAAGTAGGAGTAGACAAAATGAGTGCATGAGTTGGGGGGGGGGGTTATTCCAAGCAAAGAGGGGAGCATATACAAAGAAACTGAAGCTAGGAAAAATATGCGGTCATTCAATGTTGCTGGAGAAGAAACCCCAATGAAAGATGGAGAGGAAGGTAAAACTAGAGAAGACTGGAGAATAGAATCCATGGAGGGCTCTTGGGTCATGTTATGGATTCTGTGGCAAATAGAAATCACGGAAGGGGTGAAATAGGGGAGTAACATTGTGAGATATGGATTTTAAATAAAATATTCCAGGTATTATATTGATTGAAGTACATTAAGACTGGATACAGGAACATTGACCAAGGAGTTTGTGTAGAAAATCACAGAGATAAACCAAGGAAACAGTAAATAAGATAGGCAACAATAACTGTGAGAAATACTTACATACACAGAACTCGACAACGCTTTAATGTGACGTTAAGAGGTAGAAAGATGTCAAGACAGATTAACCAGGCATAGTACTGGTATAATAGATATGAATCTCAGTCTGTGAAATCACAAGCACTGATTTATAACTTTATTTTTCTAAATTAATTTCTCACTTCAGTCCCCAGTTCCATTAGACTGTTGGAGGAACAAAATGCCTCTGCTCCATAATCCCATTCCTTCTTCAGATCCATCTATTTAGGATTGTGCTATAGTTTTGAGATCTTATTTAGTATCAAGGAGTTGGGGATAACCCATGTGGTTGTTGGTCATCAGGCCACACAGGTAGCTGCTGCATCCCACATCATTTTGGCCTATATGCCTGGTTCATCAGCAGAATTTTGGAGAGAGGGCTTATTCTCCACTTAGAAGCAACGTGAAGCCATTTTTTCTTTTTTGATGTACTATTCTAGGTAATAGGAGATGAGATGCCTTCTGCCATCAAGACCAGCTCTCTTGGGGGTGGGAAAATGGGAAAAATGGGTGAAGGCGAGTATGAGATATAGGTTTCCAGTTGTGGAATGAATAAGTCATGGGAATAAAAGGCCCAGCATAAGGAAGATAGTAAATGATATTGTAATCATACAATACAATCATACAATAGTATGGTGACAGATGGTTGCTACACTTGTGGTGAGCTAATGTGTATAGTTGTCAAATCACTGTTGTACACCTGAAAGTAGTGTAACATTGCGTGTTAACTATACTCAAATAAAAAAGCTTTTTAAATAAAATTAAATCTAAAAATGAAATAAAATAAACTGTGGTACATTCAAAAAAGAAAAGATCAACTCTTTCATCAATTTCCTTTTTCTCTTAATCTGAAGAAAGAGCATTCTCTAAGGAAAAGCTTTTTCTTTTCTGTTTTTTCTGTCTTTTCTGTCTTCATGTTTGTGTCCCAACTTTTCTTTCCTTTCCTGGGGTTTAGTGTAAGGAAAATTGATCAAGGCAATCCCTTATTCAGTATTCATATTTTATCATATATCTATTTGCTTTTATTTTTACTGTCTGGCTCTCCCTCCCCATGAAAGAGGATTTTTTTCTCCTTGCTGTTTTATCTTTAGCATCCAGCATCAGCAATGCTCTGGCATATAACAGGAACATACCCACACACAAATTTCTTGATTGAATAAATGAATATAAGGGTATATTAGGAGCTGACAGGACTTTCCTAACATATTTTAGGGGGAAAAGATGCTGCCGTTTTAGAATTCTCTCAGGAGTGCCATATATTGAAGGAATAAATGAGTGAATTAAATTGTTTTAAAAAAAGAACAAAGCTATGGCAGCTATTTTTGCTTTCTGTTTTCTACCACATCCCTCCGCTGAGTCATTGAGCACAGAGCTGACTACATACTGAATGGGAATAAAAGAAAGGGAAGAAAAAAGTGAAGGAAGCATGAAATAATTAAAATATTAAATAACCCAGCCATACTAGTTCTTTCAAATTATCATCCACTACCAGTCAAAATACTACTCAGTAGATACCTACATAAAATATTTCTATTAAAATATATGGTTGGTTCAAAAAACATATAAAAGACGGAATGGTGGGGGGAGATGGAATTGGGGAGGGTGGGAAGAGAGATTCTCTTAGAGACGTGCAAATTTATCCATACTTAACCAGACTGTATGGAGGAATGTAATTTCTTTATTTTTTCTATGGCCAATTAGAACTTACTCTTCGTTCCCCTGAGACCCCCAGTCCCTTACATCTTGCTAGAATACACACCAGGTCTAGGATTCTGTAGCTACATTTTAATAACAGTAATCCATAGCTTTCTCAAGTAGTCTCAGGCCTTGGAAAGATGGTATAGGCTTGAATCTGAAGCCACCCTCTGAGTTAAGCAACTGGCCTCACAGCCCAGGGCACTGAGCCAGGAGCCCTGAGCCAAGCATGCAACATTCCATCTGCTGTACTAACCAAAGGTAAATGACCCTCAAACCCCAAGGGAGTCATTCAGATTCAAGAAGGAGATCTCACCTTTTACAGGAAAGACAGGGTGGAGAGATGCTTTACTTAAGTGACTAAAGAATGAAGAAAAAAAACCCTGAGATCTAGTTAACTAAATGTATTGAGGTCATTTCCACCATACATTGATGGAGCTCAGAAACAGAAAGTGTCAGGAGGGCTATAATTAGGAGATTGAGTTAAAAATTTAACAGCACTCCAGATTTCAACTACACCTATCATCATTTTCCCAGCAATAAAGTTCTTCCTTCTTCTTGCTGTTTCTGAGGCCTACAGTCATCCTTCTCCTTTTCAGTATTTGAGAGAAATATGTGAAGAAAAATAATAAAGGAAAGAAAGGTGACGTTTTAAAGATATTTGGGATGATCCAGAGAGTTCCTAGGAGAGAGTGTTAGTTCTGTCTCTGTCTTTTTTTCACTATGATTTATTATTGACCTTTCTGACTGAAGAGTATGAGGCCATCTAGCCATTATGTGCGTGGGCCTCCGTGTGTGAACTGAGAGTTGCCACCTGCCCCTTCTGAGCTCCTGTAAATGGAAAGCAGACTTAGTACAACTTCTGTGCAGTCAGGCTACTTTACCATGGTGTGCAATAGTTATCCCTGAAGATTTCATGCTTAAATTATTACCCCCTCTCCATCTTTTTTTTTCAGATAGACCTTATTTTTTAGAGAAGTTGTAGGTTCACAGCAATACTGAGCAGAAAGTACAGAGTTCCCTTATGCTCCCTGACCTCGCATATACAACTTTTCCCATTATCAACACCCCACACTAGAGTGGTACATTTACTATAATCAATGAACCTGCACTGACACATTATAATCACCCAAAGTTCACAGTTCATTCTGGGTTAGGTTTCACTCTGGGTATTGTACATCCTATGGCTTAGAAAGTGTATAATGATATATAGCCACTATTATTGTATTGTGCCGAGTAGTTTTACTGTCCTAGAAACCCTGTGTGCTCCACCTGTTCATCTTGACTCTCCTCAACCCCAAGAACCACTGATCTTTTTACTGTCTCTATTGTTTGCCTTTTACAGAATATCATATAGTTGGAATAATATAGTATGCAGGCTTTTTAGGTTGGCTTTTTTCATTTAGTAATATGCATTTTAGGTATTTTTCATAGTTTGTTTCTCTGTAGCACTGAATAGTATTCCATTGTTTGGATATTTATTTATTCACCTATTAGAGGATATCTTGGTTGCTTCCGAGTTGTATAATTATAAATAAAGCTGCTATTTGTGTATATGTAAGTTTTCAACTCCTTTGAGTAAATGCCAAGGAGGCTGAATGCTGGATTGTATGGTAAGAGTATGTTTAATTTTCTAAGAAACTGCCAAGCTGTTTTCCAAGGTGGCTATACCGTTTTGCATTTCTACCAGCAATGAATGAAAGTTCCAGTTACTCTACCTATTCGTTAGTATTTGGTGTTGTTAGTGTTCCAGATTTGGGTTATTTTAATAGGTGTGAAGTGTTATCTCATTGTCTTAATTTGCAATTCCCTAATGACATATAATCTAGACATACAATATACTTATTTGCCATCCATGTATTTTCTTTGGTCAAGTGTCTGTTCCTGTCTCATTTTGCTCACTTTTAAATGAGGTTGTTGATTTTTTTTTAATGTTGAGTTTTAAGAGTTCTTTATATATTTTGGATAACCCTTCTGTATCAGCTGTGGTTTTTGCAAATATTTTTTCTTAGCCTGTGGCTTGTCTTATTCTCTTGATCCCCCTACTTTTAATGTCTAAGGCAAACTGAAAAAGAGACCAGCATTTCTGTGTCTATCTTTATGTGTAAGACAATTATCCGAAAGCAACATGTATTAAAATAGTTGAGTTACTATGATGTTAATTTTATGAATTTTAGCAAAAAGTTCTTAGAAGAGTGTATGTCTCATACTTGGTATATATAAGAGCTAGTGACTATTATTAGTGCAAAAAGAGTTAAGGTACTTTCCAGTAACATTTCCCCAATTGCCTTATTTTTGTGTTAATACAAATTTTATCCTTGGTTTAAAGCCTTTGGAAAAGGCTTGGATTAAGTTAGCAGTTCTCAACCAGGAGTGATTTGCCAATCGTTAGAGACATTAAAACTGGGGGAAAGGGGACAGTGCTCGTGACACATGTGGGTAGAAGTCAAGGATGCTCTAAACATGTAGTGCACAGGTAGCCATCCCCCAAACATCTGCCAACAATGAACAGTCAAGCCCTAAATGCCAATAGTGTCAAGGTTGAGAAATCCAGAATAAAACAATATAAAACATATTTTGTTACTGTATTACCACTCAGGCATTAATATGCTGTTGGTTTAGTGAAAGATCGAGAGCAGGCTAGCGTGAGCAATATTCCAAATATACGTGTTTGACAACACTGGAGTTCTAAGATGCACATTCTATATACACTCTTCTAGAAGCACCAGATTTGCTGAGTTTATCCATAAATTATAATCTCAAACACTTTCTAATTCTTGGAAATTGAGGCTAATATATATTTTAATTTTTCCTAAGGTTAATGATTTGCAAATAATCCAAACTCGTTTCCACAGGGAAAAGAGACTGCAAAAAGAGCAGCATTTGCTTAGTAAAGATAGAATGTCTAAAAACAGCCTTGCTAAAAACAGGTTAATGCTTTAAATGACACAATTGAATAAGACATAATTAGAGATAACTGTTTCCTTCCTCTCGTGTTAGAAACACCATGAGCCACTGGCACGGGGGTGAAAGCGGCTGATTTCATGACTTTTCTGTGGAATTTTTTTCAATGTCACCATGAAGGAAGCTGTCCTTATGTAAAATGGTATCAAATCAACCAAATTTCCTTACAGTCTATAAACCAGTTTGCAAAGAAGTTGTTTCAAGACCAAAAAAGTTTGCAATAGTTAAATTACTATTTCTGATAGAATGGCGAAAAGTCATTAATTTTAAAATGGATCTTTGGGCAAGATGCAAGAGTGGTAAATTTTCCCATGCTCAAATGAATAGTTGATAACAATACCTTTTTAATTCAAATCTAGTGTTATACATTTATGAGCACTGCATTACACTATGCTAGGTACTGAAAGGGACAGAGAAGACTAATACATAGTCCTTTGAGAAGCTAACAAATTAATGGAGGAGATATGCACACTTAGCACAGTATTAGCATAAAGGGCTAAGTATGATCAGGTGAGTGATTCATTTGGAATGTGGAGACTAGAAAAAGATCACACAGAAGATACCATGTGAATTGGCCCTTCATTGTGAGTGGAGGTTAGATGGGACCTGTGAGGAATGGGAGGATGAGGAAACAACATGAGCAAAGGCCTCTGGAAGCAACCTGCATCCTCCCCCCACCCCGCCCTCCTACCCCGGAATGCCTGTTCACCTGGAATGCAAAGAACATGGCTAGTGCCTCATACTGAAAAGACAGGGCAAGATCACACCCTGAAGGGTATGCAGTGTTACACTGAAGAACACCTTCCACATCAGGATTTGGGCTGTTTTGTACGAATAATTCCTTTATCAGTTTCTTATGTTTGGACAGTTGTCATGATCCCAGTTGCCAGTCATGGAGGGAGATGGTGACCTAGCAAGAAGCTGAGTGTCCATTCATATATATGGTTAATTAAAAAAAAAGAATAGAACTTGATTCCCAAACTGCTGGTTTCATTGTCTCTACCTATTTTGTGCTGATTCATCAAAAATTTATTGAGAATTTAATTCAACATTTAAACTCCACTTTTTCACTTGGTTTTGGCTTTTTTGGTAACTGATTTTGAATTATACACACATATAATATACTCTTGTTATGATTAATAGTAAGAAATACAAAGCTGATAGCTTTTACTGTAGGGACAATGTTTCTATTCCCTTATAAACTTTTTGAATGGCTTTATTTTTTTTTTTTAATTTTTTTTCAACGTTTTTATTTTATTTTTGGGACAGAGAGAGACAGAGCATGAACGGGGGAGGGGCAGAGAGAGAGGGAGACACAGAATCGGAAACAGGCTCCAGGCTCCAAGCCATCAGCCCAGAGCCTGACGCGGGGCTCGAACTCACGGACCGTGAGATCGTGACCTGGCTGAAGTCGGACGCTTAACCGACTGCGCCACCCAGGCGCCCCTGTTGAATGGCTTTAAATAACAATCCATGTAATCTTTGAAACATAGATTCTTTGGGCATAATAAGCAGCTTTGTCATTATATTTCCATAATAGGGAACATAGTGCAATAGCTAATATATAGAAATGGATTGTATAAGCAAATGGAGAGAAACTACAACTTGAAAATAGCATATCAAAAAAGAATCTTATTTTTCATTTGATGATTAGTAACAGAGAATATCATGAGGAAATTGAGAAAAAGAGGGCTCTCTGTTTTGGCTGATAGCAAAGTTACTGCAAACTCACCTATTTCTATCACATTTACATCCCGCTTAGCCTTAGATTAAGCAACAGTCCGAACATTAGAGAATCTTGAACTTTCCACTCAAATGCATATTGTTCTTTCTGGTTACTGTGGATTTTGTTCTCTCCCCCCCCCCCAAGTTTTATTGAGATATAATTGATATACAGCACCGTATAAGTTTAAGGTGTACACCATAATGACCTGACTTACATATAATGTTAAGTGACTATCACAACTTTAGTTATAACATCTATCATCTAACATGGATACAAAAAAAAAAAAAAAAGAAAAAAAAATGGTTTTTTTCTTGTGATGAGAACTTTTACTATTTACTCTCTTAACAACTTTTATATACACCGTGCATCAGTGTTAACTATAGTTATCATGTTGTACCTTACATCCTTATTAATACTTATTTATCTTGTAACTGGAGGTCTGTACCTTTTGACTGCCTTCGTTTAATTTCTTCACCCTTCTACCCCTACCTCTAGTAACCACAAGTATGATCTCTTTTTCTGTTGCTTTTAGATTCCACTTGTAAGTGTGATCAAACAGTATTTGTTTATGTCTGACTTATTTCACTTAGCATAATGCCCTCAAAACCCATGCATGTTGTCACAAATGGCAGGATTTATTCCCATTTTTATAGCCAAATAATATTCCAGTATATATATTTATCTCACATCTGTTTTATCCATTCATCCATTGGTAGGCACTTAGGTTATTTTCATGTCTTGTCTATTATAAATAATGTGGCAACAAACATGGGGAGTGTAGAAATCTCTCCAACATAGTGTTTTTGTTTCCTTTGGAAATATACCCAGAAATGGAATTGCTGAATCATATGGAAGTTGGTTTTTTTTTCTTTTCTTTTCTTTTCTTAATTTTTTTGAGGAACCACCATTCTGTTTTCCATAGTGGCTGTACCATTTAAAATCCCACCGATGGTGCACAAGGGTTTCCTTTTCTCCACATCCTTACCAGCTTTTTTTTTTTTTTTTTAATCTCATGTCTTTTTGATAATGTACATTCTAACAGGCATGAGGTGACATCTCATTGTGGTTTTGATTTGCATTTCCTTGATGATTAGTGACGCTGAGTACCTTTTTTATGTACCTGTTGGCTATCTGTATATCTTCTTTGGAAAAATGTCTATTCAGGACTTTTGCTCATTTTTAAAGGTAGATTAATTTTTTTTTTTTTTTTTTTTTTGCTATGCAGCTGTATGAGTTCCTTACATATTTTTGGATGTTAAGCCCTTATCAGATACATGATTTACAACTTTTTTTCTATCCCGTGGGTTGTCTTTTCACTTAGTTGATTGTTTCTTTTGCTGTGCAGAAGCTTTGCAGTTTGAACCGGTTCCACTTTTTTAATTTTTGCTTTTGTTACTTTTGCTTTAGATGTCTTATCCAAAGAATCTTTGCCAAGACGCATGTCAAAGAGCTTTTTTTCCTGTTGTGTCCTTCTAGGAATTTTTTGATTTCTCGTCTTACATGTATGTCTTTAATCCATTTTACCTTAATTTTTGTAAGTGGTGTAAGATAGAGGTCTAGGTTCATTCTTCTGCATATGAATATCCAATTTTCCCAGCACCATTTATTGAAGAGACTGTCTTTTCTCCTTTTCTCCATTGGAGAAATATTAGCTCTCTTGTCAAATATTAGTTGACTATATATACATGGAATTATTTCTGGGATCTCAGTTCTATTCCAAAGGTCTATATGTCTATTGTTATGCCAGTAACATGCTGTTTTGAGTACTGTAGATTTATAATACAGCTTGAAATCAAGAATTGTGATTTCTCCCACTTTGTTCTTCTTTCTCAGGATTTCTTTGGCTATTTGGGGTCTTCTGTGGTTTCATATAAATTTTATGATTGTTTTTTTTTTTCTGCTTCTATAAAAAATACCATTGGAGTCATGATAGGAATTGCCTTGATTTATAGATGGCTTTGGGTAGCAGGGACATTTTAACAGTATTAAGTCTTTCAGTTCATGAACACAAGATTCTTTCCATTTATCTGTGTCTTTTTTGATTATTTTCACCAGTGTTTTGTGTTTTTTAGTGTAGAGATCTTTCACCTTCTTAGTCAAATTAATTCCTAAGTTTTTATTGTTTTTGATGGTATTGTAAATGGTATCATTTTTCTTATTTCTTTTACAGATAACTTGTTAGTGTATAGAAATTTTATTGATGTTTTATGTTAATTTTCTATCCTGCAACTTGACTGAATACATTGATTAGATCTAAAAATTTTTGGTGGAGTTGTTAGGATTTATTATATGTAATACCATGTCATCTGCAAAGAGAGACAATTTTACTTCTTCCTTTCCAATCCAGATATCTTTTATTTCTTTTTCCTGCCTGACTGCTCTGGCTCAGACTCCCAGCACTATGTTAAATAGGAGCGGTGAAAGTGGGCACTCTTGTCTTGTTCCTGATCTTAGAGGAAAAGCTTTCACCATTAAGCATGACGTTAGGTATGAGCTTGTCATGTGTGGCCTTTATTAAGTTGAGGTTCATTTCTTCTATATCCAATTTTTTAAGACTTTTTTTAAAATCATAAGTGGATGTTGTTTTGTCAAATGGCTTCTTTTGCATACATTGAAATAATCATATTATTTTTTTTCTGCCTTAATATGATTATCAGATTGATCATTTTGCATATGTTGAGGAATCCTTGTATCCCAAGGATAAATCCCACTTGATCATGGTGATGCTGCAGTGTTTTTTTTTTTTTTTTTTTTTCCTTTATAAAACATTTTTACAAATCTCTGCTTTCTTTCTTTGGTTCATTTTAATTTAGCAAAAATTAAGGTAGAGAAGGAGGTACATACTATCAGTACATAATGAATTCTTGTAATCTAATAAACCACACGTACTTTATTGTTTTAGAAATATGAGTCCCTTAGGCAATGCATAATATATAATTTACAAATCAGTTTGAAAATAATTCCAACTTAATAATTAAAAAACATTTTTTTAGTGTTTATATCTGAGGGAGAGAGAGACAGAGTGTGATTGGGGGGGAGGCGCAGAGAGAGAGAGGGAGACACAGAATCCGAAGCAGACTCCAGTCTCTGAGCTGTCAGCACAGAGCCCGACGCAGGCCTCGAACCCACAAACTCTGAGATCATGACCTGAGCTGAAGTCAGATGCTCAGCCGACTGAGCCATCCAGGTGCCCCGACCCAACTTAATAATTTAAAGAGGATATATATCAATAGATATGAATACTTATGTTGATATTAGGTTGATTTGGAAAACTTTAATGTTCTTTCTTCTAGAATAGTTAAGCATTGTTGGAATATAGGTTGTGTGACATGAATCATTGGACATCAGGTTAGTAACTGGTTTGGAGTTCATAAATAATATGTAAATGTCTCATAACAGATACCTTACTATATGCACTAAAGGTAACCACTCTAAGGATAAGAGATTGGTTGGGACCAAAAGGGACACTTCTGTCTTGTACAGATTACACTTTTTTTTTTTTTCTGAGAAATGAAAGAAGATGAAAAGTTTCTAAAACCATCAGTTAAGTGCTCATGACAAATCATTTACTTTATAACATCTGAAAAATGGTTCATCCTAGTTTGAAGTTTTGTTTTAACTTTAAAAAATGGATATTCACAAGGAACTATATGTGGACTTAGAATACAGAAATACTGAAGAAATTCTAAAAGCACAAAAGATTAGTTAACAGATAAAGTAAATGTGAACAAGTGATAACTTCCTTTTCTTCAACAAGTTTGAAATTACAAAAGTGCATAATTTGTAAATTTCCTTTTTACCCACTCTGGCTTATCCTTTCACATCACTGACTTCTGCTCATTTTAATACTTGTTTTGATGTATTATTTCTATGTTTTAACATCACCAGAAATTACTAAAATTTTAACATTTTGCATAGAAAAAAAGTACCAATTTTACTTTTCTTGGAAACATTTTCAGAAAATTTATTGGAAATTTGAGAATTACTTGTTGCCAATTAAATGGCTTTGACAAGAGAAAAATCATTCTGCAAGAAAAAAATATGTTTTAAAGAGTACACTTTTATTTTAGTTAATATTATATTTCTAATAAATTGTCAATGAAAATAATCCTCAGTCTTTAAAAAGGTGATTGTAAAAAGTCTTACAACCACATTCACTTTATAACACTTTCATTTAAAATGGTTCATAATAAATGTGAACTAGCTTCTTTAAATTTTGTTTTGTTGTTGCCTGAACTTATGGCTAAAAAGCTAAAATTACACTTGATATACTATTTAAGCACAATGTGAACTTCTAAGGTTAAGAAAACAGTCTATGGAAAAGGAGTATCACCTTCTTTGACCTGCTCCAGTGAGAGCACTGAGCATGAACAGACTTCGGGAAAGGCAGGAAAACTATTACTTTTTTTTTTTTCCTTTTCAGCTCTTCCAGGGCCAAAGAAAGGAGAAGGTAAAACACAGAAGGTCACGCATGACAAGCAACTGCAAACCTCTGTGAAAGGGAGTGTTTGGTATCTGAGATGATGGAATTAGATAAAGACAAAAGGATGCAGGGGGCACAGGGAGAGGTTCCTTCAGTAAGAAGGTTCCTCCTATTCACATCTGAGTCAATGTTCTTGGGAGAGTGAAGAGCAAATCGATATTTTTATGTTCAATATTCAGCTCGGGGTCAGGAAAAAAAGACTCTCATTTCTAGAGTATTAGTCACAGATTTTAGCAGGATTATTTTTTTAATCAAAGTTTTATAGAAGAATTTTGTGCATGTGGGTTTATAATTTTGTAGCCAGAAAATTTTACTAATAGGAGTTGTAGGGTTTGTACAACCAGTTTACTCTCCATTTTTACTCAGTTTCAACAATTTGTTGTCATTTTCTGGTAAAGCAGTAAGCCGACCACAAAATATCGGTTATGTAATACAACGCAAGCCTTGAGAATCTCATACAATTTGAATGAACCTGTAAGTACAACTTTACGAAAGTGAAAATGATAACATGGTAATTAATAACTCTGTGATGTGAACAAAAGCAATTCAACTGATCTACAGCCTTCACTTAAGAAAATGAATCTATTTAGTATACTTACTGTAGAAAAGGTCTGGAATGTCTCTCTTAGGAGCGAGTGACCAGCAGAAAGATGTGGCTAGACAACTAAGCACGTGGCTAGGAAATTTTGAAAATTTCAACCTAAATCTTACCATTTTTCAGGATTTCAAGGATTCATAAAATAAAGGGAATGTAGCCAAGTGGAAGAAGGACAGATACATAATTCATGAAGCAGCCCTTTCTGACATACCCTGCTGCTTTTGGCTCCTAAAAATAGATCAGTTAAGAGCACCATGTAATAATTTCCTTCAGAAAAGTGGTAAAGATTATTTTATTTGAAAGTGTTTTAAAGTTTTGCAGTATAAGCAATAGAGGAATCTTCAGCCTATTTTAGAGACAGACATGGGGTATTATGCAGAATATATTTGAAATAACTTTTTTTTTCCCTGTGGCCTTATTAGCATCTAGCTGGAAGGCATTGCATGCTTTCTTGCTTCACTGTGTTCTATGCAAATTACCAGGGTGGAAAGTGCCTTTATTAATAGATTTAAAATACACTTTAGAGTGACGCATTTTCTTGCAGACAGCATGTTTGACATGGGATCTTCAATTGGGGGCAAAGACATTTACCATCAACTTGAAATCCAGAGAATGTAATGACACATCAAGTAACATAAGAAGCCATTTCCGAATAATACAAAATTTAAAACTTGACCTGCATAAGTAAATCCATTATTACTCTTCTCTAATGTTCTAGCCTTCAAATACATTTTTAAATATGCTAAACTTGTAAAGTGTAATTACACAGGAGTATTAAAACTATATAGACCTATTGTTCTAAAAACAAAACATTGTGTTTACACTTCCTTAGATTACCCTTGTCTTCTTGAGTGAACTTCAGAATATGCCATAGTATTTGAAATTTTGTGATCATTTTGAGTTTATGTGTTATAAAATATCTCATCCAAAGTATATTTGCATTAAGGTAACTGACTTGGAAAGTTACTGATTTTGAGAAGTACAAACTGAATCCATAATTAGAATGATTAAATTTTACTTAACTTTGTAACAGTGCCCAGTAAAATTCTTGAATGGTATTAGTCTTATAAAACATTTTAATTTATGCTGTAAATTAGCATAATCTTATTAATTTTCATCTATTTCCCAAGAAATGCCATCTTTATAAAAACACTCAAACCAAAAATCTATAGCCTATAGACTTCTGGTAGTCGACTTGTCAGTTCTGATTATTTTCAGTAATCCAGTTAGTTCACTGACCTACTTTTTCAATGACTACTAACCTTTCTAGGCAAAAATGAAAGGTATATTTTTTCTTGATGGTAGATGTTTTTCTTGCCTGAGAATTATTAATAGTTTAGTTAACAAGTTCATAAAGCTAACTTCTACTTCTGGAATATTTTTATATATTCATAACAAAAATGAATTGTCCACATTTCTCTTATTGAGATACACTATCTATATCTAATATATATTTCACAAGTTATTTCCATCAATTCTAGGCCTCTGAGAAGAATTTTAAAAAATGACTCTATGAGTCAAAATATCTTTACAGTATAAACAATTCTGAGCTAATTTAGGATATTATGTGACACTGTAGATTGACATGGTTTCCTTACCACTCACATTGCTAAAATGGAACCTGCCGGTAGGAAATGACTCCTGTAACATTGCTCTGAAATATTTGTGATACCCCTGGAATCCTATTCAGTTAACCGCTGAGAAGAAAAGTAAAAGCATTCTTCATTTCACAGCATCACCCTAGTATACATAGAATATTAATAGTTTTATTAATGCCTACTGAAATGCTAACTAGTCCATCAAATCTACCATAATACTGCTGAAACAGTTACGGATTAATTCAGATCTTCAATCTTATATTTGTGTTCTGAATGCTTACCTGTTAGTAAATTTTATAAGAAATAGAGTCACCTTCCCCTCATACTAGTATGGATTCTACTTGTGTAAGAGTTATCTACTGTTCTTTATGTGTACCCATAATATATAATGTTAAAATGAGATAGTTGTAATTGGTAAATAGGTCAGTAAGACCACAGTTCAGGGGACAGCGGTATCTTGCTGTCATTTGTTCTCATCCGTCCCATTATGATGATGTTTTGCATTGCAGGTTAAAAGTTGCTTCTGTGAAAGGAAACATTTGAATCGTATACAAAGCCATTGGACCAGGATGACAAGGTTCTTAACAAGAAAGGATAGAACAAGCACGAGCCAACCCCAATGTGTCTATTATAATAAAATTCAAAGAAAAGAGCTAATCTGAGCAATGGATATGAAGTAGAAAAAAAATATATATCCGAGAGGAAAGTATGTGAGGAGTGATCACAGAATTATTTACAGCCTCAAAACCAGTGTGGTATTTATGATACAGGGAAATTAACTTTAGGCTTCACGGTAGAAATATAGGAATTAACTCCTAATTTATGCTTTTTTTGCTCTCCCCCGCCCCATTTATAAAATCCCCAGTGAAAGCCTTCTGTAAATAAATGATATATCCAGCAACAGAAAAATGTTTTCTATACTATTTTTAGAGAAAGAATAGTAAAAGAGTGATTGCTAGATATTACAAAACTAATTTACCATTATACAGTAAGTCCTTAGGTAATATTTAATTAGAGTTAGCTAGATGTATTAGATACAGCTAGGCTCAGTTCATCTGATTTGGACTTAAAGCAAAATCTTGCAACTTAATTTGCATAGGAAAAAATAAAATTCAGTATAAACCAACATTACAGCTAACCATAATAATGTTCCTCAATCTAAGGGCATAAAAGCCTAGTACTTCTTACTCTTCATAATCAGAAATTTGTTATGTTGAAGTAGCAGGAAGGAATCTTCTTTGGTGAGGAATCCACTGAAGTAAAACAAACAAACAAACAAACAAACAAACAAAAATAGACTGAATTTATTTGTTTCACAAAGTAAGCTTTGTTCCTACTGCCGATGAATATTCTGAGGCAGAGCCTTTTTGCCAGGAAAGGAGAAGAATCCAGGCATTATCCTTTACCCTGTAGCAGTGTTACATGCTATCAGAAAATATTAATAGTTTTCTCTATAATATTTCTTATTTCCCATAAACCTTTCCTGTATGGACATGAACCAATATAATTTAATAGAATTAGGAGTTTTTGTCAGCTGAAGTCTGCCAAATAAGATGCACACACTCACCTTTAGCTAGGATGTACAATTTTGCTGTGTTTTCATTGTTCTCTAGATGCTTATAATAAAATAATTCCATTTATATCAGAATTTCCTTTAATACAAAATTTTTGTTAACTAGTCATTCATGGATCCTAATTTTTAAAAAATGTATAAAGCAGAACATTCTCTAGATTATTGTGTTTTGTATGTATTAAGTTTAACCTGACCAAATCCAAAGTATATCTAGCCAGAAAGGTTACCTCCTCTCTGTAGTAAACCCTGGTTAAATATTTGATTTGTAAAAATGCATATTTATTTTTTTAAAGTTAACGAAACCTATCTCAAAATAATTTATTGCCCTTAGTGAAATATATAAACTATTGTTTGTTAAACATCAATTCTTAAATTAGTTAAAGATTGCCTCGTTCTAACTTGTGAAAGAATTGTGCATCTAAGACCAACTATGCTGTCTTTCACTGTGATTACAAATATTGTCTCCAAATTATGAAAGATTTTTAAAAAGTTGTATAATAGAATGATGAATGAGGTAAATGTATCAGACCTGATTTTTTAAACTTCTTCATTGTATGACAGCCTATTGAATTATGAGAAGTGTTTTAAATGTCTATAACTATATTCTATTTAAATTCACATAATCTTCCAAAACTTTTTGGTTTAATCAAAGTAATATGTACATTTAATTTAAAACAGTCAAATTATGCTCAAAAGCTGATAATGAAAATAGTTGCCCCTATTCTTCTGAGCCCCAGTCATTTCAATCCCCAGACATGAGTATTTTCTTTAGGATCTTTATTCTGTTATCATCTTTGTATTTACAGAAAAGATTGATTTCTGTTACTTTCTTTTAACACTTTATTTTTTAAGAGCAGTTTAAAATTTATGGCAACATGGACAGGAAGGTACAGAGATTTCCCATATAGCCTCTGCTACATTTGTTCACATTTGTTACAAAAGGTGAACCTACATTGACACATCATAATCACCCAAAATCCATAGTTTACATTAGGGTTCACACTTAGTGATGTATATTCTATGGATCTGGAAAAACGTGTAATGACTTCTACTCATCATTAGAGTGTCACACAGAGTATTTTCACTGCCCCAAAAATCCTTTGTATTTCACTTTTTCATCCCACCCTGCCCCTACTGCCAGCCCCTATCAATCATTGATCTTTTGCCTGTCCCCATGTTTTTTGCCTTTTCCAGAATTTTATATAGTTGGAGTCATACAATATGTAGCCCTTTCTCATTGGCTTCTTTCACCTAGTAATATGCATTTTAGGTTCCTCCTTGTCCTTGTATGGCTTCATAGCTCATTTTTCTTTTTTTTTTTTTTTTTTTTTTTCACTTTTAACGTTTATTTATTTTTGAGACAGAGAGAGACAGAGCATGAACGGTGGAGGGTCAGAAAGAGGGAGACACAGAATCTGAAACAGGCTCCAGGCTCTGAGCTGTCAGCACAGAGCCCGACGCGGGGCTCGAACTCACGGACCGCGAGATCATGACCTGAGCCGAAGTCAGCTGCCTAACCGACTGAGCCACCCAGGCGCCCCAGCTCATTTTTCTTTAGTGCTAAATAATATTCCGTTGTCTTGATGTACCACAATATATTTTCCATTCACCTACTGAAGATCATCTTGGTTTATAGCAAGTTTTGACAATTCTGAATAAAGTTGCTATAGACATCTGTGTGCAGGTTTTTATGTGGACATAAGTTTTCAACCCCTTTGAGTAAAATGCCAAGGAGCCCAGTTCCTGGATCATATAGTAATAATATGTTCAATCTTGTAAGAAACTACCAATCACATTCCAAAATAGCTGTAGCATTTTGAATTCCCACCAGCATTGAAGGAGAGTTCCAGTTGCTCCACCTCCTCACCAACATTTGGTGTTGTCAGTGTTTCAGATTTTGACCATTTTAATAGGTGTATAGTAGTACCTTTTTTTTTTTTTAATTTTTTTTTCAACGTTTTTATTTTATTTTTGGGACAGAGAGAGACAGAGCATGAACGGGGGAGGGGCAGAGAGAGAGGGAGACACAGAATTGGAAACAGGCTCCAGGCTCTGAGCCATCAGCCCAGAGCCCGACGCGGGGCTCGAACTCACGGACCGTGAGATCGTGACCTGGCTGAAGTCGGACGCTCAACCGACTGCGCCACCCAGGCGCCCCTAGTAGTACCTTTTATATACTTATATTTGCCCCAGTATCCACAAAATTACTTTCTAAGATTTGGATTTGAATTGCATTCACTCTATAGATTAATTTGGGAAGAATTGGCATCTTGACAATATTGAGTCGTTCTATACATGAAAATGGACTATCTCTCTACTTATTTAGCCCTTTTTAATTTTTTTATCAGAGTTTTGCAGTTTTTCCCATATAGATTTTGTACATATTAAGTTAAATATATGCCTAATTATTTCAGGGTTTTTGGATGTTAATGTAAATGATATTGTTTTTTACTTTCAAAGTTTACCTTTCATTTCTGGTATATAGGAAATGAATTGGCTTTTTTATTAACCTTGTACCATGCAAACTTGCATACTATAGTATAGTATAATATAATATAATATAATATAATATAATATAATATAATATAATATATAATATATAAAAACTTATGTGAGTTTTGACAGATTGTATTTTTGAAAGGATTTTTCCATTTCTTCTAGTTACCAATTTTGTGGACATAGAGTTGTTCATAATATTCCTTTATTATCCTTTTAATGTTCATGGAACACATTGTGATGACCTTTTAATTTATTCTATTAATAATTTGTTTCTTCTCTCTCCCTGTCTCTCTTTTTTTCCTGTTAGCGTGGCTAAAGGCTTATCAATTTGATCTTAAAGAACCAACTTTCAATTTTATTGACTTTCCACATTGATTTCCTATTTTCAATTTAATTGATTTGTGCTAATTTCTATTATTGCTTTTTTTCTGCCTACTGTGGACTTACTTTGTTCTTCTCCTCCTAGTTTTCTAAGGTAGAAGCTTAGATTACAATTGATTTTAATATTTCAACTTTTATAATATATGCATTTAATGCTATAAATTTCCTTCTAAGCACTGTTTCACTGAATCCCACAAATTATAAGTTGCATTTTCATTTCCATTAGATTGAAATATTTTTAAAATTTTTTTAAGATTTCTTCTTTGACTATGTGTTATTTAGAAGCATATTGTTTAATCTCTACATTTTGAAATTTTCCAGTTGTCTTTTTTTATTGATTTCTAGTTTAATCCCACTATGGTCTGAGAGCAGACATTGGGTGATATCTATTCTTTTAAATTTGTTAATGTGTGTTTTATGGCTCAGATTGTGGTTTATTTTGGTAAGTGTCCCATAAGAGCTTGAGACAAATGTGCTTTATTTTGTTGTTGTATGAAGTAGTCTATACATATCAATAATGTCCAGTTGACTGGTGGTGTTGTTGAGTACAATTATGTCCTACTGATTTTCTGCCTTTTGAATCTGTCCGTTTCTGATGGATGGGTGTTGAAGTCTCCACCTCTCTTTGAAATTTTATTAGTTTTTAGCTCACATAGTTTGGTACTCTGTTTTTAGGCACATGCATGTTAAAGACTGTTATGTTTTCTTGGAGAATTAACCTCTTTATCGTTATCTAATGCCTTTTTTTTATTCCTGATAACTTTCCTTGCTTTGAGGTCTTCTCAGTCTGAAATTAATACAGCTTCTCTTGCTTTTTTTTTTTTTTTTATTACTGTTACCATGGTATATTTTCCTGTGTCCATTTACTTTTAATTTATATGTGTCTTTATATTTAAAGCAGGTTTTTGTAGACAGCACATAGTTGAATTTTGTTTTTGATCCACTATGACAATTTGTCTTTTAATTGGTACATTTGGGCCATTGACATTCAAAGTGATTATTGATATATGTGAATTAATATTTACCACATTTGAAACTGTTTTCTATTCATTGCCTTGTTTTTTGTTCTTTTTTTTATCTTCCACTGTTCTTCCTTTTGTGGTCTTTATTGGGCACTTTATATGATTCCATTTTCTTTCTTTCTTAGTGAAGTGATTATACTTCAAAAAAATTTTTGGTTGCTTTAATGTTTGAAGTATACATTTACAGATAATTCAAACTTACTTTTAAATAACAGTATAGCATTTCTATATAGCCTGAATACTGTATAATAATGAAACAATTTTAATTACTCCTTCCCATCCCTTGTATCATTGATGTCATTCATTTCACTTATATATAAGCTTGTATAAACACATAAGCATAAAACATGATACATACATAAATATATGTGATAGAATACATTTTTCGTATTGTTACATTGAACAAACTGTTATCTGTTAGACCAATTAATATCAATTAATATTAAGAAAAATAAAAGTTTTTAATGTTGTCTTCACTTATTCCTTTTTTTATGCTTTTCTTTTCTTTAGATAGATCTGAGTGACTGCCCTATAATATTTTTCCTTTTCTATAAAGAACTTCTTTACACATTTCTTTCAAAGGAGGGCAACTGGCAACAAATTCTCTCAATTTTTGTTAACCTGAGAAATTATTCTTTTATCACTTTTGAAGGATAATTTTGCAGGGTACAGAATCCTACATTGGTGGGTTTCTTTTCTCTCAACACTAAATATTTCTCTCCACTCTCTTCTTGCCTGCAAAGTTTCTGAGGATAAGTTGCTTGTAATTCTTATCTTTGTTCTGCTATAGGTAAGATGTTTTTCCTCTGATTTCTTCTAGAGTTTTTTCCTTATCTTTGACTTTCTGTAGTTTGAAGATGATATTTCATAGTGTATTTCTTTTTGACATTTATACTGCTTTATGTTCTCTGAACTTTCTACATCTGTGGTTTGGTATCTGACATAATTTGGGAAAATTCTCAGTCATTATTGTTTCAAATATTTCTTCTGTTTCTTTCTCTCTTTCTTCTCCTTTTGATAATTCCATTATATGTGTATTACACCTTTTGTAATTTTCCCACAGTCCTTGAATATTCTGGGATTTTGTTTTTTCCTTTTTTTAGTCTTTGTTCTTTTAGCTTTTCAGTTTTCAAGGATTCTATTGTTATATTCTCCAGCTCCGAGATGCTTTCTTCAGCTCTGTCTAGTCTACTAATGAGCCCAGCAAGAGTATTATTTCTGTTACAGACTTCTTTAGCACTTCTTTTTGGTTATTTCTTAAGAGTTCCGTGTCTCTGCTTACATCGACCATCTGTGCATGCCTCTGCTTTATACAGTAGTACCCTTAGCATATGAATTGTAGTTGTTTTAAATTGCCAGTCTGATAATTCCAATATCCCCTCCATGTCTGGTACTGAAACTTGCTTTGTCTTTTTAAATTGTGGTTTCTTTCTTTCTTTCTTTCTTTCTTTTCTTCTTTCTTTCTCTCTGTCACTCTCTCTCTCTCTCTCTCTCTCTCTTTCTGTTTTTGTGTGCCTTGTAATTTTTTCTTGATAGCTAAACATGATGTACTGGGTAAAAGTAACTGCTATTAATAGTCCTTTGGTAATGTGATGGTGAAGTGTTGGGGGAAAAGGTTGTATTCTATAGTCCTATGATAAGATCTCTGTCTTCTCCTGAGCCTATATGCCTTGAACTGGGGACTTAGTGAGATTTTCTGTTTTTTGTTTGTTTGTTTGTTTTTCCCTTACAGTTTAGTTGGAACAAGATGGCTAGAAAGGGCTGGAGTTGGGTAGGCTCTTTTCTCAAGTGGAAGGCTAGAGCTGGTTCCAGTTAGTGTTTCCCTCTACCAGGTTAAGCCCTGATAATATGCCAGCAGGTTAGGCTCTGGTTTCCCTTGTGGGCAGACCTGGTTAAGAACAGAGTATTCTGGCGTATTTCAAAATGGTTCCCTTTATCTTCCTCCTGCTGGAAGCACGGGGGGTGGGGGGTGGGTTTCTCTGATATTTACTGTGGGAACTTGTTTGAGCTCCTGGAGGTAAATCTCACAATATTGTGAGGGCCCGCATATGCCTGGGTCTTTCTGGAGTTATTAACTCTGAGTTGTCTGCCCTGAGCCTCCAGAATTCTTTAATTACTGTTTTCCTACTCCCACCCTGGTTCTCACAGAGGTTTCTGCTCTTAAGTCTCTGCTCTGGGAGCACCTGGGTGGCTCAGTAGGTTAAGCATCAGACTGTAGATTTTGGCTCAGGTCATGATATCCTGGTTTGTGAGACTGAATTCCAGGTCGGGCTCTGAGCTGGCAGTGGGACCCTAATTAGGAGTCTCTCTTTCTGCCCCTCCCCCGCTCATGCATGCTCTCTCTCTCTCTCAAAATAAATACATATTTAATAACAAGTCTCTGATCTGGTAAGCTGTTGCTCCCTGTCTTTGCCTGTGATGTCTTTCCAATCTTGGGGGTGGTATTTTCTCCTATGTCCTCTTCTGTCTTAAAGATCCAACGAGAGTTGTTGATTTTTCAGTCTGGTCAGCTTTTTCTTTGTTCTGACAGAGTAGCCGCTTCCAAACTCCTAACATGTGTAACCAGAAAAGTTTCTGTTACTTTTTGATACATTAATTTTGGGCATTGTGTATGGAGTTCCCCTAATAGTAAGATTAAATTTTTATGCCCATAAATGCTACTTATTGTTTTCCTCTGCAGTTTTATTAAGGGATCATATTCTCCCATTTTGTCCATCTTCTGTCTTCCTACCTTATACCTTTAAGGCTAGTAATATTTCCCAGTTTAATTAAATATGACATTTTTTACTTCCATTATAGCCATTTGGGGCTACAACCACTGTAAATATAACATTTCACTTTTAGCTCTAAATTATGACATATTGGGTGCTCTCTCTCTCTCTCTCTCTATATATATATATATATATATATATATATATTTGTGTATATGTATGTATGTATACATATGCTCTTTAAATATATATATATATTTGTATATATGTATGTATGTATATATTATATATATATATATATATATATATATATATATATATATGGCTGTTTATTTTTGAGAGAGACAGAGAGCACGAGCAGGGGAGGGTCAGAGATAAAAGGAGACACAGAATCCAAAGCAGGGTTCAGGTTCTCAGCTGTCAGCACAGAGCCTGATGTGGAGCTCAAACACAGGAACCCTGAGGTCATGACCTCAGCCAAAGTCAGACACTTAACCCACTGAGCCACCCAGGTACCCCTATTGGTTGCTCTTATAACTAGGTTGCTCTTATAGGCCTTCCAGTCTTTTGAAAACATATTCAGATAAATAGGTTAATTATTATTTAAAATCATATTAAAACCCATGGAAACAAGTATTGGTGATGTAATGAATTCTAATGAACACTGTCCCCAGAACCCAGCTCAGAAAAATTCTGGCTAAATTTTTCTCCACACGATCGAAATTTAACATTTATTTTTCAGCCAATTGTTGATTGCTATTTAGGCTCTAACCGTGATTGTTTGCTTTTTATATTGTTCATAAATAGTGTTTTATAAAATTATTGGTTATAATTACTAGCCTAAATACAGCTACACAGTGTCAATATATCATGAGTCAAAGAACTGCTACAGGAAATAAAACTGTGTGAAAAAATAAGATCTATTGCTTGTTAGAGTTTCTGTAATGAATTAAGACATGGATAATCCTGTTGAATCAATGTTGATCAAGCATGTTCCTGAATTATTTACCAGCAGTGATTACCTTCACATCTTACTCTGAAGGTGTCTATCCAAGGAATGTCAGAATCACAAAGATTTCCTAGAATACCTGAGCTCACACTTGTCTTTTTCTCTGATTCCTTTATGCAAATCATGAAGTAAATCACATAATTGGGTACATTATTATACACCGTCTTGCACCTTAGCTGCAATTGTCCTGTTTGTCCAAATAAAGTTTAAAGTCTTTAAATCAAGCTTTATCATTTTCCCTGGGAACAAGTGAAACACAATTTCAAAAAATATGAATTCTCTTGTTGCTTACTCTCTAATTCTGGTTTACATAGGATGAAATGGAAACTTTATACACCAAAACCTAAACTGAATTTGGAAGCTGAAGAAAGTAGAATATATTAGTTCTGAAATGTTATACCTTGAAACGATCTGAAGAGACCAAGATATATGCAGTTTCATTTAATACCGAGAGAAGAAAATGGACTGCGGGGGAGAAATATTTGATCCATTTAAACTACAATGAATTTAGTATATTTTTTCATATATGTATTTACATTTTTACTTACAGAAAATTCTAATTTGTCCAGACTGAGCAGAATAAATATTCTTCCACAAGTGATCTGCTTAATTACCTAAATAGAGTGGGAATTAAGGGAAAAGACTGCTCCAGTTTAACCCCTGGTTTTGTCAACTTCAAAGCCTGCATCCTCTAAGAACAGCGTTTGTAAGATATAAATAGAGTCAGGTCATTCCGGTGTTCACATTCTTTCAAAGGTTCCCCCTCACCTGCATCTACAGTCCTTGGCGGGGAATAAATGTAGGGGCCTCCAAGTATATCTCTGTTTCCCTCTAAGCCAGTGCTTTTTAATCCTTAGTGAGTATGACATCAATAAAATCGGCCACAATATCACTTTAAAAAATGTGGGTTAGAAGAGAAGAGAAATTTCAGTGTGCATCACTCACCGTAAAGCTGATGATACTTGAGCACATACTGGTTTTTAGAGGAAGTATGCATTCTGGTTTGCCTAGGGTAAGCCTCATTTATGTCTGTGCCCCAGCCCCATTTCTCTAGTGGTCTCATTCACATTCAACAATGTCCCAGGTTAGATGAGAAATTATATGTTGGTCCTCATAATGGATGGCAAAATAAAATGCATTCTTTAGTGTGGGTCACAGTAAAAGATCTTAAAATTGATTAGCCTAAGACTCTCTTGGACCTTTATTCCTTAACATTTTATTAAAAATGAAATTCACTGAACACACTTTTTTCTTTCTTTTCTTTCCTTGTTTAAGCAGATTCTTACACATCAATATATTCTTAAATATTTCTTTCTTGTGTGTGTATGTGTGTGTGCGCGCGCGCGTAAGCGGATTCTTCTGTCTAGAATGGCTTTGACTTCTCTCCTCCTTCTTTGCCTTTGTAAGTAAATTCTTACTTATTTGTAAAGACATTTGCTTATTCTGGAAATAATACAATGCAATATCTAATAAATATTAAAGCTTTGTGTACAGTTAAGTGGTGAGAAACCGATACGACTGGATAAAATGAAGACATTGAAATAGAAATATTTAGAAGCAAAACAAATTTAGATTTGAGGGAGGAAAGTAAAGAAAAAAGTTCAAATTTAATTAACTCTTTGTATCAGGGTAAAATGGCCAATGGAATTGCACAGGTAAATGGGACCTGAATATAGATGATCTTCAGTACCAGGATAACAAATGTAATTTTTTCATGACATGTGTAGACACACATAAACACAGGCAAACATATATTTGTATTGTTAGTGTTTGGTGAGCAGGAGACATAAAGGAAATGGTCTCTGTGATATAAGACAAAAATAGAAGTATAGAGAACAGCTTGGTTCAGAGTCTCTAAAATAAGAAAAAAAAATGCTATTTTTTTTTTTTTTTTTTTTTTTAGCTAAATGACTTAGCCTGGGTCTACCAAACAAGTAGAAAATGAACCAAGAGCTTGCATGAAGGTAATCTATTTGGGGAGGTGATAAGAGGAATAAGACTGAAGTGCTAAGAATGGGGGAAGGGTAAGAATCAGTATAAGGTGGTATTGTTCAAAGTTGTTGTCTGAGTTGTTCTCTACCATGGACAACTGGAGTCCAGTCACACCGGAGACCTTTCCAGGAGCCAAGCAGAAGATGCCCATGAGTTGCCACTCCAAAAGGATAGGAGTGTCACCAGGTCCTGTGTCTGGCACATTGCTGACCTTGGGATATTTGCTCTCTCTCTTTTCCAGGTCTACCCAATGGTCAGAACAGCTGAGGTGCTGAGCATCTGTTGGAAAAAGCTGTGCCAAGAGACTGTGAGTGTGGACAATATCTGATATACCAAGTTTACCGATAGGCTAAATTGAGAACAAATATTTTAAAGCATTTTCAAATTTTTTTTCAACGTTTTTTATTTATTTTTGGGACAGAGAGAGACAGAGCATGAACGGGGGAGGGGCAGAGAGAGAGAGGGAGACACAGAATCGGAAACAGGCTCCAGGCTCTGAGCCATCAGCCCAGAGCCCGACGCGGGGCTCGAACTCACGGACCGCGAGATCGTGACCTGGCTGAAGCCGGACGCTTAACCGACTGCGCCACCCAGGCGCCCCTAAAGCATTTTCTATTGAACATGATTGTTTTGTACTTGTAAAAACTTGGTTTATATGTCTTTTGCCAAGCCTTAGTTGTTCGTTTGCCTGGTAACTAATTTCTGAACACAAATTCCATTGGGTACAGGAAGAGGTTAAGTGCAGGGTAATATATTTATACGTAAACCACAAGAGAAGTCACATTTAAAGAAGGTATGACTTGTCTGCTTGAGGAAGGTAAAAAGAACAACTATCTTTTTAAGAGTATGGACACAGTCTTCTTTTTTAAGCAAAGACCACATTTTCTTTATTTTAGTGTTCTCTTAGTATAGTACCACAAAGTGTGTGTATGTACGTGTGTACATACATTTAGGTATAAATAATATACATTTATTGGCATATATTGATATGTATCAATATATACCATAAAATAATTAATTAGAAATAAGGTATGAAACAAATAATAAAGTACAAAAACAGAAGGATTAATGCCTCAATAGTTTTTACCTATATAAATGTAGGTTTTCTACAAAAGAAAAATACCTTATATCAACCTATTGGTCTTTCACAGAAATTAATAATAATATTATAATCTCTGTTTTCTTAATTCACTGTTTAGTTTTATTGCAAATAATTATCAACTAAAGGGAGAAATGTTTTATTTTAAATGTTTTTCAAATTCAAAAATGTCTCATTTATGAACTAACATATTAACTTAAAAGCAAAAATATAATACAATTCGAAATCTGTTTCACTGTTATAAATTTTTATCACAAAAGTTCAAAATTTCATAAGAAAATACAAAATTGAATTAGCTCAGGTTATTTCTTGATCTTACAGTCACTTTGCTATCATTTTTTTTCAAGGCTGTTTAGACACAGGCATATGTACTATCAAAGGGAACAGGGGCATGATCTGAGCCCCAATGGAAGTTTGAGCAATTCCAAAAGAGAACAAAATTACTCCAGACATGAACAGTGCAGCTGATTTGGGGCAGTTGAGAGCACACTGGATAACTGGGAATTGCTGTTGAGAGCACACTGGATAATGGGGAATTGCATGAATTAACTTGCATGTAGAATATAAGGTTTGCTAAAAGATACGTAATTAATAGCTAATATGAAGTTTATATATGCATTATTAAAATTCAAAGTAATCATAGTGATTATTTATTTATTTTTTATATTTTTTAATGCTTTTATTTATTTTTGAGAGAGACAGAGAGACAGAGCATGAGCAGGGGAGGGGCAGAGACAGAGGGAGACAGAATCTGAAGCAGGCTCCAGCGTCTGAGCTGTCATCACAGAGCCCAACATGGGGCTCAAACCCATAAACTATGAGATCATGACCTGAGCCAAAGTAGGATGCTTAACTGACTGAGCCACCCAGGCACCCTCATAGTGGTTATGTAGAACTTAAACCATAAAAAAGGATCCCCTCCCCACCCAAGAGGAATATTTTATCACAGATATTTATTCGAATTGTGAATACATAGTGATAATTAAAAGCAGACTAAATTTATCCAGTTTTTTTTTTTAATTTTAAAATTTCTACAAATAGTACAACTTCTAACTTCAGGGGCATCCACTGCTACCAGTCTAACTTTGATATACCACAGAGGGTTAGTGCTGCTTTTTTTTCTTAATCTAAGAAATCTTTGTTTACCACCAGATCAAAGATTTTCTTTTGTTTTCTTTCATAAGCCTTATAGCTTTCACTTTTAAAAGTAGTAAATGACCCATTTCAAATTAATTTTTCATATGTTGTAAGGTAGTAGTCAAAATTTATATTTTTCCAGATGAATATTCAGGTTTTCCAACATTATTTACTGAAAAAGAGAAGATATTTAGCACTGAAATTCTGGCACTTCTGTCAAAAATCAATTGACTTTCTATATGTGGGTCCATTAATGGACTGTACTGATCAACATTACTTCTCTCATTGATCTATATGATTTATCCCCTTTATTCTGATACTTTGGTGAATTTTACTAACTTTCAAATGAACCAACCTAGTATTCCTGGATAAATTCTACCTGTTTTTTATGTGTTATCCTTTTTTATGTTACTGGACTCCGGCTAATATCTGGCTGAAGATCTTGGCAAAATCCATGTTCTTGATGGATATTAGTTTGCAGTTTTCTTTTGTTATAGTACCTTTCTCATGTTTTATCATCAGGATTGTGCTCTTTACTAAATTAGTTTCCTCCTTCTCTAGCTTCTAAAAGAATTTATATGTCTGGTATTACTGTCTTTCTAATGTTGATAGAATTCACCAATTAAATCACCTGGAACTGGAGTTATTTTTGTGGGAAGATTTGGTAATGAGTTTTATTTCTCTATAGGCAGATAGCTATTCAGATTTTTGTCTTTCTTTTTGAATTAATGTTAGTAAGTCATGGTTTTCAAGAAACTTCCACACAGACTTGTTAAGTCTTTCCTCTGGATAGCTCCCTCATTTCCTACGCTTTGTTCCACAGATTGCATCCACATCAGCAGCTCCATTCTCTGATTTCAGCCTCTGCTCTCTTAGCTGTATTACTTTATTCTTCTTGGATTCCCCTTGCTATGCCATAGTTGATGAAATATTTTCAGGCAGAGAGCCATGGCACTCCTGGAGCACAAGTTTCTATTCTTACAGGAACCACCATCTTGTTTGGTCTGTTGTCTGATGCCTGAATTAGTTGATTCCCATGTTTCTTCCCCCAGTTTTGTAGTTGCTGATGGTGGGAGGCTTAGTTTCATACAGATTACTCCACATAGCCAAAAGAAGAAGTGTCCTGTGTTTTTATTCTCATTGTCACCATCTTAGTTTAGACACTTCTTGCCAATATGGCAAGTATTTCAATATTTTTCTCACTGATATTCTAGATATCAGTTATCCCATGCCTCACCTCTTCCAAAATGTTGCCTTCACCATTTCAGTCCTATCTAAAAATGTGTTTTTATTACAGATAAATTACAAATATTCTATTGTATTAAAGCATCTCTGAAGTCTGCTCTTAATATACCTTTATATCCATACTCCTCTTTAATGTCTTGCACACACTATACGCTCTAGCCAGCCTTGTCTGTTTATGGTGGTCTGAACCACATATCCCTTCTTGTTAGTTGCCTTCCTCAGTATCATATCCTCAAATACTCTTCCTTACCTTCTTTCTTACTATAAAATAACTACCACTTTTTCAAAATGCAGTTAATATTTCATCTTCCAAAGAACTTGTTAATCATACAGTGTTATTTATCCACAGAACTTATACTAGGCTCATTCTTATACATTAACACCCTTAGGTGTTAGTTAACTTGTCAGATGGTCATGCTTATCTTCCCAGAATATATGAAAAGCTCAGTGAGGTTAGAAGTTACGTATTTGGCTTCACTAACCCAAGAACATTTGCTTTATTATTTAAGGGTATGGGAACTGATATAAAAGATATACCCCAAATCTCAGAAACTTCACATAATATAAGCTTATATTTCATTTTCAAATCTCTGAAAAAGGGATTTGAATACTTAGGCAACACCTTCCTGGTGACAGTATAGCATCCCAGTAACCTTCCATCTTCAGTAGCCTCCTAAAATCAATGTGTCAGACAAAATCAAGCTGGGAGGATCTTTATTACAAATGACAGCTCACATTCTGTTGACTAGAGCAAGTCACATGGGCACATCTTACTTCAAAGGAGGCTGGGAAATGGAATCTTGCTGTGCATCCTGTAGAAGGCAAATCATAACAGCTTGCCATTTCTGTCATATCTGCCATGACATGATTGCTCCTTTGTCTTAAGTGTCACATCTTTCTATAACTTAACTTGATGATTCGATTTTTTAAGCTGAGGAAAGAGCTCAGACCTCTTTGAGTGCCTAAGAATTATTGCAATCTCTGAATTCAGTCTAGATCAATAGTAGAATAGAGGAATGCAACTGATAGGTAAAGGGATCTCACCTTCTAATCACATAATTACAGCAAAAAGTTGGAAAGAGTAATGTCCTGCTCTACTTGTGTTTGGTTCCGTCCATAAGAAACATGAACTAAGAGAAGTTAGTTATTAAGGAGAATAACAAGAAAAAGGCAAGGACTCTGATCCTTCCCCTGCTTGCTTGTAGGACAGCTCTGCAAACTACAGTCATGGTTCTGACTTTGGAAGCAATCCTAACAATAGGGACCCAATTCTCACAGCAGATAAGATTTTAAGTTTAACATCGTCTTGTGTCTGGCTTCCCTACATATGTGCCCAATAACTCATTTCTTTTCCAATTTTGCAAACATTTATTGAAACCTAGAACGAGGCACTGGGGATGCGAATATGAGACCAGCAATGTTTATGGAATTCAAAGTTCAGTAAACTACACACACACACACACACACACACACACACACACACACACACCCCTAGTCTAAACCTCTCCCCATTTTATCCAGTATTTGTGTCCAAGAGTCTCTCCTAGCTCTCATTTAGACATGATCCTTGCAGAGACATCAGCAATTTCTGTGAATCCAGCCTGCTCTTTGGTATCCCAATCCTGCCAGGACATATGCAGGTAGATGGACTTATTCTTGTTGTTCAGCCTAGATAAAGGAACCTAACCCATGCATAGTGTCTAACTGTGTCTACTCTAGAGAATGAACTTAATAAGCATTAACTACTTTTCCTCCTATACTCCCTACTGAAACTACTCTCTGCATTAGAAGTCTAATTTGAGGGTCTAGCGTGGCTATAAGTGACATAATTCAGAATTAAAAAATTACCAGAAAATAATGCAATAGAAATAAAAGCAGGGGTCTATGTACAAGAACTGAGACTCAAGGGTCAGGGAATCAGTCTCAAAAACTCAAAACTCAGGAGTGAAGCAGTTCAGAGAGATAGAGGCTCACACTCCAGAGTCTAAGTCCCTCCTTCCGTGTGGCAGGGTTGATTTGTGAACATGTATAAGTGTGACCTCACTGATGAAGAGAAAAATAGGGTAAGTTCTGGGGAATGAGAGATAGTGAGACTGGTAAGAGAGACACTGCATAATACCACTAGAATTTCTGATCACGTCTCTTAAGACTTCTCAAAGGGCATACAACGTGCAGCCAAACTGTGATGTCATTGTTCCACATAATGGCCATGATTTTCCATGCTGTGTCCTGTAATTCTGCACTCTCTCTCTTACATGTTCTTTTTAATTTTTTTTCCCTATTATACCTATATGTCTTGGTTTTCTGATTGTTTCCAAATTCTTTGACATTTCTGCCACAAGATGTGGAATCTAATTCTCTTTTCTATAACTATGGGCCCAACACAGTGACTCACTTCTAATAAGTGGAACGCAGCGGAAGTCATGCTTTGCGACTCCTTAGTCTAGTTTGGGAAAAGTGACACAGCTTTTGCCTGCCTCTCTTTCAAAACGTGCTGTGGGAGTCTGCAGCTGACACATAAGCAGAGAGGCTTCCCTGAAGCCACCATGCTGAAGTGCTCACAAGGAGAGGGTAAATGGAGATAAAGAGGGGTGCCTGAGCAGCCCAACTTTGCTAGCTTTCAGCTGTTTGAGTCTTCCCAGCATCTCTTGACAGATATGTGAGTGAGCCTTCAGATGATGTCACGTCTAGTCTTTGAGCAGCCCTAGCTAAAGCTGAGTGAAGCAGAGGAGCCTTTTTCTATGTGTCCTTCTGAAATCCTGACCCAGAGAAATCTGGACCATAATATAGGGTTGCTTTAGATCCTATATTCTCCCTTATGCTAAGCTTTGTGTCAATTTGTTATGCAGTAATAATGTCTAGATTTTTATATTAGGAGTGAGGTCCTAAGATAGCACAGCTGAAAACATGTAGCTTCATGATCAGGAGGCGGGTGCAAAAAAAGCTGGAGGGACCTTGAAGAAAGTGTGAGAAAAAATGTAAAAGGGTCATGAAGAGACTGTTAGTAAAAGTCTGATGGCTCTCAAGGAAGCTGCTAGTGAGGACTGAAAAAAAAAAGTGAAGAAAATACTATTGGGAGCTGAAGGAAAGAGAATCTTTTGTTGCATAGTAGCAAAAATTCAGCAATACTATGCCCTGTGGCTATAAGGAAAGTGAAAATAAACCTAATGGATGGGATGGTCTAGCGAAGATTTTCAGGCAGAGTATTGAAGTTGCCCCCTGGCTTCTTCTTGCTGCTTATAGTAAAATATGGAAGAATAAAGGTAGGCCAAAGGAAGAAATTTAAATATAAAAGATCCAGGGCTTGCTGGGTTATAAACAAAACAGTCTCATTATTAGTCTCTCAGAGATTTTCAAATTGAGAAAAGGCTTCAGAGCAAAGACGAAATCCATGGTGGGGCTAGAAGATCTTTTGCTGAGACCTCAGAAATATTTAAGGTTGTATCTCTGTATAACATTGACTTGCAGGACATATACATTATGTATCTTTGTTTTAAAAGTCTCTGCAGTGCCCAATGCAGTGTCTCTGACATGATAGATGCTAAAAAAGTTGTTTCTTTTCAAACCGCATTATTCAGTGTACCATTTGTCAATCAAAGCATGTTGATCATTAGTATCCACATTTAAAGTACTAAGGATAAGGGGCAGGAATAGGAAATAAATCAACTAACCATCAGTAAACCATGCTCCTTTTTTCATTTTCACTTATCAAGTGCACACTAATACGAAGCCACTGGGCAAGTAGCCAGATGTCCACTTAATAGCCTCTTTCACTGGTTTCTGAGAATCAATTCAATATTTAAGAAAACAACCCTAAGATGATGTAGTGATGAAATATGTAAATAACTTCATAAATAATTATAATAATCATGATTTTATTTGGAAAATACAGATATTAACATCAGATGGTTTAATAGCAAAACATCCAATGGACATCTTGTTTTTCTGTCATGTTTATATTGATTAAAGTGGCCCAATAAACATGAATAGTTAATAAAGACAAATGACATTTAGCTTTACTAGTACTTAAGTAAGTCACAGATTATTTGGGATGAGAAGTTAAAAGTAATTTAGTTAGGATAAATTATTAAATTATAAAGAATTCAGAAAAAGTTTAGTTTCTTACATAAGTCAGGCATGATGTTAACATTTAGGCTAAAAAGAAAAATAATATGTAAACCTTGCTATCAGTGACACATGGAAAAGCAGGAGCAGAGATGCATTTGGGGAACAAGTTCATGTTTACTGAGTACCTTATTTTTTGCTTGATTTTATTGCCTATGAGACTGGATACTTGTTTTCAGGGTGTAGAGTAAATATTATAACTTTTTATATTTCAAGTGTCTTAAAAAGTAGATTATGTGTAATCTGTAACTGTGGATAATGAGTGAATGAATGAATGAATACAGAAGTAAATGACTTAGACTGAAAAATAATCCATGGAAAATATCAGTACTTAAAGGATAAAAAGAGTACTATGATTAATTAAAAGAAATGTATAAGGGATAGTTCAAAATATTATAGAGAATCTAGGAACGAATAATCAGGGGAAAGAAATTTGAGATGGAGAAAGAGGGTAATAAGTCAATGTACCACCTATGTAATTCTTATTTTTTAAAAATTTTTATTAGTGTTTATTTATTTTTGAGAGACAGAGCATGAATGGGAGAGGGGCAGAGAGAGAGAGGGAGACACAGAATCTGAAGCAGCCTCCAGTCTCTGCGTTGTCAGCAGAGAGCCCTACATGGGGCTTGAACCCACAAACCATGAGATCATGACCTGGGCTGAAGTCGGACGTGTAACTGACTGAGCCACCTAGGTGCCCCTCACCTATGTAATTCTCAAGTTAATTTGCTCCTACTTATTGCTACTGCCTTGGTTCAATTCCTCACCACACTATTTGCTTAAACCATTGTGACAACCCCCAACTCACTTTCATACCATTATTTTTTGGCCCCACAAAGTCAATCCTTCCTGATTTGAAGAAATTCTTCTTTCCCTTTTGCGTCTCTCCCCTGTTGCTCTGCTTCTCTCGTGTCTCTCTCACATGCTGCCATGAATGCAGAACACTGAATCTGATACCCCAACTACTCACCTGGGCAGCTGGGGTGTGTGCATATGACTGTGCATGTGTGTCTGTGCATGTGTGTGCAAGGGCAGGGTCTTCTTCAAAAAGCACAATACAAAGGCAACCATAAAGTTGGTGTGAATTAGGAAACAGAAACCCTTGTAGCACTTGAAATCTAGAGACTTCACATCACTGACCCAAGTTCCTATAATCCATGAGACCCAACACAAAAGTAGAGTTCCAGTTGGAAGCCAATGTAGTCAGGCAGCAGGGATATTTAAAATTGTGTGAACCAACTAACAAACATTCTTGGTTCACAAGCTAATAAAATAAATGTCCAATGACATAAAGCTTGTTGAAAGAAATACTGAATTACATACACCAACTATTTTTTATGTATAGTAATAATATGTTTTTAATGTTGAACATGAAGCATGTCTAAAGATGAAGTATTCATTTCCTTAATTTCTCTAATTCTTGAATAGAAGGGAAAATGCTTCTACTCATGTTTCTCCAAACTGTTCTAATGTGTGTGACAAACTCTACATGATAAAATAATTGGAAAATCTTTTTTTTAAAGTCAGAGAATATCAAATTATTACTGGATAATTTACCTGTTTTCAATATGTATTGCATTCAGGAATGTCTTATGGTTTAAGATATATTCATGTTTACAGAAGATTTATAATTTGCTATGTAGTTACCATTATTACTTTCCAACCACAACTATATTACAGAAGATAAATCATTGGAATACAACACTCACAGAGATCTTGTGTATATTTATACTACCGTATGCCTAAGGAAAGTTAAACAGAGATTATAAATAGCAGAAACTGAGAAACTTGTGATGCATAACAGCTAAAAGGATTTAATTTGAGAATACCAATCAGAGCCATTCCTTCCAAGGTGAGGGAGGGGTAGAGAGGAAGTACCACCTCCAGTGAGTGCTTAGTAAGTACTATAGCTTGAATCTAAATCCTAAAACCTTACATCAGTGTTGTAGAGAATTGAATAAAAACATAGCATCTACTGAAAAGAAACAAATCTAAATTAATATGTAGCTTAATCAGTATTATGTGCTTCCAAATCAGTTACCTATTAGGTAAGTCTAATGCACATTTACCATGAGGTATCGCAATATTTTTGGAACTTAGTGTTGATTGAAATAACCTATTGCTCTGTATTGACTGAGGCAGTGCTGCATTTTATATAAAAAGGTAAATATTTGAAGGCCTGGGTGGCTCAGTCTATGAAGCATCCGACTCTTGATTTCGGCTCAGGTCATGATCTCACTGTTTGTGGATTTGAGCCCTGCATCGGCTCCACTGAAAGCATGCAGCCTGCTTGGTATCCTCTCTCTCTTCCTTCCCTCTACCCCTCCCCGACTAGTGCACGCTTTCTCTCTGTCTCTCTCTCTCTCTCAATCTCCAACATACATATATAAACTTAAAAAAAGGTAAATATTTTATATACATTTTAGCACAAATCTTTTCTCCTGCACAAAATATTAACACAGATTAAAAATATAATAAGTAAATTAAACTCTAATGGTGCAGCTTTCTACCTCATTTGACTGAGGAAGTTTCATTGTTTTTTATTCTTATGCATAGTTTTTCAATGGTCTTGAATATCCTTTTTAATTTATTCACATATACCTTTGCAAGCCACATATTTCAAACTTCTCATCACAGCTAGGAAAGACTTATTTATAAACATATCATTTCTTTTTCCTTTTTGAAATCTGCCTTTTTTTTTTTTTTTACTTTTTCTTACCAGTAGCTTTTTGAAGTTTAGTCAAGTAACCAGCCCATTCAGACCACTCAGTGGTTTGTTTGCTGAAAGAAATCATAAAAACTCGAGATTTCTAGCTAGCATAGT
This sequence comes from Puma concolor, assembly GCF_028749965.1. NCBI lineage: Eukaryota > Metazoa > Chordata > Mammalia > Carnivora > Felidae > Puma > Puma concolor. The sequence goes on from NC_141683.1 coordinate 31,818,627, forward strand.
TTTACTGGTAAAAATGAATTTCTCACCATCTATCACTGTTAATCAGACTGAGGCAGGTTTTCTGTAGGTTGACCAGAAGTGGATGGAAGTTAAGCATCAGACAGTGTGATGGAATTGGCTGAAAAATGAATTTAATTCTTCCTTTACAGTATGAGTAGATGTGGAATAGGCATTTGACAATTCAGAATCAGAATTTTTGTGCCCTGATTCATTGAAAAATATTCTAAAAAAATTTTTTTAATGTTTATTTCTGAAGGAGAGAGAGAGTGTGAGTGGAGGAGGAGCGGGGGGGGGGGGGGGGGGGACGGGCAGAGAGAGAGACACATACACAGAATCTGAAACAGGCTCCAGGCTCTGAGCTGTCAGCACAGAGCCTGATGCGGGGCTCGAACTCACAAACCGCGAGATCATGACCGGAGCCGAAGTCGGATGCTCAACTGACTGAGCCACCCAGGTGCCCCGAAAAATATTTTTTTAAGTGATGACTTTATGCCAAGTGCTGGGGATAAAATGGCAATCAAGATAGGCAGGATTTGGGCCACGAGGGAGCAAAAGTGACCAGAGACAGTGCTTGACTCTCTCTTATAGTATCCTGAACAAGTATATCTGTATTGAGATGGCTATTTCTTATGTTTAATAGTCCTTCTAATTATTTAAAAAAATCCTTCTTTATGTTGACCTGAAATCTTTAATGTGTCCACTCCTTGTTTGCAGTTCAGACTCTATAGCCCCATAGAACAAATCTCTCTCTTTTATATGGGGCAGATTTTCAAATTTAAAAAGATAGCTATCATACATCTACTAACTTCTCTTTCTCAGGTTAAACATACCCTTTGTCTTTATCCATTCCTCATGTGACATGGCATCACATTTCCTCATCTTTTGGAGTAACCTCAGGCAGTATACAGTGCAATTTGTTAATGTGATTATTCGACTGTGTGGTGTTCAGAATCTTCTGCCCATCTCCAGGAGCAGTCTGACTAGCACAAAATGAAAGGGAGGGAAAACTACACCTCCCCTTATTTTGTTAAATGTATAAATAAAGCCTAAGATTCTGTTGGATTTTATTATTTTTTTAACTTATGAGAGTTATTGAGAAGAGGATGTTATTGAGAAGAGGAATCTTCTCTTCCATATGGCTTTAGGCTAAGCCTCTTCTTCCTACCGCCCATTTGTAGTCTGTTTTTTTGGCCCTCTTTGAAGTATATACAATTTATTTCTCCTACATTTAGTTCTCTTACATTTTCTAATGCTTGATTTGTTTGACTGTTCTCTCTTTTCAAGACCATTTTGATTTTGTAATCGACTGTCATCCAACACATTGATTTTCGCTCTTAGTTTGGTGCCAGCAATTGGTTTGATCAGCATGTTGTTTGTATCTTCATCCAATAAATGACCATACCGTCTCCACTAGCAAATTCTTGATCTGTATCATTAAAAATGAAAAAGTGACCAAATACTATGAAAAAAAAATCCCAGGAACATCTAATTGTCTACTGATAGATGCATTTACATTAGGGCTTAAGGAAGGGTATGTGCCATGACTCAAAAGAAGGCTCGTGTGTCAAAGATATGTAAGCATCAATTGGGTGATTATTTCAACTGGAATTTTCTGGACTACATCCAGGGACTGAATCAGTTAGTTTAGGCTGATTAATTGGAAATTGTAAATTCACATGTTTTCCTAGAATTTGTGATGCAAATACCGGGGTATCCCCCATTTTGAGAAACACTGATATATTGAAAATATCCCCAGCTTCAAAGACGAATGAACTGGTTCCATATTCCAGTCCCACCATTTGTAAACAAGACTTAAGACAAGCTAATTAGCCTCTCTGAGCATCAGTTTCCTCATCTGAAAAATTAGGATTTCAATACCTACTTTATAGTTTCAAATTAAGATTTAATCAAGATAATGAATATAAAATACTGGATACATTAAAGGCACTAATTAAAGTTTTGTTTTCTTCTCTTCTCTTACCACTCACAAACCCAAGATTCAGGACTGTAGTTAGATTGATAGTTCAGCCACTGGTAGAAAATAGTGGAATTGTTGGTCACAAACTATGTACTTGTATCAAGAATTGTATAGTTGTATAAAGTGTATATAGTGTATAAAGTGTATCAAGAATTGTATAGTTGTATAAAGGTGGCTAAAAATGTTATCTCAACTCAGACTGAAATGATCTTTATTATTTTAATTATTTATCTCATCAAATTTTGAGTCTTGGAGGTAATAAATTTGAAAATTAGACTAGGAGGATTTGCCATTATGATGGTGTTAGAGACTTACACCTGATAAGATCAGTACTTAAGATACAGTAGTTACTAGGTTCTATTTGTTTCCTGTATATTAAATACAAGTAACAAGTTATTGAAAAAATATTGATTGCTACTCTTATTTAATAATAGAGTTGGCAGTTTTCTCTTACATGTTATAAAAAATACTCATGTCTCAGTAATTCTCATCTTCTCAAAAGTAATTGGCAATATTTTAAAGTGAATTATCTGGCCTTAATACTGCAACCCTCTGAGAAAGCTATAAATAGAGGAAGGGAGTAAAAACATATCAAATTATACCCTCTGAATTATTTAACTGAGTGGATGTGTTGTGCCTAGAATTTAATGAAGTCTCACAAACCTTCTCAATTTGTTTTTTATAACTAAAATTTCTACAAATGACCAAAAAGAAAAAGGGAAAAATGTATTAAAAGAGAGATAATATCACTGAAGAAACAGAACATTAATAAGGTAAAGTAGCAGTTATAATTCTCAACTCGATGTTTGGGGAGTGAAAAAACACTGAATACTTCAGTTCTACCTCAAGTTCACCTTTATTCCATGGTACTACTCTGCCTATGTCTTGACAAATTAAAAAAGATTGATAATATCTACCCTATCAGTACCACAGGGAAATTGCAAAGAAAAACATCAAGCAATTTTGAGAAAAGAGAATGCAAGTTATTGTTATGAAAATGTGAATTTTCTTTCAAATGTGTCATTTATCCAATATTTGCTTGTACTTTAATAGTTCCCTTTTCTGATTTCATATCAATACATGTTCATTGCAAAAAAGTTCAGAGAATACAAAACAAAGAGGCAATACATAAAGAACACCCATAACCTTTCCCCCTCCTTGAAGTAAACTTTTAAACTTTAGGGGCACCTGGGTGGCTCAGTCGGTTAAACCTCTGACTTCAGCTTTGGTCATTGTCTCCCGGTGGTGAGTTTGAGCCCCTCATTGGGCTCTGTGCTGACAGTTTGGAGCCTGGAGCCTGCTTCAGATTCTGTCTCCCTCCCTCTCTGCCCCTCTCCTGCTCTCACTCCGTCTCTCAAAAATAAACACTAAAAAAATAAAAAACATAAACTTTAAAAAATATTTTCATGTGTATCTATCCAGAACTTTCCTTTTTCCCATTATAGCAGAAAAAAATTTACATACTGGCTAGAGTTTTAATTGGCTACCTTAGAAGAATGTTCTTAAAGGCAAATGTCTTCTAAAAAGAAGACATTGAGATATAAAGAAGATATTAAGAAAAACATTTAGGCATACTTAAAAAAAATCTTTATTTATTTATTTTGAGAGAGAGAGAGAGAGCACGAGTGAGGAAGAGGGGCAGAGAGAGGGAGAAAATCGCAAGCAGACTTCATGCTCAGCGAAGAGTCCGACATGGGGCTCCGTCTCACGACAGCAGAGATCATGACCCAAACCGCTATCAAGAGTTGGACTCTTAACAGACTGAGCCACTAGATGCTGCAACTTTTAGATTTTTATTGCCTTTATTCTTTTTATAATTTCCCATTTCCCCAAAATATAACTTGATATGTAATAAAGAAAAATTTAAGTTAATTAGTTAAATGGAAAAATACATTTTCTTTATTTTTTGATCAATTACAGTCAAATGCACTTAATTTAATTTAATTTAGCATTTAATTTAAAAAATGGTGAATAAATGATCTATAATTAAACATTGAACTTCTGCTGCAAACCTAGATAGAGATGGACATGCATTTTTTTAGTTTTGGAGGTAATTTTGAGTTACTATGCCAAACCAGAACAATATGAACTTGTGTCCCTGGAGTTTCCATTCAAATTCTTTTGTAAGCATTTAAAGGGAAAAAGGCTTACAATTGTACTTTCAACCTTAACAGTCAAAGTAAAGAACTAAAACTTTTATTTTATTTTTTTTTTATTCATGTGACCCAAATCTACATCAGTACATTATGGAATCAGAGGCATAGTTGACTAAAAGTACATTTGAATTATATTCTAAAGAACCTGAGACTAGGCTTATGTGATTTCCTGGATATGTCATTTACAGATCAATAATTAAAATAATTGACTACCTTATAAATGGTCAAATTGAATTGGCCAAATAGACATTTTAGTCATTAAGACAAAACTATCAGATGAACTATTCAACCTTATATTGATGACTAAATACTTAGTGGTGATATTGTACAAAATGACTGCTTTAGCTACAAATTGATCATATCCATGCAGCAAATCAATGAAGACCAGTCTAGTTATGGTAGCTTTCTGCTTGAAAATGAGCACAAGAAAAAATACAAATATTTGCTTAATAAATACTTTCTGAAAATAAATGAAAGAATACCTCTAAGTTTAATTAATAGGTTTTATTGTTTCTGCTTCATGTTTGCTATCAAAATTTATGATTGCGTCCACATTCCTGGAGTAATACAATTTTTGGAAAGCTAATGGTTTAATCAATAGTGATGTAACTAGCAATGAATTAGGTGATATAAATAGTCAAAAATAGTAAGTAAATAAATTTATTTATAATAAAGAATAAATGAATTCAAGCACATTACTCATAATTTAGCTGTTTACAGAGGAAAGCAAAAATCCAACAGTTTTTGCTGTAACTCTTCTCCATTTGGCATGTTAGGTCATCCACCTGTATCAATTCAAGAGGAACATAATTTTTTGCTACTTAATACAGAAAAATGTTTTATTATTTGCAAAATCAGCACACTCTAGTTACCACGGATTCCAGTCTAGAAGCCAGATAGGTGCTTACTGGCTTATGATGAATAATGATGCAGATTACTTGGTCCCCACCTAGCATCGGGTAAGCGGTCTGGTACATAGCAATACAGGGTAGGACGATGTGGCATTAGTAAAGGTGGCTCTAGATAGAATTCAACAGAACCTGACAGGAAGAACCTATCCCTAGGGGTAGGATTGAATCCAGTGTTTTATATCAGTGCATTGTGACTCATCATGGTTTCCTAGGCGTAGATTTTGCTAGCAAGATAATCCACAAGAAGGGTTTTTATTTTGTCTCATGTCCAGGTGAGATGTTAAAATTCTCCAGGATAACAAATAGAAATTGGGACCCATTATTAGCACACAAGTAAATTTTATTGTTTTTGTCATTAACTTATAAACATGACCTGAGCTGAAGTCAGACGCTTAACCGACTGAGCCATCCAGGCGCCCAAACATCCATGCCTTTTAACAGTTTTTTAAAAAGACACTTTATATACATTCCAATACATTTACTACAGATTTTTTTTCTTTTGTTAACGGTTCTGACACTATTTTAAAACTCATTTTGCAAAAAAAATTAAAAAATCATAAAATCTCATGGTTTGAAGAGAGACCTTAATATCAAGTAGTCAAAACTCCCATGATTTGTTTCTACAAAAATAATCACTAAATGTTTTAGTGATTTTTAAATTGGCTGCTGCTGGCTCACTGCTAAGCCTCTCTCCAGAAATTACTCAGAGCTAAAGGGATCCACCTTGTTCAAACTTATTTTTCTTCCCAGGGGATGTCCTCATCCAATGATTGTTCAACTGAGAGCAGGAGATGCTATAAACCACCAGCCCTTTGCCTCCTTCTGGACATCTCAGAAAGCCCATCTCATTTCTGAGATCCCTGTGGAATCTTATTTTGCAACCTCTTCACAATTCAACTTCTCCTTTTGTTCATTCCCGCTCTCCTTACTCCTTATAAGTGTTTTCCCCTTATACTCCTCACTGAATCTCCTGCATGCAAATCTACATCTCAGAGTCTATTTTTAGGGAATCTTACTTAAGCAAACCCACTGCCATTCTCCTACATGTACATATTGGGATCTTGTTTGATAGGTCTAATCATTTAAGCATATAATCCCCCCTCATTTGTCAGTGGACATTATCCCAGGATGGATACCCAGCCTCCTAAATATTCTCTAAATATTTAGGGCATTTCTAAGGTTGTTTCTTCATTTTCTACACATAACTTGGTATTTGAAGTTCATTTAAGCAGTTAACCCATTTGATAAACTAACTCTGGGAATATATAAGCATATTTAGGAGCGCTTTGGTAGATTATAAAAATGGCCATTGATTCATCCTGTCTTTATATGTGTGCTCTGCATGATACTTTGCAATGCACCACTGCAGCTTTTCTCATCAAGAGGTGGATTTGAGGGGCGCCTGGGTGGCGCAGTCGGTTAAGCGTCCGACTTCAGCCAGGTCACGATCTCGCGTCCGTGAGTTCGAGCCCGGCGTCGGGCTCTGGGCTGATGGCTCGGAGCCTGGAGCCTGTTTCCGATTCTGTGTCTCCCTCTCTCTCTGCCCCTCCCCCGTTCATGCTCTGTCTCTCTCTGTCCCAAAAATAAATAAACGTTGAAAAAAAAATAAAAAAAAATAATAAAAAAAAAAAAGAGGTGGATTTGGTCATGTCACTTACTTTAGCAATTGGGATATTAACAAAGATGATAAAGATGATGAAAGCAGAGGTTTGAAAAATGCTTGCACTTTGATGTTTGCCCTCACTTATTGATCTTTTGAAATATGAAACTGCCTATTAAGAAGCCGTGGCTTGCTTATTTGGGCAAAAGAGACCACATGAAGCAAAAATAAGCCATTGCAAATCAGCCAATCCACCAAATACCAGACAGACAAGAGGATGAGACCATTCTAGATGTCGTGCTCACTTACTTGACCCAGTCCAGAAGAACTCCCTACCCAACCTATAAAATCATAACAAATAATAAATATTTGTAATTCTACACCACTAAATTTTGATCAAATTTTGCAAAAGCTAATGCAAACTCCTTATAAATTATGCAGACATTCAAATTTGTGGTTCTGTTTCCACAGGGTATCTTCATAATCATATAGGCACATCTTAGAAGTGTTCAATGAGTTATATTGTTAAAAATATTGCTGGCTGAATGTTATTTTTTAATACTGAGCAATATAAGGCAGGCTATGTGAGTCAGAGTAAGTTGATGATGTAGAAAACCGGAAACAAGAGATTATTTGCATGGCTTGTATTAAGTTAGTTCTAAATGTCAGAAGTTGGGTCTTCAGTGGCAATACCTAAAATATGTTCTGCAGAATAGTTCAAAGAGATGTTAGTTTTACTTGAATAACTTGTTTCACACCAAATAAATTTGGGAAATGATGAGTTGAAATCAGTTCTTTATTGTAGAACTTCTAGGAGGTTTTAAGATGCTCGGCTACATTGATAATTTCTGAGATAGAGATATATTATGAAATCTTTTTAAATATCTTTAAAATAAGCTTAACTGCATGTCTTGGACATTTATTGACACCTCTCAACCAATTTTAGTAAACATACCCTGATTTATGTCTGGTAAAACCCCCACTCCCACTCTTTATTCATATGGTTTTGGTGATGATCATTCCACCAAGAACCCCAAAGTGGAGAGTGAGATAAAGGATTCAAGGCTATCAAAACATTAAATTTTTTTAGCCACATGATTGATTTGGAGATAGAGATGTGAACCAATCAAAGATAATATGGCACAATTATATGTTTATTGGGACTTAGGGAAGAATCTATCACTCTGATGTGAGTGGGGTTGAGGATGATGGGAGGACCAGTATTCCTGCCACCATGTTTATATTATCTGGAACTACCAAAGGTAGAGACAGGGCAATTAAGCCATAGTGTATAATCTGAATTAAGGTTCCTGAAACCAGAGTCACAGTCCACCCCACACATTTGGCTTCTTGAGCTAATTTCCTTTTTGTTTAAGTAGGTTTGAATTAATATTTTTGCCACTGAAAACTGAGACAGTCATACCTAATAGATGATAAATCCTATTTTTTTTCCACAATAATTTTGGAGAAGTAGTGTTTCACAGAATATTTTGGGGAAATCTAAAGAAAGTATAATGGAGTAGTTAATTCACAGACTTAACTGCCTAAGTCCAAATCCCATTTTTACCACAAACTTACTGTGACTTCAGACATGATACTTAATCTTTATATACTTAAGATTATTTTGTAATGGGTATAAAAATATAACTTGCCTGATAAGGATTTTGTGAGGAAGTTATGACCTGATGCATATAAAACATTTAGAAAAGTAGATGCTCATAATAAGTACTCAAAAAGCTTATGGAGAGAGTAAATTGAATAGCAAATTTTAGAATTATGTATTTCTAGTAGTTTTAAGAAATAAAAAGACCCTGATGGCTTTCTAATTCAGAATTCCACATATCACACTTGGAGAAACTGAGAACCATGAAGATGAGTGATTTGCTTATGGTCAAGTAAGCTAGTGAGTAGATTAGAAAATGATTCTTATTGTTATCATCCATAGTATTTTAACAGAGTTCTAAGAGTTTCAAAGCAAAGGATGATTATTAATGAGAATACTTGAGGGTTCCATTTTGCTAGTAGTTTAGTTTTCTGTTTTTATCTGAATAAGAACATTTACCTTGGAGAACGTGGCCACCTCTATTTGGGAATGGGAATCTGCAGGGGTCAAATAACCAGGAATTGTGTCCACAGTGTTTGTAATCCCAATAGCTCAGGTATTTTAGCCAGTCTTTATATGAATGTTGTAACAGGTTCTTAAGAGTTTGGGATGTCGCCCAGGAATTCTTTATGTTGGAAAAAAAACAGGCTTTTATTTTTCTAACCCATGTTTTTGTTTTTTGTTGTTGTTTATTTGTTTTTAGTGATTTGTGTGATTAGTTTTTAGTCAATTTATATATATAAATATAAATATATATACATAAAGTTATAGAAATTGTTCTGATTTTTCCAATTAATTAAAAAAATAGAATGTACTTCTTTCAACACACCTGAAAGACAATCTCAAATTACTAACCCAATGACCACAGTGATTTTCATCCATTAAAAAATATTGATTAGTGAGAAATCTGCCAATGGACTTAAAGAGAGGTAAACAAGTGTCTGTCATCCAAGCGGAGAAAAAGGAGTAAATAGTTTTTTATATATCATGTAAAATGTGAGAAATTATCTTGCTCATTTTTCTTGATTTTCAGACACTGGATTTGTTTACGATTTTCTATGGCCAGAGTCAAATCTACCTGCTGTCAAAGATTGCTTGCAAGGTGCCCATAGAGAGCAAAGACTCCTATGGCCGTTTGGGATTTTAGTATTTAAAGGAGTTAGCTAATTTTCAGATAGATTATTTCATGTGTTCTCTAAAAGCCACTTTGGGCATAACACAAATAATAAATCTAATTTTGAACAGTAAAAGTGAAGGCAACTTGCAATGCAGTCTGGGGCACCTGCCGGCTCTGTAGGTAGAGCATCTTACTTTTGATCTTGGAGTTGTGAGCTCAAAGCCCACATTGGCATGGAGTTTACTTAATAAAAAAAACATATTACAAAAATAGCAAGGTGTGCACCATGAAAAGTTATTTATTAAATTTACTTCTTAAATTAGCATGTTAATGCATAAAGTAATGTTCTTATGAAAGATTTTACGTACTATTAAAACAAATAAATATTGATGTAAACTAATCAAAAAGTTATGCTCCAATTAGTCTGGTATTTAGTTGAAACTTTGTTTTATTTTGTTTTGTTTTAACACCTACTTAGAGTTGTTTGGATTTAGGAGTAGGTGTCCTTTTGCGAGATTGAGGAGCGTGATTAAGAGAGAAGGTGCAGGCTCACATGGAGATGAGCTGGCTCTTTCATGGAGATGCTTTGGAATTAGTAATCTACCATGATTGCTCTGATTAATGGAATTTCAAAATATAAAGTCCATGTGGAAGTATAAAAATAATTTTTGTTAATTCCAAAATGAGAACTACCAACATAACTAATTTCTCCATCAAGGTCTATTTTTAGCTGCTAATGTACAACTTTCCTTAGGTTTCACGTAAGAATCCAGATTTTGGATAATTATAAAAAAGCAATCACTTGACAGACTAAAATTGTAGCAGTTTGGGCAATTATATGGAATGCTGCAGAACAATAGTACCCTTCAACTACAGTTTTACCAGAGTTATTGCTTTCTGATTACCTTTTTATAGGCATATTTCAGAGATATTGAAGATTTGGTTCCAGACAATTGCAATAAAGCAGATATTGCAATAAAGTGAATCAGATTAATTTTTTGGTTTCCCAGTGCATATAAAAGTTATGTTTACACTATATTATAGTCCACTAAGTGTGCAATAATAGAGTTATGTCCCCCAAACAATGTACATACCTTAATTAAATACTTTATTGCCAAAAAAATGTTAAGCATCATCTGAGCTTTCAGTGAGTCATAATCTTTTTGCTAGTAGAGGGTTTTGGCCTCTGTTGATGGCTGCTGAATGGTCAGGGTGGCTGTGGCAATTTCTTTAAATAAGACAACAGTGAAGTTTACCACATTGATTGATTCTTCCTTTCACAATTTCTTTGTAGCATGCGATGCTGTTTGATAGCGTATTAACCCCAATACAACTTCTTTCAAAATTGGAGTCTGTCTTCTCAAGCTCTGCCACTGCTTTTCACTAAGTTTATATAATATCGTAAATCCTTTATTGTCATTTCAGTGATCTTTATAGCATCTTTACCAGGGGTAGATTTCATCTCAAGAAACTGCTTTCTTTGCTCATCTATAAGAAGCAGCTCCTCATCTGTTGATGTTTCATAATGAGATCGCAGCAATTCAGCCCCATCTTCAGCTCCACTTTTAATTCTAGTTCTCTAGTTCTCTTGTCATTTTTTTTTTTAATTTTTTTTTCAACGTTTATTTATTTTTGGGATAGAAAGAGACAGAGCATGAACGGGGAAGGGTCAGAGAGAGAGGGAGACACAGAATCGGAAACAGGCTCCAGGCTCCGAGCCATCAGCCCAGAGCCTGACGCGTGGCTCGAACTCACGGACTGCGAGATCGTGACCTGGTTGAAGTCGGACGCTTAACCGACTGCGCCACCCAGGCGCCCCTCTCTTGTCATTTTTATACCACATCTACAGTTACTTCCCCCACTGTAGTCTTGAAATTCTCAAAGTCATCCATGAGGGTTGGAATCAACTTCTTCCAAACTCTTATTAATGTTGATGTTTTGACCTCTTTCAATTAACGACAATGTTCTTAATGGCATGTAGAATAATGAATCCTTTTCAGAAGGTTTTCCATTTACTTTGTCTGGATCCATCAGAGGAATCACTATCTGTGGCTGCCATACCCTTACAAAACGTATTTCTTAAATAATAAGACTTGAAAGTTGAAATGGCTCTTTGATCCATGAGCCACAGAATGGATATTGTGTTAGCAGGTTTGAAAACAATGTAACTCTTTTTATACATCTCTATCAGAGTTCTTGGGTGATTAGGTGCATTCATTGTCAACAAACAGCAATATTTTGAAAGGAATAATTTTTCTGAGCAGTAGGTCTCAACAGTGGCTTAAAATATTCAGTAAACCATGTTGTAAACAGATACATTGTCATCCAGGCTTTGTTGTCCTATCTATAGAAAAATAGATTTAGCATAATTCTTAAGGGCACAGGATTTTTTGAATGGTAAATGAGCACAGGTCTCAACTTGCAGTCACCAACTGCACTAGCCCCTAACAAGAGAGGCTTGAGGCTTTGGAACCAGGCCTTGATTTTTCCTCTCTAGCTATGAAAGTTCTAGATGACCTTGTCTTCCAATATAAGGTTACTTTGTCTACCCTGAAAATCTATTGTTTAATGCAGCTATCTTCATTCATTTTTTTAGCTAGACGTCCTGGATAGCTTACTACAGCTTCTACATCAATTTTTGCTCTTTTTACCTTAGACTTTTATGTTATGGAGACAGTTTATTTCCTTAAACCTCATGAACTACCTTTAAGCTTTTCTTCTGCAGCTTCCTTAGCTCTCAGCCTTCATAGAATTGAGGAGAATTAGGGCCTTGCTTTGGATTAGGTTTTGGATTAAAGAAATGTTATGGCTGGTCTATCCAGACCACTAGAACTTTCTCCATATCAGCAATAAAGCTTTTTTTTTTTTTTTTTTTTTTTTTTTTTTGCTTTCTTATCATGCATGTGTTCACTGGAGTAGCACTTCTGATTTCCCTCAGGAAGTTTTCCTTTGCACTCACAACTTGGCTAACTGGCACAAGAAGCCTAGCTTTCAGCTTTTGACATGCCCTCCTCTCCAAGCTTAATCATTTTTAGTTTTCAATTTAATGTGAAGGATAGGCAACTCTTCATTTCACTTGAATACTTAGAGACCATTGTAGGATTATTGATTAGCCTAATTTCGGTATTGTTGTGTCTCAAGGAACAGACAGGCTGAGGAGAGGGAGAGAGACAGAAACAGCCAGGCAGTGGAGAAGTTTATAGAGTTCCCAAACAATTACAATAACATCAAAGATCACTGATCACACATCACCATAATAGATATAATACTAATTAAAATGTTGGAAATATTGCAAAAATTACCAAAATGTGACACAGAGACACAACGTGAGCACATGCTGCTGGAAAATGATGCTGATAGACTTGCTTAAAGCAGGGTTGCTGCAAACTTTCAATTTGAATAAAATGCAATATCTGCAAAGTACAATAAAGTGAAGTACAATAAAACATGGTATTCCTGTACATTTGAACTTATGTAAAGCTTGAAGTTTAACATTCGTATATTACTAATGTTGACTGAAATACTTGTTTTTGTTCTAATGTACTACTGAGTAGGTACAGGCCAAAAAAAAAAAAAAAAGGAAAAAAAAAAAAGCTAGTATAGGTATCCCACTAGGATGTTCTTAGCTTCTATTAGCTTCTGTTTTGAGAAGCAGAGCAGGCAATTTAGAAAAGGAAATAACATAGTTTCAATCCAGTATCTTAACTTTGGAACCCTTTGGCAGAATCTTAGCAGTATTACCATTAAAAACGTAGGTCTACAGAATCTAGGTACCAATTAGTCTAAAAAACCATACCACCATCTTTAATCTCATCCACTTAACCCATGATTTAATCTCTGTCCATGTTAGTATTATCAACATAATGCTTTTGATCCTCTACCATAGTAAAAACAGACGGTTTATTTAAACAAAGCAAAAACCCATATATTTTGTCTTGTACATGAATAATCTATGTAAAAATTCCATAGCTACTGTTTATACAGAACCATGAGATTTTTAGGAATGAGAGGAGTCCATTTCTACTTTTTATTTTTTTATTTTATTTTTTTTTATTTATATATGAAATTTATTGTCAAATTGGTTTCCATACAACACCCAGTGCTCATCCCAAAAGGTGCCCTCCTCAATACCCATCACCCACCCTCTCCTCCCTCCCACCCCCCATCAACCCTTAGTTTGTTCTCAGTTCTCAACAGTCTCTTATGCTTTGGCTCTCTCCCACTCTAACCTCTTTTTTTTTTTTTTTTCCTTCCTTCCCCTCCCCCATGGGTTCCTGTTAAGTTTCTCAGGATCCACATAAGAGTGAAACCATATGGTATCTGTCTTTCTCTGTATGGCTTATTTCACTTAGCATCACACTCTCCAGTTCCATCCACGTTGCTACAAAAGGCCATATTTCATTTTTTCTCATTGCCACGTAGTATTCCATTGTGTATATAAACCACAATTTCTTTATCCATTCATCAGTTGATGGACATTTAGGCTCTTTCCATAATTTGGCTATTGTTGAGAGTGCTGCTATGAACATTGGGGTACAAGTGCCCCTATGCATCAGTACTCCTGTGTCCCTTGGATAAATTCCTAGCAGTGCTACTGCTGGGTCATAGGGTAGGTCTATTTTTAATTTTCTGAGGAACCTCCACACTGCTTTCCAGAGCGGCTGCACCAATTTGCATTCCCACCAACAGTGCAAGAGGGTTCCCGTTTCTCCACATCCTCTCCAACATCTATAGTCTCCTGATTTGTTCATTTTGGCCACTCTGACTGGCGTGAGGTGATACCTGAGTGTGGTTTTGATTTGTATTTCCCTGATAAGGAGCGACGCTGAACATCTTTTCATGTGCCTGTTGGCCATCTGGATGTCTTCTTTAGAGAAGTGTCTATTCATGTTTTCTGCCCATTTCTTCACTGGGTTATTTGCTTTTCGGGTGTGGAGTTTGGTGAGCTCTTTATAGATTTTGGATACTAGCCCTTTGTCCGATATGTCATTTGCAAATATCTTTTCCCATTCCGTTGGTTGCCTTTTAGTTTTGTTGGTTGTTTCCTTTGCTGTGCAGAAGCTTTTTATCTTCATAAGGTCCCAGTAATTCACTTTTGCTTTTAATTCCCTTGCCTTTGGGGATGTGTCGAGTAAGAGATTGCTACGGCTGAGGTCAGAGAGGTCTTTTCCTGCTTTCTCCTCTAAGGTTTTGATGGTTTCCTGTCTCACATTCAGGTCCTTGATCCATTTTGAGTTTATTTTTGTGAATGGTGTGAGAAAGTGGTCTAGTTTCAACCTTCTGCATGTTGCTGTCCAGTTCTCCCAGCACCATTTGTTAAAGAGACTGTCTTTTTTCCATTGGATGTTCTTTCCTGCTTTGTCAAAGATGAGTTGGCCATACGTTTGTGGGTCTAGTTCTGGGGTTTCTATTCTATTCCATTGGTATGTGTCTGTTTTTGTGCCAATACCATGCAGTCTTGATGATGACAGCTTTGTAGTAGAGGCTAAAGTCTGGGATTGTGATGCCTCCTGCTTTGGTCTTCTTCTTCAAAATTCCTTTGGCTATTCGGGGCCTTTTGTGGTTCCATATGAATTTTACGATTGCTTGTTCTAGTTTCGAGAAGAATGCTGGTGCAATTTTGATTGGGATTGCATTGAATGTGTAGATAGCTTTGGGTAGTATTGACATTTTGACAATATTTATTCTTCCAATCCATGAGCAGGGAATGTCTTTCCATTTCTTTAAATCTTCTTCAATTACCTTCATAAGCTTTCTATAGTTTTCAGCATACAGATCCTTTACATCTTTGGTTAGATTTATTCCTAGGTATTTTATGCTTCTTGGTGCAATTGTGAATGGGATCAGTTTCTTTATTTGTCTTTCTGTGGCTTCATTGTTAGTGTATAAGAATGCAACTGATTTCTGTACATTGATTTTGTATCCTGCAACTTTGCTGAATTCATGGATCAGTTCTAGCAGACTTTTGGTGGAGTCTATCGGATTTTCCATGTATAATATCATGTCATCTGCAAAAAGCGAAAGCTTGACTTCATCTTTGCCAATTTTGATGCCTTTGATTTCCTTTTGTTGTCTGATTGCTGATGCTAGAACTTCCAGCACTATGTTAAACAACAGCGGTGAGAGTGGGCATCCCTGTCGTGTTCCTGATCTCAGGGAAAAAGCTCTCAGTTTTTCCCCGTTGAGGATGATGTTAGCTGTGGGCTTTTCATAAATGGCTTTTATGATCTTTAAGTATGTTCCTTCTATCCCGACTTTCTCAAGGGTTTTTATTAAGAAAGGGTGCTGGATTTTGTCAAAGGCCTTTTCTGCATCGATTGACAGGATCATATGGTTCTTCTCTTTTTTTTTTGTTAATGTGATGTATCACGTTGATTGATTTGTGAATGTTGAACCAGCCCTGCATCCCAGGAATGAATCCCACTTGATCATGGTGAATAATTCTTTTTATATGCCGTTGAATTCGATTTGCTAGTATCTTATTGAGAATTTTTGCATCCATATTCATCAGGGATATTGGCCTGTAGTTCTCTTTTTTAATGGGTCTCTGTCTGGTTTGGGAATCAAAGTAATACTGGCTTCATAGAATGAGTCTGGAAGTTTTCCTTCTCTTTCTATTTCTTGGAATAGCTTGAGAAGGATAGGTATTATCTCTGCTTTAAATGTCTGGTAGAACTCCCCTGGGAAGCCATCTGGTCCTGGACTCTTATTTGTTGGGAGATTTTTGATAACCGATTCAATTTCTTCGCTGGTGATGGGTCTGTTCAAGCTTTCTATTTCCTCCTGATTGAGTTTTGGAAGAGTGTGGGTGTTCAGGAATTTGTCCATTTCTTCCAGGTTGTCCAATTTGTTGGCATATAATTTTTCTTAGTATTCCCTGATAATTGTTTGTATCTCTGAGGGATTGGTTGTAATCATTCCATTTTCATTCATGATTTTATCTATTTGGGTCATCTCCCTTTTCTTTTTGAGAAGCCTGGCTCGAGGTTTGTCAATTTTGTTTATTTTTTCAAAAAACCAACTCTTGGTTTCGTTGATCTGCTCTACAGTTTTTTTAGATTCTATATTGTTTATTTCTGCTCTGATCTTTATTATTTCTCTTCTTCTGCTGGGTTTAGGCTGCCTTTGCTGTTCTGCTTCTATTTCCTTTAGGTGTGCTGTTAGATTTTGTATTTGGGATTTTTCTTGTTTCTTGAGATAGGCCTGGATTGCAATGTATTTTCCTCTCAGGACTGCCTTTGCTGCGTCCCAAAGCGTTTGGATTGTTGTATTTTCATTTTCATTTGTTTCCGTGTATTTTTTAATTTCTTCTCTAATTGCCTGGTTGACCCACTCATTCGTTAGTAGGGTGTTCTTTAACCTCCATGCTTTTGGAGGTTTTCCAGACTTTTTTCTGTGGTTGATTTCAAGCTTCATAGCACTGTGGTCTGAAAGTATGCATGGTATGATTTCAATTCTTGTAAACTTATGAAGGGCTGTTTTGTGACCCAGTATATGATCTATCTTGGAGAATGTTCAATGTGCACTCGAGAAGAAAGTATATTCTGTTGCTTTGGGGTGCAGAGTTCTAAATATATCTGTCAAGTCCATCTGATCCAATGTCTCATTCAGGGCCCTTGTTTCTTTATTGACCGTGTGTCTAGATGATCTATCCATTTCTGTAAGTGGGGTGTTAAAGTCCCCTGCAATTACCACATTCTTCTCAATAAGGTTGCTTATGTTTATGAGTAATTGTTTTATATATTTGGGCGCTCCGGTATTCGGCGCATAGACATTTATAATTGTTAGCTCTTCCTGATGGATAGACCCTGTCACTATTATATAATGTCCTTCTTCATCTCTTGTTACAGCCTTTAATTTAAAGTCTAGTTTGTCTGATATAAGTATGGCTACTCCAGCTTTCTTTTGGCTTCCAGTAGCATGATAAATAGTTCTCCATCCCCTCACTCTCAATCTAAAGGTGTCCTCAGGTCTAAAATGAGTCTCTTGTAGGGGCGCCTGGGTGGCGCAGTCGGTTAAGCGTCCGACTTCAGCCAGGTCACGATCTCGCGGTCCGTGAGTTCGAGCCCCGCGTCAGGCTCTGGGCTGATGGCTCGGACCTGGAGCCTGTTTCCGATTCTGTGTCTCCCTCTCTCTCTGCCCCTCCCCCGTTCATGCTCTGTCTCTCTCTGTCCCAAAAATAAATAAAAATGTTGAAAAAAAAATTAAAATGAGTCTCTTGTAGACAGCAAATAGATGGGTCTTGTTTTTTTATCCATTCTGATACCCTATGTCTTTTGGTTGGTGCATTTAATCCATTTACATTCAGTGTTATTATAGAAAGATATGGGTTTAGAGTCATTGTGATGTCTGTATGTTTTATGCTTGTAGTGATGTCTCTGGTACTTTGTCTCACAGGGTCCCCCTTAGGATCTCTTGGAGGGCTGGTTTAGTGGTGACAAATTCCTTCAGTTTTTGTTTGTTTGGGAAGACCTTTATCTCTCCTTCTATTCTAAATGACAGACTTGCTGGATAAAGGATTCTCGGCTGCATATTTTTTCTGTCTAGCACACTGAAAATCTCGTGCCAATTCTTTCTGGCCTGCCAAGTTTCAAAAGAGAGATCAGTCACGAGTCTTATAGGTCTCCCTTTATATGTGAGGGCACGTTTGCCCCTTGCTGCTTTCAGAATTTTCTCTTTATCCTTGTATTTTGCCAGTTTCACTATGATATGTCGTGCAGAAGATCGATTCAAGTTACGTCTGAAGGGAGTTCTCTGTGCCTCTTGGATTTCAATGCCTTTTTCCTTCCCCAGTTCAGGGAAGTTCTCAGCTATGATTTCTTCAAGTACCCCTTCAGCACCTTTCCCTCTCTCTTCCTCCTCTGGGATACCAATTATGCGTATATTATTTCTTTTTAGTGTATCACTTAGTTCTCTAATTTTCCCCTCATACTCCTGGATTTTTTTATCTCTCTTTTTCTCAGCTTCCTCTTTTTCCATAACTTTATCTTCTAGTTCACCTGTTCTCTCCTCTGCCTCTTCAATCCGAGCCGTGGTGGTTTCCATTTTGTTATGCATTTCGTTTAAAGCGTTTTCCAGCTCCTCGTGACTGTTCCTTAGTCCCTTGATCTCTGTAGCAAGAGATTCTCTGCTGTCAGCTATACTGTTTTCAAGCCCAGCGATTAATTTTATGACTATTATTCTAAATTCACTTTCTGTTATATTATTTAAATCCTTTTTGATCAGCTCATTAGCTGTTGTTATTTCCTGGAGATTCTTCTGAGGGGAATTCTTCCGCTTGGTCATTTTGGATAGTCCCTGGCATGGTGAGGACCTGCAGGGCACTTCCCCTGTGCTGTGGTGTATAGCTGGAGTTGGTGGGCGGAGCCGCAGTCAGACCTGATGTCTGCCCCCAGCCCACTGCTGTGTCCACAGTCAGACTGGTGTGTGCCTTCTCTTCCCCTCTCCTAGGGGCGGGATTCACTGTGGGGTGGGGTGGCCTGTCTGGGCTACTTGCACACTGCCAGGCTTGTGATGCTGGGGATCTGGCGTCTTAGCTGGGGTGGGTAGGCAAGGTGCACAGGGGCAGGAGGGGCAGGCTTAGCTTGCTTCTCCTTAGGTGATCCACTTCAGGAGGGGCCCTGTGGCAGCAGGAGGGAGTCAGATCCGCTGCCAGAGGTTTGGCTCCGCAGAAGCACAGAGTTGGGTGTTTGCGCGGAGCGAGCAAGTTCCCTGGCAGGAACTGGTTCTCTTTGGGATTTTGGCTGGGGGATGGGCGGGGGAGATGGCGCTGGCGAGCGCCTTCGTTCCCCACCAAACTGAGCTCTGTCGTCCTGGGGCTCAGCAGCTCTCCTTCCCTTTGTCCTCCAGCCTTCCCGCTTTCTGAGCAGAGCTGTTAACTTATGACCTCCCAGACGCTAAGTCGCGCTTGCTGTTGGAACACAGTCCGTCAGGCCCCTCCGCTTTTTGCAAGCCAGACTCGGGGGCTCTGCTTGGCCGGCGAGCCGCCCCTCCGCCCCTGCTCCCTCCCGCCGGTCCGTGGAGTGCGCACCGCCTCGCCGCCCTTCCTACCCTCTTCCGTGGGCCTCTCGTCTGTGCTTGGCTCCGGCGACTCCGTTCTGCTAATCCTCTGGCGGTTTTCTGGGTTATTTAGGCAGGTGTAGGTGGAATCTAAGTGATCAGCAGGACGCGCGGTGAGCCCAGCGTCCTCCTATGCCGCCATCTTCCCTCTCCCCCCCATTTCTACTTTTTAAATAAGTATGTGTATAATCTTATTTAGACTGGAAAGAATGGTTTCAATGAACATCAGCTGGAATTGGTAACAAACAGTAAAGTAGAGCCATTAGGATCCGGGATAAAGACTAGGATCCCACAGGGTAGGTTGTAAGTCCCTGCTTAAATGATTTTTTAAAGAATAAAGAAATATGACTTTTATTTTACCCCTGATATATTCATGATGCTTTCAAATACCTTTTTCAAGGATGCAACATAATGAAAAAGTATTTGTTTTTAGAGCCAGACACTTGGGTTGGAATTCTGCTTTAGTCCCTAAACTATCTTGGTTTTGATTACTTCATCTTCTTCTATCTCTATACACCCATGTGAAGTTTTGACAAATGTAGTTAATAGGTTGATCAAATGAAACTCAACTGACATCTTAAAGGAGAGAAAGGAAAATAATGAAAATTATCATCCAACTGGTAATTTTTGAAGTTCACTAGTATTTATTTACTGTAGTAGTTAGACAGTATGCACACTTTAATGACATTCAGTCTTGGTTTCCTGTCATATTATGTTATGATCGTGAAACAGTCATCCTTGTGAAATTGATATGTGTGTTTAATAGAAATAAAGGGCTGTATTACTAAAGTACAACTAAACACTCCATACCCAGAGAAGGTTTTATTTACCTGGGCTCTGGAAGCGATTATCCTGGTATAACTCGGGTCATCCCTTGGTCTGCCATAGACATTAACTACTACAATGACATAAACAGCATAGTACAGGCATTACCAAAACTCTTAAATTGTCCAACGATAGGTCTCTGTGATACCAACTTTATCTGTTTCATTTATGATCATAGGAATACCTCTACATCCTGCTGTGGTGCCACCACTATCTTTGAAAAGTTTTGCTACATGTTGTTCAGTTAATTCACTAAATCACAACAAAACTCTAGCAGGTGCAACAGCTGTGAAGATAATAGAAGTTAACTCTATAGCCACAGCTGCAGGACACCCCAAGTCAAGAAGGCGACTTTGGAACAATGGAGTCTGTTCTACAGAGAAATAACATAAATCTGGTGTTTGCTTTGGTCTTTTGGTCCTTGGATGTTGTTTCTGGTGTCTCTTATCACCGGTAGCATTATTCCTTACTTTGCAATTAAAGAAAAATAATTATGAGTGAAGTTTATGTTTAAGAACAAGAGGCTTACAAGAGGCATCTGGGTGGTTCAGTCAGTTAAGTGCTGACTCTTGATTTCAGCTCAGGTCATGATGTCACAGTCCTGGGATCAAGCCCTGCATTGGGCTCTGCTATGAGCACGGAGCCTGCTTGGTCTCTCTCCCTCTCTCTCTGTCCCTTCCCCTCTCGGTCTTTCTCTCTTGAAATAAGTAAATAAATAAGCATTAGTAAGAAAAGAACAGGAGTCTTGAGATGCCATCCATTTTAAAAGTTTTTATTTATTCAAGAATGCTGAAACACCGCTGAAAATTTCAAAACCTTTGCTGAAATATAAGTTCATGTGTCTTTTTCATAAGGACACGAAGAGGCATATTAGGAAGTTAAGTGATTCCCCTACAGGTATTTACTTAGTAATTTTGCAGAAAAAAAATCCAGGAGCAGAAATGGAAAGTCCTAATGTGGAGAGTGTCACTCTGATTGCTAAGCAGTGTTTTCTTTAAGGTAACACATCGCTGTTGGAACTGAAGCAAAATAAAGCTAAAATATTGTGTGAGCCAGAGGTTCAATTTATGCAAATGACTTTGCACAGTACTTTGCACACAGTAAATAATAAAATAACTATTGAAACTACACTAGTGGTTCTCAGTCTGGCTGCACATTCAGACCACCTGGGGAGCTTGTTAAAAATAGCCCATGCCTGTGTCCACCCCACCAATAAGAAATGTGTCCTCTGGAGGGAGAAAATGCTCCTGCTCAGAATGCCCAGTCTATACTCTTGACTTCTCCCTGAACTTCTCATTTCCCACAGCTTCATTCCTTCTCTCATTGTATTCCCAACTTTTTCTTCTCTACTGAAAATTTTACTCCACAGTTATAAACACCCGATTCTCACCCAGGAAAGAAAAAATTGCCCAGCATCTTACTTTTACTCTGGCCATCTCTATCCAATACATCTCCAAAAAGTTTACTGACAGAAGAGTCTAGTTCTATCAGACTTTTTCCTCTATACTTATGACAATTACCCCAGTTAACACCTTTGTCATAACCTTCCATGTTTTTCCTGGAATAGCTACTTGATCAGGAGGCCAAGAGAGTAGGGGAAACTGTGGGCAAGAGCCTTCAGTGTGGTTTCTCTGGGAAGAAATAGGTGAGGCAGGGTAGGCAGGTTTAGGGTTGGCTATTTTGAATAATTGCAGTGAGCTGTGGCACATAGGAGCTGCGCCAAGTTGTTTGGTACCTAGCCCTGGGGTGATGAAGTGAGGTTAATAATGGCTTAGAGTGTGATAACCCACTAAAGGAGGTGGTGTGGGGGAATGGGCTTTGAACTGGTTTGTTTGCCTTTGAAGGCATAATCCTGTGGAGATAGAGGCTTTCCAGGGTCAGTAACACCCCAGATGTCAAAGCATCAGAATATAGAAAATAAGAAAGTGTATTGCAGTTGGCTCTGTGAGGAACCCTTGAAATGATGATAAAAAAGACCTTTGGAGAGTGGCACATATATTGCTCTAAACATAATATAAAACATTTTAATATGAGAATAGAAAGGAAGAACATAAGTAGAAGTCTAGAGAGTCCTTGTAGGCTGGCCCATAACTTTTTCCCATTGATATAGCATTAGCCAAAAAAAATAGATCTGAAATTTCTGAGATCTCTAATGATATCATAATGGAATTGTATAATGTGTATATAGATAGACACATATACACACAATATCTTGGTGATTTTTTTAAATTTTTTTAATGTTTATCTCTATTTTTGAGACAAAGAGAAACAGAGCATGAGCAGGGAGAGGCAGAAAGAGAGGGAGACACTGAATCGGAAGCAGGCTCCAGGCTCTGAGCTGTCAGCACAGAGCCCGACATGGGGCTCGAACTCGTCAACTGTGAGATCATGACCTGAGCTGAAGTTGGATGCTCAACTGACTGAGCCACCCAGGTGCCCCAATATCTTGGTGATTTTTAATGGAATTAACATTGGAGGTCCAGCAGTTATGTGGTTAGAGGGAAGTCGTTTAGTTAAGTATACATAGTTAAGTATACATAAAGATTAGTGCTTTTTGGGTATGACCAAGGGAAAGGGGTGGTTGTAGTGGTCATGTTCATAGACAATGAGCTGGAGGCTGTAGTGGAAAGCTAGAAGGAAGAGTAGAATTTACTGAAGTGACCTGTCCTCTTCTCAATAAGCCTAGAGGTTGACTATCAAGAGTCAATTGCCTCCTGGGAAAAATAAAAAATATCCATTAATTTTTAGAATGGCATGAATGATTTTAAGCTCTACCAGATTCCCTTCAAGTTAGAATAGTGTAAGGGTATATGTTTTTCAAGGTACAAGGAAGATATCAGGATCATGAGCTAGGCAGTGAGCTCAGGAAATAGAATCCTTGATATCACAGGAAGAAAAAAACAACAAATGTCTGAGTCCAGTTTATTGCTGCCTTAGGAGAGGGAGTCTATGGGTGTCACTGGGGCAGAGGTTTTAGAATGATGTCATCTCTGGAGCAGAGAGCAAAGTCATCTCCAACAGGAAGGTCTTGGGCTGGGGTAATGTCATGTGGAATGTGGAACTGGGAAACCTTTTCAAGTAAATATCTACTGGGTTAATGTGGGTCTTGTTTTAGTAGCTCTATGGTAGTATAGCAAGGCTGGCCCACTGGTGTAATTTTAAGGTAACAGTGGGCCTGGGAGCTTGACTTGTAAATATCTTTTATATTATTATTGTATTTTTAAAAGTGTTTATTTATTTTGAGGGGGAAGAGGCAGAGATAGAGAGAGAGAGCATGAGAGAGAGAAAATCCCAAACAGGCTCTGCGCTGTCAGCGTGGAGCCTGACACAAGGCTTGATCTCATGAACCATGAGATTGTGACCTGAGTTGAAATCAACAGTCGGATGCTTAACTGACTGAGCCATTCAGGCACCTCATTGACTTGTAAATATCTTTTAAATAAGGGATACATGCCTGCACAGCTAGTGATGATGATGTTGGCATCCATGATTGTTAAGACTATTAGAACCGACTGGCACCATTAGAGCCCCCATTAAGGATGGACAAATCTAAAAATTCCCAGCAGTACAAGGTTTTATTTAGATGGATGATGAGAGGGTTTTTGTTACAAGGTTTAAATTATATGGCCTGATTCGGGTGTATGTTAATAGAGTGTCAGGTGGTTTGTCAATTAAAATATCTGTGCTTGAGTTTGGAGGTCCCGCATTAGTCTGTAGCCAATGATATGGGCCTTTTTCCTCAGTTGTTAATTTGGTTGGTGATGGGCAAGCCGATGAGGTCTTTGGGTTATAGGGCTTATATAAGCCAAGCCCAGTTGCATGCAGGCCTCAGTATTTGCCGTGTCTTTTTGAAGCAATGGTACCTGGAGGATTTGGTCTCCAGCAATACAGATCAATGGAAATACTCAGACCAATCATAAGGAGACCAATAGTCAATCACTGACTGCATTTCCCAGGTTTTCTTTTTCTTTTTCTTATTTTTTTAAGTTTTAAAAGTTTCCTATTTCTGTTTTTACATGTTGGGTTGTTATCAGATAACCTCTTCATGGCCATAAGAGTCTCTGTCCATAAATGGCAACCTTTTTGTCTAGGGTATACCAATTGACATATGTGGGGTCTGGATCCACTTCCAGGCCTCATATGTATTTTTGAGGCTCTAAGTTTTGAGCATAAGACCCCTGGCATATTGGTAAACATCAAGGGTTAATAAGACCCTCATGCATTATCCGGATGTTTTATATTCCTGAATCAATTGCACGACCTCTTCTCTCCCCCTTTCCTTTTTCATTAGCATTGTGCCACTAATCTCCCTTATATGATCCCTTGTACCCCACTTGGTCAGGGGACAAATTTGGAAAGCAACACAGCAAGCAACAACATAAGAGTTTGCATTCAGAACAACACCTTTTGTGAGATGCTATGCCTTGTTCCCTGAGGTGAATGCTCTCACACTGACTCCATGTATGGCTTACAACACATGAGTACCTCCCAAGAGTATTCTTCTTCTACACAAAGGTGTAGGCTGAAATGTATGGAAAAATAGCAACTCAGTTCACTTGTTAGTGTTGCCCGGTCAACTGATGAAGACTGTCCCATGGCATTTGGAGGGAAGTCACATCTCAATCCCTTTGGAGGATCCTATCATAAGCTAAACCAATTACTAATTAACATGAAGGGGTGCCTCCCAAGAGTATCATCTAGAATCTAGGCAGTCAATTCAGCCCACAATAGAACTCAGGGAGCTTTTAAGTTCTGAATTTAGGGTGGGAATTCATAACAACACCTGGCAAGTGCATCTAGTTAAGCCATTGCAGCCACAGCCCAAGTGTATACCAGCAGACAGCAGGAGCTTCCCTGGCTGGTGCTGATGTCTGGTGGAACCAGTAAGCCAAACGCAGTATTGTGGCATATTTTTCCAGTCTGAGGTCAAACCTCAGAGAATTGCAAGTTTAATAGTATCCAAAAATTGCCCTCAGGAATAACAACTCCCTAACAAAACTGATAGAATTCTTTAAAAGCTATTACACTCAGTCATGTTTATTTCAGGGAAAAGGATACAAATTAGAACAAGCCAAAGGAAGAGACACAGAGGGTGGAGTCTAAGAAGGTCCCCAGTGTGAAGCTTTCATTGTTCAAAAGAAAAGGTACCCTCCTGGTATGGATGTGTGACAGTACACACAGAATATTAGCAGGGAAGCTCATTTGAGTTTCAGTGTTAAACGTTTTTATTGGGGCTTCCTTATGTAGATATGACTGATTGATTTTTTTCAGTTTTACTAAGATAAATTTGACATACATTATATAAGTTTAAGGTGTACAGCATAATGACTTACATTTATTGATGTGATTACAATACATTTAGTTAACATGATCTTATATAGATACAAAAAGAAAAGAACATTTTTTTCCCTTGTGAGCAAGACTGTTAGTATTTATTCTCGTAACAACTTTCAAATATAGCACACAACAGTGTTAACTGCAGTTGTCATTTGTACATCACAGGTTGTGCAGCTCTTATTTATATTCTAACTGAAAGTTTGTGCCTTTTGACCACCTTTATCCAATCCCTTCACCTCCGCCACCATCCCCACCTCTCAGAGCCATAAATCTGATAATCTGATCTCTTTTTCTGTGAGTTTCATTTTTGTTGTTGCCTTTGTTTATAGATTCCACATAATAAGATCATACAGTATTTCTCTTTCTCTGTTATGTCACTTAGCATCATGCATTCTAGGTCTATTTATATGGCTACAAATAGCAGTGTCTCCTTCTTTTTTATAACTAAATATAATATCCTGTGTGTGTGTGTGTGTGTGTGTGTGTGTGTGTGTGTGTGTGTAACTTCTTTATCCATTCATTCATCAGTAGACACTTAGGTTGTTTTCATGTCTTGGTTATTTTAGGTAATGTTGCTGTGAATGTGGAGGGTGCAGACATTTCTTTGACATAGTGTTTGAGGCTTTTTTCTTTTGGATATTACCAAAAGTGGTATTCCTAGATCATATGATAGTTCTATTTTTAACTTTTTTTGAGAAACCACCATATTGTTTTCCATGGTGGCTGCACCAATTTACATTCCCACCAACAGTGTACAAGGGTTCTCTTTTCTGCACAAGGGTTCTCTTTCTCCACATCCTCACCAGCATCTGTTATTTCTTATCTTTTTGATGATAGCCATTCTAACCAATGTGAGGTGGTTTCTCAATGTAGTTTTGATTTGCATTTCTCTTAACTGATTGCCAATTGCCCACATGGTTGAACTTCATCTTAATCTCTAGTTGCCCCCTCTCCACTTGAGTCACCTCATTGGAATAAATTATTAATTTTGGTGCAAAGGATAACAAAGCCTCTCTTATCACTTGGGAAATCCCAAGGGTTTAGAGGTTACCTCTTAGCAATCAGCAGAAAAGGGCTGTCTTTAAGTGAGGCTAAATTCCTTATTACATACATACGAATTTATGTTCTTTCTCTTTAAGCTTGGGTTTCTTTCTGTGGAAAGTGAGGATGATAATAGTGTCTACCTGTAGGGTTGCTGTGGTGATGGAATGAAGTAACAAATATTCCTCACACATATGAATCACACAATAAGTGGTGACCTGTTACTATTATTCCCCTTTCTTTCTTCCCTTCCAGAATTATCACTAACCTACTTACTGTGTTTTTGGTTAATTATGAGAAAAGAGTCAATTTAATCACTTCATTTATACTAGTATTGGGAATAACAAAAGGCCAAGGAATGAGGAAAACTAATTTCAATCAAAAATATAACTAGTTTTGAGTGTCTAGATAATTTGAGGATCTCTTCAAGCTCTTAGTCTGTGGTTCTCTGGACTTTGTGGCCTTTCTTGGTTTAGAGATAGAATGGCCTCTTAAGAGAAAGACTAGAGTTCAAATTCCAGCATCTCTATTTGATAATTGTATGAGTTTAGACAAGGTGTCTATTATCTCTTTTCCTCAGGTTGCTCATGTGTAAATGGGGAAAAATAACAACTACTTCAAAATATTGTTAAATATAAAAAGATGGCATACTGAAAAGTACTAAGCACTGTGAATTGTGTATAACAGATGCCTAATAATAATACATTTAAAAATTCCTCCAAAAATTAACCTTTTACTTAGTACCAGGCACTAGAAGTTGGGAATTGTACAAAGATAAATAAGGTTTGATCCCTGTTCTCAAAAGTGTCCATTGCTCGGGTCACCAGGATAGCTCAGTAGGTTGGGCGTCCTACTTTAGCTCAGGTCATGATCTAGTGATTCATGGGTTCGAGCCCCATGTTGGGTTCTGTGCTGACAGCTCAGAGCCTGGAGCCTGCTTCGGATTCTGTGTCTGCCTCTCTCTCTACCCCTCCACTTCTCATTCTCTCTCTCTCTCTGTCTCTGTCTCTCTCTCTCAAAAAAATAAATAAGCATTAAAAATAATGTGAAAAATGTCCATTGGTTAGTTTTAGAGATATAGGTGTAACAACAATGACCATATAGTTGATGGATCCAATTTTATCACTTCATTCTTTCAAACATAAATGACAGATAACCCCTGAACATCTAGCTATTTCTCCTCTAATCATTTCTTGCCTCTTAATAGCTATTTAGAGTGTTTGATCACTTAATTCAAATAAATAATCCTATAATAACAAAATTTCAGGAAGTATGGCTTGTAGAAAGGTACTTCTTTGACAAGGAGTCTTTGATGGTTCCTTACTTGTCAATAAATAGACTCAAACAACAATAAATAATTTTTGTCAGTCTTCTTGTTCATTATATGGGACCGCTAGACAAATTGGGAGTTAAAAAGTACTAGTTTAATTGAATGGTAACATTTGTCTTTATGACTGTCATTGTGAATAAATCATTGACAAATGAACACAACATAAATTAGAAGAGATGATAGCCCTAGAACTGCTTCCAATTTCCAATCTGATCTTGGTGGATCTCAGCCATATTTTTTCTCAGTTTTCTTTCCTACAAAATGAGACTGGATTTGATGATATCTAATGTCACTACCAGTGCTAATTTTCGTGTTATTATGAATATTAATATAATGGAACATTAACAAAACATGCATAAATTATGGGTTAGAGGAATGTAACCCATATATCATATGTTACATATATAAATTTTACTAGGATTTGTAACACTGATTGGATTTCTTAGCTATAGAAGTTTTTCAACAAGTTTATTTTTTCATATATTGATCATCTGTTAGAAATATTATTGATTTTTTAATGTGGTCAAAAATATTACCCATTCAACAGAGACCTGAAAGTAAAAATTTAAAGGTTTTGTCTTCATTCTCTTCATTTCTTACCTGAAAACTCCAAAATATGCCAAAATTTACAACATTAATATACTTGTGCCTAAAATTAACTAATTATTTAAAATAGCTCTTCATATTTTTCCTGGACTTTATTTACTTAAACCTTATGCATTTTTTTAAAAGAATACGCGACAGATGATGGAAAAAAAAAAGAATGCAGTAAGATAAAGTGAAGTTAGAATGGGAAACGACAGCCTTGTTGATGCTATTGTAAAAGCTCTCCCTGTCTTACATGACCATTCATTTGTCATTGCCAAATCTGGCAGAAACAAGACAAATAATATCAAACATCAACTGGGCATGTATATGCACATGTATGCCAGGCACTTGGTTAAGCATTTGACACACATTACCTTATTTACTACTTATTGTAAAAGTGGTAGTTAGATAATATTATTACCCTCATGTTTCTGATGAGAAAATTGAGTTAGAGAGACTATGTATTTCGCCTAACATGCAGAAGCTATACGAGGCGTAATTTAAAGTCAGATTTATCTAATGCCAAAGCTTGTGTCCTTACCCTCTGTATATAATGTTTCTCCTCAAATGTTATTTCTTATAGACAATGACAAATTTATTGCATACCTCTATGTGCCTAGCACTGCATTCAGCATATAGCAGGAAGAGAGAAGCCTAACACAAGGTACATCGCCTTAAAGATTTAATGATCTAGTTAGAAAGAGAGAACTGGCATGTATGACATATTGGATGAAAATTTATGCTAATATGTATAGTAATTTCTATTTAAAAAGTAGTGCAAATGCAGAGAAAGGAAGTCAACATTAACTGAGCTACCCATCAGCAGAATTTAGTATTTAGCAAGGCAGCTTGTAATTACCTCAGGCATGATCATATCCCCGGCAGAATTCACATTTCGTTGATGCATCAAGGGCATTTCTTTTCCTTTATCTTGTCGCATTTACATTCTTCTTCTCATGTCTTATGACATAGAAAAATGGCATTCTGCAGAAAGAGACGGAATCTCCAGTCTCACAGCTATGTCATCACTGAAAAAAATACTATGTTCTGTACATTATTTGGCAATTATTCACAGTTGTAGAAAAATACACAGTATTCATACTCGGTTTGGAAGATTAAAACTAAAACACGGAATGCTTGCAAAATCATCCAGTTAAGAAATGGGAGAAGCAAAATCATCCACTGTGTCTTCTGATGCCATGTCTGGAATTATTACTCCACACTAACGTATCTTTGGGCAAATTTATTGCGATACTGCTTGATCATAAAAATGGATGAATCTATCTCTAGTATTGCTACAAGGCTTTGCTTCATTTGAAGTAGACAGTGTTGCGGCAAATCTTTTTTCTCTAAACTTCCATCTGCTCCCTATACAAGCAGCAAGCACTGTGTCCACATGGAAGACGGCTTGTGCCTTTCATATGGAATAGTTTCTCCAAGGTCTTCACTGCCAAGTGCTTCAGTCCTTAACTGCTGTGGGCTTCCAAAAAGGCTGGAACCCAGCTCTTTGAGCACGTTACAGCCGGCACAGCAAGGACCCAGGGGCTTGCAGATTGTGTACAGAATCCTCGTCCTCTGCATTGATGCATTGACCTGGATCTGAGAGGGAGGGTATTTATCCAGAATTGACCATCCAATTCCCACCACTTTTTTGTTGCTGGAACATTCCTTTTACTTTGGTAAATTGTGGATGTGTACTGCATCAGTAATAAAAACCTCTGTAGCAGTAACACAGCCATCCATGAAAAGACTTTAAATAAACTTCCCTTAAAGAAAGAAATTGTTGTCTTCCTTTTAAAATGGAAGCAGATGAAAATTGGCTTTGCCTTTATTTGACAGTCACGAAGCACATTCTTCTCCACAGCAGTCTTTCACAAGTCTTCATCTTTTCCTTTTCTGAATTGAATCAAGCTCACCCATTGACAAAGGATGTCCATGCTCTGCCGAAAGTCGAAATTTGGTTATTTTCTATGCATTTCAAAGCAGAATGCACATATTCTTTGTAATTAGATAGATGCAGGATAAATCCTTGCTCTGGTACATTCAGAAATTGCTTAATTTCTTTAAGGCCGTTTCTTCATCTAAGACTGGAGATAAACTACAGACCTTGTGAGGTTATATGATGATTAAATGAGATAATGTACACTATTCACTTAGCACTCTGCTTGACAAAGAACGGAATAGCTTTAAAGAAGCATATGTCTTTTAGTATTTCTCCTTTCTGTGTGGCCCTGAGGGAGTTACTTAACATTGCCAACTTTCTAAACTGTATGGTACAGATTAAATGAGGTACACCAGAAGTAATTTTTTTTCATAGTAGGTTAAACTGAGCACATGTAATAAACAAACATCGTTCTTTCTGTATTGCTTCTTTACACAAACACTGTCAGGGTTTTTTTTTGTTCGCTTGTTTTGTTTTGTTTTGTTTTTTGTTTTTTTTTTCCCCTCCTGGGATTAAATCCTGGACAAATTGCATAGACTTTCAGGTGTTAAGAAAGATCATCCTAAAGGTCCAATCTCTCAACCAGTTTACAGCCTTTCCTGCCATGCTAATTCCTGCCAGCCTCAGGCTAGAGAACTGTACAGGTGTGAACCGAGATGGTGATAGATGTGTTCGCCTTCCCCTGGGCTAGTCTGCTACTCTACCTTTTCCTCTACTTGCAGTCAGGGTGAGAAGAGAGATCCCTCAAAGGTGTAGCTGTCATGTGGCTTTTGTGTCGTTTTGGTTGTTACTGTTGCATTCCCCTTGCTCTTTCTTCACAACTGCCTCACATGAGGGGTGTCTGAGGGAAATCAAGAAAGCAAGCAATTCGTATTTGGGGGCGAGGATTAAGGTTCAACAGGTTCCGAGAAGTAGATGTGGTTCTTTAATACCGCCATAATCTACAAAAGTTCTCACCAAGCCACTTCCTCTCCCTTAATCCTGTAACCCAAGTGAAAATGGTGTATCTGCTGTGGAACACAGTTTAAGGAGAATCTCTAGGGCCCTATTCCAATCAGATTGTTGTGATCAGCTTCTACAATATAGACATTCTGTATCTATTGCTGGGATCAAACTAATTTTATTGAAGATTTGTATTATTTCCTATGGTGACTGTAAACAAATTACCACAAACCTGGTGACAAAACAACACACATTTATTCTCTTACAGTTCTGGAAGCCAGAAGTTCAAAATATTTTTGATCAGCTAAAGCCAATGTGTTGTGGTGTCATGCTTTCTCTGAAAGTTCTAAGAGAGAATCCACTCCTTACCTCTTCCAATTTCTGGAGGCTGCTGACATTCTTGGACTTGTGGCTACATTACTCAGAGCTCTACCCTTGGTGATCACGTTGCCTACTCTTCTATGTGAAATCTCTCTCTGCTTCCCTCTTGTAAGGATAGTTGTGATCACATTTCACGTCTACCCAGATCATCCGGGATAACTTCCCCATCTCAAGATCTGTAACTCATATCTGCAAAGACACTTTTTCCATATAGGGTAACATTAACAAGTTCCAGGGATTAGGGCTAGATATCTTTGGGGACCATTTTAATTAAATGTTACCTGTACTTCAGGGTCCAATTCAGAATCAGTTAGTTGGGAAAATATCCTTGGTCATCCTGGTCCACACTGATCATGCCCTCCTACATGATTTGGACCTCGGTTAAAATTCCAAACATTTACTCTCTTTTCATGTTTAGGCAACTTGAATTTCCTAACCCGTAAAATAGAACAGTGTTATTCTCCACAGTGGGCTATTTTAAGGATTAAAGGTGAAAGTGTAGATGGAACCAAGAATTAAACCTAGAACATAATACTCAATATATTTTAATCTTTTCCTTTCTATTGATAGTGCCTCCCATTGTCATAGTTTTATGAGAATCGGTCTTTTGCTGGAGAGAAATTATTTATTCATGTTACTCTTATGTACTTTTTAATATGTACTTCTTTATTTTTGCACTATAATAGCATAGTGTTGTTATTAAAAATATTAATGAGAACCAACTGATAGATATCAAAGTGTTACCTTTCCCCAAAGGAGCAATTCATAGTTTGTAAATAATGACCTAAACGGATAATGCCACTTCAACTGAAATATTTTCTTACCTGTTTTGTTCTTAGCATGGACTTGTTAAGAAAAAAATATTCCAAGTTTTACAATTTCAAATTACATGGGATATTACATAAGTTTAATCAGGTACATCTCTGTGCATCTGATTGATTTATTTTATTTTGAAATATTACTTTTAAATCATGAAAATACAATAATTCTCATTGCAGTTTCTTTGATATTTTATCAAATCCAATATCCGTCATCAGTCTGTGCAATATTTGATTTTTTTAATCATGATTTAGCATTTCGTTTTTTAAGGACACAGTTATTCTATCATCACATCACATTGTCAGAAGTGTCATAAGAAATAATATTGAGAACTGACTGACCAAGTATTTCCTCTAAGATATTTAGTTATTCCAAGGCAAGTTCTATGTTTCACATAAAATAAAGTTAATAGCGGTTTTAAGGCAATGTGTTTATTAAGGTATAGCATATTTTATTTTTTCAATTGTTTTTAGTATTTATTTATTTTTGAGACAGAGAGTGAGTGGGGGAGGGTCAGAGAGAGAGGGAGACACAGCATCTGAAGCAGGCTCCAGGCTCTGCACAGAACCCACCACGGGCTCAAACTCATGAACTGTGAGATCATGACCTGAACTGAAGTTGGACACTCAACTGACTGAGTCACTCAGGCACCCCACATATAGCATATTTAAATAAACATGCATGCATCTTAGATGTATTGTTCATAATTTTAGAAAGCTGAATGCACTTATGTAGCCATCACCTAAACCAAAAAAGAGGGCATTAGCCAGAATCTCAGAAACCCCCCCCCTTAAGCCACTCCTGGTTACTCTTCCCCTCCCCAAGGATGACACCTAGCAAATTCTAAAACCATAGCATGGTTTTGCCCGTCTTCAAACTTCATCAAAATGAATTTGCGTTTGTGTGTTTGATGCTTGGGATATTTATAACTGTTTTTGGCTCTAGTTTTAATTAGTTCATTTTTATTGATGCATAGAGTTTCACTAGAATTTTGAACATTCTAGAACAGGACTTTTGGGAAGCATGTGAATGCATTTCTGTTGGATACATCCCTAAACAAATTGCTGAGTCCTAAAGTATGCGTATATTCAGTTTTAGGGAACACTGACAAATACCTTTCCTAAGAGGTAGGACAAATTTGTATCGCAAGCCAGCAATGTATACAACTTCAAGTTGCTACAGATTCTCACCAACACTTGCTATTATTGTAAGACTGTCTTTTCATCTTAACGATTCTGGTGAAGTAGTAGAGATAGTACACTGTGGTTTTAATTTGCATTTTGTCAGTAAATAACAAGTATGGGTACCTTTTGCTGTACTTTTTAGTTACTTGGATATACTTGTACATGAATTGCTTATTCATGTGTTTTGCTTATTTGACCTTAAGTTTTCTGTTTTCCTTAGTGATGTGTGGATGTTCTTTACATAAGTCTAGGTATTTGTGTGTGTGTGTGTGTGTGTGTGTGTGTGTGTGTGTGTGTGTGTAACAAGGGTTTTATGAATATTTTTCTTTTCCATGAGTATATCCGTATATCATTTTATCTATCAGTATTTCAGTATACTTCCTAAAAGATAAGGTTTCTTTTTACAACATACTATCATATGATTATATTATTATCACACCTAAAAAAACAATTCCCTTATATTTATCAAATGTCCATTTAGTGTTCAGTTTCTCTGATGGTCTTATAAATGTTTAAGGGAGCTTTTGTTCAAATTGGAATTTAAAGAAAATTTATACATTGTAGTTGGTTGATCTGTCTCCTCAGTTGCTTCTCAACAATGGGTTTTGCCTCCCTCTCCTTTAAATGTATTTGCCTTATGAGGTATTTGTGGGAAGAAAATGGTTCATTTGTTCTGTGGAGTTTCAATTTTGTTACTGTAAGCAATGGTTACTTCCTGTTGAGAATAAGACTTTTAAAAAATTTACTGATTTTTAGGCAGTGAAACAAAGCAAGCTACCTCCCTATCACCCAAACAAAGAATATTAGTTGAAATGTGTGCAAATAATACCTAATGCTTCTGTTCTTAAGGTATCTAGCTTTATAAACAATTTGTCTAAATAAATATCTTTAGTGGATTATTATCTACCCATATTTCTCCACCATGGCACTACTGACATTTTAGCAGTGCCAGCAATGTACGAACCTTCTAGCTGTTAGGTTGGACATTTTATTGTGGGGGCCGTTCTGTACTGTGTAGGATGATTAGCTGTATCTCTGGCCTCCTTATACTAGATGCCAGGAGCAGCCCCCTAGTTGTGAACATACAAAACATTTATGGTCTGCCTTGTTTATAAGGTCATTATGAGGACCAAATGAAGTAATCCTAAAAAAAATCCTTTTGATGACTTTGTGAAGTCCTGGTAGAAATGTTAGATATTTTTAGGTCTTATGTTTATTGGTACTACCACAACGTATCCAGCCAGTGTCTTGTTCAGTGCATTGCTTTTGACTCTTTCATTTCAAACCTAACATTTTTGTGTAGCCTTCAATATTTTCCCATGAATTCCTCCTTTCCTGCTCATGCAAAATAACCTACTTTTCCTCTTGACTTAATTCCCACAGTTTCAAGTTACAGCCTTCTCTCAGCTTCACACACATTACTCTTTTCTGTATTTCCCACATTCAACCTCCCTATTTCAACTCCATTTACCTCCACTCCTACCCCCTCCCTAAACACACTCCCACTTTACCCTTTTAATTTGTATCTTCCCCTTTCTTGCTATTCTAATAAAATTTTATCTGATCATCTCTGAACATCTCTTGATATTTTCCTCTCTGCATCTTTTAAGCTTCTATAATTGTTTTCCACCGTATTATTTTTGAGACAAATACTGCCTAATCACAACAAATAATTGTTAAGAAGATAAATAGGGTATAGGTCCTGCGCCGGAGAAGCCCAGAGGAGAGACAGTTAACAAAATAATTTCTGTGCAAAAATATCAGGTTGTAATGGTGCCTCTACATAAGACTCACAGAGGAAGCAAAAGTCTTTGCTTTGGTTTTGGTAAATGGTGCTTCCATTTTGTCTTAGACAAGACTTCTTACCTGGAGAAGAAGTATGGAAGAAGATTCTAGGCCCAGAAAAAAATCGTAATTCTTTCCTGGTATGGAGAGTATTACTTTAGATGTATGCATAGAATCTATGGAGTTGAGCGCCTAGAATTGTCTCCCTCTGTATATACTACTTGGTGCGTATTAGTTTTAAGAAATCATGAATCTCATATATTCTTCTGATTGGGCAGAGATTTATAAGAGTGGTTGGACTATATTGGCTTCTGATGTGAAACTACTCCATCACTAATATTCTGACTGAGAATAGCACTGGTGACATATCCACAATTCTGAAAGCCATCCATGGTAGCACACACCTTTCTGGCGTTTCTAGAAAGAGCAAAGCCCAGGCCACTTTCCCTGCCAAAAAAATCATCAGATTGCTGTCTTGAACAATTTAATTGAATTCTTTTTTTTAAAGGAAAAATACTGTGTGGAATTCTCTTTCGTACTGGGACATTTTCAATGGAAAGACATCAATTCAGTGAGATTTGAGGTAATTTAATTGCCTTTTCCCTTCTGGTTGTTGTCAGAAGAGAAAATGCTCCGGCTTTATTTCTTGCTATTCTTGTTCCCTTCTCTTGTCACTCCTATTGTTCTTCCACTCTATTTATCCTTTCCCTTCCTTCCTTCCTTTTCCTTTTTAATCAGATATCATCTAGATGACCACTGAGATCATCCTGGTCAGGTTTTTTTTTGTGCTGCCCACCATGGTGTGGGAGGCAGTGCTGAGAAAACATACTTGAGCCTGTTTGAAGGATCCAAAAATGCCCTGAAGTCTTCGAATTTTTTCCAGTCATTTTATAATAAACAGTAGACAGCCTTTTATCTGTAGGTTTATGAGCAGTGCAGTCACTTCAAAGGGAGGTGCAGCTTATTTTCATCCATTTGCTCTCCTCTGTGCAGTCAGTAGTGCTGAGGTGCCTATAACCACTGCTGAGACATCTGATCCAGAGGGCCGGAGCCGCCTGACTGATTCTCAGGAGTTCCAGGGCTCTCCTGTTCTTAACATGAACAAGTTTATGTTAGTTCATCTGAGAAATACACATCATACTTAAGGGCACAATCAAACTTTCTCTCTAGTCAAGTTGCAAAAAGAGCAAATTAATTAATACTAGCTGTCCTCCTCTTTAGGGAGCCAGTGCAAAACGCATGTTCTTTTTTCTTTCCATCAGCTGTGAGAAGTGTATCTATTCGGTGAAATGTCACCAGGGAGATCCTTCCCACATTGTGCGTATTTTTTTCTTGTCTTCTCTGCTTTCTTCCATTCCCTTTTGTTCCCACTTCTCACCTTCATCTTGACGTTAAAGTTTTCTAACCAATCTCTCTCTGACTTAGTGATGAGATCAGCTGCTAACAGAGGGTCCCTATCACGGATTTGTTACTTATCATTATAACTTGAGGGAAAAAAAAAACACTGATAAACCTACTCACAGATTTGTAATTCTCTACCAGAGATACTCAAAATAAAATGGTAACAAATATTTCATAAAATGCTGAAAGATCGTTTTATATGATTTCAGCTCATTGAGAGACAAAAGTTATCAAAGAAGGAAATTCTCAGTCTTGCTAAAGATTTCTCTGTAGTAAACAAATCTTTTCTTTAGTCGGAATAAAGCACTTTGTCCTTAATGGCACATTCTAAGTTGAAATTCCATATTCATTTTGTACGTAGTTTGACCTTCCTTGTTAGTGACATGACAGGTATCTATTGCATGAAAGGGATAGCTTGAGAAGTTCCCGATCAACATTAGGCAAACAAAAGTAGGAACAGGCTTTTTTTGTAAGGGCTTGAGGGAGAGACCGTCACTGTCTAGCCCTTCCCTTCTGTCCCCAGCGTGTCTAATCACATAGTCTAAATACATGACCACACAGTCTAAATACATGACCTGGTAGGAGCATATCCGCGTAGAGTCTGTGGTCACGGGGACAGATGGTGGTTGCATCGGCTGCCTCCCCCGCTTCCAAGGAAAAGCCCCAACTTTCTTGTAAAACAATGTGCTATCCTCCTGCCCTGCCCGACAGAAGCTTCAGGAATGCTAGAAATCACTTTTCCTAGTTGTCACAGGATCCCGAGGATAGCAAAGGTAAACTGTTCACCCTTCTGTGAATATAATTAGCTTTCCACAAGAATGAAAGTTTGAAAATTTGGCAGAGCCTGAAAATGTCTTAAGTTGCTTTTCAACCATACTTATTTATTCCTTTTTTATTTTTTTAATGCTTATTTATTTTTGGGAGTGAGACAGAGCATAAGTAGGGGAAGGGCAGAGAGAGAGGGAGAGACAGAATCTGAAGCAGGTTCCAGGCTCTAAGCCATCAGCACAGAGCCTGTTGCAGGGCTCAAACTCACAGAACCGTGAGATCATGACCTGAGCCCAAGTTGGACACCTAACTGACTGAGCCACCCAGGCGCCCCAATACTTCTTTTTTCTATGTCCAAAGCAAAAGAAAAGTAGCTAGAAATAAAATATTGCATTGATTTATAGCACAAAATGCATAAGCCTTAGTAAATGCGTATAATCTACACATACAGATATTATTTCTTGAATGAAATGAGTGTTAGGTAAGATATATGCTGAGTAGTCTTCAAAATATTTGTGCTTGCATTGTTTTCACATAGCTAGTGAACCAAAAGAATTTAAAGTGAATTTATTCAGTCCAATCTAAGATAATGTCTTCAGAGATAGTGCTTGAAACGATGTCAAGGTTAGAAGGCATAGTCCAAACGCATGCCATCACTTCCAAAACCCAAGCCAAAATTATCTTGAAAATTACAAATTTGGTGGGTTATTTTTAGTGTCAGCCAAGAGGAAAACCCAGAGTTTGTACCATAACAGCAGTGCTCAGTTTTCATGAGTCTGGAATGTAGTCATCAACCCAGCTGAAAATAGGCAACAGCATCACTGTGTACTAGAACAGAGACTGCATTGCAGTCAGTGTGTGTGGACAAAAGACTAATTCTTCGTATTGTTGGAAAGAGTGACTGCCACATCACAAACTGCTACTGTTCAAACTTCTCAGAAGCTTCATGCAAAATAAAATAAATAAAACAACCATCCAGCAAAAACTTTACACAATACCACTTCATTTGCAGCGGCATCCCATCCTTCAACCAGTGTAAATAGGTTCATGCTTCGCAAGCATTCATATTTTTAGATTCAATCTATAAAACCAAATATTCTTGAGCTAATGGGATGAGATGGTACCTCTTTAGAGAAAAAAAAATATTTGAGCTTTTATTCTTTCTTACTCGAAAGAGAGCTTTGGAAACTTTGAGGTTAAACGCATGCACACAGCACATTGGTTTGCTTCTTTCTTAATCTTTCTCATGAAAGTAAAAGCAAGGGCAACTGCACAGCAGTGTGGCTCATGTAAGTTTTGATCTATTGCAGAACGAAGATGTGGTCACGTTTTCTCCCCGAGCAGCTGCAATCAGTGGCTTAGTAGCTAGGAACTATTGCTGAGACAGGAGGAGGTAATCTTGAGTTAGCGATTTAGCAATAATCAGACTTATGAAGGACTAATAGGTCAGGCATGATCAGCGGAGACTGAAATTTGCTTGGACCATGCTACCACATCTATACCAGATGCTCCCTCACTGCCTCCCTTCCCACTGGGAAGTGGAAAGGTCGGCAACACCCAGCTCTACCAAAGGCCTTTTGAAACAGATGGAGCCAGGGCTGTGGCCACTGACCAGCCCTGGTTATGACCAAGTCTATTTTAAATATAGTGGTTTTCTGGAATTTCTAGTTGTTGGAGGTAAAATAAATAAGCTACAGGCATATAAAGAAATATAAGAAACATAAAATAGGAACCCTGAGTGCAAACCTACTTGATTTGATTCCATTAAATTTTTTTTTTAACATTTATCTATTTTTGAGAGACAGAGACAGAGAGCATGAGCAGGGGAGAAGAGAGAGGGGGAGACACAGAATCCGAAGCAGGCTCCAGGCTCTGAGCTGTCAGCACAGAGCCCAACATGAGGCTTGAAACTCACTAACTGTGAGATCATGACCTGAGCTGAAGGTGTATGCTTAACTGACTGAGCCACCCAGGCACCCCAATTTGATTCCATTTTGCACCAATGAGAAATGTAAATTTAAATTATCTTGCAAAAAAGAATAACATAATTAATAAAAAAATAAATGAAAGTAGGAAGAGGATACTAAGAAAATGTTGCTTGGCTTGAAAGAGACATTCCTAGTTTTTTGCTTAGTGGTTTTTAGTTTATTATCTCATTTAACTTTAAAATCTTTATCAAATCTTGTTATATATATATATATGTACACGTATATACACGTATATATATACGTATATATATGTGTATATATATATATATATACATATATATATATATGTTATATATATGTTATTTTTCATAATGGAAAAAAACTCAGAAAAGTTTAATAACTTGCCGAAAGCCACAGATATATAGATCAACATAAGAAATATAAAAAGGAACTTGGAGTGTAAGAAATGAAAAGGGACATTTGAGTTCAATTATAGAAGAAGGAGTAATATCAGAATTATTATGAAGAGTGTCAAAAATATCCCCAAACGAAGAGTGAGGGAAAAGCAATGATGGGAATTTATAAGAGTTTGAATTTGAAATTGGAAAGAGTTGGCAGAATGTTGAGGGGAAAAAGAATTCAAGGTATGGCATCCTAAACCAGGACCCTCCAGAAAATTTAACTGCTCATGTAATCCTCAGGAAAACCCCACTGCTCCCCCTGGGACATAGATGTTACATATGTGCCCTTTAAACTGTGAGGTAGGGGCGCCTGGGTGGCTCAGTCGGTTAAGCATCTGACTTCGGCTCAGGTCATGATCTCACAGCCCGTGAGTTCGAGCCCCACGTTGGGCTCTGTGCTGACAGCTCAGAGCCTGGAGCCTGTTTCAGATTCTGTGTCTCCCTCTCTCTGACCCTCCCCCGTTCATGCTCTGTCTCTCTGTCTCAAAAATAAAATAAAAACATTAAACTGTGAGGTAAACTCTAAAACTAGTAGTTGTCTTACAGTAAAAGCCTCTAGGGCTTTTACTGGAGACTTTGTCTAAAATCTTATACATTTAGCAAAATTGCTGTTATTATCTGTTAATACTTGTTTGTAAATGGAAATTGGAACATTTAGTCTTGAGTTGTGTTGAGTAAAATGTGGTGAAACTGGGACCCTAATTACTTGTAAACATTTTAAAAATAGTTTGGGAATGGATTTGAAATTGTTAGGTATGACTTGCTGAGTCCTTTCTGGTTATTCCTCCTACTAATTTGATGCTTCTAATTGGCATGGGCTTCTATTATAGAAATGTGGCCGAGTGAAAAGGGTCATGAATTTTGTCCACATTTTGCCTCTGAGAGGGTAGGCATTGTGAATCTCAGTAGATTTTAAAGAGCAGTTATAGTCATGTGGCTGTTCCTTAGCCATAATAAACTTACTTCTCATGACTTGCATACAAAATATGGATAGATTTTGTTTTTGAAGAGGAAAATGCTCAAGTCCTGAAAAAAAGTATGGTAAGAATTTGGCAGCCAGAATCTGGTCTGTACACATTTTACTATTATCAAATTTTCCCTTAGTTCCTGCTTGTTTTCTTTTATTTGTACATATCTTATTTTCTAACTAGTCTGGCACCATTTAAAATTCTTTGTAGGCTGTATAGTGCTTTGCATAGAAGCAGTTTCTTGAATTTTTACTAGTAATAGTGACAGATTGAGAATAATTTATTCCCTTATCTATTTAAAAGAGAATATTTTGATCTATTTCAGTGCGATGATGCACAAAATTATAAACTAGAATTGGAGCTTATTTCAAAAGTCAGATTATAAACCTTGAAGACTATAAAAGGAAGTTTTATGAAGTTTGAATCTAGACGTGTCTAAAATGACGAAAAAATAATGTATTCCAGGAGATGTCCTAGGAGACTGTCTTCTGAGAATAGGTCAAAGTAACTCTATGAAAAAGAGAAGAAAAAAAAGCAATACAATGTAATAGTTGAAGAAAAACAACCACCGCCATTGCTTTTAGAAGTGCTGCTGTTTTAATGCCAGTCTGACAGCAAGAAAGAAGAGAACCATGTGCAAAAACTCACTTTCCTATGCAAAAGGCAAAATCTCATTGACTTCAGAGACCACTCGGTACTGAGAGATGGGGATGATTAAGCAGTAGGAGGGAACATTGGGTGGGAATCAAAATGAACGGGCCACAGAGGCTCTCCAGGGAAACAGTTCTAATTCTGAGAAGCAAGATGTCACCGAAACTAGTTACACTGGTAAGGTCACAATCAGCTAACATTAAGTATCCATACATAGAATTGCTAGAGGAAGAGCCCCAAGACAACAATTCTAGAGGAAAGAGAATGGATATCATGGAGAGATATGTGTCTTCTGCTACTGCATAAAGAGTAGCTGAATCAACTGCAGAAATCCTATTTAATTAAACAGCTATTTTCTGTATGGAGGATTTCAGTTTTGTTTAAACCTTCATGAAAGAATGTCGGATGTTAATACTAGAAAGCTGTGTATGTGGAACTTCTCCTTTGCAGTACAGTGATAGTAAGGTGAGACTCAGTTACTATAAATTTTTAAAATATTAATAAAAGGATCATTTGCAAGATAAGGGCTTAACCATAAACTGAATATTCAAATCAAGGACAGTTGATCTGAAAATTCAGCACCATGTGATGGTAGTTTATTGTCATATTTCTGCGATGTAATAGAGAAAAGTTATAGATGTTAAAGACAGAATAATGAGGTCTTTGAATGCACAAATGATTGAATCAAGTCAATGAGTCTTGTGTCGAAAAACGAATAGAAACTTGACAGCTAAACACTAATGAAAATCTTGTTTACATGAAGGCAATGTGTTTGAGTGTTGCTGGTTTGGTAAGTGAGAAAGGTTAAGTGGGGAAACATTTTATTTTAGAATTTCTAAGCCAGATAATGATAGTTTTAAAAAGTCACAGTTGTCAGCATTCCATATACAAAATGCAGCCCTAGATCACTGGGAATATACATTAAAAAATAGAGTGAGTCTAACGCAGTTAACACCAAAAAGTTAACAAATACAGCTAGAATTCAGTTTTTAGATTTAGAATGGACAATAAATTATGAGTGGAGAGTGGGATGAAAGTGAATAAGATATAATTTTAAAATACCCTCAAATTGGATGAATTGGGAAATATTTCAAAGATGGGGAGACCTAAAGCTGAAATTTATAGGAGAGAAGCAGGCTATTACTTCATGCAATTAAATATATTACATATATATAAACATATATATAATCTTAAATTTTAAAAATCTAAATTTTAAATTTAAAAATATATTTAAAAAGCCACAATATTTATAAAGGTATTGGAAATTAGAACTCTAAAAATTAAGTCATGGGGTCTGTATGACACCTCATTCAATATTGGTAATAATGTTAGCATATGACACTTTTGACAGCTGTCATATGACATTTGGACACTTCTAATAGCTCCTCGTTCAAAAAATCTAGAAAAAACAATTATCTGAATACTGCTTCGTTTCAAGATTTTGCATTTTTAATTTCAGTAAAAAATTTAGACCAGTGTAATAATGCTGAGATGGTCACAGGTACTGACCCAGTCTGTAACGGTGAATTGTGAACTTTCTGAATATATTAAATGATTTTTAGGGGCACCTGGTGGCTGAATCGGTTAAGGGTCCAACTCCAGCTCAGATCATGAACTCACGGTTCGTGGATTCGAGTCCCGTGTCGGGCTCTGTGCTGACAGCTCAGAGCCTGGAGCCTTCTTCGGATTCTGTGTCTCCCCCACTCTCTGCCCCTCCCCAGCTCATGCTCTTTCTCTCTCAAAAATAAATAACATAAAAAAATTTTTTTAAATGATTTTTAAAAGTCAACTTTATTGAGGTGTAATTTATATATAATAAAATTCACCTTTCAAAAATATACAATTCTGTGAACTTAGACAAATGTTCACTACCATTAAAACATAGAACATTTCTATTACCCCTTTCAATCCTTACAACTAATACTCTGTTCCCTTACCTCCAGCTCCTTGATCTGTTTTCTGTTTGTAGAGTTTTCTACTAGACTTTTTGAGAATGTCATATAAATGGAACCATACTGTATGTAGCCTTTTATGTTTGGCTTCTGTAAGTTAGTATAATGCTTTTGAAACCCATTCATGTTGTTGCACGTAGAAGTAGTTTGTATCTTATTGCTGAGTAGTATTCCACTGTATGGATGTACCACAATTTGTTTATCTACTCACCAATTGATGGGTATTTGTGTGTTTTCAGTTTGGGGTTATTATGAATGAAGTTCCTGTAAAAATTTACTTGTAAATTTTTGTGTGGATATATATTTTTATTCTCTTTGGAAATATCTAAAAATATAATTTCTCAGTTAAAAGTTAAGTGAATGTTTTAATTTACTTGAAAAAATTAAAATGTTTCCAAAATGGAAATTTTATTTTGCATTTCTATTAACTGTTTGAGAGTTCCAGTTGCTCTGTGTTCTTCCTGGTAGTTTTTTTTCATTTCTGTCATTTTACCCCACTTCACCTGTAAGAATTTTATAATAATTTGTTTCCATTCCTTTCTTCTTGTCCTTTGTACTATTTTTGTCATAAATTTTACTATTATATGCATTATAAACTCCTCAACACATTGTTACTAGTTTTGCTTTAAACAATTATTAATTAATGTTATTAAAAATAATGAAAAGAAACCTCTTTTATA
Organism: Puma concolor; assembly: GCF_028749965.1. Classification (NCBI taxonomy): domain Eukaryota; kingdom Metazoa; phylum Chordata; class Mammalia; order Carnivora; family Felidae; genus Puma; species Puma concolor. The sequence goes on from NC_141683.1 coordinate 31,863,034, forward strand.
CTTAACCTACATTTTTATAATTTCCAGGTCTCTTAATTCCTTTGTGGGAATCTACATTTTCAATTGATATCATATTCTTTCTGTCTGAAAAATAGCTCTCAACATTTATCGTGGTTTTTGCTAGCAATGAATTGTCTTTTTTTGTTGTTACGTTTTGGGTTTTTTTTTTGTATATGAAATGTTTTTATTTGATCCTCACTATTGAAAGATCATTTGCAGGAAATAAATTTCCATGTTGCCAGAAGAGGGAGAGAATCATGTGGGATAAGATGAATAGAGAAGTCAGCCAGTAACTAATGCTACAGAGAAATAGAGTGAAGAAAGAGAATAAGATTTGCTAATTAAAATATTGCTTGTGTTCCTCAGGACATTGGCTCTGTATTTCTCAGAACTAAGGACAAAATATTGATATTTGTTGTAGCTTATTTTTGCAAGAAGCTTGGTAGTAAAATTAGGATATAGAATAATAGACTGATAGAATAGGATACCAAAATGATTTTACTGGTTTTATTGGTTTGTTTTCAATATATCAAAATATAATCATAGGGAGAAGAAAAAGGAGCTCACATCAGACAGGGATGGTTCATAAAGCAAATTTTAGAGTAAAGTAGAAAGAATAGAATTATATAGTATTAGTTTTCTATTGATATTTAAAAAATTATCACAAATTTAGCTCAAAACAATGCTCATTTATTAGCTCACAGCTCTGTGGGTCTAACATCTTCCATGATAGAGCTGGACTGTTTGTATATAGTTTATCTGCCTGGAATTTCTACTTGATCATGACCCCACAGATACCCTTTCTTTCCCCCTGTACTTCCTGTGTACCATGCTTCCATCTTCAATGATGCATACCCTTGTTTTAATGAAGTATATCTGATAGCAGGTTCTTCAGAAAGAGTACAAGATAGATTATCCTGGAGACATTGAATATCTCTACCGTCACCCTTGATTTATGGTTTGGCTGGGTATCAAGCCTGAGGTTTGAAATAATTTCCCCCGAGAATCTTGTAGACATTGTTCCATTGTCTAGCTTCCAGAGTTGTGCTTAAGCAGCTTGAAGCCTGATCTTTTTCATGTGACCCATTTACTTACTTTTTTTTTTTTAACCACCCTGGAAGCGTGGAGAATCTTATCTTTGCCTCCAGTGTTCTAAAATGTCATGTTAATGTACCTTGATATGGGTAAGCTTTTATGTATTATGCTAATAAGCACACATGGGCCATTTTCATTCTGGTGACTCATGTCCTTCAGTTATGAGAAACATTCATGAATTATTTAATTAATGGGTTTCTCCCTTCAGTTTTTATATGGTCTTTTTCTGGCATTTTGTTATTTAGATGTTGTACCTCCTTGACTGTTCCTCTCATTTTCTTATCTTTTTTTCATGTTTATTTATTAATTTTGAGAGAGAGAGAGAGAGCGCACACAAGTGGGGGATGGGGCAGAGAGAGAGAATCCCAAGCAGGCTCCATGCTGTCAGCACAGAGCCTGATGTGGAGCTCAATCTCATGGACTGCAAGATCATGACTTGGGCCAAAATCAAGAGTTGGATGCTTAACCAAGGTGCCACCCCGGTGCCCCTTATCTTTTTTGTCTTAATTTTGCATCTCTTTTTATAGTCCTTGTTTCATTTTTTCTGCTTTGTGGGAGATCTCCTCAACTGTATCTTTAAAAATTGCTGTAGAAATTTTCAATTTTGCTAAGTCTTTTCATAGTACCTTTTGTTCTTTTCTCATGAGAAATATCTTATTTGAAAAAATTTAAAAAATAATAAATTTTAAAAAATTAAAAAAATCTTACTTCTCTGACATCAAAAATATTTCTATTTTTTCTGTGCAGTCTTTATTTTTTTAATTTTATTTTTAGTTTTTTAAAATTTAAATCCAAATTAGTTAGCATATCATGCAACAATGATTTCAGGAGTAGATTCCTTAGTGCCCCTTACCCATCTAGCCCATTCCCCCCTCCCACAACCCCTCCAGTAGCCCTCAGTTTGTTCTCCATATTTATGAGTCTCTTCTGTTTTGTCCCCCTCCCTGTTTTTATATTATTTTTGTTTTCCTTCCCTTATGTTCATCTGTTTTGTCTCTGAAAGTCCTCATGAGTGAAGTCATATGATTTTTTGTCTTTCTCTGACTAATTTCACTTAGCATAATACCTTCCAGTTCTATCCACATAGTTGCAAATGGCAAGATTTCATTCTTTTTGATTGTTGAGTAATACTCCATTGTATATATATACCACATCTTCTTTATCCATTCATCCATGGATGGACATTTGGGCTCTTTCCATACTTTGGCTATTGTTGATAGTGCTACTATAAACATGGGGGTGCATGTGTCCCTTCAAAACAGCACACCTGTATCCTGTAATAATAGGATAAATTATAAATGCCTAGTAGTGCAATTGCTGGGTCATAGCATAGTTCTATTTTTAGTTTTTTGAGGAACCTCCATACTGTTTTCCAGAGTGGCTGCACCAGCTTGCATTCCCACCAGGAATGAAAAAGAGTTCCTCTCTCTCCACATCCTCACCAACATCTGTTGTTGCCTGAGTCGTTTATGTTAGCCATTCTGACAGGTGTAAGGTGATAACTCATTGTGGTTTTGATTTGTATTTCCTTGATGATGAGTGATGTTGAGCATTTTTTCATGTGTCAGTTGGCCATCTGGATGTCTTCCTTGGTGAAGTGTGTATTCATGTCTTTTGCCCATTACTTCACTGGATTATTTGTTTTTTGGGTGTTGAGTTTGATAAGTTCTTTATAGATTTTGGATACTAACCCTTTATCTCATATGTCATTTGCAAATATCTTCTCCCATTCTGTCCATTGCCTTTTAGTTTTGCTGATTTTTTCCTTTGCTGTGCAGAAGCTTTTTATTTTAATGAGGTCCCATTAGTTCATTTTTGCTTTTGTTTCCCTTGCCTCTGGAGACGTGTTGAGTAAGAAGTTGCTGAGGCCAAGATCAAAGAGGCTTTTGCCTGCTTTCTTCTCAAGGATTTTGATGGCTTCCTGTCTTACATTGAGGTCTTTCATCCATTTTGAGTTTCTTTTTGTGTATGGTGTAAGAAAGTGGTCCAGGTTCATTCTTCTGCATGTCGCTGTCCAGTTTTCCCAGCACTACTTGCTGAAGAGATTGTCCTTATTCCATTGGATATCCTTTCTTGCTTTGTCAAAGTTAGTTGGCCATACGTTTGTGGGTCCATTTCTGGGTTCTCTATCCTGTTCCATTGATCTGAGTGTCTGTTCTTGTGCCAGTACCGTACTGTCTTGATGATTACAGCTTTGTAGTATAGCTTGAAGTCTGGGATTGTGATGCCTCCTGCTTTGGTTTTATTTTGAAAAATTTATCTCTTTTCTTTCTCTGTTTATTTTGAGGTCTGTCTTTTAAGTTGGAGGCTTTTTTTTTTTTTAATGTTTATTTATTTTTGAGACAGAGAGAGACAGAGTGAAAGTGGGGGAGGGGCAGAGAGAGAGGGAGACACAGAATCTGAAACAGGCTCCAGGCTCTGAGGGGTCAGCACAGAGCCCGACGTGGGGCTCGAACCCACGGACTGTGAGATCATGACCTGAGCCGAAGTCGGACGCTCAACCGACTGAGCCACCCAGGCGCCCCGTAAGTTGGAGGCTTTTTACAGATGGCTAAGGATTTTTGAATGTCTGCTAGTATTTAAAAGTGGGAAATTTATTATTATTTTTTGAAGTAAAATATTGATGCATTTTATTCACATTAATATCCATGGACCTTGCATTATATTAATATAGCTATAGTATTTAAATATTTCCCATGATTACTTAGCTTATTTTTTTTGCAATTTTATTTTTATGTATGTATGTATGTATGTATGTATGTTTTTTTAATATGAAATTTATTGTCAAATTGGTTTCCATAAAACACCCAGTGCTCATCCCAACAGGTGCCCTCCTCAATGCCCATCACCCACTTTCCCCTCCAAAACTGATTGGAAACATTGAATCCCTAAATGAGGCTTGTTACAATGGTCTTCATTATAAGTTATGTCATTTCCTTCTTGGGGGGGAGGAGAATGTAAGTATATTCATTTATTGTTCCTCTTGGTTCAGGAACAACAGTATATTGTTAATCCATTATGTTGTTTCTCTTGACTGAGCAGATTCCCCTTCTATAGATCTTCTAATACCTTGTCTAAAGGGTGTGGTCCTAGTTTCTGTCATTCTGGAAGCTAAAATAGGAAAAAGGTATGGGATTAGTATTCAGTATTGTAAGTGTTCATTTAATCATCCTATTTTCAAAAACATACCCCACTCCTAAATATGACTGGCATCCCCCAGTCCAGAAACCTTCAGTCTTCTGCTGACAAAAAAGGAAACAAGTCCTCTGGCAACATGTAATAACTGATATCTGAGATTCTAATTATTTCTTTGTTATTTTTTAAATAACTTTTTACTTATTGATTTTATTGAGGAATAACGGTACATGAGATACCACATCTATCTAAAGCGTGCAATCCAATGAGTTTTGGCAGTTGCATTCACCCATGATTACACCACCACAGTCGCAATACATGATACATCAGTCATTTATGGAAGATTCCTCATGGCACTTTGCAGGCAGTCCCTCGTTAGTCCTTACCTTACCCCAGACAACTACTCTAGATGATTTTGCAGTTTATAAAATGAGATGAGATGTGGTTTGTAGTCTTTTGTCTCACACTTGTTTTTATCAGAATAATGATTTTGAGATTCATCAATATTTTTGCATTTACAGTAGTTTTTTTTTTCTTTTTAGTGCTGAATAGAATTCCATTATATAAATGTACTTCCTTTGGTTTGTCCATTCTCCCACTGATGGACACTGGGGCTATTTCTGAATTAGGGGCATTATGAATAAAGCTCTGTACAGTCTTTGTATGGACATATGCTTTCATTTCTCATGGATGAATATCTACCTGTATGCTTGCCCTTCTGAGAAACTGTCAGTTTTCCAAAGTGGTTATGCCATTTTATATGTGCCCTACATCCTTGCCGACATTTAGTGTTATCTGTATTTATATTTTCACTATTCTAACGGCTGGTTTTAACTCTTTCTGAACGTTTTCAACTAATCATCCTCCTTTTAGTCAACCTTATCCTTACCTCTACAGAAGACTAGTACCACAAATTCATAATTTTTCAGGGATATTCTGTAATATAGATTGTTTCTTGGCTTTTCCACCACAGATCTAGGATTCAGTTTTCCCAGATTATTATGCCCATTGTTAACTGTCCATATGTCTTCCAAAATATAATTATGGTTATATTTTGATTACATCTCTAGTCCCATTACCTTTGTTCTTATATATTCACACATTAAGATGCCTTTTATTTTTTAAAGATTTTTGAAGGGAAAATAAAACAGATTGTTTTTAATTCATTCTCATTACCCCTCAGCTAGATATTTCATATATATATTTAACACCCAAAATCAGTGTCAGAAGATAGACATAGTAGAAGGTAAAACAATTAATTACTTTGCTTTATTTTTTATATAAAATAAAAAATAAAATAAATAAAATAAAACAACTAGGTGTTAAGATAAATACAATTAATTAGGAGTTAAGATAAATATTATGCAAACCATGAGATAGAAACAATGGTATAAGTTTGAAAATGTAGATTCAGAAAAATCACATTTAAAAAAGAGAATCCCTCTCTTTTTTGCTTTATTACACTGGAATAATAGCTTGAAGGAGCCTTGAGGAGCAATAGGGTGTTAACACATCTTATTTTTCAGGGAACTAAGGGAAGTACTAGGAAGATACATTCTTATGGAGAATATAGAAAATATACAGAAACTACCTCGCTAAAAACTGGAGAAGGACCACATACACTGTGTAAGCATTTTGATTTTGTTTTAAACATTGAGTGCATTGTTTTAATAACAGCATCTCAGGATGTCTCATTTGGTAGGAAACATGCATTCAGACATTTATTGGAATCTCACTCAATTTTTGATGGGTAGAAAAATAAACTTTAAATAATTTGGGTGATCTTGTTCACCATTCCACCCTTTGATTATAATCCTTTGAGTAAGTGACATGGGAGAGATACATATGCTATGACATCAAATAATGTGTCTTGCCACACTAGGATTCAAGTGTCTTAGGAGCATTGTTTTTTAATACAATAGGGACATTAATGAAAAATTCAAATACTTTAACAAGGTGTTCAATTAAATGAAGAGCTATATTCCATAACTAGAGGAAAATGCTAAATGTTATATTCATCTACAATATAGTCTTCTCTAAAGGACTTTGAGATATAATTTGAACTATCATGTATCTAGAGAAGGATGACAAGAATGAAGCTATCCTAGGAAAAAATGTCATAGAGGAAAGAAAACTTAAAGAATCAGGATTGTTCAAAAGAAAAAAAATTGATTAGAAAAAAAAGAATCAGGATTTTTCAACCTTAAATATTTGGGATGGGTATAATAACTACTATTGATTATTCCCAAAGTTCTTACGTGAAAGCTGAGATAAATGTATTCAGTGTATGTACAAAGAAAATAGATAATCTTCCTTACAAGGCAGGACATTCTGAATTAGGAGATAAGCTGTCTCTTGGAGTTCTTTCTAACTCTCCAAGAAACTGTTGGTTAAGCTCTTCACATTATAGTCATATTTGGAACAAATGACCAAGTCTACAAGTTTAATAATCCAGCATGAGTGATTGCTTTTGGAAAGTCAGTTTAATTTATATACATATGAGAATGTGAATTCAAAGTGATGTATTAACAAATCAAAAAAATTAAAAAGTGTTTTGATTTGCCTATAGTTAATATTGCTAATCATAAATATGCTTATTCTTCCATATATTTTTTACTTATCTATGATTACAAATTAAACTAGACAAACTTAACTTACTCATTACACTTTACATTTGATATATGGGCAGGATTGACAAAGTTTTAATGAAAACTACATGGAAAAGGTGAAATTTTTAAACTATGTCTATAAAATGTTAATTCTCACCAGGTATTACTGATGTGAAGATAGGATAATATAATGGCTTAATCTCACACGTAGTGACCCAGCATCACAAATGACAAAGAATAAGGTGCACTGGGGAGCCACTTCTGGTAATGGCTGCCAAGGGAAGTACACTACAGATCAACCAAACCGAGACTAGAAATAGGCACATTTGATAAACATTGGCGTTCACTTTATGTACGTCATCAAAGTTGCTGTTAAAAAAAAAAAAAAAAGATTGGTTTGTGATTTTAATAAATGTCCAAATACAATTGAAAAAAATGGCTGGAAAGTTCTAAAGTTTATTTTTTAATTTGTAAAAAGATTAGAGTGGTAAGATGTAGTCTATATATCAACCTAAGTATTGTTATGTACCATTAAATACTGTAGTTTTTGTGTGTATATTTTGAGTGGATTTAAATGTGTGTTTCCAGTATCTAATAAGTAAATGCATAATTAAAAATGATAATGATATTTATGTTTAAGATCTAGATAACAGAAATAATCAGGAGTTGTGAAAATATGATAAATCAAGCCATCTAATTGATATATGTGGAAAGTTGGGTAGGGCAATGGAAAATAACCTTTGAGTAAAACTGGAAATGAGGCAGTTAAGAAGCGTGGTCTTACATAAAAGACAGGCCAAATAAACTGACTACAATCTTTCCTGTTTGTTAAAAGAAAAAAAAAAAAAGATGTACATCAGCAGTAGTAGACCAGCATTAGAGTTTCCTGTTCTTTTTTTTCTTTCGAACTTTTACTGTTCAAAATGCATCTGTAATGTAGCTTATTATTACTCCCTTCGCACTTTGTCCATTGAACTTAATACATTAAAATTTCCCAGTCATGAATAAAGCTGAAAACTTCTCACATTTTATTTCAAAAAGTGATTTAGGGCTTGATACATAGATTTCATTGCTGATTCTGCCCTTGGTCCATGTAGCTATCAGATTTATGTTGCTTCCATAATGGAGACCACTCTGTATCCCAGAGATGATTTGCTTAATAAAATTCACATAGCTACTCACCGAATACCAAAGCTATATAAGCATGCACTGAGCCACGCAGCAACCAGATGAATTCAATTTATGTTACACTGTTATTAAAGATTAAATCACAGCTTTGTTAGTGGTCTATGAAATTCTACATTTAAGAGTAATCTGACATACTCTAGCAAGACTTGAAATATTCATATACGAAAGCATTTATTTCATAGAACAAAACGATTTACATGTTACATGGAAATAAAAGGTAGCAATGGGAATTTATAATACAGACAGTGCCTAGAGATTTATTCTTTTTCAAACTAAATTAAACTGTGAACACCCATATGAGAATTTTTTTTTCTTGATTCACAGTAAGACCAAAAATATGTTTGATTTAATTCAAGGCTATTTTTTCATAGCCAGCAGCAAATCCATTAAAGTGCTATTCTGAGTTTCATCTAGATTTGTCATCAATGTCCTGCAACATAGCAACTCAGCATAAACATATTTTCTAAGTGTAACACAAGTGTACAAAGATCATTCATATGATCACAGCTGGAGTAGGATCATTATGTAATGATTCTGCTTCAGAACTAGCCAAGGGCATATCTAAGAACACAACTAGCCTACTCCTCCAATAAAATTTTAGAAGGAAAAGAATGTTGGAGCTATTAATTGCAATGAAAATGTCAAGCTTGTGTGTGTTTGTGTGTGTGTGTGTGTTTGAAATAATGATAATTTTACTTTCTAAATAGTTTATGTTTCTACAATAAAATGACTTTCATTTTGTTTAAAATGTTTTTGTTTCACTTAGCAGATTTTCAGGGTTTTTTTTTTCCAGATGATAAAACACTCTTTTTAGAAATTAATTTTGAGCAATTCCCTTTCTATTAACCAGTTTTATGATCTTGAAGAAATAATTTCACCTGTCAGAACCTTAGTTTTCTCATCCATCAAGTGAGAAGATTGAGCAGGTGATTTATGTCTTTCCAAGTACTACATAGACCTGGATTCACAAAGTGCCTTCTATATTTTGCAAAAACAGTAGAGATCGCTAGGGAAAATTGCAAATTGAATGATGATTAAATTTCATTTTTATGGATGGGGGAAAAAATCACACTTTTTCAAACATGGAAAATCAAAAAAATAATCCCTGGAGGCCAAACTTGAAAATCTAAACATAAACTGCAAACATTAGCATAAGGAACAAGGGGTGCCATGCTTCTGTCCCAGAGCTTGATTATTTACAGAAAAGAAATGAATGCATTGTTTACAATAAATTTATAAATAATTGAGCATTCTAAATAGAATGGATTATATTCTCCAGAGTGTTCATAAATACAGCTATTACTCATTATAAGCAAACTTAAATTCATAATATTGAAATTTAAAAATTGCTGAGTACAGGAAGTCATTTATTTTAAATTATGTGAGATCTTGAAATTAAGGACTTTACATTATGTGCCAAAGTATATAGTAACCCTTAGAGACAGACAGACAGAGAACTTAAGATCAGAGAATGTCTAATGATGGATGACATCTCTGTGATCCCAGAGGTGAGAGAAGAGATTTGTGAAATGTCAATATTAGAAGAAAGAATACACATTTTAAGAAATGTTTTTAAGGGTGGCAGTTCAGCAAAAAGTAAAATTGAATTATTATTATAGGAACTATACATAATAGGATATTACTATTATTTAAAAATTTAACTCTTTTTTATTACAGTTTTTCAAATTAGCCATTGAATTATTCCCCTCTGTGTGGGTGTATAATCTTCTCCACAAAAGTAATTAGACCTTTCACAGGTTCACTGGACTAACACAAACACAGTCTAAGTCAAATTTCTTTTAGAAATAAATTGGTCAGGGGCGCCTGGGTGGCTCAGTTGGTTAAGCATTGGACTCTTGATTTTGGCTCAGGTCATGATCTCATGGTTCCTGAGATGGAGCCCCTCATCCTTGGGCTCTGTGCTGACAGCATGGAGCCTACTTGGGATTCTCTCTCCCTCCCTCTTTTCTTCTCCCCAGGCTTGCTCATGTGTGCAGGTGTGCTCTCTATCTCTCTTTCAAAATAAATAAATAAACATTACAAAAAGAAATAAATCAGCCATCTCCATGTGGAGAATTCCTGGGGAGTGTGTGGCAAATAGTAAACTGATTCTATGATTTTAATTGAAAGATCCTTAGTGTGATTCATATTAGAGATCTCCTCATAAGAATGCAATATTCACAATTTCATTAGAACCACGAATCCACCTCCATTTTCACCACCACTTGCCTTGACCCCCAGCCAGCAATAAATATGATGAGTCCAAGATAAGTGACACAAACAATTTGAAATTGGGCACAAGTGTTTCAGTGTGACCTAACTAAAGTTTTTCTATTGATAAGCTACTTTGTATTAGGGGTAAGTGACTTGTGATGTATATGTTCCAATAATTAGCATTAGGGGAAACCCTTCTGTTCATACAAATCTACCTATTTAATTACTTCTATATTTCCCTACTAAGTTAGCTTTTGAATTGATGTCTCCAAAATATTAAAAAATCATTTGGAGAATTTCCCCCCTCCAATCAATTTTTAGTTTAGCCTTCATTTTCCAGGCTGGCCTGGCTTCACATATTAAAATGTCTTCAAGCATACGTATGTCTTAAAAAGCCATTCTTCCTGAAGTTGCTTTATGATGATCAACAGAAATGTTTTGCCTGGTAAAACGGTTTTTATCATTTTATTTTGAGTTATTCTGTTAAAGAGAAAATTGCATTGGGCAAAGATTCTCCTGGAATTGTGTATTTTATGTTGTTGTAACAAGAACTTAAAAGGTGTTGCACAAAATGTTAGTGAAGTGCTTCAAAACACAAGAAATGTCACCAGCTATTTTTCTCACTTCCAGTGTCAATAGATGATTTTCTATGTAGTTTTAATATTTAAGCTATAATGTTTACATAGATGGCCAAACAAATATTCATCAAGTATTTACTCTGTTCTTTGGGGGAAAAAGATGAGGGAGACTTTATTTTCTTTCTTTTAAATGGTAAGGATAAATACATTCTCAACAGCAAGTCTGGGAATATCTAAAGTAGCTTTCGGATGTACATCCTTTCCAAGAACATCAGTCATTTACAAATGATCTATTTATTCATCCAAAAATTAATTCTGAATACCTTTTTTTGTGCCAAGAATATTTTTTTCTGATTTCAATGTCAAGTTTTCCATTTTAATATTTATGCCTATTTTACCAGAATTCAAAATTATGTTATCTTGAAAATTTTAGTGACCATGTGTAACAAGCATATTCTCCTGTATAAGCTAAATTTGTGATCAAAAGAATCAGAAGACTCAGCTGCTAAAATGTAATCATTTTTTACCTGGTTCTAACATATCTTATCCTAAAAGATTTTACCCTTGTTCTAAAATCCTCACTAGGAGGGGTGCCTGAGTAGCTCAGTTGGTTGAGCATCCAACTTCAGCTCAGGTCATGATCTCATAGTGTGTGTGTTTGAGCCCCACGTCGGGCTCTGTGCTGACAGCTGAGAGCCTGGAGCCTGCTTCCGATCCTGTGTCTCCCTCTCTCTCTGACCCTCCCCCGCTCACACTCCGTGTCTCTCAAAAATAAACATTAAAAAAATTTAAAATCCTCACTAGATACAAGTTTTATTTTCATTGCAAGAATTTTTTTTTTTCTCCGCTTCTACCTCCAATTAACTATTCAAATGACTCTAACCTGGATTTCCTGGATTTCCTTTGAAAATTCCTTTAAAGGCGATAACCACCACCTTGCCAAATCCTAAGAACACTTCTCCATCTTCGAATTCACAGCAACCTTTTTTTTTCAGTTTCTTTATTTTTGACAGAGAGAGAGAGACAGAGACAGAGAGACAGAGAGACAGAGCATGAGTGGGGAGGGGCAGAGAGAGGGAGATACAGAATCCCAAGCAGGCTGCAGGCTTTGAGCTGTCAGCACAGAGCCCGATGTGGGGCTTGAACTCGTGGACCGCGAGATCATGACCTGAGCTGAAGCATATGCTCAACCGACTGAGCCACCCAGGTGCCCCAAATTCACAGCAACCTTTAACAGAGCAAACCCGCTTTCCGTTTTGAGACGCTCCTTTCTCTTGGCTTCCATGGCACTGATATCTCCTGTTTTTTCCCTGCCTCATTGGCTACTCCTCCCCATCATTTTTACTGCTCCTCTTCTACCTAAAATCTATGTGTTAGCATATCTTAGAGCAGTGTCCTGGGCCCTCCTCTTTCTGGCTGTGCCATTCCTGGATGGTCTTCTCTAGTAGTATGACTAACATAACATTTATATCAGTGGATCTCATTCCTATTGAACCTATTGCTTTCTATTTGATGAAATCTTATATAACACTGCCTTCGCTACTATGCCCACATAAAACTTATAGATAATATAAATGACCCACAGATATGATTAGAAAAAAATGATAAACCAACTAACTCAAAGACAAAGGAAAAGTAGAAGGAAATTGATTTAAAATAAAATAATTCACCTTAATGTGGAAATGTCGAGAATGTCTTTATTGGAAGACATAACCTAGGTGACACTTGTGCCTATGTGTAATAAACCTATTTGGATTTAGCAGGATTGATGAAATCAGAACCCATTCCATATAAGAAGCAGAAGAAAATAAAAGTACAGAGAGGTAGAAATGAGCATAAGAGTAAAAACTAGTTCAGAATAAGTTATAATAAATACAATTCATTTGTAAATTATGAGAAGAGGGAAATGAGTCCAGTGGAAGTAAGAAAGCCAGCCAAGGTAAATTTCAGATGTTGAGGTGAAAGCAACAAAATAGTTAGATATTCTATGAAGGAGCTGTGCCTTTTTTCTAAGTATAGTATCAAAATAATTCCTATGTTATTGCATGAAATGAGGTAATGATAAAGCATCTCAAGATCTCAAATATATTTTCTATCTTGAAATTCTATCACAAAGGAGGCATACATTTCGTCTCTAGTACTAAAAAAAAAAAAAAAAAACAAAAACCTGAGCTCTACTTCAATAGGCAACAGGGACTAGAGGAAAGATTGGAAAAAGAAGCAGTAATATAAGAGGCGATAGAGAACTTGTGTGTTAGACCTCTGGGGACAGAATCGCAGCAAAGCTGGAAAACAAACCAAAACAAATATAACACTTCCACATAGAATTTTTGCTATAGGAGGTCATCTAGTCAGTGATATGAATTGTCTTTAAAATTTTTTTATTAACTTAATTTCTTAATACAATTTCACTCAAATAATATTCAATCATCTGTTACATAGATGAAATTGGTCTCATTGATTTTATTTTTTTTTTAGTTTATTTTGAGGGAGAGAGAGAGAGAGAGAGAGAGCGAGAGCAAGCACGAGTTGGGGAGGGGCAGAGAGAGACAGAGACAGAAACAGAGAATCCCAAGAAGGCTCTGCATGGCTCAGTGCAGAACCCGACATGGGGCTCAAACCCGTGAACCATGAGATCATGACCTGAGCCAAAACCAAAAGTGAGGTGCTTTACCAACTGAGCCACCCAGGCACCGCAGCCTCATTGATTTTAAACAGCTGGGCTGCAGCACTGAAACCCTTTACCATCAGATGTATGCTTGGAAATACAATAGCACATTGAGTAGACAGAAAAACAGAGTGAGTAAGCATATTCTCTGATTCTCAGATACAATGTATTTATTTAAATTTCCCTCACCCTAACAACCTTCTCACAAATTCCTGGGCCTTTTATGTAACTTCTTGTAAAAAAAAAATAGGATTATCCTGTGCTTAATTACTACCAATTTATCTTTTTAGAGTATTTGGTTGAGGGGAACATTGAAAAGTTGTGCAGGATATGGGACAATAATTTGTTTTGCCAAACTGTCATACCGACTGCAGACCATCTAGCATTCCCAGACGTTGCCAATCACATATCAGTAGCATCTCCCAAACATTGCGGCATCCAAGACATGCTCCCATAAAATTTCCAAGCACTCTAGGATGGCAATATAACCACGGATCTATATGTTGACATTCTTGTGCCTGAACCAGACTTATATCCAACTGCCTACTTAACAAATACCAAACCGTTACCTTTGATATTTCCCCTTCCAGTACCCTTTACATGTAATCTGCAAAAAGTCCTGTTTACTCTACTTCCAACAGAGTTTTAAAATATATTCAATTCTTGATTTCCACTGTCACAACTTTAATATCCAACCCTTGGTTACTTCTCCTTTTGACCAACGTAGTAGCTTCTTAATTGTTTTCTAGTATCATGTCTTTGTCCTCATTTTACACATGGCAGCCAGCTTGAGTTGTTTGTTTTTTTTTTTTAAGGCTTTATTTTTCAGAGAAGTTTTAGTTTGACAGCAAAACTGACTGAAGGGTATATAGATTTCCCATAGTCCCCCTATCCCCATACTTGCATAGCATCCTCTGTAATCAATATCCCCCACCAGAGTAGTATATTGGTTACAATTTGTGAAACTACACTGACACATTACAATCGCCCGAAGTGCATGCTTTACATTAGGGTTTACTCTTGTATATTCTAAGGATTTAGACAAATGCGTAATGACATATAATTATCATTACAGGATCATGCAAAGCATTTTCACTGCTCTAAAAATTCTCTGTGCTCAACCCATCCATCGTCCCCACACCACCCTCCCTACCTCTAGCATTTACTCATCTTTTACCATATCCACAGTTTGCCTTTCCAGAAAATCATATATTTGGGATCATAGTGTATGTAGACTTTTCACATTGGGCTCTTTCACTTAGTAATGTGCATTTAAGGTTCTTCCGTGTCTTTTCATGGTTTCATAAATCATTTCTTTTAGTGCTGAATAATATACCGTTGCCTGAGTACCACAGTTTATTCATCGATTCACCTACTGAAGGACATCATGGTTGCCTCCAAATTTGGGCAGTTATAAATAAAACTTCTATAAATGTTCTCGAGGAGGTTTTTGTGTGGACCCAAGTTTTCGGCTCCTTTGAGTAAACATGAAGGAGCATGATTGTCGTATTGTATGGTAAAAGTATGTTTGATTTTGTAAAAAAACACTCAAACTGTCTCCCAAAGTGGCTCTACCATTTTGCATTCTCATCACGAATAAACAAGAGTCCCTGTTGCTTCACATCCATACCAGCATTTGTTGTTATCAGAAATCCAGATTTTGGTGATTCTGAGGTGTGTGATGATATCTTGTTATTTTAATATATAATGCTTTATTAACATACGATGTAGAGTATCTTTTGATATTTCTATTTGCCATCTGTATATCTCTTTTTATCTTTTTCATGAGATATATGCTCAGGCCTTTTCCCCATTTTTCAAATTAGGTTGTTCATTTTCTTATTGTTGAGGTTTAATAAGTATTATTTGTATTTATTGGATAGCAGCACTTTATCAGGGAAAAAGTCAGTGTTGCTTTTGGATATTTCTTTTGCAAATATTTTCTCACTGTCTGTGGCTTGTCTTCTTATTCTCTTGACAATGTCTTTCCCAGAACAGAGGTTTTAAATTTTAATGAAATCCAGTTTACCTATTATTTCTTTCATGGATCTTGCTTTTAGTATTGTATCTAAAAAGTCATTATTATACCCAAGGTCAACTAGGTTTTCTCCTATGTTAGCTTCTAGAAGTTTTATGCTTCTAGATTTTACATTTAGATATATGATTCATTTTGAGTTAATTTTTGGGTTCTAGATTCTACATTTAGATATATGATTCATTTTGAGTTAATTTTGGGGAAGGTTTTAAGCTCCATATCTACATTCAATTTTTTTTTTTTTGCATATGCATGTCTAGTTGTTCCAATACCATTTGTTACAAAGACTATTTTTTAAGGGCACCTGGGTGGCTCAGTCGGTTGAGCATACAACTTTGGCTCAGGATTATGATCTCATGGCTCATGACTTTGAGCGCCACATCAGGCTTTGTGCTGACAGCTTAGAGCCTGGAGCCTGCTTCTGATTCTGTGTCTCTCTATCTCTCTGCCCCTCCCCTGCTCACAGTCTGTCTGTCTGTCTCTCTCTCTCTCAGAAATAAATAAATAACATTAAAATTTTTCTTTAAAAAAGACTATTTTTGCTCCATTATATTACTGTGTTCCTTTGTTGAAGATCAGTTGACTATGTTTACATGGATCTATGTCCTTGTATTCTGTCCCATTGGTTTACTTGTCTATTATTTCACCAGTACCTCCCATCTTGATGACTGGGGCTTTAAAATAAGTCTTGGGGGGGGCACCTGGGTGGCTCAGTCGGTTAAGTCGGTTAAGTCCAACTTCGGCTCAGGTCATGATCTCATGGTTTGTTGGTTCAGATGCCTGGATCCTGCTTCTGATTCTGTGTATCCTGCCACCCCCCCCCCCCCCCACCCCTCTCCCACTCGTTCTCTGTCTCTCTCTCAAAAATAAATAAACATTAAAAAATTTTTAAAATAAGGCTTGGAGCACCTGGGTGGCTCAGTCAGCTAAGTGTCCAACCCAATCTGCTAAGTGTCCAACTCTTGATTTTGGCTCAGGTCATGATCTCACAAACTGCTGACAGCATGGAACCTGCTTGGGATTCTCTCTCTCTCTCTCTCTCTCTCTCTCTCTTTTTCTCTGTGTCTCTCTGCCCCTGCCCTGCTCACACTATCTCTCAAAATAAATAAACATTAAAAAAAAGATTGTTTATAAAAGATAAATAAATAAATAAATAAATGAATGAATGAATAAATAAATAAGTCTTAATAAGTGTTAGTCTTCCAACTTTGCCTCCAACGCCTTCAATGTTGTGCTAACTATTGTGGATTTTTTGTTTTTTCATATAAATTTTAGAAAGTGATACTTTTTTTTTACCACAGCATTGAATGTGGAGACATTGGATCTATGTATGTGAACATATACTTACATATGTATGTAATAAATAACTTCACAATCTCACTATGAAGCAAGTTTTATTAAATAGGATACGTTTTAAGCATCAAGGTGAAGGACTTCAGAGAGTAAGCTCTGAATAATTATTTTCCTGTCATCATCACCAGCAGCAGCAGCAGCAGCAGCAACAAAAACCATTGTCACAGAGGTGGAAACTGGCTGAAGGACTTGCTCAGTGGTGTGGCTGGTAAGTGTAGGAGAGCTCAGATTCAGGCCACATGATTTCAAGTTTAGTGTTGTTGCAACTAATGGTGTATGGATATTGAAGCAGTAAATGAACTGTAAAAATACTTTTTTCATCTTTTTTTTCATCTAATGAAACTTTGATACCATGTAGAATATAGTAGAAGGTAAAGTTTGCAATTAATTTAAACCCAGCTCCTAGGGATGATAGTATTTAGCCCTACCCTTTCTCAAATCTATGAAATTTCTTATTGTGTAGGCAAGTAAAGGAAGAAAGTATGACCTAAATGATATTGTCTAGCTAGAAGATTACCTATATGAAATATTCTAGAAATTTTCATGTTTCAATAGAAAGTCTGCATGGTGTACTAGAGAAAAATATCAAAGATTTGGGTACCAGAAATTTTTTTAAGAAAATTCACTTTTTTCTGAGACTCAAATAAGATACTATATGTGAAAATTCTCTGAATGATATTAAATACAGTTCTACTACGTGGTAGTTATCAACATGTCATTTTCTAAATTATTGCTGTATAATACTTGGAACATAATAGGCTATCAATATTATATGTCACAAATAAATATATGTGATAAATTTATAATAGCTCTTTTAGTAATTATATTTAATATTATATAAAAAGATATGTCATTCAAACTATAAAAATAAAAGGTGAGAAAGTGGTTTTTATAGGGAATTTAATAACCAGCTTATAATTATTCTGTATTAAATAAACTATAAATTTATTTTTCACTAGATCATAAAGTAGGAGGCTATTTTCATTTCATTGACTATATTTGCAAATGTTGTTTTAAGTATTTATGCTATACCTAAAGTACTTCTTTTGCATTAAATTTTACAGTAAGATAATATCAGATCAGCAGGATAATACTGAAAAACTTTGATCTAAGACAGATGTTTGGGTTTTTACTACAGTATCCAATATTAATAGCTTTTCTTGACTTCAAGTATATGAAAACATACCTGATGAATAAACACTTTTTGGCATATTTATTTTATTTCACATGGAATTTTATTAAAGTTAAACATTTAAATTTGGTATAATGGAAAGAAAAAAAGAGAGCAAACACCCTGCAAACTAATTAAAAATGTTATCTGAATAATTTTGATATTAAATATCTTATTGTTTAGGGGCGCCTGGGTGGCGCAGTCGGTTAAGCGTCCGACTTCAACCAGGTCACGATCTCGCGGTCCGTGAGTTCGAGCCCCGCGTCAGGCTCTGGGCTGATGGCTCAGAGCCTGGAGCCTGTTTCCGATTCTGTGTCTCCCTCTCTCTCTGCCCCTCCCCCGTTCATGCTCTGTCTCTCCCTGTCCCAAAAATAAATAAACGTTGAAAAAAAAATTAAAAAAAAATATCTTATTGTTTACAAGTTAAATTATAATAAATAAAATATCCAGAAATCTATAAGGGGAAAAATAAAATTAACAAAAATTATAAAGTGAAATTTCTGTAAAACCATACAATGTGTAAGAAAACCTTTATAAAGAGAGATATATATCATGAAAATGTTGAGTTGATTTATTTGCAGATGACATTCTACTTAATTCTGTCCTAACTGTGCAGATGCCTAGGAAACTTTTAATATAACCTGCATTTCTTAAACTCTTACTATCACCATAGCCTGCCCAAAGCAAGGATGAGATCACTGAACCATAAGCAACAGAACCTCCCTATTGACTTTGCTTGCCTTTGAGATTTCAAGGTCCTATAGAAGGCAATGTGAGAAATTCTGGCTGTTACTCTAACCCTGTGAAATGCCTCCAGGGGACACATTTTTCCCTTCCGTTGTAAAAAGGAAAAATAATTCAAAGAGAAATGTTAGACTTTGGGGGAGAGCTTACACCACAATGGAAGGGAATAAAGAATGTTTTTGTGCTCTCACTCTAACTGCTGATTTCTAATCTAGAAAATACCGCTTATACCTTTATTTCTTAAGCAAGACAAGAAGTATACAACTGCTGGGAGGAAGTATATGCATGTGTGTGGATTCATATAGAGATTGCCATATAAATACAGATACAGATTCACACACATATACCCATATAGATGACTGATTAAAAATATTTGCCTATTACAAATTACTTTAGGTCATTTTCCCATAGCTATGGGAAGTTCACCTATGGAAAACTTCCTGGCAGCAGTCTAATTTCTATCCTTTCCCAAACACTTAAGACCAATGTCTATTTTGTTTGGGAAGAGAAAAACAGAACTATCATTTGCTAATAGACAGTTTGTACATTTTTTTCTTCTTATTTTTTCCTATCCTTTTTTTTTTTTAATGCTTAGTAGTGACAAATATCATTAAAATAAACTCCTAAACACCATGAAGGTTTAGTAGCGGAGAATGTTAGTGCTCACCAGTGGCCATGTTCTTCCTCATCTTCCTGAGCACACTGCTAGACATTTGTCAAGAGCCTTTGCAAGTGTGTGGGGCCTGCTGGCCAATAGAAGAGTGAAACTGATGTACCCATTTCCAGATCTGACTCCTAAACACTTTCATGCCATGTCCCATGTTTGTTATCTTTGCTTATTACTCAGCTAGGTGGAGAAGATGCCAGTAACAACTTCAGAAGCTTTAGGGGAGAAATACAGAGAAGTCTGGGTCCTGGATAGCAGTATGCAGAGAGCCTCCCACCCCAGTGACATGCATTGGACTGTGAGAGGATCAAGAAATAAATGTTGGTTGATATTCCTAACTAGTACCGAAATTCAGAAAGAAAAAATGCTTGTTATGGTTTTTGCAGCATGGTCTCTGTCGCAACTTAGAAAAAGAAAATTCTTTTAAATGAGAGGCAGAGACATATACAAAGCCCAGCCTCTCTCTCCATGCCATCCAGAGGTGGGTTGAGAGGCACATGCAGGTATGCACAAGTTCTCTTGAAGTCCAAAGTCATTTGTTACCAGCGGATGAGCAGCAATCATTTTCCAACTCTGAAACCCAGGACACATAATTAGATAACTCAGAATTCAGAAAGCATGTCTGTTCATTCTGTCTAATTTCTTGTTTTATCTCTTATTTGTTTATACTTTTTTCAAAAAACATTATTTTTGAGTTCTATGTACTCCTAAGTGCTAGGGGATACAATGTGGGATATAGGCTCTGGCATCAAGGATAGTTTTGTGTAGACAGTAGACACTCAACAAATAATTTAGTGATATGAAACAGACAAATTTACAGGAAATTAATTTAGCATGATGTGGGAAACAGAGGATGGTGTTCCCCAGTCCCCTTGACATAGAAGGGGCACCCAGGCATAAGAAATGCGGAGAAGGCTTCCTGTGAACAATTTCTGGGTGGATTTAATGATTCTATTTACTATGTAGATGCTTTCCCATATGAGATATTTTCTGTGATTGAGTGATATCAGAGACAAACGACCAGCCAATATATTAACCGACCTGGTCTTCCCATCTCTGATTAGCTACTTAAGTGACACACACACACGCACACGCACACACACACACACACACATACACACACACACACTTGACTCTAAATCAATAATCAGTTAATCTAAACTGTTAATCTAAGGGACGCCTGGGTGGCAGTCAGTTAGGCGGCCGACTTTGGCTCAGGTCATGATCTCAAGGTTCGTGGCAAGGTTCGTGGGTTCGAGCCCCACATTGAGCTATGTGCTGACAGCTTGGAGCCTGGAGTTGGCTTCGGATTCTATGTCTCCCTTTCTCTCTGCCCCTCCCCCACTTGTGCTTGCTCGTGCTCTCTCTCTCTCTCTCTCTCTCTCAAAAATAAATAAACATTAAGGAAAAAAAGAAACTGTTAATCTAAGCTGTTTATCATCCTGATATCAACAACACAGTGAACTTGTCTGTCCTACAAATTGTGGCTTTGAAAGAAATATTGAAAAAAGTCTAAAAATTATGAATTTTCTAGATTCCAATTTTTAATTTTATTATTACAAAGTATGTTTTTTAGCAATTATAGGGGACTAAAATTCTCCCTCATTGTTTCTATTTTTAGATGATGAAACATCGAAACAATGTTTCATTGTATTTAAATGACTAAGAGGCAACAATTACCAAGCTCTTTACAAAGGGGGAAAATGCATTCTGAGAAACTCAGCAATAAGAAAGTGCTACGGCATTATTTTAACAGGATAAAATCAATTACTAATTTTCATCATCTTAAAAAAGGAAATGATTCTTTGCATAAACATTTTACACAATATAACTTCAGAATATTTATAAAGTCTTTGGAGGAAACTATAGCTAAGAGATAGATATTTAGACATTTTTCCATTAACATATGTATGCACATATATTTATTGATAATTGATGTAAACATCACAGAAAAGCCAGAATATGAAATTTGAATGTGGAGTAATACTTTAGATTTTATAATGTATTTATGTGTATTTCTTCAGTATTCCCAAATATTTGAAACACATCCTATGGGATAACAAATATACTATATACATGTAATAAATTTTTATGCACAGGTAAGTATAATGAAAAATATTAATTTAAGCATATGTACACGAAGGCTATCCTAACTTTCTCACATTATCTCATCCCTCCCCAAATACACAAATGCTCAACGGTATTTATAGTTACTGCCATGAAGCACTTTTGTATATTTAAGAGTGCCTTTAGGTCTTTAACTATAGGAAGTCTTTGACTGCCAAAAGTAGTGTCATCAACAGTGGAAATGAAAAGTAACCTTCAAGAACCTTTTAGACATGAGTAGGCTTTCTGGGGGCAGCTCTGTAGGAAAATTAACTGAAAAAGATGGACTACTCACCAGATACTGAACTGAATAATTTAAGTGTGGGGAGTTCAATCTCCTTTTATACTGCTTTCCTCATTGCACATTGATTAAAGTGTCATTAAAAATAATGAATGGCTAAATATATGAGTGTTATCCAAATTATTTCCATCTTTATTATCCTAAAAGATCAAATGATTTTCATAATGGATGCCATTGTGAGAGACTCAGTTTCTTTTGTTGCCTGTTCATGCTGTTCTTGTTGTGATAACTCAAGGCACACTCATCAGCCCCCATGTGAACTGGCTGGAGTGACAGTTGGTGACTCAGCAGTTGGCCAAATGATGAACTAGAGCATAGTCTGTCATTCACATGTTTCTCAAGTGAATCCTGCTATTATCCCAGAAGTGATGTAAACTTTTCTAATGTTATTATCAAGTGTTGGATTGAGCATTCAGGAAATGCCCCATGTGTTATAATATGGCATTCTGAAAATGAGGTTCCAATCATTCTGTAATTTATCTGTAAATCTTTGGCAATGAACAGAATATATTTTTTGAATTCTTCTCTCTCTCTCTCTCCCTTTCCAGAAAACCATTCATCACACTATCCAAACCAGAAATCCTGGAATGATTTGGCTCACCTATGCCGTTTCAATGCTTCTCTCTACAGTGGCATATTCAAATGATCTCAACAGATGCACAGGACTTTCCATTAGTGTCCACCTCAACCATGTGGATGATCCATCAATTCTATTTTCTAATGATGTACATGCAATGACATTCATTTCTATGGTAAGTGTCTCTAAGTGTAGAATTTCTTCTGTCTAGTTCAGTACCCTCATCTCATGTTACCAAAAAATTTAAATTTGAAGTGTTTTGACTGACAAATGAAAATTGAGTTCAGTACAGCCTTCTCTTTAAAGAAAATTAGTCATATATTTCTTCTTGGCCAGGTAATTTAAAAACCTGGAATCATCATCATCATCAAAAACAGTAACAATGGTATAACCAAAATGTATACAAAATTACATAATTACATTCAGTCATATTTTATATCGGACCTCAAGGCAATTAGAATCATATCTATTAATTTCTTGATAAAGATCTGCTTAATCAGTGTATTCATTTGTGCATTCTGGGATATAATAGACTCAAAATCAGTTACTATAATCTCAAACCACATCGTGTACTTCCTCTCAAAGACACAGTCACATTTCCTATCTCTACCAGTAGATGAAAATTCATTCATATCTCAATGTAAATGAACTGGTTATTCATGTTAACTAGAAGCATGAACAAAATAGGAGTCCACCTTTTCAAATAAAAAAATCTTTTTGAAAATGATAATTTTCAACTATTAAAATAGTTTTTTTCTTGCAGATATTAAAAGTTTATGGGGAGCCCGGGTGGCTCGGTCAGTTGAGTCTGACTTCGGCTTAGGTCATGATCTCACAGTTTGTGGGTTTGAGCCCCGTGTCAGGCTCTGTGCTGACAGCTCAGAGCCTGGAGCCTGCTTCGGATTCTGTGTCTTTCTCTCTCTCTCTGCTCATGCATGGTCTCTCAAAAATAAATAAACATTAAAAAAACAAAACAAAAAAAAACCCCAAATATTAAAAGTAATTGATATAGTAAAATCATATGAGCACTTGGCAGTATTTGAAATGTAACACCATCCCTTAAGTAGCATGCAAACCCAAGCTAAATGTAAAAGGGAGACAGATTCAGGATTTTAAGAACATGGCATTTTAAAATAATACAGTTTTTAATAAGTTTTAGTAATATGAAGACAAGTGAGAACAGAAAAATAGAGATTTTTACTTAGAGTATCTATTATTTATCTTTTATGAGTGCTAGATGAATTACATACATAATTTTATTTAGTCAGCCAAAATATTGCAAAGTTGATATTATAACTTCCCTTTCAAAACTTTTAAACTGGCGCTCAGTGTTGTTCATAAGTAAACTTTCTCAAATTGTGGGAGATAGTAAGTGACTGTGGATATCAGCTACAGTCTTCGGATGAGTAACTAACCACAATATCTACCATATAAATAAAATCGGCCAGCTCAAATAATCATTTAATGTAGTGGTTTTTTTTTTTTTTAAACTGAAATAACTTAAAAATAACCATAGAGGAAAAGCACAGATCAAACAAAATTGTTTTTGAATGTGAGCAAGTCCTGTTGAGCTGTTTACACTTAGGTCCATCTGTAAGTTAATTTCTGAAATTAGATCATATTAAATAAAAACTAGAAATTAAAACCTCAGTATAACAAATTTCATTATTTTAGACCAGTGGATGAGTTTAGAGACTATTTAGTAAGTTTATTATTTTAGAAATGAGGTCCATTATGAGTGGAAGTGTTTTAGAAAATCTTCTCTCCACCTCCTTCCTTTCTTTTCTCCATCATCGTCATCATCACCATCACCATTCAGATCATGAAAAAGAGCCAGCTGGCCAAAGAAATGGAAACTAAAAATTAATTTAGATAATTTAAACATTTAAAATATTAAAGTAAATGCTAAAAATTCTTTTTCATTCACAAAGAAGAAGGTCTGTGAGGTAAAGCTGGGATCAAAAAAAACCCAATTTGATGTGTTTTTTTGATAAATATTCTAGATCTTTTTTGATAGGTGTTCTAGGCATTTTCTTGAAAGTGACTTTTGTTTAATCCTAACAAACATTACAAAGGAATAAAACTTTCTGCACTTTTAAAGGTGTCTGGGGGCGCCTGGGTGGCGCAGTCGGTTAAGCGTCCGACTTCAGCCAGGTCACGATCTCGCGGTCCGTGAGTTCGAGCCCCGCGTCAGGCTCTGGGCTGATGGCTCAGAGCCTGGAGCCTGTTTCCGATTCTGTGTCTCCCTCTCTCTCTGCCCCTTCCCCTTTCATGCTCTGTCTCTCTCTGTCCCAAAAATAAATAAACGTTGAAAAAAAAAAATAAAGGTGTCTGAAGGGTTAACATGATTGGGATTAATGAATGACGTTATGCAATAAGGTGACTGAACAATAATGTGATATAAGCATCTTATAAAAATGAGAGTGAAGAAAAGATGTAGAATTCAGTGCAAATTACTTCGAATGATACAATAATACCATACTTAGTTTATAGGAAGTGATTTGTGTTTAGTATGAACGAAAGTAAAAGAAATAGCAATGGCAATGATGATTATTTCTCATTTGTGCAATGTTTCTGACTTGTGGTTTGTTTTCTCTTCCAATATAGACATTGGTGTATAGAGATAATTTGCCTATCTTAAAACAGTCTGTTTAACTTATCTTTTTTTCCAATATTTTTACATTTTGCCTGACAGACTTACACTTATTTATATATGCATTTTCTTCTTTCTCTTATTTAGTCTTCTCTCAGCCTACTTCTCTTACATTTTTAACACATTTCAAATTCTTTCTTAAATTATAAAATCTTATTTAAAAATTTCAATAAAATTCTTTCTCTTTGCCCTGTGCCAATCTGCCCTACTATTCTCAAGAGCTGACTGATCAAACTCATTTCCATCACATTTTAGCTTTTATACTCCAATGTCGCTGGTCGCAGCAATGGTACCTAGAAAACCAGGGAACAATAGTAAATTCAGCATAGCTTGTCAGAATTCATATAGACCCAAGAATGTATGCCTGAGAAGGCATAGTACAAAGGTTGTTATTTGTGCAAATGAATAAAAATACAATCAAATACAATCAGCGACTGTAAGTCTGTGTGTGTGTGTGTGTGTGTGTGTGTGTGTGTATTTGAGTGTGCCCCATTTTAATTTAACAAGGACTTAATTAAAATTACTGGGAGAAGACTAGATATTTATTCAGACTGGATCAAGATAAATAATATATACAGTGAAAACCAAAACATCTACCTGTGATATGGTAATGCAGAGAAAGAACATGAAAATATAAATATCAAAATGAACTATCTTTACAAACACAGCCCAGCTCCCCCTGCTTGTGATTTTTGAGTTTCATCCTGGCCTTAATGAAAGACACAAAAACAACTGCAGGGCAAGAGCCAGACAGTAGACAGTATTGAAGATTCAAAGACTATGAATTATCATTACCTTTTGAACAAAGTAAAGATATTTGATTGAAGGAATTTAACCTACAGAGATTAAAGATGCTTAAAGAATCTGAAATATACGACTAAAGGCTCTTTGCCAGCTCTTCTTCAAGACCAAAGAACTGCATTTAAAGTGTAGCAGGAGCAATGTTTCTGATGAAAGAAACTCAAATGCTGTTACTGAAGTCAAGTAGAAGTCCTCAAAGTCATTAGTCATAGAATTTATATTTACTCATTCACAGCTATTTATGCTCAGACCTAGTGACTTAGGTTATTTCCATTTTAGTGATTTCACGTGGTTCACTCTAAAAGAAATTGCCTTAAGGATCCAATTGGATCTTAAGAGTATCATCACTAAATGCTATTCAAGACTCGTGCCTTCAAAATCTGAAAGTGTGTAAATCAGTGGCCACGGGGGCATCCAAATATATATCTCGGGCCTGACTGAATATACTAATGTCATCACATTTTCCCTGTAAAATAGGAATGTTTGGGCATTTAAAAGGCATCCAGATTATTTTGAATATTTATGTTTAACCTGGCCAGAACCCTTGGCTGCATGCCTTATTAGCTGAAACTAACTGATAGTAATTATAGTAAATTAAATACACAGCATTGGGAATCAGAGCATAACTGGATCCTTGATCCGATCTTCAATGAACACAAAAGACTGAATCTCACCTTCCTCAACTGTGAAATGAGAGGATTGTACTACATTACCCTAAACGGTCTCCTCATGTAAAGACTTTAATTTCAAGAATCTATTTCAAAATCCAAAAGAGCTGTGTTAAAAAAATGAACAACAATACAACTCTGGACCCTGTAAAGAGTTTTCGTATTACACATGTACAATTATAGCCATTTTCCAGCATAAAAAAAGTTGTGTCTCAGAGGGCGATTTATAGTCAATCACTCTTTGGCCTGTCTTGGTTCTCAGGATAGCCCCAAACAAGCCTAGCTAAGCATCATCAGTTTATTGTAAACACTTGTAAAACACACAGGTATGGGTTACTAGAAACTAGGCATTAGGCAAAATAAAAAATTAGTGAAATCATATGGTAATTATATTTTAGGCTGATGTAAGTTCAATTAGAGTATGATACAGAAATATATAGTGATATTAGGAAGAGAAAGTCCTGAAGAAGTCTTCTACATACTTTAAAAAGGAGAGAAATTGATTTTTTATATGTTCAAGGAGTAATTGGAAGAGTGATGAACATTGGAGTGGCACTTAGAAATGGGATGAACTAGGCTTTATGTAAGTGAAGCATGGAATCGTGGATAAAGAAAAACAATTGTACAGATCCAATCTCACCTCCCTGAAGCACTTAGATCAGGGAAAAGAAGAAGGAGGATAGTATACAACATTTTTGTTTAGATTTTGGATGCCAGGTGAACAGGCAACTTGAGGTAGCTTTCTTGCTAGACTAGATCACCTATGAAAAGGGGATGCATGAAATAGGTAGGTAAGAAGATGGAAAGAATACGCAGAGCAGCTATTTGTAATGTGAAGATGGTCTCAAATTAGAGATTACTGTATCAGGGTGTTTGTCTTTGAGATTTCCCCCCAATAATGATACCCAAGTTGCTTAAACAAATTACCAACGTATTTGAGCTATTATAAATTCACTGGATGAGTAGAACATTATGAAAGACCACTGAATCAAGCTGTTAAAGAGTTTAATTTCCAGGTCATTTTCTGCTTTATGCTTCTTTTCTCCACATATATTTCATAGCAAATGCACATAATTATTTACATGTGAGTGAGAATTTGAGTTACAGCCACAGTATTATTGCTGAAGCATGTTTAATCTCAAAGTGTTTAAATGAAATAACTCTGATAAATATGTCAAAATATTGGGGAAGAATAATAATTGAAAAACAGCAGCCATAAAGACACCTTTCCAAAAAAATCATTTCCAAAGTTTTATCTAAGGATAAACTATGTGGATATATATGGAGATATATAGAAGAGAAAAGAATTACTTGAAAATAGAAGAGAGAACTAAAAAAAAAAGTGGAAAGTAGTTATTTCAATTATGGTTCAAAAGAGTACGGTGGCAGCAGCCCAGCGTGCTTGAGAAGCACAAGCTTTGAAGTTCAACACACCAGTGTTCAAACTCTGCGTCCTATGTTCTTGGTCAAGAGCCTCATCGACTCTGTATCTCCATTCGCTCACCTGTATGCGAAGAGTAGTTCCAAGCTCACACACTTTTCAAAACAATTAAGTGAACTCACGAAAGCAAAGCAGCTCCTAAGAAGTGAGCAAAAAACAATGACAAACTTTGTCGTTATTATCATTTTAAATACTTACTGGAAATATACGTATTTATTATATGTTAAACATCTATAAACAGAAAATGTAATATTCCAATTCCAAGGGCTTCAAGAATAGTTATATTAATACAGCATGATTCTGTGAGTTTTGTTTTAAAAGTTGTTTGTTTGCTCCAACCTCTGTTGAAACTCATGTCAGTTTTTCCAACCTGAAGACCTATAGGTCTTTAGTTTGAACATCTTCTTCTGGGAAGACATGTAGCTACGTGATATGTAAAATGCGCAGTGAATAGGTTTTGCAACTTAAAAATTTTTTTGTTCCACTCTCCCCCTGCGGAACTTCACCTCCTCCTCTCTTGGTCACCAGTTGAGTACATACAAGCTCTCTGGCTTTAAAATGTTATCTATGTAAATTCTTCTGCCACAGCTGGACAAGATGCTTTCAAGAGTTTTTCTGTTTCCTGTGTGGTGAAGCAGCTTTCCCCTAACGACTATTTCCCATCAGTACCCACAAAGACCTACCTTCTTAACCACTGTTTCAACGGTTTCTTACCACTTCCACCTTTCTATAGAACATTTCATTTGGAAGGAGGTTCACAAATATTTGTTCACTGGGCTGTTCAGACTGATAGCATCTCTTGGGACTTGAACTTTGATGCACAACTCTCATCTGGAAAAAAAAATGCAACTGTCACACATCAGTAGATAATACCAAAAATGAAAACAAATTCTTTTCTGTCTCGAAGTCACGATGTGATACTTATTTGTTTTGCTGTGTTGAAAAATATAACTTTTTACATTTTTCTAAAACTCAAAATGAAGACATTTCATTGCTTATCTATTTGTTACCTTCTGTAAAATGGTAATATAATTAGATTCTCAATCATTCATTGTCTCAGCAGCAACTGTAGACCGAGAATAGAAAATAAAATTAAAATCACAAACATGAAGATATAGATTTATAGGTTTTATAAGAAAAGAGAGAATTCTGATATCTATATTCTAGCAAAACAAGTCATTGCAAAGCGTCTTTTACATGCCCCCAAATTTTTATCTACAAATATAATTACCCCATATTAGTTAACTGAAAAAACAAATAACTAGCATCATGACTATGTTCTTTATAAGGAGTGTTTTAATACAGTGCTTAGGATCCATAATTATTTTACCTGTTCTTGCTCACTTTTAAAATGCTAAATTTATTTGAATTACTTTTCATAACTCTAGTCATTATAAAAGCTTTGCTCTATATAGTTTTTTCTTGTTTTATAGTCTTTGCTTTTAGGACTTTCACTTGGAGTTTCCAAGATATTTGCAAGTAGATCGTTTTCATCTGAATGAAGCAATAGTAGAAAATCTTCTATTTAAAAATATTAGATGATTCAAAAATCAGTATGGCTCAAAATTACCTCCTCTCCCTGATATGCACACACTGATAAGCAATGATATATGTAAAATAAAAATGATAAGCAAATATGGCTTGTCACAACAAAAGTCAGAACTGTGAGATACTATCCATTACTGACAGAAGAATTAGAAAGTGTGTACTACGGAATACTTAATTGTTTTGGAATATTAATAGAGGTTTCACACACCATTGCTAAAATTAAGTGGAGCTTCTCCTAGGCTTTAATTTGTTAATACCTTGAACATTCCAGAGCAGAATATAGTTCAGATCCCTTGAAACTCCTTCTAAAACTATGGAACACACACTGTGTTCTATTGATATGTAAAGCAAACAACTTCAAGTTGTGAATTAAGGATCTGCTTATATTTATATTTGTACGCATCTAAACAACTGCAAATTACATTTTTCTTTTACAATTTGCTGCCTCCTTTCCTTTCTTAATATTACCACCCTAGTTTGGACTTTCATCTTTCTCTGCACACCTCTAGCTTTTCTTCTTGTTGCATCCTATGAATTTCATCATATTAATCTTTCCATTGCACCTCTAAGAAAGTCACTTTTTTTTTTTAATATTTGCCATGGGCTTCCTTTACCAACAATAATTTTTTTTTAAACTGTAATCTAATATGCAATCAACTAATCAACCTTAGTTGATTAACTTCCTAATCAAGTTTTCAACAATTTTTCAAATGACTATTTTTCAGCCAATCTGTTTGAGGAATTGAGCCAATCACCAAACAGGCCAGAGATTTCTTTTCTCTGATCTTGTCCTTACATTTCCCCTCTGGGGTATACTCAACTAGTCTGTTTCTTCTCAAATCCAGTATATTCCCTGTTTCTTTCTTCTTCTTTTTTTTTAATGTTTATTTATTTTTGAGAGAGAGACAGAGAGACAGAGCACGAGCAGGGAAGGGGCAGAGAGAGAGGGAAACACAGAATCTAAAGCAGGCTCCAGGCTCCAGGCTCCAGGCTCTGAGCTGACAGCACAGAGCCTGATGCAGGACTCTAACTCGGGAACCATGAGATCATGACTTAAGCTGAAGTCAGGCACTTAACCTACTGAGTTGCCCAGGTGCCCCTCCCTGTTTCTAATTTAAATAAAATCTCTAGCATGAAACTTTCAGACCCATCCATCAATATATAACCATCCCCTCACCTTTACAGCCATAACAGTTCCTTGCAAACCTTCTGAGGCATGTGTCACATTTGTGTGGGGTTGCCTCAACTGCTTAACTAACTGTAAAATATTTTCGGATGAGGACTGTAGCATTGAGAGGTTTCTTATAGGGAGCTCATAGATTGGCTTTAGGCAGTCGTCAATTACATGTGAAATGGGTTCAGGGGCATTTATCTGGTGAGAGAGTTCATCACTATGATGAAATCCTCAGTGACCACGATACCAAAAATTCAGAATCACTGCCTTAGGGGAAGAATCATAACATGCTCATACATGCACATATTTTCTTCAGCAGAGCAGCTTGTATCATTTTAGTCTCTTATGTTTTGTTGCAATAAGCCAAATTTTAGAGTGTGTATTTTCAAATATTTTATATATCTTTATATTTCTTCTTTTTTCAATTTTTAAATGGAAAATAGGAAAAAATCCTATGCCCTAAAGGATCACATATTCCCTTTTTTCTTTAATTAGTGCTAAATCATCCTAGCCCCAGATATGTACCTTATTTTTTTTTAATTTGAGAGAGAGAGAGAGTGAGAGAGAAAGAGCGAGCATGAGTGGGGAGAGGGGCACAGGCAAAGAGAGAATCTTAAGCAGGCTCCATGCCCAATGTGGTCAATCCCACAACCCTAGGATCAGGATCTGAGCTGAAATCAAGTCAGACATTCAACCAGTTGAACCACTTAGATGCCTCATGTACCTTAACCTTAAAGACAACTTCTGGGAGAGCATTTGAGTGTTTTACATCTAGAAATCTCTATTTATGACCATTAGCTCTTACTGTGATTTAAAATTTTCTCCATGACACTGTTAACTCCAGCAAACTACGGGACCCTACTAGAACTGGAAGACTAGATTGCCTCTAAGATCATTTGTCATTAGAGTGTGTGTGGGAGGGGGGGGAGGGAGTGGGTAATCCACAAACACAAATCAAGATTTCCAACACATTATACTTTATGCTGTGGGCCAGATCTTCAAAACAATCCATACTCCATTCAAAAGGTAAGTAGAGACATAGACCTGCTAGGAACATCCCCAAGTTATTCCTGAGAAACATTCAGAAAATGCATTACACAAGGTTCCCAACAGTTAAAATCCTCTCTTGGAACGAATAATTGAAAGAAAGCAAAAACTCACTTTTTAATATACCTTTCAGACCTTACCTTAAGTTAATAATAGACATGATTTTAATGGAATTAATGTGTTCATGTCCAAGGTTTTTCTCCTTTCCTTAGTTCAAAGCAATTTTGATAAAAGTAAAGGTGAGTTAACTATATGGATTTTGGTTCATATTAGAAGATTGGCTTCAGAGCTATAGATTACAGCTATTAAGATGTTATTACTCCTGATCCTGTTATACTCTTCTGATATAATTGGCAGGTGGTAGGTTAATGTATATACAGCATACATATATATTTGATGTACCTCCTGCTAATGTGAATGCAGATTATTTAGACATCTGGAATCAATTTAACAACCTTCTGAACTTTACATAAATAGCCATTATCTGACTTAATGATTTTAGTGGTTTCGGATGCCAGGATTGTCAATGTTCCTGGCATAGGAAATTTGGATTGAGAAGATTACTTCCCTATGGGCTATTTCTCCAGGGAGAACAGTTTGAATCAAAGAGAAAAATACCTGGTCAAGCTCATTATCAAAACTGGATAATGGTAAATGGCAGCCTATGGGAAATCTAAGGAGCATTTACTTTATTTCTCTAATGAAGGGGCCAGTGTTATTGTTTAAAATCTGTCCTCTCTTACTTATGCCTTGTCTTGAGGCAAATGTTTTAGAATGGGTTATAAGTGATTTCTTTCTTTTTAAACATACTCTGTCTTTCACTATTACTGCCCTGAGTGATTTGGACATTATAACAATTAAAAGACAAAATCTGGAATGAGATGGTTAAGGCAGGCTCTAATTTAATAAAAAGTTAAAACATTTATAGCACTGTGTCCAAAGATTGCAAAGAGAACTTTTGCCTCTCTATTACAACCTTAACAGATTACAGAAGGGTGACAAGCAAGCCTGACTATTTCATCTTTGGATAACTAAATGTCATTTAATTTCTATGTTTTATAAGAAGTCAGAAAGAAAAATAATAGTGATAAAATAAATGAGTTAAAAATATCAAATGGAATTTTGATTAAAAAATGGATAATCATTAATTTTATTAAAAAACTTTTAAGCATTCATTTTAAAATTTAGAAAATGCAAATGACTTGGGGGTCAAAGAAATAGTGGCTCTCAAAAATGGTGTTCCTTTCAGCTGTCAGAGGTAACTATAACTGCAAAATTTGTAAATACCATTAGGCTTCTGTAAGAATAATTATGGGAGCATAAATCTATTGATTACTGAACAGCTTATTTGAGTTGGGTCCTGTGAAAAATCCACAGTATGGAATATACGGTATTTTTTGTTTTTGTTTGGTGGGGGTGATCCTGTTATACCAACCTACTATAACACAGCTAATCATTTAAAAATAAATGTAATACTCATGAAAGACCTCTAGCTGCCAAAATTACTTAGATGTTATCATTCAATGACTTCTCTTTTTATGCCAAGTTATTTACTAAATTAAAATTTTAGATAATTTCCTACAATAAACTCTTAATATTATCTATTCAATCTTCCAAAACAGAAATCCAAATTATAGCCTTCTTTTGCTATCCCTCAAATACTGTGTTTTAGCTTTCAAAAGAAATTGCTGCCCAAGACTCTTAATTTACCATCTTATAAAAGAAATGGATAAGTTTTTTGTAGAAATAAACTACTGAGGGGCACCTGGGTGGCTCAGTTGGTTAAGCGACCGACTCTTGATTTCGGCTCCGGTCATGATCTCATGGACTGAGATAGAGCCCCTGTGGGGCTCCATGCTGAGCCTGCTGAAGATTCTCTCCTTCCTTCTCCCTCTGCCCCTCTCCCACTCGTGTGCATGCGAATTCTAGAAAGAAAGAAAGAAAGAAAGAAAGAAAGAAAGAAAGAAAGAAGAAACTATTGCAATCTAACTAAGAAAAGGAATAAATGATGAATGAATATGTATTTTCAAAGTCTTTATAAATCTCTCACTAATATATAATTCCATAGTTAGGATCTGCCTTTGGTTTAAGCTACTCTTTTAATTTTAGGTTCCAGATTATTAGTATTGCTTCAAGTCATATGTCGCAACGTACTGCCCAAATCAGAGTGAATAAGAACAATTCAGAATGAACGTACTTCAATTTAAATAATATAAAATAATATATTACCCTGGGACTTACATTTTTTTACTTCTAATTTATTTGCTATGCCAATTACATTAGATGAGATGAACTAAAAGAATATGAATTTGCCTATTTATTAACACAGTTTTTTTTCAGTTTCTAGAAAGTGATCTTAAGAAAATGATACATTTCAAAAAAAAGAAAATGATACATTTCTTACATAATCAATATTTTAAAACAGGGAGGAATTCTTTGCTGTTTAAAAATTGACATGCACTTCGTAGCTAGTATGCGTAATATACAGAGCTTGGTTCAAAATCAGTCTTTCTACAGACCAGATAATAATAACAACTGGTATTACTGAATAGCACCTATGTGGCAGTCAACATTGAATATATTATATGTATATATATATATATATATATATATATATATATACATACATATATATATAATAACATATGTATTCATTGCTTTAAATACTTGGTAATTTCATATGCTGTATACATTGCTTTAAATCTTTGGTAATTAACATTTAGAGAAACAGAATCAAAGAAGTTAGATAACTTGAGTAAAGGTTGGACTTTTTACATTAGACCCAGCCCACCTGCTCTACCTGCTCTGTGGAATTGCATGACATGTTGGACAAAAGAAGGAGGCTATTCTTAGATGGAGGTGATAGTCAAAAGGCCCCTGCCACTTGCAGCACTAAGGGGATCAGTGTTTGGCAGTCATGGACCCATTCAATGTGAACCAGTGTGCCAGGGAACATGGCTCAGAGTTCCATTAATCTCCATTCTTCCAACACAGCACTCACATTTTAGATATTTGTCAGAGTTCAACCATAGAGTGACTCACTCATTGTATCTAACATTTCAAAGATGCAGTCTAAAAATGAACCTATTCCTCATTTTTAAATTATGAAAGCTTTAGTTCTGTTTTAAGATAGAGTTGTAAATCATTTGATTTATTTCCAGCCCCACTATGAACCACAGTGCTGAACCGGACAATACTTTCAATCTACATATGGCATGCACATTCCTCCAGACATCCAACTAGTATTTATTGAGCACCTGCTATGTGTCAGGCGCTGCTCCAGAATTTTACAAGTAAAGAAAACAAAATCCCTGCCCTTAAGGAGCTACATTTTTGTGAGAGACATCAGTCTTTGTCTCCACATGGGCACCTGTTTTTCTTTAATAAATCAGTAAACACTACAATGAGCATAGCAAACAATATTATGAAGTATAATGCAACCTCTCGATCCTCCCCCTTCACATACACATATTATTTGAGTGTGGTGATGCCTCTCCCCTCTTTCCTGTTTTAGGGGTTTGACATTCTTATTCTCCCAGAGAGAGGTATTATAACAGGACCAGAAAATGAGAGTGGTAGCAAACTAGGCTTCGTCAAAGTTTAGGAGAGAAAGATCTGGAAAAATACTAAGGCATTTCTTTTGCTCCAAATGGAGAAGAAATTAAAGTAAAATGTCTAAATCTTTGAAGGCTTGGGAAAATAAAGCATGAGAGGAGGAAAGACGAGAGTCAGACTCTGGTGAGGATCTCTTCAATGAGCTCCAACACCGGGCCCAGGGATTAAATGGTAGAATGCCACAAGAGAGCTAGAGAATTCAAAGAGAAGACTTTGCCATTTTCTGGGTGGGTCCAGGGATGTGGGGAAAGTTCTAGATAGAAACACAGCAACAGTAGATCTGAAATGTCAGCATGCTGAACCTAGTTAGATAAGATCTGATCCAGCCCCCTGGACTTCATTTTGCAGAGTGCCGAGGGAGAGCACCCCCAAATTTCCTCTGCTTCTGAGAAGAATGAGAAAGAGCAAGGAAAAAGAAATCAGACTGAGGAGGAGAGAGAAAGTGTGGAGTAACAACAACTTTGCTAACTCAGTGGATGCAGGAAGGGAAGGGATGCTGAGGAGCCCCAGAGAGCCCACCAATCCCATGGACACCAGCGGATATTTGGTGACCCAGGCAGGACCGAATTTCTCCTACTCATCTCTCAACAACACCCTCAAGGTCTTAGGACTCCAATTTCCCTAAATTAGTTACATCCAAGAGAGAAAGAGGGTTTAAGGAAAACCTGAAATGACTGGGTTTAAAGTTTACTAAATTTACTCAAAATCAACAATTATTACACTTCCTTTAAAAAAATTTTTTTAGGGGCGCCTGGGTGGCGCAGTCGGTTGAGCGTCCGACTTCAGCCAGGTCACGATCTCGCAGTCCATGAGTTCGAGCCCCGCGTCAGGCTCTGGGCTGATGGCTCAGAGCCTGGAGCCTGTTTCCGATTCTGTGTCTCCCTCTCTCTCTGCCCCTCCCCCGTTCATGCTCTGTCTCTCTCTGTCCCAAAAATAAATAAAAACGTTGAAAAAAAAAAAATTTAAAAAAAAAAAAAAAATTTTTTTAAATGTTTATTTATTTTTAAGAGAGAGAGACAGAGTGCGGGCAGGGGAGGGGCAGAGAAAGAGAGGCAGACACAGAATCCGAAGCAGACTCCAGGCTCTGAACTGTCACGGGGCTTGAACTCACGAACTGTGAGATCATGACCTGAGCTGAAGTTGGACGCTTAACCAACTAAGCCACCCAGGCACCCCAATTATTACCCTTTCTGATGTAAATTAAATAGGGTCTTAAAACAGAAATTTGGTTGAAGTGTATAACAATGATGAAATTTACTTTTTTTATGCCTAAACGCTTCATTGGGTATATTGCCCATGTTGCAAATATAAAGCACTGGGCACAGTTCCCATACAGAGTATTGTTATTAAAGTTTAGATAACAGAGTCAAAAGCCATTCATCAGTGTTTATGCTGTGGCTTTTTAAAAAATTAACTCTTTTAATTAACCAACAAAAATCAGTGTAAGTTATTTTATTTTTTCAGTATTAGTTGTATCAGAGAAATTTATTTCATAAAAATATTTTAAGTTTCCCACTTACGGAAAGACTGATTAAAGCTTTCTTTATATCAAATCATGGTCTTTGAAAATATTTTAAACTCATATTTTTTAAAGACCTAAAATGTGAAAAAAAGGACATTTCAAGAGAATAAAGATAAAATGTACACTTTATTTTCAATGTCTTTTTGAGCTACCTTCTAACAACACATAGAAATAAGATATTACTTATCAATTAAATAAATTATGCTTTGAAATAAAATACTTTCACAGATATAAAACAAGCCTGTGACTACAATAGGGCAACTCATAAATCTATAGACATTCAGGCTGGGTTAACTGAAAAATATTCAAATAAAATTTCTACTGCAGATTGCTTAGACAGCCTAACAGCCAAAGGAATAAAAGTGCTTCTGGGGTTTATATCTTTTGGCTCAGTGGGTAACTTATTCAGGTACTAAACAAAGAAATCGAACTCTTTGTGGTTTCTAAAAAAAAAAAAAAAAAAAAAAGAGAAGAAGAAAAAGGAAAAAAAAGGCATGGGATCGTTTTAGATTAATAAAAGCAAAGAGGATTAATGGTTTTTTTAATCAGAAAATTCAGCCTTAGCAGTCTCTTTCCTATAGAAAATTTGGGTCATTTTAGACAGAACTGAACACGATTAAAAGAAATCGCTCATTCATTTTATGGCTATTTCTTAATGCCTTCTTGTACCAAGCAAACAAACAAACACATACATAACTAAAATGCCTGTTTCCCCTAGGTGAAATATCTCATTGTCAGTTTTAACAAATACTCAGTTTCTGTCATGATTTTCAGATTCTCTCCCCACAGATGGTCCTGTGGTGACTGTTCTCTATTTGGTTAAGGTGCAGCCCCAAACTGGCTCGTGTGTTACAGTAAAGGTCTGATCCTTGCAAGACAGAGTGCAAGAAAAAGCCACTCTCAGTCTGAATGTTTTGTGTCTACTGATGCAGTCTAGGACTGAATTAACTTTTTATGAAGTCAAATCACATTTTATAGACTTACTGTGGCAAAAAAAAATCATGTCTTTTTCACATCTGTTTAGTCTCTCCTGTGCTAACAATGTAAGCAATTTTTGTTTATTTTGGACAAAATATAGGACTCCACACTGATAAGAACAGTTTCTGATATCTATTTGGAATTCAGCCAATTAAAAATCAATTTTTGAGGATAATTTTGAGGATGGCTAAGGACATTATTGAGAAAAATTAAACATAGTGTAGATAGAACTTGGAAAACAATTCAGAGTTCAAGCCTGACTCTTTTACAAGCAAGCTGAGTGACTTTGGGTAAATCACTTCCTCTCTCTGGGCAGTAGTTTCTTTCTCCATAAAATCCGTGGTTTGAACTACATGGTCTTTTAGCTGAATTATAATTCTAGCATAGTGTACTTCTCTTAATCATTTGTACCATGATTTAAATCTATTTTTAGATCTGAGTATTTTTCATCTGCCTTTGCTTTAATAAGTGTACCTTTATTTTTATCCAAGACATTGATTAAAATGTTGAATAAGACAGTACTCAATGCATGTCACAAGAAACCTAACTCTAGGCTGGCAGTGATTCAGAGCTCGATAAACTTTGGGAATAGTTACTGAAAACCACTATGGTAAGTTTATTATCATTCATCCAACATTCGCTCATTTTATCTGCAAGAATATAATGAGAAACCTATTAAATGCCTTTTGGAAATTGGGGCGCCTGGGTGGCTCAATTGGTTAAGCGTCTGACTTCAACTCAGGTCATGATCTCTGTTGTAACAGCTCAGAGCCTGGAGCCTGCTTTGAATTCTGTGTCTCCCTCTTTCTCTCTGCCCCTCCCCACTCGTGCTCTATCTCTCTCTTTCAAAAATGAATAAATGCTAAATTTTTTTTTAAAAATGTAAATGCCTTTGGAAATCAATATATATTCTGATAGCTAAGTTCAGTATGCATTGTATCAGATCTCTGTAAGTTAACCTTGAAGGAAACCCAGAGAGTTATGTTTTATTTGTCTCAGTCCTAGATTATAATGAACTAGGGAGCCAGAAGGAGCTGTATAGAAGGAAAAACAGATATTTGAGGGAGATTTTTCCACCACATCCTCTCTTGTTCCACCCGAAACACACACTTCCACAACATATACAACACACACACACATACGCACTTCTGTTATTCTTACTCCTGATGCAGATATAGTCACAACCTATATCAATGAGCCAGTTCGTGGAGAGATGAAATAACTGAGAGCAAGAGATACTGTGTCTTATGTAGTGGAATATGAAATTGGTGAGAACTAAGCAAAGTAGAAATGTATCACATTAGAAAGCAATCTAAGAGAGGAGAGACTCTCAAGCCCAATGCCAGAGCAAGTATACCTAGCAGATAAGAAGGGGGTACAGTGGCTACAAGCGCAAACCTTCTGATATTCTCACTTGCAGGTGGGAAAGATGAATTTTTATAGCTCAGACTCAGGAGAGCTAGCTAAGTCTTAACCATGCAACAGATAAAGACACTGATGAAGTCACATATTCCCATTTTTTAAAATCATACCTATGATATTCACCTGATACACAGTCTAACTCAATCTGTACAAAACAAAATTCAGGGAGGAAAGATCAGGACCATAAGGGCACCTGTGTCAGTGAAGAGTCACAGTCTCTTGCCTATTGTTAGACTTGAAGCAATTTTCAGGCCTGGAATTCACTGACTAAATGAGAAGCCAGGGCCTCCGAAGGAAGTACCCTGCCCTACCTTGGCAGTCCTTCCCCAAAATGTCTGTGACCATTTTCTCAAGTAATCATTCAATGGGAAAAAGGGAACATCCAAATATTTCAAGGACTGATGGACACAGGACCTGAGTTGACACAGATAAATAGGGATGGGAAGCAATGTCTTGGCCCTTTGGTTAGAGGGCAAGGCCAGTGAGGACTGGGTGCCAAATGTAACGTTAGGCATCGGCTTCAGGTCACGGTGTGTTCTAGGCTCACAGACCCACCTTGTGACGTTTCCTTGGTGTTGAATATATTAGAGTAGACACACTTTGGAAGAAATTCTACATTGGCTCTTTGGTCTATTGGGTGATAATATTATAAGAGGAAGACTAAATGAAAACCTGTGAAAAATCCCACTACCCTGTAGTTAAGATGGTATATCCAAAATAATACTTCATCCTGGGAAATGACAACAAGTATTGCTACTGTTTTTAAAAAAATTTTTAAAGATTTATTTACTTATTTTCAGAGAGAGAGACAGAGACACAGAGAGAGAGAATATGCACAGGAGAGGGAAAGGGGCAGAGAGAGAGGGAGACAGAGAATTCCAAGTAGGCTCAGTGCTGTTAGCATGGAGCCTGAGGCAGGGGCTCAGTCCCACTAACTGTGAGATCATGACCTGAAGAGAAACCAAGAGTCAGAGGCTCAACCAACTAAGCCACCCAAGCGCTCTTTATTGCCACTATTAAAGACCTAAGAATGTATAGAAGGTAGTCCCATGATATCTTCTTTTATTTGTTTATTTTTTTCCAACCTGCAAACATCCGGTGGATCTTTGAGCACAACCGTGGACTACTTCAATTTAGTATGTTTATGACTCAATTGCAGACAGTGTGCAATGTATAGTATCTTTGCTAGAGCAGATTAGCAAGGCCTCAGGCACAAGCGTATGTAGTCACTGATTTGACAAATGCAATCTTCTTCATTTCTACAGTTTGCATTCACCTGGGACAGAAAACAATATACATTTATTGTGACCCACTGTCATGTCATAGTCCAAAGGTAGTCCAAAATCATGGCTTAGAACCTGAGCCATCTTGATTTTCTTCAGAACATTACGTTGCTTTCCCATGTTAATGGCATCATGTTAATTTGACAAGATGCACATGGAAGAGCAAGTACACCAGAAGAATTTCTAACATATATACGTGATATTCAAAAGGTGGAGATAAAATCTATAAAAATTGAGGAGACTTCCACACCAGTGACGTCATAAATCATTTCAGGACATTTTCTTAAGGTTAAAGGAAGGTTATTGTATGTAGCACCTACTATCCCATTACCAAGGAGCAAATTCCACACTTGGAAGTGTTACTCAATCTGCACAACTCGGAATGGCACTAAAGGCTTTGAACAGGGCTCAGAATAAATGATTCTGTACCAGTGCAAGAGACCATTAGAGCTACTAGAGCTGTTAGACCTGGTAGACCTTACTATTTTGGAGGAAACTGCTCTATAAAAATATACTTTGGAAAAATTTATGGGAATCCCTAAATGGAGAATCACATTGTAAATTCCTACAGTTCTGGAGCAAAACCACACAGTCTTTTGAGAGATAGCTCTAGGCATGTACCCGAACACGGAACATCAAATGACCAGGGCGGAGATGTCCACCGTGAGCTCGTTCCTGACAGATCCATAATTTCATAAAGTCTGGAAAATCCACAGCAATATATCTTAAGATAGAAGTGGAACATTTGGGATCAGAGGCACTAGAAAACAAAACAGAATGTCTCAGCCACTTGACTCCAGCCAGCCATTGTCACCAGCCACCTTGGTGCTAACACATAGGCTCATAAACGGAATAGCTGTGTTGATAATGAAGAAGCTTATTCATTGGCCCGGCAGCATGGATGCTTACTCACTAGGGATGATCTAGCAACTGCTTCTGCCCAACCTGGCACTAACAGAAACAATGCAGAACTCTCATACAACATCACCTTTGAAGGATGCCAGTTACTTGGTAGCAGATGGATCACATTGGACCTCTTCCACCATGCATTTTCCATGTCCATGCATTGGACAGCATATTTTCTTGGCTGGAACTGACACATATTCTGAGTGTGGGTTGCCTTTCATACCTGCAGGGCCTCAGCCAGCACTACTAAAAGCTTATAGACAGATTCATCAATAGAAGATCCCATATAACGCTACATTATAGAAAAGGAGGTCTGCCAAAGAGTGCATGCCATGATTCGCTGTTCCTATAATATGCTATGCCACTCAGAAGCTGGTGGCCTGATGAAAAGTTGGAACAGTATACTAAACATGCATCAGAGACATCAGCCATATAATTGATTTCTCTAATTTCTGCAGTTATTTTATCCAGTATTTCCTTAGACATCATCAGCAGATTTCAAGTCTCTTGAGGACAAGAAATTTTTCTTTCTCATATCTTTATCTCTCAAGTAACTTAGCACAAAAATGTTTCCATAATTAGCTGCAATTTGTTGAATTGATGGGAATATGATTAACTTGATTTAAAAAAAATCTCTTAAAAGCCTCCTAAACATTTTTTATATTTAGCATAAATTTAGCATTATTAAAATATGACACACTTTATCCATTGTTAATGGTGTTTGTGCTCTATTTTTATCTTAGGAAGATGAGCCATTATGTAATAATCATTTACTATTTAATTAAATCTGTTACAGATTTATGAAACACAGAATTACTACCTTAAAAGGTACTAAATGATTATTCTTAAGTCTTTCATGATCTTGGAACAAGTGGTGAATTGAAAGTCTGGGATATTTAGGTCTATATACAGAGTACATACACCTTTAAATACTATATCTCAACTGAAAACTTTCTGAACTGTGGCCCTGAGATATCATTGCGAGTAACCAAAAGTAATACTGACTGCCTTTTGGACTGGACTTTTTTTGGGTTATAAATTTCAAAATTGCTAAAGTTTAGACCACACTTTCCCATGGGATGCTGTATTCTGGTACAAGATGGTAATTTCCAAAATGAATTATTATGATTCTTTTCAAAACGTCTTTAGGGAGTTTGTCAAGCTAAATAAAGGTGAAGTGGACTGAGGCATGGCCTACATTTTAGGTGTTTCTCTTATGAAATATTATCTGGGATAACTTCAGTGTGAAATTTAAATTCATAGCATGCCACAATGTTAATGGAACGAGGAGAAGAAAGAGGGCAGATGTGAGGAAGGCATGGTTAATGGAGAAGAGACCCATATTCTACTCTTTTTAGGAATGAGGTAGAATTTGTTGGTGTTAAAAAACCTAAGGTAGACATAATAGCAACCACAAAATTAATTATGTATTTTCTACTTCTGTTTGTTACGAAATAATGTTTAGTTGGGTCATGACATTTTTTTTGTAGGTGAAAATAGTAAAATATCATTAATTTCCTAGTAACCAAACTTAACTATATAAATATTTGATAAGGATAGAAGATAAAGAGTTAAAAACACTACTTATATGATTACAAACTTTTGAAATTGAGAGTACATTTGAGAGACTTCAACTCTAACAGCACTTCTGGTGCTTAAATTCCTTCTCTAATCAGAAGTCCAGACCACACTGGGATCGTATATCATATCATTTAGTTACTGACTGGAACACTTTGAGTGACAGGAAATTCACTATCTTCTGAGGACCTCCCATTTAAGTTTTGGATAGTGTCTATGGTTAAACCTACTGGTGCTGGTTCTTGCCTTCCTGGCCTAATGTGTAAATCTGATTTCTCTTCCATTTGACAGACCCAGCTGAGTCATTGCTTGAATTGGCTAAATCATGCCAGGTTTGTCAGGCATTTCTCATTTGACTTGGAATTGAGTGTTTCTGTATGCTGGTTGAAAACTTAAGGATATGCTTCTTTAATGTGAAAACTGCTATCATCTCTCAATGTAGAGATTTGCCTTTACCATGCAACCCAAGAAATTCAGGTACTTTGTTGGCTTGTTTGTCTGATAGCCAGTGACATCATTGATTCGAGTTCCCATGTCTTTAATTTCCACCAGTGCCCTCAACTCCAGAAAGGTTTATGCTTCAAAGCCACACCTGAAAGTTCCCTTATAACTCATATATTAAGCCACAGTTAAAAAGTTGAACTGAATAGAGGTGAGAACGGTTATATGGTTTTATGTTTGGGATCTCATTGTGTGCTATCACAGATGTCTTTCCAACTCTATAATAACTTGAAACCATAATGTGTTTGAATGCTCTAATTTCAGTGGAATAGGGTTCATAAATTTGGTCACCACAGGTCTGTATTTATGAATGACATAGCTGGTTAATAATAAGCTAAAAAATTATCATAACGTAATTCACTGATTCTTAACATATTGTGGTGGATAAAGAACAGAAACTGAATTTGAAAGATATATTCCATGTCATTATTTTTTATTTTGAAAAAAATTAAAAAGCAAACTTCAAACAAGCTCAAGAAAAAATTGTGGGGATAAATTCTCAATGGGTAGTATATTGGAAACTTTTATGAAGTTGCATAAAATGTTTA
This sequence comes from Puma concolor, assembly GCF_028749965.1. NCBI lineage: Eukaryota > Metazoa > Chordata > Mammalia > Carnivora > Felidae > Puma > Puma concolor. Next base: position 31,907,160 of record NC_141683.1, read on the forward strand.
TTTTTGTGTGTATGTAGGTTATAAGTGTTCAGAAACACTGGTACAAACTAGGACTTTGCCCATGAATGACTGCACTGTAGAATCACATTCTTTTCTCAACGTTTATTTATTTTTGGGACAGAGAGAGACAGAGCATGAACGGGGGAGGGGCAGAGAGAGGGGGAGACCCAGAATCGGAAACAGGCTCCAGGCTCTGAGCCATCAGCCCAGAGCCCCACGTGGGGCTTGAACTCCAGGACCGCGAAATCGTGACCTGGCTGAAGTCGGACACTTAACCGACTGCGCCACCCAGGCGCCCCTAGAATCACATTCTTATGGTTCTGGACTGTGTTATAATTGCTTCCTCTTTAATCATTGTAGATGACTGCATCTTCAGTTCACTGGCTTCACTATAAATCTACACACAAGACAAATGCACTTAGAACAATGATTAGAGCAGCTCAACTACTTTCTACTCCACCACTCAACACTCACAAAAGTACTACATATGGTATGAACAAAATATAGACTCTTGTACCTGTCTTCCCTGAATATACATGTTAGTTGAGGGAAAGAATTCAGTGGCATAGTTTCCTCGTATCATAGCAGATAGTCAAAAGTTTCTTGAATGACTTAACACAGTGTTTGACCAACTCATTATATAGGTGTTACAGAAAATGGATGCTATGAGCAGGAATTCTGACAGAAAGACTACCCTCTCTTTTCTACCAACTCTCATTCCAAGCTATTGGAATCTGTTGATTCAAAGGATTTTGGAACACATGGACAACTGGCATAACTGGAATCTGGCACCTGTTAGGATCACAGCAGGAAGAACTAGGGCAGGGTAAGTTACTGGAGAAAATGATTGCTGCCTGGGAGAAAAGAGCATAGGAAGTAGATCCTAGAATGACCCTAGCTTTCAGATATCTGTGAACCCACAAGAAGAAGGCTGACAACATTATAACTTCTGGACTTATCCTGCCATTCATTTATTTGTTTCTCTCATGATTTGTATATTTTTATAATTTGGAACCCATAAGGAGAAGATTGACATCATTCCAAATGAATATGTGAGATGCCCCAGACCCTTAGAAGACTGAGAGGGAAATGAATGAGTCCTCCTCTTTCTGGAGGCCAGAAGAGTTTTGTGAAACTGCAGAGTGAAGAAGCTTGTTCCAGTGCTCTGGCAAGGAACAGGTAACCTGTGCCTCTAGACTGGATGCCAAAGCTCTTCTGCTTTTCTTCCCAATGAGATTCTAACCATTTAGGAAACTCCAACCTGTAGTTCCAAGATCCATGACATAGCAAGAAACAAAAACAACCTATCTTATGTTTCCCAGCAGCTAGAGAGAAGATGATCAGGCAGAATAATCAGGACACATTTACAGCAAGTTAGAACTGCTGGTCGGGACAGATGAAAATATGGAATAATAAAATTAATATTCAGAGCCCTTGATATTCAAAAGTTTTGTTGCTGAAACAATAACAAAAGAAAAATAAAAAAAAACATCATTTCAGAGTAAGCAATAGATTAGCTGAATTGAAAAAGATGCTGGCCAGAATAGAAACTGGATTAAGTGGTCTATGAGATCAAGTACAATTAACATATGAAATAACAAAGCAAAAATATATATAGAGAAAGGGCAATCATGAGGGAAAAGATGAAGAATTTAAGGCTAGACTCAGGAGATATTATATAAATAATAGAATTTCCAGAGAGAGAAAAAGAACAAAAAAAGGAGAGGCAACAATTAATTTATAGTAGAGAATTCTTTTGACATGAAGAATCTAGTCTATAGAATGAAAGATTGTCATGATTCTAAACCAAACTGGTGAATAAAGAAACACATCTAGTATATCCTGCTAAAATTTCTAAAGTCAAAGGACTGAAAAATACACTAGCCTCGCAGCAAAAATAAAAGTTACCTACAAAGGGAGGGGTGGTATGTTTGACATCATATTTTTTAGTAATAGTTGAAGCAGCTAGAAAAGAGAGAAAAAAGGCTAGAACTCAAGAATCCTGTAATCAGCTGCAGTGTTATTTGCTTGGAAATACACAAGAATTTAAAAAAACATATTGCCCAAATATTCTATATAAAGAAGATACTTGAAAAGAGACTCTAACCAGTCAAAAGAGAATTCAATAGGAAGATGAAGAGGAAAGAGGAGGGTGGTGATCTATGTACCTATCCATGGATCCATCTGTCTGCTCATGTATCTCTTTATCAATATATCTTTATACCTTAATAGATAACAGTCTAGTAGTGGGTGATTTAATGCTGAGTAAATTGAAAGGACGTATTTTCAGGAAGTAAAAAGATCTAATATAAGTCTTCTACAGTTTTAATATTTTTATTGTTGTGAAGAATGCAGGAGAGTTCAGCAAAAATTGATTGTTGTGCTAGTATGACAGCACATCTTGACTGAGAGGATAATTGGTTGTCTTTTTCAAATAATAGTAGGGTCATAGATATCTACATAGAAGAACAGGAAAAAATAATAAAATATTAACAGCATGCAAAATATGATTTAAATAGAAACTAATAAAAGGAAAAATGAAATAACTTGCAGTAATTTGGCCAAATTAAAAAAAATAAGAGAAAGTGAAAAAAAGGAAAGAATAATTTAAAATAAGTAATAAACATGAAATATACTGATCTTATCTCTAAATGTGAATGGAATGAATTTTTTCACTAAAGGCAAATTACCACACTGAGTAAAAAAAAATAATAATAATACCAGAATACATAGTGTCTATAAAGGATACACTTAAAAAAAAATTGATATAGGAAGTTTGAGTGTAGTAAAAGAGTAAACCAACAACAACAAAAAAAGAACAAATAACAAGCTAAACAAAGTAAAAGACCCAATGTTAATATTGGAAAAAGTGTCAAAGGCTAAAGGAAACATATGATTCAAGGAGGGAAATTATATAACGGCAAAAGATATTATATGCAAAAAAATTTTAATGATGATGGAAAACAGTGACCAGCAGATTCTGGAACAGCATGAATAAAGAAGTCTTAGCCAACATTTATGATGAAGCATTATAGAGCAGGTCTTGGGCATAAGCAGAGCAAACTCCCTGTCTTGATGGGATAGGAGCGCCAGCTGACTTGATGAAATGTTCAAGACAGCAAAATAAGTTACTCTAACTGGTCTGCTCACTGGCTGCACACAACCATGGAATAAAAACATGTGTTAGAAAAATCCTGTTTATGCATGTCTGATGGAAGCATGCCCAAAGAAATGTATCCTAAAAATCTAAGAAGGAAGACCATTCACTCATGTTAAGGGCCAGCCTCAGGCAAAATAGTAGAACTGGCAAAATTTTTTCTTTTGCTGTCCCATCTGCCTCCTGCGTTCTGTATTTTTACCCCCCACTCAGGTGCCCAGTAAACCACCACCTCAAAAGGTCACCCCCGGAGCTTTCTGAATGCCATTCTGAAAATAACCTTGTCTTCATTCTATCTATTAAAAACTTCAGTGAGAATGGATGCTAATCTGATTAATTCATTATTTAGAGTGCTAACTTATCCTAATTCTTACAATAGTTGGACAATATAGTATAAATGCAATTGTCTTTTTACCTCAACATAAAGCTAACCTATTTGAACTGAAGAGGAAGCATCAATTCTTTTTCTTCTTTAGAGTGAACCTCATTATAACAAAACAGTCTTCATCCATTCAGTTAATTGCTTGTTTTGAGCCATGATTTACTAATTAACTTTGTTCTTAAAACCATGAGGATTAAAAATGGAAAAGAAAACCAAAATAATTTATTTGGAACATACAATTGACTGGTGGGGTAGATGGATAGATGATAGATAGGCAGATAGATAGATAGATAGATAGATAGATAGATGGATGGATAGAACAACTTCTATTATGGCTACTTTATTAGATAGTGTGTTTAAGTAAAATGGATATATTTCCTTTTATGTTAATTATCAAAAATCGTATTTAAAATATGTTGTTGCCGGATATCTATGGGGAGAGATAGGAAGAAAGTGATACTTGGTGTATTACTCACATGATTTTAGTTATTAATTTTACTTAAAAAATTTGAAGTGTTACAAAAATGTAAAATGGAAATAGAGCCAATGTATGTTTCTGAGATACTTGTTTATTATCTACTATAACTTTTAAGTGAAAGCAAAAAATTGTAGTGGATTTTCAGGGGGCAGGGGAGAAAAGATGAATTTTTACAGTCCAAAGGTACATGTGAAAGCAAAAATTAATCCCAATAATCATTATGGCTCCTCTCATTGAAATTCTTAAGAGCTACTATTCTGAAGAAAAGAAAGAAATAGTAACTTCTGGGGTAACTTCTGACCGCATCTTGTTCTCACCTGCTCATATGACCCCTGCCCCCCGCTCCCTGCCCACTGGACTACCCTTCCTCTGAGGCCTTGGCCTGGCTTCCCAGCTCAGGGTGGCCCAGCAGCCCCTCACCAAGTCACCCTGCCACCTCTCCAAGTGAGCAGGGTTGGGCACCCCCCAGGCTGTGGGCACAGTGGGCGGCCTGCATGCCTCCCTCATCTTGCCCCTCCGCTATGTCCCACTCAACAAATTTTTATTGAGCACCAAAAAAAAAAAAAAAAAAAAAAAAAAAAAGTACGCCATTGCATTATAAAAAGAGGTCAAGCAGTTGAGGGCAAGGATACTCTTCTGAGAGGCAGGACATGTGGATTTCATTCCCTCTTCCGCTGCCAACTTGCCAAGTGGCCTTGGGCGAACAAATTCATCTAATTGAGCCTCAGTTTCTTCAACTGTTAAATAATAGGGTTGGGCTGGAGAAAAACTATAGTTCTTTTCAGTCCTAAAATAATTATGGTTACAGTACCATAGCTAAGTAGACACTGTACAGCCTCTAATTATCGGTGGTGTTACTACTCCGCCAGCCATACGGAACTTCTTTAGCCTTGCCATATCCATAATAGAACAATAGCCTGTCATTTAAAAGAAAAACTCTCCAAAATATTTCTCATATTTGCTATTCAAATTTGTTTCCAAAATGGACCAAAATCCAATTTCCATAATTTTATTACTAACAAGCAATAAATCTCCTTCTTGAATATGTATATAAGCAAATATAGAGACTATTCTATGTTTTTATTTTATAAGTTAATATTTTAGCATAACACTGATGGAATGCAAGTTTGAATGTGAAAAATTCTATATTGTAGAATTTAGCTCTACTACCCTCTTCTAACTTGATACTTTTGGAATAGTTCGCTGTCATCCAAATGTTATAAACTGAACACTATTCTTTAAACTTTGTGAGAAGAAACAGAATTATTAGAGATTATTGACAAAAATTATAACAAATTGGATTTGTTCTTCATTTTGATCTTTTCAATAAAACCTTTCATGTTTCATTTGGCGGGAGGAGAAAGAAGAATGCCAAAACCAATGTGGTTACCTCTTCAGTCTAACATATACTTTTCTAAAATAACAAATGTAACTAAGAACTTTTTTTCTGAGTAGTATAAAAGAGTCAGTTAATTGGTATCAGTCTTTCTTTTTATAGTAGTCACTCTATATTTTTCCCAGTTTTATTGAGAAATAATTGACATACATCACTGTATAAGTTTAAGGCGTACAGAGTAACGGTGTGATTTACATGTATTGTGAAATGATTACAGCAATAGCTTAAGCTAACGTCCATCTTCTCATACAGATCCGATAAAAGAAAGAAAGGAAAAAAAAATTCTCCTTGTGATGAGAACTCTTAGGATTTGTTCTCTTGACTTTTCTATGTATCATAAAGCAGTGTTAGCTAGTCATCATGTTGTACCCTACACCCCTATACTTATTTGTCTTATGACTAGAAGTTTGTACCTTTTAACCACCTTCTTACAGTTTGCCCTCTCCCCATTCTCACCTCTGATAACTGCAATGCTAACCTCTTTTTGTATGAATTTGCTTGTTTTTGTTTTTTTAGACTCCTTGTGTAAGTGCGACCATAGAGTATTTGTCTTTCTCTGTCTGACTTATTTCACTTAAGCATAGTGCTCTCAAGTTTCATCCATGTTGTCACAAATGGTAGGATTTCCTTGTTTTTTTTAATAGCTGAATAATATTTCATTACATATATAGTTGTATGTATCATATATACATCACAATTTCCCATCCATTCATCCATCAATGGACATGTAAGTTTTTGCCATGCCTTGACTATTGTAAGTAATGCTACTATGAACACGAAGGTGCAGGTACATTTTCAGGTTAATCGCTACCTGGTTAATCATTTTCAGGTTGTTTTCATTGCCTTTGGGTATATTTCCAGAAGTGGAATTGCTGGATCATATAATAGTTCTATTTCTAATTTTTTGAGAATCCTCTAATACTATTTTCCATAGTGATGGCAGCATTTTCAATCTCACCAACATTGCACAATTGTTCCCTTTTCTCCACATTCACGCCAACATTTGTTAGGTCTTGTCTTTTTTGTTTTTGTTTTTGTTTCTTTTATTTTTAATGTTTATTTATTTTTGAGGAGAAATAGAGTGCAAGCACAGGAGGGACACAGAGAGATGGAGACACAAAATCCAAAGCAGGCTCCAGGCTCTGAGCTGTCAGCACAGAACCAGATGCGGGGCTCAGAGCCAAGGACTGAGAGATCATGACCTAAGCCGAAGTTGGATGCTTAACCAAGTGAGCCACCAGGCCCCAGGTCTTGGCTTTCTTATGATGGTCATTCTAACAGGCATGGGGTGATAACTTATTGTGGTTTTGATTTTCATTTCTTTGTATATATTCTTTGTAGAAATGTCTATTCAGGTCCTTTGCCCATTTTTAATTGGGTTACTTTTGTTGTTGTTATTGAGTGGTATGAACTTTATATATGTTTTGGATATTAGCTTGCTAACTTATTAGCTATATGGTTTGCAAATATATTTTCCCATTCTATAGGTTGTCTTTTCACTTCATTGATTTTTTTTTTTTTTGGTTACTGTTATGCAGAAGCTTTTTATTTTTATGTAGCCCCACTGGCTTATTTTTTATTTTGTTGCTTGTGATTTTAGTGTTAGGTCCAAAAAGTCATTACCAACATCCACATTAAGGTGCTTTGTTCTTACATTTTCTTTTAGGAGTTTAGTTTCTGGTCTTACACTGAAGTTTCATCCAGTTTGAGTTAATTTTTGTAAGTGTAAGATATGAGTCCATTTTCATTCTTTTAAGTGTTAATATTCAATTATCCCAGCACCATTTATTGAAGAGACTCTCTTTTCCCCATTGAGTATTTTTTACTTCCTTGTCAAATATTAGTTGATCATGTATGCTTGGGTTTATTTCTGAGCTCTCAATTCAGTTCCGTTGGTCTATTTGTCTTTTGATGCCAATTCCATATTTTCTTGATGACTGTAGCTTTAAAGAATAGGGCCGGCAAAAGTCCTTGTTTGAGGATTCACATCAGGCAGATCTTTCCCCTGTTGAATTCCCTCATTAAAGTGTGCTCCCAACTTTGTTCTGCAGATGAATAAAACTGCTCATTGCGATTACTACTTGGATACTGCAGGTATTAATTTGGTCTTCCAAGATCCATGTGCTAGTTGTTGTAAGCAGCTCCCAGTTGTGACTCTGTCACTGTCAGATCCTTAGTGGCTGGACCCCTCAGATTCCCCTGTAATCCCTGTGATCCTTGTAGATCCTTGTAGGAGCTTCCTCAATGTGGTTCACAAAGCTGGGGAAGGCTAGTTTCCCCTCTCTGGGTTCTTCTTTCCCACTGGAGGAACCAGAGGGGTGGAGTGGGGGGGGGGGGACAGGAAGGGTACCTCTCCAGGTGACATCGTGCTGTCCTGGGGAGGGGCAATGCAGTCAACACAGGGTAGCTGCTTCTCTAACTCTTCTAATGCAGGCTGTCTTTGTCTCTGAGGTCAGCCTCACCATAGTGTTCTCCATGGCATCTTGTTCTTTTTCTTCTCATGAAGGGGAACTAAGTCAAGCACAACCTATGTCAGTATCTTGGTGACATCACTCTCTGTCATTCTACATTTTTACTAAAGAAAGCCCTATAAGATATACTGGAAGTAGGAGGTCTTTGATTTTTATTTTTTTTTTATTTTTTTTTTTTTATTTTTTTTTTATTTTTTTTTTTATTTTATTTTTTTTTTTATTTATATATGAAATTTATTGTCAAATTGGTTTCCATACAACACCCAGTGCTCATCCCAAAAGGTGCCCTCCTCAGTACCCATCACCCACCCTCTCCTCCCTCCCACCCCCCATCAACCCTTAGTTGGTCTTTGATTTTTAAAAATATCAATAAACCCCACCCATCTTCTCTTAAAAGTTCAGACTGCCAAGTGGCTGGTTAGTGTGTAAGAGTCTTGTTTCCATGCTGTATTTCTCCCCTAAGCCAACCTTTGGACACTGACCCAAACAGATCAACACAATTTGGATCTTGGTGAGGTAACCTGTCATTTCCTGTCTCAGAATACTGTAAATTCATTTACTCTTGTGAATTTTCTTCTCTTGACAACTCCAGGTCTTTATAAAAGCTCTTTTTTTTAGATTTTGGAAATTTTAAATTAACTACTTTTAATTTTTTTTTTTTTAAGTTTTAAAAGATTTTATTTTTAAGTAACCTCTATACCTAACATGGGGCTCGAACTTACAACCTCGAGATCAGGAGTCATATACTCCACTGACTGAACCAGCCAGGCACCCCCAAAACTGACATTTAAATTTTTTTAATGTTTTTTATTTATTTTTGAGGCAGAGAGAGACAGAGCTTGAGGAGGGGAGGGGCAGAGAGAGAGGGAGACACAGAATCTGAAGCAGGATCCAGGCTCTGAGCTATTAGCACAGAGCCCAATGTGGGGCTCAAACTCACAGACTTGTGAGATCATGACCTGAGCTTAAGTCAGACGCTTAACCAACTGAGCCACCCAGGCGCCCCCAAATTGATATTTTAAATGAAAGTTTAAGGAGAATATATTTCCAATAATATTACAAAACAGAAGGCTTTTATTAAAAGCATAGTGAATTCTAAATTTGACATAATTAAATTTTCTGGAGAAATGAAAACTGAACATTTACCAAAATATAAATTCTCAGTCATACTTTAAAACATTTAAAATATTTCTTTTTATAAATAACATTTACTGTCTGTCCAACAATCACTTCATTATAAAAATTATGTTAATTTTCAGTAACCCACCAATTAATTAATGCAATAGAGTATTTGAATCGGCATGCCTTTGTAAAAATGTAGACAATATAAGATGAAGCTAATAATTATACAACTATGGTGGTAATGAGGTAATTTTGAAAATTTATTTTGTATAATTCTCTCTCATTTGATTGTTTTTACATTCATAATAAAATATACAAAGTTCAAGGAGAAAAAAATTTGACAATTTAGTCAAAATTACTTTTAACTTCGAATATAGCTTTTAATGTTTCTTTTGTTAATCAAAACTATCTTTTTCATAAATGTTATTTCATAAATCTTAAAATATTCATAAATGACAGAAATCAGCTTTAGATGACGTTATTGTTTTGGATATGAGTCTTTCTGCCTTTCTCTCTCTCTCTCTCTCTCTCTTTCTCTCTCTCTCTCTATATATAATATCCATATATGTATACATATGTAGTATGTAATGATTAAATAGTTACCAATTTTTACTTCTTTCTGTGTGCCAATCAACAGGTTAAATATTGAGTATATGTTATCTCATTTATTACTCAAAAATCGTTATCAAATAGATATTTCTTTGTTTAATTTTTTAACATTTATTTATTTATTTCTAGAATTTTTTTAATGTTTATTTATTTTTGAGAGCGAGAGACAGAGTGGGAGCAGGGGAAGGACAGAGAGAGAGGAAGACACAGAATCTAAAGCAGGGTCCAGGCTCCTAACTGTCAGCACAGAGCCCGACAGGGGGCTCGAACCCACGAACCATGAGATCATGACCTGAGCCGAAGTCAGATGCTTAACCGACTGAGCCACCCAGGCACCCCTAAAATTTATTTATTTTTGAGAGAAAGAGCAAGACAGAGCATGAGTGGGGGGAGGGGCAGAGAGAGGCAGGTACACAGAATCCAAAGCAGACTCCAGGCTCTGAGCTGTCAGCACAGAGCCTGATGCAGGGCTCAAACTCACAGACAGAGAGATAATGACCTGAGCCGAAGTCGGACGCTTAACCAACTGAGCCACCCAGTTGATTTCATTTCTGCTGGTGAGGAAACAGCTTAGAGAATCTGAGTAAGTGTCTAAGGTTACTTAGCAAATGAAAGAGAAAGCCAAAGTTTTAAAGTCAGGTATAACTCTAGAGCAATTCCTATTTATCCTAATGCTTTATTCCTTCCTTCATAACGCCTGCTCTATGCCAGGCACTATATGTTGATAATTTCTGGTTAGGTGTGACTCATAATAAATACATATACACCCACATTCATAAATGGACAGAGCTGAGATACAAATTAAACATGGTGACATTATGGGCAATGGCTGGGGGATGGCGACTACTTTAGGACTGTGACCCACAAGACTTTTCTGAGGCGGTGACATTTAAATTGAGATTTGCAGGTCAAGAAGGAAATAAGCATAAGAAAATAAAGGGGGAGCAGCTGTGACCATAATGTAGAGGTAAATCTTGGGATAGTCAAGGACCAGAGCATAGACTACCGTTACTATTGCTTAATGACAGGAAATGAGATGAGAGGGGTCCAGTGAGGCACCAATCATACAGGGTGTTGTTAATCAGCGAAGCCATTTGGATTTATCCTCAGTGTTGTGGAAGACCTTGGAATATTTTAAGTAGAATAGCATAATCTGGATTTCATTTTAAATGGTTTCCTCTAGCTGTTTTTCAGGAAAATGGATTGTAGGGGAAGGGAAAGCAGGTAAAAAATTCATAAGGATTATGTGTGGATATATATTTGTATGTGCAGATTCACAAACAGTGATAAGCATATTGACTTTACGACATTTATATTTTAAAGAATGTATTTATTATAATGATAATCTCAAAATTGTCACCTTGCAGAAAAGCACAATTTTAGAATATACACTTTATTTATTGTTTTTTTTTTTTTAATTTTTTTTTCAACGTTTTATTTATTTTTGGGACAGAGAGAGACAGAGCATGAACAGGGGATGGGCAGAGAGGGAGACACAGAATCGGAAACAGGCTCCAGGCTCTGAGCCATCAGCCCAGAGCCCGACGCGGGGCTCGAACTCCCGGACCGCGAGATCGTGACCTGGCTGAAGTCGGATGCTTAACCGACTGCGCCACCCAGTCGCCCCTAGAATATACACTTTAAAAACTCTCAGTGAAAAACTGTTGCAAAATAAAATAGAAGATATTTTACAAGCATTTTAGCAAACAGCATTATGAAAAGCATATTTACCATAACATAGAATTTAAGATGTTCTTTTAAATAACATGTTGTGACTTTTTTGACAATAGCATTTCACATGCTATAGGATGCATGCTTTAAAGTAATTTTCCACAATGACAACACAAATTCTAGCAAGTGAACACGTTGTTGATGTAGACTGATTTTATAGCAGTTTCTTAATGCTAACTTCTTTTTTCATGCTAAGAAGAAGCATATTAAAGACTAAGCCATCAATTTGTTTTGCAGCTTTTATTCATCTTGTGTACTTTAGAGAGTTTTTGAGATACAGAGTGCTACTTTGAAATCTCTAATTGCAAAGGATTATTTCCATCCTATTGTCGGCAATTTAGGGTTGTATATAAAACAGATTTGCTGTGATACTACTTCTTGGTTCATACAGTGGAGATCTGAAAATGTTCTTTTGTTAAATCACAGTCCTGCAATTGAATAATTTTTAAATCAGTGAATATTTTGAAAAGTGTTCTGAATCTAAATTACATTTAAACAGTTTTTAGAACAATTTAATATCTCTGAATATACTGGCACTTGCTACCATTAGAGAATTAGCCAATTTGTGTAGACTATACATATTGTAATCATGCATTCTCAGTAAGCTAGCAGGTGAAGTTACATTCCCAGCGGAATACATTCTGAATCCCCTTATATTATAATAGCATTACCATATGTAATATTAAACATTATTACAATCCTCTTTAATGTTTGGCATTTCTTATGAAAGCATAAATCCTTTTCACATACGATGTGGTTGTTTTACAAAACATACACACAACCCTAGACTGTCTTCATGCTAAATAGAAATTCCTTCCGTATGACTTGCTGGTTTTACAGATTTTGTTTTGCAGAATTTAAAAAGGTTAAATTCACCAAACTGTGTTCCTGTCGTTGCTAATTAAAGTCACGTTACCAATACAGACAACAGTTTTGAGTAAAACAGGTAGAAAGTTCATTATAAACAGAGAACTGAAAAATCATAGACCACAAAGAAATGAAACTAAGCTTCTTTAGCTTTACATGAATATCTAAGACTTTGTGAAACTTTTAGGAAAACTGTCATCATTTATGTAAAAGTTAATTTCTGAATACTCTCATGTTTTCTCTAATGCCATCCATTTCTATAATGCTTTTTAAAGCTTCTGATGTTTCACAGTGCAAAGCAGTCTAGAGCAGATCTACAAAAAATAAATATTTGGAAATTTGAGTCTATTTCTCTGCAATCTTTTCTAGTCTAATCAGATACCCACTGAACTTTGTCACATTTTTTTGAAACAAAGTTAAGCACATATTTTAATCTTCCCAGTACCTAAAGTTTTAAAGTCAAATATTTTGTAAAGTTTTATCAATTTATTAAAAATATTTATTAAGCTACTAACACATGCAAGGCAATGTGCTAGGTCCCTTGACACTAAAGATGAATCAAACATAAATTCTGTCTTTTAAGAGGTTAAGGTCTAAAAGACAAATTATACATTTACAATAAAAATGTGGGAAAAAATGTTCCTTAGAGCAGGTTTGATAAGATGTTGGAGTAGAGAAATGGGAAGTATTGCTTTCTAAGACATGAGGGAATTTCTCAAGATCTGTGGCACTGAGATGTAAGATATGGTGTAATTAAAGCTCTAGGTCATATGGAAGAAGACTTTTCAGGTGTGAGATATAAAGTATTAGTTTTTTATTGCTGTTTAAGAAATTACCACTAATTTGCAGCTTAAAGCAATGCACGTTATTTCACAGAACTATTGGCCTGGAATCGCTAAGCTGAGTTCGCTGTTTAGGGTCTCACAAGATTGCAACCATGGGTTGTCCAGGAATGCAGTCTTATCTGAGACTTTAATGGGGAAGGATCCACTTTTGTTGGCAGAATTCAGTTCCTTACAGTTGAAGAACTGATTACTTCCGTTTGTTTTTGGTATTCAGCCTAGAGATGCCCCTCTGTTCCCTGCCATATGGGCTATCCAATGTGAACCCCACAACATGGAAGTGTAGCTCTTTTAACCCAGTCAGGGAAAGATAGGCTCCAACAAGATGGTCACACGGTGTTCTATATGCAATCACAGACATGTAATTACAGGCCTCTTGTCTCATTTGTTGTATTCTATTTGTTAGAAGTAGATCATAGGTGGTGACTCTGCTCATGGCACAATATTATACAAGACCATGAATACCAGGTGATAGGGATTATGAGAAGACACTCTAGAGTCTGTCCACCACAAGGTAGAAAGGTGAAAGTTTTGATTTCGTTGTGAAGGGTGACACATGACAGTACAATCAGGTTGGGAAAGAAGCTTGGATTCAGGTCATGGATGAAATTGACTGGAGGTGGACGTTATTTTATGTACAAGAGGAGACCACTGTAATACTTTTGAACAGAGGTGGAAAATTAATGGAAGTAGGCTTCAGAAAGTTTAATCTGGAAATGGCTTCTAAAATGGATAGGGATAGAAAATAATTGGTTTAGGGGAAAAGTGAATAATTTATTAACTTGTTGAAAGAACAAATTAAATAATGAGTATTGTTGTAGAAAAAAATGACCAGATTCAGAATTTAAAATAAAACTTTGGTCATTAAACTGCATTACAAAAAGTAAGGGCGATCAGTCTCTCAGCAGTTCCTTAATAGATCAAAATTACAGACTTCCTTTTATCCATGAATGCAGTGTAAGAGGCTCTTTGGAAATGCGTCTGTAAGGAGAGATGGGGCTATGAGACACTCAGGTGTGGGAGATGAGCCCTCCTGATACTCAGCAAGGGAAGGAAAGATGAACTTTGTACATGTAAGTTAGCATCTTCTATAGGCTATACATTTTAAAAGATTAACAGTAGTTCATCTAAGAAAATACTAGGTATGTATTATTTTGCAGAGATTTTAAATTTGTTCTCTAACTATTGATAAATAGCACTATCAATTAGAAAAACTGATTGCTAATTTTTTCATGAGCAACATATGAGAGAAGTGGAAATCAGCATAAAGAAGAGTGACAAATGGAAATAGAACCTGACAATAAAGGGACATCACAGAAAGATAAAAATAATGAATATTTTGAGCCCCGATGATTACGAGATTAGTGGTAACCAAAAGGATAAGGAATGTTGGTAAGGCATTAGGTTTTAAGGTGAAGAGTAAAAATTAATTTGTACATAATAAATGTAAAGGATTTCCAGAACTATAAGTGAAGCTGTATAGTGCACACTTTGAAATGTATGCTAGAACCCCTGAGTCAGCTGGGAGTAGGCGGGTAGACTCTTCATAGTCACTAGGTAAGAGTGGCAATGAGTGTGCAAGATTGAGTGAGGTCATCAAGGGAGCAGGTAGAGTGAGGGAAGGACGAGGATCTCATCTTTATAAAACTTCTATATTTCAAAGATGGAATGAGGAAACAGAATTGAAAGAACTTGTGGGAGCAGAAACAGAGAGCATAGTCATAACAGTAATTCAACAAACAAACTAATACAAGAGAGTGCCCAAATTGGAAATGTTTCTCAAAGGAGAGGATAGTCTAAACAGGATCTGCATACTTAACTCCACTGAAAAGTCAGACAAATTTCACTGGAGCAAGTCAAGTATGAAGTAATAGGAAGGGGTGGGACAGAGGCAAATGAAATGTATGTATCATATTAAATTTTTAAATTTTTTTAAATTTGTCTTTATTTTAAGTAGGTTCCACCTCCATTATGGGGCTTGAACTCACAACCCTGAGATTAAGAGTCACATGCTCTACCAACTGAGCCAGGTGCACCATAAAGTCATTTGCTTTAAAAGAAATAGATTTTTTAAAACAATGCCCATATATAAAATTACACTTATAATCTTAATTTGGTCTACACTAATCCAGTTTGTGATCTCTGGGCTAGAATTAAAAAAAATGATTCAGAGAGGAGAATAAAAATTAAATTGAAGAATACCCTTGAGTTTGCAAATAAGAGGTCCTTCGAGGTATATAAATAGTGAAGGCAGAACCCAAAGTACAAGATTTAAGAAGAAAGTGGGTGATCCGGAAACAAAAAGCTTGTCCTACGTTATTGGCAACCTAAAACTGGGGAAAACTGTCTCAGGTAGTTGTGAAGGCAGCCAGGGAAGGTCATAGCTGGTTTTGGACAACAAGTAAATAACAAGGCTAATTACCAAGTGTTCCAATTAGAGCTGACTCAGAGCTGCATGAGACAAATACAATAGTTAGAATTGGGAATTGGGAATTCAAATAATGAATTGGCAGGAGTACCAAGGGAGCAGAAGTCCAGCTAACCCTAGTGGGTGGTTCCTTGCTGGTTTGTAGGCTGCTTCAAAATTTGCTATTCATCCCACCTTGCCAGTCTCCCTAGATCTTCACATGCACCCAGATTATCAGGGAATAGTTTACCTTTGGAAGATGAAGGGAAGTTGCTAAGTGGACAATTGTTTGATCAACTATTTGTGTGCTGGGAGTTTGGATTTTTATTTTTAGGAGACATGAGTCATTCACAATGGTGGACTGAATGACAGCAGCAATGGGGAAGGAGCTGCATTCCAGAAAGAGAAGGGATACGTGATAAAACTGGACCCTGAAATAAGAAGCTGGAAGATGGAATTAGGGTCATGGGTGGAGAGATTAGCTTTTGAGACATAAAACAGCACTTTCTCTAATTCTGAGGAGAGAGAAAGAAGAGAATGCATGGGGATAGAGATACATTTGAATTGGGGCAGATATATAGTGAATAAGCTCATACTGGAAAGCTCTGGTCTCTTAAGTACCAGGAAAATCACATAAAATATTGGGAAGGGTGGGATCATAGATTACCTGCGCATTCCCGTGTTAGACTTTCAATTTTATCCTGATGAAAATGTGTGGGTTTCATACTGCTGAACAACAACTCCTGTTTCCCAGTTTGTGTGGCTGATTTCATGCTCTTTCCTTGGATTCAGTCATTCAACAAAGACTTATGGAGGTTCTACAATGTGCCATGTGGCGTAGGTTTTTTCCAATCTTTATAGTTTATTTTTATGAGTAGAAAAGTATATTTGCTCTTTGTGAAAACCTAAAGAAAATAAACATGAATAAAATATCATTCAATCATTGAGTATTTCTTGAGCCTGTACCATGTGCACACCCTCTAGTAGAAGTTAGGTCCACAGTGGTAAACAAATAGGTAATGACTCTTTAACTATAAAATTTATAATTTAGTGAAAGAAACTAAATTTTCCCCAGACTTTCCCCTATCACCCTTCTCCCCAGGTAAACGTTCAATAGTCTTGTGGGTATTCTGCCAGTTGCTTTTCAGATTTAATATAATTTTGATAATTTTATCACATCCTGACAGTTACATTTTTCATGTTTGCTAAGTAGACATTAAGGCTGCTTCGTGCCCCATTCGGAGACTAATTTTGACGTTTTAGACAAAGATGGCCCAAAACGGATGGCCGAGGAGACTGGAGCTAGGATGGATTGCAAATATGATCCCTCTCTTTACAATCTCTCTTAAAATCTTCTTAGTTGAAGCTGTAGAATGAAAAAGGTGCATTTACATGAAGTAAAACACATTAATTTATTCCATCAAATTTTGAGTGCATACTTTGAAGACGATGTTCTAAATGCTATTCACTCATCAAAGCATATTTCCATGAAAACCTATTTTATTAGGAACAAACAAAACCTGTAGAGAAGAACTAATAATAGAGACTGTTGTTAAATCAGTAATTTTCCAGGTTAAACAAGGGGGAAATTAAGATTCTGAGAGGGAAAAGTAAGAGAAGGAGACAGGAAATTTCAGCTAATTTAAGGGTGGGTAGGCAAATTTCTGGATTTCCTTCTGGCTGCAGTTGTATACGCACTTCTTAGTTTCACTCTTGCCTTATATTGGGGTAGTGACACTATCTGTCCTCTATGTCTCGTGGTTGAAAAGGGATTTGTACATTGGGGTGCATGGAAAAAATAGATGCAAGATGACAGAGCTTTACAGATTTGTTTATTTTGGGTTGTCGTAATCCTTCTACCCTTTATTCCCTTTCAAACTGCCTTAAAGTCCCATCTATAGGAAACTACACAGAGTATGTGACATTGGTGATTTTGCTTACTCTGCTAAAGAGGAATGTAAGAAATACCTATGGTGTATGTCGCTGTAATTTATGACACTGAAGTGACAATAACTTTAAGATACAGGATAGAATCCAACTACTTAGAGTCAAACAGAAGATGAGCTACAAGTACATCATTTTGTTGGTATTTCTATCTCCAATACTCCAAAAATTACTGCTCATGCAATTTTCTCCATTTTTTACTTCCTAGAAATGTCATGTATAATCCAGCATAAAATGGAGACAATTTGTGCACTTCTTACTCAGTGTGTTACTGTGAGAATGATGTTCCAAGATCATCAAAGTTAAGTGCTTAAATATTCAATGCATATCAGCTCAACAAACATTTACTGAATACCCAATATTATGGCTACACTTCAGGAAGTTCTGGTAAGTACTATAAGAGGGAGATTAAATCAAAAAAGGCTCAAGAGACGACTTCTTTGCTGGGCAGGGCTGGTTGATGTTGATTAATTCCTGTACAAAGGGCTAACAAATCTCTTTGCTTTCCATCATCCTTATAAAGGAAAAATGAGAGTCAAAAGCTAAAAGTAAACTAACACACAAAAATATGATTTAGGAAATTTTATATATCAGCTTTACACTGCTTTGAAACAGCAAACATAGCTAAGTGTTCTGTCTCATTTGCTGCCAATGAGAGGCTCATAAGTGGTGGGGATTTTTATCGCAAAGTGTTTTCAGAAGGGATCTCAGTGACATTTCAGTTTGATCCTCTTATTTCTCTAGGGGACTACTCTGATTTTTTTTTTTTTTTTTTTTTTTTTTTTTTTTTGCAAGATAGGCAGTAGACACATAGGAAAAACTTTCTGTATCCCACCTCTCAAGTTTTTGGTATTCTCGGGCTAAGAAAGAGTTAATCTGCCTTCAGGCTTATGCCCACAAAATATCTTCTCACCCCTGTTTGTATTTAAAGAATGACATCTCAGGGACAGTGAAATGTGACTCTCTATGTTCCAGAAATTCCTTCATCTATTCATTCGTTTATTCAACACTAGTATTTTTGAAATGTACTATGCATGAGGCCTTTGGGAGAAGAAGAGTTATATAGGGAAATATAATAGAGAATGTTAAGGCTAACACATAAATTAAGAAAGTCCAACCCTGGCTTGAACCAGCAAGGATGGGAAAGGATACTGAGACTGAAGATGCAAGAAATCATGTGAAGTGTCTGTGTGTGTGTGTGTGTGTGTGTGTGTGTGTGTGTGTGTGTTCTCAGGGAGTACCAAGCAGGTGAACAGAACATGAAAAGTTTCAGACACCAGCAAAACCTCAGAAAATCTTCAGGATTTTGGAACCTCTTGTTAAATTACAATTTGAACGTCAGGTGTGGTGGGATTTACATAAGTATGTGCACCCAAAGAATGGGTGCGTAAGTGGGGAAAACAAACTTTGCTATATAAATACATGCTAATTTGCTTGATGGGGACAGACTGTGGGGGGAACTTAGATTCCCAAGCATTGTGGTCTATAAACTGAGTCTAGCTCTCTGAGATACTGCACAGTAATTGCACAGTATTGGTTACAGTGGTTACATCTGGAGACAGATGGCTCTGCTTCTGAACCCGGATCTAGCTGTATGGCATCTAGAAACTTAGTTCACCACTCAGCCTCAGGCTTGTGATCTGTGAATTGGGGATAATAGTGTCTATCTTAAAAGATGGTTACAGGAAGTGAATTAGTGTATGTAAACAGCTTGGGACTTTGCCTGATGTACCTCCTACATAAGTGTTATTTTTTATTAATGTTACCCAGCATTTGTAGCAAATGTATGACAAGAGAAAAATAAAGCCATCTGACTGGGGAATGTACACCCTGATTATCTCATGCTATGGAGAATAGTTTATTGCTAAAGAAAAAATAGTTCAACAAGATTCTCTTTAGTAAAACCAACAAATGGCAGCTTAATAGACAGATTTTGCTTTAAAACGTGAAGCCAAGTTGAAGAAAATACATTTTAAAATAACTAAAATGGGCCTTCTTCTTTTTTTTAAGAATATCATGCTCTAAACCCAAGAGCCCAATTCTTCTTGAGAACTGTTTTGAAATATGGCCCATTTTTAAAAGTTTCATATTTTATTATTTATCCCCTTGGAGCTCCCAACTTTCAAATAAAAGTGAATGTATTTCTTTTAAATAAGAGGAGGTCTGTGCTGTGCACACATCTAGATTCTGATAGTACCAAGGGAATTTTTTTCAAACAGCAGTTCATGTTCAGCCAGTGCCAAACGGAACTTAAAGCTCAAAGGGTTTGACTAAATTTAGAAACCACAATGTTCAAGTGGTTCTAAATTCGACAAAGCCAACTAGAAGCTAACCAAAATCCTATATAAAATGATTCTTTCCCATTGTGACAACAGATAGGGCAAGATGTTATTATCCTACATTTAGGAAAATCAGACCAACAACAAAATACGATTAAATTAAAGTTGAACCATAAAAGAAATGTGTTGATATTCCAGAATACAGAATTATCCTCGGGAAAATTCTCAGTGATCTCTCTAGTAAGTTCTAAAGTTGAAAACATTGAAAATACTGATCAAATTAAAGGGAGAAAAAAAAAAAACCTGTTCCTTCCAAGTCTCTTCCAAGTTTTAGACCAGAAAGTTTTAGTTTTATTCCATATAATAGGAAAGCTGAAACCCTAAACTTTCTAATTGTGGTTCTACTTTACTTCTGAAAATAATTTGTCACAATATTCCTTGAACATTAACATCATTGTTAAGAACAGCTGATGTTTGGAACACTTCATAATATAAAACCTGAATTGTCCACCTGGCTACCCATGTCAGTGCTATGTATTTCACATGCTTTATTATACAATGATCAAAATTGATTCGGTCATTTGCATTTTCTATATTTTAAAAATTTTGCCTGAAGTTTTGAATTATTGAAGAAAGCGTTGCTTTTTAATCCCAGAACACATTCTTGCTGTATTCATAATGCTACCATCAAGGACAGAGGTGATCTACGAGTTTTCTTTCCCAGGGCGAAAATTCCAGGCTAAATCAGAAAAGGTTCAATTAACTACTAATACTAGGGATGCACCTCTAATGATTGTGATACAATTACGTTTAGGACCCATGCAAATGCAAATAACGCAATTTTCAGTTTACTTACAAAGGAAAATATAGAATGTGGCATTCGTTAAGTTTTTCTAGCAGTGAAATGATGGGGCTTTAAAGATTGTAGTGGTACTGGATTTTACTAAAGTGGAAGCTACAAAAGCAAGTTAATTTAGAGTAAAGTCAAAGGTGAAAGTAATGTATTTTCTGAGAGGAAGAAAGTCACCATTTTTTAAAACCACTTAATGGTCTGAACCAACCTATAAAAGAGCTTAGTTTCCCTGCATGTCTCCTGGCCCTTACACTAGCCTAAAGTACAACTACCTAACATTCCTAAGGTAATCTATTGAAGTAAGAGTTTGTCAGTTCAGAATTCTTTTTTCTTTTAAAATGTTTATTTATTTTTGAGACAGAGAGAGAAAAAAAAGAGAGCGAGCTCGGGCGAGGGGCTGAGAGAGAGGGAGACATAGAATCCGAAGTGGGCTCTGTGCTGATAGCAGACAGCCCAAAGTGGGGCTCAAACTCACGAACCACAGATCATGACCCGAGACAAAGCTGGGTGCTTAACCCACTGAGCCACTTAGGTGTCCCCAGATAATTCTTATGATCTATTACAAAAATATCATCAATAGAAATGAAATGTTTCAATGATGTTTTTTTCAAATTAGATTATTTCTGATGAGTACAATTTCTGATTTTTATAACATGCCTACTAAAATTCAAATGGTGATGTCAAAAGGCTTAAAACTGTCCTGAAACCTCCCAAAGAATGTATAGACATTGAGACCAATGAAGTTTTAGACCAGAAAGTTTTAGTTTTATTCCATGTAATAGGAAAGCTGAAACCCTAAACTTTCTAATTGTGTGTCTACTTTACTTCTGAAAATAATTTGTTACAATATTCCTTGAACATTAATATATCAATAATTAATTTTGGATCATAAATTTGTACTGAAAACACAACCAAGACTGCATTTTCTGGTGATTATTTATCTTTAAATTTATCATGCAGTATTTGAACTTGGTATAAAGAGCCTACATTAAATCATACTGAATGAATTGGAGGTAATTGCAGGTCATTATTTACTGCTTATAGGTGGGTCAAAACATTTGATTTTAGGATTAAGAAGAGTATGTTGAATATTTTTCTTATCGCAAGTGTAATTCATTTTCATTGTCAGGACTTAGAATATGCAGATAAGCAAAGTAATAGCAATATGTCCAGAAACAACTAACATTAATATAATTGGGGAGTATAATTTTTTTTCATGTTTATAATGTGATTTTTATTGGATCCAATCAAGAGAGGAAGCCATGAATAATTGAGTGGAATTTCCAAGAATTTAAGAATGCAGATCTCTAATTTTCCCCATATCTAGGATAGTACATAGCATGCTGACAGCAGTCAATGAATATTTTTTGAATAAACAAATGAAAATGTGTGCTGAAGAGCCAACATAATAGAGTAAAAAAAAATAAAGTACATTATTGTGAAATTTGTGGACATTGAATGTAAAAAGGAGACAATACAAAAACTTCTAGGGAGATAAGCTGGGATAAATGGGAACTAGAACATAACATCTAGACTTCTTTTTTTTTAATGTTTTTTCATTTTTTGTTTTGTTTTGTTTTGTTTTGCTCAGAGAGAGAACATGAGCAGGTGCAGGGGAGGGACAGAGAGAGAGGGGAACAGATGATCTGAAGCAGGCTCTGGGCTGACAGCAGAAAGCCCAATGCGGGGCTTGGACTCACAAACCATGAGATCATGACCTGAGTTGAAGTCGGAGGCTTAACCAACTGAGCCACCCAGGAGCCCCATATCTAGACTTCTGAAGGGAATTTAATTTCAATATAAAATTCTAGGCCCTATTAAAAATAATCAGAGCAGAAAAGTTAAATGATGCCAACGTCAGGTATATGAGATCTCAAACTATGTTACTTGTGATACAATCTTTTGTGGGAAGATATACTTACCAAAATAATGGAATAAATAAATAAGGAAGATAGAATAATAATAAAAGTTTTCTGTTATCTCCTTCTTCAATCTCCTTATTACTAAATACTATATATTACTGCTATCAATGATTTCCTATTATGTAACACAATTAGGCAGTTTTGCACTGTGATACCAAATGCCCACATCTCCTCTCTGCTTCTTCTTGGTATAATTATATCACAAATCACAATTTTTATTTAAATTTTAAAAAAAAAAAATTTTTTTTCAACGTTTTTATTTATTTTGGGGACAGAGAGAGACAGAGCATGAACAGGGGAGGGGCAGAGAGAGAGGGAGACACAGAATCGGAAACAGGCTCCAGGCTCCGAGCCATCCGCCCAGAGCCTGACGCGGGGCTCGAACTCACGGACCGCGAGATCGTGACCTGGCTGAAGCCGGACGCTTAACCGACTGCGCCACCCAGGCGCCCCAAATTTTTTTAAATGTTTACTTATTTTTGAGACAGAGGGAGACAGAGCGCGAGTGGGGGAGGGGCAAAGAGCGAGGGAGACACAGAATCCGAAGCAGGCTCCAGGCTCTGAGCTGTCAGCACAAGCCCAATGCGGGGCTTGAACCCATGAACCGTGAGATCATGACCTGAGCCGAAGTCGGACACTTAACCGACTGAGCCACCCAGGAGCCCCAATCACAATTTTTATTTAAATCACACCTCAGTGTTTCTTTTTATTTTAACCTCAGAGGACTACAGCTTTTTGTTACAATCTGAGTTATTACTTGATTTTTTAAAAGCTCTAACACATATTTGTTTAATTTTTTTTAAGAATTGAAACAGGCGGGGGCGCTTGGGTGGCTCGGTCGGTTGGGCGTCCGACTTCGGCTCAGGTCACTATCGCGCGGTCCGTGAGTTCCAGCCCCGTGTTGGGCTCTGTGCTGACAGCTCAGAACCTGGAGCCTGTTTCAGATTCTGTGTCTCCCTCTCTCTGACCTTCCCCCATTCATGCTCTGTCTCTCTCTGTCTCAAAAATGAATAAACATTAAAAAAGAATTGAAAAAGTTTTGTGTTTTTATGAAAACAATTGGGGCTAAAAGGAGAAGGTTTTCTATGTGAGACGATATCATGAGCAGATACAAAGAATGTTGAGGTACACAATTGCTGGTTTCTGTGACTCCATCACTCAACTGAACTATTTCAGTGTGGTTTATGTTGATTTCTCGATCACCCATCTTTCCCTTTAATCCCATCCTTCAAAGAACTTCCAAAATTATCTCCTAATCACAGATCTGGTCATTCACTCGTTTGCTCAAAGCCCAGAACAACTACTCCCTGACCACATTAAACTCCTCTGTGTGACATTTAAGTCCCTAACCAGTCTAACTCCAACCCAACCACCCACGTTTATTTCTTACTCATCAATGTATTAAATCTCTGTTCTAGTTATAAATGATTATTTTCTCAACTCTAAAGAAGACAGTCCTTTCACATTTCTATAAGTTTCAAGGCTGGTTTCCAGGCCTGGAGTACCCGCCTTGCACTCTCCCTCTTCAGCCTACCTTTATTTTCCATTTTCCCAGGCATGAAAATCCTGTAGGCCCAGAAACCTTCTTGAGTCATCTGAATTGACATATTACTGTTTTTCCTCCTATGCTCCCACTGTATACTCGACCCCCGTAATAGCACTGGCAGCATTCTACCTTGAATCACTGTACATAACGCATGACAAATGGATCCACAAGAAAGCACTTTTGTCCTTGAGGGGAGAAAGGGTGTCTTTTCCAGAATTCGCTCTTCCTTGAATATTTATCACTGTGTGTACTCAGAGCAGATACCCAACAACTGTTGAGTTTTACACGGAAGTTTGAAAACATGTAAAAACGCACATGCTTATTTGCTGTTAATACTCAGGATGAATCTATCAAAGGCAGTGGCTACAGTATTCTAACTAGAAGAGTTTTTTGTGTTTTGCCATTTGTTAGGAGAAATCCAAGATGCAGCCAACTGATTGTTTAAGGCTTTGAACTACTTGTAAAACTATCCCAAAATTCTAATAAAATTTAGTTTTGAATAACTTATTCAAAAATAATTAGGAAATCCCCAATTATAATTTCCCAAATACATTAGAATGAAAAATTAAGTGCATTTAAAAAATGCAAGGTCTCATTGTCAATATTGCTAACAACCTTTTTATTAGCCAGATCATCTGCTGGATTCAGTGAGGGATACAGCAGTGAGCAACCTTTGTAAGTCTAAACTGGAGATCTTTCCATTTTAACACTGAATTTTTTGTCTTAACTCTCATCCTTTTTTTTTTTTTTTTTTTTTTGTCTTCTTAACTCTTGAACTTTCTATGTAGTTCAGGAAGGATAGTGACACTTTGCTACATTTCTTTCCTTATCCACTCATTCTCTTTGTTCTCCAATAACTTACCAGTTAGCCAAATAACTCAACTTTCAGATTTGAGTAGGAATACTTTTCAAAATAGTTCACCTGACCTTATAATGTAGCACATGTCAATAAAAGGAAACCTAACGTCTTTTGCAATGAGCTTTTAAAGCAGTTCCCTACCTTCTCTGTGTCAAGTGCACTCAGAACAGATGCGACCAAGGCATGCTGGGCCATTTCCCGATGCCCTAAATGCAAATCAAAAATGGTTATTACAGGGGAGGAGAGAATTTTCTCTTCGCTCATTTTAAAATCTTCTCCTGAAAACATAAGGAAACAAAGCCAACTTTGATAGGTCAGTGTTGAAAGGAGAAATTAAATGTGCTGCCAGTGTTGTTTTAAAAATTAGGAGCATCACAGATTATACGTAGCTCAACATTCCTGAAATGATTTTTACTTCCTTGCTACCTATGAGTAAATTAGGACAACACTTTCATATATACCAGCTTGGAACTATTTGAAATGTAAAAACATTTGAATTACAGAAATTAAGAAATGAATAACAAGTAAATATCAATATAAATTATTTATCAATAGACATTTTAAATATTTCTGCAACAATTTCCTATTTTATAAACATCTATACTGCGTACCATCTGCTGATACTTATTTTAATTCATAAAAAGACTATATTTAAATCAAAATGTAAGTGACAGAATCAGAACAAAAGAGAAAGGGCAGGAGAATAAACTGAACAAATTCCAAATATGACTTCTAAAGGCAGACAATATAAAAGCTATAATCTTAGTTTAAGCCTCACACTCTTTAAACACAGTAATTATAGGACATCTGCTGGGAACACAGCTTTGCTATTGGATAACATTAATTGCCCTGTAATATTTCCTGACACTCCCCAAAATATGCCCCATTGCTAATAATTCATTCACATTTCAGTACCATTATTAGCTACTAATTCAAACAATCAAGACAAAGACAACGAATGGATGACCTTGAACAATTACCCACTCAGTGAACAGAATTTATTTTGTGCTTTTTGTGCTTTTCAAAGATGTAACTGCTTTACTGAGTCTGTGAATAGCAAGCACTCCAAAATCAAGCAAATGCAAACAAGGGGAAAAAAATTGTGGCATAAACCTGAGCGTTCTTAGAATATTGATAAAATATATCCATATGGTATGCTTTCTATAGGAAAAATAAAAAAAAAAAAGAAGAAGTGTGAATTCAAGCAAAAAACAAATTATTTTTATAATCGAGAGACAATTCAGTCATGGATAGTCAAGTATACATTTAAATGGTTATATATTTTTTATTTCAACCTGTGAGAACATTTAAGAATCACATAAATTTAGAGCCAGAAAAAACATTCACTTCTCACAGCAAAATAGTGGGAGTTTAATGGGCAGCTCCTCAGGGGGCCCCTTGTGCAGAATATTTTAAACACAGTCTGCCAAGTTAACACTCCCTCCTCTTCACCACCTCCTTGTTTCTCAAGAAATTTGAATTTTTAAAGAAATGTTGTACTCTTGGCCTTTTCTAATATGGAATGCATTAAGAGGAAACCCATAAATAAATGCTTACATATGCTCGTGAGACAGAAAGCAGACACCTCAAATTGATCTATTTGCCAACAAAGGGGAAAAGGAGCAGGCAAAACTGAAAACTAAGGCAAAGGAAGTAATAAATGATATGGGCCAGTCGACATTCTCACTATATTTCTTGGATGTGTTGGGGAGCATATTCTGGTGTGGTGTATCCCAGCTAGAAATGCAAGAATAATAGGAAAAAATGGATTAGGCATGAGCAAGTCCTGTTGAGGAAAGAGTGTTGGCATTTTTTCCACTGTCTGAAAATTCCAGCAAAGAAAGTGAAATTATACACTGATCTAATATAAAATCCCAAAAAGAAAAAGCAAAGTTTGAATTCTTTCAGTGATCCGAGGTCCTGGAAAACAATTCCTACAACATTAAAGAAGTGAGGAAAAAAATGCATCTATCTAACAAGCTTTCGTATATTGGAGCCTCTGATTCTTGTTCCTTTTTTTTCCTCCTCTACTTTTAAAATTGTATTCTTTGTATGAAATTTATTACCACTGAAATTGATAATATGATCGTGTTACCTAATGTTTAGAAAAAAGTCTTAGGAGATGATGATCCCTAATTGTATCATTGTTCCCATCCACCCCCAGTGTAAATGTAATGCATTTCACAAGTTTTTCTATTGTTTTATTTCATCTCTTAAAAAAATTATATATCTATCATATATATGTGTATATATATATATACATATATGTGTATATATATATATATACATATATGTGTATATATGTATATGTGTGTGTATATATTTTATATATTTTTTAATTCTTTTTTTCTTTGCAGATATTTACTGCCTTCAGGGATATTTTACACAGCATCAGAGAAGCTTATGTTAGAACACATGTTGTATCATAGAGGAAAAACATTCGTAAGATTTCAAAAAGAAGAAGCGAAACAAACTGTCCCTAAATGATAAAGAAACAGAAGATTAGGAAGCTGAGAATGAGAGGTTGAGGAAGAACTTGAGGACATTCACTCCCCAACACTTGATAAGAGGTACATAAAATAAACAAAAACAAAAACAAAAACAAAAACAAAAACACATTAAACTCTGACAGGGCCTAAGATGATCCGTAAAGTTCTAGGGTCAGTCTTTATGCAAAGCATTGAAGAGGACAAAGTGGGATGATAATATGTTGGGTTCTACACTGGGACCTTTTCATACAATAAGGCTTTCTATGAAGATGTTACAATGTAGTTAGAGTGACAAAACAAAGAACATAACCTGAGTTTTCTTTACTGGCCTCAAAGTAGGTGTTAGTAGAGTTACTATCTAACTTGTACATATGTACATGTATTTTCCAAAAATAGAATTCTCAGCTTGCTTTCCTCAAGGTTTCATCTTGGCATTTTTAGAAAAGTCAGAGAAGGGTCTACTCTGTTCTTCATGCAGTCTTCACAAGCCCTTGAATCCCTGCCCTCCCTTCCTCCACATTTCTCCACTGCCTCAAACACTCCTGTATGGTGGGGGTTTTCCCCATTACCATCAACCTATGCCCGCATGAGAAAATCCAATGTCCATCCCAAGGATATGATCTCCCAGTGTTTCCCAGGTTTCTCAGCTTTGAGATTCCTAAGACATTCTAGGATTGCAATTGCTCTTCCCATTCTAAAGCTACAGGGAATATAACTTGTCCATCCCTCCATATAACACATTACCCCACACTAGCTCATCACCATTTTACAGGTGAGAAACTTTGGCATAGCAAAGTTGAATGACTTGGCCAAAACCACCCACGTGGCAAATACTTATATTCACTGGCCTTAAATATGGTGCAAACTCTCAATGGACAGCCTTAAAATTGACTGGATTCTTAAGAAGAGCAAAATTTGGGGTAATTTGAGATATCTGCTATACATCCCAAACTGTGAAAGCAATATAGAAGTCTGTACTGATAATAGGCACCCACAGAGCAAGATGTCAGTGGGAGGGAGAAGGAGCCCTAGAGGGACTCCTGAGTCCTGAATTTATTGAATCCACATTACTTGTTTTCCTGGAATTACCATCCACTCTTGAGAATGACTCAGGTCAAATGAGCCTTTCATTGTGGCCCCTTCACTGCAGAAGCACCTTTGGGCCTCACTGTCCTAATCTGCAAACTTGAGCCAGCAGTGGTACCGCAAAATGACTAAAATCACAGCTCCGGGAGACAGCTCTGCCATGAGCAAGTTCCTTAACACCTCCTCATCTATAAAAGGGTTATTTCACAGTATCCCCATCACAGATTTGGTAGGAAAATTAAATTAGCTAGCATGAAGTGTTTAGAGCAATATTTGGCCCATAGTAAAGGGCTTAAGTATTATTAAAATTAATGTTATGGAAAAGACCACTTCATTCACGACGCAATGAGATGGGGAGTTTCAGAACCAGGTTCTTTTATTTATATACCTTTGGAGCCCACAAAACCTCATACCAAACCCATGTCATCTTGCTAGTTGATTCCTATTTGCTCCTGGCAAAGTATGTCTTTCCACATATAAAGAAAAACGTCCAGAATAGATACACTGGATATCCAATATCCAACTCTTGCAAAATAGCATTCTGATGAGAGGAAGGTAAATTAATCAGACTCCTGATGATTAAATCTCTTTGAAAATACACCGGGGCGGGGGGGCGGTGGGGGGAAGCGCTGGGAAAAGTGAACCACGGCTTCGTAGAAACACATTTTCAGCCAAATCCTAAGCATCACTCCACAAGCTCATGAAATGCCTTGGACATGTTTAAAAGAAAGCTTTGTTGAGCTACACAATTCTTCATCACTTTAGGGACACTCAAATACATTTATATGTAATTTGCTTTTGCATGATTTTATTAAAAGAAGAAACCCTAAGTGAGTTTTTCTCATATTTGCATAATAAAAATATTAATGCTTACTTAAAGGTCAATTCTAGATATGCATTTTCCTATTTTAAATATTTGTATGCTAAGCATTTAATATTCCCAACATGTTTTCTGATACAAGAATCAAAGCAGTATCTCTACTAAATGACTCTGAACATGGCCCTTGTTTGGAAATAACCTGCAGTTCACTGTAGAGATTTTAGGCTGTTACTATTTTAGGAAATAAATGAATGCATTGGTCTATAGCCCACATTCCATTTTATCTAGAAAATTATATGCCACAGACCATAAGGCATATTTTTTCTTAATAAATAGTTGTGCAATGTCATGATTAACTGCATGGAAATAAGACAAAGGGGTGTTTTCCTTCCAGGAGAAGTAAAATTTCTGGAAAGGTAATTAATGGTCTTTTCTATTCTTAATTTTTTGAAAGAGCTATCTGTTTAAACTAAAAGTGTTTAGATTAAATTACATCTGCTTACTTGCAGTTGATAGTTCCTTCTCAGAAACCAAAACGCTTTCCAGCTAAAGTTCAGGTCCTAGCATAAACGACATACTTCTGGTTTTCCCACATTTTATTTCAGATGTTGAGCCAAACTCAAATTAGATTCATATTTTCTCTTCTTTTTTTTAAGTCCCACAAACTCTATATGGGTATAGATTACGTCTGTTTAGAAAATTTTGTTGAGACTAGAAAGATAAGCAGTACAATATGAACTTTATAATTCAACTTACAAAATTATCTTTAAGTCAATGCCATTTAAAAAGCAAAAATGAAATGAATCAAGGCTAGTATGTGGGTAAAGCAAATTTATTTAAATAAGGATGGACTTTAAAGGAAACACGACTTCAAGCAAAATTATCATTTTGCATCACAGATCCTACTATTGCTGAATATTCAGCATGTTTGACCAACATTCAGTAGTACATAATGCAAAGAAAGGCTTGTGCAATTGTTTTATGAAATATTTATTTAGGAAATGAAAGGATAGTTCAATTTACTAATTATATTCTTCAAGTAAGTCATTTGGAAATATTCAAATTTTATTATTTTATCCAAGCAGTCCTGTTCTTTGATCTCACATCTTGAACTGTGCGCATATGCGGTACACAATGCTTTTGTTACTACAGACTCATTAGGCTTGTTCTCAAAGTATAATCTACACGGATCTTAGAGATAGCAGATTCCTATTTCTCATCTTGAACCCAAGGTTACCAGGTACCAAATGAGTAAGTTCACGCAATACTGTGCACAGGAACTTGCTGCCAATAATGGAGAGTAGTAAGCAGATCAAAGGGGTCAGCTGAAAGAACAACCAGAAAAAGGAAGTCCATAAAGTCAGAAAGACATGACCCAGGTTCAAGTCCCCGCTCCAGTACTTACTACCTTTACCCATATTGGAGTGTTAGGAATTATTGTCATTTTAAGACTGTACTAGAGTAAAAGTTGTTAAAGGGACTCTGCACGTGGAGTAAATCTATAAGGGAGGACAGGGCCAAGCGAGGCTGGTTCTCATGATAGGACTCTGGAGCCATCTGTTCTGGATGCCATGCAGAAAATGAGAAGTGATTGCAGGGATCCTGACCAAACACTGTAGTTGAGAGAGTGGGGTTGATAGCAGGTGATGAGAAAGTAGCAAGCTTGTCTTGAAATAGAACTCAATCGAGTATTGACAAAGTCTACAAGGAAGACAGATGGATAGAAACATCTTTGTGAAGAAAGTGTCTAAAAGCAATAATTAGTTACAACTTCTAAAACAATGTAAGAATTCTCACCTAATTAAAATGTTGGCAGGGATAAATCTTATGAACTATTATTGATGCATAAATAAAAAAGCAGTTGCTTTTATCATAGAATGAATTTGTTTCCTGTGTATTAGGGGCAAGATATACTCATCCCAGAGTGTTAAAATTTGCAACAAAAAAATGTATAATGTGTGTGCATATGGTTTTATTTTATTTTTCTAAAGTTCTTTACAATTGTGTTAATATTTCACATACTTGTTCACTATATTTCCTGTAATAAATATCCATACAGTCGATACTCTACACCAAACACCATATTAAGTAATAGGGATGAGAAAGCCCATTAACATTGGCTTTTGAGAATCTATGTTTGGCAGAAAGAGAGTTCACATACAAACATAGACGTATACTATAATATACGAAGTACTCCTAGATTTTTTTATTTTGTTTAACATTTATTTATTATTGGGAAACAGAGAGCATGAGCATGGGAGGGGCAGAGAGAAGGGGAGACACACAATCTGAAGCAGGCTCCTGGCTCTGAGCTGTCAGCATAGAGCCCGACTCACGGCTCAAACTCACAAACCGCGAGATCATGACCTGAGCCGAAGTCAGACGCTTAACCGCTTAACCGACTGAACCACCCAAGCGTCCCATAGATTTATAAACAAAATTCTATAGGAACACAAATGAGGAAATAATCCTTAAGGAAATAATCCTGATTGGGCAAGAGGGGAAAGAGTTTTAAAACAAATACACAGAGAACTTTGGTGTGGGCATCGAAGAACGGAGAGTATTCTATTCATTCTAGAGTATAAAATATTACTAGCAAAAATGTTTTAGCAATTGTCTAGTTCAATTGCCTCATTTTAAAGATGGAGACTTGGATCTGTTAAGTGATTTTCTGAGTCATCAAAATAAAAGGCAAAGAGGAGTAAGAATCCAGGAGTTTTGGTTTCCAGGTTACTGGACTTTCTATTTCATACAGGACTCTGTTTCCAAATCAGTGTCTCCTTCACAAATTCCACCCCTATGTCCACTTCAGGTCACTAACTTACATTCATTATTGAAAAATAAAATACTTAAACTAAAATCTCTACTTAAAGGAGGCAATTATTGGGGTTCCCCGGGTGGCTCAGTTGGGTAGGCATTGGACTCTTGGTTTTGGCTCAGGTCATGATCTCGGGGTCCTGAGTTCGAGCTCCACTTTGGGCTCGAAACAGTGCAACACCTGCTTGGGATGTTCTCTCTCCCTCTTCTTCTGTTCCTCCCTTGCTCCTGCTCTCTCTCTCTCTCCCAAAATAAATAAACTTTAAAAAAAATAAAGGAGGCAATGATTAAAGCAAAAATCTGGAAGTAATAATTTTAATCACTGTTTTAAGATACTCCTATTTATTTACTTCACTTGCTAGGAAATTTGATATTGTTTCTCTAGACAGTATTTAGTTTGGAACAAAAAGAAGTATAATTACTATTTACCTTTTTATTGACTGCCAGAAATCCTTAAATGAGTATTGCTTATTATTTAAAACATCCCTTGAAACCCATAACCATCTGATGCCCACTTGCTAGGTCTGGCAACTTTGAATTGGGCCTTTTGCCATTTTGACAGATGTTCAGAAATATAAGTAGCCAAAATACCATATATGTGCACTGATTGTGAAAGTTTTGGGTGTGATTCTAAGCTTAATCACCCACATGGTTTTCAATGCTGATTTACACAATCATGATGAAAGAGGGGAGCATGGTAAAAATGTCTCTTCACTTGGTGGCTAGTTCTAGATGTTCCAAATCTTCTGCTGTTTTGTAGTTCTCTTTATGGATAGTCCCATCCAGTTTTAAAACTACAGAAAATTGCATTTTGCATATTTGTAGACTTCCATATATTTTAAGCATATGCTTCTATTTGGATGTACCTGAATCCCAGAGCAGCCAGACAACAAATTTGGCACTCAAGTATGGAATGGAGCCATGTTCGGCTCTCAGATTGAGTGAGCAGCACATTTACATCATTTAGATTTATATTTTTCTTACAAGAAATAGGTATTATTGCCAGCTTGAATTTGAAGTTTAAGATCCAGTTGATTGCATTATTGATCAAATTTATACATAAGGTTTTAGCAGATTAACAAAATGGAGAGATGACTCCTCATATTATTTTGGCCATTTGAAATAATGAAATTAATTTGGCCATATGGTGACCAAATGGTAATTATTAACTGCTCATTAATTAGCTGTTATAATAGCATAAATATAACCATATATGGGTCAATTTGGTGAAGCTATTGAGGCTGCTTCTTCATAATATCACGTATACAGTCTTTTTAAAGAAGCTGCAAAGTGAACTCAATTTCATCCTCACTTTGAAAATAACTAATATGAATATAGTTAGCCCATTAAGTAAATGCTGATATGGTCATTGGTAGCAGTGGATACATTTTAACGTATACTAATCATGTAATGCATACTAATATAATTTTAATGCATGTAAAATGTGTATTTATATTATGAAAATTGTCAATTTTATAAATGCTTCTTCTGGGTTCCATTACGTATGGTTTTAATTTTTTTTCCTTTTCAACCATTAATGAAAAATGATTTAACATTTGTTTCAACAATTATTCTGACAGAGAGCACAAATAAATGTCTGGGTTTTTTTCCTACTTAATTCTAGTGCATTGATTATGATTAATGCTAAAATTGTTTTTAGGTTTATTTATTGATTTTTGAGAGAGAGAGAATGGAGGAAGGAGAGAGAGAGAGAGAGAGAGAGAGAGAGAGAGATTCCCAAGCAGGCTCCATGCTGTCAGCACAGAGACAGATGCAGCGTGCAATCTCATAAACTGTGAGAACATGACCTAAGCCGAAATCAAGAGTCAGAAGCTTAATTGACTGAGCTACCCAGACACCCCTAAATGTTGAATTTTAATTTTAATGTTTGAAATGTTAGGGGATCTGATGAGAAACAAATCTTAGAGTCTTTTATATTTTCTTATTAAACAAGAATTATGTAGTTTTATGATGCATATTACTGCAGAATCTCGTGGGATAATATGTGGTACACATTTAGACAAATGACATGAATCATTAATACTTTCTGTAAAATTACCATACACCAAAGAAAATAACCATACTAATTGATCTTTCCCTTCAGGGAGATGAAGTAGGAAAAATGATTGGTATGGCTATTTCCTTGTCTTCCAAATTCAAGGACAGTAATAATCACTCACCTCTTCCATTCTTTTCCTAGTTTGAAAAATAGTATAGGGGGAAAGATCTGGTACCTCCTGCGGAATATAAATTATATTTACTAATCTTTCTTCCCACCCACCTTCCCTTCAAAATGATCCATTTCTTGATTGGTTATTTGAGTAGAATGGCAATTCAAATGCAAATAGAGATCCTCTTTTGCACTTGAACTCACAATGACCCACCTCAGAGCTCTTAATAAATAGATCATAATGTAAATTCTTTAGAACCAAACAAAGAAAAGCATAGACAATCTAGATTTTTGTACACAGCTCAAGTCTTTACAAGCATATACAGTTCAGCCTCCCACTAGTTAGGTGGGAAACAGGATTACAGGAAGACTATTTCATGTTTCAGTCTTTTTGCCTTTGGTTCAGTAGAGGCTACTCTGAAAGGAACAGTGGAATAAAACAATTCTTTCATTTATTTTCCTACTAGTGTGTTTTCTTAACCCCCTCCATACATCCACTGTGGTGTATAATATGACGTACACTAGACGAGTTTCAAAGATTGACTGGGTTCTCTTGAGAGAAATGAAATAATTTCTCAAAAGAGATATGTATAATGTTAATATACATATTAATGTTAATTATATATACATATATCAATTTATATGTTCTCTGTAGTTTGGTCATTTTACTGTTTGAGGGTATAAAAAAAAAGGATTTTGAAGCATTGAGAAAGTTTTAAATCTGATCAAGGAAACTTAAGAGTAGTTTTCATAATAAATTTTGCAGCAGAATTGTTGATATATCCTTGTGGGAGTTAATATATATTAAAAAAAAAAAAAAGAGAAGTACAAAACTAATTATCACGCTAGACCACAATAATACTGTGCTATATTTTATGACAGTTTTCAAGTGGAGGATCTTCAGCTAGTTGCTTTCCAGACAAATAACAAAATAAAAACCTTCTTATTAGATACTGGATAAAACAGAAAAGAAAATGCTTAGTATGAACATTTCCTATTTATTTGCAGATGATCTCTTATGTACTAAGTTTGACTATTTTTCTTATAACGAAAAGGAATAAATGTAGGGATTTTCAAGGGCCATGGTTTGTATCAGCACAGCGAATAACACAGCTCTAAAATCTACATACAAATTTTACATCTGTGGGATGTTACTTTAGAGTAAAAAGAGAAAATGGAGTATTAATTCGTGATCTTTTAAAAAATCATTCCGGGGCGCCTGGGTGGCGCAGTCGGTTGAGCGTCCGACTTCAGCCAGGTCACGATCTCGCGGTCCGGGAGTTCGAACCCCGCATCGGGCTCTGGGCTGATGGCTCGGAGCCTGGAGCCTGTTTCCGATTCTGTGTCTCCCTCTCTCTGTGCCCCTCCCCCGTTCATGCTCTGTCTCTCTCTGTCCCAAAAAAATAAATAAACGTTGAAAAAAAAAAATCATTCCATTATAGCTTATAACTGTCACATTCACTAGTATTACTAAAATGCCACTCGATAATTTTACCAAGAAAAAAAATGTTAAACCTAGAATAAAAATATTTTTCCTAGCTGGTAAACTGTTTTTTTCCCTCTATTTCCCTATGCTAGAGAAAGCCTTAGATTGCTAACATTAATGCATAACATAGGATAGATATTATTATGAACTTCCAAATAACTGATCTTTGAGACAAGAGGCTTATGGTGTTTCCACAATATATTCCCAACAGTGAATAACACACACACACACACACACACACACACACACACACACTTACTTTAAAGAAACAGGTTAGCAGGCTCCCTAAGTTGTATCACAAATCCTAGTTGACTATAAATAGAAAGACAAGTATAGGGGAGGGGGATTACAAAAACCTTGAAAGCCAAACCACCCCATGTTCCCTGATGTCTCCCCATGCATTTTTATTCCTTGGATACTCATGTTTTATAACTTAACCAACAGATCTGCCTCTGCTGTCTCAATAACATAACAGGAAAGGCAACCAAAATTTTAAATAAATGAATGGGGGCACCTGGGTGGCTCAGTGGGTTAAACATCCCACTCTTGACTGTGGCTCGGGTCATGATCTCATGGTTCTTGAGTTCAAGCCTCATGTCGGGCTTGAACATGGATTCTCATGGGAGAATTCTCATGGGATTCTCTCTCTGTCTCCTTGTTCTCTGTCCCTCACCCCCTGGTGCTCGCTCTCTCTCTCTCAAAAATCCAAATAAACTTAAAAAAAGAAAAAAAGAAAATAAATGAATGAATTTAAGATTCTTAACAGTCTTAAAACAATTAACAACTTAAATTTATCAATTTAATATTCTAGTCCAGAGATGAATAATTTTTCATGTTATTGGGTCTTATCTGATAGAGTAACACAATTTAGGGACATCTTACTGTAGATTCAGCATGTCCTTCTTCATAACCCTCTGTATGTATATCTAATCTTGTGTTAGGTCATGCAGTTCCCTGGTCATAGCACAGTATTTTCTATTGATTGGCTAGAGCTCACTGTCACCTGTGACTGGTTGTTAATCTTCTACTAATTAACATCTCATTGTTTGCAGGTTCTTGTTTATTGAATTCTCTGTGAAAGTATAACTCCATTTGTACTTGAGGGTATTAATTATTCATTATACTGCCTAATGGGTCTATCATTCCAAATTTTACCATATATTTATGTAGTGATAAAACTCTTCATCTAAGCTCTTTAATTAAGGTGTAATAGTACAAAGTAATTATCAATTTAGCTGTTGATTTCCCTTTTTCCAAATGTCTTATGTATAAAGAATATGTGCATTGATAGTTCCTCTTTCTTTTAAATATTTTATTTAAAAAAAAAAACATTTTGCATCATGGCTCCTGGATGAATTTTATTTATTCTTTCATTGGTTACTTTGTTCTGTGCCACATGTGATTATTCCGTAAGCAAAATTTCTTAAATTTACCTTTAAATAGGTACTGGTATTTTAAACATTTAGATTCAGGAAAAATCCTGATGCCTATGAAAGTGTGCTGTTATGAGAATTGGCAGACATAACTTACATCTAATCAATTTTTAACAAATTCATTTGGAAAACAAGTATGAGTAAATTAACTTTAATCCATGGTTCTCATGCACACTAGACATTTCTGCTACAATGACATCTTTTGAATTGAACCCCAAACACTAAAACTATGTTTGCTTCTTTTATCATTGTGATGCTGTCCATTGGATGATACACTAGCAAATAGACACTGTCTTTCAGAATCTGGTAGAACGCTTGTGTCAACTTGTAGAATTAATAAATTAAGAAATGTCTTAAATTTTACATAGCATTTCAGGGACTTAACCACAGCTTTTACACAGAAGAGTTGATTTCAAAAGCATGTTGAGAATTAGTCAAACTATTGTGTCTCTTCCTCACTGCCAGCTTTGCCACATTTGGAGGCAAATTTGCCACATTTGGTCCTTTCTGATTGTCCTTGAAGGACATGCATGCACCCATGTCCTGTCTGATTATTTATCAGCTTCCATGGAAAACATACATAATGCTATGTGTATGGGCAAATTTGGCATGAATACTTACATGTACATATAAAGACACATCTGTAGTTTTAACATTCATGAACACAACTGTAAAGCATGAAAAATCATACTCCCATAATATTGAACCTGAAGCAGAAATGGCTTTATATTTTAATACTTGTTTTCCTATCAGTGGGAAGAATCCATATGCAGAGAATTAAACTGCAGAAAGGATTCACATTAATACTGAATTTAATCTTCTTTTAAATGTAGCAAATGGGAGTGAAGGGCACTCATAGAAGAAGAGGGAATAATGAGGCATGTAAAGAGCTTTACAGGCCTTCCAGAAAACCCTTGGCTTTATTTCTTTTAAAGAAGTAAAGACAATCGTTGAGTTTTCTAATGTCCATGCAATGCTTGTAACTACTGTTTTTTGAGCCCCTGTCATGTAATCCTAATCAACACTGTGCAAGGGAAATGCTATTCCTATTTTACAGATGAAAAAACTCAAGCTTGAAGATTTTTCATGATTTGCGAATCTAATACATTAGGTAAGGGACATCTCCAGGAAACAAAGCCAGTTTAACTGGGTTCAAAGCACATGCTTGGCCTTCTTCTCCATAATGTCTGCTTAAGAACTATTGTGTTTAAGTCTTTCAGGCTAACCTCGTCCGTGATGTTTTTCCAAACCTCATATTTTTTTCTTGTTTAGATTCTCTTAAGACATTACTCATTCAACACATAATGAATGACTGATCACCTGATATATGCTAGACACTGTGCTGGACCTGTTCTTCTGGCTTGGAAAATGCGTTCTATTTTTAATTCTCCATAAGAAAACACTAAAGTTAACTTTTGTCGGTCGCAAATTCCTGTTCTTTCAGTATTTTTTGAAATATAGCAATATGAGATAATGAACATAATTTGAGAATACTCTGAATATTTATGACAAAGTCTAAAGAGTACATTTTACATTCCTAGTTGCCCAATTGTGATGCCATAAATCACAATTATATCAAATATTTTAGCCATAAAAAGGGATATATTTGTGTCTATAAGAAGGTAGCTTGTTTCTTCTAATAGAATGATCCTGACAATTTTATTATAAGCTTAGTTACATAAATGATTTCACCCCCCTTTTTCTGCTAATAAAATGCTTTTAGAAATAAATTACTTCAATTTGTGTGTAATGGATGAGGACATTAAGCACAATCTTGTGAACTGTTAATCATGCCTGCATGTCACTTATTTTTACCTAGGAATTATCTCATAAATTTTGAAATTGGGCACTGGCTACTAAGTTTAGCTATATTTCTCACTGTAAATCCATAATAAATGGATGTAGTATGCTAAATTAAATGATGAAAAATTGCTGCTTCTAAGGATCTCCTCTATCAACAGTTTTATAGTGTTTCATCCCAGTTGATACCCTGCTTAACCCAGAATCAAACTGGACTATGGATCTTGTTTCAATGAAGGAGACAGGACTGGTTGTAGGTATTTTTGTGTAGACAGAGGTTTAAAAACTATTGCAAGTATTGGAATAATGGGTGTTATGGGGGCCTTCCCAAAATGATTGACAAAATACTGTGATTTACTGGATGAATTACTTCCAACAGAGCCAGGAAGGTGGGGAATCAGGAGGCTATGGACTACAGCTATTGAAAGTGAGGATACATGGACTTTTTGCCATGATATGGGGATTAGAAAGCCAGAATCAGGTCCCAACCTCCACAACTGTTTAGGTCTTGGAAACAGAGTCTAGTCATTGCTGCTAAACTACCATTAACACCCAAGAAGATGGGCACTAGATTGATATGACAAAAATC
Organism: Puma concolor; assembly: GCF_028749965.1. Lineage (NCBI taxonomy): Eukaryota > Metazoa > Chordata > Mammalia > Carnivora > Felidae > Puma > Puma concolor. The sequence continues at coordinate 31,946,715 of NC_141683.1, forward strand.
CTGACCACCACTGTGGTCTCTCTCAACTTCCACAAAATTGACATTGGCATCTCCATGACTTGGCAACAGAAAACAGCCAAAACCATCAGTAAGTTGACTTCAGCCTCTTGGTGCATCTGAGTGGAGGAATCTAATTTTCACTGCTAATACTGTTTTGTAGGGAGATGGGAAGGGTAAGTTTTATTCCATACTTTACAGAAAATGCAAATACAGAGGGAGTGTTGAATACCAATTAACCCCATCTAGCAGAGATCCTGGTAACTAGTAAATCCTTCTAAGTAGTGAATGGAATAGTTTTTGAATAGCACTAATTAGAATAGTGTACTTATTGAAAAACAGTGTTATAAATTAGACAGGCTCCTTCAATGGCCCAGTCTCTGAGAAGTAGCCAAAAGTTTCTAAACTATTATATATGATTTGAAGAATGTGTGCTTTCATATACATAGGCTGGAATGTATTTAAAACCTTTAGGATTTATTTGAAGATTTTTCTATTATACATAAATGTTAGAATGGAAATAAGATCTTTTATTTTGTTTTAACTACAAAATATACGACTGTCTTGCTGCCAGGTTCTCTTCTGTCTCCCCATTTAGTCCCCTTGCTTGAAATAACATTTATATATTTTGATTCCAAAATTAATATCTCCATCCCAGATCTCTCCTTTGCATATCAAATGTACAGGCCCAAATCATATTCAGCATTTCTTCTTATGTCATAGTCATGCCCTGAAAATAAAGATCTGATAATCTCACCAATTTAGGGTAAGAACCAGACCTATTCCTTTTATCTCAGTAACCATCTCAGTAAATGGTACCCCCTTCCATTCACTTGCAAAAGACAGAAACCTGAATTTCTCTCTTGTACACTACATTAAACTCATCACCAATACACTATCCTCGTCTGGCTAAAGGGTACTCTTGATTTACTATTCTAAACATACTTTTCCCCAAACTTTCCTCACCACAATGAATGTAGAGCCAACTACATATGTTTGATTGCTCAGGTCAAAAGCTTAGGAGTCATCCCTGACACCTCTCTTTTTCTTATATCCAATCCATCTGCACATCCAGAATGTTCTATCTCCAGAATATACTTCAAATCCCTTCATCATCCCCAATTCTATGCCTTCTTCTAAGCATTCGTCATTTACCCCATGATCTAAAGAAATGGCCTCCAAACGTGTTTTCCATTTTCTGCTTTTGATCCCTCCAAACCATTCTCCATGCAGCCATTGCAAAGCCCTTGCCCCTACATGAACATTAAACTTAAAATCCATTAAATGGTCTTCGAAGCCTGGTATAATCCAACTTTGCCTACCTCTCTCATGCCTTCTCAGTCTACTCTTCTCTTTCTCTACATCACAGTCACATTGGACTTGGACAGTTCCTTAAAATGCATCCTTCTCTTTTCCAACTCCTTCTGTTCCCTTGACTTATGGCATCTAATCTTTCAGGGCCCAACCTTAACACTAGCTCTTCTTTGAGAACTTTCTTGACCTTCTTGTTTAAATTAGTTTCTGTCCCATTATTATATTCTTTTATTTCTTTCTGCTTAACTGTTTAGCATCTAGTTTCCTCATCTGACTTTATAAGTGCATATGGACAACTGCATAATATTAATCTTTCATCATTTATCCCTAGTGTCTATCATAGCAGCTAGAACAGAGTAACGACTCAATAATTATTTACCACAGTTTTTCTCTTTTTAAGTTTCTTGATTTATTTTGAGAGGGCATGAGTGGGGGAGGGGCGGGAGAGAGAGAGAGAATCTCAAGCAGGTACCACGCTATCAATGCAGAGCCCACCATGGGGCTTGAACTCACAAAACTGAAATCCTGACCTGAGCCAAAATCAAGTGTCAAATGCTTAAAGAACTGAGACACCCAGGGGCCCCCATAACAGTATTTTCTAATATGAAATACCCACATCTGAAAGTATAAGCCTGATTTTCTATTGTTTTCTTAAGAATTAATATATCTATGTATATACATGTGTGTGTGTGTATATATATATATATATATATGTACATTTATCATAAAATTCATCATAAAATTCATGCATGCTTACCAGAAATATAAAAATATTGATAAATAGAATAAACTAAAAATCACCTATAATCTCACCATCTAGAGATAACTTCCATCAAACATTATTGTCCTCACACATATACTTTAAGTACATTTTACAAAAATGAGATGACTTCAAATTGATTAATAAATGTTCACGCCTATCTAAAATATCTGTCAAAAAAGCAAGGAAGACACAAATGATAAAAGATAAGTTTCATTTCATCCATTTTAAGTAGCCAATATTTACTAAGATAAGTAACTTTATTAAATGCTTGTTATAGCAGGCATTGTGCTAAATGCTCTACAAACATGTTTCCCTTTAATCCTTAGAATTAACCCATGAAGTAGCTGTCCTTGATTATTCTTGTTTCGCTAGTGAAGAAAATGAGGCCTGGTGTATTGACGGAACTTGCTGAGATCACAGGGCAGGAATAAAAATGTTAATCTTCTTCCATGAATGCAACTTTTCACTTTTGGACTAGACTTATCTAGAATGAATGTGATTCACATTTGCATTTTCTCAGGTGATAGGCATTTTAATCATCTAGAGTCTCAGAGTCTAGGTGTTCTTACAGAACTTATTTAGAAACTAAAGCAAGTTTTTAAAACAAAATTATTTCAGTCCCATTCAGTTAGTTAACATACAGTGTTATATTAGTTTCAAGTGTACCATATAGTAATTCAACACTTCAGCACATCACCCTGTGCTTGTCACAACATGTGCACTCCTTCACTGATTTCACCCACCCCCCTGCCCCTAGTAACCATCAGATTGTTTTCAGTCGTTCAGAGTCTGAGGAACTGAAACAAGTTTTGGTCTCCTCTATGTCTCAATTCCCTCATCTGCAAACTGGCATGATGTTTTTTCCACTTAAGTGTTACTGTGAAGGCAAAATGAGATAATATATGAGAGCCCCTAGAAATGGATAGAAGAACCACAAAATAGGGTTTTTATGTCAAGGGAAGGAAAAGGGATAAAAAAACCACATTCATTTGTGAGCCTGTGGTATAAAAAAAAATTGTCTTGAGAAACTTAATTTTTTAATCCTCAAAACAACTCTGTTGGATATGTTTGAGTTGTTGCATTTTGATAGATGAGGAAATTGAGGCTTACAAAAGGAAACTGCACATAGTCAAAATGCTAACCAACAAGGCAGAATCAGTATTCTACACAGGCTCAGCTGACTCTAAGCTCAAGGGATGCCTGATGCTCTTTTGTTTATGAAAATGATTTGATGACAAATCCTAAAATTAATAATAATAATAATCAATAATACTTAATTTAAAAAATATCTGCCAATTAATTAACACTAACATGCATGCCCATAAACATGCATGCCTACCAGCCCTGCTCAGCCCCATTCATGTTTGTAAATTATGTATTTTGTTTATATACTTTTAAAGTCAAGCTATCTTATAAGTCTTACAGTATAAAATGTTTAAATTTTACATTTTAAAAAGTTATTTAAAAATGTATAAGTTTAGACTTACTCTACTTCAAGAAAAAAAACACCCAATTTTGTGCAACACAGTTTCAGAGTTGTGAATATCACAAGGGCTGTGATGTGCCACACATACGTATAATTTGAAATCTTCCAAGAAGGGAGTATGACTTCATTGTAAATATTTTAAAACACTGTTCATACCAAAATGCAAGTATTATGACCTGGAATGCAAAATTAATATATATTTGAGAGCACAAGACTCTAAAGAACTTCTGGACTTCTGACTACCCAGTTGATTTTATGACCTGGAGAGAAAGGGGTACCCACTCACTTGCCTTCATGGTTAAGGCACTGAATTAGTCAGATTTCACAAGCTCACGCTGCATTACAAACAAGCTCAAAAACTCAGTGCTTTTCCACAGTAGCTATTTATTGTTCACATTAGACACTGGCAGCTGCAGGTAAGCTGCTGTGTTTTTGCTTCTGGCTGTGAGTAAGGTTCAGGTTTGCTTTTCCCTTCACTTTCTGCTTTGGTAATTAGGCTGCAGGAGTAGCTTTGCTTAGCACATGGTAGAGGTATGTGACTTACTCTGCTTTGATAAACTCCTGCAGCCAGTGCCTGTGTATGAGGAGAATATCCCACCCGCTCCCATTCATTGGCCAAAACAAGCCACCAACACTGGTGGGAAAGAGATGCATAATTCTCTTGTAAGGAGAGGAGGGAGTGAAAAGTTGGGAAAAACAATTCAATCTCCTACAGGTACTTAGGAGGAAAATTTTTGGAAGTCATAATATACATTGTTTAATATTCACAGAAGCCGGTGAGACTTAATAAGAGATTAAGGAACAGAGTCTCAAGTATGTTTAGTGGCTTCCTAAATGCCAGGGTCTCCAACTGTCCATTTTCATAAGAATGTTCTTTCTAGTATACCATAGAGTAAATGGAATACTCATTTTTGTCTACCTTTTAGTACTTAGCACAGTTGCATGCCTATGATATTGGTTAGATTTGATAAAATATAGCTCATTCATTCATTTAGCCATCAAATATTTATTGACAGTTCATCTGTCAATAAAGTGAATGAAGTACTATGCTAGGTGCTGAGGATAAATCTGTGAATAAAAGAAAAGCACTCTGCTTTTGTTGAACTTTACATGAAGTGGGAAATATTCCATTTTTAAAATACAGGATTTTATCACTTTTTTAAACTCATATTTGAAATTTTCTGATGGATTTACGTTAACATAAGTCTCTTTATCAATGGAAAGGAGTAGGAATGTTGCATACCATTGAATCGTAGGGAGTGATGAACTGGGATAAGAGCAGGATGTAGAATATGAGGCTTACGAAAAGAGCATCATGTTCTAGGATCCTTGGGGGTTCAGCCTTCAGAGTCATTTTCATAACTTACAGTATTTCCCCTGTCATTCTATCCCCTTCTATGTGAACCTTTAAAGTTTTAGTCTTTCCAGGAAAGGTGATCAGTATTTACTTTCAGATTCGTACACTTAAAATGGAAGATTAATGATCAATAAAGTAGTTAAATGTTGGTTGTGGTTTGCCTAGAAATGTCTTGTGTGTCCTCAGGGAGGCAGCCTGAATCAATGGCTAAGAGCAAAGTGGAAACTCGGGTACTAATCACCACCTTGTTACTAAGGTGCCTTAGGGTCACTTGCTCCTTTGTGGAATCTTTAAATTGGGAAGTAAAGGATGGAGCATTTGTTAAAAGTTCTTAGGTACTATTGCTAAGGATTATAGGTAAAACAAATGGTCTTTGCATGTTTCTACCTTTTTGTATGTCTTTTGCACTTTCTTTTCACCACACATTTGCTCTTTCTATATATTTCTTTGTACTGCCACTTGACCCCATACTTTTTTGTGGAGTCAAATTTTGGAAATAAATTACTCATGCTACTTGGTTCTGATGGTCATTAGTCAAACCAGTCATATTCAAAAATTTTACTAGGAATATTTCTAATAAATACTCACCTTAAGATAAAAATGACTAATACAGAAAAATTTTCAAACTTTGAGTAATAAAATCATTTTTTATCTAAAAATCAAAATTTCAGGCAACTTTCAACTTAAGAGGATTTGGAGAAAGGGAGAGGGCAATAAGATTGTCTGAAATTTATTGCCAAAGTATCCCCTATGTCACCTGCATATATCTGCATCCATGCTCATCTTTCCCTCTTGTCTGAGAGGAAACATTTCCTCTCCCCCTACTCAAGGTCAAGTCCTCTTAGTGTTCATGCCATGCTGGCCAGCCCCTCCATTAACATTTCCTCTTTGCACGGGCCATTCTCCTCCTCTATAAGAAAATAAATGTAGGGGCGCCCAGGTGGCTCAGTCGGTTAAGCGTCTGACTTCGACTCAGGTCATGATCTCGCGGTTCATGAGTTTGAGCCCCGTGATGGGCTCTGTGCTGACAGCTCAGAGCCTGGGGCCTGCTTCAGATTCTGTCTCCCTCTCTCTCTCTCTGCCCCTCCCACACTCGTGCTCTGCCTGTCTTTCTCAAAAATAAATAAACATTATAAAAACAAGAAAAGAAATGTAACCAAATCACTATCATCTTTTTTAAAAATATCACATAAAACCAGGAAAATGTCAATACTGTCTATACCTCTATTCTCCGTATATTCCTTTTACAGCCAATCTTCCGTAACAGATCTTACCAATGTCAACAATGATCTAATCCAGGGGCCTTCTCTCTTTCCCACATGGTGGAAAGCATAAGTGCGCAGGTATCCCCAGTATTAGAAGACAGTACCTGATGCTGTCTTCCTGTAAGGTAGAAAGCTCTTGCTTTATATTTCACCTGAGAAATAAATGGAACTTTTGCATCATATTTGCACAGGTATCTATGTTTACTTAACTACAAAGATGATTCATACTTGTTATAGAATAGAAAAATGCTGTTAATATTATTCATCATGTCTTAAGATATATTTTGAGAACCAATTTTGAACACTCCACTGGAGATTAAATAGCAAAATCCAACATGGTCTTTGTCTTCATGAAGTTTACAGTCAATAGTGGGGGCAGAAATTAGCTAAGTATACACATGCAAAATTACATTTGTAAGTACACGAAGTGCTATGCACAATGCTATAAAAGCATTGTAGATCGGGACACCTGAGTGGCTCAGTTGGTTGAACGTCTGACTTGGTTAAGGTCATGATATCACGCTTGTGAGTTCGAGCCCCACATGGGGCTCTGTGCTGACAGCTCAGAGCCTGGAGTCTGCTTCGGATTCTGTCTCTGTCTCTTTCTCTGCCCCTCCCCTGCTCATGCATGGTTTCTCTCTCTCTCTGTCTATCTCAAATATAAGTAAACATTAAAAAAAAGTAAAAAAGTAAAAAAAGTAAAACAAAAAAAAAGCATTGTGGATCGAATTTTAAACATCCTTGGTGGCAGATTCTGTGCACCAAAGAGTATTAATGTGATTAATGCTGTTTAAGAATATAATTTGCTATTAGTTATTACTTAAGCTTTTTAAGTTCATCTTTCAAATTTTACTCCTATTTCTATATCTAGCTAATTTGAAGAGTAATTTAAATAGGGCCTCAATTGTTTGGTTTAATTTTTAGTCTTAATTAATTACACTCATCTAAACATTTTAAGCTCCATTTATGTTTATTATATTCTATTTCCTTTTAAAGTATTTCAAGGACACCTGGGTAGCTCAGTCAATTAAGCGCCTGACTCTTGATTTCATCTCAGGTCATGATCTCATGGTTCATCAGAGTCAGATTCAAGCCCCATATGGGCTCTGCACTAATAGCACAGAACCTACTTGGGATTCTCTCTCTCTCTCTCTCTCTCTCTCTCTCTCTCTCTTTCCCTCTCTGTCTGGCCCTCCCCTGCTCTCTCTCTCTCTCTCTCTCTCTCAAAATAAATAAACATTAAAAAATAATAAAGTATTTCAATTGTGGAGTGCCTGGGTGGCTCAGTCAGTTGAGCATCTGACTCTTGGTTTCGGCTCAGGTTATGATCCCAGGGTTGTGGGAGTGAGCCCTGAATCAGGCTCCATGCTGAGGGTGGAGCCTGCTTAAGATTTTGTCTCTCTGTCTTTCTGTCTGTCTGTCTGTCTGTTTCTCTCTCTCTCTCACTCTCCCTCCCCTTCTTCTCCTTTCACACACACGATCTCTCTTTAAAATTAAATAAAAAATCTTTAAAGTATTTGTTGTATAACCAGCAAACCACAAACAAAATCTACAAGCAGTGAATATTTTTTTAAATATAATGAAAAGAGCCTATAAATGCCGTGAACCTTATGTTTTCTTAAATGTTTTTATATTAAATATGCACTAACACAATTTAATTTTAAAATCCTAAGTCTAAACCAATATTCAATGATACCTTTGAAACTGATACCACAAGTTTGACTTGTTATAACAATAGGTTGAAAATTCTAAAATGGTATAAATACATAAGAACATGTTTAGATTTTTTCTTTTAATATTTTATTGCCAAAAATTAACACCCTCAGTTGTACTATATTCAATTATTTCTAGGCTAACTGGTGAGGGGAAAAATTATTTCTACAGATACTGAATGCTCTCACCTAGAAGAACTAACAATATAGCTTTAATGCTTCCCCAACCTTTATAACCTATCTGTTCTTTCTTCTTTGTTTACATGTATATATTTTAATTAATTTCTTGTTTCTTACCCTTTATTGTGTTTCTTTATCCATTCACAGTTTTCTTTATATTACTTATAATTTTTCTTACCAATATTTTCTTACTGCCCTGATGGTGATTGCCTTTACAATTCTGTATTTATTTTGTGGAATATTGAAAGAGCATCTCAATAGAGTGAGAAAAAACAAGCTATGAGATGGATTGAGAATGCAGGGCAGGATACACAATAGAAGAAAGCTGTTAGAAGTGATCTAAAAATCTGCCTAGGAGTTTCTGTTGTTTTGGTCCACATGTTAACTGTGCAGGAGCAGAGGGAGATAATGTAAGGTCTGACAAAAGACAAGGGAGCTGTGAGCTGAACAGAGACCTTAAGGACCTCACCATGTTGGGAGGTGTAAGATTTCCAATGATCCAGAGTGTAGAGGACACATGGAACCATCCAAGCATTCAACTGGGTTCCCAGAATAGTTACATATTAGAAATAAGGCTACTGTAGTCCTAGGATGAAGTCTACTATAAAAAAACAACTGGCAAGCCTCAAAAAGATCAAGCTTATCTGCAAGTATAGTACCTGCCTTCCAGAACTAAATTCTTGGTGTCTTGAAAAGAAGACAATAATAGTCAGACTTTCAACAGTGTATCCATAATACCTGCAAACAGTTTGAAATTACTAGACACGAGAAGAAATGGTAAAATGTGAGTCTCTAGCAGGCAATGGCTTTAAACCTTTTATTAAAATAAGTTTAAAATATAAAGAAGAAGATATACATAACAAGTGAAAAGATGAGGACTCTAAGTATAGTCATGGAAACTATAAAAATGAGCCAAATGCAAATCCTAGCACTGAAAAACACAATAACTGAAATGAAAAATTCACTAGGTGTGCTTAACAGCAGATTGACACTACAGAAGAAGAGATCACAATAGTAATTATGCAGTGCAGTAGTAATTATTCAAATTGAAACTCAGTGAGAAAAAAAGGCTAAAGAAAGAAAATGAGCAGAGCCTTAATAACCTGTGGGACAATAACAAGCAGTTTAACGTATATGAAATTGAATTCACAAAAGGAAAGAAAAGAGAGACTGGGGCAGAAAAATTCAAAACATATAAAATATTCCACTTTTGGAATAGTAGTTGCAATAAAAGTCACTTACCACTTCCTCTCTTGTTCTGTCCATTTTTCTTGGAATATTGCCTCCCCTCCCCCTCAATAGAAAGCTTCCCTCTCTAGTTATTGTGGATAAAGAATTGCCAGAGAGTGTAATAGTTTTTCTTTTCCCTTCTTTCCCTTTCTCTTTTGTTTCTTATCATGTAGGGCCTCCTCTCTGGCTCATGTGATAATCTTTACCGAACTCCTGTTTTAATATGTCTAAGGCCAACATCCGACATGGCGACAGCAATTGAGGTTGCCATCTGATTAAATTTAAAATAGTCCATGACCCATTGTCATTTTCCAAAACTCATCTGCCTTCTGTGTTGGTTAAATTGGAGCATTCAAAGCCAATGTGACAGGAATCCCCACCTGTGCATTTTGCAAGTCTCTGATAGTGTCACTAATCCCTGTGATTTCCCTAGCTGCATAAAACTACTGTTGGTTTAATAGTTTGGTGAAGAGTGGGAGTTCCAGAAGCTTCCCTTTAGACTTGCATAATCAATCTATTGGTTGGAGAGCCAACATGGGGATTCTGCCAATTGCTGAAAATATCTATTTCAACTAAACACTGAGGAACTGAGGATGGGGCTATGAAATGAGTTTCAGGACCCAATGAGCTACTATAATGTGAGCTCAAATAAAAAGGCCATTATTAAAGGACCTTCAGAAGCACTGACATCTGACTGAGAGCCCATGGAGACATTCTGGATCCTCAGGAATCAAAACTACCTCAAATTCAGTGTCCTATAATATCTGAAATTTTTAATATTTTTGTTTTCCCAGTGCAAAATTGTGTGGTGACAAAAGCCAGTTTATTTGGGGGATAGTTGGTGGAAAATTTAGAATATGCACTTTGAATATTATTTCTGAGTCTTTCTTCAGGGTATTTAATTAAAGGAACCATGAATTGATCTGGAAATGGGGTGAGGGGTCAACAATTCTCTATTTTGGCATCTGATCCCAGGCTCTTTTACCAAGCTAATTTTTCCCTGATAAATAAAAAAAAAAAAGAATATTTTTGTGGATTGCCTATTTCTTTCAACCCAAAAGGCCCTCTAATCAGTTATTCTATGCCAATGAGACCACTTTGGTGAGTAGGCTCATCCTGATGCCTATCCTGGTTACCAATCTCACCTGGTGTTAGTGTTTCACTGTCGCTACTTGGCATGATTAACCTCTGTCTTTATGTTGAAATCAACTATGGACTCTACTGTCAACATCTTTGGTATGTAAAAAATCTCCACTAAATTATTTTTCTAACATGACAATACACCCCTCTTTTCTCTTCTTTCTTTCTTTCTCTCTTTCTTTTTAGTGTCTGGATGAAGGAAAGGGTATCTAGGTCTTTTAATAAGGAATACCTTCTAAAATCTTGGGTTTCTTTTCTACATTATTCAGAAGTTTCTGGCATCTCAACTGTATTGGTCCACTTTTGAATCAAACCAAACTAGCAAACAATTCAAACTGGTTACAACTGCTTGTGCTATTATAAATAGATTCCCTGGTAAGTATATCAAAGTTTCTAAATGCAGCCTCCTTTAAAATTATTTCTCCCTTCTTTACTCTGTCAACTAAGCATTCATTCTCACATGTATTCCTCTGAGATTTCCCTATATAAATCAGCCAATTCTTGCATGTTTTTCCAAGAAGAGCTGGAGATCTGGCATTGCCTGTCTGCTTTAGTATCCATCCAAGTTCTTCTAGGTCTTCAAGTCATGGTTTATCAAAACCCCCAGATTCACACAAATATGTAGCTATAAATGGCAACCATGTTTATGCACACTGTTTTATGTGCTTTGTCTTGAAACCTAAGGACTGATGCTGTAGCCACTGCCAAATACATGGTCTGATGCAACATTTATAGCTTCCTCTTTATAGTTATCAATTAAATATTTGACCTTGTCGCTGTAAGGCATTTTAGAACCCATTATTCATCACTATATAAACAGTATAATCACCATTTCTAGTTTTCTTCATGTTTTTATCACCCCTGGTGTAACAAACGGTTTAATCCTGAGTTAAATTGCTGCAGCCTTTTCTTGCTCAGAAAGCAGAATCTTTCTGACCCGCAGAACAAGCTTTCAAAGTAGCTACTTCTCCCTTAACTCTCACTCTTTTCTTCGTCTTATTTGAAAATATAAAATCCAACTTCACTTTTAAGACACATGAGTTTGTGTCATTTAGAGAAGGCCGTCCTTCTCCAAATCTCCATTACATCACATTCTTACCCTGTGCTCCAGTGCATACTTGCTGATTTAGGAAAGTACCATGCTGCTTCCTGCTTCCTTACCTTTGAATATGCTGCCTCAGCTCTCTTGGGATGGTGGATGCCTGCTCACCTTTAATAATCTTACATAATGACATCCCCTGACCACCTTTTAATAGGCAAGCAGCATTGAACACACTCCTTTTAGGTAATGCCATGCTGTATTTCAATTATTTTGTTTATATCTTTGATCTCTCCCGGGTAAGTGCCTATAGTGCACTCAAAATATAGGTATAGAAGGAAATGGCTTAAAGGAAGTGGGTAAATAAGGATTAAGTAAAATTAAATAAGAAAATGAGGATTACACCTTTGTGAGATTTTAGCATTATTACAATAAACATATATTTTTTTTAAATTCAAGTAGAGCTTATTTAACTTCTGCTTACTTTCAAATTCTGAGATGTGTTTTAGTCACTTCTGAAATCTAATTCAGTAGTGCACAAGAATGTTGGTAATGTCTTTTTATTATGATGGTTACTCTGTTTGGCATAGCCCCAGAGCCAGACTCCTTTTTCCGTGGAGGGCTTCGGGAAGTTGGCCTCTCTGTAATGCATAGAGGCTTTGTTGCTCTGTGTGGGATAGCACATGTTTCTATCCCCTTGTTGGCTGCTCCCTGTGGGATTTAGCCAATGGGGTCCACTGGGCAGAGATTGGAAACAGGAGCAGAAATCGGGGTGTTTTCTTGCCCTCTCTCTTCCTGATCTAGGCCACATTCCAGCAGTGACTGGATCCTCCAAGATTACAGCTCTTGTCCAGTAGCCTTTACCCCTCCACATCAAAGTTCTCTGGGATGTTAACATAATGTCTTCTCTTTAACCCTTGAGGCCAAGGGTGACGAAGTCTTCTCACTTTTGCTAATCTCTGGCTGCTTCAACAAATATTGTTGGTTGTTTTAATTCTGCTCATATCATTTATTAGAGTCTTTTTAAACAATTTTAGTTATGTTCTGTTTCTAGCGTAAGCTCTCACTGACAGAGTTGCCAGTCTGCTTACTGGTTTGTGGTTCAGCTTAGGCTAATAGAAAGGCTAATATAAGCCTTTACTTGTACTTCTTTAACACTAAAACACATTATTAATTTATCTCTTTGCTCCTAAAATGGGAGCAAATCTTAATGCAATTAATTTATTTATGACCTGGGGAGATATAAAAATAATTTATAACTCTTCCCCAAAAAATCATGACATCTTTCTCGGGATAGGCGAAAATGTAGATGAGGCTTTTTTCAAAATAATAAATCATAACTTTAGAATATATCTTTCAAAGCTTAAATTATGCTTCCTAAATTACTTTTTTTTCAGTGTTCAATTATGGCATATTTCCCAATTAAACATGATCAGTGAAAACTGTATATGCTCTATTACCCTTGTTGATGCTGATCAGTAGCAGGATCAGTTATTATTCATGTTTAAAGGTTTATACCAGTAACTGTCTTTAATTTTAGAATATTTATAATTTCCAAAGCACATCAAAACTGTACTTTCTTTAACTGTACTTTCTTTCAAATAAGTGGGATTAGTGATCATTTGGAAACCACTCAGTACCTATGACCTGATAAAATGTACTGAACTTGGTTTTTGATCACTTAGATCAGGAAAGAAATTAATACAGTCAGTCTTTGCTTTTCATGGTAGTGTGGGACTGTAAATAGGACACACAAACAAATTGCACAAAATGATCCTAATAACCAATTGGATCATTGTGACTTTTCCATGATATTTAAAGTTTCTTTTTTCTAAAACATTAAGACCTCTTACTATTAGTGATTAACATATGGGGAAATGAAAATAGTAAACTCAATATTTATTTAGAACACTGTAATGCAAAACATTAGAAATATTGATGAAGTGTTTAGCTTTATTGTAAACATCTTATGAAGAGTAGTTTAGATAGTGCGTGCCTCTTTCTTATAATGTAATGTATCACATAACATAATATACAGAGTGAGCATCTTTTCTATGACTTAGTGATTTGTCATATTCCTTCCTAAGTTTGGATCCACCTCCTGCATTTTATCTTTTGCATGTTCAAAGTCATGAACTACCTCCAAGAATCCCTTTATTTTGCTGTTGTGGCTTCCTTGGGACATCTTTATCTTCTTTTGCCATCCTTCTCATCCTTTTCAATTATGTTGATAAATTCATCCTCATGAAGCTCCTCTGGATGCATGGGTGGAGTCTCTTCCCATAGTCAGGTATTTCTTGTATTCTTCCATCTATTCAAATTTCACCGCAAGCATTATCAGTTTTCTTTTTTCTTTCTTTCTTTTTCTTTTTTACTGAAATTCCATCTTTGTTGTCCAATTCCCTTTATTGCTTACTTGTTTTGTAAAATGTCACCTAGGTTTATCACTAGGAGACAAGGAGGCAACACCACTTCACACTTTCCTGTCTGTGTGTGAACAGAATAACAAGCGTACAGTGACCCATCACTGACAGACTCTGGAAGAGGTAGCAGGTTTGGTCACTGGACATGATTCGCATCCATTGTTTACACGGGGATATTTGTGAACTAAAGAGCCAGCAGCAAAGAGTGTACTTTATGCAATCATTCACAGTGAATATGCTGTGGCAACTGAAATTTAAACCATGTCATTTGGAGGTGGGTGTTACATAACTAAACCACGGTAACTGAGACTGGTGCAGAGTGGAACCTTGAGGAATGAGGACTGTCTACATCAGTGTTTGAATTTGATATGAGAAGACTCTTTTTCATTATTTAACACTGTTGAAGTCCTATTACCTACTGGATCTAGTTTGGTACAAAAGTCACAATGATTTGTGATTTCAGAGAAAATTTGTTCTGAAATGAAAACTAATTAATACCTTTTTCCTTCCTCCAACCAGATATTTTAGCAGGCTATACAATAGCTATTCCAACAAATATTTTTTTTTTAATTTTTTTTTCAACATTTATTTATTTTTGGGACAGAGAGAGACAGAGCATGAACGAGGGAGGGGCAGAGAGAGAGGGAGACACAGAATCAGAAACAGGCTCCAGGCTCTGAGCCATCAGCCCAGAGCCCGACGCGGAACTCGAACTCCCGGACCGCGAGATCGTGACCTGGCTGAAGTCGGACGCTCAACCGACTGCGCCACCCAGGCGCCCCCCAACAAATATTTTTAACACCAGAACGAAAGACTGGCCTCATTTCCTCAATCCTTGTTTTGGACATTAATATAAATTTTATGTGGAAACTAGATGTGAAAATTGGAGGTAGTTTAGGATTTACTCTCCAATCATACTTTATTCTGTTCCTGAATGATAATAAACCCAACTAAAGTTGGAATTCTCAAGTCACTCACTAAAACCCAGAGAACAATTGCTTTCTAAATTCTGAATGGAGCAGAGAAATTTAGTAAGTTGTGAAATTAGAATCACATTCAGACTAGATTAAGCCAATTAGCTATTCTTTATTAGTTGGACATAAATTGTTTAAAATAAAAGCAAATTTCTAAATCAATTAAAGTATAAATGTATTAACCATACTTCCAAACATAATTTAAAACCAAAAGCCTAAATCAAGTATCAAAACATCAAAATCCAGGAACAGATGTTGTAATGACATTTTACTTACTGGAGTAAGACTATTAAATTTTATAGCTTCACATACGTCGGAAAGAAGTTGATTGCCTGAACCCTACTATTGTTGCTAGTGGTTTGTGTTCACGCACTAAAAAACCAAATGTTAATAGAAAGTTTCTTCCTCTGTTTATTAATTCATTCACTTGCTCACTCACTAATTCACTCATTTATTCATGTATTTATTCTTTCCTTTAGTAAGTATTGCTAATGTTAACATCCCGTTAACATTGCTAAATACTGGAGATACAATAATTTCTTAAAAATTTGCAATTCTTTCCCTTAAGGGAGTTAATGCACTGAAGGATAGACAGATGTCTAGCAAGCAAATATATAGTAGGAAATATATTGTTTCTAACTCATGTGGGGAAAAAAGGAACAAAATGAGCTGAGAGAATAAAAGAGGGGAACAATTTAAATAGGATGGTCGGTAATACCCCTCTTAGAAAGAGACATTTACACTTATGCTGAAACCTGAGGAAAGGATAGCACCTGCCTTACCAGTAGGGTGAAGTGCATTCTGCGCACATCAGAACCAAGTGAAATTACTGAGGTTAGATTTTAGTGCATCTACAAGTACGAAAGGCCAGTTGGCCAGAGGACAATAGGTAAGAGGTAGAAGGGAAAGTGGGTCAAGAAACTGAACATTAAGAACCCTTGGAGTCATGGATTTTATTATATGTTCAAAAGGAATCCCTTGGAGGGGTTTCATAAGGAGCATGATATGAACTGATTTACCTTTACCTCATTAACTGGAGTGCATTGTAGGAGTAATCAAGAAGTGTAACAAGCATGTCCGTAGCAAGGAAAGAGAGGACCGTGGAGTATAGCACTATGTGATGTGCACTTGGGTCAATGTTGAGCTCCACATGCCAGTGTGATTTTAATAGGGACGATTCTAAAGCTGTTGAACTCAGAACTGGTGACAGTGACCCTGTGCTGAGTTCCTGGGTACAGCTTGCATCCTCGCGAGAAGGGAGAATCACTCAAGGTTTGGTTCCTCTTATTCATCTGTAGCTGCACATGGACCGTCAAATATAACAATCTCTTACTGTGCTGCACCAGTTACAATCTATTACTGACTTCCGTTAGTGACGTCCCTGACTCTGATTTGTTGGCCTGTTCTTGTTTGTGTGCATGGATATGTGTGCCTCCTCCACTGCAGATCTTGCTTCCTGCAGCTGAGTCATGTCTCCCAGTTCCAAGTCCATCCCAGCCTAGTCTTCTTAACCCTTGCTAAACTCGGTCCCAAATATTAGAATCCACATGTTTTCCTGGATCCATTCAGAAGTGTCTGGGTAAGAAGTTCAGCTGTTGCCATTGAATGCTTGGGCACATTTGTGCTCCTTTCTCTGATTAGACCCCTTTAAAGAAAACGTAAACTAGCCTTGTCTATCTATCTGTTTATAGGTCAGTCTCCATTTCTCTCATTTTCTCTCTAGACTCTCCTTGATGATTTTATACTTTTCTGTAGCTTTAAATAACACATAAATATAGATTTTTCAATTTGTTATCTCCAGCCGAGATAATTCTAAGTGCCAGACTCATGCATCTCACTTGACATATCCTCATAAATGCCTCATAAGCATCTAAAAATTCACATGTTTATATTTGATCTTTCTCTCCCTCCAGTCTACCACTAAAAAAGCACCCACTTGCTCCCTCCTGAATGTTCTGTTTCAGAAATGACATCAACACAAGCCTGGAGGTTCAGAAGTCAGTTCTGACTCTTATTCACCTTCAGATCCATCAGAGAAAAATCTGAAAAATCTTTTGGTAGTATTGTCACAAATGATCTAGAATTTGTCCATTTTTATCCTTCTTACACTACTGTCCCCATAATCTTCCATGGAATCTTACTTTGTCACAGTAACTTACTAATTGATTTACCTGATTACACAGTTGCTTCCCTCCTATAAACCAAAGAAGAGACCTTACCTATGGTGCCTGATCTCCAGAGGCATAAGCAATCAAACACAGCAGGATTTCTATTTACATGTAATGCTTTCCTTTAGTTGATTCAAAATGTATTCAATGCTATAATTAATTCAGAAAGGAAGGAGCCACAAGGAGCCAAACTTGAAATTTCAACCATGTGGCCAGACATCCTGTGAGCCTATGAACATATAAACACTTTTATATGTTATACTTTTATTTTTTCCTTGAGTCTATCCAATACTGGCTGAAAGAGTTTCAAGCCTGAGCATAAAAATATCCTTATAATTATTGCATTTCAATTCTCACATTTGTTACATTTTTGTGTATTTTCAGAGCAGAAAGTGATAAAGTTGGGTATTTTCATTTCCTATGTTCATAGTTTGCGTGAACAACGTGAATCTCTAGATAAATAGCCAACATCAACAAAAAAAGATACCTTTTATCTGGAGGCATTATTTGTGAAGATACAGAAATCCAATTATTTATTCTTTACCTGTTAAGTCATAATCTAAGCCTAATAAACTTAAAATCTTGCCATCAAAGCTACATTACTGTAAATAAAATTTTAAGGAACAAATTATATTTGATTAAAAAATGAGATAATAGGAGTGTTTTATGGAGATAGAAGAAACAGACATGCATTCAAATAAGAACTTTAGAAGTCATCTCCCTCATCTGACACAATACAGGAAGCTGTTTGTTTGTTTGTTTGTTTCCCCTGGGGCTGGAGGTTGTTTTATTATTATTTTAAAACATGTGCAGTAGTTTTCAAACTTCTGCTTAAACTCCAAGTGACTTGATAATCATTACTGTTATAGTCCATTACATTTGCAAATCATTCAGATTACGGGAAAATCTATCACTCTTCCCCCCCCCGCCCAGAGTTTGGCCACTGATCTGCCCTTTAGAGCCATGTTGTAATCTGATTTCTCTTTCACATGATCTCTCTCTTTTTCTTTAAAATTTTTTTAATGTTTATTTATTTTTGATATATAGAGAGAGAGCATGAGTAGGGGAGGGGCAGAGAGAGAGGGAGACACAGAATCTGAAGAAGGCTCCAAGCTCAGAGCTGTCAGCACAGAGCCCAACGTGGGGCTTGAACCCGCAAACCGCAAGATCATGACCTGAGCTGAAGTCGGACACTTAACCGACTGAGCCACCCAGGCACCCCAACACATGAACTCTTTTGAGGAAAGCTCTTATTCTGTGTCCTATTGTGCAACTTTTTTTACTTCAACATAAGTTTTTGAGCTTCTTTTCAATCATTCCTCCTATGATTCTTCATCACTGTGTTCAACATTTTCTAGATATTTATTCTTGGCTACTATAAGAAATTCATATCAAATTTGCAAGTCTACAGTTTCCAGAATCCTTTCATGATCTACCCTTCAAAAAATTGTACAGGGGCGCCTGGGTGGCTCAATTGGTTAAGCATCTGGCTCTTGATTTCAGCTCAGGTCCTGATCTTACGGTTTGTGGGTTTTAGCCCTGCCTAGGGATTTGCGCTGACAATGCAAACCCTGTTTGGGATTCTCTCTCTCTCTCCCCAGTCCTCTCTCTGATCCTTCCTTGCTTGTGCTCTTTCTCAAAATAAATAAACTTAAAAAAAATACTTAAAAAAAATCTGTTCAATTACATTTCTTCGTTTGTATAGAGACATTTCCACCTTCTCTAATTTTTTCTAAAGTTTATGGAGTCATGTTTGAAAGTTATTTCAATGCCTTTGTGTATAATCCTTTTGATCATAAAAATCTGAACTTGTTTCAAACAAGAAGAAATTTCTTACTTCTGTCATAATGCGAGTTCCAATTCTCCTTTAATGATATTCATCAGTCCTCTCCAGATTAAAGATTAAGTTTAGATGGATGAAAATCTGAAAAAGCACACTGAAACAAAACACACACACACACACACACACACACAGACACACACACACACGCACAGCCCAAACCTTTCGACAGGATCACTGTCTACATGCCTTTTGCTCAGCTGAATGAAATGTAAAATATCCAGACAATCATTTTTTTCTATTATTTTATAAGTTGTTTTGCTAATTTGTTCTGCATGAAAATTACACAAGAAAGCTGCCATATTCCAAGTAAAGCTGATCCCATTATTATACATTGTTCTCTCTCCAGAAACAAGTGTATGATTTCATAAAATGCATAACCAGATTTTCAAGTAGTTTAAGTTAATCCATATTTGCATGGCCTCAACTGTATACCATTAACAGAGGAAAAGGGGAAAGGCTATGAAATACATATTAATCTGTAATTTATGACCCTTTCCCATCCTCCACATAATGAAAACCTGAGATTTATTTTCTTCCATAGTTGCAAGAGGTAAGGGAAGCGGCACCCCACAAGTGCAAGCTCACAGTGAATGTTTCACATCACTGGTTAGTAATGCTACATATTAAATTTAACCACCTCATCTTCTTGGTACAGTTACTACGTGATAGTTTCAACAGTTTCTTTTTTCTTCCCCGTGCTCATTATGGAACAGATATTACAAGGGCTAAAAGGGGTCATACATTAACTGGATGAGATCCAATTATGGGAAAAACCAGAGCAGTACTCTTGGGCAAACTGAAAGCTGTACTAAAGTGATCACATGACTACACATTAAAAAGCATGAAAATGTTCACTTTTTTTCAAGATAATTTAATATATGTATGTCAGTAAAATTATGATTAAAGAATCCACTCAGTCAGCTATAGATATCAGGTGACTGAATTCCTAGAAAAAAGAATCCTTGCAATTAAAAAAAAAACCTTTTCATTTTCTATATTTGCTATAGAAATGCACATTTGGGAAATATATAATCATTTGAAAATAATTGAAGTATGGTTTTTTACTTCCACCTATATTTAAAATATTTTAAAATTGAAGTTGCTATTGCTAGCTTTATAGGAAGACCATGTTTTCACACAAACTGTTAGATAGCTGTATTCATAGAATTTGAATTTAAAAATCATATATTGTTTTGGATAATTGCCACTAGCTGAGTAGCAAATGATTATCGCCGAAAGTATATTGATATAAAGCTGTATCCACTTTTGGTAGCAGAAACCAAACATTATATTTTAGATTGGAAGATAACATATGTAGACACTATTATCTCAAGTATAACTTTTCTGAAGTAAATTATTATTTGAAAAAAAATCTCAGCAAGAGGTTAGTCAGAATCCTTTTATCTTTGATATTTCATAATTTTTTCCCAGAGTTTTATATACAATTAAACAAAACAAGTAGATATTTTCTGGCAGAAAAATGACACGTTTATTTTCAGTACTGCTTTTGTTATATGTCAGAGTACTATAAATAATACCAAAAAAAGTATCATAAAATTTACCTCCAAATTATTTCATTATAAACCTTTTTTTTTTTTTTTTTTTTTTTTTTTTACCAGGAAATCAGAAAGTATTAGGTTGCAACAACTAGACTGTTGGAAATACTACCTGGTATGATAAGTGAGTACCCATAGCCAGATGCACCAAAGCACTTGAATAAAGCATCTTAGAATAGATGCACCCGGAAAATAGCCAAGTGACGAGTGGAATTCTCAAGCAACACTAGGGAAATAAGAAAGTAAACATGGGTCTGGTAGACTTGGTAACCACAAACTCATCCAAGAGTAGTCAGAGAAGATAAAGACATTCGATTACAAATGGAAATTCAGTTGGAGCAATCAGTATTATCAGCTACGTACACGGGCAGACCCACACTACCCTGAGGGTAGTGTCTGTTTTCGAAGAATGCGAAACCCGGTTCTGATTCTGCTGGTTAACCTGAACACCTTTGCGTGAGCAAGGCCCTTCTGGGTATGAAAAGTTGGCCACGTTCCACAGTGGGACTCATACCGTGTAGGGAAGGACACCTGCTCAGCCATTCAGTTCTAGTTGAAATCACCTGTGACAGTGTACAACCACATTGCCCCCAGGTTCGTCGTTTTGGCTAAAATTAAACGCGAATAGCTGGAGAACATTACAATATGCTTCTAATTAGAACAATATTGTGATCTCTAGACAAAAGTGGCCCCAGAGGGGCAGTATCCTAACCTGGGTCATTGGCCTCCTCCCTAGGGGCAGTTATGTCATCACCTTTTAGAGTTTGGACTTAAGATCTAGGGATGGGGCGAAGAGGGCAACAGATCTTGATTTTTTTGTCCCTTCATATTTTCTTGGTATTTCCTAACTGGGTGTCAGTGGGGTTAAGGTCAATTTTAGCTTTTTGAACTCATATTTTAAAAGCCAGATAATTCTGAATTTTTTCTCTTTTGCTTTGTTATATTCTCTCCATTCTTTTTGGTTATGAATGAGCTGGAGTCCCTGGGGTCTCCCCCGTGTTCCTCCTTCAGATATTCTCCTTTCTAGATGCTACTCAGCTTTTCAAAAAAGCCTTACTTGGGTTTTTTGCAATAAAGGAACCCCGACAGTGTCTCAATTATACTAGTGCCTGTCACAACAAAGTAGAGCAAAGAGGAAGTGTGTCAGGCCATCATACTTTCCTCCTTTATAAGTTCTGTGTCTCTGTGCCCCTCACCACTGCTGTGTGTGAACTTCTGGTTTCTGGTTCTTCACGGGAGGAGCTTGGGGGTCACC
The DNA here is from genome assembly GCF_028749965.1 of Puma concolor. NCBI lineage: Eukaryota > Metazoa > Chordata > Mammalia > Carnivora > Felidae > Puma > Puma concolor. Next base: position 31,968,417 of record NC_141683.1, read on the forward strand.
ACTCTATCCAAGCAAGAAATAAAAAAGCTGAACAGACTGAAAAGTCAACAACTCTTCTTGGACCTATAAAAGGTCCAAGGTAGGTCTACCTTCTGGGAGCTAGAGCTGGGGTAGGAAGCCCCGAACTGCAATTGACGAATTGCTGGCAGCTCAGTGCAGACAACTTTGAGAATCAAAAACTCCAGGGGGACCTACTTATGCGGAAGGCCCTCAAAACATTGTGTGATTTAGGGGCGCCTGGGCGGCTCAGTCAGTTAAGCGTCTGACTTTGGCTTGGGTCATGATCTCACAGTTCGTGGGTTCATGAGTTTGGGCCCCACACTGGGCTCTATGCTGACAGCCTAGAGCCTGGAACTTGCTTCGGATTCTGTGACTCCCCTCTCTCTGCCCTTCCTCCACTCATGTTCTTTCTTTATCTCTCAAAAATAAATAAAACATTAAAAATTAAATATGTATATGTGTATACACACACACACACACACACACACACACATATATATATATATATATATATATATATATATATTTGTGCGATTTAACTCCTGGAGTTCCCCCAGGTTCCTACAGTGAATATGGAACAGAAATACCCTTAGACTTCTGGCAGAGGGAAGGGGAAAGGAAACCATTTGAGGTACATCAGTGTAACTTATTCTCAACAAGAACTGCCCTCATGGGAATCTGCTTAACCAGAGCTTAACCTGCTGGCGGTTATAGGTGCCTAACTGACCCAGGAAGTGAAATGAAAACCTCTAGCTCATTCTAGCCATCCTGTTTCACCTAAGTGCTGGGGAGGAAGAGGAAAAAAACAAAACAAAACAAATAAAACTCTTGTGAAGTTCACAGTCCAGAAGTACAGTTTCACTAAAAGGCTGAGACCTATTCAGAGGACCAGAGAAAGCTTTCTCTCCTCTCATACCTCACTACCACATTACTAAGGACCCATTCACAGACACAGTTTATGTCCATTATGTCTGCTTGTCAAGAATAAAAAAAAAATTGCAAGGCATACCAAAGGCAAACAACACAATTTGAAGAGACAGAGCAAGCATTAGAAACAGGCATGGCAGGGATGTTAAAAGCAGACCAGGAATTTAAAACAACTATGATTAACAAGGGATCTAATGGATAAAGGAGACAGCATGTAAGAACAGACAATGGAAGCAGAGAGCTGAGATCCCAAGAAAGAACAAAAAATGCTAGAGACAAAAACATTGTAACAGAAACGAAGGATGCTTCTGATGGACTTGTTAGTAGACAGGACACAGGGGAGGGAAAATCTCTTCCCCAGGTGCTTAAAGACACATCAGTACAAACCTCCAGGAATAAAAAGCAAAGAGAAGAGTGAGGAAAACAGAAGACCCAAGGACTGTGGGACAGCTACAAAAGGTATAACGTATGCCTGATGGGGACACAGGAAAGAAGAGAAAGAAAGAAAAGAACAGGAGAAGTATTTGAGACAATGACTGAGAATTTCCCCCAAATTAATACCAGACACCAAACCACAGATCTACAAAGCTCATAGAGCATGAAGCAGAATAAATGCAAACAAAAAACAAAAACAAAAACAAAAACAAACCACCTCAGCATATAATTTTCTGGTTACAGAACATCAAACATACAGAAAAAAATCCTGAAAGAAGGTAGAAGGGGAAAAGGCCCACCTTACTTATAGAAGAACAAAGATAAGAGTTACATCTACCTTCTCCTTGGAAATCCTGCAGTCAAGAAAATAGTACAGTGAGATATTTAAAGCTTTGGGAGAACGAACGCATCAACCTAGAATTCTGTATGCTGCAAAATTATCTTTCAAAAGCGAAGGAGAAATGAAAACTCAGACAAACAAAAATTGAGGGAATTTGTTGCCAGGGGATCTGCTTTATAAGAAATCATATAAATTTGCTTTATAAGATCTGCTTTTTAAGAAATCTTAGAACTTTCTAAAAGCAGTCCTTTAGAAAGAAGGAAAATGAGACAAGTCAGAAGCTTAGATCTACAAAAAGAAAGGAAGAACATTGAAAACAGAACAAGTGAAGGCAAAATAAGCTTTCATTCTTCTTATTTTTAATCTAACACAACAGTTCAGAATAAGTGCAACAAGTGTTCAGTATGTATGCTTCTGTGTATATCTTATAATAAATGTGTATGATATCTATGTATTTATCCATGTTTATGTTTACTTATATATAAGAGAAATGAGTGAGAGCAGTGATACGAAGGGAGAGGAAGAAGGAAGTAGGATTATTTGGTTGTTACAAGGTACTCACGCTATCCATGAAGTAGCACTGTGTTATTTGAAAGTGGACTTGGATTAGTTGTAAATGCATATTGAAAGCTCTAGGATAACCATTAAAAAAAGTAAAAAAAAAAAGATATTAATGATATGCTAAGAAAAAAATGGAATCATATAAAATGCCTGATTAAAGCCAAGAAAGTCAGGGAAAGAGTGAGAGAAACACTGTTGCTGGCAGGGAGTGTTTGGTTATTCCTCAGCTATCAGAAATGCACTGATTTTGTTGGCTCAAGTGACTCTATCCAATAATCTGGAAATTAATGACAGAACGCAATTTGTGAAACTCTGATGGGTGTACCTCTTCTGTCTTTACTGTCTGTGTCCTCAATAGCCCAGTGGTAAGGGGTACTTCTGCTTATTGGAAGTCCTGTTCCTAAAATTGGCCCAACTCCTTCCCATAGTAAATCTATGACTTCTGTCTTTACTGCAGGATTACCAGAATGTCTGTGTGGGCAGACTTCTGCAAAACTGCAGGATGGACCTAACAGTCCCTTACATGAGGAGGATTGGGCACGCTACATGGATGGAAGAGGGACATGTGACTCCTTCCTCTTAGATTCATGTGACTAGGACTTTACCTTAGAAAGAGGGAGAAGCTTCACAAGTGGCCTCATCCCTGCTCTTGTTAGCCTAGTTTTCTTTCCTCATTTTGTCTAGAATGGCTCACACATTCCACTCACGGACTTGGGTGTTCCTCTTGTCATCTTTAGGGCACTTGAGAGCTTCCCAGAGCTTCTCCAGTGCCTTTTCCACTCTGCTTATATATCACCACTCTCTTCCTTAAGTAAAGAATTTCCTCTGCCACCTTCTCCATTGAAACAAACGAAAGCCAGACTTCAACTATCCCCTCCCATTCTCTCCCTTTCTAATCCACCTTTGGTTCAATTGATAAACTTGCTTTATCTCACTTATTCCCACATCTCCTATACCACCGTATGTCCCAGAGCAGATCATAGCATTTCCTGTCCTTGTTTTTTTCCTTACCCAGGCACTTGAATCTGTACTTTTTGCCCCGCCCATTCAAAGTATAGGCTGTATTGCTGCACACTCATCATGGTTGTATTGAGTTATCACAGAAAAAAGATGAATTCAACCAGTTGAGGCAGTGTATTCATTGTGTGTATTCATCACACAAAAACAAACGTTCATGTGTGGTTATGCAGGCAGTAGGGGGTATCTGGCCAGCTCAAAGGACCTCCAAGTTTCCTTGATTTAAATTTTTTATTTTAAACCAGTTCCAGGGGCCATTTAGTCAACATTTAATGTATGAAATATCCACCATGTCACGATACTTAGGAACTCTTTAACTTAAGGCTTCTAATCAGAGGTAGAGTTTTCCAAGTAGAGACTACAATTTTTCATAGGCCTGGCAATGTCTATACTGGTCTCACAACCACTCATCCTAATCCAAATCTTCTCTCTACATCAGTTTAATCCCCACATTGCCACCAGAGTTATTTCCCTAAAAATAAATCAGTAAATTTGGTTTAAATGTCCCATTTTCGCTCAAGGCTCCATGCCCTTCAGGCTCTACATAAACTGTTATAACCTTCTTCTCTTTGAATTTTTATTCTACAGACCTAACTCAGACATGTCACTTACATGAAACCTTCTGCTAACCTGCCTGGAAACTAGTCATTCTTCCCTCTGTGGTGTCTTTTCAGAAAAAAAAAAAAAAAGAATACAAAGTTTATTGAGTTGTTTTGACATGTATCTGTCTCTGCAAGGCTATATTTGGCCATACACATTTCTGGAAATTTTTCTAGCATATAGATAATTACTCATAAAAACAGATAACTTGTAGGAAAATAAACCCTGAATGTAAGCAACCACAGTAAGCACATTTGCAGAAATCTGTTTTGAAAGTCTAGTGCAAATGTGAAAACTACCTAGTGGTTGGAATTGAAACCCCACTGGATAGGCTTGTAGCAGCCAGTTGTACACATCTTCTCCTCATGTGTTCAGTGATGTCACATCAGCCACATTAGGTGCATTACATCATGGAAATCAGCAAATGCTACAAATCAGGACTCTTTCCTACCTCCTCTGTACCCCTCCCCAAATCAAACATTTTTCAACACTCCACTGAGTAACGTTCCTTTTTACAAAACCATCCCACATCTGTGGTTTGTAATCAAACCTTCTTTATTATCCTTATTTAAAAATTCTTAGTCTTATCATCAGATTTTATTTTAAAAAGCATGCTTTTGCTTACTAATACATTTCATGGCAGTATGAATTTATCTTTTGAGGTTATTTCCACAAACACTTGACTAGTTAAGCTCTATAGTTGACTCAATCAGCTTGATAAAATAATTCTGAATTTTAAAATCAATATTTTATATCGTTATTATTGGAGAATATTACATAAAAATACAAATGATGTCACCAAAGTTAAAAATCATTTATAAGAATGAATGATTTAAACAAACTGTGAAGTATAATGTGATTCTTCTATTATATTTAGCTTGTTTTCATTTTTCCTTGATACTTACATTCTGTTCCTTGTGGCTTGTAGCCTCTGGTGTCTGCTGGCATTCCTTGGGTTCTGGCCACATCATTCCCGTCTCTACCTCCGTCATCATCATACCTTCACGTGTGTGTGTGTGTGTGTGTGTGTGTGTGTGTGTGTGTCTTTTCTGCTTGTGTCAAATCTCCCTGTGCCTCTCTCTTATAAGGTGACTTATAAATGTGATTACATTATACCCACCTGGAAAATCTCAAGATATTACCCATCTCCAAATATTTAATTACATCTTTTACCATTTAAGGTAATATTTACAGGTTCCAGAGATGAGATTAGAACTCAATATCATCACACTACATCATTGATCATATTTTAAAAAACCACTAAGTATTTGTAAAAACCTATTCCAAGGGAGCCTAAGTGTTTCAACCATTTTTTTCAGAGGCTTGAACAAAGTTGTCTAGTATTGCCAAGCATTCACTGAACACTCAGGAGTGGCAAAAATAAAGACACAAACGATCTATCTTATTAATATTTATGGATTATTTTGGTTATTTTTGAACTTCATTCTATGCATGTCATTTTAAAGTTTATTATGTATGAAATACCTTGCTTTCCGCCCCCCCCCCCCTTTTCATAGGTATGGTACAATCCCGTGTTCATTTTTAAAGTTGGGTTGTTTATTCATGAACAAATATTTTTCAATACTCACCTTGTATTAAGTACTTTTTAATTTCTTACCTGAACATTTTATGACAGGTGTTACCAATGATGTATTTTTTCATAAGTCCCAGCATACATGAATCAAACTGATTTGCCAAGATTCCTTATAATCATGATTTGAATTATAACATTCCCATTGAAAATGTTTTTATTGAATGCCAAGTATGTCTGCAGTGCTTTATCATCTTCTCAGAAAAAGAAAAAAACCACAAACTACTGTTAAGGAATTACAGAGTTTTAAAGGCAACAGAGAGAAGTGAACTAGTTCAGCAAGATCGAGACCTTCAGCCATTTCAGCTGGTTTAAAACAATGTATGAGAGTATTGATTCATATGATCTTATTCTGCCAGGGTTTCATGTTTACTACCTCCTGTATTACATGGAATTTAACAATGGAGAAATCATTCATGAGTTACAGATAGCTTAGAAGGGTGATGGGGGATATTTTTGGATTCAGACTTGGTTGGTTTCTTGATTCTGGCTCATATGTGGACAAATCATAAAACTAAACAAATAATTACCTTGCTGTATTCATTTATACTAAATGAATAGACATAGTGAGCCTCCCGATATATGATAATGCCTACTAGAATAAATAAAATATGAGAAGACTTATATTATGTGGTTAGAGACTACATGTGCTTATGTGTACGGGATTTTTTTTAATGACAATTATTTTTTGAGAGAATAAGAGAAGGCTTTAGGAAGGAAGGTCTTCAACCTTGAAAGATTGAGGAAAGGGATGAGGAGAAAACACATTACACACACACACACACACACACACACACACACACACACACAAGGAGGAATAAGATCAGGAGGAAGAGGATAAAGTTGTGGCAGATGAAACTAACATGGTATGTTTATATGACAGCTGGAAGCAGCCCTGACTGCATTAGGGAGAATGTTAGGTAATACTAGGAAATAACGTTCCACAGCTAGAAGACACAGACACTATAGATCTTGAAAATCAGGGGGAAAAATTGGTTACATATGATGAGACAAGAGATAGAGAACCATTGAAGGTTTTTGAGCAGAAGAGTGACATAATGGAAATAGTTGATAATTTGCATATATAGTGAAAGAGTTTAAAGAATACTAATCAAATGAAATTGGGAACTGAAAAAATATTTCTTCTGAAATAGACAATTTAATGGAAAATAGTGACACTATCCAAGTAAATAACATAACAAGAAAAAGACTTTGCAGAATATTGATTTAATGCATCACTTAAGCAAGAGAATATCTCAAACCTGCATTATCTATGCTCTATTTCCTTGTACCTTGGACAGCTTATCTATTTACCTCCTTCCAAAGAACAGGCACATTTTTCTACATGAATTGTTTGCTTATGATGTATAGTATTTAACAGTATGATAAACTGCATCTCAAAGAGTATTCAGCACTTTTAGAAGTTATGTATTTGTTAATATGCCATGGGTTAGAATATCATAATAAAAAAGACTAAAATTAAATTCAGACCAGCAGAGAATAACTGCCATCATCATCATCTGTTGAAAACATATCACTGCCAAAGAAATCACTTTCAATATGCACAAAAGTTTGTAAATTGCAATTTGACCTCATTGTATAAATTTCAATAGTCATCTGAAACATCAAAAGAACCCATTTAAAATAATTATGTTGATTCTAAATTGTACATTCAAATGATATGTTCAGTTCACAGATTGATGAAATGACAAGAACATATGCCATAAAACCAAGATGAAAAGTTGAAGTTAGTTATCAAGCCTGTTGTTAATTTTTAGATGCAGGTATGGAAAATCTACCTCTTTAAATTAAGAGGTCTAATCTGAAAAAAAAAACAAAGAGAAATTGTGTGGTTATATATATGTAGTTACCATATTAGAGATAAAATTAGCCTTTATTACAAGGAAAACTCTGGAATTCTTTTAGGATAGGAAAATAAATGTCATTCCCCATTAGAATGAAGCAAATGCCTTATTTGGTCAAGGCAGCATGCATAATTTAATTAGATGCCTTAATATTCTGGAAAATGGCATGAAAGGGCAGCTCAAATATATTTAGCAGTTCTGAATTTTAGAGACACAGTAGCTAAAAGATGTGTATCCTTACAGAACACTTTATGATAGCATCATTTCTGCTCATGGGTGCAAAGGGTCTTAGTACATTTCTACTTCCCTGAAACAGCAGGGCACAATGGGAACAGGAATGAATGAATGTGAAAGTTGAGAGCCAGAGAGCTTTATGAATTTCATAACAAGGATCTGAAGAGATCAAGGTTTGCAGCAATCTGGAACTGGTAAGAGCTACAAAGGATGTGGCTTTAGGGAGCAGAGGGTAGAGAGAGGAAAGTCCTTGTAATTGAAATTCTTTGGGGGGATGAGAAGTTTGATCTCACTTTTGTTTTCATGAATATAAGCAAATAAGAAAAGTGATATCTTATTATTTATAAAATCCTGAATATTTTGACAAACCCTAATTTAGGGTTGGAAATCAGAATCGAATGAAATACATCAGTGTCATTTGAGTTTCCCTCCCCTGGGAGTTGATTTGACTCTAGTTCAATGAGAGAATCAGTAAACGTGAAATGATGGAGATGAACTCAAAACATTGATAAAAAGCTCTCTCAAAGAGCTTAATGAAAATCGTACCATTTACAGGCACTACAGAACACTCCAAATCAGAAGGAAAGAGTTGTAAGAGATATTTGCAGAGCAATGCTCTTAGTGTTGACTGGACTTTTACTTCCTTAATGTCAAGATTAGTTTTTCTATTTTTGGATTATATATAATACATTACATATAATTCAATATATCAAAAGAAGCCTAGAAGTCAATGCCACATTTATTATTTTAGGTGCATTTCAATGATTCTATACCTTATCTCTTCCTGTGAGGTAAGAAAAGTCAGTATCCTCATTTTCATTTTCTCAACTAATGATAGTGCTGGGTAATAGTACGTCGTCAATAAATATTTATTGGCTGACTGATTTAATCTTACTATGCATATTACAAATGAAGAAAATGTTTAGGCCTCATATGGTGCTTGAGGCAAACTTAAGGGCAATTTTGCAGTCACTCCATGGGACTTGAAGTGACTGATAAAAGGGATATGTGTTTTTCTATTCAAATGCAATTTATTACACAAATTAGAAGGAAAGTGAGGTTAATTTACATATCATACGATGGTTGTGATCAGAAGTTGCACCACACCTGTACGGAATGGATGTCTGTTTCTGTAACTGAACTTTGTCTCATCTGAATCAAAGGAACGTATGTCTTTGGGGGTTGAAAGAAAGATGGCAGGAAATCCGAGGGTCAGAACATAACCAACTCTTAGGACCGAGACCAGACTATGGCATTATAGAAAATTCAAGAACTGTACCGTCCACATCTGTAAGCTCCTGTGCATCACTCCTAATTCTCGCTGATGATTTGCTTTACTTCCTAGTCTATGGTCTTGCTGAAAATGGACCCTCAATCCTGTATAGTCTATCGACTAACGCTAAAATCTTTTAGTCACAAGTTCAAATTCCTAGTTAGCTGGGCTTAGATGAAGTCCCATCTCTGGACCAAAACGTGGTGGGCTAGGTAATAGGAGACAACTGCTCCAGTTGCAGTGTGTGGATGAAACGCTGTGATGAGACTTTCTAGAAAGTATCCAAGAGGCATTCCTGTCTACCTGTAGCTGCTGGCAGGAATTCTCTCAATAAGAAATACCTGACAGTGGGACTTAAATACCTTTTCTCCCTGCCATGCCTCCATATCCTCCCAGGTGTTCTTGGCTAGATATTGGCCACTGCATTTTTATTTGATCTAGTAGCTATCAACCTAAGGACCAGTCTACAATCATCTTAGTATACTCCATCCATTCCTGCTTTCTTTTACTCATGCCCGGATCTGCAGCTCATATTCTAGCATGCTTCACAGCCGATTGTGCCCACTGTAGAGTCCTTTCTGTCCTCACTGACTAAGAAGCATATTTTTATCATTTGCTTTCCATTCCATGAGCCCATTTCTAGTGCTAAAGCTCAACCCAGAAATTTCCAACATAACAATCATCTGTTAAAGCAGCCCAGTGATGTTACTAACCCCCCTCACCTCCCAAATCCGTACAAGTGGAAAAAATAATCCATTTGGGGAAGGCAGTAGAATGATTCCATTTTCTTTTTAACCTTTCTTTCAATAATTTTTATATAGACAAGAAGGATTTATATATTCAAAGTTTTATATAGACAAGAAGGATTTTTTCCTGTTTTCAAAGTATTTTAAAATAATATTGAAAAGAACATCCAACAACCCATTTTTCTAACTGAAAATTTCATTGCTTATTCTGAAACTTTAAAATTTCAAGCTTCACTGATAAAACTTTCAGCATAAATTATTAATCCAATTTAATTTAAATTTTCATAAGTTATTAAAGAAGATTGCATGTGAGTAACCAATTTTCAGATTTGGTAAGTTCTAATTCAAGACAGCGCTAATGTGCAGCCTTTGGGTATTAACTTTCCTTAAGTAAAGCATGAAATAATTTCTTTCATCCAAGACAAAATGTGCATGGCAGATGCTTTTCAAAGGGTTTAATTAATTATCTCAATTTTAGACCACCCAAGAGTTGGAAGTAGACTTGGAATTGAGTATATAGATACAACTCAAAAGTAATGTGATGTCTGGTAAGGCTAACAATTTTCATAATTGAAGATCTTAATAGATAATTTAGTGTGTCTGTGAAAGCCATGCACTTACGTAGGTTAAGAAACTAGAGTTGTGGAGTGAATTATTATTCTTTGTAACTTCTTTATTTTATTTTCTAGGGTCAATAAGATAATTTCTTAAAGTTAATTGCCTAGAAGGCACTTTCACTAAATACAGTTATCCATTCAGTCATTATCATAGCCTGAGGATTATTTTTGAAGATAAGTAAGAAATAACAGAAAAGAAATTTTCGTGAAAGTGTCCTAGGAAGACTAAATGAGCATTCTGCAGAAGTTTCCATAAATATTTACAACTCCCTAAATAGGGCTGAAAGTACTTCAACCTTGGCATTTCACTGCGTTACTACCATATGGATACTCAATTTATACCAAGGAAGCTAGAACAGCTTAAGTTACTCATATGTGTGATATTAGAAAAAACAAATGCCAAACCCAGAATGCAGTAGATAGCACATCACTTAATGGTGTTATTTAAGGATCATAAAATAATCTCACCTCTTACCAAAATGTTTCCTCTCCAAGTAGTCATTGCCTAAAATTTTCACCACTGGATATCCAAATGGATAAATACTTACCTAATTATATTTATTCATGCAGGTGCTGTCTCGTGGAACAACACCACTGGAGAATGCTCTTTAACAAAATCAGTCCAACAATCAATTTCATATATTAAAAAAATAATAAATAAAATAAAAAATAAAATTAAAAAAAGAAGATTAAAAATAAATAAATAAATAAATCTTTCTTCTTATAAGGGCACTAATCCCATCCATGAAGACTCCAGCCATATGACCTAATTACCTTCCAAACGCCCTATGTTTTAATATCATTACAGTGGGTGTTAAGGGTTTCAACATATGGATTTTGGGGGGACAGAAACATTTAGTCTGTAACTGCTATAAATTATATTGGGACTGCAGTAGATATATAGATTAATTTGTGGGGACTTGATAGCCTAAAAATTCATGAACATGGTATATCTCCTTAATTGCTTAAATCTTTAATTTCTCTCAGTAATGTTAATTAGTTGTTGGTACATAAGTCTTACACATCTTTCATTAGATTCCTCAAATATTTTGATTATTTTGGTGCTATCATAAATGATCTTTCTAAAATTTTATTTTCTACTTTTTGTTGCTTACTAGCCACAAATACAATTATTTTGTTTTATAAAAATATAATAATTCTTGTATATTGATTTTTCTTGTAGTCAGCAACTTTGCTACATTTATTGTCAATTCTAAAAGTTTACAGATTCTTTTGTATGTTGTCGTTCCACAATCATGTAAACAATATCAGCTTTATCCATTTCTTTTCTATCCTTAGTGCTTTTTATTTCTTTTTGTTTGTTAATGTTTTGTTGTATCTGTTACGGCAAGCAGTAGAATATTGAATAGAAATAATGAAAGTGGGCATTTCTGACTTCAAATAAAGTTTTCAATATTTGTAAAAAAAATCAGTCCAGCAAAATGTTGAGCAAGCATTTCAGGAAAAAAATTATATTATTTTAAAATTTATTTTGGCATAAAAATATAACAAAAACTAGGCAAAAATTAGTTTTCATAGTTTTAAGTCCCCCCCCCCAAAAAAAATTTCAAGGACTAAGTGAGATCATACCAGAGTGCAAATCTGGATTAAAGATGACTGTAATATCTCAAATGGAGAAATAAAGTAGCAGTACTCTGAGCAGGAGCTGTGGCATGGCTCAGCAGACATTTTATAGATTCTGCTTGGCTGCCGTGTGGCTGAGGATCAGATAAGAATGTTGTGCCCCTTTTTTAAAGGCATCACCTGGAGTTCAGCAACTGCATGAAACATCATACGCCAAGTGATAGCAAGGTGTGACAAAATGTGGAGGGTGAGGGAGAAAATGGACAGCTGAGGAGAAAGGGGGGGAAAGAAAATGAGAGAAACTCTCCCACTGGAGATAATTAGTAAGCCGTATTGAGTAGTTGGTCCCTAATGCTATGTTCTAATCTAATACTTCTAAGTGGCTTCCAGAGCCTTGCTAATAAAAGTGTCCTCAGCTGACCAGCATCATCAGCATCACAAGGGAGATTGCTAGACAGACATGCTGAATCTAAAACCATGCCCCCCACCTACGGAACCAGCTTTAAACCAAGTCCAAGGTAATTCATGGGCACATTAGTGTTAGAAAAGCATTGCTGTGTGGTAGGTAGATATAAACACTCAAAAGATGTACTGATAAGTGAAATTAAGACTCTAATGAAATCATTGTTCTTTCACATAAATGTAATTGTGTTATATTAATCTGAGACAAGCTAATGATGATACCTTGTTTTGGTGACTTTTGTTCTAAAAATTAGAGTCTCTGTTTATAGACTGTATGCTGTCCACATAGCTGTTACCTTCTGATTGGAAGAAACAGAAAATGCACTTTGCTTTTGATCATCGAAGGCATTAGAAGTCGGGAGATTTAAGACAACAGTAGGTCAGCCTACTTCTCTCGCTTGTTCACTTTATGCCAACACAGCCACATGAAAAGTGACAAGCCAAAATAGTGGGGTTTTTACTGTGTTCTACATTAATCATGTGCATATTTGGGAAATCCTCTATGTCTGGATATTAATTTTTACTCGTAGGAAATGTGAACATCACACTCGAGAGGGTAATAAACTGAGAAAAATCAAAAGCATTTCAGTCACTTAAAGGTAAACATCTAAGTTCATAAAAGGTTTGTCTTTTACGAAGTTCAAAAAAAAGAAAAAGAAAAAAAAGAGTAAGAAGCAAACTCTTCAGTATGTTTGGCCCAACTCCCTGAGATCTGACCACACATCCCAATATGTGCTCATTATAAATTCAGAACAGTTGAGAGACTTCCTGCTCAGATATCTCTCATTTTCGTCTGATCCCAATTTTCCCACCCAAGTCTCAGACCACCCATGACAAACAAACAAAATTACTACCAACAGCTAATTTTATAACAAAAACATTTTGTATGTAAATGTGTGAAAAGCAGAAATTTCTATGTGTCCTTTATTTCAGAATACAAAGTTGAGGCCAAGTTAGAAGGCTTAACATAATCCAATAATTTAATACTTGCATATTTGAGCTACGGAACTCTTAACCTCCTGCCCTCGTATAGCCCACATCTCATGACATCATACCTTGTGTTGCGAGTGCAGAGACATGGTACTGATTCTATGTTGCATTGTTTCTATAAATCATGTAATTTTCCACATCTTAGTCTCTCTGTACATAGTCAAGGGGATAGCAATACTTTTCTCACTGGTAAATGTGTTTCTTAAAGACATTTTAGGATTTATAATATGGTATGTATTCTGGGATTATTTAATAATATGCAATTTAGAAGGTCCAATTCTTCCATCAATGACATTTCATTCTTTAATAGATTTTCCTTCAGAAAGTTGAAAGTATAAATTGAGCTTTTTAATGTAGAAAGAGTATTTTTATTTTTTGTAAATATTTATTTATTTATTTTTGAGAGACAGAGAAAGCCAGGGAGAGACAGAGAGTTCCAAGTAGGCTCTATGCTGTTAGCACAGAGCCTGACATGGGGTTTGAACTCATGAACCTTGAGATCATGACCTGAGCCGAAATCAACAGTCAGATTCTTAACTGACTGAGCCACCCAGGCACCCTAGAAAGAGTATCTTTATGTAACAAAAATATAGATATACTCTTTTTATTTATTTACTGGACTTAAATAATTATAAAAGCACATAGATACAAATTTTAAAGAATCAGCAAAACATATAAACACAAAACTAATTTATTGGTGTTATTTTAATTTTATTTCCATCACCACTGCATTGGACATTTTATTCAGTTTCATTTTCTCAACCAGTCCTTTGCAGCTGAACATACTGAATGGCTGTTATATAGGATATTTGGAATTTTTTAGCTCAAAGTGTGAACAATAAACACAACAAACTTCAGAAAACAAGGCTCATATTCAGGTGGGGAGAGACATATGGCAGACAAGTACATTTGGAAAATGATAGATTTTCTGATGATAATAAGTTCAATGGGCAAAAAACAAATCCAGGCAATAAATTAGATTGGATAATAGGTGGGTGTCATTCTATGAAGAAAAGTTTGCCTGAGCAGTAACATGTGAAGAGAAACAGATGATGAGGGAGCCAACAGGTAAAGATCTAGGACAAAGGTGTTCCAGGCAGTGGGGACAATGAATCAAACAGCTTGAGGAAAGTCTGATATATATATATATATATATATATATATATATATATATATATGGCAAGGACACAAGCCAGATTGCATAAGTAGAGAAGTGAGAAAAAAGAAAAAAGAAATTACAAATAGTGAATGTCACTAAATCATTTAAGAGGTTTACCCAGGAAAGACACAATACAGGATGGGGGACCTGGTACCTAAGGCAAGGATTTTTAAATATCGAAGACCCTTGAGCATCTTAAAATGCTAGTAAAAAAACTTTGTAGGCAAGGAGCTGCTGACAATTTGAGAAAGGTAGAGACATTTAAGAAAAGTTTTCTGAAAACAGCAGGAGGAGTTATCTAGGAACACTGTAATTGATTTGCCTTAGGTAGGTTGAAAAACTTTTCCATTGTAATGGGAAAGAATAAGAAAAGGATGAATCTACATTTTGGCAAGTTAGTTCCTCTAAGGATGGGAAGGCAATGCAATCTAGGGAGAAAGAGTAGAGAGAGAAAAAAAGAGTGGATAGCATTGTGGAAAATGAGAAAAGCTGAGTGAGCAAACATAAGTTTTATACAGCATTGAGTAGTCAAATCTGGAGACTCTGAACTTATAGTGACGTCTTTTATAGATGGATTTGATTTTTATCTAGCATCCCTTGGAAGCCCAGAAGAGAGGAGATTATCCCCTGTATCCTAAATTGGATTTTGCCTGGTGGAACTGATGGGACATCAAAAGGCAAACCAGGCAAGAAAGTTGGGTATCTTGACCAGATGTGGTATGATGTCATGAAATATGGCTATACTAGGGCAAGGCGTATGAAAGGAAAGGGAATGGAACATGGAAGAGAATGATAGATAAAGAGACGATGGAGGAGCCAGAGAATTGGAGGTATCAGAAAAGGTTGAAAAAGAGGTGTAGAAGGGTGGAAATGGTAGATAGAGAGTAGGTGACTTGACTTTGCAGTATTAACAGGACACTTTTCCAATCTACAGTTTGTGTGGAGTGATTGTGGTGGGAGTGGAGGCGGCCCCATCATCAGAATTGAGATCAGTGAAGTCAGATATTAGAGTGTTGATTGGATTGCCTGTATGAGCATTGAACTCAACCAGGGTGATGGCAGAACTAGAGATGAAGGGGGAATCTGAGACCCAGAAGCCTTGTGTTCAGTGAATAAGGACTGAAGACAACAAGGAGGAGTTAGGTAACTGTGTGCCAATCTTGCGACCATTAGTTTAAATCAGTGAAGTGTCCTGTATGATTAATTTAGACCAAAATTGGTGAGAATCTGTGGTCTCAAAACAGTTTCCCTATTTGTCCTCCAGTGTCTGATTCATTTATTTGGACTTTATTTTAAAATATTCTTTTTAACACACTAGCATTATTTATGAGATTTTTTTTTGTGATCTGTTGGCCACCAGTGAATAGGTCACTGCAAAACAAACAAACAAAAAAACAGCAAAAATTAGTGTCATCTCTACTATGATAGGAATTAAGAGGGATTAAAAATAGTGAAATACAATTCAGCCCTTGAAATATTTACACTATAGTAGAGAAACTTAATAAAAATAGGATAACATAATATTATCACTTGAGTGTTGAATGAGAAGACAGAACTAGCAAAATTCTGGATGGGGTGGCAACAATTTATGGGAAACTAAGCACCACTCAATGAAAAAAATATTCAAAAAGAAGAGGACTAAAAATTATCTTCTAATTCTACTTAGGACCTGCATAACCTATTCTAGCTACAACACACTCTAGGAGATAGCAGTGTGTACTTTAGATTGCATAGGTGGTGAGGATGCAGTCATATTTCCTTCAGGAATTGCCTCCAGTCTACAAATAGGCCACATGGAGATGAGGAGGAGTGAATGCAAGTTCCTTAGGCTGGAGGAGGGACACATTCAAACAACTCCAGGAGGACTCTTGATATTTCCCTAGCAGAAATGGAATTTTTGATGCCATTTTGGAAAGGATCCATGACTTGTCTGATCCTATTAATTCATGGGTTTCAAGCTCCAAACCAGTTGCAGGACTCCTTAAACTCCAGACTAATGTTCTCGGAAAATGCATTCCTTCAACAAATATGGAAGCTTCTATTGTTACAAGATTCTATGGAGGGGCTCTCTCCTGAGGCCCAAAGAAAAATATGGCTCCATGCCTGCTACGCTAATGCCTATTTATAGTCACATTAGGGTCACTTTTAATGGTATGGTCTAGGTCTGATCTAAGCACATTTACATGACTGTATATTCTCTGTTTATGCTGAAACATTCAAATATATTATACCAGAAAGAAAAGGAAGGAAGGAAGGAAGGAAGGAAGGAAGGAAGGAAGGAAGGAAGGGAGGAAGGAAAGGAGGAAGGGAAAAAATATCATCTTATTCAACATCATGATGACAATCTCTATACAACGCATAGTAAAATGGAAGAAAATTGGTTTGAATCAAGTGCCACCAACTACCAACTTTATGACACTGGGTAGTATAAACCCCATTTTCTCATCTACAAAGTGGGGATAACAGAGTAACTAACCTATTAATAGTTGTAAGAATTGAACAAGATGATGTGAAGTGCTGTGCACATTACCTCGCATACACAAAAGGAAGATACCTATAAGAGATAACCATTATTGTTTTAGAAGGGAACATATCTATTTGAAAAACAAGGACATGAAATCAGTCAAATATGGGTTCAAAACATGGTAGCAAATTATCTGTCTTTGCCACAGAGAAACGAAAGTAATAAAAGGGACTCTATGGATTGTTGTAATGATTGAATTAAACAAGAGTGATTATGTCTTGGTAGGCACACAAGAAAGAGCGAACTCCTATTCACTTCGCTATCCACTTATTTTGCGTAACTCTGCGGATCAGTGTGAATGGATAGAGTTAGTATTTGTCAGAGACCACCTTCCTCACCTTCAACCCTAGAAATATGGGATTTGATCATCTCTTGGGTAACTTGTACCCCTAAATCTTTACAAATGCACCAGTGATTTTTAGGAATCGGGTGAATGAAATCATCCTGAAGTGACTGAAAAATAAATTCTGGCTGTCAGTATTATTACAGTTTTGCATTACCGTAAGTGCTAAATTAAAGAATGACTTTAGAAAAATTATACTTCCTCTCCAGCCCTGCTTAGCTGAAGCCCTTACTTTGATTTCTTTGACATTGTTGCCTTTTAATGTTTTCCAGAGTTATTTTTCCCCCTGCTTTAAGCAGCAACTCAAAAAAGTTAATTCTATTTCTGGGTCACTATTGAATAATTTAGTCTGCTAGTTTACAACTGCATAAAGCTTGTGTATCAAAATAAAATCTGAAAATTCATGATTGACAAAAAGAAAATGATTTTGTGCTTCCAAATGTGATTGAGTTCCACAAAGGAATGAGATGAAAATTTACTTTCTGTCACCTCCAAAGTTAACTGGGAAAACACACACACACACACACACACACACACACACACACACACACGTTTTTCTGACAGGCAACCAGGCAAATCACAGACAAAACTGCAGGGCAGGGGGATAAAAAGGAAAGAAAAATCTTGAAAAAGCTGAGCTTCCAATCTCCTCCCACTGGTTTCTGTGAAGGATGACTTCAGTCCCTTTCTTAACTAATTCTGTCACTGTAAAATCCTACAGTCATTCTTCCACACATAAAGGACAAATAAACTCAAGAGGAGGATCCAGATGCTTTCAGTTTTAACTATTCACCAATGGTGGAAAAGGCAGAATGCCTAAGCTATGTCTTGGTGGCCAATAGGATGGCTGTGTATCTCCCACATGACTCGCTGCCTCTGTCTTTCACATGGGCTGTAATTTAGTTCAATTCAGAACTGCAGATAGTACAGCTTTCACAGGAGCAAGGATGCCTGAGCACAAGTGGCTGAGTTCCGAGTGACTTTATGAAGCACTTTCCTACCTCCCTCCGTCATGAAAACGGGGATTCTGCACCTGCATCAGGGACAGTCTGGCAAAAGCCTCTGCTATGCCTCCGGGGACAAGGAACTAGCACAAATAACCATTTTGAAATTGTAAGTATACATTTCTTTCCGTCAAGTGTACTGATTAAAATAGTTTTATGTCATAAGCATCAAATATTTGAAGATTTTTTTAGGGTACTCTTTTATACGTGTACGGAAAGGTATTCAGCAGGCAGGAAAATGTTTCAGGGACAATTGTTGCATGCTTTATTACGTTAAAGATAAAGAATTAAAAATAAAAGTCAGGCATTCCAAAGAGTAGCTGCAGGAAGCTGCACCCCGGAACATTGCTCCAGTATGCTGCTTTGTTCATAAGAAAAAATGAAGGCACACACATATGTACTTACTTCACTTCTTTTCATTCTTTATGTCTAGTCAGATCTGATCTGTCCCCAAGAAAAATAAAAGACAAACTTTGCTGACTCCACTGACAAGGGTACCATAGACTTTCCAGACATCTGACAGTTATTATAATTAGCTATGAAAGACTGCTAAGACACTTGGGGGCAAATAGCTCTGAAATTCTGAACAATGGCTTCAAGCCAGAGCTTTCTTTTTATTTATGTTTTTTAACTACCACTTTTCATTTCATAATAATGATAGAGACTGAACTGGTTTCAGCATTTTAGTCCACAAAATGTGAAATAAAGTCCCGGCAGAAGTGAAAGGTGACCGTGTAAAGTGGTCAGTGTAAAGACAGAAGGAAAAGACAGCTTTCTGTATCAGGATCCAGCCTTCCATGTATAAAGATTTTTTTTTTTTGAAATTCCTAATAGGGTGGAGTGAGGATGTGGGGGTGGGGAGGAAGCATGCGGAAGCTTCTTTATAGAAGAATGCTTGAAGAATAAAATAATTTGGGATTTCTTCTTACCAGAAGGCAAAAGATATGCTTAGCATCTCACATTCTTGGTAAGGTTTTTTTGATGGAGTTTCAAACAGAAGCGACGTACAAACCAGTTTTTTTTTTATTTATTTATAAAATAATTGGAAACAAATGGGGGAGAATGATCCTGTATTATTGCTTTCTTTTTACATTCAGCTAGGGTAATCTAGCAATGCATTATGCTTTTACTTCTAGAATCATCCAAATTCTTAAAAAGTTATAAGCTAAGTCTCATAAGAAATTAAAAGGCAAATCAAATCGACGTGATTGTGACTGATGAAGATTTTGAACGACAAAGCCTCCAACAAAAAGAGAGTTTGTAAGAAAACATTGCCCTCCTTATTTTTAAAAGAGAGTATCAACTCCATCAATTATTGAAAGGAATTATTCAAAGGCTCCAGACATAACTAATTATGGCTTAAAGAGATCTGCCAGAGCAGAGCTTGCGTTCTAATTATAAAAGTCCAAGACGGTAGGATTCATTTTTTAAAGAGGACTTGGACACAAATTTTCGCATAATCTTTTTAAAATACACCATTTTTTTTTCTTTGTCTGCTCTCATGTTATCTACACCTCCCCCACCGCCGCCCACTGTGTGCTGAGACACCTGAAGGCTAGACATAATGATCAACAGAGCTCCAGCCTGTCTGGACTCCAGCCAGGTTTTTTTCCCCCCTCTACAATCAAGGAGCTTGCACGCAATGCATGCCGAGCCTATTCCGCTGCTATGTGCAGATCCGGGATGGAAGTCTTACACATACTGCGGAAAGATTAAAGACAACAATATCCCCTTTCTTTTACCCCAGACAGCCTCAATTTTTAACCCTTTCATTACCTTTACAACCAAGACGTCTTATCCTTTCAAAGGCAGGTCTCAAGGGACCCTGCAAGTCCTGCATCACATTATACAGATACACATGCCTCATTTGGTATAGAAATCTCATCTCAGCAGACTCATCGGGGGGATATTTTAGGATTAACAGTGTGCTAACTAAACAAAACATAATTTGCCTGTGCGGGAAATGCATTTTTGAATGAACTTAAGCTGTAAGAAATCTGGAAAAAGTCAAAGGTCTGTGGAAAGATTCTTGCAAACCTTGCAGAAGGTTATAGCATTTCTGATGATGCTGTTCTTTAAGGCTCTCTGGTCTGTCTCTCTCTCCCCCCCCCCCCCCAACACACACACATACTCAAGAGACACACTCAGCCAGGCAATTATATCATTATATCACAGAGAAACCCGGGTTTGCTGGTGATGTCATCACATATAAAATTTCGCCTTTGTGGGCAACATTTTCAATCACCTAATCGCCAATGTCTGTTGGGTGTGTGCCCATAGGAAGTTCACATGTTTGTGGGGTTAACCAACACCCACAGGAAAGGACTATTTTATTTGTAGCTATCTCTTTCTTGAAGATGTGTTTGTGGGGCAGCATGGGCATGTTTATAAAGATGTATGTAGTCAGGCAGAGTTTTTTCGTTCTGGGAAGCGTTACTAATATGCTGGTTGAACGTTTCAGAGGTGGTTGAATTTCAATGATATGAATAGGAGGTAAAACTCCAGAACATTTTGCAATCACTTGGATAAAAATGTTATAATGCTGATAGATGTTATGACTTGGTGATTCTTATTTGCCATTTCAATTTTTGCAAATATTAAATCGTTTCACTCTCAACTTATTGGTTAAAGAATATATGCAAATGATTTAAATATAATGCTTATTTCATGTGCTCTGGGTTAGATGTTAATTTGGTTAAAATTTTGTGGGCCGGTGTAGAGCTTATATCTGTTTTCAAGTTTATTTTGTGGGTTTTACACTAGACAGTTATCCACCAAAGGAGTGTCCAGATTGTTAATAATGCGTGTATTTACTTGTACTATTTTATTTTACTCAAATAGAACAAAGTTGAATAATTTTACTGAAACATATTGCCATATCTGAGACATCAATACAGAACAACTTTGCATACATAATGTTTCTTCATTACTAAGTTTTTATATGTAATTTAAATTAATCTCTATTATTCTAGAATGGCCAGGTATACTTAACCAGTTCTTATATGCCAAACATTCGATAAATTCTGTTTTAAATTTTGGAAGTTGAACTTAATGCTCCCTTCTTGCACACTTGGAAAAGGATTAATTTTGAAAGGATTTGTAAGACACATGTATATGAACAGCACTATTTATACACCAACATACAAATTAATGAGATGAACCTTGCCGATGTATTGTGTGATTGTTTTAAAACAAGAGAAAAAGTGTTTTGTTCTTTTTTTGCTTTCATGTTACTTTTGTTGAGAAAAGTATATAGCTCAAAGAATGGACACATTTTGTACTTAGAAAAAACAAGCCACACAAGTTAGGTGACATTCTGTGGGGTAAAGACTCCAGTGTGAACTAATAAATAACTTTTTTGAGAAATTTTTGGGCCTGACTCCATAATTTTTACATAAATAGTTTTTCCAGCGTATAGTGGAGTTCTTGCCTGAGGATGAGTTAAGAATTGTTTTATCAAACATAAAAAATTAAAAATTGTTGGATTTAAATTTCACCTACTTTCTAAAAACAAAACATGACATTGCCCACTGGGAATACAGGTTACTAAAGAGGCATCTTTCAAAGAGAAGAAGATAATGGACTTGATTGAAATAGTTGAACTACGTAACGCCAATTCAAGAACAAATGGTTTTTCAGAGCATAAAGGAGAAAGAACAATTTACTATAGTACAGTTTATTCTTCTTACACAATAGTAATGATTTATTTGAAATGGCAGAACAAACATAGTAAATATACAAAAACAACCAATGATATCTTATGTCAGAGATCTGTCAAGATTGTTGTGTTTCATATATGAGAATATTCTTAATTCAATTATTTTTCTGAAGACTTTAGTGAAAACCTACACTCTTGCTTAGCATATATGTTGATATTATAATCGTGTATTCTTGTACATGTGTGTAGATACAGTATATATAAAATGTATTTGAAGAGAGTCTGATGACCAAATATAATTGTTGGTATTTTATTATAACGAGAGTTATTTTTAAATGCTGTTGCATTAGGATATTAACATATTTTAACACAATGAAATTTACATGGGGAGGTCAACTAGCTATGTCTATGCTAGCAGAAGGGCACAGTCAGATAATGGCCAAATTAATGTGTTGATGATGTAATTATTGCAAATGCCTCATATCAAACTATATTTCAATCATGTCCAAATAGAGACGACTCTAATGTGGCAAGAGGTATACAATGTTATTTAAAGAAACTTTGTTTCTTTACATTATGAAGATGGTTTCTAAAAGTAGACTCACACTCAGTTTCTCTTATGAAAAGACAGATTGGGTTTTTTTTTTTTTTTTTTTTAACTTAGCCTTTAGGCTTTGAGGCCTGAAGTTATTTTGAGTGGATGTCTGAGCACCGCAAAGAGAATGCCCAGGAACCTCAAGTCACAATGAGAAAAGAAGGAAAATTGGTTTGGCTGCTTCATGCCTCAGATTTTATTCTGTCAAATCTACCTGCAGACAGCCCTCAAAATTAATTTGAGTGAAAACTATCCAAGTTATTTTCACAATTTTCGAAAGACCCACGGTCCTGTTGATATCCCATTAAGGAATAGTATTCTAAGAGTGATTGAATGTTCCACTGCCTGAAACTCAGTCAAGCTCAGTGAGGCGCTGGGGTCAAATGGGCTCATGAATCACAGATAGGAAATGATCTGTGTATTGCATATTTGGAGGTTTAAAAAGAAACATTTGGGATATTTTACCGTAAACAGATTTGGGGTTGGTTTTTGGCACATCTTTTTAAACACCAAGTCTGCAGTTCAGCTGAAATAACTTTTTATATGTATAGCTAAGACCAGATGGCCACGTGCTCCTTTCTTATTTAGATGAGACTTTTCCTTTCAATAACATCTTTCTTCCTGACCTGCTTAAAAATTCCAGCGAATGAAATCAGCTCAGGATTTTCAATTCTAATTGACCATGTGCAAAGGAAGGGCCAGTGGAGAAATCAGTGGAGGCATTGTGAGGCTCACTGCCTCAGTTTTGTCTTTGTGTTTTCCCCTTACTAGTCAATCTAAACTAATTGAAAACATTTAATATTTAGTCATATTAATATAGCTACAAGATTATTGCTCAATGCAAATTATTTGAGTCGGGTGTTTCTGCCATTTCATAAGTAATCAAAAAAAGTTATCACACACCTCCATAGTCTTTCAACTACCTGCTAAGCAATTTATGGGTTAAAAAAACATTACAACATTGGCATAATGATTGAATTAAGATGAAAGAATTATGATACTAAACTTATTTGAACACATCATTATTATTGAAACACATATATACTGTTAAATTTACCTTGAAAGTATCTACTATATAAAATTCCTGGTCCATTACATGTGAAGTCATTATATTTATAATTTTTTTTTTTCTGGAGATTTCATTTGGACTTGGATTTGTAAAAGATACCAAACATTGAAGATGATCTATAGGGTCAATGGCTAAGTAGCAAATCATATATGCTGGTAAAGTGGGCATGTGAATTTTTAGGGTGTTTTTCTTCTTGACAAGTTCTTGACTCAAATAATTTTCTTCGTAGTTTATTACTTCAAAAAGTCAAAGATGTTCCCTTTTTAAAAATGTAATTTTAGAATGGCAAAAGTGTTAGATGAAAACAAATTATCCTTCTGATACAGACATTATTTTGACTAATAAAGACAGAAACCCATACCAAAGGTGCAGATTTTTAAAATACATGCTAGAGATAAGAAAAACTCTGAATTAATTATCATTGTTATTGAGAAAACACTGGCCTCACAGCAACACTGTCTCAGATTTGGAATTCTTTGCTCATTCTTATCCAGGTAACCTTTTATCCACTACTTATCAAAAATGGGATGCCTAATCAAAAGCCACACTAGTGCAATTGTTTGAAAAATGCTTTTTATGAGTGATAAGATCAAAACGAATTTCTTTGCGTCAAAAGTACACAAAAATTGACATGCGGTTGGTCATGGGATTCACATCTATGAAGGCATGTTCTATGCCACCAACGTATAAAGTCAATTCTTTATGCACCTTGTAAAACTTAAATTTCTGAGATTTTCATATATGTATATTATATATATATATATATATGAGTCAATTTGTATTAACAAAATATTACAACTCCCATTGCATCAAATATATGTGTTGGTTAAGGTGTCTCATATTTTATAAATTTTCCTCCTGATTTGTGAATCATAAAAATCAATTAGAAAAAATATATATGGCAGGGATTTAGCACATTTTTGTTCTACTACCCGAAATGAATAAAATATATTTAGGGACTTGAGACATCAAAATATAAACAGAAAACCTAAGAAACACAAAGTCTAAAAATTATACATATTTTTAGCTTAGTTTTACTCCTAAAAATAACAGATTCCAAATGAAAGTGAATGTGGCTCTTATGTAGGAGATAATGGATAACGGGATCTTGAGAAAAATAGTGAAAATTATATTGGCGGAGTAATTTCAGATGGTTGAAGCTAAGATGGTCAAAACAGATAGGTAAAAACAAGGAATACAACTGGGAGTTACTCCCACTTTCTCTTCTTCCATGTTATTCTGAAAAATAGACCTCGATTCTGCAGGATCATAGATAATCACGCATTTTAAATGAGCTTTACTCTTTTTATTTATATGGGGTCATGATCGAGACTTGCTACTCTGTTTTCCTGTTTATCCTAATTCTTTAGATGAAGAGCACAGGAGAAACTATAATCAGTTTTGGGAGCTTTGCAGCTGTGTAAGATGTCTGCCCCTCACTATATCCCCTCTGCTGTTCTGTAAGCCTGTGATCATCAGTCAGAAACAGAGATCCTTGAGAAACCCAGGCCCTTTTAATTCTCTGGGGGCTGCATTTGTATCTGTTTTCACGTTCCTTCTGAAGAATCTTTCCCCAGACTATAGCACACATCTGAACACTTGCTTCCCACCCAGTTTGCTATGTTCACAGCCATTTCTGCTTAGGTAAGACTTTGCCTCATCCTTAATTATGCAGCTACGGTTCACACTCAGAGCTGTATTTTTTTTTAATTTTATATTTTTAAACTGTGAAGGAAGTGGGGCCAACCGGGTCTACGTGACCTCAAAAGAATAAGTGTAGGAGCAGACGCAGATGTCTTTGGCATTCTGAAAGTCTGCAGTGTGGTAAACAGAATAACAAGATTGCACTGAATTTGATTGGACAGCTCTCACTTCCAGCAAGTGGACTATGCCCACTTTGGAGTGGAAGTTTTCTCTTAAGTAATGCACTTGTGGTGGACTCTTCATTCCTGCAACTCATACTTGATTTGGTGTATTTCCTGCAGGGAAATTTACTGTTTTAATTTAAAGGGCCTAACCTCTCCCTCAGCAAATGCTGAATAGGACAACGGTATGAAAAGAGATTATGTCCATAAGCATATGAGAGAGCAAACTGCACCAGATGACCCAAAACGAGGCGAATATGTCAAAAAGTTGATTCGAGTTAATTATATGTTTATCATGCATATGGGTTATCTAGTAATCTGTAGGTAAATGCAACCTCTCTGTGTGATGGGAAACCAGAACTGAACCAAAATTCTATTTAAGGTTTTAAGTATTATGTTTATTGTTTAGAAGCATTCGTAAAAGAGACATATTTCACTGATTTGTACAGTCGTCTGATTGCCTTGGTACTATCAGCCATCGCTAGGATATTCGTCCACGTTAAATGGGAGAAAATGCCAATGCTCTGGTTGTTGTAAGCACTTCACAATGTGTTCCCCTCACCCTGAAAGGACATAAAGATTTAAGCTGACAACAGTGACCGGGAAGAAATTCGTTCTTTGGTTAGTCTGAGGACAGAAAAGGGTTAATTTTTCAAATCTCTGTGAAGAGGTGGGGAACAAGCCCTGGAAGATAAAAATCAAACCAAAGCCTAAGCTGCTAGTGATTTGGTTGTATTTATGGATTATACTACATCTTGAAAAGAAGAAAATCAGAGCTGTAAGATGACGCTGCAGGGGTCGTCTGGACTTTTCACTGAGTCTAAAGTCTGTGTAGTCAATGCTTATTAAGGCCTGGATTTGACCTTTGCTCTCCTCACTCCTCCCTGTCCCAGGTGCAACATTTTTGCAAGTGCTTTACCATTATTGGACACTATGTGCAAGCTTCAAATTGTGAATGAACAGAGTGCTCTTAGCATAAAAAGCAATCCAGTAGTCACCATGCCCGAGTTTAAAAAAAAAAAAAAAAACGTTAAGATCTGTAAACTTACATCCACTTTCTTTTATAATTAATAAACAATGACTGTAGGTGTTCTTCGAGATATAACGAAGCGCAACTTACATTTAAATCAGCTTGGTACGTTTGCTGTTATGGTGAAGTTTTTTTATGATAAATTTTTGTAAGAATATTTAAGATAGTGATTTCTATCTAAACAAATTATCTTTGAAGTTAACATAGAAAAACATATATAATGATTTTGTTTAAATTTTTACATAGACACTCTTATAATACCTGAAGCTCTTATGGTCTAGGTTTTGTTTTTGGTTTTGTCTGTTTTCCTAGAGGATGAATTTTACTTCTAAAAACTGCATTAGCTAAGAGAAGAGGACAGAAATGCCTTAGTATTCGCTCCTGGGATATAGTATAACTTGTTTACTGCAACATTTCTATGAAGTATATTTCTGTATTTGCATAGTGTTTGATAACTATAAGAGAAAATCCATTTATACTATTCATTAATCGATATTTTGAATAAAATAGCCAGGTTTATGCCTCTGGAATGATAGCTAACATGCTTAAAGCATATAAAATGACTCAAAATTAATTATGTAAACATAAAGGGAGAAAATAGAACTATTCACCTATAGAATACACTAAAAGATTTACACTTTTATTTTATCTTTCTGCTGAGTGTTTTGTTTAATTGACAATTCTTTAAATGGCATAAATTTACGGTTGAAAACCCCAGCCCCCTTTCCATTTTTTGATGTCCCTTTGGATATAGAAGTAATCACTATTTTTTACTTGCTAGGCTATCTTTTATATCTTCATTTTTATTCACCTAGTTATGTACCACAAGCAGTACAAAATGGATGAAATATCAAATATGAAGTTCCTAAATTCGCTGCTTCTAAATTTACCTTAAAATTATTGAGAATTTTTCAAGTGAACATATTTGTTGGAAATAGCATTTATCCATTTGTAGTTAAAAAACTGTAATGATGATTTAATATAAAGACTTAACAGATTTCTTTACCCCACGTCGACTAACTCCCTTGGTTGCAGAAATTGAGAAAATGTCTGTCTCCCTTTTATTCAAACTCTGTAGAATCGAGTCCTGCACACTTTACTATTTTCACTTTACATAAAGGATTGGCAATATGGTTAAAGCTTTATACTTTAACACGACCTCTATTGCTCTCATTGTATTGTTTTTATAAAGGAGCATGCATTATAGACAACTTCATGCCTGGATGTTAATTTTCATACTTTACACTTATAGCATCTCATAAGGATGCTTATTTTAAAATATTCTAAGGAGCCACAAAGTTATGTTTGGTTTGATTTGATAAGAAAATATCAACAGCCTCATAGGTAAAGAAATGAGCATTGACTTTAGGATTGTTCTTTGTCTCTTCATGTGGAGCCAGATTTCCCTCTAAAGAGGAGCAAATGCGCTTCTGAAAAATGGATTGAAACTGAGATCCTTATTTGAAGACAGTGTTGCTACAGATTTGCATAAACTATTTGGTAATGCCTTGCCATATAGACCTTTTAATGCTACGTACCCCCCTGTGAGGGCATCAGAGTGGAAATCTGCTTCCAAATTTTAATGGTGTGTGTTCCCTTAAACATAACCTTCAGAGAAAAAATTTCAGAATTACATTAGGGTGAGTTTAAATATATTTTTCCCTATAGATCCCTTACTAATTATTTAGGTAGCGGTGTATCAAGAGATACCTAAAGTCAATTTAAAACCATAAGAGACTCTTAAATACAGAGAACAAACTGAGGGTTGATGCGGGTGGAGGGGGAGAGGGGCAAATGAGTGATGGGCATTGACGAGGGCATTTGTTGGGATGACCACTGGGTGTTGTATGTAAGCGATGAATCATGGGAATCTACCCCCAAAACCAAGAGCACACTGTACTCACTGTATGTTAGCCAATTTGACAATAAATTATATTTAAAATAATAATACATACATACATACATACATACATATTGGGACAGACACGTACACACACAAAATTAAGTCAAGATCTTAGTGCCTAAAGGGAAAACATGCAAAGAAGTCCCTAGGTTAGATAACTTGAGCTTGCTCTCCAACCAAACTCAGTTTTTTCAACTTTCATTTATGAACTACATGTTATTTCAAGATTGGACCATATTAACCACTAGTAAATATTTACTTCAGGAAATATGTAGGCTAAGATAGTTTAAAGATGGTAAGAGATGAGTACGTAGGATTCCATCTTTTTTTTCTCGTTCAAGCCAGAGTATCCTGTAAGCTTCAATAAATGTGACCTTTCATATTTTATGTTAGGGGTAAATAATAATAATAATTATGATAATAATAATCATAATACAATAATTTTGACTGCACCATTTCTTAAAAGAATAAATTGCTATACAGTATATTTAGAATTTATCTCTTCTATAATTTTTGTACAGCAAAGTGATTCTAAGATATCACTCTATTTCTATAAAATGAATTCAAGAGTATGGAAAACTTTTTTTTTAAGTTTATTTATTTATTTTGAGAGAGAGACAGAGAGAGAGAGAGAGAGAGAGAATGAGTGGGGAAGGGGCAGAGAAAGGGAGAGAGAGATAATCCCAAGTAAGCTCTGCACTTAGCCAGATGCGGGGCTCTATCTCATGACAGTGAGATCATGACCTGAGCCAAAATCAAGTGTCGGATGCTTAACCAACTGAAACACTCAAACACCCCAGGAAAACTGATTTTTAAAAGCTCTTTTCCTATAACATGGCCCAAAGAACAGCAAACATATTTACTAAATATCTATGGAACTTTTTTCTTTTTTCTCTCTCAGCTTCCTATCATCTTCCTTAGCCTTTTAGCTGCCAATATCTTTTTCCTCCAGATAACTTCTTTTTTTTTTAATTTCTTTAAATGTTTACTTATTTTTGAGAGAGAGGGAGAGAGAAAGACAGTGCGAGCTGGGAGGGGCAGAAAGAGAGGGAGACACAGAATTTGAATCAGGCTCCAGGCTCTGAGCTGTCAGCACAGAGCCCAATGCGGTGCTCGAACCCACTAACTGAAATCATGACCTGAGCCGAAGTCAAGACGCTTAACGGACTGAGCCACCCAGGCACCCCTCCTTCCAAATAATTTCATAGTGCCATTCATTGAGGTCTTTTTTATTCTCATTTCTCCAAAACTCTGGTCAATTTATTAACATCTCTCAGTATTTTGATGTCAGTTTCTCATTAGAGTCACACAGCAAATAGAAAGAACACTAGGTATGGAGTAAGAAGATATGTTACTAAATAACTGAGTGACTCTTCTGGGATCTCAATTTCCCTGTCAGTAGTTTAGGGAATTAGGGACACAAGACCTCCAAGGTCCCAGGACATACCTCTGCATGATTAGCTGAAATTGAGACTATTAACAGATTAATGAATTCTGTGCTTGCAAAATAATCTCAATATGGTATACATGTGCCAAGTGGTCCAGCCTATTGGAAACACAGTCATATTTACACTTTCTCAAAACTATTCCTTTTAAATGTTTAATTTTCACTTGTTAAATCCCTTTGTATGTAAACTTTGATTCTTGAATGTGCCTTCTGATGGATATTCTTCATGTGAATCTGCTAATATCCTGCATGAAGTATCGTATGTAAAATCATATAGTGTAAGGAAAGCCTAGATAATTCAGACAATGCATTTTATTGTTGAGCCAAGTCAAGTCAGGAAACAACATGGTCACTTTTTCATAAAAATTTTTTTAAGTAGGCTAGTCTTTACAAACTCCATAATAATCTGGAACCACTGGGTTGTACAACCAAAGAAGGGATTCTCTGAAGGGTAGATCTTAACTGTTATTACTGCAATCATGTGATATGACTGTGGGGGTTTCCCAGATGCTGATCTAGACTTTAGTACTAAGAGTTACAAAATAGACATCTTCAAAGTATTACCAAAGTTGTATTTCAAGTTAGCACTACCACTATTTTTATTATAGGGAAGTTGATCATTGAAAGAGTGTTGAGGAACTCTGACAACATTTTTACCCTGGATTTTAGCAATGCAAATTTGTTCAAGTTTCTTGTTTACAAACAACTTAAGCAAGTTATAAATTCTCTTGCTAATTTAGGCTGTGCTTTAGGTTTAAACTAGTTTATGACTGTGGTGTATGTATATTGAACTCCCACAGTGGTTAAATATACAGAACCGAATTTTCAGATTCATATGTCAGAAGCAAAGGTAATACTAAAAGTCCAAAAATCAAGAGTACAGCATGAGTGATGGGAGTCCATGGGAGAAAATATGTCAAGTGAGTTAACTAATAAACATAAAGTGAATTACAAAAATGCACTTGAAATATAAAGAGCTATAATTATATTGAGTTTTTTTTTCTACTAAAGTCTATGTAAGAGATTTAATTTACCCTTTTAGGAAATTGTGATCAACAATCTAACAGCTATTCAGATTGTGTTATAAATCAGACAATTACAGATTAATTTCTTAAGCTTATTTGTCCACCAAAATGATCTCTGCCTTCAGAATATTGTAAAAACACAAAAGAGATCCAAATTAAAGTGCCTGGTAGATATCCACAGAATACAAAAATCAAGTGTTATCAAATTATCTATAATATGAAATTGTAGAAATGTCTGTGATTTCCTTTATCCTTCTTTTAAAAAATATTTTGGGACACCTGGGTGGCTCAGTTGGTTAGATGTCTGACTTCAGTTGAGGTCATGATCTCACAAGCCTCATATAGGGCTCTGTGTTGACAGCTCAGAGCCTGGAGCCTGCTTTGGATTCTGTGTCTCCTTCTCTCTCTGCCCCTCCCCTGCTCATGATCTGCCTCTCTCCGTGTCTCAAAAATAAATAAATGTTTAAAAAAATTTTTTAAATAATAAAAATATCATTTTATCCAAATAGTCATATAAGCTTAATCTTTAGAAAGAAGGAATGAATGGGGCACCTGGGTGGCGCAGTCGGTTAAGCGTCCGACTTCAGCCAGGTCACGATCTCGCGGTCCGGGAGTTCGAGCCCCGCGTCGGGCTCTGGGCTGATGGCTCAGAGCCTGGAGCCTGTTTCCGATTCTGTGTCTCCCTCTCTCTCTGCCCCTCCCCCGTTCATGCTCTGTCTCTCTCTGTCGCAAAAATAAATAAAACGTTGAAAAAAAAATTTAGAGAGAAGGAATGAAGAAGAAAAATAAAAGTATCATATTAAATCTAGAAAGTAGTTTCTTAACTTAAAATGTGAAGTTAATGATTTAATGAAAATCATGTCCACTTTCAGAAATATTTACTTATATCAGGTTTGAATTTTGTCTATCGTTATGTAAAGCCGTGACACATTATACATATGCGCAGGTTGGCACACAATACATTATTAACGATCACATTTGGACTTGGTAGGGAAAAGTTTAATTCCATAATTGCTGTCAATGCTAAGTTGATTTTATGCATCTGAATTTCCATTATACCTATTTCTGAAATGGGATGTTAAACAAAAGGAAGTAGGAAACATCAGTGCCTGAATAACACGTATAAAATGAAATGCAACATTTTTTTATGATCACAATGTGGATTTCTTTTCTTTTAACTTGAGAAATTTATTTATTAGAGTCGAATCTCAAAAACTCAAGAGTTTATCTGGTTTGTGAAATAATATTATTTTCACTGTTGCCAGTAAACAACAGAAACCGAGCCTTGAAAAAAGAAGTGAGTAATCCAGATTCAGGGAGTAAATTATCTAGAATGATAAGGTAGAATTCTTTCAGTTTCTCAGGTGTCTCTCTAAAAATGACTGGATAAAAGAAAACATATAGAGATGAAAGCACAACATTTCCATTTGCCTAATAACATCAGTTCTGATAAAAGTCCTGGTAAAGATAAAGCTGAGTCAATTTGCTTTAATGAAAGGCATCAAACCTCCTACAGAAGCACTTAAAGCCTTTGTTATTCAGCTCCTCATTTGTGAACAGTCTAACACATACCCCATACATCCCATGACACTAAGCATGTTTATTAAGTGTTTACAGCCTCTTAAATCATGGTACTATGTACAGTGTGCATCTAATTCCTATTAAAATTTCCGTGATGTAAGTCCCATTATCATCCCTTCTTTGGAAGTGAAGAAATTTAGAAACAGGATGGCCAAGTAGTAAGCCCGAGCTGCCACAATGCCTGTCATGGTGGAGTAGCATTTGAACCCAAAGACCAGACATCACATGTGCATCTAACTGCTTGTCTTCCATTATTGTCCTAAACTATGGAATAATAAGTGATGGTGGTGGTGGTGGGGGGGAACATCAATGTAATAAAGCATTTTATAAATGCAAGATGGTATTAATTCTAGAAAGGATGCCTGCCCGATCTCACATTATCATGGGTAATCAATTCTTAGATGTGCAGGTCAAATCTCTCTAATGAGTTCCATTACAAGGAAGATTGAGACAGAACATATATTAGCACCATGGAAAAGCCCATTTATTTTACTTATTTATTTAAAATTCCTCTATACTGAGTTCTCTTGAAAGTCACTATAATAGGATTTGACCTGTGTGGATAATATACCTTTTATTTTCACACCAATTATATTTGTTTTATGAAATCAATTTGTTCTCAGTCATATTTCCCTGTGGCTCATCAGTTTCTTGTTTTTATCTGCTTTACCTAATCAACAATTATATTCTGCTATTCCATCTAAATAGCACTAATGCTGTTTCAGACAAAAATGTATATCAGTAATGGTTGCAAACTTAAAAAAAAATTAATCTCAAAGCACTTTAGTAAATGCACTGAACTTGGTTTTAAGACAATTTACATTAGCACAGAAGTCCAGTCTGTAATGGCCTTTGTCCAAATGAATGTAGCCACCAATGATCCTTACAAAAGGACAAAATTACACCCACAGACAGTGCTATCAAATTGTTACAGTGTGGCCATTTAATAATCAATCTAAAATGTTTACTGAATGTTAGCTCTAGGGAAGATATTGGACATCAACATAGTTCGTGTTCTCATGCTTTAAAAAAGAAAATCTGTAAACAATCTCAATCTTGGATCAGGGTTAATGGAGTCTGTCAAGAAATAAAAATATGTACTTAGAAATTCTAAAATCTCACACCTCTCATTTTTTTTTTCTGTCATTTTCTAAAATTTCTATAAACAGCTAAAATTTGGTTTAGTTGGAGGCTTGGCTGGACTCACAAGACTTTCTCTCTCATGATTTTTTAAGTGTTATTCAACTGGATGTTTCTAGATGTGAAACTCTGACTCAAATCAACTTCTCTCTTGGAGAAGAAATGTCAGTCATTGCCCGAAAATTTTTTTGTTGCTTCTCAGCTTTCTAAAAAAAAAAAAAAAGTTCTTGATTTCACGGCAGGTAGTGAAACTCATTACAGAAACTCATTCATTCCATAAACAACAGTAGAGCATTTTTTAAAAATATGCTACATCTGAAAGAGTTTTTACTATATGTATTTTTAATTCACTTGAAAATATCTTTGAAGGTACTCACTATTTTAAAAGGTGTATCTAGTGTGTCTATGTGTAATTTCAGCCTACTATGGTAAAACTTGTGAAAGGTCAAAGGCAACATCCTAGCAAGGGAGTGGAGGCTATTTTGGCAGTTTCCTGTCTGCAATATTGCTCTCAATTCTGAGAAGTTCTACAATAAATTTGAAATTGTCTTCTAAATTTATGTTGACTATCCTGAAGAAGTTCCATTAATTTGTCTCTGGGAAATAATCACTCTAATCAGTCTTTCAAGTGGTACTGAGTAGTTATTGCAAAAGTCTCTTAGAAAACTCTTATTAGAAAGTTTTATATTTAAATACTTGTTCATAATTTCCATTCAGTTTTCTCTTAAACATTCATATTCATAAGTGATTTTCAAATAATTCGATGAAATATCTATGTGTTATCATGGGTTTGTTACCAAGTACATAAAGAGTAAAGTTAAACTAACATGGTGTCCGTGAAGAGTAGAAAGCAAAAGAGATGTTGACCAAATTGCGTAGATTCTGGTCATAGCGAAAAGATAGAGCCTGGATCACTGTGCTACTTTAGTTCAATGCCTATTTATCAAGCTCTTGTTAATGTAAATACTAGGCTACACAGGTAAGAAGGTATCCAAAACATGAGAAAAACTTATTCTCCATCCTCAAAGTGTTCATAATCAAGTTGGTTAAAAATAAAAGTGCTGAAAGTAATTAACTTTTATTCAAAATATATGCTAAAGTTAAGAGACAACGATCTTTCTGCATGGTTGTAGGAAATTTTATCATAAAATCTTAAATGTGAAGATAGCAACCTCTTAAGTATGCACAATCCAAAACAAGCAGAAATTTCAAAGAATTGCATTTTCTTTAAAAAAAATTTTAACGTTTATTCATTTTTGAGAGACAGAGCACCAGTGGTGGAGGGGCAGAGAGAGAGAGAGAGAGAGAGAATCTGAAACAGGCTCCAAGCTCTGAGCTGTCGGCCCAGAGCCCAATGCGGGGCTTGAACTCACTAAGTGTGAGGTTATGACCTGAGCTGAAGTCAGACGCTCAACTGGCTGAGCCACCCAGGAGCCCCAAAGAATTACATTTTCAAAATTATCCTTCTTTCAATAATTTTCAGATAATGGATGTTCACAATAAAGACCAGAGAAATATCCTAAACTCAGAATTATAAAAGTAAACATTGGATTATATAAAAGTAAACATTGGATTATATACAGTTTAATTTTGGGATAACGTCTATGTTTTAATACCGACAATATTTGAAAATGGCAATCTAAGGATTAATCAAATGTATCAGTTCATTTTCAGAAAAAAAGAGACAGATCTGTATTAGTGTTCCTTGTTTTGTGTAATTTGAAAGAGTATTTTTAATCAGATAACTACCACGTGTTCTGATAGTGATGTCAAGTCATTATTATTTGACTATAATCCCATTCTCCCCAGTTATGAGAACATGTACATATTTTGAAAGGAAACACTAAGCAGGAAACCTTCAATGTGATCAAACAAGTACCTTCTGCTGGAGGACATTTGTTCCAATAAATCTACAGGCATTTGGAAGAACTCAGATACATTTCAAGTAACACTTTGGATCTTAAAATTCATTCATGTTATTCTCTGTGTTCTAGGGGTCACATTCATCAAATCAGTGATATCATTGAGGATGTAGATGGCACAGCATTAGCACAGTGGGCATAAGCGTTGACCACACGTTTTGGGTCAACTTAGTCCTACCTGTAGCTGCTTCAAGAATCTTCAAAATTAGAGCTGGTCTATTACTTTTTAAAAATTTGTTTTAAGTTTATGTATTTATTTTGAAAGAAATGTAAACAGCACAAGTGGGGAAGGGTCAGAGAGAGAGAGGGAAAGACAGAATCCTAAGCAAGTGCAGTGCCAGTGCAGAGCCTGATGTGGGACTCGAACCCATGAAACCTTGAGATCATGACCTGAGCCAAAACCAAGAGTCAGACGCTTAATTGACCGAGCCACCCAGGCGCCCCAGAGCTAGTCTATTCTTATGGCTTAAATGTGTTATAGTATGTAATCTTTACAGCAGACTTGAAAACCAAAAAAGAAAAAAAAATGTGGTCTCAAAGTCATTTCAGAGTAGTGCAATTGATGGAATACCATAATGCTTAGGGAGCTAGAGAGATGGAAACGAAATATTCCCATCAAACTGTAATTTCTAGAATAATTTGGAGTCTCATAACAAGAGTAGCTCATGGGATCATTGATTATAGAGCCATTGGTCCAATTTACAAGTGAGTTCTTGCCACTTGTCATCTTGAAACTTGGGCCTTTATTTCTTAGATCCTAATATGAATCCTCATATCATTTCTGTCCCACTCATCAACATCACCGTGATGACCTTTCTACTCCTTTCTTTATGCAAGGAAAATGAGGAGGGGCTTATTTTGATGTTGACTCATCCCCAATTAACCTTCAGGAGATTTGAGCCAGATGACTGAACCCTCCTTTCTAGGAAGGGCCATATCGACATCAGGGGTTTTGATTCATTCTGGAGAGGGACCTGGAGGGATCTATCCCAAATGGAACTGCTAAACAGATTTTAAGCTAAGCTAGTTTGCAGGATGGCATAGAATGGTTCCACGAAGAAGAGACAATTTCAGGAAAATAGCAAGGGAACATATTGCGAAGACTACAGGGAGGCCATGGGACACTACACTCTGACCGGGGAATTGGCACGAAACTTGTGAGGCACTCAGAAGCAACAGTGGTCGTAGAGACTCAGGTGCACGGGGCTACTTCCAAAGAGATTTCAAGTGTCACGAATGGTAGCCCCTGCCATTCTGCTCTCACCTCTCATTTTTGTGGGAATGACACTCTGGTGTAGGATTCCAAGCACCTATGATAACAGCTACCATGTGCTCCCCCAGAAAGGCCCTCTCTTTCTGTTTACTCAGGTCGTGGTCTCTAGTGAGCCTGTCAGTATGAATATTGTTATTTGTCAGCCGCCTCTGAAATGCTGACTGTGACATACACGAAGTCTCAGATTGTGTCCTTTGGTTTACTACTGTGTCTTTTTGCCCCCAATGCAGCCACTTTCAAGAGTTTTGACTAAACTGTCATCGCTTTCATATGGTTAAGCATTCTGATGCTAGAGTGGCATCCTACCTCTACTGACACCTCTATGGTTCCAATTGCTGAGAAAGTAAATGAGAAGGGAGACTTTTACTTAGCTCTTAGCTTTCACGGGTTTTCTCAATGGAGAGAAACGCTCCCTCTAAATTATGAGGAACACCCAAGAAAAGAATAAAGAAATCATCATACGGTAACAGTGCAGGCATCATACTCTATCTTGGCTCTTTGTATGTCTAAAAGTAGTAAAGGATTAAGAGGTTTGTTAACAGCAGTACACATCAGTTCTGAAAAATAGCAAAGCCTGTGGTAAAACTTAAAAAAAAAAGAAAAGAAAATTGTTAAAGCGATTTGTTTTGGGTCAAATTTACATAATCTAATAGAGCAAAAGAAGGCATAATACAGGTGTTTGCCATCAAAAGTTTTCATTTGTATTTGCTGGACTTATCCTAAAATAGGTACAGGTTATGATTTCACCTCAGAGAAAATGAAGTGTCAACACAACTAATTGAAGATATTGAGTTAAGGCTTTTTTTAAGAGAAAAATAAGAATATGTCACATTGGGCCCTATTACACACACAGTTCTGAGTCAAAATTAAAAGAGAACAGGGATTATCATAACAGCAGTATGACATATAGGTAAATATATGCTGGTAGTGCTTTGTTTCCTGCAGAGGACAAGGATTTTGTTTGTCTCAAACAATGCTTGCATAGTTCAGATTCTCGAGGCACTCAATAAATAGTACCCTTCTTTCCTGCTCAAGTTCTGAAATAAAAAAAGTAAGACAGATGGAGAGAGGATATCACCTTTATTACTGCTGCAGCTAATCATTTTGAAAAAAAATATGGCTTATACCTTTGAGCATGCGGGCTGAACATTATGGCATGAAGGTCATCCAAGAGTATATACATTCTGCAGGCAGACCAGTTCTTCAGGGAGAGAAACAGAGAGAACAAAAGACAGGCAGAAACACACGCACACACGCACACGCACACACACACAGATGCATGTATGCTGGCTCACATACCCAGTTTGTCCTTCCAAACTTTCCAATTAACTGCCTGTCGGAGTAGAATGAATAAGAGTGAAGAGTATTATGCAGGTGTGCCGGTAGAGTCACTGCCCACAGAAAATGAAGAGCAAGAGAAAGAACCTTTCCCCATAAAGATATACACAAAAGAAATAAAAGGAAGTAGAATATACAGAAAAAAATAATAAAATATAGCTTTAGAGTAAAAAAAATCCCATCTTCAATGATCTAAATTAATATTCTTTTTTATTTAAAAATTTTTTTAATGTTTATTTATTTTTGAGAGAGAGAGAGTGTGTGAGTGGGGGAAGAGCAGAAAGATAGGGAGACAGAGCATCGGAAGCAGGCTCCAGGCTCTGAGCTGTCAGCACAGACCCCGATGCGGTGCTCGAACTCACGAACTGTGAGATCATGACCTGAGCTGAAGTCGGACAGTTAACGACTGAGCCACCCAGGCGCTCCTAATTAATATTCTTAAAAACAGCTAACAAATAACATGTGTGTGTGTGTGTGTGTGTGTGTGTGTGTGTGTGTGTGTGTGTGTATAGAGAGAGAGAGAGAGAGAGAGAGAGAGAGAGTCAAAAGGAAAAAAATTCTCCATAAGGAAGAGTTGTGACCAAAGGTTGAAGTGATGGCCAAAAATCTCCTTTTAGAGCTGTAGGTAAAGAGCCCGTGGAGATTTGCATCAAAGGCATATTCCCTTTATTTTCCCCAGGACTAAGATATAGGGTTCCAAACTGTAAAGGGCAGAGTAAATTGATCCTTCACCCAAGGCCGCCCGAAGAAAATTGCTTCTCAACCTTCTGTCCACCTTTCTATCAACCATTCAACTCTGGTTTCACTATCAAATTAAACATGCTTTTAAATAAAGGATTCCATTCAATGTTTCTACAAAGGCTTCTACTAAAAGCACCTCACTATCCTAATAATTAAAATAAGAGGGCATTGCAAATATCTGGAAAAAAGTATTTTGTCATATGAAAAATTTTGTTGCCTGAGATTCGTGTTTGATAAAAATTCTTCCACGAATACTTAAAATTGTAATCACAGGAAGAGAACTTCTCTAACCAAGTCATTTCACCGTGCAGAATGAATTAATTTTTGCAGATACTGGAAACCATTTTGCTCAAAATATTGATGGAGGCATGGAATTCTCTCATTTTTCTCCCTCACTGTCTTCTGTTCTCAGCCTTTCCACTGATATCAACTCTTTGCCTCCTGGAGCAGCTAACAGCAGGATGTGGCATACAAGAGAAATAACCTTCACAGTTGCTGCCTTTCAGCACAGACGTTCTAGAGATGTAATAGTGACTCTCAGAATAGCCGGTCTTGAATGTTGGAATAATTCTAGTAGAAAGGTGAAGCCAACGCATCCAACTGATCTCTACTGACCTAGTTCTAAAATTATTCCAAGAGGGAGTCTGTGACAGGATTTGCCAAGGAGTTATACAGCAAAACCTACCTGAAGAGGCTAACTGGTGTTTAGATAACTATTTTTTCTAGTTTTTTAACATTTATTTATTTTTGAGAGAGAGTCACACACAGAGCACAAGCACAGGAGGGGCAGAGAGAGGGAGACACAGAATCCGAAGCAGGCCCCAGGCTCCGAGCTGTCAGCACAGAGCCTGCCAGGAGGCTCAAACCCACGAACTGTGAGATCATGACCTGAGCTGAAGTGAGCCACCCAGACGCCCCTAGATAGCTATTTTTAAGACATCCAACCTTTCTGTATCAGTCGTGTTCTCCAAACAACCAGTAGTGTGCATCAGCACATGCGCGTGCGTGCGTGTGTGTGTGTGTGTGTGTGTGTGTAGATAGAAGGAAAGAGAAAGACTGACTTTAAGGAATTGCTCATGCAATTGAGAAGGGTAACAAGTCCAAACTCTGTAATATAGTCTAACAGGCTGGAAACCAAGAGAGGAGTCGCAATTTCAGTCTGAAGGCAGTCTGCTACCTAATTCCCACAAAACACCTTGGGTTTACAGAGGCATTTATTCAATAGGTACATGTGGAGTTCTTTATTCTGGAAGTCCCATGTAGCTCTTATGTAAACACCTGGCTCATTCACGCAACCATGAAGCACTTGCTATGCATCAGGTAATCAGGGGTCACTCCGTCTTTCCAGGATTATGAACAGAGAGTATGGCAGGATCAAATCTGCATTTTGGAAGAATAACTCAGGCATCAGTTCAGATGAGGTAACATCACATTTGCCAAAAATAAAATAATGATCCAAACATGAACTATAACTTGTGTTTGTCCCAAACAGTTTATTCTCTAAACAAAATACTAAAAACACACAGCCGTTTATTTTCCTCTTTATTGTGTCCTCATTTACACATTTGGAGCACATGCTGAAGTCAGTGTAGGTAATTTCAGGCTAGATATAATTTTATTCTTGGAAGTATAAAAAGCAAATGCAGCCCACGTAAGGAAGGACTCTAGCTTGTTAATCCTAAGAGCATGTGCCTGGCTACTAAAGGGGCTGATGGTACCTTGGGCTTCCCAATGCCCGTGTAACTGCTCTGCCTTGCTCAATATCCACTTTGTACAGGAACATTGACAGTTTGCATTTGAAAATGATGCTATCTAAAGTGTAAGATGCTTTCAGATGTGGAAAGTGCACAATGCTGACATTCTAACTGGAAGTAATATTCTCTTCCTTTGCCACTTGTTTGCTAGTAATGCAATGGAACATGAAAGTTATACTGAAATTATAAATCGTTTGTTCTCACTAGAAATACAAAAATGGAAGAACGGTATTACCCTAAGTCCTCCCAGCAAGTTTGCCATATTTGTATTCATTGGGTATACAAAACAGGAAAACAACCTCCATGTGCTTATGAAGGCATGCATCTTGCCACATAAGCAAATACCTGATCACTTACGATGTAACCTAATATATGTGGCACATTTCCTAATGGCTTGAAAATTTATATTATTTTTTCTTTTTTTTCTTCAAGTGCTCAAAGCTAAATATGAGTACATTACCTGTGATAATGTATCATTATTGTGTACAGAATTCTCTAATCTACTGTGATCATTGAAAATTTATTTTTGCTTCAAAATATAAAACTAGGAAAAACAATGGAGATGTTTTAGTTTTTTAAATGAATATTTTCAAGCGTATACACAAGTGCATTTAAATTTAGGCCTTACTGTATATTGGAGTTAGTATATTTTTATACAGAGAACTTAAGTGTATAAACAGTCATAGTCCAAGATTTCCCATTATTATGGGAAGCTATTGTTTTCTTTTCCATATACCTCCCTAGTTTGCTTATGCTATTTCCTCCTATTGAAATGATTTTTCCCCGCTCTTCTCTGAATGTCCAAATGTGGCCCAACTCAAATGCCACCTTCTCCAATACGCCTCCCTATCTATCACTGCTGGACTTAATCTCTTCTTTAAACTCTAATAACCTTTCAGCTCTATCCCTTTCAGGGCACTTAACACTTTGTTTCTTGTGTTATTGTCTTTCATCCTTAGAAGACCAATCCTTGAAGGCAGGATCTCAATCACTCAGCAGAGTGCTCTTAATCTAGTAGGTGCAAAGTGAATATTTGTTGAAATACTGAATGGGTGGGTAAAGGACTTAGAAAAACTCCTGCGGAAATCTGAGAATTGGTTCTAAGAATGAAATAGCTCTAGCAATTTTAAGAGTACTAAATTTTCTCTGTCTAAATTGTAATAATCAAATAGTTGCAATTTCTGTATAAGCTGAATATAAAAACCTTAGAAATTGAGGGAATCAGGTAGGAGTTGTATCATTTTATCATATAGATTGCATTTAATTCTCATGACTACAAATCTATGATCAGTTATGGCCAGCATGGAACACAATGGTGACTTCTACAGATTTTAATGAGAGTATACCCTAAGTGTTAATTATTAAAAAGTACAGATAAAGAACTCATCAAAGAATAAACCTTGAGAAATCAGTGAATCACATAAACAGACATACTACTGCAAGATTAGAAGAGGTGACTGGGGTGTGCAAAAATAGATGTAATCTGAAGAGATTTTTATGGCTTATATACCTCTAAAACTGATTGCTAGTCATTAGTTCTGTTATTCCATATGTATTACGCACCTATATTTTAAGTCTGACACTCCTTTAGTTACTGAAAAGACAACGATAAGCAAACAAATTCTCTGCTTACAGTAAATACATGTATAAAATCAGTAAGGTGACAGGCAATGAGTGTGGTATGAAATTTTATATAAAGCTCTCAGGGAAGACCTCTATGATAAGATCATATTTGAGCTAAGGTTTGAATAAAAAAGTAGTGGGAACAATATGAATATTCAAAGAAAGCTTTTGAGACCAGGCCACAGCAAGTGCAAATGCCCTGGGGAAAGAATGTGCGTAAGGTGCTTGAGGAAGAGTAAGGTGACCATTAGAGTTAAAACAGAGTGAACAAAGGAACAGTGGCGGGAGATAATGTGAAGGTATGGGGTGGGGGAGATTTTGCAGAGCCCTTGCAAGACATGGTTAAGCTTTGGACTCTTATTCTGAGCAGTAGACTTAATGTGATTTGGCTCTAGACTTAAAAGGTCCACTATGATTTCTGGGTGAAGAGCATGTTAGGCTAGGTTGGTGGTGATGTGTAAGGATAAAGGATGGAGACCAGTCAGGACATTATGGTGACAATCCAGGCCAGAGATGCAGGTGTCTTGTATGAGGACGGTAGCAGTGGGGTGGTGAGGAATGGCTGGATTCTGGATATATTTTAAGATAGTACCAAGGTCAAATTATTCATTCAGATTTTTACTAAGTAGAATTCTACCAGATGTTGATTAAAGAAAAGTCCCTTTTCTAAGAGACCCCATGATATTGTATTTATCATGGCAATTATTTTCCCACTTACTCTTTGGGGGGGCTTATCTGTTAGGATGAATCCCACTTCTCAAAGATTCCTGGTGACATGCTTTGTGTCAGAAGTGAAGCCAGATCCCAGATCCCAGAGCTCCAAAGCTACTGTTCTTTCCACTTTTCACATTTTCCCAGGTTTTTTCTGCATAACCAGGAAGAGTTTTGAGCTAAAAGGTCATATGTAAAATATTTTTGGCATTAAGAAAAATTCTGAATATTAACTACATGGTTAGTTTCATAAAAAATCATGAGCATTTTATGGGGCGCCTGGGTGGCTCCGTTAGTTGAGCGTCCGACTTCAGCTCAGGTCATGATCTCACAGCTTGTGAGTTCCAGCCCCATGTCAGGCTCTGTGCTGACAGCTCGGAGCCTGGAGCCCACTTCAGA
Source organism: Puma concolor (assembly GCF_028749965.1). Taxonomy (NCBI): domain Eukaryota; kingdom Metazoa; phylum Chordata; class Mammalia; order Carnivora; family Felidae; genus Puma; species Puma concolor. The sequence continues at coordinate 32,011,763 of NC_141683.1, forward strand.
TTCTGTGCCTCCCTCTCTCTCTGCCCCAACCCACTCACATTCTGTCTCTGTCTCTCTCAAAAATAAATAAACATTAAAATTTTTTTTTTAAAGTCATGAGCATTTTATTTTCAAAAGATTGTTGTAGTGATTTTTTTAAATTAATTTATTTATTTTGAGAGGAGGGGAGGGGCAGAGAGAAGGAGAGACAGAATCCTAAGCAGGCTCCGTGCTGCCAGTGCAGAGCCAGACAGGGGGTTCAAACTCACAAACCGTGAGATCATGACCTGAGCAGAGATCAAGATGGGATGCTTAACCAACTGAGCCACCCAGGGGCTCCTGTATGATTTTTTTTATCAACGTTTTGAATTTGATAGGCCTCAAACAATAATGCAATAATTCATATTTGAGTGATTTTTAACTCTATGTGGGAGAATGCTGACATTTGATTAGTGATATTTTCTTTGTTGCCTTGTTTTTAAATATGTGTGTTTAAAAATTAAATGTTATTAAAAGCAGGCCTGAAGATACCATTTAACAAACTATTTTTAAACGTAAAAATTTAAGTTTCCCTCTATTGACTAATTCATAATTAGTCAATATTGACATATTGACTATGGACATAATTCTTTATTGTGAAATGTTAGCCAAAGACCTGTCTATTTTAATTCTAAAAAATTTCTCAATCATCTATTCATTTACTTTAAAATATTAACTAATCAGCTAACAGGTTTTATTGTAATGGTAGTACATTTTACTGGACCATTAAGGGTCTACCCAGTTCGTTTTTTCCTGTTCTTGAATAAGGATTGAAGCAATTAAGACTCTTGAAGAGTCTTAGTTGCTATTATATTTAGACTGCTAAAGCATGATGCAAATGTCCGTATTTTAATCAGGAAATATGGACATTGACATTAAAAAATCTTCCCCCTCACATTCTTATGAGTCATTTTTCCTCCATAAGAATCCTTTCTGCGTATTTCTACTAGACCCACACCTGACTCAAATAAACTCTCAGCCTCTTGAGTCAAGCATTCATTTCTCTCTCTTCCCCATCTCATTCCTCTGAAAATTCAAAGAGAATTTAATGCATTGTGCATCTACAGATGGTCCCTAAAATGCTTGCCATCCAGGCTAGAAGATAGGAAGAATAACAGAGAATTGGACACAGCCCTTGCTTTCTGAAGACTTGACTCCTAAGTAATTGTTTTAAATGATCTGAGGAAAATCCCGCCATTAGCCTTGAGAAGCTAAATAATATCTGGTGACTCCTACCAGTTGTCTCTTCTTAAAGAGGGCAAAAAGGCATTTTGTTCAGTATCCAAAGAGAATTTTTATTTGGAGAATTCTCCAAAGAGGATTTTTAACCTCTTTCTGTCCCATCAAAGATAAGTTTCATCATCTCTCTTAAGATAGTTTCCCTTTGGATCCCTCTTTTTATTTTTTTTTTTTCTCAATGATTGTGCTAATTAATCTTTGACCATAGGAGAATTTGCAGATGTGAGTATAGAAGATGTGGAGCGTAAGAAATAGGAAACATCAACCATCTTCTACCAGGGCTGCTCATTCCATGCATATTTACTGGACTGAGAATATATTAAAATACAGAAAGGAACAGTGTTTAAACATGTATAGTCACCAAGGGCATTCAAGATGGCACTCTATATTTGTTATGTAGAGTATCGTTGGTCCAAGGATGCTTCCAGTGCCAATCCTTCATGTTCCCATACAGATGTTAAGAGGAACAAGTGATTTTTCCTGTCTTAGGAGATGCTATAATGGATGCATGTAGATTCACTATAAGTAGGATAGAATAATTTATTCTCTTAGAGCCACTGATGCTCAACCCTATCTTTCTAAAAATTGGTTTGATTGAAAGCCAGGCATGCTTAAACCCTGATTGCATATTTTAGATGTTTTCAAAAGATTATGTAAGAGTAGAAATTGGAGTGTATTATCCTCTGTGTCTTCTATTTAACGTTCTGTTCTGTTTTCAATGAGCATACTAAGTATGATGAAAGAGTATAATGAAATAGCTATTTGGTAGTTTTGTTAGGTTCCAGGGCCCAAAATTTTCTAATCCCATTAACAAAAAAATACATTGCCCCTCAAAACCACAAATATCTCAAATATTTCAGTTTCTGAAACTAATAATTAGCATTAGGAATATTTTCTCATAGAGCCTTACAACATAACCAAATAATTCTTCTTGAAATTATGCATGGAAATGTAGTAACAAAATATAAAAAATAAAGAAGTTTTCTTTTCATACTGTATTGACAATAAATTTCATAATCTACATGTTAACTTTGTAAGAGCTAATTATTAAAGAAAAGATATTGCTGCATTATATATAATTAACACTGTACGCTATGCTGAAAGAAAAATAAATGTTGAATGGTTTTGCTTCAGAAGCATTGTTAAAAGAAGAATTTTTATTTTCTGAAATTCTAATTTAAACTCGTGTAGCAAGTTTGGCTTGATCACTATATGCGGCCATGGAATTTACAAGAGAAAGTGCAAGGCATACCAGAAAGAAAAGAAAATCTGTGGTTTTCCTATTCAATACACCCCTTTCCTAGATGTGCAAACGGCTGTTGGTTCTATTCCCATCCTGTGAAATGTGGACCACAAGGAAGGAATCCGGGCTGCCAAATAAAAGGGCACGCCCCCTGTTTATATGAGCAATAAATACTTATTTAGGGAACGAGAAAAAAAAAAAAACAGAAACAAGCAGAGCTGATTTGTGTCCCATTCTCTGTGCACAATTTGACATGCCTATTCATCACTCTTCAATAAAAGTGAGCCGAAAACTTCAGGGATATTGTATCCCATGCAGAATAGAAATGTAGAATTGAACAGCATCGGTCCCCAAATGTTGTGCACACATTGTTCCAGTTTCCTTTCGTGGAGAATTTATGTACCATGTTTTTAAAGTTTCAATAAACCTTTTATCTGGAAGCAAATAAAATGTAACAAAATTCGTGATGCATCCTTAGGTTTTCTAAGCAATCTTTAAGTAAATCACAGCCTCTTAAAACGTCAGGAATTCTCTTTAAGCAATGTCATTCAAATTTTTCATTTACATTTAAAAACTGCAAATTATACTTTAAAGTTATTTTTACTCTTAAATTCCCACAGATTTTGTAAAGCAGAACTAGATCAGCTTCCGAATATATTTTGGATGCAACATGTTGCACCTGTTAAGCTACCAAGACAAACTCTATGCTTTTGCTTTCTAAAATTAAAACTTATACACATAATTGCCCTTCTAGCAAAGCAAATTTGGTTTTCTTTGAAGGAGTACTACACAAAACTGGTAGGAAAAGAAAATGAAAGAAGAATAATATTAATTAATGGCAGTAATAGTTCACCACTTGCCCTGATTGTAAGGCAAAAAATAGAAAGGGTGATGGTTATATCTTAGACATGTTCTCTTGTTCATTACAGAAGAATCAGCATTCCTGGTATTTATAGACCACGTACATGTCCAGTCCTGATCTATATTTATACTACAAATAAAATTTTAATTGTTACTCCAACGTAAGTGCCACCAAAACCACCATTTATTCATGCTTGGGTATTTAAAAACTGGTCTTCAATCTCAATAGTTTCTGCTGCTAGCACATTATTAACCAAATAACATGTTTTCCATCAATAGGTTTGGTATATTGCAGGTTGCATTGTTTAGAAAGATGACAATAACAGGAAATATATTGAAATGTGCTAACTCAAGCACACAAAAATGCAAGACAAAAAGAGCTCCAGAAACCTGGTTGAAGTTTGGAAGAATCTCCTCGTTTTGAGAAGTGTGGAATAGTTTTTAGAGTTTTGTTTGAAGATAACAATGAAGCTCAAGGGGGAGCAGGGTGGGGGGTATTGAAACTGCTACATTCCCTGCTAGAGAATTGGACCAATACCCCAACTGTTTCCTAGCTCTTCAGTCAATGGTGTAAATGGAAATTGCCCACCTTGCACCTGACAGTCATAGCAGAAATTTCCAGCTTATATTGGGAATTTGCTAGGTGCCGGGTAGACCACAGGAGCTACTAATGATGTTAGAAGGCAAGAGTCATCATGCAGTCAAGAAATAATTTTGCCGGCTTCCATTCATATCCAAGTTTTACCTATTTGAAATACCCTTTAGAGAAAATTTACAAAGGGCTAAGTATATAAATACACACGTACATAAATAAAAATAAAAAAGGGAAAGGCAGAAGTCAGGTGATAGATTTTCGGTGTTTCCTGGGGCAGTTTCCTAAAACACAAATGAAAACTAGAAAACAGTGCCATCAAACAAGAAGCCATCAAACCTAGATTTATGTGATGGACAAACAGAAGAGTGAAATTCATATGCCGTACACAAGCCACTTGAACCCAAAGTGTCACCATTAGAAAATTTACACAAGTCTAACTTTGCTTTATCTGTTTTAGCTCTTGGATCAAAATATTGTTCCAAGCCCAATGTAATACTGAGATTCATGTCCATTATATTTTTTTCTTTCCAGACTGCATTTTTAGGAAATGAAATTGTAGTTAGTACTTTCTTACATAAGCAAGATGATTTACTGACTCTGTGGCAATTATGTGCAGAGCTCATTGTTATTCTCTTGATAAATGCACCGAAATTTCCCCATCAGGTTCATCTAAAAACTAGTACATCGCGCTCTGATGGAGTCAAAGGAAAGAGGGGAGGTATCCTTGCCAGGCATTGGTGACCCTATTCAACCCACCTGAGAAATAAGTGTAACCAGATCTTGAGTGGCTCTGGGATCATTTTATTGAACAATGTAACTCATATCATCTATATCATCTTTAGGAAGAACCATTTCCAAGAACAATTTTAAATACTCTGACATGAGTGCATACAATAATGAGTCTGCCTGTGAAGACAAATATTTTTAAGTGTATCTTCATTGCTTCCATATAAATTTATGGTTAATAATTAATAGATTTTAGCTTATACTTAAAGTCTTTCAAGAAAATCCTTTACCTAAGAATTTTGGAAAAATATTTTATGTATTTCAAAGCATCAATTTGCAAATGGCATAATCCTAGGACTAAACCTGCTGGGCTTTACTTTTCTTTAAGGATCTAACAAAAGAGAAGTGTGATGACAGTTCTTGTAATTTAGGATTTATTAATTTATGTTTTTCTTACAAAAATTATTTTGAATAACTGCCATATTCTTCATAATCAATGTGTGTAGTTCATCCCCTACTTCAAAAAAATCCAAATAAGTATGCTTTAAATTTAATCATTTAAAATTTTACACACTTTTCTTGCTCTTCTACAAACTTATTACATTTTACAGCTTAGAAAATATTTTACTTGCACTTTCAATTAACAAAGATTTATCCTTATATTTTTCCAATTCATTTTTTGTTTAAATTAAAGATATTCATTTTGTGGGTTTCAAAATCCACAATGACTAAAAGATTCTGGAGATAAAGTGGGTCACATTTACTTTTCCTTATCCACACATATATATAATATGAAAATTCACATTTATTTTTAATTAGACTTAACTCTGCTTTAAATTTATATTTATTGCAGATTTTGCTAGTTCAGTTACATGTATGTATATTACACATGGACAAGTACCACTGCCCCTAGTACCCAGAATACATTCTATTCTCATTGCTCTAGTGTTCAGATGTGACTTACTAGGAGCTCACCAGGAAAACACATAGCTCTGGCTGTGTAACACAGTTTAGATTTCTCCTTATTACACTAGAATCATCAAAATACATCCTTTAATTTGCAGTGTAGTTCATCATAAAACAAAAACATTTCCTCTCTTTTGCCATAATTTTTTATTTCCCTATTCATCCTCTAAAACCAGAAATAAACATTTGATAAAGCTTCATTTTGCACTTAGCAGTTCTTGGATGGATAATTACCTTTAAAATGTAGTAAGACAGTGTCTCTTAAAGGATTGCCATTTATACCTAAAAATTAACTGCAAATTAAGTGGCTACTGATGTAAAAAAAAAAAAAAAAAGAGTTAAACAAACAAATTCAAATCGAATTCAGTGTTTCTAAGAAGCAGGGAAACCACATATCACATCAATTTGCTGCTTCCGAGGTCAGTACTAAGATCAGAGAGCCCCACTGTATGATACAATTGGAAGATAAAGACACATTACTTCCCAGGGAAGCTTTGTCTGAAGCTTTAGCACAAGTGGGTCAAGTTCCCAGTGATCCTTTGCGCCTGTCTAATTAATGACTGTTGCATTTAGTTTGCCTGAGACTTTATGATTATATACCCCCTCCCACTCCAAATAAAACAATCTTACACACACCAAAATTATCCTATTAAGTGTTCTCATTTCCAGAGTTTGCAGTAAGAATAGGCCTTAAAAATCTCATAATAATGGTAAAAAAAAAAAAAAAGATTGTCCTCCTTCATATTTATTTGATTGTCTAGAAATTCTGTTTTCCAGAAATAAGGCTTTTCTGCCTAAATGTTAAGCACACAAATAACCTGAGATCACTTCAAATACTAACCAGTGGGAGAAAGGATTACACTCTACAAGCGTGTGTTTGAATGGTCAGAAATTGACTTGAAATGTAAAATTAATGATCATTTACTCTGGAGTTTTATGTGAGTATTGCATAAGTCCGTGGTAATGGAGCCACTGTGGTGTAACCGTACAATGATGCATTGTTTCATTTCCCACGTTTCTGTGTATATGTTACTGTTTTCAGTTTCATTTGTCAGCAAATGTCTGTTTACCCCGCTTCCTGTTATTAATTATGGGAAACAGGTTTTCTTGAAATATATTAGAGACTCTTTTAACTCTTGTCCAGACACTTCCAAGGCAAGATATTGATGATTCCTTTAATGTCTGTACAAAGCCGGAAACTGAGTTAAAATACATTGTTGTCTCACATAGCTTACAACTTCTTATCTCTCCCAGAAAAAAAAAAAAAAAGGACAAAAATAATAAACAAATCACAGCAGCTTCTGTTCCTAAGACTAGACACTGAGATAACAGAGTTGGATACTTTCTTCATTGGCCACAACAATTAATTAACATTTCACACTGTGAATTCTGAACTCAACCCACAAAAATGTTTCAATGATCAACTCATAGTCAAGTGCTAAAACACAATAAGATATATTCTAACGTAAGTGAATCCATAAAGAGACAGAAATACTGATCATATTATTGGTGTATTACAAAGCTTTTTATGTAGAAACATATGGTCAGTCCATCTAGCTCTGTGTCTTTGAAATAGGAGCAAATATACTTGCATGCATTAAAATCATAAAGGAGCCAAAACATCTGGAAGTTTTAGAAGAAAAGCAAAATAGTTATGGGAGGAAAGTCCAGATTAAAAAATGCAGATGTTTAATTGGGCTGTCAGTTATGTTACGAGGAAATAAGGGCAGAAATAACCAGAAGCCACTGGTGGAAAATTAAAATAGTTTCATGAGCCATTGCCAAGCTAAAAGCAATGAAGTCGGTAACATAATATGGACAGGGGCTTTCTAAACTGAGATCTGAAAATGTTACCATGTGCAATTTTGTAAATTAGCCATCTCCCCCCAAAAATCTTTTTCATTAAAGCACAATAAAAGTTTTTCAGACTCTCCTTTCTCTCTTCAGTCATTAACATCGGGCAGTTATTTGGAGTTTGGCTTTCATCAATGACAAGCTCTCCCCCCACACTCCTCACCCCGTTTGTGAGACCCTCTAATACTGCTGAGTGGCCAGAAATTACAGATGCAAGAAGAGCTGACAAATGACTGCCAGGCCCCTCCCCCAGTGCCTCGATAGTCAAAGCCCCTGCCGGAACATGCCTGAAAGCAGTACACGGAGAGACAAAGACACAAAGATTCCATTTTCTCAGTGAAAATAGATTTCATGTGTAAAACACTAGTGAGAAAAAATTGAAAGCTGACACATATGTGCAATTTTAGAGAGGCAGGGCTGAATATTTCAAGAAGATTGAAATTGCGTTTGATTGCATCAAAGCCTAACAAATGTTGTTTAACCTAAAAGTCTTTTCAGTCTGTAAAAAGACATTCAGTGGCAAGATATTTTATTTTTTTAAGCACATGGTTAAAAAAGAAAAAAGAATCTTGAGCTCAGTAGAGAGATGTTGATTACATACTACTGTTGCATAAAGAATTAACACTGGCTCACATCACTGGGTCTACAAAATAAAGGGGGAAAGTTAAAAAAAAAAAAACCTATTGAATCAAAGGGTTCAGAAAGATAATATTAAATCCTTATGAGTATGTTTCCTATAAAAAGAATCCCCTCCCAGCAGCCCCAGGGTATCATTACTGGAGAGGCAGCGAGTGGTTTATTAGAGATTCAAACCTTGGCATCTGAGCCTTGCCAAGCATGCAAGTTTTAGCTTGTGAGCCCAGGGCCCTTGGCTTACACAGTCCCTTCTGGCATCTAACAGTGAGGGCCGTCTGGTTGGTCTCCACACGCCAGGCAGTGTGTGGGTGCAGGGGCTCAGCCTGGGAGACAAAGGAAGATCATCACTTGCTATGGAAGGTCATGCTTTGTGTTTTTCTTCCTACCTAGATTCATACAGGCCAGGGTAACATTTAGGGATGAAAAGAGAAATGTGTGAAAAAGGAAGAAATAACAAAATGAATCAGGGAATCCACCCATAACGTATCTTCAAGTGATATTATAAATAAATACACAGAGAAAGAGGGGAAGAGAGAGAGAGACAGAAAGAGAAAGAGAGAAATGGAGAGAAAGAGAGGTCAAAGGTTTGATTTAAAATAATCTTTTCAGGGGCGCCTGGATGGCTGGGTCGGTTAAGCGCCAACTTCTGCTCAGGTCGTGTTCTTGCACTCCATGAGGAGCATGGAGCCTGTTTCAGATTCTGTGTCTCCCTCTCTCCCTCTCTCTGCTCCTTCCCCGCTCATGCTCTCTCTCTCTCTTTCTTTCCCTCTCTCTCTCTCTCTCTCCTCTTTCTCTCTCTCTTTCAAAAGTACAATAAACATCTAAAATTAAAAAAAAATAATAATCTTTTCAGGGCTGCTTGGGTGGTTCAGTCGGTTAAGTGTCCGACTTCAATTCAGGTCATGATCTCCTGGTTTGTGGGTTCAAGCTCCACGCCGGGCTCTGTGCTGACAGCTCCGAGCCTGGAGCCTGTTTTGGATTCTGTGTCTCCCTCTTTCTCTACCCCTCCTCTGTTTGCTCTCTGTGTCTCTCAAAAATAAATAAACATGAAAAAAATTGAAAACAAATCTTTTCATGCAAGGAAGGGATTTCTCCCACCTGCCTTCTTAGATTTTTAACTTTGGTTTGTGTTTGTAAATCTTTAACTTCATATACCATGCAAAGCAAATTCAGTATATGAAAAGTGACTGAGATCATTTTTGTTTATTTTTTAAAAGTTTGTATTGAAGTATAATTGATATACAATATTCTGTTAGGTTCAGGTGTACATCATAGTCATTTGCTATGTTTAGTTACTGTCACCATAGAAAGTTATTACAATGTTATTGACTATATTCCCGATGCTGTACATTATATACCCATGACTTACTTATTTTGTAACTGTAAATTTGTGTCTCTTAATCCCCTTCACTTATTTTGCAAACCTCCTAAACCCTCCTCACTCTGGTACCCAATAGCTTATTTCCTGCAGCAGTGAGTCTATTTCTGTTTTTTTTATTTGTTTTGTTTTTTTAGATTCACACATACGTGAAATCATACAGTATTTGTCTTTCTCTACCTGACTTATTTCACTTTGCATAATACCCTGAAGGTCCATCCATGTTGTCACAGATGGCAAGATTCCATTCTTTTTATGGCTGAGTAATATTTTATTGTACGTATACACCACATCTTCTTTATCTGTTCATTTATGGATGGACACAAGTTGCTTCGATATTTTGGCTATTGTAAATAATGTTGCAAGGAAGAAAGAGGTACATATATATATATATTTTAATTGGTGCTTTTATTTTCTTAGATACTTACTCAGAAATGGAATTGCTGGATCATATGGTATATATGTTTTTTAATTTTTTGACGAATCTCTGTGTTGTTGACCAGCGTGGCTCTACCAATTTACATTTTCACCAACAGTGTATGAGGGTTTCCTTTTCTCCACATCCTCACCAACACTTGTTATTTTTTGTCTTCTTGATGATAGTCATTCTGACAGGTGTGAGGTGATGTCTCATTGTGGCTTTGATTTGCATTTCCCTGGTAATTAGTGATGTTGAGCATCTTTTTGTGTGTCTGCTGGGTATCTGTATGTCTTCTTTGGAATAATGTTCTGTTTAGGTCCTCTGCCCTTTTTAAAATCAGGTTGTGGGAGGTTTATATTAAGCTGTGTACATTCTTTATAATTTTGAATATTAACCTCTTATCAGATGTATGATTTGCAAATATCTTCTTCCAATCAGCAGGTTGCTCTTTTGTTTTGTTGTTGGTTTCCTTAGCTGTGTAAAAAATGTTTTAGTTTGATGTCATCCCATTGGTTTATTTTAGCTTTTTTTTTTTTTGCCCTTGTCTGAGGAGACTGGTTGCCCCCAAATATTTCTAAGACCGATGTCCAAGAGCTCACTGCTTACGTTTTCTTCTCTCTCAAATTGGGCCTGCTTGCAATCCTGACCCAATCCATTCAATAGCATGCTGTCCTTCATTGATAGGCTCAATATTTGCCGAATAGTTGGAATTTACTTAATATGTGTTGAAAGTGTTAGACCATTAACAGGTTAAAATGTAGTTAATACCAGCTGTCAAGGGTTATAGACCAAAGAAGTGTGCTGGGAATATTTTAATTAAAAAAAATTACAATAAAGTTTTTAAAAATTGAAGACACATTTTGTACTCTGCCACTCCCTTTGAAGCCCCTATAGTTCTTAAATCCCTTTCATCAATAGGAATATCAGAGAGAGAGAGAGAGAGAGGGAGAGAGAGAGAGAGAGAGAGAGAGAGAGAGAGAGGAAACTAATTACTTCATAGTCTCATAAGAGACGGCTGGGGGGAAATGAGGATATTAGGTAATTCCTATGACCACTAAAATGCTTTGCACAAACTCTTTATTCCCACAATATTCATATCAGGATGCATTCTAGCTATCCTTTCCCATCAAATGAAAATACTAGACAGCATTTTGAACAAGATATTTATAACATTAATAAAACTGATATTTCAATTAGGATATTAAAAATAATCTAAGAGTTAAAAGTGTTCACCTATTTGCCATCAAAAAGGAGTGGAATATATATTTGGGAGTTTGGGAGCATAATTTATTATGCATATTCAACCCTCTGTAATTTTAGTGAGTTTCTGAGTCTCAGTTTCCCTGTGTATAATATGAGGAATTTTGTCAGTCATAGGAAATTGGGGATTAATCTTCTAAGCCGGTGTTGGCTCCAAAGTGCTAACATGCAGTGTGCTCAGTGGGACGGGAGTACAAAACTTTTACTGTGTTTTTATGTATTTGTTACTGTTTATTTTTGAGAGAGAGAGCGAGAGCGAGAGAGTGAGAGCTTGTGCATATGAGCAGGGGGAGGGGAAGAGAGAGGGGGAGAAAGAGAATCTCAAAACAAGCTCCACATTGAGTATGGAGCCCTACGTGGGGCTTGAACCCACCAACTGTGAGATCGTGACCTGAGCTGAAATCAAGAATAGGGCACCTAGGGGCACCTGTGTGGCTCATTCAGTTGGGCATCAGACTTTGGCTCAGGTCATGATCTCACAGCTTGTGTGTTCCAGCCCGTGTCTGTGCTGGAAGCTGGGAGCCTGGAGCCTACTTCAGATTCTGTGTCTCCTTCTCTCTCTGCCCCGTCCCCACTCGCACTCTATCTCTCCCTCAAGAATAAGTAAACATTAAAAATAAAAAATAAAAAATAAAAAAAGAATAGGGCACTTAACCTACTGAACCACCCAGGCACCCACTGTTGTATTTCAATTTTTAAGGTTTAATATGAAGAGAAACCTCATGTCATTAATAGAGATAGGAAGCCCCCGGTGAATTCAGTAAAATAAATCAGGCAAAAACTATGTAATTACCACACCACACACCGGTTAATTGATGTCTTGGTACACATTTCAGAATGTTTCTGTAACTTGGAATCTGATACTCTGTGATTTCAAATTTCTTGAAGTACATGTCACATATTTACATTAACTTTCTCCCCCCGGTAGTCATTTTTCTGCTAAGTGGATATGCACAGAGTAGCTGAGCGAGCCAAGATGAATCAGCATAAGGTCCAAAACTCTGAACAGAAAGAACTAGTTATCTTAGGCCCCGCCCCTCCCTGCCAAGCCCACCGCCTCAGAAGACTTGGGAATAGCAGCGGAGGATGTGCGAAGTGGTTCAATACACGTCCTAGCGGTCCCAGCCCAGGACAGTGTCAGCCACACCTCTTAAGTTGTGCTTCCTCAGTCCCCAGCGCATGACCTCAGGTGCCGATGAACCCAGAAGAAAATTATGAAAATGAAGCATGTTGTTATATGGAGGATATTGGGGAAACTATTGATAATCTTTTAACAGAAATCTATTATTGAAGACAGAATGTGTATGTCTAACCTGAAAAGGTCAACAAACTTATTAATTCTAAACAGTGTTTCCCAGAATAATTTTTTAACCAAATAATAGGATTCCCTAATTCAGTAGTAAAAAGGAAAATAATACAAGTTCTTGTCCTCATTTAACCTAATTGAAAGGGAGAACACCACTTTGCTTCGTCACATTCAGTATTTTCCTTTCGGAAAATTCAACTGCTATCATAGACTAGAATAATGATATAAAATCGCATTATATTATTTAGACAAATTAGTCTCTTTAGAGAAATTAGATGATGAAAACAAAGCAAAGATATTTAATATGTCTGGGAATAAAATCTAGATTATCTATCAATTGTACTAATAGTAGGTAATATTATAAAAATCTTTTGAAACATGGAGAATACATCCAAAGGAAAATGAATCCTTATAATTAATTAGCATATTGAAGGTAGCCAAAAGTGTTTGTTTTATATTTTCAGGGGTTTCTGGTTTTTACTTGACATTTTATGGGGAAACCCAGACAATGTTTTCTAGGGCCAAATTAGTAGCCTTAGAAAAGAAAAAAAAAAAAAAAAACTTAGGCTATGAAAAGTTGGTAGATCTCTGTGGATTGTTGGATTGGAAAACATCCCCATAAGAGGATAAAAATCAATTTTAGCTAATTTGCTTAGCATGGCTTGAGTTTCACATAATATTTCTTTTTGTTTTGTACAGGGATCTTGGCAAAATTAGCAACAAATCCATAAAGGAAACTGAAAGCAATTGGATCTCCATCTTCAGTGGAGTCCCACAAAAGTTGGAGAAATACGTTGTCTCCAAAGAGGATACAGCTGTACCCTAAAATTAGGACATAATTAAGGTATGAAATTTCTTTTAGTTCATTTCTTTAGTTTGGTTGCAATGCTTTGTTCTTTCCATTACAGATAATTTTTTCTTTTTTTTCCCCCAGTCTCTCTCTCTCTCTCTCTTCCTTTTCTTCCTCTCATTAGCAAATGTCTTTTATAATTGATCTTGTTTACTGTCCTTTCATCAAATATATGCCACATCACTCAGGCGAGCCATCTGACAGGGCACCTAAATACACATTAGAAAGTACTGGGAGCCATGCGTCACTTTGACTGTCTCATCAGGGCAGTTATAATAAGCATCTTGATGCCACTGAAGGCAATGCTGTATTCAGATAATAGCCTTCATTTTTACCCTTTTTAAATATAAAAGTAAACCTTGAAGCATTTGAAGGACCTAACTAAACAACACACATGTGGAAACAGACCAGGGAGCCTTTGAAAAAAAAAATTTCTATGTAAAATCTGTAAAGAATCTTAGCAGTTTTTCAAAAAGACCTCCAGATACATGATGCCTGTGAATAAGACACATGACCACCTTAATTATGAGAATCATTATTGTAGGCCCCCTGGGCCATTTTTGCTCCCAGCAGGATTTTTCTTTCCTCATCCAGAGTTTCCGGGGATGTCTACTATTCTCTGTGTGTAAAGCACATTTAAGTGGTCCCACAAAGGTGCACTAATTAAACACACACACACACACACACACACAAACACACACACACACCAATAACAACCAAAAAAAAAATACAAAACACTTTGTCAAGTGGTCAGACAGACTGGAACTAGAGGATTATAGGTAAGAGGGATAAAATGAAGGGTTGAAAGCCATAATTTCTATTTTTGTGGTGGTAACCGCATCAGCTGTTGGAGTCAGGCAGTTTAAAGATATGGCTACTTAAGCATAGAGTCTGGGAAGAATGCCCTTCAAAATGTAACAGTAAATCAGGCCTTCAGTGGTAAAGATGCAGTAAATGTTGGGGATTCCTTGCTGGATCCCTTTTCCAGTTGTCCCGGCTTCTTTCCTCATTCCCACACCCGTGTCTCCCACTTCCCATTTGATTCCATGCCTATCTTTGACAATTCCATCTATTACTTTCTTTCTCATATATAAATATATATATATGTATGTATTTATATGTATTTGTATTTTATATTTATATGTATTTATACATATTTATATTATTTATATGTATATATTTATATGCATTTATATTTTTTATGTATATATTTATATATGTTTTTAAGCCTTCTATTTTAATCTTAGTTGCTTGGCCTTTAACTACCAATCCCATTCTCTGTGCTGCTAGAAAACAGAGAACATGTTATAAAAGGAGACACTGCATCTCAAAGGGTTCCTTCATTTGGCCAGAGACTAGTTCATTCTTGAACATGATGTGGCTTTAGATTTTCAGAAAAAGCCCCTTCGTTGGGGTGGTTTTGAAGAACATGTAGGTACATATGGGTGTCAGGCAATCAAATTTGTAGATGCAGTAATTTGAAGAATGAATTATTATAGTGACAGGATCGCCCATAAAATGATAAGAAATATAGAGGTCTTTCTAGCCTACATAATACTGACTATGATCTTGAGAGTTTCATTCCATAATTTGGCTTTATTCTTATTTTTATTGGAATTAACAGAATCAGAGAGTTGGTAGAAAGCATAGAAATTTTGTAATACAGCTCTCATATTGAAATGAAGAAAATGAAGCCCAGAAAATAATCTGTTCTAAGTCATTCTGTTTGTCTATAAATGTCATTGGTTTAATTTTAGTTTTGCATATATTTAGACAAAGAAAATATTTTCCCAGAAACTGGTTACAAATCTTTGAGATGAGATATAACCATTAAAATACATATGCAGTAAAATAAAACTATCATTCAGTAGTCGATAACATAAATTGAAATTGCCTGGGGATATTATAAAACTTACTTTCATTGTTAATATATTATCTGACTTCTATGTATGTATAATATGTAAGCCAGCTCAAATTATCTATATAAATGAACATTATTTTTGTATACAAATATAATCCCCTTTTGACATTTTTATGTTCTGATTATATATTACTCACAGTTTTGTAATTTTAACCAGAAAAAAAAAAAAAAAAAAGGATTGCCCAGAAGAAAAGAAGGTAAGTTATTTCATAAGTTGGGTTGGAAATTCAGAAGTTCTTTTTCCATTACTAACATTGTGTTCTTAAAAAAATAAGACAAATTCTCATTTTTTCACTTATAAGTATTCCTATAAGAATTGGCAGAAGTGGGGGTGAGGAGGAAATCCACTGTAGACAGTTAGACCTTATTATTAGAAGCAGTTGGTGGTATCCTGTAGAAAAAATAGTATATTCTTGAAGACATAACTACTTAATGTTTAAAAAAAACCTAAGGTATCATGCATACAAAAAACATTTATAAAACAAAGCTTTTAAATTTTTAATTATACCCCTAAGCTGACTTTCTAGTTCTTTAGGATATCAAGGCATAAAAAAAGACAGAAAGAAAGAAGAAAGAAAGAAAGAAAGAAAGAAAGAAAGAAAGAAAGAAAGAAAGAAAGAAAGAAAGAAAAAGAAAGAAAGATTTACTCAGATTAGTGTTGGAAACATCACATAGAAATATGTGTGGTGATGTTACTGGAAATGAGTATTTTTGTAAAGTAAACAAGTAGACTGTCTGAGCTTTAAAAAGCCTGCCACGCTGCCTTAAGGTTAAAAATGCAAGTCTAGATATATCTAAGAAATTGTACTGTTTAACTTTTTAGTTCTAAGTATGTTTTGATGTAAATAATTAAAAGATGCTTATGTCTTCAGTTAAAAATGAACATTTTGCTGAAGTGGTAATACTTAGGTTGTTTTCAGTTTCCATAATTAAATGCTACTTGCTACTTATTTAGGGCGTATGTTTCAGTCCCAGAACACCGAGGACAGATCTAAGTGACATCAAATTTTAAAAAAAAAGTTACACAAAAATTTTGTGGTAGCTTTCAGGTTTAATTTTAACTTGTGTTTTAGGGACTTCAGACTTAGTTAAACAGCATCATGATCTGTATTGTCTCTATGATTGTCATACTTGAAGTGAGGATATATAAAATATGGAGCACTATAGTATAATGAATGCAGACTTACGGAAATATTGCATTCTCTTAGCCAAAAAAGTGGGGGAAATCAGAACAAATGAGGATGAACGTGATTAATTTTCCTAGTTCTTTCATAAACTCATCTGTAAGAATTGGGTTTGATATATCTTGTCTTAATGGTGTATGAAGAAACCCACGGCTGACATCAGAGTTTGTAGGTATGTGGTATGTGTATTCTTAACAAAGATATCTATGATCAAACACTGCAGAGATCATTAGGCTTGACATAGAACTACCTCTTCTAGAATCTTCAGGGACAAGGAAATTCAGCTGTGTGTCATGCCCCCCTTGCGTAGATAGTGGCAACGGATCTAACTCAATGAAAATTCAAATCAGAATGCACGAAAACACAATATTCCCAATCTGCTATTTATATTGCCAGATAAATTACATATGCACAACAGTTTTCCATTGTTAATTTTTATGTTGCACAATTATACTAAATTTTGAATGGCATCTTTAGCAAAAGAAGGCAAGAAACATCCTTCGGCTAACAAAGGAAAAAGCCATCACATATGCTGGAGGGAACTTCTTCAGAACTATTGTAGGGGTTGCTGAACTACACAGTGAAAGATGTTTATGAATCAAAAATATATTTCATTTAGAAACTGAGCTGTGCTTTAGTATTTATCAGCTCCATAAAACACTTGATTTATAGTGCTCAGTCATAAAAGAAATGTAGAAAGAGAAGAAATGTAAATGAAAATCTTGTTAGAAGCGGTATTTATAAGATTGTGAAGTGACTGCTCGTTTTTTCAAGTTGAAGTCCCATTTTAAGTAAATAACATTTTTAGGACAAGAATTGGTTAACAAAATTGAACATTCACACAAGGCAATGTGCCATATAACTCAAAACACCAGTGCCAAAATGTTAGCTTGTAAGAGGGGATTCAGTGCTGGTCTATAATAATTAGCCATGGTTTCTCCACTGAGAAGAAAAGCTCTCTTCAGATCTTAAGGGCTAGTGTGGATGTGGACATTTTAAGTATAAGAAAAGGAAATTTAATTCATGTTCCATAGTTATATGGCTATGATGGAAGGCTTTGATTTCTCAAGTGGGTATCATGGAAATGATAATAACTATGATGAAATTATATTGTCTAAATAGGACTTAATTTCTTTCTAGGCCAGGGTTCCTCAACAGAGGCACTACTGATGTTTTGAACCAGATAATTCTTTGGCATGGGGGATTGTACATTGTAGCATTTTTAATCAGCACCCTTGGCCTCTACTCACCAGATGCTAGTAGCATCCCTCTCTCACCACAATATTACTAGGCATTGCCCTTGGTTGAGAACCACATGTCTAGGCATTTCTTATTTCTTCTCTTATCTCGATGGAAAATGAGTTATGTTGGTTTTGTACTATTTTTAATAGACATTTTCTGTAGAGAACTCTTATGTACTAAGTGAAGAAGCAGTCTATAATGAAATGTTTCTGCAGGATATAAAAATGTAGGAATCTCAATGGTACATTCATTGCTTGAAATATTAATTTAAAAAAAATTTGGTAATGTTTCCTCATTTTTGAGAGAGAGAGAGAGAGAGAGAGAGAGAGAACCAGCTGGGGAGGGGCAGAGAGAGAGGGAGACACAGAATCCAAAGCAGGCTCCAGGCTCTGAGCTGTCAGCACAGAGCCTGATATGGGCTCAAACCCACAAAGTGTGAGATCATGACTTGAGGCAAAGTGGGACGTTTAACCAACTGAACCACCCAGGTGCCCCTGAAATATTAAATATCATATGAAAAATACATGAATTTGAATGGATATTGAATGTGAGCTCATACTTCGTGCCATAGCTGAAAACTTGCGATGTAAGCCATGTAAATTAATAAAAAATATGTTTGCCTTTGATTGGACATGAAAATTAATTCTGTGTATTATAGTTAAATATAGCAATACATTTTCAGAGGGGAATCATCATCTAAATGGACTGATAATCATGTATCTAAAATGTGAATCATCAATTATTTTTTTAACTAACAGCAATGAGATGGTATAGAAGTTATTAACTTGATATGTCTTTGGTATTTGAGGGGTTTTGGTGGAAATACATCAATAGAAGAGGAAAAAAATAACCTGCATGGAAGTCTAAGAAGCACTTCCTCAAAAAGAAATATTCAGGAAGCAAGGAATCCTGTTTTAGTCCATAGGAAAAAAAAATGTTGATGGTATTGATCCATTGGTCTTCTGAAAACTGTGGAAGTCATTAAACCACTAAGTCTTAGCTTGGTTTAGCTTTAACAAAAAGCCACATGAATGATTTCAATACATTAAATGACATTTTATTTAGCTTTTGTATACAATGATAAAAGTATTATGAGTGTGTGTGGCCTCTCCCGTGAGTTCTTGAAAAAACTGGGATGATTTGCCCTTCCTTCTTAATGGCACTCATGAACTTTTTCAAAAGGTCTTTAAGATCACTGACCTAAAGACCTTATAATAGATGATGTGGAGGCATTAAAATTTAAATATACCAATACTTACTTTTTATTACATTTTTCAGACTTGAGATTTAAAAAAATCTCTGGATCTATGGAAGATAAAATAACAAGTTTGCCTTTTACAGACCTTGAGTTCTACACTAAGAATAGATATGGGCTGAGTTCCTTTCTAGTATGAATTGGATTATCACTGAACATATAGCCATGAATCTATAATGCCAAGAGTTAGACACAAAACTTGGAAGGGCTTATAGCTCCAACTTGTAGTAATGAAATTAAAAGATACAGTTATGCTTATAGCTTTTTTTTTCTTTATGAAAATCTCAGAGTAATGATGCTTTATTTCTGTATGTGCCATTTCCCTGGTAACATATAAGAGGAAAAGTGGATATGAGGACTTAGCATTGCTAGTGAATTTTAAAAGTAATAAAGCATTTCTATAAAAAAAATATGTAGAAATTGAAAATACAATTTCCTTTACCAGTGCACTATGTCACCATTTCTTGCAATTTAATTACTAAAGAATGATTTTGATGATCACACATTTTCTAGGTCAAGAGTTCCAAAACTTTTACTATATCAGAACTACTTGGAAGATGTGTTAAAATATAGTTTGCTGAGTTTCCTGCCCAGGATTTCTGATTGAATCATTGAGGCCTGAGAACCTGGTAATTTCTTGCAGATAATCCAGGTAATCCAGGACCAAAAAGGCCCACTGCTCCAGAGACATGTATAATTTCAAGTATAGTTTCTTAGTGTTACTTGATGCCTTCCTCTTTATGGAAAATTGAAAAGGTTGCAAAATATAAATACATTAAAAGAGTTGTATAAATTTTAGTTTATTCATTTGCAATAGACCAAATTAGCTTTGTCACGGGGAAGAATGACTTGTGAGAGTGGATGTTTTCAATGTTTATTTATTTTTGAGAGAGAGACAGAGTGCAAGTGGGGGAGGGGAAGAGAGAGAGGGAGACACAGAATCCCAAGCAGGCTCCAGGTTCTGAGCCGTCAGCACAGAGCCCAGCGCAGGGTCGAACTCTGGAACAGCGAGATCATGACCTGAGCTGAAGTTGGATGCTTAACCGACAGAGGCACTCAGAGTGGAGGTTTTTAGTAAAATAGCCTAGAGAGTGGAGGTTTTTAGTAAAATAGCCTTCACATTGCATTGAAAGACAGGAAACCTTAAAAGGAAAAGACAGCCAATAAACCACTCCCAAACAAAGATTTAAGTTAGTTAAGAACATTAAAAAAAAATAAAATAAAAGTTTGCTTACAAGTAAAGTTTCATTTTCCCACACTAGCAAACACTTAGTTATCATTATAATATATCAAACATAGTATCAATCATATTTTTCCTTAGTCATCCTTTTTCCACCTTCCAGGAAAGAATTAATCATTCTCACCACTCAGTGTCCACCGTCCCAAAGTATGCAATAGCTCTTGTCCTTATAAATTTTATAGCTTAAATGTACAGCAAGGCCCTATTAATTCAATACTTTTATTTAAATTTTGACAAGGTCCTACTATATTTAAGATGTCATTAAACTACAGAACATCAGGGGCACCTAAGTGGTTCAGTTGGTTAAGCTCTGACTTTGCTCAGGTCATGACCTCATGGTTTGTGGGTTCAAACCCTGCGTCAGGCTCTGAACTGACAGTGTGGAGCCTGCTTGGGATTCTTTCTCTCTGCCCCTCTTCAACTTGCTCTTTCTCTCTCTCTCAAAACAAATAAATAAGCTTAAAAAATTTAAGCTACGGAACATCTAATATAGTGAATAAATTATTCAGGATTCAAAAAAAAAATCCTCTCCAAAGGTATTTAGAGCTATCACCTATGGCTATAATGGTTGTGCCCTGCAGAAGTCTGGGAGGGACCATTGATATGGATGATGATGTAAATGGTACTTTCTTGAATTGTGCAATCAGGTGTTCCTTAGTCAGAAGTAATAGGGCAGGTTTAATAATGCAGACATAATGTTCTTGTCTTAATTCCAAAATTCTACAGAATGGGGGAGATGTGGCTTAAGAATTACACGTGTGATTTACTTCTATTTAGTTGACTGCTATTAGCTCAGTGTGAGTCGATAGTAACATACAACTGCCCACAAAAACCATGAAAAACTTAAGTGTTTCGGTGGGTTGGGTTTCTGAGGGAAAAGAAAAGTGTCTTATCTTCCCAGCTGGTAGAATGAATCCAGAAATGACCATTTCTCAGACACTATTTTCCATCCTGCCTTCTTTGTAGGTAAACCAAGGCACCAACTGTTAATGTTCATTTACAAAGAACCCTAATGATCTACACTCAGCATGATAATTGAGAACGTTAGACAGAAAAGCATGAAATTGTTAAGCTGAATTTTTTCAATTAATCCCAATGACCTGTGAACAAATATGTACTGGTTTTGCCAGTGAAATATGCCAAAATTGTGGAGTCTTTAATAGAAATATGACAACACAGCAGGGGAAGCTGAGAAGGGAGTTATTTTAGCTGAATACTGGAAAATCATCATCCAGTTTCCTCTGCTCAATCACTAATAATCACAGGCAGCCATAAAAGAGTTGTTGATTAATTAATCTGTGTCCAAACATTTTATTTTTTTCTTAATGCAGTGCACAATCTGTAGTTCAGGAACACTTACAGTTAAAACTTGTTTGGTTGTATGCCTTGTAAGACCGACTTTATCTGGTAATACCTATTAACCCACACAGATGCTTTGTAAAACAAGCAATAAAATGCTTTGAGAGTTCTCACCCTTTGTTTCTCCCACATTTTAATAATTCTGGCCCATCCTTTCCTCCGAAGCAAGATGTGGAGACACTTGTACATGAAGACCTAGTTTCTAATGTGCATATCCAAAGCACTGACATTGATGCTGTATCCATGGTTTTCAAAGGGGAGGGTAATCTGTGATAACAAAATTGTATCCCTTCCTTCCTGCAATTACCTCACTATCCTTACAGCCTTGACATCTGGAAACCCACTGCTACAGTAGCAGCTGTGATTCCTGTTCTACAGCAGGAAGTTAACTACACATTCCAAAGTGCCCTAATTGTTTTGATATTTTCTGGCTGCTTAAGAATTTTGGGTGTTGGAGAACACACTATTTTGCACCAACCACATTTTGGAACGAGACACCAAAGTATATCTTGTCACAATCTAAACCACTTAGAGGTGATGAAGGCTGTCGTTCTCTTCACAATATATAACTGTACGTTGTGATCAGATTCCAGATTTGGCCACGTTAAACACAGCGCACTTTAGTAGAGAATTAAACCTGATTTTGTTCATAATCACTGTATTTTCCATAGTTTATGTGATGGTTTCACCTCTGCCACAATTTTCTCAAGTAATTAGCGTGGAAGAAGGCTTATCCAAAGACGTGTTCTTACATAAATATTTGGAAGAGGATTGATTAATTTAAGTTAAAAATTGATTCCCATAGTATTGTGAGAATCATGATGCTTTACATTTGCTCACATAGTGCCCCAGTTAACAGAGATTTGCAGATACTTATCGATTTGCTAGAAATCAAGAGATCTCCAAAAGAAGTGCACAATTATTAAGTGTTGGGCCAACACACTTGTATTTTGGCTTCATTAAATGTCCAAAACTATTTTGTGTTTTGAGCCAATGAAATCTATATATTGTTTATTCAGAATGCTTTTATTCCTTAGAAAGAATCGAAAGGAATATCTTCTGTGTCATTTTACTGTTAATTTAACATTAAAATGGCTACAAATAATAGTTGTCTTTATTATAAAAGAATTAGTACTTTTTTTATTCATCAGATGAAGAATGAAATGGATTTTAGTAACACCCTACAATTACCTTATTAATCGAAATTATCACCAGTGATCTCTTAAAGCTAAACTCATTGGCTGCAAAACAGGTTGAGGATTGCTGTGATTCTAAGCATAACTCTGAACATAAAATATATCGATATATGACTTTTATTTAAATTACAAATTTTATTAAGATTTCCCTCTTTCCTATATTTCCTCCAGAATATGATGCTACCTCCCATTGTATATTTTTATTTGCGTTAATCTCTAATTTAGTCTTTCTTTTCACTTAATTGCTTCTTCTGGAATTTTACACTCATAAGTGATTAAATTCCAATCTCAATCTCTCTCTCTCTCTCTTTCATAATTAAAGAGTTGATATTAAATAATTATTTATGCTGTCTATTCTAGTGACTACAATCTCTGATATTCCCTTGTGGTTAGAAATGTTTTTATACTGTATTTATAATATATTTTCTGTGATATTGATTCTATGGATGCTTAAGCATCCTGTCAGTTTTATCCAACTGTTCTGATGATAACCAGTAGATTTTGTGCCTTCTCCTAGTATTTCAATACTCCAATGTATACTAAGTGGTTAAACAACCATAAAAGCAATATTTGTTTGCATAGCTATTGGTTTGTTTATCTTCACTGCTCCAGAAAATCTTGCTAAGCAATCTGCCTGGGGCTGATACTTGTAACCATTAGCAATTATGGATTCCAGAAAATTGTTGACATGAATTTTTTTAAAAACCATTTCAAAATCAGATACAAAATACGCAGTGTTTTCCTAGGATAGTTTTCTTTTGTTGCCATTCACACTCTTGCCCTTCTTGCTATCTTCACCGTACTTCACTTTTCATCAACCTGCACCCAGTAATAGGAAATTCTCTATCAACCTTGGGTTCTTCCTTGACATTCATAGGCAGATGCATTATTTGCCAAAATTAATAAAGCAGAATTACTTTTATATGATGGTGTGTTTACACACCATTTATGTTTTGCAGGGCTTTGGGTAAAATAGTGATGTACTTTTCATCGTCAAGGAATCCATCTACACAAAAGAGGCATGCGGGTGCCCCAGCTAGCAGGTGGGGATCTGTCATCTGACAGCCATATTGAGCTCTGGGGGAGACACAGAAAAGAGTGCATGGGGTACTGTCTCAGGGAGGTTACACTCTAGAGTCTGTACTAATAATATGCCCCCGGTGGGCAACAAGAAAAGCTACGCAATGACTTTTCAACAGAAACCTCTCCACTAGTCCTCACACTGGGACAGTGTGGACAAAAGAAGCCCCCATTTCTGCTGAATGCAAACCTCTCTCTGAAATATTTAGAACAGCATTAATGAAGGGTTCAATTATAGGCTTTGTTTTTTATTTTGTTTGCTTGTTGACGGATGTTTTGCAGAAAAGCCTGATGCATTTGAATTGTTTTACTTGGAGCATGATTTGCGCCAGAAATAGCACTGAATACGATTTTCCTTTTTCTTTCATTTTTAAAATAACTTCTATTTTTCTAAAAAAAAAAAAACCTGTCAATCAAAAAGTTGACTTCTAGATTTTTGTTATGTCACGATATAACAAAAGGTATCAAGGAAGAAATAAATAAAAGAATCACTATTTATGCATAAGATGCTTCACCTTTAAACTATATCAAACCTGACTTTAGTAGTTGATTATCAAGATTTTAGTGGTTTATTGTCAGGATGGTATAAGTTTGACAGCATAAAAATGTGATTTTTTTTGACCACTAAAAATCTGCTTCAATCATCCCAAAATTTTCACCCAGAAGAGAAACTGGAAATAGTTCCTAAGCATGAGAATAGAAAATAGAAAAAAAAAAATGACATTTATGTAATATTAGATTCAATCTTGGCAAAAATACTCTTTTTTAAGTTTCTTTTAATGTTTGTTCACTTTTGAGAGAGAAAGACAGAGTGTGAGCAGGGGAGGGGCAGGGAGAGAAGTAGACACAGAATCAGAAGCAGGCTCCAGGCTCTGAGCTTTCTTTTTTTTAATTTTTTTTTTAAATTTTTTTTCAACGTTTTTATTTTTATTTTTGGGACAGAGAGAGACAGAGCATGAACGGGGGAGGGGCAGAGAGAGAGGGAGACACAGAATCGGAAACAGGCTCCAGGCTCTGAGCTATCAGCCCAGAGCCCGACGCGGGGCTCGAACTCATGGACCGCGAGATCCTGACCTGGCTGAAGTCGGACGCTCAACCGACTGCGCCACCCAGGCGCCCCACAGGCTCTGAGCTTTCAGCACAGAGCCCGACGCAGGATTGAACTCACCAACCACAGGAAGGTGACCTGAGCTGAAGTTGGATTGAGCCACACACCTGCTTCTGGGCAAAAATATCTATTTTTAATTAATTATTTCTCATTATTTAAAATAAAAAGAGAACCAAAATATAAATACTTAAGACCTAAAGTTTACTTTAGGTTCTGGGAACTATCACTGGCACATTGTGGTCTAAAAATAATATTTATTTTTGACATGAATTTATTTACAATGAGCTACCAAGACTATGTACAAATCACAATGAGTGATTACTTTTGTCAGATTTTCCAAAGAATAAGATACAATGAATCTATTATGAAAATCTCCCACATCATACTTTCCCTTAAAATGTAACATACACATTAAAGCCCCCCAAATTGTTAACATATCACAAGTTTTACAACAATTAAGAGTCTTACTCAGCAGAGAATTCACTGTGATTTTGCAAATGACTGTAGCATAAATTTTGTTGTAGATTATTAGCTACTGATTTTCCTCACGGAGGTCAAACGTGTGTTTATGTTCTGCTGAGTCTTATATGCAAAATATGTCCTTACTCTTTAAGAAGAAAAATGTATAGAAGAAACTACAATGTACTTAATTCCTAAGATACAATTGCCAGTAAACTGTACACATCAAGACATTTGGAATTAGAGTCTAGTCACTTTAAACCCAGATGTGTGTATTTTGAGCACATTTTTTGAGCCCTACATAGTCATAAAGTAACCTAAAATAACAATGAAAGAAAACTGAGCTCTGCTGATAAAATACACTTTACTTTTTATGTGGTGTTAACAAAATGACTTAGATGGAAAATGAAATCTGTCTTAGCTTAAGACAGAAGCACAAAGACATTTCCCTTCTGGACAGCCGACTTTGGCATTGAAAGATCAAAGGAACAATTTTATCTGCATTGTGACTACAGACCCAAAAATTTTACAGTATTCCTGTCTCCATGCTAGAGCTTATGTGTCTTTAATGGCATTTAAATTATAGCCCTTCTGCAGTCAAGCAGTCAAAACACCACGTCATCTGATGAGACACCATATTATAATCTGTCAGTATGTCTCATTTAAAAATTCTCCTATACTGTACTTGTCCTCATTTTTCTCTTTTGCTAGAAAAATTGAGCAAATTGTTTTTTAAACTGGGTTTATGAGTTGACCTAATCAAGCTAGATAAAAGGCATACTTTGGTTTATGTTATTTTAATTTAATTAATTTAGACCAATTTGTAACTTTTTTCTTCCTTTTTATTATGATAACCCCTCACCATATTTTTTGGTTGTTTGTTTTTAGGGTTTTAATCTTACATGTGAAATGATACATGGTTTACTATATACAAATATTAAATGAAAATAAAGAATGAGGGTCCATTAGAGAATAATAGCTAAAATATTTTTTTCTTAAAGCAAAGTATTTTATGTTAAGCTAAAATATAATAGAGTGACTATTATATATAAATGAAAGGAGCTGTTGTCTGAATTTTTGTGTAGCACACAATATAGATGGTGTTTCAAATGTCACTGGAGAGACAAGTTTTGAATGTGTAGCTTTAAGGTAATGTTTATTATAGTTATTTAATAATCAAAACTTTCTGAAAATGACTATTTCACTTAGAGTATTCCTGCTGATAGGTAAATAAAATGTTACATTTTCTACAAAAACAGTAATTTTTTTTCTCAAAAATATAAAAATTTTAAGAATTTTATTAAAAAGATAGCAGGAATATGTAATCAATTATCTTATACCTTAATTGATGCTATACAATATTTTATATATTTACAGAAATAAATTGATTCTGAAGTTTCCAATTTTGAACTTTTATTGCTAATATTTTTTCAAGTGGAAAATCACAGAAGAGTATGCTATCTGCTACATATTGAGTAGGAATTAAGGGAATCACCAGACATACAAGAGGTTTGAAGAGTTAGGTCTCTTTCCCAACCTGGAAATGCCACAGATGCTTCCATATTTTACTTACATGAGGAATTGCACAAGATGCTTACTGAGCATGGGACCATGTAATACATCACTTTTTCACGGAATCAGGAAGATGTCTCTACGCTTAGTTGACATTTGACAAGAACTCTGGACAAGCCTTTTATTTTCAGAATTTGGTGTAGGCTAAATGGAGTCATTTGGTACAATATTTTGATTTAAAATATGTATTTTCTTAGGTAGCAAAAAATAGTGATTTTTAGGGGTGAAGGAAAAGAGTAAAATAAGAAATTTTCCATGTATGGAAAACAGTTGACTTTATATCCCCACTCCCTTCTATTCTGAAACCCAAGATATATTCTAGAATTATTCTGGGAGTCTATTAATTGATAAATACAAAAAATTATATGCAACATAATGAATACCTATAAATCTACTACCCAATTTAAGAACTAGAACGGTACCCAAACTAGAACAGTACAAGCAGTATTCTCTCTCCCTTCTTCCCCGGAAGTTACAGTTATCAAGGCCATTGTATACAGTTGTACAAAATGTGTACTTTACAAATATGCAAGATGTGTACTTTCATATCCATCTGGGCCTGATATGAATGATGTCCTTTGAAGTATGCAGTGTAACCTACACATATTCCTACAATGGCTTTGCCACTTTTGTGGCTTGTTTTGTTATTATCTTTTCATATATGTAAGATAATTGTGCTTGTTTAAAACTTTGCAAAAATGACAACATTTTCTATAGAAAATGTTCATAGAACTAGCTTTTTTTCACTTAAAATTATGTTGTTAAGGGTAATCTACATTGTTGCATATAATTATATGTTTGTTTACTTCACTGCTGTATAGTATTCAATTATGCAAATACCCTCAATTTATTTCTCTATTCTCTTCTTTGACATTTGAGTTATTGTCTGCTTTTCAATTGTATATGCTGTTGCTATAAATACCTGTGTATACGTCCTTTGTTGCACATGGGCAAGAAATGTTCTAATAGACAAGAATAGAAATTTCTTTTTTTTATTTAAAAAAAATTTTTTTTTCAACGTTTATTTATTTTTGGGACAGAGAGAGACAGAGCATGAATGGGGGAGGGGCAGAGAGAGAGGGAGACACAGAATCGGAAACAGGCTCCAGGCTCTGAGCTATCAGCCCAGAGCCTGACGCGGGGCTCGAACTCACGGACCACGAGATCGTGACATGGCTGAAGTCGGACGCTTAACCGACTGCGCCACCCAGGCGCCCCAAGAATAGAAATTTCTGAGTCTTAAAACTTTTGGATAGAGCAAAGGCATATGTGAAAAGTAAAACTTAAAAGTTTTACACTGATGAGTGTATATAGAGAATATTATGATACTTGGCTGTACTTTGTATGAATACTCTTTATGTATAGGCATCAGTTTCATTCATAGGTAGCTATTTGGGTGTTCTATAAAATGCCTGCCTTGCTAATCAATCAATTATTCTAGTCCAAATCCATTATCTAGAAGAGGAAGCAAATCCAAAAGCCATTTTGATTATCTTAACATGGATTAAATGAATTTATTTTAAACTCAGAAAATGGGGATTAGAATGAGATGATTCAATCAAAGCAAAAATGATCAATTTTACTCCCCTTTCCACATCCCATTCAAATTATTTTTGGAAATACTGAATACACACCAAAAACTGAAGATTGTGATTATAATTCTAAGTATAAGGAGGCAGAAAACTATACAGACAGTTAGGGGTGCCTGGGTGGCTCAGTTGGTTAAGCGACTGACTACAACTCAGGTCATGATCCTGTAGTCTGTGAATTCAAGCCCCGCATCAGGCTCTGTGCTGACAGCTCAGAGCCTGGAGTCCTGCTTCCGATTCTGTGTCTTCCCCTCTCTCTGCTCCTCCCCTGCTCACTTTCTGTGTCTGTCTCTCAATAATAAATAAACGTTAAAAAATTTAAAAAATATATAGACAGTTAATAGATGGGAGATATCTTATGGCATAAAATGTATATAATGTAAAACTTAGATGACATTTAAGTGTACCTTTCAGTGGCATCAAATGTATTCACATCATTGAGCAGCCATCACCACTGTCCATTTCCAAAAAATTTTTTCATCCTCCTAAACTGAAACCCTATACCCATTAAACAACAACCCTCCGTGCCATCCTCCCCCAGCCCTGTCAATCGCCATTCTACTCTGTCTCTATGAATTTGACTACTCCAGGTACCGCAAGTGGAATCATATGTGTTTGTCCTTCTGTGATTGACTTATTTTACTTAGCATATTCAAGGTTCATCGGTGTTATAACAGAACCTCATCACCTTTTAAAGCTGAATAATATTCCACTGTATGTACACACCACATTTTGTTAATTCATCCATCTACTGATGGACAGTAGGTTGCTCCTACCTTTTGGTCTTTCATATGCTACTTACATTAATAATGGAATACTAATCTGCAAAATGCTTTCTTATACTTTATTAATATTTGCCAGCACTCACAATGTGATGATTACTTGGTAGATGAGTACCTATGTAGATAGAAAGATTGATGATAGATGATAGATAGGTACATAGGTAGATAGATAGAAAAATAGATAGTGGGTAGATAAATAGATGGATAATGGAGAAACATATAACTAGTCATTCTGGCTCAACTTTTTTTATACCCATTTTATAGAAGGGGAAACTGAGATTTTGAAAGGTTCTTCAATTAGAAAATGGCAAAAGTCAAAGTTCAAACTTGTCTTCTTAGTACCAAAGCCCATTTTAACCGTTATAGACAATATACATCTTTAAAAATAGGCAAAGTATGTAACTTGTCCCATGTCATACTACTTTTCAGTGGAATGAGCATCTTATTTTAGATTCGTTGAGGTTTTTTTTTTTTTTTTTAGTTTATTTATTTATTTATTTTGAGAGACAGAGAGAGCACAAGCATGAGAAGATCAGAGAGAGACCAAGAGAGAGAGAGCAAGAGAGAATCCCAAACAGGCTCCACACTGCCAGCGCAGAGCCTGATGCAGGGCTCAAACTCACCAGCCATGAGATCATGACCTGTGCCGAAGTCAAACGCTTAACAGACTCAGACACCCAGGTGCCCCAGATTTGTTGGTTAAGGTCCATTATAGGAATTTGTTTTTCACATTTATTTGTTTATTTTGAGAGAGAGAGAGAGAGAGAGAGAGAGAGAGAGAGAGAGACAGTGAGTGAGCAGGGAGGAGCAGAGAGATAGAGGGAGAGAGAGAGAGAATCCCAAACAGGCTCCACACTGTCAGTGCAGAGCCTGACGCAAGGCTCAAACTCACAAACTGCGAGATTATGACCTGAGCTTAAACCAAGAGTTAGATGCCCAACAGACTGAGCCACCCAGGCATTATCTGGACTTTTATTTCATCACACTTAGGAAGAATTACTGTGAGAAATTTTATTAAATATAAATTTAGGGTACATTTATGCTTTGGTAGTATTAAAAATACTTTTAAGCTTTGATGCAAATCCTACTAGTCCTGAGCTGATATGATAGGTGTTTCAAAACTGGATCCTTCAAAGGGTTCCCACAAAACTTGTCTTCACAGGTAACTCTGTATAACTGGCACTATTCAGGATCTTCCAATGTGCTTGTTTTTAATCCATGGAAAAAATCAGTGATTACTGCTAGAACTATTTGTAACTTCGCTATCTTTGAATTTTAGTAAATAGAAATGTTATTTGTGCATTAACACACAGGGAGGGAGGTATCCCCTAAAGGTCCTTACTCATTATTTTGAGTTAATCCAGTTTTTTGTCAAAGAACTGGGCTATAATTTCCACACATTCGTATGCAAATGAGGAGGTACAAATGTAATGAATTTACCTTTCTTTTTATATAGCCTAAAAATCCCCCCTCTAGTCATTTTATCAAAATATCTGTGTCCTTTTCATTGTAACGTCTTTTCAAAAAGAAGGGAGAGAAGCTCATTGTAAATGTTAAAATACAGAACTATATGAATGAAGTGCTTTTTTTTTTTTTTTTTCCTAAATCCAGATCCAAACCCTCTTAGGTTTCTATTAAGAAAACAGATATTACATCATCTTATTACAAGTGTGTTCGTTATTACCTCTCCCACTGCTGGGTTTCATTTCCACCTAGAGACATCTGTATATGAATCCTAACAGTAATGCCTATGCTATAACAAGTCAAAGTTCACATGGCCCCTCTTTCCTGGAGAATGTATTATTATTATTATTTTGTTTAAAAAATTTTTTAATGTTTATTTATTTTTGAGAGAGACAGAGACAGAATGAGAGTGGGTTAGGGGCAGAGAGAGAGGGAGACACAGAATCCAAAGCAGGCTCCAGGCTCTGAGCTGTCAGCACAGAGCCCAACGCAGGGCTTGAACTTACGAGCTGTGAGATCATGACCTGAGCTAAAGTCGGACGCTCAACCAACTGATCCACCCAGGCGCCCCTGAATTATTATTATTTAATGAATTATTAAAGTAATCTCTACTTTTATCCAATTGATTTCACTTCCTCCACATTTTGATTTCATTAGCATAAAACAGGACAGGTCTTAATGATTACTTAAAACTAAAATCAAGGAAAGGAAAAAAAATACTTTGTTGGTAAGAGATGGTTGGTAATCATAATAAAATGTTTTCAGATGCAAGCAAAGTAGATATACTAGAGAAAGACGGAAACATACCTCTGTTTACACTGTCAATATAGACACTACTTTAAAAATACAAACATTCTGAAATATTTGTATAACACATTTAATTTCCAAAGGAGAATAGTTATGTGTTCTCGTTTTTCCCCATTTAAATGAATAAACTTTGTTTTTCTCATGATGGATTAGATAGTTGAATAAATTTTTTTCCCCACACAAAGTATAAATAGTTGTCTTCCAGACATCAACTTTACAAAAAGCCTGCCGTCGACAGCTAATATGGTTATGCATGGTTGGAAGAGGTAGGTTCTGATCCCCAGGAGATACTTTACTCGACTCCATTTGTTTTCAAGTTTGGGAAGTGGCCCTTCCTTTATAGTGGTACTCTTTCAGTCCTTTCCAAATATTCACTGTACAAAGGTGCACAAAAAATGAGACCCAGAATGTGTTTCCAACTTTGAGCAATTTGAAGGTGTGGCATATTCTAAATATATACATATACATATACATATACATATACATATACACATATGTATATATATAAATATATACATATGTGTATATATATATATATATGGACAGATGAGTAAAAGAAGACATTAATTAAAACAAAATATGGATGGTAGTCAAGAAGGCAGAGGAAGGGAAATAATATGGGGAACTAATGGGGGGTTTCTATGGTCACTGCTTAGGAAATATCAGGATCTACTGGGAAGGGGAACATAAAGTTTACAGATGACCTATTAGTTTACTTCTATAAAGCTCACTACTTAAAGCAAGGCAATAATACTGTTTAAAAAATATATACAAAGTATGTTACAAAAATATAGATACATGTGATATACACATAAACGCATCAAAACCATCAGTGCAACAATCGCTTTTTTCTCAGAAACAATGACTAGGATATACATGAATGCCATTTTCTGGACCCAGTGTATTAATTAGTAAGCACTGTAGTAATTTCTAGAACTTGGTCACTCTTCTTCATGGTGATAACTTGGTTTGGCTTAGGCTTTATTGATTCAATATGTGTTAACTACTTAGAGATGAAAGTGGCTGGAATTTTCTAATAGAATCAAAGTCCAGCGTACCTATGCTTTTTTTTTTTTTTGTATCTGTGTTATATGTATTCTTTTCTTTTTGACTTATCTGTCCAGAAATGGATTTCTACTAAACTTTCTTAGGTGTATTTTACAAGCTATTGCTGAAAAATACATATTAATTTTGTATTGGCCTATACTGTAGATGTACTAATGTGCTAATGGCCATGTGAATTATATACAACAACTCCAGGAGACAAACACGATCTCCGGTTACAAGTGAAGGGCGCACATGGGGTATCCAACATGTGAGTCATTAAGAAATGCAATACTGTGCAAATACTGGCAAATCACATAGCCTGTAAAGGCAGCTTTTGAGCTTTTCACACAGATGGCTGTTGTGAAGCATAACAAGGAGTAAGGAAGAGGAGGACGTAGGGGAAAGGAAGGGAGGGGAAAATAACATGGTGGTGGGGGGCTCTCTGGAAGCAGTTTTCATTGTTCCTTAATTTCTTGACCACTGAACCAACCACAGAAGGGAAACTTGCAGCCTTTTTTTTTTTATAATTTCCATTCTCATATGTACATAATGCCACTTGAAAATTCAAAAATTGATCTTTTCAATTTAGAATGATTCCTTTAAGTTGTACACTCTCTACACTATAAGGTGATTTGGGGTGTAAGTTTCTGTGTTGCTTATTTAATGTTGTCCTCCACTCTGTGATAAGCTACATGAGAGCATGGACCATATGACTCACAGTTTACAACGACCTGGTGCAGGAAAGAAAGAAGGGAGGAAGGAAGGTCTTCTAATGGTATTTTAACATCTGTGAAATGTATTCACTTTTTAAAGCTCAGTCTCTTCCTTGTCCTCCTCATCTTGAAACAATTCATGTCAAAGAAAGCATCTTAGGACACACACACACACACACACACACACACAAATAGTAATTGTTGCTGTAGCCCATAATGTAGATGTACCAGTGGTCATATGGAAATATATACAACAACACTGGCAATTCTGTGTAGAAACTGCCCGTACATTCAACTACCTGTAGAATAGGGTCCAAACTCCTTATTAAGATGCTGAAAGCTCTTCATACTCATAAACTGAGCATCTTCAAACATCCTCTTGGCCTCTGTCCTCACCCTGTGATCCATCCATATTGGCCTAATATCTGTACACTATTTCCCTAACACATAAATTGTTAAACCCTGTTGCCTTCTCTTCAAAACTCTTCAAAACTTTTGGAATGCCTCTGTTTGTCAACTTTTCTTTGTGGGTAATTTCTACTCACCTCTTAGTGAACAAGAATTGTTCAAAACTTCCCAGAGCATTTTCAGGGACTTTATACTTAGAGAAAAGACAACATTAAAACAGAAAAGCATTTAGGGACTTTCTAGCCCAGCTGTTCCATTTTGCAGCTGAGGAAACTGAGACACAGTGAGAGGATACTGCCCCAGATCACACACTAATGAATGATATGGCCGAGACTACCTACTGGTCCCTTGCCAATCTCTTCAGTGGTGATCACAACTGCCTCCAATTCAGACAATTCTGGAATTAACCTTGAGAAAAGTATTAATCTTTCTGAGTCTAAATTTAAAATTGGAAATAAATAGGTAATCCAAATAGTTCCTTTCTTTCTTTTCATAGTCTTTTGTGGTTCCAAGTTCAGCCATTTAATCTACGTGCCGCTTAGACTTTCTAACTTTCAAAGAGAACTGGGTTATAGCAGCAGAAGACAGTAGTTAGCACATAGACTGTAGGGTTAGGGGGTTTTGTTGTTGTTTTTTTGTTGTTGTTTGTTTGTTTTTGGTTCGACTCTTAATCCACCTGGGTACTTTGGGCAGGTTACTTAACTGCTGTGCCCCGGATTTCTCATTTGCAAACAGAGAGCAATTAGCTAATCCATTCAAACATGCTTAGTTATAGCTTAGTTATAGCTTTCTGTTCTAGGCTTTGAGGGTTTGGCAGGGAACCACGCAGAGAGAAGCCCTGCCCTAATAAAGCTGCCACTCCAGAGGAGAGATAATCGACTGAAAACTATTCCTGCCCTCATCTTCCTCCAGCCCAGAGTGTTCTTTCTTCGGCCTGGGGTTTCCTTCCTGCAGGGCTAGCTTCCTAAGGGCTAGCTTCATCCCAGCATTCAGGTTCTTATTTACAAATCACTTTCACTGTCCACCTGCTTTACATTTCAATCCCACTCTTGTCCAGTAGTTCAATTCCCTTTCCTCCTCTATTTTTAAAATTAATGATTCCTTATTACTAACATACCATATATATATATATATATATATATATATATATATATATATATATATAATTTATTTGCCTAGTTTTGCCTTACTCAAATATAAACTCCACAAAGGCAGGGGCTTTTGTCTACTTTATTCTCTGCTACATCCCAAGACCCTAGGCCCATCTTAGTATGGGCCTAGTGTGGGCCTGGTATCTATCAGGTATTCATTATCTATTTATCAATAACTGCATTAATATCTAGCCTAACTTCCTATGGTGACATATGCAATTAAGCAAAATAAAACACAGTAAGTGTGCAGAGAGATCCGGGCACTATTTTAGAGAGAGTAGTGAGGGAAGGCCTTACTAAGAGGGTAACCTTTAACAAGACACATGAAGGAACTGAGAAAAATAAGCCATGGGAATAACTGATGGTCCAACATTCTAGAGAGCAAGAACAGCCTGCACAAAGGTCCTGAGGCTAATTCATATTTGACATGCTCTATTAATGACAAGGAGACACAAGTGACTAGGGCAGAGTGAGCAAGGAGGAGAGAGAGACCATTTAGACCATTCATGTAACCCCCAGTGAGGACTGTGGATCTGATGACAAGAGAGTCAACCAAATTGAGGTGCAGAGACATGCTGAGAGTTGAAGCAAAATGTTTGATGTGTACACGTATTCAATACAAGTTATTTGCTGCCTCCCAGGGATGGATTCACACTTATAAGTTACAAATGAAGGCAACGAAAAGAACAAAGAAATGAACATTCAATTTCCTTCCCAGTTTCTACCCTTTATGACAACAACAACAACAAAACACACAGAAGGCAACTTAGGATAGAAAGGAAAGGGACATGTGGAAAGTTTTATATATATATATATATATATATATATATATATATATATATATACTGGGTCTATATATATACCAGGTGGGTTATAGCTTTATTTTTAAAAAGGCGTATCACATGTAGCAGTCACACTCATAGAGCCTGAAACATTTTAGTTCTAGTCGGTGTTGTGGATTTTTCTACACTTACATTACACTCTTATAATATACAGCTGTATTTTGTCAAATAATCAGTTACTGAAATGACAATAGTTTTCCATCACAGAATTTGTTTATCCCAAACTAGTGTTTGATCTCACAAACACACCAAAACATTACCAGCCAGACCATTAACCTCTTTAAAATATCCCCCCTTGGAGGAAATGATTTTTTACTGTTGGTAATGTCAGTCCAAATTCAGTATATGTTAATATGCATCCTACAGCAAGAAAGTATGTGGTAACACTAAAAGCTGTGCTTTACTATATGCCTTATTGATCAAGATTTTGTATTAATTAGTTTTTACCCTCAGCACATTCTCTGGAATTTTCAATAAATCTGATGGCATTTATGAAGAGATAATTTTCAAATCACATAATACTTAATTCATTGTCAAGGTGGCAACGGATTCAGTGTAACACCAAAGCATGTTCTTTCAACCTCGCCAGAGAAAGAAGAAACCGCTTTCTTAAAAGACTCAAACTCAGAGTCTTTGGGGGTTTTTAAAATTAAGGGCCATACTTATACTTCATTATTTAGTCCAATTCTTGTGTAATAGCGAGCATCTAATACATTTAGCAGATTATATTTGTCAAGCTATAAAAGCATATGCTATATTTAGTTCCAACAAGATTTGTAGAAATCAGTTGAGATAATTCACATAGAGTTAGTAGAACACGTAGGCTTTTAATTATTTTCCTTTTGTCCAAAGGGCACAGCAATTGGGCAGACTGCCTACTATACATTATAAATTAATTCCATTTGTCCTGAAACCTTGTTCATTATTTCGGTACTTTGAATTTTGGCTGCCTTAATTAATCTCTGTGTTATAATTCAGGCGCTTGAACCTCTAGAAGGGCTGCGTTCTCCCAGCCTATAATCACACCCTCAGACAGCCAAGTGCTACGAACAATGGCTCCTTCAGCCTCTCGGCTGTACCTCGGCTTCCGTGGAGACAGACTTTCTGTCTCTGATTTGTGTTCTGAGGCCTCCTTGAGAGAAATGCCTGGGTGAGGAAATGCACAGTCTTAAGGCAGATTACTTGCCTTGGTCTTTGGTGCTATCACCTGAACGCTGTCACTTGAGCACTGGTGGAGAGCTAAAGAGGAGCCTTAGAATGGCCCCTGAAAGCCACCACACCCCCCCCCCCCCCCCCCCCCCCCCCGCATCAGCCGCTTCAGGTTACATCTGCTTTTGAAAAAATCCAAGTGCTGTGAAACTGTTGTTCTCAGGGATCTTGCTGCCGCAGCCAAGGAGCCTGGAGCAAAGGGACGTGGGTAGGTGCACCCTGCCTCCTCTGACTCTTCAGAGTAAAGGGTCAGAAGTTTCCATCTCGCAATTCATTCTCAGAGTTCTCTCACTGCATGTAAGTCCTTTTCAAATGAATGGAAAAGTATTTTTAACTTCAGTTGTTGTTCACATAGAATGGGAAAAAAATGTGTTTCATCTGACCTCTTCTGATTAGTTTCCTTCTACTTCATATAATGATGCAGAGAAATGCCTTACAATGAATTCTGTGTTCAAACAAACAGACAACAATTTACTTGTCACCTAGTGCTTCATTTATTTCTGGAAAATCTATTTCGTAAATCTTGTCAAGAAATCATAGAGAAAAGCTGGCACATTGCTTTGCTTATTGATTCTTCTGGTGATTGTACAGGTAAGAATAGGGCCATGACTCTGTCACAGAAAAGGACAGGAGTCCAGGATGGCTCCTGATGCCTGATGTTATAGAGGACTGCAGACCTCTGAAATGAGTTTTGTTCTTGGTCAGACAAAGCTACAGAAAATTTGTTATTTTCCCATTTTTATGGACATCCCCCTTTTCTCCTATTCTGTTTTTCTATATCTTTAGAAGAGTTTTATATTTTAAGAATCCAATTATCTATATTTTGGTGTGTTTAGATTGGGTTGATGGGAAAAGGCAAGAGACAAAGCATAAATAGCAAAATGCAAACTAGTGTAATATAACAGCTAACCCATAACCTAAATATCGATATTAATAATACAGATTGGTAAATGTCTCTCACAATATATTTTCAAATTATCTCCCATATAGAGCTAGTAGACCTTGAGCTTTATAGTATTTTTTTTTAGAAAATCAATAGAATAATGGGAAAATATACAGGGAAAATTCAATTTTAAGGTCCAATGTATAATCCTGTGGGTAATGTATTCTTTTGTTTCCAAGTTATGCCTCACCCTTCTTTATTTCAAATGTTGAAAACTAATGTAACTATTTTTTGAAGAAGAAGAAGAAGAAGAAGAAGAAGAAGAAGAAGAAGAAGAAGGGGAGGAAGGAGGAGGAGGTGGAGGAGGGAAGGAGGTGGGAGGGGAGAGGGGAGGAGGAAAGAGGGAGAGGAAGAAGGAGAAGAGGAGGAAGAAAGAAGACAAAGTATTCAAGGATTTAAGAATTAGATAAAAAAGTGTATTATTATTATTATTATTATTATTTTCTTTTTTGAGAGAGAGACACAGAATCTGAAGAAGGCTCCAGGCACCGAGCTGCCAGCACAGACCCCAATGCAGGGCTCGAACCCATGAACCATGAGATCATGACCTGCATCGAAGTTGGACGCATAACCCACTCAGACACCCAGGCTCCCTGATAAAAAGTTTTTATTTATTATAAAACATAAAGCATTCAACTTCTTGCCCCAAAGAAAAATACGAAAGGAACAAGTACATTAAATATCCTTGCTCTTCTAAAGCAAAGTGAATGGAAGTTGGTTTTATGACATTTTGAGGTCAAATGTATTTCCTAGTGGCTTTTGGGAGATGGGAGGGAAGGGCTGAAGGGAGAGATTGGCTGTCCATGTGGCATGTGACACCAGTGTGATGACACTAATGTGAAGGAACTGCAAAGTTCTAGATTCTTTTTTTTTTCATTTTTTTTAAAGTTTATTTACTTTTGAGAGACAGAGAGAGATACAGAGCACGAGCAGGGGAGGGGCAGAGAGAGAGGGAGACACAGAATCTGAAGCAGGCTCCAGGCTCTGAGCTGTCAGCACAGAGCCCGGCGCAGGGCTCGAACTTAGGAACCGTGAGGTCATGACCTGAGCCGAAGTCAGACGGAGCCATGCAGGCGCCCCAAGGTTCTAGATTCTTAAATGCGTTTTTTTTTAAAAGGCTTAAAAAACAATTTGAGTAGGAGATAAATGATATTAGAATTAAAGATGATCGGGGCGCCTGGGTGGCGCAGTCGGTTAAGCGTCCGACTTCAGCCAGGTCACGATCTCACGGTCCGTGAGTTCGAGCCCCGCGTCGGGCTCTGGGCTGATGGCTCGGAGCCTGGAGCCTGTTTCCGATTCTGTGTCTCCCTCTCTCTCTGCCCCTCCCCTGTTCATGCTCTGTCTCTCTCTGTCCCAAAAATAAATAAAAAAACGTTGAAAAAAAAATTAAAAAAAAAAAAGATGATAAAACTCTAGGTGTTATCTTTTGATAAAAAGATATTTTATGAGACTGTATGTTTGTGTTTTTAAGCGAATATGAGATCACCCAAATTTATACTCACTTTCAGCTAAAAATCTATAATCAAAGAAGCAGTACATTTCTGTTTACTTAAAGTATAATATATATTGCATATGATGTCAAGTCCTCATATTAGTTTTCTCTGAAATTAAACCATAGACTTTTATAATTTTAAATTTTATGAAGGAAAGCCAAGATAAAGCACTTTTAAAAGGATTTTTTGTTTTCCTTTTGTTAAGATAAAGTTGTTGTTAGAACATGCCAGTTAAACATCTTTCCTTTTCCTCCCTCCCTCCCTCCCTCCCTCCTTCTTTCCCTTCCTTCCTTTCTTTTTGGTTTTGTGTTTCATTTTACTAAGAAAAATTTTAAGTTATGGTAACTTTACATGGAAAAAAAATATTTTTATTTATTTGTATTTGAGGCTTTTGCATGCAATTACTAAATTAGTAGTAGAAGTAGATTGTTAGAATTTGATGTTTCCTTCTAAATATAGGAAAAAATGGGTTGTTCTTGTTTGGGATTTTGAACTTCAGTTTCCTGCCGACTTTCCTTATGTTTGTACAGTCTTGTCACAGCTACCTGAGCCCACTCTACTGAGAATTCTAAAACAAACTTTGTAAAACCATAAAGCAAGAAAATTGATGCAGCCTCCAAATTCAGCCTTGTTCTTGCAGAAAGATATTTGAAAACAGCTCTGGCATATATTTTTATGCACCAAGTTCTGAAATCGTTAAAAATATAAAAACAAAGGAATGAACGCTGAGCAAATACTTTATAGACATGTACAAAAGCATGAAAATAAGTCAGCTTGAAGCAAATTACCGATCTTTAGTCTCTGGAATATTCCTGCAAATGGAAATGTTCTGTTGCACTTCGAATAATTGTGAAGACTCAACTTTATGAAGCTTTCATTAAGTATAGAACTCTGAACAAAATGTGTCTTTCCTCTCTCCCCTGCCCACCATCCCATAGGCATACAAGTTGTCCTAAAGAAGAAATGTCATGTTTTGGGAAAACACACTGTTTACAAGCGTGCAAATATACTGAATTTCAGGAGACATCTGTTATGAATTTCTCTGTGTGCTACATATATATATATATTTTATTCCATTATTTCTCCTAAAGTATTCCAAATTTGTGATAATGGATGTACATCTAA
Organism: Puma concolor; assembly: GCF_028749965.1. Classification (NCBI taxonomy): domain Eukaryota; kingdom Metazoa; phylum Chordata; class Mammalia; order Carnivora; family Felidae; genus Puma; species Puma concolor. The sequence continues at coordinate 32,052,305 of NC_141683.1, forward strand.
TTTTAGATTTTACTATCCATTCCAATAAGATATCTTTAGCAACTATAGAAGCTTATGAAAACTGTACTTTCAATGTAATATTGGTTTTAACTAAAATAAAAGTTTTATTTAAAGACCGTAGGAAAATTGAAGCCCCTTCCCATGCCTTCTGCCATGTGCCCCAGGCTATTTCCCATAATAGAAAGGAAACCTTATTTTTTATCTTTTGTTTCCAATTGGCCTTTTATTTTTGCTTTTTGATACTTATGTTGTATCCCAATGAAAAGATAATATTTCTTTGGAGTGCCTTCCAGTATTTTCAGTGTGGGATGGGAAAACTGTGGTAAGCTTAAAAGTGCTCATGAAAAGATACTTCATGAAGCTAATCTTGTTTATTAGAGTTAGAGTCTTGTACTTTGTACCCATAGAATTGTGTGCTTTTATGGTTGTTTTTAAGTCAGTATAAGCAAACATTTTATATCATTCAGGTGATCTTAACAAAACTGGGCAGAGTATGGAATTGAGAGTGTGAAACAACCTATTTTTAAATGAATGTTGAGGTCAAAAACTCCATTTTGTTAACCTAAAACAACAAAAAGAATTGAAGGGACTCTTTGACAAGTTATTGCCAAAATTTTTTTTTTTGCCAGAAAATAAAAGCTGAAAATAGACTGAAGCATAATATATTTTTATAGCTCTCTCTCCAGAATGACAGAATTTTCTGTAAATCTCATTATATAAAATATGCCTTCCCTGTGGTAAGTATGAGGTATGGGGAGAAGCTAATTGGATTGCTCAAATTAGTCAATATGTTTGAGACTATTTTGGGGACTAGAAACTATAGTTACCCTTTTGGGTAACTATGTAATACAATTTGTTGCTTTCTTGTGAGAACTCTTCTTTTGAGCAACAAGGAGATATCCAGGGTAAACATGAAGAAATGCAATTTTTTTCACTGTTGCTGATACACTTAATTTTTTATTTTTTTAATATAACTTATTGTCAAGTTGGCTAACATACAGTGTAGACAGTGTGCTCTTGGTGTTGGGGGTAGATTCCCGTGATACAACACCCAGTGCTCATCCCAGCAAGTGCCCCCCCTTAATGCCCATCACCCATTTTCCCCTCTCCCCCAATCCCCGCCTCCCCCTGCCTGGGTCATCAACCCTCAGTTTGTTCTCAAGAGTCTCTTATGGTTTTTCTCCCTCCCTCTTTGTTTGTAACTATTTTCTTTTCTCCTTCTTTTCCCCCATAGTCTTCTGTTAACTTTCTCAAGTTCCACTTATGAGTGAGAACATATTTTGGGGATGATATGATGACTGCAGATGACCACAAAGTCAATAGGCATCTCAAAGAGAAAACTGTACTGAAAGATAAAGAGTGGTACTATGACAATGGAAAGATTGTCAACTTTTCAGACATACATGTAAGCTGAATTTAATAAAAGCAAAAGAAATGTTAGAGAAAGAACACTTTAGAATAACTTAACTTGTGATTTGTTAAGGTCTTTCTAATGGTATCTTCTGGAGAAATATCTTCTAGCTAAAATGATTTTAATTAAAAGAAAACCCCAAAAGGATGAATATTTTCCTTTAAGAATATTATAATTGATAGCATCTTAACTATTAGTAAATAACCTTCTGTGTTTCTTTAAAACAGCTGTGGATGTGTGCCTGGGTGGCTCAGTTGGTTAAGCTTCCTTTTGGCCTAGGTCATGATCTCACCGTTCCTGAGTTTGAGCCCCGCGACAGGCTCTGTGCTAACAGCTCACAGACTGGATCCCGTTTCAGATTCTGTGTCTCCCTCTCTCTCTCTCTCTCTCTCTGCCCGTCCCCAACTCGCCCTCTATCTCTATCTCTCAAAAAATAAATACATATTAAAAAAATTTTAAACACCTTTGGAATAAATATTCCACTCACTGAGATTTTTTAAATAAACATCAATATTTATGTTAATGTGAATGATTCTTGGATAAACACAGTCCTATATACACCTCAGAACTCCATTGACCCCTTGGAGTTAACTGTGTTGGAAGATGGCACCACAGACCAGGGAATCTGCTCAGCAATCACAACTTTTTGAGAATTGTCTTTAAATCTAACCCCACTTATTCTTTATTTTATTTTTCTTGTGGCTTAAACAACATAAATTTATTTTCTCACGATACTGGAGGCTGGAAGACTTGATCAAGGTGTTACCCAGTAGTTTCTTCTGAGTCTTTTCTCCTTGGCTTGTAGATGGCTGACTGCTTCCTGTGTGTGTGTGTGTGTGTGTGTGTGTGTGTGTGTGTGTGTGTGTTTTAAATGCAAGTTAGTTGACATGGAGTAATCATTGGTTTCAGGAGTAGAATTTAGTGATTTATCACTTACATATAACACCCCGTGCTCACCCAACAAGTGCCCTCCTTAATGCCCATCACCCATTTAGTCCATTTCCCCAACCCAACACCCCTCAGTTTGTTCTCTGTATTTAAGGGTCTCTTATGGTCTGCTGCCCTCTGTTTTTATCTGACCTTTCCTTCCCTTCCCTTATGTTCATCTGTTTTGTTTCTTACATTCCACATATGAGTGAAATAATATGATAATTACCTTTCTCTGGATGACTAATTTCACTTAGCGTAATATATTCTAGTTCTATCTATGTTGTTGCAAATGACAAGATTTCATTCTTTTTGATCACCGAGTAATATTCCAGCATGTATATGCACCACATCTTCATTTTCCATTAAGCCCCATTTTTTAAATATTGAAAGAGGAAGACAATTCTCCACCATTTGAGTGTGATTCAATTTTTAAGACTAGGTGGAAAACCCATAATGTTACAATATTTTGTGCATAAAGTAATTTGGTCATTGACTCACAAAGACTGGAATAAAACAACGAATCTAATTTTCATCTGTGCTGAACAAAATATTTCTGAACTTCATTTTGGTGAACAGAACCAGATTAGCTGGATATTTTTCTTGAACACCCATCTAGAGAGAATACTAAAAAAGTAATGAAATGGGAAAATAAGTTTTATCGTATGTCAAGGAGGGAACAGTATGTGGTTAATATGTTTAGATAGAGGGCATGAAACTCACTTATACTGAAGGTATGTTTTGGTAAGAACAGATGAAGGTAAGAAGAACTTTGGTCTAACCAGAGCAGATCACTATCTCTTTGCTTTCCTTTATACAGTTTTTCACTACACAAAACTTGGGAACAGTTAAAGAATAGGTTTGAAAGAGTCCCCCAAATATTATACTGTCCATAGTATCCACATATCTTGTTCAAATTAGATAATATATAAATGTTTGCAAAAATGAAAATATTAACAGAAGAAGTATACCTTCTCTCAAGAGGTATTTTATGGCTAGAAAAATGGTTATGATTGCAAGGTTTACAAATATGATTTTCTTTGTTCATGTCATTTGAAGAAAATATATGGCCCATTGCACAGAAGAGTAAAATTCTTAATTTTATGTGTACTTTATTAAAGAAAAAGAAAAACATTATTTGTCTGAAATTTAGCCCTGTGCAATGCTTTATATCAAGGATCCTGGTGGTGGCCAAGATCTCTGATGAGCATTAACGTGTTTGAATTTTTCCATGTCAGAATCTTTGAGGATGATTAGCTTCTGTGACTTACATTGTAGATCCCAGACCATCCAAATGCCTAGGGCCCCAACATGGAAGTTAGCTGCTCTACACTGCTTTATATAAAGTCAGAAAAATGAGGGATAGACAGGACGTAGACTGTGTCTGACTGAGCAGCTAGATATAGATGTGTGCCAGAGAATTAAGGAAGAGGCAACAAGTACACACTGAACACCTACTGCATTCAAGGAAATACATTAGGTCCTCAGGGTCCAAAGATGATTAAGAAACAATCCCTGACCTCAAGGATCTCACTGTCTGGTGGGGGGAAATAGACAAAGAAAGAGAGAATACAAAAAGTACTACCGTAAAATTATTTGTAAATCTATTTTTAATTTTTAGAGTCCATTTTACAGAGAAAATATATGAAGTATAGATACTAGAATTCTGTGTCTTCTTGGTGTACATGTTTTTAATCCATTATATTTCCCCATTCTCCCATCATTTTAAAGTTCAACAGGAAACATCAGATGTCCTTTAGAAGTCTGAGTATATATATGGAACATTATATTGTCTTATTGTACAATTAAAATAATTCTTAGTTAATAATTATGTAACAAAAAAAGTGTTAAAAATAGATGCTAAGTGGGGTGCCTAGGTGGCTCAGTTGGTTAAGAGTTTGACTTCGGCTTAGGTCATGATCTCACAGTTTGTGAGTTCGAACCCCACGTCAGGCTCTGTGCTGACAGCTCAGAGCCTGGAGCCTGCTTCAGATTCTGTGTCTTCCTCTCTCTCAGACCGTCCCCTGCTCACACTCTCTCTTGCTTTCTCAAAAATAAATAAAACATTAAAAAATAATAATAAAATAAAATAAATAGATGCTAAGTAATTATATACAGAGAATTTGATAAGGATGTGAGGTGGGCAGTAACCATAGAATTCTGTCACTGTCTGATTGCTTGTCTGAAATCATTCAATGCTTTTGAGTCTCAGTGAGTATATAATTTAATATTTTTTAGAGAATAAATATTTTTCTTTATTCTACGGTTATATGATGTGTTTGTTTATTTGTACAATAATCATCATCTGTTTTATAAAGTGTTTAAGGTACTTGTGGGCGTATCTATAGTCTTATGTCTGAAATTCTTTGACTTCTAAGCCTGTTTTTCCCCCCAAACCCGTGCCCTTATAGACTCTTATGCAGAAGAAATCTAACAGTATTTGCATCTGTGTAACTTACTCATCGCTAGCTTCATGATTGGAATGTTGCAGCTGTTTTAACAGCTTCCAGGCAACACTAAAAACCAGTTTTAAGACGGGAAACTGGGGAGAGTAGTGTATTTAATTGGAGTTTCAGAGGGGATATATATAAAAAATTGACTTTGATCCAAGATTAAATGATTAATACCTTCACTGATTAAAAATTATAAGCTACAAAGCCACTTAATTATTAATAGTAAATAACTGTTAAAAACAATTCCAAAGACATGTCATTGTGTCAGTTTCCCTCAGTATTAATCTCTAATAACCATTTATGATTAATACAGGAGAGACGTTGCTCATAAATTAAGTCCAAAAAGAATAATTTCAAAAAGTATACTACAATTATATCATATCTTTACCAGAAACTAAGAGTTTGATAGCAGGATTAGTGGTGGTGGGAGGGTGTCTTCTCCGAGTTGCAAATTCATAAAGATAGCTTAAATCAAATCACAATTTTCCACTAACCTAATAACATCAAAGATGGCTTATTTCCATTTCTGATAGACTTTCATATATTTCATGGTACTTTTCTGCAAATTTAAGCCATTCAATTTTCTGCAAATATGTAAATATAAAACGAAAGCAGCCCCAAAGTGAAGATTGGAAGATTTGGATGGAAGGAAACTTTCTTACCATGAGGTCACTTTCTCATCTCTCTCTCTCTCAATCTCAAAATGTATTTTAACATATAATAATTTCCATGTGACTTTTTTAAGAATAAACAGTTATAAAGAATATAATTAGTAATATAAACTTATCTACATATCTAGATTATTGCTACATTTTTAATAAGGAAGATTCTTACATTGGTACAAACATAAAGCAATTCTGAAAGAGGTTTTGTCTTTTCTCTCTTAGTTATGATTTCAGTGATTGAGTTGCCATGTGGTCCTATTGTTCAAGAAACAAACTAATCTATTAATATTTCCTAGGAGAGAAAAATACTGTGAAGTTTTAACTGAATATTGGAGTTTTATCTGTTTATTCTTTTAAAATGTAGAGTGGAGGAAATGTTAATTAAGCCCTATAGGAATTGTTCTCTTTGACTAAGAAAAATTAAAAAAATAGAGTAAAAACTCTAAAAATCACAGAATCTCAGGTCTTGACAAGGTCATTTTTCAGGGTTCACATCAATGCATAAATCCTTTAGACAATTAATCCAAATATGTCATATGGCATATATTTGATGAATAACTTGTGCTAAAGCATTTCATTTTCATAAGATTTATTGAGCAATCTGATACTTAACTGTAAGGGACTCTTGACTTTTGGCCGGAATCCTTTCTCAGCCCAAAAGTCACCTGTGGAGAGAACATAGCAACCTGCTGGTTATATTTGGTAAGGTTCTTACACATCCAATTTTACTTTAGATTATTCATTCTTAAAGGATAAATTCTTATAAAGGTGGTTTTGATGGAGTAAAACAAAATCCATGTAATGCATATCAGAACTCAATATCAGAAATTTTTAGAATCTTCTATATTTTCCAAATATAGTATTTTACATAATATAGGAGCCATAAGAAATAAACTTTTATTAGAGATGCAGCTTTGTAGTTAAAATTGTCAAATTCTGCTAATCTCATTAATTTTTAAATCTCTATGTAGAACAGAAACCTAGAAAGGTATTATAGCTACATTTAGACCATAAATTCTTTTTTTAATTTTCTATATTTATTCTATTTATTCCATTGTACTTTTGTTCTGTTTTCTTTTTTTTCAATTTTCTCAGGTTGTACTTTGTAATACATTTCTAGTTTACAATATTTCATCCCGTTTCTACTATCTAATCATTCAAACATTTTTATTTTTTTACTACCAAGTCAGTGTTTACTAAAAACTCATGGGAAATAAAATGGTATTATATACATTGTTTCACACAGATTGATGTAAAAAACATTTGGTATCCTGTTGATTGAAAGAACAGATGCCTGTATAATTTATGAAGCCAGAAATACCTTCACAATATCTTCCAAAAATAGTAAGGTATTTTAATAACAAAGTTAGTGGGGAATGAAGTCAAAAAGCTTGGAAGAATTTAAATTGTAAGCTGAATTTTGAAAGGAACCTAGACAATTTTAAAGATGTTACCAATATTCAAAAAATATTATTGTAATCATTCATGTATAATGTAACAAAATAAATCACAAATTAATATTTGATTGTTTCACATGAAAAATAAAAAAGCCTGGCATTTTGGGGGGATTATGCATCTCTGGTCTCCTCCACTGACAAATTTTAAGCAAGAGGTCTGCCTCTTTTCAAAAACTGATATGTTTTTCCTAGAAAAATATTTATTTTCTGTAATACATGCGTTACTCTTAATTTTCCACAATTAATTTACATGATTAATAATATCAGCATGCTAAGATAAGTTGTATAACTAACATGGTATGTTTACTGGGGGTTAATTCTCAAATTATTTTAAATATCAGTCAATATGTCCATTCTTTACAAACTGAGGGATTAATCAGCCATTCCTGCAAGTCTTAGATCAAAGGCACTATATTTCCTTGCCAAAAATAAACACTGCTGACCATGGCGTTGACACAGTTTGTGACAGTCATGATGGTTATCCTGTTGTCATGATGAATCTTCATTATGAAAAAAAAAAATTTAGTTTCACCTACAACTTGAATTTTTCATTTTATTCAGTTCACTCCAAATTTCACGTTATCATTGTGCCTTTACTATAAAAAAGAGGTTTTATTCTAGTCAAAAAAAAAAAAAAGACATTCTCCGGTAAATTGTTTATTTACATAATTAATTACTCATAAAGGGATCGTTTAAAAGCCCAATATAATTTATTTTTTTTATTTTTTTAAAAATTTTTTTTTCAACATTTATTTATTTTTGGGACAGAGAGAGACAGAGCATGAATGGGGGACGGGCAGAGAGAGAGGGAGACACAGAATCGGAAACAGGCTCCAGGCTCCGAGCCATCAGCCCAGAGCCTGACGCGGGGCTCGAACTCACGGACCGCGAGATCGTGACCTGGCTGAAGTCGGAGGCTTAACCGACTGCGCCACCCAGGCGCCCCAAAAGCCCAATATAATTTTTTTTTTTTTTTTTTAACGTTTATTTATTATTTTTGGGACAGAGAGAGACAGAGCATGAACGGGGGAGGGGCAGAGAGAGAGGGAGACACAGAATCGGAAACAGGCTCCAGGCTCCGAGCCGTCAGCCCAGAGCCCGACGCGGGGCTCGAACTCACGGACCGCGAGATCGTGACCTGGTTGAAGTCGGACGCTTAACCGACTGCGCCACCCAGGCGCCCCAAGCCCAATATAATTTAATTACAAAATATGCCCATGAGTTTTGGAAAAATGTAGTAATGTATATATTTTCTTTTTTTTTTTTTATTTGCTTCAGAAAGAAGGTTAAATTTCATAGCAAAGAAATACTGAACTATTTTTCCATAGACAAACCTTCAAACATTACAAAATATGAAGATTTGATGAATGTTTAAAGATACAGTGATACTTAAACACAAATCTGATTCTATGCATAGCCAATTACATACTTATTTAATGTAAAATAATTTAGGACATCAGCTCAAAAACAAGAAACTATATTGAAAGATGAAAAATCATCCTGAATACACTGTAGTCACCACACCATGCTCATGTTGGAGATTAAGACAGGGATGCATTAGGTTAGTCAAGGGTTCCCAACTTCAGGAGAGCTTACGATTAATTGTCACTTTTAAAGTAGACATCAATCCTCTTTAAAACTAACCTACGAGGTAAGGAAGTAACACAGAGAATGCTGATCTTACTGGGAATGCTATTATGCTGTTTTTTTTTTTTTTTTTTGATCATATATCTTGAGGCTATTAAGAAAAGAAATCTAACATTTCTCTCTTTTTCATCTTAGAAGTGGGAAAGCAGCTGTTTTTAAGGGGAAGAAGCATTAGAATCTTAGAAGACCTAGATAGAAATCTCTATCCCTTAACTAAAAAGGAATGTTATGCTACCCTTTGCAGAATATCTATTATAAAAGACTATTTGTAAATAAGTTAAACTAGTGTAGTGAGGATGACTTTATTATCTAGATTTTATGTAGGAAATTAAAGCTCGGAGAATTATGTAACCAAACCCAGTGAGGGGCAAATCCCAGTCCATTGACCCGATTCTTTTGCTTTTTGGTTATCATACTGTGCCGTCCAATAAAGTATGTCTTTCAAACTGCTGCAATTCACATACATGGCAAGCCTTTATAGATATATAAACATAGTTCGTATACATTCTCTGCAAAAGCAACAAGAGAAAAGTTTTAATCCAGCTTGTGATAATAAATGGTTAGTATAAGGAAAGTAAGAAACGCGAAAAATATCACTAATTTTAGACTTTTATTAAAAGTGACATTCGTGTTGGAGTTGTGGGGATTCTTTTTTTTAACCTTCTTTTCTAGATTAAACTTTGGTTTGAGATAGTATGTAGTCTTTAAATAAACACACAATATTTATGTATGAACACTTCCAAGAACAAATACCACAAAGATGGCTAGTCTATAGATTTCGAAATCTTCCCAGAAAATAAAATTTTCTTATAAAATTATAAGGGCTCAATAAGTGTTAGTTGGACTGATTTGTCTGTGAAAAATATTTTAAAATTATTCACAGTTTATTTTGGAACATACATACTATATGGGTTACTTATATATAAATCCGGTTAATATGTATATTAAAAGGCAATCATTTTTTATTCAATTGTTAGTAACATTGCCAAATAGTACAAAGGTTGTGCTGGAAATGTTTCTCTTCTCCAAAGCAAATTCATAAGACATTTTACAAAGTGAGTAGTAGTGTCGAATTATTTCCAGTTTTTCGGGGGGAAGGAAAACCAGAAATGTTCAGGCCCTTTGCTGCCACCAGGGGTAAGGGCTATCAGGAATTAGAAAGCTGTTGGAAAACAGAATTATAGGCCCCTCTGGGGTGTCAGTATTTCAGTAGTAAAGGTGTTTAATCTGAGCCAAGTTCTGGCTTGACTTGCCCTGAGTTTTCTGCTTTCTCAGGGAAGAACCAGGTCCAAGTATTCAACTTGGCTCTCTGTGCATTGAGTCAGTTTCTGACCTCTCTGATGCTTTCACTCTTCCTGCCGAAGTCACCAGAAGTCCCAACAATTGCAATTATAATTACCAAGAATGAGCATTTCTGCAACAGGCACTTTACCTGTATAATTGGTAAGGTGAAAACATGACTGCTAAAACATTTTCTGAGATTTCGTATCTTGAATAGAGAAAGAAATCTTCCAAGAAAAAGGGTAGCAACACGGAAAAGGAATCTAGCCCCCAGCCCCCTGCAAAATAACACATAAACTGACATCTCATTCGTTATGGGTGTCAGAAATAGTGTTATTTTCTTCAAGGGGAACCGGGAGGGAACTGCAATGGCTATTTTTCTAATGCAACATTTTCACTTGTTACGTTTTGAAAAGATTCCTTTCCATAGACAGAAAATACAATTGATTAAAATATGAATCTATTCATGGCTCTATGCTGTCCCTAAAATGTTCAAACCAACGAGAATTAATAAAACTCGTGTGGTAGCAAAAATCTCATTCTCTTTCATTTGTCCAGATCAATGCCCACATGCTCAATTTAGGTCAAGGCATCGGGCAGAGGAAAGGACTGGAGGCTGACAGTGAGATGCTCTATTTCACACACTTGCCCTCTGGAAGGACTGGCAGAGGCAGTCACTTAAATTAAATACAGGTCATCAGACAAGATATATAATCTATTCTTAAAACAGACAACTTCAGCATCCCAAATCCCTATGGCCTTTTACTGAGGCACATCACACTACTTCTTCCTGTTCCTCTGTCAATTCATGTTAGGGTTTGCGGTGTTTAAAAGTGGTATTTCATGTATTCTGTGACCCTCTTGCTCAAAGCAAAGAAATTGCTTTGGTTTATTTATGACCTCCTAACCTCAAGCAAAACTGAAATTTTTAATGTTCTCACAAGCCTCCAGATGAGAAATAAAGGCTAAAATAAATCTGGCCTTGTGCAAGTTGGTCTTATTCTGTCCACACAGCCCTCCAAAATCATGAGAAGATGGGGAGAAATATATTGATCCATAAGTGACCTAATGCTGTGTCTCCTTTCATTCAAGGAAAACTATGCAAGAATGCAGACTGCTGCCATCAACTTAGAATCCAGGAATTCTGAACAAAGTGTTCTAAAAACAAATGGCACTCCCCATTTTCTTCCAGAAAATGTAAAATTTGGTGCTGTTGAATCTCACTATTTTAAAGATCAATGTTTTATAGCCAAGGTTTAAGTCATGAAAACAAAGATGTGGAAGACTGAGAATTAGAAGATATGAGATAATAATTAGAAGCACACGTGAATTAGCAGAAAATTAAGTTGACCAGCAAGTAGAACACTTTTTCCCTATGGCACAAAAATAATCTAAACTGTAGGACCCTAAAATTTATTCTCTTGCCTGACAGTAGGGAACCTGCAAGCAAGAACACAGACATCGTATTTCCAGTCTTGGAACATTTACACAGCTCATAGATGAAATTGTACTTTCCGCAAACTATAACCATATGAAGCATGCATCTAATTTATCTTAGGGAACGAAGAAATTAATCACTGTACTTATCATTGCTATTTTATGCGCGTATGACAAGATATCTAATGTAATTTCTTATTGTTATAAGTGAATCATTTTTATAGTTAGAAATCTTAAGTTTAAGCTAATTGTATTATGTAAAGTACTTATGGGAAAATATTTTAGAAAACAAATAAAAACATAGCAATGCATCACAAGTAATTTTAACTGCCTTAGAGTTTTGTGTTAATGTTGTGTCAGAGTCTTTTATCATAGAATCCCTATTATACAAATATTAGCAGATGTAGCAAGAGAGGGATAGGCATGACTGAAAATGATTGTATGTTGACCTCACACTAATATCACAATACACAGGCAACAGAACAGGAGTGATATGCCTTCAGTTGTAACTGATAATGCAAACAAATGAATCCCCAATCCCTTCACAATACTCTTTCCAGCAGCAACACAGAAATACTTACCGATAAAGCATTCTCCTAAAAAGTTTTATTCTGTAGGAAAAATTTGGTTATTTCAAAAGAATTAAACATTGCCAAAGTTCAAATTAATCACTGCTTTATATTTTAACATTGTGACCTCAGTACATATTCCCAGTAGATCACTAATCCCTCTTCCCCTAAAAAATCAGTTTCCACATAAACATTTTATCTAGAAGGCATTAAACAATCTGTGGCTATAAAATGTTCTACGTGAGTGAAATATTAGAATGTATAATCATTCAGAGTAGATCCTTCACTTACATTTCAGGAGCAATTGCCTTGGTTGAACAGACCATAGTCACCTTCAAAGCAGTATTCCAAGTTGTGGTGGGGCGTCTCACTCACAGATATTTGTAACCACACAGGGTGCCAGTTAAGTGCATGAAGTGGTGATTTCTATCTTGGTTTTGATACATCCAAAGCGACTTTTTTTTAAAATCGATGATAGAAAACTATTGAAAGTGATTCTAAAAATGTATTCTACCGGGTTTGCAATAATTTAAAAATAAGCATAAGTCACAAAGCACTCTTAGATAAAGGGAATATGAAAAGAACCAAACGAAGGTGTTAGGATTTCCATATCCAAAGTAATTAGAAATGAATGGTGTTGGAGCATACCTGGATGGTTTCACCTTTCACAGTTTTAATGCAGTTTTGTGCCATAAGCTAAGAAAAATGTGTTGAGCTGGTCTCTTCACTTATTTTTTGCTCGGTAGTTTCTAAACAAGTATTTTTAAGAAATTGCAGTAAGTTTTGTAACCTTATTTTAGAAAAAAAATATTACAGATAAAAGGATAATGCTAACATTAATCTAACATTAATGTGATTTTTGGAAATTTAAGAAAATTTGGTTAAATCTATGTAACCTAAATACCTCATGTGTAAACAGGATACTATAAGCATAGCAATATTTAAATTATAAGATATTGTTTTGATTTGATACTTCAAGCTACTTTGAATAACAAATTCTCACTGTCATTAAGAGTGAGATAATTTCTCTGGAACTAAGCCAAGATAGGCATTTTTTTTAGCTCAATGAAACAGATCCTTTCCTCTCACACAGTGTGATGTGGAGGTTTGCCAAACTCTTGGTTGGAAGAATCCCATTCTTCTTGCAGATTTTTAAAAAATGGCTTAAAATGCATAAAATGTATGACTCAAGTTACTCTATTGTTTCTGTCTCTCACCCCCTTCAGACACTTATAGACACTATAAAGTCAGCAGGATTCGGGGTTGAGGTTGCTTCAGTGAACATTCAACGCTGTCGGTGAGTTTGGAATTAAAATCAAAACCATCGACCGTTGATTGTACCCTATGGCTAACCATCATCTACTACGCCATGGCCGTCAGCGTCTGCTGAAGACAGGAAACCAAAGCAGGACAGACCAGGATGTTCTCTTCCCCGCGCAGAGATTATTTTTTAAAAGGTCACAATCAACATTCATTGCTGTCGGTGGGTTGAACTGTGTGGACAAGCTCACTGAACAATGAATGCAACTGTGGCCCCGCTTTTTGCCAGCACAATCAAGGGATCTTCCATCTTTGAAAGACGTATTGAACGTAGTAATGTTTTTCTTTAACTTTTCCAATCTGCAGCACCTTCAGGCTTATGTATTCAGTTTTTACCATCTGGTCAGATTTAAATGAAAAAGGCACTGGTTTAAACGAGAATGATGCTTCGCTACATTTCTGAATGGTACAAACAGCACTTTTTTAAAAAAGGTAACCCATTTTATTCGTGGAATCTAGACGATAACCGTACAAGTTAGCACACCTTCCTACTGTCGAGGTGTGGGTGGAAAAGAAGACAGGAAGAAGCACATCAGCACCCATGGCATCTGCCACCCATGCCCTTAAAAATATCATTCTATCTTTTATTAGATGTCCTGGTCAGATGAGGACAGAAACGCCAGGTAATTTTATATTTCTGCTGCTCTGGATGGGGACTGACTCAAACAATCCTTTCTCTTGTTATGGATTTGTCAAGGAGGGGGAAAATGCATGAATAACTATGTAACTATCAGAATACTTGTGCTAGTCATATGGTAGATTTCTGTGTCTAATTAAATCTAACTTTAAGATAAAACTTTAACCACTTGTCTGTGTTTTGCCTTCCAAATTGCTTACCTGTATTATTAGACTTACAACTGGGGACTATGAATTGCTTCGTATTACTCATCTGACGTTTCCACAAAAAGACTCTGGATGTCATGGTTTTTCTGAACTAGTTTGGCTGTATGTTTTTGTATTGAACAAATGTCATTCAATTCTACCACGGCAGTGGTAAGATTATCATTTGAAATAACAGTTATTGGGGCGCTTGGTTAAGCATCCAACTCTTGGTTTCAGCTCAGGTCGTGATCTCACAGTTTGTGAATGAGAGCCCCGCCTTGAGCTCTGTGCTGACAGTGTGGATCCTGCTTGGGACTCTCTCTCTCCCTCCCTCTCTCTGCCCCTCCCCTGCTTGCTCATTCTCTCTCTCTCTCTCTCTCTCTCTCTCTCTCTCTCTCTCTCAAAATAAATAAATAAACTTACAAAATATTTCGAAATAATATTATGTTGTTATTTGCAATCATAGTAATTATAATAATATAAATACTTTGAGAGTGCCTACATTTGGAATATTTGGAAGGCTTGAATACTCATATTTTAAAATCCGTCAGATACATTATTTGTTTCATCCCTTACCCTTTTCAATTCTATTTTCCATCAAGTCTCATTGCAGAAACCCATTCCTGGGACCCTGCTCCAGATCTCATCATGACCATAAAATATTTCACCACATCCAAGATTGAAACTGTGATACCTCACTCTCTTCCTATCATTTCCTGCCAGTCTAGTTTCTCACTGTCTTATCCACAACTATCTTTTCAGTTTTAGTGTTGCTGGAAAAAAAAAATCCCATAATCATATGGATGTGTGTTAGTACATATCCATGGGCTTCCAAATTCCTTGGTCCCCCAACTCTGACCTAGCAACCTCCCACCCCACTCCCCCATTGTCAGCCCAAATGTCTGCCTCCTTCATCAACTGCTTCTCTCCTCCATTCCATTTCTAACAAATGAACTCACTTCTGGTTTTCACTGAGTAGCTTTAGTGTCCATCTAATTACTCCCTACAATTCCTCAGTCACAGTTTACAAACCTATAGGCTTCTGCCCCATAGTTATCTTACTTCCTCCTGCTTGGTTCAGTACCTGCCTTCCTCCATGGTATCCCTCTCCTCATTCATTGTATTGGCGCGTGACAAGTTTTAGTTTTCTCTTTTCTCAAACAAAAATCAAAAGAAGTTTAAGAAAAATCTTCTCTGTGCTTGCTTTATCCCATTTGTTATCTCCTCTTTAAAGCTGAGACTTTGAAAATAATGTACAGGACTGTCAAAGTTGTTGGCTTCCTATTTTCACCTCAACTCTCTGTAATTTGTCTTCTTCTCCCATTCATCTCTCCCACTTGTGTATGATATTATTCTACTGAAACTGCTCTTGACCAAATCACCAGTAATCTCCATATTGCCAAACACAAACCTTCTTTCCTGCTTAGACTCCCTCTGATGTCTGTCACCACTGACACTTCCTTCTTTTTTAAGCTCCAATCTCCATTGACTTTTGTGACCCTATTCTCATTTGAATTTCTTTCTGTCTTTATAAAAGTGATGTCCTTTTTTCTTTTTTAGAGGCCTATCTTAGTTTGCTTAGTCTACCATTATGTTCCCTTGTTATTGTTCAGAGTTTCTTCTCTTCTCATGCTTCACAGTCTTTGAAGGAATCTTAGCACATGCATGATGTTTATATCTACTTAGAGGTGCTGACGCTCAAATTTTTATCTCCCATCTAGATATTCCAAATCTGCATATCTAATTGTCTTCTGCTCTTCCCATAGACACAGGCCCATCCATGACCACAGCAAACTCATCGTCTTTTCCCCAAGGGATAATAACACCCTTCCTCTACTTAATAGCCAGCAATCTGTATATCATTGCATCTCATGCCTTTTCCTTTTTGTTCTCGTCTGCACATATGAGCACAATGGCTTAAAATGCTCATTTCTTATTATCCTGCTAAGATTCCAATTTTTCTGTGTACTTCTACTACATAGTTTAGAAACTCATACTTCTTCCTTGGACCATTCTAATAGTGTCCTAACTAATTCCTGTCTACAGTCAAACATCTGTTCAGTATTTTCTCCACAGTACTTTTTTAATTAAAAACTTGATTATGTTGTGGAACTCTTTAATTGTTCTCTAAATAAAGTTTTCTCATATGTTTAATAGATGGATTTTTCTGATGGGAAAAAACGTGAATATTAGCTAAGTAGGGAGAAAATGAAATCTTACCTGGAATTTCACACAGTCTCTCAAGGTTTAGTTCAGAAAATTAAGGAATTAATTGAAATTGTAAAAATGTGTCTAAATTAAATGCAGTTGAACATTTACTAATCGTGAAATGGTGAAGAACTTCAATATTAACATAAAGCAAAAAGAAAAAAATTATGGGAAGATCTTCATCTTCAATCTGTATGTAGCATGTCAAAAAGTACAATAAAAGACAAATGCCCGAAGGCAAAAGAACATAATCAATAAACAAGACAAATGAATAATATGCTTAATATATAAAATTTTTAAAATATTCTTAATATAGAAAAAACAATGAAGGGAAAATTAACACCTCAAGAGATAAATGAACAGAGCTGGACAGAGAAGTCACAGAAGAAATGCAAATGGGTGAAATAAATTTTACAAGCATTATGTAAAACTTTACAATTAAAAATTCAACTTGAAATACTCAGAAGTAACTTATCTTTAGTAAAGCTAATTGATAAAGAAAATGACACAAGCTATTCATGCTGAAATGAATGTTCTCATATCCTAAATATGATTATCTTGGTTTCTCCTGATACTTCCAAGCTTGTTCTTACTGCCTCTTTTAAACATGTGATCTCCCCAGCAATGCCTCATTGGACCAGGGGTATTTACCTGTCCCAACAGAAACCAATTCATAGGCTTTCCAGAAACTTTTATGCCATTTTTTTTTTTTTTTTTTTTTTTTTTTTTTAGTTTGAGCTAAAATATACTAAATCAGTCAAGGGTTAATAAGTGTGTACAAGATGCATAATGTCACAACGATATGGGGTGGACTGACCTTTTACCCTGCTTATAGGTCCACAAGTCAGAAGGAGAAAGTGATCAATGAAGAGCAACAGTAAAAAACAGGTATGAGATGTTGTGCCATTCCCTGGAAGATAGAGCAACGTCAGTCCACAAAGTCCCAGGCCTAAACTAATTTTCCCAGCTGTCTCTGATGGTTTTTAGTGGCTTTTGGATGTCTGTAAAATGTCTGAAGCCTTGAAATAACCCTACTTTATGTGTTAGCTAATGCTGGTATTTATTCTTTGCGTCCTGGACCAAGCATTACTCATGCGAGTGTGGACTGATGCCAGCTTTATGGAAACAATTTGGCATTATTTATCAAGCATTGGAAAATGTTTTTAACTTTGAATCAATAATTATATTTCCAGGATTCTCTTTAATGTATATACATATGAAGATATACAAAGCAACATTATTTTTAGAAATGTAATAATGCTGTAAGCCCAGCAGTAGAGAATGGAGCAATGAATTATGATAGGAATATGACAGGAAGTAATAATAAACCAAAGCTGGTTCAATGAGTGGAGAGTCTGCTTATAATTAAGGAAAACTCAGACTGAGCATTCAATCCCAGCTTACTCAAGGAGAAACCATGAGGAAATTAGCTTTCCTAATTCTCAATTTTCTCAGCTGTATAGTTGGTATAATATTTTTTTACCTGATAGTGTCGTTTCTAGGGTAAATAAAATTATTCATGTAATGACTTTAGCATAATTCCTGCCATTTAACAAATAGTAATAGTAGGAGTAAGTAATAACAGTAAACTCTATCTTATGTATTACACTTATTATTTTTATTTATTTCAGTGTTGAAATTTTGATCATCTTTCCTTCTCTCCAAATGCATTACATCTTTTCTTCTCCTTGTTTTGCTTTGTTATTGTTTGCTTTGTTATTTTTTTGTTTTGTTTTATTTTGTTTTGTTTGAAGCTGATAACACATATGTCTTTATTGTCCTAAAAGACAGTAGGTCTTGGTCAATTGCAAAAAATAAATAAAGTTAAATATAATTATCACTTACTTGAGTGAATTTACACATGATCTAGGTATATTGTGTCCTTTAATCTTCATAAGAACCATTTGAGGAAGGAAATACTATTTGGAAGATGGGGACAAGACAGTAAGTCATATGACTGCTGCCACAGAACTAGTTGAGGGATGACTCTAAACTATACACCTAGTTTAAATTCAAATTTTGAGAATCTAGCCTTCAATGAATAACTATTTCTGAGAAGGAATAGTGTATGCCTTTGAAAATGACAGCTTGGCCAAAATTAATTTTTGTTGGGATTTACATAAAATACAAAGACATGATCTGAGAACAAGGTATATACTCCCAGATGCCATATTTGGAAAGATACTGTAATTTAAGTGATTTAAGATCTGGCTTTTCTTGTTCATCAGAGAAAACAATCCCCATAAGTCAGAGCCTTAACCTATTTTGTTTGGTGCTCCAATCTGGCACCGAGAGCAATGTCAAACACATAATAAGAGCTCTATAAATATTAGTTGAATGAATGAGTCATAAACATGACTACTCAGCAAGCAGTATTTGCAATGACTGACTCATAAAATATAATACTTCAGACTAGATGCTGTGAGTCAAAGTTGAGTCTCTTTGAAAAGTAGTTTTTTTTTTTTTTCCAGAAAACTATATACAGAAGCAACATTTATTTGTAGCCTCTGGAATGGAGTCTTAACATTTTACTTATGTATTTACCACATATGAATTTAACTATTATATTTCTTCCAATCTAATAGATGATTAATGACAAGACAAGCTATCATTATCTAAAGTAATAAGAAGGGGAAGAAAGAAAGAGAATAGATAAGAAAAAGAAAAGAAAAAAGAGGAGAAAAGAGGAGAAGCAAGGAGAGGAGGAGGGGAGGGGAGGGGAGGAGAGGAGAGGATGAGAAAAAAAAAAGAAAAGAAAAGAAAAGAAAAGAAAAAAAGAAAAGAAAAGAAAAGAAAAGAAAAGAAAAGAAAAGAAAAGAAAAGAAAAAAGAAACCTTATGGAATGCCCTAACTTCTTTCATCATGTAAGGACACAATAAGAAAGCACTGACTTGAACTAGGAAGAAGCCTCTGATCAGAAGGAACCCTGCTGGCACCTTGATCTTGGACTTCCCAGCCTCCAGAACTGTGAGAAATAAATTTCTGTTGTTTATAAGCAACTCAGTATTTGTATTTTGTTGCAGAAACCTAAATGAAGTAAGACAGACAGATGATTCTAACAAGATTAATAAAATAATGCAGAGAATCCAGTTATCAGGACATAAAATTGAGTAGAACCTAAAATTTAAGCAAGATTTCAATTAGTGTATTAAAGCTATTCCCTGATTCAAATGAAAATTCAGAAAACGGAGGATAAAGCAAACATTCTTATGTCTGCCAGGGAAAAATTAGCGGACCTATAGGGATCTGGAATTTAAGTGACATCAAACTTCTCAACAACAATTCTGAAAGTCAGAAAACAGTGGAAAATTGTTCTTAAAACCTTGAAGAAAAGTGATCCATTCCAGAATTCTATACTCATAAAACTATCATTAAGTAGAGGGACAAATAATGATACATAGTATAAACCAGCCTCTTTGTAAGCAGTCCAATTGCCCTGAGGGTATCATGCTGTGAAGAAGATCAAAGGAGATCACATAAAGAGACCAAACACACAGGCCCTAAAAATACACAGAGAGATGCCTGATCAGCACCCAGCGACTAGAAACCTCCAGTGGTTCCAACACCAATCTAAATGCAACTTCAGTGAGAGACCCCAGGCAAAAAGTGCCCAGCTGAGCTTTTCCTAAATTCTTATCTTACAGAAAAAAGAGATAATAAACGGATGTTGCAGCATAATGCCACTTCGTTTGGAGGTGGTTTGTAACATAGCAATAGCAATTAGAAGAGTAACTCAAAATTTTTACAATGTATAAATTGTGATCCACCAACAGGAGGAACTAAACCAAGAAAAAGAAAAGCTTTAGAGACAGGAAACAGAAGACTGGAAAGCTGGGCCTGCAGGCCTAGAGGGCTGCTGGTCCAGATTGGAGTAAGAGGACAGAAGATTCTAGGAGAGAGCAGGATGAGAAGGAAACAAAGCTAATAGAATACCTGCTACATTCACTCTTCCAATGAGGATTTAAGTGCCTTCCCTCTGCCAGAAACTATTCTAGACACTGGAGATATAACAGAGGACAAGCCTCTGTTCTCAGAAACCTGCATTTTGGTGGAGGGTGAGACACAATAAAGGAATGCACTCATAAATTTATAAGTATATCAGAAAAAAGAACGAAGGAAAGAACAAACCCTGACTGTTATAATCTTCAAATGCAATCGATCATCTCATGCATCTTATGTATTTTCAGATACATAAAAATAAAAAAAAGAAAAAGATGCATCTTGGAGTCAATGAAATACAGTATTTATCCTCAGGACTCCACCATTGATGGATTGTATTCCTTATATTAAACAATAAATACAAATAAATCTGAAGAGATCATGCAAGTAAGAAAATGGTAGAGAAAATGGTGGAGAAGTCTCGGGGATGATGTTAATTTTTCTCACTAATGATCACAAATGATCATGCATGGTTTGAACTTTACACATAGTTTACGGATTTTCAAGGGTTATTTTAGCTATACATGATTGTTATTATAGGTGCTAACTTTCCCCTTGACCTTCAGGTAAAAATAGCTCCTGGGTATATAAACTTTTCTTTTTCTTAATTTCTCAGACTATAAATTACAGTCTAGTAAGAAGAGATTGCATTTGTTTAGCAGCCAAATTTGTATTTTACGAATCCTTTCTTTTACTTTACACAATGCCATCACAATTCTGTACGATTTTAACAGGTCTTTATCACATTTTCCAAGTCATTCCCCATCCTTTTTAGACAAATTCACTTATTGTTCCTTCTCCTTCTAAGAAAGCAATTGTGAATGCCTTCAGACTTCTTTAAACCACCCCTCCCTATGCCAATTTTCCTGAAAAATCAACACCAAGTAGTAAGAATAAAAGATTCCACTATATTCACTGCCTGCATCTCTCTCAACCCCGGACAGACAGATTGGACCCATGCACGCAAAGCCTTAGCTAGTGGTGCCAAATCACACAAAGCCATTTTTAAGATGCCTGGTCTATGCTATCAATCCTCTTACCTTAGGCAACCCCCTCCTGCTGGTTAAGTGCTAACACATGCTTTACAGCTGCAGGAAGGGATATGGTTTACAGATTAAAATTAGATGCAGAATTAAATTGCTTGAACACAGCAAAAAAGAAGGGGGTAGTAGAAAGGGTGGAGAAGACAATTTGGGCATGCCAATACTCACACACACTTAATTCCAAGACTTGTATTTCCATGAATTTCCATTAGAATTCTTGGGTTCAGGTTCTACTTTCATCACCGAGAGTCACTTTCAGAGCAATAATACATAGGATCTGTCAAAGAATATGCAGCCCCGTGAAAATGCATGGTCAAAATGTGGAATTTACAGTCATAAGAGATCTCTGAGTCAAATACCAGAGCTCCTTTTAGAAAGCCAAGTTGAGTAATTTAATGACTACTAATGACATTTGTAACTTTTCAGGCTACTATAATAAGAGTAATCAGATCTCAGGCTTCAGGGTGTAATATGATCACCTGTGCTTTTCAGAAAGGAATTTCTGTACACATGGACAGCACCGCACAGCTGGCCAAGCACATTATTGGTAACGGCAGAAGGAAGGGGAAGAGAGATCACCTTCTCCACATCATTACATGCCTTTTGCAACTGGTAAACACAAACTAACAAGCAGTTATGATAGATGTGTCTTTATTAAATTAAAGAAAAAGCCAGTTGTTGCTTGAAAATTTAAGACCTAGACAACTAATTAAAAAAAAAAAAAGAAAGAAAGAAGTTCATAATATGTACTTTCTTGGTTTAGAATATAAGGTCATAAAATGTAAGTTATTTACTCATCCACTAAACAAATATGTGTTGAGAGCCTAATTATTTACTAACATTTTGCTAAGTGCTGGGGGATACCACAATAAGCACAATTACTTCCTAGGAACCTGAAGTCTAGTGGCAGAGAAAGATATTCATCACATAGTTGCATATTTAGAGGGCTCTAAAGGAAAGGGCTAGAGAATAAAAGGGAGACCACCAGAACTTAAAAAAAAAAAAAAGACAAAAATAAAAAAAATCAAAGTTGCATCTTATTTAACTTACAACATAAGGCAACACTTACCGGTGAAGAAATTCACTAGGCCATTCACCAACACAGAAAAGTTACAGGTTTTTAAGTGCTAGAGAGTGGTATTCTTGGTGATGGGCCAAGTAAGGCTTGAAAACTAGCTCTCTGGATAAGAAGATGAATGAATCCAAGGTCTATACCCATGTTGGGTAAGAAAAATTGTCATAGTTTGTTGGTCAGTAATGGGTCCTCAGGTCAAGTAAGGGTTTGGTATACCAAGGTAATTCAGGGTTTATGGTTTTTACAAGCTTCAGCTGGTTTGAGCTAGTTATGATTAAATTTAATTTTGGTGTTTTTCAGGATAGTGCTGCTTTAGTGGAAAAATTTCCATTTACAGATGTAAAAGATAATTGGTAAAGGAGTTAGAGATAGGGGGTCAGGGAAGGAAGACAGAGCATCCCAGGCAGAGGGAATAACATGTGCAGACATCAATTGTGGGATAAGGAGGACTGTTCAAGGAAAGGTTAGGGGCCAGTATTATGTGACTGCAGGGAAACTGCTGTCACTCGAGGCTGAGGAGGTTGGCTATGGAAAGGCCGTATAGGATGGATAAGCCATGTTAAAAATCTTGGTCTACTGTCCTAAGAGCAATAGGAGTCTACTGAAGGATTTTAAAACAAGGGTAGGAGTGGGGATTAGAGGGTAGTGGATGATCTGATTTGTGTTTCAAAAAAACCCACTAGTTACAATGTGAAAGATGAACTGAAGTGTTTCCTAATTGAGCAAATTCATGAGCAAGTCACTGCTTATGTCATGAGCAAGTCACTGCTTATGACTACCTGGGAAGAAGTCATCATTGTCTACAACAGAGATGACAACTTAAAAGAGAGGGTTCTGGTAAATCTGGATGATTTCAACAATGAAAGAAAGTGATAGTGTGAGGGGAAAGGATAATTAGGGCACCCAGATCTCAAGCTGCCCAATTATTCATCAACATAATGCTTAACCCCTGATCCAACCACTTCCCTGTCTTAGAGACTGTGGTTGGCAGCTTCTAAAAATGGGCCCCAAGGATCCTCATCAACTGGTATTTTCACTCTTGTGTATAAACATACACAAAGCCTCCTCTTGAGTGTGGGTTGGACCTAGTGACTTAATTCTAATGAATTAAATGTGGTGTAGGTGATGGAGTCGCTTCCAAGATTAGGTTACAAAAAAAAAAAAATGTGGTTTCCATCTTGGTTGCTCTCTTTTGCTTCCTCCTGGATCATTCCCTGTGGGAAAAACTATCTGCCATATCATGAAACAGTCTCATGGAAAGGTTCCTTCCTGTGGCAAGGGACTGAGGCCTGCCAATAGCCACTTGAGCGAACTTGCAAGTGGATCCGCCTGTAGTCAAACTCAACATGACTGAAGCTGACTCAACATCTTGATTGCATCCAAGAAGCACCAAGAGGAACCCAGCCAAGCCATGTCAGATCCCTGATTCCAGAAAATGTGAGCCAGGTAATGACTTTATTCTTTTAAGCTGCAAAGGTTTGGGGTGGTTTGTTACACAGCAATAGTTGGCCAACATTAAGCAACCAATTTGCCCTTCTTATGTCACTTTCATAAAAAAGAAAAACAAAACCCTCCAGGCACACTTCTTTATACTTTTTCACTATTTTATCTATTTTATTTACCACTTTTCTTCCTGAATCTTTTCTTAAAATGTTATTTTTACCGAAATCAACGTACAGAGACGACATGATAGAAGATGTGAATAGTTTAAGTTTTAATGATTTAAAGAGTGCTTAAAAGAGAAAAGAATAGGAATGTGATGTATTTATAAACTCAACTCTATTATAAGGCTAGGAGGTATTCTGCCTCAATAAATTTGGCATTTTTAAAGAATAGATAAGCTAAAAGAACTCAAAGTATATTTATCTTCTCTCTTTTGTTAAATTTGAGTTATTTTTAGCAAAAACCCTAGTTGTACTAATTACATAAAAATAACTGCTTTCCATTTTCTGCTGTAATAATACAATGAGAGGAGAAAGACCTTTTTCGTATCTCATTCATGCTCTTTGGCTACTACAAAATACAAATGAACTTTGGGCATTTATAAAATATGAAATTAGCTTATTTCCACAGAATTCTTGCCCTCTGGATACTGCAGGAATTTAGTCTTCAGTAATTCCCTCCCTATCTCCAGCCCTACCTTAAATATTTCATGGAGTTTCTAGGAGATTTGACAAACCTGATCAAACTTTACGTTGCACTAGGCCACCTTCTTCCACTTCTTTCTGTTGAATTATAACCATTCCCATTTAGCATCACTGTTCTTTTGGCTGCATACAGTCACACCCAGCAGACGCTGATTTCTCCTGCTGACAGAGCAATCTCATTGGGTAACAAAAACATGGCTGCCAAGTTCTGCCACTTCTGGGTACCACCTCTCCCCTGCAGTGCTGACTCAAGCTGTCAAACCTTCACAATATGGAAAGTTAGAGAATTGCTTTCATTTCTCAATGTAACCCTCCAGTAAAATGCTACCAAAGAACTGCGTTTTTTTCAATACCACATAAAGCTTTAATGGAGTAGTTCTTTATGTTTATTCAGAGAATTAAGCATAAATCCGTAAGATGAAGCCAACAGACATCTACATACGTGTCAAGCACCTTGCTAAATTCAGAATTGCTCTTCATGTTCAGGCCAAGGCCGAGGCTGAGGCTTTATAATTGGGCCAAGCCTAAAAATATTTTTTTTCCTCCTTCTTAGAATGAAGCTCTGAAAGGAAGTCCCTCAGTTTTTCATACAAAAGGTTCCTGGGAAGGCATCTGAATCACAGCAAAAGCAACTACTTGGCCTCAAACTGGTCTGCAAAGGTGACTGACTTCAAAGTGGTTCCACACAACACCCAAGTAAAATGATCCTTTACTTTTTAATTTTCTCTTAACAGCAAGTGTTATAACGGCTACAGTGACAACAGAAATAATAAATGTCTCAAGATTTCCTGGTAAGAGCACTGAATTAAGAAATTGGGAGATTTGTGTAAGCCCTGTTCTACCATGAACTACTTCCTTGATGCAAATCAGACTGACAACTTTTGCAGAATCTTCCATGCCAAATGATTTCCTCATCTCTAAATAAAATCTCTGGAATAGTAGGTCGTGAAAGTCCCTTGCAACTCTAAATCTCTACAATTGAGAAAGAAAAAAAAAAAACGAAAAATTTAGAAAAATTATTCAGGCAAACAAATATATATCTTGGAAACTTTGTTTTGCGTTTGTCTTTATTGATAGCAGCACTTTAAAAAAATATTGTAAATTTTCAATCATTTGTGCCATTTGTTCAATTGAAACATAAAGGAGAAAGTATTTGCTGGTTTGCAGCAATAAGCAGATTGATCACTTGTAAATATATAGATGAGATTTTTCAAAAAACAAAAACTTCAAAAAAATCAAATAGAAAATACATACTAAGGCAGGGCAAATATAAGGAAACATGAAAACAATGACAATAAAAGCAAAGGGAACAAAAGGTAATCCCAAAGTCTCCATTTTGGGATCCATTTCATTTCAACACTGAGGAAGTCCGTAGCAGGTTATAGGTTTTTGTTGTTTTCTTCACACTTGTAATTCCCAATGTGGTTGAAATCTCATTCCAGGCTAATTGAGAAAAGAGGAATGATTCAGATTCCTGATTTCGAACACAGGCATCCAATCTGACTTACAATGCTTTTATTACTAACTAACTTATATCCTACCAAGGGCACCCCCAACGCAATTAAACATGCCAAATAATTATACATGTGAACTATCAAGAAGCACATTTCTTTGTTAAATATTTACTTGATCTTGTAGGGTATTTGCATGGGTACCCAAGCTCTCCCTGGGTAATAAAAACACTACAGGTCTTCTATTCTATTTGACTCAGGGCCATCAAAAGGAAATGTCAGGCACTGGGGAAAAAATTGGCCTTTGATTCCACAAGAATAACTTGCTCCCCTTGCAAATCTTTACTGAAATGTCCAAAAGAAACTAAGAGTAGAGGACAATTGAAAAAAAGAGGAGATAGGAAATTTTCATACTCCAAAATTTTTGAAAAATTCTTTCATTAAATTAGTAATATAGGCCAATGAGTTTAGACTGACAGAAAGATTGACACCCTCATATTTTACAGATGGGAGGGAATGCAAAATACTGCAACCCCAATGAAACAATTTGTCAACGCCTAATAGAATGATATATGCATTAAATATAATTAAAATATTTAAGAAAGTTTATAAAATTAAAAGTGAACTGAAATGGATGAAGCTAACTGCATATCCAATTGGTATAAAAATAATTATTTCTTACTGACTTTACATAATGCATGATACTTGGATGGTACCACCTTTGTGGAATATGTTCCATACAGAGTTACAGAGCTCTAAATAGGTGTTAAATTTCACCCAATAGTTTAATTTTGTATTATTTCATATTAGAAAACTATTTTATATAAATTATAGAATAATATAAGTAGTTTACAATAATACATAATGTTATTACAACCAAGATTTCCAGTATAAAAGGAAAGAGATACAAATATAAAATCAAAGAATTTAATTAAAATTATTGAATGCTATATTTTAATTGGAACTATTGATATAAAAAAGTTTAAAGAGCCAAACATATTCTTTCAAATTTTATCCACAGCAAAACCTAGAAGCAACAACAATCTTGATAAATTGCATTATTTGTTCAAACCGTTATCTGTCCTTTTCTACTAAATCTATTCCTGCGGGACACCCTCAGGCACCCCTTCCTATTGGAGAAGCAGACTTTCAAGGAAGAGCACAACCACAGCTTGGAGAAATGCCTACATAATGTGCAAGGTATTCAACTGAAAAGCGGTAGGCAACGTCAGTAGACTGCCCCCAACAAATTAGGGACCTAATTTACATGTGAAGGGATAGTTTGGGGTTCAAATATGTAAAGGAGAAAAGAAGAACTAGGAAAGACATTTTAAATTCTTCAAGGAAAAACTGTTTTTTTTCCCTCTAATTATAGTTTCCGAGGAAAGAGTGCGTACGTAGAACGGGCTTGCTCTCAAGGTGTGGGAAAGATGGGAATCGTCTCATCATCATCCCTTGATCAGAGTTTTTCTGGCTGAGTTTATGATTGTAGCTGGTAAACTCTGATCAAAAGACATTGATTTTCTCTTTTCTCAGTTTCCTCTTCCTTCCCATTTATTTGTATATAACACTAGCTCTCCTCAGGGACTATGACTAGATTTAAGTTGTACTGAATTGTGTACTGGTATTATGTGTAGCATAGCAAAGCATATTCACTTGATCCGTGGGCATATAGCATGTTTACTTGATAAATATTACTGAGGGAATTGGTAGTTAAATTTTCGATAGTTGCCATGGCATCTTTGTTACAAAGATTTGAATGTGTTTTCTAAATGTTGGGCAAACAGGAAGGGTTCCATGGATCTTTGGAGGCTCTGGAGCACAAGGGATACCTGAGAGATGAAAAGATGCTGAAGGAACAACTCCTATCCCAGTGGAAGGTAATTGTGGCTGTAGCTGCTGAAGAAGATACCAGAAATCACTTAGGCACCTCAAATAAGATTTTTTTGATGAAGACAAAGTGAGAGTTAGAATAAATTAATGAGAGATGATTTTACACATATTATTGTATTTTCACATCTTGGCTATAAAAATAAAGATAAATTAATTTTATCAGATATTTAGACTTTATTAAAATAAGAAATACATCCCCAATATAAGTTGATCCTGAACTCCTTTTTGTCAGCAAAACAATCCTCAAGATGTCTTTGAACTACATTAAATATTAAAAGAATTTTTAAGTGACTAAAAAAAAGGATCTATGAAAAATATGTAAGTTACTTTTTTAATCGCATATCCTATATTTTTGCAAAACATTTATTGACATTCTAAGACACAGGTGTCCTGAAGACAAGTTTAGGAAATGTCTTTCTAGAGGAATTTCTTCTGCCTGTGGTGGACTGTGGGTCTCTAGTGAGCTGTTAGCATCCAAAGACACACCAGCCTGGCACCTTCGCATGTCATGTTATTAAACTTCATAATTTGCAAACTAAAGGACGATCATGGTGAAGGCTTGCAAGAAGACAATCCCTGCTTGGTAATTATTTTTAACTATATTGAAACATTCCATATTTTAAATTAGGGTAAGATTTCGATAAGGTAGACTGAGCACAGACCTTAAATGGTATTGGAACAACCAGAGCCACATGCAAAGCAGTGAATCCAGACATAGACCTGACATCCTTCACAAAAATTAACTTAAAATGCAACACAGGTCTAAATGTAAAATGAAAAACTATTACACTCCTAGCAGATAACATGGGAGATAATCTGACGATCTGATAATCTTGGGTAATCTGATAATCTTGGATAATGACCTTGGGTTTGGTAATGACATTTTAGATACAACGTCAAAAGCATGATCCATGAAAGAAAGAATTAATAAGCTGGACTTTGTGACAATTAAAAATTTCATAAAAATTAAAGATTTCTGCTTTGCAAAATTTGCTGTCAAGGAATGGAAAGATAAGCCACAGCCTGGGAGAAAATATTTGCAAAAAAAAAAAAAACATATCTGATAAGAACTGCTATCCAAAATAAACAAAGAACTTAAAACTCAATTGTAAGAAAAAAGACAGACATTAAAAAATAGGCTTCACCGAAGACACATATGGGTGACAAATAAGCATTTGGAAAGATGCTCCATGACATATGTCATCAGGAAAATGCAAATTAAAACAATAATGACATGTCACATCATACCTATCAGAACGGCAGAAATCCAGAACACTGACAGTACCAAATGCTGGCAAGGATATGGAGCAATAGGAACTCTTACTGCTGATGGAAATGCAAAATGGTGCAGCTACTTTGGAAGACAGTTTGGCGGTTTCTTACCCTAAACATACTTTTCCCATACAATCCAGCAATCAAGTTCCTTGGTATCACCCAAAGAAGCTAAAACTGTAAAACCACACAAAACCCTACACATGGACGTTTATTTATGTGAATGAAGTTTGGCACATGCAGACAATGGAATATTAGAACTGGAAATGAATGAGCTACCAAGCCATGAAAATCCATATAAATGCAAGAAACCAGTCTGAAAGGCCGGCATACCATACGACCCAACTATATGACATTCTGGAAAAGGCAAAACTATGGACACAGTAAAAAGTTCAGTGAAGAGGGCATCTTTTGGGATGAGCACTGGGTGTTGTATGGAAACCAATTTGACAATAAATTTCATATATTAAAAAAAAAAAGTTCATTGATAGCCAGGGGTTAGGGGTTGAAAGGGTGAATAGGTAGAGCACAGAGGATTTTTAGGGCAGTGAAAATGCTCTGTATTATAATTCTGGATACGTATCATTACACATTTGTCCAAACCTATAGAATGTATAACACCAAGAGTGAACTGTAATGTAAACTATGGTCTTTGGGTGGTAATGATTATCAACGTAGGCTCATCAATTGAACAACCGCACTATTCCGGTGGGGGATGTTGGTAATGAGGGAGGCTGTGCATGTGTGTGGGCAGGGATTATATGGGATAGCTCTGTGCCTACCTTTCATTTTTGCTCTGAACATAAAACTTATCTAAAAAAAAAGTCTTAAAGAAAAAGCATAATAATCAATCTGTCATTCAATTTCTTATCAATACAAGATCCTACAAAAGAATGGGAACAAAACTTTCATGACATGAGAGGGAAAATACAATTTTCAGTCTTAATCTCCAAGCCCAGACAAATATATCAACAATAATTTAATTATGAGACTACATAAAAGACATTTTCAAAATCTGAGGACCAGAAAGCTACCTCCCACATACTTTCTAAAATGATCTACAGAAATCATGTAATCCAAAACAGAACAACTATTCTCGATGGAGAAGGCAGATAGGGACTATAGGGAGAAGGAGGGTCTGAAGAATAACAACAAAAATGTGTTGTTGGAGAGAATTCTGAGTCTTATAATCTTTTTATTGAAATCTGAGGGGAAAATCTGAATTTGTAAAAACACAGAATTACAGAAAAGAAAGACATTATAAAGGAGAAACTCAAGTGAGGTTTTTTTAAATTATTTTCTTAAAGTGTTTATTTTTGAGAGTCAGAGAGACAGAGCACAAGCGGGGGAGGGGCAGAAAGAGAAGGAGACACAGAATCTGAAGCAGGCTCCAGGCTCTGAGCTGTCAGCACAGAGCCTGACGTGGGGCTCGAATTCATGAGCTACAAGATCATGACCTGAGCTGAAGTCGGACACACAACTGTCTGAACTACCCAGGCGCCCCTCAAGTGAGTTTTTTTTAAGTTTATTTATTTATTTTTGAGAGCATGAGAGAGTTTGCATGCACGCACAAGAGTGTGTTTGAGCTGGGAAGGGGAGAGAGAGAATCTCAAGCATGCCCTGTGCTGTCAGTGCAGAGCCTGATGTGGGACTTGATTCCACAAACCTTGAGATCATAACCTGAGGTGAAACCAAGAATCAGACTGAGCAAAACCAACTGATTGAGTCACCCAGGTGCCCCACCAAGTGAGTTTTTTTTTTTTTTTTTTTGATGCTCTAAATATGATATAAACAGCTCAGGATGGGGCAAGCATTCAAAGGTCTTCAGAACAAGAATGGAAAGCATCCCATTAAGTAGGTAGAATTAGCAAGATACTGGAAAATAATAGGGATGTGATAAAATGTATAAACTCATACAAACTCTTCCAGCCGAAGAAGAAACAAGAAGACAAAGAAGGATGGTGATCAGATTTTGTAGGAATAACAGAACCTGCAAAAGAAAGATCTGTTGAAAAATTAAGCATTCGTCATGGTTTTGAGCGATCGGTAGACTGCAAGAGTAGAGAACCCATATGGTTGTTTTCCTTAAAGAACACGCTAGGGCAGTAATGAAGGATCCTTACAGTCTATTATACTACTGTATCCCAACACACATAATACTAATAGATTCATAGTAAGGTGAATGTTATTTTCAGCTTTGAGGCAATGCACGAAAGATTCAGTTTGGGTTTCCAGAGCTTTCAAAGATGTGTGTTACCAACCTTGATGATTTGAAAGTAGCAGTGAACCTGCCAGAATGCGGGAGGAATAAGAAAAGTTAGAGAATAGAAGTTTGGAGGCATTTATATCTTCATTTGAAAAAGTAGAATGTTACAATACACTGTCAGTGATGATGGAAAAAAGAAACAGCAATTTAAGCATATTATTTAAAGCCATAAAATTACCGGTCGAGGAGCCATATACTAAAAGGGTGGAGAGGAAGGAGTTAGAATCACAGCACGGAATCAATAAATTATGCTAACAGTAGACAAATCAATAAGTAGTTGCATAAAGATATCATTTAAAAATATAGGAAAGGCAATAGAAACTCAAAAAACAATTATTTCTGAGAAGTGAAACTTGGGAAATTTAATTTTGTTTTCTTTATGAACCCTTCTATACAAGTCAACTTTTTAAAACCATGATTTATATCATTTGATGAAAAAATATTTTTAAAAATATAAAATGAAATTATACTGGTATAATCTGTGTTTTACTGGTTCTCAGTGAAAACAAATGTCATATTAATTTTAATAACTCATGTTTGCATTACATTGTTCACATTAACTAAAGGAGCTCTTCCACACCCCTCCCCCATTACCCTCCTTTCCAAAACTTCACAAAATTATTTCTGGGAACCTCTAAGATATTTCACATGATTCCAATAACAATTACGTTCTCATTCTTTCTGACCCCTGCTGTCAATATCAACTATGAAGGTTCTGGTGTCCTTTCCAATGGTGCTATTGCCAAAGCCACTAATGACTTGACCCTGACTTGACAAATTAGTGCTAAACAGACACCATATGGTCCTCAGGAGTAACTGGGGTGGCCACCCCTCTTTCCTACCCCCTCACACTCATACCTCAAGGTTTCAGAATTTTCCTTATAAAAAGGAACTTCTTTCAGATTCTGGCTGCAGCTTTTCTCCACATAAAACTCAGGGAGAGACAGATCTAAGGGGTCCAGCAGGGGACTCTGCTGGGCAGGCATAGTTTTGGCTGCCCTGCTTCTTGCTTTCAACTTGCAGGATGACAAGGGTGTGGCTGGCCTCAGTCCTTTGGAAGATGCCAGAATCTACCAGGTCCTTCATTTCAGATTCTCTTTTCAGATTGGCTTTATTTTTTCAGACACAAGTTCTCTACACAGTAGGTGTTATGACCTCATAGTAACCAAAACATACCTCTCCCAGCTTTGCAAACAGAACGGGCCTAAGAGTGACTCATAATATAGTTAAATTCAAAAATCTTAGGATGGGATTCTTGCTGAATCAGGCAATCTAGGCCAATGAATGATCACAATCTACATGACTGAGAAGGCAGTCATGTAAATCCATTAGAGTTCCAACTGAAATCCTGTAATCGACAGTGGGGAAGAGATCATTTTCCAGAAGAATGGCAGGGAAGGGGCCATGTTACTTCTCTGCAGAAGAGAAGATATACCCAGGTACAGGAAACATCCCAATTGCAAGGTCTTGGAATGAAAAATTAAGGAATATAAGTTGAGTGGTTTATACATTGAGTGCTTTTAGGATACGAGATTCCTCATAGATAGCAGATATGTGTGTTCAGATGGTATAATTTGAGATAAGCAAAGTCAGAACGATACTCATTTTCGATCTTATGCTGGAGCCTAAATTTTCCACAGCTATTTAGTGTTTGGTTTAAGTAAAGGTTCTTTTCAAATGTAATAAAGGGCAAGTGCAAAGTAGAAGGATATTACATTATTCTGTTATAAATATTAATAACGTTCCTCATATTGGTTTCTTAGATTAGCTATATAGTCAAGGAAAGGCTCGGATGGAACGTGTATAAAACTCTTGCTATATAAGCAAGATTTTTAATGCCTATTTTTGTGATGCAATGCTTAGAGAAAATATCAAAGTATTAAGTCTTATAAAAAATAAAAATTTAGCCTTAGAAAGAAGCAACTCAGAAAACATGAAGCATGTGGTAGGGCTCAGGAGGAACAGGACTGCTCCCATATGCACATACTGGTTAAATGTCAGTCTTTGGAATTAGAATATCAGATTTGAATTCCAGTGACGTAAGCCTGAGCAAGTTCCTTCACACTCTGCTTCAGTTTCCTCACTTCTAAGCTACAAGGGCTTTTAAAAGTAACCTCATGAGGCTATGGTGAATTTAAATAAGGAATATATATAAAACACAAAGTGGTGCCTAGCATATGAGACTTAAAAAGTATTAGCTATTACTATTAGCAGGAATCAGGTCCTCTAAAGTGCAGTGGAGAAACTAAAAGGGAAGGGAAGAATTCAAGAGTCTGAGAGGCACCCATGGTGATGTTTTCTTACAGTATTCCATTTCTGTGGGGGCTCAAGTGACTATAGAATTGGCCTGGGTTCTATGGTGCCCAGAGCTTCCCGTACAGATTGTGAGATGGACTTTGGAGGTTTTTGCCATGCTGAGGGAGTAATGCCTTATTAGACAGTTTAT
The DNA here is from genome assembly GCF_028749965.1 of Puma concolor. Classification (NCBI taxonomy): domain Eukaryota; kingdom Metazoa; phylum Chordata; class Mammalia; order Carnivora; family Felidae; genus Puma; species Puma concolor. The sequence continues at coordinate 32,086,034 of NC_141683.1, forward strand.
TGCAGAAGTCATACTTTCATGTAAACTGGATACTTTCTCTCCTGAATTTACTCAATAGCTGCTTTTAACTAAAATCTAAACATGGATGTTATTTAGCCAATCAGTGAGAATTTTGCAAATGTCTTTTAAAAGAAAAAAAGTGTAGGGTAGGGTTTCCCCACTTCTCCACGTGATAAGAAAGTAGCACACACACACACACACACACACACACACACACACACACACACACTGCATTTGGGATCCTAAGATTGAGCTGAATTTCAGCTCAACTATTAGTAGCCATGATATTGCACAAGTCACAGACCTTTTGGGCCCCCTGTTTTATTTTGTTGGGAAAATAACAAATTGTATTAGTAAAAATTGTTTGTAAGCATCTTTAGAGGGAAAAAATCTTTCCAGGAGGCCCTGTGTATAAAACAGATATGAGTGATGCTTCTTTGGTTACAATGGGAAAGGTCATGGAGGCCTGAAAATTCAGATCTCTTCAAGCCCTTTCTGTTTCTAGTCAAGTATTTCAACTAGAGTGCCCACTTTTCTGAAGTCGAGTTCAATTAAGGTGCTATAGAAGTTCCTTACCACATCTTGCCTTTTCTGTTCTATTCTGTATATTTTGTCTCTTCTGCACTTTAAGCCTTCTTAAAATATATTTTTAAATGTGTCTTAGTCAATTTTAAATAGAATAGTCAGTAAACCATGATAAGAAACCATTTTAAAATATGATAAAAATACAAAAATGTTCATATTAAGCAATCTTAAGTGGGTCACTCTCAATAATCGGATTGTTCTCAGTTTTCTGGCCGAAGGTGGCTTGATTTTCTTTTTGCAGATAAGAAAACACTTTTCTCTTGTAACTCATGTTTGTAGCTTTTTTTAAAACTTTTATAACAAGTATGGCTTATCCTCTAGGCTTCTAGAGTTTGGAAGAAACCATTTGGATTTAAAATCAAAGAGCTAGTTTTAAATCCAATTCATATTAGCTACTAGTTCTACAAAATTTAATACAATTGTTAAACTTAAAAAAAGTTTATTTTTTAATGTTTATTTATTTTTGAGAGAGAGAGAGAGAGACAGAGCATGAGGGGGAGGGGGTGGCAGAGAGAGAGACACACACAGAATCTGAAGCAGGCTCCAGACTCTGAGTTGTCAGCACAGAACCCAATGAGATCATGACTTGAGCCAAGGCAGATGCTTAACAAACTGAGCCACCCAGGAGCCCCATAATTGTTAAACTTTTTGAGCCACATGTATCCATAAATAGTGTTCTTCTCTGCATTCAGGTTCCTTTGAGAACACCATACTCCTGGTCATTCTCATGATTTATCCTCCTACCTGCTTTGTCACTCCCTCTAGCCCTCTTTAATGGTTCTTCTTTTTTCCTCACCTCTTGTCCTTGCATGTCCTGGGTGGGGTTGGGGGGTAGATCTTGGCCATATGCTTTATTTGTGGGAATCACTTGATGATCTCAATCAGACTGAAGGCTTTGAATAATATTTATATCTTGGCAATTCCCAGAGTTCATCCCTAGCCCAGTCCTTTTCCTCACTCCAGACTTGTATATCCAACTGCTTCCATGGAAGTTCCAATGAATACCATATTTTTGCCATGTTCAAAACAAAAGCCCTTGATTTTCACCTCTAAATCTTTTCCTTGTACAACCTTTCCCATATTAATTCAAACAACTATGCCGTGATAGTGGTTTAGGTCAAAACATTACAATCAGTCTTAATGCCACTTTTTCACCCTTGAAATCAACTCAGTCATGGAATTCTACTGGCTATTCCTTACAAAGGCTACCACTGTAGTCAGGGCCACCCTCAGCTCTGCATGAATTGTTGTGACAGCTTCTTTTTTTAAAAAAATTAATGTTTACATATTTTTGAGAGACAGACAGGGTGCAAATGGGGCAGGGGCAGAGAGAGAGAGAGAGAGAGAGAGAGAGAGAGAGACACAGAATCTGAAGCAGGCTCCAGGCCCTGAGCTGTCAGCGCAGAGCCTGACGCGGGACTCCAACTCAGGAACCGTGAGATCATGACCTGAGCCGAAGTCAGATGCCTAACAGACAGCCACCCAGGTGCCCCTATTGTGATAGTTTCCAACCTCTTCTTTCTGTCTCTGTTTCCTTTGGCTACCTATCTATAGTCTCCTCTTTATAAGGCAAAGAGAAAAATATTTTTGAAATGTAAATTATTATGTCACTCCTCTCCTTAAAAACCAGCAACAGTGCCTTATTTTAGCCAGAGAAAAAATCCCTCTAATGGCTGACAAGACCCTACATGGCATTCTGACTTCTTCTATTGCTCTACACCTTGTTTCACCTCCAGCCACACTGGCCATCTTGCTGTTAGGCTTACAGGACAGTTATCCTTTTGATTTAAGATCTTTTGTGAGCTATGCCTTGTACCTGTAACACCTTCCCACAGATACTCTTATAGCCCATTTCCTTGTCTTTTTCAAAATACCACCTTGTCGGGGCGCCTGGGTGGCTTCGTCGGTTAAGCGTCCGACTTTGGCTCAGGTCATGATCTCACAGTTCGTGAGTTCAAGCCCCGCATCGGGCTCTGTGCTGACAGCTCAGAGCCCAGAACCTGCTTCACATTCTGTGTCTCCCTCTCTCTTTGCCCCTTCCCTGCTCATGCCCTGTCTCTCTCTGTCTCAAAAATAAATAAACATTAAAAAAAATTAAAAAACAAAACAAAACAAAATACCACCTTGTTGATGAGACCTATTCTGATCATGCTATTTTATTGGGCAGGCTATTCCCCACTCTACCCTCCAAATCCCCCTTACTTATATTTATTGTTCTTTGTTTCATATATTTAGCCATCTATAATATATTCCATAATTTATGTGTTTATTAGACATACTTATTGAATATTTTCTCTTCCACCACTAGAATGTAAGCTCCTTGAGTGCAGAGATGTTTGCTTTCTTCACTGATATATACTAACTTGAGTAGTGTCTGGTCCATAGCAGGAAATGAATAAAATCTTGGTTGACTGACTGACTGAATAAATGAATGAATCATTAAATAAATATATTCTTTGAGTTGATTTTGTGAGGCTTAAATAAATTAATGTCTCTTACAGTATCTACCACAGTGCCTGGCACAGAGAAAACACTAACAAATATTTTTGTTCTTAAGCAATTTGCTCAGAATAAGTTCTGGGGTCATTGAAACTACTATCTTCATCGTGTAGAATACTTCCCCTCTATAAAGCTTTATACAAATCCTGAAAATGATTGGCTTTCAATGGAGAAAATTTTTTTTTAATTTTTTTTTAATGTTTATTTATTTTTGAGACAGAGAGAGACAGAGCATGAACGGGAGAGGGTCAGAGAGAGAGGGAGACACAGAATCCGAAACAGGCTCCAGGCTATGAGCTGTCAGCACAGAGCCCGACGCGGGGCTCGAACAGACGGACAATGAGATCGTGACCTGAGCCGAAGTCGGACGCTCAACCAACTGAGCCACCCAGGCGCCCCTCAATGGAGAAATTTAATTTGAGGGATTTTTGCTTATCAAATCTTGTTTGATATCACCGTGCTTGTTTACATGACGATAAAACTTTTGTTGTAAAAAAGATTTTTCATGAGCATTTTCTCAGAGCAAGATTGGTTGTACTATAATTTTTCTGCTTGGGAGTGAATAGTACATCATTTTGGCTGTCTTTATCTGAACTTATGTAAAAGACAATGTCTCAAAAAAAATTACCACATTTTATTTTGAAGATTTTGAAGAAGTAACTGTCAACATTTCTTACACGTCCTTCATGAGGAGACTAACAAAGAAAAGAATTTCACATTTTCCTGATTTGAAAAAGAAAAGATTTTCTTGGGGCGCCTGGGTGGCTCAGTCGGTTAAGCGTCCAACTTCGGCTCAGGTCATCATCTCACCGTTTGTGGGTTCGAGCCCTGCATTGGGCTCTGTGCTGACAGCTAAGCCTGGAGCCTGCTTCTGATTCTGTGTCTCCCTCTTTCTCTACGCTTCCCCCACTCATGCTCTGTCTCTCTTTCTCTCTTTCAAAAAGAAAATTTAAAAACATTTAAAAAAAAAAAAGAAAAGATTTTCTTAACGTCAAGCCACCTATTCAATTCCTCACTGCTTGTGACAGGCAATGCTTGTCAGATCATAAGAATCATCATCGTCAGCACTTTTGGGGTTTGCAGGCCTTTGGTCTCTCACTTGGAAACCAAAGTCTAGGTACATAGGATAAAGAACAATTTGGAAACTTCCCTGTGGAGGTGATCCCAGGAAGGGTGCCGTTGGTATTACTTGCAACATTTCAGGCGTGTTTGTAAGTATTTGGCAGGCTTCCAGGTGCCCCTCTGCCAGGAGCTGGTTTCCAAGAGGGACTCGGGGAACCTCATGGGTAGAAAAATTTGGTAAGGGAAAGACCACTCTACCAGAGCCTCTGTTGTGGGAGGAGGGTAAAATCTCACATCTGTCAGTTTCCTTCTCTTCCCTGGCATATGATAGACTTTTAAGAACGAATCAAATTCCCATGTTTATTCTAGGTATTAACATAATATGGACAGGGAAGATAAAAGATGTGGATCTTTGCAGCTACAATAAAAAGACACACGCAAAAGGCAACTCACTGTCACTTTTTCTATTGTTATAGATACTTAGAGCAGATAGCACAGATGGAATCAACATGTGGACAACAAGATTCTGATCTAAAACACCTTATGAAAAAAAAGAGCATTTATCATCAGTTTAAAGGGTAGTGAGTTAACAAGGCTCTAGTGTGAACACCACCTGACCGTGGGGTGGAAGGTTTATGGCAGTGTCACTTCCAGCTGCCAGCAGGTGCTGCTCTGGATGTCAGTCTCAAGACCTGATTCATTAAGTTCTGCCACTCCAGTACTGTACTCTTTATGACAAGAAAAACAAGAAGGAACAGTGAGTCTCTTATATTTAACCCATAAAACTTAACACTCTGACCTCAACCATATAAACCAGAAGTGAAAGAGGCAATTGCAAATCTGACCAATAAAACTGGTAAAGCACTTACATGCTGGGATTAAAAGACTGTATGTCTAGGTACATGGGGAAAAGAACAATTTGCAAATTCCTCTGTGTAGGTGATCCCAGAACCAACGTAGTCTGTATTCTTTACAGCATTTCAGGCATGTTTGTGAATTCTTGGTTGGCTGCCATGTAGCACCCCCAGGAACTGGTTTACATGACGGACAGGGGAAACCTCTTGGATAGAGAGACATGGTAAGGGAGAGGCCAGCCCACCAAGTTTCTGTTGTAGGGAGAAGGTAAGATACCAAGTCTGTCGGTTTCTTTCTCCATGTCAGGAGACCCCTGTGTGTTCTAGAAAGAGGGAATCCTCCAAGTAGAAATGAGAGAACTATTGTATAGTAAATTGCTGACACAGGTTACATGGCAATGCTACAGGGGACATGACAGAGCACAAGGGTATAGAGAGGAATTTTCCAGGCCTCTCACAAACATGAAGCTTTGGTGCATGAGAGCTTCAGCTTGCACTATTCCACTTGAACACCGGTAGGGCTGATCATGAGTTTCTTTACCTGGAAGAAAACAAGCAAACAAAGAAAACTTACTGTTCCTAGTGCTTTGCTATATACAGAGCTAAAATAAATATTTTTGAAAAACCCCTTTCCATAGTCTACTGGAGGTGAGGGAAGTGAAAGAGACCATTGCTAAGAATGAGGACCTGGCTGATGCCTCTTTTGCTCAAGAAAACTCCGGAATGTGTGCTTGGGTAACTGGATAATTTGGGTGTGTGGTAAACTGTGACCTGGTCTTCTAAAGAAGTCATAGATAACTAGAGCATGGAAGAAGGAAGAAAAGGTCTCTAAGAAGAAGAACTTACCCTGAGAAGATGGTCGTGAAACAAGTACTAGGATCTGACCAGGAAGAAAGTTCAGTAACTTCTTATGTTTATTTCATTTTTTGGTATTTATTATGCTCTGATATGATCTCATACTAATACCCCAACTGATCGTAAAGTGCAAAACATATAATAGGGTTTTGTTGGCTGTAATGCTGATGAATTTAGAAAAAAGGGACAAAGCAATGTGAGGAAGAGGGGAGTGGAGCCCCTAGGCTCCTAAGAGAAGCAGGCAGTGAGAGCTGAAGTAAGCCTCCTCAAAATACCTGTGTACTAAAGTAAGCAGCATTTTAAAATGACTCCCTATGGATTTAATACAGTGTCACTGTCATGATTATGTTACATGGCAAAGTAATTTTAACAATATAAACAAGGTTATTAATAAGTTGATCTTAAGATAGGGAGATTCTCCAGGTTGGCCCAGTACATGAGGCTTTTAAAAATAGAAAGTTTTCTCCAGCTGATGGTAAAAGAGGAAGTCAGAGAGATTTGAAGTTTAAGAGATTGGATTTGACATATGGTTGATTCATTGCTGAGCTGGGTTGGTGGGGAGACTGATGGAAGGATCTAAATCTAGACTTTAAGGAGTTAAAGTGACCCTTAGCTGACAGGTAGAAAAAAGACTGGAATCTCAGTCCTACAGCCACAAGGAACTAAATTCTGCCAACAGCCTGAAAGAACTTGGAAGTGGATTCTTCCCCAGAGCTTCCAAATAAGAGTCTAATCTGGCCAATATTTTGATTTCAACCCTGTGGGACTGAGAACCCCATTGAGCCTTCCTAGGCATCTGACCTACAAAACTGTGAACAATAAATGGATATTGTTTTAATGTGTTAAGGTGGTAGTAATTTGTTATGCAGCAGTAGAAAACTAACACACCTGAGTAGACTTGAGGGTGAAAGTGCTGGTTTCCTTTAACAAGCGGCAGATTTTACCACTGCAATGGTAGGACAGGTCGAATCAAAGCATCCCCACTAATACTAGAAGAGCAGGAGTCAAAGAGAAAGACCAAGAGCAAGTATCTGCCCTCCCGCCTAGAGCTCAGTTGGTAGTAACTCTGCTCTGGATGCCAAATGGGTTAAAATGGCAGCATCTTGGGAGAGAGAGAATGACTGACTCTTTGTCTAGGCTACCTCAGCTATAGTCTGGTTGGATGGAAAGAGGAAAGAAATTATGATGATGAGGAGGGTTTATATTTTTATTTTCTTTAAAATATCATCCCATAGAAAATGTAGCCCAATTCATGGGTTGAAACTGACCAATCTATCAAGATTTCTCCTCCTTGGGGAGGAAGTCAGTAGAGACAGGAGCATAGAAACGTCTTGAGATCTTTTCCCCTGGGAGTCATTGTGTAGCTTGAGACTTCCAATGCATCAGCAGTGCCAGCATGGGTATTTCTGGTAGTGACATCAGAAGACAAGTCTCTGTGAGAAAACTCAGTCTTTTATCCTCTGACCAACAGTAGTATTAGGGTGAGAGGTTCTCACCCTAGCAAGCATTAGGGTGTTAAGAAGATACCTCCCCATCTCAGGGACCCTGGTCAGGAGAGGAAGAAATTGGTAAATATGTGAGGATAAGGTAGAATTGTACACACGCATCTCACCCTAGGAACACTTCAACAAGATTGAATGACAAATTAAAGGAAAACCAACATCCTGAAGCAGCAGACATGGGCTGAAACCAGAGTTACATGAATTATACTTATTTTGAATAATCCTTGGTAGACATAAATGTATTTATCTGCTCATAAATATATTTGAATTTCATGAATCTCACACTTTAAAACAAACTCAGTAAATACACTTTCAAGTACCCACCCCTCAGTTCAACATAGGCATATTAATCAAGACATTATCCTTGGATGAGAAATGCAGCACAAACTGGATGCTTCCTTCATCCCTCAGACTTAGTTGGGATTCAGTCCTCCTCCCTAAGATGGTAATTCCTATGTTTTCCAATAATATATATGCATTCAAAACTGATTTGGCAACTGCTTTCATTTTATCAGTCTCAACTACATTTTATACAAATATTTCTAAATGGTAAATGTTTTTGAAAGATGAGACTTTTAACTGAAATTGATGCCCAAGTTTGAGAAAAATGTGCCACACTGAACCTTTTTATTTAGTAGGATTTTTCTCTCTTGGCCACTGGCCCTAATTTCCTTGTCTTGAGGAAAGAGTAAGAGTCAGAGAGATATAGTAGAGAGGAACCTATGCCAAGATACAGAATTGAGAACTGGTACCATCCATTATGTGTTCTGTGAACTTAGAGTTTTATAATCCTTCTCAGCTTCATTTTCCCCATTTGTAATTATGAAGATTAAATATTATAATTTAAATGATAGCTTACTACTACACAAATGCTAATTTCTATTATCTGAAAAAACAAAACAAAACAAAACAAAACTCTAGGGGCACCTGGTGGCTCGGTCAGATAAGTGTCTGACTCTTGATTTCGACTCCGGTCATGATCTAATGGTTGTGGGATTGAGCCCTGTTTTGGATTGTGCTCCATGCTGGCTGTGGAGCCTGCTTAAGATTCTCTCTCTCTCTCTCTCTCTCTCTCTCTCCCTCTCCCTCTCCCTCTCCCTCTCCCTCTCCCTCTCCCTCCTCTGCTTGCACAAATGCATGTGCACATGTTCATGCTCTCAAAAAAACATAAATAAATACAAATTAAAAAAAAAACCACAGCTCTATAGTTAAATGATTATTTCATTATTCAACTATTATTTTCTGGGAACCTACAATATTCTATTTAATTCTTTTCATAAAAAATAGTATCATTTGGATTCACAATCTATAAAAGACTTTAATCAAAGGAAATACGAATATGTCAACTTTATCCTATAATTCATTTCTGAAAATCATTTGCCTGAAAACTATGGAAACCTCTAAAAATGTCTCAATTTTAACTTTAAAACAATAAATGATGTTGACTTGTCATTATAAAAAAAAGTCAAATTTTAGTAAGTGTCAACCAACTTTTAGCCTCGTGTCTTTGTATAAAAATGCTATTTCTCTTTATTCCAGGGGAAGGGAGGGGGGTTCACATAGTACAGTTGGAAAAATAGTAAATTATAAATTAATAGGAGAACTATTGAAAATATACTTTTGATGAGAGACCCAAATTCACCCCTTAAACTCAAGCTAGAAGGCACCTCATCTTTCAGAAACTCTTCTGCATATTATCTGAGTAAGCCCACTGAGGGGAAGTATATTATTTGGACAATAAGAGTTCACTATCAAAGACTGTTTTCTAGTATATTCTTATCAACATTCATTTTAAACAATATATGAAAACACAATTATAATAATGGGGAAAAATAAACTTTGATTCAGAGACTAGATCAAGGCTTCAGAATCTGAAAGATCAACAAAACCAAACTTGATATAAATAGACACCTTCAGATGAATTGTTAAACCTGACTTAATATTTACTGCTACTGTTGTTCATTCTCGCAAGGAATCAGCCTAGAGGCAAGGAAAGGACGCAGGCTTGCAATAGGGTACAAATCACAAGTCTGCCATTTGCCTTGGGTTCCCCTCTGGAATTTGGTGTTGCTATGTTTCACTTTGAAAGCAAAGGACGTAACACATATGAGGACGTCTGACATAGAATTAAGGGTAACTAGTCCCATGTTTCAAGTAATGCTATTTTTTCTGATGCTATTTCTCCAGTTCCTCAGTCAACTCTCATTCATAGCAATGGGGCTAGTTTTGGAGGCCAAGAAGGTGGAGAAAAGTTGGAAAACCTGAGTAACTGAAATTGATGGAAACGTCAAGATTCTTAGAGCCTGTTTTAACCTAGACTTTAATAATAATAAAAAAACTACCAAAATCTGTTTTGTGTTTTATTTGTTTTTGTGTCAAGTTTATTTATTTATTGAGAGAGAGAGAGAGAGAGAGAGAGAGTATAGGGGAAGGACAGAGAGGGAGAGAGAGAATCCCAAGCAGGCTCCACACTGACAGTGCAGCTTAAACTCATGAACCGATCATGACCTGAGTAGAAATCAGAAGTCAGAGGCTTAACTGACTGAGCCACCCCATCGTATTTGTTTTCACTCCATTTCTGGAGACACCAAAGCACAATCAAGCCAACAAACAAAAACAGAAACAAAACAACAAAAATTAAGAGATAGGGGTGGTATGAAAGGAAAAAAAGCAAACTGCAGTGTATATAATTCACAAACTGATTATCAATATTAGACATTTGACAGTTGACTACATTTATGTGATTAAAAGTTGCCAGAAGGCAAAGAGAGTCCCCTTAGTGTAAAGCAAGTTGTATACATTTTGCCAATTTTTATGGTGACCCAAGAGAGATAATTCAACTAAATTTCCCTCCATAGGCACGTGATTGAATTGTTTAATCGTAAAACAGTAAAATCATTTTACGAGGTTCAACTTCATGTTTGCAGAAAAGACAGTGTGCTAAGTAGCAGTGGCCAGGTATTATATATTCTATTACAGGAGAAACTATAAAGAATTTAATCTCTTCTTATTATTTCTTTCTGAAGCATGAGAAGATATTTACTTTGAACTGAATATGTTTTTGTTTTAGGTTTTTCTAATAAAGTTATGATAAAAGACGCCTTGTTCCTTCCTTTCAGGTATTTGTAAATGTTTTTATTTACTGTCTGAGCAATTCCAGGAACTATTCACCTGTGGTTCATGGTATTGACAGGGCTTTATAACACAGCACAATTTTCAGGACAATTCTGAAGCTTTTGTAATTTTCTGAAAAATCTCTGCTCTTGTGGTAGGAACAGGAAGTTGCCCTGCTCTGTTTGATACTCATAAAAGGAACCTGCCAATTGCAATATAACAGCAAGTACTCAAAAAGTCCTGTGCAAATAGGAAGGAAAATATTCAAGCTAATGGGTTTTGCATGGAGATGATGTATACGACAGTTTAATGGGATGAGTAGTTAGGTGCTGCCTGCCCTGAGGCTGCTTTTGATCCAGGCTGAGCCTGTATGGCTCAGCTCAGAGGAGGAACATCTTTGCACAAGAGAGGTCTTTCTCCCTCGCACAGCTGTGGGAGACCTGATAATCATTGAACTCACTACTTTTGTCAGTGAACTCAAATGAGGATTAAGAAATTTTCTTCAAATGGAATTCTAGCAAACCACTATCAATCAATGGCAATTGGAACTTTCAATAAATGAAGATTCAATGTCCTTCTGAGATTAGGATAATCTTTATAATACAATAATATTTGGGGAATTAAAAGCAGATTTGGAGCTAATTTGGGGACTAGATTTTGAAAAGAACAGTGGTAGGTCTTTCTCCCACAGTTTACCTTATATCTGCCCAAGCCATCAGGCAGTCTGAAACTGGTATTGTTGAATCTTAATTTGCTGACTTGTTAGGGTGTGAACTATACATGTGCTGATTTATCTGCATCCATCTACTTGGTCTCTCTGGGCTTCCAAAATTCACAAAACTCATTGGGTGCTGTCAGGGAATCAATGGACTGTGATTTTTTAAATTGAAGTATAATCGACATATAACATTATGTTAGTTCCAGATATACAATACAGTGATACAATATTTGTATGTAGTACAAAATGATCGCCACCAGAGACCTCGTTTCCCCTGTCATAATTCCTCTGTATCATTAACTAGAGTCACCATGCTCTATATTACCTCCCCATGACTTCTCTACTTTATGACTTGGAATTTGTACATCTTGACCACCTTCTCCCATTTCGCCTGCTCACAACATTCTTCCCCTCTGGCAACCACTAATCTGTTTTCTGCATTTGTAAGTTTTGTCTGTTTTGCTTTGTTTTTTAGATTCCACATATAAGTGAAATCATACGGTATTTGTCTTTTCTCTGTCTGATTTACTTAGCATAATACTATCTATGCTATTGCATATGCCAAGATTTCATTCTTTTTTTTATTTTTTTTTAACATTTATTCATTTTGTTCATTCAGCTCATGAACCATGAGATCATGACCTGAGCCAAAGTCACGTGCTTAACAGACTGAGCCACCCAGACACCCAAAGATTTCATTCTTTTTTGTGACTGAGTAGTATTCTAATTTATACACACACACACACACACACACACACATGACATTCATTCCTGCATTGATGGACACATTAGTTATTTCCATATCTTGGTTATTGTAAGTAATACTGCAATGAACATAAGAGTGCACATATCTTTTCAAATCAATGTTTTTATGGTTTTTTTGGATAAATACCCAGAAGTAGAGTTGCTGGATCATACAATAGTTCCATTTTTAGCTTTTGGGGAAACTTCATGCTGCTTTCCATGGTGAGGCATCTAGTATAAAAACCTCAGGGTTGTCTCTGACACTCTTTTATCCTCTTTTTTTTAATGTTTATTTGTTCTTAGAGAGAGACAGAGAGAGAGAGAGAGAGAGAGAGAGAATGGGGGAGGGACAGATGGGGGGAAGGAGAGAGTCCCAAGTAGGTTCCACACTGTTAACACAGAGCCTGACATAGGGTTCAATCCCACAAACTGTGAGATCATGACCTAAGCTGAAATCAAGAGTCAGATGCTTATCCAACTGAGCCACCCAGGCAAGCCAGATAACAGAATAAATGATAATAAGTACTAGTTTTTGAATGCCAACATTGTACCAGGTTTTGTAAGATCAGTTTCACATCTTATTAGTCACATTTCCAGATTACTAGATAAAAACCCAAAGAGATTAAGAAACTGTCTAAATCCATCCACTCCAGAACCTTTATATGCCTACAGACAAGTACTACAGAAGGAAGGAGAAGGTGCCATAAATAAAAAAGTAAGAAAGTCTTGATGATAAGCTTCGTTTGCTTTAAGTTTTGCCCAGACACCCAATCTGTCCACTACACTCCATAAGGTACACTATGAAAACTCATTTTTAACATAAGAATTATATTTGGGTGAGCAATAAAAGAGTGCCGAGTAAGACTCTCACTAGATATTTACATATAAAATTACTTTCTTTTTGTATTTAAAAAAATTAATGTTCATTTATTTTTGAGAGAGAGAAAGAGTGTGAGTGGGGGAGGGGCAGAGAGACAGGGAGACACAGACTCTGAAACAGGTTCCAGGCTCTGAGCTGTCAGCACAGAGCCCAACATGGGGCTCGAACTCGTGGAGCACAAGATCATGACCTGAGCTGAAGTTGGACACTTAACCAACTGAGCCACCCAGGTTCACCATATCAAATCACTTTCTGATTGTAGAGCTGCCATTTCAGTTTGGATGTACGTAAGTGTGTGTGCGAACATGTGCGTGTGTTTTAATGTTTGGAGACCCCACATTTGGACTTCTTCAACTGATTTTTAAAAATTAACATTTATTTATTATTGAGAGACAGAGAGACACAAAGCATGAGCAGGGAGGGGGTAGAGAGAGGGGGAGACACAGAATCCAAAGCAGGATCCAGGCTCTGACCTGTCAGCACGGAGGCCAATGCGGGGCTCAAACTCACAAACTGTGAGATCATGACCTGAGCTGAAGTTGGACGCTTAACCAACTGAGCCACCCAGGCGCCCCCTTCTTCAACTGATTTAACTGAAAAGTCCCTTGACAGAGAAAAAGCAGTACTATACATATGAGAATAACTAAAACTTAGTGCAGTTTGCTTATTGCATTTCGAGAATGCTGTGAATTCTTTCTTTCTACTCTTGACTTGACCATGACACGGGTGCCTAAAGTTAATTACATGGTACATTCTAAAGTATTTAAAATAACTTATTTGTATCTCATCGGGTGTGGTAAATGTTGAAAGTGACAGACAATTTGAGATTCTTTCTCAGATTGGGAATTCCTTTCATAATCAAATCATAAACTCTCAGACACAACATGTGCTTGAAGAAGTTTTGATCAAGTTGTATTGTATCACTATCACATATTTTGGAAAAGTGTTAATGGCTATAATATTTGCTCTGTTAGAATTTATTTTAAAAACAGAGTTTAATTCAGTAGGCATCCCCTTGTTGTATATTAGTGGTTCTGTTTTTACTTGCTTGGCTAACAAGAAAAAAATCCTAAGTCAATCAACTTGACAACACTAGTTGGGGTAGAATCACCCCATTTCCACAGAGGAGTTTGCTATAATTCATCCAACACTCCTTAAGAGCTTTCAGTATAGTAGGAACTGTTTGGTATGTTTTTATCTCATCTAATCCCCAACAATCCCATAAGTTGAGTATCATTATTTCTATTTTATAGGTAAGGAAGCTGAGACCCAGGAAACTTAAGGGATCGGACAAGGTCAAGCATTTAGTAATGATATGAATCCTACCCTAGGCTTTTGAGAACAAAACAGAATTGTATAGATTGTTTCCATAAACCTCAGGGCCTATTAGCTGTTACATATCTATTTTAGCAGTTTCTTGTGGTCTCTGAAGTGTAAAGGACATAATATCCAAAACACTTTGGGACCTAATCCAAACCAGATTCCTAGCCAGCTAAATAGACCAGAAATTTGAAAAACATAGCATTGTAAGTACAGATTCAGGAACCTGAAGAAATACAAAGCATGTTTAATATGCTTCCTCCATCAGTGATTAATATTAAACCTTATCTTCCAGTAATATAAAAGAAATATTTTGGGACACCTGGGTGGCTCAATCGGTTGAATGTCTGACTTCGGCTCAGGTCATGATCTCGCGGTCCGTGAGTTCGAGCCCCGCGTCGGACTCAGTGCTGACAGCTCAGAGCCTGGAGCCTGCTTCAGATTCTGTGTCTCCCTCTCTCTGACCCTTCCCTGTTCACGCTCTGTCTTTCTCTGTCTCAAAAATAAATTTAAAAAAATTAAAAAAAAAAGAAATATTTTAACTGTGTAGTTCTCACTGATAAAAAGCTCGAGCTGTAGGGCTAGAAGTTTAAGAGATCATCTTGCCTTCCATACTTTTTAGCTTTGTGACTTTATGCAAGTTTCTTAACCTCTCTGTTTCAATTTCCTTTTGTGTAATATGAAGATAATAACAGTGCTTATGCCATAGAATTGCTATAATTATTAACTAAATCATCACTGAGAATTCTTTATGATGGTTATTAACATTCCTTTAAAAGTTGGAAAACATAAGTTAGGTGATAAAGTTTTTCCAATGGCTATTGTTATATTTCAATATACATGGCAGTAACTGAGGTATAAATACTCTATGCAATGTATTACTTTTCCCCCTGCAATTTACATTGCCTAGGAGATAGAATTACTCCTTTACTTTCTGTTTCTAACAATAAAACATTTATGGGGACGTTAATGCAAAGTACTCTTCTTATCTCTAAGAAGCATTTCATAAACTATTCTGAGAGGTCAAGAAGTTCCAATAATTTACATAGACTTTAAAATTTCTTGATGTGTTTTTACGCACTTTACCTTATATTTACAACTCAGTGATGTCGGAAAGCTAAATATTATAAGTCTTATTTACAAAAGTAGAAAGCGAGTTTAAAAGAGAAGTTTCAGCAGAAGGAAGGATACTCTATCTTCTGATTCCTAGTCCTTGGTGTCTCCCTCTGAGAGGAGAAACAAAATGACAATGCTTTGTTTATCAGTAAACTGGAGTATCCTCTCTTAGCCCATCTCAGTGAAACATTTCTCCTAATGAGGAAAAGAGGACACTGGAAGAAAAGACCTTAAAATCACCTAGAATCACCTTTAAAAGTAGTGGAATTTTTTTTTCTCTTTGATGTTAAAGCCTTCTGAAAGCTTCTCAAGGAAACACAGAATTAATTATAAGGGTGAGGACCCAATTCATTAACTATAGATAAATTCTTTTCTCCTCAAAATCATCATTCATAATTCCTTCTCTTACTGACTAAAGACCACAGGAGAAACCAAGCTTACAAAGGAATTCTATAATAATTCTTCCCAAGGAACATCATCCTAGAGTTATCTTAACTCTCATTTTATATCTTTGCATTATGCTTCAGTGTCAAAATAAAAAGGTAAAATACTATAGAGTAAAGCAATTTTGCAGATGGCTAGCTTGAGAGATTGCTACATTCTCCTGTGGAGACTGAATGCTTCAGGGTAATGTGTTCAACTTCAAGCGTACAAATTAATGTACAGATTTTAAGAAAGTAAATAATGTAAACATTGAATATAATAAGTCATGGGGATTAAGGAGTGTACTTGCCGTGATGGGCACCAGATTTTGCATGGATATGTTGAATCACTGTATTGATTCTATATTGATAGACTATATTGTCTATCTGAAATTCATATGACACTGTATGTTAACTAACTGAATTAAAAAAAAGACTTAAAGAAAAAATGTAAAATAAAAAAAAATAAACACACAACCAAAAAGAAAAAGAAAACATTAACAGAAACAATTCACAAAATGTTTCTTGCTTCCTTTGAAGCTAAAGGAAGCCATTATAGTCTCACCAATAAGATATAAACGGAAGAATCTGGATAGGTGTGCCAAGATATTTTCTTATTTATTTATGGCAAGAAACATTTTAAAAGAGATCCAACTGATGTCTTTTGTTTTCCCTTTCTATTTGTCTGAAATTTTGACAGGATGAGGTGCAGCAGAAACGAGGGAGAAGTCAATAGAATACAAACATGTTCAGTCAGGATATCACTATGCTACTGCCAAAGCCTTGAATTGCCTGCCTCTCAGTTTCTTATTATCACAAAATGAATGAATTAATGTGTAAATGAGTGGGAGAATAAATAAATTCTGATTTTTATTAAGGTCATTATCACCTGGGATTTCCATTCTATAAGGCCACGCCATTTTTAAGTGACATTACACCCCTGGACAAAAGTGAGCTCTAACAGTAGCTTAAAGTCTCTGAGTCTATCCCGCCAACACACACCCACCATCTGTGCAAAAACACAACGCAAATCGAGCTCTCTCATCTGCGGGCAATTCTCAAAGACTTGCACAAATGTAGTTTCCCATTTAAGGAAAAAAAAAAGATCTTTTTAAACATGTGTTTTCTATTCTTAAGAAAATTAGCTCTGTAATGACTGTTCGGACTAAAACATAGCAATTAATATTTGTTTTTGTTGACTTTAAATAGGATATGGCAAGAAAATGGTACAAAAAGCCTTTTTATTATATTAAAGTGGTACAAAGACAGTGTGTTTGAGAAACTCAGCCCAGAAGCCTGGATTCACTTTTAATGTTTGGTAAAAGCAAAGGCTGGCTGGGCCTGTGAGTGGTGAACACTTTGTCGGGGACCCAGATGCTGACATCTCTCAGGCCAGCCCTTGTTCAGTGCGCTACTCCACAACCCATTCTGGAATTGGAGGTCCATCTCATTTCCCTCGGAGATAGAAAAACTTAAAAGCCTTCCTTAATTTTATGATAGCAAACCCTGGGTATTTTTTGTCTCTTTTGAAATATTTCTTTAGAAACCGATTCTATCCTCAAGATTTTAAAATAATATTAAGCTGTATCATAGATAAACAAACTCTGTAATTAATGAAACAGACTGAATTCCCTGTCATGATTTCAGTTTAAATGGATGTTACAAACGACCTATTCTTCATATACGATAGTTGTAGAATATAGGTCTGTATGTGTCAAATTATAAAATGAATTTTGGGAGCTGCTTGATAATGAAAAATGAGGATAGAAAGATTAGCTGGGTGGATCCAATGTAACCCCAAGGATTCTAACAAGTAGAATACGGAGGTCAGAGATAGAGAGTTTTGAAGATGTCATGCTTCTGGCTTTGAAGATGGAGAAAGGAATTCATCCACTCCACGAGTCAAGGAATGCAAGAGACCTCTAGAAGCCGGAAAAGCAAAGGAAATACATTTTTATCCTGGGGCCTTCAGAAGGAAGATAGCCCAATCGATACCTTGATTTCAGCTCAGTAAATCCATTTTCCACTTCTGACTTTCAGAATTCTAAGATAATACATTGGTATTGTTTAATGAAACTAATTTAAGGAATTTTGTTATGGCAAAAATAGGAAATGAATATAG
The DNA here is from genome assembly GCF_028749965.1 of Puma concolor. Classification (NCBI taxonomy): domain Eukaryota; kingdom Metazoa; phylum Chordata; class Mammalia; order Carnivora; family Felidae; genus Puma; species Puma concolor. Next base: position 32,103,827 of record NC_141683.1, read on the forward strand.
GGCTTATGTTTGATTTGAATTTTGAAGTTTGAATTCAGTATTAAGACCAGAGAGCATGTAATCCCATCCAATGGAGCAATAAGTTTTAAAGCATTGAGGCTAAGTTTACTGGAATGAAAGGGAGATACACATGAAAAAGAAATATATATGTGCAGGAGGTTAAATTAGGCTACAGGAGTTGCTCACATCTCCTAAGAATTTATCTGACATTATAAGGTATTTGAACAATAGGGAACCATGGAGAATGACTTAATTGGGTTTACATTTGGGCAGATCTACAAAAATAGCAGTCAAGTGAAGTGAAACTAAAAGCAATAATACCAGTTAAAACCCAAGGTGCATCATACCTAATGAAAACCATGTATAGGAACCCCAGGATACAGCAAGAGTAGAGCTAAGGTGATGGTTAGGCACTAAAGGAAAACTCGCTTCTAGTTCTTATTTGTATCTATAGTAACTGAGAAGAACTGGCAAGATCAAAGGAACATCTGTGTCCAAGGACCTTAGGAAGCAATCTCATCACTCCACCACTGCCAAAGAGGACACACAAGAAGAATGTTCAATAAGCTGGAGACTTAGCTTTGCAAACTCAGTCTTAAAAGTACACAGTTTGGGGACACCTGGGTGGCTTGGTTAAACATCCAACTCTTGGTTTCGGCTCAGGTTGCGATCTCACAGGTTTGTGAGACTGAGCCCTGCATTGGGCTCTGCACTGTCCGTTCAGAGCCTGCTTGAGAGTCTCTCCCCACACAAACCCCTCCTCCCACGGTCTGTCCCCCTCTCTCTATTTCTCTCTGTATCAAAATAAATGAATAAACATTTAAAAAAAGTTTAAAATTACACAGTTTAATTACAATGGACCAAGAAAAACAGTAGTATTTGTGATTAGAATTCATGAACATCTACAGGCAAAACTTTAATTTTCTAATTATCTTAAACTTTTAACTTGCTGAAATGGATAGGTGGTGAATTGTATCAATTTTTTAACCAACATCAATAAATAAAATGTAATTTTGACAAGTTTTTAAGTACTAAGTAGTCAACATAGCTACCACAGCAACCCACCCCAGGAGAGCTTTCTGTCTTATGTACATCATATACATGATAATGGTAAGTCATTTATTTTGACATACAACAGAAGGTGAATCTTCAATAGATTTTCTTCAGTTGAAGAAATTCACATGAACACATGACACTAAACCATGCCTTATATTTATTCTTTGTTAAAAGAGAATTTCAAAATATTTTACCAACCTTTCTTTTCCTGCAACTGAAGCCAAATCCTTATTTTCAGGCTTTTGCTAATTTCCAAAAATGTCTTGACATAGAGCAAACATGTACTCAACTTCCCCCTCAGGACACATCTCCATGAGTATATGTATTTGTGACAATCTGTGTGAATCTTTAACCTGCATTTCGAAAATTACGTATCAAAGCAACCTATTATCTGAATAATTTTAACCTTCTGTCCTCTCTACCTCACTCATCAACCTATCTTTTCACTCAGTAAAAGTGTGGGGCAGTAATTTGATAGACCTCAGTTGGTTTGACATGCTTCTAATACTTATGAAGAATGTGTCAGTGAAAATGCTGTTTACTATATTGAAAATTTTTTTTCTTCTCCACAGATTTCTGTAAACTATCAATAAAGTTAATCCTCTAAGCATACTCATTTACTAAAAGAAATTGCCATTATGTCCACTTTGCATAATGACAGAACTATAATAAGATGAATTAAGACTTATTATGATGATTTTAACCTCATGGTAATGATATAAAAATGATTAGACAGAACAGAAAATTGAAATTAGAAACATGTGGAGACCATCTTTCTGGTCCTTGGATTAACTTCAAATTTTCTAGGAGTATTACTCAGCTGGTTGCCCTACTTTCTACAGTCCTATTAAATTGTTAAAATCAACAAACACATTTCCCCAAGGAATCAGGCCAGGCTTAATTCAGTCCTCCACTCAGAAGATTTGCAGAATGGAAAAGAGCAGAGATATGCTTGAATTTGACATATCAGAGCTTTCTATGTGGTTTTAATAAAAATGAGCAGCTGGACTAGGCAGTGAGTTAAGGCAGGATATGATGTAATACATGATGATGATGATAGATAGATAGATCGATCGATAGATAGATAATAGTAGACAGATGATTGATCGATCAGTAGTAGATAGATGATAAGTAGATAGACAAATATATAGATGATAGATGATAGATAGATAGATAGATAGATAGATAGATAGATAGATAATACATAGGTAACTGATAGGTGATAGATATGTAGACAAATCTAACAATAATCAGTCAGGGCCTGGATAACGCTCTGAGCTGATAAGGATAGGAGAACCCACAAAGAATGAAGGCAAGCTGAGGTCACCAATTCCACTATGATGAGAGATATGACCTTGGAGTTATTATGGCTCTCATTACTGTCCTGTCTGTATTATTCTGTTTATCATCTTCTATTTGTCCCTCTCACTAGACAATGATCTCTTAAGATGATATATAAGAAAACAGATTTTAAAGTCTAACTTACCTGACTTTGAGTCCTGACCCCACCTCTTTTTAGCTCAGCAACTTTGGCCAGATTATTCTGCATTTTTACAGCTCGGTTTTCTCATCTGTACTGGAATGGAGTAATGCCTTCCTCAGGACTCACTGTGAGCTAAAATTCGAGGACATGTTGAACAAGAGAATTTGGGGCCCAAATTTCCATTCAGCTTCAGCCTCAGTCTGTGGAGGACTTCACAGCCCAAGAACATGTACAGTTTTCTCACTGGAGGCTCATTGCTGTGCTTGTGTGTGATCAAGGATTGTGTGATCTCAGAGGCTGCCATAATAACGGCTAGTCATCTCAACAGTAGTGAGATGAGGCAGGCCTTGTGATTTGTCACTAATATCTACTCTCTTTCAAATGCAAATAGATGAGGAATCTATAAAGCCATAAATCTAAAAATCTATTTCTTTGGATGGACAAAAAAATCTCTTTATGCATTAAACACATTGAAATTCTATCGATCAATAGAAAAATATATACTATTGATTAGTACAATGATGTAGAAATTAATAATGGTGAAAGCTATTAATCTCATATGCAAAACAATTAAAGACTTCTGATTGGTTTAATAAATAGAGAATAAACCAATGGTTAATACAAATCTTAAGAAATTTGTTGGTAGATAAATTTATAAGGTACATTATATTCTTTAAGCCAAAAATTGTTGTAAAGATTCTTTTCTTTTTAATCTTTTTTTTTTTTAATGTTTATTTATTTTTGAGACAGAGAGAGACAGAGCATGAACGGGGGAGGATCAGAGAGAGAGAGGGAGACACAGAATCTGAAGCAGGCTCCAGGCTCTAAGCTGTCAGCACAGAGCCTGACGCGGGGCTCAAACTCACTGACCATGAGATCGTGACCTGAGCCGAAGTCAGACGCTTAACCGACTGAGCCACCCAGGCGCCCCTGTAAAGATTCTTATAAAATAATAATCAAAGCAGAATAATAGAGAGCAGATTATATTAAATTCTAAATATTGTAGAATTTTCTGATGTAATAGCATGCATAAATAAAGCAAAATGCTTTCAAGAACTCTATTTAATTTTATTAAAATCAACTTAGGCCCTGCCTCCTTTAAAGGAAAAAAAATTGGGGGTGCCTGGGTGGCTCACCCACCCAAGTGAGTTAACCCACTGACTCTTGATTTCTACTCAGGTCATGATCTCACAGTTCCATGAGCTCAAGCCCCACATTGGGCTCCATGCTGACAGTGCAGAACCTACTTGGGATTCTCTCTCTACCTCTCTTTCTCTCCCCCTCCCCCGCATTCTCTCTTTCTCTCTCTCTCTGTGTGTGTCTCTCAAAATAAATAAACATACATTTAACACAAATTTAAAAAAACTATTTGGGAATTTTACACATCTAAGGATCTATAAAAGAAAAACATGTGCTTTGCTATTTCAAAACTTCATAAAGAACAAAGTTCCAAATTTGTTCAACATCTATGATAAATAATCTTTACTGAAGCATAAAGCAGAATATAAAGAAGTATAATAACAAGTAGTTATTACAAATAATACTTTATTAATTATATTAATCTATTATTTTATACTCATTAATATAATAAATTAAAAGCAGAATGTATGCTTTGCTATTTTAGAATTTTATAAGGAGAAGAAATATTTCAAAATTATGTAACATCTATAATACATAATCCTTTATTGAAACAAACACAAAATACAGAATATGAAGAAAAGGGAAAAGGTGGGTTTATAACTCTAGAGAGCATGAGAAGTTGACATAGTAAAGGATATAGAAGCTGGATGTGGAAGGGACAGGAGAAAGGTGACATCTATATCTGTGGCTTAAAGAGTTGAAGACATGGTGGTGTCATCCATAGAGAGAGTGCTAGAAGGACATCAAATTCAATGGGAAAGATCATGAGTATAGCTTGGGTCAAGCTAAGATAAATGCACCTGTAACATACTAAGATGGCTGGAATGGATGTATGTATTTTGCATTTCTGTGTAGACATAATGAATTAAGCCATGAGTATACATGACATTACTGAGAAGATTAGGCAGAGCCTGGAGGAACTGCAACATTTTCAGAGGGTGCCCATGGGTTGTGTCTACACCTGCACAAAACACTAATAAGCCATAAACTCTCAGATGATTTGAGGTGCCTTTCAGCTCTCCCTAGGAGCTGTCTAAAAGCCCCAGCTGCTACAACCTAAATCTCTTGAGTATAACAGCTTTATCAGTCCATGCTTTTGCTGAAGTTTCCATCAATTCATTCATTCATTTGTTCATTCATTCATTCATTCATTCAGCAATACTATTTTTTGAGTACTTGTTATGTACCAGGTAATCTTCTAGCATTAGAGCTATAGCAATTTAAAAAAATACATTATTACCACACTCAAGGAGCTTACTTTTTTTTAGAAGGAGCTGTGCTATAAAAATAAACAAATAAATATATAATGTATCAGGTAAGTCCAAAGGAAAAGACAGTAAGATTAGAGGTATAAGCTATGATGGGGATGATATTTTATGTAGGGTCAGAGAAGGTACCTCTGAAAAAGTGATTTTTTTTTTTTTAAATTTTTTTCAACATTTATTTATTTTTTTGGGACAGAGAGAGACAGAGCATGAACAGGGGAGGGGCAGAGAGAGAGGGAGACACAGAATTGGAAACAGGCTCCAGGCTCTGAGCCATCAGCCCAGAGCCCGACGCGGGGCTCGAACTCACGGACCGCGAGATCGTGACCTGGCTGAAGTCGGACGCTTAACCGACTGCGCCACCCAGGCGCCCCTGAAAAAGTGATTTTTTAACAGAAACCTGAAGTGAGACAATGAACCACCCAGGGGAAAAACATTCTGAACAGAAGACATCTCAAGCACTAAGCTGCTGAGGTGAAATCTTAGCCTATTCTATTCAGGGAAAGGCTGGCATGATAGTGGGACAGCAAACAAGGATGAGAAAAATGGGAGAGGACCTCAGAGAGAAGAGAGGGGGCCAGACTTGTAGGACTTGTAGGCAATTGTAGACAACTCGATTTCACTGTGCCTAGAAGGAAACATTTATTTCAAAATTTTAATCTGGTCAGTGGTATGATCTGACTTCATATTCAGATTTGAAAAATATGATCTGACCAATGCAGGAAGAGTAGATAATAGAAAGTGAAGGGCAAAAGAAAGTGACTTGAGTGTAAGTAGTAAAGGGAGTGAACGGTGAGAAGTGAATGGATTCCAGTTATATTTTGAAGGAAGAGTCAATAGGATCTTCCCGTTGGCATTTGTATATGGAATTCAGAGGAAATGAGGAGAGTTGTGGTAAACTGGTTGCAAAATTGACCAGAATTCTTTACCTATGACTTTATACGTGCCTGTAGCAATACTGTTGTGGTCTATTTCCTCTTCAATCTGGGCTAGCCTTATGACTTTATTGGGCAGATAGAGTGAGGCAAAATTGACAGTTCGTAGCTTGGCCTCAAAAGGACATGTGTACTTCCATTCAATTTTTTTGAACTCAAAGAGTGCCATGGAACCAGCCAAGGATAACCTGCTGAAGGATGAGAGTCCCCAGTGGATCAGCTTGCTGACCATAGATACATGAGTGGCTTATCAGACAAGACCAGCCCAGAGAAGTAGACTTCTGAATTAAATAAATTCTTGGCAGCTAGGCCATTGTGCTTGGGATCTTACTGTGGCTTATTGCGGCAATAAATAATTTATACAGAAATTTGTACCTGAAAGGAATGATGCCATAACAAAAACTTAAAATATATGGCACTGGCTATGGAACAGGTGGCAGGAAAAAGCTGGCAAAATGAAAAAAAACAAAAAAAAAGTTAGCAAAACCTAGGGGGGAAAAGGTAAGAAACAGTGTTACAAAGCTGGGGCACCTGGTCCCAGTCATTTAAACATCTGACTCCATATTATCTCTGGTTGTGATCTCTCAGTCGTGGGATTGAGCTCCATGTCAGGTTCTGTGCTGACAGTTCAGAGCCTGCCTGGGATTCTCTCTCTCCCTCTCTCTCTCTGCACCTCCCCGTCTGTGCACTCTCTCTCTCTCTCTCTCAAAATAAATAAGCAGGAAAAAAAGCAAAAAACTTTATAAAAATGTATTATAAACCTGGGAGGAAAAGGAGACCTAGGTTATATAGTGGTAGCAGAAAAATCTGTGTTCACTTGACAAAAAAAAAAATAATAATAAAATAAAATAAAATAAAATAAAATAAAATAAAATAAAATAAAAAAGAAACCTAATGAACTTTCAGATGTAGTTAAGAAGACCTTCTGGTAGAATATTGAAAGTGTCAACTTTTTTCAGATATCCAGTAGTGAGTTGTAATCTGAATATACAATACCCAGTGTGTAGTTAAAAATAGAATCAATATCTAATCAAAGGTATGTAATTCACATTGGGAAAAATAGTATTTGATACTTTCTCTGTAAATATGAAAGTGCTTAGCACACTGACAGTTACATAATATTCATATAATAAATGTCAACTCCCATTTAATTGTACTTTCTTTTCACACACAAGGTAATATTCTATAGTATAGGACAGATTTTGGCAGCTATTGAATATTTTGTGTGTATAGACTTTAGATAATGAGATTTTTCTATCTTCCAATGCAGTAAATAGGTATAACAGTTAATGAAAGATTTGAGATCACAAAGTTAAAACACGAGAATCTTAGCAATACATGGTGAGAACTTAAATCATCTGGTCTAGATGGACGGTACCCCATGGAATAGTGCAAGGGCCAGATATCCACAGTGCTGACTGAGCTAGGAATGATAATATCTGACAAGCTGGACTGCTTTGCTTGTTGATATGAAGATCCCAAGAGAGCTGTCAGGCATTTTATGCCTGATGAACTGTAGAGCGGCCTGTGTTCCTCTGACTGTGTTTTTCCAGTCTGGGATGTGGGGAAATAACAGATACATAAACCCTGGAAGCTCTGTTTAGTGGCCTGGAACACGGAGTTTCTTTCTAGGCTGATTTCTGGGTATTGCTCAAATTTCTTAGAGAAAGTAGGAACCACTAAAATCAATTAACTCTGTCTAAGGGCTTTTCTTGTTCTTCACAGTCCTTTTTTCATCCCCACTTTTTTGGTTCATATCCATCCCTGATTTGTATTTTCTTCTTTTTCTTTAAGGTTTACTTACCATAAGTACATCTTTCATTGGACTTTGTTGTGTTCCTCCTCTCGATCTTTATCACTGCAAATACCCTGGCCCTCCATTTTTCCTTCCCATTTCCACCCCACCCCAGCTAAATGTCTTCTTTTTGCAAAGGCTTCCTGAAAAAGAATATTTATAATGAAACCTGAGGAAGATGGTGACAATTTTATAAAATAGCCACACATAAAATGTGCTTTTAAGTAGCTATTCTAGGCATTTTGCTAGCTGCTGGAGACACATCTATAGACGGGATGGATACCTCCCTTTCTGCACTATTAAACATATATATACATGTAATAAATACTGTGAAATGTATAGGATTCTACTGGGTGAAGCACTTGGCCAGAGATGCCTAGAGGAAATTGAGACCTGAAGGACAAATAAGGGGAAGATGATGGAAGAAACACTCCAGCCAAAGAAAATAATGTATGAAAACCCTGGAGTGAGAGAAAACACAGTCTGTTTGAAGACCTGAGAGAAATCCAGTATGGCTGGAACTTTGAAGAGAGAAGGAAGATGAAGCTGTGTTTTGGGAAGGAGTTACATGAAATCAGTACTTGGAGACCACTTGTAGGATTTTACCCTAATGTCTAGGTGATGAATGGCAGTTTATCCAGAAGGCTGACATGACAGGAGTTATATTTTCAAAAGATGAGTCTATGGCTTGTGGATGGATTGGAAAGGGGCAAGATTTGGTGTGGTTGGGAGGCTATTTCTCAAGTCTAGAGGAGAAATGACATAATGTGTATGTGTCATGCAAGTGAATATAAAGGAAAAGGAATACATTCCTTAACTCCAGAGATCGCAACGGCTAATATAGGGGTTGTGGGAGGAGAAGGTGTGTGGGTGTGGGAGAATAACACATCAATTCTAGCCTGAGAAAGTAGGAGCACATAAAAATCAGATATGCCATGCTCTGGAGATTCCAGAATGCCAGAATAAGAAGGGTGTGCTTATTAGCATGGGCAGTTGGGGTCATTAACAGTTTGGGGTATGTGAAATGGTATGACTGGAATAATACTTTATAAAAGGAAAGCACACACTTTAAAACATTGTTGAATATTAACGTCTGTTGCGTTTAAGCTTTTGCTCACTTAGAAATATTTTTTCCTGCCTTACCTCATCTTATACTGGACTTCAATAAAATGGACCTTTCATTTGGGTAATAAAACTCAGTCTGCGTTACTTGTAAAATTTGAGGATGTATCCCCACAAAGCATAGACTGAGGAAGGAGACAGCATGAGCCAGGGTCCTTGAAGAGAATCAGAAGATTGGGCAGCCTCTGAAAAATACATTAATTTCTATTTTTACTCCAACGGGACCTTGGAAGAGACGGCAATAAGACCAGGGATGAGCCAGAGCAGTGCCCTTTACTGGCAGAACTTGGAAGTCCTGGCCATGGACTCCCAATAAACCTGTCATGGCGATTCTCATATTTGATTCTCTGGAAGAAGGCACAAAATTTAAGGGCAGGTCCATGTCATTTCATATAAAATAGTATAAAAGAAATGAGGGAGAAGAGAAGGATAGAAAAATAATGGTGCCAACACATTTATTGTCACAATCAGAGAAAGAAGTTTAATTTTCCCAAGCAAAGTGAAACCAGCAAATGGGTCTTCGTTGTCCATTTGTGTTGCCTCCTTTCTCGTTTGTGGTGCAGAAATAACTGTAGAGGGAGATTCATACGTTCGTGTGATCTACAGAGTTTGTTTTGATGAGCTCTACTATTTGATCCAGTAAGGATAGGTAGCCAATAATGCTTGCCTTCCTGCCTCTCCAGTGTCTCCTCTCAGTTCCTGGAAACAGACTGAGAAGTTATAATTTTGTTCCCTAAATCCTTCATGTCTGTTTTCCTGCTGTGTCTGTTATATATATGAGTCATTTTCCAAATGTTTAAAAGACAAAAATATTGTGTCAGAGCTCATTGCAGCATCGTGAAATTCCTTGAGGAGGCTGAAGCCTCTAATGGAAACAGTCCTGGACCAGGAGCCTTGATATTAGCCTTCTAGTTTACTTTGTCACTCCCTTGCTGCAGGAACTTGGACAAACCAATGTGTCTCCGGACTTCAGCTTACAGTTCTATGTGCAGTGAGGGCGTCAGATCGAATTAACGCCGGTAGTGTTTTTATAGTGGTTTGTGTGTGTGCGCGTGTGTGAAGGCCCCTCTGAATTCCACTAGATGTACTCAGGGACTATAAACATACTAACACAGAGGTTATCACTCCAGAACTATTCATAGAAAGCAATTGAGAGGGAAAGAAAGAAGGAAAAGAGGAGGGACAGAAGGAGCTGGACTTTAGGTCATGTGACTCATTTCAGTATCTGAATTATATTTAGACTAAATTAGATACTTCATTTGCGAAGTTGTATCGATCAGCTTAAATCTGATTATGCTCAGTAATAAATGACCCCCAAATTACCAGTGGCATACAATAGCAACAAAAAGTTTTCTTCAAATTTACATTACACAGCCAGCAGATTTGGTTGTGTCTGCTTCAAATTTTCTTCATTCCTGGGCCCAGACTGAAGGAACAGTCTCTATCAATGACATGCCATTCCGCCCCCCCTCTTTTAAATAATAAAACTCATTTTATTTTTTAAGTGTTTATTTATTTCTGAGAGAGAGAGTGCACATGTGCAGGGAAGGGACAGAGAGAAAGGGAGACAAAGAATGCCAAGTAGGCTCCATGTTATCAGTGCAGTGGACACGGGTCTCGAACTCATTAACCGTGAGATCATGACACGAGCCCATGACCTGTGCCGAAATCAAGAGTCTGAGGTTTAGCCCACTGAGCCACACAGGCTCCACAAGGATATGCCATTCTTAACTTAAAGGAAAAGAGCAAACGGTGATACCACGTGAAAGTTCTTTAAGCTGAAAGGAGAGCTCTTTCCTTCCACTCCCATTTTATTTGCCAAGTCTGAATTGGATGGGACAAGAAGTACAATCCCCTCACAGGGAAAGCATCAGATAATTAGTCACAAAAATGCAATACACTACAGTAACATTTTTATGAACACCAAACAAAATGTAGCGGTACCACAAGAAAAGTTAGGGCCACTGACCATTGACATTTGATAAAAGTCAGGTTGTGTCCTACACAAGTGTCATTGACTGTCTTTATATTGAGTGAAGAAAGTAAGGTTAAAGGTCCTTCTAGTCCATGGGGCTCCTGGGTGGCTCAGTTGGTTAAGCTTCTGACTTTGGCTCAGGTCATGATCTCGCGGTTCGTGGGTTTGAGCCCCACGTCAGGCTCTGTGCTGATAGCTCAGAGCCAGGAGCCTGTTTCAGATTCTGTGTCACCCTCTCTCTCTGCCTTTCCTCATTCTCTTTCTCTCAAAAATAAATAAACATTAAAAATAAAGTCTTCCTGGGGTGCCTGGGTGGCTCAGTCGGTTAAGTGTCCGACTTCAGCTCAGGTCATGATCTCGCGGTCTGTGAGTTCGAGCCCCGCGTCGGGCTCTGTGCTGAAAGCTCAGAGCCTGGAGCCTATTTTGGATTCTGTGTCTCCCTCTCTCTCTGACCCTCCCCCATTCATGCTCTGTCTCTGTCTCAAAAATAAATAAACGTAAAAAAAAATTAAAAAAATAAATAAAGTCTTCCTAGTCCAGCTTTCTCACAAACTCTGGCTAAATTATACACCAATCAAAGCGACAAATGAAAATGGAAACAACATACCAGAATTTGAGCCGCAGCAAAAGCAGTTCTAAGAAGAAAGTTTATAGCAATAAACACACTAAGAAACAAAAAAGATCTCAAATAAACAGCCTAACTGTTCATTGGATTGTTCTCAACTGTTCAAAAACCCCTGCCATGGCTGTCCCTCATTTCTTCCCAATACACATGGCAACTATTCTTACTTCTTTCTTATCTGTAGTACCTATTTGGATTATATGTACAATTTTTTTTACATGCTTTTATTTTTTTTTTTGAGACAGAGAGAGACAGAGCATGAGCAGGGGAGGGGCAGAGAGAGAGAGAGACACAGAATCCGAAGCAGGCTCCAAGCTCCGAACCGTCAGCACAGAGCCCAACACAGGGCTTAAACTCACGGACCGTGAGATCACGACCTGAGCTGAAGTCAGACGCTCAACCAACTGAGCCACCCAGGCGCCCCATGTGTACAATTTTTAGACTCAATGTTTCACAGTTTTTCAGAGGTTGATAAAGCACGGTACTTGTTCAATACATGTGCATAGACTTGGCTTCCTGCAAACTAATAACAAACCAGCCTTCATAGGAAAGCTAGCACGTCCATAAATGGAAAATGTGGAATTTATTTTGCATATCATTATTTTAGTTTTGCAATATTTGAGTCTTTTAATCATTGATATCATAGCTACTTAAAAGTAGTTATGATATCATAACTACTTAAAAGATTAAAATAATTTAGGGCCCTTTAGCTTCATAGCCTTTGAAAGACTTAAGTTATTTAGTTGAATGGGAGAAAAAATTGTACTGGAGGAAAATGGACTTAAAGTTTTGCTACCTATTCAAAGCCAATCAATAATGGTCTTTCAATGTTTGCTGTTGTTTTGTTCTGTTTTTTAAACAGGAAGGAACTTATACATAAACACACACAAATGTACTCCAGAAAACATTCTTAGCAGGGCTGTTTAATATTGTTTTACTTAGAGACGTAAAGTCTAAATCTTCTACTCAATCCATATTAGATTATGATATACTTTCATTAGCCAATTTAAAACTGAGAATGATCAGAAATTAGCCATTTTTACAACACAATTCTCTAGAAGAAGCAGGATTGGAGACCATTAGATATTCTTGCTCCTTCCTCTCTGTCACCTGATATTAAAAAAGCCCCATTAACAAGGTTCTGGGAGTGGGCGGGTATATGCCCCAGTGTGCTAAACTTTCTGCTGATTAGATGATTATATTGTAATCTTTCCTTTACTCCCTCATTTCTTATCCTCTTTATGCTTCAACTCCTGCAGATGTATTTGAAATTTGAAAAATTATCAGCAGACCAACTATATCTCACCCTTTCCCCACTTTTGTCATCTTCTTTTCATTTACCGTGTTTTTGGTATTTGAAGTATGCTGCCCATGGGGCCAAGGTCAGAGATTGGCTCATTGGAAGACTTCCTCCAGTGAAACATTTCCAACTGTTATTTCCAACAACTCTGTATTACTTGCTGGCTTTATTGTGTTACGATTTTGTTTTCAGCTTCCACATATTGATTTGTTACTTGCTGCTATTTTTAGCTGTGTGATCTTGGGCCAGCTATTTAACTTCCCTTTGTCCCACTCTTCCTATCTGTATAATGAGGAAAGTATGAGTATCTACCCATTTGTGTTGTTATGAAAATAAAAAATAAACACTAAGAAAGTATTTGAAGTAGTAAGTGCTCAATAAATGCTATTACTGTGCAGACAAGTAGATGTAATAATCTCAAGTTTTAACATTTGACTCCCTTATTAATGCAGCCCTTTCCATTAATGATTTTGAAAATAAGAATATTTCCAATAATATAATAAATGTTTTTAGCAATTTTGTTTATAAAGTACTTTGCATGTGATATTTGGGCAAGCTCTATGAGGATAGGAATCCCTGGCTTCTTGTCTTGGTTACTGTGACTTATCACCTTGTACCTTGTACCTTGGTATCTGTTTGTTGACTGAATGAATAATAGCATAATATTATTTTATCCTTGCGATTCTGAGTCTTGTTAAAACAATGATGATACACTAAGCCAGTTATGATTAATTTATATAATTTGGTAGGGCTGCTTAACCGAGTACACCGACTGGATGGTTAAGACAAGAGAAATTTATTTTCTCACAATTCCAGAGGCTGAAAGTCAAGATCAAGGTGTGAGAAGTGTTGGTTTCTTTTGATGCCTTTCTCCTTGGCTTAGAGATGGCTGCCTTCTCCCTGTGTCTGTATATGGTCTATCCTCTGTGCACGTCTGTGTCCTAATCTCTTCTTACAAGGACACCAGTCATGTTGGATTAGGGTCCACACTAAACACCTCATTTTTAATTTAATCACCACTTAGAAGTCCTTATCTCCAAATACAGTTACACTTTGAGGTACTGGAGTAGGGGATAAGGGTTAGGACTTCAGTGAATGAATTTGGGGAGAGAGGACAGTTTTCAGCCCATAATACCATGTGACTCTCTCATTAAAGTCTCATGTGGAACCAGATCTCTTTAGTCAACAGGTTTATTTTTTCCTCCCTCCAAACGTGCTTTATCCTGGTAGCAGGGGGCATGGGTGGGCAGACAATTAGCAAAATAAGGCACGGGAATAGAGATAAAGAAATCAAAATCGCAATAAAGACACACAGGAAGAAAGATAATAGAAAAAGCATAAAGTGAAAGGAAGGAAGTAAAGGAAAAAGGAAGGGAAAAAAAGAAAAAGATTGGTTAGAAAAGTAACTTATCTTATGTTTTAAGAGTATTCTTTTTCTTTTTTTTTTCCTAAAGGCTAGCATGATCCAACATGAAAAGGAAGATTATTTATTATGTGCCAGTAATCTGAGAATCAGGGGAAAAGGTAACTTTGGCCATGAATGTTCCCCATCTCTCCCTATGATTAATTCAAAACCTCGCTTGCTACTTTAGAATCCCACTTACACCATTTTTGTCGTTATTGCAGATCTTAGCCTGAAAGAATTGAAGAAATTCATTTAGAAAATCTTATGTACAGCAAACTATTAGCAACCAAGCAAAACTGGTTTGTAGGGTTTCTGTTGACTGCAATGCAACTGGCTCTGTTCCCTTCGGCCGGCACCCTGTCACAACCGCCACCACGGCGATGTTCAAATCGTCCAGCTGAAAGCCTCAGCCCATGAACCAGCGGTCTACACACGGTTTCTGCATTAATCCGTGAACTTAATAAGCATGTGTCTCCCCGGTGGTGCCTCGCTGTCTAACTGAACTACTTATATCCTGTAAATTTGCAGTCTGTTTGACTTCTAGAAAACAAAGCAGTCAGGCTTGCCTGATCTCATCAGTTTAATCTCAGAATATCTAAGCTATTCAACAACCCGTGTATCTTTATGTAAAAAAAGAAAGAAAGAAAGAAAAAATTGGCACAATGAGAGCTGTTATTAGAGACATGTGTTCCAGGCTGTGATCGGAAACTGTTAGTCTTTCTTGATGAACGCGAAAATACGAAATTAATATATTAAAAATGAACGTGGCTAGCAAATTACTGTGTGCTGAAATTACCACAGTCATCTACAGTGCGACATTGTTGTTGGGGTCTTGAGGATCGGGCAGAAAATGCATTTTGCAAGGAAAATGGTTAGCCAGGAGGTCTGCCAGGTAAGCCGAGAGAATGAGTACACGTGAGTGCTTCTGATATATTAATTATACTTCCATCTGAAAGTTTCTTAGCCTTGGTAAGTTCAGTCCGAGAAGGCAAGAAATAGTATACACTAAGCAAGGAGGCTTGATCCCAGAGATATCTGTGAACTAACTTGTACCTTTTCCTGAACTGCATCCTTAGCGGCTTGTACCTTCTTGGTACCAAGCTAATGGTACGGCTGTCATATAACATTACAGGAAAGTAGAACACTGCAAAGGAGTATCATTCATTATAAAAAGGAAAACCTTATAAGTAGGTCATCTTCCTGCTTTACCATTTGGGAAGTACATCACAGAACATTTCCCTGTGTTGTGCTTGATGCGGGGACATAATAAAAATGGCTAGCATTGATCAAAAATTCTGTTCCAATCACTTCCAGTCACAGGAATCATCAAATTGAATAGTACCACCCTCGCTTAAAATCAGAAAAGGGGAGATTAAGTAACTTTCCAAAGGTGGCATACTCAGTGAGTGATAGATCCTGGACTTGAACTCAGGCATTGAATACAAGAGCATTGTCTTAACCACCATGCTGTGTAGCAGTTTGGGGCATAAACTTACGGTTAATGAAGACTTGGCTTAAGACAGAAAAATGCTGAAATGGGAATTTGAAATGTCCTGCCTATACCACTTTCCATATACAGTAAGACATGTGTGAAGAGATCTGAATAAGAGAGAGGTCAGTTTCTTTCAGAGAAATAACAGTAGGATTCACTCCATATGGGTCACTTCTGGGAACACTCCAAGTACCTTTTATTTTATTATATTAAAAATGTTTTTGGGGCGCCTGGGTGGCGCAGTCGGTTAAGCGTCTGACTTCAGCCAGGTCACGATCTCGCGGTCCGTGAGTTCGAGCCCCGCGTCGGGCTCTGAGCTGATGGCTCAGAGCCTGGAGCCTGTTTCCGATTCTTTGTCTCCCTCTCTCTCTGCCCCTCCCCCGTTCATGCTCTGTCTCTCTCTGTCCCAAAAATAAATAAACATTGAAAAAAAAATTAAAAAAAAATGTTTTTAATGTTTATTTATTTTGAGAGTGAGAGAGAGCATGGGCACCCATGGGTGCACATGGAAAAGGGGCAGAGAAAGAGGAGAGAGAATCCCAAGCAGGATCCACACTCAGTGCAGAGCCGGATGCAGGGCTCTGTGAGATCATGACCTGAGCTGAAATCAAGAGTCAGACACTTAACTGACTGAGCCACCAAGGCATCCCTCCAAGTACCTTTTAAACATCCGTGATAGTAAGGGCTCAGGGGATCACAGGATAACAGCTCTGCCTCTCTACCTGTGGGACATTGAGCAATTCTTTTACCTCCTCTGAACTTCATTTTCTTCACTGATTTCTAAAAATAGTATTTCTCTGCTACATTTGAAAAAGTAATAACTTCCTCATTTCATCTTCTCATAAATAGTGCAGATAATATCAAGAGGCACACTTTGTAAAATTTGTTTGACTGGTGAGAAAACTAGGAAGTAACAAAATTTAAATTAAACTCTGTAATTTCTATATTTCATGCTTTTCCTCCAAAATCATGTAGCCTACCATAAGGCACTTTTTTTTTTAAATTTCTAAAAACTTCAATGGGCTGGGAACCATCTGGCAAGAAGCTAGCATTTAGTTGAAACAGGAGATATGTGAATCTCTTCTGAACCTGAGATGACTTGATTTTATGACCACCCAAGGTCTGACCATCTATGGTCCTGACTTCTTGGAAATTTCCTGATTCTACTGTCAAAGTTCTTTCATGTAAGCAGAAACCGGTTGTTACAGTGTCTCTCTGTAGCTGGTTAACTGGTTATTTCATGCTTCTAATTATACTGAATTATTGAGTCCAGGAAAATATATTTATTGTACTGGGAGCCAGGAAGTTTTGTATTCCATGACTCTAGGTTAAATCCTTAAACTCATCAGGAATCCTTGAAACACAAGTGTGAATGGATTAACTCCAATCCATTTCAAATTCTGGGAAACAAGCAAAGATATATGCACTACTAAAGGCAACTTGGGAGCCTTATATGATTTCCTTATACAAAGGATGTTATTAACCCTTGAGTAGAAACAACTCACTGTCAAAAAGCTACATCTTATGGAAAGTTGTTTCAGTTTTATCAGTCCCAACGTGGGATTCGCTTTCCTAAAATCTGAAATAGACCTGCACGCCTATGAGTTTATACTCAAGCTACACCTGCCATCCTAAGGGAGTTTATTTTTAAATAGAACTTGTGACTAAATAAATAAATAAACATAATACTCACATCGGAACACAAATTTTAATGTAATTTGCCATTCTAATACCACCTGTTACCTTTTGCGGGCATTGTGAACATGTCAGGCTGAAGGTTAATTCAAGAAGAAACCAGAATTCTCTTTGAACTATTTTATTGCAAGTATGTCTTCTGCTTCCGTTATGTACAGTTTATATAATTTTGTTTTTGAAGAGTCAAGCCTTTCACGAGAGCTCTATTTTCTTTAATTTGTATTTATTTTTATGCCTTGTCCTTGCCATTCTTATGCTCGGAGGCCATACTCCGTTACCGTCTCAAATAAACAAGAAAAGATCAACTTGTGTGAATTGGAGCAAAGAAGAAATATGTGCATACATAGCACTTGCCACTTGCCAAGATATGGTGGCATCAATTTTGCTCTAATTTTTAAGAGATGAAAGTAACATTCTTACCTAAAAAGAGAAGCAGATTCTTTAAACTCCAACAAGGTACATGTTCGACTTCCACTTCCAGACATGATGGAGGGCTGCTACTGGACTTGACCACCCACTTACTCCTAGTCACAGAAAACAATTTTGGGACTGAATACAATGTGCAAAGCAACACTGTAAACTATTGGACAACAGAAAACAGAAGGATGTGATCCTTGAGAGAAGAAAATACACAAAAGAAACTCCATGCTCCACTCAGGTTTTGCATAGAGGACCTTACCAGACGGCAGTGCAGGAAGGTGGAAACACGGTTCTGTTCTAGTAAAGTGGCTGGGGTTGGAATTTGTGGGGTAAGGTATCAGAAAGGAGGAAATTATCCAGAGTGAGAGGTCCCTGAAGTTTTAATGCGATTCCTTCTCAGGCTCTCAAGTGAGAGCCAGTTTATGCCCTCACAAGCAAGACTCCGCAGGCTTAGCAGAGTGTGGTGCTGGCTGGAGATACCAGATGTTGTGCAGTGTAGAGAGATATCAGATTTCTGGCCCAGCCATGGAGAATAAGGTTTGCTGAGCACATGGGCATTGAGGTGAGACTCTGGAAAGATCACACCTTAAAAATAAAGACCACTCTCTGGAGTAAGGGATGAAACCCAAAACCAAAGTCAAAACCAAGATTCTGATTTTTTTTTAAATTAATTTATTTATTTTGAGAGAAACAGAGAGAGAGAGAGAGAGAGAGAGAGAACAACAGAGTGCACCTGCAAGTTGAGGATGGGTGGCCAGGCAGATAGAGGGAGAGACAGAGAATCCCAAGCAGGCTCCACACTGTCAGTGGGGAGCCCAATGTGGGGCTCGAACTCACAGACTATGAGATCATGACCTGAGCTGAAGTGGACGCTTAACAGACTGAGCCACTCAGGGGTCCCAAGATTCTGAGTTTTACCATAACCCATCACTTACTTATATTTCTACAGTTCTGGTCATTTTGCATACATATTCTTTACTTTTGATTCATTTGATAAATAATTCAACAAATATTCACTAAGCTCCTATTACATACACCAGGGCACCACCATAAGCGTGTTTCTTTTTAGCACTATATGTAAGACATATAAACAGATATATAAATATAGTATATATATATATATGTATATACAGCATATATTATTTATATGTTATATATTTATATATGCATTTATACAAATATAATTTTAATATAAAATCTGTATAAATATAAACTATACTATATATAAATATATATAATATTAAGTGTATAAAATATCTCCCTAGTATTGCCTTCTTCCAATCCATTTATTCACTATCTGCCCACAAAAACCCAAAAGAATTCATCTGAACCTTTTCACATTCCAATTTGAACGTGATTAGTCCGAGAGTACTTTTCCCAAACTGGAATGATGGAACCATCGCAAAGGCAAGAAGGAAGCAGTCATCATAAGTGAGCATATCATGCATTGTTTATTACATAAATATAACCTGTACCTGATTTCACTGTTACTGTTCCAGACCACAAAAAAAAAAAAAAAAAAAAAGAGAGAGAAAGCAAGCCTTTCCACCCAATCTGAAATTACAAAATGGGAAATATAAACTTGTATTTTAACATGCCGGCTTCATAGTAACCCAAATGTGATAACATTTTTAATTAATTAATATTCTCACAGTCATTAGAAGACATTTATTAAGCAGATAAGTTCAACAGTTTAAAATTACTTGGTATGTTCTCTCTCTGTGTACAAACATTAAAAGGATACAATGACTATTGCTTCTCTTTGGGAGAGTTGAAAGCAAAGCTCACACATCATAATGATCACATTATGCTCCTTTAACACTTTCAAAGCAGATATTTTTACCATTTTACAGAAGGAAAAACTGAGATTAATTTTGCATTAAGTAATAAAATCCAGATTTCTCAAATCCTGCTCAGAATGCACTGGCTTCCAGCAAAACAGCTGCTTGACTTTAGACTTTCAAAAGAACTGTTTTTCATTCGAGGCTTATATGCATCTGTTGTTGGAGAAATTCAAAAAGGCAAAAGGCTCTTTGTGTACAAGCTCCATTCTGGCAAATGTATCCAGTGGATTTTGCCTTAATGTGAGATGTAACCAGAGAAATATTGGGGTTTATTGATTTTTTATTTAATGCAATGATAAGACTTGGGTGAGTCACCTCTTAAAATCCTATAAACTGTAGTGATATATTTCGATAGAAGTGTAATAAAACTAAAACTGCATAGAAAACAAATGAATTAGAAGTCATTGGCTATCAGGAAAAATGTTGGTCTACTTTATTATAAAATTTCCCTGAATTTACCAAACTTTTATAATTTGGTGTTTTTAACTGAGATTTGCAAATTATAAGGTTTCCAGTATATACACATGTTAAATCACAAGAAATCCTAACTTCTGGAAGCTATTGTGTATTACTTTAGCATTCAGCTCTATAATTTAACAAACAAACAAGAATCCCTGAGGCTTAAGCCTGATTGCCTAAAACCAATCAGTGATTGTTTCTAGAGCAATTTATCTATGATGACATTTGGGAACAACTGTTGCTTGGGATTAGGGTTATAAGGACTGAAACTAAAGTTTTATATTTCACTTTGGAAATCCATGCACCCATTGAACCAGTGGTCACGAAGCACCCTGACAATGTAGATGCCATATATTAAGGGAGGATACCAACAATGAGCACTGAAAACAGAAATTTACATATTAGACCAGTGATTATCATCCTGGGGTGAATCTGTTCCAGTGGGACTTTTGGCAATGTCTTGAGACAGTTCTGATGCTGCAACTTGGGAGTTGTTAAACAAACAAACGAACAAAACCCACAAAACAACTGTCCCAAAAGGGAGTCACTTATGCTAAACTCTACCTCACCAGTGATTTAATCGAATTGCAGTTTCGACTTTCCGAGAAATGGAGTCTTAAACCAGGAATCACCTGATGGGCACTGAAGGGTAATCTACCTGATACCCTTGCCATCCCCTAAAGGAAACTAACCTTGCAATAACCAACTCAATTTTTTTTTTTTTCCTCATACAACGTTCTTGTTCCTGCTCCCTTGTGCTTATGAAAATATTTCACTTTGTACTTGGAACTCTTGCCTGTTAGCTTGGATGTTGCCAAATTTGAATTAATTTTTGCTCAAATAAACTCGTACAATTTTGAACATGCCTATTTATCTTTTAACCATGTGTACCTAGCATCTAGTGGATAGAGAGAGGTCAGGGATGCTGTTAAGTAACTTTTCTTTCTTTTCTTTCTTTTCTTTCTTTCTTTCTTTCTTTTGAGAGAAAGAGAACTCAGGTGAGCAGGCTCTTCTCTCCAGTGAGCCAAGAGGAGGAGGAGGAAGAGGAGGAGAGACAGAGAGAGAGAGAGAGAGAGAGAGAGAGAGAGAGAATCTTAAGCAGGCTCCATGTTGAGTGTGGAGCCCAACTCAGAACTCATCTCACCACCCTGGGATTATAACCTGAACCAAAATCAAGAGTTGAATGTTCAACTGACTTTGAGTCACATTATCAAAGGCACCACATTTTTTAGAAACTTCTATAAACAGGAAAAAAACTCTACAACAAATTCAGCCCTGAGTGTCAATATTGCTGAAGTGGACAAGTTCTGAATTAAACTAGTTTTAGTACCAGTCACAAGTTTTAGCTTTAGCATTGAAATAAACCTATTAAATGTAAATAGAGTTGTTTGTGGAAAAAGGGGATTTGCAAAAAGGCTTCTTTGCTGGTAATTAAAACCATTATCAGCTATGGTGCAGAGGTGAATTAATTTGGATTCTTCCTTGATTGAAATCAAAGGAGTCTTAGAATAGGAACAATGAAATAGTGGATCAGCTAGAGTCAAAGTGTTGCAGTTTAGGATTGTATTTAAATTAAATTCAGTGAAAATTGCAGAAGAAAAATCAAATGTTGGTACTCTTTAGTATGATCTTTAAATATAAATCATATTGTTAAGCATTTGATTTCCCAGCTAACATGCTTTAAGAGGCCACAACCTCACTAAAAGTGCCAGGAAATTGATGCAGATTAACCAATGCTCAAAATAATGTAACTCATTGATCAGGTTGGAAATGGTTTCTTGCAAAATGCAGACTTGGTTTAGATGCCCCTCTGAGCACATTCTTTGATAATACGACTCGAATAGCGTCTTACTCCATCAACGTTTGTTGGTGAAAATGGTGTTATTGACGATTACTGGTCCTTCTATTCTTGAGAGCAACAATAAGTTATTAGTCCCAGACCAAATATTGCAATTGTCAAAACAAAACCAGTAGACATAGAAAGGTTGTGGAAATTTTTGAAAACTGCTCTAAATTCATGCAGACTGAATGAAAACTAATTTTGATGCTGAGGATAATAGTAATGACATGAGTAGAGACGTGAAATCCGTGTAAATTACACACAGCTTATGAATGCTGATGAGGAAGAAGAAAGAAGTGCTGATTTTCCCCCGCAGTTGAATGTGTACATTTTTGCTTTTCCTTTGACAAGTTGCTTTTTAAGAACTGAGATACATTGATAACTTGCTTTTCAATAATATATTTTTATTCATAGTAAACTTAAATTATTCAGTCACTTTGATAAATTACTGTTTCACTCTCTGTATATGAAGTGGGAATGATATTGTGACTTTCCCCAGATAATTCAAGGGTGAAGGGTACTACATAAATGCACAGTATTTGAGACTAGGCCTTATAGCTTTCATGGTGATTTCATCTGGGTTTAGCTAATGGCTTTTCCATTCTGGTTGGCCAACCAGTAGAAGGTAGCAGCATACCATAGGCCCGCCCAAACTGAAATAATCTAAGGTTGCAACCACCACGGTAAATGTGCTGTCCTAGAATCCTGTGGGCCCTGTGGTTTATGTTGATTAATCACCTTTCACTCCTAAGCCTTTACATTTAATATCAAGTGTTTTAAATATTCTTTCTGAAGTCATTTCCAAAGCTCTTTGCAGTTCTGACATGCTGTGATTCCCTATACGTAAAATTGTTTCTCTTTCTCCCCGGCATAATTTCTTCCCTTTAGTAGGTATTGCCAGATGAATCAATTCCTGAGATATCATCAACATCATGTTAGAAGTCACCCTGCTGTCATAAATTCAGGCACAAGAACTTCAGGATAGAATCCACAAGATCAGGATCAGGGTTAACAAAGTCTGAATGTGTGAAAGCCATTAAAACACAGTGGTTTTGAATGTTCAAAAAGTATTCAGTGTGATGCATTTGTCATGCCTTCTAAATATTTCTCTAATATGAGGCTTCATTTGTGAAAGAGTATGTTCAGGAAACCATAACAGGGTAAACTGGTGTTATTTAGACCTATGGTTTCTAATTAACATATATTCTATTCTAGGGCAATTTAGGCCATCTAGAAACTCCCCAGCTGGAGCCATACATGGTTGCTGGATTCCACTGGATCTGTGTTCTTAGTCAGAACCTAAACACATTGTCTTAAAAAGGAATTTATAAAACTCTTCATCACCAAAGATGGATTTTATTCCAGTACTTGTTTGGGATAATGAAGGGCATTGCATATATTTCTAAATAACTCGCTGTATTAAAACTATTTCTGCTTGACAATACAAAGAAAAAGAAGGATAAGACAAGAAGGAGAAAGAGACGAAAAAGAACAAAAAGTTGAGTGGAGAAGAGAGAACGAAAGCAGCAGCCATTCAAAAATATTCATGGACTACAGAGAAATCTGAAGGGCTCTGCTTTTAATACTCCACATCTGTCTTTAAAAACATATCAATCACATGATCACTAGCAGCTGTTGCATTAGACTTCTAATCAGCCATGATTTTCAAAAGGGAGAAAGAATGCCGTTGGATCAGTTGATGGAAAGTTATTGCTTCGAATGTACCAGCTTGGTACCAGCAACCAATGCAAAATTTAAAGAGACAAAACTTTACTAAGCACCGTAAACACTATTCATGTGTAAAGTGCTATGCTATGAACAGCATAAACGGTCCCACATGTTTGGAAGCCTGAAGAAAACAATGCAGGTTGCACCATGTATTCAAACTGATACATTTAATGGGATACGAAGTGTGTTAAAAAAAGGGGGAGTGGGGAGAAAACAGTCTCTACATTCATAAGTCAGGAAAACACAAAAGCACCACATATTTTAATCACTGAACAGAATGGGCCCCCCATGTTTGGGGACCCTATTCCCTCCTAGGTCTGTGTGACTAGCACCCGTGCTGTTGGAAATTAATAATCCATGTGGGAGTGAGAACATCAGGGATTTCGGCAATTTCACATTTAGTGGGGAAGAGATTACTCCTGTTTTGAATTAACTTCAAGCTTTCTTGGAGACAACTTGTCAGGTCTGTAACATTTACCTTTTCATGCTAAGATATAATGGCAACACGCGAAAAATTCTTGCATTGAAGTAGGGCATGTTGTTCCAAATTAAGGGGAAAAAAGTATTCACTTCCAGCACAGGATATTTCTTAATTCATCAATCATTTGCTGCTAGAGCTGGTCACAGTGGAATCACTGGTGTCCAGTAAGTTGGAAAGAGAATTAAATGGACATGTGACTCTCTCTGGAAAAATAACTCTATTTATCACACCCCAGGAATATGTAGAATGGACGGTTTTCCTCCACTGTCATATTCATTGAGACCGTGGCGGTGATAATGTTTCACGTGTGATGGCTAAAATAAGTTGCAACCGATATCCCTTTAAAGACAGATTTCCAGTCAGAAAGAATTTCCTTTCAATGACCAAAAGTACTAATTTATCTTTCCCCTTATTTTATTATAAATAAAAGGCTTAGAATAATTATAGACATGAATATTGCATGGTACTTAATTTCTTTGTTATAATACAAAATTATTTATTGTAATGACTAAATTATCCTACAATATTTATGAGGATAATCATGATTGTTAACCATCATATTCTGCTCTAGAGCACAGCAAATATTTATTGCTGTTGGATGTGCCTGTGTTCTATATTCAAAAATGATGATAGACAAAAGTATGCAAGGACATGGGCTTCGCTTTTCTGGAGTTCAGGCATAAAACAAACCAACAATTGCAACCAGGCTGCCAATGGAAATGAAGAGAAAATAAGAGCTTCTGCCTTGGAGTGGCGGGAAAATAGTGGGATAAGAACCTGAAAGAGTTTTACTAGATATTTGTGCTAGACTCAGTGCTGGGTGCATGAGGGTGCCCTAGAGATAGGAAAGCGTGTAACCAGTGGCAAGGTAGACAACTGTGAGCATCCAGTGTGGCTCCAGTGTGGCACTCATATCCACAGAAGGAAAGAGAAAGGACATGAAGGTGAACACCTACATTGGAGATGGATTATATACAGTCATCAGTGCCATGCTCTCAAATTTTAACTTTTTAAAACAGATATTGAGACTCCATCTGAACAAATCATTTTCAAACTCTGCTTTGAGTTTGAGAGTTCGTAGGATTTATCAGGGGACTCACCCAAGACTCTGAAGTAGGTGAGATAAGAAGAGAAATGAGGTCTAAGGATCCCAATCCCCATTCAAGTTTCAGCCAGAGACAGATGAGCCACATTCACCCACAAAATGTTATTGAAGAAAGGGTTCGGCTGTGTAAGAAAAGTAAGTAAGAGAAGGAAGAAGTTGAGAAATCATTATATTCAATATTTTGAAGTGGGAAAACCACAAATATACAAAGTTTCGGTTTGTGGTCTGGTTGGTTGGTTAGTCTTTAAAGCCATTCTGACAGCTGTGTGAACAATGGATTTGAGGAAGACAGACCACTTGTGAAGTCAAGGCAACAATTAATGTGAGAGGTAGCAGAAGCTGAAAATAGGCCAAGTGAAAATGGATAAGGAGACAGATTTTAGGGATAAATCAGAGACACACGACTTAGCACTCAGCAAATTGGAAGGTGAGCTGGTTTGGTGTTGCATGTAGGGCTATTCAAAGTGTGGTCTGTGGGCTCAGTGAGCTCACTGAGTCTCAATCCCCACCCCAGACTCTGAACCAGAATTACTGGGGCCGGGGAGGGGTTGGGAGAGCCCTAAACCGGTGTTAGAGTAAGCCTGCCAGCTGATTTGTATGCGTGCTACAGTTGCAGAAGCACTGGGAGAGAGGGTGAGCCAAAATTCCTAGGTTGGTATGCGGAGCGAACAGTGATTGAAAATGAGAAGGATATGTTTGGAGACCAAGATGATTGTTTCAGTTTGGGATATGTTGTAGTTGACTTAGTAAAGAGTAGCCAAGTAAATATTTAGAACTATGGGTCTGGAGCTCAAGACAGGAGTTGGGATGGACAATTGGTTAAGGTAGTGCGTGTTATTTTAAGAGATAAACTCCAAAATTTCAGTGCCTTCACTTTCAGGCATTTTTTTTTTTTTTCCTCAGGTAAAGTCCAAACAGATATTCCTGATGAATAGGTCACTGAAAGTTTCTCTGACTGGTGGCCTCACCGATGTCAACACTGACTCCTCAGCCTCAGGCTGCAGCAGAGGAAGGACTTGGGAGACCAGGCATGGCCAGCCTGAAAGAATGTCATGTCACTTGCATTCCTGTTCAGATAGGAGAATACAATCACTTGATCACATTTTACTGCAAGGAAGATGGGGAAATCTATATTCTAGCTGGGACTTCCGGAAACAGAATTGATGAGAAATTGGCCAGTCTTGGTCACTCTTAAAGATAGCAGTTTGGGAATCAGAAGTACACAAAGCGCCTTCTGAAACCATGGAAGAAGACAAGATTGCCCATGTAACATATACCTTGCCAATAAGTGACATAAATAACACAACAAGACATATTGATAGGCTCATCAATGATGAGCCATATCGCATACTTCTGAGAGATAAAAATCACAATACTCAAAAAACGAATGTACAAAGTTAGGAAAATAAGGTAAGGTCAGCAATATTTGGATTAAGAGATCTGTTTTTGTACTCTTTAGGAAGGCAGCTTGTTAGCTAGACATTTGTTATAGTTTGTGGAGATTGAAGAAAATACATGTAGTCTTTAGTCTTATCCTAAAATTGATTATTGTAAAATAAACAATATGTATTGTTTTCTTGAATAGATACAATATTTATTTGAGATATGCTTTTCCATAGTATTATTTATGTTTTAACACTCTTTTTTTTTTTTTTTTAATTTTTTTTTTCAACGTTTATTTATTTTTGGGACAGAGAGAGACAGAGCATGAACGGGGGAGGGGCAGAGAGAGAGGGAGACACAGAATCGGAAACAGGCTCCAGGCTCCGAGCCATCAGCCCAGAGCCTGATGCGAGCCTGACGCGGGGCTCGAACTCACGGACCGCGAGATCGTGACCTGGCTGAAGTCGGACGCTTAACCGACTGCGCCACCCAGGCGCCCCCATGTTTTAACACTCTTGAAGTGCTTGGAGAGTTTTTTTTTCTTATATTATCTCATTCTTTTTTTTTTTTTTTTTCAATCATAATACCTGATGGCTAGGATGGCAGATGATTTGAAAGATGATAGAATAAGGGCTTAACTGGAAAAGATTTTTATCCAAGGCACAAGGTAAGTGCAAACCAGTCTTCATACGAAAGTGACCGAGAGTTCCAGTGGTGATCTAATTTGATAGTTGGAAATGATGATCCATGGAGCATTATGGTTTCTTCTTCAGAAAACATTCTGCTTAGCAGTGAGCAGGGAGCAAAGGAAGCTAAAATAATTCCTTTATAGGGTATGCAGAGCATTTTCTCCAGTTCATTTTCATCTGTCTCTGCAGACTTACTGGCTTTCACAATTGCTGGCTCACTTGTTTCCTACTGGCATTCTCTGACCCCTCTCACCTGCCCCCAGCAGGCTTGAGCTGGGGCTTCACTAAACGCAGACAGTTTTCCACAACACCTTCAAAACAATCCAGTAAGAGAGGAAAACCAGCAGAGACACGTGCAGACAAGACTTGCAAAATGTGTTTGAAAGATTTTCTCCATAACTTTTCCTTGTAAGCTAAATATCCCAAAGAGTTCACTCTCCTTACACGCTGAATATTTATATTTGTGTATATTTTATTTACAATTGAATTTCACTCGATTTTAAGTCCTTTCCTGTCCATGGGATGATAGCGCTTTTCAGATGTGTTGTAAAGTATGATAGATAACAACTGACTGAGACAAAATGAGAACTCAGTGAAGACCAAAAGCTACGCCTATTACTCAGCCCCCGCGGCATCACTAGATGAAATCTCGCAGGAGAGGGCGCTAAGGTTGACTGGAGGGCTGTCCTGTCCTTCTCTGCAGAGACGGCCACACTGCTCACGGTGGGAGAAGAGTTGCTATGGTTATCTTGGGGGGCTGCTGAACTGGGAAGGAATTGTGGCAGCTGTTGCAATGCGGAGGAGCCCTTAACCTCTATAAACTTTGGTAAAAGTGGTTTCCTTTGTGACGAGCTTGAGATGTTACACCACTTAATTTCATGTTGCCAGTGTATATCATGAGGTCAATAAAGTTTCCCTAGACAGCGCGAGGCAGGCTGGCGGGTGCCGTCAATGCATTACCCAGGCAACCGGAGAGAAGCTGCGGCTACTGAGAGGGCGAGGGGCGTCCTAGTGGCCTTTTGTCTATAGAGTGTGCTTTTCTCTCCTCCTGAGAAAGTTCTAATCATGTTTCAAATATTGCTTCTTTTCCCCCAGTTAGCACTACTCCTTCACTCTCACCAAAAAAATACTTCCCACTCATGATTCCAATTGGACTTTATTGCAAATTGCAAACAGGAAACAACTTTGTTAAGCTACAGGGGTACAAAGGGCTGCTTAAGAGTGCTACAGGTTTAGTGTCATCTCGTCTTGGTGTCCCTAATGCAAGCAGTCATCTCTTCTTCCTGAAAAAGCTGGGACAGAATAAAACTCATTTCAACCAAAATGCAGGCCAGAGTGAGTGCATGATGTGGGGCAGGGTGGGGGGATACAAAGCAGAGAGCAGGGCCACACAAATAGAAAGGCCGCCCCAGTGTTGATAATTAACCAGAGGCAGCCTTTCAAAGATTTACTGCAAGAAGGCAACTCAGTTACCAACAAAGAAAAAATAGATGGAATGGGTATTATTTTTTTCAAATAACCACAAGGGCCCTAAGATAAGGAACTAATGTTCCAGTCTAGATTAATATCTATCCAGGAAACTTTGGGTTCTGGAAGGCCAAAGAAAAGGAAAAATCTTGATTGTACCAGAAAATGAACAGTATCTTTACCTGCAAGTCTAAGTGGGTTTTTCTGTTCTTGTTTGTTTTAGTTGTGTCATTATTGGTTTATTTTTTCATCAATGTTGAATAAGGAAAACAAGAGTCACAGCTAACATTTATTAAGAGTTTACAATGTGTCAGATACTATGGTAGGGGCTTTATATATATATAATATATATATATACATATACATATATATATACACACACACTCACACGCACATGTATATACACATTTAGTTCTCACATCAAGCATAAAACTAAGTCTTTTTATTATCAATATTTTACAAATGGGAAAACTGAGGCCTAGAAAGGCTACATTACTGGCTGAATGTTACCAAGTGATTGTTACCAGGGGCAAGAGCTGGGATTTAAATCCAGACAGTTTGGGTGCACAGGGTGCTCCCTTCACCTCACCGCCATGTTTGGTTTTAAAGGATTGTTGAGAATTCCATTTGCCATCACTGAATCATGGGTGGAGGAGAAGATGCTAGGAGCAAGAACCAGAGCTAAAGGTACCACAAAGCAGTGGAATCACTGATGGGGCCAGGTCTCCAAAGGGAGAGAAATGGATGGGAACAGGATGATGAGTTGACTAGGGATAGGAGAATCTTCTAATCCAAAGAGAGAAGTGGATGAGTGGGTGTGTAAATTAGTGCCTTCTGACGGGCAGCAGATTAGGCCCCGAAGCTGGTTCAGGCGTGCTACTCCAGAGTCAGAGCCCTTTATCTCCAGGCTCATGGTTGAAAGAGTGAATGTGGAGGAGGTGTTCCCTTTGTTACTTAAGTCAGTCAGAAGGACTCTGCTCACAGTCTACTGGTAAGAATTACTCATATGAACTTCAGTTATATGTATGTGGAAGAAGAACACAAAAAAATTTGGAGAGAGCTGATGGTCTCTAACAAACTCATTAATGTTTTATAATCCAGAATTAGACTTATTTATTTTTTTTTTTACCAATTTTCCAGCCTCAATTCAGCCAAAGTGGACTTCTTTTATTCTCTTATATAACGTCAGGATTCCACTCTACAGAGGGCCTTGTCACATAGTGCAGCTAATTCTTCTGTATTCTTCAGAGTGACATTTAATCCTATCTTCAGGAAAGGTTTCTTGAGCTTCCTTTGCTAGATCAAATCCTAGGACAAGTTCACATAGCATCAGTTACTATTTTTGTTACAGACCAACTTTGTAATTGACCAATTTTTATTCCTCCCTTCTCCCAACTGTAGTTTGAATGAAGGCTCTCTTTTGGTTCATTGTTTTATGTCCCAAGCTTTACAATAACAGGATTTACATTAAATGCTAGTTAGTAGAATGACTGGCTGACCAACCGACTAATTGGCTGAATAAATAAATAGACAATATCTTTAAGAACAATTCTCTGTCACTGGAAGTGTTCAGAGACTGGAAACTCACCTGTTGGGAATACTGAGAGGTGTTGGTATTTTAACTCAATGGATTATTCATTTGTTCATTCCATACATGTACTGGAATCCCATACATATGTCTGATATGTACCAGGGATTATTAGGCATGAGAGCTATCTAGGACTCAGTGAAAATTTCCATGAGTTGATATACTTGCACTCATGTCTTGATCTTTGCATACTCTTCCTTTTGACTAGAAAACACCTTTGCTTTACCTTTTTATCTGATAATTCTTAAACATCCTAAGAATCCTGGCTTATTTTTTTATTTTTATTTTTTGAGATTACCTACTTGCGTTGAGAGAAAGAGGCAGAGACAGAGGGGGGGGGGAGAGAGAGAGAGAGAGAGAGAGAGAGAGAGAGAATCCCAAGCAGTCTCTGCTGTTAGTGCAAGAGCCCAGTGCAGGGCTGGAACACACAAACTGTGAAATCATGACCTGATCCAAAACCAAGAGTCAGATGCTTAACTGACTGAGCCACCCAGGTGCCCCAGAATCCTTTCAAATGAGTTTCATTCAGGTAAACTTCCATTGTCCTCAAAGAGTGTGTTAAAGGCATAGATTGCTATACGTCACCTATTATTGTAGCTCTCATGGAGTTTATACGATGACTCACATGAGGTGTAGCAGAGTACTATTGATCACCCAATCTCCATTCTTTTCCACTCACATACAATAGACTTTTAGCTGTCCCAGAGCCAGAAGGTTATAGATTACATTTGCCAGCCCTCTTGCAGCCAGGTGAGACTATGTGGCTACATTCTCATCATTCTCATCAAAGGCATATGAGTAGATGTACGTATGATCCTTTCAGGTCTTTTCCACATACGTGATTGTCCACATGGTCTCTCGTCATGAATTCTCCCTTTACATTAACTGAAATATGGCAAAAACTTGGGGCAAACTTCTTGCATCTGTAAGTGTTGAGGGTGTTACTACCAGTCTATGAATAGAAATAAACACTTTCTAATTCATTTCTCTATACTTTGTCTCTTTGTTACAGAAGCTTAGCCTGCACCCTGACAAGTACAAGAGATAATATTTATATAGTTAACCTTTGTATCAGCTTTTTGCACTGGATCTGGCATATAGCAGGCACTCAATTATTTACTAAATAAATGAATGAGTGAAATGCTATTATCAAAATGAGTGGTATAGTAATTCTGGCTAGGGAATGGCCAGTGACTTGGTGAATGTCTGAACCAAGAAATAATGATTGGGCTTGTTTATTCCCTAAAGACATATCACCTGGCCATTATATATATAAATATAGATAAATAGATAAATAGATAGGTAGTGATGTATAGACATAACTTGCATAGATCTGTATCTATATTTTCCCCCTAGAGGAAATCAGTTAATTACTTAAGGGCTGAGAGATAAATGGGAATAATTGGAATGAATAGGTCCAAAGTGGGAGCAAGAAACAGAGTTTAGAAAGTCATTGAAGTTTTACTGTTTGGTTATTTTTTGAATATACATAAGCTCGTATTTGGATAAGCTCAATCTGTGAGACTCTTGAGGGTAAACATTGTGGTTTCTTTCTTCTATAGATAATTTGTGTTTTCTTTGCCCCATTTGAGGTTCTTGCCGTAATTTTGGAATCCTGTATTTACCTCCCTAACTTGGCAGCTATACCTTGTATGTTCTTAGACACCCTAGCCTTGAGCCACAATCGGGTATTATCATGTGCACCAAAACAATGCCAATGTCTTTCATTCAATTTTCTTGTATTCGTATTTACACTTCATTTTCAACTGGTCTCTATTACTTCCTTCTGAGTCAAGTAATATTTTTAAGCATATGCCTGTGTAACCAAGATCTAGTTAATTGTAGTAGAAAGGACCTCCAGAGTTGTCTTACTCTTCAGGCTACTTTTTATCCTCTAAATACAGTTTATTCATTCTTCATAATCTATCTTTAGTGGTGGCGTTCTCTCCAATGTTGGTCACTACTACTTCTGTGCAATTACTTGCTTTATCAATCAATGCACTTGTTCATTTGACAAAAACCTTAGAATGATTATTCAGATCTAGGCAGGGGATCACTGCAATGTAGTGAATACGAAAATAGAAATATGCGCAATTCACTGTAGCTGCTGAGCATTAGGGAAATCCTTACTCTTCCCTGTGAGGTCAGGAAAGGAAGTCTTCCCTGAGGTGGTATTCTTTGAACAGAAGTGAAAGTTGTGAGGTCTCTTGACACCTGGGCTTGGAAATTCCAGAACATGATTTCTACCATGGGTTATTGGTAGAACCCAGTCACAAGATAAGTCTTGATTCCAGTGGATAGGAAATGCCCCCACCTCTTGACGTGAGCAGTGGCACGTGCACAGGGAGGGGGTGTGTGGTCGGCATCCATCATCACTATTTACCATGTACCTTGTATCCTACAAATCCCAAAATTGATCTCCCTGTATGTCAGAACTGTGTTTCAATATTCACTCTCTTCCATTTCCCTCTTTATTAACCAAGTTTTTTTTTTTTTTTATATTGGGCTGCATTATTTTCTGTAAATGTTATGTTTCCCTATTACTTAAATTATTTTAAAATACATATTGTTTTAACTTTTATTTATTCTCTTAAAATTTCCCCATGTTCCTAATGAGATTTTCAACTTATTTTCCATATTGCTTCCTGATGGCTTTATTTTCCTCCTTTAATACTTTCTGGCATCTGTCCCTTCCACATTTTAAATGACATTTTTTTTTCTTCAAGCTCTACTTTATTTTTTTAATTTTTTTTAAATTTATTTTCAGAGAGAGTGCATATGCAAGAGGGACAGAAAGAGAGAGAGAGAGAGAGAGAGAGAGAGAGAATCCCAAGCAAGCTCTGCACTGTCAGTGACAGGAGCCTGACGCAGGGACTCAAACTCACAAACCTGTGAGATCATGACCTGAGCTGAAATCAAGAGTCAGATTCTTAACTGACTAAGCCACCCACGTGCCCCTTCAAGCCCTACTTTAAATAAAAGTCTTCCTTGGCTTATGATGGGGCTATGTCCTAATAAACATATTGTAACTTGAAAATATCATAACTCAAAAATACACTTAATACACCTACTTAGTGAACATTATAGCTTAGTCTAGGATACCTTAAATGTGTTCAAAACACATTAGCCTGTAGTTGGGCGAAATCATCTAATGCAAAGCCTATTTTATAATAAAGTGTTGAATATCTTGTGTAATTTATTGAATAACGTACTGAAAGGGGAAAACAGCATGACTGTATTGGGACAGAACAGTTTTAAGTGTATCAAGCGTTTACCTCCCTGATCACATGTCTAACAGAGCTGTGGCTGGCCGTCACTGCCCAGCATGAGAGAGCATCAGATAGCATATTGTGAGCCCTGGGAAAAGATCCAGATTCAAAATTCAACGTGTGATTTGTATTGAATGAGTATCACTTCCACGCCATTGTAAAGTTGAAAAATCATAAGTTGAACAGTCATAAATCAGGGGCCAATAGACACTTTACAAATCTCTTTGAGTTACTAGGAAATGTGTTGAAGCTTCATATCCAATTCTCCCTTAGTGGTGATATTTTTTCACATCTGAATTCTTCAATGATTGCTTTCTTTTGCCATTCCTTCAGCTCTTTCTGAGTAATATTTGTGTATGCATACTACATTCCTTCTTTCTGAGTATTTGAAGGCACCATCACTTTTTGGAAGAATATTCTGAGGGCTGCCTGGGTGGGTCAGGTGGTTAAGCATCCAACTTCGGCTCAGGTCATGAGCTCGAGGTTCATGAGTTTGAGCCCCATGTCAGGCTCTGTGCTGGCAGCTCAGAGCCTGGAGCCTGCTTCTGATTCTGTGTCTCCCTCTCTCTCTGCCCCTCCCCTGCTCATGCTCTGTCTCTCTTTCTGTTTCTCAAAAATAAATAAAAATATTTAAAAAAAAGAAAAATATTCAGGGAGAAGAATCAGAGTATCAGGAAATTTATTTGCCCTCTGGAATGTTCTTCAGTGCAAGCTTTTATGTCTATGTATATAAAAAGTCACTTAAACTTTTCTTATATTGTCAGCTGACAAACATCAGCAGCTGCTCGTAGCTTATAAATCCCATCTTCTCCATGCTGCTTCTCAGTTGCACAGATGAGACACCTGCACTCCTCCTCTGTCCTCCTAGATGTGTGCTTTCTTTTTTTAATTTTTTAAATGTTTATTTTTGAGATAGGGTGAGAGAGAGAGAGAGAGAGAGAGAGAGAGAGAGAGAGAGAGAGACAGAGGATGAGTGGGGCTGGAGGACAGAGAGAGAGGGAGACACAGAAACCAAAGCAGATTCAAGGCTCCGAGCTGTCAGCACAGATCCGGACACAGGACTCAAACCCACAAACCGAGCGTGAGATCATGACCCGAACTGAAGTCCAACGCTTAACTGACTGGGCCACCAGGCACCTTAGATATGCGCTTTCTGCACACACTCCGCTGCAGTCCTTGGTCTCTTTCTCTCTACTGTCTTCCTCCTCCTCCTCTTTCTCATCTCCCTTCTTTCCCTCAGGCAGAAACATGCTCCAATATCATTTTTCCAAACAGTAAGTCAGTAGTTATATCCCTGAGGACATGCAATACACTCGGTGAAATCTGTGCTTTTCCACTGTTTTCCTGAGTGGTCTATCTTGTTTTTACTTACCCTTGTTTTCTTATATACTGAAGTTCAAGTTTCTTTCAGAATCAGTATATCAATACTTTTTAAGAGCTCCAATTACTTCTTGAAATATTGTAGATTACAGCTTCAAAATAATTCTTCTACTCTCATATGTGTTTATGTATTTACATATATATTACATTTACATATAACATATACACATATTATATATAGTGTAGTATATATATTATATATAGTATCTTATTTAATATATGTGTATGCACACACACACACACACACACACACACACACACATTAAATACATAATGTAAATAAGGGCACCTGGGTGGCTCAGTCGGTTAAGTGTCTGACTCTTCGTTTCAGCTCAGGTCATGAACTCACAGTTTCGTGAGTTCGAGCTCTGCATTGGGCTCTGCGCTGAGATCATGGAGCCTGCTTGGGATTCTCTCTCTCTTCCTCTCTCTTTGCCCCTCTCCCACTATTTCTGTCTCTCTCAAAATAAATACATATACCTTAAAATTTTTTAAATAAATAAATACATAACATAAAAGAAAGAGGGCACAAAATGCATGAGTTCAACTCCAAGAATCATAAAATAAACACTCAGTACCAACAACCACCTTAGGAAATACAATATCAACAGTACTGTTGAGACCACTGTGTGTTTTCATTGACTGCTTGCTCCTCTCCCCTTTCCAAATATAAGTGTGCCCTGAAGTCTGTATCATTTGTTTGTTTTTATTTAGATACTACATGTCTGTAGACATGAAGAGCTTCCCACACATATATATAATCCATAAACTGTTTGTTTTTGACTTTTATTTGTTTCTGGCCTGTGCAAAAATTAAATGATTCAGTAAGCACTCTTCTCTAGTTGGTTTTTCTTTCCTTCTTTTTTAGACCTGCAGCTGCCCTTCACTCGTTCGTATTCATTCTATTATTATGCAAGAACTTTTCAAGTATCTATAAAATCACTGGGTTATAGAGCATGCATGTCTTCCAATTTACACATTTAAAACTAAGTATTTGCCACAGTGGTTGTAGCAAGGTACATCATAGCAGTGGATGAGAGTCCTCCTTGTTCCTCACCAGCGTTTCGGTCATACCTTTAATTTTTGTTTTCCTTATTACTAATAAGGCTAAATAGTCTCTCATATGTTTAGAAGCCATGTATTTTCCACTCACTGCTATATAAAACCTGCTCAATTTGTTTTTCATTATTTTTTCTGCTTTTCACGGGACTTATAAATATGTGTATGTTTATATATGTGGGCATGTGTGTGTGTGTATTTACATATTAATTCTGCAGTTGTCATATATGTTACAAATCTATACTCCGAGTTTGTGACTTTTCTTTTCACTCTTAACACAGTATGTTTCAGTGAACAGAAATTCATACTTCTGATTTGTTTTTTTAGTTTTATTTATTTATTTTGAGAGAAAGAGAGAGAGAGAGCACACACATGAGCCGGGGGGAGGGGGGTGGGTAGAGAGAGAAGAAGAAAGAGGATCCCAAGCAAGTTCCACACTGTCAGCGCAAAGCCCAACACAGGGCTCGACCTCACAAACCTTAAGATCATGACTTGGGCTGAAATCGAGAGGCGCTTAACTGAGCCACCCAGGCACCTCTAAAAGTTCATACCTCTAATGCAATGAAAATCCTTCTCTATCTTACCCAAGGAAGTTATACCCCTATTTGTTTGTCTAAAAGTTTAAATTTCTTCCTTTTGCATTTCAATCCATATGCTAAATGGAATTAATATTTGTGTATGATATGAGATAGGAATACAATTTCTTTGTCGATGGCTAATTAGTTACCTCATTAGTTTCCCCCATTAATCTGCTTTGCTAGGTCTACCATGAATTATGTCTCCTACATATCCACATATCTGTGCTATTGGTCTAACCTAGTTCACTGCCACACTTTATTAACTGAATGACTCTAGCATATATGTTTCTATTTGGTGATACAGGTTCTTCTTTGGTTTTTCTGACGATCACCTGTCTCCTTCATCTTTGTGGTCCACCTCCTATTCTACCCCTTTCCCCCAACTTATTCTTCTCTCATCTATTTACCTTTCTCTTCTCTTCTCCTCTCCCCCATATCCCACCTTTCCCCTTTTCTTCTCTTCCTAGAGTTCATTCTCTTTCCTTTCTCACTCTCCCTTTTATCCTCCTTCCCTTTTTATTCCCAGATGTCCATTCCATTAATTTATTCTTGAAGTCAGTAAGAATTGGCTCACCACTCAAATAAATTTCAACTGAGTGGGAGATAAAAACATGAGTGAGATTTGAGTTGAGGGAGAAATTACTTCCAAGATGGATAAATCCAAAAAGAAAGGGAAACAGGATCCAGACACAATTCTCATAGTAGAAAGCATTTGAGTTACAGCTTAAAAAGACAGGTCACTTTTGGAGTGTACATCTCCAGGGTCAAAGCCTTCCAAGCATGGGAATGCACTGAAACAAGTTCTATGAACATAAGGGGTAGGTGAGAGTATGCAGTGAGTAGACAGTTCAGCTAATACATAGGATGCAGATGGTAGGGTGTCAAGTCAGCAAAAGAGAATGACCTTAGTGACCTTCCCTTGTGAGCCATTGGAGAACCACAAAACATAACCATAATGTTATGATCAGAGATGTATTATAGGAGTGTTATTGGATAGCCAAGTGTTAGATGAACCAAAGACGAGAGCAAATGGCATCAAGGAGACCATGAAGCGGTATTGAAATATTCTAGTCAAAGGGTAGTAAGGGCTTCTATGGGGCTTTGGCAGCAAATAACAAAGTGATGGACAACTGTCAGTTCCTTTGCAAAAGGAGAATCAACTAGTTTTGGTGATCATGGGCAGTGAGGGAGAGGAATAAGTCAAAGAAGACACTGAAGCCTTAATTCTGAAACTGGGAAATTTTCAAGTTCATTTCCAAGGCTAAATGGAAATACCCAGTAGTGAATTGAAAATGTAAGTTTGGTCCCTCAGAGCAGTAGTTGATATCATACATTTTGGTTTAGAGGCTATATGTGTAAACAAGATACAAATAGCACCGTGCACAAAGGAAAAAAATAATATGTTTCACTACATTAAAAGGAAGAATTTTTGTCCACTGAAATATACCACATTAAAAGTAACACTATATTGTATAGGACACTAAGGAAAAATTCAGCTCATCATTGAATGTGGTCAAAACTGGTGTCCTCATCCTACAATTAGGAATATGCCAGCAAGACCTATTGTCTCTGGAGAAATCAATGTCCTTCTTCTATGTCCAATGCTCAATGCCAGGCCATGACATTGAAGAGGGAGCATTGGGTTGCTGGTGTCTCTAGGACTAAGTGGGTGGGCATCTGGGGTGGAGGAATCAGTGCGTATGGCATCATCTACTATAGGAGTCATGTAGCATAAAGAGTAAAAGGAATCATTAAATTTGATAATCATGAGGTTATCATTAAATTTGGAAAGGCTGGTTTCAGGAGTGGATTTCAGGACAGACGTCAGATTTCAGAGATTTGAAAAGTAGATAACAAACGAAGAAATGTACATAGTTGATTTATGCCGCTATTTTCAGAATTTGGATTTGATCAAGAGGAGGCTACAATGGGGGAGCTAGAGGGCATGGCAAAATAGACAATCGTTCTTAGAATGGGGGAAAACTTGCTTGTGGTTCAGCAAAAGCAAGGAAGGAAACATCTTTGAAGAAGTAGAAGCTGATGAAGCTGTTGAGGGGCTGTGAGGGCCTGGAACCAAGGACACAGATAAAGGGGCGTCATGTGAAAAAGGACAGAGAAGTAATATCTACTGGAAGAAGGAGGCCGAAGACATTAAGACAGATGGATTCTGTCTTCAGAGGGATCTGTCTTGGATTCAGAGGGATTCTGAGTTAGGAAAAGGCTTGCCAGGGAGACACATGGAATCATCCTGCTCTCCGTGAAGCACAAGGAAGAGTCATCTGCTTCAAGTGGTAAGGAGGCGTGTGGACTTGATCCCGGAGAATCACAAAGGATTGCAAACAATAGCTTTGCAAACTGGTAGAGATTTAATCACCAATCTGTGGTGAATCGACAAGAACACATCTATTTTTTTTTATTACTGCTGTTGATTTGCTGTTATATTTTTTCATAATTTCAGAGATTTACATCCCTAATAATACCAACACTGAGTAGTGGACGGAGAGTTCAGTTTTCTGCCTCACTGCTTATCGAATGTGCTAATAGGCAAAAATAGAAATCAAAGCCATCTCTCTCTCTCTCTCTTTCTTTAAATGTGAAATTACAGAGTCCACGTTTAAAAAACAAGTTTTTCTTTAACTCTAGAAGCAGACCTACATCTTGAGGGGTATAAAAAAAAAGGTTTCACATGGGAAGCTGGATTTTTAGGCTAATGAATACAACTCTATTTTTGATACTATGCTGTGTGTTTATATAAAATCGAGGAGCATTTTAGGCCAATTAGTGGCTTGCAAACCCTATACTTTTTCCAGCAAGGGCTAAGCTTGACGAACTTGAGAAGTTAATACAGAAAAGTGTTGGCAGTGAATAATGTGGTTGGCTTGATTCAAGGCAACAAAGCTTTAGCATAAATTAGCTTTTATTTGTTAAAAGAAAAACAAATTCTGTTTGTTTTTGTAATACAGTTTGTTAGTTCTTTTAATTTGGGGGAAAATTTGGGGAATTCCAGTTCTCACAGAAGTGAGAGGCTCAGGCCAGCGTGAGCCAGGCCCCGGCGCACAGGCCCTGTGTAAACACCCACACGCGTCTCCCTCAATACACCTCGGTCAGAGGCAGCAGGGCGGGCCTGTTATGCCTGGACCTCAGCTGAACCGAGAGTGCCAGCCAGGCGATGACTGCTGTGTGATCCACACTAGATTATTCAGACCACCAAAAGGGAGCTTCTGGCACTTTCCCCCTCCCCACCCTTTCGTCTTGACTTTTATGTAGTGGCCATTGAAACCAAGATTTATGGATAGCTATTGCTTCGGTGGAATTTAAAGGGTGAGTCAACCTTCTCTTAGTTTTGGAGATAAGACACGTGAAGATCAGACACACAGTTCGGTGTAGTCAAAGCAGAGTAGTGTAATACTCGACAAAGTCAGTTCCCAAGTGGAAGGCTCTCTGGCATAGACTGTGGCATCAGCAGCCTCCTTTGTTTAGTTGGCCACGTGAAGAGAACAACAGGAAATGAGAGGCTTTTTTAGCTTCAACCCAGAGAAGATGACATACGTGCAAATCAGATGAGTTGCAGCACAGCTAATGGTAAAAACTTCTAAATTCTGAAGGCCCGGGATCATTTTGCACTTT
This sequence comes from Puma concolor, assembly GCF_028749965.1. Classification (NCBI taxonomy): domain Eukaryota; kingdom Metazoa; phylum Chordata; class Mammalia; order Carnivora; family Felidae; genus Puma; species Puma concolor. Next base: position 32,144,029 of record NC_141683.1, read on the forward strand.
GCTCGGCAGCGTAGATCTGGGCCTCGGCTACAATTCCTAGCTGAAGTGAAGTTTGGCGCTCCTGGGGGCAGGCTTGATGGGACTGTTGCTACATTTTACTTATTTTGTTATGAGTTGGTAAAATTTCAAGATATGTGGCACAAGCGTGTCTTTAGAAGAAGCCTACGATTGGGGCGCCTGGGTGGCTCAGTCGCTTGAGCGTCCGACTTTGGCTCAGGTCGTGATCTCATGATTTGTGAGATCGAGCCCCACATTGGGCTCTGTGCTGACAATTCAGATCCTGGAGGCTGCTTTGGATTCCGTGTCTTCTTCTCTCTCTGCCCCTCCTCAACGCATGCTCTTTCTCTCTCAAGAATAAACATTACAAAAAAAATTTCGAAGAAGTCTGCAACTATACTTAGTTCAGTGCCTTTGCTTAAGGGCCACTAAGCACTCTCACATTTATAATGCATTTGCTGGTCATGGCAACACTGAAGTGCTGTGGCAGAAATTGCTAGTTGTCTCCGATTTCTGGGTTTTCTTCCCCCATGGCAATAGAATTTCTATATTTGTCAGGGTTCACAAGAGAAACAGAACCAAGGGGTTATAGGTAGGGATAAGTACCAGTTTAGATATAGTTATAGGTATAGAAAGATATAGATACAATTATAGATATATGGATAAGAGAATTGTAGAAATTGGTTCACAAAGTTATGGAAGCAATAAAGTCCCACAGTCTGCCCCCTTCAGGCTGGAGAACTAGAAAGTCAGTGTTATAATCCAGTCTGACTCCAAAGGAGCTAGGGGTTCTGATGTCTGAGGGCAGGAAAAGACAAATATTTTTGTTCCATTTGGGACCTCAAAGGACAGCATGATATCTGCCTACACTGGTGAGAATGGACCTCTTAACTTGGTCAACTGAATCAAATGCTAGTCTCTTCCAGAAACTTCCACAGATGACCCCAGAAATAATATTTTGCCCACTCATTGGGCATCTCTTAGCTCAGGGAATTTGACACATAAAATTAACAATTCCAATCCCTAATTTTGATATGGACACAGATAAAGACCCCATGTGCTAACCTTTTCTGCAGCTGGGTATGACCACGTAGCTAAGTTCTGACTTGATGGGATAAGAGTGGAGGCAATGAAATGTGGGCATAATTCATGTGTTCTACTTCCTCATTATGCCATGAAAAGGCACACTCTCCTCCCCTTCTCACTTGCACACGAATAGCACCCAGCTTGAGAAACTTTGTTTTAGGTGATTTAGATACATCAGTGAATAATAAACGCAAAAGATTGCTATAAACGTTAATAATTGTGTGACTTTGGGAACAATTATTTAATCATTCTAAGTTTATTTCCTCGGTTTAAATTTGAGGTACTAATTGTTACCGTGAGGGATATAATTCATATGGGAGGGGTTGCATACAAAGTGCCGATCACACTCAGACTCTTGTTAACAGCAAGCTGAGCCCCTTGTTGTGAGCTGTGCAGTGGGAAGGACTGGATGGGAAAGGTGGAGAGGCTACCAGCGGGTGGGAACAGGCGCCGTGGCCAGGGCAGGAGGGTTTTCCTCTCTTCTGTGAGACCACTGTGGGGGTTTCCTCAGTGAACAAGACAGGACTCTGTGGTCAGTGCTGGAACTCTTTGTCCTAAATTCACAGTAACAGGAAGAGTGACTCAATATCCAGCCTCAAAGGATGGAGAAGCTGAGTCTGGTTTGGAACTTCCTCCCTCAAGTCAGGATAGGTCTGGAAACCAGAAGGGTATAGCGGAATGTTAGCATGATTCATACAGAGTAGTGGGCCTTGCTAAAGTAGTGGGGGATGGGAAATAAGGCAAAGGGAGCGAGCGGGTTCTGGCAACAGGGATTTATTAGCCTGGTGGTTTGAGCTAAGTTTTATTTATTTATTTATTTATTTATTTATTTATTTTTTCAACATTTATTTATTTTTGGGACAGAGAGAGACAGAGCATGAATGGGGGAGGGGCAGAGAGAGAGGGAGACACAGAATCGGAAACAGGCTCCAGGCTCTGAGCTCTCAGCCCAGAGCCTGACGCGGGGCTCGAACTCACGGACCGCAAGATCGTGACCTGGCTGAAGTCAGACGCTTAACCAACTGCGCCACCCAGCGCCCCTGAGCTAAGTTTTAATAGCCAACGGACCTTAGCTTAAATCCCAGATCTATTACTTACTTAATAACTGTTATTGATACCAACTTCCACATCTTTAAAATGAAGATAATAGCTACCTTTTGAGGACTATTAATAATAACTATTATGTACTGGGTTCTCATTATGAGTCAATCACTCTTATAAACATTTTTGGACAATTTATCAGGTAATCTTCACAGCAACCGTGGGAGGTAAGATCTCTCGAGATTTCCAGGTTACAGATGAGAAAACGGGTGTGGAGAGTCAAAGAATAGGACCATCACCAAATTCTACTGCCTGGTTGCCTTTCCCATTTAGGATTAAGCATGAAAATAAAGCGCTTAGCATACAGCTTAGGTAATTGCCTTGAATAAACGATAATTTTTTTTATCATTGTCCCAATTTCAAACGATGAAACGTGTTGTCCCAATTTCAAAGATGAATAACCCGAAGCTAAGAACAGTTAAGTAACTTTCTCCAAATAGTATACTGGGTTGGTAGAATAAAGCTCAAACTTTCAGCTGCAAAGACCTAACCTGCCCCCACATTCTGCCTTGCACCTCAAGAGTGTCAAGTTGCCTCGAAAGAAGCCACCTCACCCAGGACTGAGTAGCCATGTTCAAGCAGCTCTCAGAGGTGAAACAGATGCCCGAATTCTTAAGGACACGACCTTACCCTTCTTAGAGAGGATGTTTTTGTTGTTTGATGCATCTCAAACAGCAGCCAAAAGCCGTCTCCATCCCACTGCCCCTGATGCTCCCCCCCCCCCCCCCCACAGATTCAAGCTGCCTGGAGTGCTCCAGTCACATGATCTCTCCTCACTTCTGTTTATGGAGTTTCTCAGCCAAGAGGAAAACCATTAGGTGTCAAATTGCAAGTAGAAAGCATCCAAGAAGCTGCCTATTCCAGCACAAGTTCCTGCCAAAGAACCTTAAATAAACTTGGTGGAGGGAAGATGTCTAAACCTATCCTGTATGCCGTATATTTAGTTCGTGAGATTAATACATAGAACTTGATTTCACTGAATTCATTAATTTGCATTCTAAAAAAGCAGATAAAAACTCTAGGCTTTTTTTTTTTCTTCCTTTCTGATTCTCTTTGTGGGTTTCTTTTGGGTAAAAAGCTGGTCAATACACTACTTAGGGTAAAAGAAAAATCTATGCAAAGAGTTAAGTAACTCTTTACTTATTTATATTTTTAGCCAAAGGTGAGAGGTAAAGTCGAGCAATTTCTCTAAGAATCAATGGCTGTATACAGCAGTAATACAGAGAGAAAAGAAGACTTGAACACATAAGAGGAAAAATCAATATAGTTAAAAAGTAGAATTAAACACTTAAGATGCTTTGTTTGCATTAAAAAAAGTCTATTGTTTCTACACAAAGCTTTATGAAGGAATCTGAACAGTTACCCTCTTAAAATATATATCTATATTTTAAGAGGGTAACATATATTATATATATATTATATATATATATGTGTATATATATAATATATATACTAAGATCAAATTCCCTTATGTTTTATGTGATTTAATGAATTTCATGCTACCTGACTGCTTTCCCTACCCAAAGGTATAATAATGGAAATGACTCTCACTAAGCTGCGGAAGCTAGAGGTACACACTCCCCTGTCCTCCCGAGCTCCCCATTAGGAAGAAAGGGTGAGCAGGAGCCAGGCGAGTGAGTCCTGGTTCCTAAAGCTTAAATGAGGGAGATCTGGCAAGGAAATGGAAGAAAACAGGATATGACATTTTACCTTTAAGCAAAATTTATTTTCTCAGAAGAGAATTCACATGGGAGAGAGAGCAGATTTCCTCTGTACTCGTTTATCTAAATAATCCAGGAATCAGTTTTGGAGGAACCTGGGTAGAGTTCAAGATAGACGCTTAGACTTTTTGGAAAACCAGAAAGTAATAAGAGATTATTCAGTAAGGAAGAATCAGAGAGACTAAGAGGAGATGCTCCAAGAAAAGAAGGCAAGAGTTCAAAGTTGCAAGAATCAAGTGCAAAAGAAGTAGAAACTTGGATACCTAAACAGTAAGACGTTAGGGTATATAGTCAAGAGTGAAGCAGTGGACAACTACTTGAGTATAGAGCAGGCAAGGTGTCAGAAGGGCAAAGAAAACCCTAAAATAATGGAGTGGGAAAGTTATAAACACAAAATCAGTGAAAAGTCTAGAATCCAAGCTGTGAAATCAGTTGGTTCAAAGTGCCAGTCATGAATAGTGCATCAAGGAAAACTTAAAGTACTCACAACTGATAAAAAGAATATCCCTCTCCTGAGACAGCAGCATATGAAAAGGAGAAAATGCATTTGTATAAAAAGCAGGTCATTTTGCCTTTGGGCACGAAACCGTGGAAAAAGGCAGAATGTTTGCGAAAGAAGAAAAGAAAAACACCTTAAAGAAAATGGTCTCTCTCCCCAGGGCACGCTCCTCCGCGTGGCAGTCTTCCTCCTCCCCTGGTCTGAGGGCAGTAGGCACAAATAGTCCTCAGCACAGAGAGGAGAGGCCCGAGGCTCTCAAACACAGAGTCTGCATCACTGGGATCTATAAATCGAAAAGGCCACATATATGCAAAAGTGAGTCCAAAATCAATACGCTTCCTAAGGACAGACAGATTGATCCTAAGATGCTGGGCCAACCGCAAACACTTGACCCAAGTGATAACTGACCATGTAGCTGAAGAACCACACTCTCTCATAAGGTATTGCTTCCCAAACTTGGCCATCTCATGAGCATAGAGTTAATGGAAGTAGTTAAAAGGCACACCGGAGAAAATAGCAAACTGAAAAAGCCATAGTTTTTAAATGAGGATTCTTATCCTTGCAGATGACCAGCCTCCAGATTCTCGCATTTTCAGAACCCTGTGAAAATGATGGAGATCAATATCAAGGTATACTAAGGTGCCCAGCTCTTTTGTTTGGGAAGCTTTGCCTTAGGGGAAAGTTTGAGATCTCCAGAGATAATTACCCTTACAGGCAGATGTCTACACATTAAAAGAAATGGGTAGACACAAACATCAAAGTTAAATAGCAAGCCTTGAAAACTTGTATAGAGCAACTGAGCCCAGTACAGCTTAAAGTGATGTCTCAAGTACAAAATATAGCAAAAGAAGTCACTGTTTCTTTAAATGGAAAGGGAGACCCTCTTCTCCGCGTCTTCTCTTCCTCTTCCTCTTCCTCTTCCTGTTCTGGCTCTTCTTCAGTGCGTGGAACTTACAAAGTATACAAATGCACAGAGGTAGATGAGGAGAACAACCCGGCAGACCAACAAGCAGCAGTTTCATACAATGGAAATGGCATTTGTAAAATGTAATGCCGAGATGGCACATGTTCAGGCTGCCGGTGTGTTTTCTCGTGCCAGAGGCATGTTTTTTTTTTTTTTTTCAACGTTTATTTATTTTTGGGACAGAGAGAGACAGAGCATGAACGGGGGAGGGGCAGAGAGAGAGGGAGACACAGAATCAGAAACAGGCTCCAGGCTCTGAGCCATCAGCCCAGAGCCCGACGCGGGGCTCGAACTCACGGACCGCAAGATCGTGACCTGGTTGAAGTCGGACGCTTAACCGACTGCGCCACCCAGGCGCCCCGAGGCATGTTCTTAAAATAATAGAATTTGAGTGCTTTTAGGGAGGGTATGTGGTTTTTTTTTTTTTTTTTTATGTTTTTGAAGCTGCCACCACTTAATATTTTATCCACCTTTTTCATTCAGCTTAAAAAAATTTTTTTTTCTAACCTTTGAAGATATCTGAGTTTGCACACACCAGTTCTTAAGCAGTTCTGAGAAGATCTTGAAGCCAGCATTTTTAGAGGAATGACCTCTAAAGATGGTCAGCCCAGCAGAGATAAGTCTGGAACCCAAGGAAAGGAATGTACAAAAATAAGGCGGCAGCTGGCATGAAGACAGAAATGATTTCTAGTAAGGAAATACTGTTATTAAGAGTTATCATAACAGTTTCAATTTTTTTAATAATAAAACACACAGGTTTATACATACATATTTTTTTAAAACCTATACTCCTAAAATATATCTAATTTATCATATTTTATTTAATTCTCTTTAATTCTTCTGTTTTAAAAGGTATCCAAAGAGGATGTTGAAGTATCTATACTTACTTGAAAGTCGATCTACCATCTAATAAATGTCTAATTGTTTTGGCAGAAATGATCCTTGAGTGAGTCTTCCAAGTAGCCCAAAATACACAGTACAAATGGGCTTCAGGGGGTATATTTTTATATGTGTTAGATACACGGGCTGTTCCGATTTGGGGAAAAGTAAAGTATGAGTCAACCTGGAGCTCCTTATGTTTTTTGATAGAAAGAAGGTAACATGTGGGATAGCTAAAGGGATATGCTTATAAAGAGTAGAGAGAGGTATGAGGTCTACACATGGAGGCTCTGGCCTTAAAAGGCACTCACTTCCCAGCGGTTCCCACTGTTAAAGCAGTGAGATAGGATTGGATTTATATAATGGGTAAGTGGAGATATCATACCTGGCCCACGTTGGAATGATTGTATGGAATAAGATCTAGAGAAAAATAATTTTCCACAGAAAAGTACATGATTGATTTATCCCAATAGTACCATTCTTAAGTAAGTGTGAATAAGCTTGATGTTATAAAATTCCAGCATGCACATGGAAACCTGTAATGCAAACATGTATGAACATAGCGTATAGTTTATTGACGTAACACATACATAAGTTGTAGCATTTAGAAGCACCCCTCCCACCTCCAGCTGAATAAAACCATCGCAATGGTTTTAGCACAACCTGGTGGTCATTCTACATTCTACAATAAGGTGATGAAAAGCATTCAAGTATATCTATGTAAAAACACTTCAGCTTAAGGAAATTACACCAGAAAAAATGCAAATTGTTCCCACAAAATTTACTATTTAGACTAATAAAAAAGTATAAAGTAATTCTATAATTTCTTTGTCTTGTTTTCTTGCCCTAGCATACAAATCCCACTGAATTTATTTGTGTTGTATGTGAAGTTCATTAACCTAAAAAAAAAAAGTTTTCTATTTCTCATAAAGCAAGGGATAGAATAGCCAATATGGTTGAGATAAGGATCAGGCTGCCAACGTACAGAAGATTTACTTTCCACAGAGCATTCAGGGACTTATTTCCTCTGACATTTTGTATTATGAAATATTGAGGTCTGAACTGTTTAAGTCTAAGAATTTTGAATCTGCTTTTAAGATGTTTTTTTATAATTTTTGAAAAAATACGTTATTAAGCAAATGTATAAATAAAGCCCAGAATTTCCTCATTGCATTTATTACGAATCCACAACTATACCTCCTTGATGATCTTCACATCTTCTTCAAAGATGGCATGATGTTTAAAGGATTAAATACCGGTTTATTTCCAAATGAGTGAATTCATGTTAAGAATTACTAGTGAAATATGACTGTTTCAATAATTGAAATACGACTATTTTACTAAAATTGGAGTGGAATATTCTGTATAATGGGCTTGCCCAGTGAAAAAGAATAAAAGTTTCTTTTTTTAATACCATAAAGAAATTATACTTTCCCTTGGTTAAATTCATTTATTTTGGAACTTATTTCTATAAAAGTCAGATATTTCAAACTTATAAATGCTTTATTTATTAAAAATACTTATGAAAAAATCACCAATATTTTAAATGCCTATTCAGTAATAAAATCACTTCACCGAGACTCTGTAAAATTCATGAAACATTATGTTATTTGTACTCTATGTTTACTGAAATGGTATTATCTGTGTTTTTGGGTAAAGTGGGATTGTTAAGTATGCATCCAAATGGAAGTTAACCACGTATTTATTTTTGCATATGTCTGATAAAAAAAACATGCCAATTGTGACATCTGAGGCATTATATTTTAGTAGTTGCTTCCAAGCAATCCTCATTTCTATTAATTAATTAATTTATGCATTTATTTATTTATGAGAGAGCACATGCGAGAGCGTGCACACACACATGAGTGGATGAAAGGTAGCGGGGGTAGAGAGAGAATCTTAAGCAGACTCCATGCTCAGCACAGAGCTTGACATGGGGCTCAATCCCAAGGACCCTGGAATCATGACCTGAGCCAAAATCAAGAGTCCAACACTCACTGAACCACCCAGGTGCCTCCTTCCGGCCCATTTCTTTTCTTAAAATTTGGTAAGTAGAAGGTGAAATTATTTGTGAGGTAAGAAAAGTAGGCAGAAAGGACCTAGAACCAGATGCTTCCCTGGAGGCACAGAAGGACTAAACTCCTAAAAGAGTCCTCAGAAGGGCAATTCTAAGTGTATTTAGCATCTTTCAGTCACTCCTTCAGGTTCCTTTCTGAGTTCCCCCTCACTGAACCCTCCCCTTCCTGTCTGAAGGCAGGAAGATGGCCTGAGGCTGCATGCCACAGTGTCTCCTGAGCAGTTAAACTCTGCTCTCTGGATGGGGTTTGTGGCAGACCACAGAGGCCCCCACAAACGTGCTTCCTTCCACTGTATAAACTTTTCTTTAAAATGTCCCTGGAGCCTACCATGTGACAAGTACTTGAAATACAAGTGACAAGCCCACTGAGGCTTGAGCTCTGTTAAGGTAAATCATGATGAAGAAAAGGCCCAGGGGCTGAAGGAGGTGTTGGAAATGATCAGAGGTGGGGAAAAACTAGAGCAGCCAAGAATTCTAGAAGATGGGAGAACACTACAACTTTTGTTTTAAAACACATTTGTTTTAAAACACTTTTGTTTTAAATGGGGGGTACTTGGTTAAAAACACATGGTGATCAAGTTGAGGATCATCTGTAGTAAATATTTCACTTGAGGTTGATATAAATTTATACTTTAAAAAAGAAGTAATGCAGTGACTGAAATGTAAGGCAACATACAGCTTTTAAAACATGCCTATGGACCATTCCAGTGTTCCTGATACTGCAAGTTGCTACAGAAAGGATACACAGATAGGTTCAGGTATAGTTCCTAGTCTTGAGGAGGTATTTCCTGAAAGAGACACCTGTACAAAAGTTACAGTGGAATGTGACCTGCACTATGGTAGAGTTATAATCACTGTAGTGTGAGAATCAGATGAAGGGAGCAATAAATTCTGGCTTGGGGAGTAAGGAGATTATTTACAAGTTTAGTGATATTTGGAATGTGTCTGAACATAAATATTTACCAATCAGTGGAAAGAGCTCTAGTTATCTCACCAAGAAAGAACAAAATTCAGGAGTGGAATAAAGGTAACATAGATGAAAACAAAGCCAATATCTGGAATAGGAAAAAAAATGTGATACATATGCCTAGAGAACTATTCCCATCATAAAGTATAAACATGATTTGATTAAAAATAAAGATTCTGGGAATAAACAAGAATCCTTGTAAATAAAATTATATTTAGAGGGAATAAGTCAATAAAAGCTAGAATAATAAAGTTGAAGACCCTCAGAGAGGTATCAAAAGGACACTGAGATTAGAAAAATAACACAGTAGGGGCACCTGGGTGGCTCAGTCAGTAGGGCGTTGGACTCTTGATTTCAGCTCAGGTCATGATCCCAGGGCCCTGGGATCAAGCCCCCCATCAGGCTCCATGCTGAGTGTGGAGCCTGCTTAAGATTGTCTCTCTCTTCCCCTGCCCCTCTTCTCCACTCCTGCTCTCTCTCTCTCTCTCTAAAAGAAAAAAGAAAAATAGCAAAGTAAATGCAAGAAAGTTAGAAAATTTGGAGGTTCTATTTAAGAAGGAAGGTAATCCTCACCCACCCCAACACACACAAAACAAAAAAGGACCAGAAGAGAGTAGGGAAGAGGAGAGAGAGATCGAGAGTTAGAGAATGGGAAAGAGGAAGGGAAGAAAATAATTTAGGGAAATTTGTCCAAGCTGAATGGGCCTGCCAAGTGAGCAAAACCATGAAATGAAACATAAAGCAACAAAATCTTCTCACATCAGATCACCTTGTGAAAATTTAGTTGATGGCGGAGAATGATCACCAAGATTTTAGGGAAAAAATAAGACAACAGCAAAATCAGAAATCAGACTCAGGAACTTAGTCTCAGAAGCAAAAGTCAATGCTAGAGAAAAAGAGAGGTGCCTTTAAGAAACTGAAAGAATCCAATGGATGTAGAAGGTTGAACAAGATTCCCTGAAGGAAACCAACTATATGGAAAAGAAATTTGAAGATACATTTAAAAAATCATGAAAACATTAAAATCTGCATGTAAAGATTGAAAGTATACACTGTGTCCCAGGAAGATGTCATACAGTAGATCAAAGCCAAGATTGGGCTGAATGAGTTTCTGAAATTCAAAGATCAAGAAAGAATCATGAAATTATCCAAGAAGGCACAAGTTAATGCTTAAAAGAAGAAACATTTGTGTGGGCACCAACATTCCACTGCATCAAAGACAGAATTCAGTGAAACACAGTCTATAAAATTCTTTGGAATAAAATACCTAATTCCTAAATTTTATACCTCCTGCCCACTGCCCTCCCAGTATAAAGACAACTGTACATATGCTTAAGTACCAGACCAGAAGGAAACGGCATCATAAAGAATATCTGATAAGACTCGTTTTACAAGAAAATGAAGATAATTTAGAGATGAGTCAAATAAGAAATTCAGGAATTTCAAAGTCCTAGCAAGGCCTCTAGCCTCCGCTCAGTTTAAATGTAAGTCTAATTCAGTACCAGTCAACTTGTATTGTGAAATTAGCAATACAAATAGGATGAATATCAAGAGGTGGAGAGAGACAATGTGGATATGACAATTCTTTGTCTTTAATAGCAGAGAGAGAAATAATGACAAGTAAAGTTAAAACACTTTGAAATTTTTATAAACTCTGCCTCATGTTCAATGTAAAGTCATTTAAATTTAATATATGCTAAATATACGTAAAAAAGAAAATTTAAATATAGGTTAAAATTTACTTTCAACTCATTAAAATCCCATTTTCAATAAGGTCAATTGAATTAAACATAATCCTTTTTTTAAAAATAAAAGGAAAATCTGTGTTGTCAAATTTTTGTTATCCCAATTTTTTACACATTTTTCTAATCTAAAAAATTCTTATTTATTTTGACCTTCTTTCCCCCCCCTTTGCCTCCTTTTGTCCTTCTTTCTTAACTTCTATATATATGGGGAAAAGACTACAATAATATTCACCAAATTGTAATGATGTTTATATCTGAAAGTACATTTGCAAATTTTAAAATTAAAATGTATTGTTTTCAAATGGGTAATAAATTCACAGTTTAAAATTCAAAACAACATGCTAAGATGTACAAGCTCCTACCCACATCAGCACTCCCCACAAGCCCCTACAAGTAAATATATAATATTTCACTGAAAGGTAGGTACCTGAGTTTATTTATCCAGATGTCTATAGATGGATGCTTGGGTTGTTTCCAATAATTTCTGATTTCCAAGAAAGAAATATATAATAATTTGTACATGTGACACTTTATAACTTTATAAATATTTTTGAATGGTAAATTACAAGATGCGGGGTTTCTAGGTAAAAGTAGAAATGCATCTGTAAATTTGATAGCTATTGCCACGTTGCCCACTATTGGGTTGTTCCTTTGTACTGGTAAAATCATGAGTCCTTATTTCTCACACAACCCTGACAACAGGGTACGGACAAGTCTGTATATTGTTCATTATGAACTGGTTATCTCAATGTAGTTTTAATTTGCATTTCTCTTATATGAGTGAGATTGAGCATATGTTTAGGGATTTTTGTAGTTTTTTTTTAACTCTCTAGGATCCTATGATTTGGATCATATCAATTGATTAGGATCAATTGGATTTGAATAATTTTTTACACATTATTATTGGTGCTTTTCTGATTGCTTGCTTTTATACAAGAATGTATCAGTTTTACAAAACAATGATTATTCTAAAAAACATAAAGACTCATTGATGAAAAATTTGGTCTGATAAAGTGTAGGGAAACCTAAGAAAGGACAGGGAAAGTGAGTATGGTAAGGATAGGAATATATATTTTAAAATGAATAAGAAGAAAATCAGGTGAGTGTCTTCTATTTTTTTTCTTTTTGTTTTCCTTCTCTTTTTTTTTCCCAGAAAAAGAGTCCATGGAATTGGATGAAAGTAATAGCCTTGGAGAGGGTTCAAACATGGAAAAACACCAAGGAAGAGAGTAGAGGAAATCAATTTTGAACTGAAAATAATCCATACACCACACTGTGGTCCTGAATCAGATTTGGAATCACCCATGTTTGATGATACCAGTAGGAAATTTAAGTGTTTGGTGTCTTTTTTTTTTTTTTTTAATAACAGTAGTTTCAGGCAGGGAAGCTGCAGGAATGGAGAAGAGAACAGAATGGGGGAAACAGGACTAATGCACCCTCAGTTGTCAGTTGGGCAGGAGTGCTTGTGGGCCAAGATGGTTTGCGTAAGTATTTGAAGTTAAGGTACAGAAAGGAAAGAATCAGGATGGGAAGGACTAGACTTCTCCGTGGAGTAACTAGAAATCCCAGACCATACCCAATTCTTACTTCTTTTGTTTTTGTTTTCTTTTGTGGAAATTAATACTAAAACATGTCTTGCACTTGTAATAATTTCAGTGGCTACATAAAATCACCAAACGTAAATCTCAGATGATATTCCCAGAGAGATATCTTATATGTAAATCTCCATAAAATTATGTTAGCTAATGAATAGCCTACAAAGTGTATCATCTTGCAGTGCTACATAAAATTAATCTCTCCCTTTAACATTGTATAAATGTAGGGTTGCTATTATTTCTGAAATTCATATGGGCTCTGAATCACTACAGGACAGTGAATTGAAACATATTACAAAAATCTGTAGAAATTCAGTGGGTTTTAGTAATATGACTAAATTTGTCATTGATTTGACTGATTTTTGACCTTTTCTAACTTCCTGCAGTTAAATTGTGAATAAATACTTTGTGACCTCTTGAAAGAACAAATAGAGTTTATTTCCTACTGATTCTCACCAAAGAGAAATTTGACTTCCATGATTTAATGCTACTTTAAACAAAGAGAAAACTGTCAAAGCATGTTTTATTTACAAAAATAACTTGTTTCATTTAAAAAGTCATTTTATAAAACTAAAACAGATTGTGATCCCAGATGAGAAACATTAGTCCATCTTCAGGGAAACCCACATACTTGCACACACACACTGAAAAATCCAGACCAAAGTTTCCTGCTTTTATATCACTGCTATATATTTACTCACATAACTGACATGACCCTAGATGTTGAAAAAAATGCTTCTTGTATGTTGAACCAAACGTGATTCGTTATGGTGTTCGTGTGTTCTTCAAGAGGGAAGCAGAGTTATTTCGGGTTGCCAGATATTCAAAGATAGTATGGGGATCAAAGTCAAGGTGCAGCATCTGAGACAAAGATCTCATGGATTATTAAAGACTTGTCACCTAATCAGTGCATCCCTGTGGGAAATGAATAGTGTGGAGGGGGAGGAAAGCATTTGTTTTTTTAAAGATGCTGTCAAAATAATAATTGCTACAGTGTTCTACAGGGTGTTACTTTAAGTAACCTACAGCTCTTTGCTATTGTTTATGAAGGTCCACTCCAAGATGCAACAATATGATGGAAAATTCATTGGCCAAGGCGATTTAAAGTAACTCAAAACAGATAATAGATGACCATTAAGTTTAGTTTTTATTTCTGTTAATTATGAAAAAAATCCAAATTTATGGTATTAAATCTTCTGCATATTTACCATCCCTGAAAGCAAACAATTAAATATCAGTGGGAACTCCTTTATAAAAGGATTTACTACCTGTGAATTTCTTAATAATAATTCATTTCTCTCCTTTCTTTTTTATAACTTATAACACATAACAAAATCCATGAAATGTAATTCATGAGGGATAATACCGTCTGAGTTAATGAAATATCTGAATTATTGATTACCAGTAAAAATTCACAGTACAGTTACCCAAGTATACCACCAGGAAACCCTAGCTTTGAGCCTATGTCAACCAGTGGGACGGACAGGTTCTGTGGGTATCCTGATACTATCCTACTTTTCATTCCAGGTCTTAATAAATGGGCAGATTGGTTCCTTTCCTAGTGCCACATTTTGTCCCCCCTTCTTAGGGTATGTATGCAAAAGATTATACAACCATAAAAATTCAAGACAATGCTTATACTTTTTGATGGTTCATCTGCCTCTATAGATCTGATTTGCCTGCTGTATACGAGAATATTAATGAACCCAATAAGCCCTCCTTTCTTGGAAAATTAAATATGTATACCAGAGGTCACACTTTTATTATGGGAAGAAGGTGTATATGAACCAAGAAAGCACTGGTTTTTCTAGAGGGAAATGCATGTGTGATTTCACATGGAAAATCCATTTCCAGTTACCTAGCATTCTAAGTTTGGGGACAGCTGGGTCAGAAGAACCAAGCTCCCTTGGACTCACTTACCAGAGAGAGTGAATGAGTCATACTCTCCATAAATGTGGTTTGGATTTTATGGTGCCCTGTTAACTTGTTTCAAATACTGATTGATGGGTCCTCTGACAAACACACTGAAATGTGATCCAAACAGTAAGAACTTGTTCTGATTACCAAATCGAAGGACAATGGAACAGTGACATTTGTGATTTATTGTTGTGTTTTATTTCCTGGCACTCACTTTAGCGATGAGGTGATCTTTGTTTGTATGTACTATGAGAACAATCCTTTCCCATGGATGTTTAAGAGCGTGTTTATTTTGTATAATAACTTCAACGTTATGAGTTCAGCTAAGCTTACTATGTTGTGAAGTGTTTTTGAGTGTATGTTACACGTGGTTTTGTTTTTGTTTTCATTTTAATCATGGCTAAAGAAAAGACAGAAAATAAATTCAGATTATTTTCTTCACTAATTTTTCAAAACACACAAACCAAGTTGATACTCAGAGCCAGAAGAGCAAAAGGTTATGAACATAGCCTATGGTGCCAGTAAGAGCTGCTTCAAATCCTGGGTCTGTCACTCACTAGATGTGTTACAACAGGCCAGGTACCAAACTTTTATAAAGTTTAGAAAACTTTTCTAAAGTTTATAGACAGTTTCTTGTCTATAAAATGGAGATACTAAGAGTCTGTGCTCTATAGAATTTTTCTTGGCAAACAAATGAGGGTAAAGCAATTAATAAAATACCAGGCATGTATTATGCCTCAATAAACATTAGTTATTACAATATTTTTTATTTTTTTGGTTAAAAGTAATGACATAGCATGAATATCCTTTGGGCTAGTAGTGAACCAACCAACCAACCAAACAAAAAAACAAAAAACAAAAACAAAACAAACAAACAAACAAACAAAAAAGCCAATGTATTTGCCAAGAAAATGTAGAGAGAAATGTTAAGAAGTTTACTGAAGAATGATTACAGAAAATGGACCCTTAGCAAAATTAATCTTTTCACCTGAAATTGTAAATGAAAGAGCTGAGTTCTGAATGTGTCTTCTGGAAGAACCTTTCAGATTGTTCCAGTTGTAAAATTTGTATAAGAGAATGAAAGCACAGCCTTTTCTACTTATTTCAACAAATATACTTTTCCTTTGAAGTTGTACATATGGAAGTCTTCATATCAAGGAATATGTTACAATTAAGCAGGGGCAATTACCACCCATTTATTTTGACCTAATACAGTTCAATGAGAACATTTTATAACAAATCTCCAGTGTAAAGTAAAAATTAAGATCAGTCCTAGTTAGTTAAAAGAAATAATAAACTTTACATTTTGTGGTTTTTTAGCAAAATTAGATATGAAAATTTCACTGTACATGTATTGGAGTTTTGGGTAGAAGCTTACACTTCTAAAATTACCATTGCAAAGACATTCAGCTAATTAGTACACACAGTTTTACAATTTCAAGGGACTATTAAAACGTATACCTCTTTGCTGAAAATATTTATCACTGTAAAATGTTAATGAGTTGGGAGCTCAATTTTTTAAAAGATTTTTTTTGTGTGTGTTTATTTATTTAATTTAAGAGAAAGAGAGAGAGCACAAGCTGGTAAGAGGCAGAGAGGAAGAGAGAAAATACCAAGCAGGCTCCACGCTGTCAACACAGAGCCTGACACAGGACTCCATATTATGAATGGTGAGATCATGACCTGAGCTGAAATTAAGAGTCGAACACTTAATAGCTGAGCCACCCAGGTGCACCTTGGGAACTGAATTTTAAGAACAGTAAACTTATCTTTTATTTCCAATGATTCCTGGTACCAGAAATGAAATAAACTTTAAAAGAAACATAACCTAGTCTCTTTTAGCCCAATAAATATAAAACGGGATCCACAGCCCTGTCCCTAAAATGGACCAGATTTTATTAAATTGGAACTTTGCACTCAATTTTTCTAACTAGATCTTGGAATTACTAATGGCAGTACCAAACTTTAGAAAGTGAGTCTTTTCTATCTCATGGTAGATTCTCTAGGAACGCAACCGGTAGTCATAGACATGAGTCTATAATTCACACATTATTTTTTTTCAAATAAAAATCATAGACATATAATTCTATGTTCTAATGCAGTGAGCCCTACCTTCTGACTGGTATATATTCTCAAAGATTAGTGGGCCTTCTGACCTCCTAGTCTATCTCTCCCTTTACCACAACTTCTCACTTGAAGAAGAAAACAAAAAAGTTTCCAACTTGCTTCTTAAACTAATAGAAACTACCATGGATCTATTTTCTAACTATTTATTTTGTTATCTTCTCAAAAGGATGGACTCAAGTGGAAAATACACATTAAAAATACACAGCATCTACATTTGGAAGATGTCACTTGCAGCTGAAACCTCAGAGGAAAACTTTACCTGTAGACTATTTAAAATTCAGAACTTTTGCTGTTTGTATTTTGAAGCAGCTCACAGATAAATAATCACAGTTAACACCAGTCTACCGCATATTAAAACTGTGAATTTTAACATTATCTAGTAAATGGCGACTGGTCACATTTCAGTTGGAGAAACCAAGGTATAAAAGTCTGGGTGATTAATTAAAGAAGTGAAAGCAAGCTTTATTTCTTTCTGTTGCCCATAATGGATGCTTCTCAACCCCCTTTTCTTATTAATAAGTAAGGAGACAGTAAATAAACTCAGTATAAATTAGAAACTATTGTTTCATTCTAAAATTCACCTCTTCTCATAGTTAACAAGGTACTGTCCAATAATGTAAGAATTGATTCCTAATTTCACATGTCCAATAAAAGAATTAGAAAGATGAACATAAGATAAATTGAGTTGAATGGAAAGCAACTGATGATGTATAGTTAAGACACTTAAAATCAGTCAGGAGAGAGAAGATACAGAAAACCGAGCCAACCTAAAGGTAGTGGAATTAATGTAATATGCTGATGCAGAATTCACCAAAAAGATTGTTCTTCATTACTTTTTGAAAAATACCATTTTTCTTAATTTTTTTTTATAGATCCTAAGCAATTGTTAGACCATGGATCTTTTAAAGCAATTGAGACCTGTGACATTGCTGTACAAATGTTCATTGCATTAAGCTTATATTTTAGTATGTGCTTACATGGTTCATATATGAACATGTAACACAATATGTTACATATAAGAAAATATAATGATTGGATTTTATTATGATTATTGATGTCAATCTCTGGTAAAAGCAGTCTAAGAATTTTTTTAATTTTTATTTACATTCCAGTTAGTTAATATACAGTGTAATATTCGTTTCAGGTGTACAATATAGTGATTCACTTCCATACATCACCCTGTGCTCATCATGACAAGTGCCCTCCTTAATACCCATCACCTATTTAACCCATGCCCACACCCACCTCCCCTCTAGTAACCGTCAATTTGGTCTCTGTAGCTAAGAGTCTGTTTCTTGCTTTTTCTCTCCCTTTCTCTTTCTCTTTTTTTTTTTCCCTCTGCTCATTTGTTTTGCTTCCTAAATTCCACATATGAGTGAAATCATGGTATTTGTCTTTCTCTGATTGACTTATCTTGCTTAGCATAATACTCTCTAGCTCCACCCAAGTCATTGCAAATGGCAAGATTTCATTCTTTTTTAATGCTGAGTAATACTCCATTGTGTATATGTATCACATATTCTTTATCCATTCATCAATCAATGGACACTTGGGCTCTTTCCATAATTTGGCTATTGTAGTCTAAGCATTTGAGAAATTCAAAGCAAATGCACTTCTGTTGTGATGAGCACTGGGTGATGTATGGGATTGTTGAATCGCTATATTGTACACCTGAAACTAATACAAGACTATATGTTAACTATACTGGAATTAAAATAAAGTAAAATAGAATGGGTAAAAACAAAGTAAATGTCCTTGGGTGAAAGTCAAGGATAAACTTTAGCATGGAAAATATGCATGTGCAATATTACATTTCTCATATCGGGATTGCATTCCATAAAAATAGCTAGATTAGGTTTCAAATGTAAATATTTCACACAAATATATTTGCATAATTCTATTTTTATCCTATGAATATTAATATCTATTGCATTTGTTTAAAGATGTTTATTTAAATTCAACTGCAACACACATAATTTTTGGTCAAAAGTATCAAGCAATGAATTTCACATATTATACAGAGATTACTGCAAAATTATAAACACCATGTGAGTATAACAAGATAGGCTTGCTTGAAAATTTTAAATTAGATTAAATGAGCTTGAAAGATAGGGACTAAATGCTAACATATGGAATGTAAGATTTCCAAATGTTAATATAGTTAACTTTCTTGTAGTAACTACACAAACACACACACACACACACACACACACACACACACACTACTTTTATGTCTATTTCTAGAAGTAAAATAGTAAACTATAAGATTTATATGAGTAGAACAAGGAGGACATCTTGAGGTCGTTTCAGAAATGTACATTTTATTCTTAGATCCCACACACAATTTATGATTTAAAAAATAGGTCCTTTAAGCTAAGTTAATATGTTCAACATAAAATGGGTTTTTTCTACAAAAAAAGGCAAGGTTTCTCAAAAGCACTTAAATTCACTTAAAAGCATCCTCTCTCCCTTTCCTGTTGCCATCTCTGTTTCTCTCTGTCTCTGTCTCTCTCTCTCTCTCTCTCTCACACACACACACACACACACACACACACATAAACAAACACAATCTAAGTCTACAAAGACGTTATTTTTTGCTTAATGGTAGGTAAAATTTTAACATACGCAAAAGACTGTACAAAACATTTTAGCAAAACTATCTTAAATATGTTTCTACTGTAGCAAAATAGAAACTTCTCACAAATATTGGTCCAATGCACTTCATTAATCCACTGTTTATCTATTTTGCCATCCTACTCCTAGAAAAATAGAAATAACACAACACAATGAGTCCTGTATACATCTTTTCCTATGCACTTTGAGTTAAACCTGGACTCGCAGGACCATTGGCGGAATGTTCTGCCTCCTCAGGGCTACTTGTGACTTTAGCACCTTCATCTTCTTTATTTCCTTCATTGGCGTTATCAAGGGCATCAGGTGAACTCACACAATTAGCATCCTGTTTTGCTTTGTCCAATTCATTATCAAATTGAATTTTATCTTCTTGATTGTTGCTTTTCTTTATTTGTCCATTCTGGGCAGGATAGGCACTAGCAACGATATCGTATAGGAATTGGTATTGCTCCTAGTAAAAGAAAGAAGCAAGAAAGATTATGTAATTATTATAAAGGAGGTTTATGTAATTATTTGTATATCAGATGAAAATTAGCAAGAACTATTAATTTACTTGGAAGTCTTGGTCATTCTTACTTGTTCATTCCCCTCACAGGCCACGAGGTGTCTCATTTCCGTGACATGGCCCAAGATGCCACTTTTTGAGGTTAATGCTTCAGGAAGCCTATCCTGATCCCCATAGGTTAAATTAAGTGCCCTCATTTGTGTCCTTCTTATAATCTCTGTCATTTCAACTACTACACTGTTTAATAAATATCTGCCTTTTCCTCATGCTAAATGGTGAGTCTTTTAATGGCAAGAGCACATAACAGACACTCAGTACACTTTTAAAATCAATATATGCAAGTTTAGTGTCATACATAATTAAAAGTTGCATATATTTGAGTGAGTAGCTAAGTTTATATGGCGACTGGTTATTAATTTCCAGATTGCCCTCTGCCAGCTGCAGAAGATCCATGCTTGATTGATTACAAAACTGCCACACTTATTATCCTCTCTGAATCCACACTTCTTTGCAATGTGACTTTGCAGACCCTTTCGAGAAGAGGCGGGGTCGATCTCCACATTCTTAAAGCTGAGCTGCCCCTGTGACTTGCTTAGATAAGAAAACGCAGAGGAGGGCACATTGTGCCAGTTTCAAGCCTAAACCTCAAGGGGTCGTGCGCCCTGCCACCGTACTCCTTGGAGCTCTACCGCTTTTACGTGAATATGCGTGGGCTTGTCTTTTGGAGACAGAGAGACCTGCATTCTACTCATCCCTGTTGCCAGAGCTAAATGCCAGCGACTGCCAATCTGCTGGTCGTAGAGATCATTTTGGACAAGCCAAGCTTAGTGGACATATCAACAGCAGCAAACCTATGAATGAGCTTGGTCTAGATTGGCTGAACCTGACGTCATTGGCAGAAAGATTTCATTGCTCCAATATACTATTGAACTATAATAAATGTGTTTTTTTTTCTGCCACTAATTTTGGAGTGCTTTGTTACACAGCAATACACATTAATACAGGAGTAAAGATGGGGGAAATTAGGGAATTCATGAGCGCTTGAAGAAATGTCTGACATGAATTGCCATAACAAATTGCTGGCAAGCTCCAGTTAGGTCTCTTATTTATATTAATGATAATTTCATGTGAATCGTCATGTAAAAAAGGAATATAAAAAAGAATAGAACAGTGACCAGAAGACAAGAAAAGGAAAAGAAAGGAGAGGATTGGAGAAGAGGGAGAGAGAAGAAAGCGTCAAAATAAAAATGCAAAACACATCAAAAACAGCTATAAGGTCTACTTACAAATGTGGGAACCATTCCTGGTCTAGCTCTGCGCAGAGATTTTACTACTTGAAAAACATCTATCACTTCTTCCGTTTCTGCACTTTCCAAGAGATTTAACAAAGCACAAAACAGTCCTGTTTGCTGAGATCCATCTCTGTAAGAGGAAAAAAAGATTTAAAAAGAAAATAATTCTACATTTTATGGAAAAAGTTATATTAGAATAAAAACTGAAAGGGAGAGATAGAATGCATTCTTCACTTCATGTTTATTGTAATTATAGTATTCCAATCTTGTAAGAGCAAAACATTTCTGCTAAATCCATTTTTCGGACAAACTTTTTTCAGTTTGAGATTATAATAATCTTATACTTAAAAAAATAATTGTCTTAGGCTTTAAGCATATTTTTTCCTCTGTCTAACACCTTATAGATCATAATGTATTTTTATTTACATCTGAAGTTATTAGGACAACTTTCATAATTCCAATTTGCAGATGAGGACATCGAGATTTAGGAAAAAGAAAGACATGACTAGAAATCAATGAAACCAGAAATCCTGGACCCAATATTTTGTATATTATTAGACTGCATGCCTTTTCTCCTCTCTTCTGTTTCTCTAATGCTTTTACAATATCCACATTTCTGGATCAATAGAAAACTGATGCTTGGTGAAATTTTTCATTAAAAAGAGGACAACTCGATAATATACCTAACTGTGAGAAGCATGTTACATTATAATAAATATTCAATTTAAAGAATATGTTATTAGCAGGATTTTATTTATTCAAGTCTTTTCAATTAATATATAACTTATAACATGTTTGCTGATGGCAAAGCATTCATTCCTCTGGATTCTGTTAACACCTAATAGAGTGGATCAGTGCATAGAAGCATAAATAAAATGTAATATCCATCCATCTGTCTGTTCATGCATCCTTCCATTCATTCATTAACTCATCCAGGACATATGACATTCCAGATTCAATGTTAGGCACTGGGACTGAAAGATGATATGACACTGGTAGTAAGAAATTTAGAGACTAAAATGATTACACTATAATCATTTCTATCATATTTCTGTAAGAGCTATGCTGTGGGAGCAAACCTGAGAGAGTGACTGATTCCACAAGAGGCTTTCAGTGTGGGCCTGCATTTTATGTATTAGCATAAATAATCTAACAGGAAGTGTGGACCATGAAGTCAAGCATTATGAAGATTTTTAAGAGAATATGCTATCAAATCCCACCCACCCGCAGTGAATGAGGAGAGGCACATTCTTGTGATGCTTAGTTCCTTCAGTGGAATTCTTCTTGGGAAGTTTTTCTTTGAGAATCTGAATCATAGAGATTAATTCTTTGGGTTCTGGAGGAAGCTCATCCACATTCCAGTTATTATACTGGTACTGGTACACAGTCCGAAAATCTTTCCTCTAAAACCAGAAAAGAAGAGAACATTAACTCTCGGAAGGTTCAGTCCCTCTAATAACTTGATAGTCACATTTTCTTCACAATTACTTTCATTTAACTCATCCTAAAGTTATAATAAAACATTATATACCTTTTGCTTTACTTTTACAGAGTAATGTTTATTAGTTCTTCTACCAGACCAATCACCAGATCAAAAATATATACTCCTGAAATTATTTATGTACCTTGGAATGTCTCAGTTCAAATACACGGAGGGTATAAGCTGAAGATTGGTTGGTGTCTTTCATATCAACTTGTATATCTCCATATGTCTGCTTTCCTTCTCCCCAGTACTGAGCACAGACTTCCTAGATAAGAAAGAACATGATTCAACACCTTCTTCACAAGTGTTCTGTTTGCTTTTTAACACATTGAGATCACCTCTTACTGTCTCCGTCTCTCTCCTCTCTCTCTTTCCTCCCATTCTATTAAGTTGAAATTACTAACTGTGTTCTAAAATTAAAAGTTGTCCATAAAACTCTACAATCTATCTTAAGTATCTTGGACATCCATTCTACAATACCTGGTGTTTGCTTGTGCAAATCAAGGGAACTGAGAAATACCCAAAGTGGCCAGGACATCACTGGAGTGGCTCTGTCACTGCTAGTGTAGGTCTTTGAGATTTGTTTCTCCCTTCCATACCCTTATTATCACCTCTTCAAAATTTATAGATTGAGATGGTGTTGATCATGACCCCTGCCATAACAAGTCTCACTGTCCCTCCAGTGGTCTTTGAGGAAGGAGATTTCATCCTTTAGTGCTTTGTCGCTGTATCTTGATGACCAACACCATGAGCAGTTTTTTATAAGTTAACTGCAAATCTAAGTAAAGGGTCAGATTGAAGAGTAGGTGGGTCACAAAAGTGTGTTCTCTCTCTGCAAATGGCTCTGTACCAACTACAGTTCCACAACTTCCGACAACAACAGGCAGATGCCTAAACTACCATTTCATTTTCCAGTTTTCACAGTTTGATGAAAAAAATAATTGCTAGAATACCATGCTGGAATTCCTAACAAGTTATTAAAAAAAAAAAGTAGGGTGCCTAGGTGGCTCGGTTGGTTGAGCGTCAGATTGTGGCCTGGGTCATTATCTCGTGGTCCATGAGTTTGAGCCCCATGTGGGGCTCTGTGCTGACAGCTTGGAGCCTGTAGCCTGCTTCGGATTCTGTGTCTCCCTCTCTCTCTGCCCCTCCCCTACTTGCACTCATGTGTGCTCTCTCTCTCTCTCTCTCTCTCTCTCTCTCTCTCTCTGTCTCTCTTTCTCAAAAATAAAAAAAATAAAATAAAAAGGAAAAGAAAAAAAAAACCCATAAAATAAAAACAACATTCTATGTCAGGGATAGGGAAACAAAGAGAAGACAGAGAGAAAGAGAAGGCATATAACTGCATGCTTATGAGAGTGTTCATTAAATAGGATTTAACATAGGGGTGCCTGGGTGGCTCAGTTGGTTAAGCATCCAACTTCAGCTCAGGTCATGATCTCTCGGTTTGTGGGTTCGAGCCCCGCGCAGGGCTCTGTACTGACAGCTCGGAGCCTGGAGCCTGCTTTGGATTCTGTGTCTTCCCATCTCTCGGCCCCTCCCATGCTCATGCTCTGTCTCTCTCTGTCTCTCGATAATAAATAAATGTAAAAAAAATTAAATAAGCTTTAACATATGCCATATAATGTGTTAGGTGCTAAAACTAAGTAAAATCTACTACCAGAGAAATTTAGATAACTCAAAGTATTAAGCGGAAGATCAAATACATGTCATAGGCATTAAGCAGATTAAAATGGACCTTAGGTTCACCTCCAACTATAGAATTTTATAATGCTGAATATTACATGAACGTAAAGAAGGCAGGATTTAGATAAATTTTTAAGGAGTTCTATCTAAACTCCTAAATATAAGGAGTTCATATATCTAAATGTGCCCTCTATTCCCATTTTGATCCTTTTCTAGAAGGATCTAGAAGGATCTTTTTCTAGAAGAAAAGGATCAAAATGGGAATAGAGGGCACTTTAGATATATGAAATGCCAGTAAATTAAGTCTCAGTGATGAAAATGTAGATTGTGTGTTAAGATTCAGTCAGAAAACCTTCTTGTCCAGAATAGAAATTATGGAAAACATAAAAATATGAAGAAAATGGAAAGATATATGAGGGTCTGGTTATTGAGGGTCTTCAATATCAAACTGAGGAGTCTGGTTCTCATCTTGAAGAAAATAGGAGGAAAACGTGTCAGTTGCTACTTGTTTGTAGCAAGGAGTGACACAGAGACAGCTGTGCATTAGATGATCCACAGTTGGGGGTGGCTGGGTGGCTCAGTTGGTTAAGTGTCTGACTTTAGCTCAGGTCAAAATCTCACGGTCTATGAGTTCAAGCCCCACATGGAGCCACTTCAGATCCTCTGCCCTCCTCCCCCTGCCCCTCCCCCGACCCCTCTCCCTCTCTCTCAAATAAATAAATAAAACAAGAAAACAAACAGACAAGCAAAGTTGATCCGCAGATGGTGTGCAGACCAGACAAGGGCCACATGAGAGATGGTCAGAAACCGGACATGAGTTGCTAGAGGCCAACACTGGGATGGAAGATGGTAAGGATGAACAAAGGCAACTGTGTGACAGAAGGGTCAAAAACACTTGGGTATATCCAGCAAGTAATCCAAGAATGGCGAACGATATTTTATGACAGAAAAACAAAAAATATTCTTAAAAGTACAAACCTGGTCTCCGTTCTTCAGCCCTGTCAGCATAACAATAACTTTGACTTTTCTTTGGAATATCATCTGCCAAAAGTCGCCAATGGTCTCTTTTAGTGGTCCCTGAGCAGCAATCATCACTTCAGGTTTCCAGTAACTCTTTAAAAGAGAGAGAAAGAGAGAGAGAGGGAAAGAGAGAGAGAGAATCTGTTACTCTCGCTCACTGGTGAGAGAGCAGTGGATTCTTAACATAACTATTTGGAAATATTGTCACTTAATTTGATATCCATGCTTTCATATAAAAACATTAAGATTCTTAGGTCCTAGAAACAATATGGTATCTTCATGTAAATTACTTATTTGGTTTATGACAATACTTAGCTAATAGTATGAAATCAAGTTTAGAACATACACTATCCTAACAAACCTAACAAGTTTTCCCTTCCAAAAAGTTTTAAAAAGTTAATGTGGTTGAAAAAGAAAATACATAAGCATTTCAAATTATCTTCATCATGTCTCTACCTAATTGATGTATTTTCTCAAACTGTATTATTTTTCAAACTAATATGAAGAGACATGTTTGTCATAAATTGTAACCAATAAGCATTGTTTTATTTTGTATCAACCCATTAGGTTTGGGTATCTTTAAGTCTTTCAGTAAGTTAAAATATAGTATTAAAAATTAACACTTTTTTATCAATCAATATATAGTTATGGCTAAGCTCATAATTCTTTTATAAATTCACTTAATGAATGGCCATAGTAATATAGTAGATTTTTCAAAGGGTTAGATCCTGGGCTTTGGAAATTTAAGTACCTACCATTATAAATGACGCATTGATGTATTTACTTGTTTCCTCTGAGTCACTGTCATCATCAGAAGATTCATCTGAATCATGCTCACTCTCTTTGCTCATCTCTAGTTCATGTTTAAGTGGCACTCTGTTAAAGTCATCTATGTAAAATAAATTAGTAGTAAGTCTTTCTTTAAAAAATCAAATCTCTGCTTGATTGTCAGGTAGAAATTAGAGAAGTGACAGATTGCATCATGGAAATTTACTAATCTATATGAAATGAGACCCTACATAAAATTCAGTTCTTAGTGATTAACAGATTATAAAAATGCAATCTAAGAAAAAGAAGGTCACAAAAAGTTTCTTGGAAAAACATGGGATATACCTCTGTGTTAAACAACAGATAGATACCATAATATTCCAATATATCATTCGATCTTTGACACATATACTTTAGTTTCCCATGAAATATCATCATTCTGCTAGATATAAGCTTAAATTCATAAAGAAATTAAAGAAATGCATAGTTTAGGTAAAAACCTAATTTCTTAATTATGCAATTAACATCAAATTAATAATCTAACAAGTATCTCAGATGACTTATTATTTAATCAAGAAAATTATTTAGTCCCATAATTTCTCACTTTCTCAATCTCTTTAATCTATAATTTCCTAATCAAATGATCTGATTAGCTATATAACCATCAACTTCAGATTTTGAACTAATATTTATAAAGACTTCAGAAATTAACTAGGTCAACCACATATTGATATGATTTATCCAGCTGTCTAGTTTATTAGCTTGGGTTATATTTTCTCCATGCTAATTTTAATTTATGCCAATGAAGAAAATTATAGTTTTATCAGACATTACCTACTGATTCTTAAATAACAGAATTCAAGTATGGAAACTGTACATGCATTGATCTGTTAAATTTGATGATTAACAGTTTATAAGGTAGTTTCTACCTACTGCCAATCTCCCAGATAGAAGGAAGGGATGAAGAGAACACAGAAAGAAAAAAAGAAGTAATTTTTGCTACTGGCAATTACCCTGAAACAAACAACTGAAATTAACTAAAGATGAGAGAGAACTAGTAAAGAAGACTAGGCCTTTTTTTCTCCCACCTGCAGAGGATACGTCTTTCTGACAACCCATTTCAGAAATAATTGGTAGAATGAAAATACTGAATACAGTCTATCCTCCAAAGTCCAAAATTCTTTGGAATTGGACTTTCAAAGAATTTGTTATAATTAAATATAAACAGACTCTTAGCTATTCTCTACTGTCAATCCAATGTTGAAAATTTGCTTCAACGTAATTTGTGTGTGTGCATCTTACATTAAGCAAGTCCAAAAGAGAGTTTAATTTTATCCAATACCAAAAAAAAAAATAAATAACATAAAATGAACTACATACATGGAATGATGTTAGAGTTCCTGTTTTTACTTTTATTTTGTTCTTGATTTCCAATGTGCTGTGTCCTCCAGCTCCTATACGAGGGAAGTCTCTGAGGGTAAAAAATAGAATGGAACACTCCTTTCAAGATGTAAATATTGCTTTTGTTTATTATTGTGACATAAGATGCTCCCTAAAGTATTTCATCGAGTTTTGTGAAATTTACATGCATTTCCCATAGTTCACAATTTTTACATTTGCCTCTGAATTTTTCCTTTTAATTGTTCAAGCATTTAATATGTATTTTTTTAATTTTTTAATGTTTTATTTATTTTTTTTGAGAGAGACACAGAGTGTGAGCAAGGGAGGGGCAGAGTGTGAGGGAGACACAGAATCCGAAGCAGGATCCAGGGTCTGAGCTGTTAGCACAGAGCCCGACATGGGGCTCGAACCCATGAACTGTGAGATCATGACCTGAGCCGAAGTCAGTCGCTTAACCGACTGAGCCACCCAGGCGCCCCAGCATTTAATATTTTTGACATGGAAATTTTGAACTAAATATGTACAATTATATAACAAAATATGTTTCCTACTAAAGAGCTGCTGAAAAGCAAAATAGCATGGTTTGTTCTTGTGTAAGTTGAAGCACTATGCAGATGTTGATTATTATCCATATTGCAAGGGGTAACGGTAAATTATTTTTAAATGATCATAAATAAACTCTCCAGATACGGCATTCACAGGAGATTTGGCTCATGCTTCAAATAATTGATAACTGATTTGTTAATGCCTTCCCTACTGCTTTTCCTCTCACTCACAGTTGCTAATCAGTCAGCAAGACCTATCATTTCTGCTGGTGAAGCTCTCAAATCATTTTGCTTTTCTCTCTTTCTACTTAGTACAGTCCACTTGGATTTCTCACTTGGAAATGTCAACAGTTTCTTAACTGGCCTCTTTACCTTCAATCTCACTGGCTCTAATCCTCTTAAAACTTGAAACAGAGTCCACTGAGGCTCCTCAGAGGTCTCCCATCATTGGTAGGAAGTATTCAACCAATCCCTTTACTACTGCACAAAAACCTTAGGGAATGCACTCTTGATTGTCTGTCCCGCCTCACCCTTTGATAGGCCCCTTCCACTACAGCCAAACCAACGTCCTCAACTCCCCCTGGGAAGGGGTTGAATTGTCCTGAATCTCAGCAGATGCGCACATGTGTTTTCTGCTTGGACTGCCCTTTCCCTTGTCACTCTAACTTCTACTTGCTCTTTAGCTATCAGTTTAAGTGTCCTTTCTTCTGAAAGGTCTTTTTGCTTTCAGCCCTTTCTCCCCATTGGTCCTTAAATAAATATTTGTCAAGTGGATGAATAATCTAAACCAAGAGAGCTCATCATGTACAGTTTAGCAGGATTTTATACACATACAAACATATGTGCATGTGGATGTACATGTGAGTGTGTGTGTGTATATATATATATATATATATATATACACACATATATATATATATATATTTAAATATGGTTTGCTCTTTCAAACTAAATATGGCACCCTGTTTCAAACCCCATTTATTGCTGTGTAACTGAATGAATGAAAACCTCACCATTGAATACTAGGCCCCTTGCACACTTCCGTGAACTGCTTGAGAGCCGATGCCTTGGAAAGTATTACAACACTTTTTTTTGCTCTTGTCTGAACAGTCACCCAGTGGTCTCTTCCCTCTAGTCAATACCCAGTATTATCGATAAAACTAATGGTTCGCCTTCCTTGAAGGCATGGAGGGGTTTTCACACCTCAGTCTGTGCTTGTTTCAGTTGCTACGAGTCTAAGCCTCCCAGGGCATCCATATTCTCTAGAGCTCTACTACTAAATAATTACCTAAATGATTATCCTAAAATACAACAAACTCAATGTCTTATATCCCATCAACCAATGTCTTCCTCTCTGCCCTCTGGTGCTCATGGTCTGTTGTCAACAAACTGCCATCCATCTTAATGCTTTTCTTTCAATAGTCCCTTCACCTTTTTTCTGGGGAGGGGGCAGGTGCACCAAGTGAAACTTGAGTGTCCCTTGAGAACACTGCCAAAAATGCAGTAGTTCTTTAAAAAACAAACAAACAAACTGAATTCTCCCCTCATACCCCATATACATCACAGCGTGAAAAGATATGTGCTGTCGGTTTCTACTTGTAAACCATTTCTACTCATTTCTCCTTCCAAATACCCAACTACTTTGATTTTCCTGAAATCACGTCACCTTCCTTTAACCTTTTTTAGAGGCTTCAGGTACTGATTACTGGATCACCCCACCTCCTTTAGTTTCAGACTTGTTTAATTTTTCTCCCCAGGTCTGTCATCATTCTTGTTTACTTCTACATTGACAAGCATGATCTAGCCAACACTCTAGTCTCTTCACTTCTCAGCTTCTTTACCTCCTATGACCTTTCCCTCCATTCCTCTGCCGTCCACTTTCTCCATTCTACGTTTTTAAGTTTCATTTCAAATGTTCATTTAAAAATTACAATTTCAACCATCCCATTATTGAAGATTACCTCTTTTCTTCCTTGTCATTTGTTATAGTATCTTCAGTTTAGCAACGTGCAAGTCTATCAAAACTTCCCATATATTGTCCTTAACATTTTCTCTATGTGCCCAATGTCCTTCTGTGGCCAGTTTGCTCTTTATCATCCACCACTGTATCATTCATTTGCAAACACCTTCAATTTCTTCACCTGGGACTTTCAAACTGTCACTTTAAGAAATCCTCTGTGGGGGTGGGGGATGGGCTGGGTGGCCCAGTCAGTTGAGCATCCGACTTCAGCTCACGTCATGACCTCGCAGTTTGTGGGTTCAAGCCCAGCATCAGGTTCTGTGCTGACAGCTCAGACCCTGGAGCCTGCTTCAGATTCTGTGTCTCCTTCTCTCTCTGACCCTCCCCCACTTGCCCTCTGTCTCTCTCAAAAATAAATAATAATAAACAAATCAAAAAAGAAAAAAGAAATCCTAGATGGGTTTAACTCAACTATCTGCATGCACAGCCCCTGTTTTCAATGTTTCTGTAGAAAACAATGAAACCAGATGACTCTCTTTAAATTCATGACCATAAATTTCAACTTTCTACTTTGATATAACTATTTCATATACTTTCCCCTTTCTGAAGCATAAGCTCTGCTTTGCTCTTCTTATTCCTGTACCCCTGAAAGTTTAACTGATGATCTCTTGCTTCATACCCTCTTTAGGAAAAAGCAGGCAATTGGATGAGAAATGCCTCAACTTCCTATCACCAATTCTACGAACTAACCAACATCTCTACTCTCATCTTCTTTCTACCTTTATGCTTAGATGGAATAATTTCACTGCTCCCATCAGTTATAGTCTCTGGGTTACACTCTCTCACTATGTCTATCTGCAAATCACTTTGACTCTTATGCCCAAAATTGTACAAAGGGAGCAAAATTGTACACAGAGCAAAACCCCAATCATATTTGTTCAGTGAAAGAAGTTACTCTTTCTTTTAGTGGCTTTACGTAAGAATGTTTAAATGGCATTCGTAAGTGTTTCCAAACGGCATATAGGGGGGCAAGCAGAGTTAGTGTACTGAATACGCTTGATTTATCAGCTGAAAGGGCAAGAAAATAGCAAGTAAACATCCTTCCCCTCAAGACTACTGTGGTAGACTGCTAGTTCTTACACGATAGTACAGGTCTTCTGGTGGATTGTGTTACGTGGTGATTATTACATGCTTCACCTCCACCCCCCACCTCATCCTTACTTTGAGCCAAGACATTAAACAATTCTGCATCCGATTAAAGCATGTTCCTGGTCTTCTGAAACTCTCCAATTTGACCAGCTTGGCAGTTCACAGACAGTTTCAGTAAACTTGATATCAGTAGTGAAAGAGAAAAGGTACAAAACATTTTGTTTGGACCACTGAGCAATCTGGAGATAGCTCCACAAATTCTTGGAACGAGTGAACTACATCCTAGGCTGGCTTTCAGAGTAATTGCCTAATAAATAGGTTAGGACACATGTATTTATCCTTTAGTTTCTGTCTACCAGCTCCAGCCAGTTAAACTTCCTAAGTAGTCATAAACTCCTCTAATTATTTCCTTTACAAACCCAAACCAGATGTAGTTTTAAAAGGTGAGATGCTACATTGCCTTTGGCAGACCAATTTTGTGGGTATTACTATTATTTTGACACTTTATTTTATACCAGCTTAATGAGAAATAGTTAAAAGGGGAGGGCTGGGGACGCATTTCTAGGCTTAAACAAGTCTCCTGCATAACAGCTGTGTGCTTTTAGGTATTTCTCTTAAACTCCCTTTGTCTTAGTTTCCTCATCTGTACTCCGTTATGGTGAGGCCCAAATTCAGGAATCATGCCGAATGCACACCCCCAGAAAATAGCCCTCGTGAAAGTTAACTTTAGTAACTATTATTATTGCTATCACATCATTACCTGGAATTCAGCCTCTAGGGGAGACGGCTCACTGGGGGGATCTCTTTTCTTCATGTTAGGTAGATATGGATGTAATTCAGACAAACTCACTTCCGTTTCCCCAAATTGGTTGTATTCCACCAAGGCCTGGTGGATCAAGATATACTGTGCCTACAATTTCAAAGAAAAATATGGATAATTAATTGATAACTTCTAGTCTTATGAATCATATTGAAATAAATTATGCATCTCTATAATTGTGCTCAGATTGGGACAATGTTTGTAAAAGAAAACCAATGCCCATAACATTTGAATAGTATGGAATTTGGCTCTCACAATTCTCTGGAATGTGAGCAAATTCCACTTCAGATCATTTTTGCAGAAAAACAAATAGCTTGGTACATAGATTAAACATATACTATGTAGTGCATAACTTTTATTTGATTCCTAAAAATTAGAAAACATTACCTGTTACTTCCTTCAGTGACCATTATTGAGCCAGTGAGTCAAATTACTAATATATAAAACTATAATAAATATCTAAGAGGAAAAAAATCAAATTGATACTCCATACAACACATTAGAAAAAAAAACTTTCTAGAACCTTTTAAAATAGAGAAAATTATCAAAAAAACACAATACGCCAAATCCACATTTAACAACTCCTAACATTGTTATCATATTTGAATCCACTATTTTTAAATAAGTGACAAATTTGTGATAACATTCAAGCCTCTTCAACTACTAATGTTAGTTTTCTGAGTTTGACTATATCCTTTTAACCCATTTATTTTTTCCACAGGAAATAATTTTTCCTTTTGTTCCTGGTTGACAATCTATTTTTATTCTTCTATAGTGATACCCATGTATCTGTAAGCATTGTACAAATTTGTGTGCTTTTTAAAAATTGTGTAAATTGGGGCGCCTGGGTGGCTCAGTGGATTAGGCATCGACTTCAGCTCAGGTCATGATGTCACGGTTCGTGAGTTCAAACCCCGCATCAGGTTCTTTGCTGTTAGTGTAGAGCCCACTTCTGATCCTCTGTCTTCCTCTCTCTCTGCTTCTCCTCTGCTTTTGCTCTCTCTCTCTTTCTCTCTCGAAAATGAATAAACATTTTAAAAAATAATAATAAATAAATTAAATTAAATGGTATAAATAATATCTTACATGTTTCATTTGGTGACTTTATTCACTCTTTGTTTTCATCTGAACATGTAACCAGATAGATAGGTACAGACTAAGATTATTCCTTTCACTGTAGCATAGCATGCAATTGTGTGTCCACGTATTGTTTGCCCTTTATCCCATAAAGTGCTTCCTTTTTTTCCCTTTTGCTATTCTATCAATGTTGAATTTAACATTCTTTTTTTTTAAAGTTTATTTATTTATTTTGAGAGAGACAGAGTGTGTGTGTCAGCAGGGGAGGGACAGAGAGAGAAAGGGAGAGAGAATCCCAAGCAGGATCCTA
The DNA here is from genome assembly GCF_028749965.1 of Puma concolor. NCBI lineage: Eukaryota > Metazoa > Chordata > Mammalia > Carnivora > Felidae > Puma > Puma concolor. The sequence continues at coordinate 32,177,351 of NC_141683.1, forward strand.
GCTCTGAGCCCAGTGCAGGGCTCAAATTCACAAACCGTGACATGAGCCAAAACCAAAGTTAACCGACTGAGCCACCCGGGTGCCCCTAATGAACATTCTTGCACGTGTTTTTAGTTATGCACATTTATAAGTGCTTCCCTTGGGTATATACATATATGTGGAATTGCTGGGTCAAGTGCAGGTATTTTCAATAATAACCATCCCTTACAATTACTGGTTACATACTTGTGCCAGAGACTTGCCTATGCATTTTCCTTGGATTACCTTTTTGTCATAACTCTATAGGGTAAATATATCACTGTGTCCATTTTACAGGTGACTTAACTGAGGCACAGAAACATTAGAAACTTGTGAAACTGTACATACCATTAAGAATTAACAGCAAGATAGGAACCTTGGAAGTCTACTTCAAAATCTGGACTATTATTCACTCTACTACTCCGTGTCCCTAGCTCTAATTTTATGAGATGCTGTCAAATTAGTTATCAGTGTTTTTGTTTATTTTTTTCCTTTCTAACATGTGTAAATGGTATCTTATTATTAATTTGTGTGCTTGTTTGTTCACATATATTTATAATCATCCTTCTTCTGCAGGACTTTCAGCCACTAACACGAAATGTTCCTAACTATAATTGGTGCTTATCAATTGATTTAGTTTTCATGAAATAAAAAGAAAACTATTTTCACTCAGTTGAGAAGAATTTGGATTTCTTTTAAGATCACCATTCCCACCACAAAAAGACTTCAGTCAAAAAGCAAAAGGGATAACAGTGATTGAAGGGGAGCACGTACCTCCACTTGAACCATCAGGCACCTCTGTCGCCTTAGCTTGACGACATAACCATAAACGTCCACTTTGTTCTCTGCCTCCAGGCCTTCTAGCATGGCGTCAATTCCAATATAAGTGCCTGTGCGTCCAACACCAGCACTGACAAAACAACAAACAAACAAACAAACAAATAAACAAAGTGAAGGCATATTCATGGCGGGGAAATGAAAAGACAACAGGGGTGAAGCAGAGGAAAGGATAAAAGTCTCTCCTCACAGACTGTTTTCCAAAACAGCAATCGCCAAAGGGAAGGGTGTTCTCTAACAGCCCAAGAGGAAGAGTTGGGACAGCCCTGGTGCCGGCCTTGGGAGTTCTCCATGTACCTGCAGTGCACCACAATGGGGCCACTGAAGAAGTTGCTGAAAGCGTTCACTCTCCTTCTCAGCTTGAGGAGCAGGTGAGGATCCTCAGGAACCCCGTGGTCAGGCCAGCTGGTGAACTGAATGTGAGTCACCTCTCTTCCGGTCGCTTTTTCTTTTTTCTAGGGGAGAGATAATTTTTTCTCTGAGATGATTTTCTTGCAAGCAAATTATCTGACATAAATAAGTGGGGGCAGGGGGGAATCCAGTATCAAAAACTCCTCATGCAAAGGTTTTCAGCCATTATTACATTTTTTCTTTCCAATTAATCACCAGGAGTTGAGATGTCATGCAGGGTGGCATGCACTAACCAGCAAGCAATAACTTACCAGTAAGGTAAGCAAGGTGTGGTAAGTTCATGGAAACTGCTGGGAACTTTCATGCTGCCATGCCAAAACCAAACAGCAAAAACACACACACCAAAAAATGGGAGTGTGGGTAGGTGGAAAAAGATATGAAGTAAAGGCCATTCTCACAGTTCTTTGAAACATTTCCACTTGGTAGGCCAGCAAATTTTCTTCATGTGAAGAAGGTCTGATTAATTGTTCTGTTAATGCTATACTTCTTAGCATTAGAAAGGTCAGCTCAGACTGTAGAGAGACAACTGAGGAAACTCAGCCCCAGACTACAGCTCGTATTTGTCCCAACTTCAAGATAATCACTACAAGATGAGTAATTCATAGTTCTCTGACCTGGTATGAAGAAGAACCACCTACATTTAGGTAACAGAAGAAACAACAAGACTTGGGTGGTTGTAATTGTCTGATGGGAAATGATTATGTTAATTAAGAATAATGATGAGACTAATCAATGCAACCAGATCTACATATTACCCATAAGTATGTATGGGGTGGGGGTCTCATGCCTAAGTCCATCATGTATTTAACCACAAACTATTGGTGGTGGAACCACTGTTCCATAGCCTTCTGTGGCCCATAGTAGTTAGTAATGCCATGGGAGCCTTAGAAGGCCTTGGAAGAAATATATAATTGAAAGGGGTTGTTTTTGCATCTTTAAACAGCTTTAAGATATATTCACATAGCATAAAATTCATTCATTTAAAGTATAATTTTTTTTATTATATTCCCAGAGTTGTACAATCATCACCACTGTCTGATTACAGGACGTTTTCATTACCTACTCCCAAAAGAAATTCTTACTGATTACAGCCATTCCTCTTCCTGCTTCACCTCCCTCAGTTCCAAGCAATCCTAACCAGCTTTCTGACTCCATAAATTTGCCTATTCTGGGGACGTCTGAGTGGCTCAGGCGGTTAAGTATCTGACTCTTGATGTCGGTTCATGTCATGATCTCACAATTAGTGGGTTCGATTCCAACATTAAGCTTTGTGCTGACAGTGCAGAGACTGCTTGGAATTTTCTCTCTCTCTCTCTCTCTCTCTCTCTCTCTGCCCGCCCCACTCTATCTCTCTCAAAATAAATAAACTTTTAAAAAATTTGCCTATTCTGGATTTTTCATAAAAACAGTATCCTAGAACATGTGAGGACCTCTGTTTTAACTATTATCTAAAGCCCTACTGACTGTTTTTTTCCAAACTAACATTTTATCTTTACTACATAGTTAGTGCTTTGTATTTCTTACAGTAGTCTTTAATTGTGCCATTTGTATATTCTTTCCATAATGGTAATTAATAGACCCGTAGAGAATAAGGGCCATTTTACCATTCATTCGATAATTCAGTCATTTATTCAACACAGTTAAAGAGCTCTTTTCTTTATGTGTCAAGAGTCATAGAATTATAAATACTTTTGATAGGACTTGGACAGACAGATCCTACTTTCACCAGTGATTTAACTTGACCTGCTGGCTTGTGTTCTAACCCAACTCCTCCTCCTGTAGGTTGTTAAAAATAATTTTTCTTAGATTTAATTTCTCACATTTAATTCCATAATTGTATTTTTAGGCAAACCATATGAAAATAAAAAATATGTGATAAAACAAACTCACGTTTGTAATGTTCAACTTCTGAATGATATAATCTGGACACCTTTTGTGCTCGGTGATCTTTACCACAACATCTCCAAAAGTCCGTGTGCCCTCTTCCATTGACGGCCAGTATTCTGCACACTTGTTCTATATTTTAAAAAATATTAATAATTTTTGTTTTTCATTTAAACAAATGTATGTATTAAGACTCTTTAAAAAACAAAACAAAAATCATTCATCTGAAATTCTCAAAACATTCATTTATTCTCCTTTAAGTACATATACACCTTAAGCTGTGATGCTTGAAATGTATTCCATTTCCCATTAATGGCCCTGATATATTTCCTTCATACTACATAGCCAGAGGATGATCTTCCCAGGCTTAGCTGCATATTAAAAGGAGATGTGCTCGGTTGTCAGCAGAAGTGATGTGGTTGCATGTGGTTAATTTCAGGCTGGAGGATAGGGAGGCTTTCACGCTTCCTAAAGTCCCATTCCATGAATTACCACGTATCTGCCCAAGGACAGTTTTCTTTCAAGTAGTCTCAAGTACTTGTGAAATCATTTCACAGAAATGCACTAAGCTTGTAACAATAGTGCAAAGAAATAAGAGTCAAATGTAAGTCCAGCAATTAAGCAGAAACACTTAAATTTTATTCATATATACATATATTTAGGTATGGACACTATTTTTCTACATGTGTAAAAAGTTCAAATCAAGTGTCATACTTATTAAAATAGAGAACTGTCTGTTTTTGTCATCCAGCACGTGTGTGTGTGTGTGTGTGTGTGTGTGTGTGTGTGTGTGTGTTTTGAAATACGATTCAACACTCTTTTCCTAACCCCAACCTTTACCCTATGAATCCTACCCTGTTTCCTTCTTCACATCGAGTGACCATGACAATGACTGTGGCTTTCTGTTCCCAGATCATCCTCCAGAAATCATCAACGGTTTCATCCCTGGGACCTAGGAAGTAAATAAACACAAACTGATAAGAAATATCTTCTTAAAAGCACTATGAAACAATTTTCAAAAAGAGTGTTAGACTGTCAGATAAATTACCTTGTGCAGCAATGTATTTCCTGGGTTCTTTGAAACCCTGTTCAAAAAACACACAAAGGCATATCATTTACTGAACACTCAATTATTTCTTTATGTGCAAAATCATGAGTTAGAGGAAGTTAATTTAGATCCACCATCTCTTGGTTGTGGATTTCTCAGGACATTTTCAAATCATAAGGGGGATTTTATTAACTCATGGTCACCCTTTAAACTGCACCAAACATGTTAGCACTTACAAACACCATTCGTGACCTTTATGTATCTTTGCTATATATCCAAAACAATTTTGAAAACTGGACTTCATCCTCATCGGGATGATGCAGCAATTTACAAAAGTAATCCAGACATTCTTATATTTTATGTCCTGACAACTCAGAGCACCGTCTGTTACAGTTTAAACCTTCTTACAAGCCATATTGTTGCTTTGGGGATTTTTACTCAATTTCTTTCAATAAATCATTGTGAGATATCCCCACACATCTACCTTTTAACTAGAGCTGGGATAGACCACCGATTCCCTAGACTCCTTTTCTGCCATTGTAGATAAGAGAAAGAGTGACTTTAATTTCATTACCTACAATGTTTGCTTTTTCCACTCCTATTACCAAGGTAAAGAAGGAGGACAGAGGCAAATAAGATATTGTGCTAGTTTCTTCCAAATTATCTCATATTCCTTAAATTCACCTCAGCAATCAGAGAAGCCCTTCAGAGAGATAACCTTCGCCCATTAGATGAAATATTGTTACATGGGCCAACCTTCTCCCATTAGGTGAAATATTGTCACATGGGCCCCAAGAATTCAGGATTAATGTTAGTAACTTCTTGAAACTTCTATCTCATGACATAGTATTATTTATACATTAGCTCGTTCAACACTTATTTATTAACGGGCTACAATATGTCAAGTACCTATCTAAAAGCTGAGACACATTTTTCAGGAGCACCTAGTTCTGCTGGAGACAAATAAGTAAAAGTCAATACCATAATTCCCACATATATTTGAATAGGAAATATAAGGGGTTTTTCTCAGAGATTATCTAAATCCTTATAAAATCTTCTGTCAATTACTTTACTTTGAAAAACAACGTTTGGAAGAAACCCTATATACTAAAATAAAGTTTATCAATGCTAATTGTGAAAGCCTACAGAAGTCACCTGCAGAATCGGTTAAAATAGAGGTCAAAATTATGGCACAGCACTAGTAATTATCTTTAGACAATGACCTCACATTTGTAACTGTTGCTTGTGATTATAAACAAGCCTTTGAGGATAATATTAAAAAGGAATGAAATAAGAAATGGTATAAGAATATCATAAGCACATGTCATTTGTTGCGTGGGATAGAGCTTACAAGGACAACAGCAAGCAAGGATACAAAATTGTCATGTATCAAACGAAGTTGATGGGAGGCAGGACATTAGTACAGGTTAAAGTGATGTCTTTAGGGACAGAATACTTGAGAAGAAAAGTCCACCCCTGCTTCTACTTGTAAAAATGTTTCATAAATGATCTGAATAAAAAATATTCTTAAATATTTTTTTTCATTTTTACAGAATATGTGTGTAGGGGATTAAATAGCATTTTTCAAAACTCATATCTACTCAGAATGTCAGAGTGTGAGTTCATTTGCAAATAAGGTCTTTGTGAAGATAAGGCTATAGCCCTCTGAGGCTGGGCTCTAAATCTAATGACTGGTGTCTTCTTTTTTTTTATGTATTTTTTTTTTTTTTTACTTATTTTTGAGAGACAGAAAGAGAGAGAGAGAGAGAGAGAGAGAGAGGGAGAGAGTAGGAGTGGGGAAGGAGCAGGGAGAGAGGGAGACACAGAATCTGAAGCAGGCTCCAGGCTCTAAGCTGTCAGGACAGAGCTTAACAGGGGGTTTGAACTCACGAACCGTGAGATCATGACCTGAGCCGAAGTTGGATGCTTAACCAACTGAGCCACCCAGGAGCCCCAAATAGCTGTTGTCTTTATAAGAGAAAGGAGACACAGTGCTGTAGAATCACACAGGGAAGATCATGTGATCATAGAAGCACATTTGAAGGTGATACAGACACAAGACTAGGAAGGCCAACGATTGCCAGGAACCACTAGAAGCTAGGAGAGGCAAAGAGCAATTTCCCCCAGACCCTTCAGAGGCATGTCTCTGCTGACACCTTGATTTTGGATTTCTTGTCTCCAGAACTTTGAGAGAATACTTTTATGTTGTTTTAAGCATTCTTGTTTGTAATACTTTGCTATGTCGGCCCTAGGAAACTAAGGTACCATGTGAATAAATAAATATATAAACAAACAAACAAACAAACAAATTTAATTTGACCATTTTACCTACTCCACTAAAAATTTATATATTCATGTACATCAAAATAAGCAAACCTCAGTTTCAATATCTTTCTGCAAGAAAAGCTGGTGAATTGAATTGCCTTATAGCATAGTATACAATTTGTCTACTATTTGACTGTCAAAAATTTTTTTTTGGCATTCTTCATATATTGCTGGTGGAATGTAAATCGGTATGGCCCAGTGGAAGACCATTTGGAAATATCTTTTTTTTTTTTTTTTTTTTTTTTTAACATTTATTTATTTTTGGGACAGAGAGAGACAGAGCATGAACGGGGGAGGGGCAGAGAGAGAGGGAGACACAGAATCCGAAACAGGCTCCAGGCTCTGAGCTGTCAGCCCAGAGCCCGACGCGGGGCTCGAACTCACGGACCGCGAGATCGTGACCTGGCTGAAGTCGGACGCTTAACCGACTGCGCCACCCAGGCGCCCCTGGAAATATCTTTTAAAATTGCAAATGCATATTCTCTTTGGCCTAGAGATTCTTCTTTTAGTATTTTATCCTAGATACACTAAAACCCATTGTAAAATAGTAAGTCAAGATTTTTCATTGAACCATTGTTTATAACAGAAGATTCTAAACACATTTAATGTCCATTAATATAGGCACTTATTAACTAAATCACAATACAGCTATACCATGAATGACTTATAAGATATAAAAAATGCAGAAATTTTCTATGTCCAGGGTCAGCAAACTACAACTTATGTCTGATTTTGTTAAAAAAAAAAAAAAAAAGTTTGGAACGCATTCACATTGTGTATGGAATTGTGGCCACTAAACTTCAGAGCTAAGTAGTTGTGACAAAAATGTTATGTCCTGGAAAATCCAAAATATTTGTTGCCTGGACTCTTACAGAAAAGATTTGCCAAACCCCATTCTTGTAATGATATTATTGTAATGTATTGTATTGTAATTATTATAAGGATATATCCATATATATTTTTATTGTATCATTACTATATATATATATACACATATATGTGTATATGTGTATATATACATATATGTGTATATATGTGATATATATATCACATAACTTTACAGGTTTATAAAGCATGGCACAGAAAAATGTGAATATTATGTTAACACTTTTGGATAAAGAGAAGGTAACAAATGTTAGTGCCTTCGGACTGGATCAATAAGAAACAATATAGAGGTTACCTTGTGTAGTAGGTGGGAGCATTGCACAAATGGTAGATTGGGTGGAAAGAAGCTATTTTTCAGTCTCCCTGTTTTTACACTGCTTATTCTTTTTTAAATGTGTGATGCATTACTTATTCAGCAATTATATAATAAATAACATTTTAAAATATTTTGGATAAATTAACCATATGCAACATTTATTTTTGGATAAATATGATGAACAAATGATCTGGGTCAATGAAGCATATCTCTGCTGAAATGCAATGTTATGTAATTGAAGAACGACAGGTTGGAGTCAGGCAGACCCGGGTTTGAATCCCAACTCAACTTTTTACTGATTTAATGAGGATAAGGATAACTAATTAACCAGAGTCTCCCAGTCTTCACCTCTACAGTGAGTATGGTGCACGTGGTCGGGGCAAATGTGGGGCTCTTATGAGAAATACATATACAGATCATTTAGTCTAATATCCAGCACAATAGTAGGCACCAGAGTATTTTAATTATTAGTATCACTTTTGGTAGAGAAAAATTTTATAATATACCTAGCATGAATAACAAATAATAAATAACTATTCCTGTAGATATTAATGATTTTGTTGTTTATGTAAGTGACATGAGGAGTTTACTTCAAACTATTTCTAATAATATTTCTAAACTTTTGACATGACAAAGAAAGAACTGAATGGAATGTATAGATACAATGACAAAACAACAAAGACATAAAATAATCTGGCAGTTATGCATTTTTACTCACGTCAATATAGCTGGCATTTATATAATTTGACCCTGCATCTCCATTTATGTCAGAGAGTTCAACACGGTTGTAATCATCTGTTCAAAGAAAAGAAATATAAATAAGTGAAATAATGAATAACCAAGTAGCCTAAACATATAGAAATTCAATTCTCAATGAGTACTTACAAGGAAGGATGTCAACATAACGATTTTTGTTCTGGTTAAAGGGTTTTCGAGCATCCTTGATGGAAAACTTGCTAAATACCCGTGGAATGCTCTGAAAGACATAATGGTCCTTTGGGTCATGGCAGATTCAAGAAAAATAATTTCCCCCTTGCCACTTACCATTTTGAGCAAATGAGACATCCTGGAACGTATTTCTTTTTTGCTGATGAACAAGTTGCATGGAGTAATTGAAATTAACATTATTAGGAATTATGCAAAAATACTAAAAATGAACGATGGGATACTTTGAGAATAAAGCTGTGACACAACTTTATAACTAATAATGATAAAATAAAGAATTATTTTGAAATATTTGCCAGTTTCATGACTATGACGATCTCTTCTGGTCTATAAATATCTGCTGATAATATCTGCTTTGACTATGTTGCTAGATTACGTAGAATAAATTATAAAGACAAAGCATTATATAATACATTTAAAATGGAATTATCCTGATAATTGAGTAAATTTCTCATCACGTATCAAGAAGAGCACACACCTGAAATTCAGCCAGAAACAGTCTTCCTTCATCAGCAATCTTCCTCTTATAAGTTTCCAACAAAATATCTGCATGGATTGGCTCCACACTCATCAGTTGCTTTTCATCATCTTTAAACATATTAAGGATTCATGACTAGGGTTATGTCCATCTTTCAAGTGTTCATACAAATTTCATTAAATTTATCACTTGGACTAATCCTTTGCTTCTTCCCTTCTCACACATACTACCTGGAAAGTCTGTCACATACAAAGATTCACCTATGACTTCTAAATGTTGTACTCCAGCCCTCTTCTGGGCTTTATTTTAACCTTTCAATCTCCCAGATTTTCCAAAGGGTTATCCCACATGTACATCAAAGTCAAAATGCCCAAAGTAAAAATCATTTTTCCTTTACTCCAGTATTTCAAATCTCAGTAAACAAGATCACCATTCACAAACTCATTTAAGACAGAAACTTCCACAGTTATAGATTTCTCCCTCCCTCTCCATATCCAGTAGATGACTGGGTACTTTCCATCCCTCTGCCAGTGGTCAGGTGCAGGCAGGCCTCCTCATCCATGTAAGTACATCTTCCCAAGTCCTCTCCTTGTCTCTAGTTTTTCCCCATACTGATTTGTCTTTTGAACTGCTGCAAATTAGTCTTCCGAAATAAAATAAAAGCACGCAACTTTACTTGTTAAAAAAAAAAAATCTGACACTCTTATTAGTGTTTCATTGACTAAATGCTAAGGTTTGAACACATAACGTAATATAACAATTACCATACTTATTTATCTATATCATAGTTATTATTTTTTCCTTTCATTATTTCCATGTTTAAGTTATCATGAAATTTTGTAAACAGACAAGTAAGAGAATATGATTAATATCCTTATACTCAAGACTCAGCTTAATTTGCTAATCCCTTTATACTAGGCTATGAACAAGTTGTGTTCATGTGTTAGGCCTCCAGAGTACGAAGCACTTTATATGGTATGCTTGCTTAATAACTTACTAAGGAGTAAGAATACATATTAACCATAAAGAGCTACAATTGTATATGGCTCCTGAAAAGCAAAGTTTCAGAAAATTAAGCGAATATAAACTGCCACTCATGTCAAAAATGTGTTTCTCCTATTCACGTCACTGTTCTCTATCAGATGATGCAAGACAATGTCCATTAAGGTTGCACATTTGTCTTAGTGTCTGCAGAAATTTCCGTCCAAATACAGCTATCAAATTGGCCATGTACAGTCACTTCTTTGGGTTGTTGGGAACCTCTGGTATTCATTCGTTCTGAACTCAAGGCCACCTTTGAGGTTTTAGAGGGTTTGGGTAAGTTCTAATGCATGCCAATGGACAATTAGTATGAACTTTGAGATAAAATGCTTCTTTGACCCTCCCTAGTCTGCCCTGACACCTTGAAATTGTCTCCCCTTCTCTGCTCAGGTACTTGTTACTCTTGTGCTCTTCATTCTTCCCTCAGGCTTTCAAAACTAATCCTCAGAACATTTCATCTCATTCATCTATGCATTCATTGACATTTATTGAATTCCATATACTCACATAGATACTCGGGATAGAGCAGTGAAATGAGGGGGAAAAAAATCTCCTTACTTTCGCATCCCTAGCTTACATTCTAGTCACGGGAGGATAGTTAACAAATAAAATATATAATGCAATATCAAGTAGTGATAGATTTTGCAATGGAAAATAAAGTCAATGAGAGGTTCCAAAGAACCAACACTAAAGCTTTTGTTTACTGATTTGGTACCTGCTCTTGCAGAGGGAAAGCTTTCAGAGATAAGTTAAAACAAGACAGAAGAGTTCTTAAATTTCTCCTGTCTTGACTATGAGGAGACAGATCATTTTATTTATTGTAAACAGTTTCAATCTTTACCTCTATCCTCTTTAATGGATCAAAATCACATTTAAAAAATGAAAGAAACAATGTACAGGTTAAAAAGAAGGGGAAAAATGGAATTTCTTTTCCTCTCTTAAGTCAAATTGCATTTTTTTGTCATGTCCTTAAATGGGCCTTATGTGGAAACAGCCACCATCCCACCTTTTAACCTTTGCAGAGACTTGAGCACACTTCCTACCTCTATCTCTATGTGACTTTTTGTCTACTCTTGTACTCCCTTATTTGTTGGTCTAATGTCTCCCCACAATCTTAGGTGACTCAGATGCCTGCCTTTCCCACTCACAAGCTTCTATCTTCTATCTTTCTCTAGAAGCATACACATTCAACCACTATGGCATTTACCAAGTTGTTGTCATATTTGCTGATACTTCTGCCTTCCTCTATTAGATTTTCAACCCTTTAAGAGCAGGGTCTGTGGCCTATCACTACCATGTATTCAGCTCTGGCACAATACATGCCATATACTTGGAAATTCATAGTACTTACTAATTGAATAAATAGATAAGTGAATCTAAGTTTCTTCATTGTATCAACAGAGGAAGTCTAGGTTAGATAAAAAATGTTGAATTCTTATTTAAAACGAATAGATTCAAATATGAGGAGGATATTCATCAGTAAAAAACTGGTATACTTACCCCTTTCAACAAGTTCCTGCTGTTCATCTATATCACTGTGAAAATAAGAAACGTAAGTGTCTATATTTTTTAAGAAACATAGAATTCAATTGGGATTCGATTTATATTTAATGAATGTATTGAAGGAAGGAGGGAATGGAAGCAAGAAGGATAAAGAAAGAAGAAAGAACAAGAGAAGGGGAGACAGGAGAAGGAAGGGAAGGGAGGGGGAAGGGGATGAGGAAGGAAGGAGCTTAGCAGGGGAAAGAGGAAAGAATGAAGGGGAGGAGAGGAGATGGAGGAGAATGGAGGGAAAGAAAGAAAAAGGAAGGAAGGAAGAAACCAGCCAAGGGTTGTCTGCTAAACTCAGGTAAGTGACTAAATTATTTTATTTTAAAATTCTTGTTTTTCATAAAATATGGTTGTTCCTGGCCAAAAGAAATACATATACTTCCCTAGATACTGCTTTCTTTTCTTTTTACCTCTATCATTTCTACATCCCTTTGACCCACTTTTAACTAAAAGGATAAATACCTATTCTCTTCCTTTGTTATCATTAAAAAAAATCTATAACAGTATTACTGTAGAAAATGTTACTATTTACTACAAACCAACAAGACGTTGCGAAGTTTTTGATCAAAAGTTCACTGATGAACTGGACTTAATGCTAATTCTCATTCTATACGTAACTGGTTCTAAACTTGCCTCGTAGATAGATGAACTGGACTTAATGCTAATTCTCATTCTATACGTAACTGGTTCTAAACTTGCCTCGTAGATAGATGTTTTCATCATTATTACTACTATTTTTAATTTTGAAATCAACTCTTACCTGGATCTTCTGTTGCGCAGGTCATAGATTTTGTAGAGAACGAAAAGCAGGGCTAAGAATGTCACAATGATCAGAAATACCAGAAATGCAATCAATGCTTTAGAATTATCTAGAAATGAAACATAACACATGAAAGGAGATTATTATGTCAAATACATTGCTGGGCTCTTTGAATAATCACCTTTAACATACTTTCATTTTTATTATGTCCATGTCTTTTGAGGCTTTCAAACAAATAAATTTTTTAGAATGAGACCAAACACAATGAATTCCTGATATTGTGTATTTTGCCCATATTATTCAAAACAAATAAAAACATCTTATATTTTAAGAAAGCAATTAGAATACAGAAGAGAAACTCTCCTTCCACAAAATACTATTCTTTTATGCGATACTATCATTTAGACTTAATTCTCTTTCTTTCAGTCACTCCATTTGGAAGGGATTAGAGAGGGAGTCTAGTTATTATAGATCTCAGAGAGAAACTCATTTGGTGTAACTGTATGTGCATAAGTAGATAGCCTCCCACAAAGATCACAAAGGCTTCTGTCCCACACAGATAAACTTTCTTACCATTGAGGTACAAAATCAATTAACTGAGGGACAAAATTGTTTCGTTCTACCGTTAGGATTACTTATCCTGATGTAAATGTTCACCAGGGTTTAATGGGAAATCATACCCTCTTCTGGAGAAGGACAGAGAAAAGACAGTGTACTGGAAACATCCTTTGCCCTGGGGGAGTATCTCCTACTTTTCATATACAATGAAAGGGCAGAGAGGAATGCAGTGAAACCAGGGCCTCACTTGGGAGCTAGACTGCTTTGGTTCCAACCCTAGCTGTACCACTTCCTAGGTGGGGCCTTGGCTAGAATCTTCATTATGTTTGTGACTCCATTCCCTAATTCCAAAAATGAAGTTAAATGAATTGATTTACAATAAACACTTGGCACGGTGTCTTGGACATACAAGGACTAATTACTCACTATTCGGAAAAAAAAAAAAAAAAGTTTTGAGTCCTACTGTATGCCAAACACTGATTTAGTTACATAAGATATCTCGGAGAACAAAACAAGGATCCATGTCCTCATGGAAATGACCTACTGACACGACAGACACTTAACAGTGCACATAATAAATAAGCAGATGGTAACGTAGGTTAGAAGATGATAAAGACTGTGAGCAGGTGAGAGAGTTAGCTAAGCAGATATCTGGAGGCTGCCTGTTTGAGGCAAAGGAAGGGTAGGGCAAGAACCCACAGGTAGGAGCATGGCCGGCATGTCCAAGGAATAGCCAGAATGCCAATGTGGCTGGAGTGGAGCCAGTGAAGGGTAGCAACAGGAGCTGCCACGTAAGAGTATGACGCAGAGAGGGGAGAGGCAAGGGCCAGATTTGTAGGGCCTGGAAGCCATTTTAATGATACATTAGCTTTTCTGTTACACAGGCAGCACCTGCAGGATTTTGAGCAGAGAAGTGATATATTCTGACTACACATTTTACAGGTTTTTAGGACTACTCCTTGAGAATGCCATAATCCAGGCAAAATATGACAGTGGTTCATACCAGGTTGGTGGCTCTAGAGTGAGTAGAAATAGTTACATGAAGTTATAATTAATAGACATCAGGAAGACTGTGGGTGCAGCGGAGAGCAGGAGCTCACTTTTGGATTTGTGAATTTGAAAAATAATTAGACACCCAAGTGGAGATGCCAAATAGGAAGCCTGAACATGCAAATGTGGAACTCTTGTACCATAAATCTTGCAAGAAAGGGTCTGGGACTGGACATAAATTTGAAAGTTTTCATCATGGAGCTGTTAAAGGTAGAAGATTGAATAATTCACCAGGAAATTAAAATTAGATAGAAAGGAAAGAAATCCCAAGACTAAGTCCTCGGACACTCTAATACTAAAAGTTTGGAGAGGAAAGATAGAACCAGGAAAGGAGACTAACAAGTGAAATAGAAGAAAACTAAAAGCGTGTCCAGGAAGCCAATTTAAAAGGAAGTCTTTCAAGGAGGAGGGGGTAATCAACTATGACGAATGGTGTTGATAAGTCAAATTCAATGAGGACTGAGAATTGACCTTTTGATGTACTATCAGAGAGGGCATTGTTGGATTTGACAAGAGCGATTCAGTGGAATAGGCAGGCCCAAGAGAAAAATAGGAAAAGAACCAGAGACAGTCAAAATACAAATCTCTTCATAGAAGCTTTACTGTTGGGAGGTAGGGGGTGTGGAGATGAAATAAAGGGGTGGCTGAAGAGGAAATAGTGTCAAAAGAAATATTGTGGTTGCTGTTTGTTTTCAACAATTGCATACTGATTAGACTTATCTAGCACAGAAGGGAGATAATGATGCAGGAGAGAGAAAAGAAAGCTGTTGGATGTGGGAATTGGGCAATTGATGGGATCAAGGGATTCAAGAATAATTTCAAGGGTGATCATAATGATTGATTATGAGTTTACATTGTATATGGAGGGATTGGAGGACACCAAAGGGATGTGGAGTGGTGCACCAGTGTTATATATTGCTACTATGGTTTGCTCTGGCTAATGGAGATAGGAAAGGAAATGATGTTCTTACTATTTTAGATGAGGAAATTGAAATTCAGTCATCCTAAATCATGTTTTTTTTTTTAACTTTTTAATGTTTATTTATTTTTGAGAGACAGAGAAAGAGCACGAGCATGGGAGGGCAGAGAGAGAGAGGGAGACACAGAATCTGAAGCAGGCTCCAGGCTCTGAGCTGTCAGCACAGAGATCAACGGGGGGCTTGAACTCACAAACTGTGAGATCATGACCTGAGCCGAAGCCAGACACTCAACTGACTGAGCCACCCAGGTGCCCCCTAAATCATGTTTTTAAAACAATACAGGAATAATACATTTGAAGCAGTTTGGTAAGACTGAGAAGACTGGGTATGCTGGGTATTTAATCAGTCCTCCTTTCTTTCTTGTGGCAGAGATTGGCTAATGCTGAATCCACCTGTTTTCTTTTCCTTCTGAATCAGCTTTACTTGCTGTTCAGTGTTGCCATGTGACTGAGATAAAGGTAGAAGTGAGATATGTTAGTTCCAGGCCTGGCGCTTAAACCCTCTGAAGAGATGTTACACACTCTCTTCTCCGGGTTGCCGGATGGATGTTGGCAACCACAGCAAAATTAGAAGCTATATATGAAAAATGGAAACCCTATGTCAGCCTAGAGTTTTGAATGAATATGTAGAACAGAACCCCACCACCTACACGCACGCAAACACCTACCAATTGGTGTACGGTAAGAAATAAATTTCAATTCTGTTAAGTCACTGGGATTTGGAGGTTTATCTGTTAAAGCATCTGTCGTTACATTAATTCATTGGTACCCCTCATTCACCCCATACTTACTGAGAAGTGCTACACTGGGATAGTCTCTAAGGATACAGCAGAATATAAGGCGTGAGAAGTTACCAGTTCTAAAGAAATTTTCATTCTTTTGGGGGGAAACAAATGCTAAACAGGTAAACCAACAAATAAAATAATAATGTATTTTCCTTAGATTTATGAAAGAGTGAGTAGGTGGAAAAAAAGTAAGGGGAACCTATTTTCTACACGATCAGGAGTGGCCTTGAGCATGAGATTTTCTATAACCTGAAAGATGGAAATGACCCAGCTAAACAGATAGCTGCCAGAGACCGTGTGTCTCATGTTCAAAATGTCTATAACTGGAAATTCTTAATAGTAAGAATAAATTAATTTCAAATAGAGACTGGCAGATGTTGGACCTGAGTTTGAATTCTGGCTCCACCACTTCTTTACTGGAAACAAAAAATAAATTGATTGAATTATCTAAGTTAAAATTTCCTCGTCTATAAAATGGGAATGATTTTATTTTATTTAAAAGGATCTTGTGAGGATACATGGGTTGTATTGAATATTTTAGAGAAGTTCTTATTGCAATAGACTCCCAAAATGACCCAACGTGTTTTTCTCAAATTCTTTTCACTAAAATTATCAATAAACCTGTGATTACTGGTATATATATTGATCGACATGATTGTTTCCAGAATTTGTGGATAAAAACCTCATCAGAGGAACAATCATCTAAACTCATCCACCTCAAGGAAATTACTAAAATGAAAGCATGTTACTAGAAAAATAGGACATCTTGAACTGAGATTTTGCGAGAAACTGCCCCAAATGACTATAGTAAGCGTTTCGTTCCACAGCAATTAATTAGGGTCCATTCTACAGAAACATTAAGTAGCTTCAGACTTGCCTTGATAAACTTATTAATGATAAAACAACCAAGACTTCAGATATATATCATGACCTAAGAACACGTCTCTCTCCCTTCTTTCCAGGAATTCTGCTAATATTAAAGACCTGACAGTGGCATAGATCCATAATGCCAGAAAGAATGGGAGAAGGGAAATTAGAGTTAGAGAGATTTCAGCAAGTTTTGGAAGGTAGAAAACAAAGGAGAGAAAGCCAGCACCAAAATAGCACAGTGCATAAGATCCATACCAGTTACCCAGAATGCCTGAGTCTCAAATCTGGAGGCACATAGACAGTGGAAATGAATCATAGGACCAAAAATGGTACAGTTGAATGTCTATTTACAGAGAAACCAAACACCCTTTGAAAAGACACTCCAGGGAGGAGACAGAAGTTTATTCTCTGAGAAAATTGAAAGGAAAAGGTTAAGAGACTCAAGGTAAAATCAGGCTCAGAACAGAGCAGGGATGTGGCCCAGGACTGAGATTAGGAGGGCAAAGTCAATGTCTGCCTATGAAATGGTTGAACACCTGTCCCTCTGCCCTACTATGGGAAGAACCATTCCCCTACACTGTAACACTACTACAAGAAGTATTACATTGATTAATTTCCAGAGATAATAAATGGCACTGGAGAAAACAAATCATAAATATTACAAGAAATCTCCTCAGTCAACAGTCCCTGTAAGGGCTACAGAACTTTTTTTTAATAATTTATTATTTATTTTTTAAATTTACATTCAAGTTAGTTAGCATATAGTGCAACAATGATTTCAGGGGTAGATTCCTTAATGAACCTTACCCATTTAGCCCATCCCCCCTCCCACAACCTCTCCAGTGTTTGTTCTCCATACTTAAGAGTCTCTTATGTTTTTGTCCCTCTCCCTGTTTTTATATGATTTTTGTTTCCCTTCCCTTATGTTCATCTGTTTTGTCTCTTAAAGTCCTCACATGAGTGAAGCCATATGATTTTTGTGTTTCTCTGACTGACCAATTTCACTTAGCATAATACCCTCCAGGTCCATCCACATCGTTGCAAATGGCAAGATTTCATTCTTTTTGATTAGGGCCATAGAACTTCTAATCAACCTTTTCTATGGTCTCCCTGTAACTTTGATCAAACTGCTGATAAGAACCGAATTGTCAAAGAAATCCTCAACAATAAAGGGGGGTTCCAAAATAATAATTTGACTTAGGAGTTCCAAAATGGGACTAACAGGAGCTCCAGAAGGGCTACAGGAAAAAAAAAAAAAAAAAAAAGTGGAATGAAAAAAAATTTCTCAGAGATATGTTTCCAGGTCACAAAAGCCAATAGGATACAAGAAAAGACTCATGCAAGACAAAGAATAAAGAGGAAAGCCTAAAAGTCCCAAAGAGAAAAAAGATATGAGAATACAGAAAAAGAACGAGAAACAGGATGGCATTAGAAAGTAATACTGGATGCAGGAGAACGAAACAGAAATACTTTTTCAATACTAAGTTTTTAAACTCAGAATTCTATGCCAGGTCAACCTATGGATCAAGTGCCAGAGTAGAATTAAAGCATTGCACTTTTATGTGTGCCAGAATTAGAATATTTTCTTCTTACACTAGAGAATATATACCAGTAATTTTTTTTTTTTAACAAATGAGATTCAGATGTAGCAATTCTGAAACAGGAAACTAATGAAGGAAAATTTTACCACAGTAGCTAAGCTGTACACCTAGGTAGTCCAAATCAGTACAGGAAGAAAGGGCCCCAGGAGCTCTTTCGGGAACATTGTCAACGTGTGGCTAATGAAGTCTTATGCCAGGGAAGCTCAGCAAAACTTTTCTAGGAGGTGCATTCTTGGCAAGTCACAACCCATGACTTCTCCTGGTGAAGACATTACTATTAAAACCTCATTCTGTCATTTATCTATTACAAAAATGCCATCGTGAGTGAAGAGTCAATAAAACTTTTTCTGCTTGGTGAGGAAGGGACCGTGGGATAACACTCTAGCTCCACAGACATGGAAATCTGATAAAAGCGGAATGTTAGCTGCCTTTCTAGGCAATGTTGCCAATGACGAAAATGATCCCTGGTTGCTCAACTGTACCTGGACAGGAAGATTTATGTGTGAACCACACTGTCCTGGTGCAAGCCCCAGTTTTCGGTCTCCCTGAGTGGAGTAACCCAGGGCACATCTCATTTTTGGGCACAATCCCTGTGGCATGTCTGGAAGCTACTCCCAAGGAGCTATTCTAAGAGATACCGATTCCTTTCTTAACAGGGGGCTTCTAAGCAAGGGCAGCTAGCACACCCACACATGTGACCCAATTCTCTCACATCTCACTTGCCTCTGGGAGGGTCAAAGAACAGTTCCAGGGCTGCCATGGGCACTGTGACCACTATCGCTACCCCCCCCCCCCTTGCTGGCACACTGTATTTTCTGTTCTGTGTCTCCTTGAATGAAATGGTATCACATCTGGCCTAGTAAAATGTGAGTGAGTGTGAAACGTCCAGTTGAGTCTATTGCTCCCAAGAGTAGGTGCTGCAGCTAGAAGTTATCTGCATAGGCAGAAAAAAAAAAAAAAAAAAAAAAACAATTCAATGGAGTTGTTTTTATTGTAAGGAATTATAAAAGAAAAGTATTTATATGTAAATAAAATCAAAGCTATTTGGTTGAATTTGGTGCGCATTTAGTATTAGAAGCTTTTATTTAATAAATCAGAGCAGGAAGAATGGAAACTTTACATGGGACCTGGGACAACAGTTTGGAACATGAACTTTTATATCTTTCCTCTTTTCAGAGACTTTGGGAAATAAGGCATTAGTGCTTGCACACATGCATGTGTGTGTAAGAGAGTAAGACTGAGACATTGCAATGATAGCATCAGAAACTGTCTAGAGTTGGGGCGCCCGGGTGGCTCCATCAGTTAAGCGCTTGACTTCAGCTCCGGTCATGATTTCACGGTTCATGGGTTCAAGCCCTGCATTGGGCTCTGTCCTGATAGCTCAAGCCTGGAGCCTGCTTCAGATTCTGCGTCTCCCTCTCTCTCTGCCCCTCCCGCTCCCTCTCTCTCTCTCTCAAAAATAAACATTAAAAAAAAGTAAAAGAAACTGTCTAGAGTTGATAACACAACACAGAAATTTATATCATTTAATTTAATTTACAAACATACAGATGGTGAACAAGCTGAGAAACTTAAAACAGTATACTGCCTTCTCCCTCCGTAGGATGAAATCCATGGGCAATGTTACTAACTCTAGAAAGAGGAGCAGCTAATATTCTTTACCCCTATAGAGATAACCATAAGAAGAACTGAAAACAGAAATGGTGAAAAGTGGCTGTCTTGGTGAGCAGGACAATGAGTGGGGAGTTGTGACACACAGCTGTTATTGTCATTGTTATAACGACATTTAAGTTTAAGTGATTTTTTTCTATCTGCAACTTTATTTTGATCAAAATATTTAAAATAGCAATGATAAAAAATTAAATAGCCATGTTGTTATTAAGCGATTTTTATCTTAGCTGTAATTAGGTAAATCAGGACAGATTTGTATCTAATGCCTGCCTCTACCAAGCTCAACTTTGAGGGACAGAATAAGACAAAACAGGTAAGTCTCCAAAACGGTACACAAAACAAACATGCTTTGTTAGCAGTCATGAAAAATGTCATAAACATACTCATGATTTAAGTCTATACAGATATATCCTCTTACAAATTGTCTTATGAAATCTACCTCCTTTAATAATGGAATCTTTTAATTGAATTTACAATACTGTAATTTACAGGGGACGGATTAATGGTTACCAGAAAGAAGACAGGTGGGGCGGGGGGGCAAAATGGGTGAAGAGGAGTGGGAGATACAAGCTGCCAGTTATGGATGAGTAAGTCACAGGAATAAAAGGCAGAAAGAATATAGCCAACAATATTGTAATCGTGTTATATGGTCACAGATGGTAGGAACACTTGTGGTGAGCATAGGATAAATGAAGAGAAGTCAAATCACTCCACTGTACAGCTGAAACTAATGTAGTATTCGTGTCAACTACATTCAAATAAAAAATTAAAAATAAAACAATATTGTTTTATTCACCTACATATGTTTTTTTTTCAGAAAACATAAAATATTACCCTGATAGGAAATATATAAACATTTAATAATTAAATATAAGCACGAATGTAAAATAATAAAGGTTTGTAATGTTAATATATATTTTAATATAATATAATAAAGGGCCACAAAATGACTTACAAGATGTTGAATGAAAAACAGATTCTGGAGTTCCATTATGGTGTCCGTTGTTGTAATAGACCTGAATTCCAGTAATAAAACAAAATAGTTTTCTAACGTGAATTTATCTATCATAATGCAACACATACATTATTTCTCATACAATGGTGTCTATTTTAATTTAAAATATACAGGTTAACTTTAATTTAAAAATAGAAACCTCAAGATTATGTCAATGTCTTATTATCAAATAGTTTTTCAAAGACAATATTTAACAGTGAAAAAGACGTAAAGAAATCTTAGCTTATTTGGCAGCAACAACAACAACAACAATAATAATAGTATAATCGGCAAGAGTAAGTGAAACTGAAGGAATAAACTCCAACACATCAAATTCTTCAAAGCTTAAAGTTAAAATTCCCTATTGATAGGTTAACATCTATACATTTTATTTAAAAGGGAAACTACCACATACTGTTTATAAAAGTTACACACAAAATGAACATACAATTGGTAAAAGCAAATAGAAACAATATGACAATCACAGTGTTTATAATAAATTGATATTTAGCTCACAAGGGTTCAAGTTATAAGGATTGATACCCCCAAGTGATACAGGGTAAAATCTACAGTATTAACCTAACTAGCAAAACTCCCTGTGTCTCATAATATCGAATACAAATAAAGCCAAAACAATTTAGTTATACAAGGGAAACTGAAAAGAATAAGAGAGCGGTAAGAGGCTTTGGAAAAAAAAAAAAAAAAAAAAAAAGTGAAAACAAATCTGAATAATATCATTAAAAGATAAACATGATACATTTGGACAGTATATAGCTACAATATATATCTAAGTTTTTACCCTTTGGAAGCTATATAATTTCCTCAGTACTCACAGAATATTTGTAAATATTCATTATACATTTAACTGTAAAAAATACTCTATTAATTCCAAAAAATAGAAATTGTAGGACTTCTGGGTGGTTCAGTTGGTTAAGCGTCTGACTGGCTCAGGTCATGATCTCGTGGTTTGTGAGTTTGAGCCCGCATCAGGCTCTCTTTTGAGAGCTTAGCATCCTCTGTCCCCCTCTCTCTGTCCCTCCCCTGCTTGCACACATTCTCTTTCTCACTCTCAAAAATAAATAAACGTTTAAAAATAGTAGAAATTATAAAAGCTAATTATCGTTTAAAAGCTAGAAACACTATCTCTTTAAAAAACAGATAAATTAGAAATTCTTTCCAACTGCAATATAAATTCTTGGGAAATATAATCAGAACATTCTACTCTAAAAATCCACTTGTTAAATTTTATGTCAGTCATTGAAAAATTAATAATAATAGGGGCTCCTGGGTGGCTCAGTCGGTTAAGCATCCGACTTTGGCTCAGGTCATGATCTCACAGTTTGTGGGTTCAAGCCCCGCGTCAGGCTCTGTGCTGACAGCTCAGAGTCTGGAGCCTGCTTCAGATTCTCTGTCTCCCTCTCTCTCTGCCTCTTCCCCACTCTCACTTTGTCTCACTCTGTCTCTCAAAAATAAATAAATGTAAAAAAAAATTTAATAAATTAAAAAAAAGAAAAATTAATAATAACACAGGCATGGGATACAGTCAAAATTTTACCAAAGGACAATTCATAGTTTAATTTTTTCTTTTTTTGTTGTTTTTTTTTAAATAATAAAAAAATAAAGAAATGGACCAAAAATGCTTTCAATCCCAAATTAGCAGAAGAACATAAAAATAAATCTACAAAAAGAAAAGTAATAAATGGAGCAATGATAAAAATTACTTTATGAATCTGTTAACCAGAGATCACAATGATGAATAAAGCTAAAATGATTGATCCCTCGTGATGGCATAAATGCTGTAGTGGAGACAGAAAGAAACATGAAAATGAATTATGGTACATGCAATGAAGAAAACAAGAGACAATCTTTTGAAGGCTGGGGAAAAGAATGAGTAACTAAGTAATAATCTACTACTTTGAATTTGAATGTTGTATTTTTTAAATTTTTTTTAACGTTTATTTATTTTTGAGACAGAGAGAGACAGAGCATGAACGGGGAACGGGCAGAGAGAGAGGGAGACACAGAATCGGAAGCAGGCTCCAGGCTCTGAGCCATCAGCCCAGAGCCCGACGCGGGGCTCGAACTCACGGACCGCGAGATCGTGACCTGAGCTGAAGTCGGACGCTTAACCAACTGAGCCACCCAGGCGCCCCTGAATGTTGTATTTTAATATGATGTTTACCTATATTTTTCCAGAATAACTTATATTGATGAATGGGAGAAGAAAATTCTAGAAAGAGAGAAGAACATAAGGTAAAGTACCTATGGAGAGCAAATTCTAGGTGCATTTGAGAAACTGAAAATAAATGGAACTTAATGGGTGCTGGAAAAGTAATGGGAGATGAAGTATAATGTACATGATATGTAATAACAAAATATTTCTTTTATATGGATTATGGGAAAAATATAAATCCACAAAGTGTAAAATGTCTGAAAAGAACAATAATATTGAAAAAAAAAATGGCTCTGAGAGGATTCCTCTGTGTTAAGAGGATTAAAAAAAATTTTCAGAGAACAAATCATTCCTATACTATTTAAGGTTATAAAAAGGCAAAGAAACAAGAAAATGTGCTATTTATCAGGTTAGCACAACTTTTATAGCAAAGTATACTAAGAATGATTCATGCCCACACCTATACAAATGCCTGTGCCCGTCATCTCTACCCACTTATTGAAGGGTTTCATTTATGAATGTCTATTCATAAAGACTTAAAAAAAGCCTTTGAATTCAATAATGCTTTCAAAGAATAATACACAGTGACAGAGCAAGACTTTTTTTCTTGGAACGTGACATGGTTTATCCTTACAAAACCTATCACTATAATTCACCATATGAACAAATCATATCATGTCATCACAACCATGGCATCATCTAATAGAGTACAATAAAAACACAGGAAAAAGTTCAACCTATGTCTGATTAAACAAACAAGAAAGGTTATATATTTATAAATACATATGTTTTCGTATATAAACATATGTACATATAAACATTTCTTTAAGTTATAAAGGATATAAGGTCAATTGTCAACATTATTTTGAATAGTCAACTATTGACTGTTGAAATTTCCATTAAATCAGAAATAAAACTGATAGATCTGACTGAATAAAAATAAAAGGAAAAATTGTGTATGATTTAAAGTGTTATAAATAAAGTTAAAAAGCAAACTACAAGCTGGAAACAAAACTTGCAACTTATATGACAAAGAGTTTAATATCATTAATATCCAAAAACTTCCCCAAATAAAACTGGACAAGGGAGCGGCAACAACAAAAACTGTAGTTACCTTCGACAGAAAATAAAGAAAGCCATTCAAACAAAAAGAGATGTCAATACCATATCTCACCTACTCAACATCAAAGAAAAAGAAGGCCATGCCCAATGTTGGTGAGATTCTCAAAAGCAATTATTTAATAGACTGTATGGGAAGGGTAATTTGGTAACTTACAGGGAAAAAAAATTATCACAAAAATTCTTAAAATACAAGTAAATTCCTTTTGACCCAATACCTTTATTTCCAGGAATTTATTTAAATAGAAATCATTAAAGACACATTCAAAAACTGTGCTATTTACCAGTAAGTGTGCTAATTGATTGTTGTTTATAACAGATGAAAACAAGTATAGTTAGTAGAATGTTAAAAAGCCATATAATAGAATCTTAGGCAACCATTAAAAATTGCATTGTAGTGAAATATTTAACATGGAAAAAGTTCATGTTGTAGTGATATATGAAAAATGTAGGTTACTAAACTATGTGTTCAGAATGTTGATAATATATATGATGAATATATATAAATGCACATTACAATATTATGAAAGTTGTGAGATAATGGCAAATATATATTGGTTTCTGCCCTTGGTTCCTGGCACAGAACTCCTGAAACCCTTATAATTTCCCTGGTAACAGGAGTGTTTTTCATTCTAATCAGGTGACTGGGTGGGCTCCTGGATGGCTCCTGGATGAGGACTAGTCATTAGAAAGCCAAAGCTATGATTAGAAGCTTGGAATTTTCACCCCAGCCCCCCATTCTCTTGAGAAGGTAGAAGGGCTGAAAATGAAATTAATGATTGGTCACACCTACATGATGAAGCCTCCTTAAAATACCCCAAAGAAGGTGGCTTGGGGGCTATCAGGTTGGTGAACACATCCATATCATGAAGGTGATGTATCCCAACTTGATGGGGACAGAAGCTCCTGTACTTGGGACCTTCTCAGACATCACCCTATGTATCTCTTCATCTGACTGTTCCTCTGTATCCTTTATCACATATTTCAATAAACTGGTAAACGTAAATAAGTGTTTCCCAGAGTTCTGTGAGCCACACTAACAAGCAACTAAGCCTGAGGAGAGGGCCATAGGAACCCCTGATTTATAGCCAAGTCAGACAGAAGTTGAGAGTAACCTAGGGACCAACTACTGGCAGTTAGAGCTGAAGTGGGGTGGAACAGTCTTGTGGGACTGAGTCCCTAACCTGTGGAATCTGCCACTATCTCCAGGTAGATAGTGTCAGATTTGAATTAAATTGCAGGATACCCAGCTGGTGCCACAAAGACTTGCTTGATGTGGAGGAAAACCTCCACACAAATTTGGCGACCAGAAGCATCAGAAGGGTGGCGCTGCACATGAACTGTACAGGAGACTCACAGAAAAGAACACACAAGAAAAGACGGAACTACGGTTTTTCCCTACAACCAGGGCCAAGACTGAGTTTTTCCATTTCAGAAACACATTCATAAAATATGATCAGTAGACAGTAAGCTTGTAGATGAGTTTTTTTTTTTAATTCTCCATGTTCACTGGTATTTCCTAATATTTATTTCTACTATTTTCTAACCTCAGTGCACCTGTAAAATATTTTGCAATTTAAAAAGTCATGTTAGTAAAGATTAAAAGTCAAGGTAAATAAAACATTTTGCAAAGTAATAATCTATTGTGCATAAATTTAAATTAATTTACTGTGTATAAAATGTTGTGCTTCTTGACACAGGCACAATAATTTTGCTATGAGTAAATTACATTAAAGGTGAAAAACACTCCAACAAAATATTTGCTTGAAACCATTGTTCTTAGAGCTGGGGATAAGAAGTTCGGAGTCAACCACTTAAGACTTTAAAGTATGATTTCATTAGACGAAGAGTTTCTAAAGCTCATGTGAGCATCAGTTGGTCTTAGTATTATTGAAGTATGGTGTAATAATCAGTATAATGTACATTAGTACTACAGTTGAGGATAGAAATTATCTTACCTTAAATTCGTATTTTGTTGAATATTGAAGATATAGTACAGAGAAGTGGCAAAATATTTGTGACTCATTTTTAACAAAGGCATCTCCAGTTTTGACTTCCAGATGGTAGGATCCATTATTGGGGCCTTTAAAGTCCGAAGGAGGATCACACTTCACAAGAATACTATTATCTGATATCCGAGAAGCAAGTAAGTGCCTGACTTTGGTTGGCTCTATCAAAACGAAGGAATATTTGTTACTTTAATCACTTTGTACATGCATATTTAAATCAGTTGGCAATATTTGTGTACATTATAAATTATTATTTTAAAAAATTTTTAATGTTTATTCATTTTTGAGAGACAGAAACAGAGCATGAGTAGGGGTGGGCAGAGAGAGAGGGAGACACAGAATCTGAAGCAGGGTCCAGGCTCTGAGCTGTCAGCACAGAGAATAACGTGGGTCTCAAACTCATAAACCGGGAGATCATGACCTGAGCTGAAGTCGGTCGCCCAACGAACTGAGCCACCCAGGCACCCCCAATATAAATTATTTTCAGCATTAATTTGGAGATTATGGATGAAGAAGCTATAATAGTACGTGCATCAAGAAGCTGTACCAAAACATCTAAAAATAAACCCCCCAGTCTTTCAATGAATATTAGCATATGTGTTATACTTGAAGTCATGGGACTTCGTGCCATCTCCTAAGGAGAGTATACACGATTAGAAAATAGAAGGAAAGAGGGGGGTGGAGAAGAGGGGAAGAAAGGTGCAGGGGGAGAAGAGTGGATGATAGAGGGATTCTGAAGGCCTACATACAGTAGAGCTCTTTGGTTCTTTTTTTTTTTTTTTTTAAGATTTTATTTTTAAATAATCTCTACATCCAACATGAGGCTTGAACTTGTAACCCTGAGATCAAGAGTTGTATGCTCTACTGTCTGAGCCAGCCAGGCGCCCCCAGCTCCTCCGCTCTTGAGGTGCTTACATTATCCTAGTAACTACCTACCTGGCTGCATTCTTTAGGAGGAGACACAAATTATCTTTGTTTGCTATGACTTCACAGAAATTTAGGAAAATAGCAAAACCATAAAGCTCAAGGATCTGGACTTTTAAAACCGGAATCTAAATTACATTAAATTTCATGAAGAGCAGTCTACATCCATCCCTGAATAAGACAATTTTTCTTCATGAACTTGGTGCCAGCTAAGGTCTCTGAAGCTACAGATACTGCCTTACACAGGGGTGTTTCTTCTTTCCTGACTTAATGGAGTTAACATTCACCACGGAGATAGATCTAGCTTTAGGCCTGGAAACTATGGAGACATCATACAGGTAGCAACAGGAAAATGTCTTTGAAAGGAAACTTCAAATGGAAAAATGTGCCATAAAATAAAACAAGTAGTTCGCTGTAACAAAGAGAAGACAATGCCAATAAGTTACTGTATTTTATAAGGTAAGCGGGTAAGTAGAGGTCAGCAAGTGAATGCTTTGTGGGTGAGATGTTATTAGGTGTCTCATTGGCAGTTACTAGTTCTAGATAATAAAGAAAACAATAGACAATGCATTTTTATCTATGTTGGTTAGGTACTTAAATTGCCTGAAATCTTAAAATTGTTCCAGTTACTATGGCCTCAAGCTTCATTCTTACAAATCTGTGATGGTCTATGAAGAATACAGAGAACCCAGGATAACAGTTTAGAACATTATTGTATTTTAAATTATTATAAACCCTAGATGTTAATAAATGTGCCAGGTCAATGTGTTTCCCCAATGAAGCATAAAGAAAGACGGATTGTATACTAAAAAGTTCATACTGGGGTGCCTGGGTGGCTCAGTTGGTTGAACGTCTGACTTCGTTCGGCTCAGGTCATAATCTCGCAGCTTGTGAGTTCGAGCCCCGCATGGGGCTCTGTGCTGACAGCTCAGAGCCTGGAGCCTGCTTCGGACTCTGTGTCTCCCTCTCTCTCTGCCCCTAACCCACTAATCCACTCACATTCTGTCTCTGTCTCTCTCAAAAATAAATAACATTAAAAAAAAAGAATGGAAAAAGAAAAAAAAGTTCATACCTGTTTCTTGCCATTCACAGAAAGAAGTATTAAGGCTTATAACTTACTATCTGCAAGTGTTTCAAATTCACATGTCACAGCAGGTCCATCACGTTGTACTTTTCCCATGGTGGAAGCCTTTAATGACACACTGTACTTTGTATAAGGTTTCAAATTTTGCAAATTACGTTCGGTCTCCTCTTTATCCAGAACTATGCAGTTTTCTTCTCAAGAAAAAAAAAAAAAAAAGGAAACATTTAAGTCATTAAAACTCAAGATTGCCACATATTTAACTTGCTGTCTACATTAAATCATTTTGAGCTGACTCTGAGGGATTAGGCATTTTTTTGCTTCTTTGTGGGCCTGAATAAGGAGTTCAAACTGTGCAACTCATATAATATTTGGAGGACAATAATGAGGATTATCTTCCTGAGGGTTTCTTTCTCCAGGCTTTAGAGAATAAAGATTGAATTTAGAGTGTAAAGATTGTACCAAATAACAAGGCATCATATTTCTGTCGTTGCTCACTAGTTCAATCCACATTGCTAGCGCTTCCCACTTCTTGATTCATCATCTTTCCTGACATGGAATTAAATCTTACACAAATTACCTGAAGCATGCGGCAAACAAAGAACATAATTATCAAAATAATCTTCAGGGCTTTCCCAGGTGATCCTTCCTTCTGTTGAGCTTATAGGCTTGCATGTAATATTTGGAGGTGCTTTTGGACCTGTTACAAAATAAGAATGAAATATGAAATATGAAAAATAATACGTGGAAAAACATCCTTTGTATAATTATGATTATTAACAGTCACATTTTAATTATGAGTTAATTATGAAATTAAAAGAAAGACATCTAGTCTCATTAAATTTGCTTTAGAGGTCGCTTAACATAGGAAATGTCACTCTACCGTGGCACTATGGAGCCCAAGTATTCCACTGACCTAAAATATCTGCGAATATCCTCTTCCTCTCAGATATAGTATTATTGTTCATCTACCTTGGAATTCCTAGATTTCACTGTGCTGAAAATCTGTCATTGGTAGTACTGATAAACTTAACTGTCATTATTTGGAAACTTCCAACTTGAGATGAAGAACGTAATAAATGCTTAAATCAATTTATGAGGTGTAATTTACATTAAAACACACCAATTTGAGGTAAAATTATGACTTCTGACAAGCATATGCGTCTACATAACCACCACCACAATCAAGCTCTAGAACATCTCTATCATCCCCCCAAATTTCTTCTGTGTCACTTCCCAGGCAACTCAGCCTCTTTGCCCAACCCCAAGCCCCCTCTGAACTTTTCTCTGTTACTATAGATTCAATTTGTTTCTTCATCCACTTCACATAGATAAAATCAAATAGTACTTTTGTATGTCTATCATACTGCACTCAATATAATGTTCTAGATATTCAATTATGTTGTTGCATGTGTCAGTAGTTAGTTCTTTTACTTCATGAGTAGTATTCCATTGTAAGGATCCACCACATTTTATCTATTCGTTTAAGTGTTGATGGGACATTGGGACTGTTGCCAGACTTTTGGCTACTAGGAGTGAATCTGCTATGAATCTTTGTGTAGGAGTCTTTCTGTAGAGATGTTGTTGTTTTTTTTTTTTTTTTCTCTTTGATAAATACTTAGAGTAAAGTTTCTGAGTTATTACTTTACATTCACAAATAGTATTGTTGGTTATTTTGACGTTAGCCATTTTAGCGGGTGTGTAATGTCATCATCCTCTCATAGTTGTTTGTTTAATTTTTTTTAATGTTTATTTATTTTTGAGAGAGAGAGACAGAGTGTGAGCAGGGGAGGGGCAGAGAGAGACAGAGACACAGAATCAGAAGCAAGCTCCAGGCTCCCAGCTGTCAGCACAAGAGCCCGACGTGCGGGGGGGGCTCGAACTCACAAGCTGGAGATCATGACCTGAGCCAAAGACAGACACTTAACCTACAGAACCACCCAGGTGCCACTCATAGTTGTTTAAATTTTCATTTCCTGGTTGGCTAATGACATTGAGCATCTTTATATATGCTTATTGACCATTTGCATATCTTCTTTTTTGAAGCAAATGTTCAAAATATTTGCCTATTTTTAATTTGGTTACTTGATTTCTTATTTTTGTATTTGGGAGAGTTCCCGATACATTCTGGAGAAACTTCTTTTGTTGAAAATTAATTGTGGATATTTTCCTTAATGTTTGGCTTGATTTTTTTTTTTATTTCCTTAATGGCTTTATTTGAAGAGAACAGTCAATTTTGATGAAGTCTAATTTTTAAATTTACAAAATTCTTGTTTTATGTGTCTTAAGAAACCTTTTCCTACACCAAAGTAGCAAAGACTTTCTAATGTCTAGACATTTTATAGTTCTAATCTCAGTGTTTAGGCCTGTAAATCACTGAGTTAATTTTTATTTTTATTGAGAGGTAAAGACTGAATGTTCATCTTTTCTTCTATAGGGATACCTGGATCATTTATTGAAAAAAAAATAGCCTTTCCCCCACTGAATTGCCTTTATACTTTTACAAAAATATATGTATTTCCACCCCTAGGATTTCTATTTTGTTACATTGATTTATAAGAATTGCAAAGATTTTAGTACTTAATATTCAAAAAGTATTAAATTTTTCTGGGTATGCTGGGGACATAGTTTTAATGTAATTTTATTTTTCTTCTTGTGATTTTGTTTTGGAGGGTTTTTGGAAGGCAGTTTTAGGCAGTTCCCTTAGTCCTTAGCTAACTCCTTCCATATGAAATTTAGAATAACTTTAGTATGTTCTATCAAAAATTCTATAAGATTGTCATTAACAAACAAGTTCAGTAATGTGGCTGACTACAAGATCAATACAGAGAATTAATTGTATGCCTGTATACTGGCAATAACCAATCTGAAAATGAAATTAAGAAAATACTACCATAGAATCGGGAATAAATTTAAAA
The DNA here is from genome assembly GCF_028749965.1 of Puma concolor. Taxonomy (NCBI): domain Eukaryota; kingdom Metazoa; phylum Chordata; class Mammalia; order Carnivora; family Felidae; genus Puma; species Puma concolor. The sequence goes on from NC_141683.1 coordinate 32,208,582, forward strand.
CTGAAAATAAATTTAATAAAAGAAGTACAAAACTTGTTGACTAAAAACTACAAAAAAAAATTTGTTTAATAAATTAAGGAAAACAAATAAATGGGAAGACATCCCGTATTCATGGACTGGAAGGCTAACATTGTTGAGATGATATTACTCCCCAAAGTGATTTTTACAGGTTCATTGCAACCCCTATCAGAATCCTAACTGGCTTCAGCCTGGGTGGCTCTGTCGTTTGAGTATCCAACTCTTGATTTTAGCTCAGGTCACTATCCCAGGGATGTGGGGCCTGCATCAGGCTCCATGCTGAGTGTGGAGCCTGCTTAAGTCTCTCTATCTCTCCTCCACGCCACTTCCCCAGTCATGTGCTCTTTCTCTCTCTCTTTAAAAAAAAAAAAAATCCAGTTAGGCTTCTTTGTAGAAATTGACAAGTTGATCCTAAAATTCATATGGAATTCCATGGAAAGTTGAATACTCAAAATAATTTTGAAGAACAAAGTTGAAGGAATCATACTTTCTGATTTCAAAACCTATCAAGCAGCAGTAACCAACAGTGATCCTAGCATAAAAATAGGTATGTAGATCAACAGAATAGAGCTGAGAGGCCAGAAATAAGCTCCTTATTATGATTAATTTTTGACGATGGTGGCAAGACTTTTCACTGGGGAAAAGATGGTCTTTCTAGAAAATGGTGCTAGAACAAGAGAATGACTGCATCAAAAGAATTAAATCAAACTCTGACCTCACATCATATACAAATATTAACTCAAAATGGATCGATAATGTAAAATTTAGTAGAGAAAATTATCAAATTATTAGAAGAGAACATAGGAATAATTCTTTATGGCTTTGGATTTGGCAATGGGTTTTTTTTTTATAATTTTTTTTTAATGTTTATTTATTTTTGAGACAGAGAGAGACAGAGCATGAACGGGGGAGGGGCAGAGAGAGAGGGAGACACAGAATCGGAAGCAGGCTCCAGGCTCTGAGCCATCAGCCCAGAGCCCGATGCGGGGCTCGAACTCACGGACCATGAGATCGTGACCTGAGCTGAAGTCGGACGCTTAACCGACTGAGCCACCCAGGCGCCCCATGGCAATGGGTTTTTAATGTGACACCAAAAGCATAAGCAAAGGAGTAAAAATTGGTAAGTTTGACTTCATCAAAATTAAAGTATTATCAATTTCAAAAGTTATCAACAAAGTAAAATGACAATTCACAGGATGGAAAAAGATATTTGCAAATGATATATCTGACAAGACACTTGGGTCTAGAATATATAAAAAAACTCTTCTAACTCAATAAAGATTTTTCTAAGTGGGCAAAGGCTTTGAATAGATAAAAGATATACAAATGGCCAATAAACACCTGAAAGCCATGCTCAAAATTATTAGTCATCATCCAAATCACAATGAGGTACTGCTTCACACGCATTGAGATGACTATAATAAAAAACACAGACAATAACAAGTGTTGGTGAAGATGTAGTAAGTTAGAACCCCATGCATTCTGTACGGGGAATGTAAAGTGATGCAACCACTTTGAGGGAAATACAAACCAAAACCACACTGAGATACCACCTCACGCCAGAGTGGCTAAAATGAACAAATCAGGAGACTATGGATGCTGGCGAGGGTGTGGAGAAATGGAAACCCTCTTGTGCTGCTGGTGGGAATGCAAACTGGTGTAGCCGCTCTGGAAAACAGTGTGGAGTTTCCTCAAAAAATTAAAAATAGAGCTACCCTATGACCCAGCCATAGTACTGCTAAGAATTTACCCAAGGGATACAGGATTGCTGATGCATAGGGGCACTTGTACCCCAATGTTTATAGCAGCACTTTCAACAATAGCCAAATTATGGAAAGAGCCTAAATGACCATCAACTGATGAATGGATAAAGAAATTGTGGTTTATATACACAATGGAGTACTACGTGGCAATGAGAAAGAATGAAATGTGGCCTTTTGTAGCAACGTGGATGGAACTGGAGAGTGTTATGCTAAGTGAAATAAGTCATACAGAGAAAGACAGATACCATATGTTTCCACTCTTATGTGGATCCTGAGAAACTTAACACAAGACCATGGGGGAGGGGAAGGGGAAAAAAAAAACAGTTAGAGAGGGAGGGAGCCAAACCACAAGAGCCTCTTAAAAACTGAGAAGAAACTGAGGGTTGATGGGGGGTGGGAGGGAAGGAAGGGTGGATGATGGGCATGGAGGAGGGCACCTGTTGGGAGGAGCACTGGGTGTTGTATGGAAACCAATTTGACAATCAATTTCATATTACTATAAACAAACAAACAAACAAAATGATGCAGCCAGTTTGGAAAACAGATTGGCTGTTCTTCAAAATGCAAAACATGATCCCCACATTCTAATCCTAGGTATGAACACAAGAGTAATGAAAACATATGTATACACAAAACTCGTAAATGAATGTTCATAGCAGCATTATTCATAATGGCCAAAAAAGTGGAAAAAACTAATCAACGGATGAACAAACAAAATAAGGTATATCCATACGATGGACTATTATCAGGCAATAAAAAAAATAAACTGAAACATTGATACATTTTGCAACATGGAAGCACCCTGAAAACATTATGCTAAGTGAAAGAAGCCAGTCACTAAAGACAGTATATTATACAATTCCATTTATATGAAATATCCAGAATAGGAAAATCCATTGAAGCAGAAAGTTGATTGGTAACTGCGTAGGTGTGGAAAGCAGGAGAGAAATGAGAACAGCCTGCTAATAGATATGGGGTTTCTTTTTGGTGTGACGAAAATGTTCTAAAGTTGATTCTGATGATGATTGCACAACTCTTAATATATTTAAAAAAACACTGAATTATATACTTTAAGTGGGTGGGTCATGTAGTAGGTGAATTAACAAAGTCTTTTGTCTTGTTTTTAAGAATGTAGCTTCTTGAGGCACCTGGGTGGCTCAGCTGTTTTGAGCGTCCAACTTCGGTTCATGTCATGATCTCACGGTTCGTGGGTTCAAGCCCCGTGTCGGGCTCTGTGCTGACAGCTCAGAGTCTGGAGCCTGTTTCAGATTCTGTGTCTCCCTGTCTTTCTGTGCCCCCCCACCCCCGCTCATGCCCTGTCTCTGTCTCTCTCTCAAAAATAAATAAACATTAAACAAAAAAAAGAATGTAACTTCTGTTGCAATGGTCTTGCAAAAATTCCCCCTTTCCTGAAGTAAATGGTATGTAAAATGGTTTAATTGCTATTTTCTAAGGTTGACGGATTCTTACATTATTGGGATAAATCTTATTTCATGATTTATGATTATGATTATGATTATTAAAGACTTACTTCTTTAGAGCATTTTTAGGTTCACAGCAAAATTGAGGGGAAGGTAGAGAGATTTCTCATATTCCCCTGCCTTTGCCCATGCATAGCACCCTCATTACCAGCGTCCCCCACCAGGGTTTACAAGTGATGAACCTACACTGACACATCATTATCTGCTAGAGTCTATAGTTCATCTTAGGGCTCACTCTTTATGTCATGTATTCTACAGGTTTGAGAAAACGTATCTTATGACATGTAGCCATAATTATGGTGCCATACAGAGTGTTTTTATTGTCCCCCAGATCCTCTGTGCTCTATTTATTTCACCCTCCCCACCTCGTCCTGGCAGCCACTGATCTTTTAACTTCTTCCATAGTTTGGCTTTTTCAGAATATCATATAGTTGGACGCATACAGTATGTAGCTTTTCCAGATTGTCTTCCTTTCACTTAGTAATTAGCATTTAAAGTTCCTTCGTGTCTTTTCATGGCTTGATAGCTCATTTCTTTTTAGTGCTCAATAATATTCCAGTTGTCTGGTTGTACTGTCCACCCACCTACTGAAGGACATCTTGGTTGCCTCCAAGTTTGGGAAAAATTATGAATAAAGGTGCCATAAACATGCCTGTGCAGGTTTTTGTGTGGACATAAGTACCAAGTAAGTATTTGACATAAGTATTTGAGTAAGTACCAAGGAGTGTGATGGCTAGATTGTAAGGTAAGAGTATGTTTCGTTCTGTCGAAACCACCAAAACATCTTCCAAAGTGGCTGTACTGCCTTGCATTCCTCCTCTCTCTGCCCTTCTTTCTTTGGTGGTTACTCATAAATTGTCATACACATAATTAACATACTTTTCCTAGCAGACTCTAGACTGGAATCTCCCTCCTTCCACTGAATAAGAGTGGAATTTTAGGACTTTTCACTTCCTTTCCGCCCCCGCCCCCCATCTCCCAAAAGCTATTATTTTCCAAAATGGATCTTTCTAATTGTCATTAGCTATTATAGTCTTGTTATTATTTACATTGCTTGCATTTTAGTAACACTAATTATCATATCGCCACCAATCCTTAGATGTGCCACTGTGTTTTCATAGCCATGTGCCCACTTCTATCAAAGGCAGGGTTTGCTAGAGGGGCAGAGGGTGCAGGACGCACCAAGAAAGGAACATGGCTGCAGGAAGAAATGGGAAGTAAGTGAAGAAACCATTTCATGTACCTCAGTTTTGTGTCCACCATAAGCTCATGATGGCCTAGAATTTGCAGTTTAAAAAAACAAAACAACCAACCAAACAAACAAACAAACAAAAAACTTGTCAAAGGTTTGGATCTTCTATCATCCATTTTTGAAATTCTACTTTAAAAATTGATACATATCCATTTTCTGAAACCCTTTCTCCAAATCTACAACATCGTTTTCTTTGATTCTCAAAGAATTGTAAGAACATAAGAAGAAATTTTACATGTACATGTAAGTGATATACTCACTTCCAACATCTGTTTCAAAGGTTTCATTTTTGTTCAAAAACACATTGGCACCATACAATACTTTTAAATTACAGGAATAATTTTGTTTAGGTGAAAGGGGTTCCAAATAAGTTTCGGTCTTATTAGATGAAGAAAAGTTAGCTGAAAGAAATAAGTATCATGTATCAGTACATGTACGAATACAATAATCATATTTAACTCTCTCTTTAGATTTCATATCTGTAATAAATATCTATTAGATTGAAAACTTTAGCAAATAGGAAATAAGTAAAAGATACTAAAAACTACTATAATAATGCATGATTTTGCCACACTCAATTTTTTTTTCCAGAGGAAAGCGCAAACTCAGTCCCCCACTACCACAAATTATGCATTCGAGTTACCCACATTTGAGGAAGACGCAGGGGTCAGTGCATCTGGAGTGCAATGGATAAAACTCACCCTGGGAAAACCACCTTCATGATCGTGGTATCTCCCCTGCCAGATAAGTACACCACACTCGATTTTAAAGAAAATATTAAAAAGTCTAACTGAATTTGAGAGTGTCTCTAATTTCACTGATGGAATGAGTTCTCTGTTCAGAAACTAAGAATCCACCTGAGTTAGCCTTTGCCTAATAGATATTTTAAGTACACCATTACTTTATCATCATTTCATTATAAATCTATTCTTGCTTTCCTCATACCGCTTGTATCGTAGCTATGAAGCTTCTTTACAACATGATGATTGCAATCAGTGTCACACTTCATCCTTTGTGTAGTGTGTGCGTGTGCGTGTGTGTGTCTGTTTGCCTTGCCAAATACGGCTTAGCAAATGGCTTTACATCAAGGGAGAGTTTCTACTTTAACAAATTCAAATAAAAAGAAAAAAACATTAATTCATTAATTATTAAAAAGAACTAGTATCTCAATTATTGTCCCCCATATGAGCCCAAACCCATATTCCTAGAGGCACTGATTGTGTTTTTCCCACTTTTCTTTCATGTAAATGTTCTTGAGATTGTCCATGAATTTTGTTAATGGAGGGTTGACCACATACATAAACTCTTGAGTCACATGATCTTACGTTTGCTTTTCTTTTTATTCTAACAGTATGTGTGTCATATGTTTTCTATGGCACCCTTCCCTGATAACCTTTTCAACAATGCCTTGTGTATAACAGTTGCCAAGAAAATTCTTATAAATTAATTGACTTTTGCTATTTCAAAGATTATTTTGGGGGAAAGTATTTGTCTATTTTGTGAATTTGAGTGGTATAGACAATACAATGTTTTGACTCCATAAAACCATAGACCAAAAGGGGGTGAAGGAAGGTAGAGGAAGGGGAAGAGTGGGGGGAAGAGGAGAGAGAGAGGGAGAGAAAGAAGGAAGGAAAGCAAGAGGAAGGGAGGGAAGGAAGGAAGGAAGGAAGGAAAGAAAGAATAGATAATATCTAGAACAACTTTCTACCATAAAAATATTCCAATCAAAGCTATATTCTTACCACAATTAAGTACGTGTGTAATCTTTTTTTCATCACAAGTAAAGTTTTCCTTTTTTTCCAGTCTTAAACAAATAGAAATATTTGCTTTTGTTGGCTCTGTACAAGTTTTCAAATAGAAACTTTCAGGATCTGTCAAAAAGAAGATATAGAAACAGATGATTAATGATTCATAATGTGTGCCATGTGTTCAATTAAAGTCTCTGAAACTATATTCGTGATATAGTCTTTGAGAGCATTTAGTTTTGAAAGTTTTGAAAAACTCCAATAACTCGGGGTTTAACATGCCTCAATTATATAGCTTATTCTTTTTTTAACATCACACATTTTGGAAAGCATTTAATTGGCAGCATTTTATTTAGAATTTATCTTACCTTTGAAAAATGGGACCCAAGCAAATTTCTAGATGAAATTGCATTTTTTTGCACATTTTAAAACACTCACTTCATTTGTTCTTACTTATATCTTCCACTTTTTTATTTACTCTGTGATTTTTTTTATTAAATGATTATTAGAGTATGGGGGTCCTGTCTTGGAGAATACGTTTTGTAAATTGTCATTTTCTGTTTCTAAATGATAATTTATTTCAGTAATATTTGGAGAAAATGAATAAGTTACATGACATTTTTCCGAAAATACCAAAATTTAGCCCACTTTTTAAACTTTTCATTCCAGTTAGTTAACGTACAGTGTAATATTAGTTTCAAGTGTATAATATAGTAGTTCGACACTTCCATACATCACCCCGTGCTCAACACAAGTGAAGTCCTTAATCCCTAACCACCTCTTCAACCCATCTCCCCATCCCCTTCCACTCTGCTAGCCTTTAGTTTGTTCTTTATCGCTAAGAGTCTGTTTCTTGTTCTCTCCCTCTCTTTCTCTTATTTTTCCCTTTGTTCATTTTGTTTCTCAAATTCCACATGTGAGTGAAGTCATATGGTATTTAACTGTTTCATTTCACTTTATGCCCTCTAGCTGTATCCATGCCGTTGCAAATGACATATCTGATGAAGGGTTAGTATCCAAAATATATAGAGAACTTATACAAATCAACACCCCAAACACAAATAATCCAGTTTAAAAAGGGGCAGAACACTTTAACAGACATTTGTCCAAAGAAAACAGGCAGATGGCCAACAGACACATGAAAAGATGCTCATCATCACTTATCATCAGGGAAATGTGAATCAAAACCACAAGAGCTATCATCTCACACCATCAGAATGGCTAAAATCAACAACCCAAAAAACAACAGGTGTTGGTGGAGAAAAAGGACCCCTCACGCACTGTTGGTAGGGATGCAGACATTGTGGGAAACAGTATGACCCTTCCTCAAAAAGTTAACGATAAAACTACTTTATAATCCAGCAATCTCCCAGATGGATATTTCCCCAAACAGTACAAGAACATTAATTCAAAGGGATACATGCATCCCTATGTTTAAAGCAGAATTATTTGCAATAGCCAAGATACGGAAGCAAACTTCAACCTATTCAAATGTGTTCTTGAATTATTATGTGATGTGAAAGAGTAGACAAATGTACACAGTTCCTGAATCCCTTTTCCAAAATGCATTTTGTTATATTCTTCGGTGTAGGGGGCTTGATACCCTTACCCCCTTCCCCTTCTCAGCAGTAGGTGAGCCGGCAGAAGTGGCTTGATCACCTTAACATGATTATAACTCTCTTTTTTTGTGTGTGAACGTAGTTTTGTTCTTTCCACAAACATCAAATCCTTGACTTTGGGGTTTACCCCAATGTACTCCAGACACACTTGTATGTAGAAGAATAAATATGTGCACATCTATATTTAATGACTTGAACTAAGTACGGAGGGGGAAGAAAGCTTATAGGTAATCACTTATCCACAGTGGGATAAGTCGTACCTAATCTACTTGAAACACTCTGTGAAAGGAGTATAGGGAGGGAGTAAGGGGTAAAGAAGGCTTATGAACTCCTAATTTCACTGGGTTAGAAGAGCAGAAGGTTCGCCCACTAGCGTCCAGCTGACATCTTTCCCCTCACCCCTGTTCATTTACCAGACAGATTCCTTCACCCACTAGAATGAAAAACACGTGGATTTGTATTCTTTTGTAAATATACAAATAGCAACCAATTTAAACTTACCTGGTGGTACGTCCAATTCTATAATTTTATTTGGAGGATCACAAGAAGTGTGACTGATAGTAACATTCTTATTTTCACACGCTGGTAGGTTATGGATCTCATTCATTTTACATATGGCATTTTCACACTTCACATCATCGCTAACATTTAGTTTTGCTATAAATGAATTATTTCCATAGTCATAACGATATTTCACACTGATAACTTTATATTTCTCATCTGAAAGAAAATAAAAATGTGGATTCCCTTTTTAAAAATTTTTCAGAATAAGCTTACATCAAATGCAAGCGCTTTAACATAGATTTCCGAAAGTATCAAATATCTAACAAAATGTCCCCAGAAACATTAAAAAAAAAAAAGAAAAAACACATCAGGTGTGTCCATGATTATTTTTTCAAAATTCCCTTTACATCGACTGCCTATCAAGGACCTCAGCTTTTAAGTTTATACTTGGATGATTAATAGATTAATGTCTTATCTCCCTAACTCGACTATATGTTTTATGACAGCAAAGGCCAGTGTATTTTGAACACCACCATAAACCCAAGTCATTACATAAAACCTGTCATTAGCAGGGGCACACTTGCTTGAATTACTGGTTGAAATGATACACGAATGAAACATCTGATGAATTTCTTCTTGCTTTATCATTTCCCTTACTTCCTAAAATGCAGTTGTTGATTACCTGTTTCTCCAAATTTGTGGAACATTAATTCAGGGGGCACAGGCCTCATTATTCCTTTACTTAGGTAGAATTATTGATAACGAACCCTCCTAAGTACCTCTCCTTAGCGCTATGTTGCATTCCCTTCTTTCTTTAAAAAAACATTGTTGAATGGTAAAAAATATCTTTTCAACAAATACTAATTTGTCCCTCACTTTCAACCCAATGAACATTATTAAGCCCTTATTATGTTTGAGACACTGCCCCAAGCACTAAGAATACAAACCATCGGCTTTTAGAAATGTAGAGTCTAATGTGGAGACCGACATAGACGGGTGGCTGCAGACGAGCAAACCCCTAAAATAAGAATGTGTACAAAATAATAAGGGAGGAAAGTAGTGAGAAATCTAGTCAGAGTGTAAGGATAGGAGAGGCTCTCAGAGGAGGTGGGTGACTCAGTTTGTATTTGGAAATATGAGCAGGACATAGAAAAATAGATGGTGGGAACAGGGGTGCTGGATGAGGATAGAGAGGAATTCTAAGTGGAGAGGAAGAGGAGGAGAGAACACGGACGCATGATGTAAACATTATGTGTTTAGGAAACTGTAAGTAGTTTCATATTAGTTAAGTGAAGAGCGTCAAGAGGCAATAACACAAGAGGAATATGATCATAAAAGACCATATTAATTAAGCAAACATATGAAGGCTGATCTTTACATTATAACGCATGGACAGCTACTGAAGGCAGAGACTTCGGTGGTGAGATTCAGCAATGTGCAGAGGGTTAAGCCCTGACCACGAATGACTACTTTCACCGGGAAGAGAGTAGGAACGTGCAAAGAGGGTTGTACAAGCTGTTCTCAAACATCTGCTTTGAGCCAAACCCTGGCAAGACAGAAGGACAGAGAGACAGAGACAAAAACAGATTCTTTTACTTGATAAGCCTTGAAGACATTCTCCACATTTCACATTTATTGTTACAACGCATCCTTAACTCCTGCCACCCCAAAGCAAGTTTGGTATTTTCCACTTCACACACACTCAATCTGAAGTTCAGTGGCTTCACCAAAGTTGTTTAGCTAGTAATTATTAATTCTGGTGCTCAAAACTTATGTCTGAATATGACATCAAAGTTTCTTGCCTCTGAAGGACACAGGCTCTTAAGATTTGGAGCTAACCATTGCGGGGAAAGGGGAACCAGTGAGTCTAGCTTGTTAGTGGCTCCGGGGGGTTGGAATGAAGAAGCAGATAAGGAAAATGCCATTCTTTTTTTTTTTTTTTCAACATTTATTTATTTTTGCGACAGAGAGAGACAGAGCATGAACGGGGGAGGGGCAGAGAGAGAGGGAGACACAGAATCCGAAACAGGCTCCAGGCTCCGAGCCATCAGCCCAGAGCCTGACGCGGGGCTCGAACTCCCAGACCGCGAGACCGTGACCTGGCTGAAGTCGGACGCTTAACCGACTGCGCCACCCAGGCGCCCCAAGGAAAATGCCATTCTAAAGTGATATGTGCTGCCTCCAAATTAACATAACTTACCACATGATTGCTTAGGTGTAGTAGGAACTGTAATAGAAAAAAAAGAGAGAAAGCAAATTATTAAAATTTCATTTACAACATCTCTGCTCTCTATGGTCGTTTGGGGTGAGGAGGTTTACAATGTTTTCAACTTCATAAATTGGAAGGTCTGTGAGTTAGTTTTAACATAGAACACAAGGTTTTGTGCAATGTACAACACAGTGCTTGGTATAATGCTTTAATCTCAAAACTTCAAATGTTATAAACTAATGAGCTAGTTCTGTAAGACATTTTCATGAGTTTAACCCAATAAACATGATGGTAATAATGATAATAATAATAATAATAATAATGTTGAGGTTTTTTCCAGCACACATTTGATTATGGCGTGGTGACTTGGCTAACCATTCACGTACCTAAAAACATGTAAAGGTCCTCCTCCCCTTGATTACTCTCAAAATAGATTTATATCATTATAACCCCTAGAGAGTTCAGTTGACACGTTTGTTGAAAAAAAAAATCAGAAAATAGGCAAAGGCGGCTTCACTCTCTGGTTTAACTTGTGTAAGTTCTTTGCACCTATAGTGGATCCAGCGTAGTGAATGGCTCTTTCAACAAATTGAAACACATCGTGGGGGAAGCATATTTGCATTTAACTGAAGAATGGGTGGAAATGTGCCAAGAGATCCTGCCAACCCGGTCTTTGAGTTGGAAGAATTTGGGAGAGGACCATGGGCTTGCCCGCTCTGCCATGGCCAGCCCACTGACTGCCACCGCCAATTGCTGGGTCCGTTCAGATCTCTTTCCTTTGCTTGCATGGTCCATGCCACATGACTGGAGCTCTGCACTCAATCCTCTGCCATTCGCCACTTGGAATGGGGAGTCCCGTGGATAGACTTGTTCTTTTTCATGCTAATACCTAAGCCCACTCTTAGAGAAAGAAGTCATAGTATTTTTGATCGTTTTTCTATGCCTCTGCATAAAGCACACAACCCTTGGGGGATGTCATAATGATATGAAAAGATATCACAGTAACATTATGCCCTGCTATTGCACAGCTAAAATATGTGGGGTTTTTTTTTGTTTTGTTTTTTAATTTTTTTTAACGTTTATTTATTTTTGAGACAGAGAGAGACAGAGTGTGAACAGGGGAGGGGCAGAGAGAGAGGGAGACACAGAATCTGAAACAGGCTCCAGGCTCTGAGCTGTCAGCACAGAGCCCGACGCGGGGCTCGAACTCACAGACCGTGAGATCATGACCTGAGCCCAAGTCAGACGCTTAACCGACTGAGCCACCCAGGCGTCCCTAAAATATGTGTTTTAAGACTAACTGCCATTCCACAGTCCCCATCATTCGAATACTCAATTGAACTTCTCAAAAAAAGTGCCCCCCGAGAGAGCAAATGGAAGACCCTTCTACGAGCACATCCCAGGTACATGGTAGTAGTATGACTGCATGGCTGAGGGTAAGATTGTCACCTGTTTCGGAAGCAGTCATAATGCTTGTGGCGGGTGGCGTGGACGTAAGACTCTGATCTGCAAGGAAATGAACAGAGGATAAAAGTTAGTGAGTTTGTCATAATGAAGGGCAAGGGAAAAACTCTTTAGCAACGATACTTTCTTTCTCTCCTAACTGAATCACTGGACTTGACACTTGCTCCTTGTCAAAACAGGAAAGTGAGCCAAAACCTTATCTATCTACCAATGGCCCTTTAAGATAACCAATAGTTCCAATAATTAGAGCTTGACATTCAGTAAGTTGAGAGAAACTGTTCTTTCTTTGGTGTAATTCTTACCTGATGTGCGATCTTCCTCTACTCCTTTCTCCTTCAATAACTTCCTTATTTTAATTACTAATAAGGATCCCACTTATTCTTTTTAAATACTCACTGCTTCCCAGGCATTTTACATATTTGGTCCTCACATCCATCCCCTAAAATGAATATTACAATATCTATTTTTACAGAAGGGAAAAGCATCACACAAAAACTATTAGTAGCTTGTGCTAAAGTCAGCCAGAAAGTTAACCGGACTGGATTGGACCCCAGAGCTATATCCTGAACTTTCATGATGTGAGTAACAAAACGAAGCACGCCCAGAAACAAAGCTTACTGGCAAGTTTATTTTGGCTCATTTGATACCAGTATGTGAAACGTCGCTGCAAATAATATTTGGTATGAAATACGTAAAAGAACTGCATTCAAGTCTCAAATTTCCAGTTCATTACCCACAACTCAAAAGCCCTAGGGCACCGCGGGCAAACCTGAGGAGTTATCTTTGGTGGTGATGCTGGAGATGAGTGAGGGTAGGGCAGCAGAGCTGCTGAGTGCGGGGCTGAGGGTCGCTACTGGTGTGAAAGCTGTGTCTGCAGGGAAGGTGCTGGGTGGAATCGTCTCTCCTGGAAAACCTGCAATCAGAAAGGCCATCATCACGGTCATCCATTTTCGCCACAGAAGGGCAATGGCCAGACATTCAGTGTAAACAGAGCATCGAGGCTTAGGCCAAGCAACGATTGAGCACGTAGCTGTCTGTGTTCTGCAAAACTGAATGAAAACCAGCCAGGCCTGCAGAAGTTTCACATCGTGCAACTCAACGCCTAGGCAGCTTTGTAATCAGAGCACCACTTGTAAAATATTTGGCACCTGAGGAGACAGCTGGTTTGCACAAGCCAGGGAGGCCAAGCTTTCCAACCAAGGGATGCCTTAGGTGATGGCGAAAATGCACCCGAGCGACAGAGTGGGGTGCTGGCTTGCGGAGCTCTGGGTGGCAAAGGGTGTGTGAAGGTTGGAAGAAGAGGAAGCACAACCTGCCATGTGCTGGAAACCTTGCCTGGGGGGCACCTCCCTGGGGAGGCCTTTCTGGGTGCAGATGCCTAGCTCTAATTTTCTTACATGAGAGCTGAATGGGCTTCTGCCTTTGCAGCTGCTGAGCTCAGGGTGTTTTCCTTTCCAGGTGGAGGTTACAATTCTACTTTCACTATGTTGATTGCCCTCGCCAGGAAAAAATCAAATTGGTTTAGAACCAAAGAACTTCTGCATCATCCAGACACCATTTCCTTATTTTCCAAGCAAACCTAAGCAAATACGTATAGAATTAGGTGTCGTAGCTGAAGAAACTGCACGACGTATTTGGTTAGGACTTGTTGCCAAGCTTCAAAGCACCCAAGGCATGCTACATCTTCCTGCAGACATCACACCCAGAATTCCGACACAAGCAATAAGTATGTATTCACTGGATGCCTACTAGGGGACTGGCACTCCGGTAGTTGTCGCGGCAAAAACAAAGGACATGCTAACCAGCCTTTATTTGAGCTTGTTTGGTTATTTCCCTGTCATGGTCCCTGGGGTCATCAGTTCAATGATACAAGATTAGTCTTGCATTTGTAAGATTCTCAGGGTTTCGGAAGAATGAAACAGGCATGCACATTCCGGAAACGGTTTCAGGACAAGCATGCAGGCATCGTCCAATTACAAACCGAGCACAGTCCGTAACTTCACATCTACAGCCATTAGCAATGAAAAGGCATCTTCCAAAAATTTGAGTTTAGGTTCTCAGCTCAGTCTTCAAAAGCCACTACCTCCCCTGCATGTAAGTAAACCATAGAGTAGAATGAATAACATAAATATCAGTTCTGCAGTTCTGGATCCCCAGAGAAAGTCTCCAACACAACACAGAGAAGGGTAGGAAGGTTTAATTTTTCTTCTTAAAAAAAAATAGACTCAGAAATGACCCTCTGCTGAGCTTTAAAAATCAGTGGGTTTGGGGCGCCTGGGTGGCTCAGTTCGTCAATAGTCCAACTTCAGCTCAGGTTGTGCTCTTGGGGTTCCTGAGTTCAGCCCAAGGTCAGGCTCTGTGCTGACAGCTCAGAGCCTGGATCCTGGATTCTGGTCTCCCTCTCTGTCTCTGCTCCTCCCCCACCTCAAATAAAATTTAAAAACATTAATTTTTTTTTTTTTTAAATCAGCGGGTTTGTCTTTCTCCTTCTTCCACATTCTTTCCTTCTCTTTCACAGGCTTGTTCTCTTTGCCTCCCCTAAGAGTCCCTTGTCCTCATGATGTTCTAAAGCCCCTGCTTTTACAATTTTCATCAGGTTAATGAATCCTAATCAGTTTTTAATTAGTGGAATTAGCCACCGTGAGAGGAAGAATTTCTTCATGAGGACACATAGAGTGGTTTTTGCAACAACCAGCCCCTACAGGCCAGTCCTCTTCAGTTATTTTACAGCTTCTTCCCATCTGTAACTTCTGAATCTGTGGCTTTGCTAAAAGTTCCAGATCGTCTTACTGTAGTTCTCGTGGTAGCTGGAGTGGGCAGAACAAGGCAGGGAAGGGAGGGCAACTCTTTCCCAGGTCACTTTAAGTTTGTGCATTGCCTGTAATGATTTTTGTGCCAACGGAAGACTTTTAATACCTCATAATTATTCTATTTGATATGTTGGACTTCCATATTTGATTCATGTTCCAAGAAAGGCCACTTTAGTGCCTGCTCCATGGGCTTTCCCATTTATATCTTTTTATTTTCAGGCATTGAAGCCATCATATTTTTATATATGTCTGTGTGGATTTTTGTCTTTCAGGATAAAAAAAAAAAGTCAACATGAAGTGACTTAGACCCTGATTTGGAAAGATAAAGGAGGGGGTATTTTGCTTTGTTTTATATACATACAGAGATGCTAAGCTGAATCTTAATGTTTGGATGGGGGAAATGAAGCATCTATTTCCTTTTTCCCATTCTTTTAAAAAAACAAACTGTGGTTACAATTTCTTAGTGGCTTTCACTGAAAATGGAAATCATCTACTCTTCAGGATTTTGTTTATTGGTTGGAAGTCTATTGGTAACATTTCATACATACTATTCTTTATTATTAGCGAAAGTTTTCACTGTGCAGTGGGTCTTGCCCCAATATGAAGAAACGTATAGAACACCCTGAGTAACCATTTATTCTGGAACAGGTTTTTCCTTTATTCTGCGAGGTCTCATTCTTTATTATTTCATCTGTACTAGAAGGACCTTAGGTAGGTGTCCTCATAAACTAAGGATAAACATGAAAGTATGAAATACCGAATTCACCAACTAGCGAGTGCTATACGTTTAACAAGTGGTTGGATTCCCTGACACCACTCTTAACCACAGGCAGCTGTCAGGCTCTCTCCACAGTTGCATAAATCTAAAAGCCCGGCAAACCTGATGTGTCATTCTTCCCCGGAGCAGGGGTGAGTGCGGGAGGGGTAGCAGTGCTGCTAGGTGTCTGCGTGTCAGATCCGGCAGAGGGCGCCTGCGAGTCTGCGTGCGTGGGGAAGGTAGGCGGCTGTGTAACTCCTAGGGTAAGAAAGTGAAATCGTTTCAGTATTTCCCTACTGCAGATGAAACATTTAAATACTAGGACGTTATCAGCATCTTTGTTTACCAAACCGTGAAATGACCCAATCTATTAAAATGTGTGTCTGCCTCTAAGTTCGCCTGGCAGGAAGGTGGCACCAGAGTTCTTCATTTACATATTCCCAGAGGCTTCCTGGGGTCCTGTTGAAGTCATAGATGACTCAGGTTTCCAGGTGGCTTTTTTTTTTTTTTAACCTCCAAGTCTCTGTGAGCTTTTTGGATTCTCCTTCAACTTTACAAACTGAAAGTTGGGGTGTTTCTTCTTAGGCAGAATCAGTAAAGAATCCCTCAGTATACAATATGCAAATCGTAAAAAAAAAAAGAAAAAATAGAAAAATGGACAAGACATGTAACAGACATCTAATATACGCAATGGCTAAAGAGTGTAGGCAAAAGTGCTCATCACTATGAAATTTTTTGATGTTAAAATAAAATATCTTAACTCTCATACTGGCAGAGTTTTGAAAGATTAATAATATCTAGTATTGGAAAAGATGTGGGGAAACAGTTGCTCACACACCCACATTCTCTCAGAGAATCACATGTCTAGAGTCTGGAGGATATACCGCCACGGATAAAATGGTATGGTATCTTTAAGGATCAGGATTTGGGAAAATAGTATTTTCAATGTGTATGTGTGTAAATTCTTTATATATATATATATATATATATATATATATATATATATGCATAAAGTATGTACTTTATATATACTTCTATATTGATATTTTGCAACTGCATAAAATATTTTTGTAAAAATAATATCACATAATTAAATTTAATGTTATGCAAACAGATACTTATTATAATGATTTTTGAACAATTTTGAAAACACTTGAAAATATTATACTGTTAGAAGCATGGATTAAGGGATTTTTTTTTACCTATGTATATCGGTAAGCAGGAAAATTGGATTGTATTCCACAATACGAATCAATTGCGAACATAAATTAAATAACACATACGATTTTATCCCAGTAGAGAATTGAAATATCACCGGAGAGCAAAGTTATTTTGTAGGGAGATCAAATGTCTTATTTTATTTGAAAGTGTAAGAAACCTTCCAAGCTAATTTCACCATCAAGTTAGTATTTTACTATTATTCATCCTTATTTCCAATCTTTTCCATTTTAAACATTTTCTCTTCACATTTTGCTTCATAGAGAATATTATGTGTGTGTGTGTTTGTGTACATGAAGCTAAATGTGAAAACTTTAAAATAGAAAACTGTGTGACATCACTCAGTCAGTAAAAAAGTTTACCCTGGAATGTTCTACCTAACCATTAACACCCTCATCCTCACATTCTTTTTGTTAAAATTTTGGGCAATGAATTCAAATGCCTGCAATGTTTAGATAGATCCTAGCCACTACTCTGCTAAGGTGGAAGGAGAAAATGGAGGAAAGATTGAATTTACAGTTCTGTAATCAACATAAGGAGGCATTTATCATTTAATTAACTGCTTATTATGGCCAATAAACTTCATCAATATGGTATTCAAAACACGACAATGTACCCCTCCACCAAACTTCTGAGACAGTGTTGAACATACTTGTTTTTCAAACTAAGATTAATGCCACTGTTAAGCAAGTAGCTTAGTCTCTAATGTCTATAAACCTGTTTGCCTCAGAAAATGACAACATAGCACATTATTTCAGAAAAGGCATGAACAACCCTCATGATGGTGGATTTATGTGCCAAATACACTGGCAGACCTAACATCAAATATAGAATGAGCAAACCACAGATTTATTGGGATTCTGAAAAGCATCAGTGGTCTTCACTGGTAAAAAATACCTCCCACATCACTGTTATGAATGTGGCCACATTCCCTTCAATTCCGCCCTAAGACCCACAACCTTGATTAATTTTTTTAATGCCAATATCCCTGGAGGAAATTCAAACAGCAAAGCTGGATTATTGATCCTCGGTGTGGTTTTTCAAAAATAAATTGTTTATCTCCAGTAATTTCTGGTATTGAGATTGTGGAGTTCAACAAAGAAAAATCCTACTTTGGAATTACAGCCAGGGAGGGCAACACTGACAAAGCGCTGAAATACTGATTTCTAACCCGGCTGGCACTGCAGAAAACCCAAGTGAGCAGAACAGTGGCGATGACACAGCACATGCAGTTCAGTGGCTACTGGAGAAACTCCCCTCCTCCTCCCCACCAGCCTTACTTGCTGGGGCTTCCCTCCCTCCCTGTCCATCAGCTCCTCAACAACTTGCCTTCACTACTTTGGTCAGTCAAAATTGCATGAACGCCTGGATGTTCTACACTTTACATGCTTGAATAAAACCACATTTGTAGAAACTGCACACGTATTTTAAAGAAAAACAGTTCTGATAACTTTCAGATTCAAAAAGGAAGACAAGTTCTCCTAAACTCATTTCAGTTAATTAACACCTCTGTGCCGACCTGTCACATTAAGAGTATTAGCATTATCCAAAGAGTTCAGGAAGTCTTCAGTTGAAGGATTGTCTGGACTAAGAGTAGGCGTGGTCTCTGAGGAGTTATATTCTCTTTCAGAGATGCTTGTAAGTGAGAATGCAGTGGTGCGGGCAGGTAAGGGGTCGCTTGGAGCCAGAACACTGGGCTTTTCTGTTGAGTTCAGTCCTATTGTATTCATGGGAGATGGAAAAAGGAAAACAAAATAAATACATGAATCATATCCTGCAACATATACTCATCTGAGTTAACTAACTCCCCAGTCCATTACAGTGTGTATATAAATATATATACACATATGTGTGTAAATGCACACACAACATACAGAGATGATATACGGCGTGTGGTAGTATGTATATTTTACCAAATACATATACATATATACACATAGATAGATAGATAGATAGATAGATAGATAGATAGATGCATACAGAGGTATATAGACTTAGATATAGTGGCTAAAGATATAAATGGGGAAATAAAGTTGAAAGCAGCTATTCCCTGCCTTCTTCCCTTTGGATTGCTGGTTTCTTAACTGTCCAAAGCAGTTGGGTTCAGAAGGACGGAGCACACACATAAAGAAAATCAATTAACAGAAATTATAAAAAAAAAAAAAAAGAAAAGAAAAGAAAAAGACTTATCAATGAGCACTAGAGAAAGATAAAGTTTAAAGGGAATTAAGAGGACTAGTGTTTCTAGGAAAACAAAAAATGAAAAATAAAAGTTCTAGGTACACACTGATTTTTTTTTTTACAATTTTATTTTTAAGTGATCTCTGTACCCAACGTGAGTGAGGCTTGAACTTACAACCCCGAGATCAAGAGTTGCAGGCTTTACTGACTGAGCCAACCAGGCACCCCTGCACTGATTACTTTTTAGCAAATCAAAAACAAAGCAAAGATTGGACAAAAGACAGAGAAACAAAATTCTCAAACAGATACACAATGCCCAAATCTACAAGATGGTTTCAACTTTGTGATAATATAAGAAACACAATTTGAGATATTGCAACAACATTTTCCATGGTTTCAATTCACTTCAGAAGAAAAAATAACAGTGTGACACGTAGTGCTGAATTAGGGAACCCGTAGCTGATAGAGGCGTACAACTGATAAAAGCTTCTGCAGGGCACATTAGCACTGTGTATTAAAGGCCTTAAATTTTTTGTGTTCTCTTACTCAGAAGGTGTATTTCTTTATAGAAGAATGGGGAGAAATACACCAAAATTGTTAAAAAAAATAAAAAACCAACACATTGTGATCTCTGGATATTGAGGTTATAAAGATGTGGGGTTTTTTTTTCTGGATTTTCTATGTTTAACATATATTCATTTCTACGAATAGTCAAATGTTATGTTTTTCAGTGTTTAATTAACAACAACAACAAATGATAGCACCCAAGTACTTTAACAATTCAGTTCAACAAGAGTGAGTAAGAGAAAATGGGAGGGGAACTAGAATGGGAGAAACTGGAAAAGATTAGAAGTGATAAGATTTAAGAACTGAAATTAAAAGATTACTGAATGGGGAATTAAGAAAATGGAAGTAGAAAGGGCACAGAGAAGTCCTAGCTTCATTCATTATTGCTGAAGGTAAAATGAAATCAGTGTTTACTAAATACAAATAAAATACATCCAAGCCTTATTGAACTGCCCCAATGACAAGAACATAAAATAATGTAGAACTCTTCTGTGGTTACTGAAATCCAAAGTAATTTCAGTACATTTGTTACAGTTGTTATTTTCCAACGAAAATTTTCAATCTCTAGAATTTCATAACCTAATAACACACAAAGCAACATATTTACTAACAAACCTCTACCCGAGATACACGTCAACATATCTAGCAAAGTGATAGGCAAGTCACCCCTTCCTGTCTTCAGTGTAAAATCCTAAATCCTACTTGACTTATTCTCTCACCTGCTCTTTGTTGAATAAAAGAAGGGACAAGGGTGGAGGCAAAGACAGGAAGAAGAAAGATAGGGACAGAGATTGAGAAGATGAAAGGGAGAGGGGGAGGGAGCTTAAAATTATGTGCAATAACATTAATATACTTCCATCATTATAGACGTGAACAATTATTAGTTTGTTGTTTTTAGGTTAACCTATCTTTGGTTTTGGCAGGATTCCAATGATCCCCTGTGCTCTGAGAGAAATGTGACATTTTCCCTTTATCACCCACTCCCACTTATCTTTTACATTTGAATTACAAAAAGACTAGAAGGAAAACCACTCCAAATACCTCGCATAATAGTGTTATGCTTTGTTGAAGAGTAGCATTCCTAAAGATTATATATCATCAAGTAAATTCAGTCCAAGGTCTATGAAAAAACGGTATTCAGAAAACTACCCTCCTACGTAGAAGCCTTAATATTCTTGCACACATCTTAAGCTCACTGCACACCCCCTGGTTCAATAAATAAGACTTTAATTCAGGATGAGAAAAAATGCTCCAATTGCCAATTCTACATTGGCCTTCTTCTTCACTTTGGAGATACTACTGGTTTCCACTGATCACATTCTTGTTGATATTTGCAGGAAGCCATTCTCATTAGCATTTGGGGTCACTATTTTGACTTACCTGATGTCATCATTTGGATGTGTCATCCATCATTTTATAACAGTGCAAGGATAATGGAAACTCTCTCAAGAAGGTGGTAAGTCATCTAGCATTTTAAACATTCATCCCCTATTCTACCCCATTCCCAATCCCCTCCCGCAACAATAACCAGTTTATATGGTTGGAATGAACTTACTCATTTGTAAAAGGTGGAAATGCTAAAATGCATGAGAGTAGTTGGCATAAACCAATCACAGTTGCTATACCTTAATGACTTTCATGTATTTATAAAGCTTCTCTACCATACTATCCAACCGTAAAATTCCAATATTACATGTTTTAAAAAATAAGAGGATGTGCTTCTTATGCAGATTCAAAAGCATTTTGTTAGCATTCACATGCTTCCTTGTTTCCATAGTTTGGAATGAATTTTCATTTATTTACAAAAATAATTCCTTTAATAACTCAATTTGCAGAACATTTTGAATGTACCTAACTAGAACTGTGCATTAAAATGATTAAGTCAGAATTGTCTTAGTGGCTTTACTTACCTTCTCAATGCATACTTCAACTGTATAATGAATCAGGAAATCAGTAATACCTTTTACATAACACTAACATTTAAGTGATATAACTTATTTTTAACCACATGAAATGTACGTTTCTCTCTTATTTTTGCATATAATATGTATGAATTTATTTTTAACATTTTCATTGTTTAAATTTAATTGGTCTCAGGATTAGAATACTCATTAAGACTATTAATTCCATTGTGACAATAGAATTTGAACATGATTATTATAAAATATCTTACTACTCTCAAAGCTTTTCTTTTATATATATGTATATACATATATGTATTTGTATATATACATATATAATATGTTTAGAATTCTAATTTCTCAGATAATTCTTTAACCAATTTTTGACTATAAAGTTTTGCGACCTAACTTGAATTATTTGCAATGTTAAAATTTAAAAAGAGATTGGAATCCTGCTATGCAATTTATTGTCAAGTTTAAGAAAAGCTATAACTTATACACAATAATATATTCAAGTAGTTAACAAAATTTATATGGTATAAGCAGGAATATTAAGAACAAGAAAGTGTCAAAAACATTTTCACAATTCAAGAAATAATTCATAATTATAACACTTGTCCTTGTAAAATGATTTTACTAGACAATAATAGAAAACTCTATCAACATTAAATATATAAACTTCGTAACAAAATAATAAAATAAGTAAAATGAAAATATTAATTCTTACCAGGACTGGAAAGAGTATTGTCTTCTCCTGAAAAAAGGAAAACAAACATCTATTAGAAAACTTCAAATTTCATAATACATATGTAAATATAAGTTAAATTTCCATATATACATCATCTCTGTGTTAGTTAACATTCACAGAGGGGCAATTTTCAGTACCTTTTACCACTGAAACTACATTCCTTCTCTTAAGGTCATGTTTACAATGTCCAAGTATGTTAAAACTATGGTATTAGTTTTTGACTTCTCAGGTAAAATAAAAAAAGTAATAGAATAAAGGAGAGCTATTAGAATTAATCTCAAGCCTATAAAAGACTTTGGACTTTTTCCCCATATGCATTCATTTATTTAGATAATGATTATTTATTGAGTGCCTACTGTGTGCTATATGCCACATACTAGCGATATAATATGACCAAGGTAGAGACATTTCCTGCCCCCAAGGAGCTCAGTTCAGTGTAAGATACAGACCCCCCCCCCCCAAAAAAAAAGAAAGAAAAGAAAGAAAGAAAGAGTCTTACAGTGTAATGACCAATGAGATAGAATGTGCTGTAGCAGCACAGTTTGGATTGGGGCACCTGGGTGGCTTAGTCAGTCAGTTAAGCATTCGACTTCTGATTTCAGCTCAGGTCATGATTCCAGGATCCTGGGATTGAGCCCAACATCGGGGTCTGCACTGAGCATGGAGCCTACTTAAGATTCTCTCTGTCTCTCCCTCTGCCCCTCTCCACGACTTGCACTCACTGTCTCTCAAATAAATTTTTAAAAATTAAAAAGAAAAAGCTTATAGAGGGATCACCCAATTTAGAGTTCCTGGGTTGGTGTCCAACTGGTAGAGAAGGTGACAGAGAGGGTTTCTTGGATACATTTAAGGTGTGACCTAAAGGATTATGGACAGCTAGCTCAGTCCTAGAGGAATAAGAAGTTGAGATTCGTCCTACAGGCTTTAGACAGCCATCAGAAGAAGGTGTTTAAGGGGAGAACTATTGAAGAAGCATTTCAATTTTCGATTGACCTTATTGTAAAATGGAAAATAGATTATCAGAAGGCAAAGTTGGGGACAGGAACATCAGGAGACTAAAATAAAAGCGTATGAAAAAGATGATGTTCTACATGAGGAAAATGGTACCAAAAAAAAAAAAAAGCAAGAAAAAAATCTGTGAAACACTTTGGAAGTAGTCATCAAGACTTTGTAAATCGTTAGAAGTAAGAAAGGCAGAGAATGAGTAATACGGAAAGCATTCAGGTTGATAGTTTAACATACTAGGCAATTGTAGTAGGTAGATTGTGGAAGCTTTCACTAAGCTAAAGAAGAAAAGCAGAAGAGACAGGAAAATTTGATATTCTTGAAACTTCTATGTAAAAATGTTTAGTAATATTTGGAGGTGGAGGTTGGCAGCTCAGGATATCTCTCTGAGTTGAGGCTTTGGATCAGCATATACATGGGTATTGTAGCTCTGACGGTGAAGGAGGTCCCCCAGTTATACAAAAGGAGCATTCGGGATAGAATTCTGAAGTTGAGTAAGCATTCAAGGAGAGGGCCTAAGATTAGGTGACCTAATCTTCTATGTAGGAGGGAAAATGAAGTCAACAAGAGTTACCAATAAAGGGTGTTTCAAGGAAATTAATGAAATCAAATAAAATGAGATTTATCACCTGAGCTTGTGGGAATGTTGGAAAGGTCGGTTTTATTGCCATGATGGGAACTAGATTCAGTCTGCAGTGAGTGAGACATGTTTCACTCTTAGTAAATGACCGTGAAAAAGATCATAAAATCCTTTCCCAAATGACAGTCAACTGATGTGAAAAAGAATCAAGAATCAGATAAAAGAAAGGGTTGGTTAATATTTAAGACAGCTTCCTGCTTTGAGATTTTATTTTTTGAGGATAAACTGATCTGAAAAACTTGTCTCCCCTCAGAAGGGCCATCAGATGGGTAGGACCCAGTTTCTTCAGTGACATTCTCTGGTTTATTCCTTGATATAAATAGTATTTTTGTATTTTATATTATATTGTATGTAGTATATATAAATATGTAATTATTAAAATATATATTATTAAAACATATACTGCATCAAATATTTTCTTATTTTCTCATTATAGTTCTCTACTTTTTCTTAATCATTCATACTTAAGTATTGTTTTTAATGTACATGATTTGGATTTTTGTCCCTCCTCTTGTTTAATCAGCTTTTATCTTTCTATCCCATATAAAATCATGTTTTGATTTCTTAATATTATTTTTATTTTCCTGTTAGTAGCTTTCTCTCTCTTCTCATTTATTTTTATTTCCTTCTAAATTAAGTTCTTAGAATTGTGTCAATTTGCAAAAGAAGCAATAGGTAAAATAAAAAACATTACTAGAGGAGGGATTAACAGCTCTTGTGTTTTAAGTGAAAGAAGAAATAACTGTCATGATAATTGTAAAGAATTTAGCATATTGCCACATTCAAAATATTCGAGTTAGTTCGAGTGTATAAACACATTTCATATAATACACCTCTTTTCTTTATCTAAGAAGTATATAAGTTTTTAAATATCTAAAACTATTTTGGGGGCGCCTGGGTGGCTCAGTCGGTTGAGCGCCTGACTTCGGCTCAAGTCATGATCTCGCAGTTCGTGAGGTCGAGCCCTGCGTGGGACTCTGTGCTGACAGGTCAGAGCCTGGAGCCTGCTTTGGAGTCTGTGTCTCCCTCTCTCTCTGCGCCCCTCCCCCACTCACAGTCTGTCTCTCTCTGTCTCTCAAAAATAAATAAACGTTAAAAAAAAATAAAACTATTTTGATATGTCCTTTCTCAATATAAACACCTAATTCCTTGGAACTTCAAGCAAATTAACTTGATTTAGTTAAGTTTAAACCTATTTATTGTTTTGCTAACTTGATATTAGGTGCTGGGTTTGAACATGTAACAGGTATGGTCCTTTGCCCTAGGATAAATTACAAACTGTAAGATGTATAGATACAGATAGATATCTACATATATATATATATATATATATATATAGCTCCAATGGTTTGCAAGATAAAGAGAGAGAGAGAGAGAGAGAAAGAGAGAGAGAGAGAGAGAGATCCAGCAGTCTGCAAAGACATTTAAGTCATAGGTGAACCTGATTAGGACTAATAATTAAAATTTCTTCCATTGGAAATCAGCAAGAATTACACAATATGAGGAGGAAGTGAAGCAGCTGAAGCTATGTAGCTAAGAGCCTTGCATATAGTAAGTGGTAGATAAGTAATTGTTGAATGGGTTTAAGCATGTATAAATGCAAGGGAGAAATCAAACAGATCTGATGAAAACACCTTTGGGAGAAGAGCCAAGAGCAAGCCTTATAGGCCACGAAAAGAGATTGAATTTTTTCCTGAGAGTGATGGAAGTCATCAGATCAATAAATATAGAAGAGAAATCAAATAGATTTGATGACAGAAAAAAGAGGAATCTTAATGTTGCCTTTACTAGACTCATCACTAACTCCACAGACCATTATACTCTGTTGTTCTCATTTATTAGTTTGTTACCGCCAAAACATGTAGCATAAATGGTATAGAATATGTTATAAAAAGGAATTGCGATTTGTCACATATTCATTATGGAAATGGAAAAGGAATATTGGGATAATAAGGAAGCTTTCTTTTTTTAACATAAGAACCATGAATACTAGAGTAAATATGCTAGAAATGTTCCAAACAGTAGACTCTTCATCAGGCCACATGCATGTTAAATGCCCCAGAGATATTAATTTAATTCTAACTGGTGCAAAAGCAATGAATGTTTTGAAGACAATACGTGGTGTATAGTATTTTAATACAAGTTTAGAAAATGGTAAATTACTAAAATGGAGAAGACAATTTCTACAGATGTGTCTTTTTAAGAGAATAATTCAGAAATGATATTTTATTGTTATTAATTGCTAATATGTATTGAGTGTTCATGGTGTATGAGGCACTATAGGAAGCCTGTTGCTTGTATTTTCTCTCTTAAGGATCACAACACCCTAAGAAATTAGAAAAGTCAAGTGTCTTGGCTAGGTTCGCAAGGCTGGTATATGCTAGCCCAGACTTGAACCTGAGCCTGTCTGACTCTGCAGACATTGCTGTCCATCCTCAGGCTTCCAGCTTTCCTCATTAATTTATCCTTATCGCTTTTCCTCTACACCTGACCTTTCAACATGAAAATTCTTTTAGCCAATGCTTTAGGCTACGCAGAGATTGATATTTATTAAAAGCCCATAGGCTAAATAAAAAAACCTCTTAATCAGTATTGGACTACAGAATACGTGACTAATAATGTTACAAATGCTAAAATAAACTTGACCCTAAATATAGACATTTGCAGTAAATTATAGTTTTCTGGATAAATGCTCTATGTATGGTATAGACAAATATTGGAGAAAAATCAGAAGTGTGCCGGTTTAATTTACTAAAGAATATTATTTTGACAGGGAAGTCAACCAAACTACAGTAACAGCAAACAAAAGTACTATAACACACAGACCCCGTGTTTATCTGTGAAGAGACTTCCATAGCTTGGAAACAGAAAAACAACTTATTTCTATGTGTGTATCTCCATCTATGTATTTCTGTTCTAATCACGGCCCCATTCAACATTTCCCCAAATCCTTTAATCTTCAATGCAACAAAATTTAACATCCATGGCAAATAACATATATCTAAAAATGATCACATTTTCCTTTCATGCTTACTTCCCATAAAGGCTTCTCAGATTGAACGTACGTTTTCCATTATACCCCTTTAGCTCAGAATCTGATTCTAAAGTCCTCCACTGAGTGATTTTCAGGCTATTTTGAAATCTTGTAGCTTATTTTAAGGTTTATTTCATTTTCTTTATAGAGTATCACACACACATACACAGTCTTTCATCTCTTTGAAAGAAAATTCCAAGTCCAGCATCACAGTTTAGATTCAATAGAAGACTAAATTTATTCTCATAGTCACAAAATCCCTATAAACAGATTTTCAATCTCTGTAACACTTTCAGTTAACGTGATAAATCATATGAAAATTACTTAGGCACTCAATAAATCTTACAGAAGCTCACTAAGATAAAATTTCAAAGATGAAAACCACTTCCAAATTTGAGCTAATGTCCTTAAGAAAATATTCAGGAACTACAGCAGTGCGATTGACATTAATTTCAACAAGCCATATCTACTAGATTACATAAAATAAAAAAAATTCAATTATTTTTATTTATTTATTAATTTTTTAATGTTTATTTCTCTCTGTGTGTGAGAGAGAGACATAGAGAAAGAGAGCGCACAGGTGGACGTGCGCTGAGGGAGGGTCAGAGAGGGGGACAGAAGATCTGAAGCAGGCACCGCGCTGACAGCAGAGATCCTGATATGGGGCTCAAACCCACCAACAGTGAGATCATTACCTGAGCTGAAGTCGGACACAACTGACTGAACCACCTAGGGGCCCCAATTTTTAAATTTTTTTTAAAATTTTATTTATTTTTGAGAAACAGAGAAAGAGAGAGAGAGCATTAGCGGGGGAAGGGCAGAGAAAGAGGGAGACACAGAAACCAAAGCAGGTTCCAGGCTCTGAGCTGTCAGCACAGAGCCCAACGCGGGCCTGGAACCCACCAACTGTGAGATCATAATCTGAGCAGAAGTCAGACCCTCAACTGACTGAACCACCCAGGTGCCCCTCAATTACTTTTAAAATATCAAAAAACTTAAGTACAAATCTCAAAGTAGGAACATATATAAAGACAACCTACATGAAAGAGCCTAGTTAAAAATCTAATATCTGAAGGACATATCCCCTCCAAAAACCATCTGACTTCCATAAATGTAAGCATGCAGTAACAAATACTTCCATGGAGACTGTTTCTACATATCAGATAGGATAAATAGGTGAAGTTACTTAAATATTTAGAGGAGACTGCACTATCGAAGATATCTCTATCACATTTTGCAATTCTTCCTAAATTATATGAAAATGACTTCAATTGTCTATTATATTTCCATATGCAGACATTATCAGAACATTACTGAAACACAGGAAGAAGCAACTGTGCTGAAACCTCATGATTAAACAGTCCAACCCTATCAGACTGGTTATATGAAATCTTTAGTTATTTCATGACCTACTCATTCTACTGCAGGTCAAAGACGGATCTGCCTGGCCAATGAGAAGCCAAAGAACTAATGTAGTTATCTCAGCTGTTTGGCATAGGCAAACATCCCCATACTCTTTATGCTCTAGTTCACATATAACTTAAAAGCAACCATACACTGTTAGTGGAGTCAGACTTGGAAAAAGCAAATAAACGTCTGCATAAAGTACTTAATAACTAGTGCGTAATAAATACCTATTTAATATTAGGAAAATGCATTAATATAAGTAGCATTAAAATACATGCAAACATTCTATATGAACAATGCTGGGAGGGTGTGGAAAACAGGTAAAGAAAATAGCAGTGGGGATTAAGAGGGCGTGTGTGACAATAAAGAGAAAGCACTGGTACTTCTAAAAGTATAAACTGCATTGAGCACTTTTAAATTCTATAAACACAGGGGATAAATATAATGAAATAGACCATAGTAATAGACTTAGTATCTCCATATATTATCTTTTGACTTCACTCTTCTGGGATAACATTTTCTGCATTTTTTTTTTTTTTTTTTTAAGGGAAGTGCCTGTTTTCATTATTTAGACAAGGGAATATTTAGAAATATTCCAGTAGGTGGCACCATAGCTCCAAAAATCTGTAAATCACGGTACACGCGCTCTTTTCCATGTTAATCCTGTGTGAATTACCAGTGGAATTGACTAAGTACATTAAACAGCTGAACATGCAGATAACAGAGCACTCGATCTTCAAAGCTGTGTTATTCTAACACGTGTATTGTTGCTGAATTTACCTTTCCCAATATGTTTCCTTTACAACTCAAAATGTTTAAGTGATCACAAATCAAAGTTACCTTGAAGTCATGCCCCTAAGTCCCTGTTCAGAAATTTCATCAAAAACCGGAAATCAGTCGAGTGAAAATGACATTTCAAAAGACGTACTTGGGCTTTAAATACCATCCGTTCCCAACCCCACCGCTGCCCCCACCCCACAAAAAAAAGGAAATGGAATGCCATTTCCAAAGGGATTTAAACATGTCTAATTCAGCAAATCTAAGTACAAGGACAGAAGGGTGAAACAGGATAGATGAAATAAATACGTATTCTCAGCATCTGCCCTAAAAGAACAGTGGCATGTTTTGAAGGCTGAGAATGCATATCTGACCCCTATAAATATAAAGGCCATACAAAAGTGAAATAAGCACACCAAGACAAAAATTAAGGGTCAGCGAAAACAGATATGCCTGGTTTTCTTTGTTTGGTAAGGCGTGATAATAATAAAGCATATAAATAAAAATGAAAGGATTCTACTTTTAGTTACTCTATAAACCTGGTATATGGTTCACAGACAGCAAATCCCACAAATTACATCCAATTAATAAGTTCTATGGAGTAAGCACTCTGAGCAAGGGACAGACAAGGTTTTATCTAGATTTCATAGAAACATAGGAAATAGACTATCCTCCATTAGCTTATCAGTAAGTATAATAATCACAGCAGCAGTTTTACTGAAATGTTATGTATCAGACACCATGTTGACATCTTTGTGTGTTTTTGTATTTACTCATCCAAGCAAAGCCAGTGGGTTAGCAAGTATTTTTCCTATTTTGTAGAGAATGAAACTAAGACTTGGCGTTTAGTAAATTTCTCATAGTCATACACCCAGGAAGTGTTGACTTTGAAGGAGTGTCTGTCTAATCACAATTTTCTTCTGCTTCACTCAGACTTTATGTTAAAACATTGGTTGTATTGTGAAAATGCCTGGAATCTCATGAATGAAACAGCTGCTGCTTACCACCAGAAAATAATTTCAGAGATTTCAACTTCTACCGAAACATAGGATGTTAATATCTATTGACATGTAGTTCATTTGATAGATAAGGAAACTAAAACTCGGGAAGCTTAAATGCCTTTCTGATTTCGTGCAATTTAGTAAGACTCGTGATTTCCAAGCTCCACCAACTACCACAGAATTTCAACATACTTTAAATAGAAATGGACCTTCAAGGGGCGCCTGGGTAGCTCTGTCGGTTTAGCATCCGACTTCAGCTCAGGTCATGATCTTGCGGTTTGTGGGTTCCAGCCTGCATTGGGCTCTGTGCTGACAGCTCAGAGTGAGTCGGGAGTCTCCTTCAGATTCTATGCCTCCCTCTCTCTGCCCTCCTTCTCTCTCTCTCTCTCTCTCTCTCAAATAAATAAACATTACTAAAAAAAAAAAAAAAAAGAAACGGACATTCAAGAAACAACTAGACCAAAGCCTCTAAGAAGAGAGATAGAAGGCCAAATAAACAGGAGACTTGGGAGAAACAGAGACAATGCAAGGAGCAGCAGAAACCCTGAAGCCAACAGTAGTAGTTCATATTGTCAGAAATGAGACAACATGGCATCCATGAACAAAGAACAAGGAGTTATAAAAAGCAACATTTCAAGATCAAGAAAGGAAGCCAATAGATACTGGATAAAACATTTGAAAGGAAAAAGAAAAAAGAAACAGCAGTACAACAGAAAATATCATTTAAATGCCAAAATATCTTGAAGTATTTATGTTTGCTTCTGGAAAGCAGGAATTGAGGATGGGAAGTGGGATGGAGACAAAGGACTGACCTTATTTACTATAAACCTTATAGTACTATCCAGACTTTCAAACTACACATACACACATGCACACACACTTGAATAAAAATACGAATAAAGTTATCAGTATGTAAAATTGAGGATAAAGAGGGCAAATGCATAAGGCCTGGGGTAGAGGAAAATCAGGGAATACATTACTTTAAATATAGCAATCATATCTAGGTGTTTCCTGAAGAACTTGTGTGTGAGACATCACAGATATTCTTGTTTAATTGTGAGCACATACGAGTTTTCAAACACATTCACCTCTAAAACCAGGCATGCATTTATATGTCTTTTATATTTGGCTTAAAACATCATATTATCAATTTTAGCCATGTTGATTAAATAAATAGCAATATTAATAAATCCAAGATGATCATCTGTAAAAGATTGGTTACTTTGCCTTATTTTTTATCTTAAAATATTTATCTCTATGTCACTGCGGGGCGGGGGGGGGGGATGCGGGGGGATTTTAGGAATAGCCAGATTATCACTTCCTGTCTAATGATAGTCAACCTGAGATCTTTGATTTAGATTCACAAGTCTTAAAATGTCCCACAGTCAAATTTGTTTCAGAAATATTTTATGCTACATGTCCCTCAGAGACATTTATTAAGTGTTAAAATATTAAGGGCAAAGAGAAATTTATGTAGCTTTGTTTAATCAGAATCTCCCAGAGGTATTTGCCACCGATCCATTTTTTTCCAAGGACATAATGTACACACTATCATGAAACAAAAGCACTTTGGAACCTCAATGGAACACAGTTTATGATTCTGGTTTGGATTAGTTATATATAACTTCACATGTATATAAAGAGAAAGAATAAGCAGTGTTATAATCCTGATAAATATAAAATCAGGATTTGTATTTGCACCAGATTAAAAATTCAGATTAAATTCAGTGAAAAATTCTGAGCTCCACCTCTCCACATGCCGATTCAGTAGGTTTGAGGTATGATTGGGGCTCTAGTAATTTCTCAAAGTTCTGATGGCGATTATGGTGGGGAACATGGCTTAAGAATGATTCATAAAGCTACTTCCCTTATGCACGTATAGTTAACCCTTGAACCACACGGGTTTGAACTACACGGGTCTGCTGACACGCAGATTTTTTACAGTGCGGTACGGTAAATGTATTTTCTTTATAATTTTCTTAAAAGCATTTTCTTTTCTCTAGCTTACTTTATTGTAATAATACAGTATGTACTACATATAAACATACAAACTATGGGCCAAAAGACTGTTTTTGTTACCAGTAAGGCTTCCAGTCAAGAGATGGCTACTAGTAGTTAAGTTTTGGGAGAGTTGAAAGTTGTACTCTGATTTTCAACTGCAGGGCGGCTGGCACCCCCTCACCCTCCCGTCAGATTTACAGGGCATACCTCAGAGATATTGCAGATTCAACTCTAGACTACCGCAGTAAAGCAAATAGTGCCATAAGAGAGTCAAATGAATTTTTTGGTTTTTTTAGTGCATATGTTATGTTTATACTACACTGTAGTCTATTAAGTGTGCAATATCTTGGGTCTAAAAAAAGTACATACTTTAATTTAAAAATACCTTAGTGCTAAAAAATTCTAATCATCTGAGCTTTCAGCGAGTTATAATCACTAATCAAAGTCACCATAACAAATACACTAATAATGAAAAAGTTTGAAATATTGCAAAAACTATCAAAATGTGACACAGGGCCATGAATTGAGCAAATGCTGTGAGAAAAATGATGCCAACAGACTTGCTGGAAGCAAGATTGTTCCAAACCTTCAATTTGTAAAAAAAATCCAGTATCTGCAAAGTGCAGTAAGACAGTGCGATAAAAGAAGTACACCTGTATTCTCCTGTTAAATGTCTTTTTGTTTCTTATGAAAACGTCTGTTTTTATTTCTCTAAATCCAGGCATAAGTATCTAATTTATAAAAAATATCTCAGCAAAAACTTTTTAATTATATTAACAGGGGCACTTGGGTGGCTCAGTCAGTTAAGCATCTGATATCAGCTCAGGTCATGATCTTAGGTCTTGTGGGTTCGAGCCCCACGTCAGGCTTCATGCTGACAGCTCAGAGCCTGGAACCTGCATCAGATTCTGTGTCTCCCTCTCTCTCTCTGCCCCTCCCCCGCTCACACTCATACTCTGTCTCTCTCTCTCTATCTCTCTCAAAAATAAACAAACATTAAAAGAAATTAATTATATTAACTCCTTAATGTATGTTTTTGTAGCTTTTGGCTTTCTCTAGGATAGAGTAAGATTGTACGCAAAGATACACAAAGAATCATCAAAGGATGTTTGTACAAGTGGTGAAATTGATTAGTGTCCTTAGTAGTATTGATAATACCATTTAATAATCAGCTACTATGTTGATGACATTCCTCTTTTGGCAGATGAAGTCTCAAAAACTAAATTTGTGCAAAGCTAGAGAACTCAGACCAGAAGAGTTTGATTTCAAATGTACATCTGACACTAAAAGCCTCATGCTTATTCAACCATACTGTGCTCGAAGGGAGAAATATTTATGCTAAATCCAATAATTGTGTGAAAGACCCATCAGAGACCCAAGCATGAGTAAAATATCACAGATGAAGCATTAAAATGGGATTCAGAGTTAAGTCACACATTAAAATGTATTTTTAAAAAGTGCAAATTGCTGAATAATGACCTTAAAAGAGTTAGAAAAAACATTTCTTTAGGGAAAAAAAAGTGAGGGGGGAGGGTGTGGACAGGCATATGACCAAGTAAAACTGGGGTATGGACTTAGCCTTCATTATTTTTACCCACATCTTCAAGAAAGGAAAAATAGGACATACTTGAAAATGCTTTACTCGTATTACATCTGTGCTTTAAAACAACACAACACAAGCTTGTACAGATCAAACCTATATGGAAGTGGGTGCAGGAGTGAATGGGTGGGCAAATGAATGGGGGGTGAATGAGTGGGGGTGAGTGCATGAGTGGGAGGTGAATGAGTGGGGGGTGAGTGGGGGGTGAGGCCCCGCATGGGGAAGAAGTCTTCCAAGAAGAGTGAGCACTGTGTGTTTACTCCAGGTCTGGGGTCAGTGACTTACAGCACCACCCACAAACCTCTCTAAATGAACCAGGACTGAACTGTAAATGATAGTATTTGTGTGTGTGTGTGTGTGTGTGTGTGTGTGAACTAAATACAAGATAATAAGAAATAAACAGAAAATAAATACGAGGCTATGGGGAGTCTGCCTACCAAACTAGACTCTTATCTCACAAACAGAATCGCATGTCTGCTGAAGCTGCACAAAAGCCTTCTCTCCCGAAAGAAAAGGCAATAAAAGCAAAGGCTGATAAATGCACCGCTACCTTCTCATTTCCCCTTAATGAAAACTCTGAACAGAAACCTTTGATTTACTTTCAGAATCATTAAAGGAATCCCAGGCATAACGGGAAAAGCTACACTTTCAAATAGAAAAGGTTTTCAAAATGTTGTTCTCACGAGTGTGCTGTTTGCACAGCTAAAAGCTAACAGCAGTGTCTTGACTGCTCTTGTGGTTTCTTCTCTTCGGTGTACTTCTGTTTTTCTGATTCGAAGTCTTTATAGGAAAGGAAGAGGCACATCTCCTGCGGTTAAGCACACAGCGCTTCCAAATGGTGAAATGGGTTGCCATAGCACCAGCATAATCAGCCCTATCTCAGGGTTAAACCACAACTTCTCTAGTTGATGTTGAAGCTGTCTGATTATACATTTAACTGCTACCAAAAAAAAAAAAAAACAAAAACAAAAAAAACAAAAAAAAAAAACAAAAACAAACAAACAAACAAAAAACAAAACAAAAAAACCCTGAATTTCAGGTTGATTTGCTTTTGTTTCACTGAAAAGGTATTTCACAGGTAGGCTGATTATTATGATAGTGATGTTTCACTGAGCAAGCACTCCATTTTGAAAAGCATTTGCAAGTGATATTTTAATGAGGAAAAAAAAATGGTAGATCCGATCGTCTCTTTCATAACATACAAAGTGACCATCTCTTTGGCCAGCAATTAATGTTGATTAATCAGTCACATAATGAAACTTGAGGAAAACAGATTACAAAAAAAAAAAAAAAAAAAGAGAGAGAAGAAGACACAGGTGTTTGTTTATTTGTAAATAGAGTTCACATTCCTTTTACTTCAAGATTATGAGAGGACCAGAGAAAAGACAAGGATATTTCCCATATCATCACATAAGAGCACAGCTCTCCCACGATGACAGTCTACCTCACATCCCGTGCAGACAGAGGTAAATGAGTCGAGCGACTTCCCTAATGTCGCACTTGAAGCCTTATGAGAGGTGATGCCCAAAAACACAGAAATGGAGAGGAGCATTTTCCTGCCTTGCCGCGTTACCTGGCATACTTCAGCCCTGAGTGGTAAGTGGTAATATCAAGCTGAGTATTTCTACCAAGTATCTCACAATCTGACTAAAAACAATTGTTTCATGGTGCAGGAAGTATTAAAAAAATATATTAACAGCTCCTGCATTTGCTACTAACTGCATAATGCCACCTCCTAGGAGGAGAGAATTTAGAGCATTCATTTCACGTCATTCTCTGAACTTTAGAACCTAGTCTTTGACACCTGGGGTCTGTGCTTCCTTTTCTTTTCCACTGTTTGACCCTAGTCCAAGTAGTTCTATTTCACTGACTTTGTGTGTGTGTGTGTGTGTGTGTGTGTGTGCGTGCGCGTGCGTGTGTGTGTGTGTGTGAGCTCTATGCCCATTCTGGGGCTCGAACTCACCACCGAAGATCAGTAGTCTCAAGCTCCACCAACTGAGCCAGCCAAGTGCCCCTGTCTCATTGACTTTTACACTCAGTTTCCAAGCTGCAACTTCCTCCCTCCCTTCCCCGTGCATGTTAGAGATTGCCACATCAGTCTACTTTTTAAATGTACTGATATGTTTCCTGTTAAAATATGCTTAATTCCAAAATTTTTGCTATCATTATGGAAAGCCCTTCACACTCCATCTCCAACCTGCGTCTCCAATGATGTTATCGATGTGCTTAAATGAAGTCACTTTTTTCATGTGAAATTTAGTTCAGAGGCAACTTATTGTAACCCAACAAGTTTCAGCACATGGCCCCTCTCTCCCTTTCAGTTTAACATTTCGCCCAGAATAGCATTCCTTCTTTTACTGACTCGAAGTCGTAGCCCTTTCAAGACACTGTTCAAATTCCAACTTCATGACCATTGTCCTGGTCTTCTCAGGCTACCGAAGTCTCCTAATATTTACAGTAATAATCACGTGTGCCACTCACAGGGATGCATATCATAAATTGACTTATGTGTTTAGCTATCTTTCATTGAGCGTTCCAGTTAAGATCATAGACTTTGGAAACCACACACAGAAGTTTGAATCTCTCGGTTGCAGCTCCCTCACTATGTGACCTGGGGAAAAATGACATACTGTCTCTGAGCATCGGTTCCTCATCAGTTAATCTATAATATCTACTCATAGGGTTGTTATAGCTTTTAAATAAGACAAGACAATGTTTGTGAAGTCCCTACTAAGGAAGTAAGCCCTGAGCACTTCCTCACTTAGGAGCTCAACAACGGGTAGTGATCATTGTTATTCATCATCATGATTACCACCTGGAGGCATGTGACTTAACTCTGGGTTTCTTAAGGGCACTGCTGAAATCAGCATCTCTCGTATCCTACACAATAACTAGCTTATGAAGATGCATAATACATATTCTTGGTTTTAATCTTAATATTGTTTGGGCCTATTGGTCCCATGTTAACAAAACTTTGAGCAATATAATTTTGAAACTCATTGTAAGATGTGGCATGTGTAATTTCTCATTTCATAAGATGGTATTGCATTTCCTCTTGGCATTTTCATTTACTTTCAGATTTTCATATATGTCTATATTTATGTCACACAAGGAAGAACAAAATGCAAAACACTACCCGGAAAGAGCTGGGCTTTGCACTGTACTCAAACGGAGGTGGGTTTGGATCCTAGCCCAGCCACTTAGGGCCTTGTGTGGGATAAAAGATGTTTGGGAGTTTTATCCTCCTTGTATGTAGAGATAGGATCATTATACTTAGTGGATGTGCAGTTTGATAAGAGGATTCGACAGAGTAATACTTGCAGGGGACTTAACAAAATGGAGAGCAGGCACACAGGTGGTGGTAAGTAAATGTTCATTACAGTTAACACCAGTCTCTCCCTCTGCCTTCTCCATTGAATGGCCATCAATGGACACTTTTCAAATGACAGTCAGGAATCCAGTGATATCTAAAACTATATTAAGAACGTATCGGGACTGAGCCATCTATTTGTATAAGTGGTACACGAAACTTCATTTTATTTTTAATTACGAGTCAGATAAGAATCTATATGTGCCTACTATCTTGAATTCTAGATTTTTGCATAATGTCTCTATTATTATGCAATTTTTGCTCATCAAGGAAGAAAAGAAAGTGAGTTATATTCCCAGATTATAGTATTTAGTGTGCCCCTTTGCTTGAATATGCTTATTACATTCAATTGCTGTATTTTATCATATTTATCATATTCCTTTTCCACTCTCCCTCATCCTTTGGAAGCCTTTGAAGAAGTTTTATCAAAACCAAGGCTCACTCGGCGATCAAACAGAATGAAATCTTGCCATTTGCAACAACGTGGATGGAACTAGAATGTATTACGCTAAGCGAAATAAGTCAGTCAGAGAAAGACAGATATCATATGATTTCACTTATTTGTGGAATTTAAGAAACAAAACAGATGAACATAAGGGAAAGGAAGGGAAAATAAGATACAACAGAGAGGGCAAAATACCATAAGAGACTCTTAAATAAAGAGAACAAACCAAGGGTTACTGGAGGGTGTGAGGTGGGGGGATGGGCTAAATGGGTGATGGACATTAAGAAGCACATTTGTTGGAATGAGCACTGGGTGTTATATGTAAATGATGAATCACTAAATTCTACTCCTGAAACCATTTATTACACTGTATGTTAACTGACTTGGATTTAAATAATAATAATAAAAAGGCTTTTGAGTCACAATAAAGATCTTAACTTTCAAAAACACATAATTTTCCAATGACCTATCATCTATGATTCTATTTTCATGCAAATAATGGAAATGGCTGTATCCCCCAAGTTCTGAATCCTAGGGTTCCCCTTACAAAGGTGCTCAGGCGATGTCTGTGCCTTGTAATCTCGAGGGCCAGCTTCCTGCAACCATCCCCAAAATCACCTCAGAACCCTTTCACGGACTGATAGAGATCAACCATCTGTTTCTTACACTTGACAACTATACACAAAAAGTATTTCACAGGTGGATGGAAAAGGATGTGGCCCCTTTTCAGACTCCTACTGAGTTTACTTTTTCTCCTTATTGATGCCCAAAAGTCGAAAGGACACCTTAGGCTTATGGTACACCTATGTTAAAAGAATCACCATTTAAAATCTGAGGACATGACTCCTCTGGGCTTGGGTCCTCCATAGTGTGCAGTGTTAACTTGAGCTTCATACAGCACGTCAATTCTCTGCATATTAAATTAAAACCGGTTGGACTAAATCAAGTGGTTTAAAAACAACCAGAACAATCATAAGTCCCTCAACAACATTTGGAGAATGGGCCTATAATGGCCTAAATCAAATGACTTATTACTGGGTCTATTTCTTATTCCAACCATTTCTTTTACTTATTTGTATACTTCAGGTGAAATTTTAATCTCATATAGCATCCATAGCCTCAGTTGTGAGGTACAGTCCTTGATTTTGAGGCAGGAATAGGATGCTGGTCATTGGCACAGTTCTGGAATAATGCTTCTAATATTCTCTAGTTATCCTTTTAAATGGAATCAGCAGTAACAA
The DNA here is from genome assembly GCF_028749965.1 of Puma concolor. NCBI lineage: Eukaryota > Metazoa > Chordata > Mammalia > Carnivora > Felidae > Puma > Puma concolor. The sequence goes on from NC_141683.1 coordinate 32,247,340, forward strand.
CAGAAATCACCCCACCCATTTCAGATCCAGGAACGTAGCCACTGGTGGATAAAGCTAGACACGAAGGAAGCTGCCTTCCTTTCATAGTATTAAAACGTCCCAAGAAAAAAGGACCCCATACTTTTGAATTGTCAATTCATTAGCATATTTTCATAACTTATATGTAATTTACAGAGATAGAAAAATATGTTTATACCTGGTCTATGACAAAGATATCTGGTTCTTGATACAATATGTCATTTCATGACATAAAACAAAGACTAATTTGGACTGAAATAATTTATATGGGAAATCTTACAAAAAGTGCATAGAGGGGCGCCTGGGTGGCGCAGTCGGTTGAGCGACCGACTTCAGCCAGGTCACGGTCTCGCGGTCCGTGAGTTCGAGCCCCGCGTCGGGCTCTGGGCTGATGGCTCAGAGCCTGGAGCCTGTTTCCGATTCTGTGTCTCCCTCTCTCTCTGCCCCTCCCCCATTCATGCTCTGTCTCTCTCTGTCCCCAAAAAGTGCATAGATTTAGTTTCTTTTTCTCTTTTTCTGTGTGTTATTTTGTCTCTTTATGAGGATCTCTTCCAGTGGATCCTAATGAAGGGGGAGGTGAGGCTAAAATTAAGTAGGTCCTCATTGTTAGTGGGTATTATCAATGACATATACTTTTTTAAAAGAATAAAAGCTAAATGTTGATAATGAAGTAAAGGTATTTGAGGCACATTTATTGAGAAAGCTTTGGGATTTTTTTGTACTAAAAATACTTTTTTCATAGTCTATTACCTACTTCAACAAAATTATGTTCTCTTGAAATTAAAAAAAAATTAATGTTTATTTAACTTTGAGAGAGAGAGAAAGAGAGACAGACAGAGAGAGAGAGAACAGGTGAGGGGCAGAGAAAGAGGGAGACACAGAATCAGAAACAGTCTCCAGGCTCTGAGTTGTCAGCATAGAGCCCCACGTGGGGCTCAAAGCCACAGACCATGAGATCATGACCTGAGCCGAAGTCTGACGTAAAACTGACTGAGCCACCCAGGCACCCCCATTCTCTTGAAAATTTAGATGTTTGTGACTCACAAAAATTAATTCCATGTCAAAAACTACAATTACTACATTCATAAAGTGAGTAGAACTGAGAGATAATCAGAATTTTCCAAGGATGACTACTTTGTTAAGAGTCATTTTTTCCTTTAAGCCCTTGAAATCAGGCCTTCAGATCAAAAATAGGTGAGATTCACATGGTGTATGACCATTCATTACTTGTTTAAAGGGTTGTGCCAACTAATGATGGCAATGCTCAGTCTCTGTAAGTAGAGTGTGGATTCTAGTGGAGTAGTTTTAGAATATATGGTATAATTAATTTTTTGGTAAGCAAAATACAGACACTTTGATGCATGCATGGGGAACAAAGTCTAGGAGCATATACATCGTTATAGTAGCATTAACTATGAAATATTATTAACTATCAACATTATTATCCATGTAACTCACATATTTCTGTGTTTAAATTGTTAATATAAACCGATTGTGTTGGTAATTAGAAAACTAATCCTGATTGTAGGTGTCCAAGAGAAGTTTCTTTAAAATTATATTTAATTGATTTTGATAAAATGATTGAAAGAAAATAAAAAGAAGGGCACCTGGGTGACCCTGTCAGTCAAGCGTTCAACTTTTGATTTCAGCTCAGGTCATGATCTCAAGAGCCATGAGACTGAGCCCCACATGGGGCTCTGTCCTGGCAGTTCCAGATGGAGCCTGCTTGGGATTCTCTCTCTTCCTCTCTCTCTGTCCCTCCTCTGCTCATGCTCATGCCCTCTCTCTCTCTCTCTCTCTCTCTCTCTCTCTCAAAATATATAAATAAACATTTAAAAAAAGAAAATACAAAGAAACAATTTCTTTTAGAAGGTAAGGATCATGTTATTGAGTATCTTTAATTTGTGGATGCTTCAATAATTTGCTGACACATTTGTAATAAGTCAGAACAGTTGCACTATTGAGTATCAGAGCACAGAGCAACATCCTTTTAAAATGAAGCATATAAGGGCACCTGGGTGGCTCAGTCAAGTAAGCGTTTGACTTCGGCTCAGGTCATGATCTCACGGTTTGTGAGTTCGAGCCCCGCATCAGGCTCTGTGCTGACAGCTCAGAGCCTGGGGCCTGCTTCAGATTCTGTGTCTTCCTCTCTCTCTGCCTCTCTCCCACTTGTGCTCTGTCTCTTTCTCTCTCAAAAATAAATAAAAATGTAAAACAAAATTTTTAATGAAGCATATAAAATAGCAGGATTGGGAAAATGAGAGAATACTTAAAATCACCTGGAGCTCCACCCTAGTAGTAGAAATAGTGGCAGTAATAATAACGATGACGATGGTGATAATAGCTAATGTGGAGCCCTCACTATGTGCTAATATTACACTGACGTGCTTAAACACACTATCCCTTCATGAAGCATCATGCCGCTCTCTGCACGTTCTTTGACCAATATTGATAATCTCTCCCACATATGTCCCAACCCTCTCGCTTCAAGATCACTATTTCTTTAATATATGTCCTGGGAGAGGCAAGGCAGTATATTAAAATTGCCATGGACTAGAGGGCCACACAGACAACGTGCATGGTCTCCTGGTCCATGGTGATGTGGTAAAAGGTCCTACTTCTTACTACTGCTAGAATTAGTCACGGAGAGTAAGCTTTGCCTTCTTATCTGAAAACTGGGTAGATAATCCCTATCTTGCAGTGGTGTGGTAAAGATTAGAGATATGTAAAGCATCAGATATGTAGTAAGCATTCCCAGTAATAAGTAGAGGTTTTCATTGCCAGGGTTGCAGAAAAGCTATAGCAAATTTGGGTTGGAAGTTTCTGTAAGGAAATAAGAATTCACTAATATCTGTGGAAGGGGATCTACGATGTATGCTCAATCACATGAATTTCACAGAGGGGCAGTGACTGGAATGTCAGTGAGAAAAAACAACTATGCTACTGATACAGCTGAGTAGAAAACACGGGGCCAGGAGTAACCGATCTCCGAGTCAGTGTCATTGTGAAACTCAAATGATATACTGTTAGTGATAATACTATAAATTACCCAGTCACAAAAAAAATCATAGTTTAATAAAATTCTCTTGAAAATTACTTAAGGTTAGCATCTCTGTTGAAGAAAGAACCTCACAATTCATTTCAATTTGGACATCAGAAAAACCCAGATTCAAAGATGTTCTACAAAATATCTGACTAGTAACTCTTCGCAAGTTTTCATGAATAACAGGGAAAGACTAGAAAGTTGTCACATATCAGAGAAGGCCAAAGAGACAGGAGGAAGAAATCCAAAGTGGAGCTCTAGATTAGCTGAAACAGCATAAAAATGACATTGATGGAAAACTGGGTGAAATCTGAATGCTTATTTCTTAGTTTTAACAAATGTTTTGTGAAATCTTTACATTCGAGAAAGTTGAGTAAAAAAGTAAATGAAAACTTTCTATGCAAGTTTTAGGTAAATCTGATATTATTCTTAAACTAAAGGTTAGTTTTTTTGTTTCTATAGTTCAGAGAAAGATGAAGCAACTTTCGTTTCATTTAAAATAGAATATTTTTGAGATTGGGCATTTTCATTGAACATCTGATTAAGTGTTTGCAATAGTGACTCCAGACTTCACACAGTCATAATGTAGATGCTATAAGTAACGATCCTAAAAAGACAATGTTATATATCAATGCATTGTTTAAGGAATCAAAATTCATGACTGAAAGATATAATAAAGCTGACCTAACCACTTACCGTGAAACTACTTTCTAAAATCCCTACAGAGGGAGTTGGGTGGGGGCATGTGTGAGAAAGATAAAGGGCATTAAGAGGTGCAGACTTCTAGTTATAAAATAAATAAGAGATGAAAAAGTACAGGGTAAGGAATATAGTCAGTAATATTGAAGTAAAGCTGTTTGGTGACAGGTGGTGACTATACCTATGGTGGAGAGTACTGAGGAATGTATAGAACTTTTGAATCAGCATATTGTACACCTGAAACTAATGTAACATTGGGTGTTAGTTATCCTTCAATACAAAAAAAAAAAAAAAAAAAAAAAAGAAAAAATCCCTATTCACTAATTTTGAGTTCATTCTTAAATGTCTTTATTGAAAATTCGCTCACAACTTTCTGTGGATGTCTGTAGGATTTCGTTATCTAAATCCGAAATGGCAATAAACATGAGATGCTGCTCCAGTGCCCTTAAAAAAAAGGATATGGTCTTTAGGCCAAAGAGGCAGTGCCATTTCTACTGTCCAGAAGGAATGAGCAATAGCAGGGGGAAAAGGGTCTTTGGTTTAAGAAGATAAATCCAGATTAGGTTGAAAGTGTTTAAACAAAATTGGTTTCTCAAAAAAAATTTGTTTGCTACCTTATGGTGTACCAAATGAAAACACAGAAGTTTACCGATCTATGAAAGGAGCTTGTTTTTAGGGGTTTTGCCCCCAGGTTAATACAAGATTTACCCAGAGCATAAAAATCATTTAATTAAGACAATATGTGGACAGAAGTATATTGTGGGCATCTCATGACTGCAGAATCCTTAAATTTGAGTTTGCCCTTTAAAAAGTACCAGCAAGTAGGGGTGTCTGGCTGGCTCAGTTGGTAGAGAATCCTACTCTTGATGAGTTCAAGCCTCATGTGTGTGAGGCTTCAGAAAGAGAGAAAGAGATAAAAGAGAAAGAAAGAAAGAAAGAAAGAAAGAAAGAAAGAAAGAAAGAAAGAAAGAGAGAAAGAAAGAAAGAGAAAGAAAGGGAAAGAACGAAAGAAAAAATACTAGCAAGTATGTATGTATGTATGTATTTTACAGTATTCCTGGGGAAATATTTTTTCACTCCGAGAGTATATTATTTGGTAGTCATTCATCATACTTTGTTTATTTTCCCAAAAGATTGCTTGCCTTAATAACAATACTGCAAGAGTGATAAAAATTAACTCTTTCATTTTTGTGAACAACAAGCCTAGGGTGTGAAAAGGGGTTTTGCCTCCCTCATGGAAACAATAAAAAATAATGTCTTTTCATTTATTTAAAACAAACACTTTACTCTTTATTCACTCAATAAATATTTTCAAATCTCTATTACATATAAGATACCATTGTTGAAGCTACTAGACAGATAATCCTTGGCCTCAAACAACTCACAGCCTCACTCACCTCACATTTGGTACACCTAATCCTTGGCCTCAAACAACTCACTTGCTAATAAAAATAGCAACTTATATAGATAGAGTCGTAATAACAACTAATGTATACATAGTACTTATTATGCATCAAACACTATACTAAGTTATCTATAATATCTGTAAATATGTACTACATATATTAGCTTCTTAATCATTGTAATCATATGAGATATGGATAATGACCATCCTGATTTAAGAGATGAGGAAAGCACAATAAGGCATACCAAATAACTTGTCCAAAATCATTCAGCTTGTGAGTAGCAGAGACAATACGGATCAAAGTTAATTCTTTCAACCACTAGGCTATAACCAACCACACTGTGAGAGGCTAAGTGCTATGGGAGAGTAAGCACAGTGTGAGATGAAAGCCAAGAGAAAGTGCCCAACCCATTCTTGGGGTAAAAATGGAAGACTCCCTGAAATAAAAAAAAAAAAGGAATGTCTAATTTGAAAAGGAATTAGGCAGGAAGGAAAGATGAATCCTTCAGAGAAAGAGAACAGTGTGGTCCAGAGCTGAAAACCTCATACATTTCAGAAAGTAAAAGTTCTTCTTGGCTAGAAAGCAAGATGCAAGGTAGAAAGGGGCTAGAAGTGTTTCTGGAAGGGAAACATGATGCTGCTGATGAAGGGCATCCTACTATATATTAAGAAGTTTGAACATTATCCACAGGCAACAGATATTACTGTAGAGCAAGGAGTAATCCAACTCATGGTATTCAGGGTAGAGTTTAGGCATGCCAGATAAGGATATGGGTTAGGAGGCTGTAAGATGTTTTTAAAATGCTGTTGACATACTTTTGGCCACAATTAACAGAAAAAAAAAGATACTTCAAACAGAATACACACTAAGGAGTTTATTATTTCACAAAAAGGAATGAATTCAGTGGTTCAATAATGGTTATCAGAGCCTGGGTTTCTTCCATATTTTTCCTCTGACATTCACAGAGTATGGGGCCTAACTGCCCCAAAGATCTCAAAATGACTAGGTGTCACATTTTCATAAAATAACAACCAGAGACAGGAAAGGAACTGTTTTTCCTTTTGTTTCCTTTTAAGACTAAGGAGGGCACTTGGGTGACTCAGGGGGCACCTGGGTGACTCAGTCGGGTTAAGAGTCTGACTCCCGATTTTGGTCCAGCTCATGATCTCACAGTTCATGAGTTGGAGTCCTGCACTGGGTTCTGCTTGGGATTCTCTGTCTCCCTCTTTCTCTGCCTCTCTCTCTTTCTCTTTCTCAAAAATAAATAAACATTTTTTTTTAAAAGCAACTAAGGACAGTTTCCCCCAACCCCCTTTTTGTTTCACTGGTCTAAATTGCATCACTGTCAAAGAGAATATAGTCACCATGATTCATGTTGACCAATCAAGACCTAAGTCGAGGTCACACAGAAATAGCAAAATCTGATTGAACTTCAAGTCACATAGAAAGGCATAAGTAGCTAAGTAATTAAATAAATGCAAAATAAGTTTATTTTAAAAAATGAAGCTTCCATTAGTTAGAAAACACAGAGGTGTGAGGGATAGCAATCTCAGAGGCTACTGTAGGAAGCAAAGTGCTCTGGAGCAAGGCGGTGGCAAAGGAGGTGGACAGAAGTGAATATTTCAAGCAATATGAAGAAATTCAGAATAGGTCCTAAGTTTCTGGCTTGGGCAATAGTGTAGAAGCTGATAGAATTCACTGGTATAGGAAAAATGAGAATAAAGCAGGTTAATGGAAAAATATTTTGAGTTCAGTTTTGTTAATGTTGTCTTTGAAATACCAATGAGATACCGTTGAAAATGCCTAGTACCCAGTTGGACAAATGGGCCTTCAATACAGAAGAGACAGCAAAGCTAAAGATACCCATGTGGAAGTCACCACTTAATAGAAGACAAATTAAGCAATGGGAGTGAGTGGTATCACCCAGGAGATACAAATGCCAATGTTTAAGGAGCTATCAGAGAGAGAGGAGCCAGAGTACCGAGATGAATAAGAAAACCCAGAAAAGGTGGTTTTAAGTTTTATGGAAACCAGGGAAGGAAAGAGTTTCAAAAAGAAAGAAATTGTCAATAATTTCCAATGTCTCTGAGAGGTGAAGCAAGTAAACACTCAAGCTTGGCCCATTGGATTTAATGTTTTAGAACCTTGGGAACAGGGACAGTGATACTAGTGTATGCATGTATGTACTTTCAGTGGCATGCTGGGAGAAAAAGCCAGAAAGTAATAGGTTGGTAAGTGAATGGGAAGGGAGAGAGTGTAGACTGTGAGGCTGGAAAAAAAAAAAAGAAAGAAGGAAAGAAAGAAGGAAGGAAAGAGAAAGAAAGAAAAGAAAGAAAGAAAGAAAGAAAGAAAGAAAGAAAGAAAGAAAGAAAGAAAGAAAGAAAGAAAAGAAAGAAAGAAAAAAAGAAAGGAAGGAAGAAAGAAAAAGAGAAACTTTAAAAGCTCTGTGAAGGAGGGGTGCCAGCTGGCTGGCTCAGTTGGCAGGGCACGTGCGACTCTTGATCTCAGGGCCATAAGTTCAAGCCCCATGTTGGGTGAACTTGTACTCATTGCAATTCCCTCAAAATTGTGTTTTGATGATTCTATTTGTAAATTGTTTTGGAGTCTAAGGAAGTGAAGCTTTAGATCTAACAAATGTAATGTAAAATTAAAACACTTACAAAAACTTTAAGGAAATTCCCTAATGTTTTTAGTATGTAATAAATCCATCAAGAAGTTTCTTTACAGTTTTTTTTAAGTCTTTGTTTTAATGTTAAGTACTGGATGGGTCCAAAATTATCTTGCATCCTGTTTTCTATGTATTCTTTCGGTGTTGTTTCTTTTTATTGCCAATCTTTCAACTCCAATCTGATCAGGTTTCATATTTAAGAAGCTTTATACCTAGTAGGGTTGTATAACAATAATAAATTATTATAAAAATGTTGTCATGGAGATTTTGTCTTCCACTGTCTTTCCTTTAAAATGCTAAAGAAAATCAACAATAGAAACATTCCTATTTAGTATTTAAGGTTGAGTCTGTCATGTGGACTCTAGCTGAGCTATGCCAGGGGTGTATTTCACTCATGACCTAATTTATAAAATGTCTGTATCACTGTCAAAACTTCTGAGATGCATAAAAAAAGTAAATTCAAAGCAGAAGCTAATAATATTACTTCTGAGTTCCTTTAGCATGAAAAAACAGCACTTGTTCTTACAGTTCTGAATTAAGATGCTCATAATAGAAAAATAAAAGGGGAACATATTTTAATTCTTCTTTACTAAGGTCTTTTGAGTGAGGTCAAAGAAATATCCGATTTAAATTTATGCTCTTTTCAAATGTAATTTGCAGGATGATAAGAATGTGAAGAAAGCAGTGAATGATAAGAATGGAGAAGAAGAAAGTATAGTTTGGAAAAAATGACTCTATTGTTCATTGGACTTTTCAGCTCAAAGACTAGCTTATTAGTTCGGTTAAAATACAACTTGAGTTTTAAAAATTCCCCAATTGTATGTCATTGTACAAGATAGGTTTTTCATTTGCTTGGGGCAAAAGGGGACTCTGGAGGCCTGGATTAGAGGCTGGCTCTGTTTCTAACAGAATAGGCAAGTCAAGGATGCACCGTATCTTCGGTTTCCATAGGATTCAGCAGTAGGGTGTTTAACAAAAGTTAAAGTTTAAACTTTACAAATGGAGGAGAACATATTTTTTAATGTTTAACCTTTAAGTCTAATTACATAATTTCTTTCAAAAGCAGTAAGTCAATTTATGTCTCAGACTTTATGATTTGAAAATCTTGATCAAATAACTCCATTACCTTCCCACTTCTACATAAATGAAATCCATAGGTAGTTTCTAAGCCATCAAATTATTTCTTTTTAAAAAAAATTTTTTTAACGTTTATTTATTTTTGAGACAGAGAGAGACAGAGCATGAATGGGGGAGGGTCAGAGAGAGAGGGAGACACAGAATCTGAAACAGCTCCATCTCTGAGCTGTCAGCACAGAGCCCGACACAGGGCTCGAACTCACGGACCGCGAGATCATGACCAGAGCCCAAGTCGGACGCTCAACCGACTGAGCCACCCAGGCGCCCCTAGCATTGAATTATTTCTCAGAGAATCAGAGAAGTTAATTTTTTTCCAAGCATATAACAGCTTCTGGTTATGGTTAAAAACAAATGTGATATCATTTTCTCTGTGAGCACACACATACCCACAAGCAATGGGCATCTTCACGAACTAAGAGCAATTCATTTAACAATTCGCTAGATGTATTATTGAAGACTTATGAAGGTGAAGAATGAAGACATGCAAGGCGTCTTAAAAACCTAGTTTTATGAGTCCACAGCCGAGTAGGTAGTAGCAAGCAAGAAAGGCAGAAAAGCATAAAAGGAGGATGTTGGGTGCAGGTGGGTGGGTGTGAGCGCCAGAAAAAGCTGGCAGGCAGCCAATGCGTGCATGACCCGTCAGAGATAAAGAACCTTACATAGGAATCTGGCGGCAGAGGAAACAACGCTAAGAATTAGTCATTTCCAAACATACTCTAAAATCTACCACAATTTGAATTCTGAAAATAAGCATGTTCATTTTGTGTGTGTGTGTGTGTGGTTACTATGCAAACACTTAGCTATTTCTTTGTAATTTTTGCCCAATGTGATAGTTGTGGGTACTATTTCAACCATGTTATTTGTACAGAAGTCATTCCTTTGAAACTATTCCCATTAGGCTGAACCATATAAAATGGTTTCTTTGTAGGTCACCAACAATGGCCACACATCATCATTTCCACATGTTTCAGACTCTGTCACATGTCACCCAATGAATATTTGAAAATACCTTCTAGCTAAATGTTTCACAGCCTTCCCGTGGTCTTGTTGCCACTCTCATTCTGAATGAATGGCAGGGTTTTGTTAAGTTCTCTTCATCTCCCTTCAGTATAAATCTGTTCACCATAAGGCTCCAATTCTTCCATTAGGAGAAATGGATTCCTCAGTTCTGAAAGGCTAGAACATCTACCTTTGCCCTTTGGACCCTGATAGCTCTATGACTCCATGTGTATCCAATTTACAGTCTTAGTTTTCTCTGCTCCTCTACTTCTGCTCTTAAATGTATACTTCCCACCTAATCTGGAAGAATCTTTGATTTTTCCTAGAGTACTTTTTAGTGCTGCTATGGTGCTCTTTCTTCCCTTTGAGAATCACTTTTCCTGTTACAGAATCTGCCTAATGCCTTCTCCCCCATTCTCATCTTAACCTTGATCATTTGTCTTTCCTCCAAACCATGCAATTGGGATTATTATCCTCACTTGGTATTTGCTTACCAAAAGCAAGGGCCCTTTTCTAAGTCCTTAGGTCCCCTTACTTCCTTTTTTTCTAAATACTGCCCATTCTTAGTAGTGGTATGGAAGGTGCTTGGCAAAATTGAAGCACTCAATTTGTATACAAGTTCATACTTCAGATGCCTCAATGACTTCCATTTCTTCAGTGTGTTATGTCCTCCCTCGTCTTCTTTATCTAGCTAACTCCTATATGGTCTTTAAGTTCCTAAGTAAAATAAAATAATAAAATAAAATAAAATAAAATAAAATAAAATAAAATAAAATAAAATAAAATAAAATCCAAAGTTAGATGACACTGTATTATGCTACCACGTCACTCTATGGATATGTTTATATAAAACTCATCACATTGTGTTTTTACATTTGATTTGGGTACCGGGAATGCTCTTCCCCCAGGTAGTCATATGGCTGCACTCTCTCCATTTCTGTTCTTTGTCCAGTGTCTGCTTCTGTAAGGCCGTGCTGACCATGCCACAATTAATATTTCACTGTTATGAGAGCCCATTTTAATTCTGTTGTCCGGGTCTAGAGTTATCTCCAAGCTAAATCCCTGAGTAATCTTCTAACATTTCTTCCTTTACTCTGCAAGCAAATATAGTACCAGCTCACTCACTCTGCCTTGTGTTTGTTTTTATTACCATATTTTCTTATCCTGTGTACTGCCTAGAATTCTTGTGACACAGCGACTGTTTATCCAAATCTTAGGATTTAAATTCCATCAATTACTTGAATATTTCTCTGAACATTCCAGTTGTCACTTATATCTTTCTTCTGTATTTCTATGGCATGTTGTGAATTGTTGGTTGGCATACCTGTTGTGTGTGTGTGTGTGTGTGTGTGTGTGTGTGTGTGTTGTCCAACAAATAGAAGAAACATACTTTCAAGGCAGATACTGTGACTTTTCTTCTCTGTCCTCTTCCCAGTGTCGAGCTAACTGCTTTGCAATTAGTAAGAATTCAATACCACATCTGGAATGACTGAATGAATGGATAAATGCCCCCACCTTCTGTTGTGCATCCGTTATTACTGACGGACTCAGTAATGACTGATGACTGACGGAGTCATTACAAGCAAACCAAAATCTTGGCTTTCCAAATTCATTTGGCCGAAGAAGTTGGGATCTTACCTCACCACTAATTGTAAGATAGAACTGTTCCCATCTGAGGCAAGCTTACTGTTGTTCTTTGATCTTTGGGCATTACGAAGCTTGTCTAATAAAATGGCCCTACTATAGATTCAATCACATGCAGTGACCTCTAGCTGTGGCAACTAACAGACAACGAGAAATACTCAAAAGCTATTCATAAGCCCATTCTTTTTTGTCTAATTCTACAACAGAGTCTGGGAAGCTAACATTTTCTTTGTCAATGCTTTGTTCTCACCCTTTATAGCAACTGATGGCCAAATGATGTATTTCTGGCCAATAAGAGTACACAAAGTCTATGGAAGAAGGTTTTCCTCCCTGAATAAAGAGGCAGAAGCTCATTAGGAAAGACCTCTTGCCACCTAGTCCTTCTCTTTCTTCTTGCCTGGAATGTAAATGAAAGGTGTGGATGCACAGCAGCCATCAAGAGACACGAGATGGCAAGCATGAGGACAAAAGCCTATACAACAGGATGGTAGAAAAGAAACACGACGAGAGATGGGGTTGCTTAAGTCTTCCTAATACCTTTCTGCCAGCCAGGGATTAAATTCTTCTAGATCTCTAGTTGTGTAGCTCCTCTTTGTTTAAACCACTAGTAATTATATTTTATTCTGCTTGTAAAATGAATACAAAGTTGACTGATGCAGTAACCTACAGGATTATGACTAAGTTTTCTTGTAGTCATCTGTTTTTGAGCAACACTGTATTTAACTTTTAAGATAAGTAAAAATAAATCTACTATTTTTAAAAGTAGAAATGTTTAGAGTCTACCTTGAAAATAGTATTATGTTAATTGAGATCACTTTTGCTCTTAGAATATATCATGGTGTTAACTTCTGTGTCTGATCTTGCTAAGACTGGATAAAATCTGTCCACTCCCATCTCTGGTACAGACCTCTGCATATGTAAAACCTGCTCTTATATCATCTCTCAAACTAAGTTTCTTAGATTAGAATAACTTTTAGTTTTACATTTACTTCAGCATCTAGACATGTTTAGCAAATGCTTTAATTATTTCCTTTTCTTTATAAGATAGAACAGTCTTACTAACAGTTTCGTTAAAAAAAAAAATTGGCCCTGAAAAGATCTGCTACATCCAAAGAATCTGTTTTGGGGCCACCATGATCACCAAAAGAGTCTTTTCCCTGTTCCTGACCTCCCCTTCTTACTCAAGCGAAAAAACATACTACTCCAGACACACGTTTGCCTCCTATTGTTCAAACGTCTGTGAGTAGATGTCCACAACTCTCCCTACATCTTTCAGTGTGAATATTTGAACAGACTGAGGGATAAGGAGCTGCCCTTTGTAGATAAACTAATGGCGATGGAAACAGTGCATGTACTGGAGCTTTCTTCCCAGGGCTAGGAAGAGATTCACTCATATGTCTCCATATTCTCACTTTATCCTTCATGTGCCAATCAGAATGCATTTTTCAACACTTCAACACTTTGCCAAATAGGCTTCTCAGTCTGTGCCATGGTATTTATTGCCATGCACTATATTGAACATACTTGAACGTTTCTACTGTGTTTATTGATCAGAGGGTAAGGAACCAAGGAAGAGGGACACATGAACCAGGTTCAGAGTTTTCTTATTCTTGGAGACACATAAATTCTCGGAGAGATGATGAAAATATCATTACAGTCACCCTAGTTACCTTGAGGTGGGAATCTGGGTCAAACTGTCATGAGAGACAGCCACTGCAGAATGTCTCTGCATGTACTTTGGGGACTTGGCTGCTCGTTGCACAGCTTACTGTCTTTGCCTCCACCTGGCTCTGACTCTACTCATGACTTATTTGAGTACTTGGGCCTATTCTGATGTCAAAACATACCCATCCAAATTATAATAAATAATAGAATGTATTTCCTTATGAAATATATTCAAGTGATTTACTGAACTGCTATGAAAGGCTACAGGAATATTCCAAAATGGTGCCCCTTGTACTGGCTCCAATTCCATTCAGATTTAAAAGATTCTTTTCCAAATGGGGAGACGTGAATTTTTCATGATAGATCTCCCAGAACCTCAGCCTCGAGAGGGTAAAGATCATACTTTTCTTTTAGTTATCATAAACCGCTGTTGATAGGTGAGTATCACAAGGTCAAAAGGAAAGAGCTACTCAACCATCTCATCCAGTGTTCGAAATAGAAGGAACATGAGGAGAGGGGCCAGGGTGGTGGGACAGTAAGTCCTTGACTTGTAATCTGGCAACCCTCAGGGTCAAGTTAGCCTCAGAAGGGAGATTTTGTGTTCTTTTCTGAACAGCCTGTTCCAGAGCTTCACACACACAAGCCTGAAATAAACTCCTGAGACAAAGATAGAAAATAGCTCATGGCTTTTCTGAGTTGGAATTTTCTAAACTTTCAGAAAGCATTCGCTTAAATATCATTAAAGCCATTCTACTTGATGTTGTCATCGAGTACCATGACTATTAAAAATTATTCGTTGACAAAGAGAAAAAAAAGCATTTGTTTTCTGTAGGGAAATTGTTTCTACAATGAGATAGTTATACGGGTACAAGGAAAGATCATGTGCTCTGAAACCAGTTCTCAGAAATACAGATAGGCACTTGGTTTTTCTACACACATAGCGACTTTAAATCTTTTCTTCCCAGCCAAATAATTTTTATTTATTTATTTTATTTTTTTTGCCGTCAAAACACTTCATAGCTACAGCAGAATTCATGTCAAACAGCCGCCTTGAACAAGCATTTTCCCATTTGTATACATTTCCCTTTAAAATGTGGGAAGATGGTCTGTTCCTTATTTCTCACAGAGGCCCACAAGCACTGTCGGAGAGAAACAGAATGAACACCCACACTCGCACTTCAATTTTCCACAGAACAATTTTCTTAAAACATATAAGTTTATCTGGAAGTATGAAAGTTAGAGTAGACACTGCCTTAAATAATATTATTTCCTTCTTCTTCACTCCCATATAATCTTACTATTTGATATACCACTCTTTAGGTGACCTTATAGGCATGTGGCGAGGATGGGGGGGGGGGGAGGGAGGTTTAGTTCCAAAGCATTGGAAGTGTTTATTGCTGTTATTAACTTTGGAAAGTTATTTTGTTTGTGTTCTCCTACTCTGTTGTATACATGTAACATGGTGTCATGCAAAAAGGAATAATAATGAAAAGAATGATAGCATAATAATGCTCATAACAGTTACTGACATGTATTTAATACTTTCTATGTGCCAATCATTTATTCTTTAATACCTGTAAAGTAGGTGCTCAAATTACCACCATTTACTGATAGGAAACTGAAGCATAGAGGTTAAACAACTTTCCCAAAGAAATATAGTAAGTGGCAGAGCGACAAGTTAATTCCAAGAAGTCTAGTTATTAAAATCCACAATCTTAAACAAGTAAAAAATAAAAAATAATATACAAAGACCCACCAGGTCAGCTCTGCATTTAGAGGAAGGCTACAGGTCTCCAGTGTCCAGGGCTGGGCATTATCTGTTAGACTAAGTAGGCTTCTCTATTGTTTTAAATTTTTTTTTAATTTTTTAAATGTTCTTATTTGTTTTTGAGAGAGACACAGAGCACAAGCGGGGGAGGGACAGAGAGAGAGGGAGACACAGAAGCTGAAGCAGACTCCAGGCTCTGAGCTGTCAGCACAGAGCCAGACGCGGGGCTCGAACCCATGAACAGCAAGATCATGAGCTGAGCCAAAGTTAAGCTGGATGCTTAACCGACTGAGCCACCCAGGCGCCCCTATTTTTTAAAAATTTTTAATGTTTTATTTGCTTATGAGACAGAGAGTGCTGGCAGAGGACAGAGAGAAATGGAGACAGAAGATAAGGAGTGGGGTCCACGCTGACAGCAGCAAGCCCTATGTGGGGCTCGAACCCAAGAACCCTGAGACCATGACCTGAGCCGAAATCTGACGCTCAATCTACTGAGTTACCCAGGTGCCCCAGACTAAGTAAGCTTCTAAGTGAAGTTTCCATTGACTGATTCCAGAAGGTTGCCAGTACCTCAGATCGTTCCGACCCGGGATTGTTTCCTTCGACTTCCACAAACCTACCTGTGCCCTTTTACACTTCACAAGAAGTTTAAGCTTATTTAATTGGATAGAAGAGCCTTATGGCTAAAAGTGTTCTCAGAATTCTATTTTTTAAAGAAAGATAAAAAGTTAAAGACCATTATTATTCAAATTGTTACCACTCCCAGCTTGGGTTTGCTCCATTAATGGGCTGAAAAGAATGAAATTCAGCAAGGTGTAGAGGAGAGCAGGTGTACTCAGCAGGGCTCAGGTCTAGGGAATTCAGAATTACATAGAAGAAGTAGTCGTAAATTCCATCCTGCCTGCAGTGCAATTGTGTTGGGAGAATATCTTCATTCAACAATAGACTGATCACAGACTCAGGAGTCTGTTGCATTTCCTAGGTGCAGAGACCTGGGAAGTAAAACACAGCTGCTTCATTTCTCCTAAGGCAAAGGGGTTCGTGTTCTGGCTAGGACCGTGGTAATTCTGTGCCCCTCTCTCACATCTGCACAATGGACACAGGGCGTATTTACAGCAAGTGCACAAAGGGAATGTGTAGTCCAGAACGGGGGCCTGCTATATAAAGTCCTCAAAGTTAAGGGAGAAACCACAATTTTCATAATTCCTGTGAAAACATCTAGATGAGACAGTTGCAGAGGCAGGTATGTTAAAAGAACACAAATGTAGCTGTCAAATAGCTAAGAATGTCTGTAGTATCTGGAAGGCTGTCCTCAAAAAGGACAGAGTAAAACTGGTCAGTGTGTGGAAAGTCACTGTGGATTTAAAGCTGAAAAAAAGACAAGAGTATCTGGAATAAAGAGAGAATTAGGTTGGGTTTTTTTCAATCCTCATAATTACTTTTTTCTTTCTTCTCTGTCTCTCCATTCTTTTCCATTTCTCTCATTGCTACCAAATAAACCGCTCCTACGTATGACGTCCTAGTTTTAGAATAAATATCGATATTTCTGTTTATACTAACCTAGGCTTATGTTTATATTTTTATATACTTATCTAAACACACAGCTCCCAGAAAATTCCTAATCGAAATGACTCTGGGATTGAGCTGTTTGGGATCAAATCCTGGCTCTGTGTCCTATTAGCTATGTAATCGTAAACAATTTATCTAATTTATCTGTAACTCACATTCTTTATCTGTAAAATGTGGGTAATAAATATATGTACACACAGGATTATTGTAAGATTTAGGTGAGTGATTGAGTATATTGCCTTAATCACAACATCTAGCACTTTCCAAATACTGACTATTGTCTGTCTATAATTTTAATTTTTTTTTAATGTTCATTTATTTTTGAGACAGAGACAGAGCACGAGCAGGGGAGGGGAAGAGAGAGGGAGACACAGAATCCGAAACAGGTCCCAAGCTCTGAACTGTCAGCACAAGAGCCCGACGCAGGCCTCGAACCCACCAACCGCGAGATCATGACCTGAGCCAAAGTCGGACGCTTAACCGACTCAGCCACCCAGGTACCCCTGTGTGTCTGCAACTTTAATGACTACACTTACTGATATTATTATTAAAATAACCAGTACAGTATGGAGGAAACTTTACTTGAACCTGGTTAGGTTTGACTCTGAGATTGCTAGTGTTTTGTACGATATAAAAAGTTGGCTAACCCGATGGACATGGTAGCCTCTCCATAGCCATTTTTTGGAATATGTATGTTTGTTGAGTCAAGGTCCCAGGTTCCTGAATTTCTGTGCTCACTCTAGGATAACACGCATTAAGAATGCAGCTGAGGGGCGCCTGGGTGGTGCAGTCGGTTAAGCGTCCGACTTCAGCCAGGTCACGATCTCGCGGTCCGTGAGTTCGAGCCCCGCGTCAGGCTCTGGGCTGATGGCTCAGAGCCTGGAGCCTGTTTCCGATTCTGTGTCTCCCTCTCTCTCTGCCCCTCCCCCGTTCATGCTCTGTCTCTCTCTGTCCCAAAAATAAATAAACGTTGAAAAAAAAAATTAAAAAAAAGAATGCAGCTGAATTCCAGAAGTATTCAGAAGAGGTTAACCCGAGGGCAGGAGGTAGGGAGGGACGTCATATAGCATGCCAAATATAGAAAACTGAAATGAAAATGCAGGCTATCTTTTTCCAAGAGGAAATGTGTTAGAATACAAGAAATCCATTTGAATACTGAAAATATTATTATATGGAAGAAAGTATATGCAGCTGTGAGGGAAAGAATTTTATCCAGTTGGTTTAAGTCACTGGTTCTCAAAGCGTGTTCCGGAGACACAAGGAGGTCCCCAAGAACCTTTCAAGGCGCCTTCAGAGTCAAATTATTTTTATAATAATACTAAGATATTATTTGCCTATTTTTTTCTCTTGCTAGTAGAAATAGATGCTTTCAGAGGTTATATGGCATATAACATTTCGACAGATAGAGTGTAAAAGCAGTTATGGAAATCTGGATACCTTCTACTAAGGCAGACATTAAAGAGATTTGTAAAAAATGTATAACAGTGCCACTATTCTTATTAAATCTTTGTTCTGTAATATGCCATTATCTTTTATAAAAATATGCTATTTATATTAACATGCATTGGCTTTATAAGTATTATTAAATTAGCAGTAAATAAATATCTTAAAATTTTCAGTTTTAACATTCATTGTGGCAAATATACATATAATCCAAATCAAGAAAATATATTTCTTCACGGCATATAATTACGTTTAAAAATGGAGTTTATTTTCTTTCTAAGACCATTTAAAGCATACTGAGGTTAAAATGTTTGAGAACCACCAGTATCAGCTATAGGGTAGGAGATTTAGAAAGCACCAATTTCAAATAATTTGAGCGATTCACCATTAAACTAGGCTTTTCATTTTAAAAAAGAGGCTTTAGAATATGTTCAAACACTGAGGGTTTGTGGTAAAATGGATTACATACATTGACCTTAATGGCCTCTAAGATTTCTTTCGACTTAGATTGTACAATGCCCCTCCAAAAGGAATTGAGAAAGGAGCTTACTGAGAACATTGTTCTCATAAGGCTGCTGTGAAAGTTGGTAGATAGGCATGTGGTTAGGGGTGGAAGTTTTGGGGTGAAGCAAAAAAGTGAAGAGTGCAAGATACTGTTCACTTTGAATTGCTGTGCTGCTGGTAGGTTCTTTGAAGAAAATAATGAGGTTCAAAGTCACCCAGAATTTATAACGGGGATCTCCTCCTGGGAGGATGAACACTGATTTCCATGATGGCCCCCCAAGCATACCTTAAACATTCCAGAAACTAATAGTTCAGTGTTTTTCAGAATGGAAAACAGACAGAAGCACATCCTCCTCTAGACTATGTCACAGCCGACAACCTATTAACTTCTACTTATGGTCCTGGTTCTAACATTTGCATCAACTCGGAATACATCTATTCCTCTCCTCTTCCATATAAATTGGGATACAAATTTAAACACAGCTGCGTGAAAGATAAGCATGCAAACCATATGAATGCAAGTCACAGAAGAAGCGATGCAAATGATGATATACAGACGAAAAAAATAAGAGAAATCAAATTAAATGCAAAATAGAAATTTTAAGAATTACCAGTTGTACTTATAAAATTAACATATGTTTTCAAATGAGGAAATTAACTCCAGCAAATGTGTGCAAAAGGAAACTCATACGTTGCCGGGGAGAGCTGAGCAAGAAATTTTTTCTGAAGAGCTGTTTATAAAAATGCACGAAGAGACTTCAAATGTTCCTGGTCTTTGACACAGAAATTCCAGGTCTAGGACCTGATCTTAACCAAATGGTCATATAGCTATAGATAAAGGTTTCTGTATAATCATATGCATTTCCAGGAAAAACTGCCGAAACAGTCTTCTTTGACTACAAACTAATGAACTAGTTGCACAGAAAAATTAAGTAGAATATCCTTGAGGCCCAATTTGGTTCGGTCGTCAAATATACATTGTCCATTTTTTTCAGATAATCCCCACTTATGGTGGCCTCAGAGGAAGCAAGGGCCCCTCCATTTCTCCACAATGGAACACCTCCTTCCTCACGGAGAAGGGCACAAGTCTTAACCACCTCTTTATATTCTGTGCCCTGACGTAGAGTGATACGTGTGTCAAATACTTGTAGGACAGGTGTCTGTCTTTTCTACAGAATAAGCAAATGATTACCATAGCACAGTACGTATCCAGAGAAAGAAAGAGAACAAGAAAGAGAACAAGGCAGAGGGCAGAATAGGAAGAAGCTGCTACCATCTTAGAAACTGAGGCCTCAATGTGGATATGACCCTATGCCCAGGGGTCACGGGGCCTCTTAAGCAGCTTCTGAGTTTCTAACCTTAATGAAATATAATGTCACATCTCCAAAAGTGTTTATTTTCCGTGAAATAACTTGCTCCTTCATTTTAAGTTCATCATCAAGATTTTTTAAAAATGTTCATTTTGAAACATCTTGTCTGGAAGGAAATTGTTTCTGTCATTTACCACGAAGGCCGAATGCTGCCTGCCAGTGCAGGCATTTGCTACATGCTTCTGTCAGGGACGATTGTGTCATGTACTCGACTTACCACTCTCCAGTGGTTTGACAAAAAGTACTTTTTCTTCTAGAGACGTTTACTCCAAAGGGAAGGGAGAATTGGGTTTCTTTTCTGATTATTATGTAAAACAGCCAGAAAACTGTGCTTGTCTCTCTAAAGTCTTCAAGGGGGCCCTGATTATCATAATTTTCCGGAAACTGGTATAAGTACAGAAGATAAATTCCATTGAGTCTAGTCGTGTACATATTTGTGTGTGTGTGTGTGTGTGTGTGTGTGTGTGTGTGTCACAGAGAGGCAGAGAGATATGTTCCATTTAGTATTCCAAATACTGAAGTGTTAACCACCTTTTTGGGGGTGAGAGGGACAGGAAAGGGTGGAAGACACATAGAAAATGTGTTACCTTCATTCGTAAAAGGTCAAGCAAAAAGTTTCATGACATACACCACTTCACACAGAAGAAATTTTTTTTTCATATACTAGAGATTCTGTCTCAAAGAAGGAAAGTATTTATGTATTGTATTTCTTTCATGAGTACAGCTATCCACATATTGCCTTATTTTATACCCTCCTTATGTAAGAAAGTAACATAGGGGCACCTGGGTGGCTCAGTCAGTTGAGCTTCTGACTGTTGATTTCGTCTCAGGTCATGATCTCATGGTTCATGGGATCGAGCCCCATGTCAGGCTCTGTCCTGACAGTGTGCAGTCTGCTTGGGATTCTCTCTCTCTCTCTCTCTCTCTCTCTCCCTTTCTGCCCCTCCCCTGCTGATGTGTGTGCTTATTCCCTCTCTCTCTCAAAATAAATGAACTTTAAAAAAAGAAAGTAACATGATAAAATAATACCCAAATTCAGTAGTTTGCTATTATTCTATCAGAATATCAGTCATCAGTATCAGTCTATCTATTCAAAACAGTCTAAAATATTCCCATGATACCGAGTTATCTCAAAGACTTATAGGGGTCCAACCATTCATTCATTTTTTTATTAATTAATCAAGTCTATGTTTAAAGGCTACTGTGCAATGTCAGGCACTGATGATATAGAAGCAAATAAGGAAAAGTTCCTGGTCAGCGGAGCTTGCAACATTGTACAGAGAAACTGAAAGGTAAATAAGAAAGGGCTTTCCAGTGAGACAGGGATCTGAAAAATACTCCTGTGGGCATGTGGGATGGCAATCTACGTGACTTCACACCTCTTCTCTGGGAAAGTTAAAAAAAAAACCAAAAAACAAACAAACAAGCAAACAAACAAAACACAACTGTGCTGTTCCACAAAGCTGGTTATGTGGCTACAGCTCAATTTACCACATTCATGGATAACCATAATTAGACTATT
Organism: Puma concolor; assembly: GCF_028749965.1. Taxonomy (NCBI): domain Eukaryota; kingdom Metazoa; phylum Chordata; class Mammalia; order Carnivora; family Felidae; genus Puma; species Puma concolor. The sequence continues at coordinate 32,268,795 of NC_141683.1, forward strand.
TCTGTATAATTATGGAAGAGATGCCACCAATGTATATTTTATGGGGTACAGAGGTAACCAATGGCAACAAGAAACCTAAAACAATTCACTCAGGATGAGGACAGGGATGTTAAAACATGAGCAACAATTCTGAATGGATAGAGGGCAGCTGAAAAGAGGGAACTGAAGAAACGCAGTAAAGATACAACACTGACTTGGGCATTTAGCAAAAATGGACTTTCCTCTCAGACTTCTGTTATTTCTATGTGGGTGGAGATTGAAAAAAAAATAAAGCAAAAATTTTCTCACAATGTTTTGCAACTTCTGCTTCCGGACTCAGAATCCAGAAGTAGCAGCAGAGGTAAAAATGAAAACATTTTTTTTTATATTTTTAAATAAGAATTGATTTTTATCCACAAAACTGACTGTACTTTATTCAGGAATGTTTGAGATTTTAGATGAATATCTATAATGAATCTATTTTGTTTAAAATGGAGTAATAGTTTTTTTGTGACATCCTTTATCTTAGCTTGGGGAAAAAGATGCAATCGCCACTGTTTGGCTCCAATAAAAACAGAAAGTGGTAAAGTTTACAAGAGCTGAATTTCTTTAATGGAAAATCATCTAAAGCACCAGTAATCTGGTGATAGTATTCCATATCAGAAAAATATTTTTTCCTATTAATCTTTTATCAACTAGTAAAATTGGAAAAATTAAATTTCTGAAATATTAATTATCAACACTGTGATTAGGAAACAAACCCAGCTAATTTCCTCTGCTTTAATAATCAAATATTTGGGGTCTCAGTCTAAATTATGCTTTACTGGAGACAGATAAATCATAATACTTATTTTAGATAATAATGCACATATATACGGTAAGTGTCAAATGATCTTCATTCCCTCATATGATGGTATTAAAATATTCAATAAAATGAAGAAAAAGATCTTCCAATTTAAACAAAGTTGATTTTCCCTCTTTAACTTAATCTCCCTTTCTTGTGCATTTTACTGTTACTTCCGTATAGAAGTCTACCTACTTTATTTCTAGTCACAGGATGTGGCTGCCTCGAGTTTTATCTCCATCTGGCAAAACATAACCAATCTATCTGAGCTCTCAGCTCCCACTTTATAGCACCCAAACTTTCCTTGGGCACCCACCCCCCCAGACCACCTCCATGACCTGTGTTTCTCCTAAAACCATAAATCAGTAAACTTCCTTGGGGAATTTGTAGCAATGTATGAAAAGTAACTCTGTGGTGTGCCGAGTGTGGAGTTCATTAGATTAGCTCTCTGGGCTGCTATCAATCGCTAAACACAAATTTCCAGTGTCCCTTTGCAGCTCCTGTGCATGCACTGTCTCTAGAGGAGGCTCTCATCCTCTATGGGCAGGTATCTAGATCCACTTGGGGGGGGGGGGGGGAGTGTGAATGGAAGAGGGAAGGAAAGGCAAGCAGCAAAATCTTTTCATTGAAAATTGAAGGTAATAAGAGTCAGTCTATTTCTTCTGTGTGCAAAGGATGAAAATATACCTGTGACCCTTTCACTATGAAATACTTAACATTTCTTCTAGAAAACCTTACCAGAAATAACTGTCCTTTACAGTTGAAGTGGTCTTAGAAAGAAACATAAATAGTGGACACCTATGATTTGAAGTGAGTCTCTACTAATCTATGAAACAATGACTAAAGTGTTGCTGTACCTTTTGGCACAACTGGCAAATACAGTAGGTAAATCTTACATGAAAACATTGCTAATTACAATTAATAGTCTTACTATCATTTTGTTAAGTCTTCCTAAACCTTTCTAATATTTACTATTTCATTGATACTATAAATATCTTACTTGTGAATATTTCTGATCCTTTAAGTTTCCAAAAATTACATAATGTCCCCTTTGGTCACTATACCAAGTACACAACAAACTTCATGGAATAATGCTTAGCAAGTGCTTTCTAATGAAGCATCTAAGAGTTGACCATGTATTCTAGAACAGCACAATGTTATTGCTGGATAAGTCCCAAAGAAACTATTTCAAATAAATTAGTGGTTCTAAAGGAAGGTGGCAATTTTGCCTGCAAGGGACATTGATTGCCTGGAGACATTTTTGTGGATTGCCTTGACTGTTGGGCAGGGACGGAGGCAGGGGGGGAAGGTGAGCTACTGTATCTAGTTTGTAAAGGCTAGAGATGCTGAGACATATCCTTCAATACACAAGACAGCTCATTTATCCAAGCTAAAATATCAATCAAGTCGAGGCTAAGAAATTGAACTAAGCAATTCATTTCACTGAAAAGGGAACTGAGGCTTAAATAAGTTAGATAATTTAGCCAACACCACATATCAGAGTGTAAGTCTAGCGAAAAGGAATTAGTGCTAGACTTAGGATTCAAAGTTTGTCCCTGAATATCTACTCTGATATTCATTTCACTATAGTAGGCAAACCTGATAAATGGGAACAACTTTATGATACATTAGAGGAAGGCTGGACCAAGTTCCTTCATTTTTGGTATAACGTGGACAAGTCATTAAATGATTTTGAGTTTCAGTTTTCCCATTTGTAAAATAGATGAGTTAAACCAGATGATTTCTAGTCTCCTTTTCTCTAAAATTGTACTGTTGTGTAAATAATGAGGGCTTATATTATTGCAATATCCAAATTTCCAAATTCCCTTCCTCTTTCTTTAAAATTTCTTCTCTAGGAATCTGAACTCAAATAAAGGCAGGAAATATTGCTGCCACTTCAATAGAATCCTGTGTCTTGAACAATACTTGACTGACTCCCCGTAAGTAGTGAAGAACATGATAAAATTTAAACTCATTATCTAGGGGCACCTGGTGACAAGGTCAGTTAAGTGTCCAGCTTCAGCTCAGGTCATGATCTCATGGCTTGTGGGTTCAACTCCGGCATTGGGCTCTGTGCTGACAGCTCAGAGCCTGGAGCCTGCTTTGGACTCTCTGTCTCCCTCTCTCTCTGCCCCTACCCCCAACCCCCTCAGACTCTCTCAAAAATAAATAAACGTTAAAAAAATTTTTTTTAGTAAACTCATTATCTAAAAATAAAAGGCATCTTCACTGTCTACTGTTTTAACATGAAGACAAGTTCTTCTGGTCCTTTTATATCCTGTGCATGTATTAACTTATTTTGACTATATACCTGGAATACAAAGACCATAAAAATAAAAGAAAATCAGCCATGTGAATAGCAAAGTGTTGTTAATTAATTCATTGAATTGGTTTGACAGATACAACCCATTGATATATTTCCGGAGGTAAAAGTTCCCAAAGTGTTTATGGATCTGTAAATTCATTCTTAGCAATTTAAATATTGTAGACAATAGACAAGAAACATTGATCACTTTTTAAATTTTCATTCTAATACTCATGTATTTAGAGCAAAAGAAAGACCAAAGTTGCTTGTCATATGTTACATTTTGCAGACTGAAGAGTTCAGTAGATCAATTGCTACGATTGTAAAATAGAACAATAGATAAAAAGAGCAAATGTATACTTGTCCTCTCTCACTGAAAAAAAAACAAGTATTTGTAATCTGTGTGAATACATTTTGGGCATGCCATATAGGCCCTCAGTCCTAATTATTTCAAATCTCCTTTCATTATAAAATAAGAGTGAAATTTTAGATGTCAGATTGCTTTGTTCTGCTAGCTAGTTTTTTTTTTTTTTTCAATTGGAAGAAAATAAGGTATCATTTAATTTTTTTTTTACAAAAAAGAATTTTAATCTTCCCCGTGTGCCATCATTATTGTTAACCTCTGGACATTTTAACAACATGTTTATGGATCTTAAATCAATGAACATTACGGAGGAAAACATCTGTGGTTCTAATACTTTCTAGAGTGGCTCTTAATATCATTTTCATACAAATTTTAAAGTGATTTTAAAAACTAGCCATTGAAAATTTTCTAATTCGTTGTTAAAACATTGAACACGAAAACTATGTCAATTTTACAGACAAACATGAAGGGTGTGTATCTGTTAGAAACGATTATTAGAAAGGCCAGTGGAAGGAAATGCTTCCTTGCCCATCAAATCCACATGTTTAGCCCATAAAGTGGAGGCTTAGAGTGAAGGACAAGTTATGGTATCTGATATCCTTCAGAAGTGTTGCCTCAGGGAAAATTCATGGATGAAGAAAGCCAAATAGATTTTAAAATGAATTATGTTTACTTTTGTTTTACAGGAATTATAGAAATATATTTTCAATTAAATAAGGAATAGACTAATGGATGAATTAAAATAAAAAGCACATGATTTTTTTTCCAGAAACACCATTAGTTACATATTTTTATTTAAAATCTAAAGGTCATAGTTTAGTAAAAAAAAAAAAAAAAAAAAAAAAATAGGTCTATGGTAAGCATTTTCTTTCATAAATTGACAAAACATATACCAGAGCAAAGAGTCTACAAAATCATGGCATTGTGTGTGCACTGATTCTTTCTTCTCCTTCATCTATTAGCTCTTTAACAAATACAGACATTTGTAGGATAGCTTACTTACAAACGAGGAATCCACATGGACAGTGGTTTGAACATTTCATATTCCTATACTTTGACTTAGAGATTCATATGCAAACCATTTCTTATTTTTTAAATCAAGATTTCAACTTGTGTTCCAAGTCTTAAAGTGAGAAAGCAAGAGAAGCTAATTATAATAGTAACCACAGAACTTCTGCACTCCTTTATAGTTTTGCAAACACTTAAAACATGTAACATTTCATTTCATTCTACTTTATGCAGTGATTTCCCACTCATTTGCTAAAGCCACCCTATACTTAGAAACGTAAATATTAAAATTTGGTTTAAGAGAAGGTATTCTATTAAGGACAACAACAAAAAAGACATTTCAGACTCTGAGCATAATACATTTTTTTTTCTTTTGGAAAATTGACTAATTAAGATAGATGAGAAAAATATGTACAGTTAGATTGATGTTAACAGAAAATGTCTTTGGTTTTACAGTGCTCTCGAAAAATAAAATGCGACAAAACTGGCACAAATTTTACATTTGACAACTAAAGATATTTTTATTATTTTTGTTTCCTTGTCTTTGAAGTACTCCTTATATTGTATCTGACTTGTTCCACTTCCAGAATTTTGAGGTTCCACTTGTCTTTGATCTCCCCCAAGCCATTCTCAACAGCTCTTTCATCATGCCTCTAGCTGCCCTCAACATAAAACCAACTTCTTTTCTTAGAACAGGGATAATCTTTTATTTCAAAGACTTTGGTATTTTCTGTTGCAGATCACCCTGGAAATATCTTTAATCCTCCTCTGTTGGGAGCACCTCTCTTCCCTGAACCTGTAGATGGACTGGTGGGTTCCATTTGTTCTAAAGTCACCAGGGGAGACCACAGCTCTTCACACTGAAATGATACTGACTCCTTTTTTGTTTTGTTTTGTTTTTAGATGGACAGTTATTTCCATCATTCAAACTTTTATCCTTGAAAAAGTGGGCAAAAAAAAAGTGGTATTTTCTTGCATAAATGAGGTGACACATCTTAAAATGGATTACTTAAGTTTACTAGGCTTCCCCCCGCCCCGCTCACTACTTACATACAACTAAATTTTTCTGCTTTACAGTAAATTATGCTTTCTGACTCACTGATGATAGTGCCTACATGTGTGATTATGTTTTTTCCACACACTAAAATATTGTTTGCAAAACGCTGATTTGCTTTTTCTCATTCCCTCCCTCTCCCCCATCTCTCTCTCTCTCTCTCTTTCTTTCCCCATCACTCTCTCTCACACACACTATGAAGCAGATGTGCTTAACTACTGCTTTATATCCCTATGAAAATGAAGCAGGGCAGGAAGAGAAAGCTGCACAACTTTCTCCCGTGATGAGCCTTTTCAATATGATTTCATTTTTGAGATCATAGCAACATCCAACCCGCCCATTTTTTCAACTTAAGCAAAATACTCTAATACAAGAGCAAATATCAATAGTGTTTAGATTACTTATTCTTTTGGCTTAGCCACAATTCTGTTCCCCTCTATTCACACTCATGACCAAAGGTTTATCTGAACGTTTATTTAATACACTGAACAATTAGAAACAAAATGTAGAGATATAAGGCTGAATAGCACAGTGCTAGCATCTGCTAGAATGCCAGGCACAGGGAAGAAGCTGATTATTACTTCCCTTTCTTCACTCCTTTCTCAATTTTAGTATTTAAAATTAGAATAAGAAAAATTAAAAATAGCGATTCCCTTTTAGGATATGATAATCAGTAAATTTTATAAATATTGGGAAAGAAATTAACAAATTTACTGATGTTAAAGACTAGTATAAGCTAGACTCCATAATGATTTGTATACTTAAGTTAAATGAGATCACATTTATAAAATGTTGAGAATGGTGCCTGGCACATGGTAGGACTAGTTTCTTATTAAGGAACAATTTATCTTATTAACTACCTACACCTGTTAGTATAAAAATAAGTTGCTATAAAGCTATACCTCTTTTAAGAAAAACTTCCAAGCCTGAAATTAAAATATTATATATATAATTATATACATATATATATACATATACATATGTATATAATCTATCAACCTGCGTAAAAATATGCCATGCAAGAGATTCAACACAGCATTACCTTTTCAAGACACTTTCAGTTAAATTTCTAATTTATTATGAAGTCTCGATGTATTTTACATAGTTTTTATTTAAAAAGTTATTTTAAGGGGCGCCTGGGTGGCGCAGTCGGTTAAGCATCCGACTTCAACCAGGTCACGATCTCGTGGTCCGTGAGTTCGAGCCCCGCGTCAGGCTCTGGGCTGATGGCTCGGAGCCTGGAGCCTGTTTCCGATTCTGTGTCTCCCTCTCTCTCTGCCCCTCCCCCATTCATACTCTGTCTCTCTCTGTCCCAAAAATAACTAAACGTTGAAAAAAAAAATTTAATAAAAAGTTATTTTAAGTCATAGCTTTCTTTTTTCTAATAGTTAAGCTACCAAGGAAGATATATCTATCTATACACACACATACATATGAATATATACATGTATACATATACATATATATTTAATTCTTATGAATATTGTGATGAATTATTTTCATACTGTTGCGACAATATTGAAGTCAAATAAGGAAAATTGACAATAATTAGTATGTTCCCAATCATTGTTCAACCAACCTTTCAAGAGACATGATTTTGAACTTTTATGTGAAATTAACTGGGTTCTCATTATATGCCATCAAGCATGCTCAGCCCTTTACAACCATTAGCTCTGTTTCTCAACATCCAAGTCAAAATATTTTTGTTTTCCTTTTCCACTTTGGCTACCCCTTCTCACTTTCTTTTCCTAGGTCCTCCTACTAATCCCTCCAAAATATGGAGTGTTCCAGAGCTCAGAATTAAGTCCTCTGTACTCCATCTAAACACTCTTCTTACACTATCACATTCAGTCTCTTCGCTTTAAATTCCATCTGTATACAGTGACCTTCAAAGGTATTACTCCAATCAAGAGCTGATGAACCCCACACTCTTAACTCCAGTTGAAATCTAGATACCTCTAATTGGATGTCTACTGAGAATTAAAGCATTAATATATATTAATATAGATAAGACAGAACCCTTGATTGCCTACCCTAGCTGGGGTGTTTTTCATCCTAATTGCTCATGAGAAAAAAATGAGTCGTTCTGTATAACTTTATGTTTTTCTTCTACCCAGCAACTTCTCTTGATCCTATATACACCTGTTCTTTATTCCCCCTTCCACTGCCAACACTTAATCCAGATACCATCCCCTTTCTCTTTTCCACCAATCCAAATGACTCCTAACGGGTCTTTAGGCTTTAATTCACTTCTAATCTATTCCCACAGCAGCAAGTGTAGTCCCTTTAATATCGAAATAAGATTAGCTCATTCTCTGCTTAAAACGTCCAGATAGCTTCTTCTGTTTACACTTAAGGTAAAAATCCAAAGTCTTTCTATTTGCAACAAGGTCCCCTAGGAGCTTCCCCTGTGTGTATCTCTCCAACTTCACCACGAACCACTCAGCCTTTATCCACCATACTGCAAGTACCTGACCTCCTTTCCTTGCCTTGAACCCACCATTTTTTTTTTCTTTTTCTGAAGGACCTTTGCACCTGCCAGTTCCTCTTTACATAAATCTTCACATTCTTGTCAGCCAACATTAGTAGCCTAATGACACTACTTCAAAGAGGCCTTCTTTAATCACTGTCTAAAAGGCCATTTTGCTCCCTGATCTGGCCTTCTCTACTGTCATATCACACACACTGTTTTATTTCACACACTTATCAATATCTGAAATTTCCTCAATTATTTATTTGGTTTTTGTTACCTCTTTTACTAAGATGTAAGTTTCATGAAATTTGGTACCTTTTCTGTTTCATTTACCACTGTGTCAGCACTTAGAATAGTTCCTACCACATAGTCAGGGTTCTATTTAAAAAATGGCTACATCAATGACTAAGTTATCTCACTTAATAGCTACTGCTATTATTATTATTATTATTATTATTATTATTATTACTATTATTATTATATAGATGCAGAAACTGAGGATTTGAAAGGTAATTTCCCTAATGTTTCTAATTGGAAAGGTCAGGATGGAATACAGGCAACATTTCAAAAACTGATTTCTTATGCACACTGAAGGTAAGGCTTGTTTGAATCCAACATTTCTAGCTGGATCTCTTTAAGTTATTTTCATCAGCTTCCTGACCCTTTTCTTTTGCTTGTCTGCCTCCCACGTAGCATCACTCCTTCTCATACTCAATGCTCTGAACTAATATCTTCTGTTTATTTTTTTCTTAGCCATTATATATCTTGAACATACTTAAAGTTTCAATAAGTAAACTCAGGAAAAAATAAAAACGTGGTCACTCAAAAATAGAAAGATTTAGGGCTTATTAGTAAAAATCTTAGTTTAAAAACTAAAACAGGGATTTGGAGACCTAAGTCTAGAATTCAAAGTAGAACACTTGACCTAAATTATTTGATTGACAGCCCACATTTATCATAGTAACCAACATTTTTTCTTTGTTTTCCCTGGAGTTTTAACCGATTTGTCCGTGGAGTAGAAAACTGTAAGGTAGCTGTACCCAATTCATTTCATATACCTCTTGGATAAGTATAAAAAGCTTATCTTGTGTCTACACTTCCTGGAATAAGATGAGAACCTTATGTGTTTTCCATGATCAAAGTGCTTAACAAAGGTCAAGTTACTTCCCTTGCACTTCAAAACCAAAAAAAAAAATCTAGATACTTTGGTAAATTATTCAATGGCTTTCACTTTATGTAATATCAAAAACAAATTAGGTTGGGGAAAAGCCATTCGTTCCATCATATCACTCACCTCCAGATAGACTCAGTGGTGTACCTTGTAAAGCTCCTTTTCGAGATGATAGTAGCACATTACTTTTGCATTACCAATGTAGCATCAACATTCATAGTAAATACAAGTCCATTAAAGGTGCCTTTTCCTTTTTATAAAAGACAAAATCTTAGATGATTTAGGTCTTGTTAAATATATGGAGTTTACTGGGTTCACAACGTTTCACCTTTGTAGCTAAATTAGCTGGATGGGGCTGAAACACATGTTTTACACACATGACCTCTGAGAAACTACCAAGCACCTTTCAGTCTTGGTGTGATTTGCCTACTATCAAGTACTCATGTCTTCAATTACCTGGTTATTAGGCTGACCACGAAGAAGGCTGAATAACCAAGTGGAAAAAGAATAGACCTAGAGTCAGACCAACCCAGGATGAAATATCAGCCCTTACTAGCTGATGACGTTGGAAAATTACAATGAAAGCTCACCAAAAAAAACTTAAGGGTTTGTTTGTGTGGTGTGTATGTGTGTAGGTTTTAACATATCTTTTCAAATAAAGCCTTTATTTTCAGTTCAAATCACAAAACAAACAAACCAAAGATAACTGGGACTTTTTGGCTAATCCCTCTTTGATCTACCACCTTTATTTATTAAGTATCTGATAATAATCTACACAACTCAGGGGCAGCTTCAGAACTTCTATAACTGAAAGCCTACAGAAATCCAGTTGGAGCAGAGGCCTAGATGTTGTCTGGCAAGAACAAAGCTTTTTACTTAGTGTGTTATATGTAGATTTAAAAATAATAATTTTTAATCTGTAATTTATGAAAGATTGAGAACACAAATAATTATCTCTTGCGATGTATATTGTTACTTTGAGGAGAAAGCTTATGGAGAAATTGGAAAATTTTAAACCCCAAGCAGCCACTGCCACAGTAAGATTATAGATTTCCCAAGAATAGGCATAGAATGTGGTATTCCCAACTGAAGATACTGGGAAAGCACTCATAAAATATTTGTTCACGAAATGAATTAATGCACAAGTAAACAGATTTCACTAGACTAGAGAAATAAAATATTCAGAAAGTTTTCGGTGTTGATTATTGAGAATTCATGAGATTTTTATTTGCCTATTTATTCATCTCCATGTTTCTCAGCTTGCCTAAGATAATCATGGTTTACTTAGGAAAAAATGGGATATGCAGCTTTAGACATAGCACATAATCAAAACCGAGATAAAGAACAAGAGAGAAAGAAAAAGTGTAAGCAAGGGTTTTAAGTAACTTCTACTTCCTGAACATTTCATGTAGACACTTCATCATAAATAATTCACTAAAATAACAACAACAAAACGACAGACTTAAAATGGTTTTTATGAGTTGTTAAGCACTTTCTGCATATGGGGTTAGATTCCACTGGCAAACTATCCATTCACTTGACAAGTTCTGAGGACCTACAGGCACTCTCTGGTAAATAAGTAGAAACCCAATGATAATCTACATGAGCTCACCAGCTGCTATGGGAGACAGCCAAATAAAGAAATCTCCAAGAGGATTATTCACAGATCATCGCAGCCAATGATGATCAGGAGCAGAGCAGGAGTGTGCACGAGGGCTGCCCAGAGGAAATGACCGTTGAACCCAATCTTGAAGAGCAGTTATAATTTTCCCAGTTAAAAAAATGTATATATAGATGGAAGAAGAAACAGCATGGCCAACAGTTTGGACACAAGAAAACATATTTTTAGGAAAATGCAAGTTACAACAGGAGTATACAGTTGACCCCTGAACAGCACAGGTTTGAACTACGCAGGTCCACTTGTATGTGGATTTTTCTGATAAATACAGAATAGTACTGTAGATATTTTTCTCTTCTTTGTGATTTTCTTAATAACATTTTTTTCTCTAGCTTATTCGAAAGAATACAGTATATAATACATATGACATACAACATATGCATTAATCAACTGTTTATGTTATCAGTAAGTCAACAGTAGGCTATAAGTAGTTAAGTTTTGAGGGAGTCAAAAGTTATACATAGATTTTTGGCTGTGTAAGGAAGGCATCAGTGACCCTAATCCTTATTGTTCAAGGGTCAACTGTAGAGTATATGTCACTAAGTAGTTACAGATAAAGTTGGAAAAATATGCAGGGATTCAATTAAAGCTGTATATACCATGCTAATAGCCTTTATTTTTCCTAAATGTAGAGACAAAAGTAGAATGATTTGACACCTTATGGTGATCCCACCCACTGATGTACACTGGGGACATTAAACTTATCATCTTGATTCTTCTCTTTAATTTTTGCTGTACCAAGTAGTAAGAAGTTGGCACAAGGTGTATAAGCTACTAAGAATGCCATAAAGGAGCGCCTGGTGGCTCAATCAGTTAAGCATCTGACTTCAGCTCAGGTCATGATCTCATGGTTCATGGGTCTGAGCCCCACATCAGGCTCTGTGCTGACAGCTCAGAGCCTAGAGCCTGCTTTGGATTCTGTCTCTCCCTCTCTTTCTGCCCCTCCCCTGCTTGCTCTCTCTCTCTCTCTCTCTCTCTCTCTCAAAATTAAACATTAAAAAGAATGCTACACAAATGAACAAGATTTAAAATATAATTCTAAACTATACAGCAGTCTTATAAGTATTTCTAAAGTTTCCACTGGCTACTTGAGGAGTAACCAAAACTCGTAAAATCTCAAAATGAATCTTGCTGAAAGAGCTCTCAATCACAAAATGATTATTACGATAGAAATAGCAGCACAATATAAATTTGAAAATGTCTAATATTTCCCAATTTAAAATTTGACAAAGATTAAATAATTGCATTAAATCAATTACATTTTGAACAACATTGAAAGGGAAAAAGAAGGAAAGGAAAGGAAAAGAAAGGAAAGGAAAGGAAAGGAAAGGAAAGGAAAGGAAAGGAAAGGAGAAAGAAAGAAAGAAAGAAAGAAAGAAAGAAAGAAAGAAAGAAAGAAAGAAAGAAAGAAAAAAAAGAAAGAAAAGCAATGGTATAAACTGAACATAAGTAATGTTGTTTCTGGCTAAAATGGAAGAATTAAGACTTTTGGGAAATTTAGATCGGTCTTATTTGACAAAAAAAAATAATAATAACACTTAAAAATGTGATAACCATAAAGGAAAATTCTTAGAGGCATAAGTTTATAATCAGTACAATTGGATGTGACTAAAAATTGATTCATGAACTTAACAGTAACTGGAAAAATTGAATGAAAAATAACACTATTTAACACTAGTTCAGTAAAATTCTTTAATGAAAACATTGGTAATGATTTAACCAGACTCTTTAAAAAATACTCAGGGAATTAACTTGGCTTAATAAAGATTTTTTTCCGTGAAAGTTGTTTTCAAGGAAAACTCATAAGTATAGGTATATTCTAATTAAATTCTTATTTTCTTAAACATCTTTAGGATCACATCATGGGTCAGTATGTTCTCTATCCAATAGAGAGCCACCAAAGAAAGGATGTACAAAGGTGAGTTTTGCCTTTTACAGGGATTATCCCAGTAGAGGTAGGTATGAGGACACTAGGGACTGAAGAGAGGCAAGATTGCAGGCTATTGTTACAATAAGAAATAATAATAATCTCTAGCAAAGAGTTGGATTTGCAAACTATTTAGGAGGTAGAATCCAGAGTAGCCTGAAAATCGCTAAAACAGGGGATGCAAAGTTAAAAGAACTGAAAGATCTCTAAGGGTTTATAGTTCTGCCACATAGCCTAAACTATATCTCCTCTGAGTCTCTCAAAGGAAGAGATGTGATTTGGAATCAGATGTCAATGATAAAGAACTGAGTGCTGTGATTTTATGGGATCACATGAATAAAACATACAACTTTGCAGGGTATCTCATAGTTTCAAAGCATTTTCACAAATATTATCATTTTTAATGCTTATAACATTTTATAGATGACAAAACTGCATATCAAAGATGGAAAGCCATTTGAATTGAGATCATAAAATTCGTAGAATTAGATTTCTAAAATGCTTCTCAATCCAGATGCCATCTCCAGCTCAGAATGGCACCTGCTTCATTTCCTATGATGCTTAGTATTTCTTTTATCAATAAGCAAATTACTGTTTGTTTGTTTCTTTAAGTGGAGATATTTAAAATATGGTGACCACACTTTATTGCCATGATATAGTACCTTTGCTTTCATCTCTTAACATCACTGTTATTTATATAGGATTCTCTGTTCTATTTTCATGCTTAGCAGGACAATTTATTATTATTATTATTATTATTATTATTATTATTATTATTTACAATGCAGAGAGTTTCTTCTTGTATATCAGTGCTCTTTTACATTCACCAGAGTAACTGTTCATTTGCTAATACATATGAGTGTGATGCTGAATTGCCCTTAGCTCTTGATTTGTGCTCTGGTATTAACAGATTACCTTTTTGGAGGGCTAATGATATTCCTGTAGTTGTTCATATTTTGGTTGGAAGCAGTTTTTTCTAATATACAAACGGCGATCATTTTTATTTGAATATCATTGCATGCAGTTATAATTGTATCACATGGTATATATTAGGAGAAATTGAAGTTTTGGAAAAATAACTTTTTCATTTCAGATATTTGTGTCTCATTTTTAGTGGGAAATAAATGTTTATTTTTTTGTTTTTCTTTTTTTAGGAAATAAATGTTTAATCTTTAAACACTGTAGAGCTAAGTACCACAGAAGAATTTCAAGTTTGAGTTGGGTCTTCAGTAAAGAATCTAATAAAAGCATTGATAATCTTGCTCATTACCTTTTCAGAGGTGAATCAATTGAAGATACTATAAATGCACATAGAGAGTGCTTATATATTTCCCTAACATTGACTTTATATATATTTATGCTGCAGTTTTCTTTCTTTATCTTTTCTTGTTTTGTTATTATTCCTGAACATTCAATACTCTCTTATAATAGTCATTCCACAGACTCTTGACAGATTGGGTTTGAAGTAGCACATTGACATATAAAAATGAATGCATATTAAAAACTTTAGGCAATAATTAAATATTTTTTCATCTAAATATTGGTTATAGCCATGTATACAATATAGGTCTATATATTTCAGTATTATGCAGAAATAGACATCACATCATATGGCTAAACGAATCGCTTGCAATATTCCATTTTTTTCTTCATCCTTTTTTAGAGTATTACGTTTACGTATATAAAAGTTATAGCATTGTCCTTTAGTAATCAGTAAATAATATGTGGTTGGGTATCTAGTACCAAGAAAGCTATTTAGAATAGACTGAAATTAAGTTTAAACTGAGATTTAGCTCCATTTCCATTCCAATTTTATCCTGTGTTAATACTCCCATAAATTTATAAGATGACTGAGAAAAGATCAAAGGTCTGTGGGGATAACAAATTCCTTTCTCTGCACCAAAGTGACTTACATTACATGATCTGAACAGAAAACCTTGTCTGTGTTCACACTGTGCTTTCACCAACGAAATGGACCAACCTGACCATAAATCTCTGCTTCGTGCCTAACCAAATTGAGATTTGTTATCACATTATTGAGGAAGAAATGATGCCCAGACTCTCTACAAATTTTCTGTGTGCACACAATGCGATGCCATCTTCCACCTGCCCTTGAAAATAGTCCCCCAGCCCTACCAGTGTCCATGCCTGAATTTGCAAAGACTGGATCTGATTCCATTTGTCTTGTCCCCATTAGATGCGTACGCCCCTGCCCCTGTCTCATTCCTTACTTTTCTTCCTATAGGCATCTGTATCTGAAAAACAAAACTAACCTCCAAATGAAATGCCACCAGCCTAAAATGTCCAAAGAGTAGGCCAGGGAAAATTTAGGAATAACATTCTTGAACTACAGATTTTTAAGAAGTTAGGATGGTATTTCCAAATAAGAAGGAAAAGAAGGAAATAGCAAAATAATAATCATGAATTAAATTCTTAAGAAGGCAAGGCCTATAAAGATCCAGATCCAAAATCATTTTATGTAATCGTGACGACATTGTCTAACTCTATCTTTCCACTTTGTCGTTGGCTAATTTTTTCATCTCAAGCTTTGTCTCTTCTTCTGTCCTCTCTTTCTGAAATTCTTTGTACTCATCCTCTCTCACCTCCGTCATTATAATCTTCAGTTTTGTCAAAAAACGCCCATTGCTTTGTCAGTGTCTGGTAAATCAGTTACAGATGAGAGTTTCCGCTTTCACACAGGTTACAATAGAAGTAAATGCACTCATTGGTAGATAATAATACTAACACTACCACCAACAACAAATTGAATTAGTATGTGGAAAGTGTCATGGAAAGGTGGTAACAAGTGTCCAGTTTCAGTGGAGATACTTTGTGGTATGAGCGACGGAAGAGAAATAGAACTATCGCGGATCCTTAGAGGTCCAGAGGAAGTGTAGACGAGCCATGCGGTGTTGCAACTGGCTACTGCAAGTTCTGTTTTAATGAATCATACAAGAAAAAAATACAAAACAATCCCTGCCCAGCTCTAGGCCCAGCTCCTAGCTCAGTGGTGGACTCGGTTGTTCTGGCAAGGAGTTGAGCACGTATACCGAAGACAATGAGAAGATACCAGAAGGTGTTTTGTTTTGTTTTGTTTTGTTTTGTTTTGTTTTGTTTTGTTTTGTTTTGTTTTCCCCCTCTTCTTTTTAAGGTGTAGAATAAGGAAAGAAATGAATGAGACTGCAGGTAGATTAGGAAACTATAATAATGTTCTAGGTAAAACATGATAAAGGCATAAATTAAGGCAATGTCGATGGAATTGAAGAAAGGGAAAATATTTTAGAGACTGTTAAAAACTAAAATTACAAGACTAGAGGAGGATTTAAATACTTAGGGGAATGAGTCTGGAGATGAGGAATCAGGATCGTCAAAACATAGCAGGTCTTTATAAGGAACTCTAATGATAGAAAATAAGAATAAAACTGACCAAAGGTTAAAGCCCATAGAACCCCAATATTTAAAAGCAGACAAATACGAAGAACCAGAAGATAGATAAGTAGATATGTGTGTGTGTGTGTTATAAACTCACATATAAAAACTAGAATATATATGTGTGTGTATCTGGATATGTGTATTTATAGGAAGAGTGTAGAAATATCTATATTCCTACACTAGCTAATTGTCACTGGTTGACATCTTTGAAATAGCCCAGAATAGAGAAAAGACTTAGCTCAAGCTAACCACTCTGACCCTCTCCTTAGCTACAGAGAGCAAGAGAGAAAAAGGAAAGACAGATTCCTAAGTCCACCTTACCTTTTCCCTTACAAAATGCCTTTCAAGTTCTGGCAATGATAAGGATCACAGGCAGATTTTTTTAAAGAAAAATATCTATAAAAAGTTCATAAAAGATAAATTGTGGAATATTCAGAACTTAATGATTGCTAATCAAATGTCAATTCATACTTTGTATTGAAAACCTGTGTGATGTTCAAGGCATAGTACATGTTTGTAACATGAAATACTTCTTTAAATGTAGATGGAAAAATGAAGAATTATGACCAGGAAATGACTCTAAAGTGATATGACTCATAACTCACATACCATAACCCATGTACCCTAGCTGGTATGGTATAGAGTGATAGATTTGCCTGCCATCGCACCTGGTTTAGAGTCAAAGAACATTCATCATTATCTGCATTCTCAAAACCATCATCGTCTCCTAGAATTATTTAGAAATGTTCAACAGAGTTTTGGTTTCCGGCTATCATGGCAAAGAGGCACAGAGCAAAGAGATTGCAAACTTTTGTGTAAAACTCACCCCAGCATGATTGCCATGGCAAAGTTTAACTTTGCCTTTCTGTATTTGTATTTTAGGGATTAAATAACATATCTGAATTGTGCATATATTTGTCCATTAATTGATGTCTGTCTACATTTGGCTCTACTTTTTTATTCCATTAGAGTACACAATATAAATGTGATGCCAAAAGCCTAATATTTCCTATGATCCCTAAACTCAATTTTAACACAGTAAAATCAAAGATAATGATCAAACTTATTTGTTGCTAATAAAGAAAAATATGTAATTTAAAGCATTAATAACTTCCCAAATCCTACATCGAATCACAAAATGACTCTCAGAACTTTAAAGGATGATAAATGAGATATGCAGACGCAGATGATTATATCTACTTTTTCAAAAAAAAAGTATTGATTCCAGGAAGACTATCAATGCCTTTTAGAAAAATGTTTGCTCTCAATATTTACATAAACAATTGAAGTTAAGCTTGATCCTTCAAAATAAATCTATGTATATCTCTCCATTTATTTAAGTACAAATTGTTTAGCAAAATAGATTCAAAAGTTTCTAGATAATTTTATACTTTCTTATTTTGACCATAAGTTCGAAGATATTTCTCATGGTAAAAATCCTTAATTGACTGAGTTGAAAGTTCATAATGGTTTCCTCTGTGTCCTACAAAATATTTCAGTGTTTCTTTGTGCTCATTTAGAAATGCTTTGCTACCGTTCTTGAATGAGGATTTTTAATGAATATTCATTCTGATTTATGATAATCCACGTATTATTACCACCCTGCTAAAATCATTATTCATTACAGTTTGCTTTTGATCATGATAGCTAACTTTACAGGGAAGTTCCCTTGATAGACATTTTCTGTACTAAAACAAAACGCTGCATCCATACAAAAAATTTTAGACCACCTTTGCAGTTAAAAACACAACAGTATCTTCCACTGCTTTCCACTCTCCCTGATTACACAAAATACCAACTGACCACATAACAAGCTCAGGAGGTAGCTACCGCCCTGCCTTTTAGAAGAAGGAAGAATGGTGGAAAGTTGAAAACAGATTTCAATGAATTCCAGTCAGCGAGACTTTTAATTTTCTTTTTTTTAAACTTCTTTGGAATTTCTGCAAAAATGCCACTTTCACTGTCCTTTCCATAGTGAGAAACAACTTTTAGATACTACATCATATGGAGTATACTTAACATAATTTATTAGTTATGTTTAACAATCAACTGAAATGCACTCATGATCCAAACTGAAACTATTCAAGAAATGTCCATTAAAAGGATAGCATGTAGCCAAAGATCTCCAGCTTAAATGAGTACTTGAGATCCCCATTACATTTTCCTACAGAAGACAGCATTTGCATGATTCCTATGAGTTTAAGTATTTTTACTGCATCAAGGCTCTAATATTTACCCATCACCCAGGAAGGGCGGTGGCCCCGTAAGAATTTCCAAGGCAAATAATCATTAAAACTACTGAGAAGAAACCAAAAACTTGATTTAAAATACATTCTGTGCTAAGAATATGCATAAAATGAATATTTTATTAAATTCCCAAATGGATTATTTAAACTATCCTATAGATAAGTATTCAATAAAATATTTTAGTAGTAATCAAAATTTGAGGAAGCAGACTCCAGTTCAAAAAGAAAGAGTGGCTTACATGCTACCGAAGCCATATTATGACTCAAAAAAGGCATTTTCTGTTAAAAGGATGAAAATTCACTTATTTTGTCATTAAGATCTCCTCAGATTTTCATAAACTTATGTTTACGCGTTTGAGGGTTAAGTAACAGCATTACTTTTGTAATATCCTTGAACACTTTGCAAACAAAGATACAGTCAGACAAGTTTCTTTTAAATTGTGATTTTTTCCCCCAAACATTTATGCCTTTTTAAACAGAAACAATGTATTGTCTCACATAGCAAGCCAGGTCTCTCTGAGCTCCAATAGCCTTGACCATTTTCTAGTGAGCTTCCTTATTTCCAGTCACCAACACTTAACTTATTTTTATGTCTCTTTCAAACCAATATCCCTCCACAAGGAAAAAAATAACTAAGGACATATTAATATACTTGTACTTACCTGTAACAAACACGCCTGTATCCAGAAAGGCAAAGCCAAATGCCAAAAGTTTAAGCCACAAATACATGGTCATATCTGGAAATCAGCTGTATTCCTATGAAACAGCATGCGTCCTTCTGAAAGGCAAAATAATAGTTATCTTTGCAAAAGTTTTTCTTTGCGAAACAGAATAAAAAATAAAAGAAATGAGTGCATACTCTTTGCTGTTGTCTTATCAGACAGGGAACAATTTCCTCCTCTGCTACCCCAAGAACAAACCACTTTGCTAGCTACACAAACTGCTAGGTAGTGATGTCAGATTCGGTTTTACTAACTTCTCCAAAAATACTGTAAAGGATCTTCTTTGCAGGAAGTCAAGAAAGTTGTTCAAAGTCAGTGCAAAAGCATCTTACTTCCTTAATTCAAGTAACTAATTACTTGAATAAGTTTCTAGGCCTTTTAAAAGATTTTTCTCCTTCAAGAAAGATGTTTTTTAAGTATCCGAATAATACTCCCTTACAATATTCATTACAACTTAAAAAAATAACATCCCCACCCCAAAATAAGCAATAATTCTCTTACCTAAGAGGGAATAAAATAGATTCAGGATGGGTAAAACAAAATGGGGGTTGGCAAGATGACACAGTGATTGAATTAGTAGAAAATACCTGTATTTGACTCAAAATGACCAGATGAGTGACCGACCTGGGTTTTTTTGTTTTTTGTGTTTTTTTTGTGTTTTCTTTTTGTTTTTTGTTTTTGTTTTTTTGTTTTGTTTTTTTGTTTTGTTTTTTTGTTTGTTTCTTTTTTTTTTTTTCTTTTTTTTTTTGCAACCAGGGTCGTTTACCAGGCAGGCATTCAAACTTCACCAATAGGACAGTTTTAGAGGTCAAACCCATTTTCTATGCAAACGCACTCTCTCAGAAAGCTGAACAGGTTTGCCCCAAGTCTTTCACAGAGCTCCTCGTGGTGCTAGGAATGGAATCAGAAGGTCACTTCCACAGCAGCAAATCCTGCTTCGAAAAAGGAATGCTGTTCCTGGCTTGAGAGATTCTTGGTGCTGTTGATGAGGGAATCAAGGGCAATGAAATTGAGAGCTGGGGTTTTTTTTGCTCTTTTTTTTTTTTTTTAATAGAAGTGAACCTTTTCCCCCCGCCCCCCTTCAGCAATACTTTCACAATTTTTTTTTGATTAAAAGACAGCAAATTAACATAGAGCATTTTCCCTGATACTGATGGTGTTTTTAGTAAGTCCATTGATTAGGAAAACACATACTGGCAAAAAGCTGCTATGAATCCTGTGATACAATTAAACTGGTATCATTATCACAATATCTGGTTCATCTACAAAGACTAGTGCACATGTACACAAGGATTATTATTGGAGCCACACAGGATACCTAAGGGACTTACAGACAAACAGAACCCTTGTGGTAACTGCAATCCTTGGTCAGAAAGCCCTATTGCAGGCTTCTTGTGTTTAAGTAAATAAAACTTTTTGTATTTACCAACTTATTTGTTTTACTCTTATGTTGACTGCTACTTATGTTGGAACTACAGAGCCAAATTTGCACACCTCCTCTTTGAGCAAATAAAAATAATCCCACATGTGAAATTCTGAGTCATAACATCTCATTATAATCTCATTTTTTAAAAAAGTCTCATTAAAATGAGATTTTTTGGTATGATTTTGATTTTATTATTAAGTTCATAGCTAACTTTCGGGGGTGTTGCCCGGGCCAAGAATATGCGTAGCACTTTAACTGCATAATCTAATTTGTACAACACTTCAGACAGATAATGTTATTATTCCCCATTTGACCCATAAAGTTCAGAGAGGCTAGGTGATTTGCAGGTTCTCACAGCTAAGAAGTAGACAAAGTAAGTTTTGAACCATCCCCAAATTTCATGTTCTTTTTCTTTCTTGTTTTACTACCCTTCCTTTTTCTCACTTCCTTCCCCAATCTTTTTAACTATGTATTTTTATAATTTTTAACCTCTAAAAAGTAGAACATTGATTTGATAAAAATGATGTAGCCCTCTTTTGGCAAATGTCTTCCTAAATAAAATAGTTGTGACTGTGGGGACTACTCTTCGGTAGGTAAGCCTAATGAAAACTGTGTGCCAGGGGTCACAAACGTAAGTACTCAGCTACAGAGTCTGTTTCTTCAAATACATTTGCAATGGAAAACTATCTGGGGGTTAGCTTTAAATATCTTTAAGCAAATACTTGTGTTCTGTTAGCTTGTTATTATGGCTGAATATTTGCCAAAACTAGAGGCCAGGAAGAAAGTGCATGACATTCAAGGGAGTTAAGTATAAGAAATATACTCTATAACAAGCTAAAGATAGGAGGGGTTTAGAAGCCTTAAAGAGGTATTTTTAAAAGGGCTTTGCAGATCATGGATTTGAAGAAATAGTAAGAACTTAGGAGATTCAGCTCCGTTTTAGACAAGTGGCCAGAGAGATTCTACCCAAGATTTACTGAAATTAATTAACACTACATGAATGGAATTGTATGTGCTTGTTTTAATGTGTTAAAGTTGAGTTTAGTATCTACAGGAAGTATGACTTGGGGTAGCCAAATTTATATTGTATGCTACAAAGTTATAAAGAAATAGAGCCTAGGGGCGCCCGGGTGGCTCAGTTGGTTGAGCTTCCGACATCAGCTCAGGTCATGATCTCGCAGTTGACGAGTTCGAGCCCCGCATCAGGCTCTGTGCTGACAGCTCAGAGCCTGGAGCCTGCTTCAGATCTGTGTCTCCCTCTCTCTCTGCCTCTCCCCTGCTCATGCTCTGTCTCTCTCTGTCTCAAAAATAAAGATAAACATGAAAAAAAATTTTTTAAAGAAATAGAGCCTAACGTAGACAGATAGCAAAAAATAAATATGCGCTCAATTCAGATGTTTTCAGAATGGAGGCAACGGTGAGCCAGAAGGTTGATATCCTTGAGACACAAACTGT
Organism: Puma concolor; assembly: GCF_028749965.1. Taxonomy (NCBI): domain Eukaryota; kingdom Metazoa; phylum Chordata; class Mammalia; order Carnivora; family Felidae; genus Puma; species Puma concolor. The sequence continues at coordinate 32,290,879 of NC_141683.1, forward strand.
CAGGATGGAGACAAGAAGGAAGACCCTAACAGTTTGCTGGGGGAAAGATCATAGTTCCCCTGTGACAGTGGATGGTACTAAACTGGATGACCTAGTCAGGAGTTTGGTTAGTAGCTGGCCTTTCCACAGGTCATCTGAAGAAATCCCTGCCTTATCATATATGGGCTTAGCATTCAGGCCCTAGGCAGGCAGCACCAAACTCTCATAGAAATAGGACTATTTGTGACAAACTAATGTGATCCACTGTCTTGATTCTGAGAGAGAAAGTAGGTAGGCTGCTGATAAATTTACACACACACACACACACACACACACACACATATAGATATATGGAAGCAACATCAGAATATATATGTAATAAAGAGGGGCCCTTGGGTGGCTCAGTCAGTTAAGCATCTAACTCTTGGTTTTGGCTCAGGTCATGATCTCACGGTCTCATGAGTTCAAGCTCTGTGTCAGGCTCTGTGCCAGCAGCACAAAGCTTGTTTGGGATTCTCTGCCTCCTTCCCTCTCTCTCCTTGCGCTGTCTCTGTCTCTGTCTCTTTCAAAATAAATGAATAAAGTTAAAAAAATGTATATGTTGTAAAGAGTATGGTACTTTCTGAGAGGTTGAAATAGGATGTATCCAGAACAATCTCAAAGTTTGATCAGTGAAATTTCAAAATAATCACAGCTGATTCATTTGTAACAGATTTTTAAAGCTGTCATATTAAATAAGTAAATAATATCTTATTTAAATTAATCATCACTTTCCAGATATTTTAGTCATATAATAATGTTATGTAAGGATAGAAACAGATTACATGAGATTGAGTCCGGAAGCAGACATTATCCATTCATGCATTCAACAAATACATAGTTATTTCCTAACCTATAAGACAGTTATTTTTTGTAATGTGAAGAAAGAATGGTGAACAAGAACAGACACGTTCCCTGCCCTGATGGAATCTACATTCCAGTGAAAGGGACAATAATTAATTAAATAATCACTGTGACAACTTTAGCACACAGGAAGTACTTGATGTTATGATTTAAGGATATAACAGGGTATTTGGTCTAGTAGTGAGGTGAGGTTTGCCTGAAATAAAAATCAATGAAGGTATACCTGAAAAAATAATGGAAGTTAAGTGGGCGTATGGAGGGAAAAAAAGAGCATTCTGGGCAGAAAGAATCATGTATTTAAAGGATAGTGTGTTCAAGAAACAGAAAAAGGCGTGTGTGGCTGGCATAAACAGAAGCTGAAGCCTGGAACGTTGCAATATATTAAAGTATCAAATCCACACATTGCACACCTTAAATTTACACAATGTTGTGTAACAATTATATCTCAATTTAAATAAAAAGAAGTAGACATGAAAAAGAAAGAAAACAACAACAACGACGACGACGACAACAACAAAACATGAATTGTCAGAGGGAGATGATACCAAACTCTGCTAGGCTTTGTGGTTCTAAGAGATTTAACTTTATCTTAAGAGATATGGAGAGCTATTGAAACTTTTTAAGCATTATTCTTGAATCTTCTTGCCAATGATATCCAATTTGCCAGATCTCATACCATCACTTATTTCTCATCTAATGCGATTTTTCATCAGCATTAAATATGGTTAGCCTCTCCTCCAATCCTTATATTTTGCCAGTTTCAAAACACCATTACCTACTGTTCTTTCTTGACCTTCATTGTCTTATCCTCAGCAGCTGCCATGTTGAGTTCTATTCCTCTATCTGATTTCTAAGTATTGTGATACATTAAAGTTCAGCCCTGGGTCCACTTCTCTCTTTCCGAGTGAACTCTTTCATGCTGATGACTTACAAAACACATACCTCCAGTCAGATCTGCAGTTCAGATCTCTGGATTCACATTTGGTAGTGCATTCTTGACAGGTACATTAGATTACCTCACAACCAACTCGGTGGAATGTGAAAGTTTTCTTTAAACCTGCCCTAACTCTCAATCCATATCTGCAAATGCACCAACAAACATCATATCACTTACGATGGAAGCCTTAGTGTTATTTTTTATTTCTCCTGTTCTGTCATAACTGCATTCAATTTATTACCAAGTCCCATTTATTCTGTCTCCACCACCTTTTTTAAAAATTTATTTATATATTTTGAGGGGGCAGGGGGTAGGGGCAGAGAGAGGCAGAGAGGGAGAGACAGAATCCCAAGCAGACTCCATGCTCGATGTGGGGCTCGAAATCATGAACGTGAAGTCATGACCTGAGCTGCAATCAAGAGTCAGACACTTAACCCACTGAGCCACCCAGGCGCCCCTCTATTCCCACCATCTTAACTGTGCTGCATTTCCAATTATATCACTTAAGACCAAGCCATCATCACTGCTCACACAGCCTTTTAACTGATCTTCAAGCTTCTATCTTATTTTCCTTCAGTATTTACTCCATGGAGCAACAGATCTGAACTTTTCTAAGTACAAATAAAGTTGTGAGAGATCCTTAAAACCTCAGTGGTTTTTTCCACTTTGCATATTGAATAAATATCCAACTTTGGCTCACATTTCTCAACTCGTTTAATGCCACTTTCTACCTTGTTCACTATATATGCCAGCCACCCTGGTCTTTTTGTTCTTTGAAATGCCAAATTCTTTGCCATTTCAGGGCCCATGCCTCCACTCCCACCATGCACTCTTCACGTAGCTTTCTTTAAGGAACAGCCTAAATGTCCCTTTCTCAGTCAAATTTCCTTGACCATCCATTGTAAAAGAAGCCCTTCTATGTTCTTTTCTGTTTCAAAATCATGTTTGTTTTCTCCAAATCTAGGGATATATTTATTTATTCATATCCACCTTCCCCCTAGAACATTAACCTATGTTCTGGATGGTAAACCATGAGGTCTAAGGGATGCTTAGTACAGTGGTTGCCATAAATGATATTTGTTGAATGAATGAATGGAAAGACATACATATGAAGCCATGGTGTGGCCAACATATTGGGAGTTGGCAAGAGTAGAGCCAGCAATAAGCTTGGGAAGATTTGCTATAGTACAGACAAAGGGTGATAGCAGTAGAAATGTTTACCAGTTAAATAAGTGACCAAATTAGTTAACAGCAGCAGTTATAAAATTTGATACATACTGTTATCAATTAACAAAATGTTCTAAGAGCACAAAGGAGGGAATACTTTTACATCTTTATGATATATACATATCATATATATATAAATGCATATGTTCTTATATATATATAAGTTCTTGCAAGTATTGAATCTCTCTTATATGGAGCTAATCATAGTATCTCAGTGTTGTTTTGAGAATGAAATTAATTAATGTGGCAAATATCCAATTAATAATGTAAACACACTGAATTAGAATTAAAAACATATATAATAGAATATACATTGTATTACTCCTTCCAGCCCCAACCAAACAAAAAGGGAATAACGAAGGGACAGAGAGGAGCTCCCCTCGAACCCTACTGTACCATTTCCCTTCTGCAAATCACATGGGCAAAGCCCTGTGAAGTGAACATGAAGTTAAGAAGTGAAGAAGTTAAGCTGAACATGAGGTGGAAAGGTTTGATTTGCTGGAGCAAACCTTTTTTTTTTTTTTTTTTTTTTTTTGCACTCAAAAAATAACTAGGAAGTTATGACACCTGCCCTATATATTGTTAAGACATGGAAAAAGGAAATTCTCTATTCAGTTTTCTTTAATGGACTTAAAGGCACTGTCAATTGCAAAATGCATCCTGATTTCAGCGATGTTAAAATATGTTTTATAAGATGCGTATCTTCAAATCAATGAGACATAGCACTATAGCTGACCAGTGGCAAGGAGAACATACAATTATTATATGTTTATATCTCAGTGAGTTCAGACTGTTTAATAAACTGGTAATATATACAAAGAACTATAGGCAATGAATTCTGATACCAGTTTCCAAATCTGCCTCACTAAGAAAGTCTTGTAGCTTTTAACAAACTAACAGACTATTCCATTCTGGCCTTATCTTCCACGGATTCCATGTTATTCTTGTTCCAAAAGCTCTAAGCTGAGGTGTGTATGTTTCACTTCAGGCCCCACATTACTGATAACAAACCATGTTTAACATTTGTTGATTCCTTTGAAGGCTACAGGAAGCTGAATTCTCTCTTTGGATTTCTTTCGACACTGCCTCCTGGCAACGAATGACTTTCTGGACTGTGATAGTTGCATAGCTAGATGCATGTACAGGATATGTAGCAAATACAGCACTGTAGATGTATTAGCTTCCAAATTTATGTTGAAATATAATATTGGAAAATACAATGGCATATGATAGAAGTCATGACTCCATTTATAATCTATTGTGTATGCTTTAACTATAACATGTTCACTCTAAATCATTTATTGCATGCTTGTTTAATTAGTTAACTTAGTTTCACAACTGCACCCACATAGTATTATTACTTTTTCAACAAGATATAAAATAAAAAACAAAATATGATGCACGCTTTGCTATAATCTCAACTGTCACGGAGGCCTCCCCCACACCCTGTCTACCCAGATGCTTGGATGTGTGTGCACCTGCGTGAAGTTTTCTGTCACTTGAACAACTCTCAAATTTTTCATCAATTTAGTGTGGAAGCAGTGATTGGTGGTTGCTGCTTTCTTGGTAGCTCTGATTATTTCAAAGTAATGTTAAATGGTTGTCTGTGTTTTACATATTTTTTTCATAAAACATTTCTGAAGGCCCATCTTTGAATCACACAGTGGTCTGGACAGCACAGTGAAATAGCAGCATAACATCAAAAAATAACCAGTGGGCAATGCTGTAAACTAAACAAAGTTGCAAAGCATGCAGTTTTAAGTTAAAATTTTTGAATCCAGCTTGAACTTAGTCCAAAAGGACAATGGAAAAAAAAATTTTTCAAAAAAGCTAACAGCAGATCTCAAAATTTCAAAGAACATAGGTGTGCAGATGTTCCCAGATTGTAATACAGAAATCACAAAGTAAAGAGTGTTAGATGAGCTATGGATTGGACTCTGGTAAATTAAATAAAACTAAATTAAATAAAACAAAGGCCAAACACAGGAGAGTATGTATAAATTTGATGTCATATGTTCCTAGAACTTCAATCTGTTGCAATTCTTAACAGTCAAGTTCTTGGCATCTTAAAGCCACTGCGCATTGTGTTGGTCAATCACTGCAACACATTGAAAAGACTCATTCTCTACTCTGACTTGTCCCGAGTCTTTAACACATAAGCCCTGGTTATGCTGGTTTCAGTGAGAGGCAATCTTGAGTTTCTCTTTAGGTTGACAACATGGAATACAGCACGCTATTTCGGGGTGAAAAGTCCTGTATTATTAAAAATCAATTTGGAAAACATAAATTTCTCATTGTGTGTGCTTACGTAAGGCCCACTTGGGGGCCTGGTCATCTGGCCCCTCTCCCAAAAGCCCCTGTGTGCAGAATTATAGTCCTTTTATGCTTGCTGCCACACCAAGATCAAGTGCTTCATGACAAATACTGTGTGGGTTACATTGCCCATGAGGAACAAGGCCAATGCCATGGACGTCTAAGTTCTACATATTCTTTTACAAACCAGTGAATGGAGAGTTGCAATTGCTGCAAAACCCTGCCTAACTAAGCATCATAGCTGCTGCTTCTGAGAATAAAAAGGTGAGAAAACCTGCTGCCTGGGCCACTGAGTTGGGCAAAATACTTCTTAGTGTGGTTTCTGAGAAGCTGAACTCCTTTGGAGAGTGAGAAGAGACGTGTGGTGTATAACTTTATGAGTCACGTGTGTAGGAGACCCACACTCAGCTTTCCCTATGGTCTAGTCTTCTGTGCTTTTTATCTCCTACTCTGACTTTTGCATGTTTTACTCTGTCCACTGTACTTAAAACAAGAGTGTCCCAAGATGTCATGAGAGTATCCAGGAAAATAATTAGAACTCTAGCAGTGTAGCTAGGATTCAAGGGATCTTACAGGCTTAGAAAATGGACCCAGTGGACACACTGGGGCAGGGATTCATTTAGTAATCGTTGTCCCCCAAATATGACTTTATTCTAGTGTTGTCTACCTCAATCTGCGTCACCACCAGCGATCCCATTGTGAAAATAGAAACCTCGGGACTACTCTCAAAACTTAGTTCCTCCAATCCATCACCAGCTTCTCTCCATATTTCTTTCTAACTGTATCACAAATTGAGCAGCTTCCCTCCCTCTACACCACCACCACCATCTTAGTCCAAATTATTAATATCGCTTGAATAAATAGCTAAAATGGCCTTCTAACACTTTGGCCTATATCTGCCCCCAAATGATTTCTCACTCGCCAATCCATTTTCCACCCTTTACTCAGAGAGGTCTCAGTCGGTTGACCTCAGCTCAGCTCATAATCTCACAGTTCAGGAGATTGAGCCCTGCGTCAGGCTCTGTGCTGACAGTGTGGAATCTGCTTGAGATTCTCTCTCTCCCTCTCTCTGCCCCTCCCCCACCCCTCAAAATAAATAAAACTTTTTAAAAAATTAAAAATAAATTTAAAAAATAATAAAACTCTCCTATGTAGCAATATTCTTCCAACCCTATAGATAGGATCTATCATCCTTGTCCATAAGAAGTCTTTCTTTACTTCTGTGATTAGACTAGATAACCTCCCATTCTTCTCCTAGTATTTTTTTCTCGTCTTCTTCATGGGACTTGCCATACTGTTTAGGTGATTATTTCTTTTCTGTCTTTCTGTTCCACCAAAGCATTTGTTTCATGAGGACTGCTACTCTAGCCCACGGGCAGAGGTGGACTATAGTTAGTCATTAAATGCATAAATAACTACAGCATCCTTCTTAATGTATCTGGGAAGTCCAAGGTTTACAGAACCACTTTTTGCAACCCTGCCATAGTCCTTCCCTTTCTGGTATAAATTTGACAGAGGTTTAGACCTAGATTGAGTTACAGAAAATGAAGAAGTGGGAGGATTTTTGGACACCTGAATTAAGGTTACAAAATTATGTCTTATGTCTGCTATACTTGCTTAGTTGGGTGCCTTTATTCCTCCCGTTTACAAAGACAAATCCATTTTCTGTGCTGTATACAAAAGGAAACAGAATGAGCATATCTTCCGAAGATTTAGCTCTGTTTTAATGTAAGTCTCTTTCACTCTAATGAGCTCTCTGTTCATCAGGGCTAATGCTACCTGCTGGAATAAATAGCCCCTCATGTCTATAGAGGCTCCAACACAGAAGGAGCTTATTTCTCAGTTGCAAAACAGACCAAGCTGCAGTTCCGAGGTTGTCGGTTGACCTTCTCCACACAGTGATTCAGGGACCAGATCCTTTCCACTTGGAGACTTCATGGTTCCCTGGCCTTGCTATTGTGTGTGTTTAGTGGCAGGAGGGGAAAGAAAGCTTGGATAAATTACATACAATTCTTAAAAACCTTGGCCTGGAAGTGACACACAATACTTTGCCACCCACGCTGTGGACAATAACTTGTCATATTGTCAGATCCAGATACCAGGGAAGGGGAGTAATGGGAAAACATAGTCTCCATTTGGGCATCTACTAGCCAGCATAATATGGAAGGGGGGAATAAATATAAGTTTCAGGGGATGGCTAGACATTTCTCCCAAAAATACCCTGACTTTGGATAAGAAAAAAATTTCCAAGGAAACTTAGTAGAAACGAGAGAGTGCCAAAACATTCTATTATGTGTAGAGACAATGCATATAAAGTGCATATAAAAATAAGTGAAAATTATCCATGCCTCCTAGGAGTTCAGGTCAGGGAGAAAAATGACAATTGCACAAATATAATATGATATGATATGATATGATATAATATAATATAATATAATATAATATAATATAATATAATATAATATAATATAAATGTAGGTGATGTATGTATGAACAAATATATGTTCATGTATGTGTGTATTTGTGTGTGTGTTCAATTTTTTGATGAATATAAGATGGTTCAAATCTTCAGGATACACTTAGGTCTTAAGAATCATTTTAGTTTAGGGGCACCTGGGTGGCTCAGTCGGTTAGACATCCGACTGCAAGTCAGGTCATGATCTCATGGCGGGTGAGTTCGAGCTCCGCGTCAGGTTCTGTGCTGACAGCTCAGAGCCTGCAGCCTGCTTTGGATTCTGTTTCCCTCTCTCTCTGCCCCTCCCTAGGTCATGCTCTCTGAAAAATAAATAAACATTTCAAAAATTAAAAAAAAAATTATTTTAGTTTAGGTTTAGTTTTAGTTTAGTTAGTGGGTGGCCTGTTGGTCAAGTGGCCAACTCTTGATTTCAGCTCAGGTCATGATCTCACAGTTGGTAAGTTTGAGCCCTATGTTGGGTTCTGTGCTCACCAAGCAGAGCCTGCTTGGGATCCTCTGTCTCCCTCTTTCTGACCCTCTCCTGCTTTCTCACTCTCAAAAATAAATAAATGTTAAAAAAAAAAACTTTAAAGAATTATTTTAGTTTTCTTTCAGATGATTGGCAAACATTGAAATTTTTTGGTACTGAAGGAGTATTATCTTTAAAAATTTACTTGTTTTGGGGTGCCTGGATGGCTCAGTCGGCTAAGCATCCGACTTTGGCTCAAGTCACGATCTCACAGTCTGTGAGTTTGAGCCCCGCATCGGGCTCTGTGCTGACAGCTCAGAGCTTGGAGCCTGCTTCAGATTCTGTGTCTCCCTCTCTCTCTTCCCCTCCCCTGCTCATGCTCTGTCTCCCTCTGTCTCAAAAATAAATAAAAACATTAAAAAAATTTTTTTAAGTTACTTGTTTTACAGGATACCTTATTACTTGTCAAGTAGTCCTGACACTTTAGTTTTTATGGATCGCTGATAAATTTAATATGTAAAGTAATCAATTTTCATGGTAAAAAAAAGTAAATAAGCACTCTAACAAGGATACCATAGTGGGTAGTGAACAAAAGTAAAAGGGAAAAATATCATGTTCCTGTACAATTCTATAGGACAAGATTATTATTTAAAGTACCAAAGAAGAAGTTTCAGCTTTAGTTATGTTTTCTCAGATACTGCTGCTACTAACCACAGCATCCTTCTTGGCTGTAGGAGGGGTGGTAGGGTAGAAGTTGTATATTCAGCTTTACTATGTACCAAGCACTATACTAAACACTAACGTGAATTTACCCTCTTCAACACAGCCCCTGTATGAAGAGTAGTACTGTGTCATCATTTTTTCAGATGAGTCAACAGACCCGGATTAGTGAAGAAACTTTCCCTAGTTCATTTATGAGAGACAGAACTTAAATTTGAATCCAAGTTCCGAGTTTAAGAATCTGAACCCGACCCCCCTCCCCAAAATTCCGCATTAAGGAACTTTCGCTTACAAACAAGTTCCGAGTTTAAGAATCTGAACCCGACCCCCCTCCCCAAAATTCCGCATTAAGGAACTTTCGCTTACAAACAAGTGTAAAGCTAAGTAACTCAAATGGAAACAGAACTAACACAGAATCAAGTAACATTTTAACATCAAACATTTTAATCAAACATTACCAGTCCTTTAGAAGTAATCAACAGCCCTATCAGCAGCCCAAAAATTGAAAGCAATTTTTTAGGGGCTTAATTCTTAAGCTCAACTCTCCGGCTTTTAAATTTTATAATTCGAGGCCCTCTTTTTCTTCCACACTTTCTCCCAGGATTATTGTATTGACTCCGATGAACTTAAAGACCATAGATTTCCACGGATTCATATATGCATTCATATTTTCTATGCTCAGCCTAAACCTTACCTCTCTGCCTCTGTTTCCTATTGCATAAAATGTCAGGGCACTTTGGTGTTCCACGGACAACCGTGTCGAATCTGAACTCTTGACTTCGCAGCTCACCACACCTGCTCTGCCCCAGCGTACTCCCCTACCTTGATGTAGGGTACGGACACCTACCCAGTTACTCTCAAGTCAGATACCTGTAAGTCACCTTGCATCCCTGTTTTCTCATCCTTCATCTCTATGTAGAGCTACCGAGCCCATCCAGAAACACGTTTTTTCAGTTCTGTGTCCAAGATGGCAACCATGTTATTTTCTTCTTCCTGCTTCTGCTAGTGCCATGTCTATAGGACACGACTTCTCTCCTAGAGAACTGGTACAGCATCCTAACCAGTCTGTTATCTTCCTCTCCGCCAGGCCATTCTCCACACTGCAGCTAGGGAATCCCTTACAATGTAAATAAGTCTGCACTGTGTCCTTGCTTAAAGTCTGTTAATGGATCTCTCTGCAATTCAAATAAAATCCAAACCCCTTATCAGAACCCACAGGGCCCTGTAAATGGCAGCCGAAGCCTGGTTCTCACACTTGACCCTACAGACTTTTGCTCTGTGGTTCTCCCATGTTTGTTTTGGTTCCACTTGGGTCGTTACATATGCTGTTTACTTGAATAATGCTCTTTTCTTCCCACCTCCTAGCATGTCCTTCTCATTTTTATTTCATGGCTTAACTATGAGAAAGGTTTTCCCTGACCAGGTTCTAAAGAAGATGACTGATTTTCATTCACTCCTTCATCTCAACCTCTTAATCTTTCCCTTGGTAACATTTTTTTCAATAATTGTGATAATTTATTTGTGCATTTATTTACTAGCCTTCCATCTGTCCATTCCATGTAAATATAAGCTCCATGAGAGAAAAGGGTCTGCTTGTTTTGCCCACCATTGAGTCACTGGTGTCAGAAACATTGCCTGTCTTCTAGAAGGTGCCCAGTACATGTCTGTTAGTAAAGGAGAGAGTGATGGCATAAATGAACAATAGGTTAATACATGAATACATGAAAAATGTGTGTTTCTTTTTCCCAGATGAGGAAACTTTAACATACAAATAACATTGTTAGATAGAGATACAGCTTACACTTTCAAGTCAGTTTTCCTTCCTAAAAATTGAAACGCTGCCACTAAGTTTTGAGACCTTATAAGAAGTTATTTTGTTTCTGCATTTAGTGGCACCTTTTTTCTTAGCCCAGTTTTTTCAATATAGAATAGTATAAAGATAGCATTAGAATGTGAACTAAATGAAATGTCAAGCAACCAGCACAATGTCTTATACGTGGAAGGCGTTCAAGAAATGTTAGCTCCTTGGAGAACACACTTGTGATCTAGACATTGATCCAGGAACCAGAAGACCTTCCTCCTATTCTTGGGTTTCCCACTTACTTGCTCCCTGACCACTTAGCCCTTTTTTTTATCTTATTTCTCTATTTATGGGAAACTATTCACCTCTTCCTACTATAAAATTATCCCTCAGACTTTAGCGTCCTCAGCTAATGATTGGACAATCCATTATTGTCTCAATTGGACAAGTTTAGGAGAGTTTCTGAGTGAACCTTAATGTTGGCAAAAGGGACAAAATTAAAATGTTAACTTTTTCCAAATAAGATTCTAGTCAATTTTCCAAAATATTCCAACCCATAATTTGTAACCATCTTTAAACATGAGTTCCAAAAATCTACAAGTCCACCCTTTCCAGCCTCTTCCTTAACAATTTCATAACTGAATACAAGCTCTTTAGAATCACTAACCTGAGGGAATCTGCCCCCCAGGTCTTCGGATGACACCTGTGATTTGGTTTCATATATAATCAGTTGCCTCAGATGGACTGTTAGGGGTTTTTTTACCTTTGTTCCTAATTGCTTCATTATGTTTTGGGGAACCGGTCAAAGGAAGCTATCCGCCCACTTTGTAGTCAGCAGACTGGCCAAGAATCATAGATTTCATTGTTCAGTCTGAACACATGAAAGTATTTGTTAATATGTAATAAAATCATATTTCATTGTGATTTGGCACAAACTAGAAAATCCAGGGGATTGCTATTTAATAATAAATAACTTCTTTGTTAAAAAGGAATCGGTTATCCTACTTTGGAAACATCTGGATATATTATGAATATATTCTATGGTAAGATCAGAAACAAAATGTTTTAAAGTCTATTAAAATGAGGTAAGAACACTGAGAGAGCCATTAAAATTCTAAAATCTTCAGTTCAACATTTGATCTCCATTTCCAAATTAAAAGTTAAAACAAGATAAAACTAGCTTTTTTGTTTCAAGGCAAAGAAATTTCATCAAGGCAAAAGGATTTCATCACTTTAATAACCAAACAGTAATTACAAAACATTCACTTACTTGGGAAAAAAATAATTCAACAAATGCCCTCTGCCGTCCCAAATGTTCTTCTTTGGAAAGAGATTATAGGTCAAGTGTAAGAGGTTAAAGATGGACACACATTCTTTGATATTACTTGAAAAATAGAAAAGGCTTTAAGAAAATGGCAGCTTCCATTTCCTGTCTCTTGAAACTGACTCTCAAAGCCTTAAGATTAGCATAGCCAGATATAGAAGTCATTTAAAGTAGAAGTCAGGAAATTTTTTTGTTAAGGGTCAGATTATAAATTTTTTAGGTTTTAAGGGATATATGGTTGCAGACAGTAGACAATATTTAAACATATATATGTCTGGCTGTATCCCAATAAAACTTTATTTTTGGACACAAAATGCTCCATACCTCATGGTGCATTATTCTTCTTTAGATTTTGTTAGCATTAAATAACTTTTAAATCTTATCTCATAACTGTACAACAATAGGCTGCAGACTGGGTTTGGCTGAGTGAGATCTTGAGAGAAAAAGAGATTTTCAGCCAGTCTTCTATTCTAGCCCTCAGACATTTGAGCGATCCCAGCTGAGGCCCCAGAGAGCAGAGCGAGATAAGTCAGCTGCACTATACTCTATCCAAATTCTTGGTCCCCAGGTTCTTGAGATACGACAATAATAAATTGTTTTAAACCCTAATTTTTGGAATAGTTTGTTAAGCAATAATAGACAACTAGAATAACTCTTATCACAAACACGATAATTAAAAGCTACATTTAACTTGGTTTTTTTTTTTTTTTTTTTGACAACTGTGTCTATTTCACTAGTCTTATCCCTTACAAACGCCCTCCCCCATGGGCTACATGAATCAACTATCTTGACTGTATTGATCAAAATATTCGGTTTTCTTGGTACCACAAATACAACTCCATTATCAAAATGAACGAAGTTTCCATTTAAAAGATGGACACTGAGTGGTCAAGAGTTACACTAAAATCAAATAGGAGGTGACTTTTCGGATTTTGCCTTTAGCAATTAGGCAACAAATGAAGCTTCCAACTTCCCAAATCTTAGTTTAAAGGAACAAAGTATTTCCTTCATTACTCTATAATTGACCTATTGTTTTTGCCACCCAGCTTTCAAGCTTCCTCCTGCTGGTGACTCTGTGAGTTTGTCCTCCTCTCCACTGTCAGCCCCTGTGGCCCCAGAGAAGCAGCCTTCATAGGGAGAGCACATGGCTTGGCCCTAACTCCGTCAGAGTAGAACACTCTTCTGGCCAGAGAAGGTGGCTCCACAATGAGCACATAATCCAACCAGGCACATTTAACTGGTATTTCTGGGAAAGAACTTTCACTTTTTTTTTTTTTTTTGGTCTGCTGGACTGGACTGAAAATTGAAAAAACAAAACAAAAAAGTTGGAGTTTGGACATTCTCTTGCTACCATACCATTTCTAAAGCTAAATCCAAAACAGCAAAAATGCAACTATGGGTATGAGAACTAAGAGATGTGTGGGAAAATGTGATATTTTCATATGTTCAATCTAGTGGTTTCTAATCTAGTGATATCCCTAAGTGTTTTACCTTATGTTAGCCAATAATTTACCTCTTTGCCTAAATTAGATTAAGTCAAATTTTGTGACAGTTGCAACAAAAAATGCTCTGGGTAACCACATGGGGCAAGGCTTTCTTGCAGTGGAGTGTTCATTTATTTACTCTTTAACAAATACCTCTGGAATTATATCTAGTACATTCTAGGCATTGGTAATAGGACACAAGAACACAAAAATAAGTAGGAACAAAGTTTATACCCACCAGCAGCTTACTATCCAGTAAGGAAGCAGATTTATAAGCAAATAATTAAAATGCAATGTGATAAAAGTATAATAACATTGTGGCATAAAGGAGGAAGTGATCAACTATGCTTGAATGGTCAGTAGAAGGTGCACAGAGGAGATTGTTGAGCTGGAGTGGGGGGTTGGGGGAAGAGTAGGTACAAATGCACTGCACAGAGGTTTTCAACAAAACACTTTAATTTCAAAGAATCATGGTGTGCAAAGTTGGGTATTTGGACAGACAGGTCATTCTTGGACCAAGAAAGGCCTTGGATATGATACTAGCAGTTCAGATTTCAGCCTGTGGGTGATGAAGAATCAGCAAAGCAGCCAAAGTAGGGAAGGAATATAATAAAATGTATTACTAAATCTTTTTGTCAATAGCATAGGGTAGATTTGACTGAACGGAGGGACAATAATCATGACACCATGATGAAGAGCAGAACCAAAGAAACAGCCATAGGGCTGATGGTAGAAACCAGAAGTAAAATATATTAAAGATGTCTCATCAATGCATTTGACATTGTCAATTTCAGTGAAATTGAGAACTCTTGAGTATTCACCAGTATTTATACTAGTCAGACTGGTCAGGTAAGGTAGGGTAAATGTGGGTAAAAGTAAAGATCTCACTATTTTCAGGATACCTGGGAGGCTCAGTTAGTTAAGTATCCAACTCTGGATTTCCACTCAGGTCATAATATCATGGTTCATGGGATCAAGTCCTACACTGAGCCCCAAATCAGGCTCCACACTGACAACAAGGAGCCTGCTTGGAATTCTCTCTCTCTCTCTCTCTCTCTCTCTCTCTGCTCCACCCCACTTGCCTCTCAAAATAAATAAAAATAAACTTAAAAAAGAAAGATCTCCCTATTCTCACTCAATCCCAACTTCTCCTGTTTTGTATAGTTTAAACACTTCCTTTTTTTTTTGTCTTCACTGCTACAAACTCATTTTCATTTTCTTTCAAAAATGAATGTACAAGTTGGTAACATCCTTTTTTTTTAATGTCATGGCCCTTTTAATAAACTTTTGGTTGATTCTTTCTCCCTTTCCTTCCTTCCTTCCTTCCTTCCTTCCTTCCTTCCTTTCTTTCTTTCTTTCTTTCTTTCTTTCTTTCTTTCTTTCTTTCTTTCTTTCTTTCTTTCTTTCTTTCTCTTTTCCTCAAGCACTCAACATGTGTCTAGTGACATAAAATCCCAAGACGGAGAGTTTATTTGTGAAGAATGTTACAGGGAAGCAAATGTGAATAAGGAAAGACTTCTCAAAGCCTCAGAACATTTAGAGCTAGGTCCCCCTACGACACTGTGTCCACGTGGTCACCCACTAACACATGGTGTAGGAAGTGGCATCTTGGTCTATAAGATGTAAAACAGCTAATGGAGGGCTCAAATGCTGCTCTCCACAAACTCCTCTGTTGCTTCTGATGTGGGCGGAAATGAGCTCAGCCTAAAATGCTCCACTGGTTTCACTCCTCCTAGCTGGGTGCTGCAGCTGCAAAGTGTGTGCTGTGAAGCTTGTGAGCAAACCCCTGAGAGCTGCAGATCCATGACTTGTGGCCCTAAGTTACAGACAGAAAACAAGAGGCGTGGTGACTTTAACAATGGGAAGGCGGGCTTTTGTCTCACTACAGAATGCCTTCCTCACCCACAACTCAAAGCTCCTTGGAGCAGCACCTCCAGGGTGCTGAGAGCGCTTCCTTTGTGATGAGCTAAACAGCCTCTACTTTACAGCAGAACGAGGGTAAGACAGGACGGCGTGTTCACAGGAAGTCAGTAGTTCCCTTTTTAACCATACCTGCTCACGGTTTAGTCTTCAGTAACTGCCTTCTAAAACTTCTCTGTGTTGGACGGGCAAGAGGAGCTGTACTCTTTGCCCTGCCTTCCTGGGGGACTTCTTTTCAATAGCTGATTGGAGGGGAAGTTGTGGGGCAGGAGCCAACCACCTGAGTGTCACCACACAGGTTTTCGCAAGGGTGAGGCAGGGCTCCAGGCTCACAGCTGCAGGAGCTGAGTTCCATGCCCAGGTTAGAGTCCCCTGTGGGGGCGGTAGAGGAGAGCAGCATGAGTGTTCTTCCTTTCTTGTGACAGCAGATCAACACTCCCATGTCTATTACGTGCACAGTAGGGACGGCAGCTCCTCCTCATCAGGAGAGAGCTCCTTTCCTCCCACATAGAGAACTAACATTTACATCCTAACTCAACACAGGATCCTTCCTTTAAGTAATGTCTGATTGGAGAATAGGTGGAAAATGTCTGCTGTGCCTAGAAATGTATAAGTGAGCAAAGACCCCTTTCCTTGTTACCATGTTGTTGACTGTCTCTGCAATGGACTGAAGAGAAAATAAAAGGATGGGGGTGAATAGGACCACATCAATGACCCAATTGACTTTGTCTCCTCAAGTATATTATGAAAGAAAGTATCCATTTTGGTCCCAGTCTGCTGACGAATAACTGCTGAAAGAAACCTGTTCTATTAAATTTATCCCTATGATCCCCAGTGGTTCCGTTGAGTAAAATTCTCAGAAGCCAGCTTGTACTTGTTGTCTGTTGCTTCTACCTATGTTTCCCTGCAATATCAGACCCAGGTCCATGTTTTACTGTGTTCGAAGAGGGGTGACCCACTGCCTGATGTTCTGTGGTAATCGTTTTAAAGGGATGCAAGTGAATCTAGGTTTTCTGAATAGAAAATGGGCTAATTGCACAAACATGTAGTGCTTAAGGACATAAACAGCTATTTTACCTTGAAGCTTACAAATGTTAACACCTGGTGGATTCTCTGTCTGTACAAAAAATGAAGTGCCAAGTAAATTGGGTGCAAAATTCACTCCCCCAAATATTCACCTGAAAAATTTTCATCATGAAATAAAAAATATCTTAATAGTCCACACTGTTATAATATTTGTATTTGTGTTCACTGGGAAATTATATAACACCAAGATAAAATCCATGAGTCAATCATGGTTTAGAGTCAGCTTTTAAAAAACTATTTGTGGGGCCCCTGGGTGGTTCAGTCGGTCGAGCTGCCGACTTCGGCTCAGGTCATGATCTCACAGTCCATGAGTTTGAGTCCTGCATCGGGCTCTGTGCAGACAGCTCAGAGCCTGGAGCTTCGGATTCTGTGTCTCCCACTCTCTCTGCCCCTCCCCTGCTCATGCTCTGTCTCTCTCTGTCTCAAAAATAAATAACAACATTAAAAAATTTTTTTAAAACTATTTGTATGAAAAGAATCAACCTGGCCAATTGGAATGAAAACGAAATTTTTTTTCTAACGTTTAGAAGTTGGCTTTCAGACCAAGTCAATTCTCAATATTCAAGCATATTAGAGAATTTGTGGTAATTTTGTTAAATATGTGATATTGGTATGATAATATGAATGCGAATGAAGATAATGTTCATAATTTTTTGTTGACTCCGGCTGAGATCCTTAAAAGCAAAGTGTCATGATGTTTCTCTAATACTTCAGAAAAAAAGTCAAGGAGATTAAATCAAGAGTTTGATAGGCAGACAAAGCAAATACAGTGAAATGCTAACAATTGGTGATTCTAACTGCAGGGATGTGGATGGTCACTGCACAATTCTTTTTCTTTTCCTTTTTGCCTAAATTTTCATAATACAAATCTTAAAAAGGGATAAGAGTAAGAAACATGCAAATTTACCTCACAGGTGGGGCTTCCAGTTAATGGTATCTTATTATAACTATTTGATTTTCACGCTCTGCAATATTATTATTCAGTGTTATATTATTCAGTAGTACTCATTTTGCTACTGTGTTAAAAGCATGTAAAACTGAAGCTCAGTTAAGAAGGAGGTCACTTTCAAGTGCACATTTATGATGAATTTCTCCATCTTCCTGTGAAATGGGCAAGTTTATTAATGGGTGGAAAAAAGATTCTGCAAAGCACATTTTGTGGGATTCCATTTATGTAAAAGTGTGTGTGTGTGTGTGTGTGTGTGTGTGTGTGAGAGAGAGAGAGAGAGAGAGCACAAATGTGTGCATAGAGAGATGTCCAGAAGTATGTATCACAAGAGGGAAACACTGATTATCTCTGAGCATCAGATTGTTGAGTGATATTATTCTCTTCTTTGTACGTTTTAGTCTCATTTAGTTTTTTAGTATGAGTGTAATATCCTTTTAAAACACAAAAGTTTTAAAAAATTTTTTGGCACATAAATGGCACATTAACTTTAATCCTATCCTACTTGGAAAATACATAAACTTATTGAACAGCAACATATTCTATGTACATAGCACACATGCATGCTATTGACTTCTTCAAGAAAAACGCAATGACATTAAGCTCTTTTTTTTTTTTTTTTTTTTTATTTTTGGGACAGAGAGAGACAGAGCATGAACAGGGGAGGGGCAGAGAGAGAGGGAGACACAGAATCGGAAACAGGCTCCAGGCTCCGAGCCATCAGCCCAGAGCCTGACGCGGGGCTCGAACTCACGGACCGTGAGATCGTGACCTGGCTGAAGTCGGACGCTTAACTGACTGCGCCACCCAGGCGCCCCGACATTAAGCTCTTTTTAAGGCTGTGTTTACACAAACATTTTTTTTTCCTTTTTCACTTATGATGGAATTTAAGTGTGTGGTTTGTAGTTCAAAGAATTTGAAATTCTAAATAAATAACTACCTTAAAACTGTATTTTCTCCATATCTAAGGAAAGACTTATTCATACACTGTAAGCAGGCTTAATCATAAGAGAAGTTAAATCAAAGTGACTGTTACACTCAGTGAAAATCTCTTTCTACTCTTTTAAAATATCATTAGCGAGGCAAGCCTATATATAACCATAGAGCTGACACTTGACTTTCACTCCCACCTCATGGCATAGCTTACAAATGAATTGCCCATGTATTGTTTTCATGTAGGTATGCCTAATTATGAGATAGAATAAACTAAAAATCACATTATTGTATAGTTTATACTTTCCTTCACCATGTTTATTAAAGTGATGGAATTTGTTCTTAATTTTTAACATCTACAGTCATGTATTTATTAAATGTTCACCATGGCTAGACATGGATCCCACTTATAAAGTAGCACACTTAAATATTTAAAAAATTAGCAACATGCAACGAACAGAATAAGATACCAGTTATTGCTTGAAAAGGACAGAGATAACTTTCTCTACTTTCTTCCTTACTGGATTAGAATGTGTTCGATGTTGCTCATGCAAATGTAGTCAGGGTAGTTCAATTTCTTCCTTACCGGATTAGAACGTGTTTGATGTTGCTCATGTGAATATAGTCAGGGTAGTTCAAACAAAAAACTGTGAGATGACACAGTTACTAGTCCCTTTCTTTCTGGTTTGTTCCACTCATCTTTCTGAGTAAACCCATTCTCAAGAAAGGATCAGAAAAATTCTTGAATAGTGATATAGTGGATGGAATCCTCAACTGAACATCAAAGATCTGGAATCCAGTTTTATTCCTCCTATAATTAGCTGACTGAATGACTTCTACAAACTGGTTATCTTATCTGATTGAGTGCCAACTTCATAACTGGAAAAACAAATGCTTTGGATATGCTAATGTTCAAATCTGGAAAACACTGTAAAAGTGGAAGGGCTGATTTCCCCTGAATAGAGGAACATGATGCACAAGGACAATTCGGCACGACCAGGTTCTGGAGCCGTGTCCAGCCCTGATGGATAAATCAATTTCCTCTGATGCTGGCAGATCTCTTCAGTATCAAGTTCAAGACAACTGAGTTCTAAGCCCCTAACTCAAGGGTCCCCTCTCTTGGTTGGTTGCATCAGATATAGTAGGTAACCTGGCTGAAATCAGAAAGTTAGAATATGACTTCAGTTCCCTTTTGAAGCCATTTTCCTCCTTCCAGCTAAAGAGATTTTTCCATCCTTCTTTGTTTCTGGGGCTCTTGTATTTTCTAACTCGACATCTTCCTCCGGCCATTCCCTCTTCCCTGTGTAACATCGAATATTGTTTGCTAAGATCTAGCACCAGTTCAACTCTCTTGGGTTCCTGCAATGAAAAGAAGATCACAATGAAACATGGAACTGAAATCTAAAAGTGTTATATATTGGGGGGCCTGGGTGGCTCCGTCGGTTAAGTGACCTACTCTTGATCTCGGTTCAGGTTATGATCTCACAGTTAGTGGATTCAGACCCCATGTTGGGCCTTGCGCTGAAAGTGAGGAGCCTGTTTGAGATTTTCTCTCTCCCTCTCTCTCTCTCTCTCTCTCTGTCCCTGCCTCGCTCATGCTCTTTCTCTCTGTCTCTCTCAAAATAAAT
Source organism: Puma concolor (assembly GCF_028749965.1). Classification (NCBI taxonomy): domain Eukaryota; kingdom Metazoa; phylum Chordata; class Mammalia; order Carnivora; family Felidae; genus Puma; species Puma concolor. The sequence goes on from NC_141683.1 coordinate 32,311,004, forward strand.
AAATAAACTTACAAAAAAAAAATAAAAGTGCTATGGTACAAGGTGTCAGAGCAAAGCTGCTGACTGCTTCTAGAGCAATAGGGTATGGAGCCAATAGTTTCTACTGTCGTAAGACTCGTGGCCCTTGGCATAGACATTGACAGCCTCAGTAGTGTACATCAGCCGCCTTGATGTGTGTGTCCGTGGATTTCAGCAGCAGTGGCAGGTGTCAGTAGCACGGGCACTGTCATCAAGGATTGGAGTGAAGGAGATATGTCATCAGAACCTAAAATAAGGAAGACCAAAGATGGGGAGGACTGGCATAAGTGGATGAGTCAATGGTGGCACATGTGAGATTACCTTCTCCTGCCCTACAGGTGATGCTCATAACTGTTTGAATGGAATATGAAGAAAGCAAGATGGAGTTCACAAACAGTAAAAGGGATATTGTGAACCTATTCTAACCCTCTGCCCAGAATGGAGTGGGAAACACATTTACATGTCTAACAACACACTTATTTAACTCCAGCTGCCAGAAAATGATCTAGAACTAGTCTAAGTCATCTATAATTAGCCTCTAAATTTTCCATGATCTCCAGAATCCTAACATTTTTAAATGTTTGTTTATTTATTTATTTGTTTGTTTGTTTATTTATTGAGAGGGAGACAGCAGGGGAGGGGCAGAGAGAAAGAGAGAGAGAGAGAGAGAGAGGGAGAATCCAAAGCAGGCTCCAGGCTCTGAGCTGTCAGCATGGAGCCTGACGTGGGGCTCCAACCCATGAACCACCAGATCATGACCTGAGCCAAGGTGAGACACTTAACTAACTGAGGCACCCAGGTGCCTCTCCAGAATCCTAATGTTTTAAAATTTTTTTTAATGTTTATTTATTTTTAGAGACAGTATGAGCAGAGGAGAAGCACAGAGAGAGGGAGACACAGAATCCGAAGCAGGCTCCAGGCTCCGAGCTGTCAGCACAGAGCCCGATGCAGGGCTCGAACTCACGGACCGCGAGATCACGACCTGAGCCTATGTCAGACGCTTAACCGACTGAGCCACCCAGGGGCCCCAAAATCCTAATGTTAATACAATATTCCTTGATATAGTATATGCCATCAAAATATTGTCAAATATGCTGAGGTGAGTGTATAAACATAGGGCATTATTAATTAATCAATTCATGTATATTTAAGCCACAAATTTGTATTAAATATCTACTCTATGGTAGATGTGATGCCAACATAGTAATGGTGTGCAATTTCAGTAGAAATATCCACCAAAATAAAAGATCGTTCAGATAAATTTTAAGAGACAGATTATGATTCCAAACAGCACCATATTAATAGCCACCATTTATTAAGCACTTGCTGTACAACAGGCATTTTAATAAACCCCTCAATACATTTCTTCATTTAAGTGTTAAAATCAGTATTGTATAGTGTAGTACTATCCTTGTTATAAAACTGAGAGATGAATTTCCGGGCAAGCACTATAAACTTGTGGCTATTATTATTTTGACCCACATTGTTGTTTTTGTGGTTGTTTTGCTCCGAGTCGCTAGCATTTAAAAGTAAGGAGTATTGGGGCCCCTGCCTGCTTTAGTTGGCAGAACACTCAACTCTTTATCTCAGGGTCGTGAGTTCAAGCCTCACGTTGGGTGTGGAGCCTGCTTAATAAAAATTAAATAACTGATTAATTAATCTAAAAAATAAAAGGTAAAGTAAGAAGGATTTACTTTAAAAATTTGTATTTTTATTTTCTCTTGAAAAACTAAAAGACTGTGGTATACTAGGGCTTACATTTTTGCCTAACAATAATATGCTAAAGCTGAGTAACTGATGCCTGCTCTAAACAAAGCATCCAACTGCCCACTAATGCAATTCTTAGAAAAATGCAAAAATATCACAATCAACTTGATGAATTTCACAGTTAACACAAAATTAATTTTCAGAAAGGTAAGAAAAGATAAACAGATCATTAACAACATTTGCAACCCCCCTGTGCTTATTCCTGCTAATCCCCATCCAAAGGTCACTGCTATCTTAATTTTAACACAATATTTTCGCTTGTCTTTAAATGTTTTTAATGCCTATTTATTTATGAGAGAGAGACAGAGTGCAATCAGGGAGGGGCAAAGGGAGAGAGGAAGACACGCAATCCAAAGCAGGCTTCAGGCTCTGAGCTGTCAGCACAGAGCTCGACAGGGGCTCGAACTTAGGGACCTGCAAGATAATGACCTGGGGCAAAGTTGGACACTTAACCAACTGAGGCACCCAAGCGCCCCCACTCGTTTTAAATTTTTGCATAAATAATATACAATTTATTTTGTGTGTGTGGCTTCTATCACTCATCATTGTATTTTTGAGATTCACTCACGTTCTATTGTGTCTTTGTGTTCTAGAATTCCATTCATGAGTATATCAGCTGTGTCTCTCCATTCAATTGTTGGTAGACACCTGGCTCTTTTCTACATTTTGGCTACTGCAGATCATGCTGCTGTAATATTCTGGTGCGTACGTTTTGGTGAACATACACACAGTTTCTTATGAAAATTAGCCTCAGACCAGAATTTCTGGGCCATATGCTGTGCATATATTAAGAGTTAGATACTGCCAAAACTATTTCCAAAGTGACAATACCAATTCACTCTCTCATCAGAAGGGTGTGAGCATTGCAACTGCTCCCAGATCTCAACACTTGGTGTTGTCTTCCTTTCTTTTTTTCCCTTCCCTTCCTTTCCCTTCCTTTTAGTTATTCCAACAGGAGTGTATAGTGTCACATCATACTTTCAATCTGCACTCACCTGTTGATGAATAAAACTGAGTACTTTTTTTTTTAACGTTTATTTATTTTTGAGACAGAGAGAGACAGAGCACGAGCAGGGGAGGGGCAGAGAGAGAGGGAGACACAAAATCCGAAACAGGTCCCAAGCTCTGAACTGTCAGCACAAGAGCCCGACGCAGGCCTCGAACCCACCAACCGCGAGATCATGACCTGAGCCGAAGTCGGACACTTAACCGACTGAGCCACCCAGGCGCCCCAAAACTGAGTACTTTTTATATATCTATTGGCTATTTGCATATTCTTTTTTGTGAGGTGCATTTCAAAGTCTTGTACCTAATTTTTTAAGTGGTCTTTCCCTTCCTAGTTGGTTTGTAAAAATTATTTATATATCCTAAATTTAAGGCTTTGTCAAACATATGATTGCTTCTCGGCCCTTTGGCTAAGATCAAGTGAAGACATTGTCGGGCATATGTATTGCAAATCATTTTCTCCCACTATAAGGCTTGACTTCTTATCCCTTAACAGCGTTTTTTAATGAACCAAATTTTTCCTTCTAATGTAAGCCAATTTGCCATTTTTCATTTCATTCCTTTTTCAATCATTTCATTCATTCATTCATTCATTCATTCATTTCATTTATTTTTCCTTCGATTAATTTTTCTGTCCTCTTTATAAAGTTGCCTATCGGAACTTCACAAAGATAGTCTGTTATGTTTTCTTTCTGAATATTCATTACTTAACTTTGACATTCAGATCTACGATGCCTCTGAAGTTGACGTTTACCCATGGTTTTGAGGTATGGGTCAGGATATATTTTTTTTATATGGATGTACAATTGACCCAGCACCATTTATTAAAAAGAATCATTTCTCCCTCCAGTACAAAGGAGTGGCAACTTTGTCATAAATAGTTACATAATAAACCAATGTTTGGGTTTTTTTCTGAATTCTGTTCAGTTCTTTGCATGGTTTATTCTTATACCAATACTACAGTGTCTTAATTACTGTAATTTCATCTGAATAAAATTGATATATGAAAATATCAACCCTCCAGTGTTATTGTATAAGATTGCCTTGACTAACTTTGGTCCTTTGCATTTCCTCATAAATTTTAGAAATAGTTTAGAAATATTTCTCAAGATATATTGTGGGTTTTTGACTTAGATTATATTACCTAGATCAATTTTGAGATAATTTATATCTTTATGTGTCTTCCAAATTATAAATAATATGGTATATGCCTCCATTTATTTAGATTTTCTTTAATTTTCTCAGGAATGTTCTGTTGTTTTCATTGTAGATGACTTGTACATTTTTGTTAGATGTCTTCCTAAAGATTTAATGTTATTTGATACTATTGTAAATTGCATTGTGTTTTTACTTTCAATCTCTATTTGTTTGCTCCTGACATATATAGAAATGTAATTGGTTTTTTTATAATGACCTCTTATTCAGCAATTGTGGTTTCCATATTGTTAAATTCACTTGTGAATTTTAGTAATTTGTGGGTTCGTCTGGATTTTCCATATACTTGACCATATTTCTTGCATTCTTAGCCTTATGTCTTTTATTATTTTATTTTATTTTATTTTATTTTATTTTATTTTATTTTATTTATTTTTTTTGCCTTATTATACTAGGTTGGATCTCCAGTACCTTGTTGAAAAGCAGTGATGATACTGGGCAAGAGTTTCTCAGCTCCAAACTCAGAAGAAAAGCTTTCAATAATGTACAATTAACTATGATATCTGGTGTGGGTTTTTTATAGAAGTTCTATATTTAGATTAAGGAAGTGCTTCTCTCTTCACAGTTCACTGAGTTTTTTGTGTCACAGTGAATTTATTTTTCCTGCATCTGCAGAGATGATTATGGGATCATTCTCTCTCTTTCTCTCTTAATTATGTAGTAAAATATACTGATTGTTTTTTGAATGCTAACCTTCCCTTGCATTCTTAGACTACAGTGTACATAGTTTGGATGTATATTGGCCTCTTTATACTTCTTTGTGTTTGCGTGCTAATATTTTATTTAGCATTTTTACATTCTTTTGTGCTTTTCCTTTCTTGCAATGCTGGTATAAGCTTTTGATAACAAGATTTTGCTACTGTCTTAAAATTAAATAGAAATAGTTTCCTTTTTTCTGTTTTCTGGTAGAGTTTGTGGAAGATTGATATCACAAAAAACATTTGGCTGGAGGGTATTTGAGGAAAGAGGAGAGTATTTTAATAATGGAATCAACTTGGTTAAAAAAAAACTTTTAGATTTTCTAATTTTTGTTGAGAAGGTTTTGATAAATTGTGTTTTCAAGATATTGTTTATTTAATGTAAATTGACAACTTTCTTGATACAAAATTGCACTTAATATTCTTTTACTATCTTTTTAAAGTTGCTAAGATCTAATTGGTACAGGCACAATGAAAACCACTAGAAAGTTTCCGCAAAAAAATTAAAAATAGAGCTACTATATAATCCAGCAATTCTACTTGTGGATATATCTCTGAAAGAAAAAAAATCACTATCTTTAAGACGTATCTACACCTCATGTCTATTGCAGCATTATTTACAATAGCCAAGACATGGAAAGAACCTGTGTCCATCAATGGATGAATGGATAAAGAAAATGTGGTGTCTATACATACAATGGAATGTTATTCAGCTATATAAAAGAAGGAAATCCAGCCATTTGCAATATCATGAATGAACCTTGAGGGCATTATGATAAGTGAAATAAGCCAGACAGAAAAAGACAAATACCAAATGTGTTATCCAAACACACACACACACACACACACACACACACACACACACACACCCTTGAACTCATAGATATAGAAAAGAGATGGGTGGTTGTCAGAGGTAGGAAGGTGTGGGATCAGGGAGTGGGTCAAATGGGTGAAGGTGGTCAAAAGGTACAAACTTTTGGGGAGCCTGGGTGGCTCCGTTGGTTAAGCATCCTTCTTCGGCTCAGGTCATGATCTTGCGGGTTGGTGGCTTCAAGCCTCACGACGGGCTGTGTGCTGACAGCTCAGAGCCCGAAGCCTGCTTTGGATTCTGTGTCTCCCTCTCTCTCTGCCCCTGCCTTGCTCCTTCTCTGTCTCTTTCTCTCAAAAATAAATAATAAACATTAAAAACAAGTTTTAAAAAAAGGTACAAACTTTCTGTTATAAGGTAAAAAATTACAGAGATGTAATGTACAGAATGGTGACTATAGTTAACAATCAGTACTGCATATTTAAAAGTTGCTACAAGAGTAGATCTTAACAATTTTCCACAAGAAAACCAAATTGTAACTATGTGAGATGATGTACGTTAACTAAACTTGCTGTGGCAATTATTTCACAACATATATATCTATCAAATCATCATGTTGTACACTTTAATAAGATGTTATATGTCAAATTATATCTCAGTGAAACTGGAAAAAATTTAAATTTTATAAGGTCTGTGGTGATACTGTTTTTTATATTACTGGTTAATACTTTATTTTTATTTTATTGTCTTTTTTCTTGATCAGTTTTACTAAATACATACTAATCTTTTCAAAGAACCAATTTTAGGGGTTTTGTTGATTTTCTCATGTATATTTATTTTATATTTAATTGAGGGTTTTTTGTTCACATATATATTTATAAATGTCAATATATATGTATAGTATATATATAGTACTTTCAACATCTAATATTATCTTATACTGCCAACTTAACTCATTTATATTACCTCCATCTCAGACAGCATTTGAGTTTATAAATCCTTTAAATGTCTCTTAAGGGATGCCTGGGTGGCTCAGCCGGTTAAACATCTGTCTTTTGGTTTCGGCTCAGGTCACGATCTCATAGTTTTCATGAGTTCAAGCCCCACGTCAGGCTCTGCACTGGCAGCACGGAACCTGCTTATGTCTCTCTCTCTCTCTCTCTCTCTCTCTCACTCTCTCTCTTCCCCCCTCCCTCCCTCTCTTTCTGCCCCTCCCCACTCATGCTGTCTCTTAAAAAAATAAACTTGGGGCGCCTGGGTGGCGCAGTCGGTTAAGCGTCCGACTTCAGCCAGGTCGCGATCTCGCGGTCCGTGAGTTCGAGCCCCGCGTCGGGCTCTGGGCTGATGGCTCAGAGCCTGGAGCCTGTTTCCGATTCTGTGTCTCCCTCTCTCTCTGCCCCTCGCCCGTTCATGCTCTGTCTCTCTCTGTCCCAAAAATAAATAAACGTTGAAAAAAAAAAATTAAAAAAAAAAATAAACTTAAAAAAACTTAAATCGCTCTTAACTTGTTGAAGCCAGTGTGACATGTTTTTAAGTTAATAAGTAACAGAACAAAGATTCAAATCCAGGCTGCCTTACTCCTAAGTCCATGGTCTTTCATACTCATATAGGGCTGATCATATAAGGTATTTGGTAAAACAAAATAATAAAAAAGCAAAAGTAAAAGAAAGAACCTTGACTGACACTTCTTGCTAAGTAAAAATCAGCTTCTGGAGGAGATAAAGAAGAGAGGAGAACTGGGCAAGTTGTGTCTAGATACTTTCTTTCTTTCTTTTTTAATGTTTATTTTTGAGAGAAAGGAAGAGAGGCAGAGTGGGGGCGGGGGAAGGGGCAGAGAGAGAGGGAGACACAGAATCTGAAGCAGGCTCCAGGCTCTGAGCTGTCAGCACAGAGCCCAACAGGGACTTGAACTCATGAACCGTGGGATCATGACCTGAGCCCAAGTCAGATGCTTAACCAACTGAGCCACCCAGATAGGCGCCCCTAAGATACTTTCTTTTTTTTTTTTTAATATATGAAATTTATTGTCAAATTGGTTTCCATACAACACCCAGTGCTCATCCCAACAGGTGCCCTCCTCAATACCCATGACCCACCCTCCCTTCCCTCCCAACCCCATCAGCCCTTAGTTTGTTCTCAGTTTTTAAGAGTCTCTTTTGCTTTGGCTCTCTGCCACTCTAATCTCTTTTTTTTTTCCCTTCCCCTCCCCAATGGGTTCCTGTTAAGTTTCTCAGGATCCACATAAGAGTGAAAACGAACCTCCACACTGTTTTCCAGAGTGGCTGCACCAGTTTGCATTCCCACCAACAGTGCAAGAGGGTTCCCATTTCTCCACATTCTCTCCAGCATCTATAGTCTCCTGATTTGTTCATTTTGGCCACTCTGACTGGCGTGAGGTGATATCTGAGTGTGGTTTTGATTTGTATTTCCCTGATGAGGAGCGACGTTGAGCATCTTTTCATGTGCCTGTTGGCCATCCAGATGTCTTCTTTAAAGAAGTGTCTATTCATGTTTTCTGCCCATTTCTTCACTGGATTATTTGTTTTTCGGGTGTGGAGTTTGGTGAGCTCTTTATAGATTTTGGATACTAGCCCTTTGTCCGATTTGTCATTTGCAAATATCTTTTCCCATTCCGTTGGTTGCCTTTTAGTTTTGTTGATTGTTTCCTTTGTTGTGCAGAAGCTTTTATCTTCATGAGGTCCCAATAGTTCATTTTTTCTTTTAATTCCCTTGTCTTTGGGGATAAGATACTTTCTAAGTATGTGAACTTGGATATGACTTTCCATCTTCTCTGGCCACTATTTCCTCATCTCTAACACAAGAAATGGGACTAATTATTTCCAAGGTTCCTCTCCATTCTAACAGCAACGTTTCAAAGAGGAAATCATAATATGAAATGTTATAGAAAGGTAAAAAATATATAGTTTAAGAAAAGAGTGATGCATGTTTTAACCAAGGAGTCATTATATTACTGAAGGTGGGAGCCAAATTACAGCAGTTTTTAGATTAAATTGATGTTATGCCTTTCTCAAGTAGATAGGGAACTCTGTGCAGCAAGATATTTGCAACAGCATTGTATTGTTGGGGAATGTCAGAGCAGAGGTAGGAACTATAAACTTCGTCAGCCAGAGAGTGACACTTGGTTTACTGAGTCCTCTTTTTTCATAGTTACAGAACTACAGAACCACAGAACTATAAACACCGTCCCTGGAAAGAATTGGTATTAAAAAAAAAATCCAAGAAACACAACATCTAGATAAGACAAGCTTCAATAGGACAAGTCTTTGCACAAAGATGATTCCTGAGACACTTGTGACAAAATCCTCTCTCATTGACCTAGATTTTTCGTCTATGACATTGTAAGAGCAAATACAAATTAAATATAATGGGCTTAATATTCCCTGGTGAAACAGAAGACGATGATTTTCTCTCCTTTTTCCTAGAGCATTTACCTTGGAAAACTTGTAATTTTAAGTACTTCTTCCTTAAAATGTATAGACATATCCTTTTGACAACTAAATGAGCCTTTGTTAGCTTTATGACCCAGGAATCTCTGAAGGACCTGGGAGACATCACTTGGAAATGTGAACATCAAGGGACATTTCACTTTTATCTTTCAGTTTTTATGGGAGGGTAGGAGCTTAACTGTGATGGGTGCCTTGTTCCAAGTTGCAAAACTACTTCCTGTCATCAAGACATAGAAGTTTGTTTCTCCTCTGAACAAACCAATCAGTTAATATAGATAGTGACTCCAATGAACAAACCAAATCAGTTAATATAGATAGTGACTCCAATTATGCTAAACTTAGGATGAACTATGCGTGACTATCAAAGTTCTCTTATTTGAGGACTGGTTATTTTTTATCTAGAATCCTGAAAACACGTATGTAATGGATTGTATCTACAAGGCTATATTAGGGGATGAGATTTCTTTCTATCTTTGCAATCTCTTAGCGGATTGTTTGTGATACACATCACATTCTGGTTTAAGGCTTATTCAATGATAAAAGTGTTACTTTTTTTTTCCTTTTATTAAAGAGACTTCCCACCCAGCTAGATTCCTTTGATATCTGTTCTTAACAAAATAAGCCAAGATCACTTGGCTAGATGTGGATTGTCCTGAGAGGGAAAAGGGGGAACAGAAGAGTCATATACAGCCTAGACATCAGGAAGAGAATTTCTTATATCAGAATCCTTTTGTTTATCTCCCAGTAATTTTGTGGAACCAGGTCAGTATTCCATACATGAGCATTCTCCCACACGAAAGAAATACAGGCAAGTATTAACTCCAGTGTCCATGAGTTGAGAAATAAAGCAGAAGTGAAATCACGTTGAAACCACTGAAGAGGGTTTCAGGGATCCTGGCCTTTCAATGCCCTAGGAAGGTGTTTGCACTGTTGTATGCTTTAGTAAAATTTGCAAACATAAGATCTTCTGTATTCCTTTTGATAAAGAAGACCCATCAAATCAAAGAAGTTTTAGGCTTCTACTGGGAAAGGCAAAAGAGAAATAAGAAGGGATCAAGAAAAGGTGAGAAGGTAACACCGAATTTATGTATGTTACAAAGACAAGACTTTTGTGAGAAAGTGGGTACTTTCCCAAAATAGCTACTATAATTTTTTAGGAAAAAAATATATATTTTTTTAAATTGCTGCCAAATGATAAGATATTCAGTTACCCAAATGACCTGAATTCATCACATCCATCTGAAAAGCCTGTCAGAAAACCATTCACCAACACATCTGCTTTTCTTCCATGTAATTTATGTCATGCATTTAAATAGTGCCAGCTAGGGGCGCTTGGGTAGCTCAGTCTGTTGGACATCCGACTTTAGTGCAAGTCATGATCTCATGGTTCATGAGTTCAAGCCCCGCATCAGTGTCTCCTCTCTCAGCACAGAGCCTGCTTCAGATCCTCTGTCTGCCTCTCTCTCTGCCCCTCTGCAGTTCACTCTCTCCTTCTCTCTCTCTGCCAAAAATAAATAAACATTAAAAAAATTTAAGTAGCTCCAGCCAAACATAAAATACTATGAATGTTACAGCAGTGCAGTCCTTTGAAAATAGAATGTTTTTTAAAATGGCAAATTTTAGGAGTTTTAATTATGAAAAGACAAGTGAATATTCTTTTTGTTTTCATACACCAAAAGTCAGCAAAAATGCACCAATCAATATTTACATGCAATTTGTTCATATTATTATAAATATATTAGCTACTTGCAGAAGGCATTGACAACTCTTCCCCAAACACCCTTATTTTGAAAAGACTCTGAATTAAAAAAGACAACATTCATTAAGCCAGCACCAAGTGGGTCCAAGTATAGGGGATGTACAGAAAGAGCAGCCAGCAAAAGCTAATTTACTTGTCTTGTAACGGCACAAATCTCTAATATGAAAAGAACATAAAGGAAATCCTCTGCTGCTGGAATCATGAAGGATCCTGAGATTGAGATCTCTTCCTTTGTGCAGACGTATAGTTTTGCTGAAGGTGGAGGAGTGAGTAGAATTCAGACCCAGAGACTGGAAAGGAATAGATCTGGGAGTTCACAAACATGAACGGGAGACCATGGGCTAGCTAGCTTTCACCCCCACCCCACTCCTCCTCCGCAGGCCTTAAGCTTTTCAAAGACTTACTCTGTGAGACCTATGGGGTTGTTGATGTTGGCTAGAGCTTTAACCTCTGTCTTTCCTTGATTCCGAATTCCCTCTAGATTTCTTTTGCCCTTTACAAAATAAGTGTGCTGCAGAGGCTGGAAAGATCTCTTCCACCCCGTTAGTTTTCAGGCTCACGTTGAGAAGGAACTTTGGCCTACCCCCAGTCTGCCACCCGGAATTCCAATGAGTGGTGAGAACAGGTAACAGCGGACACTAAAGGTAGATAGAGGTGGGATTCCCTGGAGTACAGACAGCATTCAGACACGGTGTGTGGCTTCACAGTGAGGCAATTCAGGTTAGCTAACAATTCCTCTTGGGCGCGTGTTTGCTGGGGGAGAGGCACAGGGAGTTATAAGATGGAGGGAAGGGACTTTAAGCCATGTGTTCAATTTTTTATGTCCTTCTGTAAATAAAACAAACCTTAGTGATTAAACACATTTCAATATTTGTTGCAATAGGAGCTTTTTCCAACCAGAATGATAGATCCTGACAGTCTTTTCCTTTTGATTTGTTTTCCTTTTTGTTTTTGGCTCTTTCTTTCTGTATGACAATGCTGTACAATAGCAGTGTTGTGTTTTATAATAACAAGTAATTCATTGTAAATTAATAATATTATAATAATCATAAGAACTCTTGTTCAAAATCACAAGTGGAGAAAAAGTCCTGTTATGTGCACATTTAATTATGAAGTTATTTTAGGAACCTCAAGTTTAAATACCAAACACATAAATGAGTTGTTTATATTTTATGATTAAAGAAATCCATGTGCTTTTCCTTTATAGAAATGAATGCAAATAATGTCTACACTGGCACATATAAAATATTTTCTTGATCTCCTAAAAATGTAACAGAAGCCCTGAAATTTCAAATAGTAACTTAAAATTAAAAACACTAACGAATTTAAGAGCTTTAAGTGTTGAGATGATCTGTTCGTCATCCACTATGCATAGATATATGACATCAAGAATGGCAATAGTTCACCAAATTTAAAGTAACTCTTCCCAAAACTCAACTATTTTGAAAGGATAAGATTTTCTAAGGCATATGCTTAATGAGATGAGTTTACAGCTTCATGAAGCTCTTCTACTTTACATAGGAGGCAACTGAGGCCCAACGATCATATCCCCCACAGGCCAACGGATACTGGATAATTATTGTCAGATGTGGAAGTTGAATCAGATTTCTAAAATGCCATTTCTAGGTGCTATTCAAAAGAAAGGTTTTATAATTGTCCTTTTTATTTAATCTGACTTAATTGTAGTGGCCCTTGGCTCTTTAGGGATAATAAGAACACTTAGTGTGGAGATGGTTACAATATTAACCTAGCGTTAAATAGAGACATCCCGTTATCTAAGCTCAGAGGTTGCTCCTAAATTCATTTAATAAAACAATGCATCTTAAAAGAGTTTAATGACAAGATCTATCATAGTGAGAACAATATTAAAAATAGCTTTTCAGTTTTCACAGCAAGTACTGCTGTGTATTTTACATGACATGGCATGTGTTGATTTGACAAACATGAGGATTTCAAATGTTAAGTCATGTGCTTCTACCTGTAGAAATCTGCAGGTTGCTAAGTACATCTCCCATTAGCACAAAGACTTTATTTATACCGTGTAAAAGAAGCCGTTATTTGGGAACCTGCTAAATTTGGCAGAAAATGTGCCTCGTTTATTTTAGCACTTCCAAATATAAAAGAAAATATAAACATTTAAAGGTAAGAAAATGCCAAGAGTGTGATGAATTACATAAAGTACATATTTTGAACACTGTGTCGTGTAACCTGGGCTGACCACCTAAGTGATTGCAACAATAGAACACTTACATAATTCATAACAAATCCAGCCATGTAGGCTGAGTTTTATATTTTACAGGATCAAGACCAACAATTTGGCCCAAGAAAAGCATGCGTGGACCATGACTCAACATGATTTAGAATGAGTATTTTCATGAATGATTTTCATCTCAAGATTTTTGCTTCTCTGTACTCAATTTTGCAATATGAAAAATGCAGGCAGATAATTAAAAAATGAACAACAAACTTGTGATATTCGCTTGTATTTTTAAGTTAGCATTTATTTTTTTTGAGGCTTGACTTAGGTGTCTTGAAATTATAATAGTCTGGGTCTATTTGGAACATGTGAGACTTTTAAGTTTAATATGATAATTATTACATAAAGGGATTTAAATGGGGGACTGCTGACATTATAGTTAAAATGGTCATATCTGATTTACAGGAGCTAACTCATTCATGTATGAACTCCTGTAATCACTTTATATATCAAGTTTATTATTCTAGGGCTTTATTACTCATAACTTATTTATAATAAGACATCTTTTTTGGACAGAGAGGTGTTCTTGAAGTGGTGTGTCTGAGTATGTGTGAGTTGAAAATGTTTTTCAATTTATTCCGTACTCAAAATCTGCAACATGATTATCTTTGAAAGGCCCAGAAAGTTTGAAGGAAATCTTTTTACTCCCAGCATTATTATTGAGTTTCTTTAATAAGTAGATGGAATATTTAGCACTGAGTTCCATTTATGTCCTTGACATTGGACTAGGTCAGGCTTTCTTAGCCTTGGCACTATGAACACTGTGGCCAGACAATTCTTTGTTGTGAGAGTCTGTTCTGAGCATTGCGCATGTCCAACAGCATTCCTGGCCGCTTCCCCCTAGATGCCAGTAAGACCCCAACTGCAATAACCAAAAATGTCTTCTGGACAATGTCAATTGTCCTGGAGTGGGGTGGAAGGATCAGGGAGGAGGTAAAATTGCCCCCAGTTGAAACCAATGAATTGGGCTAGGAATTGTTTTAAATAAATTAAATATAATAGAAAGATAACACTATCTTAGCTGGTGCTGCTTTCAAACGATTTTCAATTCACATAGGTAAATGATGTCATTCTTTGTCCTTTTTTTTCCCCATAGCTGTGAAGCGTAGTCATAAGAGAAATGAAGAAGGATGTTGGGTTATCAGGGAAAAGGGGAATGGGACGCTGCTGAATCACACCAGCTAAACCAGGTAGAGAAAACATGCACAGGAATTGTCACTGGGTAGTTCTGTGGCCCAACGAAAATCATCTCCTGCACATATGAATGCAGAAATTGGTAGCTTTTCAAGTGAAAAAGAATAGGCTTTGTATAATCCAAAGTGATTTTCAATGAAACAGAACATTTACATTTGTCCTTGCTACTCTCCCGGGGTGTGCCAGGACAGAATCCTCACACAGGGTGAACCTCCCACTGAGGCCCCATCACACTGGCCCGCCTGTTGTCATTTTTGATGTGGGTTTCCAGAGTCCTGCTCAGAGCTGACTTAGCCCTGGGCTGCTCCTTACAGAAAATGTTAACAAGCGTCGGCATTGAGGAAAGGGCTCTCCTGCAGGGATTCTGACCCGAGGCCACCGTTTTCGGTAGTGAGTTTATAGCTTCATAGCATGTTTTTAATTTAGTCACCTCAAAGATTTGTATTCCTCAGACTTGCAAACTGCCCACCCCCTCCCCTCCCTTGCGTGCCCCCCTCCCCCCATTCCCAACCCCAGAGGAAGTTTCTCTTAAAAAGAACAGAGAGTCCAGTTAGGTAACTAATGAGCTACGTACACTCTGCTTGAGATACAGTTTTTTCCTTCTTCAAAAGGCAGCTCTTAGGGGTGCTTTGTATTTGTGCACTGCCAAAGTCACCACAAATACCCCCTACTCGGTCACCGCCACCAAATTATTCCTTATTTATCAGAGTTGGTCACTCCGAGTAGCTTTAATCTGGATTTTGACGATTGAAAATTTAGATTTCTGTAAAAAAAGAAAAGATTTACTCTTGGAATTAACTTCTTCCACAGAAATTTCACATTCTGATGACTTAAAATGATAGATTTTTCTTCGATCTAATAAGGTCTTCTCCTTATTTACATTTTGGTTGGCTATTCTTTGTTGTGGAGTCTTTCCTGGGCAGAAAGAATGTTCAGCAGGATTCCTGGCCTCTCCCCACTAGGTTCCAGTAGCACCTCCTCCCCTCTGCCTCGAATGTGGCAACCAGAATTTTCTCCAGACATTGCCAAATGTTCCCATTGCCAAATGGGGGTGAGATTGCCCCTGGTGGAGAACGAATACAGCACACAGTGAGTACTTGTCATTTGATTACGTGCTGGAACTTTAGGACTGTTACGCATTTACTAAGACGAACTATAATAGGCACAAAATCAGATTTTTTTTCCCAAAAGGAAAATTCTTATAGACTTCATTCTTAAATTTTGCCAAATATCTTGATGCATATGAAATGGAGAGAAACCCATTCAGTAGGAAACCATAGATTTTCATTTTTTGTCTTTAAAGGGTCTTTGGAATATCTTTTCCATAGAAAAGAAGAACTTGTTCAAAGAGGTACGACTATAAATCTTTTATATACTATGATAATAGTAACTTACAATGATTTAAGCGATAAGCAGATTTTTTCACAGCCAAGAGAAATATGACAGTTCTCTCTGGTTGTTACATACACTATACATATGGTCCTCCCATTTTCCCTGACCAGGTCCAGGACCTCTGTGTTGCAGAGAGTTCTAGGGAAAGCGGAGCCATGAGATAAGGTGAACCTGTTGTCAATCACACGTTTGTGATTGGATAATAGGGAACCAAGTGACTTAAGATTTTTTAATAAAAAATATTGCCAAGACAACTGTCAAATTATGCCACATAAAATTCTTCAAATTAAATTAATTAATGTGGTTCTTACATTGCTAGAAAAGATGATACATTAAAAACATTTTTAACTAAAGGGTGCCTGGGTGGCTCAGTCGGTTGAGCATCCAACTTTGGCTCAGGTCATGATCTTACAGTTTGTGGGTTCAAGCCCCGCATCAGGCTCCGTGCTGACAGCTTGCTCAGAGCCTGCAGCCTGCTTCAGATTCTGTGTCTCCTCTTTCTCTCTCTCTGCCCCTCCCCCGCTCATGCTCTGTCTCTCTCTGTCTCTCAAAAATAAATAAATGTTAAAAAAATTTAAGAAAAAACATTTTTACCTAAGTGCATTTTGATGTTATAAAATGGAATAAATATCAGTGCAACTGAGTAATTTCTGCTTTAATTCAAGGCAAGGATTAAAATAGAGCTTACCTATTGCACTATAACAGAATGATTCTTGACACCTAAACTTTAAATAAGGGCCATTTGCTATAATTCATAAGAAAAACTATGGTAGAGAGAATAGGGGTTAATATGTAACAAGTAAAATAATCACAAAAATTTTAAAAAGACAGAATCAAAAGAAATAGTGACACTTAAAAATATAATATTTTATATTTAATAGCTTTGTATTTTAGAGGACACTAGTTTTTACACATTATAAAAAATTAAATAGTAAGATCCCAGTGACCAAAAAGCAGGTAGTTTTTAATTATTGCTACTGTTTCTAGGAGCAGGGGTGGGATATAGAGTATAAACTTTGTCATGCAATAGGTGAAATCAAGTAGGAGGAAGGGCTTCTGAGTAACATTGCAGAGTGTTCCAGGTAAAATCAAAAAAGAATGTCAGTCTATGTAAAACTTCTTTTACTGTGCAGCTTTTATATAACAAGGAAAGCAAGCTTGCTTGTAAGCATTATGTAGCTAGCACCTACAATTGGAAGGGTTCTATTGCCTGGATCTGTGAGGTGCCAAACATGAACAGAAATGGCAGAACTATAAGAGTAGAGTTCAAGGTTAATGAAGGCACTGTACTTTAGATGACTGACTTCAGAGTCAGTGTGGAGAGACAAGGGATCATCTTTAATTAGTGTATGACTTCTGAGGTAAATTACCATCCATGTGAACTGTTTTGGCTTAACACGGGACATAGATCAGAGTAAGGCACAAATGATGAACAGAGATGTCAAGAGAAGAAAATCATCATACAAGGCCAGAAAAATTTTTTTAAATGCATTAATTTCTTCTAAATTTCTCATTAATAGTTTAATGAGAATAAATGGAAACTAATACAAAAACATTGTTGTTAAGCTTTTAGATTACTTATAGATCGTAGATATGTTTATGGTTAAATTAAACTGTTTAATATGCCAGTCATATTATCTCGTAGAAGAGGGTATTTTGCTGCCAGGCTAGTTATCTTATTTGCTTTATGTAGTCTAATGTAAAAAGAATAGCTTTGAAGTATCATTTTAAGACAGTGAAATGGTGGATCCAACTATTTTTAGACAAAATCTGACACTTAAAGTAAGAAGATCTTATAAAATAACAGAATTGAAAGTACCCTAAGATATAGTATGCCTTCAAATACATTATTTCAGTGTTAACACAGTTTAAGTAATCAATACTATTTTGTCTCATTGTCTATATGATCCCATTATCCAAATGGTAGTGTAAAGGGGTCTTTGGAATATCTTTGTCACAAAAAGGAAGAACATTTTCATAATAGTTTTTTTTTTTTTCAACATTTATTTATTTTTGGGACAGAGAGAGACAGAGCATGAACGGGGGAGGGGCAGAGAGAGAGGGAGACACAGAATCGGAAACAGGCTCCAGGTTCTGAGCCATCAGCCCAGAGGCTGACGCGGGGCTCGAACTCACGGACCGCGAGATCGTGACCTGGCTGAAGTCGGACGCTTAACAGACTGCGCCACCCAGGTGCCCCAGGAAGAACATTTTCAAAGAGTTACTACTATAAATCACTGATATACTATGATAACAGTAACTTACAATTCTATCATTCACTCATTCTTTCATCGAATATACACCTGAGTATATAGTAAGCACTGACTTATTTGCTAAATGTAGAACATGAATAAAACAGCAACAGTACCTCTCCCCAAGAAGGTTGTCAGTCTAGTGGGGTATGGTCCATATTACAGAGTATGAAAGTTACACAGTAGGAAGATCATGAAGAGTTTTAAGCAAGGAGCAATACAATTTGACTTACATTTCTAAATCTTCTTTAACTACTCTGCAGAGAATGTCCTATAGAGAACCTAGAACATAAGTAAGGAAATCGACTTGGATGCTATTGCAGTGGTTAAAATGAGAAATGATGATGCCTGGAAATGAGGATGAAAAGAGTGGAAGGAAATGGACAGGTTGCAAATATAATTTTGTAAAATTGCCAGGACTTGACAGCACCATTTTGAACATGACGGGGGGGGGGGGGGATGGGGCAGGGATGAAATTTGAAGGTAGAAAATTTCAAAATTGGAATGCTCTTTGCAGTGAAATTAAATGTTAATTTCATTTAAATATTAATATAATATGTATTTCATATATATGTGTATGTATACAGAATACAGGCATCAAAAGAAAATATTACAACTGCAAGAAATTTTTGGTAAATTGAATGATATATATTTTTTTGAATTTTTAATTGAAAGATAGTTAAAATATTGAAAATGGGTAATGAGGTGAACTTCAAAACTGAACAAATAAACTATTTTTGAATCATTTAATACTGGACTGGAGGCATGCGGCAGTCATAGTTGGCTAAACTATCTAATGTTGGTTTCCTAACTCTTCTCCCATTTTCACCACATGCAACAAATTTTGAAAAAGTACCACCCACCACAGACATGCTTCGGTGGTTCAGTCCAACTTTGGCCCAGGTCATGGTCTCACAGTTTGTGGGTTTGAGCCCTGCCTCAGGCTCTGCTCTGATAGCCTGGAGCCTGCTTTGGATTCTGTGTCTGCCTCTCCCTCTCTGCCCTTCCCCCACTTGGGTTCTCCTGCTCTCTCTCTCTCAAAAATAAATAAATAAACAAACTTAACACCACCCACAACAAATTTTGAAAAAGTCCATACTTCCTTGTTCACCTCCCTTGTAGATAAGGATTGCAATGTAGACTTGTTATCATCAATAAGAGGTAAGTGAAAGCATGCTCCTGCTGCATGAAAAAGATGTTTCTTGCTTGAGAAAAGAAAGTCTGAAACAATCTCTTTCCTCTTCCTCTTCTTTCCCTTGCTCTTCCTTAGATGTCCCTTTGCTTTCTACCCATGTCCTCTGATGTTTGAGCTGTGAACCACTGTCTTTTCTTTTTTTTTTTTTTTTTTTAATTTTTTTTTTCAACATTTATTTATTTTTGGGACAGAGAGAGACAGAGCATGAACGGGGGAGGGGCAGAGAGAGAGGGAGACACAGAATCGGAAACAGGCTCCAGGCTCTGAGCCATCAGCCCAGAGCCTGATGCGGGGCTCGAACTCACAGACCGCGAGATCGTGACCTGGTTGAAGTCGGACGCTTAACCGACTGCGCCACCCAGGCGCCCCAACCACTGTCTTTTCAATGATGTGGTTCAGTTGTCTCTACTCAAGCAGTTGCCCTGCCATTACCCTTGCTTGGATCAATGCTTTGTAATTGGAAATGCTGTATTATTGCTAGGTGTTAGCATTAAGAAATCCTGCAGAATTACAAAATACCACCTCAGGATTCTGATGAATTAACATTGATATCACCTACTCCAGACTTCTTGTTAGGAAAACAATAAATATCTTTATGCTTGAAACTATCGTTAGTAGAATTTTCAGTTATGAATTAATTCTTGCTGATAGCAAAATATCCATGAGGCAATTTAGGCAGGAAAATAAGTGGAGAGCAGGTAATTCATGATATGCTTCTAGGAATTCAAATTACCTGAAGTTTTAATTGATACATTGTGATGGAATAAACTAGACTTTTTGAAGTTATTCTTAGTTTAGAATCTTTTCTCAATAGACAAGGCAGCGTGCCAAACCTTTTTTTTTACATCTTTTTTTTTTCAAGTTTTTATTTAAATTATAGTTAGTTAACATATAGTCTAATATTGGTTTCAGGAGTAGAATTTACTGACTCATCACTTATATATAATACCCAGTGCTCATCACAGCAAGTGCCCTCCTTAATACCATCACTCATTTAGCCCTTCCCCTGCCTACCTCCCCTCCAACAACCCTCTGTTTCTTCTCTGTACTTAAGAATCTCTTATGGTTTGCCTCCCTCTCTTTTCCCCCTTCCTCTATGTTCATCTGCTTCGTTTCTTAAATTCCACATATGAGTGAAATCATATGGTATTTGTCTTTCTCTGACTGACTTATTTCACTTAGCATAATACACTCTAGCTCCATCCACGTTGTTGCAAATGGCAAGATTTCATTCTTTTTGATGGCTGAGTAATATTCCATTGTATAATACATATACATACTGCTTCTTCTTTATCCATTCATCAGTCGACGGACATTTGGATTCTTTCCCTAATTTGGTTATTGTTGATAATGCTTCTATAAATATAAGGGTGCATGTGCCCCTTCAAATCATTGTTTTTACATCCTTTGGGTAAATACCTAGTAGTGCAATTGCTGGGTCATGGGATAGTTCTATTTTTAACTTTTTGAGGAATCTCTGTACTGTTTTCCAGAATGGCTGCACCAGTTTGCATCCCTACCAACAGTATAAGAGGGTTGCCCTTCTCTGCATCCTCACCAACATCTGTTGTTTCCTGTGTTGTTAATTTTAGCCATTCTGACAGGTGTGGGGTGGTATCTCATCATGGTTTTGATTTATATTTTCCTGATGATGAGTGATGTTAAACATCTTTTCATTTGTCTGTTAGCCATTTGGATGTCTTCTTTGGAAAAATGTCTGTTCATGTCTTCTACTCATTTCTTAACTGGATAATTTGGCTTTTGGGTGTTGAGTTTGATAACTTCTTTATAGATTTTGGATACTAACCCTTTATCAGATACGTCATTTGCAAATATCTTCTCCAATTCTGTGTGCTATCTTTTAGTTTTGTTGACTGTTTCTTTCACTGCACAAAAGATCTTTATCTTGATTAAGTCCATTTAGTTCATTTTTGCTTTTGTTTTCCCTGCCTCCAGAGACAGGTCTTTAAGAAGTTGCTATGGCCAATGTTAAAAAGGTTGCTGCCTGAGTTCTCTAGGATTTTAATGGCCTTGTCTCGCATATAGGTCTTTTATCCATTTTGAATTTATTTTTGTATATGATGTAAGAAAGTGATCCAGTTTTATTCTTTTGCATGTAGCTGTCCAGTTTCCCCAACACCATTTGTTGAAGAGACTATATTTTTTTTCCATTGGATATTCTTTCCTGCTTTATTGAAGATTAATTGACCATATAGTTGTAGGTCCATTCTGGGTATTCTATTCTGTTCCATTGATCTGTGTGTCTGTTTTTGTGCCAGTACCATACTGTCTTGATGACTATGGCTGTGTAATATAGCTTGAAGTCTGGAATCATAATGCCTCCAGCTTTGCTTTTCTGTTTCAGGATTGCTTTGGTTTGGGATCTTTTGTGGTTCCCTACAAATTTTAAGATTGTTTCTTCCAATTCTGTGGAAAATTATGGTTGTATATGGATAGGGATTACATTAAATGTGTAGATTGATTTCGGTAGAATAGACATTTTAACAATATTTGTTCTTTACCTTTAAGTTTATTTATTTATTTTGAGAGAGAGAGGGAGTAAGAGTGTATCTGTGTGCACATGTGTGCACAAGCGGGGTAGGGGTAGACAGAAAAAGAGAGAGAGAGAGATAGAGAGAGAGACAGAGAGAGAATCTCAAGCAGGCTCCACACTGTCAGCACAGAGTTCAATACGGGGCTCAATCCCACAAACCATGAGATCATGACCTGAGCCAAAACCAAAAGTCAAATGCTCAACCAACTGAGCCACCCTGACACCCCAACAATATTTGTACTTCCAATCCATGAGCATGGAATGTATTTCCATTTCTTTGTGTCCTCTTCAGTTACTTTCATAAGTGTTCTATAGTTTTCAGAGTACAGATCTTTTACCTCTTTGGTTAGGTTCATTCCTAGGTATCTTATGGTTTTTGGAGCATAAATGGGATCAATTCCTTGATTTCTCTTTCTCTTTCTTCAATATTAGTGTATAGAAATGCAACAGATTTCTGTATGTTGATTTTATATCCAGCAACTTTGCTGAATTTGTGTATCATTTCCAGCAATTTTTTGGTGGAGCCTTTCGGGTTTTCCACATACAGTGTCGTCTTGTCTGCGAATAGTGAAAGTTTGACATCTTCCTTGCCAATTTGGATGCCTCTTATATCTTTTTATTCACTGATTGCTGAGACTAGGACTTCCAGTACTATGCTAAATAACACTGGTGAGAATGGACATCCCTGTGTGATTCCTGACCATAGAGGAAAAGTTCTCAGTTTTTGCACATTGAGAATGCTATTAGTTGTGGGTCTTTCATATATGGCCTTTATGATGTTGAGGTATGTTCTCTCTATCCCTATTTTGTTGAGGGAAACAAAAAAAGTTAATATGAAAATCCAGTCCTCTATATTTTAACTTTGAGATTTTGATAAAGTTACCTAACAGTTTTGTGCCTCTGTTTCCTCATCTGTGAATAGTTATCATATTAACCAAGGTTGCTGTGAGAATTAAATGAGATAATCAGTTTAAATATATGTAATGCACAGGGCCTAGAATATGGTAAGCACTCGGTAAACAGTCACGATGTATTCACAGGCTTGATGCAAGAACCACGTGATATAGTGCATACCAAATGTCTAGCAGAAAGTTCTCAATAAATATTCATCATTCCATTTCTAGAACAATAGCCACAGCAGCTTTATTACGGGAGTGTCTATAGATGATATATATTTTCTTATATAATAAAGTATCTGGTAAAATAAAATGTTTTTGCAATATGGTGAAGTACTTTGAAAAGTGTCAGAATCTACTTAGTTTGAAGTTCTTTGAAGTCAAGATTTGAACCTAAGTATGTGGAGGCTATAAAGAACCAGAAATTCTATGTCCATTGGAATTAACATACGAATAGGTATCAGGTGGAAGAGGAGATGAACAAAGAAAGCTTCTAGATATCCATTCTAGATACTCTATAGAGATCCTGCTATCTGCCTCTTCAACCTATTTGTTAAAGCTCAGAAGTTTGAATTTATCCCAGCTAAGTCTCACTTTGGGTTCTCCTTGTCTTTGGAATGCTTTCCTGACCTGTGTCCCTAGCCTTGGATCATTAAACTTGTAGCTATTATAGCCCCAGATATTGGCAGCTGTGTTTCTAACCACGGCCCGGTAACCCTGCCATGAACCCTGAGAACCACCATCTAGTTTAATGATGTGGTTTTGTTGTTCTCTACTCAAGCCTGAATAGTTTCACCATCATATTTGCTTGGGCCAATAAAATGTGAGTGCAAGTGATGTGACATGTGACTTCTGGGTGGCAGCATTAAGAGCCAGCCATATATGATTCACTGAGCTACCTATTTCCTGCTACATGATTGATGCAGATCCATAGCTGACCTCTGAATGACTACAATGGGCAGAGAGAAAAATCCCCTGCCATTCCACATAGTATGAGCAAGAAACAGAACTTTGTTCTATTAAGTCTCTGTAATGCTGAGGTTGTTGGCTTCCACTATCTAGACAAACCTACCCTATCTAGACAAAAATCCTCATTAAAAGTTCTTTTCTCTTAATTTAAGAACTCAGATATACAGATCAGGACTAGCCATCCTGGAAGTGCTCAAGAAAGATCCCCTAAGACATCCAATAACAAGATACGTTTTTTCAGAGGCCATGTTTTAGCCTCATTATTTTATTTGTTAAGCTCAAGAACAAAATGGAGGGTATATTAGGGAAACAGGGAAACAGAACCCAATAGAAACAGAACCCAGGGAAACAGAACCAATAGAAAATATATCTACATATCTATACATTTATATCTATATTTATACATATATATGCATACATACATATATATGTATGTATATATATTCATATTTATATTCATTTCTCTATATATCTGTCTGCAAACTGAAGACACAGGAATGTCAGTGGTATAATTCAGTTTGAGTCCAAAGGCCTGAAAACCAGGGAAGCCAATGGTGTAAATCCCAGTCTAAGGTAAAACGTCAATTCAACAGTGGAGCAAAAAGGGAGGAATTTCCTCTTCCTCTGTGTTGTTCTTTTCAGTCTCCCAACAGATTGGATGATGCCCACCCACACTGGGGAGGACAATTGACCGTATTGAATCCACTGATTCAAATGATAATCTCAGCGACAAACATCCTCCCAGACACCCAGAAATAATGTTCAATGTGAGCACCCTATGGCCAGTGAATTTGACAAATGCAATTAACAATCACAGAGTGTGAGATTTAAAAAAAAAAAAAATGCTATGGCTCAGAGTACTAACAAAGCAGAGTAGAGGTTTTCTGCTTGACTTATTTGTTTCACTCTTGTCTGAGAGAAGCTATGTAGCTTCTGGCTCCTATCACACTTCAGTACAATTTATTTCTATAAAGTTATATGGTTGCAAGTAGGAGGCTTTGTCCCCATTTTCTTCTTGCAATCAGATAACTAGAGTGTTTCCTTTTCAACGTTGGAGGAAGGGCCATCAAGTGGGCGTGATACTTCTTGCACCTCCATGAAAGCGCCGCTCTCCTTGGTGAAGAGTGTCACGGGCAAGACCCTCCTCATGGGGGGAAGAGTGCACTTTTACAGCAAACACCCACTTCTACTCTGTTTCTAACCCTTAAAAACTCTCACAATATGTTTTCCCCAAGGCTACCACCATTTCTGATAAAGTGTTTGCTTTATTTAGAAATATATTACTTATGGATTATTTAAACCTCCCCAAATGGCATCTAGATAATTAAGTAAACAAAACATGTATTGTGCAGAGTAGAGTCAACTCAGATATAAAGAATGTAGTAGATTAAATGAGGGAACTGCATTTGTAAAGTTAAAATTAAACCAACATGTTGAATCATGCACATAAAATATTGAGAAAATTAATGAGCTTATTAATAGACATTTATTTTAAAATTCCTTTTTTAGTGTTTAAATAAAATATTATCTAAGGTAAAAAACACAAACAGGGTATTAGGTTTTATAGTTAATTATTTTATTTTGAAATTTCATTCTTATATTTTTATTCACAGATGGAGTGAAGTATTTTTAATAGAGTGAAAAGTAGAGTGTATTCTTTATCAAATTATACCTTTGGATTCTTATGGATTACAAGTATCTTTGGGGGTACATATATAGTATGATAATATTCAAAAATAAACAGAAAAACAAACTTTAAATGGAATACCGGCTTCTTACATTAGGTCCTGGTCAAGAGAAGTTAACTCTTCCCTAGGCACAAGGTGACCTCATCCTCTACTACGTTACTGCTCATGCTGTTAGAAAGAGTTCCACTAAGCAGTCCTTCCAGCAACATATCATTCCTCAGATGGTATGGCTCTGGATTCCATATTGAGCTTCAACAACCTAGTGAGTGAAAAGTGGAAAACATGGAGTATCTTAATTTAAACACGGATAATTAAGAAAGGCAAAATTTTCATCCAAACTCAGGAGTAAAAAAAGTGGGTACATCATGAATATTAATTTAATTAAATAAATGGAATGCCTCCAGTATTTGAGGCTTTGTGGAATAATAAAAAATGAACAATTAGTGAAAACCTGTTCATTGAATAATCCAAAGTCAATTCTCAGTTTTTAACTTCTTTGACCTCTTAGTAACAGTTGATATGGTTGGTTCCTCCCTATTTCTTGAAATACTTTCTGCGCTTGGCTTCCAGGATGCCACACTTTCCCGCTTTTTTTTCCCCCAATTTACTGGCACTTCTTGCTCTTTTGGTCTCTTGCTGATTCAGCCTCAATTTTCCAGCCACTACATTAAAAAAATTTGTTTGTAATGTTTATTTATTTTTGAGAGAGACAGAGACAGAATGCGAGTGGGTTAGGGGCAGAGAGAGAGGGAGACACAGAATCCAAAGCAGGCTCCAGGCTCTGAGCTGTTAGCACAGAGCCCGATGCAGGGCTCAAACTCAAAAACCGCGAGATCATGACCTGAGCCGAAGTCAGATGCACAATCAACTGAGCCGCCCAGGCGCCCTGTCCAGCCACTACATTTTAAAATGCACCAGAATTCAGTCTTTAGACTTCTTTAAGCCTCACACTTCCTAGTGATCTTCACTCATTATAAGTATGCTAATGACTAGAATATCTCTAGAATAGTGAATATAGAAGAGTTGAGTATCCAACTGTCTACTTGACTTTTCCACTTACATCTCAAACTCAACTTAATTCTCCCCACTAAAACTTTTCTCTTCATTGTTATTTGTAGTAGTAGATGAGACCACAATTTAGGTCAAAATATTGGAACTGTATTGTTACACCTTTCTTTTTTTCATACCCCATATTCATACCCTTTTCATTTCATACCCCCTAATCCATTTCATATTCAGCATCTCTTTTAAAGTATTTTAGAATTGAATCAGTTGTTACCACCTCAAATGTTAGTACCCTTGTCTAAATCAGATCATACTCTTGAGCCTTTATAATCTATTTTCTACATACTATCTAGTGTTACCCTTTAAAATGTTAAATCCCTTCCTTTTAAACATACACCCTTGCTAAAAATCCTACAATAGTTTCTCATAGTACTTAGTATGAAATCTGAAGTCCTTCCTTCCTATGAGCCTCGTATTATTTGAATACCTGGCTCTCTCTCCTATCTCATCTTCTCAGTCCTGTTGACTGTCTCAAGCCACATTGATCTCCATGGTGTTCTTTGACAAGTTAGTAATACTCTCATCAGTGTTCTTAAATTTTCTGATCTCTCTGCCTCAAATGTTCTTTCCAAGGTAGCCTCATGGCTCACTGCTTCAATTCCTTCTGTGTGTCTTCAGATTAACCATTCATAGAGGGTCCTGAGAAGCCCATCCAAATATATTCCATGATGATCTCTACCTCCTACCTTGTTCTATATTTCTTCATAGTCACCAAAACCAAGATTAAGAATATGAAGCAAAGATCTTCAAGATGTTGGACACGAGGCAATAAAGATGAGTAATCCCTGAAAGATTAGAGACAAAGAAAGGAAGCTGTACAATTGCCTTGGCTTACCACTTGAATGATACTGCTGGCCATGACCATGGAGCAAGAAAATCCGAAGTTAAGGAGATGGAACTAAGAGCCTCGGAAGACCGACACAGCTAGAGTTTGTGGAACAGAGTACAGAAAAGTAGAAAGCTACACAGAAAAACTCCAGAAGGTCCTCATGAGTATTCATCAGAATACTGATCAGCACATGCATGTGAGTAAATAACAGAGGACCAGAGAAAGGACTACTCAAGAGGATTAGAAAAAACAGTATCTGTTACTCACACATGCTGAGAATAGTGCTTGCTCACATCAATCAGAATGGACAATATTGTAATTCATAGGACTTTGATAGGGTACTCAGAAGGAACTTGCCTCAGAATCAATAGATACTTGAGTTGTTCTATGTCTTGGATATTATGAATAATGCTGCAAGAACATGGGAGTGCAGATACCTCTTTGGTATAGTGATTTCATTACCTTTGTATATATAACCAGAAGTGGAATTGTATGATTATATGATAGTTCTATTTTTAATTTTTAAAAGAATCTCCATACTGTTTTCCATCATGGCTATACCAATTTACATTCCCATTAACAGCGCACAAGGGTTCCCTTTTCTCTACCTCCTCACCAATACTTACCTTTTATCTTTTTGTTAATAGTCATTCTAATAGTTGTAAGGTGATATCCCATTGTGGTTTTGATTTGCATTTTCATAATAATTAATGATGCTGAACAACTTTTCATGTACTTTGGCTATTTGTATGTCTTTTTTTGAAAAATATTTATTCAAATTCTTTATTCATTTTTTAATCTGATTATTTATGGTTTTGCTCTTGAATCATATCAGTTGCTTACACAGTTTGGATATTAACCCCTTATCAGATATATGAATAGCAAATGTATTCTTGAAGAACTCCTTTTAACATTTCTTGTTAGCAGGTCTAGTGATGATTAACTCTCAACTTTTGTCTGGTAAAGTCTTATCTCACCTTCATTTCTGAAGATTAACTTTACCAAATAAAATACTCTTGATTGACCTTTTTTCTTTCAGCATGTTTAATATATCATCCCACTCTCCTACTCTTTATGGTTTCTGTTGAGAAATTTGCTGATGGACTTACAGCAGTCCTTTTATAAGTTACAAGATTCTTTTCTCTTGCTGTTTTCAAGATTATTTTGTCTCTGATTTTTGACAGCTTATCATAATATGTCTCAAAAAAATGTCTTTGAGTTAAACTTTTTTGTGGACCTATGAGCTTCATGAACTTGGATTCCAAATATTTCCCTAGTTTGGGGAAGTTCTCAGACATTATTTCTTTAAATAAGTTATCTGCCCTTCTCTCCTTCTTGGGACTCTAAGAATGCATAGATTATTTCTTTTGTTTTTAATGTTTATTGACTTATTTTGAGGGGGGGAGGGGCAGAGAGAGAGGAAGAAACAGAATCCCAAGCAAGCTCCCTGCTGTCAGCACAGAACCTGACCCAGGGCTTGATCTCACAACCATGAGCTCGTGACCTGAGCCCAAATCAAGAGTTGGATGCTTAACCAACTGAGCCACCCAGGCACCCCAGATTGTTTCTTTTAATAACACCATTTAAGTCCTATAGGCTTTCTTCATTCCTTTTCATTCTTTTTCTTTTGGTCCTCTAACTGGATAATTTCAAAGGATTCATCTTCAAGTTTCACTGATTCTTTCTTCTAGTTGGTCCAGTCTGCTGTTGAAACCATCTGTAGAATTCTTTGGTTCAGCCACTGTATTCTTCAGCTCCTTCTTCATTCCTATCTGTTTTGAACTTCTCATTTTGTTCTTCTATTGTTTTCTTAATTTTGTTAAATTGTTTTTCTGTTTTCACTCGCAGGTCTCTGAGCATTTTTAGGACAATTAGTTTGAACATTCTGTCTGGCAATTCATGTATCTCTGTTCTGGGGGATCAGTTTCTAAAGGCTTACCGTAATTAAATGGTGATGTCATGGTTCCTTGATTCTTCACAATTTTTTGTAGCCCTGTGCAAGTATTTGCATATTTGAAGAAGCGGTTTCCTCTGCCAGTCTTTATAGAATAACTTCAGTAAGGAAAGACCTTCATCTGTGGGTAAGGGTACGCTAGAGCATGCTGTGGTCCTGGGTCTAATGTTGCAAGGTGCTAAGTGCAGAGCATGTGGTATGTATGGTGGCTCTGGGTTCAAGCTGTGTGATGTCTTGGTGACTCAGGCCACCAGGATCAACAACTGCATGGTTCTTGGCAAGCACTGTAGGGTGGGTCTTCAGGGGCTGTGAGGGTTGCTGGAATCCTCAGGAACACCTCCATGTCCATCAACTAGGACCAGAGAAAGCAACTGTGGTGGTCTGAGTAGTGGTGTGTACAAACTCAGCTGCAGGGCTGGTTGCAGATCCTGTGTGGTGACAAAGTCCGATTGCAGACATATGTAGTGCTAAGGGCCATGGCCAAAAGCAAGGGCACTGGTCAACTTCTGCGGCACAACATCTGTGGGGACCCTGGCTGTCAATGTCTGCTCCCATGGCTGCAGGCTACTGCCGGGGTACATGCATAACTGAGATTCAGTAACAGTGAGGTCAGGGGCATGCAGGTGCACAGATGGTTGGGTTAGCTGCAGATGAGCCCAATGGTGCATGCCTGTGACAAGAGACAGGACTGAATCTGTGCCCACAAACAGCTGTGGGAGCTCTGGCTGTTGGTGTTGGTTGCAGGATCTTGCCATGAGTACACACATGACAGTGGAGGCCTGGGATGGGAACCAGGACAGTAGAGTGCAGGCATACACCTGGAGAGGTTAGCCCAGACTGTACACACAGCAGTGGCAGTCAGTTGTGAGGTTCCAGGCTGGTATCTTGTACTTGTGCACCAGCAGAGCCCACAGCTGGCTGCCAGTGTGCATCCTGGGCTCCAGATGGGGATGGGAATAGTAAGAGGGAGTGGGGAGGTATTCAAGCATCTGTGAACATGAAACCTATAGGGGAAAAACATCAGCACTAAAATCTGTAGGGTCCAAAGTGGCGGTGCTGGCTTTGGTTTCTTCAGTGGCACAAGCTCCTGGGATCCCCTGAAAAGCAGGGGATCCCATGGCCACTTCCACTATGTGGCTGATACTGGTTGCCTTTGCCCTCTTCCATGTTCCAAGCTGTCTCAATTTGTCTCAGTTTTGCTGACCTTTGGGTGAGGTGAATCTAAAATGGGTCTTTCATGCAATACCCCCACAAGTTTCAGGAAGCTGATCACCCGCCCCATTCTCTCTTTCCTGTCTAGGGAAATTCTTTTGAGCTAGGGAGTTCCCTCTTGGCACTGAACAGTTTCAGCCTGGGGGATGGGATAATGCAAGCAAAATGAAGTTGTTCTTCCTTCCTTCTTTGTGTGGTTATTCTTAGGGGTTTTTTTTTTGTTGTTTTTTTGTTTTTTTGGGTTTTTTTTTGCACCACTGTGTTGCCTAAGTGTCTTAAGTGAACTCCTGAATTCTCCCAGAGCTATTTTTGTTCAAGAGAACTGTATAATTATTTACTTTTGTGAGGGAACAGAGGCTAGGTTCTTCTACTCTGCATTGTGGTGATGTTACTCCCTAATAGGCACTTAATTGGAGTACTCAGAAAGGCACAGATAGAAAAAACTTTTGAAAAAAAAAGATGAAAAATTTCCAAACTTAATGAAAACTATAAGCCCACATGTGTTCAAGAAGTTTGATGAAACGTAAGCAAAAATAAGTAAATAAATTGAAGAAAACTATAGCAAGGCACATCATAGTCAAATTTCTCAAGATCAATGCTACAAAGAAAATATTGAAAACATCCAAAGAAAAACAAAACTTTACATACGTAAGACCAAAGATAATGACCACAAGTTTCTCATTGGAAACACTACATATGAGGAAATAGCATTGTTGAAATACTGACATTTTAAGAATAAAACTATTGAGAATGCTCTAGGTAAAGAAAACACCTGTCAAAAATGAAGGCAAAGACTTTTTCAGAAATAGAAGTTGAGGAATTCATTCATCACCAGCAGATCTA
Source organism: Puma concolor (assembly GCF_028749965.1). Taxonomy (NCBI): domain Eukaryota; kingdom Metazoa; phylum Chordata; class Mammalia; order Carnivora; family Felidae; genus Puma; species Puma concolor. Next base: position 32,342,041 of record NC_141683.1, read on the forward strand.
CACTACAAAATAACAAAAAAATATTAGAGGAAGTACTTCAGCAGAAAAAAAATGGTACTGCATAAAAATAGTAATGTATACAAAGGAATGAAGATCTTCAACAATGGTAATTAGAAGGATAAATGTTTTCCCTTATTATTTAAACATATCTAGAAGGGAATTGATTATTTGAACAAAAACCAACAAGGTAGTATGGATTTTATGACATACGTAAAACTAAAATGTATGTAACAATATCATGAAGGACAGGAAAGATAAATGAAATATACTACTGTAAAGTTCTTATACTATACACAAGGTGATATAGTATCACTAAATGTTCACTAATAAGTTAACTAGGTATACAACCAACTCTAGTCAATCACTAATAAAAGTTAGGATAGCTAATAAGTCAACAAAGATATAATAGAAACAAAAAAATTAATTAATTCAAAAGAAGGTAGATAAAAGAAGAAAAAGGAACAAAGAAGAAATTAGACAAATACAAAGAAAAGAGCAAAATAATGTATTTAAATCTATTAACAGCCATACTGAATGTGAAGTCTAAACACACCACCTAAAAGGCAAAGAATGTCATATTGGATATAAAAATGAAACTTAACTATATACTGCTTATAAGAAATGATGTTTAAATACACACAAAGAGTCTAAAAATAATAGAATGGAAAAAGATATGCCATGATGACACTAATTGAAAGAAAGCTGGAGTGGTTTATATTAAGATCAGACAAATTTGATTTCAGAATAAGAAATATTACCAATGATAAATGTGCTCATTTCATGTTGAAGGCGTGAATTATTCAAGAAATCATAGCAATATTAACTATTTATGCATATGATTACAGAGTTTCGAAATATAGGTAGCAAAAACTGATGTAATTGCAACGAGAAAGAGACCAGTCTACAGTTATACTTAAAGAGTTCAATACTCCTCTGTCAATGATTGATAAAACAAGTGCCTGGGTGGCTCAGTCGGTTGAGCGTCCGACTTCAGCTTAGGTCATGATCTCGCGGTCTGTGAGTTCGAGCCCTGCGTCAGGCTCTATGCTGACTGCTCGGAGCCTGGAGCCTGCTTTGGATTCTGTGTCTCCCTCTCTCTCTGCCCTTCCCCTGCTCCTGCTCTCTCTCTCTCTCTCTGTCAAAAATAAACATTAAAAAAATAAAAAAAACAAACAAGTAGACATCATGACGTACATAGAATACTTGAACAACACTATCAATCAAATTGACCTAATTGACATTTGTAGCATACTCCTTCCAACAATAGGAATGATCTTCTCAATTGATGCAGAGAATGCATTTGACAAAATTTGATATCCATTCCTGATAAAAATTTTCAGCAACATGAGGAATAAAAGGATAACCTAATAAGGTGCATCTATGAAAATTCTACAACTAATGTATGCTTAATGTGAAAAATAAATGCTTTTCCCTAAAGATCAGGAATGTGATAGAATGTCCATTTTCACCACATCCTTTTCTTGTGTGAAAGATTCTAGCCATTAAGGCAAGATTAGCTACACAGAAGTAAGCCTTACTGTAAGAAAGAAATACGATTGTCTTTAGTTGAAGACAAGATGATCATCTTCATAAAAAAATCTGATGGACAATAGGTTACTGGGGGGAAAAAGTGAATTTAGAGAGGTTGTAGAATTAAAGATCTCTATATAAAGATCAAAATTTTATTTCTATATTAGCAATGAACAATCAGAAATCGACATTTTAAAAAATAATATTTACAGTATAGCATAAAAAATGACTTCGAAGTGAATCTGACAAAAGATGCTCATTCGATGTAAACTGAAAAGGGTAAAACATTGCTAAGAGAAATTCAAGAAAATCTAGGGGTGCCTGGGTGGCTCAGTTGGTTAAGTATCTGACTTTTGATTTTAGCTCAGGTCCCAATCTCACAGTGTGAATCTCACTGACAATGTGAAGCTTGCTTGGGATTCTCTCTCTCCCTCTCTGTCTGCCTCCCCCATTGCACTCTCTCTCTATCTCTCAAAATAAATAAATAAACTTAAAAAAAGAAAATCTAAATAAATGGAGAAATGTTCTTTATGCAGGCCTCAGAAGACTCCATTTATTTTATATTGATTCTCCTCAAATTGATCTATAGATTCAATGTTGCTCCATTCAAAATTCTAATGGGCTTCTCTGTATAAATTGATAAGTTGATTCTGAGGCCCCTGGGTGGCTCAGTTGGTTAGTCATCCGACTTTGGCCCAGGTCATGATCTCATGGTTTCTGGGTTCAAGCCCCACATGAGGCTCTGTGCTGACAGCTCAGAGCCTGGAGCCTGCTTCAGATTCTGTGTCTCCCTCTGTCTATGCCCCTCCCCTCCTTGTACTTTGTCTCTCTCTGTCTCTCAAAAATAAATAAATGTTCATTTAAAAAAATTGATAAGCTGATTCTAACATTTGGTTCTAAAATTCTCATTAAAATTCAAGAAACCCAGAGAAGCTAAAAAAAATTTGAAACAGATCAAAAGAGGATTAACCTTACCTTACTTCAAGACAAATTATAAGGCTAAAGTAATCAAGACTGTGGTGTTTGTATACAGATAGACAATAGTTTTTTTTTGTTTTTTTTTTTTTCAACGTTTATTTATTTTTGGGACAGAGAGAGACAGAGCATGAACGGGGGAGGGGCAGAGAGAGAGGGAGACACAGAATCGGAAACAGGCTCCAGGCTCTGAGCCATCAGCCCAGAGCCCGACGCGGGGCTCGAACTCCCGGACCGCGAGATCGTGACCTGGCTGAAGTCGGACGCTTAACCGACTGCGCCACCCAGGGGCCCCCAGATAGACAATAGATCAGTAGAGCAAAATAGTCAAGAAACAGGCCCATACATAGATAGACAGCTGATTTTTGGCAAAGGTGAAAAGACAATTCTGTGGAGAAAAGATAGTCTTTTCATCTATTAGTGCTTGAACAACTAGAAAATAATATGCAAAATATAAACTTTGATCCACACCTCACACTACATATACTAGTTAACTAAAAAGGATTCTAGACCTAAATGGTAAGCTGAAAACTCTAACATTTCTAGAAGAAAATGGGAGAAAATCTTTGTAATCTTGTGTTCGGCACAGATTTCTTTGATATGACATTAAGAACATACTTATAAAAGATAAAAATTGTGGGCCGCCTGGGTGGCGCAGTCGGTTAAGCGTCCGACTTCAGCCAGGTCACGATCTCGCGGTCCGTGAGTTCGAGCCCCGCGTCGGGCTCTGGGCTGATGGCTCAGAGCCTGGAGCCTGTTTCCGATTCTGTGTCTCCCTCTCTCTCTGCCCCTCCCCCGTTCATGCTCTGTCTCTCTGTGTCCCAAAAATAAATAAACGTTGAAAAAAAAATTTTTTTAATAAAAAAAAGATAAAAATTGATAAAATATGTTTCACCAAAATTTAAAACTTCAGTTCATCACAAATTACTATCAAATTAATTAAAAGTTGGGGCGCCTGGGTGTCTCAGTCAGTTAAGCACCCGACTTCGGCTCAGGTCATGATCTCAAGGTTCGTGGGTTTGAGCCCCACTTCGGGCTCTGTGCTGGCAGCTCAGAGCCTGGAGCCTGTTTCGGATTCCGTGTCTCCCTCTCTCTCTGACCCTCCCCTGTTCATGCTCTGTCTCTCACTGTCTCAAAAATAAATAAACGTTAAAATAATAATAACAAAAAAAGTCAAATTGAAAGAAAATATGATAGGTATAATAAGGGATTTGTATTCAGAATATATAAAGAACTCTCAAGACTCAAATATAAGGGGAGAAAAGCTCAATTTTTTAAATGGAAAAATATTTGAAGAGTCATTTCAACAAAGAATATATGTGATGACATTGAAGGCCATGAATACATGCTTATTCTATTAGTCATTTGGAAAATTCAAACTAAAGCTCAAGATACCAGCAAACTCCTATTAGAACAGCTAAAATTAAAAATATTAATCACAGTAAGTATTAGCAAGTATGTGAAAACACTGAAATTCTCATACATCAAGGATGGAAATGTAAAATGGTGCAGTCACTTTGCAAAACTCTTTGACATTTTTAAAAAGAATTAAATGTATGTATATTGTATGTTCTAACCAATCCACTCTGAACAAAGACTTGTGCAAAAGTGTTCATAGAAGCTTTTTATTTTTTCTTTTTGTGATGGCCCCCAATGGCAAACAATCCAAACATCCATCACAGATGAATAAACAAATAAATTTTGGTCTATCCATTTGATGGCATACTACTCAGCAATAAATAGGAATAAACTGCTGTTACATGTAACATGAATGGATCTCAAAGTACGTACACTGTGTGAATGAAGTCAGGCAGTAAAAGAGCACACACTGTGGGATTTTATTAATATAAAACTAGAAGACACAAACTGTAGTATCAGGAAGTAGATAGCTGGTTGCCTCTGAGCAGAACTGGCTGGAAAGGGGCAAGATGGAGTGGTACAAAGGGCGCTCAGGAAACTCTTGGAGGTGGCAGATATGTTTATTGTCTTGAATGTGGTGATAGTTTCACAGATATATACACATGCCAGACTTATCAACTCGTGCACTAAATAAATATGTACAGTTTATTGCATGGCAATTATTCCTCAATAAAACCTGCTGTAAAAAAGACATATATAGAATTCAGACTGTAGCTAGGGAGAGAAGTTTTGTGGCCATCATCTTGACGGCCATAGTTCAGGCGTCCCTTCAAAGAGATTTAGGAGGCCATGATTCTGCTAACAATGTGTGCAGAATTTGCATGCCACTGTATGTTTATAGTCAAACTGCTTGGGTTTAAAACCTAGCCAAGTTCCTTACCCAACCTCATGAGATCGTTGTAAGGATTTAATAGACACATAGCAAGTATTCTGCAAATGTTAGCTCAACAAATGTTATCTTCTCACGTGAAAATTTGGGTGAGGGGTTCATAGCCTTGGTCAGCTGCTCAAAGAGTCCCTTGACTCAGAAAGTCAGCAACTGTGATCACTGAAGCTGTGAAAGGCAGGAGAGATGACTCAAGAAGATTGTGCAGAAGCAGATGAGAAAAAATGATTGCAGGGTCTTTTGGAGGACTATCTGAGCTTAATGGGCAAGTAATAGAGGGGAAACCAGACAAGAAAACTGAGAAGTAATACAAAGGTAAGCGGAAATCAGGAAATGGCAGGTCACAGAAGCTAAAAGAGGAAATATTTTCAAGAAAAAAATAGCAAATACTGCAGCAATAGGAAAGAAGGTCAAATCTATGAAACATCTACTGGATTTGACAATAATGAGTTTGTGGTGACTTTTTTTTACTGAGATATAATTGACATATAACATTATATTAGTTTCAGGTGCACAAATAATGACCTGATATTTGTATATATTGCAAAATGGTCACCACAGTAAGTCCAGTTAACATGTTGACCCTTTGAGAGAGCAATTTCACCAGAGAGGTGGGGAAACAAGGCATACAATAGGGGGATATAAATGAATGCTAGAAAGTTAGGCAATTAATCCAGAGAACTTTTCAAGAAATTTAGAAATTAATTTAAAAACAAACAAACAAACAAACAAACAATAAGGCTATAGCTGTAGTTAGTGTTAGGGCAAAGAGAGTATTTCCCATGGTAAGGAGTACCTGAGCATGTTTTCAAGATAACAGAAAGAAACAGGTGATTGGGAATGAAAAAAGACAAACTTAACCCTTTCAAAACCAGGTTTGGGAAGCAATAAAAGAGGACAGGAAATGGGGTATACAAGGATGTCTTAGAAATACCGAAGACCTTACATTTTATGGAAACTAGAAAGAAGAAAGGAAGAGTGAAGACCAGAGACATTTTGAGTTGAAGGGGAGCAAAATTAAGGTCGCTGGTATCGTATGGCTGCAACTTCGTTACAATAATTACCAAGGTCATCATCAAAAAAAGATCACGTGGCATTGCCAACACAAGCATAATAAGGATAAGTGACTTGAATCACCTAGAGTTTGCTATTACCACATACATGATGTGCCTGATGCATATTTGTTGAAAAATTTAAAGAGGTAAAGAGTTTTGCAACCTCATATACAACAGATTCTATCACATATGCAAAGTTTTGTTTTGTTTTTAGTAACTAATTATATCGAGGTCAGAAGCCACAAGCAATAAGCCACAGTATATATACAAGCATGAAATGAAGGACTTGGTTATTAAATACATTGGTTCATGAACCTATGAAGACCTTGGTTCTAGTTCTGATTCTGCCCCATGACCTTGAATAAGAATCTTTGCCTTGCTGAACATCAGTGTCCAACTATAAAGTTTGATCCAGGTCACACATAGTAAAATGAAATATTTTTATTTCAATTCCAGAGATGATATCATTTTTGGTGTAATATGGCTTGACAAGTTGGTTTTTTTTTTCTTTCAATCCAAAACAAAATATGTTATTTTCATCATTAGATGAGAATATAATAATAAGAAAACCCAAAGTCAACTGCCAAGCCCTGGTACCATGGGAGCTCAAACTTGTTGTAAAGTCATGAAGCCACCCTTAATATCCAACAGATAAAACAAGAAAAGGCCATTTGTCTGGCTACATAGGCCTCCTCAATCACAGAGGCAGCCATTGTCCTTCTGGCTTCATATGGGTCGTTCTAAACAGAATGCAGAGTTTCACTTTAGGAATAAAATTTTAAGCTATTTATCTTTATGTTTTCCAGAGAACTTGATCTCACATCAAGGAAAAGCAGTACTTTATTTCAGAAGGACAAGAATATAGTAACTCAATATGAACTCTCAGGAATGAGAACACCTGAGTTTTAAGTTCTGGCCCCACTGCCTACTAGTAATAGCTTAACCCTTCCAAGTAAAAAATTTCAGTAAGTGCATGCTTAGGATAATATCTGGCACATAGTAAGCAATAAATGTTAATTGTTCTTAATGGAAAGGCACTGCATTGTGGGGAAAATATTTTTTTTCTCAGTGAATATTTCTTCTCTTTGGATAATATTCAATTGGATAAGTTATATCTTTAGCCTGAATATAAATTGGTTTTAATAATCTTGAGAAAGGTGTAGTCCAGGGGTGCCTGGGTGTCTCAGTCAATTAAGCATCTGACCCTTGGTTTCAGCACAGGTCCTGATCTCACAGTTCGTGAGTTTGAGCCCTGCATCGGGCTCCACACTAACCTTGGGGAACCTGCTTGGAATTATCTCTCTCTCCTTCTCTCTCTGCTCCTCCCCTGCTTGCAAGCCTGCTCTCTCTCTCTCTCTCTCTCTCTCTCTGTCTCTCAAAACAAAAATTTAAAGAAATTTAAATTTAAAAAGAGTGTGCAGATGTGGCATTGAATAGAGGGTGGCATTTAGAATATCTTCTGAAGTAAATCTGATTAACTCTTTTCCTCCTTCTTTCTCCTACACACTTGTCTCCACTCTCATGGGAACCAGTCAATGGTCCAGATATTGTTAGCAGAGAAAAATAGAAGGGGGCCTATCAAAAACTGGATATGGCAAGTTGAATAGCTTAGAATTTATGTTTCAAACAATGGAGTGCCAATTCAGAGTTAAACAGAGAGATAAAAAGGTTAAATATGCATGTTAGACGATGATTTGGGGATAACTATAAAACGCAGACTGGCAAACTTTTTCTGTAAATGGTCACCTAGTATTTTTTAACTTTTGCCAGCCTTTGTTAAAATGATTCAATTTTGCTGCTGTAGGACAAAAGTAGCCATAGGTAAGATGTAAATTAATGGGTGTGGCTGTATTCTAATAAAACTTTATTTATAAAAGCAAGCAGTGTTAGCAAGCAAAATTTGACCTTTCTATAGAAGATGAATTGGACAGTATAAGACTAAACCAGAGTCAGATATTCCAATGAGATACTTAGCATAATTGGCCAAGCAAGACATGAAGAGAATTGAAGAAAGCCATGAGCAGAGGAGACAGAGAGGAGGGAATATATTTTAAATATACGTAAGAGATAGAAACCACAGTTTCCAATTAGATATAGGTGGAAGTGATAATGAAGATCCAAAGTTTAGATCGGATTTGGATGATAGTATGTAAGGGGTATTCCCCACTCAGTCCCCTTATGGGCACGGAGCTATCACTGAAGAGAACACAGCACATAGGAAAACTCTGCTCTCTGGCCACAAACCACAGCCCTGACCAACATTCTCACCTCAATGAAGGACCAGCTACACAATTTCCATGACCCATTATAAAATAAATGAACATGTGGGAGCCCTTATTCAAAATGGTTAAGGCTTTCAAAACAATGACAACAGAGCATTAAACCAAGCATGGAGCCTTTCTAAGTCCTGGGCTTTGTGCACACAAGGATTCATAGGACCATGAATCTGACCTTGCCCCAATCTCCAGCCTGGCATCCTTCAGGGGTGGGTTAGCTACTGCAATTCCAGAAGCATGCTACATTTACAAAATTGAGCCTCTAGTCATGTGTCTTTTGACTAGTGGATTTCAAGAATGTTTTCCCATAGTGTATGGATTTACTATGCCAGTAACTGGGGAACTTTTATTGGGGTCATAATATTTTAGCATGCCGGCACAGCCCATTTTTGTTAGCTTCCCAATCGGTCACATAGAATAAGTAGCTGTACTGCAATGGTGGCTTCAAGTTAAAGGAGCTTTTAATTTTTTCTTCCCTCAACTCACAGTCAAGAGTATACCAGAATGGCAGTGCGCATTCTCCATGACTGACCGAGAGTCTTTTTGAAGATGAGTTTCTCTCTGTGAATCAAATTGATGAGTGTATTTGGGAATCTTCATTGAAAAGGAATACAAGTTCCAAAGTCCTAGGCAGCTTTCCGCTTTCCAGCGCAGCTATTTCCTTGAGGGGTCTATATATGTCTATGAAGGCTAAACCCATTAGGAAGCTTGGAGAATAATCTGTGGTCAGTAAAGAAGACTTTCTCTGATCAGAAGTCTAGAAATATATGCTGTCTATCCAACTTAGCCCCCATTGTTTTGTACTCTTAATCAACTCACTTGACATTACTTAGTACATCTTCCTTATGGTACCACATGAGGTGTGGATTTTCAAGACCTAAAATTCATTTTTTATATTATCTTTGCTCTGATTCCACAAAGTTTTTGAAGACCTACCATGTCAGGAAATTAGTTTATGATTCATAACAAAGGGAAAGAAAAAATTAAAACAGCATCTTAGTTGATTTTGATGTTTGTATACACATAGACTTTGTAATCAATTACTTCCCTATTTAACAAGAATCTTTTCTTTCTATTTGGAGAAGGGGAAGCTGGATACCCACATGCTAGAATTCCTGCAGAGTGGTCACCAATGGAGGATTGACAGATAAAATATAGGACACTAAGTATTTGCAAATAGTGTTAAAATGTGTTGTTTATTTGAAATCACTGGTAAATCTGGCAACTTTACACTTAAACTGAGTGGGAAATAGAAATACATGACTTCTAAAGTCCTGTCTGGCCCTGAGATACTGAATCTAGACATGATTTTACCATTTCCAGTAAACCAAACTAAGACCAAACAGTAGAATTTAAGAGAGGTAAGATAGTAATTCAATAGAAGATGAATCTGTCAATCATGCAGAACTGTACCCCCAAATGTAATCCATTTAATCCTAACTCTAATCCTAACCCTAACCCTAACCTAGCCTGATGGTCTATAAAGTGGGATGTGCCCACCCCACCGCAGGAGACATTCAAGGCAGTCCACTTCAGTGAAGGAAGAAAAAATGAGAACATCCAATTTTTAAATAAGAAAGAAGTTAATGGAAGAATTGAGCCTGGCCCTCTGTCTCCATCAGGACTCGAAGGTATCATGACGGATATGTGACAGTTTCACAACACAGGTAGTCAACAGAGAAATACATATATTAGTGACAGATAAAAACATTTCCAATTTTTGTGCTCTGTTTTGCCACAAAGGACAGGGCATCTTTAAAAATGTATGAGCATGTGGGACCCTTGGGTGGCTCAATCAGTTGAGCATCTGACTTAGGCTCAGGTCATGATCTCATGGTTCATAAGTTCAAGCCCCACATCGGGCTCTGTGCTGACAGCCCAGAGCTTGAAGGCTGCTTCAGATTCTGTGTCTCCCTCTTTCCCTGCTTCCCCACCCTGCTTGCATTCTCCCTCCAAAAAATAAATACAAATATTTAAAACATAAAAATAAATGCAAATAAGAATGTATGAGCATAATTTTTGAAACTTAAATTTTCTTACAATTTCTGCAGTTTAATTAATTTCAAAAATATAAATTGCAAATTTATTGTGCACCAATATCTCATGGACATCAAAGATGACAGGAACTTGATGGATGAATTTCAACAAAAGATTTTGTTTAGTTAGTGGATGAAATTTAGCACCATAATTTAAAACTCACAGTTAATAATGCATTGCTTTTGTATTTATATATCAATATGACATATTTTTCAATTATGACAACCATTATAACAAAGGATCAGAATTGCTTTATCATAAATTTTTATAATAATAAAGTATTTCCATATTTTTCATGTATGAAAATATTCTTACATGTGTTTTTGTGAAAACAAAACAATTTAGACATTTTCTTTTACATGTCAAAACATTTCAGGGAAATTAAAATGTGTTGAATCATTCATAAATAAAATAAAATATAGCTTATTATATTTTTGATCTTTACCTCATCCACTTATTTTTTTAAATTTTGAGGATATTTTGCTATAACAGAGTACATTGGAAATTCATATAATTTTTAAATAGGTAATATTCAGAAATCAGAGATAAATGTTTAAAATTTCTATATTTCCTAGCTTCATATTAAAATATATATTTAGCATCTGCACAAATTATCTATAAGAGATATTTAGGAGACATTCCAAAATGAGCTGGGGATTTACTCTAAACTCCAAGTTTTGTTATTTTTTTTCCACTCTGAGTTTATTATTTTTGACAATTCTAGTTATCCCAGGTAAAACTGGTCTTTATCTTGGAGGGGTATGCAGTCTCCTGTTTTGGCAAAAGAAGAGTGTACTTTGGAGACCCAATTCAGAACTGTTCTTAAACTGCCTTTGCCTCAAAATTTAGAGGAACAAGGATAACTCTTCATCTTTGCATATCATACATAGTTCAGCAGTGCTGTATAATAGCTATTTTAATAATTTCTACTCCACATGAAACCTATTTCTTCTGACAACGATCCAAAAAAATTACTTGTAACTCTGAACTTGAAGATGATTGTCAGGTTCTTTTCTTTAAAAACTGGTTTTGTCATTTCTAATTTGGTAAAGGAGAGTGCAATCCATTCTTTTCTCTCCCTCATTTTGTTAATTGGCCTACTTTTAAAAAATCCATGCACTTGTAAAGAAATTGAATTAAAAAAAAAAACAATGATTTTATTTTGTATTTAGGAATAAAGAGTTAACCAACAAATTCAGAAAATATTAGATAGAGCAAAGAATGGATAACTTAGGTCTCCTTAAAATTGCTTTGAATTCTTGGAGAGCTAATGACTAGACTAGAAACTGCAAGAAATTAGATAAAGGTTGCTAATATGCATAAATGTGGCATTTTATTTTATTTTATTTTATTTTATTTTATTTTATTTTATTTTATTTTATAAGCTCTAGGCCCATTGTGGGGCTTGAACTCATGACACCAAGATCAAGAGGCACATGCTCTACTGACTGACCCAGCCATTCACCCATAAGTGTAAATTTTTATTAGTGGCAACTCAGTCTCAATAATTTAAAGTTAAAAGTTATATTTAACTGAGGAATGATATAAACTAACAACTTTAGGACAAATGAAAAATACTTTTAATATTTTGACCAGGTCATATTTTATAGGCAAACTAAGTATAATTGAGGAAAATATTTTAGGAGTCTAAATATATTGTTGCATGCCATTCTTTTATGTAAAACTATGCAGTAGAAATGATATGTGTATATATATGTGTGTATATATATACACACATATATATATATTTAAAAACAATACACATACTGATTTTTTTCAGCCTGGTTAAAGTAATTGAGTTTTCTAAAATAATGTTTTGGTGACTTATCAAGAAAACTCCCTAGAAAGTGAAAAGAGAAAAAAACATTTCAAATTGCTCACTAGGTTACATTACACTCACAGCAAATTATGCAAGTAAAACAGGCCATGGACCTGAGTGCTCAGATCTTGTGGGGGAACATTGTGGCTTCTTAGGGTTTCACTGGACTATGGACCTTTATAATATGCTATATTTGAAATATGAGTGTAGTGATAAAGTGTCACCAGCTCTGTGGTTACCAAAACCACCCTGAGAAATACAAAAAAGAATAGGAGGGAAAGAATAAAGAAAGTAAGGGCCCAAATGAACAATTTTAACATAGTAAAAATCCTATTTTTGTGCTTTTTCTGAGATCATAAACCCCTTTGCCAGGATCATCTAAGTTCTTTCCCTCAGGCTAATTCTTACTCATTTTAAAGGAATATTTGGAAATCTGGCATCTTAATTGAAGCACTGGTTCCCAGCACCGCTTCCCCATCCATCTGAAAAACTTATCATTGAAGGCTCAGCTCATTTGCTGCCTCTTTTGTGAAAACATCCGTGATGATTCAGAATATTTAATGCAATGCTGTTTCACTGATTATCATCAATATTTGTTAAATCCTGTCTTCTCTGTTGGAATATGAGCTCTACACGGTAAGGCACGCACTTTATTCATCCCCATATACCCAATGCTTACAATAGACCAGCTTAACATTGTCTGACAAATCCAAGGATAGAAAGAAGGAAGAGAGGGAGGGAGGGAGGGAAGGAAGGATGATGGAAGGAAGGAAGAAAGAAAGATTAAATACATGGATAAATGAATGAAGAATGGTTTTTGGAGGAGGTATCGGGTATGTCACAAGTTATTAGAGTTATAGGAGAAGTATAGCATATTTCTTATTTAATATCCTCTGTTAGGCCAGCGTTAGACTCAGCCCTGAGCAATGGATCCAGTGAAAACCCAAGAGTTTGAAGTTAGAGCCAAATGTAGTAGGTAGCAATAAAAAGTTAGTACTAAATCAAAGCTAGGCAGATCATTAAAACAGAGCTGTCAATTAAAAAAGCCTAAGTAAAAAGTCAGAATTCAAATCAAAAGCAAAAGACTAGAAACAAGGAACACTAGATGAAAGAAGAAGAGAAGCAGAACCAAGAGAAATCCCAAAGGCCAAGAAAGTAATTATTACAATTCCTTGTGTACTAGTAATGACCTTCACATTCCATAGTGACTAAGAGTCAGATCCTGCATAGGCTGCTTGAATTCAGCAGAATTCTGTTGCTTACCAGATCCCTTGCTTTTAACATGACACTGTCCTTATCGTAATTAGAAATGGTAATAATACCTATCCATAGGTTTGGTGTGAGAACTAAATACAACATGTCTGTAAAGCATTTAGTGTAGTTCCTAACACATAATCAGTAATAAATGTTAGCTATTGTTATTAGGAGGTTTTAATTAAAGTTGGACAGATATGTTAGGGTAGATTTTTTTAAGGTGTGGGGGTGCACCTGGATGGTTCAGTCGGTTAGGTGACAGACTCTTGATTTCGGTTCAGGTCATGATCTCATGGTTTGTGAGTTTGAGCCCCACGTCCAGCTCTGTGCTGTGTGGAGCCTGCTTGGGATTCTTTCTCTCTCCTTCTGTCACTGCCCCTCACTTACTCTTGCTTTCTCTCTCTCTGTCTCAACAATAAAAATAAATAAAATTTTTTTGAAAAGGTGGAGAGAGTTGCTCCTGGATAGAGTGACAGTATTTATCAATTTGTTTAGACCAAGCCTGATTTAGGTATGTTGTCTTGGTATCTTATATGGCTAGTATGTTCTTTCACTATCATAGAAACTTTAAAAAATAAAATGTGTTAGAATATCTTTTGGATGTCAAGATAGGGAATAATTTTCTGAAACATGAAATAAAAGATACAAATTACGAATAAGTTAAATCAGACTTTGTCAAAATTTAAAATTTCTGAAAAAAAGACAAAAAAATGCACTAGTAATCAAGAAAATGTAGATAAAATACAATGATGACTTCACTTCTATAATAACACAGAGAGAGCTGTAAAGCAAACCTCCCATAGGGACCAAGAGAAGCTGAACAAACTGCAAAGGATTTAAATCAGACAGATATATTCTTTGATTACATTGCCAGACTAGAAGCCAATAGCAAAAAGATCACTAGAAAATACCTGTTTAGAAATTAAATGATGTATTTCTAAATGACACATTAATCAAATCATTAAATAAAATGTAAAGGATTTTATCCTTGCATTGGGAAGTAGCTAAAGCCATGCTTAGAGGAAAATTTATAGCATTGATGAATATATTAGAAAAGAAGAAAGGCTGAAAATTAGTGAATAGTTTTCATTGATCTAAGTATTCATTTTAAGACACTTGAAAAAAAGAGAAAACTAAAACTAGAGCAAGTGGAAAAAAGGAAACATACAAACAGAAAGAAATGAAAGGGAAGATGTTTTTTAGAGCAAATTAACAAATCCAAGTGTTGTCTCTTTGAAAAGACTTATAGGGGCGCCTGGGTGGCGCAGTCGGTTAAGCGTCCGACTTCAGCCAGGTCACGATCTCGCGGTCCGTGAGTTCGAGCCCCGCGTCAGGCTCTGGGCTGATGGCTCAGAGCCTGGAGCCTGTTTCCGATTCTGTGTCTCCCTCTCTCTCTGCCCCTCCCCCGTTCATGCTCTGTCTCTCTCTGTCCCAAAAATAAATAAAAAACGTTGAAAAAAAAAATTAAAAAAAAAAAAAAAAAAAAAAAAAAGACTTATAAAGGTGGTCTGTCTGGGTGATTCTGTCGGTGGTTAAGTGTCTGACTCCACTCTTGGTTTTGGCTCAGATCATGATCTCACGGTTTCTGAGTTCAAGTACCTGCTTGGGTTCCTCTCTCTCCTTCTCTCTGCCCCTCCCCTGCTCACGGGTTCTCTCTCTCTCAAAATAAATAAATAAACTTAAAAAATATATATTGATAAATCCACGCCCACCGACAATTTTTTCAAAGGTAAAGATATGTAATACCAGGAATAAAAAAGAAGTCATCACTACAGATAGGCATTTATATTCAAAGACCAAAGTAATTTATCACATTAATGTAATAAAAGGAAACAAGATATGGTATTTTCAATAGATACAGAAAAGGTATTTGATAAAATTCAACATTTATTCAGAACTACATTTACTAAACTGGAAATACAAGGAATTTCACTAATCTGAAATTAAACACACACACACACACACACACACACACACACACACACACACACAGAGGGGGCTGGGAGGCTCAGGCGGTTAAGCATCTGACTTCTGCTCAGGTCATGATCTCGCGGTTTGTGAGTTTGAGCATGCTTTGGGTGAGCCCCACTTCTCTCACTGTCCCACACTCTGCCCCTCACTCAGTTGTGCCCTCCCCCTCTGTCTCAAAAAAATTAATTAATTAAAATATATTTAAAAAATAAAAAAACACACAGTAACTCTTCCATTTCATGGAGAGATATTAAAAACTTTTCTCCTTGGATCTCAAATGAGACAAGGATGTTATATCATTTTCCCAAATGAAAGCAGAAAAATCTGAATCACATCAGTGTTAAAAATCCATGCAAATCTTATGCATCTGAACCTGTTTTCTCCCCAGAGCTCTAGAGGAGGCAAGGAGAGGAGGATAAAAAGGGCAGAAGGTAATTAGATCTCTCAGCCTTTTTTCCTTCCTCCCTCCCTTCTTCCCTCCCTTCCTTCCTTCCTTCCCTCCTTCCTTCCTTCCTTCCTTTTTCTTTCTTTCTCTTTCTTTCTTTCTTTCTTTCTTTCTTTCTTTCTTTCTTTCTTTCTTTCTTTCTCTTTCTTTCTTTCTTTCTTTCTTCCTTTCTTCACCTTCCTTCCTTCCTTCCTTCCTTCCTTCCTTCCTCCCTTCTTTCTTCTTCTTCTTCTTCTTCTTCTTCTTCTTCTTCTTCTTCTTCTTTTTCTTGTTCTTCATATGAAAAGGCACTTAAAAGACAGAAAAATGGGGCCTCCTGGGTGGCTAAGTCAGTTAAGTGTCCAACTTCAGCTCAGGTCATAATCTCGTGGCTCCTGGTTCGAGCCCGGCCTGTATTGGGCTCTGTGCTGACAGCTCAGAGCCTGGAGCCTGCTTTGGATTCTATGTTTCCCTCTCTCTGCCCCTCCCCCGCTCACGCTCTGTCTGTCTCTCTCAAAAATAAATAAACATTAAATTTTTTTTTAAAAAGACAGAAAAATGTAAGTAGTCCCAGAGGCTAGTATTAACATGTAGACGTTGATGGTGTACAGGAAAGAAGGAAAACATGGCAGAAAGCCAGACTACTCAAGTGATTTACAAAAGCACAGAGGGAAAGAAAGGCTGGGGCCTGGGAAATGAAACACATGAGAGACTGAGGGAGCAGGTTTTTGAATGTCCCTATGTTTTATGTTTTGTTTCTTTTTCACTATTTTATTATGGTGTAATAAGTACTCTTAAATCCTGGTACAAATTAGATTATTTACTTTTCCCTGAGTTGGAAACAGTTGTCTCTTTTTACTAGGAGAAAAAATTATCAAAACAAAGAAATGAAATGGCTTAAGATGATCCTAATTCCTTTCAACCCGCCCCCAAAATAAAACCAACTATTTCTATCATCACCCTAAAAAAAGACAGTCAACCACACCCTAAATTTAATAGAAATAGTTGAACACAAACAATAATAACCCAAGGCAGTAGAAAAAGTCTAATAATGACAATTTATAAATTGATGTTTTCATTTATCGCGACACATATTACAATAATCATTAATAAAACTGCTCATTCCAACTAAATTTAATACTAGGACGTCAGGTGAGATGAACATATTACTCTCTGTTGTAGATCTTACAGGTTAGCACAAATGGTTTCCCTTTACAGAACCTGTATTAAAAAAAAATCACTGATACAAGCATACTCCACAGTGCACATTTTTACATGGATGTTGTAATTATGTTCACTTTCTATTTCTGTTAAAGTGGTTGAGTATCTTTAAAAAGTAACATCAGAATTGTTAGACACACAAAATAGCCAGTCATACTGCATTTTGCATCTGACCACTTGGCATGTTACAGACATAGCCAGAAATTCTTGGCAAAATCTAGGGTTCTTAGCTACAACAAGGGTTCGTAGTATAGACTTTGAAATTCTGGATTCAATCACAAATGGGCCATTAAAAGCTAACTTTATAAAAAATAAATAAATAAAACTACCAATCTGTTGGCTGAGTTTTGCCAGTACATCTAGAGCTGAACCTCACCAGTCCACTATACTCAAAACTGTAAACTACCTGTTATTAAATTGTTTTCCCTGTGCTAAGCACACAAAGATACATTGAAGTCAAGCAGGTAACAGCATTAGCTCCCGATTCATTCTCCAGACTTTATGGAGCCAAATTTTGTGTTGCTAATCAATACAGAGCCACACAGTTGTTTTTAAATGTCTTGCCACAGGAATTGGCTCGCAGCCACTGTAGCAGGGTGGTGTAAAGGAAGCTGATATTATAGAGGAAGGGAGTAAATGCTGTTTGCCTCCCTGGAGTCTGTTTATTTGTATATTTTGCTATCCAATCAGTATTTTAAAAGAAAGCTATAAATTTAGATCCCTTAAGTCAGAACTCTTGGAATATGGTTTTAATCTGGAGAGGACAATTCTAACATGCAATTCTTGCTTGAAATCTTGAATCTTCCCATGTGTCCATTCTAAGCCTAAAGGGGGCAGAGACCCAAGTAGCAGTGTATTAAATTTTAAACATTTGGTTTACTAATTTTGATTTTTATCATATTCTATAATTTTGGAATTCCGTATGCTCTTGCAACTTTCACGTGCTCAATGTCTCTAGCAGAGAGGGATCCAGTTTTTAGATATCTAAGGGAAAAAAAACATAATTAAAAATAAGACAAATATCAAACGGAATTTAAGTTTGTAGTTTCTGAACTCTGCTTATAGAGCTCACTTTCTTGCCATATATTTTTGTTTTGTGTCCTCACAAGAATACTGTATTTCTGCTATTTTACAATGAGTCTTCAGCAAATAAATCAAAGGTTATTTAAATTTGTTTAATGATAGAAGAAAATTATCGAAAAGGTCTTTATGAGTAGCAATAGAAGTTGAGCATTTATGTATGATTATTGCATTTGGAGATAATTGTCTACAGCAGAAAGCCAGATTTTTGAGAATTCTAGCCCCCATAAGTAATCTGCCATAAATAATAGAAGATTTCCTGCCTTTTTCTGCTGTGTAAAATGGAAATCCCTTGGTAATTCAATCAAAATCTGCATTGATATTTCTCGTATTGCATTTTTTATCATTTTGTTATGACTCAGGCCTCTGAAAGTTTGACCAGGTGTATCTAGGAGTCAAGTAACAAGGAACTTTGTCTTCTCTAGTTACTTTTTCTCATTCTGGGCATATAAGCACTTATTTTTTACTCCCTAGGGAACATTATATCCTCCAAATATGCACAATAAATGTCATAGTTGTCCACTAAAGGTACATTAGTTGTTCAGATGAAGAGAGGGTGGAATGTGGTTACATATCTGGGAGAATCAAGAAGAGTTTCTTTCAGTCTAAGTTGTAAAGTGTCCAAAATGCATGTTCGATGTTATAGATTCTGATAACTCTTGGAGCTAGGATATTGCCCAACAATATATTTTGCTTAATTGAGTTGGCATTTCTCATCTCACTTACTGATATGCACAAATAACAACATTGTCAGGTTCTGCCTTCAACCCACAACTGGGAAAGGCTGTGTGGTACAGCATGTTGTTTCTCCAGTTGGTTTATACCTACTTTTGCTGACATTGATGGGATGCAAGAAGGTCTGGAAAGTCATAGGATGAATATGGGTACTTTTTGAAGTAGCAGTTTTACTTGAGGGGGAAGGAGAGAAAGAGTCAAACCATGTAAAGTAAATTGGTACATTATTTTAAGAAAACAATATTGAAACAAACATACAATGGGGTAATACACTAAATTTGCACAAATGTTAAGATAAGAGAATTATGTAATATTTCAAAAAATGTAATATTTCAGTGAGACATGTTCAGTTACCACATCTCATATCATCCAAGGGTGATTTCTTTTAGAATTTCTCTGCATTCTGCTTTTAGGACCACTTTGGTAAGGAAACATGAGAAGGATAGTAAAACAACAGTAACACTAAGCTTCTGTTTTTCTCCCTGCTGGTGGTGAAAACCTGGTCAAATCCTGCTCAAAGTACATATACTAATACTATCACAACAATTTTTTAGAAGAATCAAATATGGCGGTGCCTGACTGGCTCAGTCAGTAGGGCATGTGACTCGATCTTGGGGTTTTAAGTTTGAGCCCCACATTAGGTGTAGATTACTTAAAAATAAAATCTTAAAAAAAAAAGAATCAAATGTGATAATGCAGTTAAAGCTCTTTATGAATTAAAAAAGTAATTTTTGTTTGTTTATTTGTTCTTTTATTTAGCAGGGATTTACTGAAGATTTCCTATGTGACAAAACTCTACTAGATATTGTTCTTAGGAGCCTAAGAGAAAAGAGACAAATAATCACTTCAGCACAGTGCATAGAAGTCAATGATTGATGTTTTCTCTGCATTTAGTGACATTTGAGGGAAAACCTGACGGTAAAGGAGTAAGCCACCGAAGATAGCTGAGGAAATGGATTTCTGGGCAGAGGGGACACTCAAAGGCCCAGAATTAGGAGCACGTTTCATTCACTAGAAGGACAGTATGTTTGAGGTGTCCTTCTTTGAAAGTGCTTTGAGGAATCAACTCAGATGTATGTTTTTCTCCAGCTGTATTTCATGTGGAATTGAAAGGTAGTTCAATTTTTTGAGATTTAAGCCTTTACCAGGTGATTAAAAAGAAAGAGAGTTGAATGTATAAGCAAAGAAGTGATTTTATGGAGGGATCAGGAAATTCAAAGGCGACATGGTTGAAATTACTTAGATAGAAAACATGGTAAGGTCAATGCATGGATGGGTCTGCATGAGGATGGAGAATTGGCCAAGTGATACATTAGAACACACTGAACAAAAGGATAAAAAACACATAAAACTCAAGGGGGAAAATCAGGTTACCAAGCAACATGTAGAGTATCATCCCAGTTTTGTAAAACTAAATACTTGGAAAACAACAGAATGTTCATGATAGTTATTGCAGGATGATAGAATTATGAGCCAATTTTATTTTATTTTCTTTGTCTTTTATATTTGCCAAATTTTCTTCCTTGAATATATATTGCTTTTGCAGTTGAGAGAAAATTAAAAACAGATGTGGTAGCCCAGAAATATGGGAGTAAAACCAAACAGGTAATTAAAGACAATCATTCCCAGGCCTGAAGAAATGGAGAGTGACATTGGGTACCATAGAAGCATCGCAAACTGATTCTGAGATGGATAGGCATGCCACATTTACTGTGCTTCCTTCACATCTCTGCTCTGCCTACATCCTCCCCTTCCTCACCCAGAAACACACATCAAAACTCACACACACACACACACACAGTGAGAAACTCACACGCCACACACACACGTACTTCTGCACTTCCTTCTTCTGAAGAAGACAGGAAGCCCTAAATACCATTTACATAGGAAACCACACCCAATGCATCTCTGAACATTTCTGCACGGCTGTGGATAGTTTTGACTATTTCCTTTGGCATCACACGGTAGGCTTTGGCACAGATTAGTGTATTGGGAAGACTAATTTAAGTCAAGAAAATTCCCTATTGAATTATTCTAGTTTCCCTCTTCCACCTCCGTCTGTCCACTTTCATCTTTGCTTCCAATAAAACACATCACTGCGGCACCTGGATGCCTAAGTCAGTTGAGCGTCCTACTCTTGATTTCCACTCAGGTCCTGATCTAAGGGTTTGTGGGATCAAGCCCCACATTGGGCTCTGCACTGACAATTTGGAGCCTACTTGGGATTCTCTCTCTCCCTCTCTTCCTGCCCCTCCCCCAACTCTCTCTCTCTTTTTCTCTCTCAAAATAAATACATAAACTTAAACACACACACACACACACACACACACACACACACAAATACATTCCTAGACATAAATGTATTCCCAGTCCAGTCTTGAAGATGTGGTGTGGCATAAAGACAACAGATGACCCTCAACATCTAACCATCCCTGTTACTTACAATTCCAGTTCCATGTCCACCACAATATAGCACATGAGAGTAGCTATTTACAATTTTTATTTTACATTCAGTTCGTATAAATAAGAAGAGGTACAAATTAGGTATAGATTACTCAATCTTTGTTAACTTTTTTTTTTTTTATATCCTTCCCCTCCTCTAATCCTAGTTCTTGAATCTCTATTGCTTTTTGGCTAGTATATTCCACTCATCCAAGGGCTAAGTCTTTATCTTTAGTCCCACGTTGGTCCTTGGAAAAGCAAATTGTTTTGTTTAATCTGTAGATCCCAATTTCTGTTTCAGTTTGGGCAGGATGTATCTTATACTCAACTGGATGGCGTCTCCTAGTTTTGCTGCACACAGGATTTTCTAACACACCTTTGGGTTTGCTCTCTAAACTCTTCAGATTCAATTCTGTGGTAACTTGCATTACTTATTCTGGAAAATGCAATACACATGATTTTTTAAAAGGACTTTAGATCTTAAGGGAAACTAAGATAGTGTGCACATGGATTCCTCTTAGCTGAACAGTCATCGGCATAAACAGGAATGATCCTGACCTTGACTCAGACAGACCTGTGTTTAAATTCCTCTAGTGCTATTTTTTTTAACTATATGACCTTTACACAATTACTTAACTTATTTGAACACTAATTTTCTTAACTAAAAATGGGGTTGTAATTACCTAAGACAGTCGTTTTGAAGTTTGGGAGCTAACGTACACAACGTTTCTAGTAGAGTGACTGGCATTAATATGCAGTAGTTGACTTCCTTCTCTCTGTGCCTTCCATTTGAGAGTATCTTTCCATCTGTCAGATGTCAGCTGTAATGTTAGCATATCTTTAACCTAATGTTAACCCCAAGCACAAAGACATTTTTTAAGACCAAAGACTTCTGAGAGAGAAACATTATCCTGCCTAAAAATTCAGATGAGAATTGTCAAAGGATGGTCTAACATTGCAATTACACCAAAATTTCTTAGTAATAATCTAAAGCCAACTTGAGGAAAGATTGAGTTCAAACACTCATTTGGTCTTAAAATCAACCTGATTTTCTTGAATAAAAGAGAACCTCCTTAGGGGTCCTGGGTGGCTCAGTCGGTTGAGCGTCCCACTCTTGGTTTTGGTTCAGGTCTTGATCTTACAGTTTGTGAGTTGGAGCCCTGCAATGGGCTCTGTGCTGACAGTGCGGAGCCTGCTTCGGATTCTCTCTCTCTCTCCATCTTTCTCTACCCCTTCCCTGCTCATTCTCTCTCTCTCTCAGAATAGATAAATAAACTTGAAAGAAAGAAAGAAAGAAAAGAGGAAGGAGGGAGGGAGGAAGAACCTCCCCAGGTCATTTGCAAGCCCAGACCAGCTGAGACTCCTAGGATCATTCTCCCAGCCTGGGTCTGATCTGAATCTAAATCTGAATCAGGAGGAGGAGGAGGAGGAGGAGGGAAAGAAAAAGAAAGAAGGAAAGAAAGAAAGAAAGAAAGAAAGAAAGAAAGAAAGAAAGAAAGAAAGAGGGAGGGAGGAAGAAAGGAAAGAAGGAAGGAAGGAAGGAAGGAAGGAAGGAAGGAAGGAAGGAGGAAGGAAGGAAGGAAGGAAGGAAGGAAGGAAGGAAGGAAGGAAGGAAGAAAATGAAACAAGAATTAGTTGAATTCTTGGAGGAGAGACCAAAAGAAAAATCTGTTAATGCTCACCTTGTGGCATGCTGTAGTTCTGTATTACACATCCAATGAAACCACTAAATTGTAGACACAAATCTCTCCAATAAAATTAATTTTTCTATTAAATTTAGACTTCAATAGTCTTTCAAAGTTATCAAACAAAATTTTCTAATTGAGCTAAGGCATTAGAATCTGTTTTTGATCATATATTTTTTTAATTTTTTTTAAGTTTAATGTTTATTTTTTTGTGAAAGAGAGAGAGACAGAGCATGAGCGGGAGAGGAGCAGAGAGAGAGAGGGAGACACAGAATCTGAAGCAGACTCCAGGCTCCAAGCTGTCAGCCCACAGCCCAACGTGGGGCTGGAACTCATAAACCACAAGATCATGACCTTGTGAAGGTCATGAGCCGAAGTCCGAGGCTTAACTGATTGAGCCATCCAGGTGCTGTGATCATATATTTTTTAATGTAAACTCTCTCTCGCTCCTCCATGTTATTTATTTTCTCCAGCTCTTCTTTTCCTAAATTAAGAAAGTAAAACCTCTGTCAGAGAAAATAATCTCAGAAATAGCCCACCAAATAGAGTCATATGAATAAGAAATCAAAGAGGGATATAAAAAGAAACTAAGAATACAATAATCTTGCCTTTGGATCTGCTGCTCTGACTTGCTGGTTTCGAGGACTCCTCGGTTTCTTTCAGAGCTTAGTTTTTGGATTTGGGCACACTGAATTTTCCAGATTGAGTGATGAGGGGTATCATGGGCTTTGGTTTGTCTCCCTGTTCCTATTGAGATCACAGTAGAGAGAAGAGAAACACAATGAAGGTAAAAAGAAATTAAAGTCCATTCTGGCAACAGGCCCAGAAGTTGCAAAAGACCTAGGCGTGTGAACGCAAAACCACTGATGCATGAACTGCAATCAGGAAATCTGTTTTCTTCTGATTAAATATTTAGCTTTCCTTAATAAAGCTAAATTCTAAAAAGCAATAGATTGCAGAAAGGGCTAAGGTATATTTTTTCGGCCAATCCTAATGCTAGTAATTTCAGGCAGAACAGTCTGGAAACTCTTTCGAGTCAGCTGAGCTTTCCTGAACACTGGAAGCTCGGGGCCAATGAGGAGAGTTCTAAAGCATGGACCCAAATCCCTAAGTCAGTCTTGAGACTACACTGTTTTTATGAATGCTTCAGCTTGTAGATTGGTAGACAGGATCATCTGCATTTCCAATACTCTACATTAGATAGGTGTTTACTGGTCCATAGCAGCAGCCCTGGGAATTGGCTTCCAGAAATGGGAGACAGAGCATCATTTATAGGCTAGTAATCTTACTTAAAACTATACAGTTTTATATTCACAACGATCCTGTTCACTGTTACATTCTTGACATCTAGAATAGTGCTTATCGTGTAGTCATAGATAGTTGTCAAATGAATGAATGAATGTAGTGCTTGCATTGTGATAGACCCCTAGCTTTACTTTTTGTACATCATTGCATTAAATTTACAACCTTAATGCCCTGCAGGGCATTAAGTATTACTGCTCCTATTTTACAAATAAGAAGATGAGCTTCAGAAAGGTTAGGCAACTTGCCCAAGCTAGACACAGCTGCCTGATTCTCAAACTCCTATAGCAATGCACCACCATCCCATCTCACCTTCAGTCTTACAATCAAGAATAACTGATGAACCATTTGATACTGGCCCTTATGGCAACAAAATAATTACCTTAAATTATTCTAAAGTATCCTTTCAAGAAAGTCAAATTTTCCTATGTTTATTCATGCATCGAGGCAACAAGTATGTGTTAAGTACCTACTGCTATATGGCAAAGACATTGCCAGGTTCTGAGGTGGTATAGACAATGAAGCCTTGAGTCCCCTGTCCTTGGAGATCTGAGGATACCCGCACATAAGTTGAAAATCTTGATGCAGAGAGCTGAGCACCATTTTTAAGAGGTGCATAAGGTATCGCAAGCATGCAGAAGAAGGAGATCTATATCCCCTTTCCTTAAAAATGTCCCCCCAAAATGACATCAATTAAAGCAGCACAAGGGTGAAAGTACTCTGGTAGATTCTCAGGCAGAGATTTGATTGAGATTATCACATGATAACGCCTGTATCTGTGTGTTACCCTTAATGCCCCAGTCTCATCGGTCATTTCCAATTTTGGTAAATTGTCACTTATCCTTCTTCCAGTTTGAAAACTCTGTGTTATTTTTTTAAGGGTTAAAAACTCTGTGGTAAAATACTTGGTTCTCGGATACTTCGTTTTCTAATCTTTTGATCATGTTTGCTGTTCTCTCTATATCCATCACATTCATTTTAAATTATGGAGCCAAAACTTAAAATCATTCCCCTAAAAAGCACTGGAGCAATAATACATATCACATAAAAGAGGAACTCTCCTACTATTCTACTCTTGTTTATATATCCCAGGGTTATGTGGATAGATTTCTATTTGTGAAAACAATTCTTGAATAACATATCATATTCTTGATATCCTATCGAGTCCCTTAAACTACACCAAGCACAATTTTCCTATTTCCTCTTTTCCTTTTTAATCACACTTCTCCAATCCCACCACAGCTTTTGGATTTTCCCTGTCTTTAGAAGTGTTCACATGTTGTGGGTTTTAGGTTCACTTCTAAGCAAATTAAAAGTAGTTTAAGAGACGAAACTAGCTGAAGCAATCACACAAATAATATGAAGATTCTAATTAAACAAGTCACTAATTCCAGTGTAATTTCTTCTTATTTAGAGTAAACAACCAAAAACATTTGTTTGTTTATACTAAAATATCCGTCCTACTTGATGGACCTTCCATTGTGTGTTTCCCATCACGATAGTCACAAAGCAAGACTGCGTTATGGGAGCTCACAGTTTTAAAAGACTGGGAAACTATTTTGAAAAATGATTAAATTATGATTATTCCAACTGTCAGTAAAACACTTGAGATGTTTTTCACAGCTATAAAAGTTAGCAGGAAATACAGAAACGCATCCCCATTCAACTCTTTCCTTAGGATTCATGTTTAATTTTGTAATTGTAGTTCACTGAAACGCTAACAAAAAAGAAGATGGAGACAAAGACAAAAAGGAAACTTAAAGAAGAAAAAGAGAGAGAGAATGAGAGAGGGAGAGAAAACCAGAAATAAAACTATGATAAAAGCACTTTGTATTATTTAATGCTTCTGTCACATCCTGTGCTGCACATACAAATACACATTTATTTTAGGTGACAAAGTTAACAGCCAATATGTGATGATAGATGATAGATAGATAGATAGATAGGTAGATAGAAGGATAGATAGATGCCTAAATTATCTATATCCGAGATATTCTTCCAAATACTTTTCAGATATCTATTCATTTCATCTTCATAACTCAATCACTTTACTGTTGAAGAATTGGAGGTACAGAGAAGTTAACTAACTTCCCCAAGGATACACAGCAAATAAATGGCAGAATTAGGCTCAAGAGCAGCACTGCCCAATACAAATAAATTATGAGCCACCTATGTAGTTTTAAACTCTCTAGCAGTCACATTCAAAGAAGTAAAAAAGAATGGATGAAATTAGTTCTTATGCATTTTATTTCACTTGGCCCATTCAAGATACTATTTCGACACGCAATTGATAAAAAATGAGATATTTACATTCTTTGATGCATATCAAATTTTCAAAATCCAGTATGTAGCTACATTTGTAGCATATCTCATTTGGGGGTAGAGTCACACTTTAAGATCTCAATAGGCAGGTGTGACAAGTAGCTGGCATCTGGCACAAGGAAGTTCTAGAGTCTGGACATTTTTTCACGCATGCTGTTGGCCAGTCTCAGTTTCATTTTGGGTATGTATATCCAACGTACATAAATATACATCAGTTCTAAATAGTAATGCAAGTATTTTATGTCTACTTTGACTTGAAAGGTACATGGTGGCCACACGATGCTGAGAATTGAATGTTGCGTACATGTGAAGAGAATGGGAACCCGTTGCATGCAGACGAGCTCAGCCGCTCACATTTCATCACATGCCTCAGTTCCACTCTGCAACATGAGGCCACCTTCTTTCTCCTTTTCCCACCATGATCCATTTCCTTCTGCGTGGGTGTACGGCTTCTGCTCCACGTGGTTCTTCCAACCACCCCTCTTTCTCTGAGCTCTTCTTGGGTTTCAGTTGGTTCTTGTCGGCTCCCTAGTATCTTTGAACTCTCCCATGGTAATACCCTCTTATGTCTACTGCAGTCAGGTGCTTCTTTGGCCAAGGGGAGATGACATCTTTGGAGCCAGAGTCTCAGAGCTGAGAGCGTCCCAGAATACAGAGACAGTGCATGGGGACAGAACCTGTCCGGGTGAAAAAAGTGCACTAGGCAGCTCTTTCTCTAGGTTTGGTACTTGGCCCTTTCTCTTTGATACCTCCCTTTTATCGAGGTTTCTGACATTCTCCAGGGTCCCTCGTGAGTGGGTCCATGGGGGTTTCTTCTTTTCCTCTCATGTACCTACAAAGGGAAAACAAGGCTAAAGGAACATTTGGGACAGTCCTAGAAAATTAAAGAAAAGGTCATAAAAGTGCAGCCTCGGGGAAGGTGAAAGGAAAGAGGAACACCCTCCCGCCTCCACATCTCTCTGACAGAAGCTTCTAGTGAGGGAGGTTATGGGCAGATGGTGTGCAAATCAGTGTTGGTTCTCTATAAGACAATCTGGGAAACACCCTCTTCTCTCCAATCTTATGATGTCCTAAGTCTTCCAGGAGCAATTTTTACCCCAGCCAAGGACTTGGGGCCACCAAGGACGGCCTCGTCAATACTTTAACAATGGTTCAACATGAGGTGTCTCAATCCCACTTTACCTCAAAGTACTAGTGTGGAGGCTACTCATTTTCCGACTCCATCTCAAGCTTTTACCTGCAGCTTTCTTCATTTTGGTGAGGGTGGTGAAAGGTAGAGAAAACAACTACAGTGGCTGTTGATGGTGGAAGCGTACAAAATGTTTGGATATACTGCCCTCCTCCAGCCACCTCCAAACAATCCGACTTACCTGTAGAATACTCAGGCTTTTCCATGCAAATCCATGAGTATTTTTTAAATTCTTAAGTCTCTTAAGAGTAAGATAAAATGTTAAGGAGGAAGAATATTAAGAGTCACACTAAATGTCAAATCCTGGTCCTAACTTGACCTTTTAAGAGTCATATGAGTTGAGCCAATTACCTGAGTTCCCTCATCTCAGTTTCTTTGTATGTAAAATGGACAAAATTATGCTGGTAAAGCCTGCCTCATGGTACCATTGCAAAATTCAAATGAAAGTGCTGAGCAAAGTGTCAAGTATTTCAAGTAGCACTGTGAAATTTGTGGAGATCAGTCAAATAATTTGTATCACAAAAAGACTGGATGATATATTGGCTTTCCATAGCCTATAACTTCTAGGCTGATCTAAAATATCCCAAATTTTTAAAAATGCATTTTTATGCCATTTATTTTCCTTTGCTGTAAAGCCATGTCTGAAAGACCAAGGGTGAAGGCTCAATGTAAGTCTACTACATTGGCATAAAAACAAACAAAAAACTCTGAATGACTTGCTTTTCCATTATCTCGTTTAATCTTCATAAAACTAAGCAAATCTAATGGCATATGTTATGGTTACAGATTAATAGTACAACCTAGTAAAGCAAACATTCCAGGCCATCAGGAATACTTCCCAATTGTCCAACCTCCCATTCACCATTAGGCATTTGAGAACTGCCTGAAAGCCAGAAAACTAGAATACCCAGGTACTTTTTTTTTTAATGTTTATTTTATTTATTTCCAGAGAAAGAGCAGGGGAGAGGCACAGAGAGAGGAAGACAGGGAATCCCAAGCAGCCCCGTGCTCTCATTGCAGAGCCCAACACGGGGCTTGAACTCATGAACCGTGAGATCATGAGCTGAGCCAAAATCAAGTCAGATGCCTAACTGACTGAGCCACCCAGTACCCCCTCCCCATCCCCCAGATACTTTTTCCTTTGGTTCTTTCTTTGGTACTAAGTCAGTGGTACTCAAACTTTAGGATGCATGGAATTACTATACATAGTTATGCAACTCTAAGTAAACCAAGTTTTACATATATCTTGACATGGTCAAGCCATGGACTGTATCAGACACAAGTCAACCCCAGAGGTAGGACTCTTCACTATTGCCACTGTCAATTCCTTTATTCTCACCACTCCAACAACTGGCATAAACTGGCCATTTATAGGGATAATCATTACAATAGGCATCTTTCACGTGTTATCTCTGAGGCCTACAACGACCAAAGGTGGGTGCAATTCTAATCATTTACAGAGAATGGAAACAGAGTGGCAGTCAAGGTGAGCAACGCTTTGAAGGCTGTATGACTCCAAAATGGTATAGTCAAAACCTAAGCCCAGTGTGGATCCAATGTGTACGGCTCTTTCCACCATGAGATAACCACATTTACCTGAGTAAAATCTTCAAGAAAAACATCTGTCTTGTGGTAAGCAGACCCAGATGGGTTATTTGGCCTATGTGGTGTTTCTGTTTGCATGTTTGCCTGGTGAAAGATACTGGACCTGAAGGTTTGACAGGACTGTGTTTATAGTTGTGCTAACATTGATTAAGAAAGAGGTTAAAGCTTTTGGTGCTGCTTCTCACAAACTTCTAGCAAGAACTGACTAGTCAGGCACATGGTCAACTAATTTAACTTCAGGGCAAACCTGCAAGGTAGGTACTGGTTTTATCTCTCGTTTTACAGATGAAGAAACAGGCTCAGGTAGCGAAATGGCTGACTCCCGAACCCATGCTTTTAACTAGTTTCATGTGGTTTATTAGTGACAATGTATAATACCAGCTAGAATGTGAGGGCATGGAAATTAAGATATACTCACTTAATGACTTGCCCAATAATTTTGGAATGTATTGTAGTATTGTTTAAACCTAATTGAACTTCTTTGCAAAGAATAAGTTAGGCAGAAAAATTTTTTAAAATGCTTTTTCTCCCGGTAGTAGAAACCAACTAGTCGATTAAAAATAATTGATTGCTCTTTCTCGTCTTCTTTTCCTCAATTCCTTCTTTCTTTTCTTCCCTCTTTTCTGCTTCATTAAGCTTTAAGTATACATTTGATTAATACGTACAGGAAGGAGAGAAAAGAGGTAACATGGTGGTGAATGTACTGTAAGAAACAGATCTCCACAGACCTCTTACACACACATTCACATTTATTACCAGACAGATTAGTTTCAGGGATCATACTCTCCCTGGTAGCCTCATATTCATCTGCTCATGCGACAATATCTGAACATTTACCGGGGACTGTTCCAGATGCTGCTCATAAGGGAATGAATTAAATAGGCAAAATCTATGCCTTAGTGGAATATAGTATTCTAATGGAAAGAGGTAGAGTATGGTTACGGAGTAAAATAAATAAGGTAGTGAGTATCTGGGTAGGAGAGAGAGGATGAGTCTGTAAATTTAGATCGGGTGTTCAAAGAAGTCGTCTCTGAATCAGAACATGAAGGCGAAGAAGCAAGCCACGTGGATAGCTAAGAGTAGCATTGCAGACAGAAAAACAAGTATATGGGTTTTGCGGCAGCAGCATGTGGCACGCAGGAGCAGGGAGGTCAGAGGAACTTGAGTGGAATGAATGGTGGAAACCTTTAGATGCCTTGGTAAGAATCTGATTTTGACCCTAAATGCACTGGACAGTCATTATAAGGCCTTGCACAGAGGAATGAGATTGTCCTCACAGTTTTAATAGGATTATTCTCACTGCTATATTGAAACCACATTTAAGTGGGGTCAAGAATAAAAATAGAAGAACACTTAGTAGACTGTGACAAATCATCTACTCAGGAAATGATGTGGCTTTGACCAGAGCATTAGTGGGGAGATGGAAAGAGGTCAGATTCGGAATTTATTTTGAAGGGAGAGTCAACAGATGTATTGAAAGATTGGATATGGGGAATAAGAGAAAGAAAGACTCTGCTTTGAGCAAATATGTGAATGGAACTATCATTTTTTTAAATAAGGAAAAATATAGGAGAAGCAGGCTTGTTGGAGTTCAGGAACTCTGATAGGGCATGTAAAGTCCAAAATACTTTTAAGCACCTAAGTCAATATGAGGCTGACATTCAGAGGAAGGGTGAAAAGTAGGAATTTAATTTGTGAGTCATCAGCATATAGATGGCATTTAATCCCATGAGCCAGGATAAGATCACCCAGGGAGTGAATATAAATAAAAAAGGGAAATGGTCCAAAAACTGAATCCTGGGTAACTGCAACATTTGTAAGAAAGGAAGGAAGAAGGGGAGAGGGGGAGGGAGAGAGGGAGGGAAGGAGGCAGGGACAGAGGGAGGGGGAGAGAGAAAGAGAGACAGAGGGAAGGAGGGAGAGAGGAAGGAAGGAAGGGAAAGAAAGAAAGAAAGAAAGAAAAAGAAAGAAAGAAAGAAAGAAAAAGAGAGGGACAAGGAAGGAAGGAAGGAAGGGAAAGAAAGAAAGAAAGAAAGAAAGAAAGAAAGAAAGAAAGAAAAAAGAAAGACAAGGAAGGAAGGAAAAGAAAGAAAGAAAGAAAGAAAGAAAGAAAGAAAGAAAGAAAAGGAGAGAGACAAGGAAGGAAGGAAGGAAGGGAAAGAAAGAAAGAAAGAAAGAAAGAAAGAAAGAAAGAAAGAAAGAAAGAAAAAAGAAAGACAAGGAAGGAAGGAAAAGAAAGAAAGAAAGAAAGAAAGAAAGAAAGAAAGAAAGAAAGAAAAGGAGAGAGACAAGGAAGGAAGGAAGGGAAAGAAAGAAAGAAAGAAAGAAAGAAAGAAAGAAAGAAAGAAGAAAGAAAGAGAAAAAGAGAGGGAGAAGGAAGGAAAGAAGGGAAAGAAAGAAAGAAAGAAAGAAAGAAAGAAAGAAAGAAAGAAAGAAAGAAAAAAGAGAGAAGGAAGGAAGGAAGGAAGGAAGGAAGGAAGGAAGGAAGGGGAAGGAAAATAAGAAGAAGCCAAATAAAGAAAAAGAGACTGAATGGGAGCATCCAGAAGTAGAAAAAAAAATTAAAAATGTTGGTGTCCAAGGTATGTGAAAGAAGTATTTCAAGACATTCAACTATGAGGGGCATCTGGGTAGCTCAGTCAGTTAAGCATCCGACTTTGGTTCATTTAAGGATCTTGGGGTTTGTGGGTTCGAGCCCTGCATCGGGCTCTGTGTTGACAGCTCAGAGGCTGGAATCTGCTTTGGATTCTGTGTTTCCCTCTCTCTCTGCCCCTCCCATGCCTATTCTTTCTGTCTTTCTCAGTCTCTCTCTCTTTCTCTCAAAAAAAATTAAATAAATAAACAAGCATTAAAAAATTTTTTTTAAAGAAAACATCCACTAAGAGTAATGGGATGGAGGAAAAGAAACTCCAAAGATGCCCATGCCTACCTATCAGAACAACATGGTTATTTTATCTTTAATCTGTTTGAATAAACACCCACATACTCCAGTGAAACTTACTATACCAGTATGTGGTAGAAGAGAGAGCTAGTGGGGAAGGGAGACAATTACACAACAATCTCAGAACTTCCTCAGGCTAGAACTATCCAGATTTCCCAGAGAATCCATGTTGAGAAGTAGCATGAGCTTCACTAGAAATGGGGAAGCCATTTAACATGGCATAATATTGTGCTCTGTAGAGGCACCCAGGCTAAGTCTTAGAGTTTTGTTTAACGATTGAAGTTGACAGCTTTGAAATACTTGGAAGCCCCAGGCCTTCAGGAAACCAGGGGCTAATCTACTTTTCATTATTAATCAGATTCAGGGGCTAAACCGAAATGGGCAAAAGAGAAAAGGATCATATGATTAGTTGAAATATGCCGAGGTGATGATACAATGGATAATAAGAAGAAGTCTGAGTAGAAATGAAACGTCAAATAAGAAAAACCAAAAAAATATGTATATATACTGAATACTTGCTAAATTTATAATTACCGCTATTCAAAATGTTTGATATTAAATTTTTTCCAGGTTAAGTGCAAGTAAAAATAAGAAGCATTTCACTGTAATCCTTCACTTTAATTCAACATTTAAAACTTTTCCAAAGGGCACAGATTTTGTTTTTAAGATTTTGTCATTTTTAATTTTTTTTTCATTTTTCACTAATAAAAAATAAGTATGAAAGTATTTAGAAAAAGTCATCAAAGAACTGTGACCTAAATATGTACTATACTGATTTTACACTTCCTTTTCACAAAGTTAC
This sequence comes from Puma concolor, assembly GCF_028749965.1. NCBI lineage: Eukaryota > Metazoa > Chordata > Mammalia > Carnivora > Felidae > Puma > Puma concolor. Next base: position 32,375,011 of record NC_141683.1, read on the forward strand.
TATGAGTGATATATCCATTTCTGTACTTCATCTGAAAAGCCTAATTCCTTCCAGTCCTTGGAATTTTTATAAAAATGTTTAGCTAGGTACTTAATCTATCTTTGAAAATAATATTCACTAATAAAATAAAATAAAATAAGATAAAATAAAATAAAATAATAAGTAACAGTATCAGTAAATTGTGTTTCTTATATGGTCACTCATAAAAATCAACAATGTTAATATTCCATTAACATAGAAACCCCAAATGATTTATACCACTCAAATTAAAGAAAATTCTGTTATTTGGTTTAATTTCTAGGTATAAAAGAATAAAAAAAGAATATAATAAACCATAAGACCAGAGCAAGTGGTCCCAAATAAACAGAATAGGAAGAAGTCTAGTTGCTTAAAATGAGCATTCCTGGGATGCCTGGGTGGGTCAATTGTTCAGGCATCAGATTCTTGATTTTGGTGCAGTTTATGATCCCAGCATCATGGGATTAAGCCTCACATCAGGTTCTGCCCTGAGCATGGAGGCTGCTTAAAATTTTCTCTCTCCCTCTGCTCCCTCTCCCCCACTCGTGCTCTCTCTCTCTCTCTCATAAATTAAAAAAAAAAAAAAAATTAAATTAAAAATAGATAAATAAATTAAATTAAAAAAAAAAAAAGCATTCCTGAGGGGTAATCTTTAACAAGCAAGACCTTGGTTAAGCCAAATCTCACCTTGTTTTGATATTTTTATTATCAACTGTTTGAGCATCTAGCATTTTAATTGATTTGTATTTTAATAGTTTTTTATACAGAGGGAAAAGCCAACAGACATTCCTTATTTTCTGTTTATATTTTTCATCAAGAAAAATGAAATATGGAAGGAAAGTTTTTCTGAGAATAGAAAGAGCACTGTGCAGTAGGAAGATGATTGACCTTGAGATCAGTTCGGTCCTTCCACTTAGGAACTCTGACCTTGGGCCTGTTATTCATATTTTCTGAGCCAAAGTTTCTCAACCATTAGTCTTGCTTATTTGATAGAAGCTTTGGCCTCTCTATTGGTAAAGTCAATGTGATGTGTGATAACAATACCTGTGGCCAGTGCTACTGTGAGAATCAAATGAGCTAATATATGGAAATATGCATTATAAATTGTAAACTATTAAACCCAGTTGTTGTTGTTTTTTTTTTAATTTTTTTTCAACGTTTATTTATTTTTGGGACAGAGAGAGACAGAGCATGAACGGGGGAGGGGCAGAGAGAGAGGGAGACACAGAATCGGAAACAGGCTCCAGGCTCTGAGCCATCAGCCCAGAGCCCGACGCGGGGCTCGAACTCACGGAGCGCGAGATCGTGACCTGGCTGAAGTCGGACGCTTAACCGACTGCGCCACCCAGGCGCCCCTAAACCCAGTTTTGAAACATAGTTGTATTTTATTAGTGAATACAAAAAGAAATGCTTGTCCACTGATACCTCAATGCTACAAAACCTTAAAAGCACAACTCAAAATCCAAGTCATTAGCAGATAAATTTTTTCAAAATATGATTATCCTTAAAGTGTAAATTTTATCAATAAATAGACATATCAGGAATTAGCTTTGCTTTAAAAAAGGGAATAACTCAGTTATAGTAAGTTAATAACATGTAGTAATAATATAATAATAATACAGTAAATAAAAATTATAAAAAAATAACCCATTGCTTACATGATAAAGTTTAAATTCCATTGCCAGGCATCTGACTCTATCTACCACCATACTGCCCACTTCTCCTCGACTTCACCTTCTCATTTCTTTTGCAGTTTAGATTGTAAGCTTCTGTTCAGGATGGCTTTATCTCTACGGAACACCCTGGTAATATAATTTCAAACCCACACATTTTTACTTGTTTTTTTCTTTATGGAACAGTAGCTTCCTTTCCATTTTTCTCTGTTATAGGTGGTTTTCTCCATCCCTCCTTTTCATTAGGAGGGTAATCCTTTGTGGGTCAAGAGAAAACAGAATCCATTCTAACTCCCTACTTTGAGTTATGCCCTAAGTCTTTATCTCCTCAGTAGACACTCTCGGATATTCCACTTTGCATCTTTTCGTCAATAGAGATTATGCAATGTCCTGTCTATATTTTTGTGCCCAGCGGAGACATTTCCATTAAATAAAAGAAGAAAAAACTTCCACCATGAAATTAAAAATTGTGTGTTTTGATCATAAAGAAAACATGATTAAAATTTTCTGCCATTGATATGCTTCCTGAGCATAACAGACATTTAGAAGGGGGTCTAACAATATTATTGTATTAGCAGCAACTACCAACAGGTGATTCTTTTGTTCCATTGAAGATCTAGGTTACTGAAAATTGTCATGACTGTTATCTGACATTACATGCAGGATTCTGATAGGAGTATGAGAACTTTGTCAGACTAAAACTTTTTTTGTTTTTATTTTTTGAGAGCTAGCATGCATATGCATACAAGTGGAGGAGGAGCAGAGGGAGATGGAGGGAGAGAATCTTAAGCAGGCTCCAAGCTCAGTGTGGAGCCCAATCCAGGGCTCATTCCCATGACTATGAAATCATGACCTGACTTGAAATCAACAGTCCAATGCTTAAGCAACCAATTTAACCCAGGCACCCTTGTCAGACTGAATTTAATCAAGGTATTGCTGAGTTACAAGTGATTGAATTTGTTAGTAGTACAATTAGTCCCAGTGTGAATCACAGATGTACATTTCCTGGTGGTAGGGGCAGGAAGTGATGTTAAGTATCTTTTGCATTTCACATAATATATATTTTCGGTTCTAAGCAGATGTCTGAAAGTATAATGTCCTCTAAGATGACTTAAGATACATGCAGATTCATATGATATTATTTCTGCAAACTGATTCTAATGAAAAAAAATTAAGCACACGGGAAAGGAATAAAACTGGGCCAGGCACGTGTCATTGTGGACGCGGGAAGACGTTGCTGGTGAGAATTTCATTAAGTACCTTGTTCAGATTATGACAGTCATATCTGTCTCTTCAAGCTTTTAGGAGACATTGTAGTTTCCTATGCCACATGAAGGATTACCTTTGTCACAAAATCCTTCCTACCTAATTCCACTCTAGTAATCTCACTCCATCTGAATTATCCTTTCTCAGTAATTCAAGATTGGCCCTCGTTCAGGGAAATGCAGGCAGGAAATAGTTAATAAATTCTGTTAATACAAAAGTAAAGCAGGTTTCTTATCATAATCGCCACATAACTATTCACAGAAATCATTGAAAACCTCCATTCTCTCTGCTACTAAAAGAATCCTAACTGATGCCTAAGACAAGCCCAACCTGAAGGTAACAAACTCCAGGTTGCCGTCACATGTGCTCCTATGAGTTGAAATATGTTTTCCAGACCCATATTTGTTCAAATATCTGTTTATTCCAGCTACACCAATCATTGTAATTATGCAATAAAAATTAAATTTTATAAACTGATTACATATGAATGCAAAAAGAAAGGCATTCCTGTGAAAAAGAGCTGTTCCTTTCAGAAAGATTTGCTAAAAACGACATACACATAACATTGTGCTATAGGCACGGACGAGACAACTCTAGAGTATCAGGGGAAAGTTATCATTAAAACCTTAAAAGATTTAGCTCTCAGATTATTTTACAATTATTTTTAAATCCATGTGCCTCTTGAAAGAAATTTGACCTGGTGTTTTGTTTTTTTGTTTTTTTTTTTTTTTTTTTTTGGGACAGAGAGAGACAGAGCATGAACGGGGGAGGGGCAGAGAGAGAGGGAGACACAGAATCGGAAACAGGCTCCAGGCTCCGAGCCATCAGCCCAGAGCCTGACGCGGGGCTCGAACTCACAGACCCCGAGATTGTGACCTGGCTGAAGTCGGACGCATAACCGACTGCGCCACCCAGGCGCCCCTGACCTGGTGTTTATAAGTGAAGCAACAGAGGCGTAGTTAATGGAAGTAACAATATGTGAAATTCCAATCTACAGACCATTTCAGGAAAAAGAAAAGCCTTGGCCATAAGTCAACATATTAGCTTTTCATTCTTATATAACAATTTTAGATGCATATGAATGATATTTTATAGTTTTCCATTTTGATTAACATTCTCACTTGTTCCAATCACTACTGGATTGAATCAAATCAAAGTGGATTTCACTGTACTTACTATGTTAGGACAACACCCAGGATAAGCACTGAGTAATATAAAATGCATGTTTAATTTATTTTAATTTAACCTCAAAACCTACAGTTATAATTTCCCTTTATCCTGATTTTGTCACCACACTGAGATCTCCCTGAAACTCTAGCATATAGCATTACTAACTAAAAAGCACTCAATGCCCCAAAGAAATCTTTTCATTATTATCACCTGAGGCCTACAAAAAGAAAAGAATAGATTCCTAGTCTATTTTGTGTGCACAAAGCCAGGACATCTCCTTCTTAGCAAAAAGTTAATAAATTTACCCAAAACAGAAAATTGTACCCGTAGAAACAAGTAAAACAAAAAAAAAACCTCTAAAACCAGAACTGCATGGACAAGAACAAAGAAAGGTCTTTCAACTTGAAAGAAAAATTTTGTGGGGCGCCTGCATGGCTCAGTCTGTTTAGCATCCAACTTTGGCTCAGGTCATGATCTCACGATTCATGAGTTCGAGCCCTGCATCGGGATCTACTGACCTCTCGGAGCCTGGAGCCTACTTTGGATTCTGTGTCTCCCTCTCTCTCTCTGCCCCTCCCCCACTCACCTCCCTTTCTCTCCCTCTCTCAAAAATAAATAAACATTTAAAAAAAGAAAAAGATCATAAATAAGTCAATATTTCTTGGAAGAAAGAAGCTAATCTGCCAAAAAGTATCTTACTTGCTTTTTTTATAAGTAGACTCAATGCCCCATGAAAATCTTATTTTGTATAGAAGACTGAAGTTAGCTGAAATGACAAGTTTTCAGCTTCCTCATTTTGACTGAACTTGTTTTTCTGGATTCCACCCTTGGGCTCTCCTTGGGGCCCAGCTATCTGGCCCAATCAGGCCATTTGGGAACAAACACCTGTGTTTAGAACTCGCTGTTGACACAACAATCTGAGTTATGTGGTGATTTCTTAAAGGATAAATAGATGTGCCACTTCCCGGATTTCACAGAAGCCACCTAACTCGAAGCAGGCTGCCATGACCAGCCAGTCTCAGGGGATCCACCAGCTCCTTCAGGCAGAAAAAAGGGCCAAGGACAAGCTAGAGGAAGCCAAGAAGAGTAAGTCTCCGTCCTGTCTTACTTATAAGGGATTTGTTACAAAATGATTGAGGCGGGTGCAACGAAATGAGCATGGGCCTTTAAGGGCAGACAGACTCTGCTTCAAACCCTGTTTCCACCACACCCTCAGAAAGCTTGGCCAGTTCACTGAAACTACCCAGTCATATGTCCCTCTGGCTACCCAGAGGACGAAGTTCTCTAACCCAGATCCTCCAAAGAGGTCATGTGCTAAATGAAATGACAGTGGACATTGAGTTTACAAGGAGACAAGGCCTTGAGGCTTGTCTCTGCACCTTCCTTAATGTTGCCACGCCTCAGTTTCTCAATATTGTGAAACGGTTAAGAGATAGACAACTTCCAGACTGAATCTACTTGTGAGTGAACGTGAGCAAATTACTTACCCTCTGTAAGCATCAGCTTCTGTTCCTATAAAATTGTGACAGTAACAGTTAACAGTTGGTTCCCATCCCTCTTTAATATTGGCTTTTAACTGCCAATATTTTTTAAATATTTCCATTTTATTCTCATTTTCTAACTTTCTTTTTATGTAGTCATGCATCTCTATATTAGTACAGAATGATCTCAGTAAATGTCAAGCCCCTTCCTATGCTCTTTGATATTCACCACAACCATATGAATGAGATGCTACTATTATTTCCACATTATGTATGTAAAAACTGAGAATTCATCATTTGCCAAAGGTCATATTTTAAAGATAGAAAATATCATGCAGGCACCATGCTTAATTCTTACTTTATTTACTCACACCAACTCTTTTGGCAAAGAGGAGAAATGATGCTCAGATAAGTTAGGCGACTTGCCCAAAGTCACACATAGTACAAATGGTACAGAGAAGATCTTAACAACTGCACTATACAAAACTTTCATAATCTTCATAATGAATAAACTAACATGTTGTCAATGAACAACTCGAATTTAGGAATAAGAACTATGCTTTTTCCACTATCCTGTTTCATACCACATTATTATTTAATCTATAATAATTTGTGTCTATTAGCTTCTTCCTAATGACATGTCTTGCCCCCGCAATTAGATTCAAAATTCAGTAAGAAGTGGGCCCATCTTAAAAATGTTGATGCAACTCTTTGGGTGAATAGAGTGATAGGAACAGAGTACGTGGTGCAGAAGCTTGTTTAGATGTATGGAATGGGGTGCTGTAACAGTGCAGTATAATGCAAGAGAAGAAACCAGAGCGAGGCACTGTTCATTCCACAGGGTTTTTTGATCACGGGTAAAATCATTTTTCTTTCTTAAGTTGATCTCTTGAGCGGTGGGCAATGTAACTACCAACAGCGGCAAAAGGAGGACTTCATCGTGTGGAAGGTGCTCAAAGAGAAAAGGAAGGAGAAAAACTTAAGACAAACTTTGCCTACTTCTCCATTTCTTTTTCTATAACAAACCATGCAAATGACTGCAAAATGGTATGAATGCAGAGTAATTTTACAGAAAACAAAGCAGTCAAGGACCTGCTGATTGAAGCAGTGTAGAAAACTTCCTTATCTTTTATGCAAATTTTTAACCACATTTAGAACTTCCAGAACAGAAGGCCAACTTATTTTAAGATGTTAGAATTGCATTACCTTTGCTTCCTCATCATGGAAAAAGCAAAATTACAATATTGAGCACATTAATACTATCATATGATTCAGTTGCTTTTTGCCAGTGTGTCTTTTGCAAAGCCGTTCGAGAAGAAAGGCTTTGTGAATCATGCAAGTTGTTTGGAGGAGAGGACCACTCAAAACTTTCTAGACACAGATTTCATAGTAAAAATAAAAGCCAACCTTGTTTGCCTTTCGGCGAGCGAATATGCTGTCCTTGGACAATCTTCCCCAGAAGGCAGTGTTGTAAACCACATATTATCTTATTTTCATACAAAACATTCATTTGATTTGCCAGTAACTTGAAGTACTTGTGTACTTTTTCCCTTGGTCTTCAATCATAAATATTCAAGCCAATATGCAACCAGTAATCATAAGTATCCAGGCCATAAAAACATTTTGGAAAATATTTTTTCAAATGTTATTTCCACAACCAACCTTTGCGCTGTATTTTACGGAGAATGTCAGTCTGTCCTCTTTGCCTCACAAAGCATAGGCTTTAAGGACAGTTTTCTCCAGATAGTAGCTGCTTGCTTACGTAGCTATCAGCAGGTAACAGTTTTTGGTTACAACTTCAGTTGCTGCACCCGTCATACTGACTTCTCAAGCATTCTGTAGCAAATAAAATACTACCTTTTGTACCTGGTATTTTGCCACCTTTCTCATATTTCACTGGTTTTGTAATTTATTAATTTATTTAATTTAGTAAATATTTATTGAGTGCCTACTGTTTCCAAGCCATTTTGTTATATACACTGAGTAGACCTAGACTCTTCCGTAAACAATTCTAGTGAGATAAATGCATAAATGAACATAAAAAGGAGAAAGGAATAATGCCATGAGAGGTACAGATAGCCATCATTTTTGTAAACCCATATATTTCACTTTTTTCCCCCCAAAAAACAATGCATTTGAATATCTGACAATAGTTTCAGATGAAAACCAATACATCGCAATAGTGGCCACCATCATGGGAAGTCTAGGATCACTTTCTTTTTGTTAAATCCATTTATGTGAAAGCTTCTCAGAAATCTGCACATGGAAGGACTCCTTAATATATATCTAAAAGAAAGAAAGAGAAAAAGAGAGGGAGAGGGAGACAGGGAAGGACGGAGAGGGGGGAAAAAAACAATGGCAATTCACATGTTAATCATTTTAGAAAAATGCAAGATTAGTAAGGTAGTATATTTATATATAATGCTGCAAAAATATTAATATATTCCATTAAAAAGGACTGCCTTGGAGCTCAGTGAAGTTGCTGAGGTATAATACAATATGAGGTATAAATGCTTTGCCTTAAGGGATATAGATAAGAGTTTGTAGACTTGATGTATCAGGAATTCTCCTGAAGGCTGTTAGGTCTCTGGAAATGAAATATACAGGTCTCTGCTCTCAAGACACTCACCGGTCACGAGAGAACATTGTGGCTGGGCTGATGTGAGGGAAAATGGTGAGCAGACTCAAAAAGTTGGGCTGTGAAACAACAGAGTGGAAAAAGCATTGGTTTTTTTCTTATGTTTCCACATCTCTGAGTTTGACTCTTTTTTAGATAGAAATACAAGATATATATATGAAATATATAAATATCACATATATATATATTTATATATATGCCATACGTATGATGGATACATAGATAGATAGATAGATGATAGATGATAGATAGATGGCCATGATGTTTTAAGGATCAGAAAACTATACCTAAGATAGAGTATAATCAAAATAGTTATTTTTATTTTTAACTAACATAATATGTATACTTATATATTACTATAAGGAATAAAAATAAGAGAATGGAATAAAAGATTAGGACGATCTAATTTTTTTTTTTTTTAACAACTGCTGCTAGTTCTGGGTCAGCTTTTCCTGTAATGAGGGAGAGTTGGACTGCCTCTAGTAGATGGCTAGGAAAGCTCAAATATCGGCCTGTGTTTACTGATTACAGATTAAATTATATTTATAGTTAAGACACAAATTTTTACGTGCAAAATAGTCTTGCTGTTAGGTCGATTTTAGATGGAATCACAGTAGTTTGGCACTATTTTAAATTATCTTACTTGAAATTAACACCTTCTGCCTTAAAAATTTGCATGAATCAAAACATAAAAGTGAGTGTGTGGGCCCAAGGCAAGTTACATATTTTACAGCAGAACATCAGACCTGTCCTGGAGTTCCAGATATGGGCGACTGAACTACTTTCAACAGAATTAGATTAGAAATTCAAGGTACCATCATCAATAGGCAGAAAAAAGACTTGTGTTCCTCTGAAATATATGGTATTTTTACTTGTAGTTATGGCTTGTTATGAGATCAGCATTTATTCCGTTTATACCCACTGAAACTTGGAAAACTCTCCAGCTCTTTTGAAATGCTCAAATACACGTGACTCAACATCACATAGAGAATCCACAATCCCTAATTATTTCCAAAGGTGAACCATAGCCTTTCTCACAAATAAACACTCAGTCTATCTACTTTGGCAGCTGACAAAAATAGTGTTTAACTCAAAATTAGAACTTGTATTACAGAATATAAATTGGAAGGTGTGGTAAACAATGTAAATGTTCAAATCTGAACATGAGAAAAACTGAACAAGTAGGTATATTTAAAATGTTCTACAAGCAATAGACAATCTTAATAAAAGTGAAGGACACACCTAGAATTTTCTGCCAAGATGGTGTGGTCAGTGCTGGCTTTCTGGATCTGGTCTGCCTGGTGGCAAATCCAGTTTTTGCCTCCTACTGGGTGGGTGAATTGGCCAGATTATCTTTGAACCTCACTGTGTCTCAGTTTCCTTGGCCTCAAAATGGAGATAACACTATCTGCCTCATGGAATTTTCAAGATTGCCTGAGTTAATATGTATAAAGGACTTAAAACACTACTTGGCACATAGTAGGTGTTCAATAAATGTTAACTATGAATATTCTTCCATTACTTAATAAAAAGAATTCTGTCAAAAAGTACAGCAGAATAATAGAGCTCCACTGATCTCTGAAGCACAATCTTCTATGAGGGCCTCTCTGAATTATACTTTAGCGCAAAATAAATAGTTAAGACAATATTTTGACTATCTACTTTGATGATACATCAGCTAATATAATAATGCAGATTCGTTTGTGTTGGGTCTATAGGACACCAACCATAAATATTTTTTTTTAAATCATCTAATTGCCTATTTGCTTCCAAATAGACAGATATTCCAAATTATTTAAACAAGCACCTTGATTTGATTTAATAAATTCTTCTCTATGCAAGTGAATATTTTGGTTCATGAAGACATGGCTTTTAATAAACTAATAAAATAAAAGTTGTTATATTAGAATTTCATGGCCCTGTCTTGTGTGTTTTGTAGGCCTGTAAATTTTTTCTCTTTTTTTTTTAACAGTCCACAGACTAATGGGGTATTTGTAAGTATATTGGACTTTCATTTCTTCAAGTGGGACATATTAAAACAGCCACAGAACATTTTCATCTAGGAATAGCAATTGATTATATTCAATCCAGAATCTACACAAAACTAACGATTTTTTTTTTAATAAGGAAAATACAAGTACAAAGAGTTGCAAAAGAAATACCAAGGAAGCAAAGATATGAAATGAGAGATTAGGGTCGGCAGAGAAACTGTGTAACCAAAGGAACTCTGCTGCTCTGTTTTTCTGGTGACATGACTTTATCCAATGTTTGTAGCAAGTGAGCAAAATAATGACATTCTTTGAACCAGGTTTTATCATACTATTCACAATCCCCAAAAGCCAAGGAAGGTTGTTGTTGTTTTTCTTCTGCACAAGAGAATAAAAATGGCTATTCGTAGCAGACCACAATCTCCATTCACAAAGTGCTCTTTGTTTTCACATCAAGTAAGGTAGCCTCTGTTCGGTTCATGCATATTTTTGTCAGGTGGCTCATTCACTTGGATGTCTACTCTCCCTGCCACGCACGTGGATACCTGGCCTTGCTTCCAGTGCTCAGCTGGCACTTCAGTCTATTTCTTGTGCGCCCCTGTATTAGTTTCCTAGGGCTTCTGTGACTATTACCACAAACAGGATGGTTAAAAAAAAAAAAAAAGACCAGAAATGTATTCTCTCACAGTTCTGGAGGTCAGAAGTCCAAACACAAGGTGCTGGCATGGTTGGTCCCTTCTGGAGGCACTAAGGGAGAAGAATCTGTCATGCCTCTCTTTCAGCTTCCAGTGATTGCCAACAATCCTTGGCCTTCCTTAGTTTGGAGCTGCATCATTCTAATCTTTACCTCTGTAAGTACAGACCTTCTCCCTTATGTGTCTTCTCTGTACCTCTTTGTCTCTATGTCCCAATTTCCCTCTCCTATAAGGACACTCCTATAAGATGTAGGCCCCATCTTAATTCGGTATGACCTCATCTGAACTTGATTGCATCTGCAAAGACCTTATTTCCAAATAAGGTCACCTTCACGGGTACCAGAGGTTAGGATTTAAACATATCCTTCTGAAGGACACAATTGAACTCACAACATCTTCTGTCAAATCCACTTGACTGACTGTCTTGAGCCTTTATCTTTTTTGTTCCCTTTTGTAAAAAGGTGCCTGTATTCCTTGTGTCTACCTTTTTTTATTCAAATTTCTCATTTTTTTTTTATTTGAGTGTAGTTAACACACAATGCTACATTAGTTTCAGATGTACGATATAGGGATTCAACTTCTCTATACGTTACACTATGCTTACCACAAGGGTAGCTACCATCTGTCACCATACAACCCGGGTCCAATATTATCTATATTCTTTATGCTGTGCCTTTTATTCCTGTGACTTACTCATTCCATAACTGGAAGTCTGTCTCTCTCATTCCTCTTCACCCATTTTGCCAATCCCCCCACCACTCTTCCCTCTGGCAACCATGATTTTGTTCTCTGTACTTATAGGTCTAATTCTGCTTTTTGTTTATTTATTCATTTGTGGCTTTGTTTAGATTCCACATATGAGGGAGATCATATGGTACTTGTCTTTCTCAGCCTGACGGATTTCACTTAGCATAATACCCTCTTCAACCAGATTGTTGTCGCTGTAACTCCAGCAAAGTTCCCTTTGCCGAGACCACAAATATTGTTAACCTTTTTATTAATTAGATATCTCGGTCACAACTGGATCCCTCTTTCATCTTTGAAACTTTTCCTTCATTTGACCTTGGGACACCACTTTCACAGTTGGCTATCTGTCATCTTTCTAATCTCTAAAGTTGGGGTCCCAATTTGAACCTGTTTTCTTCTATATCTGTGGATATTGCCTATGTGATCACATCTAACCCATGGCTTTAAAAACCAGCTCCATAAATGATGATTCCTAAACTTGCTATTTCCAGCCCTGGTTGCTTCTTCAATCTCCAAAGTCATGCGAACATCAGCCTTCTCACTACCGTCGCTAGTTGTTTACCAGGCATCTCAGTTAAACTGCATTCTTAACTCTATTCCCAAAATCAAATATTAGAGTCATCATTGCCTTATCTCTCTCTCTCATGTTCATCCATCAACTCTGCCTTCAAAGTATATATAGCTTCTTGCTAATTCCTCTGCTACTTTACCATTTCCGGCAATCGTTAACATTTATCTGAACTATTGCAATAGATTGCAAACTGGTCTTCCTGATTCTCTACAATCTATTCTCACCACACCGGCCAAATAAAATTTTTTAAATCATATATAGTGTTATGCCCCACCTTTGCTAAATACCCTTCATGAATTTAGCATCTCAAGGACCAAACAAGCCTTGTCGTGCCCCATGAGCTCTGTGTGACCTGCCGTCACTGCTACCTCTCTAGTATCGTCTCCTAACATTCAGTCATCTTGTTCTCTTTCTTCCAGCCATGATAGTGTTTTGCTGCTTCTCGAGCATGTCACATACCCAAGGTTTTTGCATCTGCTGTTGCCTCTACTTGGAATGCTCTTTCCCTTCAGATAGCTGCATGGCTAATTGTCTTATTCTTTTAGGTCTCTGTTCATATATCACTTCATCCAAAAGACAAGGCTTACCTAAGTTAACACCATCTCTCTATCCCTTAGGCTCCTTCTTTCTTCTTCATAGCACTTACTATCACTATCATATCATAAACTCTGTTTTCTTTTTTTTTTTAATGTTTATTTATTTTTGAGAGAGAGAGAGACAGAGCATGAGTGGGGGACGGACAGAGAGACAGGGAGACACAGAACCCGAAGCAGGCTCCAGGTTATGAGCTGTCAGCACAGAACTCAACACGGGGCTCCAACTCACGAGCCATGAGATCATGACCTGAGCCGAAGTCGGACGCCCAAACAACTGAGCCACCCAGGTGCCCCTAAACTCTCTGCTTTCTATCTCCACCTAATACGTTCAAATTACAAGCTCCATGAGAATAGAAAGTTGGTCTGTTTATGGTTTTCACTGCTGTATTTATAGATCTAGAAACAGCATGTGGCACAAGGAGGATATTCAGTAATATTCGTTGCTTAAATGTCTCTTTTTTCCATTCTCTGTAGCATTTGACACTGTTGGCCACATCCTTCTTGAATGTTCCTTTGATTTCCCCTACTCCTCTGACCACTAACTCTCAGGCTTTTCCTGAGAGTCCTCCTCCTTTTCTTATCTCTTGAATGTTGGCAGCCCCCCAGTTTGAGACCTTAGCTCTCTTTTCTCCTCATTCTGTACACTCACCCTTGGTTGCAGTCCAAATCCTATCCCTATGACTAGCACATGTACAAACCCAGATGACTGACAGCCATTTCAGAACTTGCTTCTGGATCCAAACTTGTCTGTCCAGATGCCTTAACTATCTCCATTTGGATATCCTCAGGGAAGCCCACAGAGGCTTTTCTAGTGACAGCCTCAGGACTTTTCCTCAAACTCACATTGTATTAATTATCTTTGTTCTTAATCAAAGTTCCCCAGAAACTGGGCTCATTTTCCTAATCGTGATTAAAAATAATCAAATAGCTGTTCTTTGTCGAGCATTTTAATTACATTTTTTTTTCCTAAAACGTCTAATGACTTATTGCGGTAAATTATTAAATCTGTTTTATAGATGAGAACACTCAGGCGCAGACACACTAATTTGCTTAAGGTTACAAAGCTTCTAATATCTTACTGCCGTTGTGCCTAGTGTATAATTTTGATTCTCTTCTGAAATAATAATAGACATCCCATCGTCCTCATCCCTAAACAAATTCCAAAACCAATATAACAATCCAGTCAACAGAACAGGGTCTCTGTGTCTCAAGGGTTCATTCGCATTTGGGACACTCAATTTACATGGCCTCTCCTAACCACAAAACCAAGGAGATCCCATCCTTCACATTGCACTCCCTCCTCCCAAATTGAGTTTTACCTGCCCAAATTGAGTTTTTAATTCTTTTCCTACAAATCACCTGGAAATCAATTCAAACATCTTTCCCCCTCTCTTTCCCTTCCACAAAATTTCCCGTAAAATATCTCAATCAGGGCATGTTGAATGTAGGGCATATTTGCATGACAAGCCACATGTCTAAAAAATGAATACCTTTATTAAGGTGTAGCCATTTACAAAGAGTGTCCAAAACTAGCTTAGGAAGGGTCTCTGTGCTTTGTTCTAATCTCCAAAATGAAATATTCATCCCCATTGCCTTCCTGCCTAAAAAGTCAGCTCAATCATCCCCTCCTGAGAAGTCTCCCCTGACCCCGCTTGGCAGCCTCCTCTGACCCCCATTCTACATATCTGGGTCCAGTTGTTTATATTTTGACTTACCCTAATAACATAATTTTTAAAAACTTCTTTAATGTTTTATTTGTTTTTGAAAGCAAGAGAGACAGAGTGGGGGGGGGGGGGGCGGAGAAAGAGGGAGACACAGAACACACAGCAGGCTACAGGCTCCAAACTGTCAGCACAGAGCCTGACATGGGACTCGAACTTGTGAACCGAGAGATCGTGACCTGAGCCAAAGTCTGACGCTTAACGGACTGAGCCACCCAGGCGCCCCTATTTACCCTAATAACATAAGACATAACACGACTATTGGGATGGATGGCAAGCACTGATTGTCTAGAATTTAAGTAATGAAAATTTCCATAAATGTGTGATTTTCAATTGCCATGGAACAAACAGAACCAAAACATATGTTCCATTGTTTTCCTACTTGATTACATGTATTCTTCACAATTTTATGTATTTTGCATTTTCTTCTTGGAAGCCAGAGCACCATGTACACATTTCCAAATTACACTGTATTCGTGCAAGGACCATACCACGTGCATTTCTCTATCTTCTATTTGTAGCCCTATGCAGAATGTATAGTAGGTGTTCAATAAACAATGAATGAATAATGGATGGACAAATCAAAACCATCCTTTCCTGCACAACTCTGGAGCACCTGCTTTAGTAGTATAAGATAACCACGTCTTCTAAAGCAAACAAGCCTTGGGCCTGATAAGCCTGTATGACCTTGTAGGAAGTTTGGGACCAAATATTTGATTGTCATATTTAAAATCTGGACTGTTCCATATGATCGTCCTTATGTTTGATACAGACAGTATTGAGAAATAAGAATATAAACCTAAATGCTTAGGTCCCAGAATACTTTTAATGCTTAAGAAGATAAGGCATAATATTAAAATTTGGAAATCTTCCTACACAGACAGAGAAGAAAGCTAGAGGTTAATGGAAGTTGATTTCATGCATGCATTTTGCTTCACCTCTAGTCAGACAGCAGGCTTTAGGCTCCAGTTTCTTCCACTGGATTAAATCAGGTGTAGCATATGCAGGCTCTCACACAGCGGCAGCTGCTGAGTCTGTCCAGAAAATGGCTGTGCCAGCAGCAATTTCCCTGTGGCTCTCCTATTTAATTGAATGAGAACCAGCAGGTGACTGGTGCCATGACGGGGGAATCACAGACACACTCTGAGCCTGTCACTGTATGATGGAGCTAATATACAGCCTTTTAAGTAGAGCACTGGATTCTGCTCCAGGGTAGGGCACACGGAGCTTTTCCTATGATTATTATTATTATTATTATTAAATGTACTAGAGTTGTGACTTTGAACCCAATATTTTTATATATTATGTAATTAACGTGGAAGAGTAGTGACGTCTCAGGTCATTTGTTTTATAAGTGATTATGAATCCCACAACCCATTATTACCAAGAAAACGTTAATACACGTTAAATATATGTTTGTCCTAATGTTAACGACAGCCGTGATAAGAGAGAAGGCTGAGGATCAGGGGATAGTTTCCCCTATCAACATATTGTGCATTTGTTCCGTGAATAGTGTTTAGCTGCCACAAAATGGTTAGAAATGTGGAGAATTAAGGAATCTGTAAATACAAAATGATAATGAGCATTAACTAAGTAGAAAAAAAGTAAGCAGTGTTGTTAATGTTCCGTTAAGCCTCAAGCATCAGAAGAGCACTAATTTTCACCAAACCTTGGATTTTATAGAGAGTAAAGACGTAGCTAAATGTCTGCTCTGCATGAGGCTTACTCAGTCCCATTCAAGGACAATAGGCATTAAAAGAGACATGTCAGTTTGTGACTCGGGAAATCTATCTTTATTCCGCATATATGTACAGTAACTGGCAAAACACTACATGCTTAGCAGGGAGAGAGCTTCAGGAACCATTTACACTCAAATGCTACAGAGGTATGTAAAAGTGAAGGCATATAAAAACATGTATGTATGTGGATGACAGAAGTTTATGTTAAGATTTTCTTTCACGCTGCTTAATGAGAACACGCTTACTTAGTTCAAGGTCTGCACAATATAACAAACAGGTGACAAAAATTCTAAGCAAAAGCTTGAGACACTATCAGAGAAACTGTTAAATAAGCATAAGAATGAAGGCATTTAACTGAAATTGAAGGACAATGGGTTCAGATAAAAAAAAAAAAATTAATACAGTTTGGAGTTTCTTTAAAGTTTTAATGACCACAAAGCATTAGTACCTAACCCCCTGAAGGTGCTGGGGGGCATAGCAGCAATTAATATTAGTCTATAACCCCCCACCCCAAATTTACTCTGGTTGTCAAAAAAAAAGTCATGTGTCTAGCTAATGATCCCCGCAGCATTGTATTTGTCTGAAACTTTCATCTACATTGCTGTCTGCTGGCTTAAGGCTTACACCTTTGCTCTTAATAAAAGAAAAGAGAGCTATTTAACTAAGTCTCCTAACCATTAAAAACAATTGGTTTTACAGCCACTTTCAAGTCCCCCTCAGAGAAAGCTACTACAAAAAAATACCTACTTTGATGTGCTGTGGGGCTTAATCAGACATTCTAGAGTCAACAAATGCTAAGAAAAAAAATCCCAATAAAATGCTTTAAAAAATTGTAAGTCAGTTTGATAGAGTCTGAGTTGCATGTTTGTAGTGTTTTTGGAGATCTGCCAGTGTTAAATCGGATCCAGTTGGTGTGGACTGAAGTATTCCTGGCAGCAAATCAGGACAGAAAATCTGACCAAATAATGTCTTTCCGAGTAAGTGACAGCTAAAATCTGTTCTTTGGCTGTTACTGCTGTGAGTAAATGGGCAGATATTTTATTTAAACATATAAGTGTGAAAGAAAGTTGTCATTTCCATGCTCTAAAAAACCCAATTGAAAAAGTAAGGTGTTTTTCAATATTGTTCTTTAATGAACTTCACCATTTTAGAGAAATTTATCAGGAAAACAATGTAGACCTCGCCTATTTTATTTTTTTAGAATTGAAGTTTGAAATTCCATGTCGATTAAAAAATTCATTCATCCTTTGCCACTGTTAATATTCAGGGAAAGAGAAGCGATTGAAGCAAGCTAAGGAGGAAGCCATGGCAGAAATTAACCAGTACAGAATGCAGAGAGATAAGGAGTTTCAACTGAAACAATCTAAGGTAAGTAAGAAAGCACAGCTTTTCTATGTGGTATAGATTATAATACATTAATATTCAAGAGGTGTAATGCAGAATATCAAGGGGGAAAAATACAACGGATTGAGCAGACCCAGTTCAACTAAGCCTGAACATCAGACTAAATCTTATACGTTACAGAATTACTGATTTTACATGTTCACTTTCCAGACTTTTCGATTTGCTGTCTAAAGTATCAATCAATAGTGAATGTCTAATATGCAGTCCATATTAAAAATCATATTTTCAAATATTCAAACTGAAGGGACTGGTTAAAGTATTATTCCCACCACAGATGACGAACACATTTTATTAAGAAAAACACTTCAGGGGCGCCTGGGTGGCACAGTCGGTTAAGCGTCCGACTTCAGCCAGGTCACGATCTCGCTCTCCGTGAGTTCGAGCCCCGCGTCGGGCTCTGGGCTGATGGCTCAGAGCCTGGAGCCTGTTTCGGATTCTGTGTCTCCCTCTCTCTCTGCCCCTCCCCCGTTCATGCTCTGTCTCTCTCTGTCCCAAAAATAAATAAACGTTGAAAAAAAAAAATTAAAAAAAGAAAAACACTTCAGAAAACATATTTTTTTGTCTACTAATATTTACCACTACAATCAATAAAAAGTGTTTCACACTGTTATAGAATGAGTTTCTTGGTCAACTTTCTTTGGTATATTCAAGATTTACAAATGACCAAAGTAGAGGGGCGCCTGGGTGGCTCAGTCGGTTAAGCGTCTGACTTCAGCCAGGTCACGATCTCACGGTCTGTGAGTTCGAACCCCGCGTCGGGCTCTGGGCTGATGGCTCAGAGCTTGGAGCCTGCTTCCGATTCTGTGTCTCCCTCTCTCTCTGCCCCTCCCCCATTCATGCTTTGTCTCTCTCTGTCTCAAAAATAAATAAACGTTAAAAAAAAAAAAATGACCAAAGTAGATATGGCAGATTCAGCAAATTGCTACAAAGTCTTCTGGTACTTTTTTTTATTATTTCTTTTTCAATTGTCTGGCTTCATTCAACAAATGTTTCATGAAAATATTTTTAAAAGGTTTTTCCTCCGCTAGCATTTTATTTTTTATTTTTTATTTTTTCAACGTTTATTTATTTTTGGGACAGAGAGAGACAGAGCATGAATGGGGGAGGGGCAGAGAGAGAGGGAGACACAGAATCCGAAACAGGCTCCAGGCTCTGAGCCATCAGCCCAGAGCCCGACGCGGGGCTCGAACTCCCGGACCGCGAGATCGTGACCTGGCTGAAGTCGGACGCTTAACCGACTGCACCACCCAGGCGCCCCTCCGCTAGCATTTTAAATATATCTATAGTTTACAGTGAAAAAAAAAGTGCATGAAAATTTCAGAACCAACATCCTCCTTTTCTTACTGCGATATGACTATAATTTTTTTTTTTAAATTCTGTGTGTTACAACTAAAGTTTATATGATATAAAGGTTTTTCCCCCCAATAGAAACATAAGTAAAGGCTGACATTGAAAGATGAACTTCAAGCACTTTGGAAATCCCCTTACTTACAACTTTTATTTTAGTGGGAGTAGATGTGGGGCTGGTAGAGGGTCAGGGAAATCGAATCCCATGATAGGAAAAACTTTTCCAGGGGGCTCCTTCTTAAAAGAAAAAGTCCTTCCCAGAATGAAGTGGACCACTCAGCAAAAATAAATTCTTCTCATCAGTCTTTCAAAAATAGAATCATAAAATCCTAGATCTATACATGTGTATACAGCCCTCCGTGATTGGCCCTTGGCTATCTCTCTAATCTGTCAGTTCTGAAAATGTCATGCACCCACTTTTTACTGTGAACTGCAGATACTTTTTAAATGCTCGTGTAGGGAAAAGCATTTCTTTATATTCTTATGAAAGATTTATTGAAAGAAACCAGCCAAATGAGAAGGAAATCACAAGGAAATACCAGAACACTTTTCAGCAATGTGCAACAAGATCTGCTTTGGTCATTTGTAACGTTTTCTACTACTTTTGTCTCCACTTGGTCTCTTCCAGCCATATCGGTCTTCCTGTTCTTCCCCAAACAGATTGAACACACAACTTCCAACTGTGCCTTTGCACATACTGTATTTGCTCCCTGGAATCATTATCTTCTAGACATATTCATCCTCCTTCGATCTCTGTTCATTTGTTAGCTCATCTTTCAGATCACCTTATTTAAAACTGTGTCTTTCATTAGAAAAGAAAGTAGTTTTCCATTATATTCATATCATGTAACACTACTAGATACATCATATATTTACATTTTTTACTTATTGCCTGTCTTTTCTTCTGCACTATAAACACCAAAACAATAAGGTCTATGTGTTGTTCTCTGTTATTTTCCCCAACAATGAAATAGTGTCTGTTCCATAGTAAGTACAATAAATATTCATTGAGAGAATAAGTAACTAACATTTCTTCTGTGACTTTATCTTCCTTATTGAGTCCTGTCATGACCCATAACATATTGGGACCTGAGAAAATAGTTATCCCTAACACCAGTCAGCATTTATTATTTTATGCAGGATATTTCTGATGTACTTATATTTCTAAGTCATAACAAAACTGACTGTAATTTTAGAAAGTAACTGGGTTAAATCTCTTGAAATGTTATTTCTTCAGAAGAATCTCATAAGATGTAAATCTGGCTCAGGATATTTGTTCTCTGCTTTGGAAAATAATTAAAACTCCTCATTGCTCTCATAATTGGAGCTCTAAGCCAATTTTACAGCTAGTTGATCAAAAGCTCACATCGAAAGGTCAACATGTTTAGGCCTCCACTAACTTCAAGCATATTGTAAAACCATTAGCACAGATATTCCTTCCTTGGCATGACCTCCATATGTCAGACATATTGCTATTCCAGTTAAATCTCATCATCATTAACCCAGGGCAAGTAGGAGGTCTGGGAGGAGACCCAAGAAGCCAGTTTTCTGCCTGCTGTGGGTGAGACACCTCGATGTTACTTTTTTTAATTGTGTCTTAGCTCTTGTTAATGTATGTGCTGTTTCCATTCCCCTGACATATCAACAAAAGCAGGTATCCCAATGTTGGTTGTATAACAACAAATATTGTTTTATTGAAGATTTATTTCTCCTTCCTTATCATTGCTACCAAATATAACATCTTCTACTAAAGAAGATATGACATTGCTGAAAGGAATCGGACCACAGTGGAAACATTAAATCTATTATTAATGCAGAAGTTAGAGGGATCATGAATCCCAACAGGAGAAATGAAAATAGTCGCCTGGAGCATAATGATGATTTTTCTATCTTCATCTTTCTTCCTGAATTCATATCATGAAAACATTTTGTTTCCTTGAAGCAAGCATATATTGAGCATGCCAAATGGTGTTTTGCTCATGATAGTGGGACCCGAACTTCTGCTTTCCCTTAGACGGGAACATTTGAACAATTTATAAAGAAACGTACTGAATGTTGAAAGATTTCACCACCATCAGTCATTTAGCTGTAAACCTATATGTATCAGTCTCAACACTGAAGTTTTGAAAATCAACAGTGAGAAGTCCTTAAAGGGTGCCCTTTGATCAAATGTACCCACCCCATGTCACACAATGATCAACTTCTAATTTCTGTAGTGTCCTAAGCATTCAGATAGAAGGCTTCTGCCAACGAGAGCAATAGAACACAGGTAATAAGTTCTCTGTAATATCTAGAGATCTGATCGTTCTATTCAGTTCAACAAATATGTATTGGGCATCCACTTTGAGGTGTTTGAGGCACTTGTAATACATCAGTGGACAAGATGCCACTGATCCTTTGTGGAGCTTATGTTCATTTCTTTACTCACCTGCATGGTTTAAATCAACACTGTCTGCAGATATAAAGGTATGGAATTCTTTCCATGGAAGGCCGTCTAAAATAGTATATGGTGCCAGAGGGGAGGTGTGTGGGGAGATGGGTGAAATAGGTGAAGGGGTTTAAGAGGACACCTAATGAGCCCTGAGTAATATATAGAATTGTTGAATCACTATATTGTACACCTGAAATTAACATAAGATTGTATGTTAACTATATAAGAATTTAAAATAAGGTAAAAAATTAAAAAAATAGTGTATGGTTAGTTATTGGTATATGTCTAGGGAACAATGTAGAAACTCAAATTACTGTGCATCAAATAAACTCAGAAAAAATATTATATTTAATTATGCAGGATGAGACATGAGATTATGAGCCTTTTTTAAAGGGTATTCCAATGTTTCTGAAAGTGTATAATGGCTTTAAAAAACTAGAAAGTACAAGCAACACAATCAGTGAAAAATCACTAACATTTCCTGATTGGTCGCTCAGTGCTAGGCTCCTTGCTATGTACCATCTCTACTATAATCCTTTCAGAAAATTATCATGTTGTCTTAGAAAACCACATTAAGAACACAACTAATAGTAGTAGCTGTCATCTGTGGATTAAACCTGCACTGTCAAAAAGGGTGGCCACCAAACAGACACATGAAAAGATGCTCAACATCACTCATCATCAGGGAAATACAAATCAAAACCACATTGAGATACCACCTGACACTGGTCAGAGGGCTAAAATTAACAACTTAAGTTGGCAAGGATATGGAGAAAGGGGAGCCCTCTTGCACTGTTGGTGGGAATGCAAACTGGTGTAGCCACTCTGGAAAACAGTGTGGAGGTCCCTCAAAAAATTAAAAATAGTTACCGTATGATCCAGCAATAGCACTACTAGGAATTTATCCAAAGGATACAGGAGTACTGATTCATAAGGGCACATGTACCCCAATGTTTATAGCAGCACTATCAACAATAGCCAAATTACTGAAAGAGCCCAAATATCCATCAACTGATGAATGGATAAAGAAGATGTGGTTTATATATACAGTGGAATACTACTTGGCAATGAGAAAGAATGAAATCTTGCCATTTGCAGCAATGTGGATGGAACTGGAGGGTATCATGCTAAGTGAAGTAAGTCAGTCAGAGAGAGATATGTTTTCACTCATATGTGGAATTTGAAAAACTTAACAGAAGACCATGGGGGAAGGGAAGGGGAAAAAATAGTTTCAGAGAGGGAGGCAAACCATACGAAACTCTTAAATACAGAGAGCAAACCTAAGGGTTGATGGGGGTGAGGCAGGGGAGAGGGGAAAAGGGTGATGAACATGAGGAGGGCACTTGTTGGGATGAGCATTGGGTGTTAGAGGTAAGCGATGAATCATGGGAATCTACTCCCAAAGCCAAGAGCACACTGCATACACTGTATGTGAACTAACTTGACAGTCAATTCTATTAAAAAAAAAAAAAAAAAAAGTGGCCACTTCACATATAGCTAATGAAACTTGAAATGTAGTTAGTCCACATTAAGATATTCTGTAAGTATAAAAGACATACCAGATTACAAAAACTTCATATGAAAAACAATGGAATAATTTTTGTGTTGCTTGTACATTAAAATAATAATATTAAGAATATAAGCTTAAATAAAAAATATTATTAGGGGTATCTGGGTGGCTCAGTTGGTCGAGCATCCGACTCTTGATTTTGTCTCAGGTCACGATCCCAAGGTCATGGAGTGTGGTGCCTGCTTAAGATTCTCTCTTTCCCTTTGCTCTTCTCCCACTCACACAGATGTGTGTATGTGTGTGGGGGAGGTGGAGAAGGGGTATGCACACGTGTGCACACGTTCTCTCAAAAATATATATCTTACGAAAATTAATTTTACCCAGTCTTTTTACCTTTTGAATGTGACTCTAGAAAATTTAAAATCATTTGTATGATTTGCTTTGTGGGTCATATTACATTTCTATTGGACAGCTTTGAAATAAAGAACCTAAGGTTGAGGGGCGCCTGGGTGGCTCAGTCGGTTGAGCGACCAACTTTGGCTCAGGTCATAATATCACGGTTTGTGGGTTTGAGCCCCGCGTCGGGCTCAGCGCTGACAGCTAGGAGCCTGGAGCCTGCTTCGGATTCTGTGTCTCCCTCTCTCTCTGCCCCTTCTGCACTCATGCTCTGTCTCTCTCTGTCTCAGAAATAAACATTAAAAAAAACTAAAAAATAAAATAATAAAATAAAATAAAATTGAATTAAATTAAATTAAATTAAATTAAATTAAATTAAATTAAAAAAAAAGAACCTAAGGTTGAAATAAACTTTTCCAAAGTCCTACAGGATAGTGCAGAAATCTAACCTAATAATAGCTATTTTAACACTGCTCCAAAGAAAAAAAATGATAATAATTTTATAATAGTTTGTCTTTTAAATATTTCAACACTTAAAACATTGGATTTAGGACTTTTTTTAGTGGGGTAGAATCTCACTTAATATAGTAGCTTTAGAGGAAAAAAATGATTTTGGTAGAATTATTTTGGTAAATAGTTCTCTTCCATTTTTAAACTTCTACCTAGCAAGAGAAATTCAGTCCATATGTCTGCTCCTTGTATGCTCACTTATCTCAATGTTATTTTATAAAAGTTACTTGATGTCTTAGAAGCTATATTTCCTTAAAATGATTTTCTTTGAACTGGGAAGCCCTTATTGCATGGTATATAAACAGAAAAGAACTTGAACCTGATAGCTTTCAATTGTGTTTGATTTCAAGTTTAGGACCCAGAAAGATAATGCGAATTCTAGAATTTAGAATAGTCTAACAACCCTGAAATAGAAGTCAATCATTAGTGGAGTCTCTTGGACTGAACTTAATGCATACCTTCCTTGTGTGTAAACATTCACAGAAGAGAAAAACAAACAAAAAACAGCTGTGTTGCCTTAACAATACCATGTTTAAGAAAGGCTGAGTTTACAAAGGAGATGAATTAGGAGTTGATTGCTTTACAAAGGGTAACTTTTCAAAGGATTTTACTGAAGAATTCCTTTAAATTAGTAACTCCCCTGGTGAAATTATATTTTGGTCAAATCTCTTGGAGATAAATGGAAATACTGGGAATCACTGTCGATAAAAGAGTAACCAGAAAGATATATTAAACTGTATCTAAATATATAATGTAAGTAAATGGACAACTATATTTTAATATGAAAGAAATCCACTTTATATTAAAATTTTCAAAATTATCTATTATCCAAAAAGAGATACGCATGCATGTAAAAGTACCTTACTGGGCATATCGTGACTATATCTTCCTGGAAAACAACAATTAATCAGTTCAGATAATATATTTAAAAAATTGGCAAATCAGTTATTTGCTCTTTGAAAACCAGCACAAGGGATTTAATGATGTCTTACCACTTTACTTTCCAGACTTTTAATTCAGAAAAGTAAGCAATGGGGAAGATAGAGGAACTGAATGGCAACTCTTACAAATATATGAAAAATGCAGTACAGGAAAAACCTCCTGAGTATGGAGGATGATTGTGAATGTGCCTCCAATTTGTACTGTGTGGGGACCAGCCTAGAAGTAGAAGTAACTGACCATGGCCATCTTTCATTTTTTAGGAAAGTTTATCCATCCCACTTATGGTATTGGTGATCGTATCCATTCTCTGAGAAAGTTCTAGAAAAATAATACGCAATGTGTACACTCTAGAACAATCTTTAATAAATAGGCCAAAACAAGTTTAAGTAGTAGACCAGTTACACTTTACTATGGATAGTGTGGTGAATTCTGTCCGTTGTATTTTGTCAGGTAATGGGGTCTCAAAGTAATCTCTCAGAGGAAGTAGACGAGCGAACACTCGGGAAGATAAAAGAATTGAATGGAAGCTACAACAAGTACATGGAAGTCGTGCTGAAACAGCTTTTGAACATGGTTTGCGACGTGAAGCCAGGAATCCACGTAAACTACAGAGCTACCCACTAAACGTGCACCCTACTGCTCAATAAATGGTATGTGCATGAAATTTGAAATGTAAATCTTAAATTCACTAGACATTTACAGATTTCAATGTGACATAATTCACACATAAGCACTGAATTTAAAAGCAAACAAACAAAAAGTTGTTATATCTTTCTTGGTAACAGGCGTGACTTGTCATTTAACGTAAAGTAAATCAAGCCGGCAGAGTAACATATTTTTTGACACTTGGCAGAAAAATGTGAACCTGGCCACTTTTTAGCAAGTATGAGGTTTGGGGGGGGGGAAATGCTTCTTCTGAGCAATTTAGAAAATGTTTTCTTTGTTGTAGCTGTTAAAAGATCATTTTTAAAGAAAGATTTCTATCTCAGACAGATACAAAATGAATAGATGTCAAGGATTTTGTTTAAGTCATTAGTGAGGAAACCAGTCATTAATCAATGAGGAAATCAGTAAGATGTTACCACTAATTCAAAGAACAGTAAGAATGTCATAGATACAGAAATGATAGAAAAATAGATAAATGATAGATAGATAGATATAGATAGATAGATAGATAGATAGATAGATAGATAGATAGATGATAGATATAGAGGCACCTGGGTGGCTCAGTCTGTTGAGTGTCTGACTCTTGATTGCGGCTCAGGTCATGATCCCAGGGTCGTGGGATCAAGCCCCACCTTGGGTTCCACTCTGAGTGTGGAGCCTTCTCCACACTCTCTCTCTCTCTCTCTCTCTCTCCCTCTCTCTCTCCCTCTGCCACTCTCCCCCTAAATAAGATAGATGATAGATAGATAGAGATTAGAGAGAGAGAGAGAGAGATGATACAGAAAAAGACATGAGTTGGTTATGTAACCATTCTCTCTGCCTACCTTCAACTAACCAGATATTCTTCTTTCAACTATCATTTTTTTATTTTTATTTTTTTAATGTTTATTTATTTTTGAAGGAGAGAGAGAGAGCATGCATGAGTGCTAGTGGGGGAGGGGCAGAGAGAGATGGAGACGCGGAATCTGAAGCAGACTCCAGGCTCTGAGCTGTCAGCACAGAGCCTGATGTGGGGCTCGAACTCAGGAGCCATGAGATCATGATCTAAGACGAAGTGGACACTTAGCCAACTGAGCCAACCAGGCGCCCCTCAATTATCATTTTTTAAAAGAGAAAAGTGAATGATAATTAAATGAGCTGTTAGCATAGGTGTTTAGGCTTAAAAACAATCAATCAATCAATCAATCAATAAAACAAACAAACAAAAAAAGCCCCAGGTGATGTAGCAGGTTAGTATGTATTATGAATTGAATGTTTGTGTCCCTCCCAAAATTTATATGTTAAAATCTAATCCCCAGGGTCACCGTATTTGGAGGTGGGCCATTTAATAAGTAATTGAGTCAGGAGAGTGGAGCCCTCGTGATTAGAATTCGCGCCCCTATAAGACACCAGAGAGCTAGTTCACTCAGAGAGGAGAAGTTGGCAATCTGCAACCCGGAAGAGGGCTCTCACCAGCCCCTGACCATGCTGGTACCCTAATCTCAGACTTCCAGCCTCTAGAACTATGAAAAGTAAATTTTTTGTTATTTATAAGCCACCCAGTGTGTTTGGTACTTGGTTATAGCAGCCCCCGCCCCAAACTGATGCAAACAGTATGCCATTAGCCCAGCCACCTAGACGGTAATCACTGAATTCTTTTTAGGTACTGGGCACTTTAAGTACAACATATGAATTATCTTGATTCCATTATTGTGTGTTGTGTTAGCACGCATCCCTGTTTTACAAAATGGGAAATAGCAATTAAGGAACTTGTCCGCAGTTGCTTGAATGACAGTGACATGGGACTTCCAGTCCAGCCAATGACTCCAATGTCCTCACCCTTCATTACTTACTCCCCGAAAAGTTTCTGTATTTACATCATTAAGAATCTCTGAGTACTCTGCTTTTCCAAGAATATATGCAGACAAAATTTAGTCCCAGTTGAAACAAAATTTAACTGGTAAATTTTAATCATTACCAAATTCTTCAATTCCAAATATAGACTAAAATTATTCTAAATGATCACTGTTTTAGATTAACCTACACTAGATGTAGGTCCCCCTCTAGCAGACAAAATTAAAATTTTATCACATAGTCTTAAATCTCAGAAACATTCAATTTTATATTGACATTGGGCAAATGGATGAAAAATTTAATATTTGTTTTTCCCAACTTGTTGGGCAAGGAAACCCAAACAGGTTAGTTTTTTTTAAATTTCAAATAGATTTCTCTGTTTGCCAGAAAGACAACTGATTCTCCAATTAATGACCAGAAAGGTATCAACCTTTCCTAGGAATGATGTCCTTTAGTTTTGGGGGGTAGAGGGGGAACGAAGGTAAGACATCAAGTAAAGTTGCCTCCCTCAAATGAGGACAGCCATGGAGGATTTCCACTTTAACACAGATTTGGAGATTTTGATTACTCCTTCAGAGGTGAGTTATGTAAAACAATGACCAAAACTGCACTTTTGAAAAATTGCCATGTGAAAAGATAATTCTAAAAGACGTAGCCTTGTGATTTGCCTTACATATCTTACCTCATGAAAAATATCTTAAATACCTTATTATGAAAACTATCGAGATGCCAATTTTCTGTGTAAGAAAAGCTTGAATATGTATTCTGGAACACACAAGTTGATAATAAATTCCTGAGCCTACACGGGATGGTTTTTTTAGGCTTACATGCAATAGAAATACACTAAAGTCGGTAGAGGATTTTTCTCAGCAGTAAAGGAGCTACGACAGCCGGAAGACAGTGGTGAAGATTGGGTGTCACTAGCCTGTGTGTCTGATCCTGGCTGTGCCCCACACTCTCTATGTCCTGTTGGCAATTTACTCAATCTCGCTGGTCTCAGATTCTTAATGGCATTCAACTAAATGATCTCTATAGGCCCTTCAATATTCAATTCTACATACTAAATCAGACCATTTGCAAAAGTCAGTACGCATTACCTGTAGTGTTCTCACTTCTGTAGTATTTGTTAATGTTTTTAATGACCCCACATCTATTCTCAACATCTGAACTATTTCAGAACATCTCCCCAAAGTGTGCCACTTTGGCATGTGGGCTATTTTGAGCTGAAGGCAATCAAGACCCAGCAGACTCAAGAAAAATCTTTACCTCTCCCTTAAACTACCTACAAGAATTTGAGAAAGAGAGCTATTACCAAGAGATAACTTTTGCATCTACATGACCTATCTGCGTGGCAGGACAAACATCTAATTACCAAACATCTGCTCCTTTTATTATCCTGTGAATCACCCTCCTTCTTTTTGAAACTCCAGGCCCTTATCTCATCCTCTCGTGTAAGATGGCATTTAAGCTTCAATTGTCCTCGGGTCTAATCTTCTCATGGGCATCCTGTATGTGTGCAATTAAATTTATTTTCCTTCTGTTAATCTGTCCTATATTAATTTGATTACTAGACTATCCAAAGAACCAAAAAGGATGGAAGAAGCAAACATACTATGTTGGCAGGAATATGTGGTGATCTCCAGCGTTCTTAGCTCTGTAGCTCTGTAAAAGTGTAGTTTTTACACTCAAATATGGTTTCACATCTATGCCTAACTGAATGAGTCATTTTTCAAGAGCTCTCACACTCCCACAGATGGCTAAGCTGCCAGGTTTTACTTTATTTACATATGAAAAAGGTTTTACATATTTCAGAGACAACTCACTTATCTATGACAGCTTCCTCAGTCACAAAAAAAATGTTGACTTTTTTTTTGCACAGGTACTTATCCTAAAATAATTTTCCTGTTCATACAGGTCTTCACACAGAAATGGAATAAAGTAAGGATGTGTTTAATCGTCCTTCATCCTTCCTTTGATCGTTGGCACGATCAGAAACTGCAAAATGAAAAATGACTCCATTCTAAAAGCAAAGCCATGCAATTTACAGGATGTAGAGGAATAAAATGGTTTCTAATTTGTTTCTCTGTATTACACACAAACACGCACAAAGTCAAGAATTGCCACCAATAGATCAGCACTATTATTTTCTAGATGAACAGAACTAGGAGAATGGAGTTGGCCAGTGTATGAAAACCTGCCAATTTCTAAATCTCCAGATGAGGCCACTCTGGAAACATCCAATCCTCAACATGGAAAAATCCAACCTAGATCAACAGAGGTCAACAGAGCCACATTACCCACGGCGGCCCATAAACACATAAGTGAGAAAAGTGAAGACCATATAAACCACTTAGAAGACCTACAGTCTCAAGAGCAATGAGACTGTTATTTTAAGCCACGAAGTTTTAGGGTGATGTGTTATGAAGCAATAGCTAACTGATATCCCCATTAGCTATCGCTTTAAAAGAGGAGGGAGGACAATAAGACAGACATGTGACTGTCAGACTCAGATCTGTGAAGGAGGCCTTTGAGGAGGAAATGCATGGTGAGCAAATGAGAGACACCAGCTACAAGCTAACTAGAAAACTACGAAAATGGTCAGAGATGGGGCTACCACATGAAGGGGAGATGTGGCAAACATGTGTTTTTGTTTGGATAGGAAATGCGAGAGCATATTCGTACACCAGTTGAAGTTGTCCCAGAGAAGAAAATATTTCTCTAAAGAACAGAAGAAAACTATTGCGGAAGCAAAGTCCCTGAGAGGGCAGGAAGCATAGGATTCCCATCTGAAGTAAAAGAGTTGACCTGACACTAACAGGAAGATGACATACAAGTGGAGTTTGACATACAAGTGGTAGGTAGGTCTAGCAGTAGGGAGATGAGAAAGTTCCTGTCTGATTGACTGGTGTTTTCAAAATAAATATGAGGGAAATGATTAGCCGAGAATGAACAGAAATTTCAGGAGACTTACCCAGACAAGAGAAGGAGTGAATGGTTGTTTTAGAAAGTGACCAGATGACTGTGCTGGGGAATTATAATAAGACTGTCAAGCAGGGTTGAGTGTCCAAAGGAGACATATTGTCGTACTTGTAAAATGAAATAAAGTCAGTTGTGTGCTTTTGTCTGGTGATGGGGTGCTGCTCAGGTGCAGGCATGGGGGAGGCAGAGTCTGGTTCCACCTCTCAACTTCTGAACTGAGACCTGACATCAGCTCCCTTGTTCTTTTTCTTTCAGCTCTCAAGTTGAACTGGGATAATTCTCCTCAGAATGGATACTGTATTCCTAAATTTAAAGAGAACAAGATTATTGGAAGGAAAGTATGATAAAATAAAGCTAAGAATCTAAGTACAGAGGCCATTAAAAATGTAATGATTCTGGGGCACCTGGATGACTCAGTCAGTTAAGCATCCGATTCTTGGTTTTGACTCAGGTCATGATCTCACAGTTCATGAGTTTGAGCCTTATGTCAGCTCTGGCTGCCAGTGTGAAGCCTGGTTGGGATTCTCTCTCTCTCTCTCTCTCTCTGTCTCTCTCTGTCTCTCTCTCTCTCTCCCTCTCTCAGTCCTTCTCTCTTTCTCTCTCTCTCTCTTTCAAAATAAATAAACTTTAAAAATGTAATGCTTCTATTTCATCAATGGGAAGAAATGTAACCGCTGTTATTTCTATGTGATTGTTCCATATCCCATCCCCCTACCTCCATTCTCTTGGTGCTGCCGGATGTTGGCACTGCAGGAAGTGGTTAGGGCAGTGGGTTTCTTTTCTCACTTCTAAGAGTAGCCTGAAGGAGCTACTTACCAATGACATAACTGGGAGATCTTACATCCCGTGCAGTATGAATCATTCATTCACTCTTTCATTTATTCAATTAAGATTGTCAAATCCTATTATGTATCACACATTTGAGATTGGTTTTGGAAATATAGCCGTGGACATTTCCATACCTGACAAGTCTCATATTCTCATTCCTGCCATCTCCTGTGACTCAAGATCTCACTTCCAGTTTAAGACCATGTAACTTTTGAGTGCACGAGGTTCCCTGTGTCTGATCGTTTAAATGAATTGGACCTCTCCTATGACAGTGTGAAGAAAAGCATATTTACTATGACTGCTATCAAAGGAGGCAGTGTTGTTAAGGGCATCATCCCTGGGACCAGGCAGTCTGGATTCATATCCCAGCACCATCAGTTATTAACTCCATGACCTTGAGCATGTTACCAACCTCTCTTGTTTTAATTCCCTCATCTGTAAAATGGACTATGCTAGTTTTACCACAGAGTTACTCTAAGTATTAAATAACTATGTGCCCATAACATGCTCTGAATGTTACCTACCTAGCACATCATGAGTGACATACATGTTTATAATAATAATGTCAGTTAATATTATTGCAGTTGAAAAAGGAACTACACACAAAAAAGCTTATTTAAGGATAGAATGAGTGTAGAAGGGGGTGGGAAGGTAAGGAAAGGCAGAACATCACTGTAATTTACTTTTGCAGCCAGTGTAAGTAAACTATTACCTCCTTTTTGAAGTAGAGCAAGTCTTAACTGTTTCTATTTGGGTAAATAGGATTCAATGGAACAGAAGTTTAACGAAGCCTGTTTTACCATGCTAGCACTTCCATTGAAAAATCATCTACAACTGCTAATTTGTTGTCATTTTTATTAATGTGTAATCAATTAATAAGAACATATGTGTTCCACAGACAAACCCCAAAGATATTTAAATAGAGCTTACAGGAACACGAGAACCTTGCCAATATTATAAAGACCTGTTTCCTAGTGGAATTCACAGTTTCTTGTCACAGTTCAGAAAGATGCTTTCCTAAGCAAAAATGCAAATATGTCTAAACACCCCAAATAAACCGCCAGCACCGAATGTGATACACGTTTCAGTCTACCCAAGAGGCAGAAAGTTTCTCACGGTGACAACCCAGGCATCAGCAAAGTTTGAAAGAGCTGTGACCTTGCCAACTGAAACTCGCACATGCCGCCCTTTATGAAAAAACTTCCAAAGTTGTCTATGACCACACAGAAAGGAACCAGGAACACTCAGGCAATAAATATGCGCCAACACACCACCACCCCCTACCCCAGATGTGAAATAAGTAAATGGGTCTGGTAAAAATTAACCGGTGCCACTCTCTATACCGCAAGTTAAGGCCTTGCAAATGGTGAGGAAGTCAAAGCAGAAGTGTTAGCAAATGAAAGAACAATGTTAAGGCCCATTATTATAATAAGGTACTATACACTTTGTCTAGACTTTCTCTTGTTTCCTTCTTAACCTGGCCAATCCTACTGGGTTGTTTTTTGGGGGTGTTTCTTTGTTTTTTGAGAGAGACAAAGACAGCACAAGTCAGGGAGGGGCAGAGAAAGAGAGGGAGAGAATTCCAAGCAGGCTTTGCACTGCCAGCACAGAGCCCGATGCAGGGCTTGAACCCGTGAACCGTGACATCATGACCCGAGCTGAAACCAAGAGTCGGACACTTAACCGACTGAGGCACCCAGGTGGCCCTAGGTTTTGTCATGTTTTAACTAGGGTTTAAGGTTTGACTAATTTGGGAAGTCTTACCCAACTCCCCTAGGAAAGGGGCCATGACTTCCTTGGTGACTTTATAGCTCTGTTATAACACTTGCCATATTGGAAGATACTTAGTCACACATGTCTCCTCCTAGACTGTGAGTCCTCAAGCGCAGAAACTATGTCTTACTCATCTTTATCTCCTAAGGCCTAACTCAGTGCTTGGCACATTGTCCTTATTAACAAATTTAATGTCCGTAAGCAATCAGTAGTTAGGTTATGATGTGGGAATAGTGTCTCATGAATATGGCAACAAGAATCTCACAGCATTAGCACTTAAAACGGTTTTCAGAATCTCTTACAGGTCTGCCAAAAACATGAGGTTGATGAGGAGCTAGCCGGGTGAATATGGGGTGGTGCAGGAGGCGCGGGTGCTATAACCAGAGAGAAAGCATGTGCAAAGGCCCAGAGGTGGAGAAAATAGGAGGCAGACATAGAAAGCCAGCATTCAGGGAGAAGAAGACTTCAATTGCCGTTGAAGAGGTTCGAGGAGGGGCTTTTGAAGAGTATTTTAGGCCACGTGAAGTTGTTCGATCTTTACTTGAAATGGATGGGGACAGGGCGCCCTGGTGGCTCAGTTGGTTGAGTGTCCGACTTCGGCTCAAGTCATGATGTCACGGTCTGTGGGTTCGAGCCCCGCGTGGGGCTCTGTGCCGACAGCTCGGAGCCTGGAGCCTGTTTCCGATTCTGTGTCTCCCTCTCTCCCTGACCCTCCCATGCTTGTGCTCTGTCTCTGTCTCTCAATAATAAATAGACATTAAAAAAATTACAAACAAAAGAAACGGATGAAGAGCTTCGGAGCAGCTGTGAGAGGCAGAGCAACATGATTAGAATTATTCACGTATCGAGCAGGTTGCGTCCAGCAGGTCTGAAACGGGGACGGGACTGGAGACCAAGGCACTTCTTCAGAGGCTGTTGTAGGAATCTGGGAGGGTGATAGGCAGGTCCTTAATCTACAGCAGAAATGGACATAAGAGGATAAAGAGATAATAAAGAGGTAGGACTGTGAACTAGCTGGATATGAGAAAAGAGGGGAGAGCACAGAGAGAAGAAACAGAGAACATGACAGAATGCTAAAGGCCATGATATTTTAAGGAGAATTCAAGGGATAAAAGACTGAGCACTGAGAAGAAACAGTCCTTGAGGACAAGGAGGACAGCCAGACATGAGCAGTCCTGCAAAAGTGGACAAAGAATACAGCCAGGCTCCCTCATGCCAGACAGACCCAGGTGATACCTGTTTTCTTGGTGAACTACCAGTAGCTCCCTCTTTCACTCCCACGGTTGTCCTCCTATGCAGAAGGCGAGACTAAATAGAGACGTGACTAATTTACTGAGTATGAAATCCTCTTGAACTCCAAGTTGTCTCCTTTGACCTGCCACAACTTCTGCCTCCCCCCTTCTTCCCACCAGAATCTTGCCTCCTAGTTTTTGTCTAGCTCTTTTCATCTCTATCCCCTAATACCTTCCAGCCCAGGCCATTGCCTCCTCCCCCAACCCCTAAATAGCACCAAACAACACAGGCTGAAGACCTGGGAGGGTCAGGGGATGTGTCAAATAGCTTTGCAGGTTCTACATACCCGCTACTCCACAGGAAATACAGCCACCTTCTGACATACGTGGGTGGACTCTGCTCTGACCTGTGATAACCTGGAGGCAACCCACGCCATCCTCAGCTTTCTCAAGAGAGCTCATGGCTCCAAGCAGCTGAGGGGTTTTATATTTTTCCTGAATATTGCTGGAGTCAAAGAGATTATTCATGCCCTTACCTGCAGCATTTCCTTTGAAATGTTCCTTTTGCACCTGTCCCTCCCCCCAGGTCTCTCTGGCCATTCCTTCAGGCAATCATGCTCTGCCATCCCCAATAGCACAGAGACCAGCCACCTAGCTTTCCTTCTGGTATTTCCTTTCTTAAATTGTCTTCCTTTCCCTCCATTCCTGCTCACCCCTCGCATTGTATATTCCCTGTGTAACAAGGATAATTAAATAGAACATCAACTTCTATCTCCAAAAGTAATATTCTCATGTCCATCACTTTGCTCAGCAAAGAATCATCCAGCTACCAGGAACCAACCTCCGCTAAGGCAGTAGGGGATTTTAAGTGACAAAGCCCCTGACCTTAAATTAGTTACGCTACACAAGTTCCCAGGATAATCCATAGAACATTCCTTCTGCAGGATGCAACAAATCTTAAATTCCGGGAAGGAATGGTAACACCGGGTTTTAAATTTATCTTCTTAAGATAGTGGATTTGGGGACGCCACCATAGAGAATTTGATTCAGTAGGTCCGAAGTGTGGTCCGCGAACCTGCTTACCAGGCGCTCTTGGTGATTCTGATGCAGGTGATTGCTTGGTGATGCTTTCCTTTGAGAAATGTTTGTAAGACTCAATTATTGACTACCATTTCAGTGAAAAATTTGAGTTCCAATCCAGATGCTAGAAACAATCTGAGGAAATTCAGCCCCACAAGTGTGGCAATGACTTCTTCCCTTTCCTTATGGTAACAGCATTATTTCTGAGCATCAG
The DNA here is from genome assembly GCF_028749965.1 of Puma concolor. NCBI lineage: Eukaryota > Metazoa > Chordata > Mammalia > Carnivora > Felidae > Puma > Puma concolor. The sequence continues at coordinate 32,410,459 of NC_141683.1, forward strand.
AGGCAGGAGGGAGAGAAAGGAACAAGCTAGACACATTTCTCATTTCAGTGGGGAGGGCTTAGAGTTAACATCATGGACATTAGAAGGAACCAGCAGAAAGGGAATAAACAGTTTCCATTTAAAGGTGTGTGGGAGGTGGCTTCCATGCATAGAATTTTCATATCACTGAACATTTTTTAGTTCAGAGAATATGTATACTGGGATTAAATTTTTACTCCATCACACTAGAAGTTGTCATTTTAAGTAAATGAATAGAATTCAGGTAAAAATAGAGAGCACATGATGTCAGAGTAAATAACAAAAGGATAGCATAAATCAGACGCAAAATCTTATGAAAATACACTGGAAAAGACATCAAGATATCATGTATCCAAATACATGATACCTAAATAAAGGTAGTATGAGATAATGCTGGGCATGTAGACTCTGGAGCTGGACAGCCTGAGTTCAACTCCCAGATCCAATACTTACAAACTGTGAGAATGTAATGCTTGGGATCGTTTTTTATTTATAAAATGAGGCTAATGATAATGCACCTTATAAGACTGTTGTAAAATATAAAATGCTTAGATAGTGCCTAGAACATAAAATACACTTGAATAAAATAAATGAAAGGTATTACTATTAAAAAGTTTCATATTTGGGGGGATTTGATTTGGGGGTTTCAATTTCTCAAAGTATGAGGTCAGCAGGGCAAAGAGGGCAGAAGGAAGGAAGGGAGGGGGGAGGGAGGGAGGAAGAGAGAGAGAAAAAGAGCAAGAAAGAAAGAGAAAGAAAAAGAAAAAGTTTAAAGAGGTAGAGATTATGAAAGTAGAGGCCAAAACCATGAATAATCTGAAGCTGTTGTTAACTATGGTGAGAAGCTACTAGAAATGTTTTATAGTCTCCTTGTGTACTACAAGGACTTCATTCACCAGGGGCTTCCAAAGTTAGAAGTCCAACAATTTATCTGATGAGCAGAAGCATGAAAAAACATATATATTTTTAAAAATTTTGAAGTGGGTTGTGCCCTGTAGCTCAGTAAAGAGCCCCTCTAACAAGGATGGGAGGAGAATGCTTCAGAATTTGGAAAACTGTACTTTTCCCCAACCTTTTTTTAAAACCAAATGTCATATCTTAGAATTTTAAGAAAATGATAAGAGAAGAAAGGACAGAAAAGAAGAAATAATAAGAAAACTTGGATAGAAGCATAATCCATATTTGGCCATTCTTGCTTACCTCTTAGTGAGCTACTTCACTGAACAAACATTTGGATATATATTTTTATATGTGTGCGTATAAATATAAGTGTATATATATCCCCCTGGTTTCTGATTCCTCAAGTGCAGAAGCTATGTCTTACTGATCTATATATATGTTTTTTTTTTCCCAATCCTAGTCTTTAGTACCATTATTTCTTTCTCATTTACTTGTCTGTTTTTCTTCAGCAACTACAAGTGTGCAGGTTCTGTGGGGACATGAACCACGTTGGGCTTGGTTGGACTTTTGCAGTATAATATGGGCCTGATTGTAGCTCTAGATTTGAAGACTGTTGGCTATCATGCTTTTGTTTGTGGCGGCAGTAAATTCCATTTAAATTGGTTCACACAATAAAGGGGACTTTTTGGCTTAAGATAACTAAAACTTCCAGCAATGGAGCTTAATTCAGATGAGGCTTGATCTGATGATGACATAAAGATCTGGTTTCCAGTCATGGCACGAAGATCATCACTTTCTTCTGCTTCACCTGCGATGGTAAGGGTGATCACGGTCTGTTTGCAGATGACATGATCGTATATGTAAAAACTCCTAAGGATTACACACAAAATAACTTAGATCTAATAAACAAATTCAATAAAGTTGCAGGGCACAACGTCAACTGTATTTCTATCCATCAGTAGTGAACAATCCAAAAAGGAAGTTAAGAAAACAATCCCAGTTACAGTATCATCAAAAAGAATACAGTACTTAGGAATTAAATAATGAGGTGAAAGACTTGTGCGATGGAAACCAGAAAACATTTATGAAAGCAATTTAAAAAGATATAAATAAATGAAAAGACATCCCATGTTTATAAATTGGATGGCTGAATATTCTTAAAATGTCAATACTAACCAAGGTGATCTGCAGATTTCATGAAGTTCCCTTCTAAATTCCAATGACATTTTTTTTTTGCAGGAATAGAAAAATCTATCCTAAAATTCATAGGAAATCTCAAGGGAACTTGAACAGCCAAAACAACACTGAACAAAGAGCAAGGTTGGAGGGCTTACGATTCCTAATTTCAAAACTTACTGATTTCAAAACAAAACGGTAATCAAACAACATGGGACTGGCAAAAAGACATACACCCAGATCACTGGAATATATGGACTCTCTCTCAGAGAAAAGCAAATTAAACCCACTGTGAGTTTGCACCTCACACCTGCTAGGACGGCCATTATCAAAAAGCAAACAAACAACAAAACAACAGAAAAGAAAATAAGAAGTGTTGACCAGGATGTGGAGAAATTAGAACGCTTATGCATGTTAGTAGAAATGCAAGGTGGTGCCAGTAATATGAAAACCGGCATGGAGCTTCCTCAAAACATTAAAAATAGCATATGATCAGCAACCCCATTCCTGGGTATTTATCCTAAAGACTTAAAAACAGGATTTCAGAACGATATTTGCAGTCCCATGTTCATTGCAGCATATTCAAAGAGGCAAGAGGTGGAAACAACCTCAGTGTCCATTGACATTAAAGGGATAAAGAGAGTGTGGTATCTATGTACCAAGAAATGTTATTCAGCCTTTCATTTTTTTTTTATTTATTTTTTTTTAAAGACTTTTTATTTATTTTTGGGACAGAGAGAGACAGAGCATGAACGGGGGAGGGGCAGAGAGAGAGGGAGACACAGAATCGGAAACAGGCTCCAGGCTCTGAGCCACCAGCCCAGAGCCCGACGCGGGGCTCGAACTCACGGACCGCGAGATCGTGACCTGGCTGAAGTCAGACGCTTAACCGACTGTGCCACCCAGGCGCCCCTTATTCAGCCTTTTAAAAGAAAGAAATTCTGTCAAATGCCACAGCACAGATAAATCTTGAGGAAATTTAAATCTTGAGGAAATTATGCTAAGTGAAATAAACCAGTCACAGAAGAACAAATACTGCATGGTTTCACTTATATGAGGTATCTAAAATAGACTCATAGAAGCAGAGAGTAGAATCGAATTTGCCAGGGGTTGGAGATGAGGGAATGGAGAGTTGTTATCCAATGGGTATGGGGTTTTAGTCAGTAAGTTGAAAAAGTTCTAGAGATCTGGTGTATAACAATATACAAATAGGTAACGAACTGTACTATATGCTTAAATTTTATTGAGGGTAGATTAAAAAAAATAGACGCTTTGGTGAAGAATAATATTTGTATAAATTTAGAGACAGAAAAAATAAAGTGCATGAGACGCAAGCCAAGCATGAGTGTGTTAAGTGTGGGACGTTGAAAAGAGAAAATTGAGTGAGAAAGAAATTGAGGTGACACTATAGATGTACATTGTGTTGAATTATTCATTATAAAATAAATAGCACGTGTTTTATTTTTTAGGGCTTGAACTTTTGCTTAAAAATAACCTACCAGGATTTATACTTAATTGTATAAATAAAAGCGAGTGGTACAAATAAAACCTTCAAAAAAAAAACCTAATAAAATTTTCACAGAACCCGTCTACTATTTAATTCCTCTTCTTCCTCCACAATTAGACTTATCCTTTGGCCTGTTATCCATTTGTGTGTGTGTGTGTGTGTGTGTGTGTGTGTGTGTGTGTGTGTGGTGTTTAACTATTTCTTTATTCTTAATATTCTCTCTTTGTCACTTTTCTCCCTTTTACATTTCCTTTACATACTTTTTTATGTGATACATTTGCCAACTGTTTTTCTTTTCATCCTCAGTGGTTCCAAAATCTTTCACTGTAGACCATTAACGGTTCTAGGTGGAGAAGTAGGAGGCAAAGCTATGTTCAAGGTAGGCATCTCTTAATTGAAATCCTGGCTCATCAAACTGTACGGTTAGCCCTTAGCAAGTTACAGCACCCTCTGTGAGACTCAGTCTGTCCATTTTAAAAAGCAGAACACATAATGCTAACTCACAAATTTTCTGCAAACATTAGATAAAGGAAAAAGTAAAGAGCCTAGTACACAGCCTGGTACATACTTGCAGCTCAAAAGATGTATTCCTTTTCTTGATTTCACTTTCCGCTGAGAAGGCAGCATCCCCACCCCCCCCACCACCGCCGCCCCACCTCAGAGCTCGAACGTTTCACAAGACATTTCTGCTTTCTCTGAGTTCCATTTCCATAAACCTTTCAAATACCCTCCAGTCCTTATCCTCAGGTTCTGCGTACATTTATTTTTCAAAGTATCAAGTTCCTTGATCGTTCTCTGTAGCTCTCCAGGTTTTCCTTTTCAAGTCGTTGACTTTTATCCTCCACTCTGCCTCCTTCTTTGCCGTGTCCTTTTCTTGGGTCGCCAAGTGCCCTTTTCTTTTCAGAACATTCTTTTCAACAGAATATTCTATTTCTATTGGTCATATTACCTAGAAAATGGAATACAAAATTTGACCCAGGGTTGTTGGAATCTTCCCCTTTCTTAAGGTGAATCACATTATAGTATAAAGCAATTGTAAATTATGGTTAGCATTCCTGCCAGATGTGTCTTCTAAGAGGTTCTTATAGCTATGCGGGACCACCAAAATGTCTCCAGTACCCGTACAGAATAATCATAGAGGCCAGACACAAAGAAATGTACAAGGAAATTGGCTTATTTTTTTAAAGAACAGTCTTTTTATTTTCTATAACAGAAGATGAAATTCTTGTTTTCATCTTGTTTTCTTTTTTCTTCTTTTTTTTTTTTGCTATAGTCATCTTATATTGTTTTTAAATCTCTGTTTATAGAAGTAATGTTCTTCTTTTATTTTAACTTACTAACTTCCTCTTGCTATGTTATTGCTCCTTAATTCAAACAGTAAAATGTTTCACTAAAAGCCTCCATTGATATCTTTAACAGTGTAGTATTTTCATTTCCTCCCATGATTATGGCTTTAATAGTGTAGTATATAGCTTTAATGGCCAAATATTGCTTGAATAATATTTTCATTTTTCATCATTCATTTTAGCTTTATGCTTTTACTGGATTTTCTTTATTCTCCTGAACAGCATTACATATTTGCTCGTTTCCTATCTTTCTGAAGACATGTCTTCCTTTATTCAGGAACTTAGCATTCTCTCTGTTTCACAGGTGAAAACTTCAAGGCTCCCAAAGGTTGAATATCTGCACAAGATGCCACAGCTATTACATTTGCAGAGGTAGATTTTTTTGTGGTTATTTTTTATTTTTGAGAGACAGAGCACAAGCAGGGGAGGAGCAGAGAGAGAGAGAGAGAGAGAGAGAGAGAGAGAATCTGAAGCAGGCTCCAGGCTCCGAGCTGTCAACGCAGAACCTGATGTGGGGCTCAAGTCCATGAACTGTGAGATCATGACCTGAGCTGAAGTCAGACACCTAACCAACTGAGCCACCCAGGTGCCCCTGAATTTGCAGAGCTAGAATTTAATTTCATGCCTGCTGAAACATGGGAGGCCTGTGGGGACAGTGCTAGAGCAGAGGAGAAGTGGTGATGCCCCAGCAAGAAAAGAAAGGCATTTAAAGGAAAGTAGCATTTGAGCAGCCCCCAAAGATCAAGAAGAAATTTGCTGCTGTAGGTAGCAAAGGTATGTCAAACAGAGGGAAAAGTCAGGCCTTGTCATCAAGTTAAGCTCCACTTCATAGAAATGTTATAAGCAAGATCCCATAGAAAGTTGAAAACTCAATATTTTGACATTTTTTATATTCGCTACATATATTCTCTTCAATTCTTATATTCTCTACATTTATTATGTTCAATTTTTACATTCTTCACATTTCCTTTTAAATGTATCATTGTCTAGCAATGGTGTCAATCATTTCACCTTTTCCCCCTTTACCTGCCACTGAGAAATGGAACTGAGGAAGCCTTCCCCGCTGGTGATCAAATGTGCATGGAGTCCAGTGGGATAACTTTGGACCAGAGAACACCTCACCTCCATCAAGTCCCATCACAGCCCTCTTGTCCTGACCTGTGCCTTCTGTGTTTTTTTCCACACTTTTATTATGTATGTATTTATTTTTAATTTACATCCAAGTTAGTTAGCATATAGTGCAACAATGATTTCAGGAGTAGATTCCTTAGTGCCCCTTACCCATTTAGCCCATCTCCCCTCCCACAACCCCTCCAGCAATCCTCAGTTTGTTCTCCATATTTAAGAGTCTCTTATGTTTTGTCCCCCTCCCTGTTTTTATATTTTTTCTGCTTCCCTTCCCTTATGCTCATCTGTTTTGTATCTTAAAGCCCTCATATGAGTGAGGTCATATGATATTTGTCTTTCTCTGACTAATTTTGCTTAGCATAATACCCTCCAATTCCACCCACGTAGTTGCAAATGGCAAGATTTCATTCTTTTTCATCCCCGAGTAATATTCCATTGTATTTATATACCACATCTTCTTTATCTATTCATCCATCGATGGACATTTGGGCTCTTTCCATACTTTGGCTATTGTTGATAGTGCTGCTATAAACATTGGGGTGCATGTGTCCCTTTGGAACAACATACCTGTATCTCTTGGATAAATACCTAGTAGTGCAATTTCTGGGTCATAGGGTAGCTCTATTTTCAATTTTTTGAGGAACTAATTCATTTCCTTCTCTCCATTTCGAAGTGACATTAATTCACATTGTCTCTTCTCTCTGAGCGGTTTTTTCTTGCTTTTGAGCAAGGTGCTTAAGAGCTTCTCCATCATTCACAGTTTCTCTTTCTTTGTCTGTCAATTTTATTTTTTTAGTTTTATTTATTCATTTTTGAGAGACACAGATACAAGGGTGAGAGGAGAAGAGTCAGAGAGAGAGACAGAGAGGGAGAATCTCAAGCAGGTCCGCACTGCCAGCACAGAGCCCAATGCAGGGCTTGAACCCATGAAACCGTGAGGTCATGACCTGATCTGAAGCAGAGTCAAATATTTAACCGACTGAGCCACCCAGGCACCCATCTTGGTCTGTAACTGACCACTCCAAATGCCCCAACACCCCCGGATTCTGTGCCTCTTCTCTCCCTGCTCAAACTCTTTATCTTCATGTGTCACTTAAACCTTGTCTTATGAGTATTTCTCTCCTGTTGCTATTCCTGATATACCTTATGCAATGAGTGTGTATCAGCCAGTGCATTCTATCAATCTCCAGAAACTATTCAAGCTCATTTTGCGCTTCACAGTCTTCCACTTTCCTCCTTTCTAGAATCTTCTCTATCTTCATAGTCTACAGGGTAGCATTCCCTACCACTGTTCTCTGGTCTGAAAACATGCAAGATTTCCCACATATTTTTCTTATTTTAAAATTAAAAAAAAATTGTTTTTACATTTATTTATTTTTGATAGGCAGAGAGAGAGAGAGAGAGAGCACAAGTCGGGGAGGGGCAGAGAGAGAAGGAGACACAGAATCCGAAGCAGGCTCCAGGCTCCGAGCTGTCAGCACAGAGCCGAACGCAGGACTAGAACTCACAAACCGCGAGATATGACCTGAGCCAAAGTCGGACACTCAACTGGCTGAGCCACCCAGGCGCCCCTTAAAATTTTTTAAAGCTTATTTTTATTTATTTATTTTGAGAGAGATAGACAGAGAGAGAGCAGGGGAGGAGCAGAGAGAGAGAGGAAGAGAGAGAATCCCAAGCAAGCACCATGCTGTCAGTGCAGAGCCAAATGCAGGGTTCAAACACACAGGCTGTGAGATCATGATCTGAGCTGAAACCAAGAGTCGGAAGCTTAACTCCCTGAGCCACCCAGGGACACCCCCCTATTTTTTTAAATGCTTATTTATTTATTTTGAGAGAGAAAAAGATAGAGCATGAGCAGCAAAGGGCAGAGAGAGAGGGAGGCAGAAAATCTCAAGCAGGGTCCTCACTGTCAGCATGGGGCTCAACCTTGTGAACAGTGAGATCATGACCTGAGCCTAAATCAAGAGTGGAACACTTGACTGAGCCACTCAGGTGCCCCCAAGACTTCTCACCTATTTTTGATGTCTTCTCCTTCTAACAGTAATTTGCTCACCTTCTATAGATTTCTGCAATGTTTCCAACTTTTGGAAACATTAACTTTAGGGAAGGAAGAATGTTCCATTATTTTTACCATCTCTCTTCCTCTGGCCTCTTACTCCTATTAATTACATGGCCTCCTTTTCTTTTGGTAAAAAGAAAAGGTCTCAGCCTTGCACTGTAACACTCGTTATTAATATTACTTTCTTTGGGACTCCTGTCATATCAAGTTTTTCTTTACCCAGTACATTTCACTTTAATGCAATGTTTTATTCAAAACGTTCTGAAATATTGAGTTCATTTTTGGGCAATAGCTCAACCTAAACATTCCCTTACTATCTCTAGGAAATTATAGTGAAATTAATAACAAGGGCAGCCCTGTGCCTATCTAATGAATCACAGGTTTGGCTCTAAGTGTTCTACTGTGATTTAAATGGTCTGGGATATTGGGAATGTCAATGGTTAGCTTATCTTTTATATGTCTTTCTACAGACATAACTATAAAGGTTGAATTAGGGCTGATTGGATTCAGGATTAAAAAGCACATTTTGAAAGTGTGAAGCTTGTCTAGAAAAATGTTGAGATGAATTCGGTGAAGGCTCCAAGTGTTAAAATGAAATGAATGCTATTAACTGTCTAATAGGTGGAGGTACTTAGCTGTTAAAAAAAAAATCTAAATCTGCCCTGTACTACTCCTCACATTTTTAAAAATTCTTTAAAGATTTATTTTTAAGTAATCTGTCTACCCAACATGGAGCTTGAACTCACAACAGCGAGATCAAGAGTCACACAGTCTTCTCCCCCGTTCATTCTCTGTCTCTCTCTGTCCCAAAAATAAAATAAACGTTGAAAAAAAATACTTTAAAAAAAATAAAAGGGGGCGCCTGGGTGGCTCAGTCGGTTAAGCGTCCGACTTCAGCCAGGTCACGATCTCGCGGTCCGTGAGTTCGAGCCCCGCATCAGGCTCTGGGCTGATGGCTCGGAGCCTGGAGCCTGTTTCCGATTCTGTGTCTCCCTCTCTCTCTGCCCCTCCCCCGTTCATGCTCTGTCTCTCTCTGTCCCAAAAATAAATAAATGTTGAAAAAAAATTTAAAAAAAATAAAATACAAAGTCTTTATTAAATGTTTAAGATAAGATTCTGGAAGATTGTTATTTTGGAACGGTCCTAAGCCCAGGGTTGTTTCTCAATATGTCAATTTGTAGTTAATAAAAATTTATAAGTCATGATAAGCGCATGTGCAAAGCATCAGTGAACTTATTCTCTGAAAGTAGTCAGTTGGTTTAGCAAACAATTGTTCAGCCAATCTCATTTTTTTTTTTTTTTAATTTTTTTTTTCAACGTTTTTTATTTATTTTTGGAACAGAGAGAGACAAAGCATGAACGGGGGAGGGGCAGAGAGAGAGGGAGACACAGAATCGGAAACAGGCTCCAGGCTCCGAGCCATCAGCCCAGAGCCCGACGCGGGGCTCGAACTCACGGACCGCGAGATCGTGACCTGGCTGAAGTCGGACGCTTAACCGACTGCGCCACCCAGGCGCCCCTCAGCCAATCTCATTCTGAAGCTCCTGTTGAAGCAAATATCCTGAAAACATACTGGATTAAGCACTTTGATACGTGAAATATCTCAGTTCTTTAAAGCTTTCCTTGAGTAAATGACACATTGTAATTGAATTTTGTGGCAACTTGCAGAGATGTACCAATGGCATTAGCCAATTTTTCAGGCATGCTATAGTTTGTATAGCCAGTGTTTATAGGATTCCCACCATAGTGGAACTTGTGCATCTCCCTTTGCCTTCCCATCATCCCCTGATTTCTGTAGGTTTACGTGGTTGACGAAAGACTTTCAGACACAACTCTAACGAAGACAAAATCGACACAAGTCAGCCAACCAATGCTTTTAAACCGTGGTCCGAGATATTGGTGCCGGGTGGTCATGTGACCCAGTCCTGCCCCATTAGCATGAATCTGAGGATTGTTGAACATTGTATGTCTCAGCAGACATAGTGCCTAAAACCACAGCAAGCACTTTGCTACCCTGAGGCAAGTCTGCCTGAGGATGAAGCAAACACACAGTGAGAGAAAAACCTAGAAACCCTCAGAGAAACAGGTCAAAGCCACCGTGAGGCTCACCCCACCTCTGGATTTCCATTTACATAACCAACAAATGCCCCTGTTTAAAAACTGGTTTGAGTGTGGCTTCTCTCATTTACAACCTAAAAATGTTTAGCTGAGACATCTCTGTTGTGCTTTGAACTCTCCCTGGAAGACTACGGGGGCTATACAACGCCACACTCGGGAAGTTTGGTCTTTGAGGTGCTATGACCTATACATGTACAACAGTAGCTTACAGTCATGAGATAGAAGAGAACGCACAGCTGTATTAGTCAATGATGAAGAAGGCACAAAGATTCTCAAAAAGAAAGAGATCAAGAAGGGCTGTCTCAGAGTGTCTTCACAGGTCTGGGCCTCGAGAGACGGGTGAGATTTGGATATAAAAGGCATCCGCCGAACTGGACAAAGTAGGTGAAAACACTAGGCAGGAACGGGCATATCTCTGCTTGGGAAAGAGCAGGACATAAGGTTAACTGGGTCACATTACAGAAGATCTTGAAGGACAGCCAAGGGAATCCAAATTTTATTACAGAGCATGAATGTGTCTTAAATTTATATTTCCTATATCTACTTATAAAAGGTGTACACACCCACTGTAGAGAAGTCAGGGGGGGAAATAACATAAAAAGGAAGTAAAATTACCCTAATAACATTACTTAAAGAGAACCTTTATTTTCTTTTTTTGATGTTTATTTATTTTTGAGACAGAGACAGAGACAGAGCGCAAGCGGGGAAGGGAGAGAGAGAGGGAGACACAGAATCCAAAGCAGGCTCCAGGTTCTGAGCTATCAGCACAGAGCCTGATGCAGGGCTTGAACCCATGAACCATGAGATCATGACTGAGCCACCCAGGCTCCCCAGTAACTGCTAGTTTCATTTGAACATATTTCATTAATCTTTTTCTATATGAGTGCTTATATATAACAAAATTGAGATCATATTGCCTATGCAGTTTTGTATCCTACGTTGTTAATAACTACAAACGTTCCACTGTGTAACTGCTGGATCCGTTATTTTGTCATGTTCTATTGTTAGAGAAGTGGAATTATAATTTTTTGTAGGAAAATGTCATGCATGAAAACAGTATTTAAGAAAGGCTTACCTTCAGGAGTCTGGATTGTAAATAAAGAGTAGGGGAAAATCTTTCATTCAGCTAAATATTTATCTTCATCTCACTAGGAAAGACTGTGAATCAGGACTAGGCTGAGTATTGAGAGAAAAAAAAAAAGGATAGATGTTGACAAATTTTGAATGATATTGTACGGCCCTAATAGGGGAATAGTCATGATAGATAGAAATAAGTTAAAGGGGCGCCTGGGGGGTTCAGTCAGTGAAGCGTCCAACTCTTGACTTCGGCTCAAGTCATGATCTCATGGTGGATTTGAGCCCTGGATGCAGCTCTCTGCTGTCAGCACAGAGCCCGCTTCGGATCCTCTGTCTCCCTCTTTCCCTGCCCCTCCCCAGCTCGCGCGGGCATCCTCTTTTTCTCCCAAAAATAAATAAACATTTAAAAAAAAAAAAAAAGAAATGTTAAAGACGGTTAAAACAAAACTTGAGTAAGAAAAAGTTAATGTAATTATCAGGAAAGGATAATCTAAAAATAGAGCCTTTGAGGAAGATAGTTGTATGTTACACATACTCAGAGTGAAACCATCTCAAAACAGCCAAGTGGAAACATCTATCAATTTGAAAACTAGTCTCAAAATTAGTGGGAGAGCCTGACCAGAAATCATATTAATAGCTTATTTTATTTAGCACTGACCATGTGGCAATTGCTGCTTATGCACGTTCCAGATACCGCCTGTATATTACACACAAGTGCGACTCAAGAGGAAAGAGGTTATGTGTGGTGCAGGCCACCAAATGGAGTAAAAGACCAAGAAATGGGGCATTGTGAAGTCTGACGACAAGAGAAAATGAAGTCACTTTAGGACACCTAGATGAATGAAATTAGCCGCAATCATTTTGTGTCCATGTATCATTCAGGACATAAAATCAGTAGTTCCCCAAAGGAAAGTCAAGGTGATGTTGAGAAGTTGGAGGAATGAATGTCAGGCACGAAAAACAACCTTGCTACAGAAGGCAATTGTTCCAATAACGACAGCCAAACTTTACTGAGTGCCGAGCCTTGCACCAACTGATGTACATCCTCACAACAAATTTCAGATGCGGGTACTCATAGGAGTGTCTTGAGGCTGTGAAACAAATGGCCGCAAGCCAGGCAGCTGAAACACACAGAAATGTATTCTGTCGTAATTCGGGAGCCCAGGAGTCTGAGGTCAAGATTTCAGTAGGCTGTACTCCCAGCAGGGCTGGAAGCTCTGGGGAGAATCCTCCTTGCCTCTTTCAGTTTCCGATGGCTGCCGCAGTCCATGGCTTCCATGGCTTGTGGTCACCTTATGCTGCCTCTGCCTCTTCCTTCACATCACTTTCTCCTATGCTGTCTGTACCTTCTCCTCTTCTATGTCTTATAAACATACTTGTTGGATTGAGGGCCCAACTCAAGATGATCTTTTCTCAAGATCCTTAATTTAATTACAGCCACAAGGATCCTTTGCCCAAATAAGGTAACATTCACGGGTTCCAGAGATTAGGATGTGAAAATAATTTTTTGGAGACCACCATTCATCCCATTACAGTATTATAATCATCTTCATTATGCAGAATGTAAATTAAGGCCTATAGGTTCAGCAACCATCTCACATCTATACAGTGAGGACAACCATATTCAAACCCAGGTGGTCTAACCCTTGCGTCTGTGATCTAAACCATTGCACTGTATGTAATACACAGAGTATAGGGGATGAAATAATGTAGAATAGGAGTCAGAATCAGAGACCTAAAAGAAAATGCTTCTACTAATACCAAGACAGAGAAAATGCCCTTTGACCATAGAGGGCTATGGGCTTCACCAGTTTGGAGTGAGCATATATTGTTGAACATCAAGATCAGACTGCATGTACATATTTGTTACCAAAGTGAGTTGTTTGGTAAGCTGCTATAAATTTGATTTCACAATATGGGACTTGTAACTAATCTTTTTTTTATCATCTTTTACGTCAACTGCTCCAGTTAAAAGGAAAAGATCCCTGAAATAGATGGGCCTCATTCACTATAATTGTCATCCAAAGTTTAATCCATACAATGGGAAAACCAGGAAAGGAATTCTCCATCAGAATGGTGCTTGGACAATACAGATTGGTGTCTGAATAAATCATGTGTTATATCTATACATTTCCTGGAGTTATTGCTGGTGCCTTATTAAATTACACACTATTGCATTGCAAGATATGTGCGTGTGTGTGCACATTTAATCCTCCAATTAGACTGTAAGATCCTTGAAAGTCGACTTCTATCCTCAGTAGGTAGGACAGGGCCTTGCTTATAAAATTAAACCAATAAACATTTTTGAGAGGCTAATTTCTCAACCTGTGCAAGTATCTGACCTAGCAAATATCACACATAAGTACGACATTTAGCTAGTATAAAGTTGTTTTGCTTTCTTCTTTAATTGTCCTTCACTCTACAGTAGTAGAAGATAATTCAAACCATAAGAAATTTCCCTACGGAATGGTCACACTGGCTGTGAATACATGATCCAAACATCATTACTGCAAAATTGTAGTAAATATGACCTTGAAATATTATCAGTAATCAGTGTAGCATTTCCATGCCAACTTGTTAACTTAATATATTTGGGGGAATGCCATTCTTCCTTGATAAAGAGGTGTTAAGACTGTTAGGAAGATCTATGCTGACCTTTTTTACGGTAAACATACTACCATATGTGGCTCATTCTTATATCGCAGACATACTGATTTTTCTCCTATTTTCCCAGCTTGTCAACTATACAGACTATTGCTTTCTTAAATCTGCGTGTCAGGGAGATATTCTTGACCATCCCACCTCAAATCGCTCCCATTTCCAACCACCTAGTTTTATTTTCAATCTCATTTTATTATTTAAAATCAGCTTGGCCATTTCCAACCTCGCTTGCACTGCCTGCCTTCCTTCCACTGTTACCTTTATTCCTGGAGTGTAGAATGGTGTCAGGCACATAGTGGGTCCTCAGTAAATATTTGCTGAATGAAATAATGAATCATTGAATTCCAACTCTTACGTATGATTAAAGTCCTCCATTGAACTCAGACTAATAGTATAATCTGCTCCTTGGCAAATACAGGAAAGATAGAGAAGAGACCAGGAGAGCTTTAAATTACACTGCAGTTTTGGCTTTTATTTCTGGGAGCATTTTTTCTACAGGCCAAATCTTTTACTGGAAATACTTAGACCCCTCTACTATTTCAGAAAGTAGCAACATAATTTTTACATCTAAAGAAAACAGTTTCCTAATAACGTTAGTCATGATGTTTTGCTCAATGCTATGCAGTTCGATGTAACAAGCATCACATTATAACCTATTAATTAATTCCTGTTAATTAATTAATTAATTAATTAATATAATTCCTATTAAATGTTTAATGTTTTGGGTTAACCAAAATCTATTAGAAATGATTCTGCCATCTAGCATAACGTAAGACTCTGCAATCAAATCAAGGCCCTCCTTCCCATCCTTTTCCATCCTTTTCCTTTGCTAAACTATTTATTGCTGTCTAACGGTTGGAAGTGAATGGTGACTATCCATATTATTGCTGTAACTGTGAAGCAAATAACAGGGTTATTCTCTAACTGCCACCATCCCTCACACACAGATGCTTCTCTTTCCATTGCACAAAGGAATTGTCCAGAAACAATGGCTAGTTACCTGCTTTGTTCAGGCCTCATGTCTGACTCCAGGAAAGCAAAGGTATACAAAAAACAAGGCTGAGCGTCTAGGATGGATGCAGCAGAGAAAGTGATCACTGTGGTGTACAATGTACAAAGTATAACCATAAAAATATCCCCATTGGGTTAGAACAGATGAAGAGCATTTAGCCCAGCCCGGTTGGGAAGGGGGGAGAGGCAGATATCAAATATGATTAAGGTCCACCTCTGGCTTCTTCACTTCTCCCTAAGAGGAAGGTTTTGTCTATTTAAAAGTACATAACAAAAAGTCATGTTTGTGGATATTAGCTATTGCTTATTCTCACCCAGTATGCAGCTAGGATGTTTTTCCCACCAGTTCGCGTAGCTATAGATACTGTTTTTCCCCAGCTCATTGTCAGAGAACTGAATGTAGTTCACTTATTCTCCACAATCCCTGGGAGAAAGACAGTATCCATTTTCACTTATCTTTAATATCAGTAATGACTTTGTTGAAGGATGATGGAAGCTAAATGTGAATTATTTCTCATCTGCCCTGACTTTCAGCCAGAGCTAAAGGCTAGGTTTCCGCTTCACTTATTCTTTTAATAAAGATTTTTGAGCTCCTATTCTGTGTAAGCCATGTGAAGACCTGAGGCAGGCACTGCTTGAGACACTGGAGATAGCCACGTCCCCGATCTCCTGAAGATAACATTCTGGGGAAGGCTGGGGGTAGTGGGAGACGGAACAAATATACAGGGTAATTCCAGCTAGCAATAAGAACTATAAAGACTATAATGCAGGAAACAGTATAGAGCTACGTAGCTAGAGGGCTCAGGAAAGGAGCTTCAGCAGAGGCGAGTTTGATTATTGCCTGAATGGCAAAAGGATCTATCAGGTGAAGAACTGGGAACAACAAGCAAGGGCAAAGGTCCTGGGGTCAGGAATAAGAATGCTTTGATTGAGTGATTGAAATAAGACTGTTGTGGCTGGGCTGTGCAGGCAAGAGAGAGACAAAGACAGAGAGAGACAGACAGAGATATATGACAGGATAGTGAAAAGGGGGACTGACACCAGATCTATTTTTTATCTCAAATTCAATAATGGATTACAACCCTTTATTCATGCCTGAGTCCTGATCCTTTCCACCTGGGCAGGTATTCAACAAATATTTGATGAATGATGAATACATAAATAAACAAATAATTAAATGAATGAATGAAGAGGTGAATGAGTGGATGAAGGTATAAATATATGAAAGAATGGGGCGCCTGGGTGGCGCAGTCGGTTAAGCGTCCGACTTCAGCCAGGTCACGATCTCGCGGTCCGTGAGTTTGAGCCCCGCGTCGGGCTCTGGGCTGATGGCTCAGAGCCTGGAGCCTGTTTCCGATTCTGTGTCTCCCTCTCTCTCTGCCCCTCCCCCGTTCATGCTCTGTCTCTCCCTGTCCCAAAAATAAATAAACATTGAAAAAAAAAATTAAAAAAAAATAATAATAAATATATGAAAGAAGTATATTGAGTAACCAGGCACTTGATTTGTTCCACAGCTAAGACTTAAGTCACCTGGCCACAATTCCTTAAGGCACATACTTAATATCTACCCAAAAGCTATTTTCTCTTCTAAGGACAGAAGCCAAGTACCTATGGCAAGACTTAGGAGAAGATGCTGTATGCCAAAAACTCTACCAAGGTTGCAGTCATAAAAAAAAAAAAAAAAAAGAAAAAAAAAAAAAAGTAAACATTATATGAAAATAGAAATATAAAACAACTTAATCCTTCATTTTGTATAATTCTTTAAAACTTGCATAGTATTTTATATGTATGTTTTCATATGATAAAGATAACCCTGGGATGTAGTATTCTTTTTAATATTTTTTAATGTTTATTTATTTTTGAGTGAGAGCGACAGACAGAGCATGAGCAAGGGAGAGGCAGAGAGAGAAGGAGACGCAGAATCCAAAGGAGGCGCCAGGCTCTGAGCTGTCAGCACAGAGCCAGATGCTGGGCTCAACTCAACAAACTGTTGAGATCATGACCTGAGGCAAAGTCAGATGCTTAACTGACTGAGCCACCCAGGCGCCCCTGGGATGTAGCATTTTCATGCTCATTTTACATATGGAGAAAACAGATCCGCACACAGTCCAAAGAGCTGATGTGCAAATAAGCTTAATGAGAGCCTGGCTGTTAGCTCCATCCTCAGAACAGCACGCTCCCAGGGAGTGGAACCACAGTGCAAAATCACCTGTCTGCAGAAGGAAAAGTAGCATCCTAAGAGCTCATCTTTCTAGAAAGGTTCCAACTTAACAGGCCAGCAAATTAAAATAGTGGCACTAAAACTCTCTTTCTGTTTCCCACCTTGAAATAGTTCCCCTCCTCAAACTTTTTACTTCCCTCCTTCAAAGAGGAGAGTCTCCATGTCTGATTATATACTTTGTATCAATCCATTGCAACTGTGTGCTGTTCTTATATGCAAAGACAAAGTCAAGAGAAGGAAATTCTAGCTGCTGGAAATACATCAAGACTTTTTTCTTTATTTGTATGAATGCCCATAAAAAGTATTGAACTATGCATGAAAAAAAAGCTGTAAGTTCTAATTGATGATGTGTCAAGATGTTGGAAAAGCATCAGAGACAAGAGAAAACATTGTACATATTTGATCGAACCATATACATATGACTCTTGTTCGTATTAGGTACTATGAGCCTTGCAAAAGCAAGCACCAGTGTTACTGAATGTAGCCCTAGGCCCCGAGTAAGCTTTATTAGATGCTCACTCTAACTCCTGTTCTAAGTATTTTCCTTCATAGTCGACTTTTTGTAAAATCACATCCTCAAAATCACACGGAAGGCATTTATTTTGGTGAACGTTTAGTGAGCTCTTATCATAGATTAGTCACTATGTGAACACTTTACATGATATCTAATTCAATCTTCACCACAATCTTACAAAGTAGGAATCACAGATATTCCCATTTTGTGGACTGTTGAGGAACCAAGGCACAAAAATGTTATGAAACTTGCCCAAGGTTACACAGCCTCTGCTGTAGTAGATAGAACTAAAACTCTAGCAATCGCCTGCTTGCGTCTTTTTTTTTTTAGTGTATATTTATTTATTTTTGAGACAGAAAGAGACACAGCGTGAGGGGGGGAGGGGCAAAGAGAGAGAGGGAGACACAAAAAGTGGGCTCCAGGCTCTGAGCTGTCAGCAGAGAGACTGACACCAGGCTCAAACTCACAAACAGCGAGATCATGACCTGAGCAGAGGTCTGACGGACACTTAACCGACTCAGCCACCCAGGTGCCCCGCCTGTTTGCATCTTTTTTTAAACTCTTCAGTGAGGGCACTCTAATTGAACCTTGAATGTCCAGAGATAAAGTCAGCTATCCAGTGAACCCACAGATGATGCTTACATTTACAAAATGAATATTTTCCAGATCATGCTCCTTCCCTAGAGGTTATATAGAATTGCAGGTTGACTATTTTCGTCCTCAATGTGTGCAAAAACACCTCTATTTTTCTACAATCCAATTTAAATCTGATTTGAGCCACCTGTCTTCCTAACAGGGTCTCAATCTCAGTCAACATGGGTGTTTCCTTTTCTCTGAAGTTAAGGTTAAGTTTTCTCTAGTGTCAAAGCAGTAGGGGGAGGGACATCCACCCAGCCGACTGCATTTCTATCTGTTCCTCAGAAGCCCACAAGAATTCCTACTGAGTCACCCCTTACTTACGCTCCCCAAGACGGCTCTAGATCTTACTCACCCAGCTGCTCACGTCTCCTCCATGAAAGCATCAGAACTGCCTACTCCTGAATACCCTGAGAGCTATGGTAGGTCGTATGGTGCTACCCAAGGCCATTTGTCACACACATGTTATTTCACTGACACATCCTGGAGCCACTTCATGTCTAGGGTCTTCTTGTACACCACGGCTCTACCCGGGAAGAGAAGCACCAAACGCCTCTACGATTAGATTCCTCCAGACCCCTTCAGGGATTTTTTTTTTTTTTGCCCCAACCTGGGAAAAGAGCTAAGGTTTGGTGAAATACAAGCCTTGAGCCTTTCCCAAAGATTCAGAGTGTCAATACTTCCCTTCTTAGTGTCTCTTTTTCCTCCCTGACGCACCTTGTCCAGACTTGGTGATATGCCCTGCAATGACATCGCATATTCTCCAGGGTTTTGTTTTGGGAGATTTGTTTGTTCCTGTCTATGGTCTTTGTTTTGTAAACTTAACAACCAGGTAAAAATTTCAGTGCAAAGTTCTCACTGTTGCATTGCTCTTTCCTTGAGGCAATGCATATCTAGCCGTTGATTCCATGAAAGGCCAAAAAGTAAAAGAAAATATCGGAGAAATATATCTTTATATTTCAAATATTATACTATGACACAGAAAGATACAGTTGGCCATCCCTCTAAAAGAAGCTCTTGATGAATAGCCCCACCTGAAATGATAGTGTTTACCAGTATCTCACCCTTTGAAGAAATAGCAATATTTTTTATATTTTTCTAGAGGTCTGACATCAGTTCCAGTGTGTGTATACGTGTGTGTGTGTGTGTGTGTGTGTGTGTGTGTGTGTGTGTAAGGGGGATGGTTTCCCAACCACCAAGAAATTCTTGAACACTGGCAGAAGAGTGTCTTACAATACAACTCAGCTATGACGCTGTCTATCTATAGACAGCATCAGATCCCACAGGTTCGGGGCTCAGTCCTACAAGACTCCTCACCCCACCCTCCATCCTCTCACACACACTTCAGACACAATTCACAATTCCAGGTCATTACCTATGCTTCTGGGCGACCACCTATAAACTATAGGTTCCCACACCTCCTCCTCGGGTTCAATTACTTTGCTAGAGCAGCTCCCAGAAGTCAGTAAGACGTTTTACTTACCTACCAGGTTACAGGTTTGTCATAAAAGGATAGCTCAACAGCAACCAGATGGAGGGGATGCAAAGGGCGAAGGAGCAGAAAATTTCCGTGCCCTGACTATGCCATTCTTCCAGCACCACCATGAGCTCACAGCCCCAGAAGCTCGCCAAACCCTACCTTTTGGGTTTTTATGGAGGCTTCGTGACAAAGGCATGATTGATTCCATCACTGGCCACTGGGGATTGATTCTACCTCCAGCCCCTCTACCCTCCCCAAAGGAGGAGGCTAATGGAAGTTCCAATCCTCTTTATCGATTCATCAAACACAATGGAATACTACGTGGCAATGAGAAAGAATGAAATATGGCCTTTTGTAGCAACGTGGATGGAACTGGAGAGTGTTATGCTAAGTGAAATAAGTCATACAGAGAAACACAGATACCATATGTTGTCACTCTTATGTGGATCCTGAGAAACTCAACAGAAGACCAGGGGAAGGGGAAAAAAAAAGTTGGAGAGGAGTGAGCCAAACCAAAGGCTCTTAAAAACTGAGAACAAACTGAGGGTTGATGGGGGGTGGGAGGGAGGGGAGGGTGGGTGAGGGTTACTGAGGAGGGCGCCTGTTGGGATGAGCACTGGGTGTTGTATGGAAACCAATTTGACAATAAATTTCATATTAAAAAAAAAAAGGAAGTTCCAATCCTCTAATCATATGGTTGGTTTTTCTGGTGACCAATCCCCTATCCTTAGGTGACCCAGAGACATTTCAAAAGTTACCACACTATCATAACAAAGGAATCTTTGTCATTCTTCTCACTTAAGAAATTCCAAAGGTTTTAGGAGCTCTGTGCCAGAAATGGAAATGAAGACCAAATATACATTTCTTATTAGAAATCACAATATTACAGATACAAAAGAGGAAGGGAGATGGTAATACCAATCTTTAAAACAACTATACAAATGTGACCTCATGATGTATTATCTTTAAAATATCCACTGCCTGCTTTTCATTCAACCCACAGAGTATTTTAGGGAATAGAATATGATCTTCCTATATAGAGTTAAAAATGTACTCATGTTCTCCTGAGTCTATGCTCTTGGTTGCAATTCTTCTTCTTGCCAAGGTAAATTCATCATTTCAAGAATTCCCTAATCCTTCCCTAATCACAATATTCCCTAAACTCTCCTATCAGAGAGTTTATCTACAGCATACAGTTATCCTTTGTTTTGGTAACAGAGAATGACCACCAACATAGTTGACAAGCCATATTCTTGTTTTCTTTTTCCTCTTTCTCTCACAATGAATAATGATGTGATGTGATTCATGTAACTAATTTGGCCCAGAGTCAACAAAGTATTTTGGGGGTAGGATGCTTTTGCAAGAAAGAGACTAGTATTTACTTGGAACTTTCTCTCTACCCAGCACCAGTGCAGGACCACTACATAATCATACTTTCTAATTTAATTTTGAAACCAGATTGTAAGGTAGGTATTGTTATCTTCATTTTACAGATAAGAAAACTGAGGAACCATATCACAGTTTCACAATCAGTAAGGTAAAGGCCTTCAAAATCATGTGTTTTAATGTTTTTTCCTCTTCCTCAAAAGGTAGAATGTCTGTAGAAGAAATAGTGAGAAGATATCGAAGCGTGTCACTTGTGTGATGGAAGGAGGAAATATGTCCACAATGAGACAAACTATGGGATACTTTGAGGGAACATGAGAAAGAAACTTAAGCACAAATTTGCTGCTAGAGGTACCAGATGTCTTCAAACTTAACATTAATTTGCATTGTATTGTAACAAATGAAAGACAAGAAGACCCGAGCCCCAGGCAGTACAATGACTGAGAACCAAGAGAAGGAAGAAGATCCAAGAGATGTCAATGATGTGGATGGATGCAGATGTAGACCCTGCGTTGCAAAAATAGCAGAGAGCCACCAACAGGCTCTGGCTTCCTCACTTTGAATATGACAGTTTTGACTTAGGTTTCAGTTGGATCCTACTGGAATGGGGGTCCTTTCTTAACAATACATCTAGTCTTCAGTTTCTCTTCTTTGTTAAATTTGGAAGTACTACACAGTTTTGTCTAGAACAACCAAACTCACGTTTACTACAAGGTAAGCTTCAGTGAATGTTCACATGCCAACAAAAAGCAATTGTTTTTCATTTACCTGTTCATCTATAACTACATTGGAGTGCTAGTCTCAGATGCCAGCCTTCCCTCAATGAGATGAGGCACTTAGCTACATATATTTATTAAAAAAAGTGTTTTTGTCTTATTCCTCTCCATGCTCTTTTGGTGGTTGTGCACGTGCATGTGTGTAGGGTTACACATGCATTCTGTTCGCCTGTGTTTTATGCTAAAGAACTTACATCACCTCACCTGGATTCTTTACTGTGTCTATTTGGATGCGCCAATAACAAAATGCTATCAGTCTTTCAGTCTGCAATTACCAGCGTTCTTCCACTATCGTATTTCCATTACTTTAGCTTTTTATTTTTGTTTTCCTATGTTCTACTGCAGCAATCTATGCACATGGGGAAACCTGAAACCATGACACATTCTTCCAAGCATGCACTGGGAACGATCTCTTCACACACTACTATTTTAAGCGGGTTTTATAGGCTGCCATGAATTGTGATAGGAGGGGAACAATTTCAGGATTCATGTTCTCTCCATAAATCCCTCCATGCAAAACAGAAAGAGAGAGAAGAGCGAGAGAAGGAGAAGAAGGGAGGGAGGGAGAAAACATAATTATTTTTCTGTTTGGTACTGTTAAACGCTTCTTACGCCAACGGTTATAGTTAAGGCAATCTGTATTAATCCATTTGAATTTTCTCTCTAATCATGACATGCCAATGTATTTATAATAGAAACACACAAAATCAAATTCCTTGAACATGGTTAGACTTAAACAAATGTTAATTTTTTAATTTCCTTTGGAAAAAATGTATCTAATTGTCTCCTTTTAGAAATAAAATTTTATTCTATAATAAAATTAAGAATAAAATACTATCTTCTAAAAAAATACAGAGAGTTGGCCAATTCTAATTATGTATAAAAAAACTAAAATATGATTAAGGAAAAACAGATTGCCAGACAGGTACAGGCATAAAACTTGGCTGGGTGTTCATGCTGATACTTACACAAATCTCATGCTTACATATGTTATGCAACTTCTAAAACATATTTGATTGACGTATAATACTAACTTGTCTTCACTTTAATTTTGAAACATCTCTTTATATTTTTTAAATTCATTCATTCAACAAACCATTCAACGGATACTGCACACACGTTCTTTGCTAACCTCCAGGTGGTACAGCGATGATTTCCAGAATCTTCCACAAAGGCCAGAATGACATAAATGTAATAGAGTTTTTAAATGTTCAGGCCCAAGGGTGGGTTTAGATGAAGTGGAAGGTTGATATTTTCAGGAAAGCAGGAAAATACAATTTACAATAACTCATGTTCTTTATTCTAGAGCTACAGAAAAACAATTACTGTATTACCCCATTTGGAATTGCAAGTTCCTGCTGTCTAATTTTTTGTGGTTGGAACTCACTGGGCACCAGCTCATTTTTTCTGCCAGCGCAGCTAAGGTATTCCGTAGATTTCCTGTGAATGCAAGTTTACGCTGTGCTGGTGGAGTGAGGCTCCAGGTGGGAGGGCTGGCCGGGCGTGGCATGGACAAAACTTGTGGACAGAACAACAGCTAAATCAAATAAAGGCTTTCGGTGAATAATAAAATGTCAATGCGGTCAAACAAATATGTTCTTCTAACTGCTGTGGCAAATATTTTCTTCCTCCTGACTGCCAGCTCCTTTCAAAGATGACTCCCAAAGGCTTTTTCCCCATTGTTTAGGCTTTGTGTGGGGCAAATTAATTCATGAATTGTTGTTATTAAAAATACAAAACAGGGCAAAACAAAACAAAAAAATACCCATTTCCCCAACCGTCCTCAAAATGCCCACGGGAGCCCACCCAATAGAATGGCCTGAGACAAAACAATTTTGTTCAAAGCCAGTAAGACTGGGCAAACCTTGCAGGTCTGCCCATAGCTACCTGTATCACGGGGAGCTGCAGAGAAATATGCACACTGGCAAACCGGGTACATTTCACTGTTTTACAACAATATGTTTTATTGTTCTGTCACTAAGTTCTTTGCCAAGGGCAAGGAGCACTGAAGTGGCTGGCGGTAGCCCAGACACAGCCGTCAGCATGAGCCTTACCACTTCTGGCATTGCTTTTTTCGCCAAGAGGCACCACGATTGCTTACCAATAAGTCGTGATGAGTTGATAATGCAGGTAGACGAAATCATAAATATTTCAGCATCTAAGCATGTTTTTCCATCCAGAGCAACATAATACTGCAAGGGCAAAGGATTCTCCCCTACCAATTAGAGAGAGGTGGGAACCGCTATTAGAAAATCCATTGTGATAAGACTAGTTTACATGGAATACATTAAATGGCCGATCTATAATGGTCAAAACAGAACACTCTTTAAAACTAAGCTTCATTTTAAAATGTTTTAAAGTCTAGGCTATAGGAGCATTTTTTTAATTATGAAATACTTATAAAACATGAATTTGTTTCTGGGGAACATTAAAACCAAAAAGTAAGTTATCTGAAACGAATCAGAATAGATAAGAAAAAGAAAAACAAAATTGGTTGTATGTGACTAGCCGCAATTGACAGGCTGGTGCTCAGTATGTTGTATGATCTCCCTACTGAATGTGCATTCGCCCCTTACATTACCAATTTTCATTAAGTGTTTGATAATTATTAATAATCTACTTAGGAATATGCCATAAAAATATATTGTTTACCATAATTCTTCCATTCTTTAGGGAATTGTACGGGCTACAAAGCCTTGTATAAAATGCTGCATGAAGCTTTCACAGCCTGCCTCGCTGGTACCCACCTTGAGCCGCCTTCTCTCCCTGTCCAGGGCACTTAATTCTCCCCTTCTTCTCTACTCCTTTTCTTGCTGTTCCATCCAAGCTTTCAAAACTCCGCTAAGGGAACTAAGGACACTTGTAACTGTGAAAGCGCCGTGGAAGATAAGAGACAGGTTGTGGATGCCAACCCCGCAGCTCACCGTACCTGGGGCTAATAATACCTCACAGTGCTAGTGGAAGAAGAAATAGCACATACAAGGCTTCTAAGTGAAGAGAAATACGTATAAAGATACTTCAGGAACAACAACAACAAAATAATGTAAATATGTCGCCTACTTGTGCCTTGATCAGAAATGCTCCCAAATCAAGAGGCTCTTCACTGTGTGTTTCCTTCATAAATTTTAAATCAAGTTCTGAAACTGTCAGAACAATTTTCTATGGGAAGGGAGGGCAACCAAGGCAGAAACTGTTTAATAAACAGAGGTCGGTTTGTTTTCTTGAAGAAGAAGCAAAGTAATTTGCTTTTTCTCTTCAGTGAACATTTTCCTTTCTGGATTTTCATTCCAAACAGACTCAGGGAATATATTTTTTCATAAGTATAGGGAATAAAATAATATCTGTCTTCAGATCCTTCTACTGTACCACCCTATTTGGATGGAAGGAGACCTAATTTATCTAAGGTTGCAATTCTCATCATTTATCAAACGCAGTTTGGTTTTATTTGTGGGTTCATTTCATGCTTAATACTTTTAAAAGAAAAGAGACATATGTTTCTGGTTATGTTTTGGGGGTTCTTTTCAAGCTGTACTTGAATCAATAATTTCCCACACCAGTTAAGTATCATAAAAAGTCAATACCCAATCAACTATGAGTAATAACCCAAAAACACAAAACACTAGCCTGAATCAGCCAAGTGACTTGTTTAAACAGGGAACTAAGGGTATTGTGTTTACACCCAATGCCTGATTTGAAATTTCTTCACAACTGCACAGATAATTCTGTTTTAAAGCACTAGATGGCAGTATGAATTCACTTAATTTGGAGCAAAACAAGTCCATCCATAATTTCAAAGAGAAAAAAAGATGAGAATTTTCTTTAACTGATTTGATAGTCTGACACATAGTCTTAAGGAAATGAATTTATATGATGTAACAGTTATTACATTAAGTTTCAGTGAAAAAAAAAAAACACTAGCATTTTCTTTTGGCAAGAAAAACATGACTGTTACTACAAACACACACCAGTCAAATCAGCACTCAGAGTCTAGTCAGAGAAAAAGAGTCAGACATGCTTGTTGGCTAACTTGACTACTTTCTGGCTTTCTTGACTACTTGACAGTCAAAACAGTCAAGCCAGTTTGTGTGTGTCAATACAGGCTGCAGTTTTTATGTTACAAAGTCAACTTCTGTGTTTGTTGGATTTCTTTTCTGCTGCCTTTGTAGTCTGCCTGGTTAGTTCGGTTGGTTAGGGCACTCTACTAATGAGGCCAAGGTCACCCTGGCTTCCATCCTTGCCTGGGGGGGTATGTTCTCCTCACAGAGAGAAAGGCTGCTTCTGGACTAGAAACTGTGACCTTAACTCTGACCAGCCATCTCATGAATGCCTGATCTTCAAAGATTACTGCATAAGAAAATCTGGATGATCAGAATAAACACATCATTACAAGAGGATGAAAGCAACTCAAAATGTATATCCTATTAACAGCAGATCTGCAATGTCATTTTTTTTCTCTAGAAAGGACCCTGAGACTGCTTCTAAAATCAACTCCGTTAACTAGCAAAGTTGTGTTCCTTGTCCATCCATTCGAAGATAGTGTTAAGAATCTCTTCTACGCCAGGCAGGGCACTAGATATTGAAGAGCAGAGAAGGGTGTAAGGACCTACCAGTAGCCCAATGATGTAGCAATCTCATTAGGAAGATAAAGAGTCCAAACAACGCTAGATAAGGTGACAAATACCATAATAGACATATACGTACACTTCCAAGGAAGCACAGAGAAAGTCTAATTTCTAGGCAGTCGTATGAGCTAGATCGTAAAGGATTGATGTGCATTCCACTACCAAATGTGGACAAGAGCATGCAGAAGGTCAAACAGTGTGTGGAGACACAGGTGCATGAGAAAGAGACATGTCTGAGAACATAGAAGTGTTTCCTGCACCTAGAATTTTGGGGTGTGTGGTGGACAGTGGCAGGAGTTGAGCTGGCAAGGGGTCCAAATTCCATCAGATAAGCTTTATATACTCTAAAAAAAATCAATGAAAGCCAAAATATAAAATAAATATCCATGCGTCCTCATTAATATGAATAAACAGTTGAATAAATAAGTAAGTGGGGGAGTCTGGATAAACCTCCTATCAAGGAACATCCCAAGTGATGTATGCAGATACCATCCCCTCGAGGAACATAATTCCTCTCTCCTTGAGTGTGGTCTGAGCCCACTAACTTTCTTCCAAGCAGTGCAGTATGGGAAGAGGGATAAAAGAGTGATTTATCATAGAGAAACCTTGCAAACACCTCAGCCAGGTGATCCAGGTCAACATTAACAGTGAAAAGTCATGTTAATGGTTTTTTAACTTTTTATTACTATGGCCTTCTTCCCCCAAGCCCATAACTTCAATTTAACCATGATATCAGACAAATCCCAACTGAAGAACATTGTACAAAATATCTGACTGGTGCTCCTCAAAACCGTCATGGTCATCAAAAACAAAGAAACTGTCACAGCCAAGAGAAGCCTAAGGAGACATGGCAGCTAAGTATTATGTGACATCCTAGATGGGATCCTGGAGAAGAAAAAGGACAGTTGGTTAAAAACCAAGGAAATATGAAGTATGGACTTCACCTATTAATGTAGCAATATTAGTTCAATAATTTTTCATAAATATATCATACTATTATATGACAGTAATAGGAGACACTGGGTGCGAGATACATGGGAACCCTCTGGACTACGCGATTTTTCTATAGATACAAAGCTGGTCTAAAAGAAAAAAGTTTAAAAATCTGAGTAGCAAATAATCATTTTGAATAAAATGAATGCATTATTTTTTCAAGAGCTACTTGCAAAATAGAGGATTTGCAAATTCTCTACCTCTACCTACTCTCTAAAAGGAGGGGGAAAAGGAAAGTAGGAAGGGAGGGAGGGAGGGAGAGAGAGAGGGAGGGAGGGAGAGAGGACTGGACCCTGGCTTCAAAAATATCTACACATTGTGAATGCCACATAACATATCCATGTAGCACAATGACGTGATTATAAAATAACTGATGGAAAAAGCTACTGTCAATCTTATCCATGATCAATGGACAAGGGTGAGTAATACATATGCATGATATTCACCAGAGAACGTGGATTGTGCTCCCATATTTTTTCCTTGGTGGGATAATTGAAAACACACCAGGAGAATTCATGTTAAGTTCTCCAAAGTTTTATTAAAATATAAACAATCAAAGGATACCACTTGAAGTCATTATTACACAGCATGCAAAGCTTGAGTTCCTTTAGGCACCAGAGACAGGGGAGAAACATAATGGAAAGAATTTAGAAGGTACCAAGAGAGATTCCTTCTTCTTCATGAGCTAACATGGCCCATTAGAAAGAACAATGACTATGAACAAGGTAAACTCGCTCCACCCACTTCCAGGTGAGGAAATGAAGGCTCAGAACACTTGCTCCCATGGTCGCAGCAGTGGCAAACGAGTGGCAGTCTCAAGCAGTTTTGCAAAAGGTGTTTTCTGTACATTGTGTTCTACATGAATGGTATCCCCTGGAATCGTACAGCCTGGTGGAATTGTAGACGTCCTAACAAATCCAGTTCTTCTGAGCTCTAGTTTTGTATACATGTTTCTCCTTAGGGACAGTTGAATAGGAACTATTCACCCGGTGATATTTTTATTATTGCAAAAAAGCAATTGTTTTGTTCTAGATTCTTTTTTGCTCACTCTGCAGCTTGCATTGGCAATGAGAAATACCACCAGTGCACCAATCCAAGGGCAAAAACATGATGTGTCCCTTAGTCAGCAATTGAGGGGAAAGAGCATTTATTTCCAGTAATACCTAATAGGAGTGCTTAATACAAGTTCATTAATGCCGAGAAAAAAAAAGTTTGGCTACCTTTTATTATAACTCTCAGTACATTTGTGATATTAAATTTGTCTTCCTACTTGATAGTTATTCATTTACTTACATGCTGAGAAGTTTATTTTATCTAAGATGCTTTGTTGGAAATTTTTTACCATCTTTTGCATTATCTCTTTGAATGGTTTTGAATTATTTTGACAGTTAACAACGGTAAGGAATACATTATTTAGTGATGCAGTAGTCTCATACAGGCATACACTACAGTTAACTCACAATATATATGCTTCATTTGCACAATCACCCGTTTTCTTTTTTCTTCTTTTCTCATTCTTTTACCAAATTCTGGCTGAGACCCATTAATTTCATATCATGACTTACAGTTTAAAGAATATTACCTTGAATATTAATTCACAAAAATATATCCCTAATATTACTAAACAAAACATATTTTTAGAATCCCTTATATTTTAGATTTTATACTGAAACAATGGCAGGTATATATTTAGACTAAACGTATTTTTATTAAATTATATAAGTGGGTTAACTTTCTAACTTAAACATGTTGGTTGTTTGTTTTAAAAGGTAAGCAAATGATTTTAACACACCTTGGACACCAAATTTTTTAATTTAAAAATCACATTAAATATGCTAAAAGTAAAATTGATAAAGATAGATATAGTTAATATAGATATATATTGTAGACTATATATAATACATATCTATTAAACTTATTTCCTGGGAAATTACCTTAATGGCACGAATCCTAACCGTTTAGGATATCTTTTGGAAATATAAAGTAGTTGGAAAGATTTTCAGGGCCGATAAACAGGTGTAACATATGATTGACAAATTATAAATTAAAGGCATATAAATCTTTTCTTCAACATAAACATGAATCTTGATTCACTTTTATATGAAAATTCCAGAAGTAAATGCTTCTTAGTTTCAAGGGACAAATATATGAAATTTCCTCTTCCTCTTCTCCTTCCATCCTGTCTTCTCCTATATTTTCCCCTCTTCCGCCTTTCCCTTTTAGGTTTTCTTTTCATTATATGCGGCTAGATAAAGAAATAAGTGTAGATATAAGTGTGTGAATGCATGACCGCTTGTATATACACACCTGCATACACCCCCTTGCCTTTTCCACTGAGACAACAATGGGAACAGCAGAAATGACTTATTCCAACTATGGGGTAACAAAAGTAGCAGTCGAGCCCAAGCATCTGGTTTCACCAGAAAGTAAGACAGCGCTCAAAGAATATTAGGGGTATGCTCTAAGGACACGGCAATCAGCTTGAAGAGATTTCCATTGGCAAAATCGGAGATAATTTGGCTGTAAAGGTAACAGGTATATTGTAATAAATATACCGTAAAGCAATAGGTAATTACTGCCCATGGAACAAAAAAGGAATTCATGAACTCATGCTGGTACTAAATAATTGAATTGAGAAACTGATAAGGAATGGGATATTGCCAGAGTCTGAACGTATCACACCACCAAATCTTTATTAGTTACAAAAAGAAGATAGCTTTACTGTGAAGAAGGCTGAAAGACCTCCTTTAGTGAAACGAGCAGAGTGGACATCTCCATTCATGAGATCGGCTGAGGCCGTGAGCCCCGGATAGGATATAACGAGGGAAACTCAGTGTCATTTCTGTTCCATTCGTACCAAAGATGCAAAAGTTGAGTATAGTCATTAGAAGGATCTGACATATTTGCTTATTTGCTTAATCCCCTCTGTATACGGTCAGTCTCCTAACCAAGCCCAGTCAGCTGCTTGGCCCCCACCCCACCACCAGCTCCTCAGTCCTCAGCCGCAGTAGCCCTCAGCCTCGTGTGCTTCCTTCAAGGGGTGGATGTTCTCTCCACTATCTTATGTTATTACTCACTGGGGAAATTTTTACTGCACTTTTAGTTTTATAAAATGTTTCTGTTCAGAGACAAACACAGGTGTTTATTGTAGAAACTGCAAGATTTGGAAAGCACCATCCAGAATTACCTGTTGCATTTTAGTGTATAATAAATACGATTTTTTTCTATATTGTTCTTGTTAGGCGGGGAGATGTTATGAGATATTTTACAATATTAAGTTATATCTTATAATTTTCCCCTTAATAATACTTCTTAAATTTTTATACTAATAAATACTCCTTTTTTGTATTATTTTAATGACTGCATATCATGCCCCAGATTAATGTAATCAAAATTTTGGACATTGAGGGTGTGTCCAATATTCTTCTACTATAAACATTACTATATGTGTGTACTTTGCATAGACTTATGATTATGTCCTTATGATATAAAATTTCTGGAACAAAAAATTCATAACCTATTTTGATATTTATTACTGAAGGGCTCTCCAGATGTATTATAGCCATTTTTATTTCTGCTGACAGTATGAGAGACCTGAAGCCCTTCCACATAAGCTATTATAGCTTTTTAAGGGTCTTTAATTAGTAATTTTATTTGTTATAATAATCTTATTTTTGCGAGATTAAGCATTTAAAAAATGTTTATTGGTGGGGTGCCTGGGTGGCTCAGCTGGTTCAGCTTCCAACTCGTGATTTCTGCTGAGGTTCTGATCTCACAGTTCGTGAGTTTGAGCCCCACTTTGGCTCCATGCTGTCAGCATGGAGCCTGCTTGAGATTCTCTCTCCATCTCTGTCTGCCCCTTATTTATTTATCAAAATAAATAAGTAAACTAAAAAAAAAAAAAGCTCTTAAAAATGTTTATTGGCTTCTTGTGTTTCTTTTTTTTTTTCATGAATTATTTCAACCCTTTTCAACATTCTTTGGAAATTGTCTTTCTTGAAAATGTATATTCAGGGGCGCCTGGGTGGCGCAGTCGGTTAAGCGTCCGACTTCAGCCAGGTCACGATCTCGCGGTCCGTGAGTTCGAGCCCCGCGTCGGGCTATGGGCTGATGGCTCAGAGCCTGGAGACTGTTTCCGATTCTGTGTCTCCCTCTCTCTCTGCCCCTCCCCCGTTCATGCTCTGTCTCTCTCTGTCCCAAAAATAAATAAGAAATGTTGAAAAAAAAATTTAAAAAAAAAAGAAAATGTATATTCATTTTCTGAGTTCGCTAATCCTAATAAGATATGATAATCCTCGATGTCAATTTAGATTTCCATCCCTGTCCTTGTAGAGCAATGAGAGATGCAGACACATAACAAAAACTACAATACAAAATGAAAAGTATTTTAGCAGATACTTTTAAATTTTGATATGGAAATATACCCCAAGAAAGCATAAATCCTCTGTTGGAGGTCAGAAAAGTCTTCAGGAAGGAAACGACATTTAAGCGGGACTTTGAGGAGAAATGGGAGCTTTCCAGATGGTCAACTGAGGAAAATGTCTAGTGCGGAGGGATAACCATGATCAGACACATGAAACCATGAAAATGAGTGGCTTGTTTAGGAAAACATGGAAGAGTCTTATATAACTAGAATTTAAGATCCATACCTATTCAACACACACACACACACACACACACACACACACACACAATGTATGTATATCCCTTATATACTCAAAAAATTTCCAATTTAACCATAGGTAATTGTAAGACTCAGATCCTATTATAACTACCAAATGCCATATAAAAAGAACAAATGTAAGAGATGTTTTCCTTTTCAATTTCCACTGAGGTAAATGTTTTTAACTGAGTTGTCACTTTTCACTTGGTAGCCAAAACCTTATATTTGGGGTTCATTTATTCAAGGTTTTTGATACTGATCCCTTCATCCCTTCATTTATTTTTAAAGTGTTTATAGACCACCTATATGTGAGCAAGCAATTGTGAAATTCAGAGAGTCCCTTTACATGGTTTTTAAGAAATGTGTGAAATTCTTATGAATCTGTCACAAATTCATTGATATCAAAATGCAGTTATCCAAATGAAGCAATAAGTAAGTCTTTATGCTTCTGGCAAAAGTTTCACACCAAAACAAAAATAATTCTGTAAATGATCGTTAACATTTAGTGGCCCCAATTTTTTTTCTTAAGTTTCTATTTTTAAGCATATTATATTTGTCCTGTTTTCTAAATATCTATTAATAAACTTAATAAAATTTTAATTTTAATTTTAATTAAAAAGTAAGTTGTTTCCATACATACATAATGATCTCAAACACCTTGTCTTGTAAGTGTTCCTTATGTAGCTAATCCCAAACATGCACAAAACATGCTAGTTTCGCATGCTAGTTTCAGACACACTGTATCTGAAACTTTACAAATATACTTTAAACTCTTAAGCCTATGTAAAAGCATCAAATCATAAATTAAAAAGTACTTAACTGAATTCCTCTTCAATGAAGACACTTGGAAAATACTGTAAGGAATGAAAATTTGGGGCAGAGCCCTGTAAGTAGAAAAATCTCCAAACCAATTAAAGAGGAGAAGTCAGTACCAATGTTAAAAAAGTAAAGAACAACACAAAAGTTAAATAGTAATTATGATAATTACTCAAGGGTTGTAACCAAGCAGTATATTATTAATAGCCAAGTGTAATGCATATCCATGATGTACTAAAATGTCAAACAGAAAGAATTCCGAGTGGAGCCAGAATGACTTTGGAAGGTTCTTTGTCTTTAATTTCCAGAAAATGAAACCAATAGTATTCATCAACATCTGTTAAATCTTTTTCCCCATCCTGTAGAAGATATTTCATCTACTTACTTTTTCTTTGTTCTCCTTTCCAAAATGTGGCAGTTTAAATGACTGCGAGGTCGATAATGTCCTTTGAAACATAAATCTCTGCCAACTTGTTCAGATTTTGCTGACCACACAACTGATTCCACCATTTTGGCTGAGTCAACAGTTTCCTATCAATTTATTCAGATGGATGAATTACTTGCATGTGTCACTACACTGATGTAAACTCAGGTGAGATCCTCTGAATTTTCCCATAGGAGCCCACCCACTGGTCATAACATCAGCATACGTTCAATTCTACTGGCTTCCTGACACAAATACTGGCAGGGTCAGGAGGCTAAGGTGAGTTCTAGGTTTCCAATTTGCACACCACCATTGCTAATATTTTTTCCACTCCTTCCCAATGTGAATCCAATCTTGACGTTCGTTAACATAATTATAACTGAATCCATTTCCACATCTAGAGTAATTAGTCATAAAAATCTTACACGTTTGTTAAAAACAATGTAAAAGAACTCTCTGAATTTCAAACTGCTTGTTCACATGGAGGTGATCTATAAATACTTTAAAAGTAAATGAAGGGCTGAATGGATTAGTATCAAAAGCCTTGAATAAATGACCCCCAGTGCTAAAGCTTCAGCTGATAAGTGAAAAGTAACATTTGGGGGTTCCAAAACATCACATTGTACAAACTAAATATATGCAATGTTTAAAAATAAAGAATAAAAAATAGGGACATCTATTTTGATGTATTTCTATATTTTTTTCATGTGTACGTATGTATAATAAACATTTTCCGTGTAAGTAAATGTTCCAAGAACATAATCCAGAAGTAAATATTAAATATAGTCCTAACAGTATTGCACAGGATGCTGGCATAAAAATCCTAAACAGTATTTTGAAGTCAGGGAAGCTGTTACTCCAGATTTCCAAGTAGCTGCAGTTAGTGGATATCATTCAATTAGATATAGATGCCAGGGAAAAACTACGACTCTTAAAGTAGACAAATATTGGGGAGCCTGGGTGGCTCAGTCGGTTGGGCATCCGACTTCGGCTCAGGTCATGATCTCGCGGTCCATGGGTTCGAGTCCCGCGTCGGGCTCTGGGCTGACAGCTCAGAGCCTGGGGCCTGTTTCAGATTCTGTGTCTCCCTCTCTCTCTGACCTTCCCCCGTTCATGCTCTGTCTCTCTCTGTCTCAAAAATGAATAAATGTTAAAAAAAAATAAAAATTAAAAAAATAAATAAATAAAGTAGACAAATATTTTACAAGACAGTTTTGTTTTGTTTTGTTTTGTTTCCGTTTGCCAACCTGAAAAACGTCTTTCACACTATGAAGCAATGCATGTATCATACAGGAAGGAATTTTGTAGCCAAGCAGATTATTCCTTCTCACACCACATAACAATGCACTTAGCTGGGCCAAGTTTTCAACACAATGTAGTTATAGAGAATTTTCTTATAGACTCACATGGAAGGTTTTTAAGAAAAATAACAATAATAATTAATAAGGGTCAGAATAGGGATAGCTAAATATTCTGGGAATGTGTATTCGTGAAGTTACTGATTGCTAAAAGTAAATACCAGATACCTACTTTTAGCCAGAGTGCAATTCCAAAGCAGAGCCTCCCTTTACCTCAGCTTCCTGATGCTTGATTTCTAAAGCGATGACCACCAAGGGAAGTTTCATTGTCATGGAGGCAACATAGCCTAACAAGGGCAGAACCTTCTAGCAGTTGGTCAGGAAAACTGTGATTTTTTTTTTCTACTTACTCAGAGAGACCACAGGTGGGGTGGTGGGGCGGGGGGGGGGGGGGGGAGGGTGGAATCAGATTTTTGAGTATCTGTGTATCTACACTAAGTGGAAATAATCTCTGTTTTTCCCACCTAGCGGGACCCAAAATGACACTGAATTTTGACAAAATGTGTTATTAGTTAACGAGATAATAACGATGTGCCTTGCTTCTAACACAATTCTCTAGGTTTTGGTTTGTGTTTTGTTTTGTTTCAGGTAGAGATTTTTGCTTCGAGTTTTGTTTGTGTTTTGTTTTTGTTGTATTTGGAAGCTCACCACAGACACGGTCCAAGTTTGAAGGAGAATCATTATTCTCTAGAGTATAATTGTTGGTTGGCTTCAGTAGAGACAAGGTGGGAGGGGATAGAAAAGTCACATCACCTCAACACACTAGGATCATGTTCTCTCCTGTAACACAATGAGAATAAATACAGACTCCCAATTCATTATAATAAACGCAGAAACGTCCGATTCTTTCGTCGTTCTAAAATCAAGTACTAAATGATGCTGAAAATAAACGTGCCATGGATAGAGCTGGAAAATTTTATATTCTAAATGTTATAAAATAAAGAAACAAAATATTTTTAATAATTGGATGTGATCTACTTTCAATTTTTTAAGATTTTTCTTTAGTGAAGCTCAATTAATTTCATACCTATTATCTTAATTCCCTTTACAACTTTCCCGTGCAAGTGATCCTCAAATTTTTCACACCATCACTTTTAAATGAAAAGTGTTAGAATTCCATATATAAATACATTTGAATTTGTTAGAAATGGTTGCGAGAGAGAACAGTATAATATTTTAACACCAATTTGACTGTATTTTACATGGTTTGTTGTTGATAGGGAGTTCCTCATAGAAACTCAAAATGTCGAATCTCTTTCATCCAATTTCTTGCAGAATAATTTTAGGTGCCATACATCCTATAAAGTGAAGATTCCTCTTTTTACTCCTCCAACACCATTTCTTTGTTAAACCTTTCAATATCACAAATAAATCCTATCTTAGACATTGATTTGGCCACATTATTTCAACTTACATAGATAAGATTTCAATACCAATTTCTATTTCTCAAATGTGGATTTAACTTTTGATCATTTATATGTTGATCCAATGAGAGATATGATGAAACTGGTTCCATTATCTTATCTTAGACACCTGCAGTCACTCACTAACATCACAAAGCTGTCCAAAGTTCTATAGGGTCCTCTGCTGCTAAAAGCAAGACTAAAATGAGCATCCAAACATCTCCATGGGAACAGCCAAACATACCAGAATACTGAGCAATGTGTTTGGAAGCCCAAGTGGATTTTGCTGAAAGCCTCCATAACAAGAGTAGAGCCTTTGAGAAAAGAGATTCTAAGAGGGGCCATTATATAAAATCGAGTCAACTGCTTATTTGGAAAAGATCTTTGGTATACAAGACACTGATCTACTTTGTCTTAAATATGTATATCACATTGACTCAATTTATTATAATGAATGGAATATGGCTAGTTCTGTTAATAAATAGATTGATACTTCATATTAAGAGCATAAACCTTGGCATCAGACAAAACTGGGTTCGTATCCTGGTGCAATTGTCAATTATGTGGTTTGGGGTAATGTACTTGAACTCTAAATCTGTCTCCTTTTTTTTTTTTAATTTTTTTTTAACGTTTATTTATTTTTGAGACAGAGAGAGACAGAGCATGAATGGCGGAGGGGTAGAGTGAGAGGGAGACACAGAATCGGAAGCAGGATCCAGGCTCTGAGCCTTCAGCCCAGAGCCTGACGCGGGGCTCGAACTCACGGACCGCGAGATCGTGACCTGAGCTGAAGTCAGACGCTTAACCGACTGAGCCACCCCGGCGCCCCAATCTGTCTCCTTTTTAAATCAATAATAGTAACTACTTCATAGTTTAGGGTTACTCTAAAGATTCAATGAGATTACCCATAGAAAGTATTTAGCAGTTTTATGAACATTGGTAAGTACTCAATAAGTGATAGCTACATTAAGAAACCTATGTCAATCCCCCTACAAAGACTTCCTTCACACAATAATGCTACTTGGGGCCCTGTCATTAATGTATTGCAGTATTTGGCTTAAGTTTCTGCAGTTTTTGTGATTGGATGATCACCATCACAATTCTTATCCACTATAATATTCCGGGTACAGTCTAAGAAGTCGAATTAACAGCTAAAAGTAGCTGGAATGTTTCCAGAGTTACCTAAGATGTTTTATTTGTAAGCACCATGTTTACTTAGAGCCTTTCAGTTTTATGTTATTCAGCCTTTTAGCACTTAATATTTCCCAAGCAATACCTGTAGAAGTTGTGAGCAACAAACCAAGAAATTACCCAAGTCACTATTGGATAGGTCCACTGCTTATAAGCAGCTACTATCATAGTCTTCTTTTATTGTTTTAATCTGATTCTGGCCCAGAGTGGTTCCTAGGTGGTGACTACAGGTGTCCTTAGGTAACATCTGCCATAAAGTGCTCCCCAGAGAATCAAACAGAACCAAGCACAAAATGCTATACAGCACACCCTTGGCACTAACAAATCTAAGATTCAAGGGTTTAATTCTCAAGAAATCTCTAATGGTCATGGGCATGAGGCAACTTGTGATTGACTGTCTTATCCCACAAATCTGATTACTCTGATACTCCACTGAGAAAGAGTCACTTAACTAGCAAGTAAGCCTAATGGCAGCTTAAGCATCTCCCTTATGGTTCTCTCTCCATCCTCCTGTGTATGTTTATCCTCAATAAGAAATAAAGAATAAAGAATTTAATAAATAATAATAAAAAAGACTAATTAATATTTTTGGCTATTCTATTTTCTACATTTTCCTATAGAAATCATATACCTAAATTAGGAGATCTAAGGAGGCCTGGGGTTTATTCCTCAGCAATATTGAATGTTCCCTCCATTTTATTCTTCAAAAGGTGAGGAACTTTATAAGACATGACAAAACCACTGTTTCAGAAATACTTCTGATTTCTTATATTGAAATAAATGATTCTCATCTAAGTGCTATTACTTAGATTAATTTTTTTCTTTTCATGCATTGATTTCAATACATTGGTAATTCTATAATTTACAGTGTAAACTTACCTATGACTATAGCTAAGATAAGACATTTCTTGTGAATCTAAATAGAAATGTATCTCTCGTGTGTAACAGTCAATATATCTTAAGCTGAGACTATTCATGGTAATAGCTAAGACGGAACCCAGCATTTTATACCTATTTTTAGCATAATTTCAAATTTACTTTTTATATATTTCACTTTAATGTGGAACGGAAAGAGTCAAGGGCGTGGAGAAGGGTTGGTCTCCTTATAAAGCATTCCATTCACGTGAACAATGCAGAGTTGACAAGATGTGACTTCTTACTTATCAGATGGGAAAAGGTGTGGTAAACTAATTCATTTGACATTCTTTTAATTATTGCTTTCTTTTTCTTTTTTTCTTTTCTGAAGCCTAACCAAATGATCCCAAGAAAAAATCCCCAGGAAGAAATCTCACAACCATGTTGTTTTCTGAATAAGTTGCTTTCTTTTCTGAATAAGTTGCCTCCTGAATAGTACAGTGGTATGGACTTTACCATTAATTGTGACTCTGGAGATATTTGTTTATTTATTTATGTATTGTTTAACATAGTAGTCAGGTTTCACATTAGGTAATATCATTTTTTCTGTCTCAGTGAAATATTGAGTGTCCACGAATCAAACAGCCTACACCCTCAATCATCCTTGATTCTTTTTTAAAAATGTGTACTGAGAATATTCTATACAAAAAATGTTATCTTAATATGTCCCTCAAATTTATCATACCTCAAATCATCTGGGATAATCTACCTATTCTTAGGACAAAAAAATTACAGACCTCCTGACTCCTCTTTTTCTCTCAAACCCATTTCCAACCATCCACAAATCAGCTTAGAACAGCCTCCAACATACGTCCTGAATCTGATGATTTCCCATCAGATTCTTCCCTGCTTCTGTTTGTTCCAGGCGCTTGGGCCCTCCATATGTTCCTCAAACACACAAAGCTTATTTATTTTATGGGGACTTTAAACCTGTTCCTTCTACCCGAACTCTTTTCTCCAAGATGGCAGCCTTCCTGGCCCCCTTTCCTTCCTCAGGTGTCAGCTCTAAGGTCACCACCTCTGGAAGTCTCCCCTGACCACTCCAGCCAAAGCAAGATGGTCAAGAGTTGGAAGAGTCACTCTTGATAGATAATGTTGCCCGTACTGTGATAAAGATTATCAGAATTCTATCAGAACGCTAAAGAGAACTGATGTTCAGATGTGTGGACTTGCATGTTAAAGAGATGAGGGGATTGTAGTTGGGAATTGCAATGATGTAAAGATGTGAAAAGAGCATAAGTTTGGAGTGAAATCATTTAAATCCTGGCTCTTTCACTACTAACTGTGTGGCCTGATTACTTAACACATTCTGAAACTCGGTTTCCTCATCTGCAAAATGTGTATAAAACATCACACAAATAGATTTGTTTTAAGAATTATGTAACGTGTATACCTGGAATATAGTAGCTATTGTACTTAATGGGGCCAGTATTTTGTTTTCATTTATTTCTAGCATTCTATGTTAAGCTTACTATGTATGTTGCCTCAGTATGTTGTAATTACTTCTCTGAAGGAAAAAGTAACTAGTCTATAACACATGGCCAAGTAAGTTTGGATAACAGTGGCTCCCAGTTATTCTAGTAATAAATGTTTGTCAAAGTCACCACACCCAATTTAACTTCCAGACTGAGTTACACCCAACATGAACAAAACAGAAAAGTGCGCAGAATTATCTTATTTGATGGACCAGCATTTTAAATATTTGAAAGCAATTTGAAATATTCAAGTCATAGAAGAATGCAGCCATTCATTTATCCTTTCCACAAATACCTGTGGAGCTTCAGGCATTAATCCAGATACTGCGGGCTCTGTATTACAACAAAGAACAGGACAAAACCCTCTGGCCTGGGAATCTTTAATTTTTTTTTTAAGGTTTATTTATTTTTGAGACAGAGAGAGATAAAGCATGAATAGAGGAGGGTCAGAGCGAGGGAGACACAGAATCCAAAACAGACTCCAGGCTCCGAGCCGGCCGCACAGAGCCCAACACGGGGCTCGAACCCACAAACCGCGAGATCATGACTGGAGCCGAAGTTGGCTGCTTAACCGACTGAGCCACCCAGGCGCCCCTGGCCTGGGAATCTTGCACCATACACCACCTCATCTTAGAATCAAATAAAATGCATCTATTGCGTTGTACTCTTGACTCCAAATGATAAACTGGGGGCCAGGGCTCTTGGATTCTCTTCCCAGCTGTACCCATCATCCATGTGATTTGAGGCTAGTGACACTTCCTTTGAGCTTCCGTTTCCAAGCTGTACCTGGCTCTATCTGAAGTGCCCAGAGTTCCAAAATACTACGATTCCATGATTATATGGAACTCTAAAGCCAGAAAGCTTACAATCGAGAACTACTTCATTCCTTAATGTGTATGTGTTTACTATTCTGTTATCTCAAGTATATCATCTTTTTGCAACTATCTATCTCCCACATTAATATTTAGTACTGAGTTGAGGAGGAGATGAAACTTATTTGGAACACAATTAACTTAATTTTTTTTTTTTTACTATAAATGATGGTCTAAGATTTTAGCCCCTAAATCTTATATTTTCCTTTCAATTGTCTAAATGCCAATGTACATGTTTGTCTATGACTGGGAGACAATGCAGTGTCAAGAACTTTCTCTCTTTTCTCCAAAAACTAACCAAGAAACATTTGTGTAAGGCCTGTTTTCTGGGTTCAAATACTGTCTTCATTTAAATAAAAGACTATTTTCCCCCAAACATTCACTTATTATCATCATTATGATTATCTGCATTGATATCCCAGATGATTCATTTTTATATGGTTCAAACGCATTAGCCATCATAGTGATCATTGTCAAGCAGACGCTATGGCTTATTATTTTATGGCTAAAGAAAACTTTTTTTTTTTTTTTTTTTTTTAGTAACAACATGGTATCCAGGTTACATCTTGATAATCACTTTAGAACTGAGAGTAAAAAATGGCAGATGGAATTTTGTTGTTTTTCTCTTTCCTCCCCATCTCCCTTTATTCCCTCACATTGTCAGGCTGGCTCCCTCCATTCAGATGGCGAGACTGTTCTGAATGAAGGCAGACCTGCACCTCCGGCAGTCTCTCTCCAGTTCAATTACGGTGCTTTTGCAGGGCT
Source organism: Puma concolor (assembly GCF_028749965.1). Classification (NCBI taxonomy): domain Eukaryota; kingdom Metazoa; phylum Chordata; class Mammalia; order Carnivora; family Felidae; genus Puma; species Puma concolor. The sequence goes on from NC_141683.1 coordinate 32,451,970, forward strand.
AATTAGCATTCCTCAGAGCTGGAGCTCTTTGAGTGACAGGTAACCATGGAGAGTCACACTCCTGTAGGTGATCAGCAAGAGTCTAGCTCTTCTTTTTAATTAAAAATTAGAAAAGCCTTAAAGAAAAAGCATAGCATTTACTGATGTATGCTGTTAGCCCAAGGTTGCCATGCTGGAAAAAGAATAACAGTAGTGTCAAAAGAAAAACTGATGCCATTTCAAAAGGAATAGAGGAGAATAACCATGATAGATAGATACGGGCCATGTGTTTATTGTTTTTCCCAAGAACGGATACCCAAAAGGAAAGCACAGAGAAGCACAAGATCATCTGCTCCTGACAGTCCGTTTAGATAATAATGCTCTAGCTTTTAAATTTGAAAAATAATATTGCATGTATTAACAATAGAATTTTTGATCATTTGGTGACTATTAGAATTGGGATTTTGGAACAAGATACACAGTTAATGCTGAATGATTTATATTGGTAAATGTTCACTGCTGCTGATGAGAAATATAATAACAAAATAAAAAGGTATTGGTAACCTATTTCAATCCTGAGCAATATAGGAAAAATCCCCTGAGTACACAAATATTGGACCTGATCTTGAGAATCGATGTCAACATGCAACGGTGGATCTTTCCAACAAATGAATATTCTAAGTAAGGCAGAGTGGTGAATTAAATATTGTCACCCTAGCTTGGCAACCTAGATGCAGAGAAATGAAAGAACAGAAATTTTATACTATGTTAAGGGTATATTTGTATACCCTACCTATTCAAAACTAGGGAAGTAAATAATTTGGATAATCAGAGTCAATTTTAATTTTCCCTGAACTGGAAAGCAATTTCTCTTGTTTTCTTTTGGTTCTGGTCATCTTATGAAATATTTAATTTTAATATGCCTCTCCCTTTCCTGTTTTTACCCAAAAGCAGAATTATTGTAAAAACACTCTGTGCTGTTATTTCTGGCCAGAGTAAAGCCACAAAGCTCTTACAGTCTTATGGGAGTGCCTAATCTCATGAGTTTACCACTCTTATTTCAACTATGGCAGTAGGGAAGAATACAAAGCCATGGTTAATTCTTCAACTACTCTTTTGTAATGCTTTCTAATATGAGAGGAATTCACTAAAAGGACAGAATGATAAAAGCAGTTGTGTTATTCTGTAGTCATACTTTTCTTTCATTCACATTCCAAAAATTAGGATTTTTCTTCTAAAGTGTAGGCTGGATGAAAAAAATTTTAACCCCAAAGGCTTCCCCATAATATGAGCAATGGTCATTGTACATTGTTCATCAAAACACTTTTATAATTCTCAATTAATTTGAATGCTCTTTCTTGATAAGCACAATTCCTCAACTTTCAAATATTCCACAAGAATTTTCCAGAAAACAGATTCTTATCTCAAGTTTCATAAATCTGGCCTCAATAAATTCAACTTGTTAATTACTCTTGACTTTAATTTGAAAATACAAAGAAATATTATGTCTCAAGAGTCTCAAAACTTGTTTTATTTTTTCCTGAAATTCTTCTATTCCCAGTAGAATTATGCTACAAGGTTAAGAACCATTCTTGTTTAATAGTATGAAGAAGAGCCTATTCTAAAGCATTTCATTTTGAGGTATACTATATTTGAACCATTATGGAAGGAAGTAGCTGTTGGTTCCTTAGTCCTTTCTTTGATATTTACTTCTTCCATGCATAATGTATATCAGCTTGCTTTCTAATAGTGAAACCAAATCTCTAGAAATATTGAGTTGAACAGAGAATATTGCACATTTATTTAAAAGCAGTCTCTGATGAATCAATGCCCAATAATACTGTACAGATTTGGAATGCTGACTGAGTTTCATGACAATTTCCAACTATTTTTAAAACAAACAGATTGAGGAGTGCTGGGGTGGCTCAGTCAGTTAAGTGTCGAGCTCTTGATCTCAACTCAGGTCACAATCTCACCATTGGTGGGATTCAGCTTTGTATTGGGCTCTGCACCAACAGCGTGGAGCCTGCTTGGAATTCTCTCTCTGCCTTTGTCTCTCTCTCTCTCTCTCTCTCTCAAAATAAATAGTAAATAAACTTAAAAAATTACAGATTGAATTGTTATATATTTAGAAGTGTTTTCATCTATATTCAATCATGGATATTCAAAGACTGATAATTTTTAGTTCTCTGTCTACATTTTTCTGTAGATACTGAATGAAAGAGAAATTTTACAAGTATGAACCCCTTTATCTAACAGATTTAAAATAGTGAATGGGAACCAGGAATAGTCTTGTGCTCAGAACTATTGGTATAGCTAATCTCTAATCTAATCACTTTGTAATTTGGCTGTCTCTTCCTTACTATAAAAGAGAGAAGAAATCAGCTAGTAACAAAGATTATTAACATTTTTAAGAAAACGTTGGTAACCCACACGCTTGCTGTTGTCCCATGATGGAATATTGTTTAGTTTTCCTTCTGGATGTAGTCTTTCAGGTTTTCCACAGTGATTCACCAGAATCACAAAAGGTCAGAAACATAAAGCCTCCTATTGATGTGGTTTAATCTTCTCATTTTATAAACAAAGAAGTGGGCATAAGGAGATTAACTGGCACCAAGCTAATTGGTTTCAGTGCTAGAACTGGCCCTGAAACTCATGCTTCAGATTTCCCTCATCAACAGACTTCTCCAAGGCTAATTCCATTCCTTTAGACCTTCTCATCAGATTCCACATACACTTGTCATGAGTTGACTCATGAAATTGACTCACAAAATCAACAAATAGCACAAAGCCATGGCTTGCAACATCTTACCATATAACGCCCTTTCCCCAGTTCCAAGACCTTGCTTACTTCAATGTCATTAACCCATGAAGATGTTGAATCCTTAACTTCAGCTGGCATGGTGATATTCTTTACCTTTGTAAAAACCGTGACAGTCTCATATTACTTTTATATATGCTCTACATTCAGCATGGCTTCACCATTAAACCTTGGTCTTTTGAGGGGGAGGGAGAAAAAAAGAAAGTACTTTCTTGACCATCTAAGATTCTATTATTTTAGATGTCTCTACATCACTGAAAAGAAGACTTTTTTAAGTCATCAAACAAAAAAATTAAAATAAGCTAGGTATTTCTTAAGAAAGTAGATTTTGTATGATAAACCAATACAGAAAAGATGCATCTGAAAAACATTAAATATCATTAAAAGTGTATTTTATTTTTGTGTGTGTTGTTACATTTAGAAGAATGATATGCCAGATTTTCTTTTTTTCCATTCAGTTAAGACAATTCAGTCGGAAAACCCAAAATCTAAAAATCAAAATGTTATTCCTATTCGGTAAAAGACTATTATATTGTTATTTCAGTCAATTTTTTCTGCTAAAATCTTTTTTGTTGTTGTTCGATTTTTAGTAGCTATCATCATTTCTTCTATTAGGAAGAATAGAATTTCTTCCATTTCTTTTATTAAGATTGGATTGCTGTATTGTGCTATGCCAAGGATTGTATGCTTAAATGCTATTTAATTTGAATACGTGAAATAAATACATGGAAATTTATGCACACACAACTAAATCACCACCAAATTCATCATTTTGTTTCCATTCTGGTTGCCACACTCAGGGACCTTTCGAAAGAAAGTAGTTGCATGAGCAGAGAGAATAAGAGGGAAGAAGCAGGGCCTCCCAATAATTATTATTATGAGAAAAAAGCTTGAAGAACTGCAGCTATTTACATTTTTTAAAGGGAATTGTAAAGAATTTGAGGTATTTTAAGGTAGTAATAAAGATTAGGGGTGCCTGGGTGGCTTGGTAGGTTGAGCGTCCGACTCTTGATTTGAGCTCAGATCCTGTTCCCAGGGATCTGAGATCGAGCCATGCATCAGGCTCCATGCTGAGCATGGAACCAGTTTACAATTCTCTCTCTCTGTCTCTCTCTGTCTCTCTCTCTCTTTCTCTATCTCTCTCTCTCTTCCTCTGCCCCTCTCCCCAGCTGGAGCACTCTCTTTTTCTCTCTAAAATCAAATAAATAAAATAAAAATAAAAACTAATAATAATAATTACAATTATTACATTAATATATAAATAAGTATGCTTTAAATCCAACGGGTGTTAATTTCTAGAATTCTCTCCCTCATGCCCCATTCTCAGTTCCATTTCACAGAAGTATTCATTGTTAATGGTTTTCATCTATCCTTCTAGAATATTTTATGATAATGTATTTAAAACATGAAGTGCTTTCCTATTGAAAAAAACAAGTTGCCTTTTCTAAATGGCTGCAAAGGGGAAAAGTAGGAAAAGTAGAACAGGGAGGCAGGAGACAAATGTAAATACAAACTGAGCCTTAATACAAGAAGGGAAGGTCCTAGTGGAAAAGAAAGTTGGGGAGAAATCTCCTTCACATTGAAGATACTCAGGAGTCGGCTGGATTATCAACCCAAGGAAGGAAAGAACATTTTGTACAAAATTCTCACACATTGTATAAAACTTTTATGTCCTCTTTAACCCCAAGATTCTATGGAAATTAAACACACACACACACACACACACACACACACAACATGCTATAAATAATGTTTTAAAAGCAAATGTTGATTTATGTCGTTTTAATGGGATTAAAGAAAAAGTTTCTTCTGACTTCAAAACATTTTTAATACAGTAAATTACGTGAAAGCCTAAAGAAAACAAAGCTATAAAGCATATTTCCAGATTTCCTTAAAAATAAAGAAGGAAAGAAGAAAAGAAAAAGAGAAGGAAACAGGCAAAGAGAGAGGGAGGAAGTAGGAAATAGAAAGGAAGAGAAAAGGTTGAAATGTCAAAACAACTTCTTTGCTTTTCAATATTTCTGACAGATTAATATTAAGTCACATTTAAGTGTCATTGATTCAGGCCAGAGTAAGATAAGCTGAGAGGAAAATGAGTTTTATGAGGAAGAGAAGGACAATAGAGTAAAAAGATGAAGGGATAACCAGAAAGCAGGAAGTGAAGAAAGACAAAGGAAAGGAAAAAGAGAGGTGATATGTTCTGGAAAACTGCCATGGCCACTGATGTCAGTATCGGTCAGCAGGACCGGTAACCTTTCTTAAAGACAAAACAAGACCGATAATTGGTCTTTAACAGTTGTCCAAACAGATTTCTTTTCAAAAATCAGCTCTAGTTAGAGCACATATTTTCAAAAGTAAAATAGTAAATTGTGGTTCTCTTTCAGATTGTAATTTATTAAATTTAGAATATTGTTCTGTAATGTGAAAACAGCTAAACATATTGAATCACGTTTTTCTTCTCATAAATTTTTCCAAGTAGTCAAAGAATGTGATCATGATTGTACAGAAGTGCCGTCACTTAAGGTACTTAAATTACTGTACATGGTTAAAAGTGTACCAGACTTTGGACATACGCAATGCTTTTTACCAGAAGTTGAATAACGTCAGCGTCTATGAAACTACTGAGTTCAGCTTCTTAATCTCTCTGCTGCCGAACAGCCCACTAAATCTCTCTGTTAAATTCACACGTGCCCTGGGTGTCAGCTGCGTCCTAGCGTATCCGAGAATGGATTTTCCATCGAACGTGACTGCCAAAGCCCTTTTTCTTCTGGCACCAGTAGAAAGACTAACATATACCTAGAAGCTTCAAAAATAAAATATATGATGACCTTCAGTAATCCAAGAAAATGTGGGCAAGGCTTAAAAAAAAATTTGAGATGTGTAGACACTTGAGGAGATCAAGTTTTATTAATTTATCCAGAAACAATCACATTAGGCTTTTCAAAGGTGAGGTAATAGTTACCAAAAATGTTTAGATCTATTATAGACTTTTTTCCACCACACTTGGCCACACAAATTCTTGCCCAAGTAGGACCTTTCTTTAAAGCAAACTCTTAAGGGTCTGCAATTTGAAAAGTGGTTTATAAAGGTCCACTCTTTTGTTCTGACCATTCTTCAATCGTAACTGAAAAGTACCCTACTAATTTATCTATGTCACGTGTGACCTGTCATTTTGAAAAGCCTAGAATGATTCAAGTTGATGAGCTCCCTAAAAAAACTTTATTTCTCTTTCTTTCTTTCTTTCTGTTTCTCTCAACTAGAGCACAGACTAGTACAAAGCATTATGTGAGATACTACCAGAAGAAATTCATAAAATATATTTAAACAATCCCTATTGTCTAGGATCTTAAAATTTAGTAATGAGATTTAAATACATATATACATATGTGCCTACACACTTTTAATGTTATGGATATTTTGAATATATACACACACCTATATAATCAAAATTCAAGAGAGAAGTGAGAAATGGAATAAGAAAGATAGAAAAAAGAAAGTGTTTTAAAAATCACAACTGAGAAAGAATACATTTTCCCTGGAAGCAAAATAGAGAAGTAGTTAGAATTAGCAAAACCTTTATGAAACGGGGAGGAGAAAATTCTAGGCAGAGGTCACAGCACAGTACAATAAAACACTACAGTGTTGTCTGAGAAACTGTGATTTTAGGAACACAATGTGTCCGTGTGCCCAAGGGCACAGAAAGGAGGGTAGAAGCTATTCGCTTTGAGCTAAAGTGTTAGACTTTATTTTGTCCAAAGAATAAGCACCAATGAAGCCTTTAGAAAGGAGTAATGTGATGTGATCATATAATTCAGAGACTCATAGTCAACATACCCCCTTTATGAGTAATCCCTGTATGAAAAAGGAAATGGGTTAAAACATGGCCTCCAAGGCTTTCAGTGAATCCTGGCCCTGCCTGCCTTGGCTATCAGCAGGACTATCTTCCTCCAGGGCTACCTTTTCTACTTCCCAGCTCTACAGCCTTTGGATTCCAGGCATCTAGGATTGTTTTGGGGTTAACTTCTTTTGCCTATGATATGCCTTCTTTCTGAAAGAACTTCTTCCTTCCCTTCTCCCCATCTTCTTGTCAAGCTGGCTTACTCCAATTTACTCTTCAAGCTCCTCCTTAACTAGACCCTTTTGCACTCTTACTCCATCACTTTGATTGTACCTTGACTATAACCCCATTGCAGCATTCAGTCCAACTCTTCTAAAAATATATTTAGTCCAACAGATTCATTCTGATTATATCCAATGTCTCAACTTCAAGAGCTGCTGCTGAAAGTATTTCTAAAACCTTAGGTTTTATGTTTATTTATATAAACTAAGATGCTTTGTTTAGATAAGACTAAATCTCTTTGTACGCACTTAAATGTACCTTTAGAAATAATAATTACTATTTATCTCATTAAAATGTCAGCTATACCGGGGCGCCTGGGTGGTTCAGTCAGTTGAGCATCTGACTTCACCTCAGGTCATGATCTCGCGGTCTGTGAGTTCGAGCCCCGTGTGGGGCTCTGTGCTGACAGCTCAGAGCCTGGAGCCTGCTTTGGATTCTGTGTCTCCCTCTCTCTCCACCCCTCCCCTGCTCACGCTCTGTCTCTCTTTCTCTCTCTCAAAAAACATAAATAAATAAACATTAAAAAAAATAAAATAAAATGTCAGCTATATCACATAAAATCTCATTCAATATAAAATTTGTGAAATCGGTCCGTATATATTGAAAATGTACAATTTATACTGAATAATAAATGGCTCTTTCTGCATAAAGAGAGGGGGCTGACACATCTAAAACTTTTCACTTCAGTTTGTTATTGCTAAGTCTCTTCATAATCCTCGAGTTCATACAAACAGCCAATGGCAAACTGAACCTAGCACATCTTTTAATTATTTCAGAGAAGACACAAGATTCAGCTTAAATGATTCAAAACTATTATTGGCTTCAAAAACAAGGCGGTCTTCAGCAAGTCACTAAAATAAGCACTATCTTATGTTCACGAGGACTAAGAGACATCAAGGCAGGCTAATGAATATCAGAGTGTGAGTTTGATAAAAACCAGGCAGCAGCTTAAAAATTTATTTAAAATTCCCTACCTCTCCTTCCTATTCCCCTTTTTATTAGGTGTTTGTGGAGAAATACTGTCTATCCAAAATTCTCAAGGATTTGGAAGTGGGAAAAAAAGAAGTCAATGATTAGGTGCTCAGAGTTTCTCAAAAAACATTCCATTTCAATTTTGACCCAACCTACCAACACTACTATTTCTCTTATTCAGTAAAACCCCAACCAGTTTGAAGAGTCTTTCCTCTTTTTTCTTTTCCTTCTGATCTTCCTACCTAGTTGGAAACTGAACTTTTATAAACAACACTGATGACCATTTGAATGGCGCACTTGTACTAAGCAATTGTGCGCTTTCCACAAATATTCAAAGCTTTAGGAAAGCAAGACCAATGAATCAAACATTCTTAGCATACGTCAGAGTGTCTAACTATAAAGCTGTAACAATTCTGCTGTTGCCTACAAATGAGCTCTCTAGTACACAATGTTGTTCTCTCCCTGCCCTAACCTCTCCTTTTAAATAACTGTGTCCATATTTGTCATCAGGAAATTCCTGTCTTCCATTCTTGGTCCATGTGATTCACAGAGGATTTGAACCCAGTCACCTGGCTTCAGAGACGGGCTTATAACTCTGGCCATAGTGGTGGGTTCACGGATAAGTATGTGAGCCAGGTCCTATTAATTAAAATCATTCCTAAGACTTCCGTTAACATTTTGGAAAGTTAGTAGAACTTTCTAATCAGATTGCCAATCTTAGGATGCGATAAGCCTAGAATTTTTAAACCTCTTGCAACCACCACACAGAAGGAACCATGGATGAAGTCAATGAGAAGCAGAGAGAAGATAAATAATGGAGGAGGGGGAAACTGACTAGAAGGGGGTGAAAGAAAAAAGGAAAAGAGAAAGAGATGGTTATGTCATTTTAGCTCCTGGATCAAGCCATATCTGAATCTACACTTGTATTTTTTAATTACAGGAGATAAGTTGCCTTTTCTTCTAACGAGTATCTGAATTGGTTTACTATCACTTGAAACTGAAAAATTCCTTTGAATACAAGCACTAGAAACAGAACCAGAAGACAAAATAAGCCTGATAATTGAGTCAATGAACAATGTAGACTTATTCTGACAGATGCTTATGTCTTCTGGCCTTAATTGCATAGATAGCTATAAAGAAATGAAATTAATCTAATAAATTAATGAGGATGTTAGCCAATAAGATTTTATATAAGCCACATAGAATTTTTTGTGGATTATTTGAGCGTACTTAATAACTTACGAAACTGGTCTGCATTTACATTTATTTATTTATGTCAGTTTTGAGCTAAAAAATAAAAATATAAGCTCCGTCGATGAAAAACACACAAGGCTTGATGCAAGTATCTAGCGGCCCAGGTGACAGCATATCATATTCGTATTTTGTTTGTAAGAAACCAAGTTATGGCATTTTCTCTATATTTGTATTATGTTAATTTGGTCCTTGTCTGGCTCTGATGCTGCTATGCATATTAAGATGCCACCCAGATAAAGTAAAAAAAGAAAGGGCATATTTGGTGGGGAGAAGGAACAGAAAGTGAACAAATGGAGGGAGAATGACAAGAAATGAATCTGTTTTAACTTTCGCACTTTTCTTCCACCAAGACCATTACTTTATTATCTTAGACTTTGACAGATATTGACAAGAAATTGTATTTTGCAAAACTGAAAGTAAATTTCAGTGTGCTAAGTTTTTAACATTTGGAAATCTGTGTTTTTCTGGCTGTGAAAACAGTGAGGGTCCGTTCTTTACATATTATTTTATTCTCTGACAGTTCTCAGTATTGGAAATATTATTTTCAAATAATATTTGAAACAACTGCGTTGTCATGACACCGGCTTCTTTCAAACAGGACCCAGAACAGCAACAAAAAGATGATTTCATATATATATATATATATATATATATATATATATATATATATTTAATTGCTATTATATTTTTATTATAATATCTGTGTTTTTGAATTGAGAAGAGTAAAACATATGCAGAACACAAGGATGGGTTCATAAAGAAAATGTTGTCATATTTTTCATAAGGAATTTTTGTTACCTGTCTATCCAATGGGGAGGTCTAGGATGTAAGAAGAAAAAAAATAAAAGAAGCAGAAAATGAGAAACTTTCTCCCGTGACAAGTGTTAATTTCAAATCTATTTAAGTAGAGGACTTGGGAAAGCCAGCAAGTAATATAAATAAAGCTTTTCTTGTGCTTAACTATCAAAGATCATTTCTGGGTTTGGACCTGGCTTGGTGTCCAAGGACTCCATTCCAAAAATACTACAAACTTTACCTACCTGTTTAACCAAGTGTCTTGTAAATTATCTAGAATAAAAGGTGGTAATCAAAAACCAGAGTGCTTGAAATCGGTTTTGTAGGGGGAACAAACAGGAAAAAAAGAACTTTTGAAAGTGAGATTAAGAAATTGGAAAATCAGCTAATTTTATTTCCTATGCAGAAACTGAAATTTCTAAGAATGATGACAGCAGCGGAGCAGTAAAATGAGACAGTGACTGAGAGGCAAAAGTCATTAGGAGGAAGGATGAGAGGCTCCTAGTTGGTAGATTTCAAAGCAATTAAAAGAGAGGTGGAGAAGAAGGTTGTGGGCTTCAGAAGAGCCAGCGTTTTGAAAGAGGAAGACAATAGCTATAAAACAACAATGGGGAACCAAAGGTCATGCCTATCCTACTGCCTTGGCCTTGAAATGAAGAGGGTTGAGAGGCAAGTCAGCCCCTTCTTTGGTAGATTTTCCAGGGAAGAGGATGCTTAGGAGGCTACCGAGTTTCAGTCAGTGAGTAAAGGGACTATTCAGAGGAGAGGCTGATGTTATAGATGTGTTTGTTAACCTCAGAGTAGGAGTTCCAGAAGGTTTGGGGAAGAGGTGGGACAAAGTGGGGGGGGGGAGGGGCTCTCAGAGCTTCAGTGAAAATGAGCAGCCCAGAGATGATGGACCATTTTGCTTTTCTGATCACACAGATGTGAAACGTGATAGCTCACCCAGCAGTAGGAGGCTGCAGACCTGGTTATAGAGATGAGTTCTTGCCAATAAGAAGTCTAACTGAATCAACAGCCAACAGGTCATTATAATTTAGTTGCAATTGACATGAGCTACTGACGTCTTAAAATGACACTCTCTCTTTCACTCTCTTCAAATTTCCCGAATTCACAAATGCCTTCAGTCCTGGTTTATTCCACACAAAAGTTTGTAGCATTGATTTTTAATCCCACCAAGGTTTTTAGTGTGCAATATCAAAGAATTTCTAGCGATCCAACACCTTTGTCTCCTTGAAAGCATCTGGAGATCTTGTAAAGCTTAGATTTCAGCATCCGCACAAAAATCTTCCTTAGCATTTTTATGAGAGAGATGATAACACAACTAATGCCTGGGTTTTAATACTAAATCCACAGACATAAAATTTCCACCAAAGGTGTGGAGAGATAGTTCATGACAGGACTACAGGGGTAGACTCACAATGTTGGTGCAGGCCCTTGGTAATAAGAGAAGCAAAAATCTTTGCTCAAAGGGCACATGTGTGTGACTCAGCCATCCAAATTAAGCAGGAGTATAGACTAAACATCAAGTACCCTCAATAGCAACAACTTTAAGCTACTGATAACCAAGGAGCAACTGAACAGGAAGAAAATTTTGTCTTCAAAATTCATATTCCATACTTACTGAATTTTTTTCAAATGTTTGTTTATTTTGAGAGAAAGAGAAGGAGAAAGCATGAGTGGGGTAGGGGCAGAGAGGAGAGGGAGAGAGAGAATTCTGAGCAGGCTCTGCACTGTCAGCCCAGAGCCAGATGCAGGACTCAAACCCACGAACTGTGAGATCATGACTTGAGCCAAAATCAAGTGTCGGATGCTTAACCGACCGAGCTACCCAGGCACCCCAAATACTAACTGACTTTTAAGCTCCCATTTACAAAAGAAAAAAAAAATACCTTCTAGGAGAACACACACACACACACACACCCCTTAGATGCCGCCATTACCTCAAAGTTGCATCACAAAGTTTTATTCTCAGTTGGATTTGTGATGTCTCAGTGATTTGTGGTGTCCTCTCTGGGTTATCTATCTGATGGAAACAATGTCTGTAAATGAAGAAGAAACTTTATGAGTTAATCTTTATTGGTATATTTAAAATTAGTTACGGAAGGGAAGTACTAAAAATAAAGTAGTATTATTCCGAGAATATTATATCTAGAATATAGCTATTATATTTTTCTAGGAAGGTCTTATATGAGGTGAAACATAATAGGAAACTTTCAGTCAGCCTTTAGGGCTTTTTTCTTATAAACATATTTACATTTTTCTTGAGTACCTGACCACAGAAGTGTTGTTTTTCTTTCTAGTTTCTTTCCATGCTTCAAATATAGTTTAACAATTGAAGTCAATGGGTTGCTTTTGAGAGAAGGCAAGGCTTTGGTTTTCTCAATGTTTAGACCATTTTATCCTTTTGTTGCAAACCTAAGAAGCTCACTAAATGAAGTCCATTTTAAAAAGAAAATATTCAGAAATTATAATGTCAGACTTAGGGTTTGTTTTTATTTATTATTGTCTCGATATTAACAACCATCATCGTTAAAACTTCATTTATCTGCTGTATTACTGATTTCAAGGCACCCCACATCAATAACCTCATTTGAGTCATAAAGCAATCCCCCAGGTTGGCAGGAAAGGATTTATTATAATTTTCCATTTATAAGTGAGGAAACTGAGTTTTTAAAACATGTAACTACTTCAAAAGTTAAACCTGGAACTCAGGCCATGTGAAATCAAACCTAGGACTTTTAATATTAAATCTTATGACTTTGTCATAATCATGCCTAGTTCACTTTGCACTGTTCCTTTAGCCCAGTAAGTATAATATTTAATAATATGTATTCATTGCATCTATTATTTTTAGAAGCCTAAAGCTCACATGGACTGTGTATTCATTTCCCAGGGCTGTGGTAACAAATTACCACAAACCTGATGGTTTAAAATGACATCAGTTCGTTGTCTCACAGTCTGGAGGCCAGAAGTCCCAAATCAAGGGCTGCACTCCTTCTGAAGGTGCTGAAGAGAAGCCTCCCTTGCTTCTCCCAGCTTCTGGTGGCTCTCAGCCCTCCTTATGGCTGCTCGCTCCAGTCTCTGCTTCTGTCTTCACATGGCCTTCTGCTCTGGAGAAGACCTTCCCCCTCATCTAAGGACACTTGCCATTGGATTTAGGACCTACCCTAATCCAGATGATCCTCATTTCCAGATCTTTAACTTAATTGTATCTACAAAGACCATTTTTCCAAATAAGGTCACAATCACAGGTTTCAGACAGGGACAGATCTTTTAGGGGACCAACACAGATGTTTATCCCTAAATATTACTAAATTAAGTGTTCCTATAAAATACCTGATAATTATAATTAGAAAACTTTGAGTAACATTTTACAATGTCCATTTAGAAAGTAAGTTGGAATCTAAATAACTAGAAGATATAAGCCACTCCCAAAAGTTATAGTGAACCTTTTAAATACTTTAAAATTTTAATAATTATATAAAATTTGTCAGCTAGGGTTTTAAGAGTGGTTCCAATACACTAGAAATAAAATGCTTAGATTAGTAGGGTTTCAGAGACTACTACTTTAATTGATGAATGACGTTCCCACTCATCAAGTCACAAAGTCAGGTTATTTGGCAGACATGGCCTCTAATACCCGATATCCACTTTTCCTTGCCTTCTGGACACATAAGAGGAATATGCATGCTTAGGAGTGACAGAAATTACAATTGTCACTTCCAGGAAGACGCACGTTAGTTACTGGCACCCAATTCTGTACTTCACTTGGTCTCTGCTATGGCTATTGGAAAACCACATTGCTAAGGAACTACAATGTAGATCCCTTCCATGGAGGACAGCTCAGCTGCCCTGAGACTTCTCTGGGCTCATAGTGCGCGTTGCATGAAAGAGGAATAAATCCGGGTATTTTAAGGTACTGAAATTTTGGGTTGCTGTCAGTGTAGCCTAACCCAATCCATGCAGACTAAAACAGTTATTTATAGTAGGAATAGATGTCACTATGACAAAAACTCTAAAGTATGTGGCATAGGCTTAGTGTTGATCCTACCGGGGGTAGCAGTTGTGAATGGCCACCTCCTGTGGAGGCTAGAAGATGCAAGTCAATCATCTGCAGGGGCAAATCATTTGGTAATATTACCACCTATGATGATTTATAAAATAGATCTTATTCAAAATAAAACTTGTTGCCCTTGACAAAAGATTAAATAGAAAATTAGAGTGTCTGCAGATTGATGTCAATTGCAATTGGCTGGGTATCACAAAAAGAAAAAGATGATCTCAGAAAAGAATAGACTGATTTGCAATTAGGAGCAAACAATATATAGAAGAGTAAAGAAGTTTGGGGATTAGTAGGATTCTAAAAACTCCTTTCTCAGAGACTACTTTGTACAAAACAGAAAAATGAAATCTAATTATTAAGGCAAGGATCAAATCAGGGGTATGGCTACCATACTATGTTTAAATCTGGGAATGGATTATGGCATCTCAGAATAAAGATATGATGAAAAGTGGGGCACCCCAGGGGTGCCTGGGTGGCTCAGTCGGTTGGGCATCCGACTTCAGCTCAGGTCACAATCTCAAGGTTTGAGAGTTCGAGCCCCATGTCAGGCTCTGTGCCGACAGCTTGGAGCCTGGAGCCTGCTTCGGATTCTGTGTCTCCCTCTCTCTCTGCCCCTTCCCTGCTCACACTGTCTCTCCCTGTCTCAAAAATGAATGTTAAAAATATTTTTTAATAAAAAAAAAGGGGGGCACCACATCTATCATTTTAGTTGGCCAAAAGAGACTGAGAATGTGACTCTCTTCCTGAACCATGAAACACTTAATGGAAAAACAACTGCATATATGAAAGGGATTGGGGGGGAGAGAGGATAGAAGGAAGGAGAAGAAGAGGGAAGGGGAGAAAATTAAAAAGTAAATATTCCAAGAACCAAATCTCAAAAAACCTCATGGGCATGGAATTGATACATGGAACTGTGTAGCATCACATAGGTAAGAATCCTTTTGAGAGAATTTCACTGCCAAAGGAATCCCATGACTAGACTCAAAGAGACTGTGCCTGTTTATCACTTAAAATCACCCTTGGTACCTAACCCTTTTCAGGCAGGTAATGGGCTAAGAAAATTGCCTATTTCTCAATCTCTTATTCCTCATTTTCCCCAATGCCCATTATAGATTTGACAAGGGAGAATAGAGAAAAAATTGAGCTTTTTTTGTCACCAAGAACAATAGACTGGGATCCCCCTGAGGGAACAAAGCTAACATAACTGAGGAACATTCCCCACTACTAAGTCAGTCAGGCACAACAACTGCCCATCAGCTTGTCTGAATTCCCACACTGAGTTTCACTATCACCCTTATTCCTTCCTAGTCTGTGGATTGTGAGGGGGAGAAAACAACTCTCCCTTTCAGTTTATATGTCTCTATATCAAGAAGAGCCACATTCTCATTTGAGATCATGGATTCCATGCTGTATAAAAAGCTTTTGGATGGTCTCTCTTATGGAGATGAATATAGGATTGGGGCAGAAGAGAGGAACGAATACTTGGTTATCGAAAGAGTGGTTGGTCTATGGCTGACTTGACAACAGTTTACTAATACCAATTCCTTTTCCTCTCAGGTCCACCAGATAATTGCATTCACCCCTGAAAGTTCAGGATAGCCCTGTGACTTGTTTAGCTAATTAATTGTGAGCACAAATGATGTCTGTCACTCCTGAGTAGGAACATTTAGTTGCAGGTACTTGACCCTCTGACTCCTGTTCCCTGTCATGACACTTCTGGAGCACATATTGATAAATCATTGCTATATTAAAATCATGTGGAGGAACACTGCTTTATAGGATATCCCAGACCCATAGAAAATTTATGTGAGAAAGTGTTTCTGTTTTAAGCCACTGAGATTGTTCTCTTTGTCACTGTAGCATAATTTAGCCCATCTTGACTAACCCAGGATCAATACTAAAATTTGAATAAATGTCTCCCTCAATTTTCTTCTTGTTATTGAACTCAGTTTTACAATAGCTATTATATTTTAAAATAAAACATCTAAAAGATAATCTAACAACTTATAGCTTCAAGCTGATACTCAATAATATGTCACATTCTTTTGTGCCTAGTTTATCTTTCCTTCAAAATAAAAGAGTAACTTTGGCTATGTTAAGAGCATTCAAATAGTTTGATTTTTTAAAAGGATTGCATTCTAAATCCTTAAATTAAGTGGCATTCCATCTAAAAAAAAAACAGATAAGAATAATCTTTTTGAGTTTTGTGCTAGTGTTTTGTTTTGTTTTTTAAGACTGACCATGCTTGGAACTTTAATGTCATTAGAGTCTGCTTTTCAGCATGAATCAATCTACCTCAAACCCCAGGCATTTTACTTGATTTGGTAAGTGAAAAAGTTCCATAGACCAAGAAAATTATTTAGCAGTAAAGTATGTGAGAAACACTTTGACAGTTCTTCCGATCTTTTTTCCCCCAGCTATAAAGTGCATTTCTTCTCCTCCCCAACTCTGTCACTTTGAACACCATCCAATAAATTGGTCATACCTATCATAGTTACCCGTAGGCAAAAAAGAGAAAAAGAGAGAGGGAGACATCGTTTCATGAATTGACATGAGGGTACTTTTGCCAAAACCCAATAAATTCTTTAAAGCCAACTTAATACCCTCCAAAGCCAGATAAGAAATGCAAAGTTATCTTCTTACTGATGTAGCTATTTGCAAATTCAATACTGTCAAGATGTCCTGTTTCCAGGAAGAGTAGATTCCATGGAGCCTTTTGCTGACAAAGAAAACTCTCCATAATGTTGTTTGTTAACAGATTGTTTTTCTGCCTGTTTAGCTCAAGTCAAGAGATTAGGCAATTATCCTTTAGCTGATCTATGGACATGATCTATGGTGCATGTCTTGTTATATTTTGGGGCAATTTACCTATGGGAGCCACCAGTCGCTACCTGCTAATAAAGGGTTTCAAGATCCCCCAGCTTAAACCCAGAGAGCTCCCAGAGGAAGGGTATTTACACCTTTAAGGGCAGCCTTAACTTGAAGGCTCACATATGGGTCACAAATTGCCAGGCGTGCATGTGTATACCAGGTCTAGTGTAGACCATACAAAATCATATCCCATCCCTTTGATTATGTACTGTCTTGTCCCTGTCTGGATGACTTTTCAGAAGCTGACAGAGCTTTTACAATTTAATTGGTGTTGACACCTTTTGAAGCCATGCCTTGAGGCACTCAGGGTCATTGTACGCTTTCTCTGTTTCTCTCCAATGCCTCCACTTGGCTACCTCACAGCCTGTGGTGCCTGGCTGGCCCCTGCACTTTTTATTCATGTTCATACTTGTTCTGGGTCCTGTTACAAGAGCCCTTGTTAAATGCCCAGCAGGCAGCAGTGAATGGAGATTTTGACTATGTGGGATTTGAGGCCTCTGGCAATAATGGAGAATAAACTATAAATATAAAAGTATCCCTGTTGTGGACTGTGTTGTTATCACCAAAGATTTATTCCAGAGGACCTCAGACCTAAGTTACTTTTCTGTGCATGCTCGTGGCTGTTGGTCTTACAATTAGGTCTCTGCCTTCCAAGCTGGGGATTCTCTAACTATGACTTTTCCTCTATCATCATTTCCAATTTGGTACCTTCCTTCTCTTAGCAACGCTCTCTCCTAACAGTTGTAGGGATAGCATTATGATTCTGACTTGCCTTCTGACTTCGTTACCTCAAAGTTTAAGGAAGAGACAAAAAGATTGAATCCTGCATTGTTTTCAGGCTCAATTCTGCAAAAGTGTCTTTTTGCCCCTTCAGAGTCATGTTTAACAGGCAACTTTGTTCTTCGTTCCGAAGAGTGACAGGCTGAGGAACTGTCATCTTTTAGAGAGCTTTGCTCAATTCTCTATATTTAAAAAAATCAAGAATTCCAGTCACAGTTATCAACTGCGTATAAACTTGTAAGCTATCAAAATTTTTTTCTTGGTCACAAACCCCATTAAAAAATATTGTTATGTATGGAAGTGTTAAGATTTCTCTGGGAAAGCTTTTGTTTTTCCCAACCATCACATTTATATGGTCCACAGTGAATAGAATAAACCGGACAGATGTTTGAATTTTTTTTGAAGTACATTAAAAAAAAAAGACTATCGCCATTCATATTAGGTTGTTATTCTAGAAGATGAGATCTATCAGAGAGACAAAGGGCATTCTGAAAATATTTGTACAGATGGTGTTACAGGAACTAACATGGATTAAATAAAGCACTGCCTTAAATGTTCCTATTTTTACATAATATAATTCCACTGAAATTTCAGGTCATTATAAAATATAATATAATTATATAAAATATAATATAATTATAATATAATTCCATTGAATTTCAGGTCATTATAAAATCAATAAATAAGCAAATAAAAATATGAATATCATCAGTAACAATTTTCTAGTGAACTGTGTGACTAATTTCCTCCAAGCATGAGCACATTTGAGGAAAATTCACAACAGACATGGTTTCTGTTTAAAACCATATTTCTAGCACAAGACTTAGGTAAAGATCCTTCTTTAATTAACCTTCTTCAAAACTAAAGAGACAGCTTTAAAAAAATGAGCCAAAAACAGCAAAAAGGATTACCCAACTGGATGAAGAGACATTTGAAGGACAAGTTCATCTTTCCACCTGTGAAAAGCTCTTACAAATGAAAGATGGACCTGCTGTCCCTTCAATACACCAAAGCTGGGGAAAGATAGAACTATTTTCAGTTATACTTATAACAAGGAGCAAAATTAAAAACAATTATGAACTTGCCAATAATGAGAGATAAATGGTATTCGAATTTGCAGGACTGAAAATGGAGATCCGACTCAGGCTTTTAATTTTCTGCAAGAGGTCAGATGTAGAGGGGACAAGCAAGAATCGTCTCTGTCCGTCTGTGCCAAGGGCCAGTGTTTCCACTGATCCACTGTATCATTTGTTAATCCTGTGATTTGGGGAAATCATTCAAATTTTTTTGTGAAGCTCAGCCTCTTCATCTGGGAATCAGAGGTATCTACTTCCCTCGATTGTTGTGAGGAGTAAAGTAGCTTCTGCACGTGCCAGCATCTAGGACGTATCAATGAAGCAGCAATTAGAATTTCATTAGATTGGGGGGGGAGGGGGAGGGGTGTATTTTTGTGACCTTTGTTGCTATTTTGAGACATGGCACAATATTTTATCTTTTGTATTACTGAAGCCTTCATTAGTTCTGGGAGAAAATTTTTCAAACTTACTCCACAGCTGGCATACCCTTTTTGAAGATACCCTAGAGAAAACATTGGGGCATTTATCAGAAAACAGAGACAGTGTATTAGATAGTGACCATTATAATATTCAAGGGGGCGAGGGGATGTTTAGGCATTGTTTGGAGGTTTAGCTATAAGCCTTTTTCATTATGGCACTTGTATGAAAATAAAGGAATCTCCAGAGAAAGAAAAGTGTTTAAAAATGACAGGTATGGGATTAAAAATAATGAAATACTATAGATTGCTTTGAGAGAAATATACCATATCTGGAACAATAGAATGATGCATAAGTAAAGTAAATCAAAGGGTGCCTGGGTGGCTCAGTCAGTAAGCGTCCAGCTCTTGGTTTGGGCTCAGGTCATGATCTCACAGTTTGTGAGTTCGAGCCCCACATCTGGCTCTGCTGGGGATTCTCTCTCTCTCCCGCTCTCTGTCCCTCCCCCACTTGTGCTCTCTCTGTCTCTCTCAAAATAAATAAACAAACTTTAAAAAACATGCTTTAATAAAACAAATCAATAGGACTCTACTTTCAACTCCAGCATAAATGGCAGTGTGCTGCCATTTATATATTCATTCGTCACATTCCTTTGAGTGCCTATTTGCAGTTTCTATGCTGGAGATATTAAGAGGAATAAAATATATATCATGTTCTTAAGCTATACTTGAGTAAGACCTTCACCCTGTTTACCTCTACTGAGTCCCATATAGGTATCTATCAAAATAAATAACAACACTTTATTGACTTTATTTGCTTATTGATCTGCCTCCTCACTAGACTATAACATCCAGGGAGAGCAGAGGATGCTTTGTTTATCTTTGCATCTTAAGCATTTAGTAAGCATTCAATAAATGCATATGAAATTAATATTAATGAATGAGTAAGTGGAAGAAACAGATGAATGGAGGCATAAGGATGACTCTGAATTTACTACTGTGAGTTACTCAGAGAAAGAAAGCACACATCCTTTCTCAGATCTCAGATCTCATTCTCGGACAGCACTAAAGTGACCTCTGGCTACATGTGCCACCATGTAATTACCTTATGTATGTTTTACATTGACTGGCTTATTCCTCGTCTGAAAGTCGCAAACCAACAGGGACTTTGCCATTCTTGTTCCAGCACTCAGCCAAGTGCCTGTCGTGTAGAGGGAGCTAAGTCAATATGTGTTAAGGGAATTAATGGGTTGATCATGATACAATGCAAGAATATGGGAACACATTTCAGAAGAAGAATTAGAAAGAACTCAATTGGGGGTATGTAAAATTTGATATGAAAACAGCACAACAAGGTTGTGATATACCCTGCAAGTTGCTGTAAGATTTGTTTTAGCACCAAAAAGAGGTCAAGGTTGGGAGTCTCAGACACAGATCTGGGAGTCCTCTGTGTTAGGTTCAGGACTTGACTCAGAGCAGACATTAAATAAGTGTTGAAAAGTTGCCAAAGGCAGAAATTCTTGAGAGAAAGGGATGAGGAGAGCAAGTGAAGGAAAATGTTTTATTCCTCACTGTCACATTTCCTTTTACTACTGTAAAAAAAAAAAAAAAAAAACAAAAGTCCAGATTCATAATACAGAGAAAACCAAGTATACAGAAGAGTTGAAACTTTGCTTCCATAATCACCGAGTCAAGCTGTGTGTATGTATACCGTATATGCAACCAATCTTGCAATTTAATAAAAAAAAATTTAGTCAACCTACTTGTTATTTTTAATCACTGATTATAGTGAAATTATTTGTGATTGTTTAGCCTGTATTAATTTAGAGACCATCAGAGTTTAGAGCATCTGGGCTGGCTTACATTATTCTTTCAGAAAAAGACTTTCACTCTACCCTTGTCCTATGTCTTTATAGACAGTTACAGTAAGAAATACCTTTTTATTTTTTGTAATATTATAGTTGAAACTTATAAAATCATGCAGCAAGAAAGAAACTAAGAGGAGCACCTGGGTGGCTCAGTTGGTGAAGCGTCCGACTTCAGCTCAGGTCATGATCTCATGGCTCGTAAGTTTGAGCCCTGCGTCAGGCTCTGTGCTGACAGCTCAGAGCCTGGGGCCTGCTTTGGATTCTGTGACTCCCTCTCTCTCTCTCTCTGCCCCTCCCCTGCTCATGCTCTGTCTCTCTTGGTCTCTCAAAAAATAAGTAAATGCTAAAAAAAAAAAAAAAAAAAATGTTAAGAAGAAAGAAAGAAAGAAAGAATAAAGAAAGAAAGAAAAGAAAGAAAGAAAGAAACAGGGAAAGAAAGAAAGAAACTAAGATTACCTTGTGTAATGCCTTTATTCTACAGGGGACATATTTAAGCCAAGGGAGAAAAATAACCATTTTTACAATGGTTACTCTCTTTCTGTACTCTCTTTCTGTTGTTAAAAAATAAAAATCAAATGACTGAATAGATTTTCTCTAAGAACCTTAGAGCCACATTGTCCGCAATGGTTCTTAAAAACCTCTAGGCGTGGTGCTTTCTTGGTGAACTCTGTCCTATCTTTTAATGAAAACATTTATCTTAAATTGTGACTTAATCCATAAACCACTTCAATCTATCTCAAAAAAAAAAAAAGGCAGTCACTTAAAGGAATAATTATTTGTAGAATAAAAATTTTATTCAAAAGTTAGTTATTATCATGTGCTCAGCTAATGGGGACCATAGTCTTAAAAAAATTATTTTCTCTCCCAAATAATTAAGAATTATCCCAAATCCAGGACATCAGCCAGAGAACAGCAACCTATTCTTAGTGTCATATCGGAAAAAAATTTGGCTTCAAAGTTGCTGTAAATAGTCTGTGACTATCTCTTAAGAGAGAGGGCACAGGAGCATTCTCTCCTGACAAATCAGCATCATCCAATGGACCTCAAACATCCTAGATATCAACTGACAAGTTAGAAAAGAGTTCAATGTCCAACTTTGGTTCTTTTACCCAACTTCTCTGGCCCAGTTTCCTTATCTTAAAAATAAGAGTAAAATAGAACTTATTCATAGGGTTTTCATGAAAATTCATAGCCTTTTAAACAATGTCAATAGTGGTAGTTATTATCATTATTGTCATTATTCTGTACGAAGCATCAATTATGCACTAGGCACTGAGGTTTAATAGCTAGAAATCGTGTATGAGACAGTCCTTGACTTGAAAGATAACACCCCCCAAAACCCCATTAAGTTTATCTAAGATGATGAAACTCTTAATTTTTAAGAAAAATGAATACATTTAATTCAATGTTATTTTATCTCAATGAAATTGAGCTTTAGAGTTAGAGAGTGACATCACCAAGACAGTGATAGTGTGCTCCTGACTTTGCTCCCCATCACGAGAATAAGTAACAACTATTCAAGAAAAAGACGCTACTGAGAGAATCCTAGCATATAAGGGTGAGGCTAAAGCACCCCTCTTGTATCACAGAGACCACGACGGATTGCATTAGAAGGGTAAGTGAAGCAGCTCCCCATTGACTGCATTGACTGGCCCCCAGGCAGGACAGTATTACATGGAGAGGTCTTCCTTGACCTGGCAGTTACTCCTGTGGACAAAGAGAACGGGGTGGGGGAAACCAGCCCGTTTGATCTCGCTCCATAGGGATTGCAGAAGTGAGGCTCCACCACTGGAAATCTGTGATGGAGGAGTGGGGTGGGGCTTACAACCACCAGCACGAGCATCTTGACAGACTGAATGCATACCTGCAGTGTCCAAGAAGTAATCCCAACCAGCAGTTTTGTTCATCTGCAGAACCAAGCCGAGGAAGCACCAAAGAACTTGCAGGGATGCAGATCTCCTTGACTCACATCCTTAAATGAGAAGGTTTGCCAGTCCTAGAGCTCAGTTTGCGCACACGCAGGCAAGGTGCTAAACCACAACCACAGCCACTGTCGGGGATGCTTTCCAGCCCTACCTGCCCTGTTGGGCTGGTGACAACTCCTGGAAGCCATGTAGCCCAATAATGCTCAAGCAGAGAGGTGGGTAAGCGGAGCTGATTGCCCCCAGACCAAAACCAGTAGCAGGCATGAAGGCATTCCCGTGGTATGCACACGAGGGAGACTAACTCCTAGCAAAAATGAGGGTAGCTCCCAGCTGCTCCCAAATGGAGAGCTTGTTCGAGCCTGTTCCAGAATTGGAGAGCAGCGGGGTACAGCTCCTCCCCATTCCACCCAGGCAAGGGGGCTGAGACTTAGCTCCACCCACTGTGTAGAGAGTCTTCCAGCCCAATCTGAGCAGAAGACTGGCAATAGTTCCTGGAAGCGCTGAGGTCCCAGGGCTCATGTGCAGAGAAGGGCAGACAGAATTTTTTGTCACAAAGACAAAAGATAACAAATGCTGGCATGGATGTGGAGAAAGAAACACTTATGCACCGTTGGGGGGATTATGAATTGGCACAGACACTATGGAAAACAGTGTAGAGGATCCTCGAAAGATTAAAACTAATACTAGTTTTATGATCCAGCAATTGCACTTCCGGGAATGGACTCAACAGTAATGAAAACACTAACTCGGGGGGCACCTGGGTGGCTTAGTCTAAGGTTAAGCTTTCAACTGCAGCTCAGGTCATGATCCCACAATTCCTGAGTTCAAGCCCCTGGAGGGGCTCTGTGCTGACAGCTCAGACCCCGGAAGCCGCTTGGGATTCTGCGTCTCCCTCTCTCTCTGTCCCTCCCCCATTCATGCACGCACGCGCACACTCTCTGTCTCTCAAAAATAAATATTGAAAACAAATTTTTTTTTAAAGAAAACACTAACTTGGAAACAGATATGCACCCCCATGTTCATAGCAGCATTACTTACAATAACCAAGGCACGGAAAAACGGAAGTGCCCATCAATGGATGAATGGATAAAGAAGTTGTGGCATAAATACCCAATGGAATATTACTCCGTTGTTAAAAAAAAAAAAAAAAAAAAAAAAAGAGGAAATCCTACCATAAGTGACAACATGAATGGGCCCTGAAGGCATTATGCTAAGTGAAATAAATCAGATAGAGAAAGACAAACACTATATAATCTCACGTATTACATGTGGAATCTAAAAAACAACTCCCACTACCACCAGAACAAAAACACCAGATTCCTTAAATAAGAGATCAGATCTGTAGTTACCAGAGGTGGGGTCGGGGGAATTGGAGGAATGTGGTCAAAAAAGTATAAACTTTCAGTTGCAAGATAAATATTAGGAATGTAATGTACAACATAATGCCTGGAGCTAATACTGCTGTATGATACATAAGAAAGATAAGAAAGTAAAGCCTAAGAATTCTCAAAACAAATTTTTTTTTCTTTTCTTCTTCTTACACTTCTTTTTATTGTATCTGTATGAGGAAGTGGATGATAGATGAACCTACTGTGGTATTAATTTCGCAGTATATGTAAATAAACGATCATGCTATACGCCTTAAACTTATACAGTGATTATGTCAATGATGTCTTAATAAAACTGGGGACAAATAAATAATAATTTATAAAAGTAATGCCTTTACTGTGCTAGAGTAGTCACAGAAGTTTCCTAAGAGAAGTAGAATTTAATATGAATGTGATAGATCATATTGAGCTATTGTTTCACAACTCATTCATCGTTTGCTGATTTTCCTTTATTTTATTTTATTTTTTCTTCCTTTTTTGATTTTATTTTTAATTTTTTTTAAATTTACATCCAAATTAGTTAGTGTACAGTACAACAATGATTTCAGGAGTAGATTCCTTAGTGCCCCTTCCCCATTTAGCCCATCCCCCCTCCCACAACCCCTCCAGTAACCGTCTGTTCTCCATATTTAAGAGTCTCTTGTGTTTTGTCCCCCTCCCTGTTTTTATATTATTTTTGTTTCCCTTCCCTTACGTTCATCTGTTTTGTCTCTTAAAGTCCTCATATGAATGAAGTCATATGATTTTTGTCTTTCTCTGACTGACTAATTTCACTTAGCATAATACCCTCCAATTCCATCCCCGTAGTTGCAAATGGCAAGGTTTCGTTCTTTTTGATTGCCGAGTAATACTCCACTGTATGTATGTATGTATATATATATATATATATATATATATATATATATACCACATCTTCTTTATCCATTCATCCGTCGATGGACATTTGGGCTCTTTCCACACTTTGGCTATTGTTGATAGTGCTGCTATAAACATGGGGTGCATATGTCCCTTCGAAACAGCACACCTGCATCCCTTGGATAAATGCCTAGTAGTGCAATTGCTGGGTCATAGGGTAGTTTTATTTTTAGTTTTTTGAGGAACCTCCATACTGTTTTCCAGAGTGGCTGCACCAGCTTGCATTCCCATGATTTTCCTTTATTTTAAATGTTCAAGAAGGCAATTTATCAAGGTTCTCAATTTACTAAGGTACACAAGTATTTGTTTAGTAGACACAAAATAAAAGATATTTTATTCTCTTTTTTTAAATGTTTATTTATTTGAGAGAGAGAGAGAGTGTGTGCCCACGAGCAGGGGAGGGGCAGAGAGAGAGGGAGACAGAAGATCCCAACCCAAGCAAGCTCTGGGCTTACAGCAGAGAGCCCGATAAGGGACTCGAACTCTCGAACTGAGATATTCTGACCGAAACTGAAGTCAGAGGCTTAACTGATTGAGTGACCCAGGTGCCCCAAGATATTTTATTCTCTTAACGCAAGTTAAAATTTGTGAAATTTCATGATGAAAGGTGTACTTCTATTTTACATTGCTTTTAATTTTAGTGTGTCTCTTTAAATAGTAAACACTTCTGAAAGTAAATAATGGCTATTTATTTAAAAAGGTCACATTTTGTGATTATCATACTCCACATGATGAAGTGCAGACAACCTATGACACTACAGCAGGAAGGGGAACCTGCCTTGCCCAAAGAAACTACCTCCAATCAGATCAGAGACAGTGTTCATAGTATTACTAAAATATATCACATTAGTTAAGTTCAAAAATGATTATTGAGTCCCTGATATGCCAGGACACAACTGTAAATAACATTAAAAATTGATCTCATGTGGCTACATTTCAACAGAGAGCAAAAATGAACTGGGCACCTGGTGGCTCAGTCAGTTAAGCATCCGACTCTTGATTTTGGTTCCAGTCCTGATGTCATGGTTGTGAGATTGAGCCCCGCATAGGGCTCCACATTGAGTGTGGAACCTGCTTTGGATTCTCTCTCTCCTTCTTTCTCTCTCTGCTTCTCTCCTGCTCTCTATAAATAAACAAATAAATATCATGTCAAGTAGAGGTAACTGCTAGGAAGTCAGGAATAAACTACGGTGAGGGGACAGGGAGCCATGAGGAAAGAATGGAATAGAGACTTCCATTCAGATAGCCTGGCCACACAAACCTGTAGACACACTGACAGAAGACAGTAGGAAGAACATAACAGAGGGAAAGTTAAGAATAAGCAGAAGTTATAAGGCGGTGGAAATAATGACTAAACAAAAAGAGAAGAGAGGATTCCTTTCGTGGTTAGCAGTAACAGAGATTTTCTCAGTCACTATAATCATTAAAATCACTTACTCCTTGATGCTTAGAGATGGTCAGATTAGGTCATAACATTATGGTGTATCCAAAGCCGTTTGAATTCTCCAAATTTGTGCAACTGTGATCGTAACCAGAATGTTCTTCCATTATTTGTGAGGCATAAGTTCTGTGCTTATTGAGACTGTTTCCTAGTCCTGTGAATTTTTCTCGTAAATCATCAACCATTTCCATTGCCTAAGTATATCTCTGTTCCTTGAAACTTGAAGAACTTGAAAAACATAGAGCTTTAAAGGCAAAAATGAGAGACCTACAGATATTTTAACACAACTAGCATATGCTTCCTAATTCTCTTCTCCTCCTTAAACATCCACATACCCGTCCTCTTTGTAGAATCCGATTTATAGACTCTTCACTATCCAGTTATGCTCTAATGTGTAAATGTCATTTTTAAAAGATACAACACAATGGCAATATTTTGTAAACTATTTATTGAGTGCTTTCTTCTTCTAAATCTTCTTCCTTAGCTTCTGTGGTAGTCAGCCTCCAAGATGCCCCCAATGATCAGTACCTTCTGGTATTCATACCCTTATTTAGACTCATTCCACCTTGGACCAAGGTTGGTTTGTTTCAGGAATAGCATATGGAAGAAGCAATGCTAGATTACTACAGAGATGAGGCTTTAAGAGCCTCCACTTTCAGTCTTGGGCTGTCTCACTGGAGCATTTTCCTTCTCTCCCTCTCTCTCATCCTGTTTTTCCCTATCTCTCTCTCTCTTACCACATACCCTTAGGGGATCCAGCTGCCAGATTGTGAGGTCATTCAGACCACCCCTGGAGAGGTTCACAGGACAAGGAACAAGGGCGTCCAGCCAATAACCAGTAAGGAACTGAGGCCTCCCCCTGAAATGATTGCAGTCCTGGCTGACATCTTGACTGCCACCTTGTGAGAGACACTGAGCCCAAACCACCCACATAAGCAGCACCCAGATTCCTGACTCTCAGAAACTGTGTGGGCTGTTTATTGTTTTAAGTGCTAAGTTTTGGCTTTAATTATTATACAGTATTAGATAAACAATAGATGACTACTATGGTGAATATGACATGTTTTCTTCTTAATCTCCACTTAGCCTCTCTAAATTCCATCTCACCTTCTATGAATGTTCTCTTCCTTTGGACATTACTTAAATGATGATATTCAGCAGAAATATTGTCCCAGACTTCTCCTTTTCTTACTATTTCTGAAAGTCCTTATTCATACCCAAAACTTAGGGTCACTGATTCACTGATGGTTCCCAAATTTATATTCGTGGTGCTGATCTGTTTCCTAACAACTGCCAACTAAGCATCTCCTCTTGGATGTCTCAACGGCACATCAAACTCCATGGACCCTAAAACTAAACCCATTATTATTCTCTTCATACCTATTCTATTTTTTTCTTACATTGGATCTTAGCAATGTAAGATTCATCCATACTATGTTGGGTCAGACACTCTGTCTCTATTTTCCTAGTTCTTTCCTCATCACTCTACAGCACTGAATAGTCTTTCAAAACACAAACTAGAGAAGTCACCATAGAAAAGACAATTTATAAAAAAAAGAAAAGGGGGGGCGCCTGGGTGGCTCAGTCAGTTAAGCGTCCGGCTTTGGCTCAGGTCATGATCTCACAGTCCGTGAGTTCGAGCCCCGCGTCAGGCTCTGTGCTGACAGCTCAGAGCCTGGAGCCCGTTTCAGATTCTGTGTCTCCCTCTCTCTCTGCCCCTCCCCTGCTTATGCTCTGTCTCTCTCTGTCTCAAAAATAAATAAAAACATTAAAAATAAAAAAAAAAAGAAAAGACAATTTATGCTTCAACGAAAGACTAAGAGTTGTCTAGAGGACACAGTCTACATTAGTTGATTCTAATTTTCTATTATCTTTAAATTACTTTTAAGCATTGTAAGTTTTAGATAATGGATAGATATACAAATTCTGGCCCGTCTGGTAGTGACTCAGTTGATTTCCCTTCTTCATTGTGGAAAAGCACAGTTTATCTCTGTTATGCATTGATTCCAACATTCCTTTACTCCATATAAATTTGTGCTTTTTGGACTCCATTTATGAATCAGTTTTAACATCTGCCTGGTTCCCTCATGATTTAAGTAAATTCTTAACATGTGTTCATTTTTATACCTGTACAAGAGTCATGATTTTATTCTTTTATTGAAAATTATCTTTTAGGGGCGCCTGGGTGGCGCAGTCGGTTAAGCGTCCGACTTCAGCCAGGTCACGATCTCGCGGTCTGTGAGTTCGAGCCCCGCGTCGCGCTCTGGGCTGATGGCTCAGAGCCTGGAGCCTGTTTCCGATTCTGTGTCTCCCTCTCTCTCTGCCCCTCCCCCGTTCATGCTCTGTCTCTCTCTGTCCCAAAAATAAATAAACGTTGAAAAAAAAAATTAAAAAAAATAAATAAAATCTTTAAAAGAAAATTATCTTTTAACACCTCTGCCTAGATAGTGCCCCTAGTGCATATGAGAGCAAGTCCCAACTCCTGACTATGACATCATGGCCACTGACAAGCTGCTTCCTGCTTAAATCCCCAGTCTTCTCTGCTGCCTCTGCTAC
This sequence comes from Puma concolor, assembly GCF_028749965.1. Classification (NCBI taxonomy): domain Eukaryota; kingdom Metazoa; phylum Chordata; class Mammalia; order Carnivora; family Felidae; genus Puma; species Puma concolor. The sequence goes on from NC_141683.1 coordinate 32,481,213, forward strand.
ATACAGCCTATGCTCCAGCAAAACAACTTGCTGAATCTTGAACATGTTATGCTGTTTTATGTATGACTTTTCTCCACAGTTTTCCTCTGCTTCTTGGTCTGGAAAATCCTATAGGGGAGGAAAACATTTTCCTTGACCCTCTTAGGCTCCCAGATTGCGTCTGAAAATTAAACCAACCAAAACAGATTAACAAGAGAAAAGCATACAAATTTTAGTGAATTTTCACATGTCCGTATGAGACTTTACAAGACAATAAGTATCCAAAGAAGTGACCAGAGCAGGAAGTTTTTACAACTTTTAGACAAAGAAATATTACATTTGTGAAGAATTGACACGACAAAGGAGTTTAGGTTGGGGTAGTTAATGGTGAAGAAGTAACCAGGAAGATAAGGGTAAGTTTAATAAGGCTTGTTTATACAGATTTCTCAGACCCCAAATTCCCTGTCTCTGGTGATAAAAGTGTCTTCTCTCCTCTTGGTCCTTTCACATGAGAGTTTTATGACCTGTTTCAGGGAAGAAAGGGGCGAGAGAGGAGGTCAGAATGATCTTCCTGCTTCCGCTGTTCTCTCAAATTCTTTCATGTTAAGATATCCAATATGCCAAGAGGCTATAAGTTGCAGTAGTGTGTGCTGAGCCCCATCAATGCCTGCTGCTATGTCAAACCCCACCCATCTCTAAGCAGAGATTAAGTGCTTCCTGTTACATGCACCATACACATTCATTCTTTTATCACACTCTAGGACATCGCTGTTTACAAATCTCTCGGTCTCAGTAAAATAATTATACTCAGAAAGATTTCTCTCAGTTTACCACAGTGACCTCATTTACCACAGTTTCAGTCAACCAAAGACTATTTATTGAACACCTGAGATATGTTAAGCCTATACAAGATACAGTCACAGATAGTAATTGAGAACTAGCCCATGTCCTCAAGGAGCTCAGAGTTTAATTGAACACAGGACCTGAATCTCATGGTTGTAGTTAAATGATTATCAATGATGATCAAACATAAAAGTAGGCCCTACATTGTCTTTTGCTTTCTTTTAATTTCCCATTATCACTGCAGTAGATTTCTAGCCTACGCAAAGTAGCCGTTTTAAATTGTTGCCCCAAGCAAGAAAAGACATCCTTTTACATGAAGTAGAACATATAAGCTCCAAGGAAGTTACTTCCAAATTGGGTTTATTGCACATGCCTTTTGACAAAGAAAAGAATGGGACTACTTGTTTGAAGATTCGAGGAACCTGAACTACCTTGGCTACTCCCTTTCCTCACATCCAGTTCCAGAGAACTATAGATTGCCAGGAAACACGGTGTGCCCAAATAATTAATTAATTATTGGATGGATGGATGGATGGATGGACGGCCAGATGAATGGGTAAGTTGAGTCAGATGAATGCTGGGCTATTACTTTGCATGTCATATAATATACCTCATTCGCCCACCTCAAGATGTATTAGTCCCTATGGAAACATCACACATTGCTGATTTTATGAGTTAGAGTCAAATGAAGATTTTGATTTTTACGTGGGTTCTCCCCTATCCAACTTCAACAAATGAATTACTATTAAGTCAGATCATCTTCATTTTATATTTGTATGGCTCACTTAATGTTGCCTTTGGTTACATTTTACTTTATAACTTTCAATCAAACCTAAGAATTTAAAAAAGAAAATTTCGTTCCTTCATTTAATATATTATTGGAAGTTGAGCGTCAGAATAAAGGCCATCTATACAGCTTACTGTATATATCAACATGACTCGACTCTCCCAGTGTCTACATCAACATAACTTTAAGCCTCTAGGGATCCCTTGCTAAGAAAGATAAGTTGCAGATAACTCCTTTGCTGATTCCACAAGCTTCCTAAAAATGCATCAATTTTTCCATAGAAAGCATCAATGACAGCTTACATCCCAAAGCTCTTTACCTCAAAATCTTTCTCTAGTTATGTCCACTAATCATGAGCTATTATGTTACATTCCCTACACAGTTGTAACTAAGCCTCTGCACAGAAAATCTGCCTCAAACCAGATTTCAACATCGCAATAAATGCCCCAATTTTACCTTCCCCTCTCTGAGATAGTTCTGATGTTTTCTCTGCCCAGGCAATAGTCTCTCTTACTGAGCAAAAAATAAATCCAGCTTTACCCTATCACAGATTGTTTTGGTGATTTATGGTGGAGCAAGCATTTATTACTTCAATCGTGCATATCCCTTCGAGGGACACATGTGAAATGAGAGAGAAAATGTTCACATGCATAGATAGCCAGGTGAGCTGAGTTATTTCTGATAGGGAGAAAAGTCCTCTGCCAAGTTCCCCTGGCAAGTCTTTACACCCACAAACCAGCACCGCTTACTCCCAGTTGTTCATCTTCCTTATAATTGACAACCACGATTTTCTAAAGGATGCTCTAATAGTGGAGAAAAGCATATACAAATGGCAGAATTTATCTATAAATGTATGAAATAATAATGTCCAATAATAACATCTACCTCTTGGGGTTGAATGAGGATTAGTTGATAGATAACAAGTGCTTAGTATACTATGTAAGAAGTATTCTATCTCTACTGAAGTCATTAATAAAAGTATTGACCATAGCTAAATGAATATAGGATTTTAGCAATGTTAGGGAAGGTTTCCCTAATTTTATATAAATCTGTTAATCAACAATTTTTCTGGTACAGTGTTCAACAAATGACAAACTTAACTATCATTTAGTTTATATTTCTCTAACTTATCTACCCAAACATCTAAACACATTATCTAAGCATAGAAACATAGTATTCTAGAGTATTTTCCTATTCTTAAGCATAGCAACCCTATCTAAAAAGAAAAAAAAAAAAAAGAAACATGATTTGCGTTCTACTGACTTACTTTTATGTCCGTTTTCATCTTGGAGAAATTTCTAGAAGACTGGAACGTACTGTTAGCAAAAGGAACAGTTCAGGCAGCGGGTGAGGCGGTGGGAAGAACATGGTGGGCGTGAAGATGGAGAAAAGTCTCTTTAAGGGGGCGGGAGGGGGTCTTCATGCAGAAGTGAAGAGTCACAAAGTCAAACTAAAGTAAAGCAGATAACTGCTTCTTTGCAAACACTGCAGATAGCATTTAGAATGTCACTTTTCTCTTTTTTGAAATTTGGAGTTGGGAGAGAGACACTAGATCAGCATTCCTCAAAGTTCTCATATTTCTAAATTTGTCTCAAGGCCCAAAGGCACGAGATCACCAGCCTGACCTATGGATTTCTGAGACTCACCTCACCATCTTGTGGCTGGGACTTCAGAATGGGTTTAATTTCCTCCCGGCTCTGGTGACTTGCACACAGTCCATCTCTAAAATTTAGTTCCTTCAGGCTTAGTTTCCAAAAAGGATGTTGAAGGGAAAATGTAGACAAAGTTATATACATGCAAGATGTCCCAGGAAGTTTATAGTGCTTGCAGGAGGCAGGTGAATTACTCATGCAAACCTGCATTCTTTGTTGCGTACCTCACCAAAATATGGTGACATTTCTAATTGGATGTGACTGCCAAAGCATAATGTTTATTGTTTATGTATAATGTTATTTTTAGGCCTTAAGAAAAAGAAACTATTTTCTTTCTACAGGAAAGCTGTCTCTAGAGTAGCTATATGAATATTATGTTGTCTTTTCATAATACTTTTTTAAAATACTGTAAGTCAAAGGATAATACACTCAATCCATGAGAATCTTCCAACCCTTGAGTGTGGAAATGTTTGTTAAGGCTATTATGGTTCCTACAGACACTTATTTTTTTTTTTAATTACAAACACTTATTTTCAGAAAATGAGTCTTTTAGTTAGAAAATTATTCAAAGCTTTAAATTGAAAGCACACTGAGGTCACAGGGTTCAATTTTTATTTACCCAAGGCAGAATGAAATTTTCCTGTCTGAAACAGAAAGAAAACTTTTTCTGTCTCTGTTTCTGAGGTTACTTAATGAACAGAATAACTTCTCTCCCTGGTGAACCATCTCCTGTTACCACTGAGGAAAATGTAAGAAGGAAGATCAGGAAGAGAAAATAGAATACAGAGAAGAGAAAGACCCAAAATCCAATTATAATAAAAATATTTTGAATATAGAAATGATAAAGAATTCAAATCACAATGTGAAACAAATAAAAGTTACCTGTTTATGTTACTGTACGTTGAGATGGTGAGAATTCTCTTAACAATGCCACAGGGCAAAGTCAACATTTCTTATTGCAATTCGAGAAATAAAAGCAATATAGCTTTCTCTTCTGCCTTATTTTTAAATAAAATCCTAATACAAGAATAATTGGATCTGAGTACCAGAAAGCCAGATTAAAAAATATATATATACGGAATATTGGATATATGTAACAAACAGTACCTTCCTATCCAACATTCCTTAAGACAAGCAAATTTTCCTGAAAATATTAAATTTTTTCTAATTGTGCATTATGAGTGTTTGAAAAGATACAAATAAAATGAAAATTAAAATTCCCTAGGTTCAAATACATTTATTCTGACACAAAAAAGAATTAATTATAGTATTAAATTCTAAGTGCATAAATAAGAAAGAATCATTTGATGTTAACATTTTAACTATTAAAAAAAGAAACTGCTTGTTTAAGCTTATTTGCCTTTAAAATTAAGTAAGACTTGTCATATTTAGACCATAGCTTAATTTATTAAACCCATATAGGCAGAGGAATAGTGCATTTTGTGTAGCGTATTTGAAACATTGCAGATTTTACATTAATGTAATTTGATTCAGTAAAGTGTTACTCTAATCCTGCATGTGACTATATGGAACTAACAAAATGAATAATGAATAAAAGCATGTCTTAGTAGTTATTCACACAGAACGCATAAACATTTTTAAGACTTGTATTTCCTAATTGCTTTCCAGAAGTTTTGCTTGTTTACAATTAAATTTAGACTTCAACTTCATGAACAGCGTAAGAGAGAGAATGTCCATCTTGCAGCATACTTACCAACACTGAACATTATTGTTTTCTTAATCCTTACCAATTTAAATCCTTCCGATGATGTTGTTGTAGCTTTAATCTATAATTGTTAAATGAATATAAATGTAGATATATGGAACAATTTTCTATTTTTTTTAGACTTTTATTACAACAAATTTTTTAAATATGGAAAAGTAAGAAGCACAATGTATGGAACACAGTATATGCAAAACACTTGTCACCTGGATTTAACAACTGTTAACATGTTAGCCTTATTTGCTTCATCTATTTTTTATCTTTAACAGTGCCATTTATCAATGCGATTTTCAACCCCTTCCCAAATTATATTAATTTCTTATTGTAATCTCATGCACAAACTTCATCTCCAATTTCTCAAAAATGTCTTTTAACACTTGGTTTGTTTGGATCCCAATCCAAAGTCCACACATTGTATTGATATGCCTCTTCAGCCTATAACATACCATTTGAATTCATGATTATTTGTTGAAAAAAAGTGGTTCATTTGTGCCATGGTAATTCCCACGTTCTGAATTTGGCTGATTATGTCCTCAAGGTATTGTTTAACGTGTTTCATTAGTCCCTGTGTTGCTTGTAAACTACTCATTATATTTAAAAACCTGATTAGATTCAGGTTGAACTTTGTGACAAAAATGACTTCAAAGATTATTCTGTGTAGTATATATTGTATCCCATTGGGATGTTTCTATTGTCTGAGTACTCCATTTTGAGTGCTCTATTTTTTATTTTAGCTGCAATTCTTTTATAAATAAGAACTTTGTCTTTTTATTATTTATACTGAAAAACAGCCCAAGAGAAAGGTAGTATAAATGCTTGAAACTTCCCCTTTATTCATCACGTTTACCCTATAATTCGTTATCCTAGAAAACACTCTACTTGATTAATCAGGTTTTGTTTTGTTTTTGAGAATTATTATGAATTCATACACTTTTATATATTTTACTTGATCTTCTTAGTATCAAAAAGTTGGTATTTTTCTTCTTGGTGATGAAATTACCCATCTTTGGTCAGTAAGAGTCCCTTCCAGTTGGCTATGTGTCTTTTGTTTTGCATTGTTTTGTTTTGCACTATCCCAATAGTTTTTGACAGCTTCTTTGCTATTGAGGAGGCTTAGGTTGTGTACTTCCTGTTCCTGGTTTGGAATCAGCCATTTTTCCAGGAATACCTGGTTTGCTTTCATGTGAAACCATTATAAGGATCACAATCTCTGCATTAGAGACATTTACTGCTATGATTTTGTTACAAATTATAGGTCTTCAATGGACAGAAATAAGAATTACATTTTTTTTTGATAAAGATAAAATAAATCCTGAATTCATTCCAATATTGTCAATTTGTATTAAGAATTATAGAGATTTCACTTAAAAACTGTATCTTAAAACTGATCTTGTTTCTCTGAAAATCATGATTCCTAAAAATATCTCAATAATTATTTGTTTAATCATGATATGTATTTTCCCAAAATAATAGCATCAACACTACCACTAACCCAAAGCCCTCTGAGTGCAGTTTGAGACTTCTTGGGTTTTTTTTTTTCTTTTGTCTTAGGTTTGTACAATTAAAACACTGTTTTAAAATAGCTTGAAATAATTATTTTATGTGTAGTTATTCCAGCAACTTGCTCTATAGTTAGGTTAATTTGACAGTGGATTTTGGTTTGGGGAAAATTTTTGGTTTTGATTTGATTTGATTTGATTTTAACTCCATAAAACAGTAAGCAGCTCCATATCCAAAGCTATAAAACAAAGTACAGAGAACTCTGGCTTCCTACTTTCAGTCTCTACATCCGTAGATAATCAGTTTTATTACTACTTGGTCTATCATTTCATCGTTCTTTTTTTAATGGATATAAATAGATGTACATGTTCATATTTGCTCCCTGTTTTTACACAAGATATAGTAGTCCATTCGGTCTCTTTCCTTTCTTATAAATGTCTTTGTATAGTTGCACTGCTTGAGTTAGAATCCAAAGCCAGCAATTTCATTCCTAAGTATTTAAACAAAGAATTATAAACATAGGCTCACATGAAGATTTCTACACAAATGTTCTAGAGAGTGTCATTTGTAATAGTCAGAAACTACAAACCACTCAAATGCCCATCAAGTGGTGAACGGATGTGGTATATACATGCAATGGAATATGACTTAGCAGTGAAAAAGAAACAACCATTGATACATCCAGTAATATGAATGGATCTCAAAAATATCTTGCTAAGTGAAATTAAAAAACAAAAAAACATGACACGAAAAAGATGCATATATATGATCCTATTTACATAAAATTACGGAAAAGGCAAAACTCACCTGTACTATCGGGCAGCAGATCAGGGCAGTGGGCAGAGGAAAATGACTCCGGAGAAGCATGGAGGAATGTTTGGGGCTAAGTAAGTGTTCTATGTCTTGACTGCAATGTTAGCTTCACATGTTTATACATGTATCAAAACTCATCAGATTGCACGATTAGAACGTGTACATTCTATGTAAGTCATACCTGAACAAAGTTAACTCTTAAAAAAAAAATTTTTACTGTACTGTTATTTATATTGTCCACAAATATAAGCTGAAGGAAAACAAGTACTTTAATTCTATAAGGACACGTGTCCAAGAGGGTTGAAGAGTGTGGATCTCTGATTATCTAGCTTAAGGTATGAGATAAACTGATTTGGAATAATTATGGAATTTTTCCGACAGGCAATTCCCCTAAATATATTTCTTTACAGCTGAGCTTTTGAGCTTTTGGCAATACTGTGTGGCAGAACGTTCAAGGTCACGCTGAAGTACAGATGTCTTATGTTGCTGATTACGTGAAACCCATATTCTTTAGCATTCAACAGAGCTAAGGATAAGATAAATATCTACTTGTAAGAAAATAGTAATAAAATGTACTAATTTCCTAAGTGAATCATATATTTCTATTTTGTATAGTTTATAATTTCCTGGGTCTTTTTTATGGAAAGAGAGAGCAGAAATATTTATTGAACATCTATTATGTGACAGATGCTTAGTTAAATATTGCAACAGTATGTATTCTTACAAAAATCCAGTATAGTATGTGAAACCACCCTCACTGTACATATATACAGCAGGATTACTTTATTTTTCAATTTTGAAATTCCTCATAGTTTATTTAAAAAAAAATTAATGTTTATTTTTGAGAGAGAGAGAGAGAGAGAGTGCGAGAGGGAGGAGGGGCAGAGAGAGAGGGAGACACAGGATTTGAAGCAGGCTCCAGGCTCTGTGCTGTCAGCATAGAACCTCACGCGGGGCTCAAACTCACAATCTATTCCTGTAGTTGCATGAGGGCCAGACCTAAAAGTAGCCAGGACGCTCAGCATAAGAATTCATTAATGCATTGAACACGTGTTTATATCGTCCACCAGTGTGAGTGATAGTATACATTGCTGTGGCTAAAAATATAGATTCAGGCTCAAATACTGGCTCCACCAGCTACACTGCCTTGGACAAGTCATTCAACATTTTCATGCCTCAGTTTCCTCATCTCTAAAATGGGGAATACTTAATTTCAAAGACACCACCCTCACAGGGCTTTTGTGAGGCGTAAAGAAGTAAAAGCAGTGTTTAAAACAATGCCATACTTTTGTAGCCATGTGGATGGAACTGGAGAGTGTGATGCTAAGTGAAATAAGTCATACAGAGAAAGACAGATACCATATGTGTTCACTCGTATGTGGATCCTGAGAAACTTAACAGGAACCCATGGGGGAGGGGAAGGGAAAAAAAATGGTTAGAGAGGGAGGGAGCCAAAGCATAAGAGACTCTTAAAAACTGAGAACAAACTGAGGGTTGATGGGGGGTGGGAGGGAGGGGAGGGTGGGTGATGGGTATTGAGGAGGGCACCTTTTGGGATGAGCACTGGGTGTTGTATGGGAATCAATTTGACAAGAAATTTCATAATAAAAATAAATAAATAAATAAATAAAATAAGGCCATTAAAAAAAAAAAAAACAGACTGCTCTGCAATCACGAACACAGACCCTGACACACAGCTGTGATCAAGATAATAGATGTGACCGCTACAATGTGCATTTAAGGCAAGAACATGATGGGTGTTTTCATAAAAGTGATAGCGGTAAATGATAAGAAGGTAAGCCTTCAGCTCGTGTGCCTGAACGTTAGCTGGGTCTTTCTAACATCTTCATTGACTCCAGTGTAAAAGATGACAGCATTTTTACCACAAACGTCTCACCGTGCTCCAGAAGCATAAGAGGGGCTTTTAGATTAATCCGGAAAAACCTTCCGCTAAGCTCTCTGGAGCACCCTACATTGGCCTGGAGACGCTGCATTTTCGGACCCACCTCAGCCAAAGCTCATCAGAATCACTGACACACAAGCGATGATCCTGAATCTAGGCAGACGTTCTGAGAGCTTTGGTTTAGTCGGGTGGTGGAAACTCCAGACAGCATTTCATAGTTGTTGTGACAGGTGACAAGCTTTGCCAAGAGCAACTTCCAGCTGAGTCCCACTTACTTAACAGAGTAGCTACCACCTTCATAGAGGAGGGACACAGTTTTGCAAAATAACTGCAAAGCCTTGTTCACTCCAAAGTGTAAAGGTCTCAACAGAAGGCTTTTGTTGAGATGAGCAGCTGCGTGTGGGTACGTTTGCAGGCATGCTTAGCAAGATCGAGAACCACGCGGGATAATTTGTGCATAAATTAATTTAGTCTACACGATTATCTGGTGAGATTAGAGATGCAAGGATGAGGCAAAAATCATATCCAAATGTAATTATTCAAAAGAGCAGGTTAGAACTCTGTTCAGATTTCTCTCTCCTTAAATCACTAACATTTGTATACGTTGAATTTACAGAGATGATCTCTGCTGAAATACTCCAGAATCATGCCATTGTTCAACCAAATCTGCAGTCCGTGGTTCTTAGCGTTTATGGTTGACAATCTTCTTAGTCATACTAGCAATTGCTAAAAATCCAGGCAAGCCCAAAAGTTGTTTATTCAACAGGCCCTGAGAAAGACAGAGACTATCTTTACAAACATTGGTGTTAGTTGCATTAGCAGAGAATTTGTTCGGATCAAAGCTACGTGAAATAGGCAGTTTCCTGTTTTGTTTTCTAAGTTTTCTGTTTTGAGATCATTCGCTTTCAATGATAAATTTTTTCTACTGTGCAATTATTTTAATGCCTTAATGCTACACCACCCACGTGCTGAGTCTCTAGACTCAGGCAGAATAATGAGACTCTGGACTCAAGATAAACTTCTACTTACTCATTATGTGTGTTGCCTTATAGTTGCCTTAGCAAATTACTATCAACTCGTTAATTTAAAACTGTGGAATTTTATTCTCTCACAGTTTGGAGGACATTAATCCAAAACTGAGGTTTTGGCAGGACCATAATCCCTCTGACAGCAAGGGGAGAATGTGTTATCTGCCTCTTTCAGCTTCTGATGGTTCCTGGTATCCTTATTTTGTGACCAGGTCACTTGAATCTCTGCTTCCAGGTCCGTTGTCCCTTCCTCTTCTTTGTGTGTCTGTCTCTAAACTCCCTCTGCCTTTTTCTTTTTTTTTTTTCTTTTTTTTTAACATTTATTTATTTTTGAGACAGAGACAGACAGAGCATGAACGGGGGAGGGCCAGAGAGAGAGGGGAATGCAGAAGCTCCCAGGCTCCAGGCTCTGAGCGGTCAGCACAGAGCCCCACGCGGGGCCCAAACTCATGGACCGTGAGATCATGACCTGAGCCGAAGTGGGACGCTTATCCGACTGAGCCACCCAGGTGCCCCTGCCTTTTTCTTATAAATATACATGTGACTGCACTTTGGGCCCATCCACATAATCCAGGATAAACTCCTTTTCTCAGGATCCTTAATTTAATCGCATCTCTTACCATACAAGGTAATATTCACAAGTTCCCAGAACTAGGATGTGGACATAGCATTTGAGGGGTCGCCATCCGGCCCACTACATTCACAGAAGACGTTTTGTTTGTTCCCCACCGGGAGACACGATTGGGTCATCATGTCACCTCATGACATTAGGGTTTCTTCCACAGAGGAAGCCCGGAACTATAAATATTGGAGCTTATAGAGGGCATAAGCACCCCTGCTGACTCTTCCCCTTCAGAAATGGAGAGACAGCAATCTCTTCTCTGGAATGCAGGCAAGTCCTCTCTGGAGAGCAAGAGGGAAGACTCTTAGGTTTACATTACCCTAAAGTGTAAGCGGATGGGTCCAGGTTGGTTTCCTTGTCCAAAGACTGTAGACCAGCGGCTTCAAGGAGAGGAGATAAGTAGTTGTATATCTCTCCAGATGCCTCTATCTTCATAGTTGCTATTCCACCATGCTTTAGCCCAGGTTACCAGGAATATTTGCTAAGAATGCCCTGAGAGTGCAGAAATGTGAAAATACTCATGGGGCATTATTTCTTGACAGTCGACATTTAACACATCATGTATTTTATTATTGATCTCGTGTATGGCCTAACTAGAATATAAACTACCTGAGGGCAGGGTTCTTGTCTGTTTTGTACACTTCTGTGTTTCCAGAATCTAGGACTAAATTTGGTATATACAAGATGCTCAATAATTTGTTCAATAAATGAAAATATTCGTGCAAAGGCCCAGGAGAGTACCCTAAGTCTAAGTCACAGGTCGGCAGGTCTGCTGGGACCTCCTCTTGCCCACACTGAGCCTCCAGGAGATAGTAGCCTGACCACCCCTGGGTATAATCATGAAAGGAAGCAATATGAAGAAGACAATGCTTACCACAGCTGTTCTATTAAAAATCTTTCTTCTATCTTTCCTCTCCTAACCTAAGTGTGAAAAAATGATGAATATACTCCCTAAAACCATTAACAGCCTTTTGGGATTGGGTCTACTTAACCAGAAATACAGAATAAAGTTGAGATTAGCTGAATAAACTAGGTTTCCCAAGCCCCTATTTTGTCATAATTTAGAATTATTCTTAATCTCTACAATTTATGTCTTTTCTTTACCACCAGTTACATTTACCGTATAATTGCCATCTCCCAATTATATTGTCTTGAAAAAGCATGGTCTCCAGGGATGCGTTTTCTTAATGGTATTTGTTTTGGACATATTGAGATTAGGGATCAAATGTCAGGTGAGAAAACAAATCAAGATTCCATGACAGCAACAGGCGCTCTTCTAGTAGGTCTTATTCTACTCTGGATTTTACCAATGAACACACAATCTTCTCTACAAAATCCCACTTCTAGCATGACTTTACGATTCTAAAAGACTAGGACACCTACAGGCAAGTCCTGGTGACGTTCTCAGGAGCTACAGGCAGGTTACTTCCCTAACTTATTATACACCCGCATAGCACCATGTTCTGTTTCACTTCTCCACAGCACTTAGCACAGTAATATGAAGATTCTCTTACATAAGCCTTCCCAACTAAAATGTAAGCCCCATGGGGGCAAGGCCTATCACTATTTTGCTATTATATACCAGATAGATAGTACTATGCCTGTTACATAACAGATGTTCAAGAAATATGGATAGGAAGGAAGGAAGAGAGGAAGGGAAGAAGGAAGAGAGGAAGGAAGGAAGAGAGGAAGGAAGGAAGAGAGGAAGGAAGGAAGGAAGGAAGAGAGGAAGGAAGGAAGAGAGGAAGGAAGGAAGAGAGGAAGGAAGGAAGGAAGAGAGGGAGGGAGGAAGGAAAGGAGAGAGGGGGGAAGGAAGGGAGGGAGGAAGGAAGGAACGAACAAACGAAGGAATGAAGGAACAAAGGAAGGAAGAGAGGAAGGAAAGAAGGGAGGAGGAGGGGGGAGAGAAGAAGGGAAGGAGGGAAGGAGAGAGAAGGATCATGGATGCCCTTGTTGTCTTCTTGTCAGAGACAACTATAGCTAATTTCCTTTAAGCCCTAGAGATCTTCACCATTGCCTTCTTTCTATGACTATCAATCTCCTTGCCATGGCAAAATCTGGGTTGGAAAAGTTGGATATCTGCCTAAAATTCTAACAGTCCCTTGTAATCCTTCCCCCAATCCTACTGCATTGGCCTTCCTTTAAATCCAGGTGTCCCAGACTACAAGGTGAAGAAGGAGAAAAAGGCCATCTGCTCTATAAATTAAAAGTTCATAGCTTTTAACACTCATGATTGATATAAATGCTGCAGTGAACAGACTGAGGCATGTGGAAACATGGTTCGATTTCTTTTGCTACTCAGCAGCCAGGTCTTGCTATATTGTTCTTCCAGAAGTGTTCTTTGACGAATAGTACCCCAGTGATACTAGAGAGGCAATGGTAGCCAGAGCTGTAGAGGCAGGAGCCTGCCCTTCTAACTGGTTGATGGATCTACAAAGTCTGAGTGAGAAGGACCTGAGGTGGTAACTGCAGCCATCTTTCTCTTTTATGATTCCTCTTTCTTTTCATTAGGTCTGACATTTTTGAGATTGAGCTTTGTAACTAACTATTAGCCCAAGGCAAGGACTGGGAAAATGAGAATTTGCTGAGAAAGTGACCCCCATCCACAAACATGAAGTGTGAACAACTGTACTTATGACCTGCCATGAAGGGAACTCAAGCTTGGATTTATGTCCAGATATTGCAGTTGATTTGATAAAGTAAAATGAAACCAGTACCTTCTGCACCTGCAGGCAGGCCTAGGGACTTTCATAGAGAAATATTTCTATTATTTTTATCTTTTCATGTTACAGTATTTGAAATGAACGTCTCTGTCCACTCAGTATCCACAAAAGACTGCCAGGGATGAGCTGGGAAAGTTGGCTCATAACAAACAAGACAAGGAGAAAAAACAGCAAACTAAAGTTGCCTTGTGATGAGGCCGGGCTATGTATCACACAGTATGCTCGTGCCATTCTCAACCCCTCATCAAGCATAAGAACGCACCAAAGCAGTGTTCTGTCAGGGACAGATGTCTAGAAAGCAACCCATTCACCTCTCAGGTGTCTGGTTGGTTGCTTGGTTGGAGTCTTCATTTGTAATTGTGATACCTTGAGTTGGAGAAAGACGGAAGGACTCCGCTTCAGAGCTTCAGCTGCAGCTCCAATGTCTTTCCCTCCAAACTACAGCAACTGCTAGACACAGGGCCAACTCAGAGACAGAAAGAGCAACACCTTCTCTCAAGACAGTCCCAGGAAAATTTCGTATTAAAACATTTTTAGCCATTACTTCCAGAGGACGGGCACTTTTTGTGTGACTTACTTTGTGAAGGGATAGAATTTCTCCACATAAGACACATTTCCCTCCTGCTCAGACAAAAAAAAAAAAAAAGTGGGGGGAGGGGGAATTGCTGCTGCCATGCCAGAACAATCTAAGGGAAACCGCTGAAAACACAAATTCCCAGCCCTGAGGTCCTGGGGCTTCGACTGAACAAGAACACAGTTTTCTTTATTAAAATAAATTAATTAGCCTAATAAATGAGAGAAGAGGACAGAATGAGAAAGAAAATTTTCCCTGTTTAATGTGTCTATTTGGGCCCTGCGGGACATAGAGTCTATAAAAATTCTTAAGGGAATTAAAACACATGTGCACCAACAACGTGTTGTTTCCTTCCTGCACCAAAGGACCACAAGTCTCCAGAACTTTATGCAAAACATTAATCTACAGAGAATCCCTTGGAAGAAACCAGTGATTTCTCCATTGTACTGTATTGTTGTTTATCCTTCTAAAAAGCAGTAAAATATCCTTGTCAAGAATACTCCTTTAGACTTTAAACAGTCTCTTTCCTCTCTAGAGTATTCAGTTTTGTCCTATTTTTGTCTAAAAAAACAACAAGCAGAAATAAAAGTCTCAGACAACATCTTTGAAAATGGTTAAGAACAAGTGTGTATTGAGACCAAGATTTGAGTGAGCTTAAAAATATTTTCAATCAAATGTGTTCATATCTTGGAAGCTTAGGTTATTGAGGGAAGAAAGGAGGTGGTCAGAATATTCAGTCTGACATTTCTTACCAACAATTGTGATAAGCAGTCAATGAGATCCTTTTTATATGAAAAAAAATGTATAAAATACTTCCAGTAGTCAATGACTGATAACTAATGTTTAATGAATACCTAAACTACACAAACCCCTAGTTGGGCTTTGAAGGGTGAATAACGAGGGGAAAAAAGAGCTCTTGCCTTTAACAAGTGTATAAACGAGTTAGTGGTTTAAGACATCAACACACCAAAAAGCAACTTGACCTTTGTAGCAAATAGTGTCAAATAAGGCATGTTAACAGGCAGGATGGTGAGTGAAGAGGCACTCGTTTGTATGGACTGATCAAGGAAATACTTTGTGTAGCAGGTGGAATTGAAGTTTGGTTTTAAAGGCAGAGCGGGAAGAAGCTAGTGGGTGCTTTAGTTCTCTCTTTCCGTGTGTGAAGACAATAATCCCATAACCTAGTAGATTACAATAACAATAATTATTAAGAACAGCCCATGTAGAAAGTTCTTCTGCCCCATTTAATGTCAGCTGGGGTTTACTTACTCAGCTCCATTCAGCTGATCAAAAGGCTGTATTGGAAAATCCCAGAAGCCTTCCTTCACATGGCAACTATCTTGGCGCTTCCTCAGGTGACTTCTCCACAGGACTAGCTTGTGCTTTCTCACAATATGGTGGTCTCGGACTGTTTACAGTACTTACATGGTTGGCTTCTAAGAGTGAGAAGGTGAAAGCTGCCAGTCTGCTTTAAGGCTAGTCCCAGAACAGGCTTACTTTTGCCCCATCATATGATCAAAGAAAATTATAAGACCATCCTAGATTCAAGGAGGGAGGAAATGGATTCTACTTCTTTATTGTTGGGGGAAAAGGACAAAAGGAAAGGCATTGATGACTCCAAATAGCTCTGGGGAGACTATCATAAGCAAAGAGAAAACGAGGTGATAGTATATAGACCCTCCATTTTATATTGACCTCTAAAACTAAAAAACATTTTTTTTAATTTTTAAGAGGTTTTCTATGTGTCTAGCAGTGCTATGTGTTAACCGTAGAGAAAAAAGAAATCTATTGCTTGGCACAAGAATTCAAAGAACTTTCAACCATTTTGTTGTTTCTGTGGTTTGAGGGTATTTTTCACATCGGTTCTTATTTCCAAATAAGGTACAGTGTAAAAATAACCAGAAAATAAGTCTTCACTACTCAAGTAGAATCAAGAATATAATGGAAACTGTGTCTAGTGCATGAAGATTATAGTTGAGTAGAAAAAACAATGGCTTCAGAATGCTACAGAGAGAAGTAAAGATATTTTTTACTCTTAAGGTAAGAACTTTTCTTTGAAGCTAAGTTGCTTTCCTGGTGAGTTCCAGTTACCCGAATTTAAATAACATTTAAAACCAAGGGCACGTGCCCCCCAATTATCAGGAAGATGTTGCTGTGGTGATGAGTCTAGATAATCAACTAAATGGGCAGAATTATGTCTCATACATTGCACCCTGAACCTCACCAATTCTCTGTAAATGGTCATTATTGACATAGATGCTGTTAGGCTTTTAAGGAGAAACAGTAAATAATATTACTGTTTTCCCTGCTTGCATTCTAAGTCAGCTCAACAGTAAGCAAACAGTAATGCACAGAGAAATAAAAATAGCAGCTTTATTTTGGATGGGAATGGAAGCAGAAGCTGTGGCTTAGCTCTGCAGCAGTCCTGGGCTCTCCATACAGAACTTGCCTGCCCAGACTCAGGCCTCCCTCACATGCAGGGCCTGCCCTCAGGGAGACATTCTGCATGGGAGACCAGATGAGACAGCAGCTTGCTGAAAAAGGCGGCCTCCCGGAAGGAGAGAAGGAGGTGCTGAGTAATGCATGACCGCTCCCAAATTGACCAATTTGCTCTCGCCTCCAGAGACAAGTGGGTGAGAAGGCAGGGTATTTAGAAAAACACTCTCCTTACAGAAGCATGGTGAACAGGGGCACCTGGGTGGCTCAGCCCGTTAAGCCTCTGACTCTTGGTTTTGGCTCAGGTCATGATCTCATGGTTTGTGAGTTCAAACCCTGCCTCTGGCTTTGCGCTGACAGCGTGGAGCCTGCGTGGGATTCTCTCTCTCTCTCTCTCTCTCTCTCTCTCACTGCCCCTCCCCTGCTCACATGCTGTTTCTCTCTCTCTCAAAAATAAACTTAAAAAAAAGTGTGATGAACAGAGATGAATTGCTCCCATGAACAGTTCCTTTTAAGTATATATCTATCTATCTTAGTATATTAGAAATAGAATATGCATGCATCGTGACCAGCCAGAATCTATAAGATGCTTATTGAGACCCCGACTTTCCATACGTCACTATCTTCCACTACTTTTTTTGAGTCAAGAAAAGACTCCAGAAGTTTTAAAATGTTACAGATAGCACCAACACACACACACACACACACACACACACACACACACACACACAATGTGAAATTAAAAGAAAACAAGTGAATTAAGAAAACCTTCACAGTGGTCAGCATTCAATACAAAAAGCCAAGGGGAAATGCTAACAATTGCTCTCAGGCCTAACTAGAATTTGCAACATTCAGAGGAAGATAATATATGTGCTTTTAAAGAAAGTAGCTAAATAAATAAATAAATAAATAAATAAATAAAAGAAAAATTGCTGTTCTTTCACATCCTGTGATAGCAAACGTGCCTTTTAAAATTAACAAAATAATCCAAAGTTTTTATGCTTTATGAAGATTGCAATTAATGTTCTTCAAAAATCCCATTATTGGATTTTAGGAGCCAGTTTACCAGATCTTAAAAACCATGATTACTCAGCCCTCTGGACAGCACAAAGTAGAGTCTGCAGGATGGAGAACGCCCATCAGTGGAGCCCATTGGCACAATCCCAAATTTATACCAATTCCATTGTGGGGTTTGAGCTGGTGGTTTTTCTTCTCTTCTTCGCAGGCTTAGTGCTTATGTTCCAGCTCTCAGAATTAACCTGTTAATGCCCAAGAACATACCGCACTGTGGTTTGTTCCTGCATTTTACAGTCTGACAGATATTCATCTCTGGCTCACAGCTTGCAGGTGAGAGCCTCAGCCGAGGAGCCTTGGTGTCAAGAAATCAGCAGCTGCTCGTATATCACACTGGTCATTAGTGGAGGATCATTCTGGACCTTTGCCCACAGCACCTTGCTATGGCAGGAGAAGGGCTATAAAACCCTAGGCCCTGTCAGCCGTTGTCACTTAGGTGAGAATTTATCAGGTCTCCGAGTGCCCTCTGACTGGATTATTATGAATAATGAATGAAGCTTTATGCTACACTGAAGCATTAATAAGATGGGAATGACTGGGAGAAATTCCGTGCACCACAATCATGGTCGCTCTCTGGGTTAGCAAATCCACAGCTGGTGGGCCTGCCCGATTCGGCCTCTGCTGAATCCGTGACTGAAGTGAGGTCCTCCTTTAATTACAGAGCCAAGCTTCCCAGTCTGAGATTTAGCCTGTGGGTGGTAATAAAGAACCAAGAAGGAAGTTGTGTGTGCACACTAGTAAAAGCAGACGAAACGAATTTTAGATTCCTTTACGGTAACAATTGGAATGTTTCGTGTCAATCATACATTTTACTATCACTCTAAAGCAAGATTCTACTGTTGAAATGGAAGCCTTGTAGGAAATTTCTAACATATACATGCAAGTGCCTTCCATGACTAAGATACTTGGGGTTCGGAGAAGTGAATGTTGCCACTCTTCTAGATGTGGCTGCTCCTGTGTGAGTCTCAGAAATATGTGAACTGAAATGTAGGAAGTCTTGAGAAACGAGGGTCAGAATGTACCACTGATATGACAGACAGCGACATGTCTCAGATATGTCTAAGTAGAAACCATTTTCTAAAACCGAGGGAAGCTTACATGTTCCTTCCAGCAGGGCCAGCCTCGGAGCAGATACCTTCTCTAGGCTATCATCATGGCAACTGTTTCAAGACATTCCATTTCCTTCCTTCCAGGTTCTCCAACTTTTAGTAAAAAGTAAGGCCATCTGAGTATCTTTCTCAGAAAACACTGTTTTATCAAATGACATAAAGAACAGCCTATGCTGTTTTGATTTTCCATTTGAATTTCTTTCCAGACTTCAAGGGCCAAGGACTAGACAATGTGTTTGTTGGTTTGTCTTCTTCAGTAGACTCACCTACCAGCTCCCACTCAGTTAAATTCCATTCTTCAGATATTTTCTGAATCCATAAACTTTTCAGGACTCTGGGAAATTATTTTTTTGAAGACATTTCTTCTACCTGAGTGGGTTGATACTCAAGAATAATATCCCTTTCTTGATGTACCAGTGAAAACCTGGACATTACACTTCAGTGCTCTAAGAAATGCTGTGATGAAGTTCCTCTTCCAAGTGACAAGAATAGGAGTTTCAAAGATGTGGGTCTATCTCAGGCTGTGTAGGTACAAGATGACCTGGAACATAACCTCAATTTCTTTGGCCCTCAGTTGCCCCATCTGTAAAATGAGGGAGGTAGAGATTACTTCTTAAATTCTACCCAGGTTAGAATTCTAAGACTCATTATTGACTTAGGGAGACTCAGAATACATCGACCCCACCATTGTTATAACCATGAGAAGGAAAAAGTCAGAGGCTAAAATACATTAAAAAATGGATCCTGAAAGAATCTTCCCCTGTTATTGGTACAAAGAAAGAAATCTAGGGCTCCTGGGTGGGTCAATCGGTTAAGTGTCCGACTCTTGATTTCAGCTCAGGTCATGATCTTATGGTTTGTGCATTCAACCCCTACATCAGGGTCTCTGCTGTCAGTGCAAAGCCTGCTTCAGATCTCTGTCTCACTCTTTTCCATCCTCCCCCACCACAAAAATAAATAAACATTAAAATTCTTTTAAAGAGAAAGATGAAAGAAAGAGAGAAAGAAAGAAAAAGAAAGAAAGAGAGAAAGAGAGAAAGAAAGAAAGAAAGAAAGAAAGAAAGAAAGAAAGAAAGAGGAGGGAGGGAGGAAGAAAGAAAGAAAGAACTCTATTCCCTGGTCATTCAGATGAATAGAAGTCATCGAGTACAATCACTTAACATCAACTTGACAACTTGTGCTTGCCTTTCACTGTGTTTTACCCATTCTCTTCCCCTCTTTTATTCCTAAACATTTTTCTAGTCTAGAATTATAAAATTTTTAGAACTGGAATGGAATTTCTAGTTGGTCAAGTTTAATTTCCTCAAATTCTCTGCCTCTGAAAGCCTGCCTGACAATCTAATCAACCCCAAGTGCTCTCTCGCTCTCTCTCTCTCTCTCTCCATTGACTATATTGCCTGTTTCACAAGTTAGGCACTTAAATAGTAGCTTGGAAAATGCAATATGCATGCATAAGACTCATCTTTCTGAGATTCCTCAAGACAGACATTTTGTCTTCAATTTCTTTAAATTCTTCATAGACTCTAGCAGCGTCTTTCTCATAACATTTATTGAATGATAATGTATTAAGTATCTACCCTGTGTCAGAAAATATGCCGGTCCTTATGGATAGCAAAGGTGATCAGCACATATTTATTACCCTCACAGACTTCACAGTCTGGTAGATATTTAATATTGAAGCATCGCATTGTTATAGTTTAGATGACATCCTTGAGGGAAAGATGAAACGATATGGATGCAGAAAGCATTAGCTAAGAAGCTAACAGGTTAGACAATCGTATACGAAGGGCACTGGATAATTACTGTGCTGATGTCAGTCTTCAAGTAGATTCCCAGTGTCATAGTTTTCTTGTTTCTGCTTCACTCATCATCATCTTTGATGATCTGGATGAAGATGTAGAGAGCACGCCTGTCAAATTTATGGCTAAGGGTAATTGTCAATTCCCTGAATTATTAAGTTATGATTCCAAAGGAACTTCTTAGGTTGAAGTGATGGCCTGTGTCTAGGAAAGTGAAATTGCCCAGCATGAAATAGGATCCTGGTTATGAATACATCAAACCACGTTTATGAGGGTAGAATAGGGGAATGTGCTATGGGTGTCTTCAATGAGAGCCTGTTCAGTATGAAGCAATAGATCATTTTCAACCTCAACCCAGTATCTAGAGGAGGTGATATCCTGCAATAGGAAATACCTATAATGTTAACTGAGGTGTGGGTGCCACAATTTATAAGGAGAAATATAATCAAACAAGAGCACATAGGGAGAAGGAGAACCCAATAGTCAAAGTGACTCACAATTATGTCATAAGAAGGAAGATGGGAGGAATTAAGGTGGTTTTTCCTGAAAAGGAATAGAAGGGAACACAGTCATCGTCTTCAATTATTTGTAAGGCTTTGCAAAAAGGATTAAAGTTAGTCTGTGTAAACCTAAATAAATGTTGGAAAATTCACAAGGGTAAATCTCAGCTCGGCATAAGAACGGATTTTCAGCCAGCTATCTAAGTAGACAGAGTTGAGAGGTGGTAAATGTGGAAGAGAAAATTCAGAGAATCCTCAGATCACCAGGATCTCCTATCCCCAACCATCTAACTGCATATTATACATTGAAACCACTCTGTTTCAAGAGTACTGTGGATATTTTGTTGTGAGTATGGGTTTTGTGTATCAATTACGTATTAAGAAGCTGTTATTCAGGAAGCACGATACTGCATATATGAAAACTTCACCTCTATCCACCTCTTTTGGAAGGTGACATTAGAAGGGCCATTAGCTAAATATTTTCCCAAGAGGAAGCCTAAGTTAAGAGCTGAGCTAGCGCCGGAAGGAAAGTTTTCTGTAATTCTCCACAAAGAAGCAGAGAATGAGGAAAGGGGAGAAGTGGCCCCATGTGACCAAGGGGAAAACTGACCCCACACAAGAAGACTTTTTGATCCCCACACAAAAGGAATCCTTCCTTCACCGACACACTAAACTGAAGAAGGTACCAGGTAGGCAGTTCTTTTTTTTTTTTTTTTTTCTCTTCCAGGTCTACTGAGAAACGTATGTATTCCTGAAAAGGAATATAAGTAGATAACGCATGTAACACTGTATAAGATTAAGGTGTAGAGCATGGTTTCATTTTACCTATATTGTGAAATGATTATCACATGGATTTAGTTAACATCCACCATCTCATATAGATACAAGAAAAAGGAACGGAAAGCAGGGGCGCCTGGATGGCTTAGTCGGTTAAACGTTCCACTTCAGCTCAGGACGTGATCTTGCGGTTTGTGGGTTTGAAACCCACATTGGGCTCTGTGCTGACAGCTTGGAGCCTGGAGCCTGTTTCAGGTTCTGTGTGTGTGTGTGTATGTGTGTGTGTGTCTCTCTGTCCCTCCTCCACTCACACTGTCTCTGTCTCTCAAAAATAAACAAAAGTTAAACAAAAATTTCTTTAAAGAAAGGAAAACACATGTCTCCTTGTGATGAGAATACTCAGGATTTGTTCTCTGAACGCCTTTCCTGTCTATCACACAGCAGTGTTAGCTGTAGTCATGATGTTGTGCCTTTTATCCTAGTACTTACTTACCTTATAACTGGAACTTTGTACCTTCTGACCACCTTGCCCCAATGCCCCCTCCTCCCAACCCCCTGCTTCTGGTCACCACAAATCTGATCTCTTTTTCTATGAATTTAGTCTGCTTTTGTTGTTGTTTTTAGATTCCACACACAAGTAAGGTCATAGTACAGTATTTGCCTTTCTCTGTCTGACTTATTTCACTAGCATAATATTTTCAAGGTCCGTGTTGTTGCAAATGGTAGGATTTCCTTGTTTTTATGGCTAAATAATATTTTATTGCATATAAATATATATACCCACAACTTCTTTATCCATTCATGCATTGGTGGACATAGGTTTTTCCATGTCTTGGCTATTGTAAACAATGCTGCTATGAGTTATGGGGTGTATATATCTTTGTGAGCCGGTGTTTTTATTTCCTCTGGATATATTTCCAGAAGTGAAAGTGTTGGATTATATGGTAGTTCTATTTTTAATTTTTCTGCAGAACTTCCATGCTGTTTTCCATAGTGGCTGCACCAGATAGACTTCTACTCCCTCCCCCTCATCACCACACATTCAGGGTCTAGAAGAATACAGAGGAGGAGAAAGAAAAAAAAAAATGTGTGCTTAGAGACCTTCAAAGCTCAGTCTTTCCCCTCCAGAGAAACCCTAGTGATAAAAAATGAGCTGCTACCAAAGAAAAGTTCAGGAACCAGCTAGTGGATTGAAACCGTGTCCAAACTGAAATTCAGTGAGTTCTCATTCACAGCATCAGGAGGGCTTCATGGAGACCTTGCAGAGGGGAGGGGACTCCAGTCTCACACAGGGGCTAACCAGAGGGATCTTTAAGCCTCTTTCCAATTCTAAGATTCTGGGTTTAAAATGCACCCTACAGTTCTGGCTGACAAGCTTCTGTTCTCCATGCTTACATCTAAATGAATGTTTATAGGTCTAGGTGGGAATTTTTAAATGCTCAGTTAAGTAAAAACAAAACAAACAAACAAAAAAAAAACAGGTCCTTTTAATTCACTCACTCAAACCTCATCATCCAAATGAATTACTCCTAAGGGGTTCCTTGGTGGCTCTGTAGGTTAAGCATCGGACTCTTGATTTTGGCTCAGGTCATGATCTCATGGTGGTGAGATCGAGTTCCGCATCCCAGCTGCATGCTGAGTGTGGATCTGCGTGGGATTCTCTCCCTCTCTCCCACTCTCTCTGCCCCTCCCTTGCTTGCTTCCATGCTCACTCTCTCTCAGAATAAATAAAAATTCTTAAAAAATGAATTGCACAAGGGGAGCCTGGGTGGCTCAGTCAGTGAGGCGCCCGGCTTCGGCTCAGGTCATGATCTCACGGTTTGTCAAGTTTGAGCCCCGCATCAGGCTCTGTGCTGACAGCTCAGAACCTGGAGCCTGCTTCCGATTCTGTGTCTCCCTCTCTCTCTGTCCCTCCCCTGCTCATGCTGTGTGTGTGTCTCTGTCTCAAAAATAAACATTAAAAAAAATTTTTTTTAATTGTATCTAAATGAGTGGAATTTTCTGATAATTGTGAGGAACTTGTACAGAGTAGAAGCTCCGTGTGTGCATGTGTGTGCAAGTGTGCAAGCCCATGTACTTGGGCACATGTGCTCTGCTGAAACATGTTGTCTGCTTGGGGGGGGGGGCGGTTCTTCCCACTGAGCCAACACAAGTTTGTTATGCAAAACATTGGCATTGGCAGAGTTTCATACCACCACTAAGCCATAATCGGCTTGGCAGGCATGAGGGATGCCACAAAACCCCAAGGTTAATTGGAAACAAGGCAATAAACACTAGCCTCTCCCAGGGCAAGCCTTAGACTGAGAAGGTGTCCGAGGACATAGTCTACTTCAATTTTAATGCACAGAACTGCTATTTAAACTCTCAAAGGTAAAAACAAGCAATGGCAAGTTTATCAAGATTTTAAGAAAACTGCACAGTCTTCGTTTTTTTAATGTTGAAAAGAACATAAGGAGTTTAACGACAAATCACCTAGAGTTCACAAACATGAAGGAAACTTCTAGTCATGGAACCACACACAGGCATTTCAGACCACCCTGAAATAGTTTATATTCTGACATTTATAGGGTCTCCTTGCTCCCGAGGCTTGTTACACCCTTAATATGCGAACCTATGCTACTTCTGGGCACAGGACTGGTATCTTCACATGACATTAGACAGACAGTTCATTAACAGGAGTCAAAGATAAAGAAAGAGTGTTGAACACCTAAGATCTTTTCAATTCACTACATGAATTTTACTTCAATAAGACAATTTTAAAAATGGAAAATAAAAGGAAGGAAGTGGGTGAGGGGAGGAAAGTATAGTTCGGGGTCAGAAGACATTAAACACAAGGAATATTTAGGGTCACAATAAATGAGAAGGAAGATGATGACAAAGGTAAACCAGTGAATACTCTGATAAACAGGAGTGAAACTGGACCCAGGACCAAAAGAAAATGTTTGAACAGGAGAAAATGAACAGCAACAAAGATGAAAATGGAGAAATTAAAAACAATAGAGCCATGGAAAGGTAAGAGATACGTAATATACAGAAGATGTTGAAAAGAAGTACAACAAAATTATTTTAAAAAGGAAAAGAAATGTAAAAACACACCGTAGTCAATGCTGCTGTGTTTGCCCCTAAGAGCTCAAACAAAGAAAGAAGAGATGCCCATAATTATTATTTATTCATGTCCTTTGCTTCAGTGGGGTTCTCCTGGCAAATTTCCAGCAGCTTTGCCTTTTGCAGACTAGGGACTTCAGAGTATAGCTGCTCTGCGGATTTGGCCCTGTAATCTCCTTTAATGTTTCTGTTGCACCAAAAGGTCACTCTCAATTCAGATGTTCATAAAATTGACATTAGTTTGATGTCCCTTGCAGATCTGGAGCCATGGCAGACAGGGGGCTGCCCATGATGGAGATCCGACCTTGGACGTAAAGAATCCCCTCCACCTTTTGTCATCTCCTAAGGTTTAATCATTTTGCTGCCACACCAGACCTACCTCTTCCATCGGAGTCTGTGTGTCCTGCCACAAGCCACAATTTCAGGAGCAAAGCCATAATGACTGATTTCGATAAAGCAGCCACAGTCGTAGAGGACGCAGGCTGAAGTGTCATGGCCTGTCCTAGGAACTTGAACTACATTGCAATTTCAACAATAATTTAAGATGTCTCTCTGCCTCATAACTCTGTGCCCTGCGGCAATTTCCATGTGTTAAGCCTCTGGTAGGTCCCAGGTCCTTTATATATATTATCTCTGATAGTTACCCCAGTCTTGTGAGTTGTTAACATCCTCACCTTACATCTGAAAAAACAGGCTCAGAGGGTTTGATGTGTTCAAGAACATACAACTAGTGAATGTCAGACGTGGGCTCTAAACCTAGGTTTGATGGAGGAAAGCTTTCAGGTTTTCAACTTGACCCTATTGGCCAGATGGGTAAAAGTTGTTTTATCCATATTTCCAATCTTCTCTAGGCTAAATTGTCGCAGGATTTTTTACCACAATACCCAGGATTTGTTGTCTCACCGCTTTGAAGAATGAAGAGGTGGACACAAAATGAGCAGCAGACAAAAGTTTATTAAAGTATAAGATCAGAAAGGAAGAATCGTAGGAAAGCTCTCTTTACAGAGAAGGGACATTCTAAAGTGAATGACTAAGGACTGCAGGCAAGGGTCCTTGTTTTATAAGGTTCTGGTCAGCCCCTCCTTCCCTTCCCCCTTCTTCCTTCTCAGGTTCTACCCTTTTTGGCTTGAGAGCTCTAGGTGCCGGGTTGTCCATTCCTGATTGGCTCATTTTTATGGTATGGGGGTGGCCTATGGCCATACTTAGGTCTTTTGTCAATTTCCTGAGGGAAACCTGAGGGGGAGTAGCTGGGGTCTGTTACATTCTTAAGAGGAGCCTTATGCCTGAGGGGGTTTGCTGTGGTCAGACACTCCCAGCATTGTTCCAAAATAGGTGTTTTTCCCCACCCCAGGACCTCAGGTCCTATCCTTTCCCTCTCTGCTTATTTTATCCCATCTTTTCCTATCATAAAATTAGAGTAGAAGATTTTAATAAGTTCAAGGTATTTTACTGAGTGGTGTGGTGTGTCTGGCGCAGGAATCGAGAGCGAAAGGAGATGCAAAAGTTTCTCCTTTTAAGAGCTTACCTTGAAGTGAAGGACGCAGACACACAGGCAAAACGAAGGGTCCCAGGCCCCTGGGGTTCTAGGAAGGATTTCCCACTCCTCCGGAAACTCAGTCTCACTGGCCCACTTAGAACCAGTAAGAATCAAGTTTTCTTGTTTTAATAAAAAGTAAGTAATTAATAAAATAATTTAATGAAAATAAAAATTCTTTCTCAAGAAAATATTGAGGCTGAACCATTCTCCCCAGTACTAGTCCCATCCCAAATAACAAAATTCGCTCTGCAGACCCTTTTCCCAGAGCCACTGGGCCAAGTTTCCTGTAGTTCACTAGACTAATGAACCTAAAATCTTATCAGTCTGCATTTCAGTGGTAGGAATCCATAGAGACAAATCTTATCTCTCACATACAAAGACACAAGCAAGGCCATTAGATAAAGTCTTTGTCTAGGCAGCCATAATTTCAACAATGCAAGTAAGAGTCTTACTTGGTATTTCACTCCCATTTCACTCTGTCTTTCCCCATATAATGTCACCGGCCAGGGACAGCCTTATACATGGGTAAAGTGGTGACTGCCACATCAGGTAATACATGGGGTGCCTATGAGGGCCCTTACTCCAAATATACCTTTCTCACTGGCTTATCTCAATGCCTAATATGTCACCATTTTGGAAGAACACGGAAATCTTTTTATTGATGTTTATTGTAAAACTAATGCATGCTCACTGGGGAAAAAAAATCAAGCACATAACTATGAAATAAAACGTCAAGGTCCCCTTTTGCCATCCCTTTATTCCAAACCCACAGGCATTTCCTGAGAAAATCATGAATGTAGATAAATAGTTAGATATTTGTAATAATATACTCAGTCCCCTATTGATAGACATTTCATGTGTTTGTGATGTTTACAATTACAAAATGGTTGCAATTAACATCCCAACATATATATCCTCAGGCATGTGTGGGAGCATTTCTAAAAGATAACTTTTTAAAGATGGAACTGCTGGGAGAATATTCATTCTAAATGTTCATAGATACTTGTAAAGATTCTGTAAGCCAGGGATCTAAGTTACAGTGAGTACACCAGAAATTGACTATACCATGAAATCTTCCTCACTTGTGCTGCATCCCAGAAAGAAAAATACGTGGGCACGTATCCATAAGCATATGTCATGCATTCAAATAATACCCACTATATGTGCCCTGGAAGCAAAAACAGTTGACTGCTGTTGCTTTAAGCCATTATCAACCATTTGAGAGTGGGATCTCAAGACAGTGGGTCACAGTAAGTGTGGGGGGCACCTGGGTGCCTTAGTTGAACATCTGACTTCAGCTCAGGTCATGATCTTGCAGTTTCTGAGTTTGCGCCCTGCACTGGGGTCTTTGCTGACAGCTCAGAGCCTGGAGCCTGCTTCGGATTCTGTATCTCCCTATCTCTCTGCCCCACCCCTGCTCGCGCTCTGTCTCTGTCTCTCAAATAAATAAACACTTTAAAAAACTTTCTTTTAATTAAAAAAAAGTGTAAATGGGAGGGAATGTGAGGCCAGGATGCACAGTATAGAGAATATGATTGCACAGGCGTGGGAACTAGAAAGCAGAGGTGGTCATGGAGAGAGGAGCGGGAGGTGATGAGAGGAAAATGTAAAGGGAAGAGAGAAAACTACAATCCATTCACAAGATTACCTAGAACTAACTGTTCAAAGCCACCTTCTTTTCATTTGTTCCCTGACAGAGACTTCTCACAAAAAAATGGAGTGGGGAGAAAAAGAAATAGACTGGAGAGGTCGAAACCCATTGCCACAAGAGGAGAAAGTAAAAAGAGTTCCAGAGTAGTTGCCTCTGCCTTATGAAAAAAAGAGACCTAAAGTGCCTGGCCCCAATGTTAGTTTCCTTCCTTTCCTCTCTCTCCCCCAAGCTCTCGGAGAGCTGCAGTGGGAAATAGAATGAACTGACACTTTACGTCACTGTCACTCCTTGTCCTTCTGACAGGTGGTGTAAGCCAACAGGCCACTATCAAGTTTCTTGGCTTCAATTACAGCCACCCTCCCCATCCTGGCATTTCTACACAATGAGTGCTACTCTTCTCTCCATTTCTATACCTTTGCATATACTGTTCCCTCTGCCAGGAATGCTCTTCTACTAACCCATTATCCCCCTTTTCTGTGCCAACAACTATCATCCTTCAAGTTTAAACTCAAATGCCAGTCTTCTGGGATGTTGCCCTGACCCCACCCATACATTTCCCCCTAGGTTAGTCAGTTCCTCTCATTAAATATTTTCAGCGCATTCTGCCCCTTCTACCCCAATGAGAGTCAATAATCGTTTATGACATTTCTTGTTTAGGTCTAGATGAAGGAGCCATGAGAGAAGGAATACATCTGCCTTGGGCACCAATGTGTCTACAGCATGGCATAGTGCCTAGCACGCAGTAAAAACAGTGTAAATACTGTAGAATGATGATCAAATGGATGGATAGAGAGTAAAAAGAATAGTGGTCAAAAGAGATAGAGTTGTGCCAGAGCAGTTGAATAATCTAGAACCTGAAAAGTCAATTTCTGAAGATTAAGAGTTAGCCATAGGGACGTCTGGATGGCTCAGTTGGTTAAGCAACTGACTTTGGCTCAGGTCAAGATCTAATGGTTCATGAGTTCAAGCCCCGCATTCGTGGTTCAAGCCCTGCTGTTAATGCAGACCCTGCTTGGGATTCTTTCTCTCTCTTTTCTCTCTCTGCCCCTCCCTAGCTGGTACTCTCTCTCTCTCTCAAAATAAATAAACTTTAAAAAAAAAAAGAGTTAGCTTTTTGTTCAAGTCAACAGACTTGAACTAGTTTGGCAAAAATTTATACATAAGAATGTTCAGAAATCACCATGAAAATAAGTGAATCTCACAGTAATAAGAAAACACTATACAACCACTTAAAATATGTTTTGAATAAATATATCATATTTCTGACATGCATTGACTGAAAGGGATGAATGCATTTAAATGTAAACACATTTAATAAAATTTAATGGAATTCACAACTAAAACTGAAGAATTTGTTTCACGACAATGAAAACTTGAAAGTAATTTTGGATTGTTTACATATTAGGGCAAAAGAACTACTTCAAACAAACTAGTTCATAGCTTTTCAATTATAAGAGAATTAACTTTAACATTTCTGGAATGACAGTCTTTATTTGATATGAGTTATTCAAGTTAAGATTTAGCTTTATTTTCAACTCTTGAAGCTTATTTAACAAATATATCAGATATATTTGATTTATCAAATATGTTAATTGTAAATAAAATATTGCCTCTCTGATAAATATGTAATTAGCCCTTTCACCCTTGTTAAACATGTATACTATATTATTCCCCTGAAAAGTTGGAATGACTTAAAACTCTCCATGTCATTACATAATTAGGTATGTTCTTTAAATGAGAATCATGTATATGAACAAAAGATGTCTGTTTCATCACACCAATATATAATCAAACTGTAGACATTCCAATCAAAAAAGTTCAGGCCGAAGCTCATATTAAATATACTGAAAACACACAGAAGATGCCATTTAGGCTTTAGGCTAATGACAATTTGGTAAACATTACATCAACTCACTTTACCAGCAAAAGACTCACCTACGATGGCATAAATCAGAAGGATTATATAGTTGGTGATGAAATAAAAACAAACCTCAAAAGCATAAAAAAATCAGATCAACCTAAAACATTTATATTTATTTATCATTATTTATTTTAGGGCTATTTATTACTACATTTATTCCAACTTTTGAAATTATACCCTAATCAACATTACAGTAATCAATCCTTCTCTTTATCTCAATCTGAAACTATGGAATTTCTCTTAAGGACTGGATTATTCATAATATTTTTATAAAAGAAATGTGTATAATATCTAAGCCAAAGATTTCTTTGTGACTAAATATTTACTTATGTTACCATAGGTCCTCTCTTCAAAAAACATTTACCTTTGACCCAGAATTGTAGATGGATACCATACCAGTTTGGTTGATTTTCCAACAGCTAAATCAAAAAGCAATTTAGGGTTTTTAAATTTATCTTTTTGGAAATCAGGTCAACTGTATATTTTTATGAGCCACAAAAAGAATGACTGAATCTTCTAAGAATTAAAATCTATTACGTATGCCCTATTGTGAAATCCATTTGTTTTCATAAAGAGTAAAAACAAAGCACCGGGCTAACAATAGATATCTTTTGCACCAAACCACAGACAATCTATATGCTGTTGTCTTCCCTGGTTTAAATATGTTCCATGTTCTCCTCATCCTAAACTCATGTGGCTTGAGTTGTTGATCAAAGAAAAGTTATGCATGAGAGACCATTCTGTTCAGGAATGAGGGTCTGTCATGCCCTGAAACATCCCTGTGATTTATAATATATGAACTCTGTGTGAAAGAGGTAAATAAATTAAAGCAATTTGAAAACAGAGGGAAAACATGCTGTGTGTACAATTTATTGGTCACACAACCATGGGTATTATATTCTAATCCAATTTTAATTTCTAAAAATGCTTGGATGAAATAAGCAGAAACTGTCCTAAATGTAAGAACACACGTACACACGTGTCAAATATAATAAAATCACACTGGAGAAATAATTTTTCTGCTTATGTGCCTTTTAAAAATGAATTTGATTCTTTCGAGTTCTTATCGG
The DNA here is from genome assembly GCF_028749965.1 of Puma concolor. Taxonomy (NCBI): domain Eukaryota; kingdom Metazoa; phylum Chordata; class Mammalia; order Carnivora; family Felidae; genus Puma; species Puma concolor. The sequence continues at coordinate 32,512,339 of NC_141683.1, forward strand.
TGTATCAGGTGGCTTGTCCTTTGTTAATATTTTTCATTTTTACCTTGATTCTTGCAAAAAATTTGCAGTTTATAAGTAACTTGAAGCCAAAATATTCTCTCTGCTAAACTAGGAAAAGTTTAGATCAACCCAGTGAAAAGCAGAAATAAAGAGAAAAAGAGGTGTCCGTTCAGCCAGGCTGTTCTGTGCATCAGATTAAAAGAATGGGCCATACCTCTCCTTTGCAGAAAAGAGAAAGATGATGTGCTAACCGGAGGGCCATAGAAATTACTGGGATAATTTCGCAGGGCCTCCTAGGTCAGGGTTATAGAATGACTTAAAGTTTGTTTCTCGAAAAATTTTGAATGAGAACTCAGATAAACATTGTCATAAGTAAATGGCAAAGTTTATTTCAAGCCATGTGCAAATAAATTATTTTCAGCATTGCTCATAATTTAAGATAGGTTTGTACCTTCTTCCTCTCCATTACTATGGAAAATCATGTCAGTTTGGGATAGTAAAATTAAAATCATTAGAAATGTCTGTCTTGCACATCTTACTAAATTAGGAAAGTGTCTAAAAATTTTAAATGCTCATTCTCATGAGTTGGCTCGCCTTTTCCCAAATAGAATCTGAGGGAGTTAAAAAATACAATCAGGCTAAAAAAGTAAACAGTTGAAAAAAATTGGATGAAGAGAAAATGAGGGTAGAGAAATAAGACGAGATTGGTATCAAAAGTAATATGTGCTGTGAGTCATGCCTGTTTGTATACGGTTTGCAGAATTATGCTGTGAGTTTGATTCTGAGCTTCCGAGCATTCAAAGATGCATCAGCTAAAATCTACCCAGCCATGCAGCTCAATAGATTTTCCAAGGACTAAGAAAGATTCCTTCCCCAGATCTTCATAAAAGGGACGCTAAGGTACATGGTAACATCTTCCACCATATCACAAAAGTCTTGCTTTTGCAATGTTCTCAGGCCAATGGTACAGTGCCAAAGTTCCATTCAGTAAAAGAACGCTTCATAAGGGCAAGTTCGCGTCATCCCACTTGCAGCTTTCTAATAAACCAGATGGATTCAAGGACGAATGTTCAACTATCATAAATGAATAGACTGTCTAGCTTTTACACAAGCCACACAACATTGCAACCAAACTTCTTAAGAATGAGAAAGAGTCAGCTCAAGAGTTTGTTTTCCAAGCTGAAACCTGGACTGCAGGCATTCCCTTTGCCAATTAACAGGAAATCCATGGGCTTCGGCAATCATCCAAAGAGAGAGCAAGATTTTCAGCATCTTCTTTAAAAAATGCAGCCTCCTGACCCAGATAGGAAATGGTCACCCAGCTTCCACAAGTACCATCTGGCCTTACTGGATCAATTGTTCAGGATTTGTGTTACGCCTTCCCTAGCTGGTATGTTACAACTGATTGTAGGTCCCCAGCATGTAAAGGAAACTGTGCTCGACAACTGAAGTCTGCAGATAAGAGAAACAAAAATGTGGTATTTGATAAATGCCTGTTTAGGTTGCTGCTTGTATGCCAAGCAGGAACTATGTATGCTTTAATCACTTCTGTATCCCCCAGTGCCTGTCACAGAGTGAAACAATTTGAAAATGCATGACACATAGTAGGTATTCAATAAATGTTTCTTTTCATCAAGTTTTCAGCAGAAGAAACTCAGACGATTTTCAGACACAAAGTTGTCCAGAGTCCAGGGGCGGGGGAGGCAGAGTTATCGTCAAACATCTCTCTCATTTCACTAGTGTTTTGCCTCAAAATTTATCATTCCAGTATTGTATAGAACTTTGGACGCAGACTTTGATTTCCAAACCCGGCTCAGTCAATAATTAGTAAAGAACTTAACTGCCTAGGTCTGCATTTTGTCATCTGTAAAATGTGAATAATATAGATACTTACTTATTTGATTATTTATAGGATAAATAAATGAGATGATGCATTTACAGTGCTTGACACACAGCATGTCTTTTTTTTTTTTTTAAGTTTATTTATTGAGAGAGAGAGAGAGAGAGCATAAGCAGGGGAGAGGCAGAGGGAGAGGATCCCAAGCAGGCTCCACACTGTCAGCACAGAGCCTGACGTGGGGCTCAAACTCATGACCCATGAGATCATGACCTGAGCCAAAACCAAGAGTCGGATGCTTAATTGACTGAGGCACCCAGGCGCCCCAGCACATGGCATGTCTTAAATCAATGTGTATCATTGTCTCTGCTCCTGGCTGGCACAGCTGCCCCTATTTCTGTAGTCTCTCAGGCTGGTCCTTCGTTCTCCAACAGTCCCTGGAGTAAGTGTACCATAACGATGCAACCAAGAACCAAGAGTGCAGAGATAGTCCAAAGATCCAATCCATAGTTCTGAGAGGTGGGAGCTTTTATGCGTAGAAGTGAGGGAAGACGGAGGGGATGAAAAATGGCTAGATGGGGTACGAGCAAGCAAAAGATACAAGAGTTACAAAAAGGATAGCTTTAGTGAATTTCCTCTATATATCTAAGTCCTCCACAGACTCATTTTGTGCCTTATTCTTTGCCTCTCTTCTTTTAAGACTATGCAAAGAATGAAAACCATCCTGTTTTTCCTAAAAGCCATGCACCCACACATAAGTGGTATTTCTATACAAAATTAATGTCATGGACTTAGTCACTCTCCTTTGTTAAAAGAATAAAGCATCAGGGCACCTGGGAGGCTCGGTCGGTTAAGCATCTGACACGGTTTCGGCTCAGGTCATGATCTCACAGTTCTATGAGTTCGAGCCCCGCATCGGGCTCTGTGCTGACAGTGGGGAGCCTACTTAGTATTCTCTGTCTCTCTCTCTCTCTCTCCACCCCTCCTCCACTCGCGCTGTCTTTGTCTCTCTCAAAATAAATAAATAAACTTTAAAAAAAGGAATAGAGCATACATTTTAGAGCAAAGCATTTGCAGCACTAATAAAATTCTGGCTTGAATAATTAATTTTAGTCTGCCTAACGTCTTCAGAAACATATTTATTCCAGACAGCAAGATCCACTCGAACCCTTTGATCCCTGTTGTATTCATCTATTATCAGTTATGAAATCTGTCTCATACTGCTGTAACAACAGAGTATTTCTGAATGAAGCAGAATGTTCTGGGACATATGCTGGATGGAGAGATTGGAAGGCAGCTACGTTCATCACTATAACACCACCCACCACCAGCCAGATAGAGAGATTGGATCCATTCTCAGGTTTAAAAGATGAAGTCAGAGTACCACAGTATAGCAAGCATCACATGGCAATACCATGAGCAAGCACTTGAGGATGAGAGCAGGGACTGTCCTCACAGGACCCAGCATAGTGCTTACCATGTCGTTGGTCCTCCCCATATACTTGTTATTTAACTAACCTGGTAATGAGAACAATGAACATAGAAAAATGGAAATACACTGAGGAATCAAGTCTAAACTCCTCATTTTATGTGTGGGGTACCTAAAAGCCTTTGAGATGACTTTGCCTGAAATCACATTGTTAAGAAAGGTGGTCGTTCGACTCCCACTTGGCGGAATAAAAACGGGCCTTATACCTGCAACGCTTTCCTACCAAGAGATAGAGTCCTCATAGTCTATGCTGGGCTTATGAGCATATGTAGGAAAAGTCCTTATTTCAAACTCAGCATGTGCTCCCTTGTTCTACTTAAGTGTGTGCCTCACATGGCATCTGGCCAACCTCACTACCATATCTGGGTTTTTGTGGGGAGGGGATGAGGTTCTTTTGCTGTAGCACAAGAGGGGTGAGAGCAAGCCAACTGCCCTACATTGGCTGTTGGGAGGGACCCACTGGCCACGGGGGATCATTGCCCGCTACTGATCTTGTTCTGTCTCTTCTTTATGTGAGTAAAATGTTGTTTTACCTAGCATGTGACTGTACTGCATTTTCCTTGGCAACCGAGACTCCAAGATGCAGTGGGCAGAAGTGCTCAGACTTCAACTTGGGATGACAGACAACAGATGCCGCTTGCTCCATACACACAACTGATTAGTTTGCAGAATCTGATACGGTAGATAGCTCCCTATGGTCCTTTCCTCCTGGTATTCATGCCTTTGTGCAGTTTCTTCCCTATTAGTATGGGCTGGACCTAGTAACTTGTTTCTAACTCATAAAATACTGCAAAAGTGATGGCATGTCACTACTGAATTAGGTTGCAAAAAGGTTCTGGCTTCTGTTTTACTCACCTTGCTTACCCTCTCTTGTTCTCCCACTTGACTCTAATAAAAGCCAACTGCCATGTTGTGAGTTCCCTATGGAGAGCTCTACTTGGAAACAACCAGAGAGAACAGCCAGTGAGAAACTGAGGCCCTCATTTCAACAATTCACAAGGAACTGAATCTTGCTAACAACACATGAGTGACCTTAGAAGCAGATTTCCCTAAGACAAGACTTCAGATGAGACTGCAGCCCAGGTCAACACTTTGATTACAGCTTTGGGAAAGACAATGAGAACAAGAACCCAGCCAAGGTATGCGTGGACTTCCGACTGGCAGACAACCTGAGACCATAAATGTTTATTATTTTACATCAATAAGTTTTGGAGTAATTTCTTACACAGCATAGATGACTAAAGCATCAGAATCAAAGCCTTTTTCTTCCTCAACATAGACAAATTTGCTGATGATGTTTAAAAAAAAAAACTATCTTCGAAGCACTATTTTCCCAGTTACTTCCATTTTTCTGCATATTTTCCACTTATTTTAAAACTTCCACTTTATGAAGTTAATCTGTGTATTTTGCTACCAAGAGTTTTCTATTTCTTTTACTTCTGTTAGCAAAGTTCGGGACCAGTCCTGTACTCTCAGTTACAGACAATGTAAGCAAGGCATAGTATGCCAAAATATGTATCCAGGGACTATTTTATGAGATACATATCAGATATAACTAGTGTAGAACTCCATAAAGACTCAAGTTAAAAAACAAGAAATAGAAAAGATCTAACAGTTCACCACAGGAGATGTACCTCCTTCCTCATTTCCCATTGAAGCTGTGCTCTTCTTCTATGTTTTCACCAGACCTTACATTTAGTCTGGTAGTTTGAAGCCTCTGGTAGGGATTCTGGGTTTCCTTTCATTGATTTGGAATCTAACCTTGGGTAAGTCCCTTAGCCTTGCTATAACTTTTTTTTTTAACCTTCTCATAAATCAAAATAATACATCTAGGGAAAGAATTTAGAAATCTTTGGAGAAAAATTATTACTGAAGAATATTTGATCAATCACCCTGTGGATTATTATCTTAGTAGAGAAAATGTGAGTATTCATGACATTTTCCTATTATTTATTATCGTCTTTAATGGTAGTATCAGATGACAGCCCCTTACCGATTTTTTTGAAAAGGTGAGAAGCTTCTTTTCTTTATATGGTCTATATACTATTTACCACATTAAAACACAAAATGCATAAAAGCAGATGTTATCACTGGTGGATGATGTGTCAACAAATTAAGAGGTTAGGATGTATGGTCATGATATACTTTTTTGACCAAGGTTAGCCCAGCCAAAAAAAAAAAATGTTAGTATATTACTTTAGTGTTAGTAAATAATAGTTGTTCTTTTAGAATAATCACTGTTCAGATCATTCCAAAGTGTCCACTCCCTGAATTTATCATATTTTTTTGAAAAGCAAAGGTGTGGGGAATAGATGAAATTATTTGGCTGTAAAGGGATATAAGAATAGATTTTAATTGGTTTTTAAATACTTTAAACTAGCAATTCTTTAAACGGATCCCATCAGTTCATATAACCATTGTATTGAATTACAGTGTATCTGATTACATGGACTGTAATCACAATGCAATTTTATTTTTTCTTTCTCTGCCCCTTTAAAATGTATTCAGTGGAAATAATTTTTTCTCTGTTCTTATTCCCATGACTTTTCTAGTCCATCTTGAGAAAGAGAACATCTTACAATCACAAGTCAAAAGCACAGTCTTGATTAAGGCAAAAGGGTCCAGGCTCTGATAAGGATCATAATTTCACACCTGATTTGAAGGAAAACTTTCCTCTTTCCAGGATCCTAGATGTGGGTTCAGGGCCCACCGTGGGCTCACCATTACCATGGAGGAAGGAGATACGGTTCTTCCCTCTTTCTTTCTACCTCATTCCTACCAGAAGCTATTTCTTACCCAGCAGGGGCAGAGAAAGGGGAAGAAGAAATAAAGGGGAAGCAGGAGGTTCTGCCCTGACTGGGACTCTTAGAAGCTGCCTTGGTGCTCTGTGGACTATAGCTGTCAAAGCTGACTTTCTCTCACGGGTTCTTCTGAGTCCCCCTTGCTTTCCCGAGGCACGAGGCCCTGGGGGTCCCCAGAGAGCACAGAGTGACCCTTTTGACTGGCCACTCCTGACATTCACTCTGTCTCTCCCCTTCTGGAGTCCCACATCTGGAAATCCCTTTTAGGCAAGATCCCCTTGAAAAAGGACTGATAATCATGTTAAGAGTTCCCCATCTAATCCCTGATATTCCCTCACATTTAACCTGCTATTGCAAGATCATGTAATGTACTCCCAGAGATAGCCTCAATATGTGGTAACCAATCCTTAGCAAGAGTCAGGAGCCATTGTGACCCATGACTGCAAAGGACACATCCCCCGCTATCCAAGGGGTCCATTGTGAAGTCTCCTCATTAAGCCTGGTAAGCAGAGGGAAATGTCTCCTACCCTTCCCTTTGTCAGAGGCCTCAGAGCTCATTTCCCTCTGAACAAGTTCTCTTTATAAAATCTTCATCAAAACAGAACCTTTTTATTCCCCTGGAATGGATATGGGCCAAGAGTTGTGAAGCCGTTTTTGACCCAGTTCCTTAGAAGAAATTGCATACTCACCTTGGAAAATCACATCCCTTGTAACCTGCTTCTTCATCAAAATTTCCAACTTAACATTCCTTTATTTTAAATTTTTTTTAATCTTTATTTATTTTTGAGAGAGAGAGAGAGAGAGAGCAACAGAGACAGAGGGAGACACAGAATCCGAAGCAGGCTCCAGGCTCTGAGCTGTCATCACAGAGCCCAATGCGGGGCTCTAACTCACGAACTGTGAGTTCATGACCTGAGCCAAAGTCAGATTTTCAACCCACTGAGCTACCCAGGTGACCCCCCAACTTAACATTCCTGATAGAATGAGCTGAACTACAGTGAAAAAGTTGAGTGGCAAGTGGATCCATGATTCTGTAAAACTAAGATGTTCTCATGTGTCCTTGGACATTGAAAGCTGCTCTACTGAGAGCACACACATTGAAAAAGACATAAGGTTAGTCTATACTTCTTTGAGCCGATTACAGGATAAACATAAAAACGCCCCCTTCTGACACTTTAGATACCAAGGTTCAGCCCAGGTCAAAATCTTATGGCTAAGTTATAAATTGCAGGAAAGCATTATTCTTGAAGCATTGACACAGCTTAAAAGGGAGCTGCTGAACAGAGCAGAGGGAAAATATGGAAGACATCCAAAGCCATGCAAGAGCAAACTGTGAAATGTGTCTAACAACATATATTTTTTAAATTATAATGAATGTTTTACATGCATCAAATGGTGGCTGACTCATTACTAAAAGACAAATCATTCAGGACATCATTTTAAGGCTGATTTAGGTAATCAAGGGGTGCCTGCTGGCTCAGGCAGTTAAGTGTCAAACTCCTAATTTCGGCTCAGGTCGTGATCTCACGGTTCGTGAGTTCGAGTCTCACATTGGGCTCCACGCTGACAGCGCAGAGCCTGCTTGGGATTCTCTCTCTCTCTCTCTCTGTCTTTCTGCTCCTCCCTGCTCATGCTCGCTCACTGTCTCTCTGCCTCTCTCTCAAAATTAAACTTAAAAATATATATTTTTTAAAGGCTGACTTAAGTCATCGCAAATGGGCTCTTGAGTATTCCCAGTATATGCTGCTACATGATAAACCACCTCAAAATTCAGTGGTCTAGACCACAAACATACATTTAATCATAATTCTGTAATCAAGGCTGGGCTCAGGTAGGTGGTTCTTCTTCTGGTCTAAGCTGTGATCACTCATATGGCTGCAGGCATCCAGTCACTGACTGTAACTGGGAATACAACATGGCTTCATTCCCATATCTGTCACCTTGGCTATAATGGCTGGAACAGCTGGAAATATGCTCTCTATCTCTCTCTTTCCACGTGATCTCTGAGGCAGAGTGGCCAGAACTTCCTGGGGTAGCCTAGGGTTCGAAGAGAATAGAGCTGGAAGCCACCAGGTCTCTGAAAGGCCTCCAGGCTAAACAGGCACACCCTTACTTTTACCACATTCTATTAGTGAACGCAAGTCATAATGTCAGCTCAGATTCCAGAGGATGGGAAGTGGACTTACTTCTTACTTTACTTCTTACTCTACTAGGTGAGAAGAATTGCGAAGAATTTATAGCCATCTTTATTCACCACTTGAGTTTTTAAAGAAAATAGCGGACTCTGTCATCTGTGGGAAATACTAGCATCGGTGTTGAATACTCTCTCCAAAATTCTGGCCAACAGATGCTTTCAAGAATCAATTTCAGCAACATTTATAACTAGAAAGAAGAGAAACTTCATACAAAGAGATGGTGATGGTATGTATGAGGCCTAAGGAAAAAAATAGAATATATATACAGGGAATACCAAATACTGGAAGAGGCAGACAGTGCATTCCTAACCATCTCCAGCCCTGCTTTCCTTGTGCATTATTATCGTCAAATATCCCAATCGTCACCCTCGTAACAATATTGCACTAAATCCTTAATTTGTCTTTAATCCCTCCTTCCATTCATCTATCCATTTATGCAACACACATTTTAACTGCCTTTGAAGTGACTATAAACCCACAATACTGTAATGATGTAATTACAACAAAAGTTAAAGAGTGATGAAACAGAGGTGAGAGGGCTCCGCAGGGCCATGGTGCCAGACGAAATTCCTAGGGTCCATAATCCAGCCTTTTGAGAGACGAGTAGGAGTTTACCGGGTGCATAGAACACATATGAAGTCAGGGAGGCTAGAAAGAATTGTAGCACTCAGAGAACGGAGAATAGTTCAGTAACAGGGGAAGATATGGTATATACAGGAAATAAATTGATGATAAGGCTACCGATGTGAGTAAGATTTCATACGTCATTCTAGAAGACTGTATTTTAACCACTGGAATCAATGGTTAAATGGGTTGCTTGGAGGTAGGGAGGCACTGGACCCTCCAAGCAACGCCCCCCTTGGGGTCATTTTCTTTGTTTCCTGAGCACCATCAGTCCCAGGGTCTCCCCCTCAGTGAATAACACTACAGATAGTGTATTAAATAGTTTTTAATGCTAACAGATGTCTTTTAACTGTTTCTCTTTAAAACCTTTCCCTAGGGGCGCCTGGGTGGCGCAGTCGGTTAAGCGTCTGACTTCAGTCAGGTCACGATCTCGCGGTCCGTGAGTTCGAGCCCCGCGTCAGGCTCTGGGCTGATGGCTCAGAGCCTGGAGCCTGTTTCCGATTCTGTGTCTCCCTCTCTCTCTGCCCCTCCCCCGTTCATGCTCTGTCTCTCTCTGTCCCAAATAAATAAATAAACGTTGAAAAAAAAATTAAAAAAAAAAAAACCTTTCCTTAAATCTCTGTTTTAGATGACGGGGACGCAATGACGATGCACAGGGGCCTAGCATGTGGGTTTTCCTGGAGGCTATTGTTAGTATTATTAATGTCCCACATAGAACTGGAGTCAATGAAATGGATGTAGAAAAAGTGAAAGAAGCAGAAAAAATAGAGAAGGAGAAGGAAATGTGACATGCCTTAATGTCAAAGGCATAGAAACCAATTCCTTTGTTCTGCTCAGTGAAATACAGAGACAGTTGTTTAACAGCCCAGCAGAACAAACATAATGTGTGCATTAAGAGTTAGTCAAGGAGTAATCAGGGAGGGCAATTCAAAAAGACTAAACTGTAATTTACATTAATTAACATAAGCCATATCTATTGTCTACCAACTATAGCCCCAGCACATTAACAGACATGAACTGTATATACAATGATGAATGAAAAAAGACATGTTTCTGCTCTTTTGGTGTTTACCATTATTCTCTCAACTGGTGTTTGATGGAAACCTTGGAATTCATTGCCAAGACCCAATTTTCTCACTAATAAAGCGAGAGATAAGGAATAGCACTTTTCCTAGGAAACTTAAGAATTAACCAAAGCATGGGGCACTTGGATGCCTCAGTCGGTTGAGCGTCCGACTTCGGCTCAGGTCATGCTATCACAGTTTGTGGGTTTGAGCCCCGCGTCGGAGTCTGTGCTGACAGCTCGGGAGCCTGGAGCCTGCTATGGATTCAGTGTCTCCCTCTCTCTATGCCCCTCCCTCACTCACACTCCATGACTCTCAAAAATGAATAAACATTAAAAAAAATTTTTTTAAAGAATTAACAAAAGTTCCTCTTTAGGTTGACTAAGATGCTATTAGGACTTACACATTGTCACTACATGGGGATTTTCCTTTGTCTGGGATAGAAGGCAACAGTATGACCAGGAGGAACGGGGAAGTCAAGAAAACTATTGTTGAAAGCAGGTATGGAATAAGGCTGAGGACTAGGGCTTCTCTTCTGTCCTCTGTAGGAAAAAACAACTCTCTCCAAGTGTTACTGCAGACTTAAACCATAGAATGGCAAGATGAATGGAGACATATACTGCTGTCTGGCACACATTATTCGATGGAAATTAAATACTACGAAGCTTCTCAACTCAAGAAGTCCACCCTTCTGCCCACTTCCGATAGAATTTAGAACCTAATTTCAGTTTATTCTCTGTTTGGAACTCATCCCTAATTTAGGCACAGCTCATTGCCAAGACCTATTTGCCCAGTGATTAAAGGTTGACTTTAGGGTAATGGTTCTAGAAAGCATCTTCCATTTCCAACTGTTCAAACTGCAGGAACCACAAAGTTGGAAACTCCATGTCGTGGCTTTTTTAGACATAGATCTTGGGGATATACCATTAGTTTGTTGAGAACTTGAAGCTAGCAGCATCAACAAATAGAACATATTGAGGACAGAGACGATCCTGAGAAAAGCACCCTCTTGGACCTTGATATCTAAATCCACATTTGGGATTGAGTGGTCCCCTCTGAATTCTTCAGAACTCTCACTCCTAGGCTTCTCACCTCCTTCAGTTTATGCCATTCTGCCTGGATGTAATCGGGAGGACATGTGGCCACTTCCCCACCAGGCATTAAATATTAATAATCTATTCATTTTGGAAAGTTTGGAAACACAATGAGAATTTAATGACTCTGCTAAGATCGATTAAAATAAGACTACCACAAGACATTTTATAAGATTTTCATTTCTACTCCCAAGCTCTTTAATCTAGCTAATTTAGTATAAGACTCCACGCTGGAAGCCAAACTTGTAATTTGGAAGTAAGATGGGCTTTTCGATTTAAGTCCCCCTCCTTCTCCCCACCCCTTTTTTTATTACAGCCAAATGCAACATGCTGTTTTAAGATTCTCTGGATTATAAACGTTTATGCCCAATCCTCCTTTAAAATTATTTTCTTTTCCAAACTTTAAGAGGCTAGACCTATTAAAAAGTTTAAAATTTCCTAAGTCTTTAGTTTAGGAGGAAGAACAAAACTGGTTTCTACTATTCAACCTTTTGCATGTACAAATTCAAGGTTCTGTTTTTACAGAAGAACCTTTTTCCAAATTTATTTCCAGCTACTTTTGTTTTCCTTGAGGGACCTTTGAAACACTATATTGCTACTTTTCATGTTTTTTATTTGCCCTGTGGAACAATAAAAGCTCAAAGGTTCATAAATATGCATTCTGTAAATGTATTATGCTGACAAAGTGTTGCTCAGATAGCTGTTTTTGCCTTTGGGGAATGAATAAGTTTACAGCATGCTTAAAGGGAGAAAAGAAAAAGGAGAACAGAGGAAACAGAAAAGAGGAGGAAGAGAGAAAAATGGAGATAAACAAAAAGGAAGAGAAAGATATGAGGAGAAATTAAAGAGCTACAACAACAAATGAGGGGAAGAAGGAATCCACAGTGAGTGAAAACTACAAAAGAAAATTAAAGACAAAAGTGCAGCCATATTTTATAAACGTTTTATAATGTCAAGAAAGAGAAAGAGATCTGTTTTTTTCACCACAGATCTGAAGTTTATTTTTTACCTCAGAATGATTTGAACTGAGCAATATGCCATATCTGTATTTTCATTTGTGTCAGGCTTTTCTTAAAATAAAATTTGAACACAAGGTTTTCGTCCTTATTAACGCTAATTCCCTCTGGAATTAATCTAGTTCTGCTTCATTCAACTCAAATTAGAGAAACCATAGGTCTGATGATTATCAATATGCAAAGAATGGAAAGAGGAACACATTTCAATGACAGAAGTGAGAACACCTAAATACACTAATGTCTAGTGAACTGTGCTAATGAGCGTAAGTGCAGATATTAGTGAACTAAAGCTCTGATTTGGATTAAGTTTGTCAGGTGTAGAAATGATTATTGGTTAATCCTGTGTTAACAGTTTCCTCTCTCCTAAGAATCAACTGTGCAATTTACAAATTCTTCACATTTGTGAAATAAGTTTTTTTATTAAAAAAAATTTTTAATTAATCTATTTATTTTGAGGGAGAGAGAGCGAGCATGAGTGGGGAAGGGGTGGAGAGAGAGGGAGAGAGAGAGAGACAATCCTACGCAAGCTCTGTACTATTAGCATGGAGCTCCACGTGGGGCTCGAACCCACGAACTGTGAGAACGTGACCTGAGCTGAAACCAAAAGTCATATGCTTAACCGACTGAGCCACCTAGGTGCTCCTGAAACTAAAAATTTTTATAGCAAAACTAATTAAGGTTGGGAAGAAAAGTAGACAAAATACCATTAGTAACTTAAAAGAGAAAAAGGTCTAAGCAATAGTAAAATTATCGAGGAAGAAATTGACAAAATATTTCACTGGGCAGTCTCTAGACCGTCAGTAATTATTGCCAGCTATTGTATGCCAGACATTTTTATCACTAAAAAGTAGCAGTGAAAATAGTGAAAAGTAACATGTATTCTTAATTTAGATTCAACAAGATGAGTAGTCTATGTGAAATGTTTCACCCTCAGAGCTAACCACCTATCATTTTTCTCACATCCTCAACCACCATTGGTTGGGTAGAAGCTCCTTCCCTATCTACTGACTTACACATGTTGCTTCCCCTAAGATGTCCTCAAAATCCCACAATTATGCAGTCAAATGGCTTTTCTATACTTTACAAAAGTTATAATCTTATTGGTGCTTCTGTTTCATTTATTCAGTGGACATTGAGAGCCTGGCATTATATTTGGCTGTTCTCTGAGGATTTTCTTATCCCAGAGGGATGACACACTAAATATAACAGGATGTGCTAAGTGCTCTGAGAGAGAGAAGGAGAGATCCAAAATGCAACAAAAAGTGCTTAATTCTGCCTAGGAGGAGCATGGGGCTGATGTTATCTGAAGTAGGCCTTAAAGGCTCATCAAGCAGAGAAATGGGGTTAGAAGCATGAACCAAATTAGAGACACCAAGACGTAGAATATGTTCAAGGAGGTGTGTGCGACATAAGGCAGTTAGATAATATGTTTAAAAGAATGACAAGCAAGAGAGACAAAACTGGGAAGGCCATTTGGGAAAGGCCCTGTACTCCAGGCTGAAAGTGGACTGAGTCTTATAGACCTGTGGCTCTCAAAATTCTGACCACCGCGCACAAAAAGAAATACTTTGTATATGCAGCCCAGTGTATGTGCAGTAATTAAAGTAAAATCTCACAAAGCGAAACTTACCCTTTCAACTTGTGAAATGCTAATACTTCTATTGAATTCTCTTCTATTTCTTTCTGTGAAGGTCCACTATAACCCTCCAAATGGACTGTATGACCTCAATCTGAAAGACAATTTGTCATAGGCAATTGGTTTTAGAATATGAATAATACATTTAATCCAAGGTTTAGAAAGAAAAATAATGACGGAGGAGAAGATGGTTTGAAATGGAGGAACTAGAATCAGGAAGTCTGGGAAGGACAGTCAGTAAAGCAGTCTGGGCAAGAGATCGAGAGTTAAGATAGCAAAAAGCAGAGTGTTTCTTAATGTCAGATTTGAAGAATTAATTCATACTAAGGGTTGGTGATGTGTTACATTGCTACTCTCAGGATTGTTTACACTGCAAAGTGGGCTTTTTAAAAAAGAGAGTTGTTTGGGCGCCTGGGTGGCTCAGTCAGTTAAGCAGCCAACTCTTGAATTTCTGCTTAGGTCATGATCTCACGGTTTGTGAGTTCAAGCCCCATATCAGGCTCTGTGCTCACAGTGTGGAGCTTGCTTGAGATTCTCTCTCCTCCTATCTCTCTGCCCCTCCCCTTCTCTCTCTCTCTCTCTCTCTCTCTCTCTCTCTGAAAAATAAAAATGTTTAAATATTTTTTAATAATAAAAAAATTAAAAAAAATAATAAAAATAAAAAAGAGAGTTGTGAAGACAAAGGAATAGCCCCTCAATAAGTGAGACAACTTGGAAGCACATCCTCCTCTCAAAATTACTTCCTTAGAGGAGGCCCTGTGTGTGATCTGGGCTTTAACTATGCACAGTTGAGGATGGAGTGGCTGGTAATAGAAATGGGTATATACAAGTAGGATGAAGCCGTGCAAATTCATGTTTCTCCCCGTCCCCCATTTTTTCTCCGAAGAATCCCCTGTCGGGGCATCTGGGTGACTCACTTCCTTAAGCATCCGACTCTTGATTTTGGCTCGGGTCTGAGATCCAGGCCCGTGTCAGGCTCGGCACTGACAGCACAGAGCTTACTTGGGATTCTCTCTCTCCCCTCCCTCCTCCCCTCCCCTCTCCCCTCTCTCTTTTAAAATATATAAATAAATATTTTTTAAAAATCCTTTGTCTCCTGTGTTTAGGCAAAGGTTCCCTCAGTCAAATTGTGAGTGTGTGTAACCTATCATCTCGATATTTTCAAACTGTGTGTGGAGTGAGGATTTGACACACTAAAAGAGGAAGGCACTATCCTAGCATCCATGGGTCAATTTATTCTTTATCACCTCTTAAAAATTGTATAAATTATGTTAACACAGCATGAAAAAAATAGTCACTGTCTTCACCATATCTATTATTCCCTCTTGTTTTTCTGAGTGGTGGTTATAGTATATGTACAATTTGAATTCCCTTTTTCACTACCTTAAACATTTCCAAATTGCTGTATGATCTTCAGTGAATTGAAGGCAGAGGCATTTTCCAGTTCCCACTTACAAGGTGTTTACAAATGTCCCCCATTTTTTTCAAACTCCATTTTAAATGCACCCAGCCACGCAAACCCTGATTTCCAAAGGAAGGAACACATTTGTAATGGGAGACATGCAGTGTGATTTGCCTGAATTCTCCCAGAAAATCGGTTCTAGAATTTGAATTCAATGCTGTGTTTGTATTAGGTCTTTTCAACTGTGGTTCAAGGTTGAGCCTTTCCTGCATGGCAGGCAAAGGGAGAGATTTCAAACTAATGCTGAAGTCCAGATGCACTAAATACAGAGGAAATTAATTCTTTATTACACTATTTCATCTAGTCTAAATGAGTATTTAGATAAAATGTGAATCTTCCTTGTTAAGCAAACAGCCTTCTTCTCCCCAGGATGTCAGTTCCTCCTTCAAAGGCCTTTTGTTTTATGTGGTCTCCAATATTTCTCCATTTCATCTCTATTTCGTTCACATTCCATCCCCTAAGCTCAAATGACATTCCTTAAAACACGAGCCTTTTATTATAATTTTTTTCTTCTCTCTTACTTTGATTTCATCCCCTTTTACCTTTTTCATGCTTTCTGAAGAGAGCCATCGTCTTCTAAAGCAATTTCATCAGATCACTGAGGTTTCTTCAAGGAACACTTTAAAAGCGCCCTTTCATGTTCCCCCATCCACTGACCTCTAAGCACCCAACAAAATCAGCTACCGCTGTGGCTAAAAACAAATCAAAATAGGCCCCCAAGCGTATATTATTTATTTTTTATATTTATTTATTTACGTGTTGTGCTTTGCATTTTGAAGTTGATTCCAAGAATTTTTCTTGATTCCAGGGCAGTCCTGGATATGCATATCGAAAGAAACGGTTACTAAATGAGGAGAAGGAAAAAAAAAAAAAGTAAACTGTCACCCAGGATTCTATCCGCCAGGAATCTCTGTTAACAAGGATGTGCACATTTCTCAGTACACTGATAATCCATTACCATAATGATGGGTCTGAGCTCCCGCAAGTTCGCAGACTGCTGTCTCAGTAGTCAAAGATCATTACACACAGCACAGTTTCACAAAGATGTTCTTAATTCCCTGAAAATTAGTTTCCCCTGGATGCTATTCATGAGAAATTTATATAATTTTATTGTCCGCATGTTCAGAAACTTTTGTAAAAAATCCAAAAATAACAAGGAAATATACCATGGATTGTGTGTATAGTGATTCACTCATTGACTCATTCATAAGTTAAATGATTGTGTTTATGTTAGTTTTATGCTAAGTTGTGTGTTAAAAGCATTAACTGTGAAGGTCTCCATCCTTATTTCACTCTTAGAATCTCATCTCTAGCACTGATAGTTAATTCTGTTCCCTTCACTCTGGCAGGTTCTCTCTTATCTTTGACTGTCTACACCTTTACGAGCTCTGCCTGGAGCCCCCTTCTGCTACGTCTCTCTTGTAGGTTTTCACAGGCAGATTTCTACTTCTTCATACTTCTGTCTTAACTACATTCCTTCATTAATACAAATATGTACATACATATACATATATATTTTTAAGTATATATATATATCCATATATATACACACACACATATATACACACAATGTATACACACACATATATACACACACACACACATATATATACACACACACATATATATACACACACACATATATATACACACACATATATATACACACACATATATACACACACATATATATACACACGCATATATATACACACACATATATATACACATATATACACACACACCTATACACATACATATACATGCACTCATATATACACACATACACACACACACACACATATATACACACACACATATATATACACACACATATATATACACACACATATATACACACAGATATATATACACACACATATATATACACACACATATATATACACATATATACACACACACATATACACATACATATATATGCACACACATATATATACACACATACACACACACACACACACACACACACATATATATACACACATATATTTTTAAATTGTGTATGCACATACACCATCCTCCTGGAACTGAGATAGGTTTCCTGGGCTTCCTCTCTTATTCTTTTCCACTATATATTTATGTAATTATATAATACATACTCCATTGTATATTCATATAATAATAGTGGCATTTTGAACTTCCCATGTACAAAGTATTCACCCATTTTCCCATTCTCAAATTTACTCATCGGTTATAGAACTTAGGTTAAAAAAAAAAATTCACACTAATCAGCAAAACTTATCCAGAGAATTGACATTGGTCTGTCATCAACAGATTGTCGAATGGAAAGTACTTTTGGATATTTTAAGTAAAATTAAAATTTTGTGTCGTACAGATTTTTTTTACATTTTCCTCACTTATTTTTTTCATTGATCAACAATCAGTCTTAATTGGATTAGATCAGAGGACTTCTGCTATATTATTATTAATTAAGAAAATGAGAACCAAATAGCTTAAGGCGTTTATCCAGTGATGTCATCTAGCATAAATGGGGCCAAAGCTCAACGTCATATGTATATGGATCCAGAGCCAAAAGTTCTTTCTGTTGTGCTGAACTTTCTCTCGGTTTCTAAAGACAATTTAGGCCAAGACTTACAGTTGCATGAACATCACTATTTCTCTTAATTCCTCTAAAAACATGTTGATCTCTATATGATTAATTCACATGAACAAAATAAACCTAAGACCAATTTTTCAAAACATAGCCTTCATTTACCCTGTAAAATTAAATTACTCTCTAAAAAAAAAAAAAGAAAAAAAGAAACAAACAGTTCTCCAGGTGCAATTGAATTTTCCCATTTGGCCATTTCTTTCTCATTTAGAAAATGTAAGCAGTCAATACAGAGCATAACTAAGCCCAACTATTGACCTCAACAGGTCGATATGGATGTTCGATATTAGTCAGACATAGCTCAGTTGTCAAATTTGCACTTGAGGAAAAGATTACTGTTTCAGTTCTTATTACTTATTCCAAGAACCAACTGATTCCCTGTGGTCTTCTATGTAACCTATCTGTCATATTCAAAGCAAAGCTGCCTTCAAATGCAATATTGACCTTAGAGAGCAATCCTGTAGGACAGAGAAATTGTTCCTGGTCTGAGTATCTGTGCCTCAGCCACAGACTTACCCTAATCCTTGCCAATCACCTTGCTCTAGGGGAACCAGATACATGCAATGTACCAACCAGGCTATGTGGCAGGGGTTTGAGCAACAACAATGTAATCGTGCATTTCCCACACTTATTATTGAATGAAATTTGACTGTGCCTTTCATTCCAAAACTCAACAAATAATTGTGATCTTCAACTGAAAAGACGACGGAAACCATTTAGATAGACCAATGAAAATGTGTCGTCATTTGGGTAGCTAAACTTTGGGAAGCAGGAGGCTGAAATTTCCTCTTCTACAGGCATTAAATTTCTGGTGTGTACACAGCTCTAAGGAGAAGGCACAGTGCATCTCTCCCCAGTGCACGAGCACAAGCATGTACACAGCTACTCACTCAGGAAAACGATATCAAGGTGGGGTACCTAAATGCCAAATAATACAGAACAACTTACATGCTTTAATAGAGTCATGACCGTAAGTTATGTACAACAATGTGACTTAATCTACAAACTGTAATAAAAAAAAATAGGCTTCTTGTGCCAAATTTGGAACGAGAAAACAGGCAAGTTAGGGAAGGCATTAATGACGGAAGGGAAATATGGGATCTAAGATTTGTGTCACAGAGATCTTCTCACTCAGCCCTGCCTTCATCCTGTACCTCCCAGACACACCCCATGCTCGCTAGCTGCTCCTTCCCTTCCAATCAGGATAGGGAAAACACAGGGAATGCCTCCCCAGATAAACCGCCATAGTCTCAGGGTCTATGTGTGACCCTGGTTAGACATTTCCACTTTCCCAGGATAGTTTTTAAAAATTAACAATAAAATAATCTCCTTTACTAGTTCAGCTGTGATTATGTGAAAACTTGTTCGGCAATGGATTGGTAAGTGGAAACATGTCAGTTCATGCTCATTCGTGTCAGTTTATTAAGCCACAAAACCATATGTTTTGTTTTTACTGGGCGTCTAGTGTGTGCTGATAATGAGACAGACATTGGGACCCACAACCAAATGAGACACAGCTCCCTAGGCCTCAAAGAGCTCCAGGTCTAATGCAAGCGGTGCACATATAAACATAGCCTAGTAGTGCAAAAGAGGAGCATAAACAAGATGGGAAAGTCAGGATGCACTTCAATGAGGAAGAAAGAATTAAAATTAGATCTTAAAGAATAAGCAGAAATTGTCAATTGGGGCATAGATAAGCACAAAGACCATCATTTGAAAAGACTCAGAGTAAAGAAAAGGCCGATAAGGTAGGAAATAGTGGAATGGTGGTGAGGACTGACTGGTAAGAGAGAAGGTACAGGAAGGAAGGAAGGGAGAGGGGAGAAGGAAGGAAGGAAGGGAGGGACGGAGGGAATGAGAAGAAGAAGAAAAATTGAGGCTTAGTCTGAACAACTATACATACCACTCTGAGGAGTCAGACACGGATGGAACCCAGAGTCCAAGAAAATTCACCAGAAGTTTATAGGCTTGGGCAAAGGAGAGACATCATCGGCTATGTTCGCTAAAAAGAGAATCACTAACAGTCACTCCATGTGTATTTGACGATGGAAAGGAATATGAAGCTTGTATTGGAGGGGAACCACCTGGAAGAAAAAGAGACTAGTTTTACATTTCTTGAAGTACAGGGGAGAGAAATAAAGGCAACCTATAGGCAGGAACTGAGCAAAGGAGCAGGAGGGACAGACCCAGCGCATGTTAAAAAGTGTAACTGACACTGAAGCTCCTGTGTGGCTCGGTTGGTTAAGTGGTTAAGTGTCTGACTTCAGATCAGGTCATGATCTCAGGGTTCCTGAGTTCAAGCCCCACATTAGACTCTTTGCTCTCAGCAGTGTCCACTTAGGATCTTCTGTCCCCCTCTCTTTCTGCTCCACAACCCTACTCATTCTCTCTCTCTCTCTCTCTCAAAATAAAGAAATAAGCTTTTTTAAAAAGGTGTAACTGACCATATTACTTTAGAGGTTGGATGTTAAGGAGAGAGGAAAGAGAACTTCTGGATTTCATGTTTGTAGATGGTGGTACCTATAACAGAGAGAGGAAAGTTAACATAAGGATCAAATTTCTGTGAGAAATTCCTGTGATCAAATTTCTCTGTGAGAAAGTTTGTCACCATCCTTTCTGTAATGTGACACGTATTTGTGAAATTTTATCTGTGACATGCGTCCCTGTCGGGTTTAAACACCATGGATACTCATGAGATACTGCTTGGTAAATGTTCAGTTTTACTTATAGAAGAACAAGAGAAAGGATCAAGGGAAGGAGGAAGGAAGAGAAAGTTGAGAGACAGCAGTAGAAGTGGGTCCAGAGTTAAGGAGAGAACTGCACAGGTCAGCAAATAGAATCGTTCACATAAAACGCAGACTTGATATGAAAATTATTGAATCAGTGCTGTTGTATAAATGCGGCTTTGACTCCATTCCAATATAGATTTTGAAAATCAACAAATTTCTTCCTGGCTGAAGAACATTTTTACACGTGTGGATATATTTCCAGTGAAGCTGCATCTACATGATTAATTTTTAAAGTAGTATCTGTAACTGAAACATTATTCTATTTCACTTTTCATGCATCTTGAAAGTGGAGTGGCCAATTAATGGTTCGTTGCATTCCAGATGGAGAACTATAATGTCCTCGATGACACATTTTCAATGTCCCATTTCTAATGATAAGATATAAGTACTCAGCAAACTGCAGACATTCTAACACAATCAGAGAAACGAATCCCTGACACCAAAGTTTTCAGGATCTACAACAAACCCACCCATACTGTATTTAAGCAACAGCGATTTGATTTAAATACTGAGCTCATCTCTGATCATTTTAATACTGTCTTCACCAAGCATGTTTTAAAATAAGGCTAGAAATTATTAGCATATCATAGGAAAAAACAGAAAAGGAAAAATTACACAGGGTGAGTAAGAAACACTCTGAGTGTTTTAATATGCAGAGTCAAATATTCTTTTACACTTAACTCAATTTTGTCTTTCATATAGGCCTGACTTAATGTAAGATGACTGATGTACTCTCCTTATTTCATCTATTGTAATGTTCTTCAATCGCCCGAGCATTTCTTAATCAAAAGAAGAGTTCCTTACCACCCTTGGATATCAAAGGAGAAGGTTTCTATAGCTATTACTGAACCAAAGAATGATTTTTTGAAGAACGAAAGGTGAAACATTGAAAACCCTTTCGGGATACATCTGAAAAATGCCACATGTGTGTTTCCTCCAAGTATCTGGTGCAACCCATCAAAAGACTAGTAAAAACACAGGCCCACACTCACTTGATACAAGTATTCATTTCTCCTATTCTCTCAAATTTTCTGTGTGGTGTGGATCTACTAATCTTACTCACGCGGAGTAGAGCAGAACTGGGTAAAAACGCTGGCTGTGATTAACGAGTCAGGTGAGGAAATGACCTCTGAAATCCTTTCATTTCAGTGAACCTTTTATGCTAAAGAGCCAGGCCAGGGTACGACAGACATCGTCATGGCAGAGGAAAAGATATGTAACACGCGAACAATAGTAAGATCTCCTGCTTTGAGGCATGTCCTATCTGCAGCCATAATGTCACTAGGTGAAAGTTATTTAATTACTTTGCCCTGGAAACTCCAGCCTGTTTGGTTCAAAAGAAGGCATTTATAAAGCCTACTTGGAATTAAGGTAATTAGCACGTATCCCATTATTCAAAAGCTCAGTCCTGTGAGAATAAATAATTATAAAATTCAATTTAGAAATGACTGGACTCTTTTTTTATGCTGTGGCTGGAGAACAGCTTTCTCTCTCTCTCTCTCTCTCTCTCTCTCTCTCTTTAAGATGGAAACCTACCCATTTGAAAACAGAAGTTGTTAACTTGCTTCTTGAATTTAACATCTGGTAACATTTTCATCTTTTGCAAACTAGTAAAATGTTATAGTATTTTTGACAGTGAGAGTTCAGTGCCAGGAGAAATTTTATCAGTACAAAGAGACTACAAAATGGGTTTCTTACTGGGCCACAGGGTTTCTTAATCCTTATCTTACAACATAAAAAAATCGCTGCGGGGAAGGTGCTATTTGCCCATAATTTCTCTAGGAATTAATTTAGGGAGAACTTAATGGCAAAGAATGGGATACAACTATTCCCCTAGACTGAGTTAATGCGTAGAAGTGAAATCTGCTGTTGTTTGAATATGTTAGTCATTGAAAGGCTTTATGAGCACTGCACTTTACTGTAATCACTTCTCCCTCTTAATCTATCAATGCATCTAGCTTTTATTGGACCACATTTATCATTAATTGATTTGGTTTTTAAAACAGCCAATAACTTTTATTACTGTGTGATATTCAAAGACAAACATTTTAAATATTACCGGAAAACTTTTAATAGGGAAAAATGAAAACACTCGGGGACCACTGCACAGAGCCATCTAAGAGGGTTCCGCGGCAAACACATCCTGAAAGCTTGTGACAGAAGCGGAGTGGTCACGGAGCAGTGTAGTGAAGATATAAGAATCGGGATGTAGATTCTAGTCCTGGAACTTATGGAGACTTCCTCCAGCCCTTCAAACTCTCTGCACCTCAATTTTCTCATCTGTAAACTGGGGGATTAGAGTGTAGGAATTAAGATACTTTGTGAAAAGCAACTAGCATAGTGCCTAGCAGTAATAGGGCTCATGACCAGCCGTTATTTGTTATTCCTGTAGGGGGCACTGTCTGAAGCGTAAATTGACAGGAACTGTTTTAAAATTTCAGCCTCTTAGGATTTTGAGCAGAAAGAAGCTAGAAGAGTGTTGGCGAGTGTGTGAGCGCGCACGCATACATAGATGAGTTTACATTTGACCGTAGTCATACAGCATAAAAGTGAAACATTGTCTATTCAATTTTCCAACGCCTCTATATACAAATAAATTATTGAGCAAGGGCTTAGAAGCACAAATTACTTCTCCGAGGACAAGGAGAGTGTTACCCAATAAATGTTCTGATTCAAAGGTTCTGGCTAGGTCTGATTTGTCTGTGGTATCATGGAAACTACTTAGAGGTCAGAAAGAGAATTAACACCTTTTCAAAAGCAAAACGAAACAAAAATCATTAAAAATCTTGGTTGCAGATAAAATGTTATTATAACCCAAATGTTCTAGGCAGCACTCAAATGAAATTGAAGGAAGA
Organism: Puma concolor; assembly: GCF_028749965.1. Taxonomy (NCBI): domain Eukaryota; kingdom Metazoa; phylum Chordata; class Mammalia; order Carnivora; family Felidae; genus Puma; species Puma concolor. The sequence goes on from NC_141683.1 coordinate 32,535,836, forward strand.
AATTCATCTGAACAGGTCTTACCTACAAAGAAAAAACATCATTTGTTTTATTGTCATTAAAATAACATAATTGCCAACGTTGTTTGAACACTCACTATGTGTTTGACACATGCTAAGTGCTTTTCATGTATTACCTTATTGAATCCCTACAACTCTGAAAGGAAAAAAAAAATGGAAGCTTTAAAACATTAGTAATTTATTCAAAATCTCCTGGCTACAAAGAGAAATAAAGATGCTGACCTTCATTACAGGTTTATATGATTACAAAACACCTCAGCCTAAGGTGTGCTTTTGAAATCACAATATATTTGGGGAGGGGTAGAGAGGGAGGGACAGAGGATCCCAAGGGGGGCTGTGCTGATGGGCTTGATAACAGCCAGCCCAATGTAGGGCTTGAACTCAAAAACCTCGAGATCATGACCTGAGCCAAAGTCGGACGCTCAACCAACTGATCCACCCAGGTGCCCCTGAAATTACGATACTTTTAAAAGTTATGTGAGATCAGAACAATTCAGATATCTATAAAAAAGTTTTTTCTTTAAAAAAAAATTATCTGTCATTTTCCCATGAAAGAAGAGACAATATGTGTATGCCCTCAAAATTAATGTACTGCAAAGATGTATGTTAAATGTATGAAAAATGAAAAACTTGAAAATGTGCAGTTAGGTTTGCATTTACAATAGACAACAATTATAGGAATGAAGCACCCCAAAAAATTCATGTCACTAAGTTGGGGAATGGGGATAAAGTTAAACTTGTCTTCAGAATGTCATAACAAAAACAGCAAAATGGCTTGAATGGAAAGCTTTATCAAAACCATAGATCTAGGAGGATAAATCCCCCTTTCGTGTTACACCAAGAAGAATGAAAGCACAAGACAGAAAACTATCTGTATTTCAAACCTTAGCAGAGGGAAGGGAATGCAAAAATATCATTTTATGATGGAAAATTGCAGAGTCACCGCCCCTCTGCTGTTCCTCCTCAATAACCTCATCTTACATGAGAAGAAGCGAACATAACGGTAAACTCCTTGGGTCCCACACCCGGCTCTGTCCTCGGTAGATGTGTCACTCTGTGAAAGGTACTTATCCTCCTTGTGCGTCAGTTTCATAATTTATGAAATGGAGAAAATAATACCATCTACCTCATGGGGTTTTAATAAGGATAAAATGATTTATAAAGTGCTTAGAACAATACTCAACCCACAGTAGATTGGGTTTTTTTTGGTAAAAAAGAAAACCACACATCTTTAGTTGCATAGCTAAATAAGAAATATTTGACTATAAAAAAAGAGATATTTGAACTATAGATAATAACAACTAAAATGTATCAACTGCTTGCTATGCGTCAAGTGTTAAAATAAGTCCCTTGTATAGGTTAATTTGTTTAATTCTTGCAGTAAGTTTTTGAGGTAGGTACTTCTCAGACAAATGAGATAACAGGGTCTCGTGGCTGATAAACTGTAGAACTGAGAGTCAACCCAGGCCATCTGGCTCCACAGTCCCCATTTCTAATTAGAAAACATAATTATGCTCCCAAATACAGGAAGGAAATCTCATCATTAAAGACATAGAGGATTGGTTAATGGTAAGTATCAAATGAGTTCTTCAACTAGCTTAATTTTAAGTTAATCAGAATAAGCCCAGACAACATCTTACATTATCTTTAACGTAAGAGGAGGAATGTGTGTGTGTTTGTCAAAGATCATTCATGTGAGTCCAAAATATGTATTCGAAACCTTGCACTTCCCAGGATTGATTTAGTTCACTACAAACAGACAAAAAGAATATAGCCACATAGATTAACTGTGACCTAATTATGTTAGCCTGTTCCCTGCAGGAACTTTCCATCTTAATTATTAACTCTATATTGGACTAAAGACAAACCCTTCTATCCTTTGTTATCGTCAAGCTGTGCTCTTGGAACTCCACAGAAAACAGCTATCATTTACTGAAATCTATCATGTTCCCTGTGTTGCACTAGCCCAAGGCTTCCTAAACGATGTTAAGGTAAAAATATTCTAGGGGATGTAATTAGGTGATCCAAGGGGAAAAAGAGTCCCAAATAAGTGGATATGTTTACCTGTTAACCAGGTGTCCTTTTTTTTTAATGTTTAATGTTTTTTTTTTAATTTATTTTTGAGAGTAAGAGAGACAGATCACGAGTAGGGGAGGGGCAGAGAGAGGGAGACACAGAATCTGAAGCAGGCTCCAGGCTCTGAGCTTCCAGCACAGAGCCAGACGCAGGGCTCGAACTCACAGACCGCGAGTTCATGACCTGAGCCGAAGTTGGACGCTTAAACAACTGAGCCACCCAGGCGCCCCCAGGTGTCCTTTTTATAATGCAGAATTTCTCAGAGCTATTAATATATTTGCCAGCGTGTGTGTTGTGAACCTCCAAGAAGGGAATTTAGCCGTTTTTTCTATGCTTATATGATCATAGAGACTTTAGTTGTTAGAGCACATGATGTATATCTCCTGCAGGTAAGTGATCTCCAGAACATACTTGAGTACATCGGCACTTTAATTATATCTGTTTTACACATTACGGTTTTCAACGATAGGTAGTATTATCTCCATTATGCAACTGAAACTAAAGCTACAGATGTCAAGCAGCTTGGTTGAGGTTGTATTTGTTATGTTGCTGCAACACGATTCAAACTCAGGTCTAACCTGCCATAAACGGCTCTGCTCTCTCCACCACCCCATGCTGCTTCCCCCGCTAGGAAATGGAAAAACACTCCCAAAGACCAGCCGCCTGCAGGCTCCCTGTCTTCCTTTCTCCCAGAATTTCCAGTTATCACCAGCATGAACCTGACATTTGCATGAAAAGCAAGAACACTTATTACTGGATCCTCGATTCTTTCCTCCTCCTCTTCCTCACCCTCTAGGAGAAAATACATCCCATAGATAGGACACCTGACTTTGAGATAGAGGATTTGGGAAAAATCAAAAGTTTGATCCACCGGAACATGAGTGTAAAAATCCCTTTCAAAGGCCACAAGGAACCCCCAGCCTTGCCCCGGAGGCCTTTTGTGTCAGGGTTGAATTACAACAGTCAGACCTTCCTATTAGTGGAGAGGTTGGGATGAGGCAGAATGCAATCTAATGTCATTTAGGAGCTCATAAATCATACATTTACCTTTCATAGTTGCTAGAATCCTATTTATCCCTATGGATATAGCATTTGCTTCCTATGAATAAATAAAAGGAGCCCTTCTTTTCCCCCTAGCACATCAAGACTTGTACTAATGAAATTGGACCCCTTTTTCACACCACTTACAAAAATTAACTCAAAATGGATCACACTTAATCATAAGACCTAATACTATAAAACTCCCAGAAGAAGAAAATATTGATCTTCAAATATGACTTTTGGACATGACCCTAAAAGCACAAACAACAAAAGCAAAAATCAACAAATGGGACTCTCAAACTCAAAAGCTCCTGCACAGCAAAAGAAACAATTAACAAAATGAAAAGACAACCCATAGGATGAGAGAAAATTTTTGCAAACCATATATCGAATAAGAGGTTAATGTCCACAATATATAAAGAGCTCAATTTACTAACAAAAAAAATCCAGTTTAAAAATGGGCAGAAGGACAAAATATAGACTTTTCCAAAGAAGTCATCCAAATGAGCAATAGTCAGATGAAAAGATGCTCAACATCACTAATCATCAGGAAATGCAAATAAAAACCACAATGAGACATCACCTGACACTTGTTAGAATGGCTCTCATCACAAAGAAAAGGGTCCACAGGTGTTCTGAAGGATGAAGGGAAAGGGAACTCATATACACTGTTGGTGGGGATGTAAATTACTCCAACCACACTGGAAAACAATGTGGATTTTCCTCAAAACATTAAAAAATATATCATACAATCTAGCAGTTCCAATTTTGGGTATATACTCAAAGGAAATAAAAATAGGATTTCAATGAGATATACATACTCCCAGGTTTATCACACTATTATTCACAGTAGCCAGGAGACGGAAACAACCCAAAAGCCCATCAATGGATGAATGGATAAAAAAGATGTGATACATACACATAATGGAATATTATTCAGCCATGAGAAAGGATGATATCTTCCCACTTGCAACAGTGAGGATGGACCTTGAGCTAAGCAAGATAAGTCAGATAGAGAAAAACAGATAGTGTATGATCTCACTTATATGTGGAATCTAGAAAAGTTAAGCCTGTAAAAACCACAGCGTGAAATCGTTACGTAGGGATGGAGGGCAGGGATAAGAGTGACGGCATTTGGGGCGCCTGGGTGGCGCAGTCGGTTAAGCGTCCGACTTCAGCCAGGTCACGATCTCGCGGTCCGTGAGTTCGAGCCCCGCGTCAGGCTCTGGGCTGATGGCTCAGAGCCTGGAGCCTGTTTCTGATTCTGTGTCTCCCTCTCTCTCTGCCCCTCCCCCGTTCATGCTCTGTCTCTTTCTGTCCCAAAAATAAATAAAAAACGTTGAAAAAAAAATTAAAAAAAAAAAAAAAGAGTGACGGCATTTAAGGGTACAAACTTGGGGCGCCTGGGTGGCTCAGTCAGTTAAGCGTCTGACTATGGCTCAGGTTATGACCTCGCAGTTCAGGAGTTCAAACCCTGTGTCGGGCTCTGTGCTGACAGCTCAGAGCCGGAAGCCTGTTTCAGATTCTGTATCTCCCTTTCTCTCTGACCCTCCCCCACTTATACTCTGTCTCCCTCTCAAAAATAAACATTAAAAAATTAAACATAAAGAGTACAAATTTGTAAAAAGTAGTGAATAAGCCATAGAGATCTAATACATGGTATAATATAAATATAGACAGTAATATTGAACTAAATTATGTAATGTAATAAATACTTCTACACCCACAATGATATTACAATATATAAATGTATCAAAATGACCGGCTGTACACCTTAAGCTTGCACAACGCTACATGTTAAATTTATTCAATTTTTAAAAGGACTTTTTATAATATGCTCATAAATTGACTATTTATTACATGTACAAGAATCATATAATCATTTCATTCACTCAAATATCATCCAAAATATTCTTCTTTCTATTACTTTCATCCACTCATTTACTACTATATTAGCAATGCATTTATTGAGCTTGCCTTGTATACTTTACTTATTTCTCCTAATCCTCACAACTCTGCAAGATACATTAAAAAATTTTTTCTTAACCCCTCTAAGTTAGGATTTAACTTACTTGTGAAAAAAAATCTTAATATTCAATACTTCTCTCTTCTCTAATTCGTGGTTTTTTGTGGTTGTTTATTACAGAAAAAAATACTTAAAATACTGAAACAGTTTGTAAAATTAACAACACAGATTATTTTCTTTAAGGCAGCAAAACTTATGGTCATTTCTGTGCATACAGGTAGTGGTATCCATTTTCTAGGTAACTGGTATAATCACATGGAATTATTCAGAGTTTGAACCATCCACTCAGTTGTAATTAAAAGGCACCCATCCCCTTTAACTCCCTCTCTAGTTTTCATTGATGTATTTACTTCAGTCAAATCAATGCAGTCCTTTCTAAACTGCAAGGTAACAAAAACCAGACCCTAAACATTATGTAATAAAATAAATCATTTTCCCTTCTGTTTAGTTCTTGTCCCGTGTGTCTGACATGGCCTCACCATATAAGGAGGTGGCCTTTCTCGTTTTCCACGGCTGATCTGTCCTCAGCTTCTGAAATTTTTGAGAGCAAAGCCTCTGGAAATTAGATTGGGAGTAAAGGCTGGGAAAATAGTTAAGCAACGAAACCAAACACAGATCCATTTTTCAAACTGCTCGCTTTGGGACTGTCATCCAAATATCTACGGCCTATAATACACAAAAGAATTAGAACACAGAGTCTGCGCTCCCTTAAAAGTAAACACAAAATCTTGTACATTTTTGTCAACAAAAAAAACAGTACTATATTTGGATATTTGCACAGAATTCAATCATTGTGTGAATACAATTAAGGGAATACTTTTCATAAGCACTATTTTCAACACCTATGCATTTTGGGAACTAATAAACATTGCCTGAAGATACTTCTTTTCTCATTTGCTGATGTCAGTTGGGGGAATAAAAGGTGTAAGTCAGAATAGCGTTTGAACTTGCTGAAGTGGGTGGAGAGGGAGAACGGCTGAATTCAGTTACAGTTTGATGAAAGGTTGGAGTAGGGGTTCTGGATGGTTCAGTTAAAAGGATGAATAAAAGTAGTAAGGGTAATTGGAAGAAGGGAGAAATAAGAAGCACAGAAAAAAAGCCATGGATTTCAACAAGGGATGTTAACAGTTCCCACTAAAGCTCCGTATTTAATTAATAAATTCCTCTACTCTTAGGATTAATAAATCTTTTAGGCAAAAATTTATCTTAAATAAATTCATGTCCAAATGTATATGCTTATTAGTTAATGGCAATTCTTTTTTTATTTACGCACGAAGACTGTAAGCCACTGATGGTAATCTCACTTTAAATACATAACTAGTATGTTTTCGAACCCAGGAGAGATTTGTTGACATTATGACAACAGATTTGCAGGGGCGGACAGAATACTTTCCTACCGACAACACTCCCCAGGGCACATGAACCTCGAGAGTAAAACACTTTTCTTAGGGGAAAAAAATTCTGAAGATGGAGAATTTTCAAACCAAAACATGAGATATTCTTGCTTTCTTCATTGGAAGAGATCCAGAAAAAAATAAGACATGGATAAAGGGTAGCGGAGGTGGTGGGTGAGCAGTCAGAAAGGCAACTTTTGCCTTTTTATCGGATTTAGTAAAATGCCACATTGATTGCCAGGATGTCTACTCCAATTCTTCCCCTTCTTCCTTTCACTTTCGTGCTAGAGCGCATGGAGTGGCTGCGGGCATTTTTAGTATACAGCTGAAGGGAAGTTAAGGTGTTAATTACATTTAAAAGTTAAAAGTGAATTACATTTCATTTGGAGTATCGGGCTGGGTCAAATCAGGAGATAGAAATTAGAGTAGTTACAAGTGGGAAGACTTAATGTAAAGAATTATTAACTATAAAAGTGGATTGGAGTAAAAAGGGATTGACCAGTAAGAAAGAAAACTCTGAAAAGTATAGGAATGGCAGATATAAGGAACAGCCACTACCCCTAGGGCCGAGATAGAGTGCGCGAGGAAGATCCTTCCATCGCTGAGAACCAGACATTGCTGGAAAGGGCATGGTTGTGGTGCCCCGAATAGCAGTCACCCTCGTGCCACGCTGGTGGAACTTACAAGAAATCAACACTCAAGGGTATGAGGAAAGGCTGTTTATGGGAAAGTATCTTATTAGAAGCATTCCCCTGTGAAACCATCCTAGGGGAGGGAAGCCATTAACTGCGAGGGCGGGGGGCGGGGAGAGCAGGTGAGAACTGGGGAAGCCACTAACTGCTGGGTGTCGCTGGTCACTGTGCACTGCAGGAGGCCTGTTGGAGGAGAAGCAAGGAGAGCTCTAGGAGACTGATGTGGAGAGACCTTTGCACTGCAGGAGCTGAGCACTCAGGAAACTGCCCTTGGATCGTTCCAGAAACAGAAACCAAAACCTTTTCTCCTATAGTATCTCTTCAGCACCCCCTACCAACAAAGCTTAATGTTGTGCAAGCTGACATACGAAAAATATAAATAAAGGGCCCAGATCCATTTTTTATAAAGCAGGCAATTAATTTGGAGCTGAGAGGTAATAAATTGGTAACACGGTCAACCCCTTTGGTTATTAGGCCTCTATAGGCACTTTTATTTGCCCACATATTTGAATTCCTGTGCATCAACAAAACACCTCTATACTTCCAACTGAAACTAGATATCTTATAAATGAAGATGTTCTCACTCCTTCCTCAAAATAAGAATCACGTTCCCAACAGTCACAGTTTCCATTGCTGACTGCATTAATCATTGCTCATATTCAGTCCCAGCCCCACTGCAAAGCCCATTACCTAAAGACTGAACTATAAAATTAACATTCAGCATCCTGTATGTAAAATAAAACTGGAAAGGAGAAAAAAGAGAAAAATGATAAGTACATGCACATAAGCATGCACATGTGAAGAAGAGAAAATACGGAAAGCTGCTATAGTCCTGGTCTCGGTAATTGTCCATGAGGTTGTGGTTGCTATCTCGGGCTTCTTTTCTCAAAACCTATTCTAGATTTCTCTTGCCCTCAGCCAGAACTTCAGCTGTTCTGTGTTCATTCAACCCTTCATTCCATAAGGATCTGAGCACTTAATTGCCCCTCCTTTTTTTGGTTGCTGTGGTTTCATTACTTCTTACTGTTGGGTATAGAAGCACTAAAGCCTCGTATGGAGTCGTATGGAGTCCAGACTACCCACATTGCCCCATTCTGTAGCAGCAACTTGACTTGGTTTTGGTGATCAGGTATAACACTTCAGCTGGAAAATTAACCCATTTTTGTTTGCCTGCTGGTTCAGTGCGTGTGGAGCCCCAAATGGCCATGCGGCAGTTTCATCTTCCAGTTCAATGGCAGAATTGCCATGTCCCCCTGTGAAAGCACTCCCCTTTTGTGAACTGGGAACTCTAAAGCAGCCGAGCTCACGTTTCCTTCTCCACTGTCTGATCAAAACGGGCAACTCCATGACTTTAGATGAGTTGAGGTAGCACATTCAAATGTGGTATACAGGGCCTCCAAAATTCAGTTGTCATAGATGGCGTAAGGTCCAGAAACATGTTTTTCACTTTAGAGAGGATGTCTTGGCATGCTCCAGACTATCAAACTCTTGGAAGTTTATTGAAGTGGTAAGACCCTGAATTTTTGGGGGATTCCACCCTCTCATTCACACCTGTTGTTTTTTTTTTAAGTTTATTTATTTATTTATTTATTTATTTAGAGAACACAAGGAGGAGGGGCAGAAAGAGAGAGGGAGAGTGGGAAAATCCCAAGCAGGCTTTGCACTGCCAGCACAGAGCCTGATTCAGGGCTCGAATTCACCAACTGTGAGATCATGACCTGAGCCCAAGTCTAAAGCTCAACCAACTGAGCCACCCAGGTGCCCCCATATCTGTTTTACTAAGGCATTTAAAGTATGTGCTAGTTTCTGCTAATCAAGTTCAATCTCTGTAATGTTGTCAGTATAGTGGACCAGGTAATATTTTATGGAACAAACTAGGTACACTTACGTGGTTTTCAGTCTCTTCCAGGTTTAGTTGATGTGTTGCCAATCATTCTTAGAAAAATGACTTTCAAGACTCACATGCCTATTCACTGAACATTGTAAGACAAAGGTGCATGGTCATATGCTGCATAAAATGTAAGTTTTGGTCGCCAGTACTGGAAGTGAGTGAACAATGAGAGATGAACAGAAGAAACAAGTAGTAAAATACACAAAGGCAAGCTAATCTGTGGAGATTTCTTACAGTCATCAGACATATGCATGTGTAAGTAGAAGATTCAGCCGTCATAAATACTTAGTCATAATGGAAGTTCTCTTTATTATTTGATACTGAAGCATCCACAATGATAAAGCACCATGCATATATTTTTTTTCTTTTTGATTGGATTAAAATGAAATAGAATCAATAAGAATTCTTTTGTTTGTAGGGTACAAACCTGTAGCTGTACCACATACAACAAAAACATTTATCGGTGAAATCCCATGCTTTATGCATCTCATCCAACAATGCTAAAGATTTTTTTTCTACATGTTTACTCATTTGTGAGAAAGAGTGTGAAGGAGGGGCAGAGAGAGAGAGGTGGACAGAGGATCCCAAGCTGGCCCCGAGCTGACAGCAGAGAGCCCAACGCGGGGCTGGAACTCAAGAACCGTGAGATCATGACCTGAGCCAAAGCTGGATGCTCAGCTCAACTCATCTGAGCCACGCAGACACCTCTCATAATGATAAAGAATTTTTATCACTGGTGTAGGCAAAAAGACCAAGTTATCTTTCTAATTTCTCTACGAGAATTGTGACAAAGGTCTGTCTTTTGAACTGGAAAACCAAGAGTATACAAGCAGCTAATTAATAAAAAATAGTGTTGTTTTTCTTGATTTGTTAATGTTTGTGGTATTTGTCAACATTACACATTTTTTATTTCTTGTATGTCCTTCACTCATTCTGGATACAGATTCACTTTTGTATTTAACTCTATATTGACAATTTTGTACATTTCTGTTTAAGTTTTCCAAAAGCATACAAATTTCAGGCCCACCCAAACTTGGATCCACCCCTGAGCTGAGACATGGAAAGACTGGTCTTGTAACTTGCCAAATAAATGTGATGTTTTAGTACTCCTGCATATTTATTTATTTATTTATTTCATTTTTTTTTTTTTAACATTTATTTATTTTTGAGACAGAGAGAGACAGAGCATGAACGGGGGAGGGTCGGAGAGAGAGGGAGACACAGGGTCTGAAACAGGCTCCAGGCTCTGAGTGGTCAACACAGAGCCTGACTCGGGGCTTGAACTCACGAACAGCGAGGTCATGACCTGAGCTGAAGTCTGACACTTAACCCGCTTAACCGACTGAGCCACCCAGGTGCCCCAGGACATGCTCCTGCATATTTAAAATCAAGCATTATTTAAATAGGTATTTACATACTAATGCTTTTTAAAAGAATCCTGAAGCCACAGTAAAAACAAAATCCTAAAGCAAAAGAAACAAATAACAAATCTAAGACTTCTAATTGCTATGGAAATACAATGCTCCATCAACAAAAATGTACTCTCCATTGAGACCAACTTACAAAAACAAAAATCTTGGATCTTGTTACAGTATTGTGTTTATTAACAAAGAATTTAAACCTTATTAAAATCTACACTAAAAAAAGTTGTTGGGTTTTCAAGGCTCACCTTCGGGCCCCACAAGCATGTGTGTGCCCTTTAGTTGTAGATTTGCATATTTATTATATTTTTTCCAGTAGGTGGCAGTAAAGAGTCTTGTTGTTAATCAATAAATCTATTACAACAATTTCTGCCTGATGAAAATAAAATGTCTTGAGACCAAGGATTCCTTTTTCTCATATAGACAAAGGTGCTTATATGGGTTTGTGGTCATGCTGAATTGTTCCAGCTATATGTAAATTCTAACCTAAAACTCAGATGCAAATTTAACTCTATGACCTGGGAACTTGGAAAGCTACCCAAAGTTGGGGATTAATCTACCCCGGGACACCTCCGAGGAGAGGGGACACAAATTGGTAATAATATATAATTTCTGCAGAGAGAATTTATAACTTCCCTGGTGGGTGGGGGGAGTGTATTTTTCTGGATCAAGCACATAACTCTTGGAAATGAGGGGCAGCTGGGTGGCTCAGTTGGTCAGGCATCTGAGTCTTGATTTCCGCTGAAGTCGTAATCTCATGGGTGTGAGATGGATCCCCACATCAGGCTCCGCACAGGGCATGGAGGTGGCTTAGGATCCTCTCCCTCTGCCCCTCCCTCACTCACACTTGCTCACGTACAAATGCTCAATAAATAAATAAATAAATCTTGGAAAAGACTAATCTGTTAAATTCTGATCGTTGGTAGCTCTCAAAAACATTCACTGAATAAGATTAAAAACAGCCAAGCCTATGTGATCTAACCCCGGTATCAATTTGGACCTGCTATTGGTTTTGTTTAAAGCTCTCGTGTTCCTTTTCACACTCACATATCTGTGTGTGTGTGTTTGTGTGTGTGTATTGTGTGTATGATTATATGTACACATATAACAATATAGCTATGAGGTATGTGGTTTTGAAACCCAGAATTTTCATATGTTAACAATGAATGCATGGTCCTATAAAAAAATCGGTGTTTGTATAGTATCATTGCGGGCAAAGGAGTTAGTGCTGGGAGAACAGAAGAGTTAAAAACCAAAGCTGGAAAACAGTAGGAATGGCTTGCAGGTTGAGACTTAAGAGGCAACGTGCAGCTGAGAGCTTTGAGAATAACATCAAGTGGAAACAGGAACAAAATGATTTTGAATAGTGTAAAGGCTTACACATCAACCTTAACTAAAAGACCATGAATGGATATGGCGGATCAGTTATCCTTTTAACTGAAGATTAATACAAGTTGCTCCATTATTTTAGCTGCATAAGATACCAACACATTTGATACAGCTTTTGTGGGCCTCTAATACTTGACAGATTAGACTAAAAAGTCTCGTTTCAAACTAAAAAGCATTGTAATCCACATGAAAGATATTTGACAGGGGAGCACCTTTTGGTGAAGTCATTTTTCTTGTGTCTTAAAATTTAAGAATGGTACAAATTAGACTGTTTGTACTTAATTTTCATCTTTGACTGGGAAAGTTTAAAAGTTTAAAGAATCTATTTGCCATTGATTCAGTCTGTCAGTCAATAAGATAGACTTACTTTGGGGAATTCTCTGTTCTCTCCCTGCTCTTTTATGATTCTACACTGCACAGGATTCTTAAACATCAAAAATATATATTTTTCCTGAATAATCCACCCATTCCATTACTGTAGTCTCATTATGCATACACAGTGTGAATTTTTGTTATTGTCTTTTTAGGATATGGGGTGTGTGTGTGCGTTGGGGGTTTAGCGAGGGTTGTTTTCTTTTCTTTGGGTTTTTATTTGAAGTGAGTGCTTTAGCCACATGTGAGATTTTATTAAATCAGCCTGACTTTGTGGTTGTGAATAAACATCACCTTCCAAAGACTACTACCTATTTAAGGGTGACCCCATCTCTCCCAACAAATAAAAAGTTATCCAATGTAAAAAGTACCTTAGATATGCTTAGTTCACGGGTGTTCAGCAACCAAAGGGCAGTGAAGTTAGAAATGTGAACGCAAGTGGCTTCCTTGTGTGCCAGTGAAGAGGGAAGGATCAAAGATAATACAAGAAAATAAAGATATTTGGAAAAGCTTTGAGATGGAGAATGATTTAATGAGGGTCTACTTATTAAAGGCAGCTAAGAGAGGGCTAGATCAAGGCGGGATGGATCCAGAGGGCTGGATCATGCTCAGCATGGCATAGGTCAAGAAAGGATTCTCTTGAAGATATTTATCGGGATAGGAGAGCTGTTAATAACTGCTTCGTGTAAAGACAACTGGACCACATGACATTAAAGGTTCTTTTTTTTTTTTTTAATTAAGGAGCAATTTGGAATGCAAAATGGCCTAACTTAAAGGATGAAGACCTAAAGAGAGAGAAGTGGAGAAAAGAGGAGAGAGGAGAACAGAGAAGCAGAGGATAAAAAAAGAAAAGAGATCTGTAGCATGGACAGAAAGTGGAACAAATTATGGAGAGTGATGGGTCTATAAATTCTTTTTTTTTAATGTTTATTTCTTTATTTTGAGAAGGGAGAGAGACAGTGTGCATGCATGGGGGAGGGGCAGAGAGAGAGAGAGAGAGAGAGAGAGAAAATCTCAAGCAAGCTCGATTTGTCAGCACAGAGCCCAGTGAGGGGCTAGATCTCACAACCCTGGGATCATGACCTGAGCTGAAATCAAGTGTCGGATGATTAACCGGCTGAGCCACCCAGGTCTCCTGTGTCTATAAATTCTTAATGTGCTCAGTTGGGCTGAAAATGAGACTCTGACTTGTAAATTATCTTTTACTATCTTTCACTCAACACCTAAGATTCTCACGTGAAAGACACATCCTGAGATAAACACCAACAATTGTTGACAGATACCAATTCAAGGACCTACTGAGCTTCAGAACCAGCCTTACCACAGTCAGTGCTGTTCCCTGCTCCCACCCTCATCTTTTTTTTTTTTTTTTTTTTTAATTTTTTTTTCAACGTTTATTTATTTTTGGGACAGAGAGAGACAGAGCATGAACGGGGGAGGGGCAGAGAGAGAGGGAGACACAGAATCGGAAACAGGCTCCAGGCTCTGAGCCATCAGCCCAGAGCCCGACGCGGGGCTCGAACTCACGGAACGCGAGATCGTGACCTGGCTGAAGTCGGACGCTTAACCGACTGCGCCACCCAGGCGCCCCTCCCACCCTCATCTCTTAAGTTTATAAGCGTATGGTTGAGAGAACGAAAGAACCATCTGAGTCATGGGTGTTCAGTGTGGTAGAGTTCCGAGGCAGACAGGTGCTTCTTTTCCCTCTCCCACAAAGCACAAGAGAAGAACGCCATGAATGACTGGTGAAGATCAGGGTGCCTGCAAGAAGAGAAGATTCTTTGCTAATTGGACTCCTAATGGTTTTGCTCATCTATGCCTTGCACTTACTTGAGCGAAGAGAAAAAAGAAAACAAAATTAGAAAGAGATAGAGGGTCGAGGGAGCCTGGGGCTGGGCAGCTGAAGAGCAGCCGGAAAAAGCTATACAGTTTCATGTGGTGATCTTTCCATGGATCAAGCGGACGATAAGGAAAGAGTAGAGTCTTGCAGGAACACTACCTGGAGGACTGTTGAATCAGGGAAGAGATCACCACAGCAGGGGAATGTGAGGTATACCGCCAGAGGCAGGCACTAGCTAGGAATGTGGGGGAGTGGAATCAAATCTCCAGTCTCCAAAATTAGGCAGTTGGTTTGCTCCGACAAGCCACTGAGAAAGCCAGTATTTGGATGCTTGTCACCAGGGGCTCATTTTTCATGGAGTTAATAAAGCTTAAGCTTCCGAAGTCTGTGAAAGGGGTGAACAATCTATTAACAGAGTCATATGGGGCTGTTTTTGTTTGGTTGCGTTGGGTTTTTTGTGTTTGTTTTTGTTTTTGCCAAACTTACAAAAGTAGGCTATTTTTGAAAGAAAATGTCAGGTTCATGAAATAAATAAATGTGGGGATTAGGACGAAAGAGCAGTTGAGGATGATGACATTTCCAGCTAAGAAGACTGTAAGAGATGTTGGCATTATTAAATGCTACAGAGATGAAAGGTAGAATGCTGGGTTTGAGATTAATGAGTTTACATTTGGATATGTTGACAAGTGTCTTTCATGTCAACTCATTTTTGCTGATTGGTTTTGTCCAGGTTTCCGCAGGCCTTGGTCCTACATCACCCCCATTGCTAATCTTTAGTTATTACACACACCATCAGTGACTCGTGCTGAAAACCGAAGCAGAGAGCGGCCACGTGGGGGTTGCATGACCTGAAAACACTGTCTCTGTGTGCTAGGGGTGCTAAGGTTCCACCCCGGTATTTTGAAGTCTCATCGGAGTCGTTAGTTTTGCGCTTTGAGGATGCTGGTAATCGTTACTCCCAGGTATGAAGGATACGGTAATTTCGGGGGTTGCTAAAAACCTGTGCCAGTTGTATGCTCTACTACTACTGAAATATTACAGAACACATCCTCTGGGGATAGAAAAATTGCTCACAGATTGTCCCTGAGATCAAATTTGGAGGGAGCCCAGTGTAGGAACTTCATCTGGACTTGGTCCCCAAAGTAATACATAGTGAAGAATCTGAGGAGCGCTTGGGTGGCTCAGTCAGTAAAGCATCCAGCTCTTGACTTCGGCTCAGGTCATGATCTCATGGTTTGTGGGTTCAAGCCCCATGCCTGTTTTGGATTCTCTCTCTCTCTCTCTCTCTCTCTCCCTCTCTCTCTCTTTCTCTGAAAATAAATATATATTTAATTTTAAAAATCTGAGAAGGGTGGGGACAAGTTGACTGTGATCCGCTTGACCTATCTTGAAAATGTCTAGCTTTACCAATGATATAACAGCTACTATGTAAGACAGATTATTTTACTGTCACAACCTATGTTCGAGATGAAGACTTAAACCTATGTTTAAATCCCTATGTTAGAGATGAAGAAAATGAGGCTCAGAGAGATGACCAAAGCCAAATAGGTCTAGGTGTAGGAGAAAATAGAAAACGCCCAGCTTGTCTGATGACAAAACCATCCTCTTTCCATGATATCCTATTAGAAATGCTTAGCCAAGGATAAAAACGATAGCATCCATGTATCACTAGCACTTTGAGAATATTGGTAACCATTTGAATCAACTGCTTATTTTTTCAGATTAGTTCTAGTTCTATAGTAACCCCTAACTATAAAAGTTTTACTCAGACTTTCCCATTGTCTTATTTATAAAACCCAAAGCATTTTGATAGCACCTTCAGCAGAGAATGATCATTAAAGAATGTAAGTAAATTATTTTAAAGACATAATAGATCTCCAAGGACATCCTCATAGATTAAGTGTCAGAGATGAAATATTACATTTCAACTTCATAGGCCTTTTAGAGTAGATATGAAGACAATAATTGAGAGTCCTGTAATGTGGAATTTATGATACTGCAATTCTAGAAGCCAGTCATTTTTTGTAACAATTTAACAAAATATGTGATCTGACCTCTTAGAGTAGACTCTGTTTCAGACCCTGTCTCCTGATATCCCAAGCAATCAGATTCCATTTGTGAATTTAAGGGATTTATATCAATGAGCCTCATCACCGCAAAATCCTCCATGCTTTAGAAAACTGTATCATCTCTAGTGGAGTATTTGGCAAACCACTTGATCTCATTTCAAAACGAAAGGACTCTGGAGACACTGATGCTAAAAAATGTGGTTGTAATAAGGGGAGGTTGACTTTGGCTCGTGGGCCATTCTGCAGAATGCCAATCACCAGCATGGCAGCTTAGATATAAATGGGTGATAGAATCAAAGAAGAAATAAGGTCCTTTCCAGCCTCCTACTCAGCAAGGCAAAAGATGAATGCCAGTCTGCTCCACTTCTCTGTATTCAGAAATACATACACAAAGCCCAGTAGTCTCTGGGCAGCAGGTGATCTGTAAATTCCCTCGTCTGTTTGGTTCTGCTCTAAGAGCAGCCTTATTGAGCTCTGTGATATTGCTGTTTCACAATTTCCTATACTGCTTCTTAGCTCTTCAAAGAATAAGGAAATCAATAAACTTTCTTCTGTTTGTTTATTGCAATTTGGTATACAGTCACTTCAAAACCTCCTTTCCATGCTGGCTCTAACAGCTGAGCGAGGGTACACGGGTAGAAAAGCACTTCTTTCTTCAGGAGCTTCGTTATTTCTTTCCCTATTCCCTGTGGCTGAGTACAGGATGATTTAGCAACATAGCACAGTGAGGGGGATGTCATGATGGGCTCTGACATTGCCTGCCTGGGATGAAGGCGAGGGCCAGAATCGCAGTGATCGTTGATCACACGGGAGAGAGGGTGTGCAAGCATCTCAACAACTTGTTTGCCAGGAAATCTCTGGCTCTCTTTTGGATTGGGGAAGATAGCATTTCTAGCAGTAGCTTCATTTTTATATGTTGGCAGGTTATTCAACCAAATAAACAATCATTTTTTATTGTTGCTGAGTACTCTACCAGCCTGTGGCTATCAGAAGCTTTAGAATAAAGGAAGCATCCAGAGCAAATGGCTACTGCTTATAAAACTCACTTTCCCCACCGCCCCCCCCCCCACCGCCCCCATAGGGTTATGCTTTAAGTCTAAGTCCCACTTACAATTTTAATTTTAAAAATGTCAAATCTCATCCTCTGAAGAATGCTTTCGTTGGAAAGAAAGAAATATATTTGAGTTTTACCTAAAGTTAAGTTTTCATGAAAAATGGGGGCAGGAGGGAGAAACTAGGACTTTGCACCAGTAAATAAAAATGAAGACAGAGATGTTCTCCCAGAGAGAGACATGGCATTTCCTGCCCAAAATTTTGCTCCTATATTCAGGGTTGGCAGCCAGCAACACAAGGTTGTGTATAGTTGTGGGGACTGAGGCTGACTTATTATATACCTGTCTCTGGCTATAAAAGGAAGACAGAAAAGGTCTTCTCCCTAACCAGTATTTCACCTTCGTCATATATAATTTGTAATAATATAACCCATTACACTTAAAGCAGCACCCATTTTCCCGAACTTCATCTTAATTCCTTAGTTGAGATCTTCCAGTGTTTCACCTTCCATCTCTGTGATTGGCACTTCTCCTGAGCAGGGACCCTGGGCTTCTGCCTGATGAAAATAGTCAAGATTTTGGTCCTCCTGTCTCTGGACTTTTGTGTAGTTCAATTAAAATTAATGGTGTTTCTTCTACCCGAAATCATAGTCATTTCTCAAAATGCCCCATAACCCTTGAAGCTCAGTTCAGATGCTCTATTTCACGAAGCATTCCCTGACCTTCTTCACAAGTTTCAATGATTCTTTCCTCCTATGCTTCTAAAGCTTTCCATTTGACCCACTTTAATGGCACACATATCCTTCCTTTGAATGTATATTATCAATGTGTGATATCTCCTGTGGTTGAAAATAGATTCCTTGCCAACGATACCATGCCTTATCCATTTCTGAAATGTCTATAATGTCTAGAACTAACTTGTTCATAATGGGTCCTCAAAAATGTTGAATTTAGTTTTAGGAGAAACTTAGCAAGTATGTCATGGATTTATTATTATTATTATTATTATTATTAAGTTTATTTATTTTGGGGAGAAAAAGAAAGAGGAGGGGGGGCACAGAGAGAATCCCAGGCAGGCTCTGTGCTGTTAGCACAGAGCCCTATACGGGGCTCAACCTCATGAACTCTGAGATCATGATCGGAGTGGAAACTAAGAGTCGGACGCTTAACCAACTGAGTCACCCAGGTGCCCCAAAGTGGATTTAAAAAAATGTGTGGAAATAGTGAGCAGTGGGAGGATCTCTTTTAAAATTTACATTTTACTATTATTCAGGCATCTGTTGAGGCCAATGGATCACGCGATGACTGCCATTGGAAAGATAGTTTGTTAATCAAAGTTCCCAAGAGAAGGAGGCACTCCCATGCAGGCCATTCCCCAGGGGCCACACAGGGTAGCACTAGAGGAAGTGAGGATGGAATCCTGAGCAATAACCTTAATTGTGGCTTTTCAAGAAAGCTTGGAAGAGGCTGGGTAAACAGCTAAGCACATTTAAGATTAGTGAGTTTGAATAATTT
The DNA here is from genome assembly GCF_028749965.1 of Puma concolor. Classification (NCBI taxonomy): domain Eukaryota; kingdom Metazoa; phylum Chordata; class Mammalia; order Carnivora; family Felidae; genus Puma; species Puma concolor. The sequence goes on from NC_141683.1 coordinate 32,554,632, forward strand.
CAATGGCGTCTGGGTTGTCCCTACTTGTCTGATACCCAACCATGAGTTGATGAGAGCAGGGAATGGTGACCCCAGAGTGTAAGAACCTGATAAGGATGTTTGGGGGGTTATGGGCTCTGCATTGGTTGGTTTGCATCTGAAAGTTATGCTAGCAGATGAGCCATTTGCTATCTCTAAAAATTGGCCATAAAAGGAGCAGTCTTACCAGGGTCAGCTTACCAGGTGTCAAAGTGTTAAAAATACTGAAAAACTTAAAATGTACAACTAACTCAGGAACTTCTTGCCCACTGGAAGCTACTTCTTCCTCGCACGGATTACCTATCTCTGTACCTCTCCATATTCCCACCCCATCCGTTTGTGAATAAATACAGTTCAATCGTGCATAAGAAAAAGATGTGTCTTTCCATAAAATTTACACATAATTTACACTTAGCCTTTTAGGTACCATGATATTCATCTTTTTCAAAAACTGAAGCATACTGTAGACCCATAAGTACACTCATCTTACATGGAGACAGCTCTATGAATTACCACAAAGCAATGACACTGCTTTTTATTCTAACCATTTCATGAGACTCTTTTTTTTTTAGCATTTATTCATTTTTTAAAGGCAGAGAGAGACAGAGCATGAATGGGGGAGGGGCAGAGATTGAGGGAGACACAGAATCTGAGCTGTCAGCACAGAGCCCGATGCGGGGCTCCAACTCACAGACCGTGAGATCATGACCTGAGCTGAAGTCGGCCGCCCAACCGACTGAGCCACCCAGGCACCCCAATGAGACTCTTTCTGAAATACATTACACATTTTCTTATACTGTTGCATGGTGCTTAGGGGTATAGACTCTAGTCCTAGAATGTCTGGGTTCAAAATGTCTAGTCTTAGAATGTTCTGCCACATCTTATCTGTTACCAATAGGCATGGCATTTAACCCTTCTGTTAACCTTTATCGATTGCCTCATGTGTGTAATGGGATAATAACATCAACTGCCTTGTGGGATTGTTGTGAAGAATAAATGTGCTTAGAACAGTCCCTGGCATATAGTCTATGCTCAGTAATATTTGCTTTCGTTTTTACTAAGAAATAGTACATGGAATAATGATCAAACTTTTCTTCATGACAATACACAATGATAAAAGAGACTCAAAAGATGTCTCCAGCTGTAATCTACTGTCCTTGTCTGATAGGTATGCTCTTAGATTCTACTTTCTGCTTTCTGTAGACTTTATGCCTTTTTAATAAATCAGGCTATTTGTCAAAACATATTTTTGTTTCTTCTTATGTTTATATGCCCTTAGTACCAAGAACAGAGCTTAGAGCTTAATATCTACCCAACAAATATTTTCAAAAATAAACTGTAATTCCTAGTTTTTGCCATTACACTTGTGTGTAGTACCAAACAATAAAATGTTTTGCTTGTAATCTGCTAAAGGCAGGAAAACCAAATGTTCCAAAGTAGGGAGGTCCACACGTGAGCCTAAGCTTGTATACAGACATGTCCAAATACAACCAAAAATCTATTTTCCCAGTAAAAGGAAGAAAGCAAATCTCACTGTCAGAAAAGGATGAATCAAACACAACAAATTGATCTATTTATCAAGCTTGACTGCACTTTTTTGTGTTTGCTACTTGATTCTGACCATAATCCAGTCACATAGACCCATGTCAGGGTTCCAGACTCATAAATAAGTACCAATAATACTATTTACTAGAAACCTTGTACAATGGATGCCAGCAGCACAGCTCTGTTATGCCTTTCACCATGGATATAGCTCAAAATGGGAAAAGAGGGCATTCTCTCCTTCCTCTACTTCTCTCCCATTTTGTGGCACATCCCCTTGAAATTCTTGCACATGTAAGATTCTCCTCCACAGTGACAGTGACAGTGACGCTTAATGGTAGACCAGTGACCTGGTGGAGTGATGATGAACAGAGGCAGAGGCACACAGAAAAAGATGGAGCTAGACTCATGAAACCAAGGGATTCTTAGGAAGATTGGCAGAAGTGCCCATGGGAAGTGGTGATGTTCAGCTGAAGTGTTAAGTGGTGCTTAATAGATGGTTAGAAGTAGCTGACTGGCTTTGGAGATGAAAGTTAATTAAGTAGTCGCAAGGATGTTTTTCATTTGATAAATATTGTGGTAGGTTCCCAAGGATGTCCATGCTCTAATCCTTGGAACTTGTGAACATGTTACGTTTACATGATAAAAGAAGACTGCGGATGTGATTAAGATTAAAGAGCTTGAAACGGGAGATTTTCTTGGATTACCCAGGTGGGTCCAATCTAATCACATGAGTCCTTAACAGCAGAGAGACTTTCCCAGCTGCAGGGGGATGACAGCATGAAAAGGAGTCTATGCACCATGTCAGGCTTTAAAGATGGAGGAAGGGGCCAATGACCAAGGAAGGTAGGCAGCCACTAAAGATGAAAACCAGGGATCAGATTCTCCCCTAGAGCCTCCGGAGCAGCCCAGGCCCCTGAGACCTTGATTTGAGACCCATAAGATTCAAGTGAGACTTCTGACCTACAGGACTGTAAGATAATACATTTGTATTATTTAAGCCACTAAGTTGGAAGCTTAACAATGAATGAATACAAATATGTATGGAGTTCCATCTTGGACCAGCACCAAAGTACCACAGCAACAGCGGTGAACAAAGCATACTCATTTCCTGCCCGACTGAGGCTTTCAGTCCTGTGTTTGTGGAGTTCTAAACCCACTGATAAGTGCAAATAAGTATGAGGCAGAGAGGGAGCATCTTGTTAAGGCCCTTCTACTGTATTACCATCTATATTAAGTGTGTAAACCATATTCTGAATCGTCAAAACAGACAACTTCTGAATCAGCCTTTCCTACCTACAAAATGTGCTCTTGACAAAAAATATAAGGTATTTGCGTAAGTCACTTCAGAGTGTTTTACTGAGACAAAGTAGAAATCAAAAACTAATTTAAAAAATGATAAACAATTCTGTAGTATTGTTTAGTAAAAACTGCCAGAGGTGATGAGTGGAATGAATAGCCAACAATTAACTTGGCAGAAGTAATAAAAACAAGTGACATGTGGAATTAAATACAGATGACTGCCAGTATTTCCCTGGTTTAGTAAATTGGTTATTTACGAACTACCACACAGAAATATAACTGCATAAATACCTATCATACGTTGACTAATTAATTTTAGGTCATAAACAACTTAAAAAATGAAGCAAGTTGGGGCGCCTGGGTGGCGCAGTCGGTTAAGCGTCCGACTTCAGCCAGGTCACGATCTCGCGGTCCGTGAGTTCGAGCCCCGCGTCGGGCTCTGGGCTGATGGCTCAGAGCCTGGAGCCTGTTTCTGATTCTGTGTCTCCCTCTCTCTCTGCCCCTCCCCCGTTCATGCTCTGTCTCTCTCTGTCCCAAAAATAAATAAACGTTGAAAAAAAAAAAAAATTTAAAAAAAAAAAATGAAGCAAGTTTTCTCATTATTTGACCTCAAATTTGTATATTCCATTGGATTTGATGCAAAATATTAAAATGGATGCCATTTCTTGAGAAATAAAATACCTTCTTTTTTGGTTGTCACCAATAACTGACAGGAATGAAAGGTAAGTTATAAGTGGACAAAGAGGCTACTGCTTCATTGTCTGTTAGCTGGGAAGACAAAGTGAAATATCTGGTTATTTTTCATTTAACTTTTTGCCAAAGATTAGCTTTCTCAACCATACCATGTCTCCTTGTAGAAATGCATACTAACTTAAATCAGAAAGGAGACAAATTTCCTTACAGATGGCAAACTTAGAGAATGAGCCTTCTATCTGACTTTAGTAAAAAGAAGGATAATTTTGTTTCAAGGACAAGTACAGTAACCATTCTATATCATATAATTAACAGCTCTCACTCTGATAATTCCTAAAGACATTGTCTTCATGTAGGAAGACAACTTAGTTTCCAATTTCCACCACTCCAGATGCCTCTCTGGTGTCCACGAGGACGTCTTAACCTCAACATTATTGACATTTGGGGTAGAACAATTCTTTATTGTTAAGGGCCATCCTGTTCATTGCAATATTTAGCCGCATCTCTGGCATTTACCCACTGGATGCCAATGGTATCTTCTCCCCGCTCCCCTACCCCTACACACACACTCCTAGTTTTGACAATCACAAATGTCTTTTGACATTTCCAGTGCCCTCTTGGGGACAAAATCTTTGCAGTTGAGAATCATCAGCCTGTGTGATGACTAGTGATGAAAGTAAACTAAAATAACAGAAAAATATATTTGAAGGTATGAAGTCACTTTGTAATTCATGGTTGTACTTCCTTATTGACTTAGTGACGAAAATAGCTTCCGTTAGCAGAGCATGGGACAATTTTCTCAGGGTTCACTTTGTAACGTATTGACCATTAATGTAGCACAGACTGATCTTTCATTGCAGTGATCAAGGTCTTTCATATTCATAGCCAGAATTGAAATAAAACTTTAAATCCTAGTGATTTCTAGGGGGAAAAAAACACCACAATATTCTGTTAGCCACTCTCCCAAATCATTTTGTAAATTCCTTTTTAGTTAAATCAAAGGATAGCTATATATGACTTAAAAAGATAAAAACTTTAATAGAAGCCCAAGAAATATGAATATTATATATATATATATCACCAAGAGTGAGTTTTAAAAACATCACCAAACAGTAGGTACAGAGGGACTTAGAAAGAATGACCAAATTTAAGCCCTTGTCATGAAATAGGGGATGATTAAATTATGTGGGATGCAGGATGTGTGATACATAAAACGTGAAAGCTACAAGAAATTCAGTGTTTATTTTTACAAGTTTACTTACAAAATGCTTAGTGTCCACAGAAGGAACGGTATGAGGTGGTTGGGGAGAGGAAAATGGATTTCTAAAGGAATGGCTGAATTATATATCATTTCTATTCTTTCTATAACCAGAGTAACTTTGGGGTTTATTTACAACACATAAAGATAAGAGTTTTGAATGGTGGCTTGTGCTTGGTGCTTTAAAAGAAATATTATTAAAGAATCTCTAGTTGCTTTAAAAGTAGAATAACATATCCTGAAGAGGAAAAGTATCATCATATAAAATTTGGAGCTAGTTTGAGTCTCTAAAGATACATACCAGTCAATCAACCTGCACAAAAATGCAAGCACAGACCGATTTGTGTAGTTCAATAGGGTATGCTTATGAAACACCAGGGAGAAAGCACGGCTAATGCTAAAGCATCGGCTACTTTGAGCAGATGTTATATTTAAGAGAAAGGATAAAGTGGATAAAGTTCAAGGTAAGCTGGCATAGTACTGCCATTTTCATATCTAGCTGTCCTGTATGTATTGCAATCAGATCTGTTATTGTTACTGGAGTCTCACAGAATAAATTTGGGGAGGGGCACCTGGCTGGCTCAGCTGGTTAAGCGTCTGACTCTCGATTTTGGCTCAGGTCATGATCTCACAGTTCCTGGGATTGAGCCCCACATCGGGTTCTGTGCTGACAGAACCGCGAGCCTGCTTGGGATTGTCTCCCGCTCCCTCTCTGCCCCTCCCCCACTCGTGCTCTCTCTCTCTCTCTCTCTCTCTCTCTCTCTCACACACACACACACACACAATAAATAAACATTAAAAAACACTTGAAAAAAGAATAAATTGAGGTAAAATGGCTTTTATTTGAAATTTTACGGAAATAAATTAGATACCTAGATTGATGACTTAGAGACAGGAAAAAAAATGTATCCTTCTTCACACTTTGCCACCAAATACACAAAAAGACGAAAATGGTTTCTGTAATAATGTAGATCAAATTGATGTTTGCTCATTTTACACAGCCAGCATGAGATGTGTAATCCCAGGTTTCAAGGAATAGCGGCATGTTTCAAGAACACTAACCTCACTTCTAAAGAGCAAATATTTTTGAATTCCTCATTTTTCAGTTACCAGGTGAATTCCCGTGGTTTAACCTATGGAAAGACCAGATCTTAGAGTACAATGCATGCGTGCCTGCACACACACACACACACGCACGCACACACACACACAAGCAAGCTACATGTTCTTTTTTGCCCTTAGGAGATTGAAATTTGATTTACCAAGCTAGTGGACAGGTTGGCAATTGAAATCAAACTGCTCTCTGCTTCTCAAAACGCTAGGCATGAGGGTCGTTTCTTCTGATTGGTTATCCCTGGAGAGAAGTAAAGAGCAGAGGGAGAAAATATTGTGGCCAAATGCACCTGAGCTAGCTGCTGGATCAATGGTCAGTATCAGCAGGGCTCTATTTAATGAAGCTTACACCAGTGTCACCGCCTTGCCGACAACAGTGGGTAGCTCTGGAGCCAATGCAGAGGAAGCAGAATCCATTGGAAGACAGAACAATTGCTTCATTTTGTGGTACAAAGATAGAAATCTGATTTTTGTGTACATAAGAGCTAGCTTTAAATCCTTAACTGGAAGAGAGCCTTGCACAGAACACAGAGGAAGACATGATAGAAAGGGACTGTGCAAGGCTGTCTAGTTCACAGAACTCCAGGAGAATTGCTGAGAGAGCTTTATAGTCAAGGAGCTCCCAGGCTCTGTAGACAAACACCCACCCAAAAGCATGCTGTCTCAGTTACAGAGAAAATCGTTGTTTTCGTTTGTGCTTTTCCATGATAAAGTGTTTTGACAAATCAATAGAAGCAGGTAAAAACTCTGCTGATGTGATTTACACCTAATTTATCTCATTATTGCCTCATTATTATGGGGGAGCCTCAGCAGGGCACCTCTCCCAAATGCTGCATCAGGCACACACTTGAGAGTTAAAAGGAAAATAGAACTGACAGTCCTAACTCAGAATATCCGTGTTGCTTAAATGTTCTTGGATTTCCTTGAACTGCCTTTGTGCTTGCAAGTAAAATTATGAGGCAGTTATGTCCTTTTAAAGACTTGTTTCTAGGTGTTAGTAAGATTAAAATTAAGGCATGATTTCTCTGAAACGTTAACACAATGCAGCCTAAAATTAAGGAACTCAGATGATATCTATGGTCTTCATGCATATTTTAGATTTCCACATCATAATCCACCTTATCTCTTATAAAAAATGCATTATGCTTGTTTTTAAGCATTAGGATAAACCCATCCTTCACTAGATAACGGGCAAATTACTAAAACAGACCTGTCATCAAAGGAACCTGGTTGTAATAGGTAAAATAGGAGAGAATCGTACCAGTTTTTACAATCTTAGTGGAATAGAATGTGAACTCCCGAAGTACCATCACGTCGACATATTAGAGCCATTGCCCTTTTATTTTTTTAATTAAAAAAAATTTGTTTTAAGTTTATTTATTTATTTTGAGAGAAGCAAAGACAGCGCGAGTGGGGCAGGGGCGGAGAGAGAGGGAGACAAAGAATCCCAAGCAGGCTCCATGCTGCCAGTGCAGAGTGGGATGTGGGGTTTGACCTCACGAAACCCCGAGATCTGATCTGAGCCAAAACCAAGAGTTAGTTGCTTAACCGACTGAGCCACTCGGGCACCCCAGAGCCATTGTCCTTTGAAACGAACCAATTCCCTGGAACTTTAATCAACATCCTTATATTCTTTCCCAAATCCCCCATTTTCTGGTCTTCCTAACATTTTTCATGCGTTGATTTTCCCCACAAATATTTGCTTTGAGTAGTACCTCATGGGCAGGAGATCACTTTCTCTCACCACTATCCAGGCTGTGTGACCTTGGACAGCTCAACATGTTGAGCTTTATGTGGTAACGTGCTAAAATCAAAGATAATATTTACAACTACTTAAGTAATTAAGACAATTCAAACAAATAATATAGGGCATATGTCTAAGTGTTACACCTAGCTCTTGGAATGTCTCTAGGGAGTACACATTAAATGTAAATACACTCCATTTTTCCATGTCTTTGATTGCCATTAACAGATCTTCGTGGGGTGATAAAGAAGTCCCTTACTGAGCTTCCTTCTCAATCTCCTGTTCTACTACTGGCTTAACGTTAAAGCCACCACTTCTCCACCCCCAGGCCATTCATTGATCAAGTGCTACACCCAACAAAGCAGCTGAGCAGGCTTTCTTCCCATTTGTGTTTGCTGACTGTCCCTGTGAGCAATCCACTAATAAGAGAGGGACAATAAAGAATAAAAGGAACTTCTTAACTCATCTGTATTTTAGCTCTTGCAGTTCTGGATTTTTCTCAGAAGATTCTTCTGTAGTCAACTTGACAGCATGAGACTGAGCAGAAGAACTAAAATAAAATCTGACTCTTTCAGTGACCTTGGGAAAACACTTTATCTTTTTTGGGCCTCAGTTTTCTCAACGGCTACAAGGGGGCAATGACATCAATTTCACAGGAATATTGAGAAACTACATACGAATGAGTCCATGAATGTAAATATTCGTTTAACAAGATTTATTGGATGCTTACTATGTTCCAGGTGCTTTGCTAAGCACTGAGGATGTAGCAATAATCATGGCAGACATTGCCTCAGCCATTAGGGACCTTAGAACCTTGCGTGGAGAGCAGACACAAACTAATGACAGAATATTTCGTTACAAGAGTGGTGCATGCCATAAAGGAGAAGTACGGTGACTTAAGTGAAGGTATTTCACTGATCAGGAATGTCAGGAAAGGCTGGGGCAAAGAAGGAGCATCATGCCAGCTTCATTTTAAATACTTGATAAATGCAAGGCACACAGAAATGAATTGTGTTTATCTGGATCTAGGACTCCTACAGCTATTAAAGTGGACAAATGTCTCCCGATTACTCAAGTTCCTCCATTTTCATTAAAAAGTGCATTGTTTAAATAGCCTATAGCATCAAACACATACGCAGATCTCGGAAATGATGCAAAGATTGTATTTCAATGATTGAGGTATTCGAACACACATTTCAGGTTGTTGAGGATATATAAGTAAATGATAAAAATATAAATGTTAGCCAATAATATATATTCCTTATGCATTGGTAATCAGGCAAATTTGATCGGCAGAAGCTTGCAACACGTCATTGATTCATCCATGTATTTACTGAAAAATATTAAGTGCCTCCATGTCAGGTACTTAGGTTATCCTCATCACAGCTTTAGGCAAAACTGCAGAGACATTTATTTCTTGTACTTCCCAGACCCTGCCCTATCCTGTTCCCTCATGTTGCCTTTGGACAGGTCACAGTCCTTCCTGAGCCCTCACACCACAGTCTTTCAGTGAAGAATGCCATTCAGCCAAATCCCTTGCCAATTGAAATGACCTACCCCATCGTGCAGCGGACTCTGGATTCTCACGAATAGCGGACTGTCGCAAGGAGGAAAGTACTCCAATTAGCCTTCTGTGTTGGACACTTTTATTTCCATCCTCACAAGCTCTCAGCCTGTCTTCTACTCCAGCCATTACTGAGATAATAGTGTCACGCAGGTGATGTTGGCGACACACGCCCTCAGCAGCTGCATTTGATTCTCAATGTCTTCCTTGGAGACAGATGAGGCAGGAGCAATCTGCAAGACCAGAGCTCCAGAGGAAGTTTGGGCTGAGGAGGCCATCAACACGTGCAGGGGACAGAGGAGGTGGTGGAAAGCCAAGGAGCCCGGTACAAGGGGACGGTCAGAGCCAAGGAGGTGGTTGGTGGGATCAGCACACTGGTCTCAAAGAGTGGAAGTGAGTAAATATTGCTAGTATGAGCCAGGTTTCCCACTGTCAGATAAGAGTTAAAGTTTGATGAAGGAATAAAAAAATAATTTGGAGGAAAACTTACTCCTTGTAGTAGCATGCCAGCTAATAAATGTAGAAGGAATGACAGAATTGGAAAGTCATCATCTGGCAACCATCAAAGTAATAAAACAGGTAAGAATACTCAGTGGATGCTAAAACTAGTGGGCAACACGGTATTTACATATTCTCCAAATATCTACCTAGTACCTACTATTAATTACAAAGTAAAACACAATAACTTTGTAGTTTAGGGCAGCAATTTAAGTGATCAAAATTTGCACCAACAGTAACGGACAAATTGACATTCTTGCTTCATAAACTCAGCATTGCTTCCGTAATATTCCATTTCGTGAGGAAACATCAGAAAAACCTGAATTAAAGGTCATTATACAAAATAACTGGTTTGTACTTTTCAAAAATGTCAAGGTCATGAAAAATAAAGAATAGACCGAGGAACTGTTTTCACGTGAAGGTGACAAGAAAGGCGTGGCAACTAAATTGCTTAGATCCTGGGTGAAAACTAAGAAAATAATTTTTGCTGTAAAAAGCAATTGCTGAAATTTTGTGATTTGTAGGTTAGATAATAGTAACGAATTAATATTTCTTTCCTGATTATGATGGTTGTACTGTGGTTATGTAGGAGAGATCTTTGTCTCTTAGGAAAGCAACACTCAAATATTTGGGGGTAATAGGCATCATGTTTGCAACTTTCTGGCTGGCTCAGAAAAAGTCTATTTATAGAGATTTGAAAAGAAATAATAATAGGGGCATCTGGGTGGCTCAGTTGGTTGAGCATCCAATTCTTGATTTCAGTTCAGGTCATGATCCCGAGTCATGGAATCGAGTCCTGTGTCAGGCTCTGTGCTGAGCATGGAGTTTGCTTAAGATTCTCTCTCACTCTCTCTCTCTCCTTCTCTCTCTCTCTCTCTCTGTGTCTCTCTCTCTCTTTCCCCCCATCTGTCCCTCTCCCTGGCTCATGCTCTCTCTCTCTAAAAAACAAAACAAACGACAATAACAAAACAATAAAAAACAATAAAAAATAATAAAAACAATAATAAAGCAAATGAGGCAAAATATTAACATCTGAGAAACAGAGGGGAAGAATTCTTAAGTTCTTTGTACTAAACTTGCAATTTTTCTGTAAGTTTGAAATTATTTGCAAATTACAAGTTTAAAAAATATGTGCAGACTCAACATAAAGTTAAAGTTATTTTGAGTAGAAAAAAATGTCCATGCTTTTGTACTGAACAACAGAAAAATATAAAGAGGTATAAGGAAGAACTTATATTGGTTTAACTATCTTTGTCGTCTACAATCATAATCTGAAGTTAGCAGCTTAGTTTGTGCCCTTCCTTAGCTTCTCCATGTTCAGATAAACATATACAAACATATGCCCATAAATGCATATATGCATATAAAACAAAATTATAGTTTGTTTTTTAAAATTGAATCACCATGCCTTTGGCTCGGACCTCCCATTATCAAGGGACAGAAGCATTATGGGCTTATGGAAAAAAGTATAAAACCAAACCCATCTTATTATTAATAGGAGTATGAGTGTAATGTAATTTATGCCCTATTCAAAGACATTCAGATTTCCTCCTCTCTTCGTTCTTTTTCCAGGATACACTGTGCTGCAATAAACATCTTTGTGCAAAGAAGATGATAGATAAGATAGATGATAGAAATAATCTTTATAAACAGCTTTTGTTTCTGTAGAAGATTCTTCAAATTGAAATTGTGTGTCAAAGTGAATATATGTATTTATTTAACAGATCACACTAGATTACTTTTTAAGAATAATGGTAATTCACCCTGCCAATAACAATTAGAAGAGTGCATCTTCTGCCTCTTCTCCAGCACTGGATACCTGCTTTTCATGTTTAAATTGATTTATTCTGCTATTGACTGTGTTAAAATTTCTTTGTTTCAATGTTTACTTTTGAGAGACAGAGCACGAGTCGGGGAGGGGCAGGGAGCGAGGGAGACACAGAATCCGAAGCAGGCTCCAGGCTCTGAGCTGTCAGCACAGAGCCTGACACGGGGCTCGAACTCATGGACTGTGAGATGACCTGAGCCGAAGTCAGATGCCTAGCCAACTGAGCTACCCAGGTGCGCCTGCTACTATCGATTGACTTTCTTCTGCTGTGAATTGCCTTATATCTTGTTCGTTTTTCCTCTTTTTCCTATTTGCTTGCATTTTTACTTACCAATTTTGCTTATGAAGTTGAGGGTATTTACCTGTATATGATTCCCAGGTTTTCATTTGTATTTGGTTTATGGTGTATGCTAACATATGGTATCCATTGCCAATTATTTAAGTGGTCCAATATGCCTATTTTTTCCTTTATTTTTAGTTTCTTGTCTAGATTATATGGGTCACCCCAAGGTTATGCATTCTCCTAAATTTCTCCTTTTCTTTCCTTCCTTCCTCCCTCCTTCTGTTTCCTTCTTTATTCAGATCATCAATTCTTTTGGTGTTTACCCTTCTCTATAGTGTGAATTAGAATCTTTGTTTTCACCCAGTGGATAGTTCTAGTAACTTTCATTTAATAAAACATACTTTCCGGCAGATAGAAGTCATCCTCTTTCACATATTAAGTTTCCATAATACTTCTTTGTGTATTTGACCTTCTTATTTTGTCCCACCATTCGATTCCCTTGATCCTCTGCCAATATCACACTGTTTAATTGAAGTACATTTATGGTAAGTTTTACTACTTGGTAAGACAAGAGCACTCTATTTTTTAAAATGTTCTCAGCTATTTTTATATATTCATTTTTCCATGTGAACTTTGACATCATTTTATCTGGTTCTAAAAAAAAAAAAAAAAGATGAGATTCCAATCAACACTATATAATTAATATTACATGGGTCTTCCCATCTGGAACACAGCCTCTTTTTCTATCCATTCAGATTTTGCTTTGTGTTCTTCCAGATTTTGCTTTTGCAACCAGATTTTGTAATTTCCTTCACATAGGCTCTGTACATTTCTTGCACAACTATCTTGAGGTATTTGGTAATTCTTGACTATCATGATTTTTTTATATTACTGATTATGCTACTATTGCATTATCTTTATATCACTGATTATCACAAATATAGAGAAAATATACATTTCTAAATCCACCTTGCTGCATTACTCCATCCCAACCCCCTCCCTCCCCCAGGCAGGTTCTCAGATAGCCTGGCTATCTGCCACAGCATTCCTCCTCCGCCAGCAGGACCCTCCCCTTGTCTGTTCTTTGGCTGGCTCCTTTTCATCATTTATGTCATTTTACATCAATGTCACGTCCTCAGTGTCTCTTTTCCTCCATAGGACTCATAACAATTTGCATTTATATATTTCTATTTCTGTAGATGCCTTTCTTTCTGACTAGGTTTTAAATCTAGGAACACAAGAGACCTTTTGCTCCAGACTCTATATAGGGCCTCATATAGGAGGACACGCGATAAACATTTGTGGACTTTTAGTGGATAAATCCTTTCCGGGGACCTCCTCCTTCTCTCTTACCACCTTCTGTACCTCCCTCCAATATCTTGTTTCTTCTCCATGTGCTACTTCTCTTAACCTTCAAACCATTTTAAGTTCACTTTATCTTAAAAATTATGCTAGGACTACTTCTGGCTACCATCTAGTTTTCCTTCATGTATCATCATCATTTTTATTTTTACCCAAATTTGTTTTGCACTCCAGTCTCCTATTGAACATGGGATATTACCATAACTTCCTCATTAAGTCCAAGAGCCTCATCTCAGTCCTTATTATCTTCAACTTCTTGGTAATTTATGGCAACTTAGAACTTAAAATTTTTCTTCTAGAGTTGCTTGTTTTTGCTTTTCTTACCCCCTTACTTGCCTGTGCCTCTCCTGATTTTGGTTGTTTTTGCATCTATGCACAGTCCCCTGAAGTGCTCAGCTCCACTTACAACGTGACAATCTTCATTTATTAATTCAACAAAAATAAGTTGAGTGACTACCAACAGGGCATTGTGTTAAGTGTTATACATCACACTGAACAACACAGGAACTACTTGTGCATCTAGTGTTTATGGTCTAGCAGGGAGACTGAAAGTAAACAAAGAATCACATAAGTAATCATTTGGCTACAGTTGAGGTAGGCACCAGAAGGAAAAGTACAGGATGCAGTCTGGGTGGCTCTTGAAAAAGTGTATTTAATGTCAGCCATGAAAGATTGGTAGGATTTTTTTTTTTTTTTTAATATATACATAACCAAAAGGGAAGAGCTATTTGAGTTGTACTGGTCCAAAGGCGAGAAAGAGCTTGGGGCCTTTAAGAAACCAGTGCAGTGGGACTAGAACGGATAGAACAAAGCAAAAATAGATGAAGCTATAGCCAAAGAAGTACGTGTATTCTATTCTACACTGACTGCAACACTACGCTATAATAGCTATGTTGAGCAAGCACCTGCTTGGTACCAGGCATCACATTTGGTTCTTTATAAAAGGTATTCTAATTTAATCCTCTTGTAGAGTTAAGAATTTATACTCCTACCTTACACTTGAAAAAGTAAGGACTGGAGAAATTAAATAATTTATTTATAGGATTACGTTTCTAGAAAGGAGTGGAAAAGATGATCGTTCTGCATTCTACCACTCACGGTGAAAATAATTTACTTAAAAACCCCTGGTCACAAAGCCTACTTTTAAAATTTCCTTTTACTTTATTTTAAAAATTAGATTTAGAGACCCAAGTGAACAAGCAAGAAGACCAGAAACTCCTTCAAATAAACCTCTCTCAGTCAAAAGATAAAACACACATCACCAACTTTCACGTCTTTCTCGGATAATTAATCTGACGAGTCTGTTTTAGTTCATCATTAATTGTACTAGAGACTCACATGTAAGTAAAAATAGATAACGGAACAACTCCATGGAAGTTTTTTGATAAGGGTTTCATTGCAGATGTCATCCTTTTGCACCAATTTGGTGGTAAATATAGCTGCACCAATTAATAACACATTAAACATATATGCCCAGTACTGACTTTTCTAATTACCAAACACCCTTTTGAAATAAAATTTGTAACTAGTCAAACATTTTCTTGTGGCTAAAATCTATTACTATACAATTACGTGTGTGTGCACATGCACACACACACTTAATGAGACAAAAGGTTCTGTAATACAAATTGCAGATTACAAAGTTAGCTGTTCTTTGCCACAGACTATTTTGAATGTGATCCTGATGTGAAAGGTAACCCATCACTGCACCGTCCGCCTGCGGATTTTACCCCGTAAAGATCTGGCCTCAACGTTTCCAGGTGTAGAAAGTAATCTTTACTTTTTATGTGAAAAGAATGTTCAAATTATCTCTAATATTGTTAGCAGCTTATTACAGTGACAGGAATGGAAACTGTGGCCTAAATTTTGGGCTCGTAGTTTTATAATTTTAGAACACCTTTCCTATTCAAAGACAGAAAATGATGTACCACAGAGAGTAGGAACATGTGAAGGTGTGCCTCACTTTAATCCACTCTTATAAGAACTTCATTATTACCCTCGACTGTTTTAATTGTTAGGCTTCTCCCCAAAGGATAAAGTCTTAGAAATGATTAAGAACTGTTTTTTCTGTAGGTTAAGTGTTAAGCGACGTAAACAATAGTAGGTTTTAGGGGGAAAACATCACAGATACATAAAAATTTTATTGTACTCATTTTTTAATTTTGTATTTTTATTTATTTTAGGATATTATACAATTTTCAAAGCTAACAACAGAATCTTTTTTAGTATGTGTATTTGAAGCATAACAAAATAAAAGTATTTCACAAAAGGAGTCCATATTACAGTACTATTGAAATATGAGACATAGGATAATTATGCTTTTGTGGGTTATGAACATAATACATTCATTTTAAAGAAAAAAACATTTAATATGAATAACATTTTGGTTAAAATAAATATCATGTCATGTAAATGTTAACAGCAACACCTGAAGTATATTGATACAAAAAAAGGTGTTTTGTAATAGGTACTACGTAGAATGGTGAAGCATTCATGAAATGGCTGTAATATCTTATTAAATTTACAATCACTGCACATTGCTGAGCACTTTATTTATATGGGGATATCCTTCTTCCACCATTCCTAAACCTCAGCATACAAAACAAAGTTACCCCACATTTTCCTCTGGGAAACTGGTACCAATGTCTAAATAAGGTTTAGAATCAGATGTACCTTTCATTTTACTCCTTCCCAATTCAACTGTTTTACTTAATCAGTACAAAATTTACCTATAAACAGAAATATAAAGAGGATATTTTATAGGTGATTATAAAAATTAAAACTTCTAATCATCTTCATAATTCTTTGAAATGATCTCATTCAAAATTAAAATTTGTTTTTTACACAGTGGTTTCTTCAGGAAAAAGTATCAACACTTAGATGAAAAAAAAAAAAAAAAAAAGATACAATACCCAAAACAAAAAGTTTCCACATGTAAAAAATAATAATGGACTTCCCTGATTATTAAATTCTTCGCAGCTACTTCCTTCTAGCAGAGAGATTCACTGAAAAGAAAAGCTTAAGTCTTTCCTTAAAAGTCACTATGAGGGGTTAAGCTAATGAATTTTAGATTCATGTATTTTTAAAGAATGCAAGAAAAAGGAGAGTGTTCCAATTACAGAAAAAATTTCTCTCAATCAATTATATTACAAGAAAATGAATAGGACACTAATGGTCAACAAAAATAATTCTACTCATACCTCTGGAGACAGATCTGTGGATGCTCAGTGTAGAAGTTATAAGTAGCTGGAATCTGGGAAAAACAATGTCTCCAGCCCTCATTGAAAGGACCACCCGTGTGTCCTTTGTCTCTCCCAAGGTAAAATTATCCTTCAGGAACCAGAACTGATTAGATTCTGGGGAGAAAAAAAAGTTTATGCTTTTGCCCTTTATAAACCACTTTTAACGTTTACAAATGACCGGAAAGTATTCAAATGATTGTACAAAAACTAGTTATATGAGCAAACAAAACCAGCGGTTGCATCGGCTAAAAGTAGGTGTTCTCCGGACATGAGGTTTTCACGTTGGCAGGAGTATCCATCCCAGGGTTAGAAGGTGGCATGGGGTCCTTGGACAGTGACTGCCACTTGGCCTCTGGGCTTTCACAATTCTGTGAAGAACTGGTCACCACTAGCACGAAGGCATTCAGGGAAAACAGATCTCCACAACAGCATTTACTAAGCTCTGCCCCTTTCCTTAAACTAAATGAAGCGTTACCATCTCTGTCATCTTCGTGCATGAATACAGTACTTTGCTTAAAAGCTTCTTAACAGAAATGTTACTATCATAAAAATTCTGGCTGTGGTAATGGCCAGTTTTCATTGCTTTAAACATATTCTAAAATTACAACCTTGTCGAATGAATCAGAACGGTGCCAACATTCACAGGTACAGTACAACATACATCCTTTCTTCTTCTCTAACAAGACAAAATTACACACATACAGGGTGGCCCAAATCTTAAAAAGTTAAAAAAAAAAATAATGTTTTCAATCCAGGAAAAGTGATGGTATACCAAATATTTTTTTAAAAGGGTATTATGTTCTCAGAAAACCTGACACATAATGGATAAAATGCACATACAATATAAATAAGTAACTTGAAGAATACACAAAAAATTTCTGAAGGGGACCAATCCGAACTTCAATAAAATCTCTGAATAAAAACATATGCTTACACCTATAGTGTACAATTATGAAGAGAGAACTTAAATTTATAAAGAACTTGAAATATAGTACTGCAAGATTATTCAAAGAAGATTTTTCAAATGTACAAACAATAATAAAAACACAAAAAAAGCCTCGGGCAATGTGCAACCTTCAAAATTACTATCACACCAGCCAAACAAATCCTTAACCACTTTTTAAATGGATTCATTTATACCACTTTAATGCAAAGAGAATATCAAAGATATTAAAAGAAAACAAAATAAAGCAAAGAACTCTTCAGTGTCTGACTCACATTTTGTCCCCCAATTTTTTTCACATTTAATAGTTGCATTTTGAAAGTTATTACAAGCTAAGAATTTGAAGTGTTTCTCAGTTTATGTCTACATTTATCTTAAGAATGGTATTTGAAAACTACAACACGAAGAACTAAAACACATACTTCAAACTTTTAAAAGTAAAATAATCACAAAAGTTCACAATTGTGTTAATCTCAGATGTTCATAAATGACACAAAAAGCAAACGAGTCACGTGTTCAGATACTTTTCCTCAGGTTACAAGTCTATCTCGATGAGTGCCAAGCCTCACCTTCAAAATTTGGCACTGTGGATCTATCTGAACACAATTTATCCGCAAAAACCCTCTAAATATTTCTAAAGACCCTTAGTCATTAAAACTCATTAAATTTCCTTTACTCTCCTAACATGCAATTCGACTCTCCAAAGTCATGTGGGGTTTGCAAGAAGGTGACTTAAACGGGTACAAAATGAAGCTTATATGAAAACTGGTTAAGGATTCAAAGCACATTAGCTCTGAAATATTAATCTTAACACCCAGACAAAAACGGGGAGGTATGGTTTGCACAAAAATACTTTAAATTATTTGGGCGATGTTCTTCATGATCTTCATGTATTCAGCTGCTTGCGGTGTACTCATGCATCCTCTTTGCTACGCCATATACGTAGACGATGTCTGGTCGCTTCTCCGGATCTGGGTTGATGCACATATTCACTAACTGTCGTAGCTACAGAGAAAGAAAATACAAGATGCTTTAGAAAACCATTGGCATAAGTTATTAAAAATATTCTGACTAGATACAGATTGATAAGGAAAGTACATTTTCTGACTGAACATTCGTATGTGGAATTTAAAAAAACAAAACAAATGAGCAAAGGAAAACAAAAAGAGACAGACAAAACAAGAAACGGACTCTTAACTATACAGAACAAACTGATGGTTACCAGAGGGGAGGTATGTGGGAGGATGGGGGAAATAGGTGTGGAGATCAAAGAGTACACTTATGATGAGCACTGAGTAAGGTAGAGAAGTGTCGAATCACTGTACTGTACGCCCTAAACTAATATATTACTGTATGTTAACTATACTGGCATGGAAATTAAAAATTAAAAAAAAATAATATGTATGACTGCTGTCAATGATTTTACAACTAGTTGAAAACTCTGAGAAGTATGTACAGTCATTGGTATTAATGTCAAGCAAAATGTATTGTCTACAATCATAGACTTTAAAATAATTTTATTATTTTTCAAAGAAGCTTAATTAGAAGATCGTAGTCATGAAGGATAACAGGTTTTTAACTCTAAGGCTCCAAATTAACTGAAGACATATACACGTTTATTTGATCTAGGATATACTACCTTAGCTGCAACTGTAAGTTTATATTTTCGTAATTATATAGTATATATCTATAGATCTAAATTTTTATGAGGCACAGAGTAGATCAGCTATCATATGCATTTATCACACACTCTTTTATAGAAATATAAAATGTTTTTATTAGTTTCATATTAAAGAAAAACACTCTTCTGAACTAAGAGTAATAAATTACAAGCAAGGTGAATTATGAATAGTATTCTAATCCTCATCGCCATGAAGCAGGGTTAGCTTTATAGCTAACTTCATAGCTATAGAACTTACAGCTAACTTCATCTTCACTTTATAGATAAGAGAGCTGAAGTTTACTTATTTACATTACTTATTTACATTACAGAAAATATGCACATTCAATAAATTTAAAAAATGTATATCCTCCTCCCATCTGGTCCTAGAGCCGCTGAGTAGAAGAATATGGGATTTCTTTCTCAATTCCAACTGCCATCAGTTTATGAGACTATGTGTCTTCATAACACTGTATAAGGTCTTTCACAGATGATAAGCCAAATCAAGAGGAAGGGCCAGATTCATTTGCTTTGTAAGTATGTCTTGAGAAATAATTTAGGTATTTTGAAAACTTGCATTAATTCTTTCTGGCCAGTTATTACCATGTAGTAAATGGTAATGGTAATGTTACACCCACTGAGAGAGGGTCTGAGGATTTAAATTTATATTCCTTGCAGTGCAGCAGACAATAGAATTCAAAATCCGTAAGGGGTACAGCAATAGCAAGGCATTTTATTATGGTGATCTAAGAGAAATTTAAATCAGAATGAGGTTGGCATTTTACCCATTAAAATAAAAACAAATACATCCCATTATACACAATACAGAAAACAGTAGGAAAAGCATTTATAAGGATACTTATATTTAAAAGATAATGTGTTCTAACAGGTCACCTAGTTGTCAGATATTTTGTTTAGAGATAAAAATGACCAAAAAAAAAAAAAAAGCAGAAAAGATGACAACAAAAAAATATAATTGTGATACAAAAATTCATTCTATTGAACCAAAATGCAAGTAGATGTAATAGCAATTTTTGACGGAATAAAACTGGCACATCCTTCAAACCAGTCCAGAAGCCTTATATTTTCAGCTTAATACTTCAGAATTGGGTGACATTTCCAACCTACTGTAGCAAATGGTCACGTTCTCCTGTCCAGAGGAGAAGGTGCCAAGATTAAAGATAGATGGATGTAAGTTTAGCTGAAGAGGACAGTGATTCTCTGGCTCTCCAAAGTAGAAAGATGAGAATCAGGAATAATAAAGGAGGAGAGAAGTAAAGTATAAGGTAAATGGAGAGGTAGTGGGGTTAGCAGCTAAGCAATTGCTTTTTAATCTCCCCTCCCCACTTAAGGATAGCCTTTATAAGGACAGGAGAATCAGAAACTCTGCAGTAGACAGATTGAAAGCAATACAATGTTTGCTTTTTCTCTTTCTTATGTGGTTCAATCTCCATCTGAAATGTAGTTCATTTTGTCATAAAGATTTATCTTTTCCAGAGAAATGTCTAGCAAGTCACATAGCATAAAATCAGATATAAAATATGCATACCTCAAATTTTTTCCTAAACTTTATTATATCATAAATTAATAAAATATGAAAAGAAGATCCTATAACATGAAAATATGCTTTAGTAGTGATTCTCACTCGTCGGCCACCCCAATGTCTCCAGAGGCCCTACTTTGCAAGAGACAGACAATGCTGGCATTGGAGGACACTCATGGTTAATCAGGTAAAGAACCAGTCCAGAAAGGAAGGCTTATTGTCCAGGATGGGAAATGAGAAAATGACTCATTTTTCTTCCTGACAATCTGACTCTTCTTTCCTTTCTGCCTCTCCCTTCATTCATTCATTCATTCATTCATTCATTCATTCAATAAAATCTTATTGAGCATTTATTATGTGCCAGACAGTTTATTAGGTAGTAAGGATAAAGCAATAAATGAAATATACGTGGTACCTGCTGGGGACGGCTTACAATCAATCTAGTGCGGAAAGAAAGAATGACAAAGAAATAAACGTAAGACTGAGGAAATCATATAAATACTTCTCTTATAAACTATAAAGGGATAGGTATCTCAAGAGATATATGTGAGACAGTTAGAGGCAAAAAGACTGTAAATAGCCACACAGAAAAAACAATCATCACTTTCCTCTTTTTCTTTCCATCTATTTAAGGAGTTGTTCCAACCTGACTCATTGAGGACATCCAGAGGACAGTATTCTTCATCCCAAGTACTACAATGGCATCTTTGGTCACTGTCATGTCCATTTGGGCCCTCTATTCAAAACACACTTCTTGTGGCACCTAGATGGCTCAGTCAGTTAAGCGTCCAACTTCAGCTTAGGTCATGATGTCATGGCTCGTGAGTTAGAGCCCCACATTGGGCTCTGTACTGACAGCTCAGAGCCTAGAGCCTGCTTCAGATTCTGTGTCTCCCTCTCTCTGCCCCTCCCCCACTTGCACTCTGTCTCTCTCAAAAATAAATAAACATTAAACACACACAGTCTCTCTCTCTCTCTCTCTGTCTCTCTGTCTCTTCTTGATTACCTGGCATTACTCTTCATTTTCATTCCATTTTAGTCTCTGCCTCCCAGGGACATAGCCTATGCCTTACAATGTCCCATGTCACACAGAAATGTGGGTATAAGCTCCTATCCTCCCAGACCTCTCACATCTGTCCCCTACTATGAATGTGCTTTGATTTGATTGAGACCATGTCCAGTATCTTTCCTCCTAGTTAACCTTCTGCTTCTGGACTTACGTCACTCATTTCCAGGCCAGACCTCATAGCACAATCCTTTAACCACTTACTTGGCAACACCATTAATAAGTAATCCTTTGTCTTTTTGCTCTACCAACCCTGGCAATTGTTATCTTCGCTTCTCTCCCAGGACGTGAAAGACTGCTGGAGAAAAATCACAGACGCCATACAGTCTGGAGTCACCAGATTCATGGTCCTAGCTGCAGCTGGACCTTACAAGCTGTTCTACAATCCAAATGTTTCGACTCATAAACTCCATTTCCTCCAGTGGCTAATCTCAATCTTCACTAATCTGTAGGCACAGCCCTCAATTCCTTCTCACCCATGACCTTGCCTCCTACCTCATAAAGAAAAAACACTGTTAGGCTTAAGTTTTCCTCAGTATCTTATCTCAACCTATCAAACATATATACATCTGATCCATATCTCTGTTCTAGTCTCAGAAGAATTCTTTTTTCTACTATTCTCAACCCTACCACTCAATCTCTTCTAGGATCTGCACCATTAGACATCAGTATCTGGAATATAGTTGGCTATGAATGAGTATTTAATGACTGTTATTCTTCTATATTTTTAACCTCTCCTCATGTGCCGATTCCTTCATCATAGTCTATAAGTATAGTCAAGTTTCTCTTCCTAACCACTGCCTGATCTAATGTATTTGCTCTACAGCTAAATTTCTTGGGGGTGGGGAAAAAAAACACTATCTTACTATATCAGCTTTCTTAATCTACTTATTTAAAGCCAACTACAATCACTTTTTCATCTCCTCCACCCCCTAACAGTACTTCACTGAAATCGCTCTGGGGAAGGTCAACAGTTTGCTAAACCTAACAAACTCTTTTCTGTCTGCCTCTTACGACCTTTCTCCCTGTCTGCTGCTGCTGATCGCAGCCTTGCTGGGTGTTGTGTCCTCCTCTGGCCCCATGCACCATACTGGTTCTCCTCTGACTTTTCCTTCCTTTGTAGGTTTATCTTCCTCTGGCAATCCCTCTATTCTCAGTGTGTCCCAAGGGTCAGTTCTTCCCTTATCTCTTTTCCCTACTCCCTCCACCATCTTAACCTACACACCTTCATTTACTCCCATGGCTTCAATAACCATCACAATATGCTAAGGAGCACACAAACATACCTATCCTCAGACCAGACCTCTTTACAGGCTCTGTTAACGTATTTCCAAGCTGGCTTCTGAGCGTATCTATCTACAAATACTAAATCTATCTACATATACTAAATCGTATATGCTAATCATATTAATTATATTAATATGTTAATCATATTAAACATGCTCAGAACTGAGCATATTAATCATGTGTTAATCATATTAAACATGCTCAGAACTGAGATTTTATTTTCTCCCCAAACCAGTTCTATCTTGGCAATGCCTCCAATTTCTCAAGCCAGAAATCTGAAATTCCTACAAGACACTTCACCACACTTCCTCCCCCTTGCCTAAGAATCATCAACAAAGTCCTATTGTTTCCTATTTTTTCTTGCCGCAGACCCCACTGCTTACACTCAAGCAATAATCTTCCAACCGACAGCTTTACCTCCAGTTTCTTCCAATCTCCTTAGCACTGCCCAGACACCAAGCTGGCCACACTCCAACGTTAAGCATTTCGATGGCTCCCATTGCCCTTTGGAAAGTCTAACCGTTAGCAAGGTATATTACAGGCTACTAACATTTGGCTCTTGCCTACCTTTCCAGCTTTATATTTAGCCCCAAACCCCTCCTCCCTCCAGCCCCACACTACACTCTAACCATAACAAAGCACTCACAGTTCTGTGTTCATCAAACTGTTTTATGCCCTGAATCTCTGTATGTTGCTTTGCTGCTTATTATAAAGCCTCCCTCAAAATCCCCCTACTTGCTTGCCTACCACCTACTCATTCTCTGAAGCCTTCCCTAAACACACTTATTGGCACGCAGAACTTAATATTCTCTTTGTCCTCCATCATACCCTCCACATATTTTTTTTGAGGTACAGTTGACATTAACATTACATTAGTTTCAGGTGCTCATGTGCTTTTATTAAAGCCTTTACAACCCTTTATTGTACTTCATTTAGTATCTGTGCCCTCCTATTAAACTGAAAAGGCCTGGAGAATGGATATTAGATGAACAGTAAGTGCTGACATGTAAATGACAGAATGAATGGGGAACTTCTGAGTGAAGGAAAATGAAAAGGTTTTGTGGTCATGGCAACTGAGCTAAGGTGTGAAGCGTGAATGTAATTTTGATATACAAAAGGGCAGGGAAGAGTCTAAGCAGAGGGAACAGAATAAACAAAGGTGCTGAGCTAAAGAAAGTGTAAGGTATATGAAAGCAATAGCAAGTACTTCTGAATGATTGGGGAGCAAGCAACAGGGATGAAATGATAAACGGAGGCTAAAAAAAGGAAAGGCTTAAGGAGTTTAGAATCTATTGATATAGGCAACAGGAAGTCAGTACTTAAGCCAGGAGGGAGAGATCAATAAAGCTGTGCTTCGGTTTGTATTTTCTTGGAATAGTCAAAGAACAAAAAGAGAGCAATGCCAGCAGAATGTTCAATCAAGTTTCTCTAAGATTTCAGGCAAGAAATATTGTTCATCAGAAGTTCTCACCAGGGTATGTGAAAGGACAGTGTCTTCACTAACAGAAGTAGGGAACAGAGAAGGAAGAGTGGCTTCGAGGGGGCAACAGGGACAGTAAATTTTGAAGGTATTACTTCTGAGATACCGACATATTGAGATTTGGGTAGAACTGTGAATTTCTGAATTTGGGGCTTAATTCTGTATCTATACCTAGATAACTGAATTATATATATATATATATATATATATATATATATTTATATATATATAAATCTATATATATATAAAATACATATATATAAAATAATTTTTATGACTCTACCCATATCAGGATTATGAAGATGAAGGAGATAGCCTTAGTGAGAGGTATTAACCTATACTGAGCATAATTTTGCACTGTGTGGTTCTCTTAAATACTCATGTGTTACTTTAGTTTTATTTAAGGGCAGGTATCTTTCTGAATTTTAAAAAATCCTTTATTTATATAGGATTTACTATTTTACAAAATCTTCCATATCCTTTTAAAGTATTGCAATCTCTCATAACAATCTCAATTTACAGAGGGAAGAAACTAAGAACCAGTTAAAAAAATTAATGGTCAAACCTGAACTGGAGCCCAAGTCATGTGATTTTTAATGCAGGCCTTGGTCGCCATTGTTGAGAGCTTGCTTACTTTTATCTAAGTTGGCCTTTTGGTTTGAATTCTTCATGATGCCTAATATAGCTTTGCATGCATAATGATTTCTCAGTAACACTTACCAACTGGTTAAATTTCAAATCATTAGCACTACAGAGGGATATCACTTGGTTTGAGATATTATCTGAGTTCCAATCAAGAGAGGTCAGTTACCAGGTACTGATAGGAAATACCAGTTCTATCGTGGCCACCATAGAGCAGAGAAGGTAGAATCTCAGGTACTTTATTCAGATTCTCAGGGGTTGGTCTGACTTCCATCCAATGAACACAGTGGTGAGACACCTCAGCTATAATTGAGGGGGTCAAAGCTGACTGGCTTTTTGTTTTCCCTTAAGCAAATCAGCAGACTAGAATCCATCACTCTAGGTTCTTGGCAAAGAATATTAACGGTGTATTGAATATTGAAAAACTTGAACGTTCAGAGAGTCCTGAAAGTTGTGCTACACAGCTCCTATCAGACACTTGTTAAGAAAGTGAAAATTTAGGGAAGGCCTTGAAAGGGATAAAATTCACCTTTATAACTTTGGATAAACCAAACTCTATTCCTTAATCAAATTAAACCACCAGGAGGCTGCATCGGGGAACTCATTGGTTTATCCCAATGCCAAATCACCTTTCCAAAACCATGCTTTAATGCTTGCTTTTGGCTTTTATCAAACATCACACAGGTATTGTCTGTATAATTGCTACTAAAGACACTGCCTGGTGCATTACTCATAGATCCTTATAGGAGATACTTCTATTATAATCTAGTGGAAGAGAACATTGGCTTCTCTGGGTAACTGGTAACTTGAAAACAGAAATAATTTGCAGTTTCCCTTTGAGCCCTGACAGAAGGGAAGCAATAACTAGATGGGCAGCTCAAGCACACAACTATTGTTGGCCATTACGTTAGGTGTGTTTACATTCCCTTCCATCCTTGGTTCTGAATTTATACTTCCATTTCTATTTTAATAACTTGGTAAGTTATGTCTTTTAATGACATAACTTTTATGTCTTTTAAAAGTTATGTCTTTTAAAGTTATGTCTATTTTAATAACTTGGTAAGTTATGTCTTTTATTGTAAGTTATCAGAAATTCTTTTTGAAAAAAAAAAGATGGTTTGTAACACAAAATGGGAGATTTACATAGGTCTGAATTCTTAACTGGGTGCAAGTTTTCCTGGATATATGTGAGACAACTGCCGGTTGTTCTAAAGGCACTGGTTGTTCTGAATAGACTTGTTAACGCAGTGGAGGAAAAATCAGTTACAATAGTCATTTGGCAATGTAATGGGAAAAAAATCACAATGTAAAACTTACTTTCATGTTACAAATAGCCATAGACTAAGTTTTATACCTTTAATAATTTGGTTTAAAAATACAAATTTATATGGATCTATGGATTGTCTTGTCATACCAGATAACAATTCAAGTTATATAAATAAGGCCACATCTCATCCTGTCTTCTTTCAAATGTATACAAGAGTACAGTGTCACTCTTAACATGGTAGAGTTATTTGTGCCTCTGCTATAATAATGGCTAGGAGGATAAAACTGTCACCTACATGTTAGAAACCAGGAAGGAATAACATTAGGAGACAACAGAAAGAGGTTAAAAGTCATTCAGTAGAGGAAGAGGAAAAACTCTTACCTTTGCCAGATAGTTTCTAATTTTAAGTTGTTCAATAACTACTCAGATCAGGTTCATTTGGTTACTCGTGGCTTCACTTCCTGCAGCCAGTCAACACATCTAGAGGTCATGTTACTTAGATAATAGATGCTCCATACAACTAGTAGTTATTTTTTCTAGGTTTTCAGTGAAAAACTGGAATATAGTTCCCTTGAACATTTTCAGATCAAAAGATCTCTATATGCTCTCTCTGGGGTTTCAACTATGTGCTATTTTCCAGTATCAGAGTGGAGAGAAAACCATTTCCTAAAATCTGATATATATTGAGTTCCTCTCATGAATCAGGCACTATCCTATACATTTTTACAAAGCTTAACAATTCAGTCTTCATAACAACTCTGTTCTCATGAATCAGGCACTATCCTATACATTTTTACAAAGCTTAACAATTCAGTCCCCATAACAACTCTGTTCTCATGAATCAGGCACTATCCTATACATTTTTACACGGCTCAATGATTCAGTCTTCCTAACAACTCCATGGGGTGGGCGCCACTATGACATTTTACAGAGGAAGGTCACAAAGGCAGTAAGGAGCACAGCCTGGATTTGAACTGAAGTAGTCTAGCTTCAGAACCCAGGCTTTTAAAGTTACTGTGTTATATATACTGCTTGAGAAAAATCTTAATGTGCTGGTTCCCTCATGGCCACCTTTGCACAAAGGCGGGAGACCTACCAGATAGACAAAGATGGTTTTAGACTATTTGATTCTCAGAAAGATGCTAGCTCTAAAACTGGCTCATTTAGTTTCTAAATCAACAGATATGTCCTCATATTTCATAGGCCAACTCTAATCAAAAAGCAACCCCCCCAATTTTTTCTAGGGCTCTAAAAACTTGCAATGAGATACAGGCCTACTTTATCCATGAGACATACATTTAAATGATGACAAAAAGTGTTAGGATTAGTATTATGATTAGTGTGACAATTTTAATGTTCTTTTTTTTATTATTTTCGAGAGAGAGAGAGAGAGAGAGAGAGAGAGTGTGAGTGGGGGAGAGGGGCAAAGGGAGAGAAAGAGAGAATCTTAAGCACACTCTATGCTGAGAGTGGAGCCCTATGTGGGGCTCAATCCCACGACCCTGGGATCATGACCTGAGCCAAAATCAAGAGTTGGAATGCTCAACCGAGCCACTCAGGTGCCCCTTAATGTTATTTCTAATCCTACTCATGCATTAAAGTGACAATAACTCCTTCCAAACAACAAAAAAAATGTACTTGAATTTTAACATGGGATTTTTTATGCCAGATTATAAATTTACATAGTAACTGATGAATTATAAAAAATCTCTCTAATAAGTTTTCTCTCAGAAAGTCAGACATTAAATAATCAAAATGAAACAATTATCTTAGAGGTTTCCCTCAATGTTAGTCTTTACACTTTTTAAAAAGTTCCTATAAACCTCTGGAAGAAAAGAAGGCAAAAATCTTTAACATTTATCTAATATTTTGCAGAAGTCCTAAGTACAATACCATTAACCATGTTCAAGGAAACATACATTCCTACAGTAACTTTAAGAATTTTGTATATATTCTTGTGTGTCAGGCTTCAATTTCTAATAACATTAGGCAACTTGCTCAAAAAATTTTTGTGTTTCATCTGAGGGAGTTACCTTTCCATTTATTCCTTTAAATTATAGAAATAATGCCAAAATCAGCAGATATTACAACTTTGAAAAAAAAAATAGGGGTAAATAAAGAAACTTTTTGTGGTTTAGGCTATGTCAAAAATTTCTTTAGTTTGTATTAACACGTTTGTAAAAAATTGTACTTTTTAAAAAATTGTTTTATATAACACGTTAAAAATAAGGCACAAGAGAGGTCGGATTACACAAAAAGCCTTACAAAATCAGAAGGAAAACTGTTTAATTCAGATGCTTAAGGGAAATTTAAAAAGCAATACAGAAATATTTAAATGAGTAAAAGCATATAGAGCAAAAATAAAATCAATTCTCTATGACATTTCTAAAGGATTATGAAATCACAGAGTTATATATGGAAATTAATGAATATTTGTTTTCAATAAAGTGGAGAAAATACCAATATATATTGATTTATATATTTCCAAAGAAATATCAAAGCCTATGGGTTAGTACCAGAAATATTTAAAAGAAGAGAGTGCTAACAGTCATTGTTAGCAGGGCGATAACCCAATTACATATCAAGTTCAGTCACGTACAGGTAATAACAATAGGGCTCTTTGTGCATTATAGCTTTAGGTCACTAACACAATTCTCAATAGAATAATAAAGACTGGTGCTATTGGTACTGTTTCTTTTTCACCCCCATCTTAATCCCTCTGAGACCAATTATGTTATATCAGCCTCCCAGATATACCCAATTTCCATCTACCCAAGGACACATTTTAGCACCCCAAAGTGGGTCTAATACATTAAAGTACACTATATTTCGGAGCTTTAGATATTTATACAAAATGATTAGGCGTACCCAACTTGTACACCAAAGCATCACCAGTGATTGACTTGGGGGTAGAGGGAGAAAGGAAAAGAAAGCAATCTTACACAGATATAAGGTAATGTAATGTCTATATTTCACAACTGAAGATCATTCAGTGTGTCTTTTGAAAACTGTGAAAGTCTTACAGAAAGTTACACGGTTTTATAGGATCCCACAGGAGATGTGAAATATAGGGCACCGTTTTGGATTCATGTCTTTAAGGAGCAAGTCCCCCGTGTCACTTCTGAAGCATAAGTGAACAAAGGGCCTACTTAAATATATTTTTTAAACAAAAATGGAACATTCAAAGCTTAAAGATCTAATCTTATATGGCAACTCTAACTAAGGTGGTCAACTGGTATTATAAATGATGAGAACAGCTAACTCACTGAACCCATTTTTTAAGAAGGAAAATCAAACATTATTAACAGTGTTTGAGATAACACTGAATGTTAAGTTAATCTTAATAAATAATGGCACAGTTATATATTTACTATTATAAATAGTCTCATCTCACTTAGCATTGGATGACATGATTATAAGGAGTACAGAGATAGCCGTGAAAGCAGATTTAGCTCCAAACATTTATTGTGCCATTTAATTTAATGTCTCTCATGTAAATATTCCTGGGATCATGTATTAGGAAGTTTCCTCCAGCACAAATTTAAATAACATGGGTTAATTTTGACTAACAACTCCAGGGAATATATATAGTTCTATTAAAAGTTGTGAATCTGGCAACTATAAAATAAAACTATGTAGACTGCTCCAATGAATAAAAAAGTTTTATAAACTTAGTTTAACTTCAAAGTATGTGAAAATAATCTGTCCCTGAGACTCTCATCTTTTTTTGCCTTATATACACAAAGCAGCAGCTCTTTTATGACTAAAGCAAAGGTCATGTTTTTGTTATGGACTCAAACTTCAAAATGAGCTGCTTTAAGCATATTCTGAATTTAAATATAATACAAACAGAAGTTATTTATAAATGTTAGGTGAAAAACTTCAGTTATAATTTTTAAGGCGTTCATTTAACACTCACCCTTAAAGGGTAACTCTTTGGAAAATAAACTTTCTCTTATCAGCAAAATTGTGACAAACTGTAACACTTTTTGGTTGGTAGATTATGGACCCATGTATCTGGTATCTTACTTGTGTAGTTTCCACAAACTCTGATATGTAAAAAGAATGCTATCCTTCCGCAAATAGCTTCCTCATTCCTTCATTACATGACGCCCTGCCCCTCCCCCGCACCTGGTTACCACAAGGCAGAGGAAAGGAGATTCCAGATCAATATGGTGGGTGAAAACAGAAAAAAGAAAGATGAAAAAATGGAAGGGAAACATGAAGCGCTCGCTCACACAACACCCGAGAGTTTACTTCAGGCTGCGTGGCCTTGTAGCACACGCAGTGGGATGCCACGAGGCAGAGGCACAACAGCGCCTGGTCGGGTAGTGGCTCTGACACTACCTGGCTCTCTGTTTGCTCAGATGTGAAATGGGAAGAATGTCACTGCCTTTATTTCTTTAACAGGAAAGTTCTTATATGGCTTAAAAAAAAAATGGCGATTTCTCAGTTGAAAAAAAAATCACTATTCCAATTTTGCTTAAAGCCGTGTAAATATATTTATACTCTACAAGAACCTATAAATATCTGAAATCAGTTCAGTTCAACTAAATATTTTATTATTGTTATGTATACATAATCACACATAGAAAAAGCACTGTACTTTTTAATCTTTATATTTTAAATACCTGGGGAAAATCAATGCTTGTCTCAAGAATAATAAAAATGGTGCTGGAAATTCTTCACGCATTTAAGTAAAGCAGGGTAAACTATTCCTGGGAAGGCAGAAAGGCAGAGGAATACCCCCTCCTCCTACCCTCCATCTCTCTTTAAAAAAAAAAAAAAAAAAAAAAAAAGAGGGGCACTGGAATGGAGGTTAAAGTAAAAAAGAAAGTTTGTTATTTATGAGGTAAAAGTCTATGAGCATTCATTCATTCTCCATTAATTCTCTGATTGGATGTGATCTTTTAGGTTGGTATTTTAGAAGATAATTGCATACTTGAGAAGTAGAGTCCCATTCACTGATTTTAAATAAGAACAGACACCTTTCTATCTGTGAGCTGGAGACATAAAGTGGCAAAACAAACACGTTTAATGAACAAGAGAAGCATTCAATGATCTGAAAACTGATTACGGGTTCAATAATTGCATTTCCAAAATTATATTTTGGTTTCTCCGTGTATAAAAAGAAGAAGCCCCGGGCGCCTGGGTTGCTCAGTCGGTTGAGTTTCCGATGTCAGCTCAGGTCACGGTCCTGCAGTTCATGAGTTCGAGCCCCGCGTTGGGCTCTGTGCTACCACACAGCTCAGAGCCTGGAGCCTGCTTCAGACTCTTTATCTCTCTCTCTCTCTCTCCCCCTCCCCTGCTCATGCTCTGCCTCTGTCTCTCAAAAATAAATAAATATTAAAAAAATAAAAATTAAAAAAAAGGAGCCCTACTGAGTTAGCAAGTTTTCAAAAATATAATTAGAAGATAACCACAGATACTGACAGATACTGTGTTCTACAAAAGTAGAACATTTTTATTTACAATGACCTTGAAATGACCAGGAAGCTGGTACATATCTCCTCTGGCAGTCAGCACAGATGGACAAGTGCTGCTACAATACAGCTGATTTCATTCAGGAAGTTTCAACCCTCTCACCCATGCTCTACATAGGTGTTTAAATTTGTTTTTGCACAAAGCATTGTTTTTTCAAATCCTGAGTTTAATTTCTACTTTCTCAAACCAAGGTCACCTTTATTCTCCCTATTTATTTCCATTTTTCACTTTTGTCTGCAAACCCTTGACTCAACTTCCCAGAACTTCCTTCCAAACTTATCTGTTCAAACCTAAAATGATGACAAGCTTCCCAAAAGCAACTGCCAAGGTACAATTCTGTTCAGTCTTTGTCATGTCTTCTCTACTTAATTAAGAATTTTTTACAATAAACAAAAAGTATTGAAAGAGACAGAATTTCCATTCTGCATGACATTAATGCTATGGATTTTCAAAAAATGTATTGGCTAAAAAGAACTCAGCATAGACTCACATTTTACACTTTGTAAATAACTGTCAATATAACTATTTGCTGTTGTTTTTCAACTTAAGAGTCATGAGAGAACAGTGAAAATGCTTACTTTTGATGACCACTCCTGTGACTCTCAAAGAAATTAAATACTGAAATGGAAGGAAAAAAAATCTGTTTGTCTTATTTTCCAATAAATGGACACTGGGCATTTCCAGAAATGATGCTGTTTGTTGATAAGAATGAAAAAATCATATGGTGGGTGATATCAATAAAATAAAATAATCATAGATTCTGGCCTGTCTTTTGAGTAATTGTCTGCCTTACTGGATGGAAAGAAAGTTCTTTGGAGAAGTTTTTTCATTCATCCAATTGTCAAATAATTGGTGCACTTATTTTTTCATTTATTCCTTTAATCTCACTCTTTCACTTCCTCATTCCATCAATCAATGGCTGAACCTTTTTAATATGCCAAGCCCTAGAGATACAGATAAAAAGCAGTTACTGTACTCAGGAGCAGGAGCTAGACAGTCTGGGGGTGGGAGGTGGGGGCTGTGTGCAAAGAAAGGACTGCCATGCAGTGTATTGCCAAGGGAGGAGGGTATGGGGAGAGAAGAAAGGGGAGCAGGGAAACTTAGTGCGGGAGAGGATGCCCAAGCTTTGCTTCAAAGAGGTAAGTTAGCCTGGTAAAAAACAGGGGAAGGGGGATTTCAGAAAGAGGAAACGGCATCCATAAAATCGTGGAAATTCATGGACCTTTGAGGATAACCTGCACTGGGACAGTTAGGGAAAGCAGAGAGTATCCTGTGATCAGTAGGTCTGGATAGATAAGCCAGGATCAGATTATAAGGGCGCTTTTGAGTCATAATTCCTTCTATATAGTAAATGTTCAATACATTTTTTAAATTTTTTTTTTTCAATGTTTATTTATTTTTGGGACAGAGAGAGACAGAGCATGAACGGGCAAGGGGCAGAGAGAGAGGGAGACACAGAATCGGAAACAGGCTCCAGGCTCTGAGCCATCAGCCCAGAGCCCGGTGCGGGGCTCGAACTCACGGACCGCGAGATTGTGACCTGGCTGAAGTCGGACGCTTAACCGACTGCGCCACCCAGGCGCCCCAATGTTCAATACATTTTAACTTCACGGATGTTAATTGCACAACACCAACAATCCCAAGTTTAATTAAACCTAAGAGATATCTAAGGAAAAATATCTATCTTTTCAACTCAAGATTTTTATGGTTTTAAATACAGTAGTTTCCCAGGGATACACGAATGAGACCATTACTAGAAAAAGAAAGAGCACTGAACACCAAAAGCTACTGTTTGCTATAAACAAAAATGTTTTACTAAGCTATAAAATATACACATCCCAATATCATTCACGTACAGCTGACATATTTCAATCTATAGTCCTAATCATTTGTACATAATGATAACAGTATCATTCAAAAGGAAAGATTTGGCACCCGGGCTTATTTTTCCAAAGGACACTATTTCTCATTTTTGGTTTGTAATGCTTGAATATAAGAAATAAAAAACACCCCAAGCTTTTAAACTCTGAGTTCTTCTAACTGGAATGACTACAGCTAGAAACAAATCTTATAGAGTTCCTTATTCCTACTGATCAAGGCTGGTAGTGGGCACAGCTACTATTTTCATGAAATTCTCCCTTCAAAACCTGTTTGGGCTGCAGCCTTAATAATGTAGCAGTAGCTAAAATCAATTTGATAAGCTTCCTAATAGGCAGTTAGTGGGAAATTAATTTGCTTAATTTTTTTTATTTTTCAGACAGTTACAGAGCCTGCTACCAATTTAGCTGTAGAATGGACACTTAGCGAACTGGTCCTTTAATTAAGAGTTGGTCATTTAGAAACTTTATGCTTTACTTTTCATTGTTCATGCTAAAAAATGAAATGGCAATTTGAACTTTTAAGAGATCTAAAAAGCCTACTATATAAGGAAATATTTGAGATCCCACTAAAGTATCACAGCATCAAAGCTGCTCAGGTTTTTTGCTACCATAAATTCTGAGTAATTATGTTACAAACAGAGTTCCTACTTAAGGAGAGAAAATATTTATTAGCACATCTGCATTTCAAAGCTCTTGTTCTGAGAACTTTTCCACATAACTGAAAAGATTCGATTAACATTATTAGTCTGTATTTTTCGTACCTCATTTCTTTAGTAAGAATTCGTTTCCGTGTTTACCTAGTTTAATAGCCTTTTATTTCACCACAGCATCACGACAGATTTTACCAACATAAGAAACTGTACTGTCTTCTTTGGAAAGTACCCCATACAACATGTTTCGCTTTATATCTCTTTTCGAAACTGGTGACTATATAGGGTGAGCTAAAAAGTGGAATCTGTTTTCCCTTCCCAACTCTGAGACCTTCTATCTGGGCCAGACTTTGATATCTGCCCCTTGGCTGAGAATCCGCATATCCAACTTCACACTTAGCTGCGGTGAGGTAGCCCTGCAGGCAGGCCGACTTCAACGAACCACTAGTGGTATCATCATTAAAATCCTGCTGAAGGTCACCATGGTAACCGCCTGCTGAGGCTTCACTGCTGCACTCCGCATCTCCTAATCAGCTACCATGTGAAATGCAAATTCAGACAGTCTGAAAATTAGTCAAGAAGAATAGGGGATGAGGATGCAGATATGTGAAATATTCATGCGCTTCATGGAAAAAAGAAGACAGCATGAATGACACAACAAAGAACGGCCCCTGACATTCTTGCCATCATTTTGCATTATTGTTCACACCCTACTGTATTTCCAGGCCTATCATTCTGAAGTTGGTTTTGTGAAATGCCATATTTATATTCCATACCCAAAATAGTAATTAAAAATGGCTAACATAATAGCATTAACATCAAATAAAGGTAATACTTCTCAATCATCATCCTTGCCTTATCAGAGTTTATTTTTAATTACCGTAATACAAAGGCTATGAAACAAACAAACAACAACAACAACAACAACAACACCAGGCATCAAGTGATTATTAGTATCAAAACCACAAGGAAAAAAGGTACTTACAGCATTCTAGGCCCTCAAATGCTTTCCACATGCTAAAAATTCTTTAGAGAGATTTATTATTCAAGTTACACTGACTCAATTTTCCTTCTATAAAACTAAAACCAATTGCTATTCATTTCAAGATAGAGTGACAAGACTACCTAATAAGTGAATGTTATAATTGTTTTATATTTTCCTTTGCTCCTTGCCATTTCCCTTGGGCAAAAAATCTGTTGCTCATGAGAGGGTGAGATGTCCTAACTCAAGACAGTGTTTTCTCTGGGTATGTTCCCCAGTAAGCTTTCCAAAAAGAGTTATGTGAACACATTTAGTTTACCCAAGATATTGCTGTTCTGCCTATCTCCTCCTTAAATACTGGCAAAACGTACTGGGCTAAAATAGGAGAGGTTTTGTTCAATAAAAAAAAACTGTATGTTGGGTAGAGCCAAAGCAACTTACTTCGATGAACCACCAAAGCAAGACAAGGATTCAGACTCAGATTTTAATACAGTAAAGTTTCCTAAAATTTTCAATCCCACCCAATATACATTTTACCATGTCTACTAATGACAACCTCAAAACATTTCCCACAGGGATTTGATGGCGACAGTGAGGCAATGACACGTTAGATATGGTCGAAGGAGGGAGGGTAACTCTGAAAGAACAAGGTAGAGACACGTAAAGCTAAAAGATGTATGCTTCAAATTGTGGAAAACATGGATGAGAGGAAGTTCTGCCAAAATGGAAAGTTGTAACTGTTGGTCTGAGACTGTGAGAGTGACCAGTTGCCTTGTGAAGAAGGCACCAGCCATGCTGGTCAACGAGAGCCGGGGTTTGAGCACAGATTCTGCCCTTTGCCGTGTTCAGTATGCTGCAAAGTCAGCTACCCTTCTCATCACACCTAAGAACTGACCAATTTCACACCACATGCTGTGCTGTGTTCTACTCCACTTTAGGAACTGCAGAGTCAACCCTTTAAACAGTAAGTCTCCAAGAGAAGGAAAACAGAATGAAAAGTGCAATTTCTGCCACCATACTTGTCATTTGTGTTTCTGGATTAAAAAAAAATTTTTTTTCCTTAATAAAATGCAAATGTTAGCGAAATGAACAACAGACAAACACATGGACCGAAAAATGACTTACTTCCTCTGAATAGTGATCTGAAGGAAGAGGTGGGTAGTCACACTGTTCTATCTTCTTACACAGCGAGTACAAATTCATTTTGTCACCATAGAAAGGACTCTGTAACGCAGCCATCTGTAAAATGCTCCCAATGAAACTGATATAGTTATATGGTAACTTTTAAATGAGATTTCATCGAGTATATTGCACAGGGGTAGAAACAGCTACAAATACTTTCAATAAAGTTATTTGGGCATTTAGATTTTATGAATATTCCTTTCTGAGAATTATCGAGTAAGTTCTATAAATCTTATTACAATTTTTGGTTATTTTTGTCGCCATTTAAAATCCCTTAAGGGAGAAATGGTTAGTGTACGTGTGTGTGTGTGTGGGGGTGTGTGTGTATAAGTACACACACACCCACACCCACACCCACACACCCACACACACACACACACCCACACACACCACACACCCACACACACCACACTCATACATACATATATGACATACCCCAGTATTGAGAAAAAGAACATAAAGAAACTTAAAACGCTTTGTAAATATAATGCTATAAAAAACGACCAATCCATCTCATGACTAAACAGACCTCAGTGGTATTAACAACCATGCAATGGTCAAAATATCACAAAAATGAAACTGAAATTGAAAATGAATTATAATCTAAGCAATGGTTTGGGGAGTAGAATGTACAGCATTTCATCCTGCATGACAGTTTCTGTAGGGAAGGATTATTCTGAGAAGAAAAACAATGCCTTCCAATCTGAATGTTATAACTGATTCTCAAGTAGTTTACAATGAACTAGAACTTCTTTTCTTTCGATAATGTCTCAAAAATACTAAATATGTTCAAAAGCTCTCTGAGTCATAGCGGCTCCTTCAAGGCATCCAAATGAGATTTCTATCCAGAAAAAAAAAAAAAAAAGACTCAAAGAATGATCAACTTTGAAAAAGACATTATTGGATTTAAATTTATTTTCAGACAAGGTTCTAAGTTGACATTTAAAGTGCAAGCAAGTACTGTGGTAAGCAGGGTTACAAACTAAAAAATTCAATTTAAAATGTTCGCATCCTGTTCAAAACCTTCTAAATCTTTGAACCGCAGCAGCAAGAATACAACACGGAGTGCGAGGCTGCCCCAAAGTCAGTCACCCTTTTCTACATGTGCTAATAAGTTTGATTTTGGAAGGACAATGTGTACATTCCCCAGACAGGCAGAGTGTGTGTGAAACACGCTAGTCCATGCTGTGCTACTCAGTGAGCGTCAGTGGGGACAGGACAAGCTGAAAATGGCTCTCATCTGTCTTCTGGTGCTCCAGACAGAGCTTTAACTCCTTCGCAGCCTTAAACGAGGAGGGGACGGCACTGGAAATCAAACCTGCAAAGTAGCTTGACACAGTTTTACCCAGCCTGCATTTTATATAAAACTTACATAAACCCATACGAAACCACCTCAGGAAAGGTTGTTCCACATGAGGAGAAAAAAGTAAAAACAATACGAATGGCCCTAAACATATAAAACCCTCCATCTGAGAGGAAATTTCTCGAAGAGGCGCTATCAAGAATGATCACGTTTTCTGGTTTGGTTTAAAATGCAAGGCCACTTTATGATAGAGAATTATAAATGCCACCTTAGAAAAAAATACACCGTAGGTATAAACTATAGTCTTTCCACGTTTGCAAAAACCCTACGTAAATGTACATATATTCATTATCCTCTGTTAGGAGTTCATTACAGCACTTTTGTCTCAATACTGCAGTGTTAAAAAAAAAAAAATCTGAATGTCCCCTAAGGAGTTAAAACAGGAATAGTATATTTTCATGCATCTCCTGCTTTGACAGATGAAAAATGTCAACTGTCCTGTTTTTATTTTCAAGCTTTTGCACTATTCATCTGGTTCATTAGTGCATCTCGATGCTGCCCCTGACAGCTGCTCGCCCTCTCCTCCCAGCAGCTGAATTTTTCAGGCTAATTTGATCCTCCACACTGAGACGATCGCTAGAATGATTGACTTGCTCCCTGACCTCCAGGGTCTGACTTTCCTGATTAGTATTCTGGGGGTGTCGGAGGGACGAAAGCCCACTGTCTGTCTTCGGGGCTGGTGGCAGCTCTCTTTTTTTTTGAACTGTAAGCCACCAACCTACAACCCTAGAAGGATGCAATTGCTGCACTGAACAATAAAGGAAATGTGTAAAACCTACTTTTCCATGTAAAGGTCCATGTAGCAAAAGCACAGCATCTTGATTTTAATTAGTAAAGTCTACTTTGTTGCATATCAATTAAAACTGTACTGCTAGTTTTTTTTTTTTTTTTGAGGTTTCAGGAATATTTGAAAGTCTAATTTTCTGAGTTTAAAATACATTTTCAAAAAAGCTTCCTGCTCCTTCATTGTTAAGAGTAAATTCTTAGTGGGATATAATATAAAATGTCTGAGAGAGGTTGTGGCCAATTTTTGAAAGATTAATTGCTGGGTATTTCTATTAACATTATATGGAAACATAACTGGAAGGAGACAGAACATAAAGGTAAATTAAATCTTGAGAAAAATTTTAGTCCTTTCCACATGAGTTGCACAGAGGAACTGAGAAAATTTACTGAGATGAGAACTATCATTACCATGATAAATACTTTTAACTCAAAACCGTCCACAACACATAAAACTCATGGATGTAGGAGTGTCCAAAGAAATCATTTCTATTTTGGTGATCATTTTAAAAATACATAAAAATGAGACACTGCCTCTCAAAGCAAATCCAGAATGTGAAGAATTATTTCAGTTTTGATATAAGAGTCTAGTGACCCTAAAAGACTCAGACGAACTTCTCAGAAAACCTTTATTACCTTAATTGAACTTTTTCTCTTTCATTGCTAAATTTCATCGTTAGTGCAAACCAATTTGTTGTTTACCTTTAGATGTTTAAAAGGAAAATGCTGCCTTGATAATATAAGATTATGACATAAAGAAATCTAACGTTACCTAAAGAAATATGAAATATTTAAAAATGTACAAAGTGGTATTTAAACATTGTAGCAACTTAATATAATCAAAATCAATTCTTTTCAGCATTGTATCAAATTAGTGAGCATAATCTCTTTTAATCTCTAGTGCATACATAAGAACATATTTTGTCCTATCACTGATTCATAATTTTTTGTAATAAAAATTATCCTAGGAATGTTACCTAAGAATATTTAAAAATCCATTCTTTAAAGTGGTCATTAGTCACTTTCGTA
The DNA here is from genome assembly GCF_028749965.1 of Puma concolor. Taxonomy (NCBI): domain Eukaryota; kingdom Metazoa; phylum Chordata; class Mammalia; order Carnivora; family Felidae; genus Puma; species Puma concolor. The sequence goes on from NC_141683.1 coordinate 32,594,320, forward strand.
GGAAGAAAAAAATAAATAATCTCAGGTTCCTTAAATTAAGGAAATTTGAAAGTGTAAACCATAATATATAATTAAAGATCATGATACACATTTAAAAAATAAACCTTCTGCTGGTTTACTTCCAAGTAATAGGTGGGCAATTAAAATAGATGATCTCATCATGTATTTCATTTAAATCAGGAGGACAGGAACACAAAATATAGAGTAAGAAATACAGTGGCTTCTGTCTATACACTTTAGATTTCTTTTACATACGTTAAAACATGAAAGTGATTCCATGTATTATTTTCCTTCATTTTATTTTATTAAAATAGTTACTTAGATGTAGACTAACCTTTAATTAACAGCTCTGACTTAAAGCCTGTGTCACTAGGAAAATTATACCATTCGATTAAAACATAAATTTACAGAAGTCACTCGTCTTGAGTGCTTTTTCATACCATTACTATATAATGTGGATGTAAAATGTGCTCATAGTATGCTTTTTTTCTATCCATCCAAATCACTGCACGGCAATATTTGCTAGAGGATCTACCTAGATGATTCCCATTTTCCTTTCATAAATTATCACCAGTAGAACAGGAGAGAATTTCACTAAGCTTTACCAAAACAACTGTTTACTCATGGAAACAAAATTAAGTGATAACCTAGCAAAATTATCTATTTACCTACTATCCTTAAAGCTGAATTACTACTCTCCGTAAGAGTGAAAGAGTACTGAAAAAGATATTCACCATACTTTCATGTTTTAAATCCATTCCATTATACTTCCCCTGCTATGCATGGATAAGCAAGTTATTTTACAGATGTTCAGGTGTACATTTTCATACGTAAGATATGCAGAAAAACATTACATTAACATTACAAATATTTTTCAAAATAAAATTCTCACCAGAAGGAAACAATTTAAAAATATTTAGAGGAAATAAATGTGCAAGAATGTATAATTACCGTTACAAAAACAATTACTAAGTCAATGAATTGACCTTTCGCAACTAAAAAGCCAATTCTTAAACATCATTCAGAAAGAAAATAAGTGTATAAGAATAGAGGAAATATATTATAGTAACTAAAATACATCAATATACGGAATTTATCAACATTACTTACCTCATACAGTAGACAGCCAAGAGACCAGATGTCAGATTTGAAGTTGTATCCATTTTCATGGATTCTCTCTGGAGACATGTAATAAGGTGTACCCACTGCAAAAAGCAAACCAAACAAAACAAGAGGAGTCTAAAAATGAAGATGCAGCTGTGGTAAGAAATTTTAGACACAAAATTCTAGATTAAAAAATATCACCAAAATAATTCATTAGAATCAGAAAATGGTTTTTGCGAATACTTAAAACTTTTTAACTTCCTCTACTCCCTGACCCTTATACAGCACAGCAACATCTATCCTATATTAAAAAGGGTGTAGTGAGTTGAACTTTATTTCCTTTTGATCAATTCAGGGAGATTCTCGGGAGCATAACTAAAGTAACACCAAGGAATTCTAACAAGGAAATCTACTCAAGTGATTCACATTGGCTTCATTTCTTTATTTAAAAAAAATACGGCTTGCATATCTCAAATAATCAAGCATCATGGTATAATCATGTACTTAATATAAACATTAATATATCACAATTTAGTAGAGTGTATATAAATAAATCATGCTCATTAGCTTTAATAAACATTCCTTATAACACAGTTGTAGCTCTTAAAATTATGAATGATATAATCATTACCCTTCAGTACCCTACCTACTACCACTTTTGAAACATTAGAACAGACTTTTGTGCATCGAAGGGTTACACAATAACATGTGAAAGGTCACCGACATCCCTAGAAAAATATCTGAGTTATTACTACTGAGACTTTTTTAAAGACAAGATACTGTAGATAATTTTTATTTTTGTTTCTTTTGATGTGCTTATACATGTTTCCCCTTTTTATGGCCATTTTACAAAATGCTAACATTATAAATCATAATGTAATAAATTAATATTTATTAAACATTAAAAAGTAAGCAAAGGCATGTAAGTTATTTTTTGAAAGGTAAAACAGTTAAGTGACATTCAAAGTGACTATCTTCAATTTCAGATATAGATGGCTACTTCACAATCATTAGCCTAAGGGTTTTTTTTGCCAAATACAGACCCAAAGTTTGAGAAGGAGATTTTAGAATTTTACTTGCTTGAGGCAAAACCTACCAAAAAAGATGCTGCTACTCACAGAGAGAAGGACATTTCCCTTTTTTCTGTTAATTTTCAAGAACTCCCCAGACAGTTAGTGTAAATCTTCATGAGACTGTAACTCACAGTCCTGAGCAGGGGTATTTAGTCAGAGACAACTGGAAGAGCCACAGCAACAATCAAAGTATCATTCTAAAAGGCAGGAGTCAGTTTTCCAAAAGAATAAGGTTGTAAACTAATAGTTGTGTGTGGAAACTATACTGCACTGAAGGTGAAAACGTCAGGAACTACGTATCCACAAGGAATCCTATCTGTACTGGAATCCATTTTTACTAAGAATGGAGGGTCCTAGTCACAATGGACGCTTTCTATGAAAGCGAAGAAATGAAAAAAGAACAGGACCATAGGAGGATAAAATAAATTTAAATAAAATATGAACTAGTCAAATACGAAATTAGTTAAGACAGACCTTAAGAAATAACCTACTTAATTGTAGTACTTATTTCGAGGCAAGGAAGTTTGCCAATGTCTGTCAGGGTCAGAAAAGCTAAGAAACTTTCAGAAACAGCAAGGATTAAACAATCTGAATTGTTATCAGGTAAAATAAACATGAGCTCTCCAGCTTTGGGAGCTTCAACCACCTTCACTTGTAGCTTGCATAAGCGACACTGATTATTGGAGGTATTTACACCCTCCCTCGACCTAAGGACGGGTGGTGGGTACACTTGGAATAATAAGAGGGCTCTGCACAGGCTCCTGGTTTCAGGACATAAAGCAAGTGAGTGGCAGTGAGGAATGTGCAGAGAGAGGCTTCACGGAATCCACAGGGGGCAACTGAAAACACTGAGGCTTGAAGGTTCAGAGTTTACCAAAAGCAAAGGTAATTTTAACCAGTAGCTCTGGGAAACCTGCTGATACATTAGGGGTTTGATAGGAGTGTGAAAGATTGATGATAGGGAAAAAGAACAAATGCTAGCGTTTTACAGAGATTAGCCCCAGCACAACACCTTGACTGCAACACAACTGAACTCACGGACGACCCACAAGTGAAGGAAGCAGAGAAAAAGAATGATGCGGGTATTCGACTGAGCTAAACTTACAATGTAAAACATTTTAATGGGAAGAAAAGCCTTTTCGAGTGAGCTGCTAGCGGTCATTACAAAAAGTGACGTATTAGGTTAACACTGACACTGCAAACTTAGATACTGATTCCTCTTCATATTATAAATAACAAACTTCTTTAGGCTAAATAGGCGGATTTCGTTTTAATATTTCAGGTATACAGATCTTGAATATATTAAAATATAAATCTAAGGATGCTACTCACCTTTTGATTGACACATCTCCAAAAGAGTCATGTAGGAAGAGGAGAAAGTGTGTATCCTGCACTACAATTATTAATTGGATAAAATCATAATTAACTGCTGAACACGGCAGAAGAGGGAATTTCCACTTGCTCCCTCTTACATGCTCCCTAAAGTGCACCTCCATCCTGGACAAGGCTCTTCTACTGACTGACACTGAGCAGAGAGGTTGCACCCCATCACATAAACAGATTCATCCTTCCTCTCTACCTAGCAAAGAGGTCAAAAAATTTAAGTGCTCAGGAAAATATGAAATTCATTTTCATGCAGTGATAGGTCTTCCACATTTCAAATTTAATGGATATATAATTATTTCCTAAAAGCCTTTTACAAAATCCACAACAGCTGTGTCTATTATTACTACTGCCTCAAGAATGTTGTGACTTAACAACTGTACAAGAAAAGGGAGAGTTATAGAATGATATGATTAGATATTAAAACGATCATGCAAATTACTGTGTGTTGAGGCGCATGGAGACAGCAAGTTGTGTAATTTTACTAATCTTTTGAGAATTTATGGCTGTAGATAAAATGGGAATATATCTTACCATAGCAGATATTTATTTCAACCTCCTGACATACGTGAAAGTAAGAAATCGATGATAACGTCATAAAAAAAAAAAAAAAAAACAGTAACAGAGAAAGGCTGATATTAGGGGAAAATTGCTAACAACTAAAAACGCTATTGGATCTTTGAAATATACTAAGATAATCATTCAAATACAAATAAGATGGGAAAAGCTTCACACTGTATATACTCTATTAACAATAAATACGTTCTAAAATTTATCCTGAACAAAATGAAGACCGATTTTCAGAAGTTCTACATTATGCTTAAGAGTCAAAAAATTCTGCTAACATGTTATTACGGAATATATGACTAAATTAATTAATAACTTCCATATTATCAGAACAAGTTAGATGCAGAATTTTTTCAACATTTAGTACTACAATTTCTGCAAAGACTTGAATTGAGAAAAAAAATAGAACTACTGAGGCATCTGTTTATAGGTTAGATTGGGTTGCTATTTTTTTTTTTTTTTCTTTTCCATTTCGTTTTGTTTGTTTGAAACAAGGAAGACAGGGCAAAACCATTCAAAGATCAGGAAACCTATTTCACATCTTACCTCACTAACTAGCTAGGAACACTTAACTAACTTCTCTTTTTATTCACTTCCCTCACCTCTAAGATGCAGTGATGAGAAAGAAGAGATGATTTGTGAGACCATTTTGCTCTGAATTCTGCAGCACTCATAAAAAAACAAAACAAAACAAAAACCTACAAAAATCCAGATGGGAAGTAAAATGGAAAAAAGTAATATAGTCCTTTTTTTCTTTAAGCTATTACATAGGAAAGTGGAGTGGAGTGTTTTAAGTCAGAGAGTACAAACAAACAAATTCAGTTTAGAAATGTTCTCTTAGAATTAAAGCAAACTGCAGAAATGAAAGCTTTGAACCTTTCTTGTTGGGAACATTAAAAGGACCCTAATCATCTTATATCTCAGTTTGATTTCAAAAAAACACACAGATAGACACAACTTCGGGGAATAAGAATTAATTTTCATTCTTTCCTTCATAATCTTAAATCAGCCCAGAAACTATGTTGGCAGACTTAACAGAGAGAGGCCAAATGTATTTAATTGTAAGTATTATCTACGGTTAATACAGAATGGCTGGGTGGTAGAATAGTATTTCTTCTGCAGAAGAAAATTCTAAAATAAAATTTGTCATCTTTTAAGTGCAACTGATGACATTCAAGAGCTTTAATAATGCTGAGGGAGAAAAACTCAGAAAATGTTACTGTTTTTTCTTTAATTTTTTAATGTTTATTTTATTTTTGAGAGAGAGAGAGAGAGAGAGAGAGAGAGAGCGAGCAGGGGAGGGAAGAGGGAGACACAGAATCAGAAGCAGGCTCCAGGTTCTGAGCTGTCAGTGCAGAGCTGGAGGCGGGGCTCAAACTCACGAACCACAAGATGATGACCTGAGCCTAAGTCATACGCTCAACAGACTGAGCCACGCCAGGGCCCTGAAAACGTTATTGTTATTGTTACCCTGCTCTAGGGACTGTGTAAATGCATTATGTGAATTATCTGGCTGAACTTTTACCAAATGTTTAGTGGGTCCCTACTATAAGGCACACACTGTTCTAGGTGCTGGGGAGATAGAACTAAACAGACTAAGTCCTGCCCTCATGGGGCTCATGTGCTGGTGACATGGGGATCATTATGATGTGGTCTCAGGAGACATTACTACTGTTACCTTGTTTTAGAGAGGAGGCATTGGGAGGTCACATAATTTGCCAAAGATCACAAAATAGGTAAGGTGTGGATTTGGAATTCAAACCAGGTATTTGAAACTTGCTTTTAAATAAACAGTTATTCCATTAAAACTGACCACTGTGAAATATAACTTAAAAAATAAAAACAAAACAAAACAAAACAACAACAGAAAACTGTATATTTTCAAATAAAGAAGTAGAGAAACCTTCTAAAAGTCAGTATGTACATATGAGAAGCCAGGAATCAGGGTCTGGGTTCAATGGGCTACATGTGGAAATTCCGCTACTCTAACAGCTGCTCTGATTGTTTCAAATACATCCTTGTTACGGTGACTGAGAGGTGAAACATGCAGCTTAAAATCAGATAGTAGCTTCTTCTTAGAGCCATTATTTCAGTCAAGAAAGGACAGAATGTTAAAAATAAATCCATGAAAGTAGCCTATAGCACTGACTGAACATATGCTGCCTTTATGGCCCCAAACCACGTCAAACTATGAAGGGGGATAAGCCAAAGAAAATCCACAGAGAGGTGCTAGGGAAAGGTGTGGGAAAAACCAGTATGTGACCACAGGTGGCACTTGGCACCAACAATGAAACTGTTTTAATGCCTGATTCAAGAACACTAATTTTCCAAGCTGAAATCAGAAGCTATATCACACTTGGAAATAGTGTGGGGAACATGAATTGTGCACTCAAGAGACTCCAGTGTGAAAATTCTGATATCTGGCTTGAGTGATGGATGGCCATGCATTTACTCTTCTGCAACATCACAAAATCTGAGAACTATTTATCTCCTTGTGGAAGGTAAAGAGGAATTCAAGCAATCCTAACAACAACAACAACAACAACAACAACAACAAAATTCCCCCGCAATGGGTTTCAAATATTATATAGCAGAAGGATCAGTATTAGAGTTCTAGTTACCTTTTTTTTTTTTTAATCTATGCCATTTTCAGGATATACAACAAACACATGTAATAGTTAAATTCACACATGTACATGCAAAAAGAAAATTCTCCATCTTTTTTTCTCTTCTGGGGGTCATTAGGAAAGCAAGTAAAAAACTGCCATATTGCAATGTTATTAATCTAATTATTCTCATTTTTCTCCTTTGCAGCAGTCAGACAGGAAACACTTCACTGTGAATAATAAAAGCAACTCGGAAGCAAATAGATTTGCTTAAATGGTAGCTAACTAACCTTATTTACTTATACATACCTTTGGAGCAGATTGGCCTTTCTAACTAAGTTTTGTTAAAATTACTTTTTATCTCCTATATTCTAGTCTATGATGGAGTAAGCCACTCAAGAAGCAGGACTGGTATTAAGGAGAGAAGTCCCTTGAGGATTAAATAAAAGTTTGCTAAAAAAAACAAACAAAACAAAATTGCCAATACACTAATAGTAATGACAGAACTTGTCTGCAAAATTTATATTATGTCAAGTATGGTATATTCTTCCCTAAAAGTAAAAGTACATCACAGTGCAATAAAACACCCATAACGGTCTATAATGAAAATGTGAAATTTTGATGTCAAAATATCTGCCAAAAAAGAAAGTGCTTAATTTCAACAATGCAAACTTCCATTAAACCTCTGACTTTTAAACAGCTTCATCCTATCCGTCAGTCTTTAGAGGAAGATAGAAAAGATTCTCCATGAAGTCTACTAAAATAGTGTGTGGTAAGCAGAATTCCGGCCCCCATAATCTTTGCCCTCTGGCGTCACACCTGTATATCAGATGTTACACAGCAAAAGCGACTCTGCAAACGTAAGGCTATAGATTTTAAAACAGACCGATTATCCTAAATCATCAGTAAGATATGCAAGGGAAGGGGCAGGACAGATTCAAAGTGTGAGAGGAATTCTACCTGCCGTTGTTGGCTGTAAGGATGGAGAAAGAGTTTAAACCACTAAATTTGTGGTAATTTGTTAGGGCAGAAATAGAAAACAAATACAAATGTGTTAATGATCCATGCATTGCATGGGAGACTGGAACATTCAATGTGCTGAGAACCGACTACACACCAAGAACTACACTAGGTACTCGGGGGCTAAGGAGCAAAGAATATGGTTTGAAAATTGTTCGACCCCTTAAAACTCACTGGGTTATTTTGGGATGGTATGAGGTATGTTTTCTAAGTTTTTTTAGGGAAGGCAGGGGAAGTAGGAAAAGCCAATACATTTACCTTAAGAAGACTGAAAGAATAAAATATGGTCTTTCGTAATTTAAATGAAATCTGGTTTGTTCACTAATTGATATGACTGTAATTTAGGTAATCACAACTACCTTAATGTTGAATTAGAGTAATACAAAAGAAATTAGTTCATGTGCTACATGGCACTTAATCCAAGTTGGTATTTGAAGCTTGGCAAGTAATAATTTTTATTATAAATTTTTTATTTTGACCAAAATAAGATCTCTATCACAAACACATCCATCAGGGATAACTACAGATTAACTGATCAAGAGAAAAGTCAAGAGGGGTCAATCCTACGGTGAGCTTCATGAATTATTCCGAATTTAAAAATAATTTCTCTGAAAAAAAATCATAATCATTATAGTAATCTCTCTGCTCTTAGAGTGACGAAAATTCCCTATATATGGCTACTTCTCTATTCACCATTCCCATTGAGAGTCAATTATGCTTTAGTTGCAGTAGCAACAAATATATCACACACACCACACACACACACAAACAAGTAGAGAAAGGCTACAAAACAAACCACAGACAAAATAAACCAGATAATTTTTGCTTTATCTCACGGCCCTGGACAATGCTCACATTTATTATGTATTATTTCTGGTTCTCCTCTTCCTGACCACACGGGAGAATTATGCTACCCGATTCCCTTGAGATAGGTAAGGCCACGAGACTTGTTTTGGGCAATAAAACAAGATTGGTTGTAATTTGTGTTACAATGAAGCAGAAGAATTTAATTAAGAGCCAGTACGTGATTGTCCATGTTCCCTTACCCTCACGAGCTGACAAAAAGCTATGTTGATAGGAAGATAACATGAGATTGAAGCTGCCTGAAATGACAAGTCACTACATGGAGGAGGGCAGCTGCCCGAGAGGGCCACACAAGGCCCACAGTGGGTGATGAGACATCATATGCTTTAGCGCCAAGCCAGCTGAGATTTTGGTGTTACTCCTTACTGCAACATAATCTAACCCACATGTACTGATACATTCAATTAAATTCATCCTTTGATGGGCAGCCAGTCTCTAAGCCCATTCATCATTTAATCAATATTTAATATCAATTATGTGCAATGCCGTATTCTAGGTGTTTGGAATACATCAGGAAACCAAAAACACATAGAACCCTTTCTTAATAAAGATTAAATTTTAGCTGTAGGACAGAGACAAAAAGGACAAAGCATAACAAATAAGTTATATATCATATTAGATGGGGTGGCTGGGTGGCTCAGTTGGTTAAGCAACTGACTCATGGTTTCAGCTTAGGTCATGATCTCAAGGTTCTTGAGTTTGAGCCCCACATTGGGCTCTGCACTGGCAGCATGGAGCCTGCTTGGGATTCTCTCCCCCGCCCCCTTCTCTGCACCTCCCCTGCTTGCTTGCTCTCTCTCAAAATAAATAAACATTTAAAAAATTTTATAGGGGCTCCTGGGTGGCTCAGTTGGTCAAGCATCCGACTTCGGCTCAGGTCATGATCTCACAGTTGGTGGGTTCGAGCCTCAGAGCCTGGAGCCTGCTTCGGATTCTGTGTCTCCCTCTTTCTCTGCCCCTTCCCCTCCCCTGCTCACACTCTGTCTCTTTCTCTTTCTCTCTCAAAAATAAGTTAAAACGTTAATGTTTTTAAATTTATATAAAAAAATTACATAGCATATTATAAAATAAGAAGTCCTAATGAGAAAAGACAAATTATATAAAGTAAGGATCAGGAATTCTAGGGTGGTATAGGAGTAGAAGTCAGGTTCAGTATTAGAGGACCTCAGTTTCTTAATTTATAACAGCCATTCTACCTACTTCTAGAATACTGAGGAACAGAGGAGAAAATGTGCTTTAAAACTGCTTGTAAATTATCAGCGCTATACACATATTCGTTGTTACTGTTGTTGCTATTTAATAACAGGAGAGGATTCCTCTGGGTCATTATTATAGGAAATAAGGGTAGTATGGTATGATTTTACTAAAAATCATATATTTGGAATACATAAAAATTATTCTGTGTATTCTGCTATGTTTTTCAATATTTAAAGGTAAAGATACTTGATCCCTTAGCAAGCTACCTCTGAGTCAGAACATTTGCTGAAAAGAGGCTTTAGAGTAAGTTAAGAAGTAAGTGTACCAAAAGTATATTCTGTGTTTTGTGACGTGAGAAAAACTACACCTTGATTGGCATGTTCCTATTTCACAGACTTTGGCACAACTGTAGTTTACAGTTTAGAAGAGCCACTTCCTTAGAAATACGAGCCAAAGTTGCTGGTAGACAGAATGGTTATGAACACAGACTTCAATATCCTAGAGCTCTATTTCCTGTTTATTTCTGAATCTTGGAGCATCAAGAGCAGTGACATCCAGGAGAGAGAGCAAATTATGCTTTCATATGTGGGTTCCTATGCAATGTACAGAGCAGACTAAGGCAATTGCAGATGGAAATAAACAACAACAAATAAGAAAACACTAATAGAGTAGGAGAAAATGCCACCAGGTACCGATATGGTGAAAAAAATAAACTGTTGGGAGAGTAAGCCCACAGTTAGGAAGCCATAGGCCACTCACTATCTTCTAGCTATACAGTCCACTTATCTCTCTGTGCTTCCATTTCTTTGATTCTGGAATGGGAATAATCCATATCTATAGCTCACATATATGTGTAAGGATCTTAGGGAATGGAATGATTTGCAAATTGTACAGAGATACCATGCATGTTATTACCCACCTCCAGAAACACAGCGAACACTGTAAATGACTAATTCAGGAGAATATCTAAGAGTAGGTAGAAAAATCGGAATCTGTCTTTAAGTAAATGGAACAGCATAAAAGCACTGTAAACACAGACCAGTGTTTTCCAAATTGCAGGTCATTACTAATTAATAAGTTGTAAAACCAATTTAGTAGGTTGCAGCTAGCATTATTTTCAATAAAATAAAACAGGACAATATCAGAATGCATTATAGTTGTAATGTAAAACACTGTCACATGAAACTTTTGCTTCAATTATATATGGTAATGTTCCTATGGGGTCACAATGTTGCTGGGGTCATTGTAAAGAAATTCTAAAGCCATTTATCTAGACTGTCAAGAAGCTTGATTCAAGGGAGAGAGATTTGTCCTCATTTAAATTTTAAGATGTAGACATATATATATAACAGATTTTCTAACACCTGTAACATTTATAAGGTTGATAATATGAAAAAAAAAAAAAACCCGTCAAGATTCACAGGGATATATATAATCCTACAATTAGTCTCCCTAGCAACACCCTCTGTCCAAATCAATACAGAAGCACTAAATGAAGATCTGACTTCCCATAAATTCATGTACAATAACAAAAGGAGGAAGGGGACAAAAACAAAAGAATTGTCTAGATCACAGATTATAGGCAGTGACACACTTCCTGTTCTATGGGCTGATGAGCTCATGTGTATCTCATGGTATCGCTGCTCAGTTTTGGGCAGCACATCCTAAGAGGCACTCAGAGACAAAGGAAGGCAACCACCAGGACAAAGAAGAACCTGAAAACAGCAGACAATACTGGCCAAGATTATCCTGAAGACGACGAAACAAGTTCATGGTTACAGTCTTCAGGGCCCCTCATGTTACTCTCCTACTACAAAATTCCAAAAGCTTGCCACTGCACCAGGAATGAGATGTGAACTCTTCTCAAATCTGGCCAAGACCCTTCCTTCACCCTCCGCCAGCAAACTTTCTCCAGATTGAGCTTAGAGAGTATCCTGCCTTTGTCCCTTTGCGTAAACTGTTCTTCAGTCAGCCTGAGACCTTCTTCCCCAGGTCCCAGGTAGCTGGTTCTTCTGCATTGTGATCTCAGTTCAAACACTGCCCTCACTGAGGCTTTGTCTGACCATGTCCCTTCTAAAATAATTCCCCTCCTAGTCATGCCCTGTCACATGGCTAACAAAAAAACAAAGACGTAAAATGATTATCTATTCCCTCTCACCACAAGATATGATCTATGAAGATGACTTTGTCTTGTTTAGGCTTGTTCCTGGCCCCTAGAATAGAACATGCATAAAGAAGGTACTAAAACTGTCTTTTAAATGAATCAATTCAGGTATTTTAACAGAATAATAAACTGTGCATGAATTCCTTCTCTCTCCCTCTTCTTTCTCTACATCTTCATCACCACCACCACTGTGTTAACATAAGCAACTTAATGGCACATTACAGTGAATGAAAACACCTTTATGTTCATTGCATTATTAGGTTAGGGATTGGGTAGAGATTAAGGCACAGCATAGAATAGTTATTACCTACATTTCCAGTTTTATAAATTTAGAAACTGAGCCTTAGAAAGTTAATAGAAGGTTTGATCAAGGTCCTGCAGAACAATGGACATGTCAGTTCAGATGTCCTCTATTCTTTCCAAAACACCATGCTATTTCTCACATTCAGAACAAAGCAAGAGGAAAAACAAGGCTGGCATATAATGAGGTAGGGATGTGTAGTCAATGATAAGAATGGAAAGTTATAGAGGACACCAAACACGAAAGGACCCTGACTACTAAGCTAAGGACTTTGCATGATATTCTTTAGGCAACTGGGAACCATCAAGGATTTGGGGGACAGTGACAAAATCAGATAATCTCTTTTAGGAAGATAACTCTGCCGAGAATACACAGAGTTATTTTTCATTTTTTATTTTTTAATATTAGAAATAAGGAAGAATATTTTCCTAGTTTAAACATGAAGTCACTATGGATTAAGGAAGAGGGAATAGAAAAGAGATATTTGATTCAATGTATGTGGTGGGAGCAGTGAGGGAGTAGAAGAAAAAGTGAAAGTTTCTGAGAATTGTTTTCAATTTTGAGGATTTGAATATGGTTTGTACATCCAGCAACATGGTATTTTGTACTTGTAATTTTTAAGCCTGATCCAAGAAATTATCTATGTATATTATCCAATATTCTATGTTGACATACTTTTGATTAAAAAAAAAAAGAGTACTGAATACGGATTCAAAATCTGACTACCTATATAACTTTATCTGCCACAGAAAATGTGAGAGGGGAGCCTGGGTGGCTCAGCTGGTAAAGTGACTTGGGCTCAGGTCATGATCTTGCAGTTCGTGGGTTCGAGCCCCACATCGGGCTCACTGCTGTCAGCACCGAGCTTGCTTGAGATCCTCTGTCCCTCTCTCTCTCTGCCCCTCCCCTGCTCATTCTCTTTTTCTCTCTCTCTCACAAAAATAAACATTAAAAAAATATTTTTTAAAAAAAGTATTTTTTTCTCAATATGAGAAAAAATGCTTGTGAAAGAAATTCTTTTTCTTCTAATTCATTCATCAAAGAAATGATCTCATTGTTACCTCCTCACTGGCTGTACTACAGGCTGTGTCTTAGAATGTTATGTAATTATGTGCATCCCCATGTATTTTACACATACACACATATATGCCTGCATTTTTACATAAAACTACACGACCTTAAGTAAACTGATTTAGATAAAACCTGGTAATACTTTCTTAATGAGTTTAGTCTCCATATCACATAATCTGGACTAGCACATCGCCTACGCTTGAAGGTGCATTTTGTAAGCCCTGTTGGGAACTTTTGTATGAGGCAGTGGCAGGCAAGCTAAAGAAGACCATTTCCAAAACTGGTAAGATTGGAGTTTCATATACTGGCTCCAAAGGGTCAGGTGACTACAGCATGCTCAGAGTGACAGTCTGCAAAGCTGCATTTAAAAAAGAAATGCGTGCACGAGCATGGGTATGTACAGGGGTGTGTGTGTGTGTGTGTGTGTGTGTGTGTGTGTGTGTGTGTGCGCGCGCGCACGTAGCATTTCTAAGTAAACAAATGACAGAATGCTCTTAAGACATTTGTTACTCAGGTGAGTAACAAAGTGAAAACATGTTTGTTATTTTTACTAGTGAGAAAGGACATTGACATGGAATGATGTTTTCTTCACAGAAATCTATTCTTTGCATTGTAATTGTTGTAACTTCCAAATAAAACTTTATCAAAGTCCTACTCAGATTTATGTATTTCTTATAGAATCTCATATCAAATTTTCTTATCAGGAAAACCTGTAATCCTCTATAAAAATAAAAGTAAAGTGAAAGGGAATAAAACAGTATTACTCAATATCAGTTGAAACTTTATTTTCTTAAAGTACTTGACAAAACTAAAACTCTGGGAAAAGGATAAAGTATTATCTTTCTACCACTCTTTATAGCTTAGAATCCAACATTTTGTCATTCAGCAACTAGTGACTGGGTGCCTACTTATGTGCCAGGTACTGGTCTAGACATAAAAATTTAAAATAACAAGTTCAAGTTCACACAGAATCTTGCTAACAAAGACAGAAAAACTTTAAAAGGTCTAGTCAACTAATTCAGATGCTTGTTTCAATACTGTGCTTAGTGTAACTCACCTATTCTTCATCAGGCCGTTTTAAAGTTTTTATTTCATATTTACACACAATTTTATACAAAAATTTAATGGTTTTTGTTGAAATTATGACGCCAGAGATGGGGTACAATTAAATTAAAGTCATCTTATTTTTATCTTAATTCTTATTTTAGTCTGGTTGTTACTATGTTATCTAAGTCTTATATTAACAAGGACAAAATGTAATTTGAAGAGTTTTAAGAGAAGCTCTGTCACTCTCTTTAGGTTATTTGGTTTAAGAATTATTTCTTAGAAATTATTTCTTCCTAGTAATTTCTATTGTTTCTAAAGTAGACAACTGTCTTTCCATTGCTACTACAATGTTGTAATAGCTACATTCATTCTATTTTAGATATAAAGGACAATGCCATATTATTAACTCTAGAATGAATAAACAGCAGATATCTTTTACTATATTATTTAGGGGAATATTTTCCTTGTTAGTAATAGATCATGTTTAGGTTTCCTCTCTGCAGTAATCACAACTATGTGTGTTATTTTAATAACTAAACATTTACAAATTACGGTATTTTGACAGTCAGGTGAAGTCCTCTTCCAAGATATGGTTAAATCATATTATTTCAATATTGTTAAATGGAGAATAAAACAAATGCTCTATGGCAATTGTTAAAACCAGGTTTGTTTATTAGCATTTTCTTTTACCAAGTGTCTACCTGGAGTCAAATCAATAGAAGTACCCAACTGTCATGTGAATGAGCACATTATACCTGATAGAGAGCTGTAGGGATCTACTGAGGATCCGATGATTTTAAAAATAGTTTTATTTAGAACGTAAGAGCTGGCATATAAATAGTATGTCCCTTATGTTGTTTTTAACCACACACACACACACAGACACACACACACACACACACACACATACACACACACACAATAACTGAATGAAATTACACTGTGTCTCTTACCTAAAGAATGTGCAGCTGTGGTTTTAGAGCTGAAAAACCGACCAAGCCCAAGATCTCCAAGTTTGACCACTCCAGTGGCTGTAATGAACACATTAGCTGGTTTTATATCTGTGAAGAGATGAAGGAATCAGGTGAAAGATGATATAAGCTTAGGTATTTTCAAGAGATTAAAACACTTTTCATAGAATTTAAAATCTACCTTAAAAACGAAAGTCAGTTTGAATTTTGATCCAATTACTTTATTTTCAATAATTTTGATATATCCTAATATTTCTGATATATCCTATTATTTCTGAGTTCTCTGATAGAGAAATAATCATCAATGCAGCACCATGAAGATTGCTAGTAATTTTCATTTAAAATGCATTTTGTTGGGACGCCTGGTTGGCTCAGTCGGTTAAGCGTCCGACTTCGGCTCGGGTCATGATCTCATGGTCCGTGAGTTCAAGTTCCGCGTCAGGCTCTCTGCTGACAGCTCTAAGCCTGGAGCCTGCTTCAGATGCTGTGTCTCTCCCTCTCTGCCCCTCCCCAGCTTGCACTCTGTCACTGTTTCTCTCAAAAATAAATAAATGTTAAAGAAAAATTAAATTAAAAAATAATAAAATGCATTTTGTTTTCCATTTTCAAATCAACTTTTGTGAAATTCAAAGCACAAAATAAATTTATTTCCATTTTATATCAATGTTAAATATCTTACTAAACATTACTTTGTTGATACATTTACATAAAATATAAAATTATAACTCTAATCTGAACATAACTAGATGACCTTAGAAGTCATAATTGCTTAAATAAACTACATTGAAATTTCTCATACCCCAAATCAGAGATACAATCCCTAAGTGTTGTAATCTTTACATGTTCTGTCCAACCATTAGACTGACAATCAAGAATACATTAAGAGCTAATGCTGAAAATTAAAAAATGAAGTTGGCCATAATATATACATTGTTCATCTGATAAGGGAATCTTCCTTATGCGTATTCTGCTTTCCTACATCTTTTTTTTTTTTTTTTTTAATTTACCAACATCATCAGTAAGATGCTCAGAAGAGGCAGGCAGAAAAATAACTAATTCTCATTCTTATTTAAAACCAAGATAGGGCTTTAGAGGTTTTTCATTCTAGTAAATTATAATTTGGAAAAAAATCAGCCAAGAAAGCATGATGCTATGCCCATGATTGGAAGGCATTTATTCTTAAATTGCCTAATAACCTGCATCGTTTAAACAACATTAAAACCTATTCGTGATTTTACCCTACCTCTATGCATGACGCGTCGAGAATGCATATGTTCCAATGCACTGCAGAGTTGAACAAAGTACTTCCAAACAGTCCTTTCAGGAATTAGCCTCTTTTGTTTCTTAAAATGCTTTTTAAAAAATTAAAAATAAGAATTAGAGGAATTAAAATATCTTAAGACCAGATCCTGACACACCAAATGCCTTGTCAGAAAAACACCTACTTTTATCTACCTATTACCAACTAAAAAGCATATGACTTCCCACAGTGAGATGATTCCGAGAATTTTACCTGACATATTAGCTTAAATTTCTCACTATTGTATCTAAAGTTAGCACAGGCCATATAATGCTACATCTTTATGATGTCCAATATTTCAAAAAATTAACATCTATATAAAATAATTTCCTAGCCTAAGAGGACGATGTCAAATTTCATTTTAAGAAAACCCAGAACAAAACAGTCTAGAAACCTGAAGGTAATTATGTTCATTAAAAGACAATTCTTCTCCTGACATTAAGTTTGACTATAGAATTCCTTTTAAATATTGAACCACCTTGGTGATTTGAAATATCAGTTAATTTATTAAAAATTAAATAAAAGAGATTTATATAAAAAGTTTTCATGAATATTTCATGACTATTGCACATTACAAGTCAAACCTGTACTTTGAATGAATGAAACTAAACTTCATGGAAGAAAAACATCATAGGAAGGTCAGGGCAAAAATGGAGCACCAACAGACTAGTTGGGAAAGAATGGGCCATCACGCATAAGAGGGCAATAGCCAAAATAACTGCGAAATCAGAGGTAGATTATTTATGCCCATTTTTTATATTACACTTGCTAGAAGAATGTACTAATAACATACTCATTTAAAAACAAAGTTCTTCATTTCCTAAGATTCACCAAGATTCATTATATAAAAATTATATTTCTAAAACAAAAATGCAACTGGCTTCCTACTTAACAATATTTATAAATGACCAACATGAATACTACATTTAAACAAGTTTTCTTGGAATTTTCTGATAATTTTAATATAGGTTTTAACAGATACCAGTATTTAAATGTGTACTGTAGTGCATTTTATCTGAAAACATTTTTGGAAGTTCAACTGATTTGTTATTGAATATATCATTCAGATTAACTCTAAAACAAGTATCTTTGTCAATTTTTACCCTTGTGACCAGTTGAGGGCAGGCTGGAAGGAAAAACAATACAGGGAGATCTGCTCATATCCCTACTTCACACTTAGCAAAAGATTATTATCTACTGTCTCATATGCACTCAATATGTCAAAGGATAAATCTTTAAGGAAAAGCTAATAACTTTAGGTTAATGTTTATTATAACACATGCTAAGGAAATGAACTTAGTAATTTCAATGGCTATTAACATCAGTAGCAAAAAGCCAATAACAATTAGATGACCAGGTAATTGAAAAGCAAATCAGGGTATTACTAAAATGTTGAAAACCTCCCATATCATGTCTCAATATTAAGTATTTTTAATTAAAGACTGTGTCAACATCACTTTTCATTCTAAGGGGGCAATGCTGCAAAATCAGTTCAATACATATAATTTTCTTTCAGATTTGGAATGAGTCCAAATAAAGCTTGTCTATGTGCTCTCCCTGATGCTGGATTAGCATATCAGAAGACTGTTTGATGTCAACAGGAAGATGGGGACCAGGTTTCTTTTCAGTCAAAAATAAATATACTGCATCATGTAAGTATCAGACCATGCAAGAAAAAATTTATGCTTTAAGATAGATTCTGAAATCATCATAACTGTTAACTTGGCAGCTTACTTTTAAAGTCTCATTATTTAAAAAAATGAATCAAATATATAGGAAAATCAGAATGAAAATACTGCCCTCAAAATGTACACTAGGTAAGATGTTATCAGACCAAGATGGTCTGATCATTTTCATGTTTTTATATTCTTTGAGACTGTCTCTTTGAACAACAAATTAAAGATGAAAACAATAAATTGACATCAATATAATGCTGCCTAGACCGAATGGTCTGGCAAAACATAAGTATCCAAAGTAGAAACAGGTTTCTGAAGAATAATTTTATGAATTTGACTTGATCATAAAATAAATCAAAGGCAGTTTCATTATGTCATTGGGATTTCACAATATGTTTTATGTGCCTGTTTAACCATATGCAGTTTTCCACCATTCCTTAAGTGTAGGGGTTTTTGGTGTTTTCTTTCTTTTTTTTTTGAGAAAACCAATACTTATGATAAGAAAAGCCTGTCTGTTCTGATGGTGGCACTGTTGGCTATCTCTTATAAAAAAGGTGAACAGAAAAAATGCAATGAAAATTTGAATTTTTTTTACTACTGGTAAAATGTATATTAGCCCTACAGAGCAGAAACTTACATAATGCCAAAGTATTTAAAAAAAAAAAAAAACAAGAGAACAATCTCCTCTTGAAACTTACTCTAATATATACATATCATTTAAAAGTTAATTATTTAGTCAAATAGCATTACTGTTCAAAAACCCTCCTTTTCTTTAAAAAAGACAGCCCTATATAAATATTTAGCTCTAGATTAGAAAAAAAATCTAATGCCAACATACAGAAATTAAAAATGCACGTCAATTTGCCACATGGTAAGTTTTTAATAAAGCAAGAAATAATGCAACCAATAATGCAAGGTTACTTATCAATAAACATTTATGTGAAAAGGCAGACTATACAACATGGCACTCTACTACATTTATATTATGAAATGGAATTGCAACATTTTTTAATCTGAAAATAACATACCTAAAAATTTATGAAGAGGCAGAAATTGGCACTCAGGTATACCTGATCACTTGGAATTAATTTTTACTTGGTCTTTTTTTTTTTTTTTTTTAAGTAAGCTAGTCTTTTCACTATGCAATGCTTCAAATACTTGTGATTTTAAAAATCTGTCTACTATCTCCATCAACATCATTCAAGTAAACACTGAACATCATTCAAATTAAGGAAACGTGTACCAAAATAGCCAATGTACATATCAAACATCAGATTATATTCTCACTTATGTGTAAAAAGATTACCAGCTTTCTCTTAGGTGAAATTCAGCATTCCCGGTAAAACATATTCACACTGCCACTTAAATGATATATATATATATATATATATATATATATATATATATATATATATATATATATATAAAAGAGGACAGCTAAGACAAGCTGCTTCTATTCAAAGATGTTGACAAAACAGTCAGACCTTTTTTTTTTTTTTTTTAATTATCCAAAATCCTCCTACAAATTAAATGCCCCAAACCAAATCCAATTATATAGTGGACATTGAATATTTAAGGACCATTTTCTTGGACTCAATGGGATCACTTGGTTCCTGTACTCTAGACACTCTCACTCCAAATGGAACATATACTTTACTTATTTCTAAATTTTGCAATCCTAGCATTCCTCCTCTAGAAATCTTGGGAAAAGCTTCAATGATAAGAACAACAATAAATTCAAGCATAAAGAAAAAAAACCCAGAAAATTATGTTCTTGTTTTTTTTTAAAAAAAAATCAATATCCATGGCATATCATATTTAAGTCCACAGTTTCGTATGTTATTCATTAAAGAAGAAAGTTTCAGACAATACATCTAGAACCACCGGGCTGACTTCAGACATGGGCGACCTGTGCAGTCATGCAGGGCAGTGTATTTAGTTTAATGCTCTGTTGCTGCCATCTTGAAATTCTTTTTTTTTTTTTTAATTTTTTTTTCAACGTTTTTATTTATTTTTGGGACAGAGAGAGACAGAGCATGAATGGGAGAGGGGCAGAGAGAGAGGGAGACACAGAACCGGAAACAGGCTCCAGGCTCTGAGCCATCAGCCCAGAGCCCGACGCGGGGCTCAAACTCACGGACCGCGAGATCGTGACCTGGCTGAAGTCAGACGCTTAACCGACTGCGCCACCCAGGCGCCCCCATCTTGAAATTCTTAATTTTGTTATAAGGGACCCACAATCACGTAGCTGGTCCTGGGAACCTTACACCCAGCATCCTTTACAAATGTATGCTGTAGTTAAAAACAAAAAGCAGCAAATGTGATCCTGGCATGCAAGGCATTCTTGCAGAACACCAGGAGAAATGATAATTAAATAATGAGAAAGAATGAATAAGAGAACTAGGTTTGACTAGCACCAGCTCCATCTCTTCCAAGTATCGAACAAGAGGAAGTAAATAATTTATGTTAAATACAAGGACAGACGTACCTCCTCCTTAGGAGTGTTGTCAGATGTTTAATGTACCACTAACATAATCCATTATGTTACCACCTTTTATATAGACCTGATTCTGAGCCTTGACGGTGACTGGCTGTATTATCTTGAGCAAGCCATTTAACACTGCTAGGCCTCAGTTCCCAGAGAGTGTGGAGATGAGCTATATAGTCCTCACCACCTCTAAAAAAAAAATATAATCTCGGGTTCCACAATCTCAGGTACAAATAAAACTTAAACAAATAAAGGCCTGCTTGGCACATTTTCACACTTAAAAATAATATGTTACTGGTATGTCCTATCCTACAAATCTCCAATTAATAAAAACGAAGCAAATAATAATAGTAATAGTAATACCTCAGAGAGCCCCATAGGTCCAGTTAATACTATAAATGATCTTCACAGGAGATGACAGGTAGTTAGATAAACTTGAAATAGGTCAAACATTTACCATCAGAAGGGATGTTATGTTCCCAAACATATCTCTGTAATTATAATGCATTTTTATAAGACTACATTTTTTGGTGGTTGTTTCAAAGAAATTCAATGCACAGAGACTAGGTGTTAGAAAAGACAGGGTGCTTCTGAAAGCGTAACTGATGCCTCTAAGTGTGATTTGTATTATATATTGTTTCTGCAGAACGTCTATCTTCTGAAGGTATAAGGAGGTCTCAACAGACTAACCCGCACAAATACTTACTACCCACACTTTTGGGAATTATATAAATGTGTGGAATCGTTACTTCTCAGTTAGAATGTGGTATGTAATACTAGTTTGTAACACGTGAATATTTTCACTCTTGGCATTCTGAATAAAACTCAACAATCTGAAGTCACTGTAGAAAGTGTGGAGTGGAATGGGCCTGGCAGCCACGAAACCACTGAAAACACTTATCACCGCCATCTCAGTTTACCTACTTTGATAAAATATTTCCCATGCAAGCTCCACTTGTCTTTTTCCTTTCCTGTAGTGTTGGAAAATCTGCTAAGAGTATTTAGTTGTTGCTAGATTATAATTTAGTAGAATATCAACATAATCTATTCATTCCTCCAGATCAAAACTGTGTGGGTTATTAAGGAAGCTGAAATACATTTACTCTTAGGGTAGAAAATGTGAAACAGGTAAAGATTTCTTCTGAGCCTTGGGAAAAGAAAAACCTTAAACTATTTAGCAAACAAAAAAAATAAAATAAACTCTATAAAGTCATAATGTTCTTCTCCCAAAGAAGCTGCCTTCTGAACATTAGCACATTGATATCAAAGAAATTTAGGACATTAAAAAAATTTAAAAAAAAACATATGAATGCATCGGAATTACTACAAGGAACGATCCCTACATTGCTGACACATGGATAATCGTTAAGAGAAGCTCCCATGTTACTAAAACTAATAGAGAAGATACCTGGAAATACTTAAGATGTTTTGTCTACTATAGATAGAAAGAGTGAGACAAAAAAGCAGAAAATTAATCTTTTGGAAGACACAAGGTCACAAAGATAAATGGAAACATTCACCTCTTGAATAAATTCTTTCTGGTTCTGTTTCACCAAGCAATGGTAAGATAGTTGAAAAGATATCTCAATATTCTTAATGGACAAGGGAAACAGCAGAACAATGAGACAGTAAAAGTCTCCTGGTAGAAATCTCTACTTAATTGTCTATAGCTACCAATACGACTGCTTGTGATGTTACAGGATTTTTAAAAGGCAGCTTTAGATCGATATTACCTTAAAATGTAAAGAGCAAGGCGTCCTTTGAAAATTTTCTTCTCATTCTCCCAAGTAAATACAATTCAAAAGTTATATATCACCTTTTAGTTATGCTCACAGAATTATATAATGGTCATTAGGATATACAATTTTCAGTTTACTAAAGTCCTTAAGTTCTCTTCTACTTCACTATCTAACTACTTAAGTATCAAAGAAACTCCAGGTGACATTTTGTCAGTAACATTGCTTCTATACAAATAATTCTGGGGGTACCTGGGTGGCAAGGCTGATTAAGCGTCTAACTTCAACTCAGGTCATGATCTCAAGGTTCAAGGATTCAAGCTCCATGTCCAGCTCTGTGCTGACAGTTCGGAGCCTGGAGCCTGCTTTGGATTCTGTGTCTCCCTCTTTCTCTGCCCATCCCCCGCTCATGCTGTCTCTGTCTCAAAAATAAATAAAACATTTAAAAAACATGGGGCGCCTGGGTGGCGCAGTCGGTTAAGTGTCCGACTTCAGCCAGGTCACGATCTCGCAGTCCGTGAGTTCGAGCCCCGCGTCGGGCTCTGGGCTGATGGCTCAGAGCCTGGAGCCTGTTTCCGATTCTGTGTCTCCCCCTCTCTCTCTCTCCCCCTCCTCCGTTCATGCTCTGTCTCTCTCTGTCCCTAAAATAAATAAACGTTGAAAAAAAAAATTTAAAAAAAATAAAAAATAAAAAAAATAAATAAATAAAAATAAAAAACTTAACAGAAACCCATGGGCAGGGGAAGGAAAAAAAAAAAAAAAAGAGGTTAGAGTGGGAGAGAGCCAAAGCATAAGAGACTCTTAAAAACTGAGAACAAACTGAGGGTTGATGGGGGGTGGGAGGGAGGGGAGGGTGGGTGATGGGTACTGAGGAGGACACCTTTTGGGATGAGCACTGGGTGTTGTATGGAAACCAATTTGACAATAAATTCATATATTGAAAAAAATTTTTTTAAATAAATAATTCTGTATAACACACCTATACATACATATCATATATAAACATAAATCTACATAGATATACACATAGTTTACATGCATTATGTGTAGGTAATTATGTATACACACACACACACACACACACACGTATATAATATTTAATTCTGCATGGATTTTTTTCAGATAGTATCACTGATTTTTAACCTTAGACTTCCAAATATCTGTAAGGTGATAAAACAGAGATGACAATCTTATACAATAGACTTAGAGAGAAACTGACTGTATTTGGAATCACTGGCACTTTTCATAGTTGTCTGGCCTGGGCTATACATTTTATGTCAGATGCTGAAATGGAAACTGTAGGTGTCCTGGTAAACTATAAATCTGAGTGATTAAAGATAGATGGTACTACTGGGAAGACTTTATTGCTTTAGGGACTCAAAGGTCAAAAGTGTAAGAGACATTTCAAAGTGATTTTATTTCCAGTATAGCTTCTAAATTTGGATAAGTACAAATAAAAATGTGTCTACAAATGTAAAAAAAACAACCACACCAAGAAGGTAAATAAGATTTATAAGTTCTAAGATTTGGAGATAATAATTATTTCTAAAACACTGTTAATATTTTAGCGAATTTATCAAAGCCTGTAATATGCAGAATTCTAAGACATACTTCATCCCCCAAAATTCCCAAGTCCTGGTATGTAATTCCTCCCTTGAATGCAAATTGGGTTGTGAATATGATGAACTGTCTTTCCTATATCATGTTATCTTATATGGCAGGAAAGATTTTGCTGATATAATTAAGGTTCTAAATCAGCTGCTTTTGAGGTAATCAAAAAGGAGATTATCCTGGTGGATGGGCCAGCCTACTGGGTAAGCCCTTCAAAAAAGTCAGAGATTCAAAGCCAGAGAGACTCTACTGCTGGTCTGAGGGAACAAAATGCCAGGCTATGGAAAGGGCCATGTGACAAGGCACAGCAGGACACCTCTAGGACCCAAGGATGGCCCCCAGTTGATAATCACAAAAACATAATGACTTTAGTCATATAACTGCAAGGAACTGAATTCTTCCAACAACCAGTGAATAAGGAAGAGAACCCTTAACCCCAAATGAGATCATAGCCCAGCTGGTACCTTGATTTCAGTCTTCTAAGATGTTGAGCAGAGAACTCACTAACTGGTGTGTGATTCACAGAAACTGTGAGGTTATAAGGTTGTGTTGTTTTAAGTTGCTATCTTTGTGATAATTAGCAATAAAAGAATAATATAAAGCAAGTTTCTAAACAGTTAAAATCAACATATAAAATTAACTTTATGTCTGTATTAAGGAAAAGAGTCTTAAGGCTTCTACCAAATTTAAAGGGAATGCCATATAAGTACTATCAATGCAAAAGACACAAAGTTGCATAACCAAGAAGACAGCATTTATGTAAATAAATTAGGAATAAGAAAAGATAGCCTAGATCAGGAATGAGACAAAGATGCCCACTCTCACCATTCCTATTCAACATCATAGAAGTCCTTGCCAGAACAATCAGGCAAGAAAAAAAATAAATAAATAAAAGGTATAATAATTGGAAAGGAAGAAGTAAAACTGTTATCTCTTTGCAGATGACACGATTTTAGATACAGAAAATCCTAAACACTCAACCCAAAAAAATAGTTAGTTCTAATCAAATAATTCAGTACAGTTACAGGTAACAAAATTAATGTACAAAAATCAGTGGTGTTTCTATATATTAAACTTACCTGAAAGAGAAATAAAGGAAGTGATACTATTTACAAATGCATCAAAACCAATAAAAGAGTTAGGAATAAACTCAACCAAGGAGGTGAAACTTAACCAAGGAATCTTCTAATCTGAAAACTATAAGACATTGATGAAAGAAATCAAAATCAAAAAAGACTCAAATCAATGGAAAAGTATCCTGTGTTCACGGCTGGAAGAATTTTAAATTGTTAAAATGTCAATACTACCAAAAGCCATCCAGAGATCAAGGCAATTCCTATTAGTATTCCAATGGCATTTTTTTACAATGTACAAAAACAAACAAACAAAAAACAGTTCTAAAACTTATACAGAACCACAAAAGACCCCAAAAAGCCAAAGCGAAAGCAATCCTAAGAAAGAAGAACAAAGTGTTAGGCATAACACTTCTTGATTTCAAGCTATACTATAAAGCTACAGTAATCAAAACAGTATGGTACTGGCATAAAAACAGATCAATGAAACCAAATCAAGAGCTCAGAAATAAACCCAAGCATGTATAGTCAAACTAACATTGACAAGGGAGCTAAGAACACTCAGTGGAGAAAAAACAGTCTCTTCAATAAATGGTGCTGGGAAGACTGGATATTCACATGTAAAAGAATGAAACTAGACCCCTAGCTTACACCACTCACAAAAATTATCTTGAAGTGAACTAAAGACTTAAATGTACAACCTGAAACCATGAAACTCCTAGAAGCAAACAGGAAAAAATCCCCTTAACATGGATCTTGGCAGTAATTTTTCAGAAAGGACACCAAAAGCATAAGCAACAACAACAACAAAATGAACAAATGTGACCAGGTGAAACTAAAATTGTCAGAAGAGACAACTGAGAAACTGAGAAGGCAACCTATGGAATGGGAAAAAAATATTTGCAAACCATATATCTGATAAGGGATTAATATCCAGAATATCGAAAGAATCAATACATCTCAATAACAAACAGCAATCATAATCATTGAATTAAAAAATGGGCAAAGATCAAAATAGACATTTTTCCAAAGAAGATACACGAATGGCCAACAGGTATATGAAAAGATGCTCAATGACACTAGTCATTAGAGAAATGCAAATCAAAATCACAATGAGATATCACCTCATACCTGTTTGAATGGCCATCATCAAAAGACAAAAGATAGCATGCTGCCCTAGAGCCCTTGTACGGTGTTGGTGGGGCTGTAAACTGGTACAAACACTACAGAAAACAGCAGTATGGAGGATCCTTAAAAAATTACAAGTGGAACTGCCATATGATCCAGAAATTCCACTTCTGGGAATGCATCCATGGGAAATGAAGACACTAACTCAAAAATATATCTGCAGTGCTATGTTCACAGCAGCATTATTTACAATAATACCCAAGACATGGAAACCAAATAAGTGACCATCGATGGATGAACGAAAAAGAGATACATACACACACACTCACACTATACACACACACACACACACACACACATACATACATACATACACACACACAATGGAATATTACTCAGCTATAAAAAACAAGAAAATCATGCCATTTGCAACAACAGGATGAATGAAGCCTGAGGGCATTACGCTAAGTAAAATAAGCAAGACAGAGAAAGGGAAATGCTGTATGATCTCACTTATATGTGGAATCTAAAACACACACACACACACACACACACACACACACACACTCACTCTCTCTGTCTCTGTCTCTGTCTCTGTCTCTCTCTCTCTCTTTCATAAAGAAAGAGCTTTGTGGTTTCCAGAGACAGAGAGTGGGCACAGGGGAAACTGAAGGAAGGAGGTCAAAGGTACAAACTTCCAGTTACGACACAAGTAAGTACCAGGATGGAATGCACAACATGATGACTACAGATAATACTGCTGACCGATATACAGAAAAGTTGTTGTGAGAGTAAATCTTAAGAATTCTCATTGTAAAGGAAAAGTTTTTTTTTCTTTCTATTGTATCTATTCGAGATGACAGATCTTAACTAAACTTAGTGTGGTAATCATTACATAGTACATGTAAATCAAACCATAATGCTGTGTACCTTACACTTACAAAGTGATGTATATTAATCATATCTCAATAAAACTGGGGGAAAAAAGAAGATATAGACTTCACTAATTATTTGGAATTGTATCAAACTCTTGGCACAAAATAGATCTCCATTTAAATTAGTAATCCAGGGGTGCCTGGGTGGCACAGTCGGTTAAGCGTCCGACTTCAGCCAGGTCACGATCTCGCGGTCCGTGAGTTCGAGCCCCGCGTTGGGCTCTGGGCTGATGGCTCAGAGCCTGGAGCCTGTTTCCGATTCTGTGTCTCCCTCTCTCTCTGCCCCTCCCCCGTTCATGCTCTGTCTCTCTCTGTCCCAAAAATAAATAAACGTTGAAAAAAAAAATTTTTTTTTTTAAAAATAAATTAGTAATCCATATTTCGCTAAAAAATAATTCCCAAGTAAATACTGACTTTTCTTTTTTAATCTTGACTTACTTCTTAGCCAGTGTGGCATGGTGTGAAAATCTTCTGGCAGATAACAGAGTTCTAAGTCCCCCCCCCCACCCCACCAAGAGATTTATTACATTGGGTTATATTGTGTTTTATTGATATTTTAGCAAAATAAAGGTTTTTACAAATATAATGTTAAAGATATGCACTTATATTTTCTTCTACCTCAAACTGACTTTCTAAGAGGTAATTCTAAATATAAGAAATTATAAATAGTTCAATGAATAAACTATATGTTGCAAAAATGGGCTATAAAAACTTAAAACACATTTTAACAATATTTCTAGTGACAAGCTGCAATAAACACAGCTCTTGTTTATATCTTTCTGAGATTAGTCTCTCATCTTCTCTACACTAAGTCTCCATCACCAAATATGTTTCTTGACATTCAAAGAGTGAAATAAACAGTATTAATAAGACATAGTGCAAAATGGAGCATCTACTGGTCTGATAAAGAAAATATGCAGCATATAAATCACAACTCGATAAACTGAAATCTGAGAGCCTATTTTCCTTTAAAATTCTGATTACTGATGATAAAGAAATATATGATGAAAAAAATCCTAGATTTCCTTTTATCCTAAAACTCATCTGGGAAGTATTTCATCTGACCACAGCCTCAGGTATTCCTTTGTCACTAATTAGAGAAATACTGAGTATTTCAACTATAAATTGCTTAATTATATTTGTCAGCTTGC
The DNA here is from genome assembly GCF_028749965.1 of Puma concolor. Classification (NCBI taxonomy): domain Eukaryota; kingdom Metazoa; phylum Chordata; class Mammalia; order Carnivora; family Felidae; genus Puma; species Puma concolor. Next base: position 32,622,786 of record NC_141683.1, read on the forward strand.
TCTAAACCAATTAATTATTTACTTGTAAAATTCTTTGATGCAATGCTATCCAGAGGTTCATTTCTGGAATACAGACCAGGAGCTATATTTCCTCTTCTACCCCAATTAAGCTGAAGACTTGAGACAGTGAAATATATTGTTGTGATGTACTGATTTACGGTATTACTCACTAGAAAGAAATGAATCATTTTCTTAAAATTCCAGTATCTACTGCTGTCCTTTGTAAAGCTTCAAGTCCTAGTTATGTTCTTTCGTAAAAGAAGTTCCTTATGATTTTTTTCCTAACATAGTCTCTTCTATAAAGACAGCTTATAGCACAATTAAGTGTTTAGAAAAGAATTTCTGAATTTCTTAGGGGAAAAAAAACAAACAAAACCAAAACCCTTCCTGTATCACATCAGGACACCGTCTTCTCTCATGACAGCATACCACTCAATAGCTTAGCAAGTCCCCTTGAGACCGGAGTGCGAAGCAGCAAGAAACGGCTGTGATTGTTGTACAACCACCCAGGTTCACCTACTGGTCCCTGGAGCAGAGAAGTGTAACACAGGTAAGAGAATCAGGAGGAAGGAAAGAGAAAGAAAATAACCACCTTTTATGTATTCATTCATTCAACATATTTATTGAGTTGCTACTATTAGCCAGGCACCTCCCCGGAAACTGAAGGTGTCTACACCTTCTACAGCAGATACTTGCTGAGCACCTACTCTGTGCAGGGAGCTGTCCTAGACACTAGGGATATGTGAGGGCACAAAACAAAGATTCCTCCCTCTCAGAGCTTGTACTCTGGATCACCCAGGTCTAGTAAATCTTGACAAGCATCTTCACCCTCAATGGGAAACACAAGAAGGATTTAAAAACAGAGGTTTTTCTTTTCTTTCTTCCCTTCTCACTTGTCTTACAGACCGATGGAGAAACAGATTAGAGAAATGGTGCCGGGAGCTGGAAGATTAGTTAAAAAGTTGCTGCCCTACAGGTGACAGATGATGCTACTTTATACTACAGGGAGACAAATGGAAGTAGAGCAGGGTGGAAAATTTGAAAGACGTTTAAAAGAAAAAACTGAACTTGGTGAGGGACAGAAGTGTCAAAGAAGGAAAAAAAAAAAAAAGAAGTGTCAAAGAAGAGTCCTGGGCTCTAGCATGCACAACTGGGCAGACTGGTACTGAATATCAAGTTAGCATTGGAGGAGGAGGGTAGTCTGTGAGGACGATCGTGAATTTCTTTACAGACGTGTTGAGTTAACGTGAGTTCAGAACTGAAAGACAGCTCCAGACTAAAGATAAAAAGTTAGAAATCAACGGTGTACAGAAAGTAACTGAATCCACAGGCATGAATGACATCAACTATGAGGAAAGTATAAAGCAAAAAGGAAAAAAAAAAAGTCAGGACTGAAACTTTTAAAACTCTATCATTAAAGGCCAAGAGATGAGAATGTGTCAGTTAAGAAGAATCAGAGTCTCCAGAGAGGCAGGAAGGAAACCAAGGCACTATGGGACTCAACAAGCCAGTGGAGGAGTATTTTAAGAAGAAGCATAGGAACAACAGAGCCAAGTGCAGCTGAGACATCAAGCAGAATGAGCACTGGTTGAAGTCCACTGGATTTAATGACAGAGGTCACTCAAGAGCCATTTCTTGTGGTGTTGGAAACAGGGTCAGGAGTGTCTGTCTGCAAAGGGAAAAAACAGAACCAGGACAGCATGGAGGGAAAGGCAGGTGGAGGTGGGGGTGTAAGACTCAAGTCAGTAGTGTTTTCTTTCATCATCTTACTTAAAATAGCAACACCTCTCGCCTCTTTATTGTCCTTCTTTATCATAAAAAACATACATAAATGTAACCAAATATAAAAATATTCTACTCATGTGAAACTACTTGGTCAAACTTTCTGTTATGGACATTGGAATACCTTTCTAGTGTGGCCATTATGCTGAGACTATTCTAAAGATCTATAGGTTTGACAATATAACTTTCAACCTTTAGAAGGTCTCCAAGATGATCTGGGAAATCTGACCCAGAATCCTTCCACCTTGGTGAGACAGACTAATGGTACCTACAGTAAAGAATAGGGTCATTAAAGGCTTATACAATGTCTATTAGACAGGAAGGAAGATTGATATCCCAATTCTCTAGAAAACTACCTCGGTTCTATCGAAGTACAATAAATTGCTCTATAAACATATAACTTACTAGCAATCAGTTGGTATCTTTTATTTTTAAAAAAAGTTTCCTAAGTACTATTTTCCATGATAGATACGTTCAAATTTTAGTCAGAGGCCCCAAGGATACTTGAAGAGGATAGTTATCGATTCTATAACTGTATGTTACTATTCATTACCAAACACAGAATTGATCTTACTACATTCCACTGGGTCAGCTGATAAAACAACTCTCTGAAAAAGTCAACTGAAGGCAAGATCCATTTAAGTAAGAGAGCTGAGTTCGTCATCACAGTAAATATAAAAACACACCAGGAAATTTTTCCTCCCTCAGTGGCCTAAGAAATCTGAATCTGCTAAAGACGCAGGTAACAGGGCTTCTTCTGTAAGGTACTCTGATTGTGCACTAGCTTTCTCAAGTGGTGAAAGGACAGGAGAATTCTTCCAAGGTAAATGTTATGGGCTCAGGCATGCCTTGGCAATGGGTCAGGGACAGCGACCTGTATGTGTGGAGTAGCAGTAGCAAAGAAAAAAAACTAAACTGAAAAAGGGCAAAAATCTCTAGAGCACAATCAAAACCCCAAATCATCGATCTCTCATCAGGGGCGAAACCTGACAACTGAAAACTGTACGTTTTTTTATCTGTCTTCGGTTGGTATTTGCCCAATAAAGATTTGCCCTCTTTGCTTCCCACTATAAATACTTAAATAACTCTTGCACTTAGAGTTTAAGCCAAGAATTTTATATTAATTGTCTCTCTTATAAGGACTATTTACATTTGCTTTTATGGGTCTCATCTTGATAGCTGTTTTGCAGATTTGGCGTTTGTGTGTTTGTATTTCTTTTTAAAATTAAAACCACAATTTTTTTTTAATTGTTCATTAATTTGCAAAGACAGTTTGTGCTAGTGGTGGGAAGTCCCTAAAAGAGAAGATCAGATAACCGATTAGAAGTGAGTCACTCAAACCATGGGACTTGAAACAGAGTCAGTTTGATAGCATTCTGTGATAATAAAAAATATTACCTCCCTGTTATGCAGTATTTTTATAATTTAGAAAGCAACCTCAAAACTGCCCCATCTTATGAATGAGGAAACTAATCCTAAGAGAAGCTAAGCAACAGGAGAGTGTAAGTGGCTGACACTGACCTTCCACTGGAGACGAGGGATCCTAACTACTGCTAGAGAACTGGTGAGTGCCTTGATCAGAAAATCTGTGCAGGCTTTGTGATGGAATGCAGATTTTATGTGCATCAACATCTTTCTGGGGAGAAGGTCAAGGGTTTTCATCTGATTTTTCAAAGGAGTTCTGTGATATAAAAATCTCTAAGGGCCATTAAGGGAAAACACATATAATTTTGTATCAGAAGACAAACTTAATTTCACACACTAGTCCTTCTATTTACTAGTGATGATGACTGTCTTCTCTAAGTGTCAAATTTACCTGCCAGAGTCCTTGTGAAGAGTAAATATGGCAATGCATATAAAGCATCTAACATTGTTTTTAAGAACTCCATGTGGCAGAGATTACTAGTTGCGCTCCAATATCTGTTGACAGACCAAATATACAGTCAATGGCCAGATCATATAAAAATAGAACTTTGAACCACAACCTTCAGCAACCTGACCAGGAAACCTTTTATCCATAACAAACAACCCAGGACGCCAGCCTTCTATGTCAGACATGCAGGAAGCCAGACTGCTGTCTCTAGTGACAATCCAGGAAGCTGAACAGTAACTCTGTAACAATCAGCCCCAAATGCCCAGGACTTGATTAATAACTGACAGGTTCCCTAATTTTTGTTCCTGCTTCCAACTTAGGACGAACCAGAGAAAGCCAGATGATATGCCTCACTTCTGAGTAGCTCACCTATAGCTCCTTCAGGCCAGCAGCCTCTAATCAGGTCATACCTAAAGGCTTATTTTTCCCATTATAAAGATTTTCTAATTCCTCTGCCTGCCTATGAATCTCTGGTAAAATGTCAGTGACAATGGTTGACTCCCTTGCGTGCTATAGCAAGCTCAGAATAAAGAGCCTTGCTTTTCTCATTTAGTTGGTCTTCATTGATTTCCACTCTCTTCAACATGTCTTCCTGAATAGAAGTTTAGCTGGCACATGACCAGCCAAATGACGACTATATATTCCAGCCTCCCTTGCAGCTACACATGTTCATAAGACCAAATTTTGGCCACTGGGATGAAGCTAAAAATGTTGTGTGGCAGTATCCAGCAATGTGCCTCAAGATACAGCTAGCAAGGGGCGCCTGGGTGGCTCAGTGGGTTAAGCGTCCGACTTTGGCTCAGGTCATGATCTCGCGGTCCATGGGTTCGAGCCCCGCGTCGGGCTCTGTGCTGACAGCTCAGAGCCTGGAGCCTGTTTCAGATTCTGTGTCTCCCTCGCTCTGACCCTCCCCTGTTCATGCTCTCTCTCTGTCTCAAAAATAAATGTTTAAAAAAATTTTTAAAAAAAGATACAGCTAGCAAATATCCTACGTCCCTACATGCCGGCGAAAGGGGACTTTATCAGCTATAAATAGGCTTGGTTTCTGAGAATTTGATAGATCAGAGCTGCCCTATTAGCCCCAGAATTTTATGTAACAGAAAAATATAATTAACAACAATAATAATACAGCACTAGCTCCCATTTGCATAGCCTTACTATGTGTGAGACGCAGTTCTTATCTCTGAATAAATATCAATTAATCATTAACAATCCTATGAAGTAGGTTCTACTATTATTTTGTTTTTGAGAAACTGTGGTACACGAAAGTAACTTCCCTAAGGACAAGCAGTGTTTAGGACACTGTAATTTGAGGGTTTCTATAACTTGTAACTGAACTTAAACCAATTTATACGCTCTTAGAAAAGAAAGTTAAATAAACTTTTAAGTGGTTGAATCAGGGTTTGATGTGCAAGGTCTGAATGCAAAGCCCATTTTATTCTTTGATGAATCCCTCCTAGGAACAGGTCCAGATTCTCTAGAATCCCTTTCTGTTACCCTTTGCCTGATATCTATAGATACAGGATCAAGGGTGGTCTGTTCAGAGAAATCAAGCTGCAAAATTTTAACTTCAGCTTACAGAAGACAAATCTGTTGGTCTATTTCCAAGTTGGTTTCAGAGTGTTCACACATCTCAGTTGAAGTGTAAACGTCACCAGGTAAACCAGCTTCAAAATCATAATCATCACTACGATCTGTCATTCAGTACATATCTATCATATGTTAAAGTATGACAATGAGGTCTTTAAAGTATCTGATATACCTGTATGTTTAACAGACAATTTTTATCAGAAAAAATAAATATTTAGGTTACAAAAAACAAAACAAACCCTTACCTTTATCATTCTGGATAGATCACCAGCATCAGCTAATTCCAAAACTATGTTAAGTTCATTATCTTCAATGAATGATGCATAATATTTAATTACATTTGGATGGTTGAGTTGCTGATGGAAAAACATACAAACAAAAACAAACAAACAAACAAACAAACAGGCACCAGAAAAGTTTTTTCAATTGTAAATTATCAAGAATCACTTATAGTTTCTTAACTGAAGAATAAACTTAGTTATTGCATTTCATTTTTAAGCTAGAAATCTTAACATGACATCATGTATATTTTTCTTTAAGCCAGTGAATTTTGAAACATGTATTGTAATTATTAAAAGTAAAAGTAGATACCAGTTTATTTTGATATTCTTTATTAGAAATAATAGAAAGTTTGAAAACTTTTAGAAAGTTTGAAAGTACATATTACTATGTTCAATAAATATATAAATATAAATGAAGGGGAGGGTGGGTGATGGGTATTCAGGAGGGCACCTTTGGGGATGAGCACTGGGTGTTGTATGGAAACCAATTTGATAATAAATTTCATATATTGAAAAAAATATATAAATGAATGACATCATTAAAGCACCAATTGCTAAAAATTATATCTTCAAAATGGGAACTGTCATTATGGGTGCTCGGTGGTAAATAAAGTATTCCTACTCTGGTTTTGAAGTTGGCCTGATCCTTATGTAACTATAACCAGTGGTTTAAAACAAAACAAAATAAAAGGACATCGACTGTATCTAAATATAATTTTTACATCAAATGATATGAGTTTACCTATGGGGTTGAGTCATTAAATGATCCTAAGAAAAATTTGACCTTGCAAAAATATACACATCAGTCTATACACACGGACAATCCTTTTGTACAATCTTTTTGTTCAATCTTTAAACAAGATAACATAAGACAAATAGTTTCTCAAAGAAAATTATTCAAGAATTCTCCCAGATGGTATATACATGATTTTCTTCTCTTCTTTCTACTTACACGGTTTTCCTCCACATCTTCTATAATACTTCTCTATAACAATTTATATTTATTTTTAAAGCAGTTGCTTCATGGCCCAGGAAATAACTACAACTAACAGAACAGATGGAAAGTATGGTTCATTTTGATCTTACTCTTATCTTGTTGATAAATCAGATTCATGTTAGGCACAAACAAAAATGTATGGCATAAAAACATCCAAGTCTTATCTACTAGCTGAAAACAGAACATAAGCTACATCATTCCTGAAGGAAATTTCACTAGAATAAAAGCAGTTTAGAGATAACTGAAATTTCAGTCGCATTCTTTGAGTGGATAAGAAACTGAAAAGCGAATTCTGACATACTCTTTACATCACCCTCTCTAAATCTGGGAAAATGTTACAGAAATATTATAAATATCATGTACCCAGTTGGATCAGTCCACATTCTCAATATATTACATCTTGAGATATACATCTATATTATATCTTGAACTTTGAGATAATACCAATACACATTTATGTTACTTAACCTTTAGAATACGTCTAATTGGGATGGTCAAGAAAAAATTTCTTCAATGTTTTATGCTCATTTTATTTTCTAGTTTGAAAAGCAGGGGGGGTGGGGAGTGGGGGGAGCTAATTTTACCAAATGTCCCAATTAAATTATTTTATGATGAATCCAAAAGGGAACTACATTCTTCCATATAGTGAGATACAAATTTACATCATGTTGCTTAAAACCAATGCGGCCTAAGTTAAGTCTTGAAAATCTTTTTCCTTATAAGTGCAGTATTTTTATAAATCACTTTTATCAACAGGCTCAGCTATGTTAAAAATAGTCAATAGTTCATTTATTTACCTTAAGGAGATCAATTTCTTTGATACAATCAGCACGTGCTTTGGAATCCATTAAATCAAATATCTAAAAATAGAATCCAGAATTATTTAATAAACTAATAATCTATGGCTCAAGAATAAACTAATAATCTATGGTTCAAGACACCACATAAATTCATTATAATACTTTACATATAGTTTATACACCTACTAAGAAATTTTCTTCCCAATTAGCGTTTTAGGAGCTTTGAAAAACTGTAGGTATTTTATCTCATGTTACCTCCAGAGTTTACATTTTCCCTCCACAGGCAGTCAGTATTAAAATTGAGAAAAGAGGGGTGACTAGGTGGCTCAGTCAATTGAGCATCTGACTCTTGATATTGGCTCAAGTCATGATCTCATGATTCGTGGAATCGAGCCCCACATTGGGCTCTGTGCTAACAGTGTGGAGTCTGCTTGGGATTCTCTCTCTCCCTCTCTCTCTGCCCACCCCCCCACACCTGCTCAAAATAAATAACGTTTCAAACAAATTTAAAAAATAACAATGAGAAAAGAGAACCACTAGACATTTCAAGCCTTAGGTTCAAATGAAACAGAATGGATGTTGTGATCATAATAAAGTAAGAGCTAACATGTATTGAACAATTAATATGTGTTAAACATATTACATTAACTACATTAACTACCTCATTTAATTTTCATTTAATCCTTAAGAAGACAATATTTCCATCTTATAGATGAGGGAAAGTAGGTTTAGAAAGCGTAAGAAACTGACAAAAGTTCACACAGCTAATTAACGGAGCAGCCAGAATTTACTCTCAGAGTTTTCCAACTATATAACACCGGCTCTGAATGATTAATCTACACAATCAAATCATGTCTAAAAAGTCAAATGCACACCGTGACAGGGAAGCTATCACTCCAAACTGTTTCTTTGGAAAGAGCAGTGACAAAATCTTGCCCTTTTTAACAGTATGTCACAGATATACATACAACACATAAACAGATCTACTCTTATCTGTGGAATTAAAATTTCCTAAGGGAGAGGAGCAATTAGGAAAAACTATCTAAAAAGGCTCCTGGGGGTAATAATGAGTAAAAGGCTGAGAAATATGGGTCTAATGTGAAAAGTATAAAAATATATAATATAATAAAATGGATATTAGGATGTGTCTGAAAACAAAGAACGCTATCAGTGCTCTAAGTGTGTGGAAAATAAATAAATAAACAAATAAGCAATATGCTAAATATTGGAGAATATATCTGGATAAGTCATGACTACAAGCTGGTTAAAACCCTAATCATAGGGGTGCCTGGGTGGCTAAATTGGTTGAGCATCCAACTCTTGCTTTCAGCTCAGGGTCATGATATCAAGCCCCACATCCAGCTTCATGCTGAGCATGGAGCCTGCTTGAGATTCTCTGTCTCTCTCTCTCTCTCTCTCTCGCTCTCTCTCTCTCTCCCCCCACCCCCCCTCTTCTCCTGCCCATCTCCCCCATTGCATGCTCTCTCTCTTTCTCTAAAGGAAAAAAAAAAAAAACCCTAGTCATATAACAAAACAACTTTAATGACACTTATAGTCATCAACTTGACCAAGTCTTCCTGATTCAGACTGCCAATATGTTCCAGGAAAAGTAGGTATATAACCTGAAAGGAGTGGCAGTCATGATCCAAGTCTTTTTGACTCAAGCAGGAATTATTGAACGCCTACTAGAGGGTGTAGCCTCTTATATATGCTGCTACAATCTTTACCATGTTCCTATAAGGTAGGTAGTACTGGCTTCAATTTAGAAAAAGGACTGAGACTCAGAGAGGTTAAATATATGCTTATGGTTGTAAAATTAGTAAGTGACAGAACAAGCACTTGAATCCAGATCGTTCCAGCTCTGGAGTCTGTTTTCGTGAATAGCCCAGACTCTTGCGAAGTCCAATACATATACAACTAACTAATAAGTACTAAAATACATGTGTGTGCAAAGTGCAGTATGAGAAATCTAAAGAAAGAATCTCCAGGGCACCTGGGTGGCTCAGTTGGTTGAGCGTCCGACTTCAGCTCAGGTCATGATCTCACACTAAGTGAGTTCGAGCCCCATGTCGGGCTCTGTGCTGACAGCTCAGAGCCTGGAGCCTGCTTCGGATTCTGTGTCTCCCTCTCTCTCTGCCCCTCCCCTGCTCATGCTCTGTCTCTCTCTGTCTCAAAAATAAATAAAAACATTAAAAAAAAAATTAAAGAAGGAATCTCCATGTGAGGAGTGGGTAACATTAAAGCTGAACTTTGAAAAAACTGTTAAGATTCTGCTAGCCAGAAATAACAGATATCTAAGGCATAAAAGAAAATACAGAATATGGGGGAATAAATACAATTTATAAGAGGAAATGTTTGCTTACTATCATTTTTAACATCCAAACATGCATGTAGTTCTAATTTTCCCTTAATTAAAAAAATAAAGGAAAATATAAATAAAATTTTTAAACAAAAAATTGGCAAAATCACTTTCTTAAAGAATTTTAGCTTGTGCTCACTCTTCCATTTCTTGTACAAATGTATGTGTGTTTTAGATAGTGAAAACAGAGGCAGTATGCATTATATATGCTTTTTCACCTGACTTACAGCAAAATACTTCTCATATTTCTACATAGTCTTCAGCTTTATTTTTATTTATTTATTTTCTAATGAAAAGTTTTAATATCAAATTTATGTTTTTCAAGTTTTAATGTGAAATAGCTAAGAACTGCACTACACACAAAGACAATTAACATAAATAAATTAGCTCATGTTCTTGCTTTCTTTCATTCACAAAACTGTGTTGTCAACTTACTAGATTTTACTGTGGATACAAATAAGAAAACAAGCTTGCAGTCCTAAAGATGCACACTGCCAGATGCAGAATGCAACCTGGAACAAAGGAAATGAACACACAATCTACTCAGCACTACTTGTACAAAGTGATGTGAGACCCTCAAGGGGATGGAGTATGTCTGGCAGGGATTATATGTGCAGGAAAGCAGAATACTTCAGAAAGGTTTCTTACAGACAGACTTCAAGCTGTATTACAAAGCTGTAATCATCAAGACAGTATGGTACTGGCACAAGAATAGACACTCAGATCAATGGAACAGAATAGAGAACCCAGAAATGGACCCACAAACGTATGGCCAACTAATCTTTGACAAAGCAGGAAAGAATATCCAATGGAATAAAGACAGTCTCTTCAGCAAGTGGTGCTGGGAAAACTGGACAGCGACATGCAGAAGAATGAACCTGGACCACTTTCTTACACCAGACACAAAAATAAACTCAAAATGGATGAAAGACCTAAATATAAGACAGGAAGCCACCAAAATCCTCGAGGAGAAAGCAGACAAAAACCTCTTTGACCCTGGCTGCAGCAACTTCTTATTCAACACGTCACCAGAAGGAAGGGAAACAAAAGCAAAAATAAACCACTGGGACCTCATCAAAATAAAAAGCTTCTGCACCGCGAAGGGAACAATCAGCAAAACTAAAAGACAACCAACGGAATGGGAGAAGATATCTGCAAACCATATATTAGATAAAGGGTTAGTATCCAAAATCTATAGAGAACTTATCAAGCTCAACACCCAAAAAACAAATAATCCAGTGAAGAAATGGGCAAAAGACATGAATAGACACTTCTCCAAAGAAGACATCCAGATGGCCAACCAACACATGAAAACCAACACATATGACTTCACCATATGAGGACTTTAAGATACAAAACAGATGAACATAAGGGAAGGGAAGCAAAAATAATATAAAAACAGGGAGGGAGACAAAACATAAGAGACTCTTAAACATGGAGAACAAACAGAGGGTTACTGGAAGGGTTGTGGCAAGGAGGGGATGGGGTAAATGGGTAAGGGGCATTAAGGAATCTACTCCTGAAATCATTGTTGCACTATATGATAACTTACTTGGATGTAAATTGAAAAAAAAATAAATTAAATTAAAAAATAATAAAATATATTGTTTTAAAAAAAGATTCCTTATAGAAATAAGTAAAATCAAAAGTTCATTACTTTTGCTTCATTAAATTGCTTCATACTTAGCAATTTCTTCTTTTTAATTTATTTATTTTTGAGCGAGAAAGACAGAGGGAGAGCAAGCTAGTGGGGGAGGGGCAGAGAGGAAGGGAGAGAAAGAATCCTAAGCAGGCTCCAAGCTGTCAGCACGGAGCCCTACATGGCGCTCGATCCCACAAACCATGAGATCACGACCTGAGCTGAAATCAAGGGTTGGACACTTAACCAAATGAGCCACCCAAGCATCTCTACACTCAGAAATTTCATACAAAAAGGCATACATTCCTCAAATTGCCAAATGATGCCAGAAAAAATTGATATTACTTATGTAACAAGTTAAATAATAAATATTAATGCAAAAAAAATTTTGAACTTGATATTAGTATAGTTATGAAATATACACAGAGACACTATTTATGGTTAAAAATCAAAATGGCAAGAGAAATAACTGATTCTCACCAAATCATGAATACTAATGCCATTCTTAGGACCTCCTAGTCACAGTAGACTTGATATAATTGAAAGAAATGCAGGGAAATACAAAATGTTAAATGTCTTAGATTTTAAAGGAATTTCTGAAAACTTTTTTCTTAATGAAAAAGAGAAAGGTTAATTCTGGTACTAGTAATTAAAATGAAGAAAATCATAAACTTGGAGACATGTATAAATCTAACCTCCCAATAATCAATGTATCTATGATGGGAAAAATACTTAAAAGGCAAAGATAGTGAATGAGATGAGAAAAAGATGTGTCCAAGTGCTTTAGGAAACTCCAAATAGACACAACACAGCAAGATGGAAGTTTGCTCCACAGAAATCATGAATTTCTAATTCAAATTATAACTAATTTAGTATTACAAATTAACTTTTATTTTTAACTGAATTTTCAATAATATCAAAGTCTTTCCTTATTCACTGAGAGAGAAGCATGGCTGGCACATTTGAGGCAAAACTAAAATCTGAACCAAATACATTTATAAATACATTTAATCAGAAATCCATTAGTATCTTATCTTTCTTTTTCTCTCAGCCAGCAAGTCAAGACAAAAATAAAAACTGGAGATTTAGATCAAATCATTCCCAGACACAGATTCAAGACTGTCTGATTTCATGAGCAAGAAAAGACAACACACAAGGAAAAACAAAATCTAGACTTTGTAAAAATAGCTTTCATAGGATATTTACAAGCTTTGCTCCAGAAGCCATCTTTTTGAGCTCTACTCAAGTTTCTTTGGGTTTTTAGTACACTTGGTAAGAGCAAAGCTACTAACAGTGTTTAGGCAAGTACTGGCTAATAAATTCTCAGTACTTTCTGAATCATTTTTAAAAGTTTTCTTTTGTCATCTTCAAATTTTGCCAAAAATTACTCATGACTGATGAAACTGAAAAGGATAACACTGGATATCTTTAAGAGGAAAAAGAGGGCCTTCAAGTAACTTAACAGAAATGTCCTTGAAAAGGCATATGTCAATTTGTTAGGGAAAAAAAAACACAACACTTAAAATGTAGCAATGAAAGTACTTAAAAATTATATACTAAGGAAGCTTGAAAAACCTGGTATATCTCACTTTAAATAGATATTACATAAATAAAAATCTTACCCAAATATTCCCTAGGCCTCCCCAGCTTGTTAGAGCATGACTAAATGAACTGAACTGTCCCTAAATTGAGTCACTGTACTCCATATGACAAAACCTCAGTCACCCCTGGATTATGCCTTTCTTCATCCCAGTGTTCTTGCCTTCTTTACCTGGTGCCATAATGATGCTTCCATCCCTTATTCCAACTGACCAGTGGCTGTACATACCATTCCCTAACCATTGTTGGAGTGAGGGGAGAGGAGCTTTAAGGAATATTTTTATTATCAGCCTGTACATTTCTGGTTCTCTTACTTGCTGACTGGTAGGCAGACTTTCCCTTCCAGAGCCGGTCTCTCTTATTTGAAGGGCTACCCTACAAAGGTACATTGGAAGCTGTGAATGAGAATGTGGCTACAGGAGAACCAAAGGATCCAAAGTTATAACTGTGGAAGGTGTCCCATAAAGGGTTAGGAAAAGAAAAGCCATTGAAAGGGACAGGAAAGGGATACCCGGAGAGGGAGGAGAATCAAGATTGTGTAATCGCAGGGTGCTTGGGTAGCTCAGACTTTCCCTTCCAGAGCCTGTCTCTCTTATTTGAAGGGGTAGAGGATGGGTGGGGGGTGGGGGTGGGAGAGTAAAACAATCCACAGCACAAGGGCTGTGAACTCTCTAGATAGAAACCACAATCATTGAACAAGTTAACGTCCAAATAATTAAGGTCTCTACCACCAGCACTTCCCTGACTAAATACAGAAGCACTTAAAGGGTGGAGAGATTGGATGGAGGAGGAGGGACAAAGCGTTAAGCAAGGTGAGTGCAGGAAGAGTTCTACACTGATGCCAGAAACTTGCTCCCTTTATAACACCAAGGCCTAGGATCTAGCTTCTGTCAGCCTTTCTCTCTTAATGCATCAACATGTTTGAACTGCAAAATTGTAAGACAGGCCTCAATTTCTTTCTTGTGGATTCCTTAAGGTCCTGGCAAATGATGGTATAGAACTAGATACCTGTGAGTGTCACTAATTACTCTTTGACTATTAAAAAACTTTTGTTTCCAAAGAAATGTCTTTTAACTCAACAGGCTAGCAGTGATCCAACCTCGAGGAGTCCATCAGGAAGCCCTGTTTGATAGGTTTCCTCAAAATTAAAAACAAAAACAAAACAAAACAAAACTCTAAAAATTGTCACAGGAAATTCACTTTTATTCAGATTTTATGAGAGACTAAAGCTCAGCAAAACTTAGGGCCTGTATAGATTAAGAAGCTACCCTACGAAGGTATGTTGGAAACTGTGAATGAGAATGTGGCTATAGGAGAACCAAAGGATCCAAAATTATAACTGTGCCCCATAAAGAGTTAGGAAAAGAAAAGCCATTGAAGGGGACAGAAAAGGGATACCAGAGAGGGAGAAGAATCAAGAGTGTGTAATCCCAGGGGTGCCTGGGTGGCTCAGTTAAGCATCCAACTTCGGCTCAGGTCATTATCTCATGTCCATTGCTTGGTACCATGTTGACTCTTTTGAGACCAGACCTCATGGTTTCTCAGCATGCCTCACTCCATGGCACTCAGTCAGCCCTCTCAGTCCATCGCTTACCCTGCACTTACCTTACTCCTTCTGTAGTTAAATTCCCACTTCTCTTCCATCCCCTGTTTCCAACAAAAGTTGTTCTTTGACCTCATCTTGATTACCATGCATTCATTACTTCATTTTCTTCAGACATCTTATTCAAGGTCTGATCTCAGTTGTTAACTCTCTTGGACCTTTGTCAGCTATTTGAGCGATGCAGATGCCTCCACTTTAGAATCTCTCTCTGTCTTGCTAATTCCCAGTCATGGTTAATTTCCACTGTGTATGACTTCATTTCTCTATTCACATGTTATCATTGTTCCATGTCCCATGGCATGGAAGGGTTCAGGGTATTTCTTGGAGTTTTGCTTGGAGTTCCCCTTACTCTTGGACATGTTGTACTCTCTTACATTTCCCATTTGAATGCATTTTAAGCACAGTATAGGAAGAACCCCAGATCAGCAGATACGCGATCACAATGTCCACAGTGGAAGTTAAAAATGACTACTCGGAAGCTGCTGCCTCTTGGTGTATGCACTTGGTGTATTTTCCACCATGCTCGGTGGAAAATGCCATCTCCTGTTTGACATAAAGTCTTTGCTGTCTGCTTTGTTTTCACAAACTGCATAGCTGTTCTAATTCATCTGGTCTTAACTCTACCTGTGCTCTGGATGGATTTTTCATCTCTGCTTCCTTTGAGACTTTTTTTTACCAGTTGCCCCATTTCTCCCAAAACAGCCTTCCTTCTCTGCCTGTAATAGCATCCTTTGACTTTCATACTGACACCTGTGTAGAATAATCTGTTGCTTCAACACCTGCAGCTTCTTAAAACTCGCCTCTTGTGTTTTCTGGGAGTACACACTCTTATATATATATATATATATATATATATATATATATATATATATATTTTTAATGTTTGCTTATTTTTGAGAAAAACGGAGACAGAGTGCAAGTGGGGGAGGGGCAGAGAGAGATGGAGATACAGAATCGGAAGCAGGCTCCAGTCTCTGAGCTGTCAGCACAGAGCCTGATGCGTCATTTCCTTCTTACCTATAATTATTTGACTTACTGTCTATCCACCCCCTCTCAACAAAAATGTTGAACTCAGCTGTATCTCACTATCAAATCCAGTGCCTGCCATATAGTAAGTCCTTGATAAATATTAAATGAGCATATCAAAAGTCTTCAACAGCATAAATAAAAAGTTACTTCAACTATATATGTTCACTAGGCTTGGCCAGTAGAAGAGTTTATCATTTAAAAATTTTAAGATAAACCCATACAATCAAAACTTGGGTTAGCACAATAACAACCCTGAGACACCATAAGATGCTAAAGAAAAACACTGTGAAACATCAAAAAAGGACAAAGAACTAAACTATTTCATCGATGTCCATTATCTCATTTAAATATTTCAATGTTGATAATCTATTTATGCCACGTATGGTAATTCATTATAACTCCAAAATGTTGTTAACTAGAATGCCCTATTCTCTAAACTTTCAAGAAAACTAGGGGCGCCTGGGTGGCGCAGTCGGTTAAGCGTCCGACTTCAGCCAGGTCACGATCTCGCGGTCCGTGAGTTCGAGCCCCGCGTCAGGCTCTGGGCTGATGGCTCAGAGCCTGGAGCCTGTTTCCGACTCTGTGTCTCCCTTTCTCTCTCTGCCCCTCCCCCGTTCATGCTCTGCCTCTCTCTGTCCCAAAAATAAATAAACGTTGAAAAAAAAAAAAAAATTAAAAAAAGAAAACTAAAAATCTGCTCTTTTTCTTATATGCCTTTTTCTCACTTGCAAGTACAAATAAATAAAAATAAGAAGTTTTCATTTTTAAGATAAAAGCTTGTGTCTCCTTAACAAGTAAACTAGCATCAATTATTAAATTATTCTTCAATTTAAAAAAATATAATATATAGATTATTCTTACAAATACTTTCCAATTTTCATTTGTTCAAATAATATTGGAAGGTTCAAAGGAAATCCAAAGAGATTAAATAACGAAGCTGATAAAAGCTGCAGGAAATTCAGTAATCACAGTGAATACTGAAAGAGACTGAATATATAGTTGTAGAGATTATGAATGCATTATAATCAGTATGCATTATGGAAGAAGTTATCATTGTTCACAAATTTCTAAATGCAAGTAATCCCAACTTCTAATTACGTGAAAACATACAGAACCTAGAAACTAAAATTGACACATGTTAAAAAAAAAAAAGTTATGTTCATCAATATACTTTAAAAAGTGATATTCTTGATGAATGCTTTATAATAATAATCAAATATAAATACAGCAGCAAATATCAAAGAGTATTTGTCCCTTCAAGAAGTTGTTTTGAGATCACTTGGATCAAAAGGGTAAATTTGAACAAAACAAATTATCACCTTATCTTTGTAAGTACTATACAAAAGTACTTTCCATTCATTCTAATGAATGTCAATGACAATGGATGTTCCACAGAAAAACAGCGTTATCTGGACATAAAACTTAAGAGTAAGCAAAGAGAACTTAAGCATTAACAAACCAAGGATCAAAATATTTCACCTACTATTAGAAAATCAGGGTAACAAAAAATCAAAGGACTGAGACACAGTGAGACCCAAAATTCATACTACAGTACTATCGTAAGACTAGTAAAATAAAAATCAATTCCAATTACATAGCTCTAATCAATGAACTAAGAAGCATGATATAGAGATTTCATGTACCAGATCAAAACGATTCTTTTGATAGTCTCCCAACACAAAGAACTGAGGTTCTGAGACCCAGCTCACAGCCTCTATGAAGACTTTTCCCAACCTCCTCTCACCCGTGTTCTTGGAGGCTGCTCCCATGCCGGTGCCTAACCTGTGACTTCAGATGGGTCTCTGTTGCACTTCTATTCGAATCCCATGACTCCCGTTATTTATCTTAAATTCCCAAGGCCTTCCCCCTGTCCACCAAACACTAGGTGATCAATATATCAACAGTAGGTGGACTGAGTGAATGAGCAATAGGGAGGGAAGTGGCAAGGAAGGGAAACAACAAGAGACAGAAGCCATCTCGGCAGATGGAATTGCAAAAAAGTCACATCAGTTAAGGCACCATCTTAATTTTGGCCAATGAATCATGATGGGATATGAGTACATTTTCAAAAAGATTGGTAAATGTTGTCATATACTGTTGGCTCTCAGATCTCTATGATTTCAAAGTCACATGCATTCAGTATACTCTTCTTTCCACAAACAGGCAACAGGCAAGCCTGTAGGAAAGTCACCAGAGGTTAGGACATTGCTTTATTTTTTTTTTTTTTTAAGGATTTTGAAAAAGTAAAACTTGATTATGTGGGACAAAGTAAAGAAATGCTTTGAAAATGAAGCTGAGGAAGCCTGGATGGTAACTCTAACGTGTCTCCTTAACGATTTATAAGCAGAAAAGTGAATTATAAAAGCGAGCACAGTATTCAGGAAGGGTTCTAGCAGAGCTGGGAACAGTAATACAGCTCTTCAGCCAAGTAACCTCACCTCAAAATAACAAGATGCATGAGTAAAGTCAGTATTTGACTATGAAGTTTTTAAGGAGAGCCTAAGCGTCTTCAGAAAGGAAGGCAGTCTGGTTAACGATATTTTAAACATTTTCATTTCAAGCTACAGAGAATTTTTTAAGGAGGGAGCATGGGATTTACTGTTCAGCACAAGTGTAATACATCACAAAAATCAATAACATATCTGAAATGCAAATACATTTCTCCTCACAGAGGCTAAGACACTATTTCCTAATTAAATAAGCAAGGAATATCTTCACGACATCACCTCTCTTCTATAAAGAAGTTACGTTTAAACTAGAAGATGCCACAATATCAACACTTGATAAAGCAGAGACAAACAACAAAACCCAAAGGGACAAATGCTAACTCCTCACGGCAAGAGACTGTTGACTGAGGTTTATCACGGTGCAAAATGGGAACAGGTGGAGGGGGCATCTGATACTGAATGGAAATATGATTGCCCATATTAACTCACATCGTCCTTTCAAATTCCTATCCAAAAGAAAAATACAGACAAGAAACAACTCAGATGGCACTGTGAGAGAACTAGAAGAGCTGTTGTTCTTTCCTCCCCTCTCCCTCTTTTCCTCCTTTCTTCCCTCCTTGTCTAAGTATTTTTTATGACGAAATCCTGTGATTTAAAACGCAATCGTTAGAGGTGGAATGGAGCCTTGTCTGTTTTTCTACACTCAGAATCAGTGGGAAGGTGGAGAAGGAGGCCTCCAGGGACCTCCAAATGATTTCTCACTCCATCTATCCTCCGGCCTTCATGGCCTGCGGCATGTCAGCAGCTGTCTTCTTTCCAGTCCATTCTGTGTGTTAAGGTTGTAATTTTATTTTGAAAAGAATGAATTTTGAAGATCGTCCCTCAATTTGAGAATCTGTAGTGAATCCTTACTTTCTTAGTCTTCAAATTCCTGTTCAGTGCTCTCCACAATCTGCTCTCACACTGATAGCCTGGCCAAGGTTCTGATTCTACCCACCGCTCAAACGGACACTTCCATTCTGCAGAATCCTATTTAAATCAGGAATCCATGCCACAGGGTTCACATGTAATTGTTCCACAAAGACTCTTTTTCCTCTGGAGTGCAGGAATAATATGACTACCTTCTCTTTTATTTCTCTCAGTGCCTAGAGTTGCATAGTAGAAATTCAATAAATACATTTTTAAAATGGGTCAAAGAGTTCTTTTGTAAGGGAATAGTCCTTCCAAAGACATCTGCTTTGTGAACATTAATATCTGCATTCTATATTCTATTTTTCTTAAGCTGTAAGTGGTATATAAAAAGAAAGAACACTCTCATAAGCTACTCTCATAAGCTGCTGGTGAAAGTCAACCCGTCCCACTATGGCAAATAACCCGGTATCAACTTAGAGAACCAACCACATGCATTCCCTGTGGCTCATCATTTCCATTCCCAGGCATACACAAAAGAGAAATACTGGCATGCGTGTACCAGGAAAGGCACTTAAGAAAACCACAAAGTATTGTTTATAATAGTAAACAACTTATAAACAACCCAAACAGCAAGCAGCGTGTAACAAGAGCAATGGAATATGACATAACAGTCACATGCACGAACAGGTGACAATAGTTATATAAAGTTCAAAAAACGCAAAGCAAACAATAGATTTATTTAGATATTTATACAGATGTGGGGAAAACTATAAAGAAAAGCAAAGGAATGTTAAAACACAAAATTCCAGATATGGTTACCTCTGAGGGAAGGGAGTAGCAAATCTAGATCAAAAATTTTTTCTAATGTTGTATTTCTTAAGCCAGGTGATGGATATGAGAGCATTTCTATTATTTTTTTATATCTAATATGCGCCACATAACGTCTTCTATAAACATTTAACATTTCCTTAAAAACGTAAGTGAAGGGGCGCCTGGGTGGCGCAGTCGGTTAAGCGTCCGACTTCAGCCAGGTCACGATCTTGCAGTCCGTGAGTTCGAGCCCCGCATCAGGCTCTGGGCTGATGGCTCAGGGCCTGGAGCCTGTTTCCGATTCTGTGTCTCCCGCTCTCTCTGCCCCTCCCCCGTTCATGCTCTGTCTCTCTCTGTCCCAAAAATTAAAAAAAAAAAAAAAAAAAAAAAGTTGAAAAAAAAAAAACGTAAGTGAAAACTGCTCATCTCTATAATAGCTGTTGCCAAGTATACTGATCCTTTAAGAAGTTGCAAAAAAGGGGTGCCTGGGTGGCTCAGTCAATTAAGTGTCCAACTTCAGCTCAGGTCATGATTTCACGGTTCGTGGGTTCGAGCCCCACATCAGGCTCTGTGCTGACAGCTCAGAGCCTGGAGCCTGCTTCAGATTCTGTGTCTCCCTCTCTCTCTGCCCCTCTCCCGCTCATGCTTTCTCTCCCTCTCTCTCTCTCTCTCTTTCAAAATAAATATTTATATATACATACATATATATATGTATATACACACACACACATATATATGTATGTATATGTAAAGAAGTTACAAAGTTACAAAAAAAATAATAAGAGGAAACTTTGGTCTCACAGGTCACTACACAGAAGATATATCAGGGTTGTGGAATCAAATGGGAAGTCCATGGGCAAGTGTGAACAATAACTACCTTATGTGAAAAATGCGAAGCAAAGCTGAATGATGTCAAACATACTCTAAGGCAGAAAAACAAGTACTGTCTAGACCAGAGGGCAAGTGAAGTTACACTTTCTAGACTCGTTAGGACAAGTGAAACTTCTAGGGCTCTGGCAAGTACATTTCAGTGGAACTAGGACGCTAGACTTAGGGTAGGACTTGTAAGGGGTGCTGGAGCAAGAAAAACGAATCTGAGGGAAACAAGACAAAAAGTCAGGACTGAAGAGCAAAACTGCTTCCAGAATGATACAAATACAAGACGGAAAATTTCAAACAGGTTATCAATCCTCTGTTTGCATCTACTTCATTCTTTTTGTAATTTTCCAGTAAATCAAGCTCACTTCATTTTTCTTTCATTTATTGCCACTGTGGTTCCCCACATTAATTTAACACCCCACCCTAATCCTGAATGCCACTTAATAACTTCAGGCAATACATTTTGTAAAATCTACTTTCCTATCGTGAGGCCTAGCAGCTAAGGATGTGACATCTAGTTACATGTCCAGTTAGGAGCAGGTGGTGATAACTCAAATCTGCCTCTTAAAATCTAGAGTTGTAAAAGCTTTTCTAGGATCATTCCAGTCATTACTGAATCTAGGTGAACAAAACCAGCTCAATTTTTAAAGCCTAGAAGTAATATTAAAATTAAAAATTAATTTCTACTGTGTACTACACTCAATTCAAGCTTTTAAAGTATAATTTTTATTCCTTTCTAGCATTCTCAAGACTGTCATTATCCAATCATTTAGGACATACTTTCCTGCATTTATTATTCACATAGTATAATTTTACATTGATTTACATATAATTAAAACCATCTTACCTGCACTTTTTTTAAAGCTACTGGTACTCCATCCAAGAGACAGGCTGCTCTATAAACTTCACTAAATTGCCCGCGACCAATTTTCTTTTCTATTCGAAAGTTGGCTAATGTATTATAGCCCATATCCGGTCTTAAGGCCTTCTGTAATTAAAAAAATCAGAAAAGTTTTCAATCACACAATATTCACACAATTATTGATTGTTTTCACATAAGTAGGTAATACCTACGGTAAGCTCGCAGACATCCATTCATTCAACCAGTATTTATTGAGCCCTTCATGCTAGGCACTGTTCTATGTACTAGAGATACAG